>NC_060138.1:104473087-106973087 GCF_021461385.2 Schistocerca piceifrons | reverse complement strand
GAACGGGGAAGCATTATCGATCGATCGGTCGGAAACAGCTCGCCTCAGGATTCCGAAATGACAGGACACAATATTGCAAATACTGTAGACTCAGGTTTTGGGTTCTCACCGTTTTCTCAAATGAGTCAAGACACATTTTCCGCTTGTCAAAATGTGAATGTTGCCGGTGCAAATTCACTGCTGAAAAGCACTGAAGAACATGTTTCAGACACCAGTGCATTGTTATTACAGTTAATGCAACAAATGGGACAAAGGCTACAAAAGTTAGACACAATGGAACAAAATCTTCAAAAGTTAGACACAATGGAACAAAATCTTCAAAAGTTAGACACAACGCTTGAACAAAATCAGAAACAAATGGGACAAAATCTTCAAAAGTTAGACGCAATGGAACAAAATCTTCACAACACGCATGAACAAACACGTGAAGATTTAACTACTGAGTTACATAAAATCGAATCGAAATGTCAAAAAGTCTGTAACGACGTAAGAACACAAATTTGTGAGCATTTCCAACCTATTTTTTCGCGTCATGAAAATGCATTACAGAATCACGAAGCAGCCATAAAGGAACTGCAAACTATTGTTCATGAAAATCACGACATCTTGCAACCTAAAATTGACTCAGCTGCATCTACCGATTCGGTTATGCAGCTTGCAAAAACTCAGGAAAACTTAAAAGACACTGTAGATACGATTTCAACACAAATGGACACTCTGCAACTTGGTTCAGAAAAACACACAGAGGAAAAAATTTCACTAATGGATAAAGCAGCCGAACTTTCAGATCAGTTCACTAACTTATCTACAAAGGTAGATGATGATCTGAATGACACAAGACCTGTAGCCTTCACGGACACTGAAGAGTATGAACAAATTACAAAATTCAAACAAAATCAAATCAATACACAGTATAAAAGAGATATCCGGGAAGTACAAGTTCAGTTGGCACAAGTAATACAAAAATTTCATATTTCAGAGGACACTCGCGCTCCAGTACGGGAAGAGGGACATCGAAATACGGAACAACCACAAAATAATAACACAGGACATTTCGGAAATTATGAAATAAATTGGCAAGGTGCACCGAATTTTGAAATGGAACAGCCGAAACGACGTAACAATGACCGATTGCGACTCGCCGACGTGATGATTTTGGCTATAAGCTGTTCATTACTACACGTAAATTTGAAACATTTAAGAATTCTGGCAACGACATTCATCCACAAGCGTGGCTCCATCAATTCTCTCATTGTTTTCCTCCCGACTGGTCATTACAGCACAGATTAGAATTTATGTGTGGCTATTTAGAGAATGAACCAGCTGTAAGAATGCGATCGGTCATTCACGATTGTCACAGTGAAGGAGAATTTTACCATGCTTTCCTCTCAGCATACTGGTCTCAAGCTACACAAGACCGAGTAAAACATAGCATCATAATGATGAAACATTTCGAACAATCTGAATTTTCCAGTCTTGTGAAATATTTTGAAGAAATGTTGCACAAGAATCAGTACCTGTCAAACCCATACAGCCCCTCAGAACTCAACCGCATTTGCTTAATCAAATTACCTGAACATTTACGACATATTATTTTGGCAGGCCGTTGCAAAGACAACATTGAAGCTTTTCAGGGACTGTTACAAGAATTAGAAATTGACACTGACAATCACGGTACGTGAAAACAGGAACACAACAATTACAGATCACATCTGTCACAATTCCGCGGTGACAGAAATAATACACGACAAGGCTATTCTTACGACGTAAATCGTGACCAAAACAGACACCACCCATATGACAACCGTTGGCCAAGTAGTAATATTTACAGGGAAAGATCACCTCTCCGCAGTAATGACTATCACAGAGACAATCAGAGAAACAGACAATATGGGAACCAAAATAATTATTATCAAGGGAGAAAGAATAACTTTAGATGCAACGGTCCAGCGTGCAGTTACGATTCAGGGAGAAATTCTCCACCACGTGACCGACAAGAAAGAAACTATGGAATCTACCGACATGACGACAGACGATATGATCGTAACGACAGACCTGAATTGCATCAGATCTGGCGGGATTCAAACAGAGCAGGGCCCTCTCGACAAGGTGAATTTGTAGAAGTTAGGTCTCCAAATCCCAATAACGACGCGCGCCAACAAAGATACAATAGGCAACGACTCATACCGCTGGCAGCCACAAAACGTACTTATGAAACTGACGACGCAGCTGCCGTAGCTAGTAATTACGTAAAAATGGAAGACATTAGGGACATCTTACTCCAGGAACACGACGTAAAACATAACAACATTGCATATCCTGTGATTCACATTACAGTAAATGACGGGAAATTTACGGCAGTACTTGACTCTGGCAGTCCCATTTCAGTGATTAGTGAAACAGCCTTTAGCAAATGTAACAAATCGAACGATTGCCCCACACTTCCGTTACGTAAGATTAAATTACAAGGTGCAATCTTTGAAAAACGTGTAGATGTACGCCAACAAACCAACTTAGAATTCTGTTGCCAAAGCCACAGCTTCCCTATGAACTTTCTTATTGTCCCATTATTATCGACGGAAATTATATTGGGAGTACACTTTTTTAATGAATACAAAGCAATCTTAAACTTTCACGATGCTGAAATAAGTTTAGAGAAAGAAGGTAAGTCAATAGCTTTGAAATTTGAAGATTGGCTCTCAAACCATGACGAGGAAATTAATCGGCTTTACCTTCTGTTAGACAACAGTTCGGAATTTTCTACGGAACTAGACACTAACAATCACTGTGCAAGTACTGACAGGGATGATATCGACGGCATATTTGAAACTAATGAGTTAATTCAGAATAAAATTCAAACAATTGACAATTGTAGTGACAGTGATAGGCAGGACCTTTTTGAGATTTTACAAGCACATTCCACAGTTTTTACTCACAAAACAGGAACAATCAAGGGATTTCAAAACCAATTTCGTGTTCGTGAGCATACTAAATTTTGTGTTAGACCATACGTAATTCCGGCACATTATAGGGACCGTTTTAGAACAGAAATACAATCTTTACTTGACGAGGGCATTATTGAGACTGCAGTAAGGTCATACAACAATCCATTACATGTTGTTGAGAAGAAAAATGGATCGATCAGGCTTGTCTTAGATTCGAGACAAATCAATACTATCATCATTCCTGAAACAGACAGGCCGCAAACGTTGGAAGAACTTCTATTGATCTCAGATCCAGCTTTTATCAGATCGAACTTCATTCAGAATGTAGAAAATACACAGCTTTTCTTTGTTTCGGCGTATGTTATCAATTTCGGAAACTTCCTTTTGGTTTGAACATTTATTCGGCAGCATTCATTCGCGGGCTAAATTCCATATTACCTGAGTTCTTAAAACGTCACATCACCTTATATGTGGATGATATTCTAATAGCAGCAGCCTCATGGGAACAATATAAACGCATCCTCAACAGTTTTTTACGAATTTTTGCAGAATCTGGAATTACAGTTAACTTGGAAAAGTCTGAATTCGGTAGGTCAAAGGTGAGGTTTTTGGGACATATTATTTCTTCTGAGGCATTCAGCCGGATCCTGAAAAGTTAGAAGCAACCAGAGCCATTCCAGTTCCATCCACAAAAAGACAAGTCTGCAGTTTTTTAGGTCTCGTAAATTTTTACCGTCGTTTTCTGAATATGCAAATTCTAGTTACACCAAAACTTTGTTCTCTCACTGGAAAAAATACTATTTGGAACTGGGACAAACATGCACAGTTGGAATTCAATTCTTTGAAAGATTCGCTACTTAACGTGCCAATACTAGCTCATCCAGATCTCTCATCAGACTTTTGCCTTAGCACGGATTCTTCTAAAGTCGGTCTTGGTGTCCACTTATAGACTACTGTTCAGAAAACCATTGCTTTTGCTAGCCGAGTGCTAATAAAATCTGAAAAAAATTATTCCGTTACTGAATTAGAAGCTTTAGCTATCGTTTGGGCACTTAACAAATTCCGTTTCTTTCTTTCTGGTAAGCACGTAAAAGTATACAGTAATCATCGTGCATTACAATTTCTTATGTCTTCAAAATTTAATCATGACAGGTTAAAACGTTGGGCATTGTTTCTGCAAGAATTCCACTTCAGAATAGTCTACATTCCGGCAAGGTAACATTGTTGCAGACGCACTGTCACGCGCACCGGCTGGGCTTGAGAAAAGTAACACGGAAGGCAATCTCGAGAAAAATTTCAGTTTCTTTACATTCAGAAAGTCGCCTTTCAAAACTTCATCACCACATCTTTAAAGGACATTGCTCATGAACAAGATAAAGATCCGATTTGGAAAGACATCAAAAGTAAATGGCATGAAAAGACACACACACAGATTCGGCATTATTATCTGGTTAGAAACAACATACTGTTCAAACGCTGCACTATTGATGACAAGCTATGGGTACTTTGCATTCCAGATGATTTTGTTAATAAGCTCATTTGGTACATTCATTTCAGCTACACACATTTTGGTCCACAAAATCGTTATCATATTCTTCGGACGACTTGTTATTTTAACAATATGGAAAAGAGAATTCGAAGAGTCTTGTCTATTTGTAAACTTTGTCAAAAGGCGAAACCATCTATTATCTCCCATCGTGCTCCGCTGTTTCCTATCATTCCTTCTAAATTAAAAGAATTTGCTGCTGTTGATCTCTTGGAACCGCTTGTCAGATCATCTAATGGATTTTCGTACCTTCTAGTCGCTGTTGAACTTACACTCCTGGAAATGGAAAAAAGAACACATTGACACCGGTGTGTCAGACCCACCATACTTGCTCCGGACACTGCGAGGGGGCTGTACAAGCAATGATCACACGCACGGCACAGCGGACACACCAGGAACCGCGGTGTTGGCCGTCGAATGGCGCTAGCTGCGCAGCATTTGTGCACCGCTGCCGTCAGTGACAGCCAGTTTGCCGTGGCATACGGAGCTCCATCGCAGTCTTTAACACTGGTAGCATGCCACGACAGCGTGGACGTGAACCGTATGTGCAGTTGACGGACTTTGAGCGAGGGCGTATAGTGGGCATGCGGGAGGCCGGGTGGACGTACCGCCGAATTGCTCAACACGTGGGGCGTGAGGTCTCCACAGTACATCGATGTTGTCGCCAGTGGTCGGCGGAAGGTGCACGTGCCCGTCGACCTGGGACCGGACCGCAGTGACGCACGGATGCGCGCCAAGACCGTAGGATCCTACGCAGTGCCATAGGGGACCGCACCGCCACTTCCCAGCAAATTAGGGACACTATTGCTCCTGGGGTATCGGCGAGGACCATTCGCAACCGTCTCCATGAAGCTGGGCTACGGTCCCGCACACCGTTAGGCCGTCTTCCGCTCACGCCCCATCATCGTGCAGCCCGCCTCCAGTGGTGTCGCGACAGGCGTGAATGGAGGGATGAATGGAGACGTGTCGTCTTCAGCGATGAGAGTCGCTTCTGCCTTGGTGCCAATGATGGTCGTATGTGTGTTTGGCGCCGTGCAGGTGACTGCCACAATCAGGACTGCATACGACCGAGGCACACAGGGCCAACACCCGGCATCATGGTGTGGGGAGCGATCTCCTACACTGGCCGTACACCACTGGTGATCGTCGAGGGGACACTGAATAGTGCACGGTACATCCAAACCGTCATCGAACCCATCGTTCTACCATTCCTAGACCGGCAAGGGAACTTGCTGTTCCAACAGGACAATGCACATCCGCATGTATCCCGTGCCACCAAACGTGCTCTAGAAGGTGTAAGTCAACTACCATGGCCAGCAAGATCTCCGGATCTGTCCCCCATTGAGCATGTTTGGGACTGGATGAAGCGTCGTCTTACGCGGTCTGCACGTCCAGCACGAACGCTGGTCCAACTGAGGCGCCAGGTGGAAATGGCATGGCAAGCCGTTCCACAGGACTACATCCAGCATCTCTACGATCGTCTCCATGGGAGAATAGCAGCCTGCATTGCTGCGAAAGGTGGATATACACTGTACTAGTGCCGACATTGTGCATGCTCTGTTGCCTGTGTCTATGTGCCTGTGGTTCTGTCAGTGTGATCATGTGATGTATCTGACCCCAGGAATGTGTCAATAAAGTTTCCCCTTCCTGGGACAATGAATTCACGGTGTTCTTATTTCAATTTCCAGGAGTGTATTTCAAAATTTGTTTCTTTCATTCCGTTACGTAAAGCCACTGGACGGCCTGTATCCAACGCCTTTGTTAAAAATTTCTTACGTGAAGTTGGACATGTTAGTAAAGTCATTTCAGATAACGGACCGCAATTCAGATCTGCTGTTTGGTCACGCATGCTTCAGAATCGTAAAATCAAACCCATTTTTATTTCATTGTACTCACCGCATTGTAACCCGTCTGAACGGGTTATGAAAGAAATCAATAATCTCTGCAGACTTTATTGTCACAGAAAGCATCAGCATTGGGACAGATATTTACACTTATTTCAAAATGTGCTGAATGAAATGCCCCATGACTCCACTGCTTTACCACCAACTCTTGTACTGAAGAATGAAGAACCACCGAACAGAATCAGAGAGCTTGTACCTTTCCCGAATACACGTAAACTTCGACACAAGGACATAATTGATTTGGCTATTAAAAATATAAAATCTGCAGCAGACAAAAGGAGGAAACTACACGGTAAAGCAAATGCAAAGAAATTATACATTGATCAGACAGTTCTCATTAAAGCTCATTCGTTGTCACATAAGAAGAAACACTTGAGTCACAAATTCTTTCTAGTTTACAATGGACCTTACAGAAACCGACATATACCACATGATAATTGCGTTGAAGTTGAAACTCTGCGTACTAGGAAGAGTAAAGGATTGCACCACATTTCACATGTAAAACCGTTTATTGAAAGATAATCTACTTTTTAACTTTGTCTTTGCCATAAAACTTTTCACTTCACATTTCTAGTATGCATTGTCAGACTTAGAAACTGTTACCATGCAACAATGTTTGAAGTTAAATATCCAGTGAAGAACCAAGAGAACTTATTTAAACAGAAATTACGAATGCATTGTTATGGTGAACAGACGACAAGGTGTTTTTGTATTTGTACATTCTTGCTTGTTAGTTGCACGATTACGTAACGACTATCAGGCTTACATACTTAGGACATATACTGGTACTGCTAATGAGATGTTAATGCAACATTTTGGTTTACTTGAAAATACATTCTGGATTTAAAGTACTTTCTGGGAGATACCAGATGACACAGAAAAGTAAAACATGTTTTAGTAGTTACTTTTGTGGTACAGCTACAAGGAGACAGCCTTTTCCGTAGCACAACAATACGTTACAGCACAGTACTTTCTTCATCACAACAATAAGCCTAATAACTAAGATATCTATACGCAAAGCATTTCACTTTTGTTTATCATGAGGTAAGTACATTAACTTCTGCAGAAATTAGCTTTCGGAGGACGATAACTATGAGACTTCCACAGAAATTATCTTACAACATGACGCACAGTTTAGCGCTACAGTACACGTATTTGAGTGATTAATGTTGTACTTAAAACATTTATTTTTAAAGATATATCTGAAGTACAATGATACAAAGGTTTTCCATGAACCATTTCATTCCATTGCTGTAACCTGTAGCACCTGAGGGTATTATTCATTAATCCTGAGGGGGGTACACGTTTACTTTGTGTACCATGCATTTGGCAAGCACAAGGAACCCTAGCTAATATGGTATTTGCTTATACAACTATACACATCAGTACCATATTTCTCTAACACACAATTTACACAGCTATCTGATCATTTAACTGAGAGATAAACACTTTTTTTCTTACTATGTCAGTGACACATGTTTACGCAATTACACAGTTGGATAATTTCACGCCGGCCGCGGTGGTCTAGCGGTTCTAGGCGCTCAGTCCGGAGCCGTGCGACTGCTACGGTCGCAGGTTCGAATCCTGCCTCGGGCATGGATGTGTGTGATGTCCTTAGGTTAGTTAGGTTTAAGTAGTTCTAAGTTCTAGGGGACTGATGACCATAGATGTTAAGTCCCATAGTGCTCAGAGCCATCTGATAATTTCACACTTGTGAAATTGTATTTGTTTGTTCTTTGTGAAATGTTCATATTTTTTTGGAACCATTGTGATACTATGAGAGCTTTGAATGATGTATTTGGTAAGGGAGCATGATTTTTAAAGTACACAATTGAAATGAGCAGAGAATTTTTTTAGGTTTTGACATTATTGCAGAAAGCTACGCCTTTTTTGTGATTTGGCTGAGGTTTTATGATGTTATGATGACGATGTGTATTACGCTGTTGTGGTATGTTTATGATCAATAAGCTGATGCTATATGAGGAATTTGATTATGCTACGTATTGATTATGATGAAATATTGAAGAAGTGTCGACGAATATGTATATATGTAATAAGGTAAGGAATAATGAGTAGTGGTTAGGGACTCTGACTTGTGAAAAAGTATGTTGGAAATCAAGAATCGTACTTTAAGAGTTATGAAATGTGTCTAAATGCATGAATGTATCACAATGCTGACGAATATTTTTTGGACACTGTTATAGTTATAGGATTTTGTTTCTACAGATTTGCAACACAAATTCTCGAACTGTGAAATTTTTATATAAGACTGTCACAGTAGTGCAAACTGGTGTCGTAAATATTTCGGTAAGAAAGCCAAGTGACCTTGACGTAATGCGTCTTGAGCGGCTAGCTGTGTCAGATGCCTGGAGAAAAAGCCATTAGTGTGTGCCTTTTCAGAGACACAGGTAAAAAAAAGAAAACAAAGGGAGGCCATTATCCTCACTATTGTCGTTTCTTTGTAGAAAGAATCGCAAATACGACACACTCAAACTTGAAAACATATGATTACACTGTGGAGCTCTTAATTTATGGTATTTACTGAAATTCCTAATGAAATGATGAGAAACATTTTACATTTATTGCCTTTCTAGTTGAGAGATTGTTTTGCCTTTGGAGACGCCATTTGCCTAGTGAATGATGTTTAATGCATTGCTCTATATAGACTATATATATTTGCTCATTTCGTTTAATATCTAGTTTCTAGCTGCACTGCAGCATTGGTTATTATAAAATTTAATAGATGTACTAATATCACTATTTTCTGTCTACAGACCCAGGAAGGAATGCATTTATGATGTACTTTCTTAGAAAAGAGAGCACAAATAGACATTTCCCTTCACAGGAACTGCATAAATAATTTTTTAAACGATTTGGTAACTTGTCTGCTACAGCAACTTATCGTGATGCATCACTCTAGTATTAAGATGTGGCATAGGTATTAGACATGGCCATTTTTACTGTAATATTTTTTCTGCTTGAGCATTTCCATGATTAGATATAAGGTATTGCATTTGCTGCTGCTGTTTGCCAGGCATAGTGTTATTAAATTTCACTTTGTATTACTCTGTTAATCTAGTTTTACTACTGATTTATTTTTCTTGTTTGCTGCGCATTGCCTTATATTAGTTGTAATATTGCATTTGCTTTGCTAATTTATGCTCCTTGCTTTGCCATTTGTATTTTTTATCATTGCTGTTTGTGTTAATTGTTTTGTGCTGCTGCATTGCCTCGTTGCTTAGTTTAGCATATGAGCCCAGTAGATTTAAGTTAGCTTAAGATGGGGTAGACTATATGAGAGAATGAGTTGTGATGAATTGGAAGAAATGCATTGAGAAGCTATAAGAAAATGGTGTGGCCAAAAAAGTATTTTGAAAGAGGATATGAGCAAAAAAGTAGGGTTTAGGGACAACAGGTTTACGTAGGATTTTCTTGGAAATAAATGATGAGGTAAGATAATGGCAAATAAATAATGAGGTAAGAAATATGTGAACATATAAATACAGAAAGCATGCTTGGATAGGATTTTTTTGGTGGAAACAAATGTTGAAATAAGACGAAAGATCTATGGAAGAAGTTTTAGGTTGGACTGCAGTACCAAATGTTACACTGAAAACAAACCCTGCCCTTTCCTCTTGTGTTATTCTGCTATGTGTTTGTGTACTCTCGTATATTTGTGTTTTTCCTGTCTTTATGTGTTTAGCTGATATGAGTTATGTTGTAGAATTTTTCTAATACTATGTTATTTACTTTGTGAAGATGTTTAGACATTATTTATCTGTTCTGTTTTGTTGCTCATGTGTAAAGTTGATGTTTCAAAAGTTATTCTGATCTTTATGTATGTACTTATGTCATAATTCTTGTAACACTGATGTGCATGTTTATTTCTATTCTTTTGTAAAGCCTGTTTTACTACAAATGTTATCTATACTATTATGTTCTTTAATGATGTATTTTGTACCTTCGTTATTGTATTCTTATGTTATAAAATTGTAATAGAAACCATTTCATCAAATTAAGTAACTTGTAAGTTACATTTCACTGCACACGTTTCTGTCGGTCATAGTATATGGACAATATGTGAGAAGTAGGGACTGTTAGTGTTTGCACGTGTGTTAATAATTCAGCAAGGGATTGGATAACAGCATTGCTGGTTATAAGGACAATTCCAAAAACTGTGTGAGTGCACAAGTGGTGGTTTATGGACTTGCTATATTCTCCGCAAGACTCTTCGATGGTGATTGTGCACCTGCACACTCACAGCAGATGGCTGCTGGCCATCTCTACAAGGACTACAGTGGGTCTACACCTTTGATGATCCATCAGTACCATTATTTCTACAATGACTGCAGTGGGTCTGCACCTCTGGAGGCCCACCAATACCGTAATCTCTACCAGGACTACGGTGGGTCTACTCTGTGATGACCTACCTACCAATATTCTTCACAACTTCGACTGACTCTGCGGTGGGTTTGCTCTGTTGTGGCCCATTACCTGTCTGCATGTCAAGAGTCAGCACTGTCTTTTCATTGGAAGGACAATACTACTTCTTCAAGACTGCATGGAAATCCACTACTTCCGTGTGCATTTTCATCTACTGCTCAGACTTTGAGAAAAACACTGCTATTTTACTGTGATGAACGATCAGGACTGTCTTTATGGACTGTGAGAAAATTTTAGCTTTTGACCAACATTGTATCAGTAAGTGTGTGCATTTTATTTCTTTGTTATTGTAATTATGAAAATTTTTTTCAAATCTGTATTGGCCACTGCCCAAAACAATTTGTAAAATTTTTTTGTGGGGAGCATGTAAGTAGGCTGTTTAGGTTTTCTTATTGGTAACGCCACGTAGCGCTCTGTATGTCCTGTGTGCAGTCTGTGGCTGGTTTGCATTGTTGTTGGAATATCTGCCATTGTAGTGTTGGGCAGCTGGATGTTAACAGCGCATAGAGTTGCGCAGTTGGAGGTGAGCCGCCAGCAGTGGTGGATGTGGGGAGAGAGATGGCGGAGTTTCGAAATTTGTAAGACTGGATGTCATGAACTGCTATATATATTATGACTATTAAGGTAAATACATAGTTTGTTCTCTATTAAAATCTTTCATTTGCTAACTATGCCTATCAGTAGTTAGTGACTTCTGTAGTTTGAATCTTTTATTTAGCTGGCAGTAGTAGCGCTCGCTGTATTGCAGTAGTTCGAGTAACGAAGATTTTTGTGAGGTAAGTGATTTGTGAAACGTATAGGTTAATTTAGTCAGGGCCATTCTCTTGTAGGGACTACTGAAAGTCAGATTGCGTTGCGCTAACAAAATATTGTGTGTCAGTTTAAGCACAGTCACGTATAAATTTTTCTAAGGGGACGTTTCAATATTCCCTTTGTGAATCTTGCACCTTTTTCATTTAATATGTTACTTGTGTTTCCAATTAGTGCTTATTTATGTATGTATGTATTAAAATGTTCATATGTTATAAAAAAGAACACCAGGTTATTTACTTATGAATGATCCTTTATTTGTAATTACTGTGAATGATCTAAGCGTGACCGAAAATTCATCTTTCTTTACGTAAATGTTGTGGTAATTTACTACTACTTGAGTCCGAAAAGTAGTGAGATTAGATCAAATAATGTATGTAGAGCTTAAGAACGATAAATTTTTAGTGGGGACGGCCTTCAGCCAATGGAACACAGATTCTAGAGGAACGCTATGCGAGGCACGTGTAAACGGGGAGATTTCGAGTGAAGAGCTCAACGCAGCGACACTTTTCCTCTTCGAGAGGTCTGAATGCGCTCTAGAGTAGAAATTTTTCCTGTTTGCATTGCAGAATTGAGGATAGACAGAGTGTAAGTTATCGTTCACATGTGTCAGTTCGTGAACCATCACTCTGTACTCTGAACTCTTCTGAACTAGTGAACGTTTCGTGTGTTCTGATTATGAAATGGACTTTCTTTTGCGCATCTTTGATGATTATGTACTTGTGGATTTTTCTACCATTCTTGTAACGGTCTCAATGTAGCTTTAGTACATCTGAAAAGAGTATTTTTTTTCTATATTAGACGATTAATGCAGGGACACGTTGCATTTATCTGAGATGTCATCGTTTGAAGAAATAATATGCTACGCAATACTCTGTCGTCGAATCAATTACAGATGCCATAGTAGAACCCTTATTATTATATTATTCATTTATGTTTTATTTTGAAATTCTAGCCAGTTCTCACACTACTTTACCCCAGAATCACAGCTACAGGTTATTATTTGCAGCGGATTAGCTGCGGGGCAAGAAAGCAGAAGTGCACGGCTCGACCCTGTGACCAAATCGAGCTGTTCTTTTTCAGTAGAGCTCTGCATAGCACAACTTCCGAAGGTGTGAGTAATATCAGGCAAAGTGGAAACTGGTTTACTCGATGAAGTGGTGCTTAGAGGAGCAGCTACACTAGCAGTAACGGTTAGGTACCATCGGAAATTGCCTTCTATATATTCCCTTAACCGTTAAACCTTCCCTTCGTTGGTCAGTCCTGACTTGGCATCTGAGCTCCAGATATTCATACAGGTTGTTTCTCTTTCTTTAAAAGTCTCTTTGATTTTCATGATGGATGCATACACAATGTGATCCAAAGTATCGGGACACCACCAAAAATATATGTTTTTCATATTAGGTGCATTGTGCTGCCACCTACTGCCAGGTCCTCCATATCAGCGACCTCAGTAGACATCGTGAGAGGGCAGAATGGGGCGCTCTGCGGAACTCATGACTTTGAACGTGGTCTGGTGAGTTTGTGTCACCTGTGTCATACTTTTGTACGCGAGATTACCACACTCCGAAACATCCCTAGCTCTAATTTTACGACGTGAAAGGGACACATACAGCACAACAGCGTACAGGCCGATCTCGTCTGTTGACTGACAAAGATCGCCGACAGTTGAAGAGTGTCGTAATGTGTAATAAGCAGACGTCTACCCAGACCATCCCACAGGAATTCCATACAGCATCAGGATCCACTGCGTGTACGATGACAGTTAGGCGGGAGATGAGAAAACTTGGATTTCATGGTCGACCGACTGCTCATAAGCCGAACTTCACGTCGGTAAATGCCAAACGACGCCTCACTTGCTGTAAGGAGCGAAAGCATTGGACTATTGAACAGTGGAAAAATGTTGTGTGTAGTGACGAATCACGGTACACAGTGTGGCGATCGGATGGCAGGTTGTGGGTATGGCGAATGCTCGATGAGCTTCATCTGGGAGCGTGTGTAGCGCCAACAGTACAATTCGGAGGCGATGGTGTTATGGTGTGGTCGAGTTTTTCATGGAGGGGGCTTGCAGCCCTAGTTGTTTTGCGTGGCACTATCACAGCACAGGCCTACACTGATGTTTTAAGAACCTTCTTGCTTCTCACTGTTGAAGAGCAATTCGGGGATTGCGATTGCATCTTTCAACATGATCAGACACCTGTTCATAATGCACGGACGGCGGCTGAGTGGTTACGCAACAATAACATCCCTGTAATGGACTGGCTTCTACAGAACCCTGACATGAATTCTGTACAACTCCTTTGGGATGTTTTGGAACGCCGACTTCGTGCCTGATTTCATCAACCGACATCAATAGATCTCCTCAGCACAGCACTCGGTGAATAATGTGTCGCCATTTCCCAAGAAATCTTCCAGCACCTGATTGAACGTATGCCTGCGAGTGCGGAAGCTATCATCGAGGCTAAGGGGGGGCCAACACAAACCGCAATGGAGCTACAAACTGAATCTCCATAAATCACATGTTAAAGGCGTTCTCCAGAATGTTTTGAAGAAAAGAAATGTGCATGCAAGATTTGTGGTGCTTGTCTTGTCTATCAAATACGTACAATGATCATAGTATGGACACCTGTTGCAGTTTCACTGAAATGAAAATCGCATTTTTTCTGGACAGCACAGAATTTATCTCTAGTGGTTCGCCGAGGCTGAAAAAGAAGCGAATGTGATGTGGGAGAATGCCATCCCATAGGACTTTTCTGACAGTTTCACGTGGTTGTACGAACGATTTTGAGAGTGTTGACAGCAGCAACCTTGTGTCGATACTTTTCTGTCTTCAGTATTTACTTTTTTTTTCGCAGAGGTACTACTCCTGAGTATTTTAAATACTTTGGAAATTTCTCTGATTGAAATAAATCATTTATTATGTTTGTTAAGGGAGCTTGTGTACTGTGTATGCATTGTTTCAGACAGACATTGCTGCACCATATAAACATACTGACTTTTAACTTTTTTGTGTTTTGTACACTGCTATTGACATTCTATGTGGTTAGTAGTTCCATCATTGAACTTAGTGTATAATTAAAAGAGATATTATACTTATGTTTTGAAATTCTTGTTGAGATTGCTCCTCAGTTTTAGGAAAATGCTCATTCACATACTTTGCTAGGTGGTGTGAATCATTTATTACTTTATCTGCCTCAGTATGTTGTTAAGCCTGTGTTTGTCTCGCTCTGTTTCTTTGTTGATGACATTCCAGGCTGTTTTGCTTTTGTTTTCTTGATAGTTCACTATTAAGTCATTAATTGACTTTTTCGAAACGTCAACACATTTGTATGTATCTTATCGTACTTACGATAGAAATTTAAGAACTCTGGTTAATTTTTACGTTCTCTCAATGAACTGAGCTACTTAAAGGTTTAGAAGCCTTCTTAACACATTTTTTATCGATTTCTTTTCGTGAGACGTTGATACTAATGTGAGTCCTTTTAGAAACGACCTTCCAAATTTCAATTTAATTAATCGTGGGAATTTAGAGAATTTCGCATGTATTGGTTTCTCTATGCGCTTCAACCGAAATTTGGTTTGCTAGTACTCTTGAAATATCTTGTATTTTTACATCTGATGAATGTCATTTTTAGACCTACGGTTTAGGGATTTTTTCATATCCGATTTTACTGTTATACTTTGGCAGAAATGGTCTGAAATATCAAGACCTTTTACAGCTAACTCAAACTTTTTCGTGTCTGTATTTGTGCCCAAATGGTCGACTACCGGTGGAGTCATTGTAGTGACGCTAGCTCCACTATTGATCAACAGGGAGATCTCAAAACTCTGAAGGACATTTATGAGAGTGTTGCTAGTTTCATTTCTGGTACTTGTAGTTTTTTTATGTCTCACAAAATTATGTTCACGCTTGTGCTTGGGCTTTTATCTAGAACTTCTGTTAGTTTATTGAAAACAGTGTCCACAATACCACTGGTTGATCATTACACACACATAATGATTAAGTTCTTGTCCATGTCACATTGTTAATTCAATGTCTTATGTTTCAAACTGTTTGTCTTCACTTATTGTACTGAGTTCACGTCGTGATTTAAACTGCGTTCTTTTTTTATATATATAAAGCATGATCCTCCAACCTTTGAAGTACTCCTACAGTAATAGTAAGTCCTTTCATTCGATTATAAATGCGTATTATGTGGTAGAAAGCTTAACTGACCAGAATTAATTTTCATCCTGCTGAGGAGTGTGTCCTGATTTGAAACTCCCTGGCAGATTCAAAATGTATACCAGACTGGGATGTTGTGGATAATTCAGTACGCTGAGCACTTGCTCGCAAATGTCAGAGGCTTCAAGATCGAGTTCCGGTCATGCATACAGTTGTAATCAGGCAGCAGCTGACTATTGCTTGAAATAATACATGTTAACACTTGCAGTACAGAGAGAGTCCTATGTTCCAAAACAGCAGTTGTACTGTCGTACGTTCTTCCATGATTTGTCATTTAAGTTCGAATATAGAATTTCAGTGAAATGATTAAAACATAGAGAAAGGAACAGTACGCTCGTATCACAGGGGCAACATTTGGGCATTCTATTTCTTTGCCGTGTATCCGCACTGCTGTAATCCAGTATCTGGAGCTGTAATGATCGCTTTATCCAGATCTGTGCCGCTAGGTGTGCCATTCAGTTGTGTTTTAATAGCAACACGAGATTGAACATTTAACTGTATGTCTGATGTTACAGCATGAAACTCCCTTCTCAAATTGGCATAGTAAACGAATAGTTTTAATTTGGTATAAAAATAAATCATCTCATCTGCTAAAGACAGTTAAACTTAGGCCTCCTTCCAACTAAATGCGTTTATGCGTTTTCTTTGGCATCCGTGCTCGCTTGTAACACAAAAAAACCTCCCAATCCGCCGCCCACCCCCCTCTCCCCCGCCTATCATCCTGCCCACAGTGCCCACACACACTAACGCTTGTGGTGACGTGTTTACAAACAAAAGCAGCCTCAGCTGCAAGAAAGCCGGTGTTCCATAACACGCATCTTTTTCTTTTTGCTTGGATACCACAATAAATTCATTTCACGCAATTTGCGTGATAGTACTGCTAAATTGCACGTCTGATGAGACTCTTGTAACATGTTTACTAAACGAAAGAAGCAGAACAAACCGTTGAAATGCGTCTTGTAACCATTAGTGTAAAACTATTTCCTTTTTTTCCTCGTCGCAGTCGAAGTGTGTTTATTTGTCTCATGCGACTGGCGAAGCTAAATCAAAGTGACTTTATTGTAGCATCTTGGCATTTATTACCACAATGTCCAGTTTCTAACTCCTGGCGCTGTAGTTCAATTAGCATCCTCCTGAAACGCACTTACTAAACCAACTTGTAGGTGACCTGCATTTCTTTAGAATTTCTCCAACAGTTCTCACCGGCAGTTGCTTAAATACAAATCATTTTATGATTCATTATTTGGTTTTCCCCATATCTAAGTGCGCTGTGTTGCGGTCAAAAGCTGAACACAACTTTGGCCCATCTCTCCACGCCAGTCAATCTTGCACAAGCCTCTACATCTCTGCATAACTACTGCAACCTATATACATTTGAATGTGCTGAATGTAGTCTTTCTTTACTCTCCCTCTACAGTTTTTTATCTCCCACATTTCTATTCATTATCAAATGACAATTCCTTGATGCCTCTGTCTGTGTCCTACTAACCGATTCTTTCCCATATTCGAATTATGCCATAGATTTCTTTTGTCTTCAGTTCGATTTATTAGCACCTCAGTAGTTATCCTTTCTAGTTATCTAATCTGTACCTCCGCAATTCCAAAGCACGTAGTTTCTTCTAGTCTATTCTGTTCTGTTCACTGTCAATTTTAAGCTTGCGTACAAGGCCACACACCAAACAGCTTGAGAAAAGTCGCATTTACATTTAAATTAATATTCGATCTTAACACATTTTTCTTTTTTAGTAATGTTTTTCGTGTTATTGCCAATATAAATTATACATCGTCAGTTGTTTTAATGCCCAACGAGCAAAACACTTTGCATGTTGCCAAGCAACAGCCTCCTTCGCTTCCCGCTATGGGGAACGCACGCTCTCAGTCGCGACCACTTAATGGGAACCCTGATAAGCTCTGTCGTTGACCACCGTAAACTTGGGGGGGGGGGGCTGTTAAACGGTTAGTGATGGGATGTCTTCTGGGACACGAGCGCTACAAGCAACTGCCGGAAATGAATATCACTTTGATCGACGGTGGGTGTCCTTACGCCTGAGAAACGTGTGACTCAGATTTGGTGGATGAGGGCTTAGGTATTGTGTCTGTTGACTGGTGCCCACAGAAATCACAGGCGAAATGGGATGGCTGAGTTGTATGGATCTGTTTGGTGAGCAACTGAGTGTGTAGACTGTAAGCTGCTATTCGGAGCTATTCGCTGTGCCGTGGGTTCCTTTATCCTTTTTGCGTTAGGTTTCCGTTAAGCCTGGCGCTATTGACAAGAAGTTTACCGCTCCCACTAACTTATGTTGGGAAATTAGTTTAATGTCACTGTTATTTCTCTTTATTCGCTTCAAACTTGTAGGTGATTTATGAATATCACGTGAGTTGTTTCTGTAATCTATGTACTATAATATTGTAATCTGTATACTTAGCATAAATTCAAGGAGGACGGGAAGAGTTCGGTGTTAAATCAGTTACAGAAGAGACTGGCCCGTACAGAAGTTTTTATAATGCAAAAACGTAGATTGTAATCTACGCACCTGGCCCCTCCAAGGTATTAACGCTGCATGAACTGCACAAGTAATTCTAATCCCGCGAGTGCGAACTAACAACACTGATATTGCTACCGACATCATTGCGCTGCATTTCAGTCAATTGTACCGGCTCCTCCATGACCCGCCACAACTGCTACACCAGTGCGACACTTCGTACGCCAATTCTTTCTTTGTGAACCAACTTGCATCCGACAAGTACATAACTTATACGTCTGAAAACCCACACAGGAAAGCTAGGAACAGTCCGTAATTCCGGCCGGTGTGGCCGAGCGGTTCTAGGCGCACCATTCCGGAACCGCGCGACAGCTACGGTCGCAGGTTCGAATCCTGCCTCGGGCATGGATGTGTGTGATGTTCTTAGGTTAGTTAGGTTTAAGTAGTTCTAAGTTCTAGGGGACTGATGACCTCAGATGTTAAGTCCCATAGTGCTCAGAGCCATTTGAGCCAGTCCTTAATTAGAACTTAATATCGCAGTGCGTGAACTGTTCCAAAGGGTACAACAGCAGAGGTTTTCATGCCTTAACGATCCCATAAACTTGAGCTATTGTGGCACAGCTGCAAACCATTCACTGTTCATGCTTACTCGACTATCTTAAAATGGCTACAGTTTCTTTGATTAGCTTACTCAGTTTTCTGAATAGCAAACAACGAGGTCTTGAAAGTTTTGAAAACAACAACACGCATCTGCTGTTGTGATACTTGCAAGCATTGTGCTAGCTGTCAATGTGCAGAGGGCAGTCTAACAGAAAGTCAACTATACTCATTTATTGTTTTCTTTCATTTTGAATAGCTGTACATTAAATGTTAATTAGGTTATAGTGAGTGGTACACGAATTTATTCATCTATTGTGATTTGTTTCGGTTCAAAGGATTTATCAGTTGGAGAAAGTGAGGGTGAGATCTGTTCAGAGTTTTCAGACCCGGAGGAAAGTGATGTGTATTTGACTGACGAAGACGGGTAGGTGGGAGTTCTTTATTGGAAGTGACGAATTTACGTGTTAGCGTAAATGTGATTGCGCTAAAACATCAAAAACAGATTGAAGAAACATTGTGAAAATTCTACCAGAGACAAAGAGAAATGTAATGAATATAACTAATGAAGTCTAAGCTTTTCTGAAAATAATTGACCTTGACATGATTGGCGAAATCTTCAACTATACAAATATGTATATAAACAGACAGCGAGACACACATCGGTTCTCCAGCGAAAGAGATAGTAAAGTGATTCCAACATACGGAATAATGGCTGTGTTTGGGATACATTTCTATTAGAACAGGAAGAGGTCATCATTCTGCAGTAGTGGAATTCAGGGCAGCAGATTGAACAGAAATACCACTGATTTGAAGAAACAGAAGCTTTCTGATTCTTCTGCTTTGTAAGCGGTTTCATGACATGGAAACAAGGACTGACCGGAGAAAAAGTAATGAGGTGGCTGTAGTTCGTAGGATACTGGAAGCTTTTATCACTTACTGTCATAGTTCTTACAGCCTGAGTGAATTCGCAATAGTAAATGAAATGCTTGTCCCTTTGTAGGTCCGCTGCTTATGTATTCAGTACATGCTCAGCAATATAGTTATACGCCGTATGTGATAAAACTGTTCGCTTCATGCACTACAAAAACATTTTATTGCTGTAGTCTGGGGTTTGCTGCGGCATACATCCGGAAAGGCAGTATCAAGTATCTAAGTTCCTAAAGATACAGTGAAGGACTTATGGTGCCAAGAAAAGAAACTATTAGTAATGTAACAACTGCCAACTGATACAGAAGCTACCTTCTTTCTGAGTTGCAGAAGAAAATCACATCCATAGGCACAATGAAGAAGAACATATGTGAAATTCCGCGAGAATTTCTCACAAACACAATAAGAAGAATTCGTAGAGCAAAAAGTGGATTTCAGAAGGAAATGACCTTATTTTGATACGTTTCTCCTAAAATCTGTGCTGACATAACTAGTATACTACGCATTACACAATAGTAGTTGATGAGGAAACACACAGACCAAACTTAATAATTGACTACCATGTGGCAAAGGTGCGGTTGACGATATAGACAAAATGTGGGCCTGTTACTCCGTTTCAAGAACTGCAAGAAGATGGGCACTGTCTATTTTTTAAGTTTGTTTAGCACTGCTGGAATTAATTCTCAATAAAGTAGCAAAGTCATACGAAAGAGCAACTTGTATCTATTGCTCAGTTCAAATAATTGCCAACCGATCTCGCCATATTTATTATGCTGCATCCTGCTGAAGCAACGGCTTCTGAAGATCAGTACCTTGAACCTCCAGCGAATAAATGTGGGATGTGCATCCTTTGTGGACGTCATAAAATTTCATCCATTTCAATGAAATGTGATGTGTACAACAACTTTGCTAGCAACAGCAGATTAAGAAAGGAATTGCCTGTGAAATGTGTTTTGAAAATGATCGTATGCCAGTATAATTGGCTGAAATGTTATCAAAAGAACTGAAAGATCGAAAGTTTTTGTTATAAAGGGTTCTGATAGAGGGTGTGAACTGTTTTTTAAAAATATACGAGTATTTAATAATTTGTTCAGCACAGACATGTTTTTATTAGAAATCGCCATACCATAAAATTTACAATGTGATCCTGTTCATGTGACAACGTTAGGTGTCCCTGTACAACGCTTACGCCTATCGGACTACATCTGTACCTGCACAGTGTATAAACATACTCTACTGCCTTAACCATGGATGGCGTTTAGGTGGGTTTCAGGTTGTGTGTTTTGTGAATTTGGACTCAGTTTTAATAACAATGTATTTAACACACAGACTATCAACACAGGAAACATAAATTACTTTAGTAGAATAATTAATTCTTTGTAATCCGAATAATCCTTAGCAGACCTCAAATAGTAATACAAAATGTGCTTGTTAAATAAAGAATACTCGTTGTTCTTTTACCGCTATTTGCACTCAGATATCAAGAATCAGCTACTAAATACACTACCCAACTACTTAAATGAATGTCTAAATTATAATTAATCGAGCTACATATATTAAAAATCAATCAGTAATCCAGTTATATGCATTAAAAATCAATCACATACAGCAACACAGTAATTTTCGGTATACGTAAGTGAAGCAATTGTTTGGTAACAACAAAATCACAGTACAATTTAAAATCATAATTTACGGAACAGAACCACTGTTGTAACAGAAACAATTTCAATTCTTATATAATCAGTACAGTCACACACACAGTGAACTGATGTAGAAAGCTTGCTTCCTGCCGTAACGTTGACTATTGTATTTCCCATGTGAAATCCACAAAGAAGACATTTCAGAGTGCTCACAAACTTATGTAGCACGGTTATTACAAAGGGCAGTATTTATGCAATGCACCTTCACACACTTGTAATCACTCTGTGCCCTGATTTGAACCCAAGATTATCAGTACATCAAAATTAACTCCAAAAACATTATGATGCTGTTCCTCGATTTCATTGCAGTATTGTGTGGCATAATCAGAGAGAAAAGTACCCACTGCCTCAGGCTGCTGCTCACATAACCATTATCCATGCTGACATTGTCCATTTGGTATTGCTTCATACCAACTCTGTTAGGCCTCTTGGACTTGGCTCATAGCAGGTCAGCCTGGTTCCTGTCTATCTACGGACTGACTGCTCCTCTAGCGGCTCATTGGACTTGCCACGCCGACGCCAAAGAAGTGTCACCAGTGCACCATACAACACGCATCATCGTTGGCCTACAACTTATCGGCCACTTACTGCAGCGGTTGCTGGCTCAAATTGAACTCGCTGCTTCCTCTCCAACACTTCTTGCATACTCCATAACCTCTGGGCCCAGCACGCAGATCAGACAACCTTGGCCATCGCTCCATAGCCTGGCCCGCGGCGACAGGCTGCAGAATTGCCAGCCACTTTCGCTACGCTGCCAGCGATGGCCTCCAGAAGATGTCAGTTCCTCATCGTACTGCAGACTGCCTACCGCCGTTCTTGCGTCCTCCTAGCTGCGCCATGCAGTGCTCTCGATGGTCACATTTCCCGCAGCTGCCACACTATAACTGCACCAGGGGCACATACCCACGAACATCATTACTGGCACCGGGGAAAACAGCGGTACAATTCGAGAAGGCACACAGTAATCTGCAGCTAGGGCATACTGAACTGGTGTCTTCGTAATATTCACATCTGTCAGCACCTGTTTTCATTGGAATTGCAAATGTATATATTTCGTGAATTACGAGTTACGTCTCTCTCGTACCTTGCATATTATGTAATATGGTTTTGTTATGGCTGAAACTCTTGAGGATCTCAACAATTTTGAAGGAATTTCTGCTAATAAAGGAGCACTGTTTTTCTCATGATCCTTAGATTTACTACATTTCTCCAGTTTATTCAGTTTTAATCTGCAATTCATAATAAATTATTGTGAAGAGTCTGAAAATATTTCGCACTTTAATATGTGTTACATGATCTATTTGAAACCTTCTGGTGTCTCTAATTCTCCTCCATATATGTAACCTTAACTCATGATCCTTAAACTGTTAGTAACGATTAAATTGTGTTTGGGACCATATCTATGAGGCAGCTTCATCTGTCCCTCATTCTGTTCTCCCACTTTTTTCATCTGTTTCTTCTCCTACTATCGGTATCGAGACAACCACAACAGCTGTATTTTCATTTCCCTTAACTAGCTGAATGATTTGTTATATCTCATGATACACTCCTCCAACCGTCTTCGAATCTAGTTCGCATATAAACTTATTTTTCTGTGGTGGCTGCTGACTTTATGTCTATTTCGGCTAGGATAATGTATTCACTATGATATTCGTATTACCTTACATTCCTGTTTTATTTCTCGTTGTTAGATCTGCTACTGTGCACCCCTATTTTATTTTCCTTATAACCCTGTACTCACTTTATTATAAGTTCTATCCTTCTAGCCTTCTAACTTTAAGCTGACAACTTCCATTTTTAAATTGTATAACCCTCTTCGTGGACTACCACCTCAATGCGGTGTGGAAGTTTGTGTGCCTCAGTGCCTCCTTTAGAGTCACCCAAATCTGGTTTATCAATACGTGAGAAACTAAATATGCAATCCCCGTAGGGGACTCACTTCTTGTCAGCAAGTGGGTGGCAACACATGACCCGTGAACTAAGACTGACACAGCATTCAGCTATGTCTGACTGATTACCTGAACTCTTGAGAGTTCTGGCTTTCAGGTCTTTCAGGTGTGGCAGCAGACAATTTGGAGTCAAAAATGAGGCCCGAGAACCTCATGGTATCTCAAAAAGGTAGAGTGGATGCCCTCATATCCAGGGCAGGTAAATTTAATTTACGAGGACAACGATGACCACACACATACACACACACTCACACTTATTTACAGAAAACTGAAAATCCCTCTGTGCAACCCGCTCTTCTAAAGCCCATACTGTAAGTTTCAATTGGCGGCTCACTATTGCAACACTGGAGAAGGAACACAGAACAGCAAAATCGTCCACAAATAAGGAGCACTTTACAGGACTCCTTAACGTAGTCGTGATACTGTTTATTGCTATGTCAAAGAGGGTAGTATTTAAAACATTGCCCTGAGGGACACTATTCTCCCGCTCAAAACGATCTGACAGCGTGTCACCAATTCTGTCCTAAACAAACGCTGAGACAGGAAAGACCACATGAACAGAGGCAGTGGCCACGAAGCCCCACTGATGCAGTTATGTGAGAATAGAGTACGTAATATAGTACGCCTTACTGATACAGAATAATATGCCGATACAGGGAAGGGCAGTTGTAAGACTCTGAATTGTGGTAACTGAAATCCAATTTGCCTCTCTCTACAGTCACATTGCAGCGGCGAAACGCCGGATCTTGGCTGGCATTAGCATTTTTCGCAAAATGCTATGTCAGCGCCTGAGTGATGCCTCTGGGCGTTGTTTGGAGACACCCCTGTTTCAGGACTGGAGCTATTGATAAACGACTGTGCTTAACGGAAATCCTACGGATGGCCTTCCGTACTTTCGTAGAACAAGTGGAACAGTCGACAGAGTCCAGAAACGCTTGCCGTAATCTTTCCTTGCTTTCCTTGATTATGCGTCGAACCTTGGCTCTCGCGACTCGGAAGGCTACGAGTCTCTCTGCTGCAGGGCGGCATTTAAATCGTCGAAGAACTGAGCGCCAGTCCTGGATTGCTGATCAGCACTCATGTGTCTACTGAGGTACAAGTCGCCTCTTAAGATGACCTGAGAACTGTAGGATGGAAAAGACAGTGGCACGATGGATCACTCACGTGAAGTGGTCCACCCACTCCTGGATGCTGTCACGATGTTCAGACGCAGAACGCTGGCTGAAAAGCGTCCAGTTAGACCTACTGAGCAATTTAGTGATTTTTCTGTAGGTAATGATCCATCCAATAGGTGAATTCGAAGTGGGAAGTGGTCACTGGAATGAAGGTCCTCAATAACCTATCAATGAACAAAGTCTACGAGGACTGGAGAGCAGAGAGAAGCTGATGGCTAGAATCACTCAGTAGCAGCACAGAAAGCAGCACAGAAATGGGTGTAAGTGCCTGTGCTGAGGATGCACAGCTCGTGAGACGTCGAAAGGCTCTCCATAACGCGACCCCAAGCGCTAGTACAGGCCGAGCCCAACAAGATATGTTGTGCACTGAAGTCTCACAGTAGGAGAAATGGTCACAGTTGTTTGACAAGGTCTATGAGAGCCGCAGAACCAACTGCTTCTTACAGAGGTAGATATAATGAGCAAACAGTGATCCTCCAACACACATCAGTTTCGACAGAAGCTGCATGCAAGTCAGTGGCGACATGGAGAACAGATGAATGATGTGCTTAACTGACAAACACAGCAACCCCTCCCTTGGCTTCGTTCCCAGTCAGGTCATCCTATCGGTGAAGGATATAGCCTTATAGCACAGGAATGTCAGTAACTTTAAAATGTTTCTTGTAAACACAAGGACAGGGGGCATTACTCTGCAGCTTCAGTTCCTTCACATGTGCCCTGAACCCATTAATATTCCACTGTAATATGGGAGTCACATGTCACAGGGGTTACACATTCACCCTATCTTTCCGACGGGGTGGTGACCTCGTAATGGGGCGATATGACTGCCCCAGTCCGAAATTAAGGTATATTAGCGCTACTGAAGAGACAAGAGAGACTTCAGAGAGGATGAACGTCAACATCATCGAATTTTTTACTTCCAGACTCTGCAGGTGGTGGATGCATGACCTTTGATTTTTGCCCTGGGTTGGGTGCCAAAACCATTGCTATGGTACTGGCAGCACTGGATGGTGGACCAGACTGAACCTTTGGAGGAACAGGGAGCTCCATAACTTTACCGACCACAGACTTATCTGATGTTTTGGGGGGAAGTGTAGGCTTTGATGGAACTGCAGCACTGGCGAACGCAGGTATTAGTGCTGATGCTACAAACCTCTATACAACCTCCGTTTGCGTAACAGCATTGGTCGTTTGAACTGTAAGTTTAATAACAGATGTAAGGGAATGAAATTTTCACCCTGCAATGGAGTGTGCGCTCATACGCAACTTCCTGGCAGATTAAAACTATATGCTGGGCCGAGACTCGAACAAGGGACCTATTCCTTTCGCGGGCACGGCTACCCAAGCACGGCTCACGATCCGCCCTCCCAGCCTTAATTCCGCCAATACCTCGTTTCCTACCATCCAAACTACACAGAAGCTCACCTGCAAAACTTGCAGAACTAGTACTCATGGAAGAAAGGATACTGAAGAGGCATGGATTTGCCACAACCTGGAAGATGTTTCCAGAACGATATTTTCACTCCACAATATCCTTTCTTCCGGGATTGTTAATTTTGCAAGTTTCTCTGGAGAGTTTCTGTTAAGTTTGGAAGATAGGAGAGGAGGTCATGGCGGAATTAAAGCTGCGAGGAGGGGTCGTGAGTCGTGCTTGGGTAGCTCAGTTGGATTCAGTCTGCTTGTATACAACATCGGTAATTGAGACTTGAAAAGAAAAGAAAAAAAGTTGGTAGAGTACTTGCTCACGAAAGGCAATGATCCCGAGTTCGAGTCTTGGTCCGGCACACAGTTTTAATCTGCCAGTAAGTTTCATATCAGCGTACACTCCCCTGCAGCGTGAAAATTTCATTCTGGAAACATCTACGAGGCTATGGCAATGCCGTGTCTCCGCAGTATCCTTTTTTGCAGGAGTTGTAGCTCTGCAAGTTACGCAGGAGAGTTTATGTGAAGTTTGGAAGGAAGGAGACGAGGTACTGGGGAAATTAAAGCTGTGAGGGCGGGGTGTGAGTAGTGTTTGGCTAGCTCAGAAGGTAGAGCACTTTCCCGTATAAGGCAAAGGTCCCGAGCTCTAGTCTCGGTCCGCTACACAGTTTTAATCTGCCTGCAAGTTTCAGATGTAAAGGAGGTAGCAAACCTCGGGGGCTGCATGGTCTTATAGACCTTTTCGGTTTCACAATACAGGATACATTTCGTTGTTTTGATCTCCTCTATCTTCCTTTCCTCGACGATGACACCGATGTCTCTACTCCAGAGAGAGTGATCCCCAGAGCAGTTTACAAACTTTGGAGGAGGTGAACAACCTACACCTTCATTGGTGGCCTTACCACATTTGCCACAAGTGTCTGCTCTACAACCTAAGATGGTGTACCCAAAGAGCTGGCATGTAAAACAGCCCATTGGGTTATGAAAATGAGGTCGTACACTGAGGCGAAGAAAGCCAACCTTAACGGGCTCTGGAAGTTTTGTGCTGCTGAAAATCAGTACAAAAGAGTCCGATTTCACGAGACAGTCACGGCCCAATTTCACTGCGCTGTGATCGCTAACGACGCCCTCCTGGGACCAGTCACTTTTCACTTCTTCTCGGGGAATGTCAACCGCATCGCTACAAGTCACAAACCTTTGGTATAGTTGAAAGTGTTGAGCAGTTGACTTTCGATGGCGTACTCCCCGAGGCACTGAGCTTTCTGGATGTTTGTCACCTGTCGAGAATGAGATGTTTCTACCAACAGGGTCCCGTTTTGAAAGCTCTCAAAAGATTTTAAACTCCCAGTGACTCCCTCTAAACCTTTTTGTATGTAAAATGGTGAGACTTGCTCAGCTCTCCCCTCTTCCCGTTTAATTGTGAGTGTGTTCCGTTACTTGATATTCAAAAAGTCTGTGTAATTCCCATGTCTGGAGAACTGGTTACACGAGCCCTCTTGTCTGATTGGGTGTTGGTAACTACCCTTTCCGCTGGGAGTTGGAAGAGAAAATTTCAAAGCATGCATTCCGGTCCCATGAAAATCAGTACAAAATTAGGAAATTAGGGAAATTAAAGTTGACTTAGACAGAGCCCCAAGTACGCAGGTAAATCTCATACAAACCGAGGTGTGGTAGAATCCCCAGAGGTTACCCACTAATCACTGGTCCACGTCAACAGCCACGCGTCTAGTTAATGCACACCGCACGTTGAGACTGAAGGTTTTTTTTTTTTTCCTAGAGGTTTGTACCATCCTTGTGATACGGGAGATCAAGCCATTCCTTATGACACACAAGGTTCCACCGCCGCGTCGCACGTTGGTCACTGAAGCGTGTCCGGAGCTTACAGTGACAGAGAACTGGCGACTCTTACCATTCCCCAGTTCAGGAACCCTGGGGTCGCCAAATTCATACACAGCATATAGGAGCTGAGCCTCTGAGAGTATGGTGTGAACGACAACACATGTCAATAATAGATCATTTCATAATAAATTATAAGTTACGACCTCTGTTCAAAGATGTTGTGACCAAATGAAACTTGATTTGTCCAGGCATAACTGTGCAGTCTTCGACTGCTCTGGGAGAAGGCTCTTCAAAATAGAACACATGAGATATTAGTTCACCTTATTGTATAAACGACTAGATTGTTTTTCCGATGTTCTCCATTAATCCTATCTAGAAAAGGTCCCATACTGCGCAGCAATATACCGAAAGAGCAAGGACAAGCTTAGTGCAGGCAGTCTCTTTAGTAGATACGTCGCATCTTTCCTCAGAACATTGTCTATGTGCTGTTTCCAATTTAAGTTGTTCTTTATTGTAATTAATAGGTATTTAGTGAATTAACAGACTTTAAATTTGATTGATTTATTGTGTAACCGAAGTCTAACGGATTCCTTTCAGCACTCATGTGGATGACCTCATTAGTTAGGGTCAATTGCCAGTTTTCGCACCATACAGATATCTTTTCTAAATCGTTTTAATATTTGTTTTGCTCTTTTGATTACTTCTCTAGACGATAAACGACAGAATCATCTGCAAACAACCCAAGGCAGCTACTTAGATTTTCTCCTAACTCAGCTTATATACATAACGAACAGGCCTATCTACCTTGAGGAACGCCAGAAATCATTTCCATTTCACTCGACGACTTTCCGTCACTTGTTGCGAACTGTGACCTCTCTGACAGGAGATCGCGTATCTAGGCTCATAACTGAGACGATCTTCCATAAGCACGCAATTTGATTAAAAGCCGCTTGTGAGGTACAGAGTGAAAAGCCTTCTGGAACTCAGAATCCTTAACAACTGTCACTGTCCTACACGATGATGTTGACTGCTGTAGCTGAGGTCACAAATTGGAGCAGAGTGCTTCTGTTCCTGGCTCTATATTGACCTCTAGTGCGAGAGCACTGCTGTGCTGAGAGGGGAGGCGCGGTCTCCTGGAGGAAGATTGTGGATTGCAGCGAGCCCTCACTAACGTCTGTGATATCAATTTTTGGTGTGTCACCGAGACCTCTGGGCGATACCACAAAAGACATCCATGTTTCAGAGAAAGCGATATTAGGCTACTCTCTTCTAATAGCAAAGTGTGACCAGTGATGCAAAATCCTCTTCAATGTCGTCCAGCAGAATTTGTGCATGAAGTGCAGTTATTACAAGAACAAAGCTACAGTTTACGTCTATGAAAAAAGAATGAGGCACAATCCGCTGGAACCCTTTCTGCAAATCATTTGGAGATGGAGTGACGATGTTCGCTTCTGAATAGAAAAAGCAGCAACAGAATCCCTTGGGTACAAAAAGGAAAATAAAATGTAGCAGATATATAAGGATATGGTAGGAGGAAATAGAAGAAGCTGCGAAAAATAGACATATTATTCACTGTGTCCTGAGTCAGTTCTTCACTGTACTGTCGTAGTCCGTCGTCGCCTGGCTAATGGCGCTGACGCAGGTGTTGACTTCCGCCACCGCAGAGCGCCCTGCCAACAGCAACAGAGCGACTTTCAGCGCCAAGGCGAGGTGTCATGTGGTGTACTGTCACAGCGAGGAAGTAGTTTGTTGCGCAGAGGTGAACCGGCAACATTAAGTGGCTCATGAAGTTAGCCAGTCATTGCAGCCCACGCACTTGGAGAACGGACGGCTACTGTCGTGACCAGAAGGGAGCCGCAGTGGAGACGGCAGTATGAAGACAGCCAGCAAGCTGGCGACTCCCTAACAGGGCAGGCGGAGCAGCAAAGTAACAGTGGGAACCTGGTTGAGTCTGGGGGTTTCGACTTCTTCTGATTGCTCGCAACATGGGGCATCGGTTCTGGTCGGGACGGGGGGACGGTACTTGGTTTCGTGGATCCAAGGAACATGGTGCTGCCAGGATACATATTGCTACTAGCTGCTATGTGTGTTGGGCTACAATTGGACTATAACAGTTAAAGTGAGTCGTGCCGGTTTTGTTCAGTGCAAGCATTTTTCCTGCAGATAACGGTGTCACACTTGGACAACACAAATTTTTCAAGAGGTCAGGTTGCCAGTACGTGGAGCCTGCTGTAGGGCCTAGAGTCTTAAACCCAGAAAACCAGTATTTTGTTGCTTACCGCATTCCACGACATTCTGATCTGTTTTACTTCTGGTGTTGGCTGAACTCCTCTTCCGTTTATTGGGAGCAGTAGTCAGCAGTGGCCAACGGTTTTGCCGCAGTGGTAACACCGCATCCCGTCAACTCGCCGAGTTAAGCGCTGTCGGGCTGGGCTAGCATTTTGATGGGTGACCATCCTGTCTGACGAGCGCTGTTGGCAAGCGGGGTGCACTCTGCCCTTGTGAGGCCAATTGAGCTACTTGATTGAGAAGTAGCGCCTTAGGTCTCGTAAACTGATATACGACCGGGAGAACGGTATGCTGGCCACATCCCCTCAACATCCGCATCCAGTGAAGCCTGTGGACTGAGGATCCCACGGCGGCCGGCCGGTACCATCGGGTCTTCATGACCTGCTCGGGCGGAGTTTGGCTTTTTGGTCAGCAGTGGGTAGCTCGCTTGATGTGTTTTATTAATTATGTTCTCTTCTTAATTAATTGTAGTAGTTTAAGCTGTCGACCTTTTAACTGGGTATATTTTGAGATATTGTGTTCGGCGTTAAGATTGGATTATTGTGGTTGTTCTTGTCATTCTTCTTTAACTACCCTGTTATCTACTGTATGCTGTTTGGTGCCCTCTTATTGTAAACCCGAAGATATTCCGAGGGGAAGATGATTTTATCACAGGTTATAGTGCACTAGTCACTATCTTAGTAAGTGCAAATTGAGCGCTGCATTAGTTGCTTATGAACATCGCGTTTATACACTTGGATTTGGTGAATGTTTTTAATGAATGTATATAAAACTTATGGTAGTGAAACATGGACTGTGGGAAAACCGGAACAGAACAGAATCGAAGCATTTGAGATGTGGTGCTATAGACGAATGTAGAAAATTAGGTGGACTGATAAGGTAAGGAATGAGGAGGTTCTACGCAGAATCTGAGAGGGAAGGAATATGTGGAAAACACTGATAAGGAGAAGGGACAGGATGAAAGGACATCTGCTAAGACATGAGGGAATGACTTCCATGGTACTAGAGGGAGCTGTAGAGGGCAAAAACTGTAAGGAAGACAGAGATTGGAATACGTCAAGCAAATAATTGAGGACGTAGGTTGCAAGTGCTACTCTGAGATGAAGAGGTTAGTAGAACAGGAAAGGAATTCGTGGCGGGCCGCATCAAACCAGTCAGTAGACCGATGACCAAAAAAAAATTAGGTTAGTTAGTTAGGTTAGTGTTGTTTTAACATCCCGTCGACAACGGGGTCATTAGAGACGGAGCGGAAGCTCGGGTTAGGGAAGGATGGCGAAGGAAATCGGCCGTTGTTGGATGTGTATTATGGGCAGAATCGGAAATGCTCCGTAACAACATTATTATTTATTCAACGAGATTCTCGTGCAGTCAGCAACTCGTAAAGTCAGCGACACTAGTCGCAGGAGACTGTGGATGCGCCAGCAAAGCAGCCGGCCGCACACATCACTCGCACCAGGCGAGTGTGCAAGAGACCTTGCTGACGTCAGGCCTACAAATATCACGTGGCTGGAAGCAGTAGGTGCTTTTTTAGCACAGTCGGATTGTACAGGTGATAAGCTAGGCGAGTGGCTAGCTCTGGTGCCGAACAGCGGTCCTTTTCCCCGAGAATCGGACTCAGGTCACCTCGACAGTCGCTCCCCTCTTGATGGCTGCCGCTCCAGCCACAGAAACATCCGATCTAGTAATGGCCAGCAGACTAACATATAGTGGACGATGCAGCTAGACAGACAAAGCTGAGTGTCCCTCGTTGGACTGTCAGCAGGTGTAGGGTACCTCTCAGTGAAGGCAGTAGTCAGAGGCAAGGTACTGCTAGGCCTGAGTGGCCAGTACTCACAGCCAGTCTGCCCGTTTTGCTATGGGAGGCTGCTGCTTTCGGTCACATAGTCCACCAAGATGACGAGGCAGTTGGCCACAGCGGTGATTGATCCAGGTCACTACTGCAGTGGCCTGACCCTTGCACGATACTGCAATATTCTAGCTCTGGCCTGTCTTGTCATGGGATGTGAAGTCTACATGAAGAAGTGTTGGCACAATACTGGCAATAGGACTCGGAAAACAGTAAAGAAATATATACGAAAGGCAGAAACTGTGCTAAGGAAATGACCACAAAAAAGAACAGCAATCATCTTGGAATAAAATTTATAGTCCATACTGAGAATGAAATTTATGGATGGCAAAATCTTGCAATTAAATTGTTAAGCACATGAACAACTAGAGAAGGACACAGAGAGAATTGATGCGATAAAGAAAGGGCTGTGCGTTCAGCACTACAAAGAGAAGATTAGAGGAAGAAGGACGTGAACAAGATGAAGATCCTGAAGATGTCGTCTCCGCTACAGTGGAAGATTTTCAGATATCCCTGAAAGAAATTAAAAACAGAAAAGTAACTGGAATGTAGGCAACAAGAGATAAATTCAGAACCACTAATATGCCGCATAGGAGGCAGTTACACATAATCCTCAGTCACGGGAAACAATGGAATTAATATGTCTGTTAAAGTAAGGAATCGGAAGGGTTTCAAAAATTGTGGAAGTATGTAACTCATAAATCAGTATAATAAATACCATAATAAATACCGCACTGAAAACAATTTCGGAAATTCTCATTAGTGAAGAACGGTCTGAATTTCACACCTGGCTGAAAATGACTTACAATTTCGTGGCGCCCTGCGTCGGTAACGCCGGAATTCGATATGGTGTTCACCCTTAACCTTGATGACAGCTTCCACTCTCGCAGGCATATGTTCAGTCAGCTACTGGAAGGATTCTTGCGGAATGGCAGCCTATTCTTCAAGGAGTGGTGCACTGAGGAGAGGTATCGATGTCGGTCGGTTAGGTCTGGCACGAAGTTGGCGTTCCAAATCATCCCCAGGGTGTTCTATAGGATTCAGGTCAGGACTCTGTGCAGGCCAGTCGATTATATGGATGTTATTGTCGTGGAACCACTCCGCCAAAGGCCGTGCATTATGAACAGGTGCTCGATTTTGGGTCAGAATCGTCATTTCCCCAGAAAACCATAACCTTAATCTTGATTTCAGATTTCTCAAAATGGTATTGTGTACAAAGAAATTTCAGGTGGTACAGTGTTCGTGGTAATTCGTCATCTTTCTCTTGCAATAGTAAAGTACAGAAATTAACGTGGGTCTTTCGATTTTTAACACTTTACCGAATATGTTGCCTTCAGTTTAACATAATGTCCTTAACACAGATATAAAGAGTGTGTGATATTGGGTATCTATCTCACACTCATTTAATTATTGATTTTTTTCTGTTCTTGTTTCATCATCATTTGAAATAATTTTTGATTCTTATACAGAATTTTTGCATTGTGCTGTCACCTACTACCAGGTACTCCATATCAACGACGTCAGACAACGTAAGAGAGCTTCGCGCTTCGTGGATCTCACGGGCTTCGAACGTGGTCAGGTGATTATGTGTGACTTGTGTCATGCGTCTGTACTCGAGATTCTACACTCCTAATCATCCCTCGATACACTGTTTCCGATGTGATAGCGAAGTGAAAACGTGAAGGGACACTTACTGCACGAAACCGTACAGGCCGACCCCGTCTGTTGACTGGCAGAGAACGCCGACGGTTGAAAAGGGTCGTAATGTGTAACAGGCAGATCATCACACAGGAATTCCGAACTGCATCAGGACAGTTAGACAGGAAGGAGAAACCTTGGATTTCATGGTCAAGCGGTTGCTCACAAGCCACACATTACGCCGATAAATGCCAAACGACGCCTTTCTTGGTGAAAGGAGCTTAAAAATTGGACAACAGCAGAAAAACGTTGTGTACAGTGACGTATCACGGCACACAATGTAGCGATCCGATGGCAAAGTGGGGGGACGGCGAATTCCCGGTGAACGTCATCTTCCAGCGTGTGTAGTGCCAACAGTAAAAATCGGAAGCGGTGATGTTATGGTGTGGTCGTGTTCTTCATGGAGGGAGCTTCCACCCCTTCTTGTTTTGAGTGGTACTATCACAGCACAGGCCTACATTGATGTTTTAAGCACCTTGTTACTTCCCACTCTTGAAGAGCAATTCGGGGTTGGCGATTGCATCTTTCAACACGATGGCTTTCTGGGGAAATGTCGATTCTGACCCAAAATAATTCTAGATAATGTGATTTCAGAGCGGTTGTCTTCCTTCGTTAATCTGGGATGGCGTAGTAACCTGGACAGTAAAAGAGACCTAGATATAAAACTGGAAATATATGTGGCATCATTCATAACGGAGTCAAACATAAGTAGAGACAAGATACGATAGTAAAATTTTGTAGTAGTATAGTTCATCCAGCATTGCTCCATAGGAAAGAATACTGCACTCCTAGAAAAAAGAACGTTAGGTGAAGAACAAATTGCGTAAATGAACGTTCTAAGAAAAACAAAAGGCTACTCAAGAAAAAGATCACACAAAGAAACGCAACATTGTGGCAAGAACTAAAAGCTGAGGTAGTAGAAAGCACGGTTAACCAAATACCGCGACACCCGATACACCACGTACAAAGAGTGGACAATAAACTATTTCTCAACTATCCTTAGCTTGTAAACCGGCAGGAAGAGGTATTGCAGGACATAACAAGAGCTGGACAGACAATTTTTGAAGACCTAAAGGGCTCATTGCCTAATTCACGAAGTGTAGAAGAAGAAGAAGAACAAGAGGAAGAATAACAAGAACAAGAAATTCTGCGTCTCTACCACAGATATGGATCCTCGTTCCTACCTTAAAATCCCAGTTTTATTTTTCCTGATAACGAGTTCCTAAGATCTACATACGAAAGGATTTTGCCTCCAGAATGTTTTACCCAAATGGAAGCCATCATAATTAACAAATACGGTAGACCTGCACGTCCTAGGGAAGGTGTATATAACGCCTATAGTTTCCCTTTTATTTCCAGCTCTCTGCAGTACTGACTTAGCACAGATATGGTGCGTAATGTCGTAAGACTAGGTCAGTAGGTCAGTCAAGAGCGATGTCCCTGCTAACACTGAAAATGTTGCTACTCCTCTTCAGAAACCGTATGGTTGTTTGACCACGCTGCACTCCGATGTTGTAGCACATACGCCACGGCTAAATGTGTCGTTGAGGTAAGCTGGGCCTACCACCTCGACAAGTCCATTGTTCATCGAGAGGGCGGCAGGAGGGGAATGGGGTACTATCGAGTTGACGGACGCCAATAGCGCAACAAAAAAGTTGTGTTTTTGCACCCCTAGTTATTCATATGGAAATGCTTCATTATGCCACCCAACTCGCTGGGTATGACTGTGGCGTTGCCATTTCAGTCCATTAGTAGCATTTGGAAAGTACATTACTAAGCAATGTGATAATGAATATCACAGTAGGCAGTTATACAAAAAGGGTTATCACAGAATTGGGACAAACGTAAGTACATGGAAGGTGGGATGAAACCTTTTGATACAGAAATGATACTTAAATTGACAGACAAATGAAGGAAGCACAAAAATGTTCAAGGAAAGACAGGAATACAGCAATATAAGTGACACAGAAATGGCTGCAGGAAAACTGTGAAGAAATCAAAAACGAAATAGTCGTAGGTAGGACATATTCAGCACATAGAAAAGTCAAAACAACCTTCGACGATGTTAAAATGAAAGGCGTCAACCTAAGAGCTCGATTGGAATTACACTGTTAAATGCAGACAGCACATAGAAGGGAAGAGGTCGTTGAAGGCCTCTATGAGGTGGAGGAACTGTCTGTTGACGTGACAGAAGATGGAAGGGAATTTGCTATGGAAAACATAAAGTATCCAGTATTATGGTCAGAGTTCAGTAGAGGACTGAAAGCAAACAGGTTGCATAATATTCCTCCGGAATCTCTGAAATCATGGGGAGAAGTGGCAAACCAACGACATTCAATATGTTGTGTAGAATTATGGCACTGACGACTTACAATGAAATTTTGGTAATCATCCACATTATGCCGAAGATAGTACAGGCAGAGAAGTGTGAGAGCTACCGTACAATCAGTGCTCGTGCATCGAAGCGGATGATAAGAATATTGCACAGAAAAAAGGAAAAGGAAATTGAGGCTCTGTTAGATGAAGATCAAATTTTATTTCGAAAAGTCGTCAGAAAGGCAATTCTTACGTTGCGCTTGATAAGAGAAACAAGAATGGAGTAAAGTAAAGACACCGTCATAAGATTTGTCGATTTAGACAAATATTTTTACAATGTAAAATGATACGTGTTTGAAATTCGGAGATTAATGGGGGTAGTAAAGTGTAGGGAAAGAAAGGTAATGTTCAGTATGTGCAACATCCAAGAGAGATCAGTTAGTATGGAAGACCAAGATCGAAGTGCTCGGATTAAAAAACGCATAAGACAGAGACGCAGTCTTTCGTTCATCCTAACACGAAGAAGCAGCGACGGAAATAAAGGAAAGTTTCAAGAGTGGGACTAAAATTCAGATGGAAACGATATCAATGATAAGATTCACTGATAACATTCCTTTCATCAGTGGAGAAGCATCACAGGAATTATTGAAGTGAACGGTCTAGTGAGCAAGGAATAAAGAATGAGAGAAAGACGACAGTAATGAGGACAAGAAAAAATGAAATTAGCGATGAATTTAATATCAAAATTGTTGACCACCAAGCAGACGAAGAAATGAATTCTGTTACCTCGGCAGCAGAATACGACGGACGGAGCAAGTAGGACGTAAAACGTAGACTGTCGCGTGCAAAGAGGGCATTCCTGGCCAAGGGATGTCTGCTTTAACAAACACAGCTCTTAATTTGAGGAGAAAATTTCTGAGAACGTATGTCTGAAACACAGCATTAACACAGCAAACACAGCACAGGCAGTTAATTATGAGCTGTGCCGCTATCGGTGTGAGAAATTTATGAAGTAATTTTCTGTGTTGACTCGTTGTTATCAGAGACGTTATTCGTGCACCGTGCCTTTAAAGTCCAAACGTTTTATACAGAATAAAACCTTAATAATATTAAGCATACAAACAAATCAAAGAAAAATAAATATATAAATAAGTAAAACGACTGGATAAATCCCGTAAGGATAATGACGTCGACAAAACCAGAGGTTTATGTTTTAAATCAGATGAAAGTTTACTAGCTAGTATTCACACGTACGAGAATATCAGCCTCCCATCAATTTTGGTTTCTATTGATAAAAAGCAGTTATATAGCAATTAATGTATGTGCTGTGATCAGGGAATCAAACACAGAAACATGTGCGAGGAATGTTCTTTTGACCACACAGTACTCGACTAAAATCATCAGCAAACATTCAAAGACCGATAGTGCCGTTTCTCACTATCAACTGCGATGTAAAATTTAAATTTGGTGTCTTGAAACCATGCCAATACAAATGTGAACTCCATCAACAATCACAGTTCAGAGCTGCTTGAAAGTTAAAGCACTGACGAATTAATCTGAGTCCACCTAAACGTAAGAGTATATAACTTAACGTATCTGCTTGGCCACAGAGCCAGTAGATATACTCAACAACATACAAAGACCACACGCTCTCTACCGCAAGTCCTTAAATATTTGATGTGACGTTACCACTATTCAAACTTAAAATTAATGGTACATACTTAAAACATTCAAGGAAAACGAAAATTATTTGAGGCATTTTGGATCTCATATTAAAATTGTAACACAGTATTAAAAAAGTTAGTAATGAAATTCGCCAAACATGCTTTAATCTGTCTTTATAATGTGATAAATCTTGCGTAAAACTATAAATACAAATGAAATAGTAAATAGTGGTTACTCATCCACTAGGAAGGTTAGGTAAGGATCTGGGAAAACTCAAGCTGCCATCACACAGGGCGAGAATTATTGAACTGTATGAAAAAAAAGTAAATTAGTTACAAACAACGGCGCGCACAGACTTTATTCAACATCTACAAGTCACTATAGATATTCGAACTTAGGTTATGTCTGCCATTATTGGCGATGATTTGGTGCAGACTAACAGAGATATTTTTTATGAGCCACTGAAATGTCGGACATCGTTGCTGTCGATGACCTCCCGAGTCGCTGTTTTCAGCTCAGCAATAGTTTTGGGGTTGTTGCCGTACACCTTGGAGCACAAAAAGGAGTCGCATGTTTCCAGATCCGGAGTAAATGGTGGCCAATCGAGGCCCATGCCAGTGGCCTCTGAGTACCACAGTAATAAAGAAAACAATTCTAACTGCCTTGGTATTTTTCCTAGAATCATACTTAAATCTGCAATGAGCTCATGTCATCGCCGTGATTTTTCTGGTGTACTTGGTTTTTCTGTATTGTGTTTGGAGGGTCTCTAATTATGCGTCATTTCTCACAGTTCAGTGCCATTGTGTCATCCGTACCACTCAGCCAAGCGGGCACGCTCTGACCTTGGAATGAACCCTGTAGTCAGGGCTCGTTCACAGCCTACTTGCATTTTTCGCCCTGTTGGCCACCTGTTGCAGGCTGTCAAAACTCTCAGCACCGCTTCTAGCTCCACAGGAGAAAAAAAAAAAGCAAAAGAAAATCTGTCATACACGAACCACTTTTTCGGACGGAGATACCTTTGCGGTCTGTACGTTCAAGTGGACAAGGTGGCCGGCTTTTGTGCAGTGCCAGTTTATTTCGTCCAGACGCTGTCATAGCTGTGCCCAATCCGCATCATTACACTAGTTGCTCACAAATTTTACTCTGGTAGGAAAGTGTTCTGGACTAAGCGATATGCCAGTCTTCATATTGTTTCATGCACACCAGCGATGCGCGAGACAGCACTCCTGCAACAGGCTTCAATTACTGCATAAAGCTCGAGCCCTATGCCCAGACATTTTGGCAGGTGACATATCAGATTTAACCGAGAATTAACCATACGAGTTTTTGGTGGTTCCTCTCATCAAAAACACCTCATAAACCGCTCACATATCCATTGACAGCAGTGTTCTTCGACTGTAGGTTAATTGTTAGTTCTCTTAAAAATGACTTTTTTATCAGGTTTGTATGAGAAGCTTTAAATTTATTGACTTATTTAACCTTACAATATTAGGGCCGTCATCCACTCTCTGCCAGGTAACCAGGCGTCAACATATTTTGCATAGCGTGTATTAATATAAGTATATCGCAAGTTACATCTAATACACAGCGTGCGGAAAAGGCCCACGAAATCTAATAGTTGGAAAAAATTAAGAACAAAAGTAACTTTCGCATAGTACGCCAGTGACAAGTACGAGGGGTGTTCAGTAAGTAATGCAGCCCATTTTTTTTTAAAAAGTATATTGGTTTTATTCATGATTCCAATACACCATATTATTCCCCACTCTTTTGGCCTCAAAACCCTATCTTTCAAAATAATATCCGTTCAATGTGACGGTCTTACGCCATCCTACTGGGAGAGCCTCTATGCTCGCATTACACCATTCTACTGGTCGATGTCGGTTCAATTGACTTGCTGCATCAGTGAACTCGCCATCATCAACGTACTGCTTCACGCGGAGTGCATTCTTCTATGGGTCATTCAGACAGAAGATGGAAGGTACGAGATCCAGGCTCTACGGTGGGTGAGGAAGGACCGACCAGTGAAGTTATGTGAGCTCCTCTCGGGTGTGCCAATTCGTGGTTCAAATGGCTCTGAGCACTATGGGACTTAACATCTGAGGTCATGAGTCCCTTAGAGGAGGAGGATATTGGTGTTTAACGTCCCGCCGACAACAAGGTCATTAGAGACGGAGTCCCTTAGAACTTAGAACTACTTAAACCTAACTAACCTAAGGACATCACACACCCATGCCCGAGGCAGAATTCGAACCTATACTGTAGCGGTCGCGCGGTTCCGGACTGAAGCACCCAGAACCGCTCGGCCACAGCGGACGGGTGCAGATTTGTGTGAAGCCTTGAGTTGTCACGGAGAAGGAGAAGTTGGTTTGCATTTTCGTGGCGACGAACGCGCTGTAGTCGTTTCTTGAATTTCCTTTGGTTAGCACAATACAGTTAGGAGTCCCAAAAGACTGTCGCGTGACCTTACCGGATAATGGTGTGGCTTTGAACTTTTCTTGAGAGAAGTGGTTGTGTGGTGCTAGCCCATGGATTGCAATTTCCTTTCCGGTTTGACGTGATGAACCGATATTTCTTTCCATGCGACCACGTTTGACAAAAAATTGTCACAATCAGCCTCGTAACGTGAAAGTAATTCCGCACAGATGGTCCTTTCTTACTGTTTATGGTCTTCTCTTACGCAGCACTGAACCCAGTGGGCACACTTCTTTAAGTACCCCAACTGGTCGACGAGTGTGTCAGCATTACGGAGTCCAGTTGTGCAGGGAAGTGTTTGAGTGTGATTTGTCTATCATCTCTAATGAGAGTACAGACCCATTCCAGCAGTGAGGTAAGCACAACTACGTGCGGTCAGCCAGCATGTGGGAGGTCGGATAGGTTTGCGCGACCTTGTTGCGATTATGACAGAAGCCTCGCCCAATGACTCACCATGCTTTTGTTCACTGCCAGGTTTCCATAGACATTCTGCAGGCGTTTATGAATATCTGCGATTCTATGGCTTTCCACAAACAGAAAATCACAGCTCAATGCTTAGGACGCCCCTCCGTTAAGACACTATTTCGCTGGCTATGTTGTGTGCGACTCCATACAAAATGGTAGGAGAGATGGGTTACAGGTCGGTGGGGAAACCTGGACAGGAGCGTAAATGTAGTTAAAATCTTCTGGGTTATTTTCGATCATATTTCTACTAAAATGATCGACGTTTCGACCCCTCTGCTGGGATCTTCCTCAGAATCTTCTGGTCTTCACTACTGCTAGAACACTGTCAGAGACGAGTGTCACGTCCTCTTATAAAGAGGAGATTTCTCGCGTTCGTGCTGTAGAAGTGATAGTATTGGTTAAACTTCATATGGCTACCATTGGTGGGCTACAGTCATAGGCTAATATTCCCGCTCTGACGCAGAAGAAGGGGAGTTGTCGGCTAATCTCCTGGGTACCATCACCCATCTGCTTTATAAGAGGACGCGACGCTCATCTCTGACGGTGTTCTAGCAGTAGTGGACACCTAAAGATCCCGAGGAAGATCCCAGCAAAGGGGGCGAAACGTCGATCATTTTAGTAGAAATATGACGTGGCCTAATAACCCAGAAGGTTTTAACTACAGTGACAACGGCCACGACGCCTGTAGAATTACATAAGAGCGTAAATGATTAGCGAACAAGTTAACACAGCAAACAGAAGCTTTATTTAAATTGTATTTCTCCAAGTGTATGAAGACTCGTTACAAATAATGGATCTATCACAATGACAGCAAGGAAGTGACTCGCTGTACTAACCACAAACAGTGATGTCGTAGCGAAGAGGATAGAAGCATGTGTGGGCTGGGTCGCTGATGCCGGCGTTCGTGTCTGTAGCAGCAGAGGGCGCTCGTAGTCCACAGCCGCTGGAGGCTTGCTCAGCGGGCATGCACCATTGGGTCCTCCAGATACTGCGACCTCTTTCGGGTGTGACGGAAGCTAGCAATTCTGGTGCTATGACGCCTGTGGAGTGGCATCGACATGTGATACCACAGGCTATGTAGACCGCTGCCACCTGCCGGAACTTCATTAAACTATACAGGGTGAAAATTATTTCAACGGATAAAATCTGGGAGGTTGTAGGGGACATCAAAACAAATATTTTTCCATGATGTCATTTTTCCTATAAGGATTATTTAAACTGGTGGAGGCCGTATTACGCTCTTCAGTTGCTAGAGGCCGTGTTACGATCTTCAGTTATTACAGGGCGTATTACGCTCTTCAGTTGTAGGCAACTGCTGTCCACCAGTGTAGTGGTGCATTGTCTCTGTTTGCTAATGGAGCGATACACCTGGAGTGAGTACACTGATAAGGTTGGTGCTTAATGCGTAGCGCACCACAACGGACGAGCTGCATATCGGGTTTAACAACAACAATATCCCAATCGCCGTATTCCGCATCATACGACCTATTCTGCAGTGTACCAACGTCTGCGTGAGACCGGGTCATTTAGCAGATTACCTGGACAGGGACGCTGTCGCACGGTAAGAACGCTGCCATTTGGGAAGCTGTCTTGCAGTATATGGAGCGGGATCCTACAATCAGCACTCGTGCAATTGCACGTAACATGGGGACGAATCAGACGAATGTAAGAACGGTCCTTCGAAAGCGATTGTTACGTGCATTTCACTTACAGCGTGTCCACAACCGGGAACCAGTTGAGTATCCACCCAGAGCACAGTTTTCCCAGTGGTGCCTGGAGCAGTATAAAATGCATCCTGAATTTCCATCCGCTGTGTTGTTTACCGATGAAGCAACGCTCTGGCATGATGGAGTCCTCAACACGCACAGTTCGAATGTTTGGAGTGAGGATAACCCACATGCCGCAGTTGATAGCGCTCATCAAGGGCGGTTCATCGTTAAAGTGTGGTTCGGTGTTGTTGGGGACTGTTTAATTGGGCCGTATCTGCTACCAAGGCAATTAAATGGCAGGAACTATTACAATTTTCTCGCCAGAGCATTTCCAGAACTACTGGAAGACGTCCCGCTCCCTACAAGACAACGCATGTGGTTCCCACATGACGGGACACTGACACATTTCAGTCGTCGTGTGCGTCGATTCCTGGAGCGATGGTTCCCAGAAACGTGGATTGCAGAGGTGGTCCTGTGGCCGTGCGGTTCTAGACACTACAGTCTGGAGCCGAGCGACCGCTACGGTCGCAGGTTCGAATCCTGCCTCGCGCATGGATGTGTGTGATGTCCTTAGGTTAGTTAGGTTTGATTAGTTCTAAGTTCTAGGCGACTGATGATCTCAGAAGTTATGTCGCATAGTGTTCAGAGCCATTTGAACCATTTTTGGTCCTGTACCATGGCCTGCTCGATCCCCAGATATGTCCCCTCTGGATTTTTTTCTGTGGGGAGAGATGCGTAACCTTGTTCACGCAACTCCTGTTGCATCAGAAGAGGATCTGGTTGATCGGATAGTAGCAGCAGCGAGAACAGTTCACGATACTCCTGGGGTTTTTGCCCGTGTCAGACAGAACACGATTCGACGGTGCAAACTTTGTTTAATTGTCAGTGGAGGTACTTTTGAAAATCTACTGTAATTGAAATTTGGTTGTGTTAACGTGTTCTCTCTTTGTCATAAAAATATGGAAAAGTGTTTGTTGGCTTAATCAATTTGCCGCCAGAGAAATCTTCCTCTACCGGTTTAAATACTCCTTATAGGAGAAAATGACATTAGGGGAAAATATTTGTTTTGATGTCCCCTACAACCTCCCAGAGTTCGTCGGTTTAAATACTTCTCGCCCTCTAGATGCTACAGCTGGAATGTTCCACATGTCTCATAGCATATTCGGCATATTTTCAACGGAAATTGGTCGAGGAAATATGAATTTTTTGCATAAATTATTGAATTCTTCTCGTAATTTGGGCTCCGATCATTTTGATTTTGAGTGCAGCCATTTTTCACGAGAGTTACTGGATGTAGGAATGTTTACAGACGAGATCGGCTCGAGAGTGACAGTGCAGCTTCGTAAAGTGCTGGCCCAGGTCTGGCCGCCTGAGAGCGATGGGCGCAGGGGGTGGTGGGTGGGAGTGAGGGAGGGGGGGAGGGTTTGGCGCGCCATTAGCGGCCTCGTTAGCCGCGGAGCCCGCCGGCTGCGGCTAATCCAGGCCCGGTCGCCGGCCGCGGCTCTTCTCAATTAGACGGCAAGAGCGGCGCCCACCAATTCCAGACATCTCGCAATCTCTCCGCGCCGTGCGCCCGATCACCGATTAATTGTCATTCCACGAGCGACGTCACCCAGCGGCCCGTGCTGCCGCGCGCCTGTTAATATCGCGGACCTGACACAGTGCCCTGCCGGGCAAGAACGGAATATGGCGCGTCGGGCGCAGGTGTGGATTCCCCGATATCAGCTTCTGTCCAGGAGGGGTGACGTTTATCCAAAATTACAGTTCCTGTACATTTTTATTTCTGTTTGGTGATAAAACTCTTGATTAGATACAAGCACTTGTTTTTTATCCTGTTCATCGACAGGATGGAAAAATACAATACTGCCGTCCTTGTGTCATTCCGAATTCCGATTCAACTACAGGAAATCATACATGCCCGAAGGAACTGGTACTGTAACGACTACAGCGGTTTGAAATGCATCAAATATATACGCAGTTGGGAATATGGACAATAATCAACTGTATAATGGAATGACGGTAATGAAAATTGTAAACAAAAAACAGGAAATACTAAAAGAAATCTGGACAACACACAGATTACCACCAGACTGGACATCTGCATTAATACATCCACTACATAAAAAAGGGAAGAAAACAGATCCTAGCAATTATAGGGGAATCTCCCTCTTACCAGTGACCTATAAGATCTTGTCTAAGGCGCTTTTAAAAAGAGCAGAAGAGATACTTGACAAACAGCTAGGAGAGTATCAGGCTGGATTTAGGAAGGGAAGGTCATGTGCAGAACAAATACTAAATTTAAAGAACATAATAGAAATGAGGAAAATCAGGAACTTAAAATATGTAATTACTTTTGTGGATTTTAAAAAAGCCTATGATTCAATTGACAGAAATACACTGCTTGATGTCTTAAAAGAATTGGGAGTCGATGCTAAAACAACTGCAATAATTAAAGGTACTTTGACAAATACAAGATCGAAAGTAAAATTTAGGGGAGAGCTCTCAAAATCGTTTGAAATAAAGTCAGGTGTTCGACAGGGAGATGGTCTGTCACCTCTGCTTTTCAAATGTGTCTTGGAGAAGGTAGTTCGAGAATGGAGGAAGGCCATCAATACTAAAGGGATTCAACTAGGGAGAAATCCAAACAAGATCACTGTCGACTGTTTAGCCTTCGCAGATGACATGGCATTGATTACAGATTCACTAGACAATGCCCAAGAACAAATAAGAGAACTACAAAAACAAGCAGCCAAAGTATGACTACAAATATCCTTTGAAAAAACAAAGTATATGACAAACATCTGTGATGCTCCTCAAAATATTGCAGTTGACAACAACACAATACACGAAACAGATTCCTTTAAATACCTAGGAGAGTGGATTACATACAATGCCAAAGAAAAGATAGCTATAGAAACTAGAGTGCACAAAATGGAAAGAGTGTTTCATATGACCAAAAACGTTTGTAATAAAAAGTCCTTGTCCTGGAACACGAAATTAAGACACTACCAAACAGTGGCCAGACCTGAAGCTCTCTATGCGGCAGAAACACTTAAACTAACAAGAAATGGAGATCTTGAGAAACTAGAGATGGTCGAAAGAAGAATTTTAAGGAAAATACTGGGAGCTAAAAGAAACGATAATGCTGAATACAGGTTAAGACCAAACAGAGAGCTATATCTGAAAACGGAGAAACTAACTGATGTAATGAGGAAGAGGAGACTACAGTTTTTTGGACATATATTCAGAATGGATAACAACAGACTAACCAAGCGGATATTCACATTACTCAATAGCTACAAATCCAAGCCAGCATGGTTCATAGAGACTGAAAAGGACATTGAAAATGCTGGAGTTACAATAGACACAATAGAAAACAGAACACATTTCAGAAAGGCAGTTCAAAAGGCAGAATTTCAGGAGAGAAAGAAAATAACTAGACGAAAGTGGACTCAAGAAGAAAGGGAACAACACTCTAAAAGGATGAAGGAAATTTGGAAACTGAAGAAATCTAATACAATGAAGAGTAGCCAAAGTTGATTCATCGTACCCTCCAAATGGGTTATTCGAAAGAAAAAAAAAACAGGAAATCCTGATTCGTGTACCGGTCCTGTCATCATTCCACTATACAAATCAATTTGTCCTTATTCGCAACTAAGAATACATGTCACGTTTGGGAAAATGTTCTGTTTTTTGTTTCTATTATTTTGTAAAGAAGGACCGATTGGCGCTCATTACTGACCAGGTTAAAAAAGATAAAAAAATGAGAAAGAAAGGCCGGCCGTGGTGGCCGAGCGGTTCTAGGCGCTTCAGTCTGAAACCGCGCGACTGCTACGGTCGCAAGTTCCAATCCTGCCACGGGCATGGACGTGTGTGATGTCCTTAGGTTAGTTAGGTTTAAGTAGTTGTAAGTTCTAGGGGACTGATGACGTCAGATGTTAAGTTGCATAGTGCTCAGACCCATTTGAACCATTTTTTGAGAAAGAAAGAAGAGCCACCGTCGTGAACACCGAGCGTATTCGGGAGAAATGCTATTCAAATCCCCGTCCAGCTAATACAAATTTAACTTTTCCATGATTTGCCAACTTAGCTTAACACAAATGGCATGGCGGGATGGTCCCTTTCCACATTGTTCAACAACCCGAGATACAGCTCTGTCTCTAAAGACAGGACATTGAAATCCAATCTGTTCGGTAAAAAAATCAAACTTTGTGTTCTTGTCTTACGGCAGGTCTTGTCACGGGGGAAGCCTCGTCAGAGAGGTCCACTGCTTGAGCGTCTAGGGAAGTGACTCCAGTGGTGGTTTCCCTTTGCCTACCACTGATGATGATGAAACGATAATGAGGACAGCACAACACCCAGCCCCTGAGCGAAAAAAAATCTCCGAGCCAGTCAGGAATCGAACCCGGGCCCCTTGGCGTGACAAACCGCCGCGCTGACCACTTTTTTTTTTTTAATCTCATTTTGTTCTATATTGTTCGTTGACATTGTTCGTGGCGGACGTCCTATGACACTTGTTCTGGTTGTTCATTGATCCGTTTACTCAGTTTTTTTTTACTACAGAGGATAGCTAAACCCTCTGACCGAACACGCTGAGCTACCGTGCCGGCCATTTTTATCCCATTTTGTTCGCTTTTGTTCGTTGCATCTGCTCGGCGCGGACGTCGTAAAACATCCGTTTTTAAGTTCATTGTTGATCGATTAACTCAGTTTTTTTTTTATTATAGAGGTCAGTTAACCCTCTGACCGAACACGCTGAGCTAGCGTGCCGGTATCCACTCAGCTATCGGGGCGGACTTTTCGGTAAAATGTAATTATAAAGCATTTCATACATGCAACTGAAGCAAGTAACTTTTCGGGTTTAACATTCTCCACTTCCCAACTGTCTAGTCATACACAGTAAGTGTATGTGTTCCGAGGACTTACGAATTCCCAACTAAACACTTTGAATGCTGATCCATTTCAGTTACTAGCTTGCGATGACTTCGTTCGGTCTGTTTTAGTCTGATCATTTCTTCACATTTTTGTGGCGTGTGAATCGAGCAAGGGAATCCGTTCCTCAAACCACAATATTCTATGTGTAGAGGGAATTACTTCTTCTTTTTTCTGACACATTAGCTTAGCTGCCAGCGTTGAAAAATATGTAACCATATTAACTGTTTCATGCTAAATATCACTTTCACTCCCTCTCATCCACTGAAATTACTTCCGCTCAATACAAGTAGTATCATTCATTAATCTGCAGTTTACTTTTTCACTGCGAAACGTTTTTAATACTCAGGTGGTCATATGAAATTACCTACCTTAGTTGCTTATTGGGTAAGCTGAATAAACGGTACCCAATGTGTGGGTACACAAGACAAGCAGAAATTTTTGCACCGGATTTGTTGAAAGAATCTAGCCTCACACTCAAGTTCGTCTGATGGCCCTGTATAATACACAGTCAAAAAGTGATTCGGCTTGATTATCAAACGAGCAATAGCAAAAGGAATTGAACTCTACTGCGCATTTGTTGCACAAGAATCTGAACACGTAGGGAAACACTAAATATATTAAGTATCTACGTCCGAAACTAACAAAATGCACATATAGCACTAAAATGTCTCAGTTATACATGAGATACACGTGATTACCACACAAGGTACTGGGAAATATTGTATAGAAGAGACATTACCTCCGGAGATCGGGCCTGACTCAACTTGAAATCATGTGGCAGAAGTAACTGCTTCACAAATGGTATAAGGAGGGGTGTCTTGCTCATTACCTTGACAAGTACACATATTAGTTGCTGTGCATATCTGAATAGATATGCAGAGCAGCTAATATGTGTACTTGTCAAGATAATGAGCAAGACACGGTAACACAAAATTCACTATAATTGTCCCGAATCACGAATGAACTGAAATAACTACATCCAGAATCTTGAGTACTTCTGTAAGCAATATATCATGTTATCGAGGCGTCCCTAAAATTCATACGGTAAAACTGAAACCCCAAAGTGAAAACTCTTACTAGCCTTCACACCACCAGAATCGGACCCCTAATATCTCGAAGCACTGTGCTTCACTCCCCAGCATGTTTCGAGGAACTCCTCATGTCTCACTTACTGACGTCCTATGAAAGGAAAGACTGCGCGCAACTGCCAGTGGCCAATGACGATCCTTGATCATTTATTGACCTATGAGAGGGGAGGAAGTTTTTCACTCGAATTGTCTCTTTTCTGTTACGTCCCCGAGAAAGAACCACGGCATAATACTAGCGGTCAAGCATAGCTCCAGGCCCTTTGTTAGCCTGTAAGGTAAGAGAAAACGCTTGCGCCCTCCACTTACGTTCTGAGCGTTTTGAAATATCTTGACATGACTCATGCACCACGAAAATGGGCGCGCATTTGACGCGGTAAACAATCGCAACTACTGGCGCTGCCGTATCGCTCGTAGGCATAAAAAAAGATGTTCAAATGTGTGTGAATTCCAAATGTGTGTGAATTCCTAAGGGACCAATGTGGTGTCACCGCCAGACACCACACTTGCTAGGTGGTAGCCTTTAAATCGGCCGCGGTCCGTTAGTATACGTCGGACCCGCGTGTCGCCACTATCAGTGATTGCAGACCGAGCACCGCCACACGGCAGGTCTAGAGAGACGTCCTGGCACTCGCCCCAGTTGTACAGCCGACTTTGCTAGCGATGCTACACTGACAAATACGCTCTCAATTGCCGAGACGATAGTTAGCATAGCCTTCAGCTACGTCATTTGCTACGACCTAGCAAGGCGGCATTACCAGTTAATACTGAAATTATAAAACATGTACCGTCAAGAGCGATGTTCTCCAATTATGGATTAAAGTTAAGTATTCTATCAACTACTTACACTATTTGCTACTATTAATTCCCTTAACTGTGCCAGACCTCGCGCCAGCCTGCGTGAGCTTAAGCGCGTGCCTTTCGGCTTCCTCTCATAGTGACTTGGCTGTCTTGCCAAGTCACAACAACCAAACTGCTGAGGTCATCGGTCCCTAGACTTACACACTACATAAAATAACTTAAAACTAACTTATTCTATGAACAACACACACACACATGCTCGAGTCAGAACACGAATCTCAGGTGGTAGGCATTATCCACATCTGTTAGTAAAGTGGCTTCTCCAGCGCATTCCAGACCAAAGTTTAGACTGTTGCCCACTGCTTCGCACGAAAAGACTGGTGAGGTACCCTCTGCGCCAAGATGTCGCCTGTATATTTTACGTGGAAAGAGACTCCATTGTCTGAGGAATAAACAGGCTGTTTGGCCAGTAGGCATTCGATTCAATTGAGAACCCTATCACGGGAACGTTACACCTGATGGAAAATACTACTTTTTTTTAAAAAAATCTGTCTTGCTTACTAATTTCCATGCTAAGATTAACATATAATTATACACAAATGGTAGTAGAAGGTATTAGTTACTTGACTGTTTGCAGTTATCTCGTTTCAAACTGTTATCTGCTTCTGCTTACATTGAAGTAATTGGCGGTTATTAACCTTCAACGACGTTACACCAAAGCAACGGAATGTCTCATTCAAACTACACTTGTGTTCGGAAGAAAACGGAACACCTTGAACGATTACAGATAGGACTTTCATATTCATACGACATGCACCTTTGTATGTTCCCTAGAAATGATTGCCTTTTCAATCACTTCGGTTCAGTATGTGTCCTGTTGCTTCGTAGGCGTAGGGTCCGCCATGGGCTCTGATAACTTGTTCCATGCGTAATGGCGTCGACGCGCATACGGCGCAAATGGCGTCATGTGGTATTGCCGTCCATGCTGCATTCACCTGGTTCCAAAGTTCATCTGCTGTGGTTGGGATTGGGTCACAGCGCTGCACCCGTCGTTTCACGATGTATCTCACACATTTTCTATTGGTGACAAGTCTGGTGATCGGACAGGGCAAAAGGCTGACATCCTGTAACACTAAGAGGGCAAGTGTTCGTGCAGCAACATGTAATCGTGCGTTGTCTTGCTGAAAAAGGGCGTCTGGTATGGTGTGCAGAAAGGGTATGGCTACAGGTTCAAATGGTTCAAATAGCTCTGAGTATCATGGGACTTAACATCTGAGGTCATGAGTTCCCTAGAACTTAGAACTACTTAAACCTAACTAACCTAAGGACATCACACACATACATGCCCGAGGCAGAATTCGAACCTGCGACCGTAGACTGAAGCGCCTAGAACCGCTCGGCCACATTGGCCGGCTATGGCTACAGGTCGCAGGATGTCATTCACATAGGTCACGCTCGTCACTGCGCCCTGGACACACACCAGCTATGATTTTTGGTTGTACCCAATAGCACCCCACCCCATTAGGCTTTGAGTTGGTGCTGTATGTCTCGTCCAAATGCAGTAACTGTGATACCGCTGCCCCTGTCTCCGGCGCGCCAAACTTCGCCTATCATTTTCAAACAAACAAGCCTGGATTCGTCCGAACGATGCCTTCCCTGTCCCCAGTGACGTCGTTCCATACACCATTTCCATCTGGCATGTTTCTACAGATTTGTCAAAGGTAGGCGGAGAAGTGGACGACGCACACGTAACCCATGCCGTAATAAACGGCCATGGACTGTCACCACTGATATAGTTCAATTCTTTTATCTTGGCGGCTCGCGCATGCCCGCCCAGACGCGGGAGATTGCTGCGTTGCCAGTTGCACGCGACGCACGCGCCAATAGAAGCAGCGCCATAGTATAGTATAGTTCGCAAACTTACGTTTAGTGGGGGAGCGCGCAGTTCATGAAGTAAAGCCACCACGGCTTCATTAACCCTTTCGCTGCTACAGAGACGTGCTCCCCGCATTTTGTCACTGCACTGCTCGCCTGTGCAGACACATCGTGTCCCGACTGCTTTGACAGTCTTATCATTCGATTCCACAAAAACTATTTGGCCCAAAAATTAGATTTTTTACACATCTTCTTGACTGATACCTTCCCCTCATAAATGACTTAATTTTGTTTCGATGTTCAACGCAGTTATTATGGAGCATTAAATATAGTAATCCACTGCACGAAATTTTGAAGAGTTTGCAGAGGTAAAAGTCCATAGAGCATACTTTCCGTATGGTCAGTTTTAGTTGTCACAATGCTGAGAATGAAATGTGGACAAGATACCTAAATTTCATATAAAATTTACTCTATAACAATATCTCATTTAAGTACCACATAGGTGTCATATCTAATATTGAGAAATATTCCGTCTTTCGCGACTGTAACAAAAGTTTTATTTACACTGAGCACGTTTGGCTTTATTTTAAATAAAAAGACAAAGCACTAGAAATTTCAAAAAATTGCATTCAAACGAATATAATTCGTGAAGTAACGCACTTCGATATTGTTTTTAAATAATGAAAATACTACGTTTCCCACAAGGTTTGAACACATAACCTTTCGTGTAGAAGCCCATCGCCTTAACCGTTACGCTATCGCAACTTGTCAGGCTGCATAACTCCATGAAGACTGTAACACGTCACGCAAAATACTGACAAACACTGTTGGTATGATTATGAATTACTCACGCTTCGTCGAAGTACAATAGGAAATAAACAATTATCGCTGTTCTTTATTGTGAAAAAGCGGTTAGTGTGATTGATACAAACACTTTTACTTGCTATCGCCTGAATTAGGAGCCTTATTGCTTGTTTGGTTTAATTAATTAATAGAATATGAAGCAATTGGTATAAAGAATGCTTTTTTTCAAACTTTCTATAAAAGAAAGTCTGCTATCAAGACATTACTTTTGTTCTATTACTTTATTTATGACTGAACGTTTCTAAAACTGAAGACACTCGTCCATGCTCTGCACTGCAGTCGAGATCTGGCAACGTCGTTCTCTGTTCATTGGCTGACTGTGTTTTGTGACGTCAGATGCGCAGAACGAACCTAAACTCGGCCGCCAACATAAATGACGCGCACTTTAGTGTACGATGTGTTACACAGTTCCACTGTTGCGCCAGAGTCGAGGAGGAAGCAAATCTGTCCAACAATGCCATTCTGATGAGTTGTCGATCTTATCGGGGCTGGTTGGTCTGTGTGTGCGACCTGACATACCTCGTTTTGTTCTACGGCCTTGCGGGAACCATTCTGCACACACCAGTTGCACTGCCTAAGCAATTTCAAGATCACGACATTCCAATCACCAACTTGCTTCTCCGAAATATTGTTGACACCTACCTAATAGGGAGAAACAATCACCACGATAAAATAAGGGAAATCTGTGCTCGCACGGAAAGAATAGATGTTCGGTCTTTCCGTGCGCTATACCAGATTGGAATAACAGATAATTGTGAAGGTGGTTCGATGAACCCTCTGCCAGGCACTTAAATGCTATTTGCACAGTGTCTATGTAGATGTAGATGAAGTATGTGATATTAGAAGCTTTCGTCCTCCTCCTACATACACAATATTCAGTCCTTTTTCAGATATGAGAACTGGAAGCAAAAGGCTAACAGAGATGCGTGAGTGGATGAGTATGCAGACCTGAGGTGGCTATACGAAAGAGAAAATGAAATTGCAGCTCCTGCGCCCTTGTCACGCTTAGCAACTTTAAGTGTTCAGCTAACGTTCAATAGAATTACAGAATATACACTTCCGTTATTAAATTATTGAGTAGGGCAGAAAATGTAACTGCAAATAGCTGACCCTGCTAGGTTACTGCGTCGAAGGTAAAGAAAATGTGAAAGTTTTTAAATAGCTTTTTTTTCTTTTTGTAACTATTGGAGTAACTTGCTAAGACTTGCGTATCAGCGAGATGTGATAATGTCTGTGGACCACTCAAGCAAATCTTGCAAAACTAGGTCACTTTGCTTACCCTTTCTCTCCCACACTGAACACGCTGAAATGTTCTCGATGTCTGACTAAATGACACCAAACACCAAATGGTTTCATCCCTGGTCTCCCACCTGGTACTCTGCCGTGGTTATATCAGTACATCCTCCAAAATTACGTCTGAACACAATCCGCTTTCTGTCTCAAAGAAACTGATACCCACTTCCCCTATCTGACCATAATATCCGTCCAGAGCTGAACCTGTCCTTCAAGATCTAACAGAACATTTCATTCCCTCTCCATGTCAGGGCCACACCTGTCGCCTCTCATACTTTTCCCTACTGCTCGGCACAAGGTCATCTTCTTCATTATTTCCATTCCACTTCCTTTTCCAAACACTCCTCCACGAAAACCTTAGCAGCCTCAAAATCAATGTTACACTTCTCATCAATCCTTCCTCTATGATAGTCTTAAAAACGTACACCTATCAGGCTACGAAGATAATCTAAGACACCAGGAATGTAATCATAACAATTTAAGAAAAAATACCGTTGAATGCCTGAAACCTGGGTCAAGGGCTAGCGTCTTTGAGTAGTATGACTAGTAATGAAAATCAGACATGTCGCCATCGTCAGGTGCGTTGACGAACTGAGCTCCTGAGGGCGGGCAGCCGTCTTAAATGCCTTCCCCTGTGAGGCGTTCTCTCCGCGGTTCGCGCCCTCGGCATTGCGTCGCAGGTGTCAGCGTCTGTGGTGGCGTCGGTGTAATTGCCTCGTCCGCCCTGGTCCCCCGTTCGTTTCCTTTGCTGAGCCTCTTTTTAATATTAGACTCAATGCTCGTTCCCATGCCTTGCTGAGGTTATAGCCGCAATCTCGGTTGATGAGTCCGTCCCTGGTACGAATTTCGATAGCCTCTCTAGCGACGCTGTCCCAATATTTAGATGCCCGTGCCAGGACCCTGGTATGTTGGTAGTCCATTTCGTGATATTCGGACAAACAGTGCCCTGCGACAGCCAGCTTCTTGGGGCACGTAAGTCGAGTGTGCCTCTGATGTTCTCGGCAACGATCTTCGATCGTGCCCACTGTCTGTCCAATAAAAGTCTTCCCACACTGACACGGAATCGGGCATATGCTGGCATTCCGCAAACCGAGATCGTCTTTGACACTTCCCAATAATTCTCGTGTTTTATTGGGTGGGCAAAATTTCCTACACTGTGTTTCCTCAATATTCGTCCTATTTTCCCCGATAGCACGACAGTATACAGTACATAGGCAGCGGCTACCTATTTCTCCGTCACTTCTTCCGTCTCCACACGCTGTACTGCAGAGGTGGGCCATTCTGAGTACCCGTTTCTCTCGAATACAGTTTTGAAGTGTTTCAGCTCAAGGGGCAGGCTCTCTGCGTCAGAGATGGTGCGGGCCCTGTGCACCAGTGTTTCTAGCTATTGAAATATACAGCTATTGATGTCACAATGAAGATACACTCCGAACAAATGCACGACCTTTGGTGTCGTTGCAAATTATCTCCCAAGTATGAGTCAGCTGAGCGTCTGTTGCCGTCCCTCTTATATTGCAGTGGCAGAGGGCGCTCGAGGTACAGATCTGCTGGAGATGTGGGTCAGAGAACATACATGACTGGCAACCAGATCTGGCGCACCGCTATCGGCGTCTGAGTGACACTTGCAACTTAGTTGCTGTGACGCCCACTGAGCGGTATCGATACATGATACGACAGACTTCTAGCATTACATGTCACCGTCATTCTGCCAATGACCTTGTCAAAAAGAGCAGGGGACTGGATGAAGGTTCAGGGCACCGTCTTGCCCTTGGGATGGGAAACTGCTCCCACATGAAGGAATAATCAGCAATAACCGACTACATGTGAATGCAAAAGGCAATGGAAACAACAGCATTAAATACACGTAATGTTTATCCACAAGATGTGTAGCCTCTGATTTAAAAAGTGCCGTGATGCTCTCTCCTTTGGCAAAAGATTCCGGATTAGTCTTCCATTCGAGTCTCTGGAAGATAACTGCAAAGCAGGTGACGATGAGCAGAAGATGGAACAACCAACAAAAAGATGACATTATACCAGTCAGAGTATGGAATGTTAGAAGTTTCAACGTAGTAGAAAAACTAGAACTTCTAAAAATGCGCAGTCTAGGTACAATTACAGTGGGTGACAGTCAAATGAAATATAAAGAAGGTAAGAGTATCTGGTCAGACACATATAGGGTAATATCAGCAGCAACATAAGATGGTACAAGGTGAGTAGAATTCGTAATGATAAGAAAGTAGGCAGCGATTGAGCTAATCTGAACAGCTCAGTGATAGGGTTGCTCTCATCAGGTTCGACAGCAAACCAATAGCGATAACGATAGTTCATGTATACGTGTCTACGTTGCAGACAGGAGTCGAACAGACACAGAAAGTATGTGAGGATACTGAATGGGTAATTCAGTATGTACAGGGAGACAAAAATGTAATAATCATGGAGAACTGGAGAAGAAACACAAGAAAGCGTTAGGGGTGAATACTGGCTAGGCACTAGGAGAGAGGGGGGTCTAAATGAGTTCTGCAGCACATTTCATACGGTAACAGCGAATATTCTGTTGAAGAATCACAAGAGTAGAGGTTGTACTTTATCCAGAAACATGGGAAGATTTCATCTCTATTACATCACTTCTGCCAGGAGCAGATGTAAACCCACATAGTAATTTAGTAATGTTGAAGACTAGACCGAAGTTTAAGACAATCGTTCTGATGATGGATGGTTGGATGGATGGATGGAGAAGGTTGCATGGGCGCACGACAGCAAGGTCTTTAGCGCCCGCTCAGTAACAGATTAAGACGGGTGTCAAGAAAGTACTCAGAACAGTAAGACAAAAAAGAACGTAAAACACAGATAACAAGGTTGGAAAAATATGTGCCTACCCACACCGAAACGTGGAACAAGGCGTGCCGTCAGCGGAAAAACATGGACAACACAAGAATAAAGTGGTTGTTTGTTGCTGTGGTCTTCAGTCCTGAGACTGGTCTGATGCAGCTCTCCATGCTACTCTACCTTGTGCAAGCTTCTTCATCTCCCAGTACTTACTGCAACCTACATCCTTCTGAATCTGCTTAGCGTATTCATCTCTTTGTCTCCCTCTACGATTTTTACCCTCCACGCTGCCCTCCAATGCTAAATTTGTGATCCCTTTATGCCTCAGAACATGTCCTACCAACCGGTCCCTTCTTCTTGTCAAGTTGTGCCACAAACTCCACTTCTCCCCAATTCTATTCAATACCTCCTCATTAGTTATGTGAACTATCCATCTAATCTTCAGCATTCTTCTGTAGCACCACATTTCGAAAGCTTCTATTCTCTTCTTGTCCAAACTATTTATCGTCCATGTTTCACTTCCATACATGGCTACTCTCCATACAAATACTTTCAGAAACGACTTCCTGCCACTTAAATCTATACTCGATGTTAACAAATTTCTCTTCTTCAGAAACGATTTCCTTGCCGTTGCCAGTCTACATTTTATATCCGTTCTACTTCGACCATCATCAGTTATTTTACTCCCCAAATAGCAAAACTCCTTTACTACTTTAAGTGTCTCATTTCCTAATCTAATTCCATCAGCATCACAAGACTTAATTCGACTACATTCCATTATCCTCGTTTTGCTTTTCTTAATGTTCATCTTATATCCTCCTTTCAAGACACTGTCCATTCCGTTCAACTGCTCCTCCAAGTCCTTTGCTGTCTTTGACAGAATTACAATGTCATCGGCGAATCTCAAAGTTTGTATTTCTTCTCCATGGATTTTAATTCCTACTCCGAATTTTTCTTTTGTTTCCTTTGCTGCTTGTTCAATATACAGATCGAATAATATCGGGGAGAGGCTACTACCCTGTCTCACTCCCTTCCCAACCACTGCTTCCCTATCATGCCCCTCGACTCTTATAACTGCCATCTGGTTTCTGTAAAAATTGTAAATAGCCTTTCGTTCTCTGTATTTTACCCCTGCCACCTTTAGAATTTGAAAGAGAGTAATTTCAAAAGCTTTCTTTGTCTACAAATGCTAGAAACCTAGATATACCTTTCCTTCATCTATTTTCTAAGATAAGTCGTAGGGTCAGTACTGCCTCACGTGTTCCAACATTTCTACGGAATCCAAACTGATCTTCCCTGAGGTCGGCTTCTATCAGTTTTTCCATTCGTCTGTAAAGAATTCGTGTTAGTATTTTGCAGCTGTGACTTAATAAACTGATAGTTCGTTAATTGTCACATCTGTCAACACCTGCTTTCTTTGGGATTGGAATTATTATATTCTTCTTGAAGTCTGAGGGTATTTCGCCTGTCTCATACATCTTGCTCGCCAGATGGTAGAGTTTTGTCAGGACTGGCTCTCCCAAGGCCGTCAGTAGTTCCAATGTAATGTTGTCTACTCCCGGGGCCTTGTTTAAGACTCTTCACACAGTATCATATCTCCCATTTCGTCTTCATCTACATCCTCTTCCATTTCCATAATATTGTCCTCAAGTACATCGCCCTTGTATAGACTCTCTATATACTCCTTCCACCTTTCTGCTTTCCCTTCTTTGCTTAGAACTGGGTTTCCAGCTGAGCTCTTGATATTCATACAAGTGGCTCTCTTTTCTCCAAAGGTCTCTTTCATTTTCCTGTAGGCAGTATCTATCTTACCCCTAGTGAGATAAGCCTCTACATCCTGACATTTGCCCTCTAGCCATCCCTGCTTAGCCATTTTTCACTTCCTGTCGATCTCATTTTTGAGACGTTTGTATTCCTTTCTGCCTGTTTCATTTACTGCATTTTTGTATTTTCTCCTTTTATCAATTAAATTCAATATTTCTTCTGTTACCCAAAGATTTCTACTAGCCCACGTCTCTTTACCTACTTGATCCTCTGCTGTCTTCACTACTTCATCCCTCAGAGCTACCCATTCTTCTTCTACTGTGTTTCTTTCCCCAATTCCTGTCAATTGTTCCCTTATGCTCTCCCTGAAACTCTGTATAACCTCTGGTCCCATCTCCTTAAATTCCCACTTATGGTGGAAATAAAGTGGTAGAGGGAGCTAAAACAATGTAGCAGATGGAAGTGGTTGGCTGACCGCAAGGGAAAAACGGAGGATCCAGCCACTTTGCTATACACTAACACTTCCAGCCTAAAAGTTTAGGCCAGATTCCAGACACATTACAAAACTTTAAAACCCTAGACACACAAGTCTCATCATTAGCTAAAACACTGGGCAGATCCCCAGCAATGTGTGCTTCTGCCCTTGCATTACGGTATAAAATTCAGTCTGTTAAAATGTGCCGGACAGAGATCTGCACACCACAAGCATCACAAAACGGGGGATACCCCGCCGTAAAGAATCAGTGAGGAAGGAGATGAGGTAGTGAAGTACTGAGGAGTGACGAGACGTGGTTGATGTTCGCTACGATGCGGATTTAAGGATTGTAAGGAATATCACAGCAGGCATTTGAAACCTAGGGTAACAGAAGGAATACTTCAAATGATCAACGAAAGGAGGAAGTACAAAGATTTCCGGGAAGAGATACGGATACGGCAATGCAAATCGCTTAGGATTGAAATAAATAGGAAGTCAGACAGCCAAGGCGAAATGGCTACAGGAAAAATGTGACGAAATCGAAACAGAAACGATCGTCGGAAGGCATGACACAGTAAAGAGCAAACTCAAACTAACCATCGACAAAATTAAGATCAAGGGTACTAACATTAAGAGTGCAACGTGAATTCTGCTGTTTTACGCAGAGGAGAGAGTGAATGGGTGGAAAGAGTAGCCTATCTGAAGTCCTCTATGAGGGGGAAGACTTGTCTACTTCATGGAAGAAGAAACTGGAGTAGATAAGGAAGGCAAAGGGCATCAACCACTAGACAGAATTTGAAAGAGCTGTGAAAGACTCGATATAAAAGAAGTCAGGAGTGAAAGATAACATTTCTTCCGAATTTATAAACTCATTGTGGTATATGGCAGCCAAATGACTACTGAAGTTGGTGCGTAGAGTCTACGAGATTGGCGTCGAACCATCAGACTCTCGTCCAATATCACCCACCACTACCTGAGAGAGAAGGGCATAAAAGTGCGGGAACTACCACTCAATCACCTCAAAATCTCATGGATCCAATCTCCGGACACGAATAATATATCGGAGTACTGTTAGATATCGATCAATTAGGCTTCAAGGAACGTAAAGGGACATGTTCTGAATTTGCACTCGATAATGGAAGCAAGACTAAAGAAAAATCAAGATACGCTGATAGGATTTGTCGATCTATGGAAATCGTCCGATAATGTGAAATGATGCAAAATGTTGGCTACAGCAGTAGACGGGTGATATACAAGAGGTACAAGAATCAAGTGGGAGCAGTAAGACTGGACGACCAAAAACGAAATGCTCGGATTAAAAAGGTTATAAGCCATGGATGCAGTCTTTCGCCCCTTTTGTTCAAGCTATACATCGAAGAAGCAAAGATGGAAATAAAAGAAAAGTTCAAGAGAGGAATTAAAATTCATGGCGAAATGATATCAGTGAAGACGTTCGGTGATGACATTGCCATCCTGTGAATTTGAAGAATAATTATAGGATATTTTGATTGGAATGAATACTATAATGAATATGGAATACGTATGGACAGTAAACCGGAAATAGACAACAGTAATCAAAGTAGCAGAAATCAGTATAGCGAGAAACTTAACATCAAAATCGGTGGCAACGAAACAGAGAGGGTTAAGGAATTCTGGTTTTTTTTTTTTTTTTTTTTTTTTTTTTTTGATGGTAGCACTTGCAACTATTTACTTGACGTATTCCAATCTCTGTCTTTCTCTACAGATTTTGCCCTCTGGAGCTTCCTCTAGTACCATGGAAGTCATTCCCTCATGTCTTAGCAGATGTCCTATCGTCCTGTCCCTTCTGTCCCTTCTCCTTATCGGTGTCTTCCACATATTCCTTTCCTCTCCGATTCTGCGTAGAACCTCCTCATTCATTACCTTATCAGTCCACCTAATTTTCAACATTCGTCTATAGCACCACATCTCAAATGCTTCGATTCTCTTCTGTTCCGGTTTTCCCACAGTCCATGTTTCACTACCATACAATGCTGTACTCCAGACGTACATCCTCAGAAATTTCTTCCTCAAATTAAGGCCGGTATTTGATATTAGTAGACTTCTCTTGGCCAGAAATGCCTTTTTTGCCATAGCGAGTCTGCTTTTGATGTCCTCCTTGCTCCGACCGTCATTGGTTATTTTACTGCCTAGGTAGCAGAATTCCTTAACTTCATTGACTTCGTGACCATCAATCCTGATGTTAAGTTTCTCGCTGTTCTCATTTCTACTGCTTCTCATTACCTTCGTCTTTCTCCGATTTACTCTCAAACCATACTGTGTACTCATTAGACTGATCATTCCGTTCAGCAGATCATTTAATTCTTCTTCACTTTCACTCAGGATAGCAATGTCATCAGCGAATCGTATCATTGATATCCTTTCGCCTTGTATTTTAATTCCACTCCTGAACCTTTCTTTTATTTCCATCATTGCTTCCTCGATGTACAGATTGAAGAGTAGGGGTGAAAGGCTACAGCCTTGTCTTACACCCTTCTTAATATGAACACTTCATTCTTGATCGTCCACTCTTATTATTCCCTCTTGGTTGTTTTCTTTAGTCTTGCTTCCATTATTAGCCGTAACGTCAGAATTGCCTCTCTCGTCTCTTTACTTTTCCTAAAGCCAAACTGATCGTCATCTAGCGCATTCTCAATTTTCTTTTCCATTCTTCTGTATATTATTCTTGTAAGCAGCTTCTATGCATGAGCTGTTAAGCTGATTGTGCGATAATTCTCGCACTTGTCAGCTCTTGGCGTCTTTGGAATTGTGTGGATGATACTTTTCCGAAAGTCAGATGGTATATCGCCAGACTCATATATTCTACACACCAACGTGAATAGTCGTTTTGTTGCCACTTCCCCTAGTGATTTTAGAAATTCTGATGGAATGTTATCCATCCCTTCTGCCTTATTTGACCGTAAGTCCTCCAAAGCTCTTTTAAATTCCGATTCTAATACTGGATCCCCTATCTCTTCTAAATCGACTACTGTTTCTTCTTCTATCACATCAGACAAATCTTCACCCTCATGGAGGCTTTCAATGTATTCTTTCCACCTATCTGCTCTCTCCTCTGCATTTAACAGTGGAATTCCCGTTGCACTCTTAATGTTACCACCGTTGCTTTTAATGTCACCAAAGGTTGTATTGACTTTCCTGTATGCTGAGTCTGTCCTTCCGACAATCATATCTTTTTCGATGTCTTCACATTTTTCCTGCAGCCATTTCGTCTTAGCTTCCCTGCACTTCCTATTTATTTCATTCCTCAGAGACTTGTATTTCTGTATTCCTGATTTTCCCGGAACATGTTTGTACTTCCTCCTTTCATCAATCAACTGAAGTATTTCTTCTGTTACCCATGGTTTCTTCGCAGCTACCTTCTTTGTACCTATGTTTTCCTTCCCAACTTCTGTGATGGCCGTTTTTGGAGATGTCCATTCCTCTTCAACTGTACTGCCTACTGCGCTATTCCTTATTGCTGTATCTATAGCGTTAGAGAACTTCAAACGTATCTCGTCATTCCTTAGTACTTCCGTATCCCACTTCTTTGCGTATTGATTCTTCCTGACTAATGTCTTGAACTTCAGCCTACTCTTCATCACTACTATATTGTGATCTGCTACTTTGTAAGAAAAATAATTCATGACGGACTAACCAAGCAATAAATAAGAAGCAGACTAACATCTGTGAAGGAGGCATTCCTGTTCAGGACAAGTCTACTGGTATCAAACATTGGCCTTCATTTGAGGACAAAATTGTGTGGTAGTGAATCATGGACATTTTTAAAATCTAACTTAGGTTAGACGCAACTTTTGTAGCACAAGTTAAGTACTGTGACTTATCGTTCGGTGTTATGATTTCCAGCGCTGTTAACTCATGTGTGTGATCCTGGAGATGTATTTTTTAATTTCCATACTCCAGCTGACCAATTTCTGGAGTTTTCATCCACATTTGTCTCATCGCATGCATCACTTGCACTTTACATTTTGTGATCAACATATATGTGTTTTTGGTGTGTAGTATTGCCAGCTGTTGTTGTGCGTTTGTCTATCTTTTGTTTGTGAATTGATGTTTTTCATTTGTTGTGTGTGTGTGTGTGTGTGTGTGTGTGTGTGTGTGTGTGTAAATGTACTTTTTTATAATAAATATGAATGTGTGTGGGAATGGGTTGGGGAGAGAGAAGAGGGCAAGGATATTCATTACTTATTTACCCTTGTTACATTTCGGTTTGTTATTGTTTTGGTGGCTAACATGATCAGAAAAAAATGTGTGTGAAATCTTATGGGACTTAACTGCTAAGGTCATCAGTCCCTAAGCTTACACACTACTTAACCTAAACTGTCTTAAGGACAAACACACACACCCATGCTCGAGGGAGGATTCGAACCTCTGCCGGGACCAGCAGCACAGTCCATGACTGCAGCGCCCCAGACCGCTCGGCTAATCCCGCGTGGGTAGCATGATCAGAGGGTTATTGCTTGTATGGATTTGATCACTGAGGACCTTCTCCATTGCAATGGCTCTTTGTATGTGAAAGTTTTCTTGTAATGTCAGGAATTTTTTGTTATGATTATTCACTCTGATAACTGTCATTTATTATTTATTTACACGTGAAGTTCCGTAGGGCCAAATTGAGGAACAAATCTCCAACGTCATGGAATGTGTCAGTACACGAAATGACAACATATAAGTAATAATAGATAAAAGTAAAATGTTTATGAGCCCGAAATAAGTGAAGCCATAAATTTAAGTAAACTCAATCAACAATACAACAAGAATCAGATTAATTTCTCAAGGAACTCGTCGACAGAATATAAGGAATGACCCGTGAGGAAACTCTTCAGTTTCGATTTCAAAGCGCCTGGATTACTGTGAAGATTTTTGAATTCTTGTGGTAGCTTATTGAAAATGGATGCAGCAGTATACTGCACACCTTACTGCACAAGTCCAGTGCAAATGTAGGTTTGATTTCTGCCGAGTATTAACAGACTGAAAGCAGCTTATTCTGGGAAAAAAGCTAATATTATTAACAAGACGTCACAGTAGGGAATATATATATATATATATATATATATATATATATATATATATATATATATTGAGAGAACAATGTCAAAATACCCAGACTCCTGAACAAGGGTTGACAAGGGGTTCGTGAAATTACACCACTTATTGCTCGAACCGCCCGTTTCTGAAGATTAGATGGGTACGTCACGTAACTAATGAGGAGGTTCTGAACAGAATTGGTAAGAAGAGGAATTTGTGGCACAACTTGACTAGAAAAAGTGATCGGTTGGTAGGACATGTTCTGAGTCGTCAAGGGATCGCCAATTTAGCATTAGAGGGCAGCGTGGACGGTAAAAATTGTAGAGGGAGACCAAGAGATGAATTCACAAAGTAGATTCAGAAGGATGTAGGTTGCAGTAAGTACTTGGAGATGAAAAAGCTTGCACAGGATAGAGTAGCATGGAGAGCTGCGTCAAACCAATCTCTGGACTGAAGACAGCAACAACAACAAACAGTGTAGATATGAGTAATGAAGGAACTGGCAAGTCGTTGGAAATCTTTACAAGAATCCACATGATTCTGTAAGAAAGTGACTACAGTGTGCTCGAGAATGATATCATGTGAAAGTATAAGTCGGAGTATCTGCATCAATTAACACAAGAATCGGACATGTGAAAATGCGACTCGCTCTCTGTGGGTTCCGTACAAACTTAATTATGTACATAGCTAATAATAAATATTTAGTATGGCTCAATGGTTTCGTAAGCCTTTTTATTGGACGCCACTTCGGTGATTTGCGTATCCATAACCTACCCCAGACATCCAGTCTGGTTCTGGCGGTTCCTCATATTGTTGACAAGTGAAGGCTAGGTTTAAACGGAGACTAAAAGACTATATACCTACCGAGAGTCGATCCTACAACCTCACGGTTTGCAAACAAGTCCATTACCGCTAGACAACTAGGTCTGACGTACGAGTATATACGAGCACTTCATCTACAGATTTTGATGAGAGAGCTTGTATCAAAATATGTGCTATATAAGGCCGTATATCTTGATTACAGTGACACAGAAGTTCAAATTACTTATGAAGACAATTACTGTTTGACATAAATTCAGCTTCATACCTCTACCAGTTGCTTAGAAAGATTGGTCTTAATAGACGGAGAGACAGACAGACAGACAGACAGACAGCCAAAACAAAGTGATATACTTACAAATTAAGAACTTTAAGATTTTTTCCTTTACCTGTGCTGTGAAACCTTTTATGATCAGGTCAACGTCAAAATGTACCTTATAGGTTTTGATGAATGAGTTTGCGAGTGTCAAAATATGTGACTTAAAGCCGTATCTTTTGTTTGCATAGTTTAGAAGATTAAATTCCTTACACGGGCAAGGGAGGGAAAGGTGACTTAACAGTCGAAGAGGCAGACAAGCAGAGAGAGTCAGACAATAAAGTGATCCTATAATAGTTCCGCTTTTTACAGACTGAGCTGCGGAGTCATAAAAATAGACAAAAGCTGTAAAATAAACTGAAACACCATAGGATAGGAAAAATTTAAGTCAATGAAGTGTAAAGTGCAGATGCAAAACTACGAGGACAGATCAGACGTTGTAAAAGTATGTTAATAACCTGTGGTGTACACGTTATAGGTAAAGACATAGAAATAGTTAACCTAGTGCTTCGGTTCGCAAACACTGAAATATATTTATACAGAGCGTAGCCTCTCCCGATGTCTTCCCCCTTCAGATCGATACAAATACTTTTACCTGGACTTCTGGCCTAAAAAAGGGGTATTCTGTATTGATAGAATGGAACCACCTATAAATTTATAGTACAGGAATATTTATAACTGAGTGATGCATCTGGATTCTAACTGCGAGCACTGTTTTACCATTGGAGTCACGATGGAAATTTCCATATCACAGGATTCTTCCATTACGCAAACTACATGTGACACAATGCAAGAGGTACACACCATAAAATGAACTTCCAGTTACCAGGCCAGTAATAAGCACAACGTCTAGGTATATGGTGTCGCCAGTTTGAAGTCTGATAGGACGACTGTGCGACTGGTTGTATCTCTTCCTCTCGCATTCCGTTGTGATTAGACAGCACTTTCTCCGTCGTCGGCGGCAGCTCCTAACCGGTAACTGACCGGGCTGAATCAAGCTGACCAGACAGTGTAATGAATAAATCTGCAACTCATTACTCGTGTGGGAGAGACAGAGAGAGAGAGAGAGACAGAGAGAGTTTAGAAAGCGCCTAAAATATCGGTAATCGGTCACGTTCTGAAAGTGACTTTACCGGGCAACAGTCACGCTTTGACTCTGTTCCTTTTCGGCCAGATAATAGTTCTGTCACTACACAGGCGTCATTATTATTGTCTAAACGCCATGGCTTCCCGTCTTCCCACCCTGCTGAAATCAGAGTATACAAAAGGAATTTAAATGAAAACGAGACAGATTAAAAAAAAAGTAAACTTTTTATTATTTGTAAAGAAATCTCCACAACTGTCGTATTTTTCTGACATCGAGACAAAACTGTCAATGCCTTCACTGAAAAATGTTTGCAGCTGCATGCGGGAGGAAGCAAATCGATAGCCTCGAACGTCTTTCTTCAAGACCCCAAAAGTATCGAAATCGCATGGGCAGGGATCGCGGAGTATGGAGGACGTGTAAGGCTTCCCAGTCAAACTTCTTGCAGCATAATCGATATAAACTAGGCAACATGTGAACTGGCCAAGGTAAATTTAAGTGAAGTGAGCAAAAGGTGCGTTTTTCGATTTGAGGAAACCAAGCGAGGAACACGTTTAGCGACATTGTCTCTAGTAGGCTGCTTGAATGCTGATTTAATCGGAACGGCGCAACGTATCGAATTTTTGTCTTAACAATTTTCTCTCAGCACAACCCACCCTGCAACATGGGTTCTCTCTCTCTCTTCTCTCTCTCTCTCTCTCTCCACCCTCCCCCAGTGTTCTCCCCCCCCCCTTCCCCTTACATTTTCTAACAACCCAGATTGTAGAGGCAAAGTCAATCCTATAACGTGACTTATTCCATTCGCGACTGCTCATTCTGTTTTCAGTTGTTTTTATACTTAATGAATAGCACAAGTACTCTGTAGGTCGAAAGTTTCCTTTTGTATTCTCATCAGACATCGACATGCAGCCCCGAATTCTTCGCACACCACCTATACCACTATCACTACATTTTTCCACGTCTCGTGAGCACAAGTGGCGACAATATCTCGGGCATCGTTATTATGGAAAATTAATAGCCGCTCAAACATCGATATAATACTACCCACATACCGACTATTTCGACATATTTCTTCGCTATATCGAGTTTTCAAAGTTGTGTCAATAAATGACGCAACACATCATACGAGATCTCCGTCATTGTCACTAATAACACAATGTGCCGTCTTTATCGGTTATTTTTTTAAACCATATACCATCACTCGTTTTGAGCTGTCGTCAGAATTTGTCACAAAATAAATATACAAACCCGAATTATTTGGTTCATATTGGCCACATTACGGGCTAAATGCTCATTGAACACAATTTTTAACGGTAAAGTTTATTTCAATGATGGCTCACATAAATTATTTAACGACTATATCAGTTTCGACTGAGTTGTCATTATCAACAGCTCATGAACAGCTGATGGTTGTCTGAAAGCACTACTGCAGTTAGAGTACTGGACAGTTGGTAGCCCTGCCTGTACTATTAGACCTCACCTGACCATGGTGATACTTGATAGTTACTTGACATGAGGACAAGATTTAATCATCGCTATAGCCGAGGATCAAGATCGAGAGTAGCAATCAAGAATAGGCATAAAACTCCGTAAGGAACTATTACTAAATTTAAGTGTGTAATGACCGATCGCCAGTCCAAAATAAGAGCATATGACAATCGAAACTATTCTGGTTTCGGACGCTTCTAATTTCGCAACTGTATGTTCTGTTAATGAAATCTGCTCCAGTTGCTAATAATAACTTTATTAAGTCTACAGCCGGTTTCAGTCTCTATACCAGGCCATTTTCAAGTGGACCTGAAACTGCCATTTTTAATGAATAATATGATGGATGTATAAATAACATTGTACATAATAGGAGAAAAATGTATATTTACACATGTACAGAAGAAGATTACAAAAAATATAGAACTTATACTGTGCTGCAGAGAATCAAAGTCAAACGAAAAAAAAGGGAAAGGTGAATTTAGAAAGTTATGTGCCCAATTACACATTACGAACGATGGGGGTGTCAAGATTATAAAAACTGTAGAATTCGATATATTTAAAGTCTATGCATGTTTTACCTCTAAGAAGAGTTACGTTCCGACAAGTCAGAAATTTCAAATAGTATGTTTCACCAATAAAAGGCTAAAAGTAATTTTTAGAGTTAATGAGAACCTCAAATACCAGCAATAGTCCAAGTAGACTGTAAAGTTACGCCCTCTGGAGAGAAAAAGTTAAGACCCAGAAACTGTAGAGGGTTCTGGTGATTCTTGGGCGCAGCGTGAAATGTTTACAAAAGCATGTTTACAAACATCTAGCTCGGCGCCAGCCACGGCGTGACAGGTTACAAGTTGTGCACGTGTGGGGCTGTGTGCGGACCTCGGCCTTGCCGGGTTCGGCTTTGATCGGTCCTTCTCGGATGCGCTCGGTACAGCGCGACATTTCATTTCGTATTGCGGTGTGGCTTTTCTCGGACGGCACAACTCTGTTCAGAATCTTTGTGTCAGCGCTCTTAATCCTTCGCTATCCATTTGTTGTATTATGTTCAGACGTCCAGTGGCCGTTTGTACAAAAAGAGGCAGTCTAGTAATCTATCACAAGCAGTTAAAAGTGATGGGAATTACAGAAGATAGGGATGAAAATTCTCAATATCTGTCAAGTAGTTGCATAATCGATGGGTACTACAAATTCGCAATGAAACAACATTACAGTATCACGCAGAGAGAATTTAAAGTCTTAGTTGGTGATGAAACAGCAAAAAATTACATCGATTGCTAGACGGAATTCATTGTTCTGTACATTAAGAAGTACGTTGTGCTAAATTAGTCGACATAGATCACGTCAAGAAACTGGTGGTTAAAACTGTAAAATTTCTGAAGTCGCGGAAATATTCCACAACCAAGTGGCACGCCTGGAACGATTTCTCGGTTTGAAACCCATTGTTGTTGAATTTATGAAGGAGAAAGGATTAAGGTGAAAGGATTACAGAGATTGCAGACATTGCTTTTAAGTGGACGTGACTACACACTGGTCACAGTGAGACAGTGCAGTATCTGAAGTAACTTCTTTTTGATTTGATGGGGATAGACTTAAAAAGAAAATACCAATGTGCAAGGGACAAATTCCGACAAAAAACACCGTCCGTTTCCATAAGCTCACAGGCATTAAATAAAACGTGAGGCCTGAAGAATTCACTGCGGCCTTGAAAGAACTACAAACGTTTTAAGAGTAATGCCGACCTTACATGTCTTTTCGACCAGGTTTAGAGACCGTTTGCCGTTTCAGTTGAACCGCTTTTGTGCAACTGGAGATGTAAACGACTGATCTGCTATGTACTGCCCATTTTAAAGTTAAATCCTTTTACGATTAAACTGTCGAGGACGCCGGTAAGAGTTTCCACGTCTCCATAATGAGGCTGCAAACGTGCTGCAATATTTCGATCAACATATGTGGGAGAAACAATTTTTCGATTACGAAACTTAATTAGTCACAATTAAGTGGCAAAATTAATGGAAATTGCCCTTGTCTATACGTATACCGAAAGTTGTACCATATGAAACTTATACTGTATTGTCAGTGGGCCCAGAATTATTAAATAATACTGAAAATTATTTTGATTGTGATCTACGTCATTGAGAAGTGTGAAATATGAAACCAAGTTGTCGGTATTGTGACTGCATTGCCGTTTAAATGCGGCGTGATTCCGAGATTCTCCCTCCTCAAGCTCAAACAGTGTAATGTGTCGGTGGGAGAAGTGTGCAGTTAGGGTGAAAGCCATGAAACCGGGGCCAGGGCACGGCCCGTGAGCCTAATTCCTGACTGCTCCTGATTTAGTTAGTTACAAACTGCTGGAGTATCTTTAAAGGAAGTTGTCAATAATGGGACAGCATATGTCCAAGAAACTGGTTTTTCTTACAAGGAACCCCTTGCGTGCGATGTCCCAAGTTCAATCTTTAGTAAGGCTCATTTGAAAGAGTTTTATTAACAATAATGACAGGAAAACTGTTACCTGCTTATGACTTACTATGTCCATCAGGAGGGCGACAGAAGATGAGCGTCCGGAAGGTGCAGAGATCGACGTTCTATTGGATGGATGTATTATACTTCAGGAAATGGACGTTGTCGACGTTCAAGAAGTGTTCAAAAAAACCATAAACTTGAACCATGAACACCGAGGGAAAAACGGCGCCGCGGTGATCACAAAGGTTCGCACCATGAAGGTTGGCGACGAACTCTTTGAAAGTTAAAACTTGTGCAGTACGTTCACCACGGTATCAACTCTTAAAGAATACACATAGAATCATACTGGCGAAATGACGTGATGAGAACTGATGGCATGTGATGGCATGCAACCGAATGCGAAATACTCAGTCGTGGAGCTTACTGCGAAACTTGCTATCCTGCTGCTAGCTACAGATAGTGTAATAATATATTTTATAGGCATGGAAAAAAATCCAGAGACTGAATTTGCCCAGTGATTTCAGGTGGTGTGAATTACAAAGTCAAATACTTTTCAGGAGGATGGTCTGCTCTAAAGGAGTATGATTTTTACACGCAGACCAGGTATCAAGCAAAAGCAAGTTATTTTGACCAGCTATTCGCCAAAAGCACTGCTCATGCTGTGGTTGTATTTTTCTTAGGCCCATTTTCTCAGTCTTGCTTGCTGTGACGTAAATTTTCCCTACTGCCCTTGCAAGATCACGCATACGAGAAAGAATCGTAGGGAGCAGAGCACCTAAAAGTTCTCGTAGCACAATAAATGACTTTCCAGACCATTTACTATGCACATTAACCTCTAATTTCCAGGGTTCGTTTCATGTGCACTTCCTCTTCAAATGCCGAGTGCCCTTGTTGAAGACAATTCTTTGCAGAACGATGGCTAAGGTCTTTTTGGTATCATCTACAAATTTTAGGGCCGATTCCGGATTTACTGTGCTTGGTCAAGTCGACACTTTGTTTGGAATATTTTTATCTTACGTCTTCCAATACCTTGCACTGTTTGAAGTTATGCAACCATCCACTGCTTCCCTTAAAATCAATGTAAACTATGTCGCTATCAAGGATATCTTGCAAATTCTTTCGAGCATCCTTGAAATGCACGAACACCAGTTTTTGTAGCAAGTGAACTTTGTCCTGAATTGAATATCCATAGTTTTTCTTATGCACTAAACGCTCATATTACTGCAGGACTTATTCGCAATCTGTTCATAATCGTTTTTCTATTTTTATATTATGCGGCGCATGATCTTCTATGTACGTAATTATGTTTAGCACCCGCTCCTTGGACTAAGATTGTCCTTTGCTGCGTTTCACAGGAGGCGGGATTTGCCGCTCCCTTTCCGACAAGGCTGCTAGACCACATGGCCTGACACCCGCTTATATATCACTTTTATTTGCTAAGCATCAATCGTCATAATTGTAATCCTCAAGTACATTCTCCGCACTATCCAACATATACGACACCACAAATTCCACTAGCTCAGCTCACAGAAACGCTAATGTTTCATCTGCCACTTCTTTCTCTCTCTGCGAAGTTTCTTGGGTTCATTTTTGACGAAATGTCTACTTCGATAACTATTATTGTAGACGTAATGCAACGTTTACTTTGTTTATCGTTGCCATTGCTCTGCTTTGCGTCAGCACACCACCAGCACTACAGCACTGTTGTGAGATGCTCATCGACTGAGCAGTTCAGCTACGAACTGTAGCCTCATGTTGTGCTCACCGTTGCATACCTCCAGACCCGCCCCCTGTTGCCATTCGCAGCCAATATTGTGGTTGCAGACAGTATTTGGAGCGTTGAATATCGTAAACCTCATTGGCCGTTTGCGACCTCGCACGAAAGGATTTCCTTGTTAGTGTTCATTGCTTCCAGAAAGCATTTTCCTTTTTTTTTTTTTTTCAAATGAGTATAAATTTCTATTCTTCATGTATCTCTATAAAGTTTCCCTTCTTCATTGTATGGAGGATTAGAAGATGTCTTCGAAACTGTGAACTGTGTGACTATCTTGTATGAGGTGAGCTGCGGAATTTGTTTCGCTTCGTATGTTGTTTCGTCTAAATTCAGCTTGTTTCTTGTATCACACTTCCTTATTGTCAGGCGCAGCTAGCCTTGCAGCCAAGTAGCACTATAGGCATATGGTACGGTTTTGGTATGTCTTGCATTATGTCAAAATCATGTACACTCCTGGAAATGGAAAAAAGAACACATTGACACCGGTGTGTCAGACCCACCATACTTGCTCCGGACACTGCGAGAGGGCTGTACAAGCAATGATCACACGCACGGCACAGCGGACACACCAGGAACCGCGGTGTTGGCCGTCGAATGGCGCTAGCTGCGCCGCATTTGTGCACCGCCGCCGTCAGTGTCAGCCAGTTTGCCGTGGCATACGGAGCTCCATCGCAGTCTTTAACACTGGTAGCATGCCGCGACAGCGTGGACGTGAACCGTATGTGCAGTTGACGGACTTTGAGCGAGGGCGTATAGTGGGCATGCGGGAGGCCGGGTGGACGTACCGCCGAATTGCTCAACACGTGGGGCGTGAGGTCTCCACAGTACATCGATGTTGTCGCCAGTGGTCAGCGGAAGGTGCACGTGCCCGTCGACCTGGGACCGGACCGCAGCGACGCACGGATGCACGCCAAGACCATAGGATCCTACGCAGTGCCGTAGGGGACCGCACCGCCACTTCCCAGCAAATTATGGACACTGTTGCTCCTGGGGTATCGGCGAGGACCATTCGCAACCGTCTCCATGAAGCTGGGCTACGGTCCCGCACATCGTTAGGCCGTCTTCCGCTCACGCCCCAACATCGAGCAGCCCGCCTCCAGTGGTGCCGCGACAGGCGTGAATGGAGGGACGAATGGAGACGTGTCGTCTTCAGCGATGAGAGTCGCTTCTGCCTTGGTGCCAATGATGGTCGTATGCGTGTTTGGCGCCGTGCAGGTGAGCGCCACAATCAGGACTGCATACGACCGAGGCACACAGGGCCAACACCCGGCATCATGGTGTGGGGAGCGATCTCCTACACGGGCCGTACACCACTGGTGATCGTCGACGGGACACTGAATAGTGCACGGTACATCCAAACCGTCATCGAACCCATCGTTCTACCATTCCTCGACCGGCAAGGGAACTTGCTGTTCCAACAGGACAATGCACGTCCGCATGTATCCCGTGCCACCCAACGTGCTCTAGAAGGTGTAAGTCAACTACCCTGGCCAGCAAGATCTCCGGACCTGTCCCCCATTGAGCATGTTTGGGACTGGATGAAGCGTCGTCTCACGCGGTCTGCACGTCCAACACGAACGCTGGTCCAATTGAGGCGCCAGGTGGAAATGGCATGGCAAGCCGTTCCACAGGACTACATCCAGCATCTCTACGATCGTCTCCATGGGAGAATAGCAGCCTGCATTGCTGCGAAAGGTGGATATACACTGTACTAGTGCCGACATTGTGCATGCTCTGTTGCCTGTGTCTATGTGCGTGTGGTTCTGTCAGTGTGATGTATCTGACCCCAGGAATGTGTCAATAAAGTTTCCCCTTCCTGGGACAATGAATTCACGGTGTTCTTATTTCAATTTCCAGGAGTGTATTAACAGGTGTAAGAGGGAATGTTAAGAGTTATGCGCGATGTGTATATTATGTTTTTTAAAAAGATTTCTGAGCCTGTGTGAGACTTCCGTAGTTAACATCATAATAGTTTGACGTAACGAAAGTCTCTGACAAATGTAACTTTGACGTACGTAATTTATGTCGACAAAACAGTGGGACTGACTGACGAGCAAAAAACTTCAAAGAAACAAAATGTTCTTTCATCATTTTGAAAGAACGGTATAATTTTGTAATTGCAACGCTATTATTAATATGAACATCCAAATCAGCACAATACCTTCTCACAGTAACCTACATCGTCGGCAGTTAGCCTAAGCATACTTTTATACGAAACATAACAATTGGTAGTAATGTCAAGTTTTGATGAAGAACGTACAACACCGATATGACTCCGTTAATACAAACCAGAAACTTAAGCTCAGCATATATTTACGTACATTTAACACTCTGTAGCAGTATACGACAGTATGAGTTTGATGATAATGTACAGTTTCAAACAGCTAATGAATTAAAGTGCGCACAATCAGTTATCGTGGTTTTCCAATTATTGAAATACTGTCAGTTTATCTGAAGCATTGAACATGTGCATGATTACAATTCTCGACTCAGATGCTGGCAGAGGGATCATCGAACCACCTTTAAGCTACCTCTCTTCTCTGCCGTTTCACTCTCGAACAATGCGCGAGAAAAACGAACACTTAATTCTTTCTGTGCGATCTCTGACCTCTCTTATTTTATTATGATGGTAATACCTTCCTGTGTAAGTGGGAGCCTACAAAGTCTTTTCACACTCTCAGGAGAAAGTTGGCGATTGAAATCTATTGAGAAAATCCTGCCGCAATGAAGAACACTTTTGTTTTAATGGCTACTGCCTAACTTCTTGTATCAAATCGTAGCACTCTCTCCCCTATTTCACGATAATACAAAACGAGCTGCCCTTCTTTGAACTTCGTCGATGTCCTCCGTCAATTCTATCTAATGCGGATACCACATCGCACAGCAATACTCCGGAAGAGGGCGGGCAAGCGAATTGCTGACAGTCTCTTTAGTAATCCTTTTACATTTTCTTTCTGCCAATAAACCGTACTCTTTGGTTTGCATTCTCCATGACATCACCTGTGTCATCGATCGAATTTAAGTTATTCATAACTGTAATTCCTAAGTATTTAATTGAGTTTACAGCCTTTAGATTTGTGTGATTTATCGTGTAACTGAAGTATAGCGGATTCTTTTTATTACTCACCTGGCTGATTTCACACTTTTCGTGATTTAGAGTCAAATACCACTTTTTGCACAATACAGATATATTGTCTAAATCATTTTGCAATTCATTTTGATTATCTGATGACGTTACATGACGGCAAATGACAGTATCATCTGCAAACAATCTAAGAGAGCTGCACAGATTGCTCGTAAATCGTTAATCTAGATCAGAAACAACAGAGGGTCTATAGCATTACCTTGGAGAACGGCAGATATTACTTCTGTTTTCTGAAGCAAAGCGCTTACACAGCCACTGAACTATATAACTTCAGAAAGTATTTAAAACCAGTTATGCTCTCACTGGATCTACGTATTCTGAAAAGACAAGTGCCCTAATAACCACTTGGCTTACCTGTGCGGCAATAGGTAGCTCAGCGATACTTTGCAATAGCTCTGCACTGGTGCTTTACCATTACTTACATAAATCTTGCCAGGTGCAGTGTAAGAGCGTTACACGGCAGCTTGAAACATAGCTAACAGTTCGATGTTGTGAGCTGCAATGATAGACTGAATTGCCGGCCAGAGTAGCCGAGCGGTTCTAGGCGCTACAGTCTGGAACCGCGCGACCGCTACGGTCGCAGGTTCGAATCCTGCCTCGGGTATGGATGTGTGTGATGTCCTTAGGTTAGTTAGGTTTAAGTAGTTCTAAGTTCTAGGGGACTGATGACCTCATAAGTTAAGTCCCATAGTGCTCAGAGCCATTTGAACCATTTTTGATAGACTGAATTAGTCTTTCCCAAAACTTTTAAAGGATAAGAGGGATGTGGAGGCTTAATGTAGAATAATTAAAAGCCTTTGAAGTTAGTTTTCTGTACTCCTAAACAAGATAAGAAAATGTGAACAGGTATACATTGTTACAGAGAAGTAAAATGACTTTGAATATTGAACATAAAGTTCCTAATAGTATAATTTGGAACAGATATTGTTTAACAACTATTACTTTAAAATAAAAGCGGTTGGGAGTGATATGGTTCTTTCCTGAGTCCATGTATATTTGTACATTACTCGCAACAACAATAACAAATAGTCAAACAATGCGAATCATGAAATTTACAAAGCAGTACTGAAAAAACTAGCGCATTTGGCAGGATATTACCTTCTATAATATATTCCAATTTGTAGCAACAGCATTCAGAAATCAGGCCTCCACTCCATTAGGCACATCTACTTCAGCCAATGCTCTATGCCCCAAACCCTCTGACTGACTACTTGACAACAAAACGAACTTTGGAATATAGGCAGTCTCGTTTATATATGTACTCATCAGAAGTGTTTATTGCGGCCAATATCGCAGACTAAACTGCCACCTCTCATGCTGTAACATTTCATCACCCCATCCTAACAAATGATTATTGCTGAGTCATATAGCAAGGAAAAGTCAATAAATTCATTCAAATATAAGAAATACGAGTGTTTATCTACGAAAATATAGGAAAACAGACATAAGTACATAAAATCTTTGTATGTTTATCCATAAAATCTTCGTATGTTTATCCCAGTAGTAAATGGTTAGAGTGCTGTTCATAGCGAGATGAGAACTGAAACACCTACAGCCCTTTATTTTGCAATTAATTTATTTACGAAACCAGTTACGGTTTTCCATTTCACTTTTTTCAGGCCGCTTGACCAACGTAAACGTGGAGAAATACAGTTTTATGTGCAGTCACAACTGGAGCCAATGTTAATTAACTGGTGTCCGTAGACCTCTGGCTTAAACGACGCCATACCCTCGTTCAACAAACAACGATTGAGACATTTATCCATCATTTATCCCATGAGGTGAGTAGAAATAGAACACATATCATTGGCCAATACCAGAGCAAAGTAACGGAATTTTAAATATCTAGACTGAGAAAGGGAGCCAAAAAATATTTTACTAAGCACTCAGAAAGATTTCTAAACGATTCTATATTAGAACACCAAGAGTATGGCTGAGAGTTGTTGGCATAGACGTGAAAATGAAACCGCTTTACAATGAAAATGGTTGCTTAAACCTATACGAGCTTCATACGCGAGGTTCAAAAAGAAACTGGCAGAGAGGCGGGAAAAGCCATAAGTAAACACAGATAATATTCCATTTATTTTCGTTTCACAGGCAAGGCTTACAACAAACTTAGCTTAACAGGAGCTCTCCAGAAATACAAACACGGCCTTCAAATTGGCTTTGCATACAGACAGCTGTAGCTGCTAGAGATCAGTGCCTTGTTCCAAGAGCGCGGAATTGCTGCAGTCGGTGAATAAAAACTGTACACTCCTGTGAGTAGCATTACGGTTAAACAGCTCTATGGTGGAACTGTTGCCAGCTGTTATGCACCTTTCGGTGCTTTTTACAAATACAAGAGGACATTAACAGGTGAACATATGACCTCAGTTGTTGAGTTATGTCGATTTAGTTGTTAATTAGGAACTGTCGATTATACCAGAAGTATAAAACGACTACATTTTGCTGATGCGATCTTTAATTCGGTTTCAACTCATAGCATAAACCCATTATACTGTTCATTCAATTCAACATGTCCTTTAATATTTAGTTCCTTTCAGAAAGGACAGCAGTATCACCAACGAATCTTGTAATTCATGTTATTATGTCCTGAATTTTAATTCTACTCCTACTTATTCGACTCACTTCGAGTCAGGATTTAAGATGTGAAACCTAACATATGACTAAGAATTTATCTGTAATTTCTTTGAGCGTTCTTAGTATTGTCTCTGCGCTTGTCTTTCGTGCGTGTTGGCGGAAGAGAGAGTTTTTAATAAGCTATTTGTTCATCGTGATGAGAAATCAGAGATATTCGTTTTTGTTATTCTTGGGAGTTCTCAACATTACCTCCCTCTTAGTTATCAACGAAAAAGGGAGCTGTATGGCCCAAACATTTCTAATCCAGTATCCGTCCAGAACGAATATCAGCTAATTAAACGTTTATATTGATTCATGAACTGTTATGCAGTCATATTCCAAAAGACAGAAACGCACTATCGTGTCTTTTGTAGATCTCCTTTCTAACTTTTCACTGGTCTTTCAATCATTACACAGTTTTCAAAACACGATTATCACTAGTGAATTTACTACTCTTCTTGTCCTTGAAAATGTGAAAACCGACCTTCTACACTAATTTCCACTTCACTCAATACAGAGTCAGTTTGCTTACACTGCCCTAACCCTTGGATTCGGCTAACGCGTGTATCATATGCATGGGCAGTGGAGGGTCATTCGGCGAATTTCGGGCAATGAGTAACAGCTTACCTGTACCGTATTACGACATCATCAGGAATTCAACCTTTTGGGACCTTATATTTGAGGAAAGACATTCGTTCATCGTCACAAAAAAGGTACAGGATTGCAAAGATATGAAAGTGCCCGTATATGAATATCAAGAACAAGAAACTTATATTTTCGTTAGAAATAACGGCAGCGTGATAAAATGAAATAATTCAGAGGGGACTGTGCCGGATTTTAGAAATAAATTCTAGAAACGTAACACCTTTTTTACATACCCTTACACACGGAAGTTAACAGCTCTGTAATCTTACATGAAAATGTAAAGCCTTTGATAAAACGAACAGTAAACGATGTGCAGTGTATATGTGGTTGGTGTAAATCTGGGACTCCTCGGACAGACAGATACACGACGTGTTATGATATCCTCGTTCAGTACTTTCAGACCATATTCATCGAAATTGCAAGTAAATTCTTGAAATAAGGGATCCATGCATATCTCTAATCTTCAGAGGCTAATTTTCGAGAACATTTCTCTTTTGGATAACATCGTTTTTTTTATTACTTTAAAATGGAGATAAACAGCCTCGACCACAAAGAGATTTAGAAAGTTAGCGTTCATGGAATCGTAACATCTGTCCGTTCACAGCTACCGCCTACCATCACGGTATAAGGTCTGAAGGTATTCTAAAACAGACCGAAACCGCTTCCCTCAAAAAAAAAAAAAAAAAAAAAAAAAAATTGCTTTGCGGTCGAGGCTGTTTATGTTCGTTCTTCAGATACCATCGTTTAATTTCGTCTGACTGACGTAATTTTAACCCACAAAGGAAGGAGAATTTCCTCTCAGAAACATCGTTTCCCGACAGTCTTATTAACACAACAGTCATCACTGAACGTAAAGACGTAAACACTTGGAAATAAATAATCATAAATGTTATATGTTGCTCATTTATTTTCATACAGTAAGCATAAGACTTACGTACAAACCTCTAATCCAGAGTTCTCCTAAATATTGTTCCTCGAAGTGAAACATGATTCCAGCTGGGAAAGGAGGAAGAGAAATCGCGTTTGATAACAATGTTTGAACTCCAAGTAAGGTGCTTTAGATGTGTGTCGCAGAGTTAGGTGTTTAGAGGACTGGTGGCTAGCGATAAAGCGCGAGTGTGTATCCAGAAGTCGTGGGATCGAATATTGTTCGGACTTGAACTTTACCCTCTGCGTTTCAACCTATCTATCGCCTCTCAACGATTTGAGGAGTCGCATGACACGTCGATCTGATTCCCCGTTAATCTGTTGGTCTCCTTTCCTCTCTTGAATAACAGGGCTGAGTCAGGGACACGCAAGTCACCAAACTGGCGACCAACTGAAAGACTTGCACCAGACAATTGAGCCACACGAAATTACTGTTAATTATTATTACAGAGATGGGTTTCGTAATTTGAATATCTATTGAAACACGTGTACGGAACACAGCATCACTCCCACGCGCGATTCGAATTAAAGTTCTACTGCCCCGGGTTTGCAGGTTTTATTTACTTACGCGTATTTCAGAGTGAACGCCCCATCTGCGAGGATTAGAAGTTTCAATCAAAGGTTTTCACCACTGCCTGGTGATGTAGTCGCACTTGAATTTTGGAAAAATCTACTTTGCTCTTGTTGTTAGTCCATGATGAAACTTCACTACGTTGTTTGAATGTATCACACACATATCACCAGGTACATCTATGGGTTGAGTGCTACAGGTCGCGCTGCCATGGATGTAGTGGTTTAATGATGTTAAATGATATTAATGACATTTAATGATATTAAAAGGTACAACAAATATAAATACTCGCCTTATGGCCGTTATAATAACGTATATATGGTGCTTCAGAAGAAGCAGTGAATATTTTAGTTGATGACAGTATCTGCAGACCATTTAGAATAAAATATTCCATATAAAGATTGCCTGATTTTTATAATTGATGCACATAATGATGGTACACAGATAAGGTTCATTTCACATGTCAGTACTCTAGTTGCTAAGGGTTTGTTCAATGATACTCATTTTTTCTTTCAAGTTCAACTAGTTAAGTTGAGATTGGGTTTAAATAACTGAATTTTTCATCTGGTGGTGTGATTATAATTTTTGGACAATTTTACTGTACCGTTTAACCTCTTCACTCTCGGTCCACACATATGGAGCTTCCTTCATTATTTTTTTCTCCACAAACAGGTACATTTTTCCGCTTTTAGACCGATGCTCTGCGAATATGGACCTTGGTTTCAAGAACAGGGCACAGTACCTAGCAAGGGATGATTCATGTGTTAGATTACAACTGGTTTTACGCAGAAAATGATTGCTTCTACAAATGGAAAAGTACATAAATAATTATTATACCTAAATAATAGACTGAAAATCTGTGTTTTTTTACTAACGTTCGCTAACTATTCCAGATTTTTAGAATTAGTTAAGATGGGTATAAATTTTATTCCTTGCTATGGAATAACCCATTTTCTGAGGCTTCTCAGACGTGGACCTCAGATAATTATGCACATTTATCAATTTCAATTTGGGCTTCGATAACGGAATACTGAAATAACAGTTATTTCGGCACTGTATAGCAATGCGTGAAATATTACATGATGAGCTATTAACAGCTCTTCTTAATAACAGCAACGCGGCATTATCTGATTAGGAAAATGACGAATTCTCGTTTTTTACTGAAGTTTACCCTGCCGTGCTTGATGAAACTGACTGGATTACGATAAGAACATTAAGATGCCGTGAAAGTAACTAGAAGAAGTGGACATCCTTGTGTATTGAATTCCTCTGACAGAGAAGATGTGGATGCTGCAGAAAATGTAAATCAAAAGTAAAGAAAAGTTGGGTTGCAAATAAATGTCGGAAGCTAGACGCTACATGTCGACTAACTACCGAAATCTGTTGAGGCACAGAGTGCTTCAAAATACAGGAAACCAGGCTAAAATTCGAAGTTGCAATGGCAAATTATAGTTGCCACAAATTATTGTATGATTACTGTTTTCTTACAGTCATGAACTTGCTGTAAAGCATCAACAAAAACCCTGTGACCATAGCAGCAGCGCTGTTCCGAACTGAAGTGCCTAGAACCGCTCGGCAACAGCGGCCGGCGTGAAACAGGACTAACAGGGAATATTTAAGTGATACCGAGAAGGGTAGCACGAATATTTACACTTTGTTCTACCTATGGGAAAGTGTCACAAAGATGCTGAAAGAACTGAACTACCACACGCTTGATGACATACGCAAACTATCCCGTGAAAACCTACTTAAAAGTTACTCAGAAAAAACTAAATGCTGAATCTAGGAATATATTACAACCCTCTACGTACTGCTCCCATATAGATCTACAAGACAAGATTACACTTACGGCAAATGAAAGAGAGAGAGAGATTGAGAGAGGGTTTTATGCGTGTATGATAAAACGCTTCCATCGCACATTTCCTTCCTTCATATCTCCTCTGTTTTACCACAGATGACGTGTCACTGATCTCATTTACATTAACAGTGCAGGACACATATGATGCCTAGTAGCTTCTGCCGCCCTGCGCAGAATGCGTAAATTCTGAATAATGTTCACCAACCTGCAGTCTTCTATAGTCACTGTCCCCCGCGCAGAGAACAGCAAGTCGGTCGTGAATCCACTAACTTGAGGCTGTAATAAACTGTTAGCGAGGAACTAGAATTGTATAAATAATTAAATTCTGAATTAATTTGCCACTCGCTTTTATTAGCAGAATACGAGAAATTGCACAGTTAATGTCCACTTTATGAATCACAAATGATTTCCATTCTTCACACTTTCACAGAGAATGAACAACATAATTAACTGCGTGTTTGTGTAAATGCCATCAAATTAGTTTCCATTTATATATCCAAAAGCCAGAGGTTGCTAATTAAGTTCTTTTACAGTACCGACTGCAGTAAACAACATGTCTGCCCTTCTTAAGTGCTGTGCGAGCTCTTATACTTAAAAACCAAAGATTGCGAATTAAGTCTCAACTAATACCCACCGCGGCGGACAGCATGTCTGTTCTGAGAGACTGCCGATCGAGCTCTAATTCAACAGCCGAAACACCCATCCAAGTTAGGTGTGACCGAAGATATCGTGCTTCGTCAGTCTTTTTGTTTAGCAATTGTTTATTATTTTGCTGGTGATTAACAATTTTAAAGTAGTGGAATGATAGCCTGTAAATGACAGACGCTTCTGTATGAAATTCAAGTAAATTAAGTGTTCAGTTTCCTGATATTAATAACGTATGTTTATCATTTTGGCGCGCCATTTCCGAATACAGCAGCCAATCGAGGAGAAGGACCAACAATTTAGGTGGCCTTCCTCATGATACACGTATCGAATAAATCAACGGTCAGTCGACTTCTCACTGCTGCCTTCCCAAATGCTCTAAGAAGAGCTTGCTGTAGGTGAATACGATGGCTGTAAAGCCCTAAATATTAAAGACTAATTACTTCGCGCTGTGAGTCTATATGAACGGAACAGAGAAAGCCCTGGTAACTAGTGGAATGGAACGTATCCCTTGTCATGCACTAGATAGTGGTTTGAGCATGTATACATATTCGAACTTTTCGAGACTTTTTGAAGCACAATATTTGCAGCACTACACAGAATGCAAGACCATGTTTACATTCAAAGACGAGCATGACGTTCAAAAATGGTTCAAATGGCTCTGAGCACTATGGGACTTAACATCGGTGGTCATCAGTCCCCTAGAACTTAGATCTACTTAAACCTAACTAACCTAAGGACATCACACACATCCATGCCCGAGGCTGGATTCGAACCTGCGACCGTAGCAGTCACGCGGTTCCGGACTGAGCGCCTGAACCGCTAGACCACCGCGGGAGCATGACGTCTTTTAAAGTACAATGGTATCCAAAATTAAAGCAACAAACCTTTGTTTCCCCTTCCTGTGCTTACTTCATGACATAATCATACAAAATGTCAACTATCGTGTTCTACACGAAAGAGGGAATTCTGATCGACAGACAACCACGCCAGTGTTGACGTCAGGGCACCTATCAAAAGCAGTAGAGTTTACCGGGCATTCGCACATCCACAATCGTCGTGTACACAGTCACAGACAGTGCAGTATGGCACAGAGAAGGCGCCTACCAGACGCTCTGCGGTGGAGGCCCATTGAAAGAATAGAAGCAGGGTAGTCGCAAGCTGATGTGGACCGATGGCTTAATGCAGGGCTTCACAACATACGTGCTCGCGGAGCACGCTGTGAGCAGCAAGGCGCGAGCACGGAGCAGCGCGAGCACGCTACCCCCACTACCGGACCAGAGCGGAGAGTGGGGAAAGTCACGTGGGGCAAACAACAGCTGCCGCCAGTTAATGTAAATCCGCGGCCACCTGCAGGGATATCACTCACGAATTATTACTGCGACAAATGAAACAAATAAAGGAGAATGTACACACGCCACATAATTTTATTAGCTTAGTGTATGCCTCTACATTCGTACTAATTTGTGAACTGTTACACAATAAAAGGTGTCACTGAAGTGTGGGATTCTCGGTTATCTTGTACTTCTTGCCGTTTACAATTGCGTCTATGTTCGGAGTAATTGTTCTTCTGCATTTTAGGCGCAGCGTGCAGTTTAAATTTCGATCAGACAATGCGTTTCTCAGGCGCGTCATGTTACATTTCATTGCAGAGAACAGTTGTTCACAAACATACGTGGAACCGAACATTGATATTATTGCAGCCGCCAGTTTGAGCAAACGAGGAAATCTATCCTGAGGGAAATGTCTGTAGAATTCCAAAATGTTTTTCTTGTTCTGAAATTTGTCTCTGTATTCTCTGTCGCACTGCAGGTCAATCATTTCTTGCTGCAGCTCAGGATGAATCTCTTAGTTATTCGCTGAATATGGAGAGAACAGATCAAAATCACTGTCTAGTGCTGTCAGATCTTGAAAGCGCTGATCAACTAAAATATGTGAATAACGTTCACAGTCTTTGTGAACATCTTGCATGGATGGTAATTTAGCGAAACGAGCTAGGTTTCCTGTTTCCAGCTGACTCACCCAAAGTGTCAATTTCTTTTTAAAAGCTCGTATTCGATATATGAAATGAGTAATTAGCAGATCTTTACCTTGTAGTAAAATGTTCAAAGCATTCAGATGGCTAGTTAAATCTGCTAAGAACGTGAGATCACATTCAAACGTGCGCGCGCATTTCCCCTCCCTCCCCTCCCTCCCTACTCCGTGACCTTGCACCTGCTCGCGAGCACGTGCCTGAGCAGACGCGAGTACTCGCGCTCAAAACCGGCCAGTTGTTAAGCCCTGGCTTAATGTGAATCGTTCTGTTGTTTCTCGGATGTGGTGGCAATTTATAGAGACCGAAACTGTATCCCGAAGACCAGAACAGTGCTGAGCACTTTTGACATCGAAAAAGAGAGAACCGTTATTTGGCTGCAAGGATATGACGGTACCATCTCGGGACCAAACTACTGTGGAAAGAGGCTGCTATCGAGGAGGATCCCTAATGGTGTGGGCAAGGATCTTGTTGACCACTCGAACACCTTTTCATGAAATTGTACAGTTGAATCGGCAAGGTTAACTTTTGTGCATCGTGACGAGACTTTGAGACCTGATGTGCGGTTGTTTCGCGGTGCTGTCGGTGATGGTCGGTAAAGCTCGACGTCATAGAGCACAGGTGGTGGATGCTTTCTTTGAAACGAAAGATACTGCACCGATGTCGTGGCCTGATCGCTCTTCCGATTTGAATCCCATAGAGCATGTCTGGGGTGCACTAGGGAGAAAGGTTGTATCATACCAGCATCCACCAGCGACACTCCAACATTGGTAAACAACTCTGCAGGAGGAATAGGCACTATTCAAAATGGTTCAAATGGCTCTGAGCACTATGGGACTTAATATCTGCGGTCATCAGTCGCCTGCACTTAGAACTACTTAAACCTAACAAAGCTAAGGGCATCACACATATCCATGCCCGAGGCAGGATTCGAACCTGCGACAGCAACAGCCGCGTTGTTCCGGACTCAAGCGCCTAGAGCCGCTTGCTCACTGCGGCCTGGGCATTATTGCCTCAACATGAGACTGATGGCATAATTAACAGCTTGCCCTATCGTTATCAGGCCTGCATTGCTACCAGTAGTGGTTACATCCCGCACTGAGCACATTAACCAGTTGTCGGAATGTTCACAAATCCGTTAAGTTTCAAAAAACGAAGTTTTTGTCTACCGTTATGCATATTGCACTTGTTTACATTCTGTGTTATTTACATTGCTTCTACTTTACTATCCCCTGTAAATACTGTTTTGCCGCGCAGGATTAGCCGAGAGGTCTAAGGCGCTGCAGTCATGGACTGAGTGGCTGATCCCGGCGGAGGTTCGAGTCCTCCCTCGGGCATGGGTGTGTATGTTTGTGCTTAGGATAATTTAGGTTAAGTAGTTCAAAAATGGCTCTGAGTACTATGGGACTTAACATCTGAGGTCATCAGTCCCCTAGAACTTAGAACTACTTAAACCTAACTAACCTAAGGACATCACACACATCCATGCTCGAGGCAGGATTCGAACCTGCGACCGTAGCGGTCGCGCGGTTCCAGAGTGTAGCGCCTAGAACCGCTAGACCACCGCGGCCGGCTGTAAGCTTAGGGACTTATGACCTTAGTGCCATAAGATTTCACACACATTTTTTGAGGTAGACTGTTCGCCAGGTGCAAGTCTTTTGATTTCACGCCACTTTTGCGTCTTGCGCGTCGATGGGGATGAAATGATAAGGATTAGGACAACACAAGACCCAGTCCCTCAGTGGAAAAAATCTCCGACCCAGCCGGAAATCGAACCCGGATCCTTCAGACTGACATTCTGTCGGGCTGACCAGTCAACTACCGGGGAGGACATTTCTGAATATAAAAGAAATTTCCTGTCGTTGTTATAGATAAATTTTTTTAAAATGAGAGATACAATAAAGTTAAATTAATGATTTTAAAACAGGAAATTAAAAAAAAAAATAACCTTCCTGTGCCAGGACTGTCATACTTATACCATTGCTATCAACTCTGCAACAGAACATTACTCAGCACTCTAAACGAACCAAGAAGCTGCACATACTAAACAGAGACACATAAATACGTGCACGAAAAGAAATATTAAAAAAAATAAAACATTAAAAAATTTGAACAACTCGAGATTTCGTAACCGCCAATCCAAAACAAACCACTGAAACAAGCAACTTTCAACAGCGAATATCAAATGTAAATATGCACTGAAAAGAACATTTAAGCGACAGCAACGTAGTTCCTTGAGGCGAAAGGGTTTCTGCCCATGAACCAGTACGGGTTTCAGCCTGATTTGTTACCATCCGTGGATGAAGTGGAATAACCAGATCCCATACACCTACATTTTCGGAAAGCGTTTGAAACGATGCCGCACTGCTAATTTAACGATCTTACTGGCATACGGAGCAGGTTCCCAGAAATGTCACTGTCTCGAAGTTTTCTTAAGTAATAGAAACCAGTACGTTGTCCTCGAAAGCGAGTGTTCATCAGAGACAGAGACTGTAGCAGGATAAAGGATCACTTAGGCAAAATTTCTAGATGGTGTGATGAATGACCGCTTGCTCTAAACGTAGAAAATTTTAAGTTTTGTGCAGCGGTCGCGCGGTTTCAGAGTGTAGCGCCTAGAACCGCTCGGCCACCTCGGCCGGTGGTTAAGTAGTGTGTAAGCTTAGGGATTGATGACCTTAGCAGTTAAGTCCCATAAGATTTGACACACACAAATACTGTTTTGTGACAAAAATAAACGCAACTTTCCAAAATTTCCGTTTGTTGCTTTAATTTTGGACACCAATGTAATTTACATGCCTGTGACCCTGAGAAACAAATAGTCATTCATTATTAGCAGTGACTGGTTGGCGTGTTTATTTTTCGTAAGAATTAACACTTTCTCCACAAACAGACATCCCTCGTATGTCCATTTCCCTAAAAGAGCGTTAATCCTTGAAAATCTTATGTGGCCAGGTCGTGGTGAACCAGATTAGACATGAAATGTGCTACATGTACTGATTCATTTTTTACATGGTTTTGTAGACATACAGGGCTATTACAAATGATTGAAGCGATTTCATAAATTCACTGTAGCTCCATTCATTGACATATGGTCACGACACACTACAGATACATAGAAAAACTCATAAAGTTTTGTTCGGCTGAAGCCGCACTTCAGGTTTCTGCCGCCAGAGCGCTCGAGAGCGCAGCGAGTCAAAATGGCGACAGGAGCCGAGAAAGCGTATGTCGTGCTTGAAATGCACTCACATCAGTCAGTCATAACAGTGCAACGACACTTCAGGACGAAGTTCAACAAAGATCCACCAACTGCTAACTCCATTCGGCGATGGTATGCGCAGTTTAAAGCTTCTGGATGCCTCTGTAAGGGGAAATCAACGGGTCGGCCCGCAGTGAGCGAAGAAACGGTTGAACGCGTGCGGGCAAGTTTCACGCGTAGCCCGCGGAAGTCGACGAATAAAGCAAGCAGGGAGCTAAACGTACCACAGCCGACGGTTTGGAAAATCTTACGGAAAAGGCTAAAGCAGAAGCCTTACCGTTTACAATTGCTACAAGCCCTGACACCCGATGACAAAGTCAAACGCTTTGAATTTTCGGCGCGGTTGCAACAGCTCATGGAAGAGGATGCGTTCAGTGCGAAACTTGTTTTCAGTGATGAAGCAACATTTTTTCTTAGTGGTGAAGTGAACAGACACAATGTGCGAATCTGGGCGGTAGAGAATCCTCACGCATTCGTGCAGCAAATTCGCAATTCACCAAAAGTTAACGTGTTTTGTGCAATCTCACGGTTTAAAGTTTAGAGCCCCTTCTTCTTCTGTGAAAAAAAACGTTACAGGACACGTGTATCTGGACATGCTGGAAAATTGACTCATGCGCCAACTGGAGACCGACAGCGCCGACTTCATCTTTCAACAGGATGGTGCTCCACCGCACTTCCATCATGATGTTCGGCATTTCTTAAACAGGAGATTGGAAAACCGATGGATCGGTCGTGGTGGAGATCATGATCAGCAATTCATGTCATGGCCTCCACGCTCTCCCGACTTAACCCCATGCGATTTCTTTCTGTGGGGTTATGTGAAAGATTCAGCGTTGAAACCTCCTCTACCAAGAAACGTGGCAGAACTGCGAGCTCGCATCAACGATGCATTCGAACTCATTGATGGGGACATGCTGCGCCGAGTGTGGGAGGAACTTGATTATCGGCTTGATGTCTGCCGAATCACTAAAGGGGCACATATCGAACATTTGTGAATGCCTAAAAAAACTTTTTGAGTTTTTGTATGTGTGTGCAAAGCATTGTGAAGATATCTCAAATAATAAAGTTATTGTAGAGCTGTGAAATCGCTTCAATCATTTGTAATAACCCTGTAGTTAGCTGTGGTAATTGATGGCTACTACGTGTTTCGTGTCGAGGTGAAGCACACACAGGACGACTCTTGGCAACTGCGCGGGCCGCGTGACAAAGAGACGCGAGCAGGCCCCACTCGCGTGGCAGCCCTGCGCAGTCTGGGCATCAGATTTCCGAGCTCGCGGATTGCAGCACGGGCGGCGCGGTTAGCGCACATCCGGTGTTTTGTCTCGGTTCTCCGGCGCTGCGGGCGGTGGAGCGACGCCCGGCGAGCGGCGCACGAGCGGCCTGGTGTGCGGGACGAGCACTGAGCAGCACCGCCGTACTGACGCAATCGTCGGAGCAGCGATAACAGCGCTATTAGCCGCTGCCGACCGGCCAGCAGAGACCAGAAATGAGCTCCCTAAATTCGCCCTGCCAGCTGGTCCTATGTAGAGATGGGGGATCTGCTCCTGAACTAATTCATAGAGTTGAATCTTTCAAAGGAGTGAACAATCAGTGATTCAGAAAAAAAGAATGGTAGCTCCAAACGTTTCCCCACAGCAGAGAGAGAGAGAGAGAGAGAGAGAGAGAGAGAGAGAGAGAGAGAGAGAGGAGAGAGAGAGAGATAGAGAGAGATGGAGCAGACCAGTGGGGCCTCTGCTGGTCAGAGCACACTGCACGCCACACAACACAGCCAGCGCCTGCCTCTGCCCTGCTTCTGCCTTGGCTGCCTGCATTGTGCAGTGCCCCATTGGATTTTGTGCTTCCTCTGCCGCGTGCAGTGTCTGGCGCACCTGAACTCCGTCGGCGATCGTTTCAGTCGCACGTCCTGCCCTCTGGGCAGTTGATGCGAGCAACAGGACAGAGAGCCTCCTAGCGGAGAACATAAGAACTACTTGCAACAACCTGCTCGCAAGAGAACGGACGATTTGTCTCGGAGCGGGTGAGTTCACCGCTCCCCCCACCCTCGGAACTCGCCGCTCAACGCTCACCCCACCGTTCTCGACTCTGCCAGAGCGTTGAGCAAAGCAACTCAGGTGTCACTCTGGTCTCTGGGGTCTTTGCTCGCGCAGTAATACAGCTCGCGCCTCAACCTGCTTGACTCACCACCTCTGCATCGGAGTTAGTCTCTACTGGATATTGTTCTTCGTAGTAATACCGTTATGTATATTACATAATTATGTTATGTATACATCATTTGTTTTTATTTTATTTTTATTTGTTTAAACTGATCAGATTAGGTTCCTGATGGCTCCTCTTACTATAGGATTTTTTATTATGGTCACTCGAATTTACACTTTAATTACGAGCGAACCAATAAACGTATAGCAAAAGTGATACACCAATTTTTCCTTGTTTTATTCTGCGGAAGGCTATATGCAGCACTTTGGTCTTACAGTCAAATTTATATATTTTTTTCTTATTGTAGTACGGATTTTGCGATTTTAGGCGTCTTTGGAAGGAAATGTTCACTTTAAAAATATATGGCTTGTGATGTATTTATACGAGATTAATGAAATTTTAATACATTATAGCCAAATATATTGTTAATGTAAATCTCAAGTTACAACATTTTCCGATCACCCAAAAAACCACGATAGTGCAAAATAAATCAATAATCAAAAACTTTGTCATATCGTGGAAATTTCAATAAACAATACAAAATTCTTACTCATTATCTGTGTTACTTCAAAATAGGATCAAATAAGATCAAAATACAGGTATAGTACTGGAATAAACCAAGTTTAAAGGGCAATGTGCCTTCCATTTATTTTCTGTTGTGAGTGAGTGGTGAGTCATGAAAAAGAGCTAATTCATTTCAGGGAGTGAACAGTTCTGATCCGATCTCTGAAAAGAACAGTTTTGCCCATCTCTAGTCCTATGGCCTCATCTCCGAATTCTCTGTCTCCGTGTCCTCGGAGAACTGACTAGCGTGCCTCCACTGCTGACTAATTAACTGAAAACTTGAAACCTCTTCCTGTTGTCAGGTACAAGCAGACATTCTGGCGTCGAAAGGATAGCGAACAAACGGGATCACGTGTATAAATGCGGAAAGGAGACGTTGTCACTACATCTGAAAACACTGTGCGTGGTGGTCACTATATACCGGTAACAAATCGAGTACAGTGACTTACTGGTTAGCAATATATGGAGAATGTGTAAGGCTCTCCCAGTAAAATTAAGCATTGGCCGTCTTGTCTGGCAGTGGTATAAATTTATTAACCGATGTGGCAATTAGTTTTTAAATAATGAACAATTTACTTAATTTTTCGGGTTCATTTGACTGCTTGTTGCATATTGATGAAGTTGTGTACGATATTAATATTAATCTGAAACTTTTTGCAGATGATGCACTTATCTTTCATGAAATAGTCTGAGAAGGAAGCTGCACAAGCATTCAATGAGAACTTTATAAGAATTCAAAGAGATAGAAAGAGTGTCAACTTGCTTTAAACTGTGGCTCAAATGGCTCTGAGCACTACGGGACTTAACTTCTGAGGTCATCAGACCCCTAGAACTTAGAACGACTTAAACCTAACTAACCTATGGACATCACACACATCCATGCCCCAGGCAGGATTCGAACCTGCGACGGTAGCGGTCGCGCAGTTCCAGACTGTAGCACCTAGAACCGATCGGCCACACCGGCCGGCCTTTAAACTCTCATACATGTAAAATTGTGTACTTCACAATACGAAAACACGTAGTATCCTATGACTACATTACGAATGAGTCACAGTTGTAATCAGCAATACAAAGTCTCACTTGTAGGTAAAGAACGTGGCAGACTGCAGTTCTTTGGTAGAACACTAAGGCAATGGCTACTGCCTAACAAATAGACTGCACACAAAACGCTTGTACAGCCTATCCTAGACACACAAAAAGACACGCACACGCACGTGTTCAGAAAATTCATAACAACTTGAACGACTAGAGATGGGACGTTTGTATTCACAGGACATGTACATTAGTATGTTCTGGAGATATGATCAGCATTTGAGCGACGTCGGCCCGCGAGTTTAAAATCAACATTGATACCTCGGCGTAACACGACCCACTGGTAAAATGGGGCTGCGGCTCTCGTTGTCACTATAGAGCGAATGTAATGGGTAAGTGTGACTTGAGCAGACGTACAGGATGTCTCCCAGACGTATGCGCGAACCGTACTGTCAAACCAGTGACTCTGAAAAAGAGCGCGTTATTGGTATGAGAGTATGTGAAGTATCCGTCCGGGAAATTACTGCTCGTGGGGGATGACAGGTTGCGGCAGAGCAACGGGACTGCAGGGAAAGGCTCACGGAAGGCCGTAGAACACGACGAGATGGGTTAGGTCACATCATCCAAACCACCCCTGAGAAGATCGACACCTCATACGAATGGTGTTGCAGGACAGATCTGCGTCCTCCTCGGCTCTGGCGCAGCAGTGGAACAGTGTAGCATATCGTACACTATCAGGGGTGACATTCCGGCGTCGTTTACTATGGCATAGGTTACGTGTGCGTCGTCCAGTTCTCCGACTATCTTTGACGAATGAGCAGAAATATGCTGGCCGGCAACGGTGTAGGGAACGATGTCACTGAATACAGCAATGGCATCAGATAGTATTTTCTGAATATAGGCTCTATAAGTTTGACAGTGATGACCGCATTTTGGTTCACTGAAGACATGGTGAGCGGCATCCCAATGACTGAATTCGCACAAGACAAACGAGGTGCGGCTAGAAAAAAACCGGACTGATGCTGGAAAAAACATTTATTTACAATTATTTACAATTTCATGTTATCTCCTTCAATGTACTCTCCTCCTCGGTCCCTACACCGCTCCATACGAATTTTCCACTGTTCACAGCAATGCTGCAGATCATTTTCGGTAAGTCCATACATTACTTCCGTCGCTTTTTCTTTTACTGCTGCAACAGTCTCAAATCTAGTTCCTTTCAAAGCTGACTTGACTTTAGGGAAAAGAAAAAAGTCACAGGGGGCCAAATCAGGTGAGTAGGGTGGATGATCTAAGATGGGAATGTTGTGTTTTGCCAAAAACGTCTTCACTGACAACGCACTGTGAGCTGGGGCATTGTCTTGGTGAAGGATCCATGACTTTTTTCTCCACAAATCGTTCCGTTTTCTCCGTACTCGCTCACGTAGGGTAGCCAGGACGCTAATGTAGTAATGCTGATTCACTGTTTGTCCCTCTGGTACCCAATCAATGTGCACAATCCCTTTGATGTCAAAAAAAGCAATCATCATTGCCTTGAATTTCGATTTTGACATTCGTGCTTTTTTTGTCGTGGAGAACCAGGAGTTTTCCAATGCATCGATTGGCGTTTAGTTTCGGGATCGTAAGTAAAAAACCACGATTCATCGCAAGTAATAACATTTTGTAAGAAGGTGGGATCACTTCCAATGTTTTCCAGGATGTCAGAACAAACCATTCTTCGGCGTTCCTTCTGATCAATTGTAAGACACTTTGGAACCGTTTTTGAACACACTTTGTTCATGTTGAAACTTTCATGAAGAATCTGCCTAACACTTTCCTTGTCAACTCCTGTTAACTCAGACACTGCTCTGGTTGTTAAACGGCGATCTTGTCGAACAAGTTTACCGGTTTTTTCAATGTTTGCATCAGTTTTCGCTGACAATGGTCTGCCAGTGCGAGTGTCATCACTGGTGTCTTCGCGGCCATCTTTAAATCGTTTAAACCACTCAAACACTTGTGTTCGCGATAAACAATCATCCCCGTACACTTGTTGTAACATTACAAACGTTTCACTTGCAGATTTTCCTAGTTTGAAACAAAATTTGATGTTAACACGCTGTTCTTTCTGTACACTCAACATTTTCCGACGCACAGACAAAACGTCAACTACTTAAAACAGACGCCACGGGCAGACTGAGTGCAGGAGGCAGATGAAACTCGAGCAGTAGGCGGAGCGAGAGTCACGTGACAGGCCACGCGACTTTCAGCCTTATTGCATTCGTTTTATTGTTTCACCAGTACTAGTCCGGTTTTTTTCTAGCCACACCTCGTACAGCGTCAACTCAAAGCCCTAATTTGTAGGGTGCTATTGGGCACAACCACATATCGCAGTTGGTACTGTTCAAGACACCATGACCTACGTGAATGACATCCTGCGACACCCATACCCTTCCTGCACAACATCCCAGACATCATTTTCAGCAAGACAACGCATGTGACTTCTGAAATTAGAAGAAGACAATGCATGACTACATGTTGCTGCAGGAATGTGTGCCTTCTTGGTGTCACAGGATGTCAGCCTTTTGCCCTGGCCCGCCAGATCATCAGACTTCTTGCCAGTCGAAAATATGTAGGACATGCTGGAATGACGGGTGCAGCGCTGTGACCCAATGCTAACCACCACAGATGAGCTTTGGAACCAGGTGAATGCAGCACGGACGGCCACACCACATGACACTATTCGTGCCTTATACCAAATGTTGCCAACACGCATGGAACAAGTTATAACGGCGCATGGCTAAGCCTGTGCCTATTAAGCAGCAGGATACATGCTGGACCGAGAAGACTGATATAGTAATCATTTCTACAGAATATACCCATTTACACGTCCTGTGAATATGAACGTCTTATTTCTCGTCGTTCAGTGCGTCCTGATTTTTCTCAACATACAGAACGAATCACGTAAGACGTAACACCCCTTTTATTTAGTGAACGGTTACACATATCGAAACGCGGATTTCGACAAATGTTTGATTTTCGAGGGGCACGTACGTTTTTATTTGGTTAATGTTTTTAGCGCTGGAATCAACTGAGATATTGAAGTAAGTACGTTTTCTTAAATGTAATCGTAAATTTTCTATAACTACGTTCGATAGATCTTCTGGATACAATTACAGTGATATAACGTTTGTTAATGCTGACTGTCGTAAAAAAAAGTCAAGGTCCCAGAATGTGAGAGCACGGTGACCGGAAACGGCATTTGCGGTGCAAGCAATGCCAAGCAGGCGTCTCGGACCAGGCTGCGTAGTTGTATACCGTGAGCTAGAACTGCGCTACAAGAATAAAGCTTCATTTCCCCTTAACCTAGATGTAGGTTCACCTACGCATGTTGTTTATGGAAATAAGACATGGGCTTTAATCTAGCCTATCACAAATGGGTCAGCAAAACTATTTCACGTTTATGTAATCTCCCAGATTTAAGTGAGCTGAAACAGAGAAACCAACTGTTCATTCTTGAAAAATGAAGAGGTGTTATACGCTGCAAAAATCAACTACAGCATTAAATATCTAAATTTAAGGAGGAAGATTCGACCTATCTTTTCCCGTACGTGTCTGTGTGCTTCGTAGAAGTAAAATACATGCTGTCGGACTACCGTCTCTACCTACACGGCTGTAAATTATATCATATGGGATACATTCGTTGAACTAAATATTTTATTAAGAAGACTTTGGTGATCACCGTACTCCGCAAGATAAATATTCGTCTTAAGGAAACGTCGTTTCATGCTGAACGTAAGCGCGTAATCACAGTGTTACCATCTACTTGAAATACACGCTGTCGACTTATTTGACAGTGCAATACAACTTCATACACACGTAAATGAAATAAACAATTTACTAACCATGGTTCTGAGGTCACACAAATCACATAACACAAATTTTGCCTTCCAAAAAAATTATTCTATCCATTATTTAAGAAGTGTTCAGACTGTTGACCATGGACTGAAAGGAACATTTGCCCTTGCCGTTCGAAAGAACGATGAACAGATGTAAGTACAGAGGATGATATGGTAGAGCATGCACTGGCGGATCGTTGACACATATCGTCTGGCGTAGTTGGAGCTTCAGTGCTCTCCAAAGAAAGAAATCAAGAGGAGTGAAATTAGGGGACCTCGTAGGCGATTGCCAACAGAATTTCGTCATTTCCAATGTCCAGGAAAGTTCTATTTCAGTATTTGCGTTGCGATGCGGGACAGGTGAGCCGTACAACTGTCGCGTTGCAGCCAGAGGTGCCTCTTCTAGAAGAACCGGCAGAATGTTCGTCAGAAAGTGCGTACGAATGTCGATTTTGAGGGCCTGTGATGAGGCAAGATCATACAATGTAATTTCCTGTGACGGTGCACCAGACGTCTACGCTCAACGGCCGTTAATGTTCCCCCTTACAAAGCCATTGTGGATTTTCAGCTGCACACTGGTACATGTTATTAAATTTACATTTGCGTAGATTGTGAAAGTTGGTTCTTCGGTAGAGCGCTCACGTTGGAAAAACGTAGTGTTGTCTCTCAGTTGCTGAAGGGCAAACCGACAAAAATTCTGTATGACATTCTAATTCATGGTCGTCGAGTGCCTGATGTAGTGACAGATGATAAGGATGGAATTTCTGTCTATGCAGGATGCGAATAACTGTCGTGTGGCTGATTCCACATTCCTTGACAAAATGTCTCGTACGCCCTAGCGTCTTAATGATTCCTGCAATTTCCTAGTGGGTAGGACATCGGTGATCCGAATAGATTGTCCTATACCGCTGTAGTGCTTTTACTGTATTTCTTTTACAGTCATCGTATGAAAGTAGTACATCCAGCTTCTCACCATTGATGTACAGGTCTGCACGCAACGAATGCTGAAGCAGAAATGAACGGCTAGCAGTGCAGACAAGTAAACAGAGAAATGTTTTGACATTCTGACATAGCGTAGTACAAGAACTCAGCTTGGGGGGTGTTCCCACAGGTAAAGCCATTTCCGGCCACCGTGCTCTCACATTCTACGACATTTCTCGAATTTTTTTTACGTTTCAACGTCAACATTTACGAACACCATATCACTCTAATTGTCTTCACAATAGCTATCGAATGCAGTTATAAAAGTTGTATTGTTCCATTTAAAGAAACATTGTCATACGGAAGGACATTAGTGAAGAACATAAAATGTTGTACGATGAGAGGCAAGTGGTTGCCCACGCGTCGCGGTAATGGGATTGTGTAGTTAAAGAAGCCATTGAAATGCGGCTGTCTGACAAGATAACAGAGATAATGAGTGGCCTTTAAGCAAGTGTTTGAAACCTGTTCTACTTGACATTAAGAAACAACGGTCCTTGTCTCGGTCTTCAACAACTGTCAATAGTGTTTGACATCGATTTATCGTTTCTGCAAGCTTTCACTGCCGGTGCGCTGTTGTGCCTGTCGCTAGGGGGCAGTTATTTCCGCGTACGCGCGGTGGACCCACGGTCGGTGTGTAAAGGAGACGCCGCGGCGTGTTTGATTTCAGTTCTGGCCTACTCACCTGAAGATGGCGGCGTGGTGGACCACCGAAATATTGGGTTCAAATAATGAAATGTTCCAGCTGGAGACCCGATATGAATACAATGAATCCTCCTATACTTTTTATACCTCTTCTTTTTCGTCTTGCACCGTCAGTATGTGTACCTGAACTGTTATCGTCGGTGTTGGTTTGGTGTCGATGCTGATGAGAGCCACAATGTTAATGAACTGTTCTCAGTAACTCACTTTCTGCCCTACATCTCTATTCGTAAGAAATCCTTTTCCCGTTACACCACTTTATGCTTCTGTTGACATTACCTTGCACTCATCTGACCTGAAATCTTCTTTCCATTTCACTTCACTGACTCCTACTGTTTCCCTTTTCAGATTTTCTAGCTTCCCTAACACGTTCAAGCATCTGACATTCCACGCTCCGACTTGTAGAACGTTATCCTTTCGTTGCTTATTCAACCTTCTTCTCATAATCACCGCCCCATTGGCAATCCTCTCCCGGAGATCCGAATGGGGGACTATTCCGAAATCTTTTGCTAATGTAGAGGTCATCATGACGCTTTTTCAGTTACGGGAAACATGTCCTGTTGACACACCTTGTGCCTTTAATGCAGTGGTCTTTAATACCGTCTGTATCCCAAAGCCGTTATTCATAGCTGTTTCATCCCGCTTTAGAGGTAGATTTCCATCCCAAGTGCAAGAGAGTGACTTGAACCTCTATCCACTCCTTCGCCCTCTTTGAAAAGGCCGTGTGCTGCATGAGGGAGACTCCTTATCCCGGAAGCCTTTGGCCACCACTGCTGATAATTTTTATTCAAAATTTAAGCATTGTAGTGTTCCAGCCCGAGGCCGAGGACGTTCTGATTATTAATCAAAGACGATACCCCTAGCCCGGCTGCTCCTAAACGCATGTGCTCATATGGCTCCAGAAAATGCTGCGTTATTGTTTCAGACTAAAACTATGAACTATATAGTCACTGGTCTGTACCGCTTGGTGCATCTCATTCACTAGTCTGATACCGTGTACTGTTAATGCCAGCCCTCGCGCTGACTGCAAGTAAACGACGTCTTCAGTGCCATCGCTCACGATGGTTGCCGTTCCACTATCTTCATTGGCGTGTGGGGTGACTTATGCTGAATAACCATAAAAGTCAGGCAAAGCTCCCATCCGTAGCTCTTGGAACAGGACAACATCAACAGCTGCTGCTCGTAAGATGTCACGTAAAAACTGAAGTTTAACATAGGATCCGATCACCTTTAAATTGATGGTGGCAGCTCTGTACGGCCAGATAGGCAGTATGTTGCCGTGCTTAACTTATCGATAACACCAATGTCGTTGGATCTTGAGCATTCTCTATCTTCTAATAGTGCCCTGTTCAATGGGCGAACCTATGGCATTTTTTTCTAGTGAGTATCAGTAACTACACTCATGCTCATAAATTAAAGATAATGCTGATACATGGTGAAACAACGCTCTGGTGGCCGTTTGCGTGTTTAAATCACCTCGGGGTATGACCATGCGGTGCATTTGACCTGCGGCCATCGCACGGTGGCGCTGGCAGCAGTCCACAAATGAAGAATTCGTGTTGGTGCGTGTCAGAGTACGGTGCAGAGAGTAAATGTGCAGTCGTTTTCTGATGTGCTAGTGGTGACTATGTGTTCAAAGTGGCTCAAAGAACACATATTCATGACGTTGTGAGGGCTAGAATACTAAGGCGACTGGAGGCAGGTCAACCACAGCAGGTCGTAGCACGGGCCCTCCGTGTGCCACAAAGTGTGATTTCAAGATTATGGCAACGATCCCAGCAGACAGGAAACGTGTCCAGGCGATAAAGTACGTGACTTCCACAGTGTACAACACCAGAGGAAGACCAGTATCTCACCATCAGTGCTTGCAGACGGCCACGGAGTACTGCAGGTAGCCTTGATCGGGACCTTACCGCAGACACTGGAACAGTTGTCTCCAGACACACACAGTCTACAGACGACTGAAGAGACATGGTTTATTCGCCCGGAGACCTGCAAGGTGCATTCCACTGACCCCTGGTCACGAGAGCTTACAAAGCCTGGTGTCAAGAACACAGTGCATTGTCATTGGAACAGTGGTCCCAGGTTATGTTCACGGACGAGTCCAGCTATAGTCTCAACAGCGAATCTCGCCGGGTTTTCATATGGCATGAACCAGGAACCAGATATCAACCCCTTAATGTCCTTGAAAGGGACCTGTATGGAGGTCATGGTTTGATGGTGTGGGGTGAGGTTATGATTGGTGCACGTACACCCTTTCATGTCTTTGACAGAGGAACTGTAACAGGTCAGGTGTACCGGGACATCATTTTGCACCAGTATGTCCGCCTTTTCTGGAGTGCAGCGGGTCCCATTTTCCTCTTGAAGGATGATAACGCACGGCCCCACCGAGCTGCCATCGTGGAGGAGTACCTTGAAACAGAAGATATCAGGCGAATGGAGTGGCCTGCCTGTTCTCCAGACCTAAACCCCATCGAGCACGTCTGGGATGCTCTTGGTCGACGTATCGCTGCACGTCTTCAAACCCCTAGGACACTTCATGGGCTCCGACAAGCACTGGTACAAGAATGGCAGGCTATACCTCAGCAGCTGCTCGACCACCTGATCCAGAGTATACCAACCCGTTGTGCGGCATGTGTACGTGTGCATGGTGATCATACCCCATACTGATGTCGGGTACATGCGTAGGAAACAGCTGTGTTTTGTAGCAGATGTGTTTTCTCAACTTATCACCAATACCGAGGTCTTTCAAATCTGTGTCGTGTATGTTCCCTATGTGCCTATGCTATTATCGCCAGTTTTGTGTAGTGCCACGTTGTGTGGCACCACGTTCTGCAGTTATCCTTAATTTGTGAGCATGAGTGTATGTCATCTGCGCACGGAATGGGGCTGTCAGTTTCGATCGTAGCTTATATCACACCCTCCCCAGATGGTAGACTAAATAAAGAATTACCGTGTTGCTAAAGGTGTGATATTAATTTCGGATAAGGCGTCAAATCCGAAGTGAAAGTATTACCAGGAAGAAGTCGGGTGCTGTCATAATTTGATCGTTATTGTGCGATTTACTTTGCGCAATAACGGTCGGCGGAAATAAAAAAAAGTACTACATAATATGGAAACTCGCTAGCGTAATTTTGGTCCGAAATGATGAATTAATTTTTGGTCTGTTTGGAAATTACTGTAAATGAACGGTCGGCAGCCCACATAGTGTAAGTGATATCAATTAAAACTGTGGATAGTGAAATTAAATCACGTTACTATTTATTTTAGCATGTTGGCAGGCGTGGACAGTCACAAAGGCACTGACTCGAGCTCATTATCAAAACACAATGATCACAGAAAAATTTCAGTCATGGACAGAAGCAAAGTTCCCGCTACTTCACGAAATTGCCAGTTACGTAACAACTGAACTGTGTTTCTCACCGTGATATAAACTGCTATTAAACTGATTTGCGAAAGCTAAACTATTCGAAAAGAATAATTTTAGTATTTAAATTGACTATTACACTCTAGTAACTGTTATCTAAACTTCTGCATTACAGAGTTCACTACTTCGGCTTATTGTTACGTGAATTTCTTCTCATACAAAATTGTCTGAAAATGAAGCATTGTTAAATACGCAACTTTGTCAAATTACTTGCCAATAATCAGCACTTAATTAGCAAGTCAGAAAAACTAACATTTTTGTTACATAAATTACTTCTCACACAAAATTGTCTGAACATAATATATTGTTCACTATACTGCTTTGTCAAATTATTTGCCAATAATCTGTACTTAATTACCGAGTCCTAAAAAACTAACTTTTCCTTCACTTTCATTTAAGCTATTAATCAATTCGATCAATTTCAGTCTTCTTATTTATTTTCAGTTCATTAATTACACACACGGTTAATTATGGGCACAGAGAGGATCCTCTCAGGTAGTTGTGTAACGTCCCATTAAAAAAATTTGTAAACAGCGCTAGAAAACCTCGACGTTATTTGATTTTCAAACAGCTGAGCAAAACTGAACGTACTCAGACATTTCTCTCTCTTTACTTATTCTGATCAACACTAAACTGACACACAATATTTTTATCGCAACGCAATCTGACTTCCAATAATCCCTACAAAAGAATGGCCCTGACTAACAATAACCTATACCTTTCATGAATCACTTACCTCACAAAAATCTTCGTTACTCGAACTCCTGCAATACCGTGAGCGCCAAAACTGCCAGCTAAATAAAACATTCTAACTACTGAATGCACTAACTACTGATAGGCTTAGTTATCAAATGAAAGATTTTGATAGTGAACAAACAATGTATTTACATAATTAGTGTTGAAAAGTCATTATAGTCTTACAAATTTCCTTTTTCTGACGGACACACGTCCGGATAGTCCGCTCTCAAAACTCTGCCATCTCTCTCCCCACATCCACCACTACTGGCGGCTCACCTCCAACTACGCAACGTTATGCGCTGGTCACATCCAGCTGCCCAACACTACTACAGCAAATATTCCAACAATGCCAACCAGCCACAGATCGCACACAGCACAGTCAGTGATTTTCATACAGAGCGCTACGTGACGTTACCAACATAAAAACCTAAACAGTCTACTTACAGTTCTTACTGAGGGCTACTCACGTTGACACACACAAGCTGCTAAAGTGTTTGTCATTGAACGATTCGCAACTAACATCGGCAAGTGTATTATAATTGTAAACCACAAACTGGTCGGCTCTTACTTCATAGCGGTGCGGTCGGTCCGGTGAGGTCTATTATACCACGATAATGTACGGCCGCAGGCTCTTCACAACTAACTTTGGGCCCCCAGCGCTCTTCTTAAGCACCGGTTAACCTTGCTGCTTTGCGCTGTGTCCAATTACTTTTCCACGTTATGCCTGGCCATACCGTACGTAGGATGTTGCACTGAAATTAGTAACTCTCGCAGCAGAATTCCTCCTTTGCGTCCGACCCACCCACTCGCTACTAACCGACTCTCGTTACCACATGACACACTGCGCCGTGGTCTTGTGCCCAGTGACACTACGATAATAACAATAACCTGTTCTATTTACATGACAGTATTCTCTGACTTAACCAGTGCGTCTAATAATATTATTTACATTTTCTTTCATTGGTTATTTTGCACACAGGAAATTATTAAAACACTAGCTATACCCGGCGAACTTCGTTCCACCTCTGAAAACCTTTGTATGTTATGGGTGACCCGGCAAACGTTGTTTCGCCATATAAATTATCAAAATGGTGCAAATGGCTCTGAGGTCATCAGTCCCCTAGAACTCAGAACTACTTAAACCTAACTAAGGACATCACACACATCCATATCCGAGGCAGGATTCGAACCTGCTACAGTAGCACTTGCGCGGTTCCGGACTGAAGCGCCTAGAACCGCTAGGGCACCGCGGCCGGCTATAAATTATCTCTAGTGTATAAGAATAATGTATACGTGTAACACAATTTATACGTGTAACAAAATGGTTAAAATGGCTCTGAACACTACGGGACCTCACATCTGAGGTCATCGGTCCCTTAGTCTTAGAACAACTTAAACCTAACTAACCTGAGGACATCACACACATCCATGCCCGAGGCAGGATTCGAACCTGCGACAGTAGCACTCGCGTGGTTCCGGACTGAAGCGCCTAGAACCGCTCGCCACCGCGGCCGACATACGTGTAACACAACAGCCGTTGTCGGCGAGAGCTCGTGACACAGACAATAATAATGGCCGAAAAGTGAGTAGGGAGTGATAAAAGGCTTCGGGGGAAGTCCGGCAGTATTGGCCAGTATTATTTCTAGCGTTTCTACGGTAGATCGCGCGGATTTAACAATTGCAGCCGATACAGGGCTAGTCCATGAGCAGACAAACATTATGTGTCGAAACGTGTTTGCCAACATTATGGATAAGACGAAGCGCAAACGCATCTATTTTTATCGTACTTTAAAGTATTGTACGATTAAATTCTTTTAAAGGAGCTGAGGAGTGCATCGGAACTTCTTTGCTCCTCTAAAAGAATTTGAACGTACGATATATATCCGTACGATAAAAATCGATGCGCGTGTGCTGGGCCTAAATGTCGGTTTCATGAATAACGTGCTACCTAGTTAAACTTCACGGACTAGTTACGTCGATTCAAAGAAGAATATTCGAGTCGCTGCTTCTGCTACGTTTTATTAAATTACTAAAATTACTATTAAAAAATAGGGGTTGGTGGTAGAAGGGCGAAAATTTAGGGTTGTGCGTATTTTTTAATGTTGTTGTTGTTGTGGTCTTCAGTCCTGAGACTGGTTTGACGCAGCTCTCCATGCTACTCTATCCTGTGCAAGCTTTTTCATCTCCCAGTACCTACTGCAACCTACATCCTTCTGAATCTGCTTAGTGTATTCATCTCTTGGTCTCCCCCTACGATTTTTACCCTCCACGCTGCCCTCCAATACTAAATTGGTGATCCCTTGATGCCTCAGAACATGTCCTACCAACCGATCCCTTCTTCTTGTCAAGTTCTGCCACAAACTCCTCTTCTCCCCAATCCTATTCAGTACCTCCTCATTAGCTATGTGATCTACCCATCTAATCTTCAGCATTCTTCTGTAGCACCACGTTTCGAAAGCTTCTATTCTCTTCTTGTCTAAACTATTTATCGTCCATGTTTCACTTCCATACATGGCTACACTCCATACAAATACTTTCAGAAATGACTTCCTGACACTTAAATCTATACTCAATGTTAACAAATTTCTCTTCTTCAGAAACGCTTCCCTTGCCATTGCCAGTCTACATTTTATATCCTCTCTACTTTGACCATCATCAGTTATTTTGCTCCCCAATTAGCAAAACTCCTTTACTACTTTAAGTGTCTCATTTCCTAATCTAATACCCTCAACTTCACCCTACTTAATTCGACTACATTCCATTATCCTCATTTTGCTTTTGTTGATTTTCATCTTATATCCTCCCTTCAAGACACCATCCATTCCGTTCAACTGCTCTTCCAAGTCCTTTGCTGTCTCTGACAGAATTACAATGTCATCGGCGAACCTCAATGTTTTTATTTCTTCTCCATGGATTTTAATACCTACTCCGAATTTTTGTTTTGTTTCCTTTACTGCTTGCTCAATATACAGATTGAATAACATCGGGGAGAGGCTACAACCCTGCCTTACTCCCTTCCCAACCACTGCTTCCCTTTCATGTCCCTCGACTCTTATAACTGCCATCTGGTTTCTGTACAAATTGTAAATAGCCTTTCGCTCCCTGTATTTTACCCTTGCCACCTTTAGAATTTGAAAGAGAGTATTCCAGTTAACATTGTCAAAATCTTTCTCTAAGTCTCCAATGCTAGAAACGTAGGTTTGCCTTTCCTTAATCTTTCTTCTAAGGTAAGTCGTAAGGTCAGTATTGCCTCACGTGTTCCAGTATTTCTATGGAATCCAAACTGATCTTCCCCGAGGTCGGCTTCTACTAGTTTTTACATTCGTCTGTGAAGAATTCGCGTTAGTATTTTGCAGCCGTGGCTTATTAAACTGATAGTTCGGTAATTTTCACATCTGTCAACACCTGCTTTCTTTGGGATTGGAATTATTATATTCTTCTTGAAGTCTGAGGGTATTTCGCCTGTTTCATACATCTTGCTCACCAGATGGTAGAGTTTTGTCAGGACTGGCTCTCCCAAGGCCGCCAGTAGTTCTAATGGGATGTTGTCTACTCCGGGGGCCTTGTTTCGATTCAGGTCTTTCAGTGCTCTGTCAAACTCTTCACGCAGTATCGTATCTCCCATTTCATCTTCATCTACATCCTCTTCCATTTCCATAATGTTGTCCTCAAGTACATCGCCCTTGTATAGACCCTCTATATACTCCTTCCACCTTTCTGCCTTCCCTTCTTTGCTTAGAAATGGGTTTCCATCTGAGCTCTTGATGTTCATACAAGTGGTTCTCTTATCTCCAAAGGTCTCTTTAATTTTCCTGTAGGCAGTATCTATCTTACCCCTAGTGAGATAAGCCTCTACATCCTGACATCTGCCCTCTAGCCATCCCTGCTTAGCCATCTTGCACTTCCTGTCGATCTCATTTTTGAGACGTTTGTATTCCTTTTTGCCTGCTTCATTTACTGCATTTTTATATTTTCTCCTTTCATCAATTAAATTCAATATTTCTTCTGTTACCCAAGGATTTCTACTAGCCTTCGTCTTTTTACCTATTTGATCCTCTGCTGCCTTCACTACTTCATCCCTCAAAGCTACCCATTCTTCTTCTATTGTATTTCTTTCCCCCATTCCTGTCAAATGTTCCCTTATGCTCTTCCTGAAACTCTCTACAACCTCTGGTTCTTTCAGTTTATCCGGGTCCCATTTCCTTAAATTCCCACTTTTTTGCAGTTTCTTCAGTTTTAATCTACAGGTCATAACCAATAGATTGTGGTCAGAGTCCACATCTGCCCCTGGAAATGTCTTATAATTTAAAACCTGGTTCCTAAATCTCTGTCTTACCATTATATAATCTATCTGATACCTTTTAGTATCTCCAGGGTTCTTCCATGTATACAACCTTCTTTCATGATTCTTAAACCAAGTGTTAGCTATGATTAAGTTGTGCTCTGTGCAAAATTCTACCAGGCGGCTTCCTCTTTCATTTCTTAGCCCCAATCCATATTCACCTACTACGTTTCCTTCTCTCCCTTTTCCTACTGTCGAATTCCAGTCACCCATGACTATTAAATTTTCGTCTCCCTTCACTATCTGAATAATTTCTTTTATATCCTCATACATTTCTTCAATTTCTTCGACATCTGCAGAGCTAGTTGGCATATAAACTTGTACTACTGTAGTAGGTGTGGGCTTCGTATCTATCTTGGCCACAATAATGCGTTCACTGTGCTGTTTGTAGTTGCTTACCCTCATTCCTATTCTCCTATTTTTTAATGCCACATCATAAAAAATAGAAATAAAATGTTTGGTCAAAAAACTAAAAAAAAAATTTTTTTTAGGTGGACTACCCTTATCACTTAGGGGTATGAAAAATAGATTACGACCGATTCTCAGACGTACTGAATATACATGTAAAAGTTCACCAGAATCGATCGATCAGTTATCGATAGTGGTTGAAAATTATGAAATTATTAAAATCGCTATTAAAAAATAGGGATTGGTCGTGAAAGGGTGAAAATTTTGGCTTGTGTGTATTTTTTAATGCTACATCCTAAAAAAATAAAAATTTCTATCAAAAAAATAAGAACAAAATTTTTGGGGTGGATCACGCTTATCGCTTAGGGGTATGAAAAATAAATTACGACCGATTCTCAGACCTACCGACTATACATGTAAAATTTCATCAATATCGATAGAGCCGTTTCGGAGAAGTATGGCAACTAACACTGTGACACGAGAATTTTGTATATAAGGGCACATACGTCACAATAATATACACAACATATTATACACTTCATTTAAATGAACATAGTCAATAAAGAAGAAAAAATTTATATGTGGGCACTGTGTTGCTGCGTTACAAGCTGATGCAGAAAGAGCCGCTGTCATCAGCGTGTCCATGCTGGCGGCGCGAGAAACGTCGCCGTCGGAGTCTTCATGGTGTTACTGTGTTCCAGAGTTACTCGATAAATCGTCCCGCCCGTGATGGGGACGCGTACCCTCACCTGCACGTAAGAAGTCTTACTGGGAATCATCTGGTAGGCTTTGCTGGATTCATCCTGGAAGCATGGCTCCGACTCTGCCGCCGATGTCATCCTCGTCTTCTTACAATATTTTGGAGACCTCTGTTTACGCGGCTGTGAGTCCGACTAGGACAATGGGAGAGAGTCGCGGTGTTCAGGAATGAAGGCAGCTGTAGGCACAACCATGGCATCGAGATCCAAATCACCTTCATATCTGTCAACATCAACATCCGGCGCCGGGATCTCTGGGCGAGGGGCCGGTGGCTTTTGTAGACGGTCGACCTCGTCTCATCTAGTCTGTGCCTGTTACCGATCTCAAAGCATCGGAAGTCAGCGTTGGCGCTTGGGTCTTTGGAAGTGGCGTCACAGCCAGAAGGGAGAATCTTCATTGGTCCGCATTGCATAATTCTGCGTTGGAGGCATTCACTTCGTGCATGTCCTTCTTTACCACATACAGAACAGGTACATGACTATGGGTTGGTAACAGGCAATGAATAGGTAGGATGGGACATGTTCCTCTATCGCAGTCCAGACTTGCAACACACCGTTTAAAATTGGGTACGTAGTGATGTGTGCCCATTTCTCCGCTAAATGCCCCTGCACTGTTCTGTAAGACAGCAGCCGGCCGGAGTGGCCGAGCGGTTCTAGGCGCTTCAGTCCGGAACCGCGCGATCGCTACGGTCGCAGGTTCGAGTCCTGCCTCAGGCATGGATGTGTGTGATGTCCTTAGATTAGTTAGGTTTAAGTAATTCTAAGTTCTAGGGGACTGATGACCTCCAATGTTAAGTCCCATGGTGCTCAGAGCCATTTGAACCATTTGTAAGATCGCAGTGCCGCCATACCATTTCCTCCTGCATCTCGAACGGAAGTTCGATGATATGGATCGTACGTAATACCAAGCCAGCACATTCGAACAATTACTGGGCTTATGTGGACGTCTGAATTGTTGGAATTTGAGGCTGTCCTTTATCCGTCCCAAGATCTTGTCTCAAGCAGCGTCGGTTGTCAGTTTGACTAAACCACGTTACTAATAATGGGCACGTGTATTCCGATCGCGTCTTCATAGGGGATAATTACTTCGTCATGTAGGAATTATTCGATGGCGAGTACTTTCAGTCGCGTGTATTCTTTCAAGACGATGAACTTCATTGTGCTTTTGCAGTAGGAGTTGACCATTCTACCATTGAACGTAACATGTGTTAATACCGCTGTGAAAGTAAACAACCGCCAGGCTCACGCCGCGTCGAGAACGTAAATTTGGAAATTTTTGGTAAGATCATAACGGACCAAACTGCTGAGGTCATCGGTCCCTAAGCTTACACACTGTAAGGTAGCAGTATTTAGCACCTTACTGTAATATAATAATTGTTGCAAAGACGAGTTAGATATCGGTTATTATGTTATTTATCAGACAATCAGCCTATTGAAATTAATATAGGGAGTATCAGACGGCATAAGACGCGTATTAACTTTAAGAAATTCGCATGTTGCATGAAGTCGGGGTTCAGGTGATATTTGCCGGGAGCGGACGAGCGGCACTGCTGAAAGGGAGGGTAGAGGGGTGCGAAAGTTTACAACCGACCATTACGAGTCGGCATGCGGAAGCGTCCCACTGGGGGAGACGCGCCACCGGTGCAGGTAGGCACCCATTGCGCGGACAACAGAGGCAGGCCTTCGAGGGACGGCACCTCGTTGGCGCTGGGCATTAAGCCGACGCCACTATGTCGAGATGAGCTGGCGCCTAAGGGAGCCTTCCCACGAGTCTTAACGTTTTCTGGGGCTCTCTAAGAAACGTGGTTAAGCTAGTGCAATGACCTTTTCCCTCGCGAGGGCGAACAGAGAGACACGTTTGGTGGATTCAGTTCTGAACGGAGTTTCAGTTTGTTCCAGAACATTCTAGGCGCAGTAAGGTGCGGAATGTTTTGACTGACTGGAAGAAGCCAGGAAATAATAGTGGGAGCGAACTGTGTTGGTCTAGAGCCACGGGATTGGCCATCTCGAAAAATAGCTGATTTTTGCCGAGGGAAGCATTTGGAGCTGTTATCAGAGAGAAGCATCTTAGCTCCTGTAGCGAGCGGACGTCGTGCTTTCGGCTCTGTTGGAGGAGAGTAAATTCTTTTCAGCGTGCTGTGCAGGACTTTGAATAAGTCTGCCAGTTGCAACTGAAATTAGTATTCAGTTAGGGGAACCGTGACAAGGCACATGAGAACACGCGCGGCTACCCCACGCAGAAGGCCGGCGAGGACGTCAACAGCTTTGTTCGCACGACTACTTAGGTTATCCGAGCATGCTTGTCGAACAGCCCAAGTTCAGCTAACGAAGTAGCGACCCTTGTCCAATTAGCATTCGCTCGCAGCCTTTCCTGTATTCCTGAAAGAGGTTTTAGACTTATTGTCCAGTGTGGGCTGAGGGTACCACAGCAGTCAAGCTTACAGATATGTAGGATCGTCCATTGATAGTGACTGGGCCAAATATCTCACGAAATAAACGTCAAACGAAAAAACTCCAAAGAACGAAACTTGTCTAGCTTGAAGGGGGAAAACCAGATGGCGCTATGGTTGGCCCGCTAGATGGCGCTGCCACATAAGTCAAACGGATATCAGCTGCGTTTTTTTAAAATAGGAAACCCCATTTTTATTACATATTCGTGTAGTACGTAAAGAAATATGAATGTTTTAGTCGGACCACTTTTTTCGCTGGATGATAGATGGCGCTGTAATAGTCAAAAACATATGGCTCACAATTTTAGACGAACAGTTGGTAACAGGTAGGTTTTTTAAATTAGTATACAGAACATAGGTATTTTTGAACATTTTATTTCGGTTGTTCCAATGTGATACATGTACCTTTGTGAACTCATCATTTATGAGAACGCATGCTGTTACAACGTGATTACTGTAAATACCACATCAATGCAATAAATGCTCACAATGATGTCCGTCAACCTCAATGGATTTGGCAGTACGTATAACGACATTCCTCTCAACAGCGAGTAGTTCGCCTTCCGTAATGTTCGCACGTGCATTGACAATGCGCTGGCGTATTTTGTCAGGCGTTGTCGGTGGATCACCATAGCAAATATCCTTCAACTTTTTCCATAGACAGAAATCCGGGGACGTCAGATCCGGTGAACGTGGGGGCCATGGTATGGTGCTTCGACGACCAATCCACCTGTCATGAAATATGCTATTCAATACCGCTTTAACTGAACGCGAGCTATGTGCCGGACATCTATCGTGTTGGAAGTACATCGCCATTCTGTCATGCAGTGAAACATCTTGTAGTAACATCCGTAGAACATCACGTAGGAAATCGGCATACATTGCACCATTTAGATTGCCATCGACAAAATTGGGGCCAATTATCCTTCCTTCCATAATTCCGCACCATACATTACCCCGCTGACGTTCCACTTGTCGCAGACATCGTGGGTTTTCCGTTGCCCAATAGTGCATATTATGCCGGTTTACGTTACCGCTGTTGGTGAATGACGCTTAGTCGTTAAATAGAACGCGTGCAGAAAATCTGTCATCGTCCCGTAATTTCTCTTGTGCCCAGTGGCAGAACTGTACACGACGTTCAGAGTCGTCGCCATGCAATTCCTGGTGCATAGAAATATGGTAGAGGTGCAATCGATGCTGCTGTAGCATTCTCACCATCGACTTTTTTGAGATTCCCGATTCTCGCGCAATTTGTCTGCTACTGATGTGCGGATTAGCCGCATCAGGAGCTACAACACCTACTTGGGCATCATCACTTGTTGCAGGTCGAGGATGACGTTTCACATGTGGCTGAACACTTCCTGTTTCCTTAAATAACGTAACTATCCGGCGATAGGTCCGGACACCTGGATGATGTCGTCCAGTACAGCGAGCAGCATACATAGCACACGCCCGTTGGACATTTTGATCACAATAGCAATACATCAACACGATATAGACCTTTTCCGCAATTGGAAAACGGTCCATTTTAACACGGGTAATGTATCACGAAGCCAATACCGTTTGCACTGGCGGAATGTTACGTGACACCACGTACTTATACGTTTGTGACTATTACACGTGCGGTAGCGTTCTCGCTTCCCACGCCCGGGTTCCCGGGTTCGATCCCCGGCGGGGTCAGGGATTTTCTCTGCCTCGTGATGGCTGGGTGTTGTGTGCTGTCCTTAGGTTAGTTAGGTTTAAGTAGCTCTAAGTTCTAGGGGACTGATGACCATAGATGTTAAGTCCCATAGTGCTTAGAGCCATTTGAACCATTTTTTTTTACTATTACAGTGCCATCTATCACAAAGCGAAAAAAGTGATCCAACTAAAACATTCATATTTCTTTACGTACTACACGAATATGTAACAAAAAGTGAAGGTGCCTATTTTTAAAAAACGCAGTTGATATCCGTTTGGCCTATGGCAGCGCCATCTAGCGGGCCAACCATAGCGCCGTCTGGTTTCCCCCTTCAAGCTAGACAAGTTTCGTTCTATGCAGTTTTTTCGTTTGACGTTTATTTCGTGAGATATTCGGCCCAATCACTATCGATGGACCACCCTTTATAATATGTGTGGTGGTGTCTCTTCTCTTATGACCGCTACATCAAAAACAGTGGTGTCTGTTGCGTTGGGAAAGACCAGAAGAACAGACACCACACATGCACAGGGTGAATCACCTAAAACCTGCACCACAAATATTGCGATACGAAAAGTTGTGTTGTTGAGTAGTTTCCACAGCATGGATTGTTAGTCAGAGGCTCCGACTGTTAGCCAGTAAACAGACTGTCATAACACAAAGTGTTTTTTATGTGCAAACACACAAATTTTAAATAGAATTGTCACTGTTGACTTTAAAAGTCTAAAATTAGGGTAAATTATAATGTGCATGGTCTTTATTGTAGTATTCTAGTGCCAGTCGTTTACGAGATATCGTATTTTGAAAAGTTTTCACACCAACGTTTGGTTGTGCCATGCAGCCTGCGTAGATGCTAGCTACGAAATTTGGAAATTTGTATTAAGTTCCTATGGGACCAAACTGCTGAGCTCATTGGTTCCTAGGCTTACACACTACTTAAACTAACTTACGCTAACGACAACACAGACACATGCCCGAGGAAGGACGCTAACCTCCAACGGGGCTGCCGCGCGAACCGTGGCAAGGCGCCCGAGGCCTTGCGGCTACCCAACGCGGCTTCGAGGTACGATATTGTTATATTTGATTACAGCGTGATTGTGTGTTCCTTGAGTGCATTGCGACTTTCTAGTCAGTTAGTGTGTGACAGTCCAAGCCGTAGGTCCTTTGGGGACGATGGAATTTACCAACAGAGAGAAAAAAAAAAAGGGCGTGCTCATAGTGCTTGGATGAATGCAGTTCGTTTTTGTACGATGTATGCGGCAAGCTATCCCAATAGGCGTCAACCATCTCGGCAGTTATTTCTCACTCCCTTCAACCAGTTAAGTGAAAGTGGTAGTATAACACCTAGACAATGCAACAGAAGGAAACAAGTGATGACAGAAGATGGGGAAATTAATGTTGTTGCTGCCGTTGCAGATGATGCGCACGTTAGATCCCTCACAACCGCACTAGGAACTGGCATGAGCCAGGCTAGTGTCCTACGCACTCTCCAGAGACATAAATTCCATTCCTGTCACATCTCTCTCCATTAAGAGATGCGTGGAAAAGATGATGAAAACTTAACTTCTGTACATGGGGCATTGAGACACGATACTCCAGATGTATCATGTATGTTTAGTGATAAACCCACATTTACGAATCATGACCAGGTAAACCGTCGAAACATGCAATACTGGTCTATCGACAATCCCCGTTGACTTTATCAGGTGGAACGTCAGCTCCCATGGAGTGTAAACGTGTGACGTGGAATAGTGAACCATCAGCTCATAGCCGCATTTTTCAGAGACAGAACACTGAACGCGCGTAAGTATCGCAGTCTCCTAACAAACCATCTTCCATGGATGCTAGGAGACGTTCCTCTGCATACAAGTAGGGAACCTGTGGTACCAACGCTATGGCTGTCCAGCCTATAATGCACGAATTACTACAGCATGTCTTCACAAATTGTTCCCCGGATTTGACGCTTGTAGACTTTTTTCTGTGCGGAAACATGAAAGAAGCTGTCTACAAGGACGTACCAACTACACCCGGTGGTATGTAAATTTGTATTACTGCGACCTTTTCGGACATCTCCGCCGAAATGCTAGAATATGTGCAGCAGCCTTTCCATACCAGAGTGAAAGCGTATATTGTTGTTGGCAGTGGTCATTTTGAACACAATCTGTGGTTCAAAATTCGTTCAAATGGCTCTGAGCACTATGGGACTTAACTTGTCATCAGTCCCATAGAACTTAGAACCACTTAAACCTAACTAACCTAAGGACATCACACACATCCATGCACGAGGCAGGATTCGAACCTGCGACCGTAGCGGTCGCGCGGTTCCAAACTGTAGCGCCTAGAACCGGTCGGCTACCACACAGTGGTGGTCTATTGTCTTATTACTGGTCAGAGTCTACAGAACTAGTGTATGCCATTGTTTTGTTCTTTAGTTTGTGCTGCTACAGGCTCTGTATGAATATTGCCGTGGAAACTTTTCAAAATACGATATTTCGTAAAGGACTCAACTATAATCCCGCAACAAACGCCATTGACATTCTTAGTTACCATACTTTTAGTTTGATCAATAGACATTATTCCATTTAAAAATGTATGTTTAGACAAAAAATACGCATTCTAAGTGTTATTACAATATGCTGTTCGGCTAACATTACAAACCCCTGATTACCCATCCATTCTGTGAAAACCGTACATCAGTAACACTTCCCCTTGCCACAGTATTGGCAGTGCAAGTTTTAGATGATTAACCCGGTACAGTACATCTGTAAGCTTGACTGCTGTTATATCCTCAGTGCGGACGCATCTCTTGTGGGAAGACAGGAATCGCATCGCAAATAAGGTAAATGGACAGGGATACTTGAGCCGTGGGTGGCTAGCGTTCATTCCACTAATTGTTTGTCATGTTCTATTACGGTAGTGCCGCCTCGTTTACTTATTCCATTTACTGCCATCACTAACTTCCTCTCTTACTTTCCCGTGAGTGGCAGCAGCAGCGCGTATCGATAAGTGCACTGTCGTACCATATCTGGAATGACCGATAGTATTTCCGGGTTGTCGTGTGTCGGGTAGTCAGTGAGAGGGATACGCACCAGCAGTGCAGTCGACAAGGAGCAGCAGCCGCGGACGGACCAGCAGTCCAGTCGGTCGGTTGGCGTGGAGCAGCAAGCAAACTCCCGTTGCGCCGGATCGGGTTGGATCCGCTGGCGTCGTGCACGCGCGGTTGGAGTGTGAGATGCTGCTTGGGAGTGTTACGAAATTGTCACCCATCGATACTGGACATGAAAGTTGAGTCCTCATTTAACTTACTATCGAGCCTCTACTGTTTACATTTCTTCGTTTGACCCTGGTTGTCGCTTTTGGGTTCAAAAAAATGGTTAAAATGGCTCTAAGCACTATGGGACTTAACATCTGAGGTCATAAGTCCCATAGACTTAGAACTACTTAAACCTAACTAACCTAAGGACAACACACACATCTATGCCTCAGGCAGGTTTCGAACCTGCGATGCGGTAGCGTTCTCGCTTCCCACGCCCGGGTTCCCGGGTTCGATTTCCGGCGGGGTCGGGGATTTTTTCTGCCTCGTGATGACTGGGTGTTGTGTGCTGTCCTTAGGTCAGTTAGATTTAAGTAGTTCTAAGTTCTAGGGTACTGATGACCATAGATGTTAAGTCCCATAGTGCTCAGAGCCACTTTAACCATTTTCTTTTTTTCGAACCTGCGATCGCAGCAGCAGCGCAGTTCCGGACTGAAGCGCCTAGAACCTGCCCTCGTCGTTGACGTTGTTTTAGGCAGTGTATTTTCCTCATCCTGTTGTTGCTGTCCAGCAGTTCGACAGCTGAGGTAACTTTGGTCGGTGTGGGCGCCAATATTCTGTGCGCCGTGTATTGAAATATTGTGGTCGTTTTCTGGTTGCGTGGAGCGGAACTGATTCGGTTGATTGGTCGGTCGCTGTCTGTCGGTTGAGTTGCCTCAAGATTAAGTAGTCGTTGGACAAGCTGCCTGTCTCACCTAAACGGGCGTTAGTGTTACAATCCCAGGCTGACCCTTGGAAACTTCTGAGCGCCGCTCCTTGTGTGTTATGTAGTAATTTCCCTGTTTGGATTTTAGTTATTTGGTTGATGTGTGGCTGTCAGTCGAGTTTTAATGTCTCTTAAATTAATGTCCTTGTCTTGTCCTTAAGGCATAAGATTTTTATCTTTGTTTTAAGATAAGACCTTCTACCTTTTGATTGAAACTCTTCTTATTGCTTAATATGCGGCCTCCAGCCAAGTTCCATTAAATTAAATTTCTAAGGCCTTCAGCCTTTTTAGATTGAACATTTTCTTGGGTGAAATCTCCAGAAGAACCTTGTATTTAAAGTTCTTGCTTAGGCCTCGTGTCTCGGATTTTCAGTGTGGCCTTCAGCCGATCTAATCAAAGGAGGTCCATTAAGGTTTTGCGTGTTTTGCATCCTTTTTGTAATATTGTCTGTTGATGAATAAAGTTCGTATGTTGAGTGAGAGTGACGTCAACATATTTTGGCCTCTTTCCACAACCCAATGCTCTCTGTCCCGCTAGCGCAAGCGTTTCAGTACTACTTTGTAGTGCACGACAAGTTGAGAATTTGGGTTGGCCAGTAAGTGTGCCTGGAATGCCGAAGCAGTTGAGGCGAGCGCTCGTGTGAAGTGGGAAAACTGGGTTGAACTCCTGGTCCAGCGCAAATTTTTAACTTTCGCCACTGCACTATTTCAGTGTCCAGTTGCGGCCGACATCGATACCTACCTTCAAATATGAAAATATTTTAACCACAGTCCTTTAAAAGTGATCCTATAAGGTCACCTATCACCTTGAGCTAGTACTCCGCACGTCCTAATCATACATTCATATCGAGGATATTCCATTAATAATAACAATGTTCTGTTTTTCTGTTGGAAAGTGGTATTCCTTACAACTAGTTGCCACAGATTCAGCAAACTGATCGAGAGTCTGATTTTTTACCAATTAATTTTTGTTGTAAACATCCCTCAAGTTAAAAGTGACTAACGGTATTACTTTATTCAGATTTCTATGGTCACCGTCAGTAGCTACACCAGTTCCCTGCTCTCGCTTCCGTCAGATTGCTACTGCTCCGTGACATTATACTCCAGCGGAGCTTGGTTTACTGGTTGCCGTGAGCAACTGATGGCAACTGATTACAATGCAAAACAGTCAGAGGGCAGCTCTCGACTTCACAGGGTACTCTAGTTACCCTAAGTACTGACACCAAGTGATGCAGTTAAACACTTGCGTCGTACCGGCCTGCAAGAGAAGCTGAAATTCCCCTCTCAGTGTCATTGCATTTCTGTGCCGTTGGTGTAACATCCGGAGAAGACAGTAGTTATGAAACGTTTAACCCTTATCGCAATTATCTGCGCATTACAGTGTGCGAATTACTTGTCCCACTAACGCTGATCTCGTAACAGGTCGAAAACTACCTTACGTGAATCTAGATGGCACGAGATATCATCCAACTTTCCGTTGTAGAACGACTTGGCTGCAGCAGTTGTTGAAACTCCAGCAAACTCACATTATCGCCAGACAGCGATATGATCCGTGCTCACAAAAATCACATCGATTATTTGACCAGTTCGTCAGCTAAAGGCACAAGTTGGTCCCCTCCTCTGTTTAGTTTATATCCGGTTATTTACTCACGCCAGATTAGTGCCATTGAAGTACCTTGCATGGGCTAGAAAAGATTTTAACATTGTGCATTCATTTATATGACGGTCGTGACGATTAATAACAATACATGAGACAGTATTACTGACTTACTACAATCAGAATCAAAATTTGCGGCAAGAACAAGGAAAATAAGAGAACTCTTGATGTGGTTGAAGTGAAAATATTGTATTTGAGTACTTTGAGCAGTGATAAGGTCACAGCGTATAAAAATTGTGGTGCAACACACTATCAGGGTATATAATACCATCTATCGGAAGAGAGAACATATTCACGCAGTGGATTGTCGATTTCCGCTTCACAAAAAATTTAAGACGCAATTGCAAGGTATTCGAAGTAGTGTCACATGACAGAACGTTAACCAGAACCCATAGTCATGAATTGTACTCGAGGTTGCGAATATGGTCCACCTTTAGCTGTATAATGAAATGACGACAATGAAAACCTGTGCTGGACTTCGACGCGAACATGGATTTCTCGCTTTACACGAGGGGTAGCTTTCTTTTTGATCTCATTTTGTTCGTTATTGTTTTTTTGGTTTTTTTTTGCATTTGTCTGGGCGGACGTCCCATGACACCCATTCAAGATCGTCGTTGACCCATTCACTTATTACAGAAGGCAGCTAACCCTCTTATCACTCTTTTATTTCAGATTTTTGTTTCCTAGACCTCCTCCACTTCAGGCGTTGGCCACTATCACCCATAGTACCCCCAAAAACCTATCCTAAAAGAAATAACAAAGCCAAGCTACGCTTGGTTGCCACCGATTCATAGTGTATAAACATTTTGGGGTGGGGAATTTTAAGTCGTTATCACATACCATAGGGCCCGTACTGTGGTGGGAAGGAAAGGCGAGTGTATGTTACTCCATAACGCCTCGAGCCAACCGTCTAATGTCGGCATTCAACGCTGCAGTCATGGACTGTGCGGCTGGTCCCGGCGGAAGTTCGAGTCCTCCCTTGGGCATGGGTGTGTGTGTTTTTCCTTAGGATAATTTAAGTAGTGTGTAAGCTTAGGGACTGATGACCTTAGCAGTTAAGTCCCATAAGATTTCATACACATTTGAACATTTGAACATTCGGCGTTCAATCCTATTGACAAGCAGCATCCGTTGAAAGTAGCGGCAGAGGTCCTTGGTTCTAGGAGTTCGCGTGGTCGGTTGGACAGCCAACCGATATGGCGACCAGATAGGTGCGAATGTGACACAGTGTTTAAGCGCTCAACAGGAATTGGCGGCAAGAGGGATTGAGGTGCCACCTCTTCAATCAGTGCCACGCTATCGCCACACATATATCTCGACGCCTGCCGATACTGGGGACAGGCTCCTCCTCTCTAAGACAGCCTGCATTAAAAAGTGCTCAGCACGGTAAAATGCGTGGTCTAGGTCAAATGCCACGAGGGCACCTTCTAAGCGGCAATCCGACATGAGCGCCACCACATGTCTATAAGAGCTTAGAGCCGTGTGTATACTACTCCCACCTTCCTGTCCTGAAGGTGGCAGTAATATACGAGAGTAATATACTGGGTTTGGATAGGAATATTTTAATAAAGAAAACGCAGAAATAATCCTTAGAATGTGATCTTTAACTACCAATATTCACTTTTCCACATATCAACAGCCAATTGGATACATTTCTGCCAACTATGAACAATTTTTATGAAGCCGTCACTGAAGAAGTCGACACTCTGTTTCCGCAACCACAATGTCACTGTTCTGTCAATGTCTTCATCAGAAGCATAATGATGTCTCCGCAGATCGTCTTTCACTATCAGGAACAGAAAGACTGTATGGAGGATGACGTGCGGTGATAAGATTCAGTCTCTGGAGTTCTTCTGTGGTGGCACGTGAAGTGTGTGGTTTGGCATTGTCATGCTGCAGGAAAACATTTCCCTTTTCCTTTGAGAGCCTTGTTAGCTGTCGTTTCAGAGTTCGCAGCGTTGTGGTATAACACTCTGAATTTATTGTTGCTCCACAAGCAAGGAAATCAACATGGATAACACCATCTGCGTCCCAGAACACTGTGGCCATGATTTTTCCAGCTGAGGGCTGCGTCTTGAATTTCTTATTCTTGGGCGAGTCTTTGTGTCGATATTCCATAGACTGACGTTTTGTTTCTGGGTCGTAATGGTGTACCAACGTTTCGTCTCCTGTCACGAATGGAGAAAAGCATCACCCTCATTCTAGTAAGGCGAGAGGAGTTCCTGGCAAGTTTCAAGTCTGTGCTCTCGCATTTCAGGAGTCAGCATCCGGGGTACCCATCGTGTACTGATCCACCGATTGCCAAGCAAAGAAATAATGTGACCCCCACGTTCTTGTGAAATGCCGATTGTGCTTGTCATTTCTCTCTGAGTGATACGACGATCGTTCTGAATCAGTCTGTCAACATTTTTCTTGTGAAACACGGTGGTTGCTGTCACAGGACGTCCAACTCTTTATTTGTTCCCCAGGTCAGATGTTCCCGCCTCAACATCTTTAAACTTACTCGGCCAACATTGCACAGTACTCCCATCGACACAATCACCGCAAACTGCTTTCATTCTCCGATGAATCTCCTTCTGCTGTCAAGAATTTAATGACTGCACGTTACTTAAATCGCATTGACCGACCGTCTGTGCAGAGTTCCATACTTTACACTGTAACAACACAACCGTTCAATGCTAAGGCTTCCCGCCAAGTGGAGCTGTAGAGAAGATGATACGGAACAAGCCAGTACCTGCCGCCAACTGTTGAAGCGTTGCGAAGGTGAAGGCTTTACTTTTCAGTCACCCTCGTACACACAGCGTTAAGTTCTTATAGAGATGTGGTGGCGCTCGTTTCGGAATGCCTGTTTGGTCGGCATGAATGCCATCTTTGATAGTAGCGAGACGGTGAGCACGATGTATGCTGGCGATCTTATGATCCGAATTCCCTAATGTCAATGGCCAGGGCCAGAACGCTTGCAATCTCTTCCCCCCCCCCCTCCCAGCGTTTGTTTTTGGATGACTAAGCCCTCCAAAAATTCGGGGGGGGGGGGGGGCGCGAAAGCTTTGATCCAGAAGTTCGCAACACATCTGCCGCCAAACGTCCCCCATCAGATCAGAAAAAGTGCTACAAATTTTAAGGGGAAGACTGCAGGTCCATCAGATTTGTTTCTAGCGCCCTGCGACAACGCCATGCGCATTTCATCCCGCGTGACGGCATCCAAAAATGTGGCTTCGCCTTGCACCCTACCCAAAGATGCCAGGTTGTGCAGGACGTTCTCAACGTCATTCTCAGACCGTTGACATGCCAGATGGAGAATGCGGTAATAACCTGTGAGGACAAGGGATATGGCAGTGTGTGTCTTTGCACGCTGAACATCTGTCGAAATACCTGCCGTGATGAGTAGCCTCTTACGATGTATCCTTCCTCTGACGACGGAATCTTGCAGTCTCGCTCGAACCTGCATGCCGTCAAATCTGTCAGCCATTATCTGCATGACTGATTCCGGTGGACGCCCGTTTGTTGCTGTGGGGAAGGTTGTTGCGAGGCTGGTTCTCTCAACACCGTGAAGTAAATCTCAAAGGTCGATCGTAACCAATACGCCCTGAGCGTATGGGCAATAGCCGATTGGGCGCAGTGTGTCCACCATCATGTCGGGGAGTCCTAGGTATGACGCCGTCGCTCACATTTGTGCCAGGTATCAGTGACGGCTACACGGCAACCCACGTCCCGGCTCGTCTGTTGTCGTGGAAGAGTTATGGCATGAGGGCCTGATAGTGAATGCAGTGGGCCACAGATCGACACCGACAGTCCCTGCCCGAAGACCTCAGAAAATGTAAATCCTGTCCAGCCTGCTGGCCGAGTGGCTGGTGAAGTGTGTATATCTGCGTCGGTCACTGTGGATTAGTGTCCACGTATAATACAAAGTGAGGTTTCTGAAGAGCTGAGCTTGGGAGATGGCGAGGACTCTGATGCTCAGGGCGAAAGATGCTGTTAAAGTCCATGCCGACAACGAAATTCTCTGTAGCGCCTTGAAACAATGAAGCTACTTCAGTAGAGAAATAGTGTTCGCTCTCGACGCTTCGCAGTACCAGATGGGGCGTACAGATTCAGAAGAGTGCAAAGCCTCGCGCTGATGGCAAATACTGAATATCCGTTCGTTCTACGCCATCGCGTAGCAGTGTGGCCGTACCACCAGCACCGTCGGTGGTTGGGTTGACGTAAGACGTGCGTCCATACACATCCAGGTGCAGATCAGGCCTTATCTCCTGAAGTAACCCTCTGCCAAACATGCTGAGCAACACTGCTGGATATCACTTCGGTTATGAGCATGACTCATGGCTAGACTCCAAACTTCCAGATATCGTCGTCCATGGGTCATACCTGCATGTATGTTAAGCGACATTGCATCGTACTGGGTCACAACACAGACACTGCAGCATCGTATCGCATAGCGACATGTCGTATCGTAGAATCCAAAAGCAGTCAGCCATGTCTGTTTCCGTACGTGCACGGCCATTGCGGCAGTTCGCCAACTGAAGCGACCCAGGTTGGAGACTTTTTGCGGATTGTATGTTGTGTAGTCCTCACGTTCGTCTGGTGAAATCGACATTTCACTGTAGATATGGCTATATGGGCATGTCCCGAAAGTCAATAAAACAAGTAGTCAGCAATTTGCTTCATGCAGCGAGCGGTTGTAGCCAAATCCAAGCTCCATAGGCTTTCCTTGTTTATTATTTCGTACTTGGACAAGTGTTCTCAATTCTCAAACATTGCTAATTTTGACTTTCATTTCTTAAACAGCAGAGATTCACTAAATACATACGTTCATCTCTTTACTTTTACATGTCACTGTTTCTGTTATAAACACAGAGAACAAAAGATTAATCAGGCTCAAGAAATACCATGATAATACCGTGTAACACTGCAATTCCACGAGGAAGAGAGATAGGTTTTTTTTTCAGGTATGCCTCATCAAGCATAGAGCACACATTATTCACTGGATTAGTAAGTCGTTTTCCATATGATTATGCTTGGATGATTTAGCAGGCTAGTCGATATCCTATGCAGTACCTGAGTGTAATCAAACCAGAAACTATGCGTACATCGTTCCAAAAATAACTGTTGTCAACAGCATAGTTTTAATGAATTACTGAAAACATGGTGACACTTTGTCACCAAGAAAGTTGAAATTAATCTACTGGTTCATGTTTACGGTAATTTTATTGTATATTTCGATAAATTATCAGATAATGTAATATATGTATCAACAATGATCAACTTACCTATATCTCTCTTACTTTTATCAGTGACAATATGTAGCTGTATCCATATTGCGTGAAACGTTTTTGTCCATGGTTTTATTATATTAGCGTGGAGCGCGTTGCATTCTCTCCACTCTCAGTTGTTATTTTTAGCTAATTGAAATTCATGTAATTTTTTGCCGTGCAGACACACGCCATTTGTAAATGCTATGAAATAAACAGGCTACCGATGGAGTTTCATTTAGCTAACTATCTAACTGTTATTATTTTTGTAGGAATAATTAATTACACTATATGAAGAAAATTGTAATGAGTATTCTCTGGTGGCCAAAATGATTGAGCGTTATTCCGGCTCTTTTATTACATGAACTTTAGTTCAAGATGAACCTGCTTTTATTTCGTGACAATGTGCCCGTATTTGGTCAAAAACTAAATTCTTACTACATCTGTTAGTAAAATTTGTCTATATTAACGGCCTTACATAATACACGAACGCATTATCTACTTCTGCAGTGTTATGGACGCTACTAAAAAGCCGTAAGTACAGTGGCTGCTAAACTTACTGCGTTCCTTGAAAATAAATTGTATTTGGTTATGACTAGTATTCCATGACAAATTCAGAAAAGAGTAGTGGAGATCTCCCTTCTGAGCACCAAAATTTTATCCTGTTAATGAAACGTAATTCAATAATCTGAAAACTAGTTCTATCAAACTGAAAATTAATGTCAGAGAGAATAGTTATTAGTACCATTTATTAAACGAAAGGAGGTAAACTGATATGAGTAATAAAAGAATGAGGGGGAGATACACAAATCAGTCAGTGCCCCAGTTATGGTAGGTAAAACATTGCCATTTCGCCACAGATCCAAACTCATACCTCCTCAATCTTTGGATTAAACGCCCCACATCGACGTCATACCCGACATCATGTATCACGTGCAAAGAGGCAAAATTGAGACTCGCCGAACCACCCCCCCCCTTCCCCCAATCAGCTACTGTACTGCTCTGTGGTGTTTGATCTGCTGAAGACATTGAGCTATATTTAGTACTGTTATGAATTTCGTTTCTGGAGATACCAGATTCCAAAAGTTCAGTTCCCTTTCCCGTGTTAGCTCAGAAACTGATTGTGATGGACCTGCATTCACCGACAGCGACAATTCTTTTCTAGTTTTTTTTGTTTGTTTTGGTTTTAGGGCGCAAAACTGCTATGGTCATTAGCGCCCGGTCCGTGACTTAGGAAACAGTAAAAAACCGAAAATGGAAACCAGCAGCAATGGGAACGAAACTCAAAAAATTGGAGAAACTAACAGCAGAAGGAAGGCTTAAACATCCACTACAGAAAGGGGTTGGTTGTCCCCAAAAAAATCTTCAAATGACTGACGTCATTTCACTGGCACTAATAAACTCGAGAACGCGATCGGCCGAGCGCGTGTCATCTGCTAAAATGGAAGATATATCAGGCGACAGCTGTAGACGGGCGTGTAACGGAGTAAAATAGGGGCACTCATTTAAAAGGTGTCTTACCGTCCACAGCTGAGAGGATCGCCGCTTAAGAGATGTCGATGGCTAAAAAGACAGTGCCCTATCCGGAGTCTAGTTAAAATTACCTCCTCCCGACGACGCGTTCGGGAGGAAGAGGTCCAAGCACAATGAAGAGCTTTCACGTCCCGCAATTTATTATGGGGAAGTGTCGACCAATGTGCGTGCCATAAAAGAACAACTCGACGACATAAAACGCTCCGTAGATCGGTGAAGGGAATCGATTGAATAGTTGGCCGAAGAAGAAAGACTGCAGCCTTGGCCGCTATATCGGCCGCCTCATTTCCGCAGATACCAACGTGTCCCGGGAGCCAGAGAAACGCCACCGAGACGCCCCCCAAGTGGAGCAAGCGCAGACAGTCCTGAATCCGGTGGACCAGAGGGTGGACAGGATAAAGAGCTTGGAGACTGAGGAGAGAGCTGAGAGAATCTGAAAAGATAACATACTGTATCCGCTGATGGTGGCGGATGTAGTGGACAGCCTGGAGAACAACGTAAAGCTCCGCAGTATAAACCGAACACTGGTCGGGAAGCCGAAATTGATTTGGGGTGTCGCCAACAATATAGGCACTCCCTACACTAAACGATGTTTTTGAACAATCAGTGTAAATAAATGTGGCTTCCTTCATTTGTGCACATAGAGCAGAAAATGCCCGACGATAAACAAGTGAAGGGGTACCATCCTTGGGAAACTGACAAAGGTCAAGGAGCAGGCAGATCCGGGGACGGAGCCAAGGCGGTGCTGTACCCCAAGTTGCCAAGAAGGTTTTAGGAAAGCGGAAGGAAAGAGAATGGAGCAGTTGACGGAAGCGGACTCCCGGTGGTAGTAGGGAGGAGGGGCGGCCTGCATACCCTACATCAAAGGAGGCGTCGAAAAAAATGTCATGGGCTGGATTAGCAGGCTTGGAAGACAGATGGCTAGCATAACGACTCAGAAGGACTGCTCGCCGATTGGACAGCGGAGGTTCAGCAGTCTCAGCATAAAGGCTTTCCACAGGGCTGGTGTAAAAAGCTCCAGACACTAAACGTAATCCACGGCGGTGGATAGAGTCGAGACGCCGAAGAATAGACGGCCGAGCAGAGGAGTAGACTATGCTTCCACAGTCCAATTTCGAGCGCACTAAGGCGCGATAGAGGCGGAGAAGGACCACTCGGTCCGCTCCCCAGGAGGTACCATTCAGGAGACGGAGGGTGTTGAGGGATCGCAGACAGCGAGCCGAAAGATAGGAAACGTGGGAGAACCAGCACAGTTTTCTGTCAAACATAAGACCCAAGAATTTAGCGACGTCCGAAAACGGAAGGTTGACAGGTCCTAGATGTAAGGAGGGTGGAAGAAACTCCTTACGTCGCCAAAAATTAACACAAACGGTCTTACTGGGAGAAAAACGGAAGCCGGTTTCGATGCTCCAAGAGTGGAGGCGATCGAGACATCCTTGAAGACGCCGTTCAAGAAGGCTGGTCCGTTGACAGCTGTAGTAGATCGCAAAATCGTCCACAAAGAGGGAGCCCGAGACATCAGGAGGGAGACAATCCATAATTGGATTTATGGCAATGGCAAACAGTACAACACTCAGCACGGAGCCCTGGGGTACCCCGTTTTCTTGGGAGAAAGTACGGGAGAGAGTAGTGTTCACCCGCACTCTAAATGTGCGCTCTGCCATAAATTCGCGAAGAAAAAGGGGCAGCCGACCTCGAAAGCCACAAGAGAACAGTGTGCGGAGGATGCCTGTCCTCCAACAGGTATCGTATGCTCTCTCCAGATCAAAAAATATTGCTACTGTTTGGCGCTTCCGGAGAAAATTCTACATGATATAAGTGGAGAGAGCAACAAGATGGTCAACTGCAGAACGATGCTTTCGGAATCCGCATTGGGCAGGTGTTAAAAGACTGCGGGACTCCAGCCACCAAGCTAAACGGCAATTCACCATACGCTCCAAAACCTTACATACACTACTCGTGAGAGAAATGGGGCGATAGCTAGAGGGGAGATGTTTGTCCTTTCCAGGTTTCGGAACAGGAACGACGATAGCTTCCCGCCATCGTCTGGGAAAAATACTGTCGGTCCAAATTCGATTACAAAGGCGAAGGAGGTAACGCAGACTATGGGTTGATAAATGCAGCAACATTTGGACGTGGATACAATCCGGTCCTGGGGCGGAGGAGCGAGAAGAAGAGAGTGCATGTTGGAGTTCCCGCATGGAGAAAACAGTATTGAAGCTTTCGCGATTTTGAGAGGAGAAAGTAAGAGGTCGCACTTCCGCTGCACGTTTCTTCGGGAGAAACGCTGTCGGGTAATTTGAAGAGCTCGAAATCTCAGCAAAGTGCTGACCCAATGAGTTAGAAATTGCGACGTGCTCCACTAATGTATCATGCGCGACAGTGAGCCCAGAGACCGGGGAGGAACTAGGCGCGCCTGATAACCGTCGAAGCCGACTCCAAACTTCCGAGGAGGGAGTGAAGGTGTTAAATGAGCTAATAAAGAATTTCCAGCTTGCCTTCCTGCTATCGCGGATGACGCGACGGCATCGCGCACGGAACTGCTTATAGCGGATACAGTTGGCCAAAGTAGGATGGTGGCGGAAAACGCGAAGAGCACGTCGCCGCTCACGTATTGCGTCACGGCACGCCTCGTTCCACCAAGGAACTGGGGGGCGCCGGGGCAATTCGGAGGTGCGTGGTATTGAACGTTCCGCAGCTGTAAGAATAACGTCGGTAATATGTGTGACCTCATCGTCGACGCTGGGAAAGTGACGGTCATCGAATGTCGCTAGAGACGAAAAAAGTGTCCAATCGGCTTGGGCAAACTTCCAGCGTCGCGGGCGCATATATGGCAGTTGAGGCTGCAGTCTAAGGACACATGGAAAGTGGTCACTCAAGTGTGTATCATAAAGGGCGAACCATTCGAAGCGCCGGGCTAGCGGAACAGTACCGACCGAAAGGTCCAAATGAGAGAAATTTGTCTTGGAGGCAGACAATAATGTAGGGACCCCAGTGTTGAGGCAAACTAGATCCGCTTGGTGGAAGACGTCTAGCAATAGTGAGCCACGTGGACAAGGATGTGGAGATCCCCAAAGCGGGTGGTGGGCATTGAAGTCCCCAACCAGCAAATAGGGGGGTGGAAGCTGACCAACAAGATGAAGGAGATCAGCTCGTGCCATTGGTGTGGACGATGGAATGTATAAAGTACAAAGAGAAAAGGTATATCCAGAAAGGGAAAGACGGACAGCGACAGCTTGTAAGGAAGTGTTTAAGTGGATTGGGTGATAATGGAGAGTATCATGGAGAAGAATCATGAGTCCTCCATGGGCTGGATGCCTTCAACAGAGGGGAGATCAAATCGGACAGACTGAAAATGGGGGAGAACAAAGCGGTTATGAGGACGCAGCTTTGTTTCCTGAAGACAGAAGATGACCGGCGAGTAGGATCGTAAGAGGATCGACAATTCATCCCGATTGGCTCGAATGCCGTGGATATTCCAGTGGATAATGGACATAGGGTGAACAGAAAATGGAGGAATGTGACCAAGGTTGCCGTCAACTCAACGACTGCTCAGAGTTTGCGACCGACAGCATGGAATGGCGTTCAGCTGAAGGCAGAAGATCCTGATCCATAGGTTGTTCAGGAGCAGCTCCTGCCACCAGCGATCGGCCGATTGGTCGGCCGCCAGCAGTGCGCCTCGGCGACACAGAAGATGGCCGAGGGCGATTTCCGCCAGTTGGTGCTGTAGATGGGACACGCCTTGGCGGAGAAGGAGATGAACCGGGTTTCTTAGTAGCCTTCTTGGAAATATGATGTTTAGATGAAGGAGGAACCGATGGTTGTGAAGTTGGGGTACGTAAAAAATCTTCACGAGTATGCTCTTTTTTCGAAGTCTTGGTGTCTGACTTTTGGGCTCGAGATTTAGCAGAACCCGATGAAGAGTGAGCCATAGAGTGGGCAACCGAAAGTGGTGAGGTTGAACCGGCGATTTTTTGCGCTGGCCGATCTGACGACCGTGTCACTAAAGGTGAGGTCGCTAGTTTCAAACGGATTGTCACTTATAAGATGTGACATCAGTTCGTAGCGGTTAGGGTATTGTTACGACCTCTGTTCTGTTTCCTTGTTGTATTGCTGCAGTTGCTGCGCCATTCCTTGGACCTTGCGCATTGATACACTAATATGTCGGATATCTTTATTTGCTGTGTGGTCATGGGCAAGTACAAACGCGATAGCTCTTTTCTGCTACTCTCTCATGTCTCCATGTCGCCTCATCCTACTGGGCAGATTCCACACTACCGATTGGAGTGTTTTATTCCGCTGTCACAGTTTATGTTTACGATGCAGCGTTACCTGGTGCCTTGTTACAGTACAGCACACTCCTCACCTCTCCAGAGTGACAATGAAGGATGTAGCTGCCTTCCGAGCAGGCCACTGCCGTGATAATACCCATCAGGCACTTCCCCTTTAATTTTGTTTCGGTGATTGCCATACAGTTTCATTCGCCTTTGGTGTATCTAAATTTTCCCTCATTGATACTAATCTGATGGACTATTAGGGTTAGAGAAACCCACTGGTTTATCTCACAGTACTTGAATGATTTGAGTAGCAGTAGTACAATTAAACCCTACTATAGAGACAGATTTTTTGGCGCTGCAGGTGACCATTCCATCAGGGGCAGCTTTACAACTTTCCCCGAGCAGCAAGCAAAGTTGCGGAGCATTCTCAATGGTGGTGGTGGTGGTGGTGGTTAGTGTTTAACGTCCCGTCGACAACGAGGTCATTCGAGACGGAGCGCAAGCTCGGGTTAGGGAAGGATTTGGAAGGAAATCGGCCGTGCCCTTTCAAAGGAACCATCCCGGCATTTGCCTGAAACGATTTAGGGAAATCACGGAAAACCTAAATCAGGATGGCTGGAGACGGGATTGAACCGTCGTCCTCCCGAGTAGCATTCTCAATGCCAGCTTTCCTTTGTAGTCACCGAAACGGGCCTTGGGCCAGGCAGGGCAGTGGTTAATGGGCCGCCATTCTGGCGGCTGGCCTTATTCCACTAGCGGCCAAGCAAGAGGGTGGGAACGCCGTGGCTGAATGCGAAATGACACTTCTTTGGAAACCGGCGGTGCCAAGCACCCTAGCACCTTATTAACAAGAGGACGTGGTGTGGGAGCCTGGTCTCGTTATCCTGTGTGCGGGTCCAGGTAAAGTGGCGTCGGGCTGGTGCCTGGCCAGTGTGTTTATTACAAGAACTGTGTCCCTTGTGAGACGGGACTATGAATTTCTCCGGATGTCACGTTTCTTAGATGTCGCCGCGCCTCGCCAAAACGGCGCCCACTACATCGTTTTATGGTTGAGACGGAGCTTGTTTTTACTAGGAAGCTTCCCTCATCTTATGAAATGCACTAGGGTCTTTTCTGCAGAACCCCCAGGCATTGTGTGCTGTTTTTTTTTTTTTTTGGAGAGCAGAAGGTGTACTCTAGTGCATGGATTGGTTGTGGAATATTGGGTCTCATTACTACACAACATGATTAGCACAGTAACCACTGCTTGGCCGTGATAGGTTTATTCAAGAACATCGGGGGAACGGCTGTTTTTCAGAAGGTTTTGACCAACAGGAGGGGACTTGCTTCTCGTCCGTCACGAAGTGCAATCGCTACAGCTCTTCCGTTTCTACAGATATAGTTAGTTGTAAAGAGATCTGGACATCCGGGCGAAACTTTATATTTTTACAGACGTGAGACAATCACCGGTTGACGTGGGGCTCATCTCCAGCAGTACGACGCTTCGACAATGCCCGCACGCAGACGACAGCATCTCGTCTTTCATTGCTGCACAGCTTGAGCAAATTTCAAAGCCTATCAATCGTTTTCATGACCATCTTGTTTCATAGCAGCCTTTTACTCGCAGTAGTCACTCCCAGTGTCCATTGCATGCTTAATTATATTTTGACGTGAAAGACCAATCAGTGGAACGATACAGCAGATTGTGTAAGTCTTCAGGCTTTCGCGGCCGTTGTCACTGAAGTTAAAATCTTCTGGGTTAATAGGCCGCGTCATGTTTCTTCTAAAATGTTCGACGTTTCGACCCCTCTGCTGGGATCTTCCTCAGGATCTTTTGGTGTCCACTACTGCTAGAGCACTGTCTGAGACGACTGTCGCGTCCACTTATAAAGGGGGAGTTTCCTGGCGTTCGTCCTGAGAAGTGATAGCATTGGTTAAAATTCATATGGCTACCATTGGTGGGCCATAGTCATAGGCTAATATTCCCGCTCTGATGCAGAAGAAGGAGCGTTGTTGGCTAGTCTCCTGTGGATACCATTGCCGGTCCATCGTCATTGGATAGAAAGATCAACACTTATGCTGGAGAAGGGTTATTAGTTGAAATGAATGCTGCCGCTATGTTTTGGTCGTCATCAGTGGCTAGATTTGCAATTGACAAAGTAAGAGAGGGGGAATGTTTACCCAAAATATTATTGTCCGCCGAGGTGACTTGTAGCGCGTTGTTTATGCCGCTTGTGCTATTTTAAGTACACTCCTGGAAATGGAAAAAAGAACACGTTGACACCGGTGTGTCAGACCCACCATACTTGCTCCGGACACTGCGAGAGGGCTGTACAAGCAATGATCACACGCACAGCACAGCGGACACACCAGGAACCGCGGTGTTGGCCGTTGAATGGCGCTAGCTGCGCAGCATTTGTGCACCGCCGCCGTCAGTGTCAGCCAGTTTGCCGTGGCATATGGAGCTCCATCGCAGTCTTTAACACTGGTAGCATGCCGCGACAGCGTGGACGTGATGGTTCAAATGGCTCTGAGCACTATGGGACTCAACTGCTGTGGTCATAAGTCCCCTAGAACTTAGAACTACTTAAACCTAACTAACCTAAGGACATCACACACATCAATGCCCGAGGCAGGATTCGAACCTGCGACCGTAGCGGTCGTGCGGTTCCAGACTGTAGCGCCTTTAACCGCTCGGCCACACCGGCCGGCAGCGTGGACGTGAACCGTATGTGCAGTTGACGGACTTTGAGCGAGGGCGTATAGTGGGCATGCGGGAGGCCGGGTGGACGTACCGCCGAATTGCTCAACACGTGGGGCGTGAGGTCTCCACAGTACATCGATGTTGCCGCCAGTGGTCGGCGGAAGGTGCACGTGCCCGTCGACCTGGGACCGGACCGCAGCGACGCACGGATGCACGCCAAGACCGTAGGATCCTACGCAGTGCCGTAGGGGACCGCACCGCCACTTCCCAGCAAATTAGGGACACTGTTGCTCCTGGGGTATCGGCGAGGACCATTCGCAACCGTCTCCATGAAGCTGGGCTACGGTCCCGCACACCGTTAGGCCGTCTTCCGCTCACGCCCCAACATCGTGCAGCCCGCCTCCAGTGGTGTCGCGACAGGCGTGAATGGAGGAACGAATGGAGACGTGTCGTCTTCAGCGATGAGAGTCGCTTCTGCCTTGGTGCCAATGATGGTCGTATGCGTGTTTGGCGCCGTGCAGGTGAGCGCCACAATCAGGACTGCATACGACCGAGGCACACAGGGCCAACACCCGGCATCATGGTGTGGGGAGCGATCTCCTACACTGGCCGTACACCACTGGTGATCGTCGAGGGGACACTGAATAGTGCACGGTACATCCAAACCGTCATCGAACCCATCGTTCTACCATTCCTAGACCGGCAAGGGAACTTGCTGTTCCAACAGGACAATGCACGTCCGCATGTATCCCGTGCCACCCAACGTGCTCTAGAAGGTGTAAGTCAACTACCCTGGCCAGCAAGATCTCCGGATCTGTCCCCCATTGAGCATGTTTGGGACTGGATGAAGCGTCGTCTCACGCGGTCTGCACGTCCACCACGAAGGCTGGTCCAACTGAGGCGCCAGGTGGAAATGGCATGGCAAGCCGTTCCACAGGACTACATCCAGCATCTCTACGATCGTCTCCATGGGAGAATAGCAGCCTGCATTGCTGCGAAAGGTGGATATACACTGTACTAGTGCCGACATTGTGCATGCTCTGTTGCCTGTGTCTATGTGTCTGTGGTTCTGTCAGTGTGATCATGTGATGTATCTGACCCCAGGAATGTGTCAATAAAGTTTCCCCTTCCTGGGACAATGAATTCACGGTGTTCTTATTTCAATTTCCAGGAGTGTACAATGGTGAATTCTATGAAAAGGCTTGCTATGGGCTCACCCATTTCGTCATCTGCAGCTGACGTTTTTATGGAACATTTTGAGCAACAAGCGTTAAGTAGTGCTCCTTTGAAGCCTTCTTGCTGGTTCCGCTATGTGGACGATACATTTGATATATGGCCACACGGCGAAGAAGAACTTCATGCGTTCCACAATTTCTTAAATGGAATTCACCCCTAAATCAAATTCACCTAGGAGGTTGAGAGTGAGGTCGGTCTCCCGTTCCTCGATGTGTTGATATACAGTAGATCTGATAACACTCTAGGTCACGGAGTGTACAGAAAGCTGACTAACACAAACAGATATGTACATGCCACTTCGTACCACCACCCAGCCCAGAAGCAAGCAGTACTCAACACACTGTCTTCACGTGCCTTCCGTATCAGCGATGACGACAACTTGGAACCGGAGTTAAATATTTTAAAGAGGACATTGAAAGTAAACGTGTATGATAGTTATTCAATCGGCAGGGCTTTTAGGCGCAATTTTATACCGCTAATAAGAATGACGAGGAACCGCCTTCACACTCCGTCAGGTTACCGTTCGTTTCTGGTGTCACCGACCGCATAAGCAGAATTTTAAAGAAAAATGGTATTCAGACATCATTCTGTAGTCAAAACAAAATAAAAGACTTTTTCCGACGGAAAACGGATGCATCTGATTACCTCCACATTGCAGGCTTCTGTCAGGTGTCATGTGGCTGTGGCAAAGTGTATATAGGCGACACGGGAACAACTGTTAAAGAACGCATTAAGGAACACGAACGGCACATGCGGCTGAAACAAAGTGTAAAATCGGCAGTAGCGGAACATCACCGAGAACTGTGGCTCTGATATCGATTTTAATAACGTACGTCTACTGGCTAAAGAAACAAACATTTATAGAAGAAAGGTCCGAGAAGCGGTTGAAATTTCTAAGAATGTATCTAATTTCAAAAGGACGGCTATAGGCTTCCGGCATCGTGGCTCCCCGCCATCAAGGAAGTAAATAGGCGGCCGCGGTGTGTGAGCGGCATAAACAACGCACTGCAAGTCACATCGGCGGACAATAATATTTTGGGTAAACATTCCCCCTCTCTTGCTCAGTCCGTTTCGAATCTAGCCAGTGATGAGGACCAACCAATAGCGGCAGCAGGCATTTCAACCAATACCCCTTATCAAGTGTAAGTGTTGAATAGTGCCTTTCTATCCAATGACGATGGGCCGCCATTGGTATCCACAGGAGATTAGCCAACAGCGCTCCTTCTGCATCAGAGCGGGAATATTAGCCTATGGCTATGGCCCACCAATGGTAGCCATATGAATTTTAACCAATGCTATCACTTCTCCAGCAAGAACGCCAGAAAACTCCCCCTTTATAAGTGGACGCGACACTCGTTTCAGTGTTCTAGCAGTAGTGGACACCAAAAGATCCTAAGGAAGATCCCAGAAGAGGGGTTGAAACGTCGAACATTTTAGAAGAAACATGACGCCATGACGCGGCCTAAGAAGCCAGAAGATTTTACCACCACACTGTGCTTGCCTAGATTGGCATCTCCTTCCACTCACAGTAGCCAGTCTCATTTACACGTAAATTTCAGGTTGGTTCCCCAAGTCTAATGTGAACCAACCTCAGTTCGTGTTAATGAAATGTTACACAGTTGAAGTTTCTTTTATATGTTTGTTCTCATTTGACTTTGATATTGTTGTGGTCTTCAGTCCTGAGACTGGTTTGATGCAGCTCTCTATGCTAATCTATCCTATGCAAGCTCGTTCATTCCCAGTACCTACTGCAACCTACATCCTTCTTAATCTGCTTAGTGTATTGATCTCTTGGTCTCCCCCTACGATTTTTACCCTCCACGCTGCCCTCCAATGCTAAATTTGTGATCCCTTGATGCCTCAGGACATGTCCTACCAACCGATCTTTTCTTCTAGTCAAGTTGTGCCACAAACCTCTCTTCTCTCGAATGCTATTCAGTGCCTCCTCATTAGTTACGTGATGTACCCACCTCATCTTCAACATTCTTCTGTAGCACCACATTTCGAAAGCTTCTATTCTCTTCTTGTCTAAACTATTTATCGTCCGTGTTTCACTTCCATACATGACTACACTCCATACAAATACTTTCTGAAACGACTTCCTGACACTTTAATCCATACTCGATGTTAAAAAATTTCTCTTCTTCAGAAACGCTTTCCTTGTCATTGCCAGTCTACATTTTATATCCTCTCTACTTCCACCATCATCAGTTATTTTGCCCCCCAAATAGCAAAACTCCTTTACTACTTTAAGAGTCTCATTTCCTAACCTAATTCCCTCAGCATCACCCGACTTAATTCGACTACATTCCATTATCCTCGTTTTACTTTTGTTGATGTTCATCTTATATCCTCCATTCAAGACACTGTCCATTCCGTTCAACTGCTCCTCCAAGTCCTTTGCTGTCTCTGGCAGAATTACAATGTCATCGGCGAACCTCAAAGTTTTTATTTCTTCTCCCTGGATTTTAATACCTACTCCAATGAATAACTCCGATGAATAACATCGGGGAGAGGCTACAACCCTGTCTCACTCCCTTCCCAACCACTGCTTCCCTTTCACGCCCCTCGGCTCTTATAACTGCCATCTGGTTTTTGTATAAACTGTAAATAGCCTTTCGCTCCCTGTATTTTACCTCTCCCACCTTTAGAATTTGAAAGAGAGTATCCCAGTCAACATTGTCAAAAGCTTTTTCTAAGTCTACAAATGCTAGAAACGTAGGTTTGCCTATCCTTAATCTTTCTTCTAAGATAAGTCGTAAGGTCAGTATTGCCTCACGTGTTCCAACATTTCTACGGAATCCAAACTGATCTTCCCCGAGGTCGGCTTCTACCAGTTTTTCCATTCGTGTGTAAATAATTCGCGTTAGTATTTTGCAGCTGTGGCTTATTAAACTGATAGTTCGGTAATTTTCGCATCTGTCAACACCTGCTTTCTTTGGGATTGGAATTATTATATTCTTCTTGAAGTCTGAGGGTATTTCACCTGTCTCGTACATCTTGCTCACCAGATGGTAGAGTTTTGTCAGGACTGGCTCTCCCAAGGCCGTCAGTAGTTCTAATTGAATGTTGTCTACTCCCGGGACCTTATTTCGACTCAGATCTTTCAGTGCTCTGTCAAACTCTTCACGCAGTATCGTATCTCCCATTTCATCTTCATCTACATCCTCTTCCATTTCCATAATATTGTCCTCAAGTACATCGCGCTTGTATAGACTCTCTATATACTCCTTCCACCTTTCTGCTTTCCCCTCTTTGCTGAGAACTGGGTTTCCATCTGAGCTCTTGATATTCATAAAAGTGGTTCTCTTTTCTCCAAAGGTCTCTTTAATTTTCCTGTAGGCTGTATCTATCTTACCCCCAGTGAGATAAGCCTCTACATCCTTACATTTGTCTTCTAGCTATGCCTGCTTAGCCATTTTGCACTTCCTGTCGATTTCATTTTTGAGACGTTTGTATTCTTTTTTGCCTGCTTCATTTACTGCATTTTTATATTTTCTCCTTTCATCAATTAAATTCAATATTTCTTACCCAAAGATTTCTACTACCCCTTGTCTTTTTACCTACTTGCTCCTCTGCTGCCTTCACTACTTCGTCCCTCAGAGCTACCCATTCCTTTTCTACTGTATTTCCTTCCCCCATTCCTGTCAATTGCTCCCTTATGCTGTCCCTGAAACTCTGTACAACCTCTGGTTTAGTCAGTTTATCCAAGTCCCATCTACTTAAATTCCGACCTTTTTGCAATTTCTTCAGTTTTAATCTACAGTTCATAACCAATAGATTGTGGTCAGAGTCGACATCTGCCCCTGGAAATGTCCTACAATTTAAAACCTGGTTCCTAAATCTCTGTCTTACCATTATATAATCTATCTGATACCTTTTAGTATCTCCCGGATTCTTCCACGTATACAACATTCTTTTAAGAATCTTGACCCAAGTGTTAGCTATGATTAAGTTATGCTCTGTGCAAAATTCTACCAGACGGCTTCCTCTTTCATTTCTTAGCCCCAATCCATAGTCACCTACTATGTTTCCTTCTCTCCCTTTTCCTACTGTCGAATTCCAGTCACCCATGACTATTAAATTTTCGTCTCCCTTCACTACCTGAATAATTTCTTTTATCTCATCGTACATTTCTTCAACTTCTTCATCATCTGCAGCGCTAGTTGGCATATAAACTTGTACTACTGTAGTATGCATGGGCTTCGTGTCTATCTTGGCCACTATAATACGTTCACTGTGCTGTTTGTAGTAGCTTACCCGCACTCCAATTTTTTTAATTCATTATTATACCTACTCCTGCATTACCCCTATTTGATTTTGTATTTATAATCCGGTATTCACCTGACCAGAAGTCTTGTTCCTCCTGCCACCGGACTTCACTAATTCCCACTATATCTAACTTTAACCTATCCATTTCCCTTTTTAAATTTTCTAACCTACCTGCCCGATTAAGGGATCTGACATTCCACCCTCCGATCCGTAGAATGCCAGTTTTCTTTCTCCTGATAACGACGTCCTCTTGAGTAGACCCCGCCCCGAGATCCGAATGGGGGACTATTTTACCTCGGGAATATTTTACCCAAGAGGACGCCATCATCATTTAACCACACAGTAAAGCTGCATGCCCTCGTGAAAAATTACGGCTGTAGTTTCCCCTTGCTTTAAGCCGTTCGCAGTACCACAACAGCAAGGCCGTTTTAGTTAGTGTTACAAGGCCAGTTCAGTCAATCATCCAGACTGTTGCCCCTGCAACTACTGAAAAGGCTGCAGCCCCTCTTCAGGAACCACACGTTTGTCTGGCCTCTCAACAGATACCCCTCCGTTGTGGTTGCACCTACGGCACGGCTATCTGTATCGTTGAGGCACGCAAGCCTCCCCACCAACGGCAAGGTCCATGGTTCATGAGGGGAGGTTGACTTTGATATTCATTAATAAATCTCTTTGTTATACTGTAGGTACTGGTTAATTTTTCAACGACACCAATACCCATGCCCTACCATGTCATTAATTTTGTTGTGGGTTTTAAGGAATTAAATTGATTTTACATGCAAGCTAGCCTATGGTGGTAGCAGTTCTCCATCTGTCAAACGACTAAAAAGTCGTAACCACCACATCCAAGACGTGCCACATTTATCAATAGCGCAAGGAAATCTGACTAGTGGCCCGAGAGTGGATCACGCTGAGTTGGCTAACTTGGTGTAAGGCATTGCAAAGCACGAGCTGTACTGACATAACCTTATTCCTCTGCCGGTTTTGGTTCATAAAACAATCATCACTGGAGGGGAAGCTGGACATTTGTCATTTACATATACTCACTGGTACAGGGCAGTTCACTATGAATTTGCCTCTGCCTCGGCTGACACAATATTTGCTGATCATTACAGCTAAATGTCAGAAGATCAAGCCCACACGCTTGAAATACGGTAATCACACTCGTCTGGTTACGTTTTATGTCACAGCCAAGTGCTAAAGATAGCATAAACAGAACTCAGGAAAAATATGATATTCGCTAGTCATTACAATATATTATGTAGAAACATCACGCTCACAAGCTTGAAACATGGTCCATATTTCAAGCTTATGATCCTCATCTTCTAGCGTAATTTGTTGAAATGATTATCTCGTGTAGTGTGAGCCAAGATAGAAGAAACTTCATAATTAAATGCTGTTGTACCGATATGTATGTGTAAATCACCACGGTCCAGCTTTCTCTCCAGTGACGATGCTTTTATGACCCGAAACCGGTACAGGAATACAGTTTCGTCGGTACAGCTGGTGGGTTGCATTGGGTTATTTCAAATACTTGACACATATAGACTGTCGCTTCAAGAAAATTCAAAGTTTGAATGTACTCTGAACGAGAGAAGCTCATGTTACTACTTTAGTTTCCTGCTGGCGTTCACACAAACTATGGAAATTGAAAGGGGACCGTAACGATTGTGAAGAAGGCGGATTATAATTAAATGGGAGATGACTAACATTTTGTCTGGTGAGCTTATTATCACAGTTTTAGAATATTAATCATAAACTGACATCTTAACTCACTTTCTGGTCTCCTTTTAGCTTGCACAGTTTGTGTAAGCTTCAGTCTATGTTAGTAAACAATTAAACTGGACAGATATTCCTATACGTAGTTTGCCTACGCGCGGTGGTTAGAAACAGTCTGGAAAGCTTGTAAGGTTGTTGCAGGGCAGGTTGTGCTGAGAAATAACTGTTAAGGAAAAAAATTGGATAGGTTACGCCCTGTTTCCCAGTTAATTAACATTGGAGTTGGAAAATCAGGCCGTAGCTGGTGCAAATTCAAGAGGTCAGTGAGATACAACTAGAATCAGTTGTTCTCATAACACATATGACAGCGCGCGAGACAGCTCAGCCCCTGGCTCGGGTTCGACCTTTCCTATCGTCTCATAGCCATTTTTTTTATCGCTGTGTTGTTCGGTTTTAGGAAACACAACTTCTGGCGGGCCACTTGAAATGGTGTGCCCAACGGACTGATTGGCTAATTTCAGTGCTAATAAACTCATATCGAATTTATTCTTAAAAATTATTTTTCAGACCAACCTACTCTGCAACAACCTTCCAAGCTTACCGAATTTTTGCTGTCCACCCTGTACAACTACTTGCATGACCAACAAATATTTTATATTCAGTATTTCACATAATTATTGATAGAATTTAAATATTTTAAATGCTAATATTGTCTACTCTTCAAGGGATATTATTTTCCGGTAAAGTTATAGCACAATAAGTAAGGTATTGAAATTAAAAAACTTGTGTTTCATTTGAGGCCGTGTAACTTACAGCTCACAAATTACCCAGGACATTATGAGCACCTACCTAATAGCCGGTATGTCCATCTTCGGCACCACATCTCCACCCACAAGTCACCTAAGTCCCGTAAATAGCGGGCATTGGGGCGATGAGCTCTGACGACGCATTCAATCACATCCCAGATGTGTTCGATTGGGCAAGGTTCGCAGGAGAGCTTCTGTAAAGTTTGGAAGGTAGGAGGCGAGGTACTGGCGGAAGTAAAGCTGTGAGGACGGGGCGTGAGTCGTGCTTGGGTAGCTCAGTTGGTAGAGCACTTGCCCGCGAAAGGCAAAGGTCCTGAGTTCGAGTCTCGGTCCGGCACACAGTTTTAATCTGCCAGGAAGTTTCTCTTCGAAAGTTTTTCTCTCTAATACCTCCCACAAAATAATGAACCAAAAATATCGGTGACTACATTTTCGCCATACATGCAGTGAAGCTTAACCATTAGGGATGATACGAGGGTTATTCAATAATTAAACAGACAAGTTGGTCTGGACAAAAAGAGGGTTTATTTTTACAAAACAATACTTTTTCTACTTTTAAACATAATCCCCTTGAACATTTATGCACTTGTTCCAATTGTCTACATACCTTTTTATTCCGGCTGCAAAGAGCTGTTTGAACCAATTTCCCACAAATTTTTCACCTCCTCATTGTCCTTGAACCTCTTCCTACGCAATGCCTCGTTTAGTGAGTGCTACATCAAGACTGTAAGAGGGATGAGGCAGTACTTCCCAGCCCATTTTAGCGATAGTTTCACGGGTTGCTTGAGCAATATGAGCTTGTGCATTGTTGGAGAACACCTCTCCGCTGAGATCCACGACGTCTCTCTCTCATGACTGGCTTCACCATGTTTAAAGGCAAATCCGAGTAGTATTGGCTCTTCATTGTACGCCTCTCTTCAAGGTAATCACAAACAACCGGACCTTCAGCATCCCAAAACACCGTGAACACCACTTTTCCTGCTGATGGTTGGATTTTGTATTTTTTCTTGACAGGTGAATTGGTGTGCTTCCACTCCATGCTTTGTCTTTTTGACTCTGGCTCATAATAGTGAACTCAAGTTTCATCACAAGTTAATATTTTGTTGAAGAAGTTCTCACCTTCTCTTTCATAACGTTCCTTTAGCTCTGTGCACATTCTCAACCTTGTTTCCTTGTTTAGCCATGTCAACTCCTTTGGGACTCGTGTTGCACATGTTTTTAGGTACTTCAGTTTGTTACAGATTATGTTATTAAATGTACCAGTACTAACTTGAACGTTATCAACTATCATTTTCACATTCAATCTGCGGTTGACGCAAATTACGTCATCAATTCCACTTTCGAGTGAGGGAGTTGAAACTGCAACTGGTCGGCCAGAACCGTGTTCGTCACTCACTGAGTCGCGACCATTTTTGAAGTGCTCTGCCAACGTGTAGAAATTTGAATGATTCATACAGCCCTCATTATAAACGTCAGACATTTTACAGTATAGATTCACTGGTTTCTCGGCTTCATCAAATAAAAAACGAATAACAGAACGTTGCTCAACTGATGTGGACGTTTCAAGCGGACTCGCCATCTTGAAATGTATTTTTGAGGTTATAAACAAAACAATGTTGATACATCAGCTGATCAGGGCTCATCCCAGTGATGTCAACTTAAAGCCATAAAAGTACCAAGCTTGCCCTAGTAACAGTTTTTCCCCAGACCAATTTGTCTCTTTAATTATTTAATGACCCTCGTACTTCAAGATACCAATTCTTTACTATCAATTATATTCTCAACACACTTCGTAGACAGTATTGAGATATTCCAATTAAAGATCCTAAAATAGTACGGTTTTATGATACATACTTCAACAGATACTGCGTAGTAAATATGAACAAGCTTGAAAAAATAGCTTTTCATAAAATAAAGTGAAAAATGACCCAGACTCTGTTTTTACGTGGAAGTTTCGTTATTGAAAGATTTGATGGGTGGTGGAAAGGGGATAGTTGTAAGAAACTAATTTACTGCAGCTTACTCGTGTCCCTGTATTGTTGGTGTTAGGCTATCCAATGACACCATAGGGACCTTGAAGAGAACTCCAGCAGACGGATTGAAACGTCGAGCGATGAAGAAGTTTGAAGAGCAGTACGATGTGGCCTGTCGATTTAGAAAATTTTATCATGGCCTCACTCTTAGTCCTTCATTTCTGTTGTTCCCTTAAGATTCTAGTATATAGCTTGCGACTCCCTGCTGCCTACATCTGTTTTTTCGTAAAAATTTCAAAAATATTGTACTACACTGCCTGGCAAGAAAAGGGAAGCACCACGAAGGGGAGCATGAAACGAAATAAAACTTCACAGTATGAGAGAGGATATTCTGTTATTTCAGTGGTTTCAATATTGAGTCAGATTTACAAAGTATTTGGTGGTATGAGTTCACTAAACAGAATGACGCTGCACATCCTCTAGGTCGGAACCATGCAGTGATTGGATTGCGAATGGTGTCACAAAGTCGTTGTATCCTCTCCTCAGGCGAGCTGACAAGTAACTTTTGCAACTGGTCGATGCTATAATGGATACGCGACGGGGGAGCGATTAATGTACATGATGGCACAACGTGAGCTATCGGCGACAGATCTGGAGATTTTGCTGGCCACGGGAATTTAGAACGCAATAGGACTTCTGGATCAAAAACAGTACAGTGTGTGCGGCGTGTGCTACACTTCTTTTTGTGTGACATCATGCATATCAGTGACTTCATCTTCCACACCAGGGACATCATCAAGCCACACCCTCCTTCCCTTTCCCTTCCTCCTTTCCATTCTATCAAAATCCGAGATAGCCAAAGTAGCCTAATAGTGCTAATGGGAAATTAAAATAAAAATCCGAGGTGGTTGGAGCAGCAGCCTTACACCCCACCGCTCCTCCTCTCAGCCAATCACCAGGGTGATATTAAAATTAGGAGTGAAAAGGTGCCAAGTTTCATTATTTCCTTGAAAGTCAAAGCTATCTTCATATATGGGGGTTGTCCAGAAAGAAAGTTCCGATTGATCACGGTCAGGGAAATCCAGATGAAGCTTTGCGTTGATGCGTTGGGTAGTATCTCTAGTATGACCATCGATCGCATCAAGACGCTCTTTTCAGTTGTGAGCGCACTGTGAGCGAGTAAAGGTTCCTAGAACAACGATGTCTCCCGCCAAGTAGGAGGGCCCACTGAGAGGCTTCGCCTTAATGAATGCAGCCCACATAACACAACTGCCACGCACTTCCTTCTTCATCGATGTTCTCAGCCGCACTCTGCAGGGGCAGTGAAGACGCTCCTGCAGCCTTTTCGATGGGAAGTGTTCGATCACCAACAGCACAGTTTATGCCGTCAGACACAGTGAACACGTACGATTTTAAAAGATATTTTAAATCTTCAACACTTTTTAGAACATCATCATTTGCTAATAGTTGTTTCTTACAATTTGAGTAAGTACTAAGACAACTCCATTAGACAACCAAGATTTGACGGTTGTATATGCTTTAGTAAAATCTAAAAGGCACATAATTATATTCTGCAAGCAGACTGTACATAATATGTGTAACATATTCCTCAATGAAACATTTAAACAATATGTTGTGCCGGTCGGTGTGGCCGAGCGGTTCTAGGCGCTTCAGTCTGGAACCGCGCGACCGCTACGGTTGCAGGTTCGAATCCTGCCTCGGGCATGGATGAGCGTGATGTCCTTAGGTTAGTTACGTTTAACTACTTCTAAGTTCTAGGAGACTGATGACCTCAGTTGTTAAGTCCCACAGTGCTCAGAGCCATTTGAACCAACCTGTCGTAATGATACAGAAAGACTTTATTGTAATAAAAGATTCACACTCATCGTACACTAGAAAAGCAAGAGAGTGTTCAGAATCAGTGAAACACTTCCTCTGGAGCAGGTGTATCATTTTATAATCACTTCAGGAAAGGTTAGTATATCACCAGTGACGTTATATGTAAGAAATAAATGCTCCTGTGAGTCAGACTAGGTGCCACAACAGGCTTCTTTTAGAGATGTAGTATTCTTATCTCTCATTATTCTTCTGTGTGATACTTTGTGAATAGGAACTGATTTCTTTTTCCAGTAGACACGTAGAACTACATACCAATAATTTCGAAACTATGTTCGCGTTATTCACACTTCTGTGGTATGTCATGCACATTCAACTATTTTTGAGAAAGTCAGATCGGGAGGACTGATGGCTAAGAATCTTCACTGCACCTTAGACGCACTGATCAGAGCAGAAACATTACGAGCCCAGCTCACTGTGACGCTGGATGCCTCCCGGTGGCGTTGCGGGCACGTGACACGGTAACGAAAGTATGTAAGCGGAACAGGCCTGAACAGGGGATCACCCTAGCGAAGATATGGGCGGCAGAGAGGGAAATACATCTAGACAAACGACTTCCACAAAGGTTAAATTATTACGCAGAATATGTGAACGAGTATCTCGAAAACGGCGACGCTCGTCAAATGTTCTCATGCTACTGTCGTGGGAATCTACGAAAAGAGGTAGAAGGACAGTGAAACTACCACGAGGCGTTAAGTTGCTGGACGTCCACGACTCTTCACAAAACGTGGGGGTTCACTGGCTTGTCTGTTCTGTAAAGTAGGATAGATGGGATGACCTGGCATCTCTACTGAAAAAGCACAGTGCTGGTGCAAGCACAAGAGCTTTGGGGAACACTGTTCATCGTCCGTTGTTGAACATAGAGTTTCACAGGAAACCAACTCCATATGTTCACATGTTGACCCAACACCATCGTCAATTACGACTGCACTGGGCATGGGACAATCGGTATTCGACCATGGGTCAACGGAAACGTGTCAGCGGGTGAATCATTTTTTTTTTTCTATACTAGGTAGGTCATCATCATTACAAACGCTGTCACTGAGGTAAACGGTGGCTCGAAACATGCAGTTCGCCAGAGTCGCAGGTTGATGAGAGCAGTATTATGCTATGGGAGACATTCTCCTGCATTTTCATGGGACCAGTGGTAGTAATCAAAGACGCGCTGACAGTGCGAACCATATGAATCTCTTCCCCAATGGCGATGTTGCATTCCAGCACTATAATAGTCCGTATCTCGGAGCCAGAACCGTGGTCTGAAGAGCATTATAGTGAACTCAAGTTGATATGTCGGCGACCAAATTCGCTTTATGGAAATCCTATAGAACTCATCTCGATCGCAATCAGGCGCCATCTCCATGTACGGATATCTGCGGACTGTTATTTACATGGGTAATATGACCTGTGCACAGACATTTAATGCCACGTATGGTATAACAGGTGTAGGATTCGTTATGAATAGGAACGTAGGGCAGAGGGTGTGTTACTGTGAACAGTTCAGTGACCGGGTTGTTCTAATCAGAATCGACAGCAGACCAATACCGACAACGATAGTTCAGGTATACATGCCGCCGTCGCAAGCTGAAGATGAGCAGATAGAGAAAGTGTATGAGGATATTGAAAGGGTAATGCAGTACGTAAAGGCGGACGAAAATCTAATAGTCATGGGTGACTGGAATGCAGTTGTAGGGTAAGGAGTAGAAGAAAAGGTTACAGGAGAATATGGACTTGGGACAAGGAATGAAAGAGGAGAAAGACTAATTGAGTTCTGCAACAAGTTTTAGCTAGTAATAGCGAATACCCTGTTCAAGAGTCACAAGAGGAGGAGGTATACTAGGAAAAGGCCTGGAGATACGGGAAGATTTCAATCAGATTACATCATGGTGAGACAGAGATTCCGAAATCAGATACTGGATTGTAAGGCGTACCTAGGAGCACATATAGACTCAGACCACAATATAGTAGTGATGAAGAGTAGGCTGAAGTTCAAGACATTAGTCAGGAAGAATAAATACGCAAAGAAGTGGGATACGGAAGTACTAAGGAATGACGAGATACGTTTGAAGTTCTCTAAAGCTATAGATACAGCAATAAGGAACAGCGCAGTAGGCAGTACAGTTGAAGAGGAATGGACATCTCCAAAAAGATCAGAAGTTGGGAAGGAAAACACAGGTACAAAGAAGGTAGCTGCGAAGAAACCATGGGTAACAGAAGAAATACTTCAGTTGACTGATGAAAGGAGGAAGTACAAACATGTTCCGGGAAAATCAGGAATATAGAAATACAAGTCGCTGACGAATGAAATAAATAGGAAGTGCAGGGAAGCTAAGACGAAATGGCTGCAGGAAAAATGTGAAGACATCGAAAAAGATATGATTGTCGGAAGGACAGACTCAGCATACAGGAAAGTCAAAACAACCTTTGGTGACATTAAAAGCAACGGTGGTAACATTAAGACTGCAACGGGAATTCCACTGTTAAATGCAGAGGAGAGAGCAGATAGGTGGAAAGAATACACTGAAAGCCTTTATGAGGATGAAGATTTGTCTGATGTGATAGAAGCAGAAACAGGAGTCGATTTAGAAGAGATAGGGGATCCAACATTAGAATCGGAATTTAAAAGAGCTTTGGAGGACTTACGGTCAAATAAGGCAGAAGGGATGGATAACATTCCATCAAAATTTCTAAAATCATTGGGGGAAGTGGCAACAAAACGACTATTCACTTTGGTGTGTAGAATATATGAGTCTGGCGATATACCATCTGACTTTCGGAAAAGCACCATCCACACAATTCCGAAGACGGCAAGAGTTGACAAGTGCGAGAATCATCGCACAATCAGCTTAACAGCTCAGGCATCGAAGCTGCTTACAAGAATAATATACAGAAGAATGGAAAAGAAAATTCAGAATGCGCTAGGTGACGATCAGTTTGGCTTTAGGAAAAGTAAAGGGACGAGAGAGGCAATTCTGACGTTACGGCTAATAATGGAAGCAAGGCTAAAGAAAAATCAAGACACTTTCATTGGATTTGTCGACCTGGAAAAAGCATTCGACAATATAAAATGCTGCAAGCTGTTCGAGATTCTGAAAAAAGTAGGGGTAAGCTATAAGGAGAGACAGGTCATATACAATATGTACAACAACTAAGAGGGAATAATAAGAGTGGACGATCAAGAACGAAGTGCTCGTATTAAGAAGGGTGTAAGACAAGGCTGTAGCCTTTCGCCCCTACTCTTCAATCTGTACATCGAGGAAGCAATGATGGAAATAAAAGAAAGGTTCAGGAGTGGAATTAAAATACAAGGTGAAAGGATATCAATGATACGATTCGCTGATGACATTGCTATCCTGAGTGAAAGCGAAGAAGAATTAAATTATCTGCTGAACGGAATGAACAGTCTAATGAGTACACAGTATGGTTTGAGAGTAAATCGGAGAAGAAGGTAATGAGAAGTAGTAGAAATGAGAACAGCGAGAAACTTAATATCAGGATTGATGGTCACGAAATCAATGAAGGTAAGGAATTCTGCTACCTAGGCAGTAAAATAACCAATGACGGACGGAGCAAGGAGGACATCGAAAGCAGACTCGCTATGGCTAAAAAGGCACTTCTGGCCAAGAGAAGTCTATTAATATCAAATACAGGCCTTAATTTGAGGAAGAAATTTCTGAGGATGTACGTCTGGAGTACAGCATTGTATGGTAATGAAACATGGACTGTGGGAAAACCGAAACAGAAGAGAATCGAAGCATTTGAGATGTGGTGCTATAGACGAATGTTGAAAATTAGGTGGACTGATAAGGTAAGGAATGAGTAGGTTCTACGCAGAATCGAAAGGAATATGCGGAAAACACTGATAAGGAGAAGGGACAGGAGAGTTGTAGAGGGCAAAAACTGTAGAGGAAGACAGAGATTGGAATACGTCAAGCAAATAATTGAGGACGTAGGTTGCAAGTGCTACTCTGAGGTGAAGAGGTTAGCACAGGAAAGGAATTCGTGGCGGGCCGCATCAAACCAGTCAGTAGACTGATGACCAAAAAAAATGTCCAGAAACCTGTCGACAAACTGTCGGAGCCCTGTTATGCATAATCAGTGATGTATTTCGCTCCAAAGACAGACAAGCAAGCTGTTAAGTGGGTGGTCATAATGTTTTGGTTGATCAGTGTATCTGACATTGACACGTCTCACGCTCAGTATTGGATGGCACCGACCATTCTGGAACATGAAAATCCTTAAAGTGTGTTGTGGTATCACATATCGATACCACACCATGGGCATCGAAATTGGCAGCGCGAACTTCGAGTTTCCTTCAGACTGCTGAGCCACACCTGCAGCTGCTGGGTACCACGAGCGCCCTCTGCACCAAAATATAGAACGGCCGGCGGCAGCCAGACGGATCACTGGCTCTTGGAGCCTCTTCTGTACTTCACTCTACACAAACTGCCGGCCGGAACCAAGAGACCGCTACGGTTGCAGGTTCGAATCCTGCCTCGGGCATGGATGTGTGTAATAGTTAGGTTTAAGTAGTTCTAAGGTCTAGGGGACTGATGACCTCAGATGTTGAGTCCCATAATGCTCAGAGCCATTTGAACGCTACGCAAACACCGTCTAGTCGCTGCTCTGAAGCCATCGTTCATGCTTTAGTTCAGAGAGCCTCATCCATGTTGACACTGACAACTGCATTTCTTGCTGCACTATTTTTAATGAGTGTTCGTATGCCTGGAGAAATCCAATTTAAGTAAATTTTCTGTAAACTTATTCGCTGCTCATTTCTGCTCCTGTTCAGCTTTCCTACGACGACAGTTGCCGCGCCAATCGGTAGTCCACCTCTCCTTGCTATTGTGAACGTAGTCATACACAACATGTGTAATTTACGAGGGGCGACAATAAAGTAATGAGACTGATTTTCTTTACAAGATGTAGCAACCCTGCAGGCTTGCGTAGGCACAATATCTTTGACTTTGCTTCTAGTCCAAGGGGCACATCGATGCAACTGGTCAGTCGTTAGTTGTGCTGTAATAAGTTAACATGTGTTTGTGTCTCTCGTCACGGAAATGGAACCACATAATATTGCGCAACGGCATGCCATTCCTTTTTGCGTTAAATTGGGTGAAAACACGACGACAACGTACCGTAAGCTTCAGAAGGCTTTTGGAGAGGAGGTTATGTCAAGGGCTCAAGTTTTTCGTTGGCATAAAATGTTTAGTTAAGGCAGAACGAATGTTGAAGATGAAGACCGCAGTGGACGACCATCAACCTCACGGACGGATGTCAACTTGGCCACGGTGCATGAACTCGTGCGATCTGATCGAAGATTATCCGTGAAAATGATTGCAGATGAACTGAATATCAATCGAGAAAAGGTTCGTCTAATAATAACTGAAGATCTTGGTATGAGAAGGATTTGTGCAAAAATGGTCCCCAAAAATCTCACACCACAACAGCGAGAAACACGGAAAAATGTGGCAGCTGATCTGTTAGAGCAAACGGAAATCAATCCAGACTTGTTGAGCCGTGTTATCACTGGTGATGAAAGTTGGTTTTCTTCAGTACGATCCAGAGACAAAATGCCAAAATTCGCAATGGTGCTCAAAGCGATCACCCAGACCAAAAAAAGCTCGCAAGTCAAAGTCAAAAGTAAAATGCATGTTTGTGTTCTTCTTTGATTCCAAGGGAATTGTTCATAAAGAGTGTGTGCCTCCTGGACAAACAGTTAACCAATATTACTACAGAGAAATTTTAGAAAGACTTCGTAAAAGAGTTCTTCGTGTCCGTGCCAACATTGCTGATAATATGATTCTGCATCACGATAATGCACCATCCCATACTGCTCTGACAGTACAGCAATTTTTAACCTCAAAACAAATTTCAGTATTACAACAGCCACCTTATTCGCCACATATCGCTCCATGCGACTTTTTTTCTATTTGCAAGAGCCAAAACGGCGGTCAAGGGACACCGTTTTCAAACAACACAAATGTCCAAAAAGCTGTGACGAGGGTCTCGGAAGATATTACAGAAGATGAGTTCCAGAAATGTTACTATCAATAGCAGAAGCACTGGAAAAAGTGTGTGCAATCAGAAGGCAACATTTTTTTTTTTTTACATCAGTCTCATTACTCTATTGCCGCACCTCGTACTGCCATCCTCACCAAAATTCTTCAAGCTTTGTAACAGCTAAACACTGCAGTCTAATATTATAAGAAGTAATTATTAACAAACTGCATAGATTGTATTATCAGTTATGTCAGCAATACTTATAATTTGCGAAGGGTAAATGGATGACATCGGGTATAATGATGATGGTGACGATAATGATGATTGTAGTGGTGGTGGTGGTGGTGGTGGTGGTGGTGGTGGTGGTGGCGGCAACGTCGTCTCTGATGGGAGCAGAAACAATGACTAAGCTACAGCAGTGATTCTTCTAGTTTCTATGGCACGGTACCTCGCTGAATGAGTAGGTAAAAATGTGAGTATTAAGCAATAATGTGATTACTGAGTGGTAGTCAAGAAATTTTCTATATTTTTGGTTGGTTGATTTGGGAGATGGGACCCAACAGCGAGGTCATCCAACCCATAGGATCAGGGAAGCATGGGGGAGGAAATCGATCGTGGCCTTTGAAAGGAACCATCCCGGAATTTGCCCAAAGCGATTTAGAGAAATCACGGAAAACCTAAATCAGGATGGCCGGACGCAGATTTGAACAGTCGGCCTGCCGAACGCAAGTCTAGTGTGCTAACCACTGGGCCACCTCGCTCGGTCTATCTTTCGTTTCCACACTTCGAAAGAACATGATCCAACTACGAGATATTCCGAAAACTCAGTCTCTACAACAAATGGAAATGGAATGAGCGTTTGGCGCCATTGGCTGGGAGGCCCCTTACGGGGCAGGTTCAGCCGCCTTGGTGCAGGTCTTACTACATTCGACGCCGCATTGGGCGACCTGCGCTTCGGATGGGGATGAAATGATGATGAATACAACACAACACCCACTCCATGAGCGGAGAAAATCCCCGACCCAGCCGGGAATCGAACGCGGGCACATAAGACAGCAATCCGTCACGCTGACCACTCAGCTATTAGGGCGGACAGTCTTTACAATAGAGAACAGACAAGCAGACGTTGCAACTCTTCGGCTCAGATTTCCGAATAAATTTTTTTTTCTACTTTTAAGGGTGCACACTTAACAGGTCAAAATGTTCCACAACTTACGAGCCAGAACACGCTTATCAGCAGTTACTCATCGCCTCTAGTGATAAGATATCTGGGCGCATTTGCTTGCATTCTTCTCTACATGCTGGATACTGCATAGGTGTGTTTTCAGTTCCATGGAATCGAATATGATAACTCTCCGTCTGTTCCCAAGATCCAGCGTGTAATGCAGCATTGAATATGTCTCTCACCTGATGGAATGTCTCATACGCGACTGATATTGAGCCATCATAATCTAAGGTAGCTCCTCTAACTTTCAGCTGGAGCAAATAAGCAGACTATTCGCCACCATTGGCTTGTACAAAAAATTACATTAGAAACATTGGAAGAGGACACTTAACAACGCTGTGTTACTGCTTTTTTTTGGCACCAACAAACATAACACTATACAGGGTGGTCCACTGATAGTGGCCGGGCCAAATATCTCACGAAATAAGCGTCAAACGAAAAAGCTACAAAGAACAGAACTCGTCTAGCTTGAAGGGGGAAACCAGATGGCGCTATGGTTGGCCCGCTAGACGGCGCTGCCATAGGTCAAAAATATATCAACTGCATTTTTTTTAATAGGAACCCCCATTTCTATTACATATTCGTGTAGTACGTAAAGAAATATGAATGTTTTAGTTGGACCGCTTTTTTCGCTTTGTGATAGCGCTATCTGGTTTCCCCCTTCAAGCTGGACGATTTTCGTTCTTCGTAGATTTTTCGTTTGACGCTTATTTCGTGAGGTGTTTGGCCTGGCCGCTATCAATGGACCACCCTGTATATCTTCCTGATCATCGGTCTGGATGCATGATCTCTAGTGACCTGATAGTTCGATACCTCCCTCATGTATGTGTCCTGTTTATCTTCGGCATTGTTTGGTTAACGAACCGAGTGAAATTTACAAACAACTTGGCGGTATGAGCCCGCTTGTCAGTATAGCATTGCACTCCTTCTTTGACATCGCATACGGTGTGCGGAAATTGAACGTGGTCTAACTCATGGATGACATCAATTTGAAATGTTTGTGTTTTAATTTTCAAGTCGAGTAATATTTATTATAATGCCCCTGTTATTGTGCCTATGTGAGGCAAAAGACCGCACTGAATTTACGATCTGATGTCTGAGGCTAGACATCCAAATGTGGACTGTGGAACGAACCGACAAGCCGCAACCAAAGAAGAAACTGTGAACCTCTATCTCCACAAGGTTCTTTCGGTACTAGGTGAGAAACTCAACGACAGTCAGTACTTTGTTCTTGTGCTGCATCAATTGTATTACCACCTGAAAATTGCGCAGCTGTTTGTATCATATTGCTACAACCTGTCAAGCATGTTTGTAAATGGTTTTACATAACGCGCTTGTCTGCAAATAAGTTCCTTTTCCAAATGTTTCTTTTCCATATGTGTTTTTCTCGATCTTCCCTAGTGGATGCATTGCTTTGAACGAAACGTTTTCAGGTAATACGTGCAAGTTAAAAACTGAGAAGGAAAAGAATTAATAATCTAAATGAGTAGCCATCCACATCAAAAATAGAAAACAACAATTTGCGGAAGCCACAAACTAAACTAATTTACGATATTTGTTGCCAACGTGCACTTTAAACTTAGTTTCAGTCATTTTGCTGGGAAACGAACCAGAAATTTTTTAATTGCCAATTGGACTTGACACTGCTTACACACAACATTAAACCGCTGTTGCCTGTCAAACTGGTGTTATTTGAAACTTCACAGTACACTTGACCCCGGACACTGATTCACTGCCAGTGTACACCTGCAGCAAGCTTGTACTTAAATGTATATTTTAAAGTACATTGAAACAGTGGGTGTAGTCACTGATAATGCACAGAAGTTTTTGATTTTGTTTGCTTAAAAAATTGACATATACAAATGTTCACTTATGTAAGTTACGCAACATCTTCAGTAGCCTACTACGAATCGTTCGATTCTCAGTTACTAGTATCATTATGTACTACCGCACCATCGTCAGTAGGAGGAAGACTGCACTGCAGTTCCTTCTTTAAATCCTCGCACGAACGAAAGAATGGGTGACATCGAAATAAATGTCCAAGGAATAGAAAAGCAACTGAAATCAGTCAACAGAGGAAAGTCCACTGGACCTGACGGGATACCAATTCGATTCTACACAGAGTACGCGAAAGAACTTGCCCCCCTTCTAACAGCCTTGTACCAAATCTCTAGAGGAACGGAAGGTTCCAAATGATTGGAAAAGAGCACAGGTAGTTCCAGTTTTCAAGAAGGGTCGTCGAGCAGATGCGCAAAACTATAGGCCTATATCTCTGACATCGACCGGTTGCCGAATCTTAGAACATGTTTTTTGCTCGCGTATCACGTCGTTTCTGGAAACCCAGAATCTACTCTGTAGGAATCTGTGGTGTCACCGCCAGACACCACACTTTCTAGGTTGTAGCCTTTAAATCGGCCGCGGTCCGTTAGTATACGTCGGACCCGCGTGTCACCACTATCAGTGATTGCAGACCGAGCGCCGCCACACGGCAGGTCTAGAGACTTCCTAGCACTCGCCCCAGTTGTACAGTCGACTATGCTAGCGATGGTTCACTGACAAATTACGCTCTCATTTGCCGAGACGATAGTTAGCATAGCCTTCAGCTACGTCATTTGCTACGACCTAGCAAGGCGCCATTATCATTTGCTATTTATCTTGTGATGCATGTACCGTCAGACCGATGTTCACCAATTATGGATTAAAGTTAAGTATTCCAGAATTTACGTACCTTTTTTGCTAGTCTCAATTCCTTGTCATTTTCCAGACCTCACGCCAGCCTGCGTGAGCTTAAACGCGTGCCTTTCGGCTTCCTCCTAGTGGATTGGCTGTCTTGCCAAGCCACAACAGAATCAACATGGATTCCGGAAACAGCGATCGTGTGAGACCCAACTCGCTTTATTTGTTAATGAGACCCAGAAAATATTATACACAGGTTCCCAGATAGATGGCGCCGGCCGGAGTGGCCGAGCGGTTCTAGGCGCTACAGTCTAGTACAGCGCGACCGCTACGATCGCAGGTTCGAATCCTGCCTCGGGCATGGATGTGTGTGATGTCCTTAGTTAGATTTAGGTAGTTCTAAGTTCTAGGGGACTGCTGACCGTAGCAGTTAAGTCCCATAGTGCTCAGAGCCATTTGAATCATTTTGAACTCAGGTAGATGCCATTTTCCTAGACTTCCGGAAGGCGTTCGATACAGTTCCGCACTGTCGCCTGATAAACAAAGTAAGAGCCTACGGAATATCAGACCAGCTGTGTGGCTGGATTGAAGAGTTTTTAGCAAACAGAACACAGCATGTTGTTCTCAATAGAGAGACGTCTACAGACGTTAAAGTACCCTCTGGCGTGCCACAGGGGAGTGTTATGGGATCATTGCTTTTCACAATATATATAAATGACCTAGCAGATAGTATCGGAAGTTCCATGCTGCTTTTCGCGGATGATTCTGTAGTATACAGAGAAGTTGCAGCATTAGGAAATTGCAGCGAAATGCAGGAAGATCTGCAGCGGATAGACATGTGGTGCAGGGAGTGGCAACTGACCCTTAGGATAGACAAATGTAATGTATTGCAAATATGCATACGGAACGATTTGAAGTGGAATGATCATATAAAATTAATTGTTGGTAAAGCGGGTACCAGGTTGAGATTCATTGGGAGAGTCCTTAGAAAATGTAGTCCATCAACAAAGGAGGTGGATTACAAAACACTCGTTCGACCTATACTTGAGTATTGCTCATCAGTGTGGGATCCGCACCAGATCGGGTTAACGGAGGAGATAGAGAAGATCCAAAGAAGAGCGGCGCGTTTCGTCACAGGGTTATTTGGTAACCGTGATAGCGTTACGGAGATGTTTAACAAACTCAAGTGGCAGACTCTGCAAGAGAGGCGCTCTGTATCGCGGTGTAGCTTGCTGTCCAGATTTCGAGAGGGTGCGTTCTGGATGAGGTATCGAATATATTGCTTCCCCCTTCTTATACATCCCGAGGAGATAACGAATGTAAAATCAGAGATTCGAGCGCGCACGGAGGCTTTCCGGCAGTCGTTCTTCCCGCGAACCATACTCGAGTGGAACAGGAAAGGGAGGTAATGACAGTGGCACGTACGGTGCCCTCCGGCACACACAGTTGGGTGGCTTGCGGAATATAAATGTAGATGTAGATGTAGATGTTGACCTGTGAAATTTGGAAGATGAGATACCGACAGAAGTAAAGCTGTGAGGAACTGGCATGAGTAGTGCTTGATTGGCTTAGTTTTCAATTGCCAGGAAGTTTCATATCAGCGCACACTCTGCTGCAGAGTGAGAAAATCATTCTGGAAACATTCTCCTGGCTATTGCTAACCCCTGTCAGCGCAATATCCTTTCTTGTACGAGTGCTAGTCCACAAGTTTCGGAGGAGATTTCTGTGATGTTCGGTAGTTAAGAGACAAGGCACTGCCGAAAGCGGAGCTATGAGGACGAGCTCTGAGTCGTGCATGTTAGAGCACTTGGTCGCACAAGACCAACGTCACGGATTGGAGTCCCAATCCGGGGCACAATTTCAATCTGCCAAGAAGATCCAGATAAGCCACTACTACTCCGCAACGCACTGCATTCACAATCTAATGAGCAGTCTTGTTCCTCCGTAGTTCAGACTGCTGTTGCGAGACAAGCGATACAGTTTAGAAACTGCATTTTTGCGATTAATTCCGTTGCCCGATACTACTCGACCTCCTCCTACACTCAGAAACACATGGTTAAAACCAACATTTGTGTATGAAGCGGGACATAAATCGCGACCTCCCAGTTCTTCCTCATGTTAGCAACATCCATTTATTATTACCATTTCGTACGATGAAATTTTTATCCTCAACCTCCTGTAATCTCCCCACGGAGAATTACTCGCCACCACGCAATAATTAATAATGGTCAATCAAATCATCCACATTTATTTACGTTTGAAAAGTATCTGATCAGATTTTCTAGTAATATATGCGCCGACAGCTCGTCGACGCCAAGGTATTTTTCTAGTACGTTTATTCTTTGGAACAACAGAGGTACAGATATGTATGCTCCATGGTTATTATAGTGGGAGAAAGGAACAGCTTCGGAAGTATCGGTTGGAAGATTGTCGGATTGCTAAAGGAGATTTATTTACTCTTCTTCGCGCTAAAGCGAGCTAGGAAAGTTTGTGCCGCTAGCGTGATAGATAAAGAGAAAGAATAACCTGTAAAAGAAAATTACATGAGACTTGGAACCAATAGAAAACGGAACATGTACGGAAATGGATTCAATATACAATTTTCCTCAGAAATAAAGTTTGTGACCATTTTATTCTAGAGTGAATGACGAATGAGTTCTCTGTCTGAACCATTGATGATTGTCTGGGCCCTGTAATTAATTAGGAAGTTTCAGCTGTGACGAAGAGAGCCTGCAATCTCTGAGTTTTTATAAATCATCCAAAAGGGCTTCGTCCACATCTGAAATTTTAGATCTGTCGTAAACTGAACGAATTGTTCAAACGATCGATTTTCCCAACTGAATGCAGCGCTTAATAATAATAACAAATGTAAAGATCTTTTCCAGCAAGCCAGCCGCTGAACATTAAGACGAAGGGCTCCACCAGAGATTCTACTAGGCTGATTTCACGTAAATAATATAGTTAAACTGTACACAGATAAAGGACAGAGAGAGAGAGAGAGAGCGAATGAAATTCGAGAAATTACTCAGAATCCTCCATTAGCATAATTGTTTGTCTGTCTTTTCACGGATCAGCCTAATAAGAAACCACGAAGCCCTGACTATTGTACCGATTTATGTGTGAGGGTGAAAGAGCGATAAAGGCGAAAGATACACTTCTGTACAGACAAAACATTACACCAAGTTAGCGGCAAGCTGCATTCATATAGATTTTCATCATTTACAGAGTACTCCGATAGGCTATAAATAAAAGATAAATGTACAGAGGAGTACAGAAATATTTAGACGCTCTTTAGTAATAGAATAATATTACAATTCTTGCACGGGAGGGGGGGGGGAGGATTTTTATGTCTTCAATGTGACCCCCATTACCAGCCAAACAACGTCGGTGCCACTGAACTATTGACCGAACTACGGCTGTCAGAGTTGCCTGTGTTATAGCACGTTCAGCGTCGGTGACTTCTCTTGATGAGCCTCTTTTTCGAGATTCCCCACAGGTGGAAGTCAAGATGTGTAAGGCGTGGAGACCGTGGTGGGTACACAACACCCTCTCTTCCACGCATCCATCATCCAGGTAGCTTTTCATCCGAGTAGGCTCTGACATACTTGTGGTAGCGAGGCGGAGCTCCCATCTCGTTGTAGATAAAGTCTTTCATATTCAAACACCTCCCGGATGGCGGGGAAAATTGATACCTGCAGCTTATGAAGATACACCTCACTACTTACGGCGCCTTCAAAGAAGAATGGCCCAATCAAACAGCTCGATGACGCACCACGCCACACATTAACAACCGGTAAACTAACATGTTTGTCCACTTGAACGTGAGGATATTCAGGAGCCCAGTACACGCATTTGTGGCGGTTTACAGTACCGTTAAGTTCTAATTTCGCCTTGTCTCGCCAGATAACCACCCCTGCAGACCGTACATCTTCGCAGAGCGTGCCTGAATCGTGAATTTACTTTGAAAACTTTTTCCTAAGAATTTACTTTATTTATTAGCAATTGATCAAGAACATTAACACATTTAATCACACCATGTGAGCGTGGAAGTAGTTGCCAGTGGGTAACTGATGAAAACAAATTAAGTTTCTTTCAAGAAATGGAAATTTTATTCCTAAAAGCCCTTTTTTTAAAAAACAGGTTTAAAATTATAATCAGAAAGCACCCTCTAAATATCAAGTTACAATTTATTCAGAGGCAGAAAGAACAAATTTTGACAGTATGAGCTTTCGGGCGGAGAACCTTGCCGCTCCTTTTTGACACGGCCGTAGTCACGACCGCTCACAACAACCTCTGAAAGACTACACTGGTGCAAATCTGCAACACACCAGATTACTTAAAACTAAAATTTTTAACAACTCACACAAGCACATAAACTATGCACCCCGTAGGAGGGATGGAAATGGCACAAAACACTAACATTAAAAAAAATTAACTTGCCACGAAAGTTGCAACTTGATTAAAAAAAAACTCTTACGGTGGAAGGGTGGCAACTTTATATACTAACATGACAATTTAAATAAAAAAACCCATGAAATGCAGTCTTCCATAAAATATACAAACATGCTCTAAATTCCACATATACCGCCTCTCAAGATGATAGCCAAGATAAAAACAAATTTCAGGAATTCAGCCGTTACACTTCAAGCAATAAATTCGTTAACACCGAATTCGACAACATGACAGAGGTATGGCAGATTAACAGGGAGATTACTGAACAACCAGAACCGCAGGTTGCTCTAACCCGCCCCTACTCCACAAGGGAAAAACGGACCACCCACTTCAATAATAACCACTTTCCCGCGGGTGGGCAAACGGAGAAGAATGGTGGGACAACCCCAAAACAAAGCGGCTGGTGACCTCACCAAGAAAACTAGTAGAATTTAACAAGCAAATGAAACAACATATCTCCAATCACTTAACTTCTCATAAACTGCGATTTCTGGCGAAGACCTGGCGCAGCACCCCCAAATCGCTCTTCCGAACCGTCCACTGCCAGCCGTTTCAACGGACGCAGGAAGGCGCGCCGATCTCCCATCTCACGACGTCGCAGCTCGCCCCCGCCATCCAGATGTCGTGGGTTCACTCCTGTTGCTCTCGTGTCGACCGCAAAGCTACTAGCCTTCGCTATACAGCGCGGCCCACTGGACTCACGTGGCGACCCCACATGCGCCGACGCTCAAGGCGGACAAGTCATCTAGTGTCTCACAAGGGAACATCCCCATCGCACCCCCCTCAGATTTAGTTGTAAGTTGGCACAGTGGATAGGCCTTGAAAAACTGAACACAGATCGATTGAGAAAACAGGAAGAAGTTGTGTGGAACTATGAAAAAAATAAGCAAAATATACAAACTGGGTCGTCCATGGGTAAGATAGGCAATATTAAGGGGAAAGTGAGGTGAGGAACGCCGTGGTCCCATGGTTAGCGTGAACAGCTGCGGAACGCGAGATCTTTCGTTCAAATCTGCCTTCGACTGAAAATTTTGCTTTCTTTATTTTCGGAAAGTCATGATCTGTCCGTTCGTTCATTGACGTCTCTGTTCACTGTAATAAGTTTAGTGTCTGTGTTTTGCGACCGCACCGCAAAACCGTGCGATTAGTTGACGAAAGGATGTGCCTCTGCAATGGGAACCGAAAACATTTGATCGAAAGGTCATAGGTCAACCGATTCCTCCACAGGAAAACACGTCTGATATATTCTGTACGACACTGGTGACAGCATGTGCGTCACATGACAGGAATATGTTGTCGACCCACCTAACTAGTACACTTGGCGAATGGGTAAAAAGATTCTTCTACCTTGCCCGATTTAGGTTTTCTTGTGGATGTAATAATCACTCCAAAAAAAAAAAGTGATGACAACATAAGAGTTTGTCACTTAAACTGAAAATAAGAAGTAAAAATTTTCGGTCGAGGGAAGGTTTGAACTCAAGACCTCTCGTTCCACAGCTGTCCACGCTAACCACGGGACCACGGCGTTCCTCACCTCACATTGCCCTTACTATTGCCTATATTACACATGGACGACCCAGTTTGTATATTTTGCTTATTTTTTTTTTTCATAGTTCCACACAACTTCTTCATGTTTTCTCGATCGATCTGTGTTCAGTTTTTCAAGGCCTATCCACTGTGCCAACTTATAACTAAATCTGAGGGGGGTGCGATGGGGAGGTTCCCTTGTCAGTGTGCGTCCGACCAACCGATCGATCCAACCGCCAATGACCGTTGCCCGAGCAACTCGAGCAGATTGGCGGCCTAACGCGTGGACTCAGATGTAGGAACTCAGCCCCGACCGGGCGACCACTAGCTGAGTTCTGTTACTGGCGGAGTGGCAAGACTCTCATTTGCTGGCTTTAAAGTTTGATCCAAACGTCAGACATACTAACACTCCGACGACAGACAGACACTAACTGCCGCACAAATGCGAACGATAGACAGACCAGCAACTGGTGACGCGAGACTGACCGAGCCTCACTCCGACTGACTAACCATCACTGGCGAGCTCATAGCGCCCCTTACATGCACGTGAACAGGCAACCTTTCTCCTTTCCCACCAGAGGGAGACACCAAAGCTGCGACTGCCACAGCGGCGCCACCGCCAGAAACGGAGGGCGACCGCTTCACACAACGCGCTGCGGCGCGCTCTTCAAAACAGCAATTTTTTTCTTTCAGGGCTCAGTATTTCACTCACAGTATTCCACCCTCCAATCGGGTCATCCTCGTTCGTAGCGTGCAGCGATCTTGGTATGCACACTTTCCACTTTGCAGCCTTCGGAACCCGTCGAACGTTTGGTCGGCTGACCCCGCTTTACGGACACCTGCTTCACAGATTTTTTAGGTGACCTAGTAAAACACTGCAACAAAGCATCGGTGAAAGCTGAACTTGTTTACGTTTTTGGTCAACCAGACCTTTCCTTACGCACATCCTGAACAGTACCGTCGGCTTCAAATATATCGTGAGTACGATAAACTGTTGAACGTGTTGGTGGCTGAGTTCCGTACACATTGTCGTTGTACCTCTTTCGTACTTTCAATACCGTTTCAATGCGGCGTTGCTTTGCTCAAACGACACTCTTAGTTCATTCATTCGTACACTGTTACCTGTTGTAAAACGAGCGCCAATATCTGTTGAGAAAAGAATGGACTAAACTACCGAGCAAAATTGCAACGATATGCCATTTTGTTCCAAAGATATTAACTATCAAAGAATATCTACATTTTTCTGGGCCCCTCTGTATGCGAAAAATTTATTTTGTTGCTAGAAGTTAGGTACAACCAAGGTTCAATTTAAACGTAATCACCGTAGAAATCGAAGCAGACAAGATTTTCCGTACCTTCTTCATAAAATATTGCCGCCAATGAATTGTGATCGAAGATGACGCCCGTTATTCGTTTCCTGCAAGGACAAGAGAATTACAAATTCACCGAAGACTAAGCGGAGAGCAACTCGAGACAAAAGCATGCATGCTGACTTGTGGAAGATTTCTGTTCCATGACAACAGCGCTCCTCTCGGTGCACGTGCAAAACAACGGCTCTGTCAGCGACTTCAGTGGGACATTTTCAGCCGCCCGCCATACAGTTCCGATCTATCGCTGAGTAAGTTCTATGTTATTATTATATTTTTCCCGAACTGAAGAAGTGCCTAGGAGGACAGCGCATCCAAATTAACGATGAGATTGAAGACAACGTCAACATTTATTTCAATGCTTTGGTGCGAACATTGACCCTCGTGTCTTAAGAATACCAGTACGTCGCTGATACTGGTTGTTGCGAGCGACCGAGAAGGGCCCAGATGGGAGTTGAGGCCACGTGCCAGCCGCAAATGCGCCTGTAGAATCCTTCCGCGTCAGAGGCGGCTGCCAGAATATCCCGCGCTCGGCGAAAAATATAAAGCTAGTGGCGAGCGGCAACAGGGCTCCGGGTTCCGGGAGGCGCGGCGTATTTTGGAAGGCCGACGCGTCGACGTCGGCGTCGGCGTCGGCGTCGTCGGCGGCGTCGGTGGCTGGCGTCGGCCTCGAGCGGCGCCCGACCTATCGATTGCGTCTGGGATAAACAGAGCGCTGAACTTGGCCGGCGCGCGTCTACGCACGTGCGTAGTAGCCATACCCTCAGTATAAGGAGTCGTTCTCGGGCCGAGCAATGAGCCACAGCGAAATTCTAAGTTTCACAGAATACAGTTTATCGCATACGGATTAAATTTCGCAGTTTGAAATTACAACCCGAATTAAATGTGTAGTTATTCAGGATGAGACAGCAAAAATATTAACATTGTGTATTTCCAGTACGTATACGTTGTAACGGAACACCCTCCTCTAGCATTACTTTTACATCTACATATATACTACGCTAGCCACCAAGCGGTGTGTGGCGGAGGGCACAATTCGCGCAGAAGATGATTTCCTCCCCCCCCCTCCCCCCCGCCTCTCCCCCTCTGTTCCACTCGCGCGGATCACCGAGCGAGGTGGCGCAGTGGTTAGACACTGGACTCGCATTCGGGAGGACGACGGTTCAATCCCGCGTCCGGCCGTCCTGATTTAGGTTTTCCGTGATTTCCCTAAATCACTCCAGGCAAATGCCGGGATGGTTCCTCTGAAAGGGCACGGCCGACTTCCTTCCCCAGCCTACCCTATTCCGATGAGACCGATGACCTCGCTGTCTGTTCTCCTTCCTCCGAAACCAACCAACCACTCGCGGATCGCGCGAGGGAAAATCGGCTGTCTGAAAACCTAAAAAAAAAAAAAAAAAAAAAAGACTAACCTAAGGACATGACACACAGCCATGCCCGAGGCAGGATTCGAACCTGTGACCGTAGCGGCAGCGCGGTTCTGGACTGAAGTGCCTAGAACCGCTCGGCCTCGCCTCAGTACGAGCAATAATTTCCCTTACCTTTGAATGGTGATCATTGTACGATTTTAAAGTTGGTGGTAATGATATATATGCTCTACATCCTCGGCGAAGATCAGATTTCGGAATTTACTGAGCAGCCCCTTCCTTAAGCGCGCTGTCTATCTGCAAGTGTATCCCACGTCAAACTATCTATGAGATTTGTAACGCTCTCGTGATGGCTCGGTCCCTCACTTGGATCCACCGTCGATCTAAACCGGTCATTTACTTTAAAGCAGCTAAATAGATGACAATGCCGATATCAACGCTTTCCTCCCAAGCACCGCTCTAACTGGAGACTGCAGTACCGAAGCAAAGCTTACACCACCCACAAGTCTGATACACGTTCCACCAACGTCCACCCTTTTAGAATTCTTATGTTCACCTCATACAGCAAACTTGCCGCAATTCTTCGTCGAAATCTAAAGACATAACCAAGAAATCACTTCTCAGCCCCTGAATGACCAAAAGATGATCGCTATCGGGACAACGCAGGCCCTCCACACTAGGATCTTTGAGCCCACGGCCTTCCGTCCCCAACCGACTGCTTGCGCGGGGCCCACCGACTAAGCGGCCTTGCCCTCCGACACCGACGTCGTTCCTCACGCACAGTCCAGAGCTAACCTCCAGCAACCCCCTTCCACCGTTCTGTCGCCTCGCGGCGCGTGGGAAGTCAACTCGCCAAAGATATGCGGCGACCAGAGACTCCAATCCGATCTCGATATTGACATCGCGGCGAATACTGAGAAGGCGGGTGATTTCAAAAACTAAAAAATTTAAATAGAGAGTCGTACCGGCCAAACGCCCACTACCACTTCCTCACTCTGCGGTAATAACAATTTTCCAAAGGGTTTAGAAGTTTTCGTTACAAATGAATTTCTATTAATTTCTATTATAATTTTATAAATGAATGTAGAAATAAACATAATAAATTGCGCCAAATTGCGTAACTAATAATAGATATTTTGAGTGTGACCAATATTTTGTGATTTGAAACGTTTCCAAAAAAGTAATAACTATACATTCAGAGATAGTACATATCGAGTGTAACAAAGAAAAGCATTAGTTTCTTTTTATAGATTTTAGCTTTAAATATAAAACATCATGTATAAAATCATATGAATTAAGAGAAACAGCTGACATAATATTGACCTACTGAAAATTCGATAATTCTTATATTGGCTACTTCTTACAATACGTTAGTTCGTCCCGTCTTAGGGTACTATTCGTCTGTATGGGACCCTTACCAGTTGGGTCTGATTCAAGAGATTGAAAAGGTCCAAAGAAGAGTGGCAGGTACAAGCATAAACTTTACGTAACTTGATTCTGGATGCTATTTACAATAGACAATCTGAAGTTCCTTCGGTCTTGGTACGTTAATCTTATTCTCACATATCTCTGATACTTGACAAAGTGTCTATACATTTCTCTTCATGGCTATGTACAGGAATATGATAATCTTATTAGGCGCAGATTTAAACTTGACTATAGACTGGTACAGACAAATGCAGACTAGTACAGACTAATGCAGACTAATGCAAACTGGTGCAAACAAATGCAGACTGACTAATCGGAGGTCTGTACACTCGTTATAATAGCTCGCGTGTTCAGGTATTACTGCGCGAGTGTAATTCGCGAGGAGAAAAGGTTCTAAGTTAGCAGCAATTTTTTATTATTATTGTGATTTTAATACCAGTATAACAGGTAGGCTGGCAGCAGCACAATACGCCGCTCTTCAGCCAAAGATAGAACAATGATAAAAACAGAGAAGACACATGGGTTGGAACAAAACGGCGGGAAAAAAACTGTAGACACATGAACATAAAAAACACGAAGCCCTTCACACTCGATGACAAGCCACACTACAAACTGTTAACACGAAGCACAAACACTGAAGATGTCGATGGCACTGGTGAACGATAGAGTGTGACGGTGAACACTGAACACTAAACACGACGGCACACACGAGACACTGATGGCGATGATCTCCGGCGCGCGATTGTCCACTGAGCGTGTGCGAGTCCGTGGACCTCCCAAGAGGGGAAGAAGCGTGAGGTGGGGGAGAGGGGAGAACAAGGATGCCAATGGCTGAGGAGATGGGGGGAGGAGGAGAGGGACATGTGATGGGAAGCCCGAGGGAGGAGTGGGGAGAAATGGAGGAGGGTGGGAAGAGGGAGAGAAGGGTGGGAGGGTGACCAAAGGAGCAAACAAAGGAAGAGGGAGGGAATATCAAAGTTGGTAGGAGGGGTAGATGGAGGGGAAGAGGACATCATCAGGGAGAAGGAGCTCACGGAAGCCACCTCGGGAGAGGGTAAGGAGGGTGGAGACATGGAGACCGGGCGGGACGTGGGAATACAGGCGCGACAGCAGACGGGGGCCAGAGGGGATGGGCGAGACAAGTGGGTGAGGAGGATCGAGTTTGCGGGAGGTGTACAGGATCCGTATCCTTTCAAGAAAAAGGAGGAGGCGGGGAACGGAATGAGATCGTACAGGATCCACGTGGAAGAGGGGAGAGGGATGGGATAGGCGAGGTGGACAGCATGGCGTTCAAGGATTTGAAGGGATTTATAAAAGGTAAGGGGGGCGGAGATCCAGGCCAGATGGGCATAACAAAGGATAGGGTGGATGAGGGATTTATAGGTGTGGAGTATGGTGGAGGGGTCCAGAACCCATGTACAGTTGGAAAGGAGCTTGAGGAGATGGAGTCGGGAGCGTGCCTTGGCTTGGATTGTCCGGAGATGGGGGGTCCAGGAGAGTCGAGGGTGACGCCAAGGTACTTGGAGAGGGCGATAGGACGGCCATAGATGGTGAGATAGAAATCAAGGAGGCGGAAGGAAGGGGTGGTTTTGCCTACAATGATCGCCTGGGTTTTGGAGGGATTGATCTTGAGCAACCACTGGTTGCACCAAGCGATGAACCAGTCAAGATGGGATTGGAGAAGGTGTTGGGAGCGCTGCAGGGTGGGAACAAGGGCAAGGAAGGCGGTGTCATCGGCAAACTGGAGAAGGTGGATGGGGGGTGACGGCGGCGGCATGTCCGCCGTATATAAAAGATACAGAAGGGGAGAGAGGACGGAGCCTTGGGGCACACCGGCAGAGGGAAAAATGGTGTAGGAAACCGTGTTATGGATGGTGACGTAGGAAGGTTGGTGGGAGAGAAAGGAGCCTATCAGACGGACGTAGTTGATGGGAAGGGCGAAGGTTTGGAGCTTGAAGAGGAGACCAGAATGCCATACACGGTCATAAGCACGTTCGAGGTCCAGGGAGAGGAAGATGGCGGAGCGACGGGAATTAAGCTGTTCGAAAAGGAGATGAGTGAGGTGAAGGAGAAGGTCGTCGGAAGAGAAGAACGGCCGAAAGCCACACTGGGTAACGGGAAGGAGGCGGTGCTGGCGGAGATGCTGGTGGATGAGGCGGGTGAGGATAGAATCCAGGACCTTGCTGAAGACCGAGGTAAGGCTGATGGGACGGTAGGAGGAGACAGGGGACGGCGGTTTACCAGGTTTAAGGAACATCAGGATATGGGAGGTTTTCCACAGGTCGGGGTAGTAACCAGTGGACAGGACTACATTGTAGAGCCTGGCCAGGGTGGAGAGGAAAGAGACAGGAGCTTCACAAAGGCGACGGTAGGTGACACGATCGTGACCAGGAGCGGTGTTGCATTTTGTGCGGAGTGTAGCAATGAGATCCTGTGCAGTGGTAGGGGCACTGAGTTCCGTGTGTGCAATGTTGTAGGGGACTGATGACCATAGATGTTAAGTTCCATAGTGCTCAAAGCCATTTGCAATGTCGTCCAAGTACTGGAAACCAGGAGCGAGGGGAGTGACAGAGGTGTCAGTTTGATCGCGGACATCCGGGAAGAGGGAGTAATCGAACTGGGGATCATCGGGGATGGAAAAGACATCGAAGAGATAAGAGGCAAAATGATTGGCCTTACTAAGGGTGTCAGGGAAGGGGTGATCATCATGGAGAAGAGGATAGTAGGGGGAGGGTTTAGTTCCGGCAAGGCGACGGAAGGCTGACCAGAACTTGGACGAGTTTATAGGTAGGGTAGCATTTAAACAGGTGCATGTCTGTCGCCAGTCCCGGCGTTTCTTAGCCGCGAGCAAATTTCGAATGTGTCGCTGGAGTTGCCGGTGGCGTCAGAGTGTGTCCAGGTCATGCGTGTGGAGGAAGGTACGGTAGAGACGGCGGAATTCATGAAGGAGGAGGATGGCCTGTGGGGGTAAGGTAGGACGGTGGGGGTGGATGGCGACAGTAGGGACATGGGCCTCCATGGCCTCAGATAAGGTCTGCTGGAGAAAGGAGGCGGCATGGGTTACATCGTCAGGGTGGTGGTAGGTGAAGGGGTGGCTATCGACCTGGGTGGAGAGGGTATCCCAGTAGGTATTCCAGTTGGCACGGGAGTAGTCAAGGATGTACTTTGGGGGAGGGTCATTATGAGGGCCGGGGCAGGGGCGACGACCGTCTGAAACGGTGAGGAGGACAGGGAGATGGTCGCTACCAATAGGCTCCAGGATATCCACCGTTATGCGGCCAAGGAGGTTAGGGGAGGAAAGGATAACATCGGGAGTGGAGTTGGAATTGGGATTGGGGTGCTGGGGGATGGGGATGAGGTCGCCTTGAAGGGAGGAGAGCCGGCCGGAGTGGCCGAACGGTTAAAGGCGCTACAGTGTGGAACCGCACGACTACTACGGTCGCAGGTTCGAATCCTGCCTCGGGCATGGATGTGTTTGATGTCCTTAGGTTAGTTAGGTCTAAGTAGTTCTAAGTTCTAGGGGACTTATGACCACAGCAGTTGAGTCCCATAGTGCTCAGAGCCATTTGAACCATTTGAAGGGAGGAGAGGAACCGATTCCACCGCCGTAACTGGGCGGCGGAACTACTGTGAATGTTGAGGTCGGCGGCGATTACGTTAGAGGATAAGGTACGGTCAATGTGGGAGAGGATGTCGAAGGGAATAGGGACGTTAGGGCGGACATAGATGGTGGCGCAGGTGACGGTAAGGCTGGGGAAGAAGAGACTAAGGATCAGGTGTTTGGTGGGGTCGGGAAGGAGAGGTTGGAGCCGAACTGGGATCTGGCGGTGGTGACCAATGGCAACTCCACCACACACAATCGGGAGGGGATTATCGGAGCGGTGAAGGAGGTAGGGCGATGTGTGGATGGTGTGGTGGGGTTGGAGGAAAGTTTCATTGAGGAGGAAGGCATCCATGCGGTGGGTGGCAAGGGTGTGCAGGAAGAGGTTCTTGTTGGCAAGAAGGGAGCAGATGTTGTTGAAAAGGATATGGTGCTGTCGCACCACAACAGGGATTTAGACAAGGGTGTCAAGATGGGAGAAGGTGAAATGGGCCTGGTTGTTGGAGTAGGTGGCATACATTTTTAAGTGGAAAATGGAATGGGCGGCGAGGGTGACCTGTTGGAGGATGTGAGGGTGCTGGAAAGGGTGGACGTTTTGAAGGACAATGGTGAGGAACCTGATGATGTCCTCAGCGGTGGGGTGGGCGAAGGGAATTACCAGGAGGGGTGGGGGCGTCCAGAGGACGGACGGTGACGGTGAGCTCAGGAGTGGTCGGAGGGGGTCAGGCTTTACACTTTTGGGAGTAGGTGGGATGGGGGAGATTGCAGGTATTGCAGGAGGGAGGGGATTGAAGGTTAGGACACTGCCTGAGGAAGTGTGCTTGCCTACATTGCAGGCAGGTTGGGGCCTCGCGGCACTCAGCTGTTGGGTGTGCCTTATAGCACAGACACCTCTGGCAGTGCAGAGATTAAGGAGGGGAACGGGAGGGGTCGACCTTATAGCGCTGGTTGAAGAGGAGGGCACCCTCCTTCAGGAGACGGTTAATGGAGGGGGCGTCCTTGGAGAAAACCCGCTTAAGGCGGGTGGGGCCGGACAAGTTGAAAATGCGGCAGACTGCCCGCATCTCCAGCGTGGGATGTGCCTTGAGCTCCGCCAACACCTCCTCCTCCGTGATCAACAGACTGAGCCTAGTGATCACGGCGGTGAGGGTTGGCGGGCGACGCAGGCATTGGGGTTGCCGGGTAGGAGATGGAGAAGGAGCAGGGGTGAGGGAGGCGTTGGAGCCAAAATAGGTGATGGGGAGGTGGGAGAGGATGTCAGTATGGAGGGTTGGGCTGGAGGAGGAGATGAGAACGGAATCCCGTCTGGGAGTGAGGAGAGAGATGGGGGCACCAGGAAAGTGTTGGCGGAGGAGGAGGGAGAGATTCCGGGCCTCGACAAGGGAAGGATCAGGACGGGGGACGAGGTATTTGTATAAAGAGGGGGGAGGAGGAGGAGTAGGAGGAGGCGGAGGGAGCAGGGCCAGGCGGGGAGACATCCATGGCATCCTGGGGGGGGGGGGGGGAGGAGGACGGGCGGGGCCTTTTTGGGAGTGGAGGAGGTGGTGGTGCCACTAGGGCGTTTAACGGCGGCGGAAGGGTGGGTGGTGACATGAGGGACGGGAGCTATAGGGAGGTAGCGGGAAGAGGCAGGTCCCGGCATGGACGCAGCAGTCGACGCCGGAGATGGTGATGGTGAAAGCGACGGCGACGGTGGTGGTGGTGATGGCGAAGGCGATGGGGAGAGTTGGGCATGAGCAGTGGCCCAACGGGCCACCACCCTAGCTGGAGCTGCAAACTGGCTGGGGGAGTGGGGCGAAAGGATCAGAGGGAGAGGAGCGGGAGGAAGAAGCTGGAGAGGGGGCGACAAAAAGCGAGGGCGAAGGGAGACTGAGAAGAGGAGGGATGGAAAGAAGGATGTGTGACTGGGCACACCATCTAATTGGTGGTGGTGGCGGCAGAGGGGGAAGTATGAACTATGGCTGTGGTGGTAGAGGTGGTGGGGGCTGACATGACGACAGGGATAAACAAAAATGCACAGGACGAAAAGGAAAGGAAAAAACTGGGGAAAGATGAAGACGGATGAAGACGGACGAGGACGAAGACGAACGAAGACCAGAGTCCCACGCTGCTGGCGCTGGCGCTGGCGCTGACGACGGCTGGCAGGAATGCTGCAGCTGCTGCTACTTCTGCCGTGGACGGGGCCGAGGCCGCTGCTGCTGTCACTGCTGCTGCTGCTGGAGGGCTGGCTGGCTGGCTGGCAGGCTGGACTGCTGGAGGGCTAGGTGGCTGGACCGCTGCTGCTGGAGGGCTGGCTGGTTGGACCATTGCTGCTGGAGGGGCTGGCTGGCTGCTGCCGGCTGGACTGCTGCTGCTCGCCGGGACCGCTGCTGCTGGCCGGGACCGCTGCTGCTGGCCGGGACCGCTGCTGCTGCTGCTGCTGCTGCTGCTGCACGGCTGGACCGCTGCTGCTCGTCTGGACCGCTGCTGCTCGGCTGGACCGCTGCTGCTCGGCCGGCTGGCTGGCTGGCTGGCTGGTACCTGAAAACCTAGCGCTTCGATTAGTGCTGGAATGGCACAATCGAAGGGCAGTATCCTTTCGGAGTACCGCCGGAGATGGTCAGTAGCAATTTCATTGGCTGCGTTATATATTAATACGCGGATCGGCGGAAGCAGAATTTGGTCCAAGGCAGTGCCATCTCGTAGTGTGGAGACGGACGAGCGCTGCGCCTGCGCTGTTGTGCTTGGGGCGCGCTCTACTGGGGAAGTTGTGTACGCGTTGACTACGCGGAACTATGTACACAACACTTACTATTTTAAAATAAAAGCTAATGAAGTTGTAAAATTTTAAAGGTAAAAAAAACTTATTAGAGAAACGGTGACTGCCCATACTCCCCACAACTTCCAAGTATTCAAGGTATTGGCCTTCGGGCGTTGTCTGTTTTCCGCGGTATCTATCCCAGTTAACGCCTGCGGGACCATATTAGGCATGTCTCTCATGTGATCGGATGTGGATTTGAATTTTGGAAGAACAATGTAATTTCGACTTTGTTATTGCGAAAATACAAATGACAGTTTGATACAAAAAAATGTGAGACAGTAAATTATCATGAAACAAAAAATTTGCACAGGCTTACTTCAAAACTTTTTAAGTAGGTTGGAACCATGAGTGCCTAAAACATGAAAATTTCAGCTTCAAGAATCAGCCGCTAGACATGAAGAACTGGAGCCAACAACGAGAAAAGAAGATAAGTGCAAAGTTTGTTGTAAGTCTTACTCCTCTCGTATTTCTGAAACAAGAGACCTTACCATCAACAGTAGTAGTGATAACAACTAATTGTGAGAGAAGGACGTTATAACGTTCAACCCCGGAAGAACAGTACACAGCTGAAAAGTACACCACTTGAGATAAATCGCCTTAAAAATTTCTGTAAAACTTACACTGGAATACTAAAAGTATTCCTTAAATTCAATTAATTATTTCGTCAGTGAATTCCGTCCATCCAGCAGTAATACGCATATGTAGTTCTCTTCTTGTCGAATGCTGGGTATTATCAGGAAATTATTAATTAATTCTTTTGAGTATTGTTACTTCTCTTGATTTTCAAAAACTATTTTGCTTTTGTTGTCACACTTCATGTAATACTTCTGCCACTTTTCCACCCCAAACATATGTCACACAATATGACATTCGACTCTCGATCAGGCAACATTAGTACTTGAGTGAAAATAAGAAATGAAAGATGGATGAAACTGTCGTGTTAGAAAAATGCAAAAAGCCGACTTGTATTTTATGAAAATTAATACAATTTAGTAGGGAACTTCGATTAGGTATAATTTAAGGAACACGATTTACGTAAGCATAGAATCGTAAGTGGGTTTATATAATGTAGAAATACCTTCGCCGAGAAAGTAGATTCAGTATAATTTCTGTTAGTAGCAGTAATGACCGTTCTTTTCTTGTAAGCTGCAGTGAACATAATTTCGCAATATTTACAACAGCTGTAATCATCAACAGTGTCTGTTCCTTCAGACATGCTTGCACGTGTGAAGGAGATTGTAATGTAAGATTGTACCAACCAATGATATTGACATTTACATTCAGCTTATCTTATACATGAAAAGTTTCGCAACTCAGAATGTGCCGCTCGTGGTGAATGACGCATACACCCCTGCCAGTAGCAACGCTGAAACGGGATCGCTCTTGCCGCGGCGCATTGTGCAGCAGCCTACAACAAAACCGACACGTCTATCCTGAAGTGGACCAGTTCCGGGGAAGAGATGTGACGTTTATCGTGCGCTTTGGGGCACTTCACACATAGTTCTTTGTAACAAAAACTAAAATTTTACCTTTTCAACTTTCTTGCCGTGGTGCAATATGAAATAATGTCTTTAGCATATGACGCGATACAAACTGCCGAGATTATAGAGTATGGTAAGTACTGTCATCCTTGTAGCGAGGTATCGACTATATGTTGCATACTGCAGACGAAGCAATTCCGTGGATGAACTAATAAAATACGGCCCGCATTCGTATGATGGTAACCAGTTACGTCTGTTAGAAGAACTTTTATGCCTGTAAACCAAGAAAATTTTCGAGCATCAGCAACTCATTCGGCGTTGGTTTATACAGGGTTAATCCAAATTCCGCCAAAACTATTTCGGAGAATGTGCGATTTTTGAGAACATTTCTCGTGTTGAATAGCGGCCTGCAAAAAGTATTAAAAACATTCACAAGCAGTCTCGACCGCAAAAACATTTATTATGATGGTGATCGGTTTCGGTCAGTTTCTCACCATCCTCAGGCGCTCTTTCTAATGTATGAAAACAGAATGGATTTAGAGCGATATCAGATAATAGTAGTAACATACAAAATACGTTACATATAACAAATATCAGAAAAAAAAGAAGTTATACCCATGATGGTGTACGCTGGTTGTAAATGGAGCTGGTGTTATCGCTACAACGTACGTCACAAACAAGGTAATGCAAGCGTGGTTGCTGCAATTGCGGGAGCAGCTGAGCACAGGTCGTTTTACTGCGCTTGCACTGAATTCAGTGAACTCATACACAAAGCAGTTGTAGGCCAACTTTTCAACTGTAAATCTATTCATACTGCTCTCTATCACTACTGACCTGCAACTAACACTGCCTGAAAGTACAAACCCGATGCAGAGCCGAAAAGTACTGATTGTTAGACTGAGGGGAAAAGAGCAAACATCTAGTACAACGAGTGAACGGAAAATTTCTGTTTCTAAACAAGCCATAGAACGCATGCCGTCAGGATTTGCCTTACTATCCAGATATTTTCAGTGCAAAACAGATATAAAAATAAACAGGGATAATAAAAATCAAGCGAAATGCAATTACTTTGTAACGAGTCAGCAGGATCACGAGTCCCTTACGCAAAAATTCTCAGGTAGTATCTCTAAGCAACTTTTGAAACTTAGTCCCTGGTGTCTGGCTTCATTCTGTATGCCCAGAACCTACTACGAATATGAAAGATCTTCATCAAATGAAAGAATGCAATATGCCCAGGTTCTTGCCGCTTAGTAAGTGCTAGCAGTCCTCTTTGTATCGAAATATCGAAAAACTATATTTTGTCTACTGGAAATTAAGGTCGGAAAGATGGTAGGTAGTCATGTGGGTTATAATTTTTTTTCCTAAGCCATGACCAGTTTCCAGCTCGTCTTACTGTTTGTTATTGCCAACTGGAAGTATGTGACTTTTGTAATACTTGTATAATAATTTCAACGGTCGCTTTGACGTGTTAAAAATATTCACATTACACAGTTGGAGAGGTAGAAAAGGCAAGCCAGTCGGTTACAAATAAAGTTTATAAGAATCCTTGACTTATGTTTCGACAACTTTAAAATTGTCTTCTTCAGAAGGTTTAATGAAGGTCGTTACATCACATCCTCATTAAGTACATTCTCATGTAAGATACTAATCTGAAGAACATATCAAACATGACAAGAGCTGTTTGGCTTTAATCAATGTACTTAATCAGCATTTCATGTAACAAGGTCCATTACACCTTCTGAGGAACACAATTTTAAAACTGACGAAACCTAGATCAAGTGTTCCAATAAACCTTTATTTGAAACCGGTTCGTTGATTTTATCAACCTCTCCAAGTTTATTATCATACAGATGCTGAAGTTATAGCCACGTTTTAGATCTTCATGTCTGCTTCATCCACAAAAAACTTCTTATTAAAAATCAAACTCCTCCAGCTGTGCTTAAGATTTCATATTTACTTGGCTACTATGTTCGACGTAGCGTCAACGCCATCTTCAAGCCCGTACACTTTGATGATATCAATTGTGTGTGGCTGAGTACTAGAAGTCCGCGGTGCTCCACACATATTGGTCTCATGGCAGGCTTCTGGTACTCAATCGCACATCATTGGTGGAAGTGACAACTGAGCGACTACTGACGTTGGTGAATACAATATGTGAGACTGGCGGCAAACTGTCAAACCTCTTTCTTTTAAAAAAAAAAAAAAAAATAGAAGAAAGAAAACTGGTAGCATCATAATTCCAACGATTAAAAGACCATATAAGTGCGAGAAATGTCGCAATATTAGCTTAACAGCTCATGCATCCTAGCTGCTTGCAAGAATAGGATACTTAGACTGAATAAGAAAATTCAGAATTTTTTAAACGACGATAAGTTTGGCTTTATGGAAGGTAAATGAGGCAGAGAAGCAATTTTGACATTGCGCCGTATAATGGAAGCAAGACAGAAGAAACGCCAAGACACGTTATAAGATTTGTCGGTCTAAAATAAGCGTCCGACAATATGAAACAATGCAAGATGTTCGAAAGTCTAAGAAAAATAGCAATAAAGTATAGATAAGGACGGGTAATATGTAATACGTGCTGAAATATCAAGAATGAAGTCTGGGGTTACAAAGGATGAAAGATGAGAAAGCAGTCCTCCATCACTATTGTTCAGTCTGTACATCGAAGAAGTGATGCCAGAAATAGCTGGAAGTTTCAAAATTGGATAAGATTCACTGATGTCATTGTTATTCTGAGTGAAAGAGAACAATTACAGGACCTGTAGAATGGAACGAACAGTCTGATAAGTACAGAATATGAATTGAGAGGAAACTGAAGAAAGACGAATGTGATGAGAAGTAGCAAAAATGAGAAGAGCAAGAGAAAATGAAACTTGAGGACCTCGAAGCGTAGGAAATTAAGGAAGTCCACTGGCAGCATAATCCTTTAAAGCAGTGTATCTGATGACGGACAAAGCTAGGACGACATCTGAAACAGACTATGACAGCCAAAGATGTCATTTCTGGCCCAAAAAAATTTACTAGTGTCAAACATAGGCCTTATCTGAAGGAAAAAATTTTCCGAGAATATAGGTCTGGACACAGCATTGTATGGTAGAGAATCGTAAACCATGGGACGACGGGAACAGTACCGAAGAGTTTGAGATGTGGTGCTACAAAAGAATGTTGAAAATTACGTAGACTGATTAGGTAAAAAATGAGGCGATTCTCCGTATAATCGGCGAAGAAAGGAACATATGGATACCATTGAAACTACTAGAAGGATTTGTAGAGGGTGAAGACTGTGGGGTACGACTGAGATTAGAATACATCCAACAAATAATTAAGGACGTAGGGTGAAAGTGCTACTCTGCGATGAACCGGGGTGCATCAAACGTATCAGAACACTGATGACTCAAAACAAAAAAAGGGAAGAAAGCAGAAACCTCATGAAGACCCAAAGCAAACTATGTATGAAAAATCTGCTCGAACAAATATCACTGCACAAAGAGCATTCAAAAAGTTTCGCACAGTCGTCTATAATTATTTTATTTTTCGCAGGAGGAGAATGAAATTTTTGTGAACATACTTGAAACATTTAGCTATAAGTTGGTGTACAAAAGTATTTTCTTTTATTTACAGGTGAGCCATAACGGACCGTGAAGTAGGTGTCAGGTTGCGACAAAGGCCGGTGATGGAGTTCCTCTTCAAGACCGGCGATGACTCTACCACATCGATTCACAGGAAGTTGCTCCCTGTTTATGAGGAGGACACAGTGGATCGCTGCAGTATCCAGCGGTGGTGGCAGAGGGTTAAAGAAGGTTATTTTTCGCTACTGGACAATCCACGATGCGCTAGACCATCGACGGCAGTGAGTGATGTGAATGAGACCACTGATCAAATCATCCAAAATGACAGATGTGTGACGACACGACAGTTTGTTGAAATGATTCGTTTGTCATTGGGTAGTGTGGTATCACTGGTACAGTCAGTATGGTACAGAAAAATCTATTCACGGAGGGTGCCTAGAATATTGATAAGAGAAATGAAAACGATGAGGAAGAAGATGAGCGAGGGTCTCATGAAAACCTTTACTGAAGAGTGGAGACAGTGTTTTAACGGCGTCGTTACCCAGGATGAAACATGGTTGTTTTTGTCCGAACCTGAGAACAAAACCCACTCTATGGAATGGCGTTATCCGGGTTCCCCCCGGAAGAAGAAAGCAAGACTTTCACTAATAGGAGACAGAAAGGTGATGGTCTCCATCTTCTAGGATCAGTGTGGAGTCATTTTCATTGACTTTTTGGTACCTGGCTCCACAATTAACCGGGACCGTTACTGTTCGTCATTGGACAAGCTGCGACGTGCCATCAAGATCCACAGATCACAGCTTAAGGGTCAGCTCATCAGACTACACCACGACAATGCCAAACCCCATACAGACCATATGACGCAGGAGAAAATCAGGAAAATGGGTTGCAAAATTGTCCCTCATGCGCCCTACAGTCCGGATTTGGTTCCGTCTGAATTTTACTTCTTTGGTCGTCTGAAGGCCCACCTGCACGCTAAAAGAGTGAGAAAGACCTTATTTTCTGTGTCAAGCGATGGTGTAAAAGTCATGGAAAGAACGTTGGGCCAGATGCGTCACAGCTGATTGAAGCTACATTGAGTAGGCTCAATGTACAGCTAAATATTCCAAGTATATTCAAAAAAATTTCATTCTCCTCCTGCAAAAAATAAAATAATTGGAGACGACTGTGCAGAACTTTTTGAACGCCCTTTGTAGTTCACAGTGACAAATGTATAGGGCAGAAGTACCATTAATCAGCTAGCGGGAGGTCTTAACACCGTAGAAAGAAACAGTGCTATGACACTCTGGTCAGATGAGTATAGAGTAATATTAACAGCAGCAGAAAATGGTATAACAGGAGTAGGATTCGTTATGAATAGGAAGTTAGAGCAGAAATTGTGTTAGTTTGACACTTCAGTGAGAGGGTTGTTCTTATCAGAATCGACAGCAAGCCAACACCGACAACGATAGTTCAGGTATACGTGCCGACGTCGCAAGGTGAATATGGAGAGATAGAGCAAGTATATGAGGATACTGAAAGGGTAAAGGGGGATGAAAATCTAATAGTCATGGGGGACTGGAATGCAGTTGTAGGTGAAGTAGTAGGTGAAGTAGGTTACAGGAAAATAAGGGCTTGGGTCAAGAAATGAGAGCTGAGAAAAAGTAACTGAGTTCTGTAATAAATGTCAGCTATTAAAAACAAATACTCTGTTCAAAAATCACAAGAGAAGGAAGTGTACTTGAAAACGGCCGGGTTAGCACAGGAGAGGAATTCGTGGCGGGCTGCACCAAACCAGTCAGAAGACTGATGAAAAAAAAAATTTATACACGTACATTTGCATTTTCGATAGTTCGTTCTCATGGTATGGATAGCAGAAGACGTTTTGTGTGTTTACGAAGTAAGATACTGAGTTTCTCATGCTGAGGACGAATATGGAATGAATGGGATGGAAGTGGGTGAAATGCAGTACTGGTAAAAACCCTGTTCCCGGGAAAAAGTGCCGAAACGCCTATTGAACTAAAAAACTTCCATGCGATCAATTGATTACCAGATGGATTGTAAGTAGGCTGTTTAGATTTTTACGTTGGTAACGCCACGTAGCGGTCTGTATGAAAATCATTGACTTTGCTTTGTACAGTCTGTGGCTGGTTGGACTCATTGTTGCAATGTTCGCTATTGTAGTGTTGGGCAGTTGGATGTGAACAGCGCGTAGCGTTGCGCAGTTGGAGATGAGCCGCCAGCAGTGGCGGATGTGGGGGGAGAGATGGCAGAATTTTAAGAGGGGACGATCTGGGCGTGTTTCCATCAGAAAGAGTAAATTTGGAATACTGTATATCATGAAATGAGATATATATGATGACTTTTGAATATTACTAAGGTAAATACATTGTTTGTTCTCTATCAAAATCTTTCATTTGCTAACTATGCCTATCAGTAGTTAGTGCCTTCAGTAGTTAAAATCTTTTCTTTAGCTGGCAGGAGTGGCGCTCGCTGTATTACAGTAGTTCGAGTAACGAAGATTTTTGTGAGGTAAGTGATGCATGAAAGGTATAGGTTATTGTTTGTTAGGGCCATTCTTTTGCAGAGATTATTGAAAGTCAGATTGCGTTGCGCTAAAAATATTGTGTGTCAGTTTAGTGTTGATCAGAATAGGTAAAGAGCGAAATGTCTGAGTACCTTCAGTTTTGCTCAGCTGTTCGAAATTCTAATAATGTAAGAGGTTTATCAGCTCAGTAATTCATAAATTTTTCTAAGGGGATGTATCATATGTCGACCCTTAGTCGAGGATACCTCACTGGAATCTTCTGATTTTTTCTTGTAGTTTGTGTAATTAGTGTAGCTATAGATTATTGCTAGCGCGTAATTGTAGGGAGAAGTTCCTTTGTAGTTGTAGATTTTCATTGTTGTACTGTATAACAGTTGTGGCATGCTTGTAGATTTGCATCAAGTATTTCGCAGCTGCGCTTGCATTTAACTAGATATTATTTTCAGTGCTATGTTAAAGTGTTTTATTATTTTTGTTCTTCAAATTGTGCTTTTCTGTGTTATCGTGTGACAATTATGACGTGTGAAAAACGTAGTACTAGGCTCCAAAGTGATCACGTACAAATACCGATACTCTTGGACAAGCTGGCAGAATTCGGAATTCCTTCACGCATTATCTACGGTATCAATACCCTCATTACTCAAAGGACGATCTACGTCGATTTCAAAGGTACCGTGATCGGATCTTTTTATGTCTTCCAGGGCTTGCCGCAAGATGCAATTTTAAGTCCTCTCCTGTATACTCTATATACGCATGACCTAGAACGCATACTTACTCCCCCCACAAAAATCCTGCAGTATGCTGATGATATATGTGTTTATTCTGCTGCTGCTTCATATCTTCAGGCCAAAACGGCATTAACCACAACCATCGCACACATCGATGAGTGGCTCTCTATCGATGGGCTGGAGATCTCGGCTGAGAAATCAGCAGTCGTTCCCTTCTCCAAGTCGACGACAGCTCGCACTGATGATCACATTACCTGTGGCAAGTACACCTTCCAAATAAAATCTTAAGTTCGATTTCTGGGGATGATTTTTGACTCTCCGTTAAGCTGGGCGCCCCACATCCGATCCACCGTTACCAAGTGTGAAGAAGGTTTAAATGTAATCAGATAACTCACTCGTGTCTGGTGAGGAGCGCACCAGAATGTTTCACTCACCATGTACCGAGGGATAATTCGATCTCGATTAGACTATGGCTGTCAATTCTACCACACTGCGTCAAAGATTCATCTCTTCAAGTTAGATACTCTTCAATATAGAGCCATTCGTACCTGTCTTGGAGCCATGCAGTAGACGCCCACCAACGCCCTTTTAATAGAAGCAGGGGAGATGCCCTTGAGCCTTAGGCGCCAAATGTTATCGGACAAATTCTACATTCAAGGCATGGCCATTATGGACAGTCTATCAAAGTAGAGATTGCATTTATCGACTGTGTATTGCATCCCACAGAAGGAATAAAGTGCCAGCCGTTTGTGCCAGCTTTGACACTTGGTCACCTGTCATACATTCTATACGGCGTTCAGCGCATCTACCTGTTTGTGAATATGATCTTCAAACGCTCTGCTCCCAGATCCCAGTCCATTATTTAAGTACGACCTGGCTGGACAGTACTAATGTCAACGTTGGCTTCAATCGCCTCGTTCAAGCTCAATGGCCGGGTTTTCTCTGTGTATATACTGATGGCTCCAAAATTCCGCAAGAAGAGTGTACAGGATGCGCTTTTTTCTGCCCTCAGATCCAGATCCGCAAAACCTTCAAACTGCCTACGAGCACTTCTGTTTTTACGGCGGAGACAGTCGCAGCACTTAAGTTTGCCTCTAGCACTTCCTTCCCCAAGATATTGATAGTATCTGACTCGCAAAGCGTTCTTAAAAACATTCAGCACAGTCGATGGAACAAAACAACCAACAGTTACATCTTGGATGTGATATCTGAATATATTCGCAGCACACGCACGGGCCGGACGATCCATTTGTTGTGGGTACCTTCCCACTCCCGTATCCTCTATAATGATGAAGTTGATGCATTAGCCAAACAAGCGGCAACCTTAGGCACCGTCCTGGATCTGCACCTTCCTTATACAGACAACTTACATGAAGTCAAGGATCACGCAAGACAACAATGGCAGGAAGTGTGGAACGTTTCTCAACAGACAAAAGGCGGTTATTACGCAGTGCTACAACCTCGGATTCCTTCACAGCCGTGGTTCATGAGGACACATATGGACCGATCCACGATTTCTACCATCACAAGACTCCGCTTCAATCATGCCTCTTTCCCACAACATCTACATCGGATCAACGTTTACAGTTCACCAGCATGTGAGTGTGATCCTGAGTCGAAAGATGATGTCATCAACATCTTATTTATGTGCCCCAAATTTGACCGTGAACGGTTGGTCTTTCTGAAGACATTGCTGAGTGCGGGCTACCATCTTCCTCAATCAGCATCTTCTCTTTTGTGTACTAAAGACGTTCGTCTATATGAAGTGATAGTTAACTTCATCAACAGTACTGGTTACAATCATTGGTTTTAATGGTGTACATAAATTATAAATATGTCTTGCTGATGAAGATATTTCAGAATTGGTGTGAATTGTAAGCCAAGACACTTTTAATTATTTTCCAATTCAATTCAATTCAATTTTTAAAACATTATGTACAAAACTGTAACAGTTAAGCTTTTTATTCTTGTACATATGCATTTCTGTATTTGTTTATTCAATTATGTGTACATTGGCACTATGTGGTGTTTCCGATGGCTAAATTGAGTACACACTCAAAGGCCAAATAAATAAATAAATTAAAAAAGTAAACTGAGAAATGACAGTGAAGATGAAAGCAGTGTGTTGGCGCCAACGTGTAATGAATTAACTAATGTTCAACATAGTAATTTGGTAATTGTGCATAGGGAAATGGACCAGGCGGCAAATAATGGTGTAGACAGTGAAACAATTAGTGAACAGGTCGCCTCAGGAATCCGAAATGACAGGACACAATCTTGCAAATACTGTAGATTCAGTTTTTGCGTCCTCACCGTTTTCTCAAATAATTCAAGACACATTTTCTGCTTTGCAAAATGCGGATACTGCCGGTTCAAATGCACTGCCGAATAGCACTGAGGAACATGTTTCAGACACCAGTGCATTGTTATTACAATTAATACAATAAATGGGACAAAAGCTTCAAAAGTTAGAGATAATGGAACAAAATCTTGAAAAGTTAGGCACCACGCTTCAACAAACACGCGAAGGTTTATCTGCTGAGTTGCTTAAAATCAAATCTAAATGTCCAAAACTCTGTAATGACGCAAAAACACAATTTTGTGACCATTTTCAACCTATTTTTTCGCGTCATGAAAATGCATTACAGAATCACGAAGCAGCCCTAAAAGATCTGCAAACTATTGTTCATGAAAATCACGACACCTTGCAAGCTAAAATTGACTCAATTGCATCTACCGATTCAGTTACGCAACTTGCAAAAACTCAAGGAAACTTAAAGGACATAGTAGATACGTTTTCAACACAAATGGACACTCTGAAACCTGGTTCAGAAAAACACACTGAGAAAATCAGTTCATTATCGGAGAAAGTAGCCGAACTTTCGGATCAGTTCACTAACTTATCTACAAAGGTAGATGATGATCTGAATGACACAAGACCGGTAGCCGTCACTGACACAGAAGAGTATGAACAAATTAGAAAATTTAAACAAAATCAGAATCAGACCAATACACAGTACAAAAGAGAAATCCGGGAAGTACAAGATCAGTTGGCACAAGTAGTACAAGAATTACATATTTCAGAGGACACTCGCGCTCCAACAAGAGAAGAGAGACTTAGAAATACGGAAAAGCCACAAAATAATAACACACGGCATTTCGGAAACAATGAAAGAAATTGGCAAGGTGCGCCGAATTTAGAGATGGAACCGCCGACACTACGTAACAATGACCGATATGTGACTCGCCGACACGATGACTTTGACTATAAGCTGTTCATTACTACACGTAAATTCAAAACATTTAAGAATTCTGGCAACGACATTCATCCAAAAGCATAGCTTCATCAATTCTCTCATTGTTTTCCTCCCAACTGGTCATTAGAGCATAGGTTAGAATTTATGTGTGGCTATTTAGAGAATGAACCAGCTGTAAGATTGCGATCGGTCATTCGCAATTGTCACAGTGAAGGAGAATTTTATCATGCCTTCCTCTCAGCATATTGGTCTCAAGCTACTCAAGACCGAGTAAAACATAGCATCGTAATGATGAAATATTTCGAACAATCTGAATTTTCCAGTCTTGTGAAATATTTTGAAGACATGTTGCACAAGAATCAGTAGCTGTCAAACCCATACAGCTCCTCAGAACTCATCCGCATTTGCTTAATCAAATTGCCTGTACATTTACGACATACTATTTTGGCAGGACGTTGCAAAGACGACATTGAAGCTTTTCAGGGACTGTTACAAGAATTGGAAATTGACACTGACAATCGCAGGACGCGAAAAGAGGAACACAACAATTATAGGTCACATTCGCCACAATTCCGCGATGAAAAAAATAATAACTGGACACGACAAGGCTATTCTTACAACGTAAAAACCTAAGCAGCCTACTTACAGGATTATCACTAATGCCGTCCTACACTTCCTTTCTGTAATCACTGCAAAGAGATTTCAGAACTCAGGACATCAGGTCATAACAACAAAACTTCAGAATACTGCCTGTTTATAAATCGCCAAATATTCTGAGACATGAGTTTCTGCAATTATCAGGATCTGAAACAGGTTTCTTTGCCTCTAGTTCAAGCGAATTGTCGTGATTTCGTTGTTCAGTGCTTTTAGCCCTACTGAGGTTTTCGTGGTCATTTGCTGATAGTCTGCCAACAGCAACGGACAATGACCATTTTGACACCTGCAGAGACTCGTGCTGGCGAATCGTCTGGAGCATTGTTAAATTAATGTCTCCCGAAGGTCCAGCGACAGAAGCCAGAAGGCTGAACGTCAGCTTTATGCAGTTATAGGTCTATCACTTCAGAATTTCTAGTTTCGCTGACGTTACAGACATATTTAGTTGGATATCGATATTCAATTTCACTTGGTAAGCTGTAGATGATACCTAATTCCTTGTAATTGCTGCCAAAACTTAGGATAAGCATATGGAAAGAACTCTTTTGGAATTAACTAGCACATGCGACATTATTTTTTACACCAGATGCACGTAGAATGTTCATCATTCACCTGTGAGCCAGTCCGAACATCTCTAGACGTCGTGCCTGTAACAGGACGTTATTAGTGATTTTCAAATGAACGCAGATGGGAAGGAGAACTTTGAATCTCCCTGCCGTTAGCTGATTTGCGCACAAGCTCGTTAGTTAATGCTATCATTTCACGAGTTATTTCAAAAGCGAATCCGAATGCATTACTGATTGCGTAAACCTAATTTTCTCGGCAAACTGAAAATCTTGATTACCACCAACACTCCTGTGCGTGTGAGCAGTTAAACTGATTACTATCCAGTCCGGCGTGGCTTCAGCTGCTGAAATGGGTAGCAGCGTGACATACGTCACACTCATGGCTCTTGTCACTTATTACAGGAATTACTTTATTGCTTTGTGAGTTGATGTAAAGCGGATTGAGCTTAGACGCATCAAGTTTTCAACTGCGAGTTGTATTATAAAATCCGATTTGAACAGTTTGTCCACTCTTTTTCGAAGTTCACAGTTTTATTTCTGATCTCATACCGTAAATAACTCTTTCAACATTATGGCCGTGTTTACCTGTTCATAATAATATCCACACAGAGCCGTAACGTACTCTCTTCGGAGATCTGCAGATTCTTCATTAATAACTTTCGCAGTGTCTAAATATTGCTTCGTTCTGCTTCTAAAATAATGGTGATTTTCTTGGTCTTTTTGTGACTGCGTGAGGTCGAAATGCCACAGTTACTGAAGTGATAATGTAGGTTAGAGATCAAAATATTTATAGAGTTCTAATTTTCCTAGTATTCTCATAAATGAAGCCACATGCCTTTCAAGAAAGCTTATGTGTATTCTCCACATGACACATATACACATACACACACACACACACACACACACACACACACACACACACAGAGAGAGAGAGACTGACTGACAAATGAATGAATAATGGTTCGTCTCCTCCAGCTCAGAACAGCAACAAAACAGCAGTAAAGGACAACTATTGAACTAAACATTTCAAACAATTCAAAAATAGTTTTTTTTCCTTACCCTTAACTACCCATGTTATTGTAATGGATATGAATAAGATCTTAAAAGTTCGGGTGGATGGCATAGTCAACCATATACTAAACACAAATACGAATAAAACAGAAAGCAACGTTTAAGAACTATAGTCTACTTCTTTATATTTTTTCTTTGCCTTTCTATTACTGTGGTTTATTTTGATACTTTCTGTACTTCATTTGTTCTTTATAATATTTTGAATATGGCTTCGCTTCAGAACGGTTAGACATCAGTAACTGAATCCAAAGCAGATAAGCAGTGCAACAAAAAGCGGTTTTATTCAACTTAGACCTTCGTTTAGCCGGAAATAAGTATAAGTAAAAGTTTAGATTTCAATTCATTATTTGATGTTTTTGCATTGTGAAATTTTAGTTATATGCATTTCTGAAGAAGACTGGTTTACGTTCGTCGAAGCCATGATCAAGGGTTGAATGAAACCACCTTTTGTCCCAACTGCTTCGGATTCATTTACTGTCCCTTACAATTAAAACAGTTATGTAGTGTGGAGCATCTGGCAGGCGACGAGGAACTGTTTTGTCGGTCAGCTGTGGATATAGTTCTGGGAACATAAATGTCTGTTGCCTTCATAATACACAGAGGACTCAGGAACGACCATTCAAGTTACTTTAGCGGTTTAATTTTCCTTGGACCACAAAATTATTCCGAGTACGCACTTGGGGTAACATACATTATATTTCTTCTTTCATACTAATGTTCAGTTCGTCACACTGGAGAACTGTTAATTTCGCTGCAATGTAATTGCGGATTCTGATAATGGCGGACGAGTTAACGAAAAGCGCCTTCATGTTTGCAGTGGCGAACAAGAACTAACTTCTCTGGCGTCATCTTTGTCCTCGAAAAGTGGAAGAAAAAAGAATTCGTAGAGAGTAACGCGAATCTTTGATCCACTGTATCGTACGATGTAAAACCCATTTAATTTTTAGTTAACGATATGACTTGTTGCTACGCTGGAGGCAGAAAAATAAACACATGTAGTACTACCAATTAAAACAGTTGAACAAATTCTGCCGATTAGGTTGTACAGCGACTAGTAACAGCATTAGCCTAAATGACATCAAATTATGAATCACGATTATCATAGAAGCCTTCAGCAATATAATTCATCTATTAATGAACAGCCACCTGAATAGAGAAAGAAGAAAAACATAGTCAAGTCATTTGTTGGATTGTTTTAAGCCCTGACACGTCATCGCGACCTCTAGGGGAAGAGAAAAGGAACGAATTACAAGCAGTTGACGTATAAAAAAAGAGAAGACCAGTAAAATGGTTCTGAATAGAAAATTTAACTAATGACGCACTGTTACGACAAATCACTAGAATAAAGAACAAAAAAAGAAAACCCAAATTGGGGCATCTGACTTGGCATCTGATGCGGCACAAGGATTCTGCAAGAATCGTAAAATAATAGAAAATTAAGAGGCAGGCCCAAACACAGACGCAGTACACAAATACTGCAGAGTTTGGTTACTGAAATTAACTTTCAAAAAAGCAACAACGAATACAGACGGGACGAAACAGTGAGGAATAGATGCACCAACAAGTTATTACCGTTATTGTATGATGACCGCATGGATAAATTAATTCAACGTGTATAAGACGTATCAAATGTTGTTTTCTTGAGTTTCTGTTCACTAGTTCAAATGCCTCTAAGCGCTATGGGACTTAACATCTGAGGTCATCAGTCCCCTAGACTTAGAACTACTTAAACCTAACTAACCCAAGGACATCACACACATCCATGCCCGAGGCAGGATTCGAACCTGCGACCGTAGCAGCAGCGCGGTTCCGGACTGAAGCGCCTAGAACCACTCGGCCACAGCTGCCGGCTGTTCACCAGTCCTGACAAAAATTGCAGATGGAAAACTTAACTCTTAAATCTGTAACTACAGTTTAAGGTTACAAAGGCTACCCACTATTTTCAAACGAAGTGAAACGTTCTCTTCCACTGTGAAATAATACACAGAATTCAAGGAACGCAGACATAATCTAGGAGAAGTAAGAGGATTAATGCAAAAAAAAAAAGAAGAAAGAAAGCCGAAAGTTTCTGCGTTTCTCGCGAGTGCGACAGTGTACACACATACAAACACACACACACAAACACACACACACATACATCCGTCTCTAGCTCACTCTTTGTGCCCGACTCATTAAAAAAAAAAAAAAAAACAGGCGCTTCATCTTCATACAGCAAGACGCAACGCAAGAGATTTACGATGCAGGACGCCACAGCAGCAAAGTTTCTGGCTTTCTCTCTTCGTAAGGCTCAGATGCAAAGCACCGCACTCAGTTTTCCGAGCGAGAGCTACACCGAAACTCGACGAGAGGACTGGCTATCTTTAGAAGCATCGCCAGCAGTCGGAAGGAAAGCTGAAAGACACCACAGCTGAGGCTAGCTCCTCTTGTGCTTGCACATACGCTGCTCACCGAATACAGTGAATGATGCTCAGACTCATAAACACGAGTAACTATTCTACATACAATTTATTATCGCTCCTTGATAAAATAAAATCTTGTCAGGCAACCAACAGTGGTGAAAAACTCGTTACCTTTCGGCTGCGCTCTTCTAAAACTAAGCCGAATTGCCTTTATAGGTACATCGATGAAACATCTGTTTCCCAGCCCCATGGACGTGAGGAACTGGGAGAGTTCTTTAGACACCGAGCCAGGTGGCGCAGTGGCACAGGAGTCGTATTCGGGTGGACGACGGTTCAATCACGCGTCCGGCCATCCTGATATAGGTTTTCCGTGATTTCCTTAAATCGCTCCAGGCAAATGCCGGGATGATTCCTTTGAAAGGGCCGTCGACTTCCTTCCCCGTCCTTCCCTAATCTGACGAGGCCGATGACCTCACAGTCTGGTCTCCTCCGCCAAAAAACAACCCAACCCAGAGTTCTTAGAACATCTGAACAGCAATCATAACCGCCTCAGTTTGCAACAGACATACACTGATCAACCAGAACATTAAGAGCACTGACCTACTATCAATGTAGAATCGTACAGGCGATAGCAAAGTCAGCTGTCGAGGAATGACTGCTAGCTGGACACACGCACGGTGTATCAGCGAACATACTGTCCGTGTGTGGAATGGGGAAGACGCGCTACCTGTCTGAGTTTGACCGAGGGCAGATTGTTATGGTTCTAAGGCTTGACACCAATATTTCGAAAACGACACGCCTTATCGGTGTTCGAGGGGTGCTGTGGTGAGTGTCTTCAACACGTGGCGAAACCGAGGTGAATCCCCTTCCAGCCCTCGTGAGGCTGGGTGGACACCCCTAATTACAGATGTCGTTCGTAGGCTGGGCAGACTGGTAACACAGGACAGGAGGCGAACGAACATCAGAAATTAATGCTGGGCAGATTACAAGTGCGTCTGAACACACAGTGCACCAACTACTCCTAGCAATGGGACTCCGTAACCGAGGATCTACGCACGTGCCAATGTTAACACCACGACATCGGCAACTGCAATTGATCTGGGGGGGGGGGCGGCACTTGACTGTCGATGATGGACGTTGGCACAGTGGCAGAAAGTTGCATGGTCTGATCAATCCCAGTATTGTTGGCATACATATTGTCGAACAGGAATAATCATAAGCAATGACGGACGACATGAAACACAGTACATACGTCACAGAGGTGGAGTGGTATATTTATGATTGAAAACGGTACAGATTTCAAGCCATGGGAAAGTAGGATAACAGACATAAATAATGTACATTTTTGATACACGTCATAGTGCTTACAAAAAGGTTGATATCGGACCCTCAGTGGGCATTAATTCACACTTTGCACCTGTTATTCATGCTGGCTCCGAAACTGTTGAGAATTTCTTGGGGATATTGTCCCACACCTGTCTCAAGGTGGTTTTCAGTTCTTACACAGCTCCGGGACGGATGCTCGTTTAGAAACACATTTGTCAAGAACATCGCAGGAGTAATGTATCGGGTTTAAGTCCGGGGAGTGCGTAGGTCATTCTATATGTTCAATATCATCCAGTGTGTCCAGTACCTCAGTGGTCTTCCGGTCGGCCATTGTCGTCCATAAACAGAAAGTCGGGTCCTACGTCACCCCTAAACAGACGGACAAGACCAAGAGTTATCTCCTTGTTGTACGGCTGTGCTATAACAATACGTCGTACGAAGATATGCACCTGTGTTCGGCTATTGTGCATAAGGCCTGCCTCCACCACAATGCCTATGCCATGCTGATGAAGTTCACGAACGTTCTGTGGTGTATAACGTGTTGCTTCTCTCTCCACACTGACTGGTGGCCAGAATCACTTGCCATAGTGAAGAGGGGTTTGCCAGAGAGTTCATCCACAGGCTTCCCTGCATTTAATGTGTCCCACCTTGTACATTTCCTTTTACTACCGTTGGTCGGGTGTCCATCATCAGTTGCCAGTTGTTCCGTATGAACTGGCATTTGTCCCTTAGCGTGTGTCAGTTATTTCCTAGCAACTGTCAAACTGTGTAGACACAGACAGCGTTTGGCTCTTCGTAGCCACTCTAGTTCACCGTAACTCCAGTTCGTGTCTCAGCCACACTGCGTGTAGGAAATACACCCATACGGCTCGCTATTTGTACGCTCTTAACCACTACCATCCCGTACAGATGCTGAGTGCTCTGAAGACGCTAGTGGAGCGTGCAATAGTCGCCATAGACTCGGTATAGACGAGGCATTCCACACGGCACTTCTCCTTAAAACCTGTTAACTGTCAACCCACGACGTATCATTCTCAGGTCAGTCCTCATCTAGATCTTTGAAAGCACCCTTACCCAATGAATCTATAAACCCACTGAAACTCATTCCCAATGTGGCATCCGGCTCAACTACTCCATCGATAATCAGCGCAACCATTTTAGCCTCCTTATTTTCCACAAACTAAGTAAACAAAAATACGTCATATTTGTCTCCTTGGCTATGCAAGGCATATTCGAATCCTCTTCAAGCTATAAACTTATGCACTTCCAGTGAAATATGTCCGTCATGTAGCACTTTTCCTTCAACAATGTCCTGCACATGTCACAATTGGATTGGGTTGGGTTGTTTGAGGGAAGAAACCAAACAGCGAGGTCATCGGTCTCATCGGATTAAGGAAGGATGGGGAAGGAAGTCGGCCGTGCCCTTTGAAAGGAACCATCCCAGCATTTGCCTGGAGCGATTTAGGGAAATCACGAAAACCTAAATCAGGATGGCCGGACGCGGGATTGAACCTTCGTCCTCCCGAATGCGAGTCTAGTGTGCTACCACTGCGCCACCTCGCTCGGTATGTCACAATTAACCTCTCCCGCCCCACGTCTTACACTCTACTACTGTTGTGCCTAACGACACTGTCCCGTACCGCAAAATACTATCCTCCCGTATTATCGCTCAGCAGCCAGCCACTACGCGCTACAATCCTTCCGTACGTCCTGCTCGAATGATTTAACACACGAAAATCTGACATAAATCAGTAGCAAAACCAAGCCACCACCTTTGGCAGCACCACTCGGCTTTTACGTCGTCCAGGTTTCCAACTCTCCATCTACAACCAAAACAGTAAAGTATTTAGGACTAACCTTTGACAAAAAACTTACATGGTATGCGTATCTCCTTACAGTCCAACACAGAGCCTCAAACAATGTGAAAGTGCTGAAAGACCGGGCTAGAAAGTTCCCGACTTGTCTCACTGAATTACACTGTAACTGTCCGCCCTCGGTAGCTGAGTGGTCAGCGCGACAGAATGTCAATTCTAAGGGCACGGGTTCGATTCCCGGCTGGGTCGGAGATTTTCTCCGCTCAGGGACTGGGTGTTGTGTGGTCCTTATCATCATCATTTCATCTCCATCGACGCGCAAGTCGCCGCAGTGGCGTCAAAACGAAAGTCTTGCACCCGGCAAACGGTCTACCCGAAGGGAGGCCGTAGTCACACTACAACTGAAAGTTATTGATTAACCAAGAGTGCACTTATACGAGGGTTGGACAGAAAGTAATGCACCGCAGTTTTTTTCTCAGCCAAAAACAATGCTACGAATGCGAAACGCTACATATGTATTATTTGAAGTCTCCTGAGTGAGGGCGCCAAGTTTCCGTCAATTCCGACAGATAGCGTAGCTGCAGGACAGTTTAAAACTGACATCTGTAGGTGTACGTGACAGGCAACGTGGCGTCATTGAATTTCTCGCTGCAGCGAAAGAAACTGTGCGGAATATTCACAAAACGCTTGTGCAAAGTCTATGGAACATCTACTGTCGACAGAAGTAGAGTTAGTCGCTGGGCACGGAAGGTGAGTCATCAGAAGGCGCTTCGGCGAGCTCTACGATTTGCAGCGGTCGAAGAGACCAACCACTGGTGTCACACCCGACATGTTGCAGCAAGCTGACGTTGTCATTCACGACGACAGACGCACTACGACTCGGCAGTTGGCGCTGCATCCGTCAATCAGCAAAAGAAGTTCACACAGTGAAGCAGTGGCTCGGCCACCAGCAATAGGATTGGTAACAAGGAATACACGCCCTTGTTTCGCGCTGGAGGAAGGCCATAGAACGTGATGGAGATTATGTGAAGAAATAGGGTGTGTAGGTAAAACACTATTCTTTCGTGTGTGTAATTCTCATTATGTTCAATAAAGAATTGCTGAAGAAAAAAATGCGGTGCATGACTTTCTGGGCAACCCTCGTAGATTCTTTCCAGTAAGTTTATACGCCCTAGGAAATAAACCTCGTTAGAAGTGCAAGGTGTAAAAGAGAACTCCTGAAAGGGAGCTGTAAATTCTTCCAGGAAGGAACATAAGTAACAGCTCGCTAAGGTCTTACCATCAGCTGGAGGTCATAACACAAAACTTAATGCTCTGGATAATAATGATACCAGAGAGCACGTCAGCTTCTAGAAAATAGTGAAAACAAACAATAAAATTCAGAAACAGTTTGTTCTCTAGCTTAAAACCATTTAAAAGTACACAAAATTTAAAAAAAAATACACAAATAATTCATAGCCCTGATATCACTATGCGTGAAAGCTGGGCACTTACATAGCAACACAAATCGCCATAACAATCAGATATGATGCAAGGCTCCATATTTGATACACCACAAAGGAACAGCCATGACTTGGAGCAATGAGTGCCTGCCCAATACAAATTGAGGCATAAGCTCTACAGCGTAAGGCTGGCCGAATGTGGTACATCCAAATTACAAGATCATGTCATCGCAAGAATAATTAACCAAGGCAAATTTTTTAGAGAGAACCTGGCCAGCAGATTAACACAAGTGACTTCAAAAAACCACAGGAGGCAGGGAGTAATACGCATTACCTAGTGAGACGGCAACTGGAAGCTATCGATAGTAAGAACGTGAAATGAGGCGCCATGGCTCAACAACTTTACAGCAGCTGTGGAAAACTTAGGCGATAGGTCAAATATCTTTGAAAATGACGCCGGTTTATGTAATTCAGAGGCAAATATCTTTGAACATGGCGCGATTCCAACTGAAGCTTACACATTTTTTCTAGATGGAAATATTATATTTCTTTGACCATAACTCCATTTTACGGAACTGAAGTGAAGCTTACATAATTTTTTAGGGAATAGTGCAATACTGAAAAGCATCTTTCTACGTGAAACCTTTTTAATGCAATTCAACTGAAGCTTATGTAATCTGACTGCTACTATAGATAACTGGATGCCTTATTTTAGCAATGATGTTCTGTTCACTTTGTAAGGGGTTCATTATATAAGAGGTTTACTGTTTACTACCCTACTGGAGCAAATGTAATTTCGATGTATTGCTCACGCGCTGCCTGCGATATAAAACATCTCTGCTGCAATAGAATCGCAGGTCAGAGCAATGTCGGCAGCAGTTGTAATCGTTCGCTCCTGCAGAGCGAAGTCGTAGTAGCTCACCGCTACAGTACAGTTGCTAGCCAAGTAAGAGAAATAGCAGTCGCCGCTGGTGCAACGCAGTTCATTGCCATATAGACTAAGGTAAACCTTATTCTTCTTCATCGTCATGCACGTACTTAAATTTGCTGTCTGAGATGTTAATATGAATATGTTTTAATCTTTTTGCGGTTTGTCAGCACCAATTAAGTCAGACTTATAACATTCAAATTTTTTTATGTGTTGTTTGTAGAAATGTTTTCAATAATATCGTCATTCAGAAAATAATTTTTTACCAGTCATTTACTTGAATTTAAATATTTTACAAATTTTCCCAGAACATAGTCATGTGTTGTTTAATAATCAGAGGACCAGCTATGCAGCTGTGTCAACAAGCTAAGTCAGTTTTTTTTTTTTAATAATACATATCTCAGACAAATGTTGTTCAGTAGTAGTAGATAGGCCAGCATTGCATTAAGCTGTGCCATTATGGAGCAGATATATCGACAGTGTTATGCGGCGACACCATTATGAGGTAAGAATTTTTCAATTTATTCAGATTGATTTCACAGGGCCATGGCGTGGCTTTTCTTACGTCCAAAATTTATCATTTTAAATTCTCAGTCAATTTAGTACCGGAAATCTTTTTATATACGGGAAGATTACAACTTTCACTGTACAAATGTAGTGTTCGTGCCAATACGGTCCAACATTAACTTTCTCTTTGTTTTAGTGCTTTATTAACTACTTGATTCCTTGCTTATAGATTTTCTAATCAGCATTCCTTAAACTATGTTCTCACTCGTTCCGTAACAAAGAAACTTCTTGCTGGCGCCTCACCAGGTGGTGTGTGTTACTCCCTTGTGCCACTGTCGTTGCCTCTTCTAGCCTTCAAAGGCAGCCACTGGGTCGGTGTCGTGGGGCCATGGAACGGCGCGGTGCAGGCAGTCTACGTGTAGCCTTGGTGCAGTATGGAGCTTGGTCCAGCGGTAGTGCTTGCAGCAACAGACACGCGGTGCGGATCGGCACGACGTCTTTCCTGGGTCGTCGTTCACTCTTTTTCGCCAGAACTGGGTAGAAGACCAATATTTGGTTCTCCTATGCTGTGCGTATCTGGTTGTGCAGCCCTGTGCACCAGTTTCCAGCGCCTCAAGCCGATTGAGCAGACTTTTGCGTTTATATTCATTGAGTCGTCATGCACATTTTTGTTATTTCACTATGTCTCTTGTAGGACCAATTAATTGCACTGTCTACTCTGCGTGTTTTTTTGAAGTGACTTTTGTTAATCTGCTTGCCAGCGTTCTCTCTAAAAATTTGCCATGGTTGATGTTGTTATGGCTCTGTAATGTACCCAGCTTTGGCACACAATTCTATCAGTGGTCCATGAATTACCTAAATTTTATTTCAAATTTTCTGTTTGTTTTCAAGGCGGGACGTTGATTAAATTGACCAAAAATGTCAATTTTCGATTTATTTTTTATTCGTTAGTACAACTCATGGACAATAAGTTCCCAATGTTTCATGTTGAAATCGCATCCGAAGCGCCTGAAAATTAATTAAAAGTGTGACGCGGCCTCCCTGCCACAAATGTTCGATTCTTTCTTCATTCAGTTATGCCACGACCACAAAGAGTGTATAAAAAACTGGATAAACTGCGTTCTAAAGAGTTAGTGAACGGAAGACGTGAGAAACAACGACAAACCAGCAATGAGGTTACGTTCGAAGTAAGAACATGTGCTGAAAAGTCAGTTGAAGACCTGGTAAAGGAAAAAAACCGACAAGAAACCAGAAGAGAAACCTTGAAGAGAAAGACGACCCAGAGTACAAATGTGGTGCCTTCTGAAGAATTGACATAAGGAAGAAAGTTGGGTTGAACTTTAAACTGCGTTTCCTGAAAAGTTTGTTTAAAGTTTAGTGCCTTTTTCAAATTCTATGAATGCTAGAACTGCGAAATTTTGTACACATATTTCTGTAAACGTAATAAACATTGTCTCAAGAGAAAATTTTGAAATTCCGATTGCAAGCTGAGATATGGGGTAAAGTGCTTGGAATTTTGCATGAATTGTACTTGTGGAATTATAATTAAAAAATTAAGAAAATTCTCCTATTTGACCTATTCCAAAAACCGCATGAGAGGAGCTTACAACATATAAAGAGATGACTCATAGAAAGTTTTGTAGAAATCTCCTAAAAACTTTCTGAGAAAAAGGAACATACATTATTTTTTGAAAATAAAGCTTAAAATTTCATTGAAGAAAAGTTGAATATATATAATCAAAGGATTTTATATGTAAATGTGTTACTTTCATGTAAAGCGTGGTACAAAATTTCATTGTCATAACTCCAAAACTGTGGACTTGGTGCATTTTTTAAATAGTGTGTGTTTTTCATCAGCGTGTGAACAAACTATTTCTGGATTTTGATACTTGTTTTCACTGTGTTTTAGAAGCTGGCTCCTCTCTGGCATTATTGCTATCCAGCCATTTTTGTTTTGTGTGTTAGGACGACCGCCAGATAATGATGAGACCTTAGAAAGTACTTATTTATGTTCCTTCCTGGGAGAATTTACAGCTCCCTTTGAATAGTTCTCCCTTGCACCTTACATTTTTAGTGAAGCTTATTTCCTAAGGCGTATGACCTTATTGCAAAGGTTCTATTATTGTAACCCTGGTTAAACAACAACTTTCACTTGCAGTGTAATTCAGTGAGATCGGTGTTTGTTAACAGTACCTGCTAGGCAGTGTTGCCAACATAGTGGATTTTCCACTGAACCTGGTGGTTTCTGCCCTCCTTTTAGTGGCGAAATGTTGCTTCGAATGGCTGGTGGATTTTATAGCGTTTTAGCAGAATTCAGTTTCACTTACTGAAACTGCGATCTCTCAACCACTAAGCTATTCATAAGTTTCGAAATACGTTATTTCTACTTTATTTTATTTCATGAGTATTTAACTTCTACTGCGAAGACAACACTAATGCCTTTTAGTGTGACATCAAACGAACCATCACACTCGATAGACTACATGCGGGGATTCCCTGTAGAGTGAACAGTATTGAGTAGCGCCTAGTTAGAGTTCATTTCACGAGAGAAGGCGGCTTGCACACTTGCAACCGGTTTCAAACAGTAGGTGCTTTCTTATTTCATTGTCGCTTCGAATAGCCACTGAGAGTTGTTGGCTCACGCAAGGTGCGCCACGTCACACACGCAGAAAAACTAACTCGGCTGTCGTCGTTCGTGGTGTGCACTATACAATCGTGATTCTCGGTGTATGGTATTATTTCACGACTCCATAGTGTATAGCTATGCCGAAACCACAATATACGCAAAAGTTTCGGGATTCTTGGCTTCAAGACCACATTTAAAAGATTGACTTCAAATTATTGAAAGTACAATGGGTACTTACAGTCTCTTTGTAAGGAGCTACACAAAACCATCAACAGTGGACAGAAACTGTTAAAAATAGTTCGAGCGTTCCAGACAAGGTGGTTGCCAAAAGAAACCGCTGTATCAAGAATGTACTCGCAATGGTCAGAGCTAAAAACCCTTCTTTCCGTAGCTAAAATGCGCGAAAGGTGTCACATGGCAGAGTTATAGCATGCTAAGTATGCGAAGGAGATTAATTACGCATGTATTTCGTTTTTATATCTAATTTTAATTGAAATAAACAGTCAACAAAATGTTAGAGTCGAAAGATACAGATCACACCAAACCTTGACCAACCTGTTAGATATACTTGTCAGCAAAGTTACGTTACCTACAAATAAAGTTTATATTTTCACTAAAAATATTCGTGACTTCTTCGATCGAAGATGTTTTGTGGGATTCCACTTTGAAAAGAAGTTGCTTGAAAAGAGATAAAAGGATTACTATGGCAAGACATTTATAGTATGTTTGATTGAAGAAATAAAAAACAGGTTACCAGAAAATTTCACGTTGATGAAAAAAATTTTCACAATAACAGTTAAACAAGCACTTAATCACAACAAAGGAAATGTAATTGATATAATGTCTCAGTTCAATAAAAGTGTAGAATGTATAGCAAGAGTGGATAATCAGTGGCCACAAATTCATTTGTTGAACTGGAACGAGACCAAAGAAAATTTGAAGAATTGCATTCCAAAGATGCTCAAGGTGAATCCAGATTTTCATGTCAATTCCGAAGTTTGGAGACTATTTAGCAGTATGAATGCAATGAAAAACAAGTATAGGAACAGAATGAAGTTAAATCTTTTAACTGGTATATTATGAATACGCTGCGGCTTGACGTTGAATGGAAAATGCTGCAACAAATACGAAATTCCAGTAAAAGTTCTAAAATAGATCAGTAGCAAGGAACCGTATCAGTCTGAAACCAACGATGACGATGATGCAGACAAAAAGGGATTCATCTGAAGAAGACGAATTCATTTAAATGATTAGTTGTTGTTATAGAACTTTGTGTATGTTCCTGACCTTGATTTGCTGATTTGTTTATTGTATGTTCATTTGATGATTGTAAATATTTTATTACTTAATAATAAAGGAAACTAATTACTAATGCTCTTATTATTTTCTTTTATAATAGTTTTAAAAAAAATAGTGGAAATTTTAGCGATTATGAGAGTAGGGGCATTTTTGTTAGTGGTTTTCTGGTGGTTTTTGCACATGAAACTGGTAGGGAGTTTACTTTAACTGTTGGCAACATTGCTACTAGGTTGTCGGGATAGCATGCTGTGTCTGCGTACTTCGTAGCGCGGCTTGCTATTTGCTTGCAGTCGAGCGTCCTGTCCGTCTGTGCACACGTTGAGTACTGAAGCCTCTGATTAAGTGGCTTCGCAGTTGTTGTTCTGTTTAACACATATTGCAACACAGTTCTAAATTATGTTGTAAATTATTTGATGTAAACCTTTTGGATAAGCCATCGAGGCCAAATTTTATGTCTTGTTACCTAGATAATATTTATCTTTTGGGGATCTGCCTAATGTCATGGGTTTGAGCTAACTTGAAGAAATTTATCTAGAATTGAGTTCCAATAATTTTCATTGGCTGCTTTCTGAATCCAAATTTTTAAAGACCTATATTGTTAAAGTTTTATTTTCTTGCATCTTGTTCGACGCCATTTCTATTGTAACTCAGTGACTGTGTCATTGATCTTTTTCAACTTCTTCAAGTGTTAATTTGAACATGGCAAATTACCCTACCTGATTTTAGTGAAGGGGACCCTTTGTTGCTTTAAAAAAAAAGAATTATTGTCAAAAGAATAAATAATATTAGTTAAAGGGGCTTAGTCCTTCCATGTCGTTTCATTGATAGCTATAAATCCCGATTTCAGTAGGTTTGGCTCTTATGGTCACACTGCACGCGGTAAATAAATAAATAAAATAAATAAAATCATCAGGATCATTGCTGTGAGGCAAACATTACTGTAAAGTAATGTTGCTAGCATATAAATGCAGAAAATTTTGACAGTTTACCTCGCTGAGAAATCTTGAATTCTCAGTGTGTGTCCATACAGATCGTAAAAGAAAGTAATATAATGGTGAAGTACAGAGGTATACTGTAGTGACATTCGTACCAGACAAGCTATTTTAATTCATTTACACTTTCTCGAAACCAAAGCATGGAGAGATTTAAAGTTTTACTCGGAACTGATACAAAGAAAGCCATGCTGAATAATGGAGGACATCATTTCTGATGTGAGTTACTGTGACGTGGAGCTCTGGTTTCGTGGATAATTTAAATTCCATATCTGATTAAAGATAATTTCAGCGTAATTCTTCTTCATAATATGGCAAAAACGTTTGATATTACTGGTACTGTGTCTGGGTTCCGATATCGTGAAGAGAATTGTCAGCCAGCGTTCTCTTTTTGTCCTTGTAGAACCCTTCCCTTGCCTGAAATATCGAATTCTCTGTGCCCTAGTCACTCGCACCGTCAGCATATCAGTTCCCTCTAATGATACCAAATTTCCTAAAATGCAGGGACTTGTTGAAAATACTTGTCTTTTTGTGGGAAACTAATTTCTGTTTCCATAATTTTGCCTTTTACGCCGTCTTTTTCAGAAGTTGGTATATCTCCTTGTATATCGTTCTTGTTTTTCGCGAATGGTTTTGTTGTCTGCATCACATACGACATTAATTCTCGCACCTTCAGAGCTCCTTTCTGAAAGCAATGCAAGCCTCATTTCGTTAAGCAGACTGTTTTTAAGCACAGACGTCTATTCATTTGGAGGCAATCCCTGTTAGGGCATCTAATAATCAAAATGACAAGAAACAAGCGATGTGCTTCTTCTACAGGCAATCAGCGTGAGATATCCTTCGCTAAAGCGAAAGCAATTACAAATTAACCTGTTAGAGAGCTTATATCAGTGTCAGTATCAGTTATTATTTCTCTTTGTTCCCCTCCTTGTCATTTCTCTTCGTTTGTAAATGAGACTTCTGTGGGTTTGTATAAGAGTTTTCTTATAATCACACAGACAGATAAGACTTAAAATAAAAATATACTGGTGTGTGACAAAGCTATGCAAGTGAAAACCACTACAGTATCGTCTAGTTTAAGTTGCGCACTTAAAGTGTGTATTTCGACACCCAGTTGCGTTTCTTATGCAAAAGCATTTTGTCGCTACAACGGCATGTACTCGTAGGCACTGCTATTAGTAAACAACAGCATTAACGTACCGAGACGGAAAGCGTTTTTGAAATTGTTCTACTTATCCATCAGTTCAGAGGAAAAGTTAGCGAAGATAAAGCACGGAGCAGCAGCTGGTGGTTATTCTGGTGCGGTGAAGTCGGATCCCGAAAAGGAAACACCAACACAGACGCTCGAGTGAAACAACGCCGGCGATTTCTCCGAGGCTAGCGGGTGCTGCGCCAGCGTTCACGGGATATTCAACTTCCAGCCCTGTTGAAAAGTAATTTAGATTATCCGCCGGAGCTACTAAAATCTCATTTATCTTCTCAGAGTCCCCATTTCACGGGATCATCGCAGTTTAATCTCTGCTCATAGACGAATACTGTAGCAAAACAGAAGTAGAAAATGTTCTCATTGTCTGTTTTCAGTTCACCAGACAAGCGGCGTGTAAAATAACAATTTTTTTCACTAGTTGCAAAGTCATTATTTTCGGACATTTCGTACTTTTTTGGTGTCTCGAAGGGAAAAATAGGACAAAACAATGATTCAACTAAGATTACTATACATAGACATTAAGACAAAACGACATTTTTACCCTTTGAAGAACTTCGTTGCGGTACGCTCAATCTGTCCACTATTTACTTGAACAAGAAGGGCTCAGAGTAAGAAACCCCGTTCCGTGTAGCCTCGTAAATATACCTCTTGGCCATACTTATACTGCCTGATCAAAAGCATCTGGACATCCCTATGTGACGTTGAAGTGTAACGAGAGGTGACCCCGTCAATTTAAAAGGACGTGTGGGGTTTCGTATTGTCAGTGGTCAAGCAGTAACAAAAGAATGGGTTGGTGACGAAAGCTCAGTGGCTTCGGACGTGGACTAAGCACTGGATATCACCTGGCTAACAAATCCATCAGGGACATTTCAACCCTTCTAAAGCTACCAAAAGCTGCATGAAATCAGCGGAAGGAATCATTCGTGCGTTCGAAGTGCTAGCTGCAGTCAAGTTACCACAATTATTGTGAATATGGATTTAAAAAGAATGGAGTACAATGGTGGATCAGTTGCCCAAAAGCTGCACATTTAAAGAGCGATCCATTGGACGCTGGATGACTTCTGACGAATAATATGGACTGAAGAATCACGCAGTGGCAGTCCAATTGAAGGATTTGGAATTCGCGAATACTTGGAGAACCTTTCGTGTCATCACATGTTGTCCTAACGGAGGATATGGTGTTACGGTATGAGGGTTATTTTTCATGGTTATGCTATCGTTATCTTAATGAAGATAAGAAAATGCTAAATATGGAAGGATATGAACACTTTTACTGCATTTTGTACTGAGTACAGTAGAGGAACAGTTCAGAGATGACGACTGTATCAGCGTGAATATGTTCCCTGTGACAAAGCAGCATCTTTGAGGCAATGGTTCATGGAAAATAATATTCCCTAAAAGGACTGGTCAGACTATAGTCCCGACCTGATCCCAGCGGCACACCTTAAATAAAAGTTAGAACGTCGAATTAGCTCCAGACCCGAACGTCGAACATCACTACCCTCTGTGGTTTCCGTTCTTCAGAAAGAATGGACACCCATTCCTCCACAGACATTCAGACACATCTTTGAGGGTATCCCCAGTAGGTTTAGTCACAAAGGCGGGGAGTCGGCAAGCCGCTATTTAAGTCCACAGGTCGTTTTGATCATGTAGTGTACCAGCGTGGATGAAACAATCAGTTGGCACATTGTTTAATGGAAAAGCTGACGAACAGTCTGGATCATACCATCGTCTCATCAGTAAGAACTCAACTTTTTTCTCAATTAGACATACTACGCAAAAAAAGTCTTGTATCTTTACTTAAACAGAAACATATTTTTTTCTTGAAATCTGAGAGCATGTTTCAGTGGTTAACGAAGTATGTCAAAAAAATGAATTTCTTCTGATACTTGAACCGGCGCTATTGGATAGAGATGAGCGTGAGAGAGAAATACGAGCAACGAGAAGCCACGGTGGAACATGACGTCCTGTTAGTCGGCTTGTAGTCGGCGTTATTTCGACATGTAGCTGCAGTCCGTGGGCAGGCAATTCATCTCCCGATCGAGTAAATCACCTCTTACTAATCCTCTTAGTGCATGACCTCTCAGCACAACACATTCGCCTATGTTTCTGGTATGTTGTCCACTGCGGTGGACACTGATTACATGATGTGAAACTTCTGCATGTGGTGCTACAGAATAGGGACGTAAGTGAGACTGAGTGATAGTGTTGTATCGTTTTTAAAGATTGATTACCAGCAATGAAACAGCATACTTTCATGGCTGTCACTATTTGATGGCAATTATTGTCATCAGACACTGACTGTACCTATCACCTCAAATGTTCTCTCCCTCACTTACACACACACACACACACACACACACACGCACACACACACACACACACACATATATACACACAGGCAAAAATTTTGTGCTACATTGAAGAAAGCATAAATCTGAATTTTTGTGCCATGTTCTAAAAATATACATATGTAAACTTCGTTGTCAGTAAAACACACACATAGACACACACACATACACACACATATATCTCAAAAATATATTATGGACTTTAGTGCAACTACTAGCTAAATTGCCTAGAGAGAGAGAGAGAAAGAATGGGGGGGGGGGGGGGGGGAGGAGGGAGAAGCACGCCGGCCGGAGTGGCTGAGCGGTTCTAGGCGCTACAGTCTGGAGCCGCGTGACCGCTACGGTCGCAGGTTCGAATCCTGCCTCGGGCATCGATGTGTGTGATGTCCTTAGGTTAGTTAGGTTTAAGTAGTTCTAAGTTCTAGGGGACTGATGACCAAAGATGTTAAGTCCCATAGTGCTCAGAGCCTTTTGAATCATTTTTTGGGTAGAGGCAGAGATATGTGGTCGGCAGTGTGAGAGAGAGATAGCTGCTTGTACCAGCACTGGAGAGGTTTAATAACGTTCCCAGCAAACTGCTAACGGGCAACATGTATCTACCCCATTAATGTTATTTTAGATTCCATGCCTCTCTTGCATGGATCAGAAACAATATAATGCACCACAGAAGAAATGGGAAGTAGAAAAAGTCATATAAAAATACTCTAGATATAAATTTAGTTATTCACAAAGATTACATTCCAAAGAACAGTTAGGTACACATTTTTTGACTGTGCACATTTGTATACATTGTTTGGCATGTCTAATTACATACACTCTATCTATGACAGAGCATATTCAGAATTTAAAACGTACATGGTTTTTATGTTCAAGGATTTTAAACTCAGTTAGAAATTACATTTGAACTATCTGAGCAATTATGACGAACTTTTCTTGATTACAAACGTAAGCACACAAGGTTAATTACATTAACTTCCGATTTATCGAAAAGATCACGTGACATCATATTTTCGTGATGATCGTGAGTTTAATCTAATCAGTCAGAAAATAGCTACAATTTACTTTAACAACATTGAAATTTTCTCACGCACACACACATACGCACGCGCGCGCACACACACACACACACACACACACACACACACACACACACTCACACACACATACATACAAACCAAAGTATATACCCCATCTGAAAGCATAAAGCATTCCTCATCCTATGCAGAGTAATTTTTACATATTACACAGTTGTTTTAACTTCCGATTCCAACACATGTAACCTGTAATAATCGCTAGTTTTATGCGTTGTATGTCCAGACTCAGTGTCAATTGATTAGCATTTTGCTTATAGACTAACAAATTCTGTAATTTGTTCACCATTCAATTCGTCTTTCGTAAATACAATCTCTTTCCTAGTAATTGGCAGGATAATATGTGATTTACGGGAAAACCCGAAGTATCAGCCCTTTCAAGGACAGCATTCCTCGTATCCTCATACATTTAAATGTGATGAAGCAATCACTCGAAAACTTCTTTCATGTTGTTGTTGTTGTGGTCTTCAGTCCTGAGACTGGTTTGATGCAGCTCTCCATGCTACTCTATCCTGTGCAAGCTTTTTCATCTCCCAGTACCTACTGCAACCTACATCCTTCTGAATCTGCTTAGTGTATTCATCTCTTGGTCTCCCTCTACGATTTTTACCCTCCACGCTGCCCTCCAATACTAAATTGGTGATCCCTTGATGCCTCAGAACATGTCCTACCAACCGATCCCTTCTTCTGGTCAAGTTGTGCCACAAACTTCTCTTCTCCCCAATCCTATTCAATACTTCCTCATTAGTTATGTGATCTACCCATCTAATCTTCAGCATTCTTCTGTAGCACCACATTTCGAAAGCTTCTATTCTCTTCTTGTCCAAATTATTTATCGTCCATGTTTCACTTCCATACATGGCTACACTCCATACGAATACTTTCAGAAATGACTTCCTGACACTTAAATCTATACTGGATGTTAACAAATTTCTCTTCTTCAGAAACGCTTTCCTTGCCATTGCCAGCCTACATTTTATATCCTCTCTACTTCGACCATCATCAGTTATTTTGCTCCCCAAATAGCAAAACTCCTTTACTACTTTAAGTGCCTCATTTCCTAATCTAATTCCCTCAGCATCACCCGACTTAATTAGACTACATTCCATTATCCTTGTTTTGCTTTTGTTGATGTTCATCTTATATCTTCCTTTCAAGACACTGTCCATTCCATTCAACTGCTCTTCCAAGTCCTCTGCTGTCTCCGACAGAATTACAATGTCATCGGCGAACCTCAAAGTTTTTATTTCTTCTCCATGAATTTTAATACCTACTCCGAATTTTTCTTTTGTTTCCTTTACTGCTTGCTCAATATACAGATTGAACAACATCGGGGAGAGGCTACAACCCTGTCTTACTTCCTTCCCAACCACTGCTTCCCTTTCATGTCCCTCGACTCTTATAACTGCCATCTGGTTTCTGTACAAATTGTAAATAGCCTTTCGCTCCCTGTATTTTACCCCTGCCACCTTTAGAATTTGAAAGAGAGTATTCCAGTCAACATTGTCAAAAGCTTTCTCTAAGTCTACAAATGCTAGAAACGTAGGTTTGCCTTCTTTCATAGATATCCATAACTAAAATCAGTAAGAAATATAATCGAAACATACCAAATAGCTATTCATGCTGCAATATGTTCATGTAAGACTACTATAAGCCCGTCAGATCAATGTCATTTAATTTTCGTGAAAGTAACACAATATCCTCTGAAAATCTGGTTTGGCATGCATGCACTGCTATCTGCCTTCTGAGGATGTCGCTAATCTTATATCCCACACCTTTTGCACATTTTTCTCGACGTTTCCGAAGGCACTATTAATCATCAATTTCCAGAAATTACTTTCGATATCACTGCTTGCACGCCGCATTTTTTTTTTTTTTTTTTTTTTTTTTAGTTAATATCTCAATGTGTGACTTTTTCCGGGAAGCTTATCTAAATCATATAATTCTGTCAGCCTCATTAGACTCATTTTATATTTCAAGTGCCATTTCAGGGTTCTGTCATGCATAACAGAGTTCTTGCTACAACATAAAATAAACATTAATTTCCTTGGCTTCTTGCTATTGATTGGATTGTATTGATTTTTTTCTGGACATAAGGGCGGAACTGAATGAAAATCGTGAACACTCTCAGGATTTTCAATTCTAATATGTACACTGTGTCGGAATCGTCTGGAACATTTTTCACGTGGAAAGTTTCAACACCCTCTGGAGAAAGCCATGCAAAACTGATCACTGGAAGATACTGCAACGTCGTCCAGCTGCAAAGACCAGAAAAATAAATATATATGTAATGTAAGATTGTTCAATTTTGTGGTAGCAACTGCCTTAACTATGTGTGCAAAACAAGTCGATAAAATCAGTAGAAAGTGCCGCCCCTGACGTCTCTTTCAATAAACTCGAGTTGTTCATTATCGACAATAAGCTGGAATTCCGCTTTAATAATTTTCAGCAGAACATCCTTTGTCATGCCAGTTGATGTAATGTAATGTAGTTTAATTTTCAAGCTCATATGTTTTAAGGCACACGCCGCGAAGGTTTTCGAACATGTCGGGATGGAGTAGCACTTGAATTTTCAACAATAAATCGGAATAACTATGGAGTACATTCCGCATACGTTGCCATCTCGCCTTCTGTTATCAAAATGTGTGTGAATTCCTAAGGGATCAAACTGCTGAGGTCATCGGTCCCTAGACTTACACACTACTTAAACTGACTTAGGCTAAAAACAACACACACACACCCATGCCCGAGGGAGGACTCGAGTATCCGTCGTTAGTGCTTCTGTCATCGTTTCACCTGTTAATATACTTTTAAATCTGTTAATTGCTCGACTGCCCACATACACACACAGATAATTTCCCACCTGAGTAACTAGATTAATCTTTTGTTCATCAGGGAAATATGTCTTCATTATTTCGATTTCACCTGATTTGAAGTGTGATGCACACTTTTCGAGAGACCACGTTAAAAATTTATCGAATCAAAATATCGGAACTTCAAACTTCAGTGCATTTCTTGGGGCAATGCAGCAATAATTTTCATAAATTATTTACTGGCCCATTTCTCTATGTTACATGGTAGCAGAGAAATGTGACATGGATTTAAATCAACTTCATCGCCATCTATCATCTTTTGTCACAAATGTTTGTGATCGTGAAATGCGTATCGTAGTTGTTCCTGTTGTGAAATACAACTGGTACGGTAAAGTGAAGCCTGCAGTCATGTGGCAGCTGTTATGTGCAGCACCTCGCTATACACTGGTGAAATGGTCTCTTTGTTTAACACCGCCGTCCTTTAACGGTTCCCGGCAAATATGGCAGACTTCTGCCGGTCGAAATGCCAATTCTTCTTCAGGATGTATTTCTATTTCTTCATTTTGTAACTAAAAGAGAGGCCCTCACACATTCACAGGCTGCATACAGCTGTGCAGTGAATCTTTTCATGCAATCGGTACCTTTTTAAAATTTAAACTCGAAATTTCTTTCATCGTAGCTGCAGTGAATGTAGTAGGCTTTGCTGAATGATGTATTAAATGTACTTGACCGGAATGCAAAGAATACACACTACTATTGCTGCAAGAATCAGTTTGTTCTGACACAAACATCGAATCAGCATAAACTAGTAAACCCGTGATTCTGTAAATAATCTTTCTTCCATGTATAAACCAACTTCAAATTTCTTGATATTCCACAAATGAGTTAATCTGGTAAGTAACTGACGTTAGGCATGTAAGTGAGAAGAATTTTAGGAAAGGGTTGTTGGATTTGCTAAGTGCTCTCATAATCCAACATTGGATGACTACAGTCTGAGTAATTTGCACTCAGTTTCAAGCCAAATTCAGATTTTCATCCATCTAGAAGTTTATTACATAATATCTCCTTAACTATGTGTCAAATAGTGATGTAGTTTTGCAGGTACATTCGGTGGCGTATGTGGGCACTGTCTGCAGAATATTTTGTGAATAGAATTAGTAGTAAAGAAGTAACAAATTAAATCGTCATTGCTGATGCGACAGCATGAACAACGAAAATATAGTCAGTGATAAACATTTTTCCTTTCATTTCGTGGGCTTGTCTCCACGAGGGAAGTGTTTTTAGATGTTTTAAATAAAGTGTAAAGATTGTCTAATCTCAAATACTGGATGAAGATTTTGTGGACTTTCATGTGCTTTGGGCTACACTGCTTCAAGATATATACACAGTTTCTAACTGTAATTTTTGTCATACTGGGTTAAACTTTTAACGTAAGTTTGTACCTCTTAATGAGTAAGGTAATGACATGATTTTAAATTTTTAATAGTTTGTCAGTAACTATACGAAATATTGAAAGTCAAATTGTGGTTGCCCCAGGATGCCGTCAGATAGGCAACGCGCAACTGGGTTCTTATACAATGAACAATGAACCATGAACTGGGTGAGCCATTCCGTAACATAAGCAGCAAATGGAAGCTCCAGTTTGTTGCTAATCCCACATTAGATTCACTAGACACTCACACAGACCTCTTATTTGTATTTTTCATAAACGTGAATATGTTCCAGCTCTGTGGGATACAGTATATTGGCAAAATTTAATTTGTTTCCAGATGGTGAATAGTTAGATATACATTCCATACGCTCTTGGTATAAACTTGCCATAAATGACCACTCAAAAGAGGCATTGTCATGTGCCTGAACATTTATTAATTTATGTTCATTTACATTAACTTGAAACTGAATCATATCTTTTGATGACCGACCGTAATACCCCTTTGGACAAGTGTCAGATCCCTCTAACAGTCTGCCAATAGAATTAGTAAAGTGCCAAACGTCAGAAATTTCAGATGGCATTCAACTCACATTCTTTGTACTGAGGTACATTTGTATGTTGCCCATTTTGCCTGACTTAGGTAAGGGAGAGCTACAAACTAGCAAACAACTGATTTTAAGAATTCGATTAATTAGATAAGTCTTTTCTCAAAAACGTGCAAACAGGCATAAAAAAAATGCCTTCGAGTTTCGCGCCCTCCTGTGGCGAGATCATAGAGGGTTGCAACATTGACACAAGCGTGAATATCACGGAAATGGATCAGTCTTAGTCCCCTCACATCCCTATCCCCAGAGGCCACACCTCCAGCATTACACACTCGGCGCCACTCACGCACCTTGGTTCGGCACTTTAAGAAGCCCCTCTAGAAGGACGGCCACTCAGTAATTACTTGTCGGACCTCCTTTTGCCCCGCGTAGTGCAACAATTCGGTGTGCCGTGGACTCAACAAGTCGTTGGAAGTCTCCTCCAGGAATATTGAGCCCTGCTGCCCCTATAGCAATCCATAAGTGCGGACGTGTTGCCGGTGCAGGATTTTGTGCACGAATTGGCTTTTCTATTATATTCAATAAAAGTTCAGTAGGATTCACGTCGGACGATCTTGGTGGTCACATCATTCACTCGAACTGTCCAGAATGTTCTTCAGACCAATCACCAACAAATGTGTCAGCCGGTGATTTTCATCCATAAAAATTCAGCCTTTGTTTGGGAACATGAAGTCCACGAATGGCTCCAAATGTTCTCCAAGTAGCCGAACATAATCATTACCATTCAATGATCGTTTCAGTTGAATCGAAGGATCCAGTCCACAGCATGTAAAGACAGCCCACACAATTATGGAATCACCTCCAGCTTCCAGAGTACCTCGTTGACAACTCAGGTCCAGGGCTTCGTGGGGCCTGCGCCACATTCGAACCCTACCATCAGCTCTTACCAACTGAAACCGGGACTCACCTGACGAGGCCACAATTTCCAGTCGTCTAGGGTCCAAGGTATACGGTAATGAGCCCAGGAGAGATGCTACAGGCCACACTGTGCTGTCTGCAAAGGCAGTCGCTTCACCCATTAACTCCAAATTTGGCTGCATTGCCCAGAGGGATACATTCGTCCTAATTTCCACTTTGATATAGTTCATGCATTGTTTCTTGCCTGTTATCACTGACAACTCCACGCAAACGCCGCTGCTCTCGGTCGTTACGTAGAGGATGTCGGCCACTACTGAGAGGTATAAACTGAAATTTAGTATTCTCGTCACCCTCTTGACCCTGAGGGTCTCTGAGTATTGAATTCACTAACGATTTCCGAAATATGTCCCTTGCGCCTAGCTCCAACTACCATTCCCCGTTAAAAGTCTTTTGATTTCCGTTGTGTGGCCATAAGCACCTCGAAAGGCTTTTCACATGAATGATCCGAGTACAAATGACATCTCCGCCAACGCTCTGCCTACGCGATATCACCGCCATCAGTATATGTGCTTATCGCTATCCCACGACCTTTGTCACCTCAGTGTTTATCTGCAGAAAAGTATACAGGTGCCCTTCATGCAGAAAATAGTTCAAATGGCTCTGAGCACTATGGTACTTAACTTCTGAGGTCATCAGTCTCCTAGAACTTAGAACTACTTAAACCTAACTAACCTAAGGACATCACACACACCCATGCCCGAGGCACGATTCGAACCTGCGACCGTAGCGGTCGCGCGGTTCCAGACTGGAGCGTCTAGAACCGCTCGGCCACCCCGGCCGGCCCCATCATGCACACACCGCGTTCCCAAACCGTGAACCTTGGGGGAAGTTTGTGTCCAATTGCATAGCGACATAGTAGAGAAGTTCCTATTTCAAATGCATTTCCACTGACCACGACAGTATTTCATACTGAAGTCACAAATCCGCTCTTATCTCTCGCATGACTCATTTGTGGATCCACTTTTACTGTTACGTTGCTACCTTTACTATCGCATGCTTTGGCCTGTCTCATTTTTCGTTATTAAATATGTTACGCCCTGTATAATATCTACAATATGGAGCACAGTTTAAACTAAATAAATCAAACCACATCGAATTATCAGCTCATTCATTCAATATACGCTTACTACTGCTTTAGGCAACGTCGTAACTCTTTTTCCAACTAGATTTCTATTATTTTAATAGGGCCGTACAAGCGTAATACGATGCTACGAGTATTAATATTAATGATTAATATGTACGTTTAGCACTGATGACAGTTTTCTGGATGAATTTGTCTGACGCAACCGCTGTAACAATATATTTGCGTTTAATCGTCAGATGAGGCCAGTTAGAAGCGCCATCTTTCTTTTTTCCCCACCTGTTGCTTCAATACCGGTCTCAGCATTTCTCTCTGCAAAGTATTTGCTAAATTAATATTTGCTAAATTAACGGCAATCTAATAACAGCTTGCGAGCCACGTCTTACTTGCCGCAGTACAAATAGTTGCAAATACGAAACTGATTACGAGAGATCAGATGAATCGTGCAACCAGGAACCCAGTCAACACAGTATGTCAGATTCCTTTCAGACGAGAAGTTGAATACAACATTAGTTCTTCACTGAACAGAGTCAAAAGCGTGGTGTCATCTGTTTTTCTGAATTCCTGCCTATGATATGTTTTATTTATTATTCATCAAAATTACTAACACGATGGCAGGGGAACAGGAGGATGGGAATAAAATGACAAAATACTCCCCAAAAGAAGTGTTTTAACATCTACGACTGCCCAGTAGACTGTAAAATGTATATCAAGCGCAGTCTCCGGCAGGTACTACGGATTTCGAAGGGTATAAAGTAAACAAATTACTTGATGGTAACCATTAGTGTAATGTGTCTTCAAAATTGTAGGCACGTCCCAGCAGCCTTTTGTTTACAAAACTTGTTTAATTGTTTCAAATGTAAACATACCAATGGTTGTAGCTTCGCGCGTTTTTTTCCAGGTAGATGGCATCGAGATGACCAAAAAATAGCTACAATTATTTAATACACGAGGATATATAACTTTTCAAAACATTTTTTAAAATAGACAGCGATGTGATAGATAACTGATATACTAATCAGTCTTTATCGCAGGGATTTATTAAAAACTAAAACTACAGTTACCGTCGGTGTCCTCCGGTACATACCAATGGTTCACCGTCGTCTGTGCTCATACCCAAATGAGATATGGTCTAAAGATCATTTTAGAGAAGATCGAAACCGATTACCAACGGATGTGTGATTTTTAGTTTTAATAGATCCTTCTGATCAAGACTGATTAGTATTTTTATTTATTAATTGTTCTCGCCACTACGTTGACAATGCGACAAGCCGAGGCTTCGGACATGCAGAAGGCATCCAAGTCTCCCAACCGGAATATGACGCAAGTCGTAAAACAAGCTAATACGATGTTCCATTATCGGCATTTGATCAAAAACTGAGAGCAACGCTTGACCCATATACAGGATAACTGCCGTTATGAAAAAGTTGTAATGTAAAAGTAATAAGTTCCTGTTGTGATTATTTGGTGTTGTTAAATCCGTTCGAATCATAATTGGGTACTGTGTGGGAAGTAATACCATACCTCGAGACGTGTCACAGAAGAAGATAGAATCCACACACAGAAGAGAAAAGAGCCTTTTGTAAACTTGCATTTTTCTACAGCCAATTCTGCAAGGAAATAAGCCTGATAAACGTTGCAGAGGACCCTTTTTTATCGTGACCAAACTTCGATGCAGACCATCCCTATTTCATTATCAAGGTGAATACAAGAGCTGGTAACTGATGATTAATTAATGGTGTGATTTTATAATGTCCTTTCGATCTTTTACTTTACTACTTTCGGCAAATATCATGTCTACATTGTTTAATTGCTTCAGGAAATTTATCAGTCAGAAGAAATAGGCTATACAGGATTTTTCATAAACACTTTTGAGAGATTTGGGGACAGGTTCCGTACACCAAATCATGAAAAAAGTCTAGTAAGCACGTGTTCTGAAATACACGTCTTAACAGCTGCTACTTCAATAGAAGAGACGTGTTTCGCAGTAGCGAAGATAAAAAAGTGCTCATAGCTCTTACGGTATACATTTTAGAACCCATGTTTACTTGGCTGTTTTTCTTGTTTTGGTCTAAGGAACCTGTCTCCAAAGTCACAAAAAGTGCTTTTGAAACACCCTGTTCAATATACAGTTCTGAAACGCTTTAACAGTAGCGAATCAAATCTCTTAATTTACTTTATGAGCTATTGGTTCAACAATAAAGAGTTATGAGAGTTAATTGCTCATAGAAAAACGCATTATACTACAACCATTTTTAAATTTAAAATATTAAATGCCCATTCAAGCATTTTAATAGATTTTTTTAACTGAATTATATGCTTAATGAATAACTGAATTACATGCTTAAAAATATTTTTGCCTATGATGTATGACAACGCAGATTCATCAGACAATGAGATGGAAACCGTCGCCAGAAACCTGCAGTCTTTTGCTGTTCTTTGAGTGGACGAAGCAAGCTGTGGCACATGGCGAATGGGGAATGTGGAGGGGGCGAATGCGCGTCCATCCTGCCAGAGAAAGCTGCACCCTTAGTCCGGTGCATTCCAGCTACGATGAGGTGCTTTTTCGTTCTCAGTGGACCCATTACCAAACGGGCGCTCCTCTTTCACACCATCGTCGAGAGATGTGTGATTTTGAACGAACAGAGCAGCCGTGAGAAAAGTCTTTCTCGTGAAATTCAAATTTTATATTGAAATTGTAAGCGCAGGGAGCGATCTGGAGTAATAAGAAATAACACATTTACACTACTAGCCATTAAAATTGCTGCACCTTGAAGCTGACGTGCTACAGATGCGAAATTTAACCGACAGGAAGAAGATGCTGTGATATGCAAATGATTAGCTTTCCAGAGCATTCACACAAGGTTGGCGCCGGTGGCGACACCTACAACGTGCTCACATGAGGAAAGTTTCCAACCGATTTCTCATACACAAACAGCAGTTCACCGGCGTTGCCTGGCGAAACGTTGTTGTGATTCCTCGTGTATGGAGGAGAAATGCGTACCATCACGTTTCCGACTTTGATAAAGGTCGGATTGTAGCCTATCGCGATTGCGGTTTATCGTATCGCGACATTGCTGCTCGCGTTGGTCGAGATCCAATGACTGTTAGCACAATATGGAATCGGTGGGTTCAGGAGGGTAATACGGAACGCCGTGCTGGATCCCAACGGCCTCGTATCACTAGCAGTCGAGATGACAGGCATCTTATCCGCATCGCTGTAACGGATCGTGCAGCCACGTCTCGATCCCTGAGTCAACAGATGGGGACGCTTGCAAGACGACAACCGTCTGCACGAACAGTTCGACGACGTTTGCAGCAGCATGAACTGTCAGCTCGGAGACCATGGCTGAGGTTACCCTTGACGCTGCATCACAGACAGGAGCACCTGCGATGGTGTACTCAACGACGAACCTGGGTGTGCGAATGTCAAAACGCCATTTTTTCGGATGAATCCACGTTCTGTTTGCAGCATCATGATGGTCGCATCCGTGTTTGGCGACATCGCGGTGAACGTACATTGGAAGCGTGTATTCGTCATCGCCATACTGGCGTATCACCCGGCGTGATGGTATGGAGTGCCATTGGTTACACGTCTCGGTCACCTCGTGTTCACATTGACGGCACTTTGAACAGGGGACGTTACATTTCAGCTGTGTTACGACCCGTGGCTCTACCTTCATTCGATTCCTGCGAAACCCTCATTTCAGCAGGATAATGCACGACCGCATGTTGCAAGTCCTGTACTGGCCTTTCTGGATACAGAAAATATTCGACTGCTGCCCTGGCCAGCACATTCTCCAGATCTCTCACCAGCTGAAAACGTCTGGTCAATGGTGGCCGAGCAAGTGGCTCATCTCAATACGCCAGTCACTACTCTTGATGAAGTGTGGTTTCGTGTTGTTGAAACTGCATGGGCAGCTAGCTGTACCTATACACGCCATGTAAGCTCTGTTCGTCTCAATGCCCAGGAGTTATTACGGCCAGAGGTGGTTGTTTTGGGTACTAATTTCTCAGGATCTATGCACCTAAGTTGCTTGAAAATGTATCACATGTCAGTTCTAGTATAATATATTTGTCCAGTGAATACCCGTTTATCATCTGCATTTCTTCTTGGTGTAGCAATTTTAATGGCCACTAGTGTATTTCTCGCGTAGGAGAACGAGAGTTTATGCAACATCCCTGCTCATTGGTTCAAAATGGCTCTGAGCACTATGGGACTTAACTACTGTGGTCATCAGTCCCCTAGAACTTAGAACTACTTAAACCCAACTAACCTAAGGACATCACACACATCCATGCCCGAGGCAGGATTCGAACCTGCGACGGTAGCAGTCGTGCAGTTCCGGACTGAAGCGCGTAGAATCGGTTGGCCACTGCCGCCGGCTGCTGTTAAAATTTTACGTCATTATAAGAAGAGGTACTCTTTCTACAGCGTTTTGAAACTGGAACTTCAATTATGGACACCCTATATCAGAAAATTTGTGGTAGGAGTTCTGGCGAATGCAGATTGACTCATTTAGAAAGTGAATTGCTAAGTGTAATGTAGTCGCTATCCCACTAACTCCGCTGGTTAGGACCTCACTCTTGTTTGCATAATGATAGAGAGAGAATAGTGCCATAGGTGCTTCCCAAGTTTGGCTGAGTACAGCTGAGTTGAATTAAAGGGTGTATGGGAGATCTTAAATGGATAAGTACCTAGGCTTACATCAATAGTCTAGGCAGTCTAGTGTCATTTATTTACCTGTGTAAAATTTCTAGGATTTGTTAGCAAATTTAGTACATGATAGTATGCAATAGAACGATAGCCTTAGCTGGAAAATTTTGATTGATTTTTTGTTGTCTGAGACACCGTTGTTTGGAAACAGCGTGTTCCAGCGTACTTATCGGAATAAACTGATTTAAATTAAACGTCAACGAATGTTACTGTACCTCACTGTACAGAAGTATCAGCGTAACTTGTTAGTTACACAAGGTGATTCCGCAACGACGTTATAAACTTCCAGAGATGACGGAGAAGGGGAAATGTATCAATTTGAGATAAGGGATGTTAGTCCGGAAAGATGAAAGCGAAAGTCGTTCTGATACCTATTTCAGTGGAATAAACATACCGCTACTGTTGTTGTAAGGTAGGAAATTTTCAGACGTGGTAGTGTGCATAAAAATAAGAAAAAATTCAGTGAATATGGGCTCATACCTAAAGAGCTATGAGCAATTTTTCAGTAGAGGAGATGTGTTTCACAGTAGCGAAGATGAACAAGTGCTGCTCATGGTTCTTAAGGTATGGATTTAGATCCCATATTTACTGGTTTGTTTTTCCTTGTTTTGGTCCATACAAGCTCCTCTAAAAATATGGAAACCAAAGAGCTTCCAGCCTATCTTACAATCTTGGTAACAACAGTACTGGTGCATTTATTGCCCTGCCAGAAGTATCAGAACGATTTTCGCTTACATCCTTCGACTATGCTATTCCTAGGCGAGGGTCCCTTACCTCACACAGATTTGTCCTTCTCCATCATCTCCGAAGTTTGTAAGCCCTGTCGACAGCGTCTTTTGTATTACTTAAGTTGTTTATGCAGATTTTCTGAGTTACCAGCCGTTACCACTTAACTAGCAACTGACTATATTTGATCTATAATGTGCAAGCTGTGGTACAGTGTGGAAAAGAAATGGAGGAACTAAATAAAGGAACTGATTCTGAGAACGCCAACACGTAACCAAACTCCCAACATTCGCAGAACACCACAGTACGTAATGGCACGTTTCACATGCTATAAAATTTGCATCTTGCCGACAATATGGCCTAGCAATGTTACTAGGGATCACGGCTGGCAAAGAGCACTTAACATCCATGTGCATCTCGATACCAAAATTTTGCAATTCGTTGGACTAAGGCTGAAGGACTTTATTTAGACAGGTTGAAATGTTCAGTATTTTTTTTTAAACAAAACGCCACAACCAGTTGCACTTTTCTTTCTATTTTAAGAACCATGGCTCGTTTCTACCCTCCAAGGCTATTAATCAGTGGATATATCTGGGTGAACGCAGAACACCTGACTTTTCGATATTGGACAAAAAAATATGCTCATTCAACAGTGCATTGAGAGACTGAGAATTTCATAAATACGATACGACTAGAGTGTAAGACGTCGTGGTCTCATGACCTTCATTGCTTACATATTCCGCCCTCACAATCATATTCCACATATCAAGACGCTTCATTCGAACCCAGACTCGATAAGATAAAGTCAATGTTGTATGAATTCATGTAAACGATATGCAAATAACTAATAAATAGCAAATTCGCACAGAGATTGAAATACTCGAGGCTGGCGTACACACACCCACATTCAAGGCAAAACGGTCGCAGGGGCTTTTAGTTTGGGAGACGCAAACCGCACGCCGGGGGCCGGTCCCTTCAGAGGACGACTCAGCCTATCTATGTCGGCCGGTGACCGCCCATAGAGCAGACAACGCTTGCCCGAGTGAAAGGAAGAACGACCCCATGTTTGGCTTAAAAGCAAATTCCGCTACATTGTGTGGGAGCGCCCAGCCTACGCATTCTTTCAGAGATTTTCACAGGGAGACAGCAAACGCCAAACGCTAATGTTACAGATTTCCAGATTGGTCGCTTTAAACGAAACGTCATTCTCCTGTTTTAAAAGAGCTATGCTGATTGGCAGACGATATTCCTGACGCCTTGAGCTGAAGGAGTAATGGAAGACACCGAAAGATATACCCCTTCACATCTGGCATGGAGAGAGGCCATTCCATTGTCGATCTTGAAGCGAGAACACGTAACGAGAGCGTGTGCGCTCGTACGTGTAATCAAAGAGCGAGGAACAAGTCTCTCCTCAGTACTTCACTGGGAGAGCACCTCTGTCGAGAGCGAATCAGAGTGCGATTAAACGTTGTTCAATGTGTTGGCTGCCACACTTATTGTGGGGTGTGAATGGACAGAGTTATAGTTAAACACCTGCGAGCAAATTTTTGAGTGGCATCACGGTGGACTGGTTATCTGACCAGTGTACCGCGCCAATAGTTAGACTAGGGGCGAATAGGAGTCCTTGACTTCATCAAGGCGTAGGGAGAGCTGGATTGGCGAAGGTCAATCCAGATAGATCGAGAGTTATCTTATTTGTCAGCAGCGAGTGGCGCAGACAGCAGTCATCGCATCTTACGGTATTGTGCGCTACAGATCTTGCAAGTCCCATATTTCCTCCACAACAGTACACTCCACTGCATTTCACACGCGACAGCCTCGACCATACATTCTAACGAATAATTATTCAAGTTGGGTAGGTGCGGCACTCAGCCATTCTGCCAAGTCAATAAATAACAAACTTATCCTTTGTATAGAAATTTCATTAGCGAATCCTATCCTTGAGAGGTAACTTCACATTCCGAAAAGGACCCGGAAATAACTTTTTCAGTTCATAACTAAAGATGCCATTGTGATTTCTCAGAATTTTAGCACAATAAATAATAATTTTCGTTAGTTTCACGTTTTTCTTACACTAACTAGCACTACTCCAGTACCCAAGTATCCCACTAGTTCCGTAAGAAATTTTGTGAATTTTTGTGTCATCTCCCTACAGCAAACGACTCCAGAAGATATTTATTGCTGGAATTTTTCAGGCATTTCCCTTTAGAACGTTAGGAGCGTCTGTATGACTTCTGTAGTAGTGTGGGGGTGGAAATTTCATCTTGCAGGAGCCACAGGGTAAAGGGTACAACTCAGATTAATCCGTTGCACAGAATGACACAATAGCACCCACACGTCGTCACAGAAGAGTTACGGGACGCAAAAAGTAGTGCATGTGAAGAGAGCAATAAATGAGTTATAGATGACAAGATGCTGCCCATGAGCGCGGAAACACAGCAGATGGAACTTAAAAAATTTTAGAACTCTTAAGAACGTTTGTAGAATATTTTTATCTCTCATTATGGTAGGTCTTCTTGTAATACGGAGGGTAACAGCGAGAATTCCCTTTTTTGAACTTACTGCCTTGGTATGTATTACTTTCTATGTTCCACAGCTGTTGTCGCAGATGGACTAATCACGTATCTGAAACTCATGGTTGTCTCGCCTGTCCAGTTCTGTATACTTGCAGACGACAAATAGGTAGAATGCTTCCATAAATCGGCTTCAGTTATCGAAATGAAGCGAAATAATAGTGTTTACCGTTCAGATTACGTGACTTAGCTCTGCGGCGTAACTGGCATGACTAAACTGTAAATCGAAAATCGTTAACTTTATTTCCTAACCCTTCAGTTCCTTAGGTTCATGGATTTTGATTATGAAGTGTATACAGGGAGATTCATTTGAGCCGGCCGGTGTCGCCGAGCTGTTCTAGGCGCTTCAGTCCGGAACCGCGCGACTGCTATGGTCGCACGTTCGAATCCTGCCTCGGGTATGGATGTGTATGATGTCCTTAGGTTAGTTAGGTTTAAGTAGCTCTAAGTTCTAGGGGACTGATGACCTCAGATGTTAAGTCCCATAAAGCTGAGAGCCATTTGAACCATTAGATTCATCTGCCCCTAGTGTTGTCATTCGTATTCTCTCGTTCGCTACGCGCAAACTATTACTCTTACAGAAAAATTAACAGGTCCTTTTCTGTAGAAAATTTAATGCAGGTGAACTTTGTGGCAGGATACGTTTTCACTAGAGGCCGTAGTTTTCGAGTTATTGGACAAAAGCGTACAAAAGAGGCTTTCAGACGCACCCTCTTTCCCCCACTCAGCCCACCCTGGTCAGTATTTCAAGTATGTTGTTCGTGGCACTCCCTCCTACGACTGTACAAAAATTAGAGACTTCACGGATATCTCACATTCGACCCAATCTCGTCCTCACAGACTGGCCTTATTACGCCATCCGCTTAGTCGAGCACTTACAATTTTCAAATTCACGTTTGTGCTGATTCCACCTACAAACTTTGCGGATTTTAAAATCATAAAAAGCAATTAAATCGTTGTATTCGTCAGGCCTTTTGACTACGAAACTACTCTGCTTGTAAGAATTAAGGCTCGATCGAACTGTCAACATAACTTGTTTTCGCGCAGCGTTTACAAAAGTTGCTTTTCTTTCATAAGCCTCACGGGCACGTTTAAATTAATAATGTTAACGACGTAGCCTGCCATGCTGGTCTCGTAATAGACCAATCAACAGAGACCAAAGAAGGTCAAATATTGGCAACATTTCGCTTAGTCGGAAATTTTGTACAGTGCCAGGAGCAAGACCCACGAACAACATACCAGAAATACTGACTGTAACGTATAGCGAAAACGTGTCTCAGTGCAAAATTTAACTACACTAAATTTCCTACGATAAGGTCCTGATTATTTTTATCTGTAAGAGTAACAATAAGTAGATTAATAGTTGAATATGGAAATCTCTCGCGTGGTTTTCTAACGATAGGTATAGCATTGCGGCTTGTATAAAACGACGGCGGTGGAAGCAGCAGAATCGCCCTACATAAAGTTGTAGAACATCAGAACGAGAATATTGTTAAAATAATGTTGAACGTACATGTGCGTGAAGCTGACATTATATGTACCCACATTACTTACTAAATTACTGGCCATTAAAATTGCTACACCGCGAAGATGACGTGCTACAGACGCGAAATTCAACCCACAAGAAGAAGATGCTGTGATATGCAAATGATTAGCTTTCCAGAGCATTCAAACAAGGTTGGCGCCAGTGGTGACACCTACATGGTGCTGACATGAGGAAAGTTTCCAACCGATTTCTCATACACAAACAGCAGTTCACCGGCGTTGCCTGGTGAAACGTATTTGTGATGCCTCGTGTATGTAGGAGAAATGCGTACCATTTTTCCGACTTTGATAAAGGTCGGATTGTAGCCTATCGCGATTGCGGTTTATCGTATCGCGACATTGCTGCTCGCGTTGGTCGAGATCCAATGACTGATAGCAGAATATGGAATCGGTGGGTTCAGGAGGATAATACGGAACGCCGTGCTGGATCCCAACGGCCTCGTATCACTAACAGTCGAGGTGATAGGCATCTTACCCGCACGGCTGTAACGGATCATGCAGCCACGTCTCGATCCCTGAGTCAACAGATGGGGATGTTTGCAAGACAACAACCATCTGCATGAACAGTTCGACGACGTTTGCAGCAACATGGACTATCAGCTCAGAGACCATAGCTGAGGTTACCCTTGACACTGCATCACAGACAGGAGCGCCTGCGATGGTGTACTCAACGACGAACCTGGGTGCACGAATGGCAAAACGTCATTTTTTCCGGATGAATCCACGTTCTGTTTACAGCATCATGATTGTCGCATCCGTGTTTGGCGACATTGTGGTGAACGCACATTGGAATCGTGTATTCGTCATCGCCATACTGGCGTATCATCCACCGTGATGGTATGGGGCGCCATTGGTTACACGTCTCAGTCACCTCTTGTTCGCATTGACGGCACTTTGAACAGTGCACGTTACATTTCAGATGTGTCACGCCACGTGGCTCTACCCTTCATTCGATCCCTGCGAAACCCCACATTTCAGCAGGATAACGTTCGACCGCATGTTGCAGGTCTTGTACGGGCCCTTCTGGATACAGAAAATGTTCGACTGCTGCTCTGGCCAGCACATTCTCCAGATCTCTCACCAATCGAAAACGTCTGGTCAATGGTTGCCGAGCAACTGGCTCGTCACAATACGCCAGTCACTACTCTTGATGAACTGTGGTATCGTGTTGAAGCTGCATGGGCAGCTGTACCTGTACACGCCATTCAAGCTCTGTTCGACTCAATGCGCAGGCGTATCAAGGCCATTATTACGGCCAGAGATGGTTGTTGTGGGTATTGAATTCTCAGGACCTATGCACCCAAATTGCGTGAAAATGTAATCACATGTCAGTTTTAGTATAATATATTTGTCCAATGAATACCCGTTCATCATCTGCATTTCTTCTTGGTTTAGCAATTTAAATGGCCAGTAGTGTATTTTCGCGTAGGAAAACGTGAGTTTATGCAACATCCCTGCTCACGTTCATTATACTTTTGTTACGGGAGGGAAGCGAGTTGGTAGCATCCCAAAGCAGACTCATCGAACGATGAGCCAGATGGTCACATAGCGTGAAAACGGTTGGGTGAGCCAGAGGCTTTCATTTGTACATCACACGTAGCATTACTACACGTCGTCGTGTACATATTGTGGCAGACGATAGTTCGAACATTCATTCTTCTGTGTGCTGTGTTAGTGTTACTTTTGGCATCCCTCGTGTGGTGAAACATACCTTCAAACAGCGGTTAATTTTAATCCGAGGTATGTCCACAAAGTAAGTTCCGTTTTGTTATATAAATCAAACGTGTACAGATACAGAAAAAATATTTATTGTACAAAAATCAAAAACTGTTAAACTACTTTTCTACATAGCTTTCGAAATTTGTAGGCACTTGTCATAGCGTGGCACAAGTTTTTGTATGCCTTCTTGATAGAAGGTTGCCACCTCTGTATTCAACCATGTGGTAACATTAAACTTGCTGGCAGATTAAAACTGTGTCCCGGTCCGAGACTGGAGTTCGGGACCTTTGCCTTTCGCGGGCAAGTGCTCTACCAACTGAGCAACCCAAGCGCGACTCACGACCCGTCCTCACAGCTCTTTAGTTCCGCCAGTACCTCGACTCCTACGTTCCAAATTTCGCAGAAGCTCTCCTGCGAACCATAAGAGCTAGCACTCCTGGAGGAAAGGAGACGAGGTACTGGCGGAATTAAAGCTGTGAGGACGGGGCGTGAGTCGTGCTTGGGTAGCTCAGTTGGAAGAGCACTTGCCTGCGCAAGGCAAAGGTCTCGGTCAGGCAAACAGTTTTAATCTGCCAGGAAGTTTCGTATCAGCGCATACTCCACTGTAGAGTGAAAATTTTATTCGTGTGGTAACATGTTCTTTCAGCTCGTGATCATCTTTGAAGTGCTGACCACCAAGGACACATCTTAGGTGTAAGGAGAGATGAAAGTCACTAGGAGCGAGGTCTGGGCTGTACGGAGGATGATCAAACGCGTCTCAGTGAAATTCCCGTAAGAGTTCTTTGGTCACAAACGCCGTGTGATGTTGGGCATTATCGTGGAAAAAACTAAACCTTTTGACATCGATCCACGGAGCTTGTTCTGTATTTGCGGAACTTCCTTAGCAAGGGCACTAAGTGTAAACTTACGGTTGTGCTTAATCTTCTCTTCAGTTGTGTGAACCAGTTCATCAGAAACCTCAGATGAGTGTCCACTTCGTTCTTCATCGTGCACTTTATCACGTCCTTCATTGAATAGTCTGACCCATCTTCTAATCATTCAATCACTCATAGCAGTTTGGCCGTAAAGCTCGCAGATTTGCCCGATGAATTTCCTTTGGTTTAATTTTCTTTGCATTTAGAAAACGAATCACAGATCTGATTTCACACGAGGCGGCATTTTCAATTACGGCTGACATTATAAAGAGGCACTACAAATCAGCGATCTGAAAATGGCGTACATGTCTTCCCCTTGAGTCAGAGTAACTGCCGCGCATGCTCGGAACTGCGATCGTAGCGCTGCCGTGGATGTAAATAGAAACGGAACTTACTCTGTGGACGACCCTCGTAGAATGCATTAATCCGTCCTTATAACGTTACAATTGGCATGCCTGCGCGTGAACGTGTGACAGAAGTAGGAGGCTACATTTTGAACAAGTGCTTTTGAAGCCCTCGTTATAGTGTTACATCATGTTGTTGACCTCACTCTTCTCCTTATTCAGAAACCATTGCTACATTTCACACCACACAGAGATTTTGTCTAAACCATTTTTCAAGTGCTTTTGATGTTCTGGTGAGTTTACAAGACGGTAAATGACAGCATCATTTGCAAACAATGTAAGAGAGCTGTTCAGATTGTCCCATAAATCTTTTATACACATGATGTTTCTGTTCAAAAATGGTTCAAATGGCTCTAAGCCCTATGGGACTTAACATCTGAGATCATGTCCCCTAGTCTTTAGTTCTAAGCCTGACTAACCTAAGGACGTCACACACATCCATACCCGAGGCAGGATTCGAACCTACGGCCGTAGCAGTAGCGCGGTTCCGGACTGAAGCGCCTAGAACCGCTCGGTCACAGCGGCCGTTTGTGTTTCCGTAAGAGCGTACAAAAATGTAACAGGACGTAGAGAATGCTCAACTGAACAATTTGAGCAGGAAACCTGTGGTCGGAGAAGCCAGTTTAAGGAGATATGGAAGTAAACTTGTCTATGACTTTGTCAACATTACGGTTTCCCATCTTATTTACAAGTAACATGCGTACAAGCTTATGCATACTGTGCTGTTTATTTACAAGTAGCCGCGCAGGATTAGCCGAGCGGTGTTAGGCGCTGCAGTCATGGACTGTGCGGCTGATCCCGGCGGAGGTTCGAGTCCTCCCTCGGGCATGAGTGTGTGTGTTTGTCCTTAGGATAGGTTAAGTAGTGTGTAAGCTTAGGGACTGATGACCTTAGCAGTTAAGTTGCATAAGATTTCACACACATTAACAAGTGCATTTTTTTATTTTCTGCAAGAAAGCAAGGACGAGACTGATTACCAGGAAGTCATGATGCAGGTTTTGTTTACTTTTCTTGTCCATGAGGTGGCTCTGTTCTATTGTATTTACATTGTCGTATGATAGAACATGCTACGAATCAACGACAGACCCATTCATTACTCAGTGGGATTCAGAGGCGTAAAATTCAATGCGAGGAGTAGTACCAGTACAGTATTTTCTGGTTGCTTGTTGAAAGGGAGGTCCTATTCCACAGCCTGCGAGGTCATCTGACCTGAATCCCCTTGATTATTTCCTATGGAGATATGTAAAGTCACTTTTGTATGAGGCCCCTGTGGATACAGAGATGGAATTAGTCACGAGACCTGTAGTTGCCTCTGGTGTTATTCGAAACACGACAGAGATATTTGTCAGGGTACGTCAGAATCTTCTTCACCAATGTCATGCTTGCGCTGAGGTGGATGGCAGTCAGTTTCAGTACAATTTGTAGGACACTGTACAAACGGTACGTTCATTATATCAGTGATGGCAGTTGCAGTTAACTGTAACTAATGTAAATAAAAAAATACACAGTAATGTGATTTTATTTCTATTACCTCCTTAACTGGCTTCTCCGATCCCAGTGCCCTACCTCAAATTGTTTAGTGAAGCATCCTCTATGACAAATTTTTGCACGCTCTTACCTGTTGATTAGAAATAAAACAGGGGCTATAACACTTCCTTGGAGAAAGCCAGATATCACTTCTGTTTTAATCGATGGTTTTCTGTCGATTGCTATGTACTGTGTCCATTCTGACAGGAAATCACGAGGCCAGCCACACAATTGAAGCGATACTCCATAAGCTCGCTATTTGTTCCGCTCTTGCGGGGAACGGTGACAAAAACCATCTGCAAGGTGGCAGAATAAATGAAGGTCAGTTTCGCACCTCACATAAGAACTTTATACATGGCAGTGGGAAGGTGAATATGACACCTAACTTAATTTTGCGGTAATGAGCAAATTTGCCTATCACTACGCAATGCAAAAAAAGGATAACACTCAATCGACAGCTCCAACACACCGATCCTATGTAATGCATGTCTATGAGAAGAAGGTGGAACAAGCAGGGAGAGTAAATGTTTTGGTTTGGAAGCAAGGGCGGGCAGATGTGAATGCTGCGCCACAGGGGGTACCATGTAAACCACTTGAGGGGCGTCCCAGATGAGACATCAACGACCGACCGACCAGGTGACTGACGGGAGAGTGAGTGACGGGCTAGGCCACCTGGAGGAGGACAGAAAAAGCTTTAGAAAACTGCACATCAGAATTCCAAATGGATACGATCAAAACCAGTGAGGCATTCAATCACGTGAACTGCAAGTGGTACACACGTGACAGACACATGTAACTTATCAGTCGTCTGGCGCGGGCACAAAACGTCCGATTGGCAGAAACCACTGGGAAGGAGTGAAGTGCCGAGATTTCGTCGCAGTTTAATGGTAGGACCCTTGCAATTGGTAAAGAGAGTTCCCACAAAATAAGAAGAGCGCTCCTACTGGTCGAAAAAAGCCGAGACATGGAGAACTTCAGACCCCAGATGGGGAGACTGTTCGGCTATGAGGAAGACAAGATGGCAATTTTCAGGGACTCCTCTCTGAAATGGCGTCTAGCGCAGAATGGGGCACATAATGCTCTGTACGACGCAGAGGAGAAGTTTGAGTGACACTGCATTCACAGCAGCTGACATCTAGCTGGAAATTAGCTATAGCATCGTAGAGTTCCAACTGTGGAGAAACGACCCAGCCAGTTAGTTAATTGTTCTTTCGACAACTGAGAGGGCTTTTTAACATGCACACTGCTCCAGCCATGGGCGTGTATATCGCCATAGTCTGAGACTAGGGATGAGTTCATGTTTTGTCGCATATTGAGAGACATAGGGAGATTTTCTGCTGGAAAATTCAGCAAATGTGTAATTAGTTTTACAGGAATTTCAGAGGGCGCGAGCAGCCATGCAGACAACAGCTCATTGCAGCTAAGGTAAATACCGTGTGCAGAGGCACATTCTTGTTCGTTCACAAGCTTGCGTCCACTGTAAACTCGAGCGACCTTGGGTAACCTTTTGCTCAATTTGGTACAAAACTAACCATCCTCTGTAGACTTGATTGTCATCCAAAAAGTAATACGAAACGTTGAACAGGAATTGGATCATTTATCGTAGTACTGGCCAACACCATAACGTAATCGTTAGAATAATTTTGTAAAGAAACTTATAGTTAAAATTTATTATTGTTGTGTTTGGGATTATTTAACTTTATGAGAGTTAAAAGTTAATAGTGTTGTGTTTAGGATTAGTTCACTTTCAGAGGACGACATGCGCCATTTTTACAACTGTCTTAACATTGCTACATTTTAAACTGTGTCTTTTCCATGACAAAATTGCAGTATTAAACAATGTCATTACAGTTTATACACTTATGTTCAGTCATAGAATAAGAAACCACCTAACCATAACCTTACACATCTACAGTGATGTCGGTGTCCTCTGGCTGCAGTCCCAAAACTTCATGCGATACTCATTAGGCCGGGAAACTTCAGAAATCACATCGGATGAGCCTACACTATAATGTGCTAATGAACATACGTTGGTGTACAACTGGGTGTGAAGGTCCCCTCGCTCGTTACTGAGGTTTGTGTGTGTGTGTGTGTGTGTGTGTGTGTGTGTGTGGACGAGACACGGAGTTCCCGCGCCCCTGAGTCAGTGGCGGCGGCACCACAGCCAGCTGGCGGGTGTCCAGGTCGTTTTATGGCCGCCAGCAGAGCACAGAATGGAGGACGGCGGCGTGGCGTGGAGTACAACAGCCTCATTGATATTTACCACGAGGGGGCCGAACCGCTGTGTTCACCGTACACCTGCCAGCGGCCAAAATAACGACAGCGAATTAAGTCTCTGAAGCATGGGCCGTTTGACCAGCAAAGATCCCAAAGTATACACTTCAGAACTTTATTATGCCGTCCACACTAACACTTTGTGGTAACTCTTTTCTACAGGCGCCACCATTCTCAGAGAATTTCTGGTATTTAAAGTGCTGAAAAGCGAGCTATCAGTTCAGGTCTACGAAGGGATGCAATATCGCCACTTTAGAGGTCATCACTCGACGTGTTTCCACTGAAAATTGAGAATAATTTGGGAATTACAGGTGGCAGTGTATAACTGTACTGTCAGCATAAATTTTCCATAACCCAACCTTTCACACCGTCGACTCGATCACGTTTGAATTTCTAAAATGTTTGACAGTCTATGTTAGAGTTTATTCGTCTAGCCGGCTGCATAATTTTAATTGTCGTTTTACGTCTGTTGGTCTGAAATACGAGATATAGTCATATTGTGATCATTGTCACGCCACTGCGACATGAGGATTTCAAAGTGTATGAGCCATAAGCATGTACCTGCAAAAAAAGAAATTTAATTATATAATTTTATTTTTGGAGATCATAATTACACTACTGGCTATTAAAATTGCTACATCAAGAAGAAATGCAGATGATAAACGGGTATTCATTGCACAAATATATTATACTAGATCTGACATGTGATTACATTTTCACGCAATTTAGGTGCATAGACCCTGAGAAATCAGAACCCAGAACGACCACCTCTGGCAGTAATAACGGCTTTCATACGCCTGGGCATTTAGTCAAACAGAGCTTGGATGGCGTGTACAGGTACAGCTGCCCATGCAGCTTCAACACGATACCACAGTTCATCACGAGTAGTGATTGGTGTATTGTGACGAGCCAGTTGCTCGGCAACCATTGACCAGACGTTTTCAATTGGAGAGATCTGGAGAATGTGCTGGCCAGAGCAGCAGTCGAACATTTTCTGTATCCAGAAGGGCCCGTACAAGACCTGCAACATGCGGTCGTGCATTATCGTGCTGAAATGTAGGGTTTCGCAGGGATCGAATGAAGGGTAGAGCCACTGGCCGTAACACATCTGAAATGTAACGCCCACAAAGTGCCGTCAATGCGAACAAGAGGTGACCGAGACGTGTAACCAATGGCACCCCATACAATCACGCCGGGTGATACGCCAGTATGGCGACGACGAATACAATGTGCGTTCACCGCCATGTTGCCAAACACGGATGCGACCATCATGATGCTGTAAACAGAACCTGGATTCATCCGAAAAAATGACGTTTTGCCATTCGTGCACCCAGGTTCGTCGTTGAGTACACCATCGCAGGTGCTCCTGTCTGTGTCGCGTGCTCCTGTCTGTGACGCAGCGTCAAGGGTAACCACAGCCATGGTCTCCGAGCTGATAGTCGATGCTGCTGCAAACGTCGTCGAACTGTTCGTGCAGATGGTTGTTGTCTTGTAAACGTCCCCATGTGTTGCCTCAGGGATCGAGTCGTGGCTTCATGATCCTTTACCGAGCGAGGTGGCGCAGTGGTAGCACACTGGACTCGCATTCGGGAGGACGACGGTTCAATCCCGCGTCCGGCCATCCTGATTTAGGTTTTCCGTGATTTCCCTAAATCGGTCCAGGCTAATGCTGGGATGGTTCCTTTGAAAGGGCACGGCCGACTTCCTTCCCCATCCTTCCCTTATCCGATGAGACCGATGACCTCGCTGTTTGGTCTCTTCCCCCAAACAACCCCAACCCAACCCCATGATCCTTTACAGCCATGCGGATAAGATGCCTGTCATCTCGACTGCTAGTGATACGAGGCCGTTGGAATCCAGCACGGCGTTCCGTACTACCCTCCTGAACCCACCGATTCCATATTCTGCTAACAGTCGTTGGATCTTGACCAACGCGAGCAGCAATGTCGCGATACGATAAACCACAATCGCGATTGGCTACAATCCGACCTTTATCAAAGTCCGAAACGTGATGGTACCCATTTTCCTCCTTACACGTGGCATCACAACAACATCTCACCAGGCAACACAGGTCAACTGGTGCTTGTGTATGAGAAATTGGTTGGAAACTTTTCTCGTGTCAGCACGTTGTAAGTGTCGCCACCGGCGCCAACCTTGTGTGAATGCTCTGAAAAGCTAATCATTTGCATATCACAGCATCTTCTCCCTGTCAGGTAAATTTCGCGTCTGTAGCACGTCATCTTCGTGGTGTAGCAATTTTAACGGTCAGTAGTGTAAAACCTTTCATTACGCTTACAATAGTTACATTTCTTTGATTTATTTGGATTTGGTGAATGTGTATGTCACTGATGCATCTATTGCTATTTTAGACTCTACATTGAAGTAATAAATCTATGTTCCATCGTTAGCAACTACGAAAGCTAGGAATTCTTCAATACTGAACGCTTTCTATTTATCGTGTGCACAGATTTCAGTGCCACAGGTCCTCAGTAAGATTTCCGTGCAACGAAAGCTGGAAACCCTATGAAATGTCCACTGGTAATTTAAGTCTCAATTGTTAATTTACTACAATTCCTTCACATAGTCGACAAAATCATTGCCCAAATTTCTAAAGCCATTCCTATATGAACACCATCGCTGACTAATTTCATTCATTGCTGAATGCCCTTAAAGGTACAACATTCATCGTGGTTTTGAGTTGTGAAGTAGCATCAGAGACCGTATTTCAAAAAGAGTAATGTCTTTTTTGTTTTTTTTCCCCTTTTCGCACTTACTTTAATTCTTTGTCGCACGTAGACACTGCGAAAAAACGGCTATTCGCACGCCAAGTGTGTGCTTCTGTACAGTCGAAGTACATCGACGCAAATGGTCATATTTTGTAGCCTGTCAGCCGCTACTTTCAAGAATCGTGTCGCGTCCATGCCGCGCAGTTTATAGCTGTACTGTGAGCTATATTGATAAAATTTGTACTCTGTAGCTCGCAATACACTGCGTGAGGGAGCAGACTCAGTAATCCGAATCGTGCCTTCTTGTTTCATTCGCGGAAAACGATCTTCGGTATCTCCTGCATACGTCCGCATATCACTTATTTTTCCTTCGTGATCATTGTGGGTGTATTGGAATGTCGCCTCTGTGAACTTCAAGAGTGAGACTCTGCATGTCGCTCAGCGTCATTTTTTCCGCGCCTCCCTTCGGCCTTTGTTGAGTATTTCTGTGACATTCTGGCTCTGACTAAGCAAACTCGTAACACAGCGTGTAGCTCCTATCTGAATTTCTCCATTTCTTTCATTACTCCCAAGGTACTACACCATCGTACTGCAAGAATTCGTAGAAAGGTGTTTTTGTAATTGACAGCTTTCGTGTGCGAATAACAGTTACTTAGGATTCCATAGAACAGTCTTGGAATATACTCCACTTACTGTAAAGCAAAAATTACTTTAGCTGCGCACCTGAGACGCTACTCTGCATTTATGATACGTAGCTAGCTTGGTATGGTACGTTACAAAATATTACTCATGTTTTTATTCCCAAATAAGCTACACAGAGTGGGAGCCAGCAGCTCCAGGTGTCTTTATAATTTTCACATTCCTTTTCTATTCTAGAAGACACTTTTCAGTTGTAAGGAACTGAACTGTAAAGATAAATTTCGAAATAAGAGGTAGGAAAGAACATTACAGGCAAAGAGTAGTCTTAGCTTTCTGAGACATCCCCCCAACCCCCGATTTTTTAAGTAGTACTCGGTCGAACCATATTTCTCTCCAGCTACTTTAATAAGAAAACTTAAGAGCTCTCTCTCTCTCTCTCTCCCCCCTCCTCCCTCCCTCCCTGTCTCTCGCAGCTGCTTCCATCAACGGCATCTATAAATAGCGGAATTCCTTTATTAATATTGTTGTACTATTTGCTGTAAGTTTATTCCGATATAATGTAATTTGTTCGTCTGTTTAATCTACAACGAGGGTATGTTTGTGGGTGACCCTTAATTACGTAAGACAATCGCTGTTATGAGGACTTATCAGTCTATGACAACGTCTTTCTTATGTTGAAAGATGTGAGTGAACATTTTTCATGAGTAAGTAGTACGTTATTTTGCTGAAAGTTTATTCCCATATAATGTAATTTGTTCGTGTGTTTAATCTACAACGAGGGTAGGTTTGTGGGTGACCCTTAATTACGTAAGACAATCGCTGTTATGAGGACTCATCAGTCTATGACAACGTCTTATGTTGAAAGATGTGAGTGAACATTTTTCATGAGTAAGTAGTACGTTATTGGGAACCATGTTATTAAGCTTCCGTACCTTCATCTTATCTGATATGTGCTATTTATTGTTAGATACGGAGTCTTCCGTCTCATGCATCACCATTTTACCATTGTCTCCACTGAATCTACCAGAGCAATCATTCCTACCACTCTTTGCACCTGAAATGAACATTTCCTAGCACACATATCAATTTCTTCGATGACTCACGAAGAAGCTTCAACTTACCTTGTCCTGTGCAGCCTTTTTCATTTTCTACCACACTAAAATCGCAATAATCATTCCATATACCTGACATATACTTTCATTACTCTTCCCAAATTCATAACACGTACTCCAATTCATAACACATATTTCATCTCTTACTTTGTTCCAATTCACTACACATACCTCTCTTTTCCCATTTATAAATGCAACAGAAACACTTATCTCATTATTTCTCTACAGAAAAGAAGACTCAACATTACCTTTGCACTCATATCTTGTACATCATATTCCTGTTTCTCTTCACGCCTTCAAAAAATGGTTCAAATTGCTCTGAACACTATGCGACTTAACTTCTGAGGTCATCAGTCGCCTAAAACTTAGAACTAATTAAACCTAACTAACCTAAGGACATCACACCCATCCATGCCCGAGGCAGGATTCGAACGTGCGACCGTAGCGGTCATCCAGACTGAAGCACCTAGAACCGCACGGCCACACCGGCCGGCACGCCTTCAACCATCTTGTATTGCATTCTTCGAGGCTTTATACCTTTGATCGTCAGTTCGAGTCGAGAGATTTAAAACGTTGTGACTGACAAAGGAAAAACACTTCCGGGAGAAGACTTTATTGAGATTGAGATCTCCCGTTGAGCAATGTGCTGCGTCAAATAGATTCCAGTTTCAGCACAGAGACTGTGAAAAATTCCCCTCTGTCGTTGATGTTGTTGTACTAATGTCACTGTGGTTACTTAAGGACCTCTCTATAAATGGGATTAATTTCATGTAAAATCATACTTTTCAACTTCGAATTTGCAAACGGCTCTCCGTTTTATCCGTCAAGTGAATTGTGAAAAGTGTGAACTTCATGTTAATTTATTAACAGCTCTGAAAGCATATCTACAGCTTACGGACAATTAAAGAAACCATGAAATATTTTAATGTTTCATAAAAGATTTTTAGTTAAATTTCATGATTTCAATCCATTGTATTTTACAATCAGCATCAGATTTGATATCTGATATTACATTATCTCCGTTAATGCCACTCTCGCATCTCTTTGTATACCTTTTCGCAAATTATTGCAGTTAACGACTGACATACACTATGTGGTTAAGTATCACAGTTGACAAACAACTGTAACTTTGAAAGAAGCCAGTCCTTTAACTAACAGCTTACAGATTCATGCTGAATTAAACTCTGCTCGAAATTAATCAAATCTTATCACCAATTCATTACGACATTAAAGGCTTTGTAGCGACACTTTCATCTTTACTGCCTATACCATAACACGATATCTGTCTCCTCCTGTTTAGGGAAATAATCGTGCGTCAGCTGACTATTTCTGCTGTAAAGTTGGGAGGAGCTGGGGTGTTTCCTCCATTACTGAACATTATCGAAAGCGAGAGTGAGGAAGTCCGCCTAGTTAAGCTGTAGCTAACACACATGAATTGCAAATTCCTCTAGGGATAGGTGAGAGGAGCAGGGTAAATACAAGGAAGGTACTTTTATAATGGATGAAATGTGATTACGCTACGAGCAATACAATAAACATCCTATGTAGCCAATTATACTAGTGCTGTACGATTTTCGGAGAAAAACCGTCGTTATCTGATATCTACACCCACGGACAATAAATTGCCTCTTAGTCGGAAATCATCTATTTTACTGATAGTAGGGCTGCCGTAAGTCCGTATCCAAACCAAACAGTCGTCCCCGTTTCAACAGATGTGCCGCTATCTACGATTATAAGTCGATCAAGATAACGCAATGATTAAATTTCAAGCACGGAAGGGTTCGATGTTGTCGGTTCACCTGGCCTGCACGCAATAAGCCGTGTCGCACGCAGTGTGGCAGCAGCAGCAACAGCCGTGCGTTTCCCCTCTGCATCCTTTCACACGCTTCTCGTTGATACACAGAATTGGCTTCACTTAGCGCGATGATAAAAGCACTATCGTTTCACTGCACCTTCTCGCTATTGGTTTCACTCTGTCACGTATAAAATAAGCACCACTAAAAGGAAAACGAAGCAAATACCGAAAGTTAAACACATCTCTTACGTTACCGGCGGCAATGTGACGTTGCCACTTTATGTAGCAGAGCGATATGACAAACGCTGAACAGACAAGAAGGCGTAACCAAGCTTATTCCCTTTTGCTCATTGATGTGATAGTTGTGGTCTCTGTGTAATACATAAATAGCATGTGGAGCATCTCTGCTCAGCATGTGGCCTCTACTGCTCTGTAAGACTTATCACATTTGACCACACTGGTCACACTCACCTGTAGTGTGACTGGTCAGTTTCTAATTTGATGTATTTAATTTTAAAAAAATCCAAATATTTGAATGAAACTGACTAGCAATAAAAAGTGAATAAATATTTCGACGACACGCCTTAGGTTTGAGTTTCTCTTCCGACTTCATTTGGAAATCTCCGCCTGGATCCATGCGAGAATGAACATACTGAGAGGCACCCACATGCCTTGCTCATACTGTGGTATCAAGCAGTCAGGCCTGCAAGATGAGTGGTCTGACAAGCGAGTGGATTCATTCTTATTTATCGAGTAACATGAACTCTCGTACTCTCAATTAAGTTACAAATTATCCTCCTGTATGAATAATACACAGCGGAAACGTACATCTGACTATCAGTAATTTACAGAACTCTGACTGTTCACTACGCACTGGCAATACCACATTTTCTTCTTGCCTTTTATTTAACGGCTTTTGTCAACACGTGGCCACCACACTGAATATGAATGGCGCACACATTATAAATTCGGGACATCATGACAACATACAGTTCGAAGGAAAAGTCCACCAATCTTTTTCTTTTCACTATCTTATTTATTCCGATAAATTCTATAACCTAAACCCACAAATTCTATAACCTACAACAATAACACATGAGAAATTCCGCTCAGTGGGCATGGCTTTACATTGGTGATTCTCTACCTTATGGTCTCGTAATTATTTAACGCTACAGTGCACTTTCTGGATAGGATGGTGGATCTTTTATTATACCTTACACTTCGACTCTCACAATCATCATCACGAAACTTTCCTCCAGACCGAGCGGTACCGAAGGAACAAGCATAACCCACTAATCTTTTGAAACTAGCTTGCCACTCTCCCATGCAAACCTCACGTACCCAAATTACATGACATACACCACACTACAACATGGAATACAATACAATAAATAGTCACAACACTATCACTTTCAGCTTTCCCACTTCAATTAGTATTTATCCCAGTTTCACACGACACTGCCACACTTCGTAATTCTACTTTCCTACTATGAACTCTGGAGATATAAGCACGTCTTCCTGTGCAATGCAAGCCATGTGGCGTTGCTGGATAGACGGCTGACTCACCTTGCTTCTCTCTCAGAGTATTATAGTTTGAATCAAGCGTCACACGGAAACGTATCTCGCAAAGTAATATTAAGAACATATTCATCACACACACGAGTCCTCAACTGATACCATGGACGAGTACTTCTCTTTATCCTTTGTCTCATGCACAGATTGAGACTCACACAGTACTCACCACGTGGAAGTACCCGTCTCTAATTTCAAGTCCTGCACACGCCATTTCTTAAATATTTCAACTTATAGTACACACGCTAGTAATTCAGCTTAACTTAAGCACACGGAAGTATTTCAACTTATTGCTACACGTGGTTTCATTGTGACCGTTGGTCACTTCCGAAGATTACTACGATCCCATTAATATTACCTGCCTGACATTTAATTCTCCCCACAAAAGTTCCTGAAATAAAGAAATTATTATTTCAAACTACTCTTAAATATTCCACATGCATACCATGTCTCCACTCTTTTGTCTCTACGGAGCACAACTAAGACAGGTCTTAACAGCACAAGATCCAGCGGCAGAGTGCTGAAACATGGCCGTTCTTCAGGTCATCTCGCACCTCTGTCGAGGTGGGGGAAGACCGCGCTACCGTATTGGTCAGCCACATTTCAGGCGCTCAAAGCTCCGGTAAGTTTCATCTCTTTGGTTCCACCAAAGGTGGCCAAAGGATCGTCTCAAAGATGATCATATATTCACATTCACTATCTGCGGTTAGCAGACGACCATACATTCATTCATTTCACAGACCTCACCAAACTGGATGTAGGGATTTATTTTGTGGGAGTGCACATGTGATCAATTAAATAAATAAATTGTCATTCTTTCCCACACTGGTATCCGGCTTCACTGTATTAATTGAATATGAGTTATTTTACAAAAAAATGTGTTGTTCTGACAAAAATAACGAAGTATGTTGTACCTATTTTCAATGTCGGGCGGTACTGTACCCTTTCAATACAAGTACCTTAATAAAATACACAGTGTTTCCCTCGCGGCAGCTGTGTATATTTATTGTGTAGGCACCACAAACTGTAAAGGATTAAACAAGATTAATTGAGCAACGAGTCTTGACCAAACGATAAAACGAGAACAGAATTAATCTTTTATTTTGTTTTGTTATCATAACTTGACGTTGTAGTTAGTTTGATTGCTCAACTATTGCGTGAAGGATCCAGTACCAGATGTTCTTCGATATAATAAAACAGTAAATTCAGGAGCAACATTCAGAATTCATACCGCTGTCTCTAGGTCATCCAGACGACTGACAACTGAATACTGTATTTAACCCTGTGATTTAGTTGTCCATTGCTGTTAATGTCGCTTCTTTGACGTACTGGGGCTGAAAATGCGCGCAGTTCACTCCAATTGGTACTCCCTACCGGGGCTGTGCCCTTCGCGCATTTGCAGCCTCAGAACATTAAAAACGCCAAAGAAGCGACATTTATAATTGTCCACTGTAATGGACAATTGCACCACGGGATTAAAATAACCACCAAGACATGCCTTGGCCGCAGTGATATATCTTTGTCGTCAAGACTCGCAATACTAATTACAAAGATACAGTTTCATAATTAAAATATTTTCGTAATAAAACTTCAGTAAGTAAAAGTAAGCACATCGAAATGTATACTATTCTAGCCCCTCATATATCTCAGTCTACTGCGGTGTAGAAATGCTTTTAAAGTCTTTATGACCATCATGAGGCTGAAGAATGGGCATTTTCTGAATCTATGCTCGGAATAGTTCGAATTGGCAAACTAGCAGCTGTAGCATGTCTCAGGAGTCTTTATGTTACTTCATAGAAGACCGACGATATTTGATCTGCTGCTTTATGGTAAGCAATAAACTTTGGTTTCTGTAAGGATCGACAGGCTCTAAATACTTTATAAACGAAACCATGGTCCGTTCTAGGCTGTAATGTAAACATTTATTTAAATCGAGCGATTAGCTAATATCGACCATGAGTCATTTTCAAGCACATGCATGACGTATTACACAATGTTATCAGATTTTTTTGTCGTATACACACAAAACCAGATGTCATATTCCATAATTACACTAAGACTCAATCCACGTCAAACATGTTACGGCATCACGTAAGTCTATGTATTTGAGTGGTGTCTGTTCTGTAGGACATGACGACGACGGTACCTTGACGTTTGTTTCAGTGTTAATGCACTGCTATCGTCTGAACTCCTATGGTAATCAATAATCTTCGATTAGGATGTTAATGGACGAAGGACACTGCATTGCAGAGTGCCGTAAGTTGGAAATTTGAGTCAGTCAGGGCCGAAGAGATTAACGCAACCGTTGATGATAAGCAGTAATTCCGGGTTCGAGTCCTTTTCTTGACTCGTTTGGGAACGTACGCTGATTTCGTGTGCATCACCCTCCGTGACGAACAAAATGTTTCCTGAAAAGCCTCCCACATCCGTTTGTTGAGTATTTCTGTGGCAGTCCCAGTGGACTAAACGAACACCCAGTGGACTGTGCACCTCGTTTACAAATCTTCCCTACTTCTTGCGGTAATCCAACGTGGACGCAGATTAAACATCAACACTCCAGAATTGAACAAATGTGGATTTTGTAAGCGACCTATTTCGTGCGTGCAATATAAAGCGTGAGCATACAATCTTTCACTGATTACGAAACACTATTTCTTAGGAGCTACCCTAGGTACAGCTATGCGGTTTGTAGCAAATGGTGACTTAAAAAGTTTCTTGTGGATACTCTTCTATATGTGCTCCTTTCCTTGCCCGCAGAATGTGTAGACGATACTCACTTCCTCTCCATCTCTTTGCCAACATCTCTTCCGTCAACACCTCATCAGTACCTCGAATTAGTGCTACAGGAATTTGTACATCATTAACTGGTGAACTAAGCACTTTATCTGTGGTGTCACCGCCAGACACCACACTTGCTAGGTGGTAGCTTTTAAATCGACCGCGGTCCGCTAGTATACGACGGACCCGCGTGTCGCCACTGTCAGTAATTGCAAACCGAGCGCCGCCACACGGCAGGTCTAGAGAGACTTACTAGCACTCGCCCCAGGTGTACGGACGACTTAGCTAGCGATGCAACACTGACGAAGCCTCGTTTATTTTGCAGAGAAGATGGTTAGAATAGCCTTCAGCTAAGTCAATGGCTACGACCTAGCAATTGATAGTTATCGTATGAAGCATGTCTCATCAAGAACGATGTATTAAAATGATGGATTAAAGTTAAGTATTCCAGCAGCTACGTACTTTTCTTAATAGCATTCATTACGTATCCTGTTTCAGACCTCACGCCAGCCTGCTTGAGTTTAACGCGTGCATTTCGGCCTTCTCTAGCCAAACAACATTATCCTTCACATAACGCCACAAAAATAAAAATTAAAACTGAGAGGCGCTCCGCCTGGAGTACTTGCTGGCCATGATATTGGACTACCTTTAACGGTCCATCTATCCCTGCACTGTGGCAATGCACTATCTTGTAGAAACACTACTTTTTTTTGGGAATTCCTGTGGCTGAGGGGCAACATAAAGCTACAAATATGTTGCCGTAACTTTAGACTCAGTAAATGGGCCAATAATATTTTGTTGTGCATTAAGCCACACACATTCACTTACGGGCTGTTCCTCATCTGCCGTGCTGCCGTGCCACGATATGTAGCTCTCCGAGACCCAGATCAGAACTTTATGCCTCTATACTTCCCCGGAGACGTGCAAAGTCTGTGCGCCAAATAAAAAAAAAAGTTTTTTAGGGTAGTCATTGTCTGCATCGATTAGATCCAACATGTTCCTTGCAAATTCGACACGCCCGGGCCTACTATTAGGCTGAAAGGCTTGCAAGAGTTGCTTTTTGTTATGCCTGAAAATGTAGCAATTCATGTAAAATCTTCACCGCAGTTCTCTAAGGTCTGTTGGGAAACACGACGCATCCATTTCCCCTGCCTATATTGAAATTCTATGCAGAGTAAGACAAAAAATATCAGGAGTCCGATATACCGATAGCTTAAAAAAATCATCATAGGCCTTCGATACATCGAAAAAATTTCTACAACGACGGAAAAAATATCGATGTACCATCGTATAAAAATATCGGCTGCAAATTGTAAATACACTCCTGGAAATGGAAAAAAGAACACATTGACACCGGTGTGTCAGACCCACCATACTTGCTCCGGATACTGCGAGAGGGCTGTACAAGCAATGATCACACGCACGGCACAGCGGACACACCGGGAACCGCGGTGTTGGCCGTCGAATGGCGCTAGCTGAGCAGCATTTGTGCACCGCCGCCGTCAGTGTCAGCCAGTTTGCCGTGGCATACGGAGCTCCATAGCAGTCTTTAACACTGGTAGCATGCCGCGACAGTGTGGACGTGAACCGTATGTGCAGTTGACGGACTTTGAGCGAGGGCGTATAGTGGGCATGCGGGAGGCCGGGTGGACGTACCGCCGAATTGCTCAACACGTGGGGCGTGAGGTCTCCACAGTACATCGATGTTGTCGCCAGTGGTCGGCGGAAGGTGCACGTGCCCGTCGACCTGGGACCGGACCGCAGCGACGCACGGATGCACGCCAAGACCGTAGGATCCTACGCAGTGCCGTAGGGGACCGCACCGCCACTTCCCAGCAAATTAGGGACACTATTGCTCCTGGGGTATCGGCGAGGACCATTCGCAACAGTCTCCATGAAGCTGGGCTACGGTCCCGCACACCGTTAGGCCGTCTTCCGCTCACGCCCCAACATCGTGCAGCCCGCCTCCAGTGGTGTCGCGACAGGCGTGAATGGAGGGACGAATGGAGACGTGTCGTCTTCAGCGATGAGAGTCGCTTCTGCCTTGGTGCCAATGATGGTCGTATGCGTGTTTGGTGCCGTGCAGGTGAGCGCCACAATCAGGACTGCATACGACCGAGGCACACAGGGCCAACACCCGGCATCATGGTGTGGGGAGCGATCTCCTACACTGGCCGTACACCACTGGTGATCGTCGAGGGGACACTGAATAGTGCACGGTACATCCAAACCGTCATCGAACCCATCGTTCTACCATTCCTAGACCGGCAAGGGAACTTGCTGTTCCAACAGGACAATGCACGTCCGCATGTATCCCGTGCCACCCAACGTGCTCTAGAAGGTGTAAGTCAACTACCCTGGCCAGCAAGATCTCCGGATCTGTCCCCCATTGAGCATGTTTGGGACTGGATGAAGCGTCGTCTCACGCGGTCTGCACGTCCAGCACGAACGCTGGTCCAACTGAGGCGCCAGGTGGAAATGGCATGGCAAGCCGTTCCACAGGACTACATCCAGCATCTCTACGATCGTCTCCATGGGAGAATAGCAGCCTGCATTGCTGCGAAAGGTGGATATACACTGTACTAGTGCCGACATTGTGCATGCTCTGTTGCCTGTGTCTATGTGCCTGTGGTTCTGTCAGTGTGATCATGTGATGTATCTGACCCCAGGAATGTGTCAATAAAGTTTCCCCTTCCTGGGACAATGAATTCACGGTGTTCTTATTTCAATTTCCAGGAGTATACATAGCTGGTTTTAGAGATGTACAGAATTGATTTATTATTAGATATTCTGTAAATGAAGAAGCTAGCAGCCTGGTTATCCGCCTTAGAGCAAGAATTGAAAGGAAAGCGGTGCACGGTCGCGCTTGGCGATAACCACTTTGCTAACGACGGTAACTGCGTGTAAGTGGCAGAATGAAAGGTGTTCGATAGATCCGTCGTTCAGCTTCGTCACATTTCAGATTTGTCCGAAAACTTCATGTCGACTTCCCTGTCTTTCTCATTTCTGTGAACGCCAACGACCTGGCAGTTGTAGTCCCATAACTGCGTGGAAGTTAAACGCTGCAGTTTCCGTTGGTAGCAGTGAGAGCGATTACCCCTCATACGTGTCCGCCCATCGCAGAAACCAGTCTTGTCATTTACAATTTGTTCATCATTTTCAGCAGCTGTTTTTAAAAAATGCCAATGTGAAGATATAGCACAATTTTTAAAGCAATCCGTTTGCTATTTCTTCACATCGGGTATTTTGTTATTCCATTCATACCCCTCCCATTTCATTCGAATTTCGTCTTTGTGGCACCTATGCTTACTTCAGACAGTCAAAGAGGAAGACTGGACTTGATGAAAGCTAAAAAATTAGTAAGACTCCTTCACACAGTGAAAGTAAAATTTTGGTCTGCTACAATTTCAACAGAACAATTTCAAATATTTACCGAAAATTGCAAAACAAAATATAAAATAAAATATTGGCACTCGATATTGCCATTTCTATGTGGATATATCGATATATCATTGAGAAAGCACAGTCGATAGGTGTCTTTATACAGCGGGGTCCAAAAAATTTATCCACTGTTTAAAAGTCCATAACTTGCAAACTAATTGATGGAGTTGTCTCATTTTTGGTATAAGTGTAGCTTGAAGTCCAACTTAAAGTTATGACTGTCGGTGTTCGAAATGGTCACCATTAACATCCACACACAAACGATGCCGCCGAAATGCAGCACGAAACGTGTTCAGTTGGATATTTGCACATGAATGTACGATGGATTCTCGAAGTTCATCCAACGTGCGTGGCTTTCGTCGATAAACGATGTCCTTTAGTGTTCCCCACAGGTAAAAGTCCAGAGGAGTTAGGTCTGTGGAACGTGAGGGATACTCCACAGTACCTCTACGGCCTATCTATCTTCCTGGAAGATTTTCGTCGAGATACACCCTAACACGATTTTGGTAATGGTCTGGGGCACCATGTTGTTGAAAGTAAACTCTTCCGTCTCCATACAAGTCTCGGATGGCAGGTAAAATGGATGTCTGAAGCTTCTGAAGGTACACCTCACCGGTAACTATGCCGTCAAAGAAGAAAGGCCCAATCATGCCCTGGTAAGACAACCCACACCATACATTAACTCCTGGCAAATTCACGGCTTTGTCTAGACAGACGTTCGGATTTTCGGCGGCCCAGTAGATGCCACTGTGGCTATTTACTGTACAATTGAGTCTGAACTGTGCCTCATCAGACCACACAATCATCTCTGCAAACTCTTCATCGTTGCCCACCATGTTAGTAAACCACTCGCAGTACTCCATTCTACGATCTAGGCCGTCATTGCGTCTAGCAATCGTGGGATGAAGCACTTCCGCTTTGCTGTCTTCAAAATTCGCCGAACACTTGAGCGACTCACTCCAGTTTCACGGGCACACCGTCTCACAGACTTTTGTGGTGAGCGAGGAATTGTTGTAACACACGACGGGAGTTAGCTGGACTTGGTACTGTTACAGGACGTCCAGGTCGTTGTTTGTGTACATCTTTAACACAGCCTTCGGCTTCAAATTTGTCTCGAATGCGACGAATTGTTAAACATGTCGGTGGCTCTGTTTGATACCCATTTCGCCATTGCCGTTGACCCTCATTAATGTCTTCGTACTTAAAATACCACTTCAAAACTGACCTCCTTTCATCAAATGTAAGCGTTGCGCCTTGCAAAACGCTGACTATCTGGCGACGCTCATCTGACAAAACAGAACATCACAATTCGATTGTTGGAACTACAAACTATTAAACTATCAAAGATGAGACAACTCCGTCAATTAGTTTGCCAGTTATGGACTTTTAAACAGGGGATACATTTTGTGGACCTCTCTGTATATCGAAGAAATGCCGGTACATTGCAAACTGTAGTAAAAATGTCGATCCATCGATAAATCGATATATTACCAACAGACCTAGTACAGACGGTATCAACAGTGTCGTCATTCACTCCACACCTACCATTACTTGTTTTCTCGCCAACATTGACAGTTTCTCTAAACTTTGATGCTCTTCACATCTGGCGGATATCGAGCACAAACACTTCGGAACTGTCGCTGAACTTTATTAATTGAGTGTCTTTCACGAAACCACGGACCACATCGTGCGTTCTCCTGCACAGACGCTACTGTGACAGCCGCATTCCTAAATTACGCTACCTGTAGCAAGAGAGAGAGAAAAGCAGTCGCATACTGTCAGAGTACATGCAGAAGCGTGTCCATAAAAACTTCCCCAAGTTGAACTATGATTTTATTAAAACAGTATAGCTGTACATGTCTAGCGTAATTTCTCGGAAATATTTTTTTTAATCAGGGAAAGACTTTTCTCGTAGCTTTGCAAACCATCGTCGACAGTTTTGTAAAGACCTCGTCGCTACTGCCGAGTTGCAACAGTTTTTATGGCAGTCCGAGTTTGAGTGATCGTCAAACGGCTTCTGGTGCAGTACACCGCTAAGACAATTTTTCCCTGCCAATATTACACAGCTATGCCCCAGGGTCAGAACGAAAGTTCTACAACAACAAATTAATAATAAAGTCACACAAATGAGTTAAAAAGGTTTTATCTTAATGACTTGAACAACGAACTGCATGTAATATAACACAAAAAAGGCCGTCAATGGCTAAGTGCGAATAATCGTTGGCAGACTTCACAGTACGTAGCAAATGCAATTGCTATACAATAACTGTCTCTTCACTTGTAATTCACTAAACGACGTTTCGTGTCTAAGCCAGCCCTGGACGATGATCGATAACCAAGTGGCGATAGCTGCTCTCCTATCTTCCGAGTAAGGCTTCCGTCCGTTGTCGTCCGGTCACTGGCGGATTGTGCTCGGCCGGAAATTAACCGAGGCTGTGTCGATATCTTCATCCTCAGCGCCGCCCGTGGCGCTGGTGGACCTCGCGCAAGTGGCGAGCCTCTGTGTTACTGGCGCCAGCTCATATCTTTGCACCTGCGGTGGTTTCCCCTGGCTGTGTCTTGTTCGGAGACACAGCACTTACCCTGAACTTACGAGGGCAGTTCAATAAGTAATGCAACACATTTTTTTTCTCGGCCAATTTTGGTTGAAAAAACCGGAAGTTTCTTGTGGAATATTTTCAAACATTCCCGCTTCGTCTCGTATAGTTTCAATGACTTCCGACAGGTGGCAGCGCTGTACGGAGCTGTTAAAATGGCGTCTGTAACGGATGTGCGTTGCAAAAACAACGGGCAGTGATCGAGTTTCTTTTGGCGGAAAACCAGGGCATCTCAGATATTCATAGGCGCTTGCAGAATGTCTACGGTGATCTGGCAGTGGACAAAAGCACGGTGAGTCGTTGGGCAAAGCGTGTGTCATCATCGCCGCAAGGTCAAGCAAGACTGTCTGATCTCCCGCGTGCGGGCCGGCCGTGCACAGCTGTGACTCCTGCAATGGCGGAGCGTGCGAACACACTCGTTCGAGATGATCGACGGATCACCATCAAACAACTCAGTGCTCAACTTGACATCTCTGTTGGTAGTGCTGTCACAATTGTTCACCAGTTGGGATATTCAAAGGTTTGTTCCCGCTGGGTCCCTCGTTGTCTAACCGAACACCATAAAGAGCAAAGGAGAACCATCTGTGCGGAATTGCTTGCTCGTCATGTGGCTGAGGGTGACAATTTCTTGTCAAAGATTGTTACAGGCGATGAAACATGGGTTCATCACTTCGAACCTGAAACAAAACGGCAATCAATGGAGTGGCGCCACACCCACTCCCCTACCAAGAAAAAGTTTAAAGCCATACCCTCAGCCGGTAAAGTCATGGTTACAGTCTTCTGGGACGATGAAGGGGTTATTCTGTTCGATGTCGTTTCCCATGGTCAAACGATCAACTCTGAAGTGTATTGTGCTACTCTTCAGAAATTGAAGAAACGACTTCAGCGTGTTCGTAGGCACAAAAATCTGAACGAACTTCTCCTTCTTCATGACAACGCAAGACGTCACACAAGTCTTCGCACCCTAGAGGAGCTCACAAAACTTCAGTGGACTGTTCTTCCTCATGCGCCCTACAGCCCCGATCTCGCACCGTCGGATTTCCATATGTTTGGCCCAATGAAGGACGCAATCCGTGGGAGGCACTACGCGGATGATGAAGAAGTTATTGATGCAGTACGACGTTGGCTCCGACATCGACCAGTGGAATGGTACCGTGCAGGCATACAGGCCCTCATTTCAAGGTGGCGTAAGGCCGTAGCATTGAATGGAGATTACGTTGAAAAATAGTGTTGTGTAGCTAAAAGATTGGGGAATAACCTGGTGTATTTCAATGCTGAATATAACAACCCCTGTTTCAGAAAAAAAATGTGTTGCATTACTTATTGAACTGCCCTCGTACTTAGGATCCTCCTGACCTCTTGACTTCCCCATGGCAAGAGCGTGTATCCACTGCACCTTAAACGGCACCGGCTGCTAGATGCTTCACTGATTCCAGTGACTGAGCATCCATCCATTACCGCCATGGGTATCTGCAGAGATTTTCTAGGAGGTGTGGGAACGAGGGTGCAAAGCGGGCGGGAGGTGAGGAGGGGGGAGGAAGACTTTAAAATTGTCGTTTTTTGTTATAAATTAGTTTTTCAGTGTCGAGAAATGTGATGACATCAGAACTAAAAGTTATATCTGACATTAAAAAAATTATGATATCGCACACAACTGATGTTTATCAACTCATTATACAAACAAACTAAGTAATCCTGATTCCAAGGGAGGGGGGGTGTTTAGAAGGAGGGGCAAGTGCAGCCTCTGGTGCCGACTTGCATAAGCTTCTAATTACACTTACCTACGTCTGCCAGGTAACAATCTTTGCACAAGGCACTCATCATCTTGAAGCCTGTGTGAACGTCGTAACAAGTTTCTAACCAAGTCACCTTCTGAAAGTACAGCCATCACGGCTCTTATCCAGTACCGTCCGCCCCGATAGCTGAGTGACGGCTTGCCGTCCTACGGGCCCGGGTTCGATTCCCGGCTGGGTCGGGGATTTCCTCCGCTCAGGGACTGGGAGTTGTGTTGCGTCCATCATCATTTAATCCCCATCCGGCCCGCAGGTCGCCCAATGTGGCGTCGAATGTAATACGACCTGCACCAAGGCGGCCGGACCTGGCTAGTAAGGGGCCTCCCGGCCAATGATGCCAAACGCTCATTTTCTGTTTCAGAAGTTGGGTTATCATCCAATATTTTGCATGTAACAACCTAGTAAGAATATTTTCCAATTTTATGATACAATAAAGATTGTAATTACGTACAAATTTTTCTCTGTGTAAGCCTACGAACAAACGATTAGTGGTAAGCAGGAGGCGGACGGCACAGAGAGAGTTGGCGTGCTGGATACCGACGGCACAGTGCCATAGATTACCTAATGGGCTAATGGGACGTGTCGACGGGTTTTTACTACATTTATTTATTTATTATCAGCTACTCGTGGCCAAGCGTGGCTCTGGAAAGAAATAGAAGGGACGTTTCTAATATGAATGGGAAATTGATATATATTCTAATCTCCATATGCCCCCTTTCTTCTGTCTTTCTCTTTGTCTGGTTTTTCCTCCTTCCCCCTCTCTCCATACATCACCTGCTTGCAACCCCCCCCCCCTATCTTTGTCCGACCGTAACACCATAGTGCCCATGGGAGACTGTAGGCAATTCCCATGCATGAACGCCATTGATCTGCAGTGAATAGTTTTGGGTGTAACGTGAAATATACGGACACACGTTCCATTTTTATACATATTTACTGACTGATTTGTTGCATCAACTTTCACCGCCTGTGTACTACACTGACCCCTATTTTCCACTAATTATACAACGAACAATCATAATTACGATAATTATATACAATTATCGCATTCGTTCACAATCTGTGTAAGCAGTGTTATTTAATAATACAACAGTAGCTGAACAAATGACACTCCACACACCGCGGCTAGACGCCTACATTCTACAGCTATTTCCTTTTCTTTGCGGCCTTGCAGGTGTGGCTCGGAATGTGAAACCTAGAGTCTTCGTTGTGATTACAACTACGTTTTTAGTACTCTCTATGCAACATCATACTGAGTTAGAGAATTACACCCAGAATTTCTCACAGAAAATGTCTTACAGCTACTGTTATTACAGAACAACACAAAAATCTGTAATTACATAAATCTAGGTATTTGACTTAGATATGGTAACAGCACTTCTTTTCTTGTTCCCTTGCAGATAGGGTTTGAATGTAAATGTTGCCCATTACGTGAACAAGTGACATAAATGTACGAGCTCCACACGCTTTATATCGCCACTGATCACTTCACTTACGTTACCTTATACCTCCACTTTACTTCCATTCACCGTTGGGCACCTACTCGTTTCACACACGCGGTACCCTGGGAAGTTCACGGCAACACCACTGCTTATATTCTGTTAAGAGCCTGTTTGTGTTTCCGTTTGCGAGATTGTTAATTATATGCTATTTTCAAGTGCCTTATAGTTGTGTAGAGATATGATGTTAACAGTATATTCCGTTAAAGATGCGCAGTGGAAGACATTCTTGTATGGAGTTGCTGCAGTGCAGCGATTCAGATTGTTTTCTTTATAACATGCAAAGACTGTAACATGCTGGTTGTAATCATTGCATGTACTTTCACTTCTACAAGGGGTTAACAACATTTAATGCGGGAAGAGGAGATTCACTTGCCAAATTAGTGTGCAGGTATCAGGCAAATAAAGATGGAGATTACCTCCGCTATATGGGACTGCAGTTTTAGTGTCGCATCACACATGGTAGCGCGTATATGATGCAGTATAACCACACGGTAAAAAGTAGCCAGGTGGCCAGTGCATGGCAAGATACATTCAGGGAAAGATAGACGTTCTCACAAGCCAACTATCAGTAACTATTATACCGAAATTTAGCACCTTTTCGTAACGTTCTGTTTTGTAATAAAGTGTTTGCTGTACACATTCCTTTTTTTTTCTTCCCGTCTATGAAGAATGTGATTGTATTAACGATCGCATCAAGTAGGTCTTGATGGTGAAACTAGCGTTGCAAGTACAATTCTTCTCTATTCCTAAGAGTTTTAAATTCAAATACTGTATTCAGAATATGAAATTTCACAACTCACGCATTATCGTTACACTGGTACTAAGTGCTGTTAAGTAATGTTCAACAACAGAATCGCAAATCAAACGTTAGCAAATTACACAGCAATGCGCATTTTCATCACTTAAATGAGTTTTGTATACATGAAATTTTGTTTGTCGCTTTATGTTTCTCAGCCCGCAAACTCTAACTTTCTAGCACCATGCCTCTTCGTTAAAAGTAAATTTTTCATAAATCTGAAATGAATGGATGTCGAACGCCCTATTGAAGGGGTAACCGTTGACCAAAGAAAACATTTGTTGTCATTCGCTGTTGGCCGCCATATTCGAGTTTGACAACTGATGCACATTTGTTCTGCCCTACTGTGCTCAGTGCCTTGTCTGCGCATACAGCAGAGCTTTTGTGCAAACTGATCGTAGTTGTGTACCACAGCTGGTAACTTCGATACACTACACTGTAGGAATTTTTGGGTAATTTATTAGCCCATATTTTTATTTTGTGAATTGTGTGAACCAACATTTACTCTCAGTGTGATGGAGAGTAACTCTGGATATTTAACTAAAACTATAAAATGGTATACCAAGGATGTATGTGGGTCACTTTGACTAAAGACAAGTCTATTTTTCATTTAATTAGGCAATTGACGCTTCACTTAGTTCTTTCAGAATTCCGTTAACTGCAAATTGATTTTATATGTGAAGTCTGTAACACTCAGGTAGTGTGCTCAGATAATGTTAAAACACGTCCTTATCACAACTCCAGATTTTGGTAGTGAATGGAAATTGGAAATTTGTGGTAAGGTCTTACGCGACCAAACTGCTGAGGTCATCGGTCCCTAATCTTACACACTACTTAACCTAACTTTAACTAACTTACGCTAAGGAAAACACACACACCCATGCGGGAGGGAGGACTCGAACTTCCGAAGGGTGGAGCCGCGCGGACCGTGACAAGACGCCCGAGACCGCTCGGCTACCACGCGCGGAGTTACTGAATCAATCACAATGTAACGCAGTATTCTCTATCATCTTTAACCTCCTCATACACAATTGGATGTTTTGAGCATAGGTCGACAAAGCTTTTGATCATACTGTTCTGTTGATAATACCATAATGAGTAATGTTCGTCCGCAGTTCGTGGTCGTGTGGTAGCGTTCTCGCTTCCCGCGCCCGGGTTCCCGGGTTCGATTCCCGGCGGGGTCAGGGATTTTCTCTGCCTCGTGATGACTGGGTGTTGTGTGATGTCCTTAGGTTAGTTAGGTTTAAGTAGTTCTAAGTTCTAGGGGACTGATGACCATAGATGTTAAGTCCCATAGTGCTCAGAGCCATTTGAACCAAGTAATGTTCGCCAAGAACTATTTAATATAACAGATTGACTGATTATTATTTGGTCCCATTGGATTAGAGTGTATACCTGTAATATAGAACAGGTCAACTTAACCTAATGTCACAAAATATATAGCCTACATTTTACAATATAAAACAACATATATGTTATTTATATACAACATATTACAATATTTTCAGTTGATTACAGTACATACATACAAGTTATTATAGCATTCCTCATTCTTCATATATATAATTAAGAATGTAATTACTTGTATGCATGTATATGTATGTATGTATATACTGTGGTGTCACCGCCAGACACCACACTTGCTTGGTGGTAGCCTTTAAATCGGCCGCGGTCCGTTAGTATACGTCGGACCCGCGTGTCGCCACTATCAGAGATTGCAGACCGAGCGCCGCCACACGGCAGGTCTAGAGAGACTTCCTAGCACTCGCCCCAGTTGTACAGGCGACTTTGCTAGCGATGGTTCACTGACAAATTAAGCTCTCATTTGCCGAGACGATAGTTAGCATAGCCTTCAGCTACGTCATTTGCTACGACCTAGCAAGGCGCCAGTACCAGTTACTATTGATGCTGTAAAACATGTACCGTCAAGAGCGATGTTCTCCAATTATGGATTAAAGTTAAGTATTCCAGCAGCTACGTACGTTTTTTGTTAGTCTCATTTCCTTGACCTGTTCCAGACCTCACGCCAGCCTGCGTGAGCTAAAACGCGTGCCTTTCGGCTTCCTCCCATGGTGGGTTGGCTGTCTTGCCAATCCACAACATATACATCCATACCTTTGTATTTATATATATATATATATATATATATATATATATATATATATATATATATTTGTGTGCGTGTGTGTGTGTGTGTGTGTGTGTGTATGTATGTATATACATACCTACAGGTATATGTATGTATATACATACATACCTATAAAACTCCGTTTACGTTAACTAATCCACTAAAAGATTTTTGAATCTTATTTCACTCAGACTGTCCTGTGAACTCATCGGAAGATGCTTTACCAGTTGTACACGTGAGTATCGGGGACCTTTCTCAGCAGCTCTCAGTCTGTTGAGTATACTTCTCAACCTGCGTTTATTTTTTGTGTCATATGAACAAACATTTTTATAGTAATATATTGCCTTTGTTTGATGAAATTATTGTTTTGTGGATGTAAATGGGTACAAATGTACTGAAAACAGTTGTGCATAGGTGATTTTTTAAATTCAAATTGGTCCTAATGGCGCTTTCTTAATACAAAAATCCTTCTTGTCTTCTTGCTGTTAGAGTTCCCCAGACGTAATTCCATACTGTAACTATAGTTCAAATAGAGCATGGTTGACTGTAGATAGGAGTTGTTTATAAGTATAATGTGAAAGGTGTTTCGTAATAAACAATCACGTTACATCATCCAGTCACATGGGATATAACTTATGCACGTACAAGATGGCGGTATGTAAGGTTTCGTGGACGTTAAGAAACTATAAATCAGCCTGAACTCCCATAACTGCTCCCTTCTGGATCTCATAAATTAACAGGGCAAGCTGCATCTATTTTCCTTATACTCGTCTGATATGAATATTGTACACTGATGTCTTTAGATTATGATTCGCTATAAATCATTAGGCTATGAATAATCATGTGTACGAGACCTACGCAGTGCACTTTGATGTCCACAGATGTACGACATAACATCACATGCAATGCTTTCAGCTGGCGGGTCCCTGAAAGCTGTTGTCCTCATATCTCAACTGATTCAGTGAAGAACGTCTCGCAAAATGTGTAACGCACTGGTCCTACACAGCGAATAAAATAACGAATTACTATTCCGGAAACATGAACGCATTCTTCTTTTCACGGGTGACGACGAAAGTCAACAAAGTGGAATTTAACTCAGTGCTCTTGTAGTTAATATTTATCAGATTTTCAAGTACGTACTGTTCTTGGAGCCCGCGAACTACATGGAAGGAATCTTTAACGTAAATTGTGTTGTCAAGCTTTGTGCCAAAGAGTAGTGGTACTCCTTCAACCGCATCATACAGTGCAGTTTGGGGAGTCTTAGCGATCTGTCCTTTGCGAAAGTGTTGAATGGTTGACGCTAACGATAATATTTCCCTTGTCAGGTATGGTCAATACTTTGCACTCGATTTCACTTCAGCAGCGTAATTTTTCTTTTTTCATTACAGAAGGGAGAAGAACGACTCTGCGAGATTAAATGGTGAGGAGATTTTGCTTAATTCATGCTTTAAGTATTTTCATTAGCTCCAGTTTTACGTGTCCATAATATTCGGATGCTGACAACGTTTTGAAAAAGGGCTACAGTTTATATACTTGTGTTTTATAATCCAGTATGCAGGACTATTGAGTCACGATATAACTTATACAGAAAACATAACCTCGCCGCAGTTTATACGATTAACAATAAACTGGCAAGATGCAATTGTGTGTTTTCGTTCCTATTCCAGTGGACTAGATTTATAGCAGATTTGTCACTCACGAGATGTATGTTTTCATTCATATCCTTGTGACCTGTCGACAAGTTTGAAATTGATAGGTTTCTTTCTGTATCACTCACTCCAAATATGGATTGAAGGAAGGAAGGAAAAAACATTAGGGTTTCACGTCCCGTCGACATCGAGATCATTAGAGAAGAATAATAACCTCGGAATGTTTCAAAGCTGATGAAGGAAACTGACCGTTCTCTTTCAAAGCCACCATTCCAGACAATTGCTTGGAAAGATTTAACGGAATCTATGAAAACTTAACTCTGGATGGCTGGACGCGGATTTGGGCCATCACCCTTCGGAACGCGCGTCAATTGTGATAACCAGTGCGCTACCTCCCTCAGTATATGGATTCTCAGAGCTTTAGAATACCACGACAATTTTCGTGTATTTGGCCCAGTAAGCTTTAATGGATACAAGTAACAATATTAACGAAAATGCTGTCAGACGTATTATAAAAAGACAAAATGCTACTTCAGTGAAATAAGTACCTCTGTAAATCTTCGACTGCCTTAATAAATCCGAAGTGAACTGACTACTGGCGCAGTTTCACGTTTCCGAGTAACTTAAATATGGACATTTCAGTTTGAATAAATCAATTTCTCTACTTATTTATTTCTATTATATCAATATTTTTTTAAAGGATCGCATTATTTTACGGGTTAAGAAATCTGTCAAAATTTTACGTAGGTAAATGAAGTTATTTTATTAAACAACAGAAGGTAACGGAAGGTAACCATTAAATATTCCTCAGGCAGTTCTCTAATTTCTCGTTTTACGTCGTATGAAATGTTTTCATAGATCTGACGGTAAGGAACCTCTGTGATGTAAATGAAGTTATTTCATTAAACAACAGAAGGTAATGGAAGGTAAACATTAAATATACCTCAGGCAGCTCTCTAACTTCTCGTTTTACGTTGTATGAAATGTTTTCATTGAACTGACGGTAAGGAATCTCTGTGATGTAGAAAGAAGTCAGAAATTTACTTATTATTAGAGTACACTTAAATGTCTCGAAGAAATATTCTTACAGAAAGGGTTACTTGCTTACTTAAATTTTGTTCATGCAATGCTAGGTAGCATATCGGGCAAGCTTCCTCCAGCGGACGCGACAGTTTTCAGGTTTTTCAGGTTACTCTCGGTTCATCTCCATCTACGTGATTACTCTTGGTATTCACAATAAAGAGCCCAGCACTAAGGATCCTCTGACAAATTTCGTTTCCAGGTGTTACGAGGTCTTCCTCTACGTCTGTATCCTACCCGATGGCTTTCAAAGCAGTGCTGATTTGGAGATTCTCCCATCTTTCATGCGTAGAACCTGCTTCATACACACTTCAAAAAAAGTTTTGTATCACCCCGGTTCCCAGAACTCCTGAAGATAGACGTTGACTGTGGATATTGTATAACAGACACAGCCCCTTTGACTGTTCAGAGCTGTCACTAAAACCACCCAAAGATGGAAATAACCATGAATGAGCAACGCCTATTAGACGGAGGGCGTCCGACAGCCTATCAGTTCCAGTCATTCCACAAGGAAGGAGGTACACGGCTCATATAGTTCAACCATGCCTAGACGGTCAATACCGCCGTTTTATCGCGTCCCCATTGTCACTTTGTGCCAGGAAGGGCTCTCAACAAGGGAAGTGTCCAGGCATCTTGGACTAAACCAAAGCAATGTTGTTCGGACATGGAGGAGATACAGAGAAACAGGAACTGTCTATGTCATGCCTCGCTCATGCCGCCCAGCGGCTATTGCAGTGGATGACCGCTGCCTACGGATTATGACTCGGAGGAACCCTGACAGCAACGCAACCAGGTTGAATAATGCTTTTCGTGCAGCCACAGGACGTCGTGCGCAATAGGCTGCAAGATGCGCAACTTCACTCTTTGCAATCACGACACGATGCAGCGCAGTACAGATGGGACCAACAACATGACGAAGGGACCGCTCAGAATTGGCATCTCGTTCACCTAAGTGTGTCGCATATGTCTTCAACGAGACAATCGTGGGAGACGTGTTTTGAGACTACCTGGACAGGCTGAACGCCTTAGACACACTGACCAGCGTCTGCAGCATTGTGGAGGTTCCCTGCTGTTATGGAGTGGCATCACATGGGGCCAACGTACGCCGCTGGTGGTCATGGAAAGCGCCGTAAGGGCTGTACGATACGTGAATGCCATCCTCCGACCGGCAGTGCAACCATATCGGCAGCTTATGGGCAAGGCATTCCTCTTTGAGTCGTGGTAAAAATTGCTGTTTTGAAGTGCGCACCGCAGCGCGTAGTGTGAATCAGTCGCCCTCCGTTTCTGCCGGTGGCACCGCTGTGGCAGTCGCAGCTTTGGTGTCTCCCTCTGGTGGGAAAGGGGAAAGGTTGCCTGTTCACGTGCATTTAAGAGGCGCTATGAGCTCGAGACTAAGTCAGTTTGGGTCAGTCTCTCGTCCCCAGCTTGCTAGTCTGTCTCTCGTCCGCATTTGTTAGGCAGTTAGTGTCTGTCTTTCGTTCAGAGTGCTAGTATGACTGTCGTTTGGATCAACCTTTAAAGCTAGCAAAATGAGAGTCTTTCCACTCCGCTAGTAAGAGAAAGCGAGTGGTCGCCCGGTCGGGGCTTAGTTCCTGCATCTGAGTCTGCGTGTTAGGCCCCCAGTCTACTCGAGTTTGCTCAGGCAATGCTCATTGACGGTTGGATCGATCGGTTGGTCTGTCGCGCACTGAGACACAAGATGCCTGGTCCGTCCTGAGCCTCGGCGCCTCTGAGGTCGCCACGTGAGTCCAGTGGGTGGGCCGCGGCGTTTATCGTGGGGTAGTGACTTCGCGGTCGACACGAGAGCAACAAGAATCAACCCACGACATCGGTCTGGCCGGTGCGAGCTGCGACGCTGTGAGACGGGAGATCGGAGCGCCTTCCTGCGTCCGTTGAAGCGGCTGGCAGCGGACGGTTCGAGAGAGCGATTTGGGGGTGCTGCGCCAGGTCTTCTCAAGAAATCGCAGTTTATTAGAAGTTAAGTGATTGGTGATATGTTGTTTGATTTACTCTTGTTAAATTCTACTTGTTTCCTTGGTGAGGTCACCATCCGTTTTGCTTTGGGGTAGTCCCACCATTCTTCTCCGTTTGCCCACCCGCTGGAAGGTGGTTGTTTATAAATTGGGTGGTCCGTTTTTTCCTTGCGGGTTAGAGCAACCTGCGGTACGGGATGTTCGGTAATCTCCCTATCAATCTACCGTACGTTAGTAGCTGCCTCTGTCATGCTTGTCGGATTTGGCGTGCTAACGAATTTATTGCTTGGAGTGTAACGGCCTAGTACCTGAAATATGTTTAAATCCTTGGAAACTTTTACATTATTGCCTATGATCTCGAGAGGAGTTATCTGTGTACTGTATAGCAACTATTGTTTGGCCAACCTTGTAGAATTTTATATAAGATTGCATTTCATTGATTTTATTTAAATGATCATTTTAGTATTTGAAGTTGGCACACTTTCACCGTAAGACTTTTCTTAGAAGTTAAAATCAAGTTGAACCTTCAGTGGCAAGTTTAATATTTTAATTGTTAGTGTTTTGTACCATTTCCATCCCTCCTACGGGGGGGAGGGGGTGTGCATAGTTTGTGTGCTTGTGTCAATTGTTAAAACTCTTTGTTTAAAGTTATCTGGTGTGTTGCAGATTAGCACCAGTGTAGACTTTCAGAGGCTGTTGTGAGCGGTCGTATCTACGGCCGTGTCAAAAGGGAGCGGTAAGATTCTCTGCCCGAAAGCTCATACAGTCAAAACTTATTTCTTACTGCCTCTGAATAAATTGTAACTTTGATATTTAGAGGGTGCTTTCTGATTATAATTTTAAATCTATTTCTTTAAAAAAAATGCTTTTAGGCACTATTAAAGTGAATGAAATTCTCATTTGTTAAAAGGAATTTGGTTATGATTTCATCAGTTACTCCCTGGGAACTACTTCCATGCTTACATACTGTGATTAAATGTGTTAATATTCTTGATGAATCGCTAGTAAATAAAATAAATTCTTAAGAATAGTCTTTGAAAATAAGTCACGGATAAAAATTCGCGCCCCTATCGTGCACATCTTGTGAACGACTTCCTTCAGGATAACAACATTGCTTGACTAGAGTGGCCAGCACTTTCTCCAGACATGAACCCTATCGCACATGCCTGGGATAGATTGAAAAGGCTGATTTTGGACGACGTGACCCACCAACCACTGTGAGGGATCTACGCCGAATCGCCATTGAGGAGTGGGACAATCTGGACCAACAATGCCTTGATGAACTTTTGGATAGTACGCCAGGACGAGTACAGGCATGCATCAACGCAAGAGGACGTGCTACTGGGCATTAGAGGTACCGGTGTGTACTGCAGTCTGGACCACCACCTGAAGATTTCGCTGTATGGTGTTACAACATGCAATTTGTGGTTTTCATGAGCAATAAAATGGGCGGAAATTATGTTTAAGTTGATCTCTATTACAATTTTCTGTACAGGTTCCGGAACTCTCGGAACCGAGGTGATACAAAACTGTTTTTGATGTCCGTATGAACACCAACAATTTTTTCATGCTGCGTAGACCACTTCTCAGAATTTCATCATTTGAAACCTGGTCGGGATAGATGATCTGCAAAATTTTCCTCCAGCGACGTTGATGGAAAACATTGAACGTGTGTGTTGATTTTTCTAACATTTTCCATGTCTCACACATGTACATGGCCATCGGTATGATGCAAGAGTACTACAACCGAAGTTTTGTGGACATGCTTAGAGAGTATGATGGTTATGTTGATCGCATTCATTGGTAGACCTCAGAATGTTCCACAACATTGCTGGTGATCTCCATCTGCGTCCCCATTATTACAGATGAGTCTGCCGAGATAGGGAAATAGGTCAACATCTTGTACTGCCCTCTTTTGCACTATAATTTGAGTACATACACTTCAACTTTATACGGATATTGTTTTTGTTTTATTGCTATTTGTTTTTACCCCTACAGAACTGACCATAGTCGTTAGTTGTAAACTTTGTTGTGTTTCTGCAACAAGAACTATGTTATCAGCAAAATTCAGATGTTTACGCCTGGATTGATCGTTTAGACTTACGTTCATATTGGAGTTGTCCATAGTTCTTCTCATTATGAAATATGTGGACAATGTGAAGAGAGCTAGTAACAAAATGCATCCTTGTCTGACGGCTTTCAGAATACTACAGAAAGAGTCCTTATAAAACAATCCGACAACATCAATGAGCTGGTCATGAATCCAATACGCTTATAATTTTCCACAGTGATTCTCGGTGTGTGCCGTCAAATGTTTTTTAAAATCAACGAAGTTTAGATGCAGTGGACAGTTGAATTCTACCATTGTTCTGCTAATTTTCATCGAACAAATATTTGTTCGGCCAGTATCTCCCACCGCCAACGCAAGGCTGTTCTTTACGTAGTCGACAAGCTGCTGCATCATATATTATTTTAGAAGTACGAGTCAGAAGACTTTGCGTGGCACTGAGAGAAGAGTGATACCTCTCCAATATGTACAGTGGCTTCGATTTACTTTCTTTGGTAGTTTTGTAAGTAGGCTGTTTAGGTTTTTATGTTGGTAATGTCACGTAGCGCTCTGTATGAAAATCACTGGCTGTGCTGTGTGCAGTCTGTGGCTGGTTGCCATTGTTGGAATATTCGTTATTGTAGTGTTGGGCAGTTGGATGTGAACAGCGCTTAGCGTTGCGCAGTTGGAGGTGAGCCGCCAGCAGTGGTGGATGTGGGGAGAGAGATGGCAGAATTTTGAGAGCGGACGATCTGGACATGTGTCCATCAGAAAGAGTAAATTTTTAATACTGGATATCATGAACTGATATATATATATATATATATATATATATATATATATATATATATATATATATATATATATATATATATATATAATGATTACGTTTGAACATTATTAAGGTAAATACATTGTTTGTTCTCTATCAAAATCTTTCATTTGCTAACTATGCCTATCAGTAGTTAGTGCCTTTAGTAGTTAGAATCTTTCATTTAGCTGACAGTATTGGCGATCGCTGTACTGCAGTAGTTCGAGTAACGAAGATTTTTGTGAGGTAAGTGATTGATGAAAGGTATAGCTTATTGTTAGTCAGGGCCATTCTTTTGTAGGGATTATTGAAAGTCAGATTGCGTTGCGCTAAAAATATTGGGTGTCTGTTTAGTGTTGATCAGAATAAGTAAAGAGAGAAATGTCTGAGTACGTTCAGTTCTGCTCAGCTGTTTGAAAATCTAATAACGAAAGGGGTTTACCAGCACAGTAATTCATAAATTTTTCTAAGGGGAAGTTTCCGTTTAACAACCCAGTCTCTTGGAACCTGCCTAGTTTGCAACACGTACTGCACAGTTTTAAGAACACAACTGCAGCACGTTTCCCGTAAATCATTTAATGTGCTCAGGTATGTTTTTGAATACGTAGGTGCGAGTGTATCTCTCTATCTTCTCTCTGTACTGATGTTGAGCCTTTGAAGTATTTGCAGAGTTTCATTAAATGCTGGAATGACTATACTGTCTTTTTTCATAGAGCAATCGTAGATACTGGTAAGTCCATAGGGCGCTAGTTAGTCCATATACTGTTAAGCTGCTTTCAGTCTATCAAGTTTCTTAACTAAATCTCTGTGACAGCTTATAGGGTTGTTTTCTTCATATTTAAATCACTTGCATTTAAGCACGCTGCATATTAATCGAATTAAATCACACAATTAGGTATAGGGCGTATTATTTCCAGATCTAGTTGTACTCCAACCGAGTTGGGTTGTTTTGGGGAAGGAGACCAGACAGCGAGGTCATCGGTCTCATCGGATTAGGGAAGGACGGGGAAGGAAGTCGGCCGTGTCCTTTCAGAGGAACTATCCCGGCATTTGCCTGGACCGATTTCGGGAAATCACGTAAAACCTAAATCTGGATGCCCGGACGCGGGATTGAACCGTCTTCCTCCCGAATGCGAGTTCCAACCCAGTGTATTGTAATGTAATCAAGGGGGAATTCTCTCATACACTATGCAGTTCACATCCTTGCTACAACTACTAATGTATGCAGCACACTTCTCATGTTACAGAACGGCGTAACAGCGCTACTCGATCACAGTTGCCAATTTTTGATACTGTATCACTTTCATTTTGGGTCGGGAGACGCTGTTGTCTGGCCAGCTACATACGCAGAAGAGAGTAACATAATAATCTTTACACAGTGATTCTGTAGCCTAAAGTTACTGCGTGTACGTTAAAGGTTTCTCACGATTTAAGTTTGTTTGTGGATCGAGGTTCGAACTTTGGTTCCAGTCCTTGATAGATAGTACATTATCCATTGCGATACTCCTGTAAACTTCACGAATTGGCTTGAAATCACAACCCGTTCGTCGGTCGCTGAATTAATTCCCAAACATAAAATAACTTTCACCTCTCGCTGTATGATGTCTACATGTAATACGCCAACTATCAGCGCAATTCAGTTTTCCTGTTCACCTATTCGTGCCCATTACGACGGTGGCACGCTTACTTGTCCAGGAATGGTAGGCTCATAAAAATTCGTTACGTCCGTACCATCTAGAGCACTGCAGTATACAAGATAATATCCGTGTTAGAATGGCAACGGATGACTGGGGATCAAACGCTCTTAATCATCTACGCAAAGATTGTATTTTTATTCCAGATGATTTCCTGTATTTGAAAAGTTCCATAATGATATCTCCACTGGTGCAACATTGAGGATTAGGCCCTCCGTCCAGATGTGTCAAGATGGGCGCGAGATCAATAAAATGCTTCAAAAACGTACGAAAGGATAACATTTTTCCGAGATAGAGAGTGGAATATCAGAAGTTTGGAGGTCTCAGTGAAGCTACGAAATGTGAAAATATATTAAAAAGTCTGTGTCTATATGCAATGGGAGTCAGTGAAGTTAAATTGAATGAATATACAGATCTCTCTTCAGACGAATAGAGTAATAACAACAGCAGCAGCAAATAATTTACAGCTTGAATAACACCAATAGGAAGGTAGAGCAAAGAGCGGGCTACTTTCAACAATTCAGTCGTAGGATTTTCCTCATTGTAATCGGCAGGAAAACAACGCTTACATCAATAATTCGGACATACATGCCGACGTCACAAGCAGAAGCTGAAGGCATTATGTGGACATAGAACAAATAATTCAACATGTAAATATTAATCGGGAAGTTTGTCGCTTAGTTACAGGTTCCAAGGATCATTCTTTTATCAAAATTTTGTGGAACGAGTCAGTTTACAGGATACATCTACATCTACATCTACATAGATACTCCGCAAGTCACCGTACGGTGCGTAGCGGAGGGTATCCCGAACCACTATTAGTAATTTCCTATCCTGTTCCACACACAAATAAAGCGAGGGAAAACCACTGCCTATATGCCTCCGTATGAACACTAATTTCTCGTATCCTACCTTCGTGTTCCTTAAGACCAATGTATTTTGGCGGCAGTAGAACCGCTCGGCAGTCAGCTTCAGATGCCTTTTCTCTAAATCTCAATAGCGTTTTTCGAAAACAACGTCGCCTTCAAAAATGGCTCTGAGCACTATGGGACTTAACATATGCGGTCATCAGTCGCCTAGAACTTAGAACTACTTAAACCTAACTAACCTAAGGACATCACACACATCCATGCCCGTGGCAGGATTCGAACCTGCGACCGTAGCGGTTTCGCGGTTCCAAACTGAAGCGCCTAGAACCGCTTAGCCACACCGACCGACAACGTCGCCTTCCGTCCATAGATTCCCATCTGAGTTCCCGAAGCATCTCCGTAACACTTATGTGTTGTTCAAACCTGCCGGTAACAACTCTAGCAGCCCTCCTCTGAATTGCTTCGATGCCGTCCTTTAATCCGAGCTTTTACGGATCCCAAACACTCCAGCAGTACTCAAAAATAGGTCACATCAGCGAGCTACACGCGATCTCCTTTACAGGTGAACCACCCTTTCGTAAAATTCTCCCAATAAACCGAAGTCGACCATTCGTCTCCCCTAACACAGTTCTCACATACTCGTTCCATCTCATATCGTTGAGCAACGTTATGCCCAGACATCTAAACTGTGTCAAGCAGGACACTAGTAATCCAGTATCCGAATGCTACATGTTTGTTCTTCCTACTCATCTGCAATAACTTACATTTTCCCACTTTTGGAGGTAGCCTTCATTCGTCATACCAACTGGAAGTTTTTTCTTGTTGTCTTGTATCTTCCTACAGTCGCTCAACTTCGACACCTTACCGTACACCACGCCATCATCAGCGAACAACCGCAGATTGCTGCCCACCATGTCCTCCAAATAATTTATGTATATATAGAACAACACCGGTCCGGTCACACTTCCCTGTGGTACGCCTGACGATACCCTTGTCTCTGATGAACACGCGCCGTCGAGGACAACATACTGGGCTCTATTATTTAAGAAGTTTGAAAGCCACTCAGATATGTCTCAACTGATTCTATGTGCCCGTGCCTTCGTTAAAAACCTGTAATGGGGCACCGTGTCAAATCCTTTCCGAAAATCTAGAAATATAGAATTTCCCTGTTGCCCTTCATCCATAGATCGCAGTGTACCATGTCACAATAGGTCAAGCTGAGTTTCACACGAGCGATGCTTTCTAAAACCATGCTGATTCGTGGACATAAGCTTCTCGGTCTCAAGAAAGTTTATTGTATTCGAACTGCGAATATTTTCAAGGATTCTGTAGCAAACCTAAGTTAGGGATATAGGTCTGCAATTTTGCGCGTCCGTTCTTTTACCCCTCTGGAGTCACCTGCGCTTGAATCATCGTGTTGGGCGACAAATTCACGATAAATGCAGGGTAGGAAAAGGAACAGTGAGGTAGAATTTTCTTTGTAAAATTTAATTGGGATTGTATCTGGACCTGGTGCTTTAATTGCTTTCAAATCTTTCATTTATTTGTCTAAGCCAAAGATGCGTCGTTCATACGGGAGAGTGTCCGATGGTCAAATGACGGTATGTTTGTACGATTTCTGTGTGTGAATGATTCTATATATGTTAAAATAAAGATTTCGGCTTTTGTATTGCTATCCAACTGCCACCCCAGACTGGTCAACAATGGACTGAATGGAAGCCTTAGACCCGCTTATCGATTTTACGTACTACCAGAATTTTCTCGGGTTCTCTGCCAGATATTTGGTGTGTTACGGTGGTAATTGTTGTATGCTTCGAGCACAGATGTTTTCACAGAGGCACGAATACTACTAACCTTCCGTTATTGTCATTTGTGCGTTCCCTCTTGAACCGAGAGTCCAACGGCCTGTGCTTCCTCACCATCCTCCGAATTTCGTTATTAAACCATGATGGGTCTTCACCATCCTTTATCCTTTTACTAGACACACTAAACCTCCAGTCCACGATTTGCAATGTATTTAACCTATGTCGATATTTCCTCTACATCGATCTTACTGGAACTAAGTAATGCCAATCCACCGTCTGAGATCCTAATAACTGCTTATCTGCTCTATCTAGCAGAAACACGCCCCTAGTCCTCTTGACTGTTTTTTTAACTTCCGTGATCATAGTTGTTAAAATGACATCACGTTCGCTATTTCCTGTTTCGATACTAACATTGTCGATAATTTCCGCTCTGTTTGTAGCTACAAGCCGGCCGGAGTGGCTGAGCGGATCTAGGCGCTACAGTCTGGAACCGCGCGACCGCTACGGTCGCAGGTTCGAATCTGCCTCATGCATGGATGTGTGTGATGTCCTTAGTTTAGTTAGGTTTAAGTAGTTCTAAGTTCTAGGGGACTGATGACCACAGTAGTTAAGTCCCATAGTGCTCAGAGCCATTTGAACCATTTCGACCTCAATAGAGACAATACATTTGTCAACTGAAATGTAGAAATGTACACCCACCTCCCCCCTTCTGGCTTCTGATCTATGTTTACGATATACGTTCTACGACTCAATATATACCATAGAGCTTTCCGGTTGCAGCCAGCTCTCGGTCCCAAGAGTAATTTGAGAGGAGAATTTCCCTGAAGGGCAGTAAATTCGGGTATTTTATTACGAATACTTCGAGAGTTTACAGATAAAATTATGACAGTCGAAGTGTCTTTATTGTGAACGCCGTTCAACTTCCCTTGCTGTACATCGACTGACGAGTGTTCATCTGATCACGGCAAACTAATAGTTTAAAAACGCTCATGTGCACTCCACAAGTACTCTGCTACCCTAGTAGCTGCTTCCTTTGTGCAGTGCACTCATGACTTATCAAGGAGAGTCCTACAAATTATCACACGATAACGCAGGTTTAGAAATCTGCAGCCGAGACCGCCACAGAAGCCTTTGGCTGAGTCCCTCCACACGGCTCCAAAGGAAAGGCCCCGATCCGTTCTGGGAACGACGCTGCAAATTGCGATCTCTGCACACACCCCGCGCGCGAGCCCAGGCGCCTAATGATCGCCTCAGAGCCCATTCGACAGGCGACGCTGCTGCCGACGTCAGCCACAACTTGCAGACGACTGCACCCTACACGCTCGATAGCCACAGGTAAAGCCATCTCCACATGTCTATGAGGTCCCCCAGCAGACATACCGAGTGCACCTTGGCTTTCTTTCCAGCCCTGAACGCTATCCGCCTGAGGACCTCCAAAACGCGCCTAACATTGGAGCCCCCAATAACTAGTAAACCCCTCTGTGTTCCTCCTTGGACCCCGCTGAAGAAGCGGCTACCTGTCCCCTCACAGGGTGAACAGGCGAGGCCGGGCGACCAGTCTTCATGTTATCCTCTGCCCACGGCCGCCTGTATTAGAAGCCGGAGTCGTCAAGCTCACAACGACGTAGCCTGTAACGTCAGTAGGCCGGCTAGCGTGACCAGCTAGGCCGAGACTAAAGTTTAGATTTCGTCGAATGGAGAAGACGAGTCACATATAAATACGCAATCACTTTTTTTTGTATATTTGGTCCCTATAAATAAGACAGTAACCTAGAAAAGCTAATTTCTCGCAGTATTACGCCGACTTTACGTCGGAATTACGCATTTTATTCTCGTTTCCTTGCAACGATGAACTTTTCAATAACTCACATGTTCTTCATATTATGACGTTTCTTACCCGAGATTTGGATATACAAGTTCAGCAAACAATTTTGTGAGTTGCCTACTATCATTATTTGCAGACTTGCAATTGTTTCACTCCGTTATTTGGAATGTATTATGATATTCCTTCCTATATAAATGACAAACATGACAAACACCTTCTTGGAGGCTGCACCTTAATTAAATACGATGGTAACCCAGGGAATATTTTTGGCACAGCTTCTGGTAAAAGCTGGGCTTTCACGAGGAAACTCGTGACAGTTCCCATCAGATTCCTTGTAAATCTCCACTCTTGATACGTCACTTTCTTCAAAATGTTTAATGCAAACAACACTTCCATTTGATGGAGTCGAGTCCTTTCTGGGGATATTTCTTGTCCATCGTTTTCTGTTTTCCTCTTCAGTAGGGAATCTGAACACTGAGATGTAACCCTCTTCATTGCTGGATTTGTAGTTGCTGTTGCAACCAGGAACACAACATTCTTCTGGCATCTGCAAATAGAATGATGCATTAATTGCTAACATCTTAAATCAAAATACTATTATGTAAAAATAGCAAATGAGAATTTGAGTGGACTGGTTTTTTCTACTGCTTGGATATCACGAAACACAAATCTACAATAGAATCAAATGTGTAGAAATATTCATAATATTAACACAAATCACTTAGGAAAATGGCTCTGAGCACTATGGGACTCAACTGCTGAGGTCATTAGTCCCCTAGAACTTAGAACTAGTTAAACCTAACCAACCTAAGGACATCACAAACATCCATGCCCGAGGCAGGATTCGAACCTGCGACCGTAGCGGTCTTGCGGTTTCAGACTGCAGCGCCTTTAACCGCACAGCCACTTCGGCCGGCGAATCACTTAGGAGAAGATTCTGATGCTAACCTTATGAATTCAAAACTTTATTTTCGAATTGTGTCTAGAATATAGTAGAACTTTTGTTGCAATTGTGTAGACGAAAGTCGTTCACGTAGCACACTTGCACATATACATGTAAAAACACTACAAACTTCACAGAATTGTATACTTACATTGTGTTATATCATCTACTGTAGTCACGACTACCTGCTATAATTTTTGCAGAGTCCAGCATAGCATAATTACACTGTAATGTCGGATAAAACAGACACCGCGAAAGTACGTAAACAACTGCTTCACTACCTCATAGCCACAGCCATGCGGTAGGCCTTAACGTAACGTTGCCACATTTCAGTCCTCCGGCCTCTAATACAGGCGGCCGTGCTCTGCCTCGAGCGATGCAAGCGCGTTACCACCCGCCACTCACCCTGCTGTGAAGGCGGATCCACCATGTCGATGCAAAAGGAGATGCCTTGGAAGCAGAGCCTTTGGGAAGAACAAGCGATACCTGAGATGTCCCATGCGGCGCCCCAGATTCTAAGCCACCGCTACACCCCGCACGCATGTTTAGTTTAACATTAATAAACACACTACTTTTCAATCCTACTCATGTAAATACACTTAAATCCTATTTTTTCACGTTTCTAGTTTTCGAACAGAAATTCATCCATGGAATAGGAGTGGTTCGGGAAAACGATTATAGGTTGCACTTAAAACTTGCTTCGCTACCTGTTGGAGATTTTACGTACGTTATAAGGTAAACGATGAAGACATCTCGTTGCGGCACATTGAACTTCTTCTGAGCCGCCGATAGCTTCAGTAATGGGTACTAAAGATCATATCTTACTTTAGTGTTGTAGGCACGGATATCACTGTTCACCTCAAATTATGATGGATTAGTAATTTTTGAAAATGTGTCTCTCTGGAGCACAGCGGTTTATTTATTACTTAAAACTGAATATAAACAGTCACAATCGCAATAAACATTTATTTTTTATTTTTTGTGCAAGGCTACCGGTTTCGGTCAACCTGCACAAACGCCAGCTGCTGATGGATTACTTACAACGAATTTCATTAGAGAATATTTGTATTGTGACTGTGCAACTAAAATGTCTATATAATGATCACAGATTGATGCCATATATTGCGCAATCAACAACTTATTTCTAAATCTTTTGCAAAACGCATTATAACTTTCCTGCTTTGAATTTTACACTTTTAAGGGGGTATACCAAATAGACAGTAACGAATAATACATATTATTAACTAAAAATACATAACCCATGGTCGTCAAGTATTGAACATAACACGTAAAGACAATTCAAAAGAAGTACTTACAAAGCAAAAAACGATCTCTACATATCATATACCATGCTACATACGAACGCTAAACTACAAGACATATTATGATTCACATCAACAACTATAAGTGAAATATTGTGACTCATTCAATTGACCTATAGAGACACAATTAAGGACACTTATAGAACCACAGTTAACATATGGCGCCACACCAAAGAGTGTACATATCAAAGATAGTACAATCCAAGAAACAAACATGATTTGCAGTCGATAATTATGAAAGTATCCAACGCATAATATACAAAATTTTAATAACATAATTTAACAGAGTCACCTCTGCGTATTACCAGGTTTATTGGTTGATTTGGAGGAGTGAACCAAACAGCCAGGTCATCGCTTCCATCGGATTAGGGAAGGGTGGGGAAAGAAGTCGGCCATGCCATTTCATAGAACCATCCCGTCATTTGGCTAAAGCCATTTAGGGAAACTGTGGAAAAACTAAATCAGAATCCGGACGCGGGTTTGAACTTTCATCCTCCTGAGTGCGACTCCAGCGTGCAGGCCACTGCACTATCTCGCTCAGTGTATTACCAATGGAAGCTGCTGACACAAGTGATTCACCCGCCTCAAATTCACAGCAAGCAGAATCTGATCCATATGGACGATGACCTACCTCTTGCATAACGTAAACGTTAAGCATTCTAACTATGTTTTTGAACCAATGAGCGTGCAATCCACTGTATGGCTTGTTTTCTTCTATTGTATAGGAGTCGGATTTACGGACTCTGACTGAGGGCGTGGATGTCCCTCCCAATGACGAGCCATACGTGTGCACAATGCAGGATGGGGCCTTCAAGAAGGACAAGGATGGTGGGGTGCAGGAGTTACCGGTCATCTACCTGATGGAGTCGGTAAGTCACTGATAAATAAATCTTTGCTCAAAACTGAAACGCAATATCACCGATCATCGAACGCAAACGCGCAAGTCAAATTGCACCATGGCTGCTCTTTTGCTGTCATTCTGTATCTCTCGCCAGTTACAAAGAATTTTGACATACTGTTTGTCCAGGCGTTATGGACGACTCGCAAGACGGTGTCTGGCGTGGCGGTCGGTGCAATTGACGGGGTGGCGAGAGGTGGATATGGTCGCGGTACACGGGACACCAGAGGGGATGCAACAGCTCATCGAAGACGAGGAACAGGAAGCGCTCTGCGGCATCCACTCCTTTGCGAGGAAATTGAGAGTCCCAACATCACGGATTCAGCCAGGTGATACAGCAGGTAGGCGCAGCGCCCAGAATGTGTTGCGGTCTGCGGGACACGCCCGCCAAACGATATGTTGTAGGCGACTCGCCACTCCCTGCGTTGCGGCTCTACGTCAGCGACCGATCCTGAAACTGATAAAGTACACTGAAGAAAGGCTCGCAGCACAATTGGAAATAATGAGTGGTCCCTAAGCCTGGAGTAAGTAGATGCTATCATTCGATTATGCTTGCGCAGAATGTGGCGCTCAGGGTATTTCGTAAAAATACTTGTTGAGCGATAAGTGGTGATCTCCTTTCTTTCAAAGCAACGTGTCAAGGAAATGCAGACATCTTACGTCTGATTCTATGTCATCAAGAAGCCAACGCAGAGAAACTGATAAATTTTGCTTTGCTTTGGACTCTATTGACTGACAACTGCATTGCCTGCTAAAGGCCAGGCGAGAACATGACTGTCGATGAGCAACTGTACTCTTGCAAGTGAAGGTGCTCATCCGTACAGTACATTCCGAGTAAACACAATAATAATGGAAATAAATGCAGGCTTTAGTGTTATGATGGCCACCGCTACATCCTGAATGGATTCCCTTACCGTGGCAAACAAGAAACTCGTGATCTAAGTAAAGGTCTTCGTCACTATGGTGTTATGAAGCTGGCACAGTCATTCAACAAGTGTAGTCCTAACATCACAACTGACAACTGCCTCACCTCGAAGAAACTGGAGGATGAGCTGAAACAAAAAAGAAGAAATTTTTTTTTTCATAATGCGGGGCCACAGTCATAATATAGTTCTTTAAAGTCTCTTAGACATTGTATCTATTAGTGTATTTTAATACGACAGTATGCCATCTTAGGCAATTTATAACACTTAAAACACTTGATAATGGCACTTTGAAGCCGAAATCATGATTGTGTAAGTGTAAATATAAAACTGTAAATAAACAACAGTCTAATGGCGGTACTGTTTTTAAAGGGAAAAAAGGAAGAATTTTAAAAGAGATGCCTTGCCCATTAAAAGGGATTGGGAATGGCAAAGTTTACCCTTTCACCACATAACGTGGATTTTGCTCACAACTACCCTATCAGTGTGACTGGGATTGAATTTCATACAGATCGCTTCATACAAGAGTCGTCGGCGCATCAAAAAGTATTAGGACTTTCCGCAAAGATCGTCTATCTGACTGCATAAAAATACCAACCACTATCAAACAAAAACTAATCATTGGATTTACATCAATTTTATCATCTTAAGAGGAGCATTGTCAGTAGTGGGCCTTACAATGCTAGCATTTCTTTGATGTCTCTATGAATGGGGTTAACACTTTTCATTGAAAGTCGGATTAAAAGCACCACAATTTATTATAAATCGAAATTACACTTGTACAAACGAAGTATAATTATTGAGTCTACATATATTGTTACCTTTGGACGTTAATACAAGACTGGGGGGCGTAGGGGTATATGGCCTAAATTCAACAGTCAGCCACAATACTAGCGTTCGAAATGGACAAGAAAAGGTGGGAGATGACCATTCAGAAAAGAATTTAATAGTTAGTGAAAGGTAAGAGGCGTCATCCAATAGCCAATATGTAAATATATTGAAAAGGCAAACTATGAACTACTTGTGGATGCACATTATTAAAGCGGCCTCCCGTCCGTAAACTAATAAAATTCATAAAACTCATTCTGCGGCACCTTGATTTACGAATATGAGTAACAAGAAACGCGGGCCACGCTACTTCTGGTTCAATTTAGATATCTTGTGCAGAACTACTCCCCACGTGTTCACAAGTGGACGACAAAGAAGTGATAACCTAACACACAACGCCCGTTATGAAATGTTCACTAATATCACAAAGTATTGAAGAAGGAAAGACATTGGCTGAAGACGAAATAGTTACGAGGGTGGTTGAATTATACCGAACGTGGTGACTGAGAGTCCCACGTATGTTTTGCGTACTGCAACTGATCAGGCTCTGAGACCAAGTCCTAAAACAAAATAGCAAAATGAGGACGAAATAAAAGCAATGAGACGAAAATCCTCCCGAAATTAAAGATCACCTAACACTTTAATATGTATTCGTGACTCAGTCCACTTCTGAATCTAGCAAGAGCACGCATGCTTACCAGCTTGCAACCATCTTCTTCTGGATTTCGCCACCGACTCCTCACGACTGTAACCGCCTATCGGCCGTTGCTGCGGCGGTGCCGGGCCTTGTGGGGGGTGGGAATTGGCGCATTTTTCGCCGGCCAATCAGGGGGTAGTGATCTGTCGCCGAACTAGTTGCCATTCAAGCAGAAGGAATGACTAGTGATTGGATAGAATTTAGTCAATCGTCAGGGAGGCCTCTTTACAGAGCCAAACGTGCAGGAGAAACTGAGTTTTAGGTTGGTACTACTGCTTATAAGAATAAGGTCTACTTTGGTTTCTCCAAGTCGTCCAACCTACCGACCCATGCTTCCTAGCTATAAGGTCGGCGAGGGAAAAGGAAAGCCAACATGGCTAGCTGATGGATACTGCTGAATGTGGAAATAAAATAAAAGTACCTTGCTCCAATCCTCTCTCCAGTTTCATTATGCTGTCATTCTGAAAAAAATCAGCAGGATAGTAGGAATGCTATTGCCGTGATAGTAATGATAATAATGTGACTACAATATCGTAAATATGTGAAAGAAGCGAAAGGTAGATGCACGTCTTTCAGTTCATTTGGCACTCTTCAGACATCACTCAAATAGGAGACACTGCCTTGTGTGAACACACTTGCACAAGTCAGGTGACAATCTTCTCACAGTATACCAAGGAGAAAATGTCGATATTCTGAGTAACATGCATTCTGGATGTCAGGTGAATGAAAATACTGAGAAGAAACTTGCAGATACCGTGAAGTCTTACAATGAACAAAAGTTTTGCAATGAAGTGTGGAGTCGATATATTTGACCAAATGGCAAGCACTACAGTGTCCGAGTTGGCACCAGCCAGTGTCGTGTGCATGTCTTTTACGATATTCTTGAGCTTGCCATGATGTCTACTCACACAATTTTTAAGTTACTTACCTCTAAGAAGATTTGACTCCGAAACTTTATCCTCAGAGTAGCAGATGACATTGCAGCCCCCTACAAACTGCAGAGAGAAGCCAATCTCCTTTGCAGGCACTCGATACTGGCGCTGGTCAATATGAAAATAGGCGTTTTCAAACTCAGGTATCCTGCAAATAACAAAAGAGGAATAAGACGTCAAACGCATGTTTCAAGTGCAACAAGCATGTGTGCAAGAGATGCCAAACCAAAACTCTTGTCAAATACCTTAACGAGGAGCCCATCTCAGCTTAGACAGTTCTGTTAACTCTTTGTTCCTAAACATTTCTAAATATTTATAATTATAGACTTAATTTGTCTGTTCTTTTGTTCTAGTTCCTTGATTGCGATAAGCAAGAAAACATGCAGAGAATTTTAGACACTTCCTGCGTTTTATAATCTTTCACAAATACTCGATACTTACCTTATTAGTCTGTAAAAGTAAAATAGCATTAGTACTTGCATAAACAGTCTGTTTTGACCATGTCAATCGTCTTGTGAAGAAAAAGATTACAACATTGTTTTTCTTACTTGTAATGATGACTGATGAACGAGTGGGAATTTCTTCTGAAAAATTTAAAATAAAAAAGAAGTTTGTTTCTGAAAATGTATCTTTGACAGTGTACTATTTATTTTAGAGACCAAATTATCTTTTGATTGCACTTTAGAGAGTTTCTGAACATATTGTTAACATGGCGGCACTCAGAACACTACTCAAATATGAATAAAACGATGGTTTCCTACTGTGGGTCAAAAATAACCGTGGCACTACTAGGACTACGGCGAAGTACGGTACTTCTAGTGTTAAGAATGAGAGAAGCAGTTTATTTAAAACAAGCAAAAAATATACTCTGTACTTCGCTATGTTTGTGCTGCGCCAAAACACGCCCTGCAGGTCATACCGCCTCAGATGCGAGGCCACCAGTGCCTGCTTTGCCTGTTACTACAGCCAGCAAGCAGCCACCACATGGCACAACAACATCTCAAATCGGCCTCAGATGAAGTTGAACTGTTGAAAGATTCCAAACTGTGCATCCAGTGACACCATTGTGCGAGATCGAGGGAATGACTTAGGGCTCTCATTGGACATATCCATAAACGAGGGTCAGTGTGAAGAGGCAAGTATTTGTTCTACTCAGCACCAGCTGCCACGGTGACCAGCCTGAGCCCGCAGTCTTAAAACGTGTGCTAACACGCAGAGAGAATGAGATCTATGAAACTTAATAAAACTGCGTCTTACTAGTAAACTTATTCAAAAAGTGCCTCTGTCCTAGCAATGTGCAATCAGCTTTTAGCATACACTCCCTAATAAAATGTATCAGGACACCTAATAACAATGCTGCCATTGTCTTAGGAATCGAGAATGCTGTGTTCCCTCTGTAACAGTCGTTAGAATGCATTTTCTTATATGTTTCAGCATACTGTGGCAGTTTCATGTCTGCAATTCGTAGATGTGTTCGACACAATTACAGATCATCACAGTTTTAATTAGACACGCACTGACGGTGGAAAGAGTTGTTATCCTTTCACTACGAACAAAATTATTTTAAAACCGATTTTGCGCTGTTGCTCGACACTGCAGCCGCCAATTAGTTTAGTGCGATATTCGTTTAATAGATACGTGTTAACAGGAACCTAAAACACGAAGAGTAGCCAAGTACTCCAGGAGACTTGATAGTACAGTGAATCGGCATTCAAGACAAACTGTGCGTTAATTGTACCACCACCACAATCATCTATTTCACACAGAGGCCATGTGAGTAAGGTAAGAGAGACTAGAGTGCATGCACACAACCATTGTTACACTGCTCAGTTTGCGTGTACGATAGAAATATCGCTAAAATTTCTTCCATGGGCTCTTCAGAAACTTTGAAGTAATTACTTTAAAATGGACCTGCCTGTTCCAGAGCCACATTGCAGATTAAAGTCTGTAACATGCAACCAAAGCTTGATTAAGCCATCATGCGTAGTACAGATTTTGTTCATTAAGTTGTCCATAAGGCTCTTCCTAGACGATGTTGGTGTCTACACCAGCAATCAGACGCATAACACCACGTATTGCCACGACACTTCGTAAATGCAGAAGCTCTGTGCTAAGAGAGACTGCTTACATCACGCTTTATCATACTCTTCTCGACTTTTGCTGCACGGTATGTGATCATTATCAGGCAGGATTGATTAATGACATAGAAAAAAGTTAAAATACGAGCGAAAAACAGCTAAAATCTACACCAGACATCCTCTCCCTTTCACGGTGAACTATGGTACACCGACCCTTTGGAATTAAAAGCCGTCAACGCACACTTCATTAGTTTCATATAAATTGGAGTCAAAATAAATTGGACTCAAAGTTTCATTAACTCGCTGTTTTCTCTCCACCTACGCTACATAGTTTTCCATATGGTGCTGTTTAATGTTTGTCATGACTTGTAAGGATCATTTACAAAAACGTAGTTACAAAAGTACAACATAACTGAGTTAACCTACCCCTACCGCAATCTTAAACCTACGTTTCTAGCGTTTGTAGACTTAGAGAATGCATTTGACAATCTTGACTGGAATACCCTCTTTCAAATTCTAAAGGTGACAGGGGCAAAATACAGGGAGGGAAAGGCTATTTACAATTTGTACAGAAACCAGATGGCAGTTATAAGAGTCGAGGGGCACGAAAGGGAAGCAGTGGTTGGGAAGGGAGTGAGACAGGGTTGTAGCCTCTCCCCGATGTTATTCAATCTGTATATTGAGCAAGTAGTAAAGGAAACAAAAGAAAAATTCGGAGTAGGTATTAAAATCCATGGAGAAGAAATAAAAACAGTGAGGTTCGCCGATGACATTGTAATTCTGTCAGAGACATCAAAGGACTTGGAAGGGCAGTTGAACGAAATGGACATTGTCTTGAAAGGAGGATATAAGATGAACATCAACAAAAGCAAAACGAGGATAGTGGAATGTAGTCGAATTAAGTAGGTTGTCTTGAAAGGAGGATATAAGATGAACATCAACAAAAGCAAAACGAGGATAGTGGAATGTAGTCGAATTAAGTAGGGTGATGCTGAGGGAATTAGATTAGTAAATGAGACACTTAAAGTAGTAAAGGAGTTTTGCTATTTGGGGAGCAAAAAAAACTGATGATAGTCGTAGTAGAGAAGATATAAATGGCAAGGAAAGCGTTTCTGAAGAAGAGGAATTTGTTAACGTCGAGTATAGATTTAAGTGTCTGGATGTCGTTTCTGAAAGTATTTGTATGGAGTGTAGCCATGTATGGAAGTGAAACATGGATGATAAATAGTTTGGACAAGAAGAGAATAGAAGCTTTTGAAATGTGGTGCTACAGAAGAATGCTGAAGATTAGATGGGTAGATCACATAACTGATGAGGAGGTACTGAATAGAATTGGGGAGAAGAGAAGTTTGTGGCACAACATGACTAGGAGAAGGGACCGGTTGGTAGGACATGTTCTCAGGCATCAAGGGATCACAAATTTAGCATAAGAGGGCAGCGTGGAGGGTAAAAATCGTAGAGGGAGACCAAGAGATGAATACACTAAGCAGATTCAAAAGGATGTAGGTTGCAGTAGTTACTGGGAGATGAAGAAGCTTGCACAGGATAGAGTAGCATGGACAGCTGCATCAAACCACTTCAGGACTGAAGACCACAACAACAACAACCTCAATCTTTGTAAAACTGCTGCTAAGAACAAAAACGACCTCTGAAAACTATAAGAAACTGGTATCTGATCATCCTATTAAAGCATTGATGTATTTTTACGAGTCACTTACCTCTCTATTCTCGTTTTTCATTCAATTTATAGGAGCGAATACCGCTTTTCTTGTTTTCTTCTTCTTAAAAAAGTGAACAGTTTACATGGTAGAATGGTAATTGGATAGGAGCGTCACATCTACTACGTGGATTTTACAGGATCATAATTTTTCCGGTTCTCGTCAAGATCTTTTGCTAAAACATAACGGTGGTAGTTGTCTCCATACTGACGCCTTCGATAAGGTCAGTTCTGTTTGTAACTGCAAAGTGTAAACTTTTTCCGTTGCATGTTGGCTGTCAATCTATCAGCACAAGACAGTTTTCAGAAAACTTTTTCAAAAGTATTTCGCAAGACTGTCTGTCTGTATCCCCTGCAATAAATCCATAGACGGACCAAGGCTATTGTTGGTAGATTAAATCAGCTTCCAATTAATATTGCATGCTCTGGCTATTTCCGCCCTACTGACTGTAGAATTTCTCTGAATATAGGACTCAGGCTAAAAACAGAATTGGAAGTAGGTCACGAACAGCATTTCGGAACGAGGGACATAGTGGGATTGTGGGGGGGAATCATCAATAAATAAAACATTAGGTACGGTTTACAACGATCCCACGGTTTACTTTTCTTTAAACACCCTACATAGTCCGCAGGCAGACATGTGACCTGGAACTCCTGACAGCATGCGTTTCTTAATGAGGGCGGTGTCTAGGGGAACCTTGCCAGTCAGTCAGTCATTCTTGTACGTGATGGTAGTCATCAAAAGCGTTGCATGTAGATTGGGGGGTTTGCAGTACGCTTTACTGCGCAAGGATGCTATATAGCTGCAGCACTATCCTTTACTAAATTTTGTCTCCAGGCAGGTGGCTTGGGTGGGGAGCGACAGCAAGTGCATAAAGTGTACATACATTGCTTACGATAATATGCAAGTACGATTACTGGTAATAAATTTGCAATACTGAAACCATGCTGCCATTGATTTGATTGTGGCTGACCTGCGAAACACGAGTAAAACTGTAGGAGAACCAGTGGACAATATCAGAATCTTATTAGATTTCTGTACACCATACGAAAAATGTAATAGAATAATTTTCTCCGTGATAGCGTTTCAAGCAGTTACTACCCAAGAGCCTGAAAATATAAATAAGCAAGTCAAACAATTTTTCTTTTCCTTTTCTGCTAACATTCATTACTGATCTTTTACGCTGAAGATACATTACATATGATTGCTAATTGTACCATTGATTAGAAAAATTTACAGCACGGGAATAAACAGAATACTTACCGTTTTATACGAACATGTAATTTCTGTGCGTAATGAACAAAATTGATGCCCGGAAAACTTGTGATTATTCGCGTCTTTTGCAGTTGATATTCTGATAACTGTCTCTCACTGTCTCTTATTTAACTGAGTTATAATCCTCTCTGTAGGATTGACAGGAAAGGATTTTACCAATCCCTCACAATTTGATACCTTGAAAATTAGTTATCTGACAAGTACATTTAAGCACGTATTTCTCGGTGACAAAGCAAATGGGCAGATATGCAAAATGATTTTAAAATAGTCGAGGTTACAAATTTGTAATTTGTTTATTACGCATGTCGCCCTGGTAGACCTTCATCAGATGATGTCAAAGTTAATGCCAGGGACATATGTCACATTAAAATTAATGCCAATGTTACATGCGCCGTTGGCACTAATTTTAACGTGATATGTGTCCCTGGCATTAATTTCTGAATTATGTGATGAATCCCTACCCGGGAGAAAGCCTAATAAATCTATTGCATATGTGCAACCTAAGATTTTTTACACAGTCACCTTATAATAAGATTGCTTATCAGTCCGCCACCATACAATGGAATAATTTTGAAGCGTGTAAAATCTTACAATATGGCCTTCTCGATAGAATGTGACAAACTTTCAGAGGGCTGATACCAACACAAGCCTATGCTCCTGTAGGTGGATGCCAGTAAACACAGTCACTGATTAGTGGAACACATGCTCTTTATTTCATACAACGGATCAGACCTAATCAATCTTGGCTGACATTCCTTACTAGGACCAGCATCAAATTCTTTGCATCATCCAACAGACTTAGAAATTAATGACAAGTATGAAACTTTAAGCGGGGATGCAACGGAAAATGTAAACATTTATTTTAAAAAAATCGTTACAGCCATATTTATTAAAGTACCAATCTAAAATTTTGCTTGTGCAAAGTAAAAGAGCTGCGTTTTAACAGAAAAATATAATAATGTGTGCAGGATTAATATTTTGCCAGAAATTTGAATTTTAAATTTTTTATTGTCTTTTTATAAAAAGCCTTAACTCAAATTCTAGTCAGGCAATTAATCTGAAAATTTTATTGTAGTATCCTGAGAAGGTTATAAGACCACTCAACTACAGTTATTAATTTATGGTACAAATTGTATCATTAACAGTGTTTTTAATATTTCACATCCAAAATTAACTTTTTTTCTACATACAATCATCTAAAAATCAGATTGTAATAGCAGTATCTCGTATTTTTTAGTTCTAGGGAGACAGCGACACGTTTCGAACATAACTTTGGCATAGCATTAGCCCATATACTTTTTGAGAAAAGGCTTCTAAAACGTAAAAAATGTAAACCAGGTAAAATGGGGTTCATAGATTTTCTTCTACATGTAATAAGCTTACCTCAATTTTAAAATCCTCCATACTGATACTGCTCATCCTCCAGGTTTCCCTTCTCTCCTCTTCGAATCCACCTGGCCTGTATTTGCAGGTAAGACACTGATTTGTTAGCTTCCTTGATCCTGCTGTCGTCGATGGTGTAAAATGCTTTTGTTGTAAAAACACCAGAATCTATACCAGCTCTCTTCAGCACTGCAATTCTGCCATTTTTCCGTTATTGTAACATAAAACTGCACCATAGACACCTATGTTGAGTACTTCAAATCCACAGAATGTCCTTCTAGAGCATCTAATCCAAATTAAATTATTAAGGCTTTCATTTGCATTTTGTGTCTATCCGTGAAGACACTTCCTTAATAAATCAGGGTTTGCTAGAAACCTGAATGTGGGCTTCATTGCATTCATAACAGATTCTGGTATTGAGTGTTTATGTGAATACGTCTCATTTCTGTTATTTAACATACACCAATCGTCTTTCGGACATGCATTGGTGTTTCGTCAGTGGATAGTTTGTGCTCACACAGCACGCCTCATTGCTTCTAAGTTACGTGTGTTTTTCCTCATAGCTCTTACATAAAATAACTGAAAATCAATTTCTTTCAGGGTAAGCCTGTCTTTTCCTCATACTTCACCCTTCTTCTCTTTCAGCAAGCGACGAAGCCTACGACCAAATTTCTTTTGGGTGTGGCTTCACATTCAAACTTTTCTGTTGTTGCATTGTACGAATTTTTATCTGTTACAGCTTTGAAAGAAGAGGAGTCCCCAAGATATTTGGTATATCTAACATCATACTGATTCTCAGATCTGGAGATCGTCCTCACAACTGCAGCAGCCTCCACTATAATTTTTAGAGCATGTTTCTCACTGTCTTCATTGTTAGACATTTTCCTTGTTGCACACTGGTGGCAGTATTTAGACATAATTTCTACATCTAAAACTTTACCTGAGTCAATACCAATAACAGATGCATCTCCATACAGAGATGTGTGACCCCTTTTCACTCACGTCCTATCTACACACACACTGGGCAGTCATATTTGTAGGAGATCACTGTCATGAATATCTACCCCAGGATCTATTTCTTTTCGGTTCATTTCCTCCAATTCCTCCACTACTTTCTTCATAGAAACTTTGGCAGTGTCGCTTACAGCATCAGACATTTCTTTATTTATTTTTTCAAACCTCGCGCAAGGTGGAGGCATGTTCAGAAAACCACACAATAAGATACCTCCTTCCCTGCTCTGTCCAAGGCATCTCAGAGCGTATGCTAACCTAAAATTGCTTTCATAGCTGCCAGCGTCAGTTTTTTTGGAGGAGGAAAATGAAAATTCATAGCCACACGAATTACAAATTAATTTAAAATCACAAGCTTTTCCCACTCTTCTTTCTTCAGCAACGCTCATGCATTCCGTATTTTTTCAGCTAACACATGAACATGAAAACTTTATTGCCAGGCAGAGAACCTCTACATCAATTAGTCTGATTCCACTGGAATCCATATCAACATCATTCACACACCTGTACAATTCTCCGGTCCCAAGTTTCTATTCTGAAGCTGAAAACTTACGTTCATTTCGAGCTGCTTCCTCTTTTTGGTTGGTAAACCGTTTTCCATTAAACCCCCGTTTCCTACACAGAGTTTTTCCACCACCCATTACCCATAAATCTTGACTTCCACGTAAAGGTTTGCGAATTCAACCTTTCACATACTAATATGTGTTAGTATTGTCAAAACGTAAATAAACCAAATGCAAAAAAGTTTTTAATCAAAGATATAGACGTCAGCCAGAGATCTAGACGTCAGCCAAAGATATAGAAAGAAAATAGCCTTCACACTGGAAAAAATTCTGCTGAAGCAAGCAGTTTCCCAAATCTCGGAAAAGGCAGGAGTGGCCACCAGTGCAGAGTTAATCAGTTCCCCAATTTAGAGGCATTTCTGAAGCTGTTATGACGATAAAATTCACACACGACATAGATTAAACAGTCTAGAGCAAGACAATAATATTTCTGAAAAATCGATTTTTTTGCACCAAAATCCATTACCTCCCCCCTCAAAACTACGTGTTGAGCAATAATAAGATTTTTCAGTCGCGAGTCTGGCAGCTCAACAGGTCAGAGAATTTCTGAACATATCAAACTTCTCAATATGACACTGACTGAAATATAAAACTAGTTTGAGTAATAATGATCATCTACTTCATATAAAAACTGTGTTACCGAACTTGTGGTAAATGTTTAAAAACAACAGAGGGTGACATTTTCCCTAATTACATTTTTTAAAATTATTGCTCTGTATTACTCAGCACTTGAACATAGCTTTCAGACAACTTCAGCAGCACTGTCTTCCGCACCAAACCACCTGCATACCAGATAGTACGATTAATTGGTCTTCACTTTCGGTTCAATATTTTTGAAAACTTTTACTTACATTTATCATAATACGGTATTACAGTCTGCAACAAAAAGCGTTACCAGTGGTACGAACAACACGTAAAGGTTGCAGCTGATTTTTATAGCTTTCTGTGCATTGCGGAGTACATGTTGTATTACTCGCGAATCCATTCTTCTCTTCACCCACTTACATTCTGTTTCGCATCACAAAATCGAATAATCGGACTGTACATTCGTCTTTTCTTCATTGTCATTTGCAATACTAGTATCAGTACATACGTGAATAGATGCGGACTTTTACTGCGACGTATTATTGTGATTCCTCTAAGACCAGTACTCACCAGTTTTTCTGTGAATAGGGGAAGCAGTGCTATAGCAACCGAACCAAACTGACAGGGACAACGACAACATCTTACCATCACTCAACATAGCTATTACGAATGATGCTCCTAAAGCGCCAAATTTTGATGACGTAGTGCGATAGATTTGGCTTGTCGTTTCTCTTGCGGAGTAACAGTAACTTGTAGGTACTGATCAGTGTTGTTGGCGTCCCGTGTGGTACTTAATTCTACTTGTTCAGTCAGTCCAACAATATTTCATGTTTCAGAGTCATTCAAACTTGGTTATCGTAGTCAACTCGTATCCCCCTTCCGTTAGTTGAACAGGACATCCCATGACAAATTGCAGTGTGAACATTCCAACGGTTGGTTCCACTAGTATTGCCGGACGATGCAAAGCAATGTAACATGTATTTTATCTGCGTAACGCCGTTGATTCATAAAATTAGATTTGATATTAGGAAAGACGAAAGAAGAAATTAAAAATGACCAGCATTCCAGTAACACTTCGTAACAGGTTCGAAAGAAAAGGATTAGAGCTACAAGACAATCGCCTAACGAACAGCTAGTGGATCGTATTCTGTCTGTCTGTCTGCAATCGGTCGCAAGCGATAAGAGCTCATACGGATTGATGACGCAAAACGTGAAATCCCTTCACGCGGAAAATCTCTGCCTGTCAAACCATACGTGAGCAGATTTTGTCAGTCAGGGGTATTCTGCATGTCGGAATGTAGGACAGAACGACACACGTTTGAGATATATAGTCAACAACTGACGAAATCTGCTACTTAAAATCAGTCATCTTTAACTGTTGCGTGACTCCGCTACAGGTGAAGTACCGCAAATTTATTTTGTTTTTAACTAAACGTTTGTATATTCACCAGTGCCTGACATTATAGTGGAGTGTATGGTAGCTATCCGTCACGTGGAAAAAAAAACCGACGTTTGTATACAAATCTGTAAGATTCAGTAAATCAATAATGGGGTAGGTAAGTTGTGTTGTTGTTGTGGTATTCAGAGCAGAGACATGTTTGATGCAGCTCTCCATGCAAGCTTCTTCACCTCCCAGTACGTACTGCAGCCTACATCCTTCTGAATCTGCTTAGTGTATTCATCTCTTGGTCTCCCTCTACGATTTTTACCCTCCACGCTGCCCTCCAGTACTAAATTGGTGATCCCTCGATGTCTCAGAACATGTCCTACCAACCTTATCCCTTCTTCTAGTCAAGTTGTGCCACAAACTTCTCTTCTCCCCAATCCTATTCAATACCTCCTCATTAGTTATGTGATCTACCCATCTAATCTTCAACATTCTTCTGTAGCACCACATTTCGAAAGCTTCTATTCTCTTCTTGTCCAAACTATTTATCGTCCATGTTTCACTTCCATACATGACTACACTCCATACAAATACTGACAGAAACGACTTCCTGACACTTTAATCCATACTCGATGTTAAAAAATTTCTCTTCTTCAGAAACGCTTTCCTTGCCATTGCCAGTCTACATTTTATATCCTCTCTACTTCAACCATCATCAGTTATTTTGCTCCCCAAATAGCAAAACTCCTTTACTACTTTAAGTGTCTCGTTTCCTAATCTATTTCCCTCAGCATCACCCGACTTAATTCGACTACATTCCATTATCCTCGGTTTACTTTGGTTGATGTTCATCTTATATACTCAAGACACTGTCCACTACGTTCAACTGCTCTTCCAAGTCCTTTGCTGTCTCTGACAGAATTACAATGTCATCGACGAACCTCAAAGTTTTTATTTCTTCTCCATGGATTTTAATAACTACTCCGAATGTTTCTTTTGTTTCCTTTACTGATTGAATAACATCGGGGAGAGGCTACAACCCTGTCTCACTCCCTTCCCACCACTGCTTGCCTTTCTTGCCCCTCAACCCTTATAACTGCCATCTGCGTTCTGTAAAAATTGTAAATAGTCTTTCGCTCCCTGTATTTTAACCCTGCCACCTTCAGAATTTGAAAGAGAGTATTCCAGTCAACATTGTCAAAAGCTTTCTCTCTAAGTCTACAAATGCTAGAATCGTAGGTTTGCCTTTCCTCAACCTGTCTTGTAAGATAAGTCGTAGGGTCAGTTTGCCTCAAATGTTCCAACATTTCTATGGAATGCTAACTGATCTTCCCCGAGGTAAGTTGTAGAGAACATTATAATCATTCAGGTAAGATTTGGGAGAGTAGTGACTCTCAGTTATACTGCCCAACAACTTAGCGCTGCTCGAAGAAAATCATACATTATTTTCAGGCAAAATTGCAATTAAATCTCTTGTGTGCTACAGAGAAGTAGCCCTCTGTATCCTCATGACGTTGATGTCACATAATATGGATTCTCAAAGATATTGACATACAGTATAAAGTGACATCTTATCATATCCGTCTTTTGTTTCAGCGAATGAGTGCTCGAGAACCAATTTATGGAGACTGTTAGATAACGCCCAGTACTGGAGGAATGGAAGGGAGAGATATACCAACATCAGTGGGCTAGAGGTATGTTCCAATACGAGAGTATCCTTGACCATAGATTCTTGCAAATTACTTGAATGGATGAGCGCATCAAAAATTGTACATTACTTTTTTTTAAAATATGGATTTCTTTTATAAACCGTATTAACACCACTTCAGCAGTGACTCACTACCTTGCAGTCCTCCCCAAACACACTGGCACTGGTTACTGATTTTCTTTTTGGCAACAAGTGATCGTGTACAGGCGGCTGTTTCCAACGCATGTGGAGTCGGGTGCAGATATAGTACCACAGTAATATTTCCAGTACCTGAGCAAATCTTCGTACAAATAAAATCTGTTGATCTGACATTCCAAAGAGTATTCCTGAACTGACTTGCACTATCATTACAGGGTAGTCCATATTCAGCTGTGACATGAGCATGAACACTGGCAGTCGGCTTATTAATATTATGTTTCGTGTATTCAGTTATTTTAATTATGATATGCCGACAATCAGTGTGTTCCACGATCCTTGTACTCACATTTGCGATGTGCCACGATACAAAGCGCAGATGGCGGAGACTGCATGAATTGTAAAGCTAAAGTGCCGAAGATGGTAACATAGTCTCACCGAAACCGGTCACTTAGTAAACACTTCACTAGCGTCGTGGCTGTTTGGAGGTTTTCCAGCGCTTATTACACTACAGATCGCTCCTGTTCCGACAGTGTCAGGAATGCTTGATTGAAAATAGTTTTCTTATAACAGTAGCTTTGAATTACTGGGTATAAATTGCTATTTTGTTTCTGTGAGAATCAACGAAGGTTCATTCCTTGCACTGCCCACGTTCCAGTATCTCTGCGCGCCACGAAGATGGTGGTTTCTGTTCGACAAGTGTGCCAATGGATAGCGCTGGCCACCAGTATGGCGATGGTGGGTTCCGTAATGACAAAAATTAGGCGAAAAGTTTAAAAACTCAAAAACGCCTACGTCACGCAGGCATTTGGAAATGACGAGATCTTAGAATAGCATTTGTCGGGTTGATTATACAAATACCTAGTTTTAATTCACAGCCATAGACGACTACGGAATAATTTATTAAACTTCCACTTTCAGATCAACGAATTTAGAAAACACAACTACCTCCTTAAAAAAAGGGTTCAAATTTCTCTGAGCACTATGAGACTTATCATCTGAGGTCATCAGTCCCCTATAACTTAGAACTACTTAAACCTAACTAACCTAAGGACATGACACACATCCATGCCCAAGGCAGGATTCGAACCTGCGACTGTAGCAGTGCGCAGTACCAGACTGAAGCGCCTAGAACCGCTCGGCCACTCCGGCCGGCCTACCTCCCTAATCACACGAAGTGTGAAGTACTATTGATACGGCATTCTAAATTGATCCCGAATTTATAGATTTCCAAAAGGCTTTTGACACCATACCATACAGGCGGCTTGTAATCAAATTGGGTGCTTTTGGAATATCGTCTCATTTATGCGACTGGATTCGTGATTCCCTGTCAGAGAGGTCACAGTTCATATTAAATGACGGAAAATCAATGAGTGAAAAGTGATTTATGGCCTTCCCCACGGTAGTGTTATAGACCCTTTGCTGTTCCTCATCTATATAAACGATTTAGAAGGTCGCTTGTCATCTAGTGAAGTCATCAGAAGATCAATAAAAATTTCAAAATAATTTACAATAAATATCTGTATGGTGCAAAAACTGACAATCGACCCTAAATGAACAAAAAAAAGCAAGGTCATCCACATCAGTGCTAAAAGGAATCCGTTGAACTTCGGTTACAAATCTAAAGCCGCAAATTCAACTAAATACCCAGGAATTATAATTACAAACAACTTAAATTGGAAAGAACACACAGAAAATGTTATGGGAAAGGCCTACCAAATACTGCGTTTTATTGGCTGAACACGTAGAAGGTCTACATATCTACTAAGATACTGCCTACACTGTGCTTGTCCGTCATCTCTTGGAGTACAGCTGCGCTGTGTGGGATCCCTACCAGACAGTTCAAAGAAGAACAGCACGTTTTGTATTATCGCGAAATATGTCAGAGAGTGCCACGGACATGGTACAGGATTTGTGGTGGACACCATTAAAACAAAGGCGTTCCTTGCTGCGGCGAGATCTTCTTACAAACTTCTGATCGCCAACTTTCTCCTCTGTATGTGTAAATATTTTTTTGACGCCGACCTACATAGTGAGAAACGATCATCGTAATAAAATAAGGGAAATCAGAACTCCCAAGGAAATATATAGGTGTTCGTTTTTTTCACGCGTCTTTCGAGAGTGGAATAATAATAATTGTGAAGGTGGTTCGATGAACCCTCTCCCAGGCACTTAACGTGTGATTTGCAGAGTATCCATGTGGATGTAAATTTGTGCTATGATAGTAACAAACGACGTGCTGTTCCGAGTCTGTTTCCAGTAACACAAAGAACACTTAATAGTCACTGTCTTTTGTGCCACTCGCATCTCCACTCAATTTACTGTCTCTCCAACACTGTGCCACGCGGAATAGACGCGTTGTCTTAGGCGCCTTGCCACGGTTCTCCCCGTCAGAGGTTCGAGTCCTCCCTCGGGCATGGGTGTGTGTGTTGTCCTTAGCGTAAGTTAAAGTTAGATTAAGCAGCAGTGTGTAAGCCTAGGGACCGATGACCTCAGCAGTTTGGTCCCATAGGACCCTATTGCAAAATCCACCACTGTCAGTAAGAGTATGAGTTGTTATCCACTGGGAACACCGTGACAGCGAACACCATATACTGGAACCTCCGTGATGAAAACGGCCCACGATACTCCTCCTATTCCGAAGTCACGAAATGTTCACCTTTCTGTCATTTCCTCCGGAGATCTTCGTTCTCCTAAACTCCAACCCTCTTTCTCCATATTCTCTGTTTTACGTCATAATCTTCAAACTCAATGTTTCTGTTTAAAATTAATGATTCGTTACAACAATGACACTATGTTGAATCTCTGGAAGATGCTTTATTCTTTTTACGTTGATCTTCAAAGACCTCCTTCCTCCAATGTGATTTTTAAAATCGTCCTTTATTCATCTAATTTTGCGCTGCTCGTTCATGTCCAACTTCGACTGGAAATAAGCATTTTCACCAAGAAATTTCGTGACGTGAACTTCCGCTAATGCAACACTCGCCGATACGCATCTGCCACTCTGAGTTCCAGCTTTCAGCTGCCCTCACGTCAATACTTCGATTCGCCTCTCCACATTTCACCGCCATGTTTTACTGCCAAACAACCTGTTTCCATCAAATGCAACTTACTTCTCCTCTGAAACACAGACATACTACAAATTATATTACATGAAAGTTGCATTTATCGTTCATGACTAATGCTGACGGTACGAATTTAGTCAGGAGAAAAATCTCAATCAAAATGCCTTGTGTCCCACACACGTGAGAATATCAATATTTGACATACATATAAATCGTAATTTTTTAGAGCATTTAACGTCAACTGCTAAAGAGAGTAAGGCATTTGTTGCTTAAATACAAGATGCTCCGCTCTCTGAACACCTCATTACATCAGAAATAGCTAGTCAGGCACACACGACGTATATACAAGATAGTTACACAAAAGATAATAACAAATGAAGAAACACATACACTAAATTATATAAAATAACTTCTCTAGACAGCATTGCGTAAATATGTGATAAAAACAGATAAGGACGAGATAACCATTAATAATTGGCTTTGAGAACTTCGACAGCCATCTGTGGGGACTTGCAGAAAAGTCGTAGATCGTATGCCTGCAAACACAGTGGTTAAGTGAAACGAATGTTTCCCATTCTCGTTGACGTATCGTATTGCCATATAGACAGGTTTTTCACATCCAGTCGCTGCCGTCGTTCATACACACATCAAGAAATGTTTTGCATCACCTCGGTTCCAAGAGTTCCGGAACCTGTATAGAAAATTGGAATATAGATCAACATAAAAATCATTTCCGCCCTTTTTATTGTACATGAAAACCACGTATTGCATGTTGTACCACCACACAGCGCGACCTTCAGAGGTGGTGGTTCAGATTGCTGTACACATCGGTACCTCTAATACCAAGTAGCACGTCCTCTAGCATTCATGGATGCCTGTATTCGTCGTAACATACTACCCACAAGTTCATCAAGGCACTGTTCGTCCAGATTGTCCCATTCCTCAACACCGATTCGGCGTAATCCCTCAGAGTGGTTGGTGGGTCACGTCGTCCATAAGGAAGTTATTCACAAGATGTGCACGATAGGGGCGAATACCAATCCATGAAGATGGAAGCCTCAGAAATACGCTATCGATATGGTTGCGCTATCGATCGGAGGATGGCATTCACATATCGCACAACCGTTTTTACGGCGGCTTCCACGACCAGCAGTGGCTTACGTAGGCCCCACATAAAGCCACGGCAAAACAGCAGGGAACCTCCACCTTGCTGCACTCTTTGGAAAGTGTGTCTAAGGCGCTCAGCCTGGCCAGGTTGTCTCCGACGATCGTATGGTTGAAGGCAAATGCGACACTCATCGGTGAAGAGAATTTGATGCCAACCCTGAGCTTCATTCCGGAACTGCGTGACTGCTACGGTCGCAGGTTCGAATCCTGCCTCGGGCATGGATGTGTCTGATGTCCTTAGGTTAGTTAGGTTTAAGTAGTTCTAAGTTCTAGGGGACTGATGACCTCAGATGTTGAGTCCCATAGAGCTCAGAGCCAACCCTGAGCGGTCCGTTCGACATGTTTTTGGGCCCATATGTATCAAATGGTTCAAATGGCTCTGAGCACTATGGGACTCAACTGCTGTGGTCATCAGTCCCCTAGAACTTAGAACTATGTAAACCTAACTAACCTCAGGACATCACACACATCCATGCCCGAGGCAGAATTCGAACCTGCGTCCGTAGAGGTCGCGCGGTTCCAGACTGTAGCGCCTAGAACCGCTCGGCCACACCGGCCGGCCGAGCCGTGTACCTCCTTCCTTGTGGAATGACTGGAACTGCTCGGCTACCAGACCCCGTCCGTCTAATAGGCGCTGCTCATGCATGGTTGTTTACATGCTTGGGCGGTTTAGTGACATCTCTCAACAGTCAAAGGAACGGTGATACAATATCCACAGTCAACGTCTATCTTCAGGAGTTCTGGGGACCGGGATGATGCAAAACTTTTTTTGATGTGTGTATATCGTCTTACGCTGGATGGCGCATATCGATATGTCAACCCCGTCCCCAAGGGAACTAGTCACGCCACTTAACCACCTTTGCTAGCATAGAATCCGCGAGTTTTCAGTAATCCTGACATATGGCTATCAATGTTCTCACAACCGATTATTATCGCTTACATCGTCTTTACCTATTTTTATCATATACTGACGAACCGCTGTCTACAGCAGTTATTTTGTGTAATGTAATGTACCTGTTTTTTCATTTGTTCTTGCGTTTTGTGTAACTATTCTGTATACACCTTATTGTAACAACTGTTTTACGTCCTGTGTACCTCACTGACTATTGCTGACGTAATGCGGTAGGCGGTGGGCTGAGCGTCGCGTAATTAAGCAACAACTTCGTTCCTGTCTTCGAAGGTTGACATCTGCTCCACCATCATTGGTATATTTTTTTCTTTTAACCTCGGTTGCATATCATGTAATTTATATGTTAGTACAATCATCATACTTCCCTCTAAATCCATTCTGTATATTTAGTATAAACTGTCTGAGAAGGTAACGTTCTGACCGAAACCGATTACCTCTAGAAAGAAATATTTTATTGCGGTCAACACTGTTTTTAATCAGTTTTAAAGTACTTGGTAAGTAACCTCTTCCTTACAAAAGAGAAACTAAAGCAGCAGCATCTTCTACCTTGCCAATAAAGCAGAGCCTACCATTTGCTTTACCTACAATTTCATTGTCCCGTTTCACTTAAACTGGTCATCGCTATGGAAAGATATTGAGTCGATAGCCTCGATGAACTTATCGTAAACCACGTGATTCGGAGTAAGTATCATCTAGGGTTTCAACAGTTACGTGGGCGGTTAACAAGAACAATTTCACCATTCCCTGCAATGGAACATTAAGCTCCCGATCAGAAAAATCTCATTCTGAGAACTTATGTGATTACGGAAACAAGAAAAGCTTCGAAACATGGCAATAACTCGCTAAGAGGTACTTTTATTCGTCCCGCTTCACGTCATAGGGACTGGATAAAGGACCACACTAGATTAAACTTAGAAGCTTGAATCAAATCATGTGGGAAGCAGCTGGTGCGAATCTTTTGGACTGATGCCACATCAACGGTTTGCGACAGTATTGCTGCTCAGTTATTCAAGAAGTTTCTCGGTGGAATTGCGGAGCCTGAGTGTACTCTAACACTGGAAGCTGTGTATCAATATCCTCCAACCGCCCGCAGGTCATTCTCTTCAAAGGCAAACGCTTCGTTTGCTAACCTGTCAGTAGCCTGTCGCTCTTAGGGGGGAAAAAGAGAATACAGCTTTCATCAGTGTGTTTTGATTCTTCACGTTCTTACGTTCTTTACAGTGTCATGTTATTACAAGGACACGTATATACACTCTCACACACGTACGCACGCAAGTGCGCGCGATTAAATTCATGTAGGCCATTTACGCAATACCCTTAGGGTTACTGTTTTTCGGACAATGTCCTCAGAAAACGTTACCTTGCTTTTGATTAAGTTTCTGATCCCCACTTTCTCAGCGACTTCCTCCGCCGTCATTGTCAGGGTCACCACGAACCTTTTCGCGTTTCCTCGACACTCGTGAAATTGCTGTCATCGATATTCCAAAGTCATTTGAATCCCGATGTGTCTGATCAACATCTAATCTGCGTATGATAGGTAGATCCCATCTCCCCTTATTTTTGAAAAAGCGATTAGAGCTTTTTCACACGACTAGCTCGAATAAAAATTGTAACAGAGCACGGTACATTATACGGTCATGGTCCGTCAGACACGGAAGTAACACAGGGTGTGCCCCAGAAAAGCATAGTACAAGTACTGCTAATGTTGTCAAGAGACATAAATGATTTTTACATAGGGGCAGGCTGCTAACCAATAATGCTGTTCTATGCACAAAATCGTCGTCGCTGGATGGTTGTAAGAACGTTGTTGTTGTCGTCTTCAGTCCAAAAATTGGTTTCATACAGCTCTCCATGCTGCTCTATCCTGCGCAAGCCTCTTTATCTCTGAGTATCTGCTGCAACCTACATCCTTCTGACTCTAAATTGGTGATGCCCTGATGCCTCAGAACGTATCTTACCAACCGATCCCTTCTTCTAATCAGATTGTGCCACAAATTTATCTTCTTCCCAGTTCTGTTTAGTATCTCCTCATTAGTTACGTGATCTGATCATCTAATCTTCACCATTGTTCTGTAGCACCACATTTAAAAAGCTCCTATTCTCTTCTTGTTCATACTGTTTATCGTCCATGTTTCACTTCCATACATGGCAACACTCCACTCAAATACTTTTACAAAATATTTACGACACTTAAATCTATATACGATGTTAACAAATTCCTCTTCTTCAGAAATTCTTTCCTTTCCATCGCCAGTCAACATTTTATATCCTCTCTACCTGGACCATCATAAGTTACTTTGCTGCCCATATAAGAAAACTGCTCTACTAGTTTACGTGTCTCATTTACTAACCTAATTCCCTCAGCATCACCTGATGTAATTCGACTGCATTGCATTATCCTCATTTTTCTTTTGTTAATGTGCATCTTATATCCTCCTTTCAAGACACTGTCCATTCCGATCAACTGCTCTTCCAAATCATTTGCTGTCATCGGAAGCCTCAAGGTTTTTTTTTTTTTTTTTTTTTTTTTTTTTTGTAAGAACGTAGAAGACATTGTTTCTCATTGACATCCTGAATACAGTATTCATAAACAAGGGAAAGAGCCTGATGGTGTCCATGATCTGTAGTAAACCTCTGGAGCAAGTAATGTTACTTAAATAACAGCTACAAAGTGACGCGAATTAAAATCGACACGTAAAATTTGTTGTGAGTAATGAGAATGGAAAAAAGTAAGTCTATTGGGAAAATTCTGCAAACCACTGGGCAACTGTTACGGGAACTGTATATGTGATTGTAACGGCACTTCTTCTTGACTACTGCGCCAACATTTGGATTTCTGTCAACTAAGACTGAGTCAAGTGCTCAAGGAATCTGGAGATGCGCTAATAGGACCGTGACAGGCAGCAGTAGGCGTTCCAAAATTGTGTCAGAGATACATAAGAAACTTCAGCTGAAATATATGGAAGAAAAGGCCACGTTGTTACAGAATCGTGTCGTATAACTAACCGGTTTTGAGGTGAATTGTGCAGTAATTCCGCCTCTACTGTGATTTCGATTTAAACGACAAAGTAAGAGTCGTAGACCACCTGCAAGGCGTAAAGACAAAGTCTTTTTTTTCCTTCGTTCTAGTTGCGAGTGAAGTACAAAAAGGAGAGTTTAAAACTTCTTAAACGTATCCTCTGTTCAGAACTGCGCAGTAGCTCACCAATTATATACGTCAATGCAGCTGTCAAAAATGGCGGTACATGACTTAGCTGAGACAATGGCGTATCAATGTGGACAATGGAACCTAACGACGAGTTCTGAAGCTCCATTAAGCGCCAACAATATGCAGTTATCAGCCAGGTCATTTAGTTGCCGTGTCTAACAGAACGAAGCGACCTGCTTCCTCACCCTGTACCAGTGATATTCCGAACTATTCAAGCCTCAGTATTATACTAAAGAAGCAGTGAATATTAATAGCACGTCAACCTTTGAACGTTATCTCACTGTTTCCTTCTAAGGCGAATAACGGGCTTAGTTGCAGGGGAAAGAGACAAACGATTACAATATACTATAACAAACTCAGTAGCATCCTACATATATGCCTGCTACCGCTAATTTAAACTGTGCATAGATTCAAGGTATCTTTATTCTACAAACTGCGCATCCTATCAAAGTAATGTTAATCGTCGAGTAATCGACATACGCAAGATTTACATTCAGCGGGCGTCGCGCATTCATCTCTTGCCGAAAATTCAACGATCACTTTCCCACTGAGCCAGAACGTGACCATCGAACCAAATGCACAGTAACACATGAATTTTTTAACAATCAGAAAGATGCGTCCATTGACAGAATTGATTTTATATTTTTACAGATGCAGCAATACTACAGATCACGTTACCGGCGCGTGCTGTTTATTGTTTTGGAGCTCTGTTTCGCATTTGGAGGCATGGCTGTAGGGGGCGAGATTTTGGATAGTTTTGTTGTGATTACACATGCACTGCGAATGAGATACATGCAAATGAGCCATTTCTGTAGCAAATATTGAGAATTATACTACGTGTTGGAAGCGCTAATTTCAGTCGCAACTGATGATGCATTTTCTTGTTTCGTAGGCTGCAAACTCATGCGTAATGGAAACTCGAATGACAGATGTAGAAACGTATATACAGACGACACTCTTCTGGCTCTAAATGTTGTAACACTATTTATTCTGTAAAACAAATTAATATTGTACACATAGAAAATTTTCAGCTGACGCATTTAAGCTAATGCATCTGTAGATAGTACTAAATTAATGTGCCACTCTGCTCTTTTCTGTCTGTATATGAAAGATAATTACTGGAGATATTATGGATTCGTATACAGTTTTAATACATCGATAGGCTACCGAGCGAGGTGGCGCAGTGGTTAGCACACTGGACTCGCATTCGGGAGGACGGCGGTTCAATCCCGTCTCCAGCCATCCTGATTTAGGTTTTCCGTGATTTCCCTAAATCGTTTCAGGCAAATGCCGGGATGGTTCCTTTGAAAGGGCACGGCCGATTTCCTTCCCAATCCTTCCCTAACCCGAGCTTGCGCTCCGTCTCTAATGACCTCGTTGTCGACGGGACGTTAAACACTAACCACCACCACCACCATCGATAGACTGAATCATGATAAAAGTCGGTGTGTATAATTCATAAATATTTCAAGGATATGGATGAACTGAGATGAATTAAATTACATCACTGCGTTTTCCCATCTGTATGCAAAGGCTAACATCGAGAACAAACGCATACGATTTTCACTAGCACACAGATTGATTCACAATGATGGCAGAAAGATTTGTCGATAAATCCTGTTACCGGCAAGCCACGGCTGTGAACACCAAGTGCTACCTGTGTGAAACCGGGGCAGGTCGCTAGTCCCTTCCAAACTAAAAGCATGACGTATAATCGGAAGTCTAAATTAAGTTGAAAAGAAAACATGGAAAACATTTCTTACATACAGTTCTTAAAAGGAATGAATAAATTTGGCGCAGCAGCAACTCGTTGTGTTATATAAGGAAAATGTTTTCGCTCCTTTTTCACCCATTTGGTCCTCAGTATTATGTCATTGTTTTCCTGTTATAATCTCTGTCTTCATACGATTTTCGTTTTGGTTTTTATTCATTAAAATCGCATTTAGCGGCCCGAAAATTGCAATTGTTAACAATCGTCAGTTATTATTTCACATAACGTACAGAATGCATTCCATAATTTCTTTTCAGCTGGATGCAGATCGTATGGGCTGTTAGCTGACGAGAAATCATAGATTAATACTCGGTTTTTCTAACACTTTTACTAGAATTCTGGCAACTAAACTAAACTAAGCTCCTCCCGAAAAGGCCATAAAGGCCTAACAGAACCGACCGACCGCCATGTCACCCTGAGCGCGCGGTCGTCACTGGATGTGGATATGGAGGGGCATGTGGTCAGCACACCGCTCTCCCGGACGTATGTCAGTTCACGAGACCGGAGCCGCTACTTCTCAATCGAGTAACTCCTCAGATTGCCTCACAAGGGCTGAGTGCACCCTGCTTGCCAACAGCGCTCGGCAGAGCGGATGGTCACCCATCCAAGTGCTAGCCCAGCCCGACAGCGCTTAACTTCGGTGATCTGACGGGAATCGGCGTTACCACAGCGCCAAGGCCGTTGGCAACTCTGGCAACTCCTCTGCTCAATAGTATATGGGGTACAGATTAACTAAATTTGCACTCAGTTGCTGGTTTTATATACAGGGTGTCCATAATTGATGTTCCAGTTTCAAAACGCTGTAGACAGAACCACCGATCAGAAGTACGTCCAATTTGAGAAGCATATTACTGACGCAGGGGAAAACGTCGTGGAACAAAAACAATTACACCGCCTTACTGTTCTTTGCCCATGAGTGCACAATTTTGGCAGTCATCAGTTACGACACTGTTAGTTGTGCAAGCGCATCCATCACCGCAAGGTCTTACCACATCGGATGGGAAAATCATTTTTAACTGGCCTGAGGTCAAAAACAGAATAAAAAGCGAAACGACATCAGTTTTTAACTGTCGTGGGCCAAAAACTGCATAAAAAGCAAAATGAAGTCGGTTTCGAGCTGTCATGAGACTCGAGCAAGACATACAAATCGATAAACAGCATGTTCTATAGCACGTCGGAGTGTCTTTTGCTTCACTTTAAGAATGTATTGCGCAACACGTGTCTTTAACTCAGCTACATTCGTAATTGGAGCACTGTATTCAACATCTTTTATAAAATCCCACAACCAGAAGTCACACAGATTAATATCAAGTGATCTGGACAGCCAGGAGGTAGGGAAATAAGGGCTGACAATTCTAGCATTTCCGAAATGCCTCTGCAGCAGCCGCGTACGGGCTGTGCATTGTGCGAAGGAGTGCGATCTTCCATAAAATTTATCTTACCCATACAGCTCACGCTGTCGAATTGTTGGAATGACGTTGTGCGAATAAAAGATTGTCAGAACGTTTACCAGTGACGGTATAGGTAACAGGTCAGCAGGATTCATCTCCTCGAATAATGCGGTCCTACGATAAACAATGGCTTCTACCCGCTCCACTAGTCACCTTTGCAGAGTGAAGTAGAAGTTGATGAGCGTGCGGATTTTTCGTTGCCCATATTCTTTAATTCTGCGTATTGACTTGAACGTGGAGCTGGAAATGGGCTTCGCCTGTCCACTTAATGTTACATGGCCATTCATTGTCCACTTCAATGCGAGTAAGAAATTCCAGAGCGAACGTTTGTCATGCAGGTCAGCAAGCAACAACTCTTCAACATGGGTGACTTTGTATGGATAGCAATCAGGACGTCTCGTAGGATTTTACGCACCGTGCTCGCACGCATGTAAAACTTTCGGGAAATACCCCATGCACTGCAAGTTTGCACACCACCGTTCGACCCCTACTGCAATGCTGCGGCCATATCATCGACAGATGTAGGAACAATTGCTTTCCTTCTTATGCCACGTTCGACTTCCAAAGAACCTGCCTTTCCAAATTTTGTAATCATTTACTCCAGACCCTTAGCAGGCATCGGACCAATGGCTTTTTTCATACCCTTGACTGTCTGGAGCTTCTGCAAGGCATGCTATCCTATGACTTTTGTCACATCAGTGTATCCATCTAATTGTCAGCAGTCTCCTGTAGCTCAACACATAGAAATCTTGTATACTTATATGTGTGAACTTCTGTAGAAAGATACGTGTCATACAAATGTTTTGAAAAAATACTCCCGTACTTTTAAGTTCGTATTCGGTGTTGAGATATTGCTCTTTTTCAGAAACGATTTTTATTCGGGTCTTAATTTTTATATCCCCTGTATCTTAGCAATCGACACTTATAAAAGATATTCGTCTACTGATCTACCACCGACCACATTAAACTATAATCGATGCTAACGTTATACCTCTGCGAGGCATTTTTGAGATAGTTGACCGTAAGGTAACCTAATGGAAATAGAACAATCAAACTGGGATTCATTTCCGAAACACTCCAGCAAAGTGTAACCAACATTAAACGGTGGGTCAGGAACAGACGTTCTCCCAGCACAAAAGCAAGCTGTAACATTACATATTAAAACAGGTCGCCAGCCTAATTAGGCATTCTTGTGTTAAACAAAATGATAAAGCTGAAGGCAGTGCTGGGGCTAACCTAACTTCCCTTGACACACGAACACTAAACTCGTTCCTTGTAACTGTCCATACAACAACACAGCAGCCGAAACTTGCAAATGAACGAGCTACTAACAAATAAATGGCCAATGAGATAGTTAATAGTAACATATGCCCCTCAACAACTCGTACCTTAACACAATGACTGCTATGATGAAATTTGGACCATGTGTTGCTATGCCACATTGAAATCGCGAATATTACTTCTGAAGCCAAATCGATTTTTTGTACCAGATGATTTCTTTTGAACATGTAGAATTGAAATAAAATGTCAGTTTATGACCGATCTGGACTGATAACTGGTGTGAGCCATATATGGCTCACGTGGCCCAATAACAACATTTTAACACAATTATAATCTATGGCCACATGAGCAACATGTGGCTCACATGATTTAAAACCACAATAGGCATTAAAAAAAGTTTTTTCAAGAAATGATACGAACACTTAGTTTATTTGATTATATTAGTTACATATAATATTATTTACAGTTTTTTTTTCTTTTTTTTTTTTTTTTTTTTTTTTTTTTTTTTTTTTTTTTTTTTTTTTTTTTGCTTGGTCAGACAGTGCTCCTGAATAAAGGTTTTAGAATATTCTACTTCAACACAGCCTTGTGAATGTCACTAAAACACTCGCTGCACATAAAAATGTCACATTTATTGTAATTAGTGCACACTCGCTTCACTTTCTTAGCAGCATCCTTTATTTCTTCTCTTCCTCACAGGCTCTTATAACAGCCCGAATATCTTCTTCGGCTGCTCTGTTTTGGTCCCTCTACTTTCAAAAGGCGATGGTTGTTATCTTCGTGGAACGGTTGTAGTGTTGCTAGTGGTTGTGGGTTGCGGTTATGGGTCTTTGGCATTCAATAGCAGTGGGGTCAAGCGCTCCCTGAAAGGAATTATTTGCATGCGAGACCTGGATCTTTTGTTTGTCGAGTTGTACAGCACTTGGTCATTTACAACATGTTCCAAAAAGGATTTCAAAAACGATCTTACTGTACCATTTAACCGTACGCCGAAGTTAGGAATCACCATGTCTACCAATTGCAAAAATATTGAGTGCTACGAACGTGAGAGTGTTCAGTGGAGCCACCGCTTTTAAACCCATAAAACCCATAGTTGAAACGCATTATCTGTGAGCCCTATGAGGCTCACGAGGCCTCTAAACACAACTCTGCATGTGAGCCAGTTATTGCTCACGCGGCCCATAGTACAATGTATACGTGAATCAAATATAGCTCACTTGGCGTCACAAAGCGTGTAACTGTGAGCCAACATTGCCTCACGCGGCAGTCGGTGTGTTAAATGAACTAACTGTAATAGTTTATAAAGCCAATTACCGACACACATGAAACTAGTAGCAATACTGAACAGGCAAAACCTAGAAATGATTCTCAATTTAAATCAGGGGGCCTGCTAATGATCATAATCAATAACTTCATTGCTTAGTACAGGTTGTCTATGCCTGTGCATTAACCAAAGAATAGATAACATGGTAAATAGTTCTTTCTTAAACTCGGTCTGACGCAGCTAAATAGAATGCAAATCTAACTACACTGTCTCTGAAGGAGCCTTTGCATTGCTTCATTAACTTACTAGTCCAGTACATGAGGACCCTTAAACTTTCATGGTTTGAAGAACCATACTCATTAACAAAAGTACACCAGTATGTATGAGAAATGGTAAGTATTCTTATCATTAATTACTAATTAAGTAAAACACAACAAACTATAACTCTTTAAATAACAAATGTGCTTTCATAAGCAGTCGTTTGACCAACTCAAAAGTATAATTGGCTGTGCAAAAGGCAACACAACATTAAATTCAAGTTCGATCACTTTCTCACAATGAATTAGAACATTCGCTAGGACTGGATTCCTGTCCAGGTTTTTGATTTGGGATAATCACGGTCGTAAGAGAGAGTTTTTAGCAACACCACAATTATTATTATAAAATCAACCAGATTTCACAAATACCTGGGCTATTTACACAGTGCCAAATATAAACAATTTAGTGGAAGGCTGATTGTACTGGTGGCTTAATTTACTATGGCTATTAACCTGGCAGCGATAAAATCGTAGCACTACTGTTGGCTCGCCGTACTACGTATCTTCTTGGCGCCGGAATTATATTTATATGGCCAGAAATCGTGCCATGCCAAAAACCAAATGCCGCATCCGAGGCCTATAAATACTGCCCTTAAGCTCTTCTGACCTCAAAACTCCAGGGATATGAGCCACAATGATCGCTACTGCCAGCGATGTGTTAACTACAGCACTGCTCAGCCCAGACTCCTAACCCCTTCACAATGGACGAGTTGTCACTTGCGCGCCAACCACACCTTTTCCACTGTGCCAGGCTACTTCCGTAGCTGCGGGGCTTCCCCACGTATTTTACATTCTACCCTATGGTCCCTAGCTATGGACCAAGTCATTTACAGTACATTACATAACAATACTTCCATTAGTTATTTAAATCCACAAGCACAATTTAAAAAACATCGTTCAAAAGTTTCACCTAAGTGAAACCTATTTACAGGGTGAGTCAGCTAACATTACCGCTGGATACATTTCGTAAACCACATCAAATACTGACGAATCGATTCCACAGACCGAACGTGAGGAGAGGGGCTAGTGTAATTGATTAATACAAACCATAAAAAAATGCACGGAAGTATGTTTTTTAACACAAACCTACGTTTTTTTAAATGGAACCCCGTTAGTTTTGTCAGCACATCTGAACATATAAACAAATACGTTATCAGTGCTATTTGTTGGATTGTAAAATGTTAATTACATCCGGAGATATTGTAACCTAAAGTTGACGATTGAGTACCACTCCTCCGCTGTTCGATCGTGTGTATCGGAGAGCACCGAACTACGTAGGGATCCAAAGGGAACGGTGATGGACCTTAGGTACAGAAGAGACTGGAACAGCACATTACGTCCACATGCTAACACCTTTTTATTGGCCTTTTTCACTGACGCACATGTATATTACTATGAGGCGTGAGGTACACGTTCGACGGGCGTTTCATAGGACGTGGAGGACGCATAAATTGGCCAGCTCGTTCTCCTGATCTTACACCTCTGGACTTCTTTCTGTGGGGTACGTTAAAGGAGAATGTGTACCGTGATGTGCCTACAACTCCAGAGGATATGAAACAACGTATTGTGGCAGCCTGCGGCGACATTACACCAGATGTACTGCGGCGTGTACGACATTCATTACGCCAGAGATTGCAATTGTGTGCAGCAAATGATGGCCAGCACATTGAACATCTATTGGCCTGACATGTCGGGACACACTCTATTCCACTCCGTAATTGAAAACGGAAACCACGTGTGACGTGTACCTCACGCCTCATGGTAATATACATGTGCGTCAGTGAAAAAGGCCAATAAAAAGGTGTTAGCATGTGGACGTAATGTGCTGTTCCAGTCTCTTCTGTACCTAAGGTCCTTCACCATTCCATTTGGATCCCTACGTAATTCGGTGCTCTCCGGTACACACGATCGAACAGCAGAGGAGTGGTACTCAAGCGCCAACTTTAGGTTACAATATCTCCGGATGTAATTAACATTTTACAATGCAACAAATAGCACTGATTGCGTATTTGCTTACACGTTCAGATGTGCTAACAAAACTAACGGGGTTCCATTTAAAAAAAACGTAGGTTTGTGTTAAAAAACATACTTCCGTGCATTTTTTATGGTTTGTATTAACCAATTACACTAGCCCCTCTCCACACGTTCGGTCTGTGGAATCGATTCGTCAGTATTTGATGTGGTTTACGAAATATATATGCAGCGGTAACGTTAGGTGACTCACCCTGTATATAGTCAAAGAATTTCCATGACAAATACATTATACATAAGTAGTACTACAAATTCACATAGAAATATCGATACAGATACAAAAATAGGAGTTACATACTGATCTGAGATAGTGAGTTCCTAATTTAAGCTCACCGGACAAAAAATTAGTCACTCCTAGAGAAACCATTACAAGCATCAATTTATACTGATTCTCCCTCTTCCCTGGACTTGATAACCTCCCCCCCCCACCCCCCCCCCCCCCCTGGATACTGTAATTTAGCGGGTTTACAAGGTTGCGCAGGTACGTCACATCAGGGTTCATCTACCACAGAGGGTTTGACCGTGCAGTTCCACCAACTTGCGACGAAGGCTGCTGTCGCCCTTTTACCTGCTGTTCCAATACGTCCTACAGATTTCCTATGGGGTTGAAATCGAATGACCAACGGCCTTGCCGCCGTGCTCTCACCGATTCCCGTCAGATGGCGCTGTCGTGCTTCACGAGCACTGGGTCACCATCCGGATCTGCCTAGTGTTGTTGGCAAGCAGTGTGCACTCAGACCTCGTGAGGCCAATTGAGAAGCTACTTGACTGGGAAGTAGAGAGACTGGTCACGGAAACTGGCGACGAAAGGGAGAGTTGTTTGCTGACCACATGCGCGTCCGTATCCTCTTACGGTGACGTCTGAGGGTTGAGGATGACGTGGCGGCGGGTCGGTACCGCTAGGCCTACAAGGCATGCTTCGGACTTTTTTTTTTATATTTGGATGATTTCGCAGGCCAATCATGATGTAAATGGATGGGGTAGTGTTCAGAAAATCAATCACAGATTCTTCCAGTCTCATGAATTTTCTGTTGTTGCCTTGAAAAATAGGGGTATCAGTGGCATACTCATCATGCATAGAGCCGTGAATCGTGACACATTTACATGTCCGAGCTCGCCTGCCGCCGACCGTTCCATCGTGTAGCCCACACCGGGGGCAATCGAGCTCAGCTGTACCGGGAACGGGCTCGAAGCCCGCGGCTCGTTCCAGTACCCGGCCAAATCCGGGTGTCAGCAGGGCGCGGAGCAACAGGGAAAGAAACAGCGTTGGGAAGGCCAAAACGACAGGCTGCACGCGTACTATTTGCTTTCTGAATCGTCTGCACTTCTTTCAGAATCGTGCAGGTCTGATATGCTATGAACAGGGCGTTCTTGACCCCATTAACGAAAAATAACCCGTAATACGAAGTAATGGATGCAACACGGAAATGCATAATACAACAATGACCATAATATAGGTAATATTTTATTGATTTACACAATTTATCCTTTCCTTGTTCCGCTTCTTTATAAAAGGTCCACCATTCTCAGCTCTTTTACGAAACTTGATCCCAAATTTTGTAGTTAAGATCTTATTACACTCTGTTCCACACTTGGAATATTGTCTAGAAATGTTTCAGTGAGGTCTTCGTACAAGCTATCTTTATATTATTCATCGTGGAATGTTCCTGCGTCAGTTTCCACAAACAATGGCTTTTGATGTACATTTTATGCGCTTTCGATGTGGTGAGTGGTCCGCTCCTTCGCCGTAGTTGAAGCAATTGGAACTTGCTGCCACGTTCAGGAAAACTCATGGACTTCCTGAACGTGGCGTGGCGCTTTGCTACAGAAATATGCACGTGTGCGCCTAGCTAATGATTCCTGATCGACTGTTCCGAGAATTGCAACCGACGGCCTCAGGTTCGTGTCTCCATTTATGCACAGGCGAAGACAGCAGGTGTTCCAGAATCCGTCGCAAACCTCCGTAGCCCGTCCCTACCATCCGTTCTTGTGTGGCCAGCTAACGCAGCGCTGTGCACACAGATCAGTGCAAGACATTGTGACCGATACCCTCTCGGTTATGCTATGTTATTATATCAGAAGTACGTACCAAATAGCAAAGGTCCTTGCAATATTCAAGGATTAGAAGAAATCTAGAAGAGAGAGAAGTTTCCTGAAGCTGGAAGAGGGAACCAACGCTCATGTCAAGATAGTATAGTATGGAAAGATTTCTCGCTGGTGCAGATACTCAAAATAAGTCTGTAGGTTTTACAGATTAAGTGACCGTCTTAAGTTATTAGACCTCCCTAATGACAGTATCAGTACCCTGTTGCAACACTTGAATACCTGAAAAGCTTCATCTAATAATCCCATCAACAGTAGTGGCAACCTTCCGGCATCACCAAAACCCATAGTCCAGGAAAAGTGTGTAACAATGTGCGTCGTGAAGGGAGACGAAAATTTAATAGTCATGGGTGACTGGAATTCGACAGTAGGAAAAGTGAGAGAAGGAAACATAGTAGGTGAATATCGATTGGGGGTAAGAAACGAAAGAGGAAGCCGCCTGGTAGAATTTTGCACAGAGCATAACTTAATCATAGCTAACACTTGGTTCAAGAATCATAAAAGAAGGTTGTATATATGTAAGAATCCTGGAGATAGATTATATAATGGTAAGAAAGAGATTTAGATACCAGGTTTTAAATTGTAAGACATTTCCAGGGCCACATGTGGACTCACACCACAATGTATTGGTTATGAACTTTAGATTAAAACTGAAGAAACTGCAAAAAGCTGGGAATTTAAGGAGATGGGACCTGGATAAACTGACTAAACCAGAGGTTGCACAGCGTTTTATGGAGAGCATAAGGGAACAATTAACAGGAATGGGGGAAAGAAATACAGTAGAAGGAGAATGGGTAGCTTTGAGGGATGAAGTAGTGATGGCAGCAGAGGATCACGTAGGTAAAAAGACGAGGGCTAGTAGAAATCATTGGGTAACAGAAGGAATATTGAATTTAACTGGTGAAAGGAGAAAATATAAAAACGCAGTAAATGAAGCAGGCAAAAAGGAATACAAACGTCTCAAAAATCAGATCGACAGGAAGTGCAAAATGGCTAAGCAGCCGTGGCTAGAGGGCAAATGTAAGGATGTAGAGGCTTATCTCACTAGGGATAAGATTGATACTGCCTATAGGAAAATTAAAGAGGCTTCTGAAGAAAAGAGAGCCATTTATATGAATATCAAGTGCTCAGATGGAACCCCCGTTCTAAGCAAAGAAGGGAAAGCAGAAAGGTGGAAGGAGTATATAGAGGGTCTATACAAGGGCGATGTACTTGAGGACAATATTATGGAAATGGAAGACGATGTAGATGAAGATGAAAAGGGAGATATGATCTTGCGTGAAGAGTGTGACAGAGCACTGAAAGATCTGAGTCGAAACAAGGCTCCGGGAGTAGACAACATTCCATTAGAACTACTGACAGCCTTGGGAGAGCCAGTCCTGACAAAAGTCTACCACCTGGAGAGCAAGATGTACAAGACAGGCGAAATACCGTCAGACTTCAAGAAGTCCAATCCCAAAGAAAACAGGTGTTGAGAGATGTGAAAATTGCCTAATTATCAGTTTAATAAGGCAAAATACTAACGCGAATTCTTTACAGACGAATGGAAAAACTGGTAGAAACCGACCTCGGGGAAGATCAGTTTGGATTCCGTAGAAATATTGGAACACGTGAGGCAATACTGACCTTACGACTTACCTTAGAAGATAGATTAAGGGAAGCTTTTGCCAATATAGACTGGAATTCTCTCTTTCAAATTCTAAAAGTGGCAGCGGTTAAATACAGGGAGCGAAAGGCTATTTACAATTTGTACAGAAACCAGATGGCAGTTATAAGAGTCGAGGGGCAGGAAAGGGAAGCAGTGGTTGGGAAGGGAGTGAGACAGCTTTGTAGCCTCTCCCCGATGTTATTCAATCTGTATATTGAGCAAGCAGTAAAGGAAACAAAAGAAAAATTCGGAGTAGGTATTAAAATCCATGGAGAAGAAATAAAAACTTTGAGATTCGACGATGACATTGTAATTCTGTCAGAGACAGCAAAGGACTTGGACGAGCAGTTGAATGGAATGGACAGTGTCTTGAAAGGAGGATATAATATGAACATCAACAAAAGCAAAACGACGATAATTGAATGTAGTGGAATTAAATCGGGCGATGCTGAGGGAATTAGATTAGGAACTGAGACACTTAAAGTAGCAAAGGAGTTTTTTTTATTTGGGGAACAAAATAACTGATGATGGTCGAAGTACACAGGATATGAAAATGTAGACTGGCAACTGCAAAGAAAGCGTTTCTGAAGAAGAGAAATTTGTTAACAACGAGTATAGATTTAAGTGTCAGGAAGTCGTTTCTGAAAGTATTTGTATGGAGTGTAGCCATGTATGGAAGTGAAACATAGACGATAAATAGTTTGGACAAGAAGAGAATAGAAGCTTTCGAAATGTAGTGCTACAGAAGAATGCTGAAGGTTAGATGGGTAGATCACATAACTAATTAGGAGGTATTGAATAGAATTGGCGAGAAGAGTAGTTTGTGGCACAACTTGACAAGAAGAAGGGATCGGTTGGTAGGACATTTTCTGAGGCATCAAGGGATCACCAATTTAGTATTGGAGGGCAGCGTGGAGGGTAAAAATCGTATAGGGAGACCAAGAGATGAATACTCTAAGCAGATTCAGAAGGATGTAGGTTGCAGTAGGTACTGGGAAATGAAGAAGCTTCTACATCTACATCTACATGGATACTCTGCAAATAACATTTAATTGCCTGGCAGAGGGTTCATAGCACCACCTTCGCCGGCCTGAGTGACAGAGCGGTTCTAGGCGCTACAGTCTGGAACCGCGTGACCGCTACGGTCGCAGGTTCGAATCCTGCCTCGGGCATGGATGTGTGTGATATCCTTAGGTTAGTCAGGTTTAAGTAGTTCTAAGTTCTGCTCAGAGCCATTTTGTTGAACCACCTTCACAATTCTCTGTTATTCCAATCTCGTATAGCGAGCGGGAAAAATGGACACCCTATCTTTCCCTACAAGGTCTAATTTCCGTTATTTTATCTTGGTGATCTTTCCTCCCTATGTAAGTCGCTGTCAACAAAATATTTTCGCATTCGGAGGAGAAAGTTGGTGATTGAAATTTCGCGAGAAGATTCCATCGCATCGGAATGATGTCCATCCCAAATTCTGTATTATTTCTGTGACACTCTCTACGATATTTCAGGCAAATACAAAACGTGCTGCCTTTCTTTGAACTTGCACAAGATAGAGTAGCATGGGAAGCTGCATCAAACCAGTCTCAGGACTGAAGACCACAACAACAACAACAATGTGCGTAAAAGATATGCGGCATTTCAGCAATGGAGTAGGAGAAGCCTATCTAGATTTTGCACAAACACTGCCAAAAGTAGGAGCACAGTACCTCAATGCAAGTGCAAGGGACGTGCTTTCTCATCCATCAACAATTTCTCGCCGCGATAAAGAAATAGCAGACGAATACCTTGTGCAATCAGTCACCCAAGTGTGCATGATATGGTTCAAAAATGGTTCAAATGGCTCTGAGCACTATGGGACCCAACTGCTGAGGTCATTAGTCCCCTAGAACTTAGAACTAGTTAAACCTAACTAACCTAAGGACATCACAAACATCCATGCCCGAGGCAGGATTCGAACCTGCGACCGTAGCGGTCCTGCGGTTCCAGACTGCAGCGCCTTTAACCGCACGGCCACTTCGGCCGGCTGCATGATATGGAGGATGGTACATAACTATAGGCATTATTTGACTCTTTCTGTGCATTCAGTCTCGTGAAAGCTGCAGTGTGAAAATCGGGTGATGTTTGTTGCAGAGCTCCCATCTGATATGGAGAATGGTCCTACAAATGTACGGGGCGAAACGGTAACTAACATGAGCAAGTTAAGGGTATTTACAGGTCGTTTCTTGAGGGTTACGTTAGTTGCTAATCAAGGGACAAATGTGTAAAAGCAGTACAGAAATACCGGCACCTTCCATACAACACCCTCTACTTCACCAATGTCCTACGCTACACAGCTGAGGGTACATAGTTGCCGGAATACTATCCTAATGTTCAGCCATCGTTTGAGTCAACGAAAAATGCAGCAACTAACTGAAGGAGTGCCCAAATGAAAGACTCACGGTTGTAGTTTACTGTAAAGCAGCATGCTGAGACTCGCTGGAATGCATGTAATTTTAAAATCCGTGTTTCGGCAGAATGAACTATGATGACAAGTAACTGACAGATTAATTCATTTTCTTAAAGGATTTGAAGAGGCCATCGAGGTTATGAAAGTGGACAGTGGTCTGGCGCTGGAGTTGCTTGTGCCATTCGTGTACCAGGTATAAGAACACTCTGCTGAAAATGCAGCGTACAGTGAGGCAGGCACTCCCATACATGTAAAATGACGCATTTATAAACAAATAAAATTTATCTTTTGGTTAAATGTTTTTAACACCAAGAACTGCATAAGAGATCGTATTTCAAGAAGACCTTATGACTCAGTATTGTCAAAGACCTGCAGGAAACAGTACTGGTAAAAGCACGCACTCGAAACGTCTACGTCTTAACCAAAAAAAAAAAAAAAACAGAAATAAAGTCGTTTTAGTGAACACTACGGTGAATGGCTCAAATCAGGACAAGAAAAACATCACAGACCCAACTCATGCTTCATTCTTCCCTGCATACATTCAGGATGAAATGCTTCATGTGGGCTTTAGTGCACTTGACGAAGTGCCTCATTTGAACATAGGCAACAACGTGTTTCATAAGAATATATTATGTTAAGACAGTCAGCTACTGTTCTCGACGGTTTCTAACTCAATGAAGACGCACAGTTTTGTGTGCCTGTGTCAGCAGTGGCCTCGTCCGATGCGACAGACTCCAAATGTTCGTTGCATCCAGTTCCCTTTGCAATATGCCCTCACTAATCCGTGGGAATGAAACTTCATTCCTGTCGGGTTTGGAAGCCACTTTGATTCTGAAGCCGTAAAAAGTGTCTTTTGTGCCTCTTAGTTGTGTTTCGGAACCCCTATGTCCCACACTACTTCTTGTAGACATGCGGAACAATCCGCTGTGAAACACCAACAATTACAGCGGCTTTGCTCACTGTATGGCCATGGTCACGGCGTAACATCATGGTCTCGTTTTGCCACTCTCTCACTGCCTTATATTTACCGATGTTTACGTACAGTATCTGCTTGAAACATAAGTGTCTCACCCATTGCTGCTTCCTGCACAGTACACTCGGTTGAGGATGTGAGGCAGACACTGAGCCACCTGTAAAGGCTTAGCGATTCATTCGTGAAGGCGCGTTGGGGAGATTAACTATTTGTTCAAAAAAAAAAAAAAAAAAAGAATGTTCGGATGTGTGTGAAATCTTATGGGACTTAACTGCTAAGGTCATCAGTCCCTAAGCTTACACACTACTTAACCTAAATTATCCTAAGGACAAACACACACACCCATGCCCGAGGCAGGACTCGAACCTCCGCCGGGACCAGCTTCACAGAGCGTGACTGCAGCGCCTTAGACCGCTCGGATAATCCCGCGTGGCTTAACTTTTTGTCTGGTGTGCTTAATTCTCCCAGCGTCACTTGATTTAATTCAAGTATTTCCATAAGCCCTGATTCACTTGCGTTTACATCCTCTGTCAGTGAAATACTCATTGAGTGGATCACATTATCTTGATAGAGACTCCATATCTCCATATAAAGCGTCTTACTTTCAAGGTGGTGATGAGTTAAGATATGGAACGGGTATCCTGATAGTGTTTATGGAAAGTGTTGTGCGTGCAGCTGTAGCTGCGGTATACGAGGCACGTATTTAGATTATAAATACACACATATGCATGGGTGAATTTCACACACTTTTATTTACAATATATACACATAGTCGAATTGACGAATCTAGCTTCCTTGGCTGTATTTACAATGTTTAGTCTAAGAGAATACTGTCCTTGGTTCTGAAAAGTTGCTTCTAGCAACTGTCGATTGTGCTGCAGGCATCGACGGCAGGCATCCGGGTGTCGGCATGTCTTCTGCGTGTTTACTCCTAGATGCTTTGTGGACTGACCGATAAAGGGGCGCGGAAAGACAGTTTTTTCTCTGCTTTGTGGGCGTGGCCAGTACCGGTGAACCGGCGATCTCTGTCTTCATACGTGGCGGCTCCCGTCAGTCTTCTGGCATGTTATGGAGGCTCCGCAGCGAGTGCGGCGCCCACTAATAACGGGCCTTGACTTCCTGTACACGGCTGCATTGGCAGTGGCAGTGTGTTAAGAAAAGCGTCTGTGTTAATAAAAATCGAGTTGAGGAAAAGCTATAGTGTCCTACGAATTCAAACGAGAAGTGAACCATATGTTGATTCTCTCTGGATAATAATAATAATAATAATAGTTTATTCCATTTCAATGTCAAAGGGAATAAATTTCAATGGACAAAAGTCGCGCTGTGTTAAATGAACTCTGTGACTTTTGAAGGAATTAATTCGATGTGCATGTGCTACGCAAAATCGAAGACATCAGTTCATTTTGAAACACGAATCAGCTGCCTGGTAATGCACGCAAAATGCCATGGCCACTAGATGCACAATTGGCTAGGGAAGTGTGGGGAGAGCGTCAGTGGTGGGGGGTCGCTCAGATCGCTGTAGGGGAAGTGCAGCTCTAAACAGAAGCCTACTCTCACATTTTTTGTAAATATTAAGTGGGGACCCTCCATGTCCACACTTGCATGGCGATCATTCAAAAAGACCTGTTGTCACCTCTTCTTTCGTTAGTATCCAAAAAGAATTACGTCGAAAATGCAGCTATTTATTTTCGCCTGGCTTGTTAACCAGTTGTAACTTTCAGAGAAGTGTCATGAGTGGCTTATTTTTAGCAAGACCCACAGGGTGTCAAATCAAAATTTGCTTCTTTCTCCAAAACACAGCGCAGTTCACACTGTCTCATGTCACTAACACGTTAGGCAGAGACAATTGCGAGAGAATTCTGAAACGGTGGTTTATTAAGTAAGGAACAGAGGAAAAGTAAAGTCAGTAGCTTATGAAAATCGCATCTTCGGTACAAAAAGAAAAAAAAAACAATAATGTCTTCGCATATATTATTCCAAAACCTGTAGCACTTCTCGTTACAGCAGTTGTCGGCGGTCCTTAAAAATTATATTCTTTCGCCGAAAAATTTTGTAGTAACTAGAATAACACGTTAGATAATGAAGATTTACATAATAACGATATGGTAAAATACTCTCCTCTTGCCAAAATCTCATTTCTATTCCTAAAAACGTTTATGAAATATGAGGTCGGCCTTTGTGGCCGAGCCGTTCTACGCGATTCAGTCTGGAAACGCGCGACCGCTACGGTCGCAGGTTCGAATCCTGCCTCGGGCATGGAAGTGCGTGATGTCCTTAGGTGGGTTAAGTTTAAGTAATTCTAAGTTCGATGGGACTAATGACCTCAGATGTTAAGTCCCATAGTGCTCAGAGCCATTTGAACAATTTTTTTGAAATATGAGCAATGTTGGGTATATTTCACTCATGGCTTTATCGCTGGCGCGGCGCAATCGCAACTGAGTGTGCAACATCAGATCAGTTTACTCGAGATTGATGACAGACAGACATCTCTACCAAAGACTAAAGAAAAATTCAATATGTTCGGTAAATGTCTTACGCAGCAACATTTTATGTAATATGCATCACACGAAAAATCATAGCGACCTCTGTTTTTCATTCCACACTTTTTGAATTTCGCGAAGTCTCTTACTTTCACGCAAATATCATAATGACTATGACAGTTAACGAAATGATGGGCACATCATGACGAACCTGACATATAAAGCTATAAATAAATCAAAAATGAAATTTTTTTGCTGAATAGTTTCTGTCAAATCGTTTGAGAAAGATTGAATCTAAACTTATTGATCAATAAATATTGACTGCAATGATAGATTGCGTTGTTCGTCTCTCAACGAGGTGAAAAATTCTGGCTAGGCATTGAATAAAGGACATTACACTTTCGCTGATAGTGGAAGTTGCAGTAGACATCAATAGAAGGCGTCACATGTCGTACAAAGTACATAGTGGAATGATGAGGAGAATTGGATCTAGACACGTAGAAGTGGAAGACGGCTGGAAAATTGTTTAGCATAGCGAATGAGTGCTATGACTGCTCACCAAAACCTGTGCTTTAAAAGCCGAGACAATCTGTGACTCCCCTGGTGGAACAAAGTGGGCATATTTCTCCCCTTTGTTCATTAAGACTTCCGACACAGCCACTTAGAGCCACATTCTGCTGCTGGACGACGGCGTAATCAACAGCGCGCCTACCCCGACGAAAGCTCCACCGGACGACGGAGTGGGTTGCCGTCGCAGCGACCAGAGGTAAATGCGGCAGCAGAGTCGGCCGGGCAGGTAAGTGGCTTTTGCCGGCAAGAGGATTAAGGCGGGCCGGCACAGCGGGAGTTGCGGGCCCAGCACACAGCAGCACACCACCAGCACACCACCAGCACCGCAGCACTGTGCGCCATGCGGCCGCATCGACCACCGGCGAATCCTTTCCGTCTCTCTACGAGTTGCGTCACTCTCTGACGCAGGCAAATTTCATTGAACGGCGGAATGGAAGTGAGCACAGACGCACTGTTTATGTACGTGGCTGCATCGAGGAAAATACTGCCCTGTTATAAATACCAAACAGACTCCGTAAAACCACCTAAAGTGTTTAATAATTTATGTTATTTTATTAAATCATCATAAAGACGACATATACACTTGCAGATATTAAAAAACAGCAATCACCGGCACAACATACGAACAACAGAAGAAAATTACCACATCCAAAATGCAATCACACAGGGAAAGATAGTTACCAGTAGGGAACTAAGTTAGCGAACTAAGTCCTATTTTAAATTACTCTTCCGGGACATTATAATAAAATCTTCCCAGAAGACGAAGACAAATTAGAGAAAATTCTTCGAATAAATTTTATATTTAAAAATGGTCATAAGCAGTTAGCGTTCGTAGAGTCGTAGCGCCTGCTCCGTTCACAGCAATTTTAGATACAGGCTCCCAGGTAGATGACATTTTCCTTGGCTTCCGGAAGGTGTTCGATATAGTTCCGCACTGTCGCCTGATGAACGAAGTAAGAGCCTACGGAATATCAGACCAGCTGTGTGGCTGGATTGAAGAGTTTTTAGCATCAGAGCACAGCATGTTGTTCACAATGGAGAGACGTCTACAGCCGTTAAAGTGACTTCTGGCGTGCCACAGGGGAGTGTTATGGGACCATTGCTTTTCACAATATATATAAACGGCCTAGTAGATAGTGTCGGTAGTTCCATGCGGCTTTTCGTGGATGATGCTGTAGTGTGTGTGTGTGTGTGTGAAATCTTGTGGGACTTAACTAAGGTCATCAGCCCCTACGCTTACACACTACTTAACCTTCACACACACACTCATTCCCGAGGGAGGACTCGAACCTCCGCCGGGACCAGCCGCACAGCCCATGACTGCAGCTCCTTAGAGATGCTGTAGTATACAGAGAGGTTGCAGCATTAGAAAATTGTAGCGAAATGCAGGAAGGTCTGCAGCAGATAGGCACTTGGTGCAGGGAGTGTCAACTGACCCTTAACATAGACAAATGTAATGTACTGCGAATACATAGAAAGAAGGATCCTTTATTGTATGATTATATGATAGCCGAACAAACACTGGTAGCATTTACTTCTGTAAAATATCTGGGAGTATGTGTACGGAACTATCTGAAGTGGAATGATCACATAAAATTAATTGTTGGTAAGGCGGGTGCCAGGTTGAGATTCATTGGGAGAGTCCTTAGAAAATGTAGTCCATCAACAAAGGAGGTGGCTTACAAAACACTCGTTCGACCTATACTTGAGTATTGCTCACCAGTGTGAGATCCGTACCAGGTCGGGTTGACAGAGGAGATAGAGAAGATCCAAAGAAGAGCGGCGCGTTTGAACACAGGATTAGTTGGTAAGCGTGATAGCGTTACGGAGATGTTGAGCAAACTCAAGTGGCAGATTCTGCAAGAGAGGCGCTCTGCATCGCGGTGTAGCTTGCTGTCCAGGTTTCGAGAGGGTGCGTTTCTGGACGAGGTTTCGAATATATTGCTTCCCCCTACTTATACCTCCCGAGGAGAACACTAATGTAAAATTAGAGAGATTCGAGCGCGCGCAGAGGCTTTCCGGCAGTCGTTCTTCCCACGAACCATACGCGACTGGAACAGGAAAGGGAGGTAATGACAGTGGCACGTGAAGTGCCCTCCGCCACACGCCGTTGGGTGGCTTGCGGAGTATTAATGTATATGTAGATGTACCATCTACCATCATGGAATAAAGGGTGAAGATGGTCTAAAACAGACTAAACCGGTAACCTCATAAAAAAGAAGTTTATTTGCGGCTGTTACTGTTCATATTCATTTTTAAGTAATAAAAAAACCGCTGTACCCCAAGAGGAATGTTCTCAAAAATTACTAAGTTTTATAGATGGAGGTAAAAGACAAAATAAAGATCGTTCGGTTCATGTTATTGAATTTCAATGAATTTTAGAATTTTTCCACTTTTTTAAATTTTAACTGAATAAATTTATTTTATTAAATATTTAAATATAACTGAATAGATTTATTAGATTGTTTTATTTTTGAATAAATAAAATATTTCGTGTGACTAGAGCCTCCCGTCCATTTGACACCACTTGCGCGTCGATGGGATGAAATGATAATGATTAGGCAACAGAAAAGACAGTCCCTGAGCGGAGAAAATCTCCGACCCAGCGGGGAATCGAACCCGGGTCCTTAGGATTGACATTATGTCGATTATTTCGAATATCTACTCTTTGTAAAATTTTAACTAACTGTTTTTCCGAAAGACTACTACCGTTTTTTGGCTCTTGGATCATTTCGTATTACAGAATTTAATCTAATATTCGTTTCTGAATACCCACTCTCTAAAGAGCGTTTATAACTGCCAAGGCAACGAACTTACTGGCATAAGGAAAATGATCCCAGAAATGTCATTGGCTCGAACTCTTCTTAAGTAATAGAAACCAGTACGTTGTACTCGACAGCGAGTGTTGATCAGAGAAAGAAACTGTAGCAGCATACAAGATGACTTAGGCAAAAATGGTTCAAATGGCTCTAAGCACTATGGGACTTAACATCTGAGGTCATCAGTCCCCTAGACCTTGAACTACTGAAACCTAACTAACCTAAGGGCATCACGTACATCCATGCCCGAGGCAGGATTCGAACCTGCGACCGTAGCAGCAGCGCGTTCCCAGACTGAAGCGCCTAGAACCGCTCAGCCACAGCGGCCGGCACTCTGGTAAAATTTCTAGCAGGCGTGATGAATGACAACTTGCTCTAAACGTAGAAAATATTAAATTTATGCAGATAAGTAGGAAAAACTATCCCTTCATGTTCAAATGCAGCTTTAGTAGTGAACTGCTTGAGGCAGTCAGGTCGATTACATATCTTGGCATAAAGCTGCAGAGTATTATGAAATCGGACGAGCACGTAACAACGGTATTAGGGAAGGAGAATGGTCGACATTGGTTCATTGGAGGTATTTTAGGAAAGTGTGGTTCATCTGTGAAGGAGACTCCGCGTAGAACACTAGTGCGATCCATTCTTCAGTACTGCTCGAGTGTTTGGGATTGCCACCCGTTTGAATTATCGAAGCAATTCAGAGACGGATGTAGATTTGTCAGTGGTAGGTTTGATTCGTTAGTGTTATGGAGATGATTCGTGAACTCAAATGGGAATCCCTGGAGGGAAGACAGTGGTCTTTTCGCGGTATACTATTGATACAATTTAGAGAACAGGCATTTGAAGTTAAGGTTCCACTGCCGACAAGATACGTTTCGCATGATGACCACGAAGATAAAAGGAAATAGGGTTGGGCATATAGACTTTCGTGCCCCCCCCCCCTTCCCCCAAAATGCGAGAGGAACGGGGAAAGAAATGATTAGTAGTGATATAAGCTCCCACTCAGCACTCAACGTACAGTGGCTTGCGTAGTATACATGTGAACTGGTAGTACGTCCAGAATTCACGAATCTGCACGAGAAAACGTTAAGCTGCTATAAATCGTCAAAGCCATAGCAAATAGTTTTCATTTCTGAAACTTCGTGACATTTTCCTGGCCTACAAACCACTTTAACCATAAAAGTAACAACAACAAGACATGCAAGAAGTAACCAAGTACAACTCGGGACATGGGAACTACGGAAAGCGTAAAAAGGGATATATGCAATTATTCACTGGAATTCGTAGTTTAGATGTAACATTCTAAACAGAAATTCAATTTCAGCGTAATTGCATAAGGTGGTACAGTAATGCGATCTGTCATTTCTGAATAATGAAAATTACACTGTGAATTTTGCAATTAAAAATCGCCTTTGGATGCTGACTATTTCTGAGAACACAGTGTTATGCCTTGTGTAATATGGAGACACAAAGTAACTTTCACGTGATGTGTTACTGCTGAGTAAGGTAGCTGAGTGAAACTCGGACCACATGGAGAAAGAATTACTGCGGTATTGTACAGGGGGTAACTGGTATTGGGTCACAACACGATCACCTCTGGTTTACGTAACCAGCAACTGGAACGGCAAACTTTACGTTTCCGAAGTGCTATGACCTGCGGTTGTGACCTATGCAGAAGGTCTTTCAACAACATAAAACAAATTTGGCACTACGAGCTGCCAGTTGAAGCACTATCATTTTTCCCAGGCACACTTCTCCTCGATGCACACCTAGGGTACAGCCGCTTGCTAAGGAATTCTGTTTCATTCATCGATGTGAAGGCATCAGTTTATTTGACTCACAAAAAATGTGTTGACGGAATATTGTGTCGTTCGTTTCTCGTTTACGTTTCAGTTGACGGAGAATCGCTATTTTCCATTTTCTCTCAGAATGGTAGTGCCTCTGACAACGAACAGATGATTACTCAATGTGTCGTACCCGCTCGGAACAGTGTTTATAATAATCACCACTAGACAGCAGCATCTGTTTTGTTGTGATGAGCTTTCTCGCTGGGGGTCAGATTTGCTCCTGTAATGTAATTAATTATTATTGCATTCTTTCCTATCTACTATGAATATACAGTTCCAGACGCTCGTGTACACACAGTTAGCTGCTAAATTCTAATAATGAATGAAAACAATTGGGAAACTGAAGGCAGGCTATTTTTACTGTTTCAGAGGCTTAGATGAGATCGGACATTGCATGTTCATCATGCTAAAATTTCGCAGTCGAAGTCACTCGAAATATCTCTCGTTTGCGTACGGGTCCTCTTCAGTTACCGTAAAGCTGAACACCCGAAGTTGTCCCGTAAGCTCCAAGATCTTCTGGGATTCGACACCAGAAATATGTGGGAGTGTAATTATAAAATGTGATTATGTCAGACAATCAAGATTCAACTTTAATTCAGGGACACATGTACAGAGTGGACAGAAAAAGTCTGAAACGCTTGCAGGGATGTTGCAGGGCAAGTTGCACTGAGACATAAATGTTAAAAAAAAATTCGATACCTTGCACCGTTGCCCAGTTATTTGCATTAAAGTTGGCCAATCAGGTCGGCAAGTGCGCCAATTTAAGTTTCAGCTAACCAAACAAAGCACTCGTCGTACAACGCTACCTCCAGGCCGTTTGAATGCGGGCGCGAACGCCACGATTGGCTAATTTCAAAGCTAAATAACTCGGGAGCGGCGCACGTATAGAATTTTTTCTTAACATTTGTGTCTCAGTACAACTTGCCCTGCAACATCACTGCAAGCGTTTCTGGTATTTTCTGACCGCCCTGCGAAGAGTGATACAGCTGCCCCTACCCAATGGTTTTATACAACCCGCAACACCTACAAGGATCATGCGCAACATTTTCGTGTTGTCTCGTTCGCTACACGCAAACTAAGACACCTGCAGAAAAAGCTTAACATGGTATTTTTGTAGGAAATTTGAAGTAGTTAAATTTTGTACCAGGATACGTTTTCGCTAGAGGCCATAATTTTCGAATTATTCATGAAAAACATACCAAAGTGAACTTCAAAAGCATTTTCATGAATAATTCGAGAACTGTGACATGCAGCGAAAACATATCCTAGTACAATATCTAATTACATTAATATTCTTGTTCGTTTTTTCTGTAGGACTAATGGTTTCAACGGAGAGAATATGATAAATTCATGCGCGGTTTTTGAAGGCATTGGAGGTTGCATAAAACGTATCGGTAGAGGTGAAAATTAATGAAACCGACAAACTGCACGGACGGATTAGTGGCTGGAAATGGAGGAAATCGGGTCCTATGAAGATGTGTCCGGAAATGCATCGTTGCCGTGGTGGATGGCGCTGACGAATGACATATCCTCTCACAACGTGTTTTGTGTTCGTCTGTTGTAGGCTGTGTGATTGGCGTAGCGTTCTGTAAGCAGCAGAAATAAGCCGAGATGGGGTTTGTGTACGGACAAACAGATGGAAGCGGTCGAGAGGCAGTACGTCTGTATCAAAACAAGTACCCTCACAGACACCAACCACAACACACAACATTACAAGCCCTTTTTGGGCGTCTGATCATGGGTCCTTCCAGACAGATGAGCGTGCAGGGAGGTTAACGGTGCGTGCACCAGATTTGAAGTTTGTACTACAGTTCGTCTCAATATCCTTTAGGCCCCAGTCCGCCATATCTCGTGTACGCGTCGTCTACCGCCTCCTTTTACCTTCGTCTGTCTGAAAGGACCCGTTGTCACACAAACGCCAAAGAAGGGCTTCATATACTTTGTCGTGTGAGGGTACTTTGTTTTGCTATAGCCGTGCTGCCTCTCGACCGTTTCCACCTGCTTGGCCGTACACAAACACCGTCTCCACTTGTTTCCAACTTGAATACCGGACCATTCTGCTGCTTACAGTGCGCTGCGTCAATCACACAGCCTGCGACGCACGAGGAACACACGCCACATCGTCAGAGGAACTGTCATTCGTCAGCCCCATCTACCGTATCGACGATGCATTTCCAGGCACTTGTTCATAGAACATTATTTCGTCCATTTCAAGTCAGAAATGATTCTATGAAGCTTGTCGGTTTTCTTAATGTTCACCTTGTATGTATAGTTCGAAACTACAATAACAAAGCATGGTTCAAATGGCTCTGAGCACTATGGGACTTAACATCTGTGGTCATCAGTCCCCTAGAACTTAGAACTACTTAAACCTAACTAACCGAAGGACATCACACACATCCATGCCCGAGGCAGGATTCGAACCTGCGACCGTAGCAGTCGCGCGGTTCCTAACAAAGCATATTAAATCATATAAAAAATGGCTCTAAGCACTATGGGACTTACAAATTATATTAAATTCAAACGTTACAATACAATCATGATCACAGATGTTACGTCAAAATCCAGTGTTTCTCCCTTCACTGTTTTAAACATGACGTTAAATAATACATTATGTTCTTTTAGAGCAGCTGACAGGAAGTTACACTGTTTTGCATATTCAAATGAGTTAAAATATACGTGCTAACTCCCTGTGCATCGTCCAGTCAACGGCCGACATGCTCTCCCGCCATCTTAAAGACAACTTTGTGAGGGCTAATGGAACCTTTCTCAACGTAATATTGGAGGAACATCAGTGCGCCACATAAAGTGTTTCTTATTTCGTCACTGTGAAAGACATTGCTCGCCTCAAAATCGATCTACACACTTCAGTCACTGGTCGATCCTGTGCCCAAAAACAACGAAGTACAACTGCAGGAGGAAATTAATATTTTTGTACTTAATGTCGTTTTTCTTAAGTGCAAAAACCAACATCATCGAACACCACTAAGAAACCAAAAAAAAGAACTTGTCTCTTACATCCAAAAAGCAGTTCATAAATTCAGATAGTTACCACAAAACCACTGCCACAAATTCCTATCCCTTTCTTGTGGAATTCTATTGCTGTTTGTTCTCTAAGGGCCCCAACGACGGAATGTTGAAATCTGGCCTTCCTCTCTTCCTTGCTTTAAACGGCTTCCTCTGCCATACTTCTCTTCTTTGAGATAGTTCTGCGACCATGAATAAATAGCGAAACGTCGGAAGCGACACGTAAATAAATAAGCAGCGCAGCTGCTCATATTCCGGAATAAACGTGGAATTTACTGCAGCAGACGGTCTATAAGGAGCGCAGATAGCGAGAGTAGCTGGAAGCAATCGCCGTGTTTACGCGCACCTCGGCCAGCTTTACTGGTGGCCGGCTGAATGCATTATTGAGGAGGTGGTCATCGCATGCGGCCACGCCGCTGGTGCCTCGCGATGAATTCAGAGCGGCCCTATACACTGGCAGTGTCCTACTTTGGGAAAGGAGAAACTTCATCATCTCCATTAAATCCATACCATAGAGACAACGGATGCTGTGTAAGCATACTCAACACACAATCCCCTTCAGGAGATATGATTCCAGTATCATGTAACATTGTTCTGTCCTTGACAGTGACCCGAATATGGAACGGAAGAAAATCCACATGTTTCGTCAGGTACCCCACATCCTGAGCTGAAGCTACTCATTGAAAATTGCACTGAAAATTTGATTTCTACGTTTCGGCCGCTGTTCCAAGTAAGCCCAGACAATTTCTATGGGGTCAAAATTGGGTGATTCAGGGGACCATTGGAGATGAGTCAGGATGCCTGTTAATCCAGTTTCTGTGTTTTCTGGCGCATTGAAGGCGTGCAGTTTCATGTGCCCCTGTGTACTTTGACTGGTTTGATGCCGCTCGCCAAGAATTTCTCTCGTGTGCCAACGACTTCATCTCAGAGTCGCACTTGCAACCTACATTCTCAGTTATTTGCCGGATGTATCCCAGTCTTCCTCTACACTTTTCACCGTCTACAACTCCCTATAATACTATGGAATTTATTCCCTGATGTCTGAACAGATGTCCTACCATCATTTCCCTTCTTCTTGTCATTGGTTTCCAAATATTGTGTGATTGGATTGTAGAATTCCTAGATAACAGAACGCAGCATGTCATTCTCAATGGAGAGAAGTCTTCCAAAGTAAGAGTGATTTCAGATGTGCCGCAGGGGAGTGTCGTAGGACCGTTCCCATTCAAAATATACATAAAAGACCTTGTGGATAACATCGGAAGTTCACTGAGGCTTTTTCCGGATGATGCTGTAGTATATCGAGAGGTTGTAACAATGGAAAACTGTACGGAAATGCAGGAGGATCTGCAACGAATTGACGCATGGTGCAGGGAATGGCAATTGAATCTCAATGTAGACAAGTGTAATGTGCTGCGAATACATAGAAGAAAGATCCTTTATCATTTAGCTACAATATAGCAGGTCAGCAAATGGAAGCAGTTAATTCCATAAATTATCTGGGAGTAGGTATTAGGAGTGATTTAAAATGGAATGATCATATAAAGTTGATCGTCGGTAAAGTGGATGCCAGACTGAGATTCATTGGAAGAATCCTAATGAAATGCAATCCAAAAACAAAGGAAGTAGGTTACAGTACACTGCTTGAATATTGCCCACCAGTGTGGGATCCGTGCCAGATAGGGTTGATAGAAGAGATAGAGGAGATCCAACGGAGAGCAGCGCGCTTCGTTAAAGGATCATTGAGTAATCGCGAAAGCGTTACGGAGGTGATAGATAAACTCCAGTGGAAGACTCTGCAGGAGAGACGCTCAGTAGCTCGGTACGGGCTTTTGTTGAAGTTTCGAGAACATACCTTCACCGAGGAGTCAAGCAGTATATTGCTCTCTCCTATGTACATGTCGCGAAGAGACCATGAAGATAAAATCAGAGAGATTAGAGCCCACGCGGAGGCATACCTACAATCTTTCTTTCCACGAACAGTACGAGACTGGAATAGAAGGGAGAACCGATACAGACACTCAAAGTACCCTCCGCCACAAACCGTCAGGTGGCTTACGGAGTATGGATGAAGATGCAGATGTAGATATTCCTTTCCTCTCCAATTCTGCGAAGAACCTCCTCATTGCTTACCTTATCAGCCCACCTAATTTTTAACATTATTCTGTAGCATCACATCTCAAATGCTTCTACTCTCTTCCGTTCCGGTTTTCCCACAGTCCATGATTCACTACCATACAATGCTGGGCTTCTAACGCACACTCTTAAAAATTTTTTCCTCAAATTAATGCCTGTGTTTGATACTAGCAGAATGTCATTGTCGAGGAATGACATTTTTTCCTGTCCTAGTCCGCTTTTTATGCTCTCCTTGCAAGATATCCGACCCCAAATGTCCACAGAATGCAGTTATCTTCGCAGTGTTCTCTGGAAAGTGAGTGATATGAACATACATTCAGTAACAGCAATAATTCCTGATGAGTCAGGAATCGATTATCATTCATACAGCGTCACATTCATCTCTGGTACCTGTCGGGTGTGATCTCTTTTACGACTGAGCTGTGCCGCCCAGTTCGATTCACCTTCGCGAGTATATTCTCTTCGCCTCATACATGATGTCCCGAGTTTTACGGACAGGTTCCTTACACCAAAACAAGAAAAAAAGACTAGTAAACATTGGTTCTAAAATGCGTACCTTAAGAGCTGTGAGCACTTGTTTAGTAGAAAATATGTGTTTCACACTAGCATAGATGAATAGTTGCTCATATCTCTTAAGCATCCATTTTAGACCCCCATGCCCCTGGACATGTTTTCCGTATCCAGAATGAGATTTTCACTCTGCAGCGGAGTGTACGCTGATATGAAACTTCCTGGCAGATTAAAACTGTGTGCCCGACCGAGACTCGAACTCGGGACCTTTGCCTTTCGAGGGCAAGTGCTCTACCAACTGAGCTACCGAAGCACGACTCACGCCCGGTACTCACAGCTTCACTTCTGCCAGTACCTCGTCTCCTACCTTCCAAACTTTACAGAAGCTCTCCTGCGAACCTTGCAGAACTAGCACTCCTGAAAGAAAGGATATTGCGGAGACATGGCTTAGCCACAGCCTGGGGGATGTTTCCAGAATGCGATTTTCACTCTGCAGCGGAGTGTGCGCTGATATGAAACTTCCTGGCAGATTAAAACTGTGTGCCCGACCGAGACTCGAACTCGGGACCTTTGCCTTTCGCGGGCAAGTGCTCTACCAACTGAGCTACCGAAGCACGACTCACACCCGGTACTCACAGCTTCACTTCTGCCAGTACCTCGTCTCCTACCTTCCAAACTTTACAGAAGCTCTCCTGCGAACCTTGCAGAACTAGCACTCCTGAAAGAAAGGATATGGCGGAGACATGGCTTAGCCACAGCCTGGGGGATGTTTCCAGAATGAGATTTTCACTCTGCAGCGGAGTGTGCGCTGATATGAAACTTCCTGGCAGATTAAAACTGTGTGCCCGACCGAGACTCGAACTCGGGACCTTTGCCTTTCGCGGGTAAGTGCTCTACCAACTGAGCTACCGAAGCACGACTCACGCCCGGTACTCACAGCTTTACTTCTGCCAGTACCTCGTCTCCTACCTTCCAAACTTTACAGAAGCTCTCCTGCGAACCTTGCAGAACTAGCACTCCTGAAAGAAAGGATATTGCGGAGAGGCAAAGGTCCCGAGTTCGAGTCTCGGTCGGGCACACAGTTTTAATCTGCCAGGAAGTTTCATGTTTTCCGTAGTTTGATCCATACCACCATACTGCCTTCTCCCAGAATATGGAAAGCAAAGTGAAATAAAAGAGAACTGTTTCGTAGATCGAAGACGATCAAGTACTCTTACGTAGCTCTTAAGGCAGGCATTTGGTGCCCGTGTTTTCTAGATTTTTTTTTTTCCTGTGGGGCACCCTGTATATCAACTCTGGTTGCGATGAGATGTTAGGATGGAGGTAAAAGAGTGGATGCTCGATACGTCTCGTTCGGTGATTGGCTGCCAGATAAACAAGGCGAGATTGCGTTCGTCCAGACGGCGTGAGCTCGGCCGTGTTCCTAGTGATAGTTGCGCACTCGCTACTTACTTGAGTGGCGAAAGGACGGAGCACGTCTTTAACACCGTGGTGTTCTGAAGTGTTTCGCGGCGAGCGGGTCCGCTGGCCGGGGGCACAGAGGACGGAAACTTCTACTGGACGTCTCGAGAGGAGCCAAGGCTAATATGATAGGGCAATGGGAGGGTGACTTCTCACCTGGCTCGTGTTCATCCTGTGGGTCCATCCAGATTTGTCCATTTGTTGCAGAGACATTCTTTGTTTAATGGTGAACTCTGACAAATTTCCTTAGGAAATTGTTATTCTTACGGGGAGACTTACCAGCCTTATTGCACTATAGTTATTTGACACCGTGAGGTTTCAGCAAAGAACGAAAAATGAGCGAATCCGGGATCGAGTTGAGTGTAGTTATCCAAGGTATGATAAAATTCGTTCTCAAACTTGTGAATTAATTAAAGAGTGCTGAGCACAAGCGTCTTTGGTGACAGGTTATCACATTAGTTAAATATTTGTGTAACTGTATAAGATGCTGGTCGGAGTCGTTGATATGTTGAAAAGATTATTTTCAGACGGTTTCTTACTCAGCATCAGAGTTGCTAAAGACCAAGTAGTTAACATCTGAACGAGTTCATTTGTTCTGAGTCTGTAATTTTGTTCCTGTCGGGTGTTAAGGTAGCTTAGGAATTGTGCTTGTAAATAGTAGAGCTTGTACTGACCGCTGACGAGCGTTATGTACCTCACGGATTAGTGATGCCTTATAACCGCTACTTGTAATTATCCAACACGTGATGGCAGTAGCTAGGCTTACTGGTTCTGGGCATGATGTCTGTTACTACTGTAAATCTGGAGACAACGTGCAACCTTCCTAATAGGCAAAATTTAATTCTTTAAATAGCTCAGAATGTAATTCATCTGAGGTCATCAGTCCCCTATAACTTAGAACTAGTTAAACCTAACTGACCTAAAGACATCACACACATCCATGCACGAGGCAGGATTCGAACTTGCGACCGTAGCAGTCGCGCGTAAAAACCATCCTTGAAATGAGAAAACTGCGGAACAAACAGCACTGCTACCTTTGTAGATTTCAGGAATGCATATGACTCAATTGACAGAAAATCTCTTGTAAGTATTATAAAAATAATTCGGCTTGGATCCAAACCTACAAACATTATCAAAGGCACACTGACAAGCATCTCATTTACAGTCAAGGCTTTGAAATAAATAAAAACAAGAATCAGGCAGGGAGACGGGTTGTCGCCTATACTTTTTAATTGTGCCCTGGAAGAAGTGATTAGAGAGTGCACAAAATCTGATACGAAAGGGAAACCCGATTCGAGGATGACGTTTCCCTCATCACAGAAACGCACACACACTCTCTCTCTCCTCCCGAACAGACCATGAAGGCCCAACGGTAACGACCGGCCGTCGCGTCATCCTCAGCCCGTAGGCGTCACTGGATGCGGGTATGGAGAGGTATGTGGTCAGCACACCGCTCTCCCGGCTGTATGTCAGTTTACGAGACCGGAGCCACTACCTCTCAATCAAGTAGCTCCTCAGTTTGCTTCACAAGGGCTGAGTGCACCTCGCTTGCCAACAGCGCTCGGCAGACCGGATGGTCACCCATACAAGTGATAACCCAGCCCGACAGCGTTTAACTTCAGTGTTCTGGCGGAAACCGGTGTTACCACTGTCGCAAGGCCGTTGGCACAGCACACTGGAGAATGCGAAAATCCAAATAGTAAACCAAATTGAGCAAGCAAGAAAAGTCGGTTTACAAATTTCTTTCACAGAGTTTATAAAAAAATGTAAGAAATTGCCCAGAGAAACTATTCACAAATCAAAACAGAATCGCCCGCAGGAGTGGCCGTGCCGTTCTAGGCGCTGCAGTCTGCAACCGAGCGACCGCTACGGTCGCAGGTTCGAATTCTGCCCCGGGCATGGATGTGTGTGATGTCCTTATGTTAGTTAGGTTTAATTAGTTCTAAGATCTGATGACCTCAGAAGTTACGTCGCATAATGCTCAGAGCCATTTGAACCAAAACAGAATCATAAAAGTTAACCCATTAAATATTTACGTAAGTGGCTATCCATAAACGATAGAAATCGACAGGCTCACAAAACAAATCTTTGATAAAATAATGAAGCTTAAACGACAATTAGCGTGGTTTACACACACTGTAAAGGATCTCAAAGAAACAAAAGTTGAAATAATGGACGCACACAATAGAAACTTATATAGGAACAAAATTCAGAAGGTGATCTTCAAGGTGGAACAGGAGAGAAAAAGAAAGCAGCCTCATAACATGGAGCAGCTCCGAAGACAGTGATCAGAAAGCATGAAATTAATATGGGATGATAGGAAGAAGAAGGAAGAAAGCAAGAATTGGTGTATTGATTTAACGTGTCCTGTAGACGTGGCATTCGAGGAAATAAATACGTAAATCAGAGCTGACACGGGATAGTAATCATGTACATGTGGGTGTAGATGTAGAAGATAACGATTTGTGATAAGATGAATAAAGGGTAATATCAACAGCAGCAGAAAATGGTCAGCAGAAAACTGTATCCCACAATTAGAATACGTTACGAATAGGTAAAAAGGGTAATCAGTGACTGTGAACAGATAGGCAATACAATTATTTCATGAGAACCGACAGCAGATCAACGTCAATTACAAAATTGCAGGTATTCATGCCGAAATCATACGCAGATATAGCCAGAGTATATGGTGGCACTGAACGGTAATTCAGAATTTAAAGGGGAATAGAAATATAATCATATAGCGTTATAGCAGGGAAAGGAATGTAAGCCATAGTATTGGGACCAAACGATCTCGTCAACAGAAATGAGAAGTAAGAAAGTCTGCTTGCACCTTGCTATAAATTTCAGCAGCGAATATAAAATACATGCAGAACAGCTGCGAAACATCAATTCGAGATATTATTAAAATAATTCTGAACGTATAAGTACGTCAGGTTGACTTAATACTTACTGGTACATGAGGATATCGAACGGATAATTCATTATGTAAACAGATACAAATATCTAATAGTCCTGTGGGATTGAAAAGCGATTGTGAGGAGGGAGTGGAAGAAAGAGTTACGGGAGAGTATGAGCTTGGTAGTAGGAATGAGAGATGAAAAAGATTAACTGAGTTCTCCAATAAATTTTAGATAGAAACAGCTAAGACTCTGTTCAGGAATCACAAGTGGGGGAGGTATACTTGGAAAAGGCTGAGAGATTCGGGAAGATTTCAGTTAGATTACTCATGGTCAGGCGGATATTCGATTAATCTTTAACATCATGCAGCGCGTCAGCAACCGTATATGTATAGAAAATAAGCAATTTTTTTCAGCCTTCAGTTGCAAGGTAATTTTTACTCGTTTACCTAGGTTTCGATTCCAGTAATGGAATCTTCTTCAGAACCTATGAATTAAACCACATACGGACATATATTACACACTGGAATGCATCATCAGTCTTATGACTGAATAATAAAGAAATCGTGATACTTACAAAAAATTAAATTATTTTGAGAGCCAAACACTGGCCATGTCACAGATTAAAAATTAAAACAATAAAGACGCATAATCATAAGATTATGTCTCTCAAGATTAAAACCATTAAGGCGAACGTAGACGGAGCTACGCCGGCCAGAAATAAGGACCACATGTGAGCGGCGCGAAAAACTAGGCATCGCGACCAGTTTCGCGGCGAGGCTCGGCCGCGGCCAAGCGCATGCGCGAGCGCAAGCGCAGACGCGAGAGACAAAATGTCTCAAAATTATTTAGAGCACATATACATATAAACAAGATGTGACAAAGCCGTCCTACAAGTGGACAAACCTATCTATTGGTATGGCAACATTAAACAATTTACCTGAGAAGAAATTACAAAGCCAAGGTATAATTCTTTTTTTTTACATTTAAATATTATAGTAAGAGAGCGTAGCCCCGCTACAGTAACTAAAAAATTAGTGTCGAAACAATGCGTGCTAAGCATAAAATGTCATTATAGGCCCATTAACCTGAAATGGGACAGATGTCAACTTCTCGCCTTCAGCAAAGAGACTAAGAACAACAATAGCTGAAAATCTAAATTGGATTGAGCACGTGACAGCAGTCTGCAGGCATCAGCATCTCTCCGTGGCCTACAAAAATGTAAAACGATATTCGCTCTTGACCTGTGAAAGCAAATTCTAGCATCACTTATACTTCCAAGTATCGGTTACAGCGATGTCATTCTGCAAGACCTTTCCAGGAAAGCTCACGGTGGTTGGAACTGGTTACAAATGACTGTGGTTGTTATATCTGTGATGTTCGAATCTTTGATCATATTTCGCCATCATATGCACAGCTATCCTAGCTGCGTGCAGACAAGCGAAGAGAATTCCATACCCTCTGTCTTCTCTACTGTCTTATCAGTGAACAATGTCTGTCACATCTCTCCTCGGTCTGAATGCTCTCCTCTAAACAACATGGCGGGAACACCAGTTCCCATCAGAGCAAAATCCTTTCTGTCCCACTCCATCGTTGAGCCACTTTCTCGAAGTCCTTCTCAGTAGCAGCAACCCGACTCTGGAATAGCCTCCCACATTATATTAGAGAAAAGAAAAACATCTCAAGCTTCAGAATACAGTTAATGGCGTATCTACTAAAGCAACAATAAGGATTACCGTTGTCCCGGTACGCACTCGTAATGCTTGTACATCCTTCTTCCTAATCAGATCTTCCTCTTCTCCCAGTATTCTTAGCTGGCGCAGTCTCTTCAAATTTCCTTTGTCCAGAACTTGCTGTATCAGAAAACTCCTGTGTTGTACACCTATAAATTCTTTTTGTATCTGCTGCTATGGATATTGTTATTATCATTATTATTATTATTATTTTCGATTATTCCCAATTAAGAGAGCGTTTGAACTTGAATTCCTTTATGATGATTGTGTTTTTTCTGAGCCCAAATTTTCTTCATGTGTTCACTGTGTTGTTTCTTTCGCTCCGCTGTCCATTTGCATCCTGGTCTCTTCTGTGTTGTGGTGTCAAATTTATGTTTTTTTATGATGTTCCTGAATTCAGTTCTATTTTCTGCATCGTTTACTGTTATGTGTGCTTGTCTGAGGTCCTCTTCAACTTCTTTTATCCATTTTGTTTTTCCCCTGCCTGAGTTGATGACTTTAAGAATTCGCATTGAAATTCTATTTTCATTCATCCTGTGGATATGTCCGTAGAACTGCATTCTTCTTTTCCTTATTGTATCCGTAATCTTGTCTGTGTATTTATATAATTCTGATGTTGATCTCTTCTTGCAGATTCCTTGCTCTTGTATCGGGCTAAAAATTTTCCTGAGAATTTTCCTTTCTTGTTTCTCTATTTCTTTGATTTTAGTTTTCCCACCTATTTGTGTTGTTTCAGATGCATACAGTGCCTCCGGAAGTACGACAGTGTTGTAGTGCCTCAATTTTGCGTTAATGGATACGGACTTTTTGTTATAATAGTTCCATGTGAGATTACATGCTTTCTGTAGTTTTTTTATTCTTTCCTCATTGGCCTTTAGGTTGATCCCTGATGGCTGGATGATTTCTCCCAGGTACTTAAAATGTGGTACTTGTACGATTAACCGATGGGTTGTCACAATAGGCACTCTTTCTATGTACTGGATTTTCTCATATGAGATTTGCAGGCCAGTTCTTTGTGCAATTTCATGTAACTTCTCTATGCCGTTAGTGGCTTCTTTTCTATTATTTGTGAGGATTGCAAGGTCATCCGCAAAAGCTAAACACTTCACATTGAATCTATTATCTTTTCTAATGCCAATTTGGGTTCCTTTGACTTCTTTTTCCCATGTCCTGATAATTTTTTCAAGAATGATATTAAAGAGTAATGGTGAAAGTCCGTCACCCTGTCGCACTCCAGTTTGGATTTCAAATGGTTCAAATGGTCAATTTCAAATTGTTATTATCATTACTATTAATATTATCTGCATTAGTGGTTTCAATTGGTTGGTTGGTTGGTTTGGGGAAGGAGACCAGACAGCGTGGTCATCGGTCTCATCGGATTAGGGAAGGATGGGGAAGGAAGTCGGCCGTGCCCTTGCAGAGGAACCATCCCGGCATTTGCCTGGAGTGATTTAGGGAAATCACGGAAAACCTAAATCAGGATGGCCTGACGCGGGATTGAACCGTTGTCCTCCCGAATGCGGTTTCAATTGCAGTAGTACAAGTACTGCCAGCATTAACTTCATTAGTTCATAGTCAAATTGCTTACATTACCACTTCAGACACTCAAATCATTTTAATACTATTTTTCACATTAAAACTATCGAACTACGCCGTAAAAAAGGTACAGTAGGTGTTTTGGCATCCTGCGGTTTTTTTCTTTTACTTTTCTGAAATATATATATACGTATACGTTTTATTTAGGAGAGGAAATTGTTGCATCGGATTTTGTTGTTATTTACACGACATGTGTTCTTTACCTTCGATTTTACATAGTTTGTGTCTTGTGGTTACCAACCGAAAAATTTTGAATTCTAAATTAGTACGCCAGGTCAGCAACAAACATGAGGGATGTTAGGGTATCGACTGAATTGAGTTTTTATTTATAGTTCAACCATCCAAACATATATATACCGGTAAAAATGGTGGCATATGCCTCTTTTTTATCTTGCTACGTTTGGCTTGTCCTTAGCTGTGGCTAGTATGTATTTGTGTGCCGAACATGGTTCAAATGGTTCAAATGGCTCTGAGCACTATGGGACTTAACTTCTGAGGTCAGCAGTTCCCTAGACTTAACGACTTAAACCTAACTAACCTAAGGACATCACACACACATCCATACCCGAGGTAGGATTCGAACCTGCGACCGTAGCGGTCGCGCGGTTCCAGACTGTAGCGCCTAGAACCGCTCGGCCACTTCGGCTGGCTGTGACGAACATGTTTTTATTCTTTTAGTGTAGTTGGACTCACCTGTAGACATCGATAGAGATTTAATGAAGCTTTCGTATGGAGAACTGTTTGCTGTTGTTTGTTCTTGATTGGATTATGTTACGTATTTCAACAGCATTTATTCATTTGTTCCCCTAGTCATCAGTCTGATCATTAAAATTTCAACACACATGACTGGCATAAAATCTAGGCCTATTACTTGCTTAGGTACTGATAAGCATTTCAGTGCAACCGCATACAGTATGTAGGTTTAACGTCACCTATCATCTGTACGTAAGGAAACAGTGAATTTGTCATTCAGAAACCGCATATGCTACTTGCAGTAGTTAATGTAACTGCATAGCAAGCCGGAGATCCCGGATTCGAATCCCAGTCTGCCTAACGTATTCACTTATTGCTGCTGTTTCCACGCAAAGTCTACACGCCGCTAATGTCATTTGATCCTTCCCTTTCTGCCCCCTCCACTTCAGTTTATACACTGTGTTTCCGTAAGAGCGTGTAAAAATTTGACACAGCATAGGAGATAAACTTAGACTTCCGTGGCCATTGTCACATTCAATAAAAATTTTCTGGGTTTGTGACCGCATTGTCAATATGTAAAACTACCGAAGTTTCGGTCCCTGTTGCAAGTGACCTTCTTCAGGGTGTTTTCCTTTACTGAAGAATGAGAAAATTTTGTTTCCTATATACCTGCAGACGTGGCTCTTATCTAATTCTGAAAGGCTGTTAAGGGATTCAGGCGAGGTATGTTAGGAGTCTTTATTTAAGTTTTCTCACTTAGCAATAAGCAAAAACACCCTGAAGAAGGTCATTTGCAACAGGGACCGAAACGTCGGTAATTTTATATATTGGCAATGCGGTCACAAACCCAGAAAAATTTTATTCAGTTGGACAGAGGTTGTTAGATTGCACAATTTGAGGTCTGGATTCTGGCGTTGGAGATTAAGAAAATAACAGGAGTAAAATCACTTTATTGTGCACTTTTTTGTTTACATTAGTTACAGTTACTAGCAAATATCATCACTGACACAATGAACGTACCATTTGTACTGTATCCTACAAAATGTGCTGAAACTGACGGCCATCAACCTCAATGCAAGCTTGACACCGGAGAACAAGATTCTGATGCGCCCTGACAAACATCTGTGGTACGTTTCGAATCACATCACAGGCAGCTACAATTCTGGCAACTAATTCCATCTCCGTATCCACTAGGGTCTCATAGGCATGTGACTTTAGATATCCCCATAAGAAATAACCTAGGGGATACAGGTCAAGTGATCTCGCAGCCCATGGAATAGGACAGCGGCAAGGAATTACTGCATTCAGAGAGTTGCGGACATCCACACTGAAGCGAGGCAGTGCGCCGTCATGTTGTATCCACATCCTCTCACCAACAGCTAAGGGTATGTTCTCCAGTAACTCAGATGGAATTCTGCACGAACCTCAAGTACAGGGGTCCATTCAGACTTCCTAGCAATCAGGCTCATTGTCCTTGTTTCCCTGCACGAAATAAAGACTGTACATGTAAATAAACAGCGCAATACGTGTAAACTTGTACACATTTTAGTTGCAAATAAGCTGGAAAACAGTAATGCCAGACAAAATGGTAGACAAGTTTACTTCCATATCTCCTACAGCTAGTTTCTCCGACCCCAGGTTCCCTACTTAAAATTATTCGGTGGAGCATTCTCTGTGTCATGTTATTTACCGCTCTTACGGAAACACCCTGTATAATACGCTGAAGATGACTATGTAATAGTTGATATCTAGATCAGCTGTAATACATCTAGAGATTCCGTGAACGATTGATGTCCTTTTCTCCATTGTCTGTATCCAACGATGGCTGTGCAAAACGCCGGCCGCTGTGGCCGAGCGGTTCTAGGCGCTTCAGTCCGGAACCACGCTGCTGCTACCGTCTCAGGTTCGAGTCGTGCCTCGGGCATGGATGTGTATGATATCCTTAGGTTAGTTAGGTTTAAGTACAGTACTGGCCATTAAAATTGCCCCGGGTTCGATTCCCGGCGGGGTCAGGGATTTTCTCTTCCTCGTGATGACTGGGTGTTGTGTGATGTCCTTAGGTTAGTTAGGTTTAAGTAGTTCTAAGTTCTAGGGGACTGATGACCATAGATGTTAACCCCCATAGTGCTCAGAGCCAGAGCCATTAAAATTACTACACCACGAAGATGACGTGCTACAGACGTGAAATTTAACCGACAGGAAGAAGATGCTGTGATCTGCAAATGATTAGCTTCTCAGAGCGTTCACACAAGGTTGGCGCCGGTGGCTACACCTACAACGTGCTGACATGAGGAAAGTTTCCAACCGATTTCTCATACATAAACATCAGTTCACCAGCGTTGCCTGGTGCAACGTTGTTGTGATGCCTCGTGTAAGGACGAGAAATGCGTACCATCACGTTTCCGACTTTGATAAAGGTCGAATTGTAGCCTGTCGCGATTGCGGTTTATCGTATCGCGACATTGCTGCTCGCGTTGGTCGAGATCCAATGGCTGTTAGCAGAATATGGAATCGGTGGGTTCAGGAGGGTAATACGGACGCCGTGATGGATCCCAACGGCCTCGTATCAGTAGCAGTCGAGATGACAGGCATCTTATCCGCATGGCTGTAACGGATCGTGCAGCCACGTCTCGATCCCTGAGTAAACTGATGGGGACTTTTGCAAGACAACAACCATCTGCACAAACAGTTCGACGACGTCTGTAGCATGGGCTATCAGCTAGGAGACCATGGCTGCGGTTACCCTTGACGCTGCATCGCAGACAGGAGCGCCTGCGATGGTGTACTCAACGACGAACCTGGGTGCACGAATGGCAAAAACGTAATTTTTTCGGATGAATCCAGGTTCTGTTTACAGCATCATGATGGTCACATCCGTGTTTGGCGACATCGTGGTGAACGCCCATTGGAAGCGTGTATTCGTCATCGCCATACTGGCGTATCAACCGGCGTGATGGTATGGGCTGCTATTGGTTAGGCGTCTCGGTCACCTCTTGCTACCATTGACGGTACTTTGAACAGTGGACGTTACATTTCAGATGTGTTACGACCCGTGGCTCTACCCTTCATTCGATCCCTGCGAAAACCTACGTTTCAGCACGATAATGCACGACCGCAATGTTGCAGGTCCTGTACGGGCCTTTCTGGATACGGAAAATGGTCGACTGCTGCCCTGGCCAGCACATTATCCAGATCTCTCTCCAATTGAAAACGTCTGGTCAATGGCGGCCGAGCAACTGGCTCGTCACAATACTCCAGTCGTTACTCTTGGTGAACTGTGGTATCATGTTGAAGCTGCATGGGCAGCTGTACCTGTACACTCCATCCAAGCTCTGTTTGACTCAATGCCCAGGCGTATCAAGGCCGTTATTACGGCCAGAGGTGGTTGTTCTGGGTACTGATTTCTCAGGATCTATGCACCCAAATTGTGTGATAATGTAATCACATGTCAGTTCTAGTATAATATATTTGTCCAATGAATACCCGTTTATCATCTGCATTTCTTCTTCGTGTGCAATTTTAATGGCCAGTAGTGTAGTTCTAAGTCTAGGGGACTTATGACCGCAAGATGTTAAGTCCCATAGTGCTTAGAGCCATTTGAAACATTTGAGGTGTGCACATGGGGATCTATGGATTGTAGTCTTATTCCTCCTACAGATGCAGTTTTGATGGCCAGCAGTGTCTTAGGAGACCAAACCGACACAACGACCCTCTACTTGTGCTGGTATTTTCCTCATCTACATCTGCATCTACATTTACATAGATACTCTGCAAGCCACCGCACGGTGCCTGGAGGAGGGTACCCTGTACCGCTACTACTAATTACCATTCCTTTTCCACTTGCAAACAGAGCGAGGTAAAAACGACTGTCCACGTGTTTCCGTATGCGTTCTAATTTCTCGTATCTTATCTTCGTTGTCCTTACACGCAATGTAGAATCGTTTGGTAGTCAGCTTCAGATGCCGGTTCTCTACATTTTCTCAACAGTGTTTATCGAAAATAACGTCACGTTTACTCCAGGAATTTCCATTTAAGTTTCCGAAATATGTCCGTAACACGTGTTGTTACTGGTAACAAATCTAGCAGCCCGCCACTGCAGTGCTTCGATGTCTTCTTTTCAATCAGACATGCTACAGATCCAAAAGGCGCGAGCAGTACTGAAGAACAGATCGCACCAGCGTCTTATTCGCGATCTCCCTAGCAAGTGAACTACTGTTTCCTAAAATTTTCCCTACAAGCCGCAGTCGACAATTCGCCTTCCCTACAGACATCTTACGTACTCGTTCTATTCCATATCGCTCTGCAACGTTATGTCCAGATATCTAAACGAGTTGACTGTGTCAAGCAGGACACTAGTAATACTGTAACCGAACGCTGCAGGTTTCTTCTTCCTACTGGTCCACATTGACTTACATTTTTGCACATTTAGACCAAGCTGCTATTCATCACACCAACTAGAAATTTTGTCTAAATCGTCTTGCATCATCCTACAGTCACTCAACTTCGACACCTTACCGTACACCACAGGATCGTCAGTAAACAACAGCAGATTGTTGCTCACCCTTTCCGCCAAATCATTTGTGTATAAAGAGAACAACAGCGGTCCTATCGGACTGCTCTGGGGCATTCCTGACGATACCCTTGTCTCAGATGAACACTCGCCGTCGATGACAACATACTGAGTTCTGTGACTCAGGAAGTCCTCGAGCCACTCACATATCTGTTAACTTACTCCATATGCTCGTACCTTCGTTAACATCCTGCAATGGGACACCGTATCAAATGACTTCCGAAAATCTAGAAATATGGAGTATACCTTGCCCTTCATCCAAAGTCTGCAGTAAATCATGTGAGAATGGAGCAAGCTAAGTTTCACACGAGCGATGCTTTCTAGAACCATGCTGACATAAGCTTCTCAGTCTCAAGAAGGTTTGTTATATTCGAACTGAGGATGTGTTCAAGGATTCTGCAGCAAACTGAGGTAAGGAATATTGGTCGGCAATTTTGTGGTCCGTTCTTTTACCCCTATTGCATATTGGAGTTACCTGTGATTTTTTCCAGTCGCTTGGGACTTTGTGCTGGACGAAAGAGTCACGATAAATGCAGGCTAGGTAAGGCGGCAATGCTGTAGAGTACTGTTCGTAAAACCGAACTAGGATTCCATCCGTACCTGGTGACTTATTTGCTTCCAAATCTTTCTGTTGTTTCTCCACACCGGGAAAGCTTATTACTATGTCGTCCATATGGGAGTCTGTCCGATGGTCACATGACGGTATGTTTGTACGATTCTCCTGTGTGATCGATTTCTTGAACGTGTAATTTAAAGCTTCGGCTTTCGTCTTTCTGTCTTCGACTACCACACCATACTGGTCAACAAGGGACTGAATAGAAGCCTTAGGCCCACTTAGCCACCTTGCATACGACGTAATTTTCCCGGTTTTTTTGCCAGATCTTTTGCTAAGTTTTGACTGTGGCAGTTGTAGTATGCTTCATTCATTGAGCTTTCCACAGATCCACAAATCTCTACTAACTTTTGCTCGTCGTCATATGATCGTTCTCCTTTGAACCGAGAGTAAACAGTGAAACAGCCTCTGCTTCCTCCGCACCTTCCGAGTTTCATTATTAAACTAAGGTTGATCTTTTCCAACCTTTATCCGCTCACTAGGCACATAACTCTCCAGACCACGATTTACAGTCTGCTTAAACTTCGCCCATAATTCCTCTACAATCACCTTATAGAACTAAGTGTGGTCAGTTCACTGTCTAAGTGAGACGCTAACAATTGCTTGTCTGCTCCATCTAGCAGAAACACTCTCCTAGCATTCTTGACTGATTAATTAACTTTCGGGCCAATAGTTGCTATAATGACATCATGGTCGCTAATCGCCTTTTCTAAACTGACATTGTTGAGAACGTCCGGCCTATTTGTAGCTACAAGGTCTGAGATATTTGCAGTGTGTGTGGGCTGCCGAGCTGGCTGCTGAAGACATTTTCAGAACACGTGTTCAAAAGTATTTCGAATGACTACCTGTCTGTACCCCTGCAATGAATCCATAGACATCCCAGTCTATACTCAGTAGAAGAAAGTCTTCTCCAGCTATTATTGCATGACCTGGGTATTCACGTGCTACTGACCGTAGACTTTCTTAGGGTGATTCTAGAACTGTCACAGCCGCTAGAACCATCCAACAATTAACTTGGTTTCACCTACACCTGTTATTCGCTACCAGGTAACTTCACTGCCACACTCAACTTCGACCTCAATAGAAACAACATTTTTGTCAACGGCAGTGGACACTCCCCTCCTATGGCCTCTTCATCTGTCTTTGCGCTACACGTTCCACAACTCGCTAAATGTCTCAGCACTTTCCACTTCGGGTTTCAACCAGCTCTCAGTCCAAAGAATGATTTGAGCTCGAGAACTCTCCTGGAGGACAGTAAATTCGGGAACATTGTTACGAATACTTGGACAGTTTAGTGATAAAATTGTTACGGCGATCCTAACGTAATGATCAGAGTAACAGAATATTATTTCACCCAGTCATCAGCACAAGTAGTGGGATAGCAGGACGTCTGATTGGCCTAGCTACGTCTTGCTGCGTCAAAGGAAAATAAGGAGTTTCTAGAATATCTACCAGCCTGACGTCTTCAAGTGATTTCATCGTCCCAGCACCGAAGTAGGTCTTGAGTCGACTGCTTTTGTTGTGGTGCTTTAATGGAACCATCAAGAAGAAAGCTAAGACTTTCTCTTATTGAAGTAATGTCTCGTAGTTTATAGGGATACCAGCAGATTTCTTTTTTCTTTATTATGCGCGCTTCTTTAGCCAATATTGCAAAGTGTACAACGATGACGCATAGCGATATATATGCCTACAGGAATAATAGACAAAGTTATGAATGATTCTCATCTGTCAAAATGCAATTCATTCTCATTTTTCTAATTACACCACCCTAACCTCATATATAATCTGCATTCTTAGAAGTGACTGCAATCAACCAAACTTATTGTTCGGCACCTCCACTAACAACTGACTTCAATTATATTTTAGGTTAAACATAAGAAAACATCAGTCTTTGGCAACTGAAATTTATTCGTGAGCGCCACATATGTTTCGCTTGTTAATGTTAGGCATCTTCGGTAGCTTATAACACATATAAACGTATTTGTTTATACATGTTTTGATGTGATGTTTGTAATTGTTTTTGGTAGTTTCTTTACACCAAGCTATTCCAGTTTACAAGTATATATTCGTGATTTTTTGCTTACATTCTGTTATGTGTTCTTTTCATACAGACATTTGGTTTTATTTTTATATTACAGCTACAGAAACGGAACACAAAAATGAATCTCAGTAAACAACACAAACATATAATTGTAAATAGAAATAGCTAGATCGAAACGAAATACCAAAGAATCACTACAAATCTCATATGAAAATCTCTACAATTAAAGAATTTTATATGTATGATAGCCCAAAGAAGATATCTAATGAGTAGGCAAAACAGGTCGACTACTCAAAAATAAATTTCAGTTGCAGAAGACGGACGTTTTCTTATCTTTATGATAAAATACAACTGAAGTTAGTACTAGTAACTGCGATAAATGGCTACAAATGTTTAGCAACAACTAACCTCTTTGGCGTGAAGCACGTGAAGCAAAACATCGTGGTCCAACCATATTAGAGACGTAATTACATCGCAGAATGTTAACTTTCTGTTAATCTTCTAATTATCTATATTATTTTCAGTTCTCATCTGTTAAAAATATTATATATGTGATACTAAGTATTCCTTCTTCTTCTTCTTCTTCTTCTTCTTCAAGCGCTCCTAGAAGGTTGTATCATTTTGTAATGTGACTTACATTGCAAAATAATAACTATTCTTTACCTTATTTACAGCTGTATTTGATAATAGAAAGCATAATCCCGCAATTCTCTCAATGAAATCTCTTGTAAATATCTTTCAGCCTTTTAAATCAGTGTGAAGTTGTTGGTTTGCTGACGCCAACGTTCACGCACCATAGGCACGCTACTGTTTTCCATGTTTCAACATTTGTTATTCGAACTCTGCAGTCTATATTGTTTAAAGAAGTACAATTGTAATTACTGTTATTGTACATAACACAGTCTTCTGTCCCTAAACGCTGTAATTCCCAACGATGATATATGGATCTGAACTGAGATTTATATGACTGAAGACGTAATTTCTTATTGAATCACTTCAGAGAACAAGTTATTGAAATGTTTCCTAAAAGTTGATAGTAAAATGATATTTACATTACGTACTGATATTGGATTACTAAGAGGTTTTCCCATATTAATACGAACAAAACCTGAATGTTACTGTAGTAATGATTAATAAACGAAATTACGAGTTTTGGCGCACAAGTCCGAGAGAAATTCCTCCGTCCTTTATTACAACATCCAGTCAGAGCACTAGTCGATTCAGTTAGTGCTACTTTCCACGATTGCTATAAAATTGTAACAGCGTCTATCGTTTCTACCTCACTCAACTATATGGCGTCAAGCCTTAGCTTATGTATAGGACTATTCAGAAAATAATATCCGATCGACCGCGAAATGGAGACCACAGTAAAAACCAAAAATGTTTTATTTGCAACAGTTTGCTACACCTTCCACCTACTTCCCTACATAGTCGCCGCTCCGACTTAGAAAGTTGTTGTAGTACAGTATCAACTTTCCAGTACCCTCCTCATAGAAGGCAGCCGCCTGTGCTTTCTGTCACTTCTGTATGCTGGTCTGCAGTTGATTGTCCATGCCGAAACGTTGTCTTCATAACCAGTGGTTCATGTGACCAGGGATGAACTTCAGAAGGAGCCCAGTTTGGGCTGCATGATGGGTGATCAAACACTTCCCATAGGAAACGCTGCAGGGGGGTCCTCATTGCCCTGCAGTGCATGGCCAAGAATTGTCGTGTCGAAGAAAATGCTTGACAGTTACGCTACGTGGGGTTGCATGAAATCAGGCGAAGCAACGCAGTGGGCGTCAATATTTCGAGGGCGACACTATTATTCTAGGCACCTTTGTGTGCTCAGGACTGAAAAGAGTGATGTGATGTGATCGACAGGCATACGGGAGACACTGCCCAATACATCTGTGCAGAGCTTCGTCGAATTTTCACTGTCATTTGCATTGGGCATCTGAGATGTAAAATGTGGGAATAAACTTACGAATCCAACAGCCATAAACGTTGCAAAGTCCAGAAGACTGAGCAATTTCGAAATGCATTGAAGTTAATACTGTATTTATTCCAGCTACTGAATGACGCAGTACTGGTGTTACAGGTACCAAAATCTTGGCAGACGACGGTAAGTGGGCGAGTGCGTCTCAGAGTCCATTGTCTTAACTACTACGCCAGCTCGCTAGGTGGATGATCTTGAAGACCCCATAACGCTGCTGAAGACCTGCCATAATGAAACCAAGATGGGACTGCGGTGGAGCCGGTCCCCGGCAATTTGCCACCGGGAGGAGGGGCGCACATCTCGGCGCGGCGTCGCGCACACCTCGCGAGTGACGTCGTAAAGCGCCGCGACGCCATCAAAGCCCTGATAGAGCGTCGGTCGCCCCCGCGCCTGCTACGTACTGCTTACTCGGCGCGCCGCGGCGCAGCTCTGTGATAAATCGGCGACTATAAATTCCAGGTAACGGCCACGCAATATGCCCAGCCGTTCGCGACTGCTGCCACTACTATATTCGTCTTTGAGGGCTGGTGGTATTCCCAGTCCATAGATTGGGAGCCAGCGCGTCCTCTCAGGAAATCAATAAACTTCGCTCTCCGCCGCAGTCCCACGAACTGCTACGCCGCCGACCCTTATGAATTATTCAGCAGTGGCAAACTGATCCACATTTTACGCGACAGGTCTGCCATATGGTATCACTTCGGCCGTATGTCGTTTTCTCTGCCGTTATTATTTGACGAAGAGTCGTGCCATTCCGATGGTTCTCCGCGAGCTTTTGGAAGAGCAATTCTGTGTTATGTTGCAGCCGAGATCCGTGGTCCGATAAAATACTAATTGCGCTGTATTTAGATTGCTTGCTGAGAACTGTTATAAACCGTATACACATATCCATGCTATTAAGGTCAAAACTTAACCATCATCTTCCTACGAACACGCAAATATGAAAAGCAGGTATTTCATTTCTTAGTTCTGCTACAAACGTAGTAGAAAACCAATTGCATTTACGCGTTAAGTTTCTGTAAATGTCTGTTGCTACAACCAGCTTGAGGGCATAAATCTGAATTTCCTATTTCTGAAAACATATACAAATGTGTGTGAAATCTTATAGGACTTAAGCTAAGGTAATCAGTCCCTAAGCTTACACACTACTTAAGCCATGCCCGAGGGAGGACTCGAACCTCCGCTGGGACCAGTCGCACAGTCTATGACTGCAGCGCCTTAAACCGCTCGGCTAATCCCGCGCGGCTCCAATTTCTAAGGTGATTGGCAATTTATATAAGCTCTGACAAGGGGACCCTCCACACTGCAACTCACGGATTTTGATGCGCTTCAAATATGTTGTACAGGCAGTTACCCTGCGTACCTGGCTATACGATTTTTTAGCGACGGGCCTTACTTTTTGAAAAAATCGATTTTGAAGTTCATTGCGTGCTTTGTATGTATGGATTTCAAGGAAGTAAGCGTAGCGCAGCAGTAAAGGTTCAGGGCTACCGCGCTGGTGGTACCGTGTTCGAATCCCGCTCGTGTAATTTATTTTTCAAAATCGACCGAATTTTTCAATTTTATTTCAAAGAATATCAACAAACAGTGTAAAGAGTGCGAAATCATATAGATATATTCAGTTATTAACTTTTTCAAATGTTCATTCCGTTTGTGGTTCGCATCATATTCTCCCAATTCATCTTCTTTGTTGAAATCTATCAATTCATCATCAATAATGATCTATCTTTCGACCAAGAGATCCTGTATTGCGATACATATCTCATCGCCAGTTGCAACGGAATTGGCAGGCGATGTATTCGTTGCGAGATTCAAATCGCGGAGTAGATTTTCGGCGTATTTAATGGCATTTGTGATTTCCCCTTGTGATTCTTCGTTCAACTCCTGTACTTACGGATCTTCTTCTGGCTGCACTACTGCAGAAACACTTGGTTCTTCCATTTCACAGAATTTTTCTAACACACGGCACTAGCGACGCTTTGCAGGCAGCTGACACTGTAGTTAGATGCGAATGTAAAGGAATGTGACTCGTACCCTCATTGGCCGCAACTGGGAGCTGGGGTTCCCGTTACGGCTAACGGTATTCACGGGAGAGGGGACGATAATGGGCGGAGATCGATTTCAGGTAATACAAGAAGCGACCGTTGTACGAACATTTGGAACTCCAACTGTGAACCACAAACGGAATGAATATTGGAAAAAGTTAATAACTGAATACATCTCTAGAATTTCGCACACCTTACGCTATTTGTTGATATTCTTTGAAATAAAATTGAGAAATTCGGTTGATTTTGAAAAAAAAAAAACCATAGACGAACAGGATTCGAACACAGTACCTCCAGCGTGGTAGCCGTGAACCTTTACCGCTGCGCTACGCTGAGTCGCTCGAAATATATGTAATGTTACGGACATAAAAGCGCGCAATGAACTTCAAAATCGACTTTCTCAAAAACCAAGGCCCGTCTCTAAAAAACCGGATAGCCAGGTACTCAGGGTAAATGCCTCTACAACATATTTGAAGCGCATCAAAATCCGTGATTTACAGTATGGAGGGCCCCCATGTGAGTCGGAATTTGATCAATACATTAGCATTCACGTTTCGAGCATCACGTCCTCGTCCTCTGTCATCACATTAAATATTGTTTGTACTGCAGACGTCTAAGACACATTCTGGGATTGCAGCTGGTGCAGCGCATTCTGAGTGGATTACCGGAAGCACACGGCACTCAAGGAAAATTCGTGAACTCACCTTCCTAACCGCTTGTGCTTGTCACCCTTGACTTGAAATTAGCTGATGAAGACAGCTTGATCTGCGTTTCGAATACTGACGTTTTGAACACATTGTGGTTGATTTGGTAGGTGAAGTAATTATACAATAATGAAGCCGTGGCCATAATGAATAATTTAATCCCTGGGCAAATATAAAGTTAACTTACGAAAAGCTACTTTCATTTAAAATAATGATTGTAATGGTGCAATAAAAAAAATACACAAGACAGCGGCAAAGTTAAGCCACCAGCTACATTACGAGAGAACCCATTACATACCAAATGCGGATGAATATACCACGAAATTGCTATTTTGGATTCAGATATGGTACGCTTTTAAAATTCTTCAGATACTTTGAGAGACCTTGGAGAAGTTATACTGCCACCAAGGTTGGACAGTAGCATTCTCCATCACGCCGAATCATTATAAAAAGAAATTATCGTGCGATATGAAATGTCAGTATTACAAGGCAGTTCTTTTACCTGGAGCAATATGCATCACAAATTTCGAAAAGCACCGCACAGTTGCAGAAATTGAAAAGCAGGAGCGAATAATTCTTAGGAAAATTTGGATACAAAAGAGAACGTACAATATTTACACGCTAACAGATACGTTCACTAACACTGTAAACAAGAGACGCCTCAAATATTATGGCCATATTTATGTAATGGACACCAATACGATCGCCAGAAGAATGCTAAAAATTATTAATGATTAATAGGAAGAACGACTTTTTTCGTTTAACTGGAAGTACGTGTCACAGTCGTGGATTAAAAAAAAAACAAATAAATGTTACTTTTCTGGCAAAGTGGTGCATTACTATATTAGTGCAATGAAAAAACTGAACTATAATTCGCTAAACACATCCATCAAGTAAGGATTCAAAAAAAATGGCTCTGAGCACTATGGGACTCAACAGCTATGGTCATCAGTCCCCTAGAAATTAGAACTACTTAAACCTAACTAACCTAAGGACATCACACACATCCACGCCCGAGGCAGGATTCGAACCTGCGACCGTAGCAGTCGCACGGTTCCGGACTGCGCGCCTAGAACCGTGAGACCACCGCGGCCGGCCATGTAAGGATTCCAATAATTATTTCTTTTATCAGTACTTGTATAATTGAACTCTACAAACTACATGAAATGTGTAAACAAATGTCAGAGATATGATTGAAATTCCCAAATTTTCGGTTAATTAATCCGTTAAACACTTAACACATATTTTTCTGGAACAATCCAGGCATATAGACTACCAGAATTGACACACTTACATGCAGTGTTCCCGTTGCTTTGCTAAGAACAAAGGCTACACTTCCTCTTTCTTTCCAGTTTGTCGCTCTTCACCCTCCCTTCCTTCTTCCTTGAGTCTTTTCCACGGAAATTTTGAATTACTGTCTTCAGATCTCGTCTGAAATTGGAGATACGTAGTCTGTTTTCAAGATGGTGTCTCATTAGGCTTACAGACAGTTCTTGACGAATCTGTAGCTGGAGACACTCCTACTGAGTATTTTGCACATTTCTGATCCATTATGTCCACTCCAACCTTGATGCTCTTGTAGAAGAATACAATTTCAGGTTTCCTAGGCACTTCATCCATCCCATTAGTAGTACCACTGCCTTGTTCTTTCTTGTGACTAAGGACAAAACGCTAATTTTATCACTGAATCCATTAAGAGAAGATGCAACAGCCCTGTTGTTAGAAGACTAGATTCAGTAGAAATGTTTAGTTAATTTATCTTCGTTGTTCCTACATTTGTTACCCCTTCCTCTGAAGTTCTCTAACCGGTTCTACGGAGGGAAACCAATTGTACATGGTTGTATTTCTGCTGCTGTTTACAACTGGCTACACTAATCGAGAAACTAATTGCGTAGAGAACAAGGATTTCTGTCCTCATTGCTCAGTCCAGCACCGCTAGAACCCTTACCAATATATATGCAGGCATTGTATATGATGTGCACGGAAATCTGTTAGACAGAAGGTTTCTATTACCTATTAACTGTTCCTGGCCACACATTTCTGTGGCTCAATGTAAAAGAAAGAAAACAGAAAGCACACGTTTCTGACTTGTACGAGAATTGTATATACGTTCTTTATCCATCATCTCTTCTCCCACTCTACGTCAATTTTCTCCCCCCACCCTCTTCTCTCTCCATCTCCTCCTGTCAGCTATTTCTTTCCATCTCCTCATTTCCGCATTCTATCTCCATACCCCTCCCTCCAACTCCACCCCCCCCCCCCCCTCCCCGCCCCGACCTTGAGCTCTGTTTGTTGTTACTGCTTATTCAGATTTTGAAGCATTATTCTAATCATAAGCCGATGAGCCATAAATACAACTTTCCTGTTTGCTAACAATGTTTCAATGTACATTAGAGTATTGTGTAAGAATTTAAAGTAAATCAGTCAAGAACTTTTCGGGATTTTTCGTAATAACGATTCCCTTCATATATTACATCCTTATTTATATATTTTAGATATCCAGGAATTGTTGTGCACCCAAAGTTTTACCTCCAGACTTCGAGCAGGTGGATCCACCCCAGGTCTACCAAATGATAGGTCTAGCCACGAACAATATTCCCTGATGTACAGCATTCTGGGTCCAGCCCGAACAATATTCCCGGGTGTATAGCTGGCGGATCCACCTTTCGCACGATACCTCGAATCACATGTCGGTGGATACATACAGATTATTATCCAGGAATATTTTTTGCATAGATGTATCCATCCCAACCGTCATCCAGGACTCCGTGCAAGTGGAGCCATTCTGAATGTACAGCTTCATGGATTCAGTCTGAATAATGCTCGCTGTTGTGCAGCATGCTTGATCCAGCCGGGACAATGTTGCCAGATGTGTCGCTGGCGGATCTGCTTTTCTCACGGTGCCTTGTATCACATGAGGATGGATCCATACATATAATTAAGTATGAATTTTTTGTGTAGATGGATCCGTCCAACCGTTGTCCAGGCTGTTTGGGCTGATGGATTCGACTCGGACATGATGCATGTTGGATCCTCATCTAATATAATATTCCCGGATGTATTATCCTGTACCTACTGCTGGGAAGTCCATCATTCGAATACATCCCCGAATCAATCCTAGAACACAGCCGCCAACGCCTCCGCTGCCGCTGCCGCAGCCGCCGCCACCCCTGTCACCAACGACGACTGCGGCGTCGGTGAAGGGAAGGAATGGGGGTCCCTGCTGGAAGGCAACATCCAAAGTAGCGTAACCGTGTATTTATAGCAGAATAACATCAACACATCTGGCAGAGTATCAAGGTACTGCATCCTACCATTACCGAATATTCCATTAAAACTACATTCTTCCATAACATGTACACTTCCAGCTTAAAATATAACATTTAATCGAACTTTAGGAGTCCAGATAAGAGGTCACGACCAATTCCATCGGAGCTAATATTACCCAACAGCACTAGAGAAACTGCGGAACAATCTTCGGATACATATCCGGTGATTTTATAGGCCTGGTAGACAAGCAACGTCTCCTAAACATGTCAGGAAGACGGTATTAATTCTATATTGCAACGGCTAGGCCTTCTGGAGCAGATGCGAAGTTGTCATTTGCATTCTCAGATTTATTCTCACTAGAATTTTCCATTCTGATTTGCTTACAACGAACTGACAGTCATCTGGATCTGCAGAATGGAATACTACATATACAGCACATTGTTTCATAAACCATAATAGGTCCTGAAATGTTCAAATGTGTGTGAATCCCTTGAGACCAAACTGCTGAGGTCATCGGTTCCTAGACTTACACACTACTTAAACTAACTTACGCCAAAGACAACACGCACACCCATGCCCGAGGGAGGACTCGAACCTCCCGACGTCACATGGTACCTCTAACCGCGCGGCCACTCCGCGCTGCATAATACGTTCTGATTGTGTAAGTGGAGTATCAAGGTATTACATCCTTCCTTCACCGGATAATACTTTAAATCTGAAGTCTTCCACACCATCTAGACATACAGTTAAAAATATAACACTTACGAATTCTAATTTCAGGAGTCATAACCATAAAAAATACTTCATGATCAATACCATATGATCTAGCACTGCGCCCCTCTTCTCCCCGCCCCCCCCCCCCCTCTACCGCCCCAAATTGACAAGTTCCAGAATGATCTTAGTGGTACATATACGAAAACTTAAATAGGTAATGGTCTAGGTCTGTTCAAAGGCATAATTTATTCTATATCATAACAAATCAGAACCTCTAGAGCAGGTAGCTATTCTTTGCATTCTAAATATATACTCTCACTGGAATTTTTCATGCTGATTTGCTTACAACGAATAGACTCACCTGTTTTGTAAACCCTCGTCGCCAGTTTCTGTAAAGGTCTCATCGCTACTGCTGTGGAGGTCGAGTTTGTGAGTTCGTGAAACGGCCTCTGGTGCAGCACACCGCTATGACCATTTCTCCCTGTCACTATTACACAGCTGTGTCCCAGGATCAGGTAACAGAATAGGAGAACGAAGGTTCTACAATACTCCAACAAATAAGTAACGAAGTCACACAGATGAGTTAAAAGCTTTACTTATCTTGAAGTGTGTAACACAAGAAAGGCCCTCAGTGGCTAAGTGTATATAACCGTAGGAAAACTTCACAGTACATAGTAAATGCAATTTACAACTGTCTGTTCACTTCTAAGAGTTCATTGTACGACGTTCCCTGTCTAAATCAGACCTGGACGATGATATATAACCAAGTGGGCGAGACCCGCTCTTCTATCTTCCGAGCAGGCTTCTGTCCGTTGTCGTCCGGCCATCGGTGAACTGTACTCGGCCGGGAATTAATCGAGGCGAAGTCGATATCGACATCCTCAAAGCCGCCCCTGGCGCTGGTGGAACTCGCGCAAGTTGCGAATCTCTAAGACACAGGCACCGGCTCGCATTTTACTGCGCCTGTGGTGCTTTTGCTCTGGCTGTGTCTTGTTCGGACGGCACAGCAGCCGGGATGTACAACTTCAGAACTCTCAGTAGCCCTTTTGGTATTTTGTGTAACACTTTTTGAGTAAATTTTGGTAGGTAGTGCATGTGTTTCTACCTACTGATAACTACAATAGTCCTCCGAATGGTGAGAGGTCTATCCCACGTCGCTATATGTCAATTCGGTATTATCGTGTAAGTCAATCCCTGAAAAGCATATTTCGACGTTAAATAATAGAAACCATAGCGATGTCGTTCCATAACCGATTATTCGACTCTGTTGTCAGGAATACAAGTGACTCTTCACATGTCACCTACATGTACCTTAGTTCCCACAGTGCTGTTTGGCCCTTCCACACAGGTTGCAAGGCCCAGCTCAACTGCACGTCTTTGATTATTTTTCGAAATGTGCAGTTACGCGATTCATTCCTTGATATGAACAAATGGGGAGCATCCTCACGCTAAGTTGTCAGTTGCGTGCAATCTCTAATAGGGTGTAATGTACCGAGAGAATTAATATCGTGTGGGAGAGAATGGAGTAATTTTTAAGCTTTCCTGAGTTGGTGGAAGATGCTTTCAGGCAGACCCGATGCCGAAGCAGAGTTCGCCTGCTGCAGTCAGCCCAGCAAGACAGTGACCGCTGGCGAGGAACACCTTGGGCTTTTGGCCTTTGCGTTCAACTGCCGGCGGTGGCACCTTCCTTGATCTCCGGATGTACTCTCGCAGAAAGCTGCTTTTCAACGTGAAACTCGTGCCGTGAACAAAAGGGCATGGCTCGACGCCACAAGATGTGAACGTTTCCAATAACAATTTGCGGAAACCACCACCAAATCCTGGGTGAATCGCCGCACAGTGGGGCCAAATCCCAAAATACTGGCCAAAAGACGAAAAATAAAGTTCAAGTTCCGGTAATTTCTGGTCGCGGGTTACGTTGGGCAAGGGTCCTAAGGTCGAATTCCTGTCGCCAGAGCCCCCTAGTCTGTATACCTGCTATTGTAGGTCAGTTGAAATAGAACACTTCAACAAATGGAGAGGTGTCGCACAATGAGAAGATATTTCAATGATACAATCAACAGGACGCCAAATCTCTAAAAATCAATCGGTTTCAATTCTTAAGGATGTAATCAACAGCCACAAGTAAGTACAAAATCAATGTGCAACATAAAATTAATAATAATAGTCCATGCGTTAACAATGAATGAATCATTTATGCGTAAATGAAAGGAAAATTACAACGGAAAATTTTAAACACCACGATAAAAGTTCTGCAGAGTTCAACGGTATGACCGATCGCACGTTGTAGACGGAACTATTATTGAATGAAAAAAATTAAAACTTACTACATCTAGCTGCAATTGTGTCATTGGTACGAATTCTTGCAGCGGTAAACATAGTTAGCTGAATTTCAACATCAGCGAAGCGGAATGTTGCTCTTTTTCTTGAATTAATCTGCGGTCTTCATTGTATTTCCAGTTCTATGATACGTAATTCACTTTTATGAGTATGCTCTTCCACTTTTCAAATAATATTTTGTACTAATGAATAATAGTAACGAGGTTAAATATTGAATTATCCATTTATATGGATATATTTTCCAACTTCAGAATCTGTCGCTGATGAAGGTGAAGCGTATGGCCTGACAAGAGGGGAAGTTTTTTCGATATTGGAATGTCATCTGAATGAGGATGTGACTGAATTGCATGCAGTGATCGAAAATTTAATGTCTGCTAAATGGCAACGCCCCTTCCCTCTATCAGACAACGTAAAATTTGTGCTCCGCAAGTTGTTGCATGCCTTACATAAAAAATGGCACCAATTATCGACAAATGAAGGCAAATTTCTGAAAAAATATTCTGAATGGTTGAGTGTGTTCGTTTCTTTCGAAGAAACTAAACAACCATCGGAAAAATCCCGTAATTTCGGTTGGCCTTCTTCAGAATTTCATGGGTCTAGAGTTTATTTCCGCAGTGTAAATTGTCATATCAAGCTAAGCTCAAATGTTATCCGCCGAAGTCAGATATTTCTGTTACTGAATGTAGTGCTGATGTAGAACTGCAGGCTTTGCTGAATGACGCAGCTGATAGGATATTATTAACACAAATGGGTGTTGTCATAAGCATGTCTGCTGAAAATGGTCGCAACCTGAAATTAATTTGTAAGTGGGGCTGCAAACAAAAGGTCAACAGTGATGTTGAAAGCAAGTCCGATGCTAATATTTTTTTACCACAATCATTCCTCTGCAACTTTTATCAGACGACCAAGAAACAAACGCAAAGATAGTTGTATGCAAAAATCCGAGCAAGTACAGTAAACTCCAGCGATACAAAAGTTGAATCAACTGATTATGAATTAACTTATTCTTCAGATGACGATCTATGAATTTTGAATCAATCGATTGTATGTTTGACTGTATTATACAACGTATGCCAAAACGGCCTTGCTGTGCTAGTACTGCGAACGGCTGAAAGCAAGGGAAAACTACAGCCGTAATTTTTCCCGAGGGCATGCAGCTTTACTGTCTAAAGGGAAATGGATAGGTTAAAGTTAGATATAGTGGGAATTAGTGAAGTTCGGTGGCAGGAGGAACAAGACTTTTGGTCAGGCGAATAGAGGGGTCTCAGGACTGAAGACCACAACAACAACAACATATGCACATATTTTGTATTTTCTCTATAAAATTGATTAATGTCAAATTCGCCATTTTGTTTTTATTTCAGATTTTGACTTCCGATTCATAATCAGCGACTCCGAAAACCCCCGGATACTGACTTTCATCCGAACTTATAACGTTTTCGACTTTCTGCCAGCTTTTTCGGATTTGGCCCCTCTGTGCGCCGGTGTGGCGGCCTGCACACATAAAGCTCCAAACAGGTTCCGTTAGCGCCAGGAATGCAGAGAGGCTTCAAGAATAAGCTCTTCACAGCAGCTGGGAATGGCTAGAAGAAAGTGACGTCAGTTACAGATCTCCACCTTCGGAAGAACTGGAGGTTGCGGTGGGCGGGTATGAATTTTTGCGCGTTATGTTTGATCACTGTCTCTCGTCTTACTGTGCACTACAAAAGTTCCACACATCTCAGTACGGCGTATGATCACCATCCCGCTTCTCTGCATACGTAGATACTGTTCACACGGCGTTAAAAGCAGCGTTGAAGAAACCCACCGTCAATACTTACGTTTGCAAGGTCCGCGTAAACTCTGGTAGCAAGCTATCCTGTAATATCTTATAACAATTGTCGGGTGGAAGGCAATTGAATCATCTCTTTAGAAAAATGGCAAAATTCTGTAATGAGTTCTTTTATTTCTTTAGGCTCAAAATTAACACTTGCCGTCAGCCCATATTTAATTAATAATGTCACTGTCCTCAGTTCACAGTTCACAAAATCCAGTACACTCACAAGGCAGCCAGAGATGCACAAAAGTCTGACCCGAATTATTATACGATTTACAGTCACTACTCTGCTACAATATACGAGTTTCACATTCGGTCTTTTTCACTGGATTTCTAATATACAAACTGCTCGCCAACTATTACATAAACAGGAATGAAACATGCCACCCGGAATTCTACATAGGCAGAAAGACCACATGCATTCATCCTTCCTACTGACTACTTCAGAAAGCTCAGATTTTCACAATCTGTCCGTAAATACAACTGCTTTCACTGCAATACAATCTGGACGTGAGAAACCAGTAACTTCTTCATTTCACTCATAAACATGACCTGCACGTCCGATAGCTAGCCAGCGGCTCCTCCAATGCTGCTCCATCCACAGCCTAGAACTACCCGGCAGTGCACGGAACTGCTAAACTCTGATTCGTTGACCAAAATGACCAGCCAATCAAAACAGTCCTTCGAGTTCTTTTTCGTACAAAAACCGTCTTACACCAATCAACATTCACAGATGCATTTACGTCTCTTCATCATACAATAATAAAATGTTTAACAAAACCAAACGAAAACTAATCTTTAAATAACTTTAGAAAACTATTACTCTGCAAATGGCTATTCTGGCTGCCCCTTACAAAAGCCAGTACACTTAGACATACGTCATCAGCAATGTAGGTAAAACACAACTTTCCCACGACACAGTTACGTAATGGTATTACATAAATTTAATCTTGAAATTCAACGTATGTCCCACATACCCACTCTCACTCACTCTCATTTACTCCCATAACAATATTAGACACAAATAGTAATTTTGTCTGATTTTTATATTACGAAAATGCAAAGTAGTTAAACGTTTTTAATATGAAATTCCAAATAAATTGACCTGACATTTTGTGGGACTCTAGTAATGATTCCAAATGATACTAAAAGACAAACTGTTAGGAATCCTAACTGATTTTAATCTTCCAATTGTCGGTTTAGGGTGTTTTAGGTAATTTTCTCTAACTCTGAAAGTATGCAAGCTAGAAATCTGAGATCTTTACATGATCTTCTTTTTAATAACAATGGACTTTTAACTAAATTGAATAATATTTAATATAGTTTATTTAGATTCTTAGAGGCCTGAATATTCTGTCGCTCGAACTGACACGGTACCGCTTACCACGGCTAGGCTAGCGACAGGTGCGAATGAGTCACGCTAAGATACAAGCGGCTGTTTCAATCGCCGCCAACGGCTCCAAAGCTACGAGCCGTACTGCAAAGTAGTGCAATAAATGCTATTGCTTATTGACAAGTGACGTTACAAGGGAAGTTCATTTATTGGCAGGAAAATTAACAGAGGATGATGTTGGAAGTTAAGTGTGCTAAGATTGGTGATTTAACTGATGAACGACCACGATTGACCAGCTTCCGACCCAGTGAAGCAGAAACTCGCTTTACGCTGTGGAAGTGCAGTTCTCGGAGACTTGCTTCGTGACTGTCGCGCCCTGCGCAGTATTTTTGATAGACGTTTTCTTGTGTAGTCATCCGGGCAATACATATAATTTTCGGGGACACGCGTCGATCAGTCTCCACTGCAAGGGCTACCTGTTTGGAGCTCAGGCGACTTCATCTCGTAGCCGCCATCAGCGAAGCGCCCAAGTGCAGTATTTGGTCGGTAATAGACGCATCTCCGGCGTGTGGTGTTCGTTGTTAGAGCTTCCAGAATAACAGCTAAGGGTTTTTTAAGTGTTGCACTCAGCATACCACTTCACCTTCATACGTAGTAGCGGCGTACAGTACCCGATTTACGATTGCTTAACTCAATTCATCATTTATTCTGCACCTTTTGCCTCCTCATTTGCAGTGAAGGAGTCTCACTGTGTTTTGTGCAGTATAAATAGATAGACGGACTTGCCGACTGCTCAGTCACTTATTCTCTGTTTGCAGAATATTTTATCCTTTTGTCATGACAATCGTTGTTCTGGTAAAATATTACTTTGAACTAATATATGTTTAAAGACAATAACTAAATAGTGTGATGGTAGGATTGCATTTATCAATTCATCAGACAGTCCTATCTTAATTCCTACCAATCACTATTTTAGAGGGGATATTTTTTTATTAATCAATCTATTAGGTTACCATGTGAAGCTAGCCCCCCATGCAGGTCTCACAATAGGGAGAAATTAAAATAGGGGAGTGTGTTGCGCTGATTAATGTGAGATATTTTTGGTGAAATTTGCGTGAGATCATCACACTTGCATCATTTGCATTCCGAGTCGGTCCTCACTGAAACGAAGCTACGGCTAGTTTTCATCTCTACTTGAAAAAAGACAATCAGGAGATATAACGGTTTATAAAAAAATGTGTTACAGCGACGAAACAGTCACTACTACGAAGTTGGCCAGCAACCGTATAAAACACGTTGATGGATAACTGTCACTGTATATTTGCCTGTGATCGTTTTTTCCTAGTTTAATCGACCGAATAAAATCTTGCAGTGCAGGTAGACTCTGGTACCATTCATTCCAAAAGTGTTAGGCTTCAATTTCACCCGATTTATGCGTTGTCGGAGCCGTAGTGATATGTGAGAGGCGGATTTGCGGTAGAATCGTAATGTTCAACCTCTGCTGGTATTGCTACAAAGAGCACAGATATGGATTGCTTTTGTTACTAAATAATACTTTTCTTGTTAACAAGACTATGCAGCAGCTCATAGATATTGTCTGCTTCGTGTTCGATAGGCGATGCGCTTGTAGCTTTATCTAGGATGCCCTAGAGATTACCGGCATCGCGTGGGCGATCCACGGACCCCGTTTCTTTCCAAAGGTCGCTGGCGCATTTATCTTAAGAGGCGAAGGCGTAATTGGTCTTTGGAGAATCGGTTTATCGGTATATGGTACTCAGTCTCTAAGGTCGCATTTTATGGTATCGTGACCTCTGCGAGTCTGTATATGACTTTGTACGTAGGAAGAGTTTATTTTTTTTATGCTGGAGTGTCTCGTTCCGTGGACGATGTGTATTATTATTATTTCTGCACCTATTTACGAATCTTATAGTGATGTAATATTGCTAGAGTTACATGTCTGACGGATCTAGCCTACCGTCGACCTGGTCCTAAGATTGTATTTGCTCGCTAAATTTTTTCCCCCATGTACTAAGTATGTATCATGCGTAGTGGGGAGAACAAGTCTGCTCCACCAGTCCTGCTTTCGTTTGCAGGATAGTCATTATTACTGCACCTATGCGTTTTCATCGCAAATACAGCAGTGTGTCGACTGTGCAGCTCTTGTCTTTGGAATTCTGTGGATCATTCGAAATTACACATCATATTCTGATTTTCTCGTGGTTAGTATGGGAGGCTTACGTGGCATATACGTGAAGGGTTTATTTTGTTACGAGTCTTCATTCCACATGAAAGACAGCCTAGCTGGAAATGGAGTCACCCATGCTGGTTTCAAAATACGACGGTTGGAATAACAGAGTATATTTTTAGCTGGTTCAGAAAGAGAGGATGGGCGGCGAGATGTTCTTGACGCTTAAATTGTTAGCACTGGTTATCCGCGGATTTCCTCTGGTGAGTGAGTAGGTGTCTACGAGTTAGAACTGGTTTGTCTGGGTGTTCCATAGATAAATTACAGAGGAGCGGGTACGTGGAGAGCTTGGCGCTTAAACTGTTAGCAGCGTCAACAAGTTACAATACGTCAGCTTCAACAAGTTATGCAAAAGCGTCAACAAGTTACAATACGTTTTGGTGTGGCGAGACTCCCTCTGCCTGCAAGATTGAGCACAATTTGCGACAGCTACTAAGTCGAAGGTGATTACACATACAAGTATATTGTGCAAGTTTCTGTACCACTCCTGGGGAGATGCAATGGTCTAGTGTTAGGCAGACATGTGGAGCACTGCTATTCGTGACCTGTTGGCCACAATCGTACGAGGAGTCCCACAGCGTATCGGCATTATCCAGAGAATACAGGTGAGGAGTTCCTCGCAATCCAGGTGTCTTCCAGTCTTTGATATTCCCACCAACGTCCTAGGATCTGTCTGCCGTTACTACCGCGGGCGGGATATCTTTAGGCCAGCAATGTTGGGCACCTACCGCAACTTCTCTGTTGCTGCTGGGCACTGCATCCGCAAGCATCGGTGTTGGTGACTACGTCCATTGACGTCGGAGTCTGAAGGTTGATCTAACCTCCAGCAGGTGAGATGATTTTCACAGGGGTTGTTGAAGATACTGCTCGCCTGTCTCTAGATGAATATTTTTGTAGCGCTGTGCTACATGTAAAGTATCTTTGCTTGGAAGCATTAGAATTTTACTAATGACTTTACATAATCCAGTAGTGTAGTGTGGTATTTCATATACAATATATTTGGCTTCAGGGTTTTCTATGATGCGGCTATTTCTACCAAGGTGTTCGTTTTTAAAACTGTGACACCACACATTAGAAATGGACTGACGGCTTAGCAATTATACTTAAATCTGGACCAAGCTGAGAGCATCATGACGTAGACGCGACGCAACGTGACACGACACTTTGGCCTGACGTCGTGACACTATGTTTACACATAATTCACGTAATAGGGTACAAAGCTCAAAATTGTGGAAAATACGTAAAACTGCGGTAACTTACACAGGGTGATGTGGAAATATGACCTATTTCGAATGATTTCCGAGATAGAACACTTTTAATGTACATTTCTATTTATTTTCTGTATCATTCATTGCCCTCGTTTACAACGTACCACAGAGGTATAGAGGAAGTTGAGTCGAAAATACAGGACGCTTGTGGCCTATCAAATAGGAAAACTACCTCAAGCTGGTCTACAAAAAGTACCTATGCTACAGCGCACGCGCATCGCTCGGGATTTTCCATATTCTCGCGATCTCATCCCGCAAACTGTTAGTCCTAGACAAAATATAAATACGGCCTTTTTTCATAGAAAATTTAATTTAGTTTAACTGTGTACTGGGACAAGTTTTCGTTGGAGGGCGCTGTTTCCGAGTTATTCAAGAAAAACCTACAAAGGTGATATTAAACGTGTTCTGTTTCGGAAACCATTCGCAATAGTACATATGTCACTACGAAGTTTTTTGTTCAGAATCACTACTACTATCACGCCCCAAGGCATCTAACTTTCCTCCTGACTCACCCTGTATATCGTTTTCCTGAGTAGGGCCTTTGCTGGTGCTTCAAAATATTAAACGAATAGACCTCGAGTGACATAATTCGATATGAACAAACAGACTCGGCCTGTCCTTATGGTGTCCAGCTCCAGTGTATCCCAGATACCAAAGATGGAGTTGGGAGGGTGCTCCTTACGACCAACGACATCTAAGTCATCATTGTCATTGCCTGAGAGTATCATGAGGTCGACGCGACTTCGCGGATAGTCTTGTGTAATTGAAAAAAAAATGCAAAATAGTTGAAAACCCAGTAAAAATACGTGAAATTGAGGATAATACGAGAAATACTTAAAACTGAGAGTAATTAAATATCTGCCTAGGTGAGGTCTCTGCTGGTGCCAATGTCATGCACAAATAGACCTAGAGTGACGTAATATGTTGTAAACAGATAGATACAAACTCTCCCTATGCTCCAGAGAGCTTCCGGTTATAAAGCAGGAAAATTCTGGAAAACGGATACCATTTGAGAAACTAAAAAAAATACTTAAAATACCTAAAAATGAGAGCACTTACATATTTGTCTGCTTGCAGCCTCTGCTGGTGTCACGCGATATTGGTATCAAATTCTTGTGACATGACTTAACGTAGTATTGTTATTAACAAAGAGACATACCCTCTCTCTACGCTGTTCAGTTCCTTAGTAACCCATCCCACCCAGAAGCTGTGGAGGGGGTGCATGATACTCATTGGTCCAGATGGGAGGGGAGGGGGATACCTCCATTTTTATGTCACATGACAGAATTGCCTGAATGATTCCCCATGGGTGACTTCGATCAATTCGTGGTGGTTCTCCGTGGGAGAGGGAGTGGGGAAGCAAGGAGACCAAGCGGGTAACCTAACACCTGGTGTGTCATATGACATCGGATGCGATAAGATCGTTACTTCGGCCAGAACCCGCCCTGTTATCCTACTGACGCTTTTGAGACTCCTGTGAAGCAGAAAGAACGAACACGGTTGATTGTGGAACTGTAAATAATCACTCGCACGAACTCTGCTCGAGAATACAGACCAAATTACAAAAACAAACACGAAACAAACTACATGGTGTTGAGATGAAGTTGATAGATGGTAAAGTTATTAAAGGGGAAGGGGATCCAGATAAAATGATGCCTCCCTGAAGGTGAAAGCAACAACTCTTCCGAATTATATGTGAGTTACTGACCGAGATTGTGGAGCGCAAGATGAACGTCAATACGACATAGGTTGGTTGAAATACAAGGCTGCAGGTCATGTGGACTCGCTGCGTTGAAGACTAAGTCCTCAGACAAAGACTGCTAACAGGCCAGAGCTGCAGATATGGTTAATCAATAAACTTCCCAACGGGTGATGTGGACACTGGCCGTAAGTGCGCAACGGCGAAGCCCGTGGCCGGCGAATCAACATCATCATCATCATCATCGTTTTCCAACTCGAGTTTCCTGGGTGTGGTGTACAAGCGCTTACCATCTCCTTCTGTCTGACACGTGGGCCGAAATGCACAGAGCTCACGGTTGGCACGCCGAAAAAACCAAGACTGTCCTCTGTGGCGGCTGTCCTCCAATTTGCCGAACATACGGCGTACCTCGACCTAACTGCCCACACCATCCTCCACGGTGTACATATACCAAATGTCCCACGAAAATCTGTCCTCTCTTCCCTCCTGGACACCATATCCACTTGGAGTTGCCCAAAATTCGACATAAAAAAGTTTTCTGCGTATTGCACCGCATCATAATGTATAAAACTACAGCAGCAGTAGTTTTATACATTATGACGCAGTGCCATACCCAGAAAACTTTTATGTCGACTGACTTTGTCCGCGGAAGGCTACGCAATTATATTTCCAAAAATTGTCCGCTCCAATGCTGAAGCTGCTCGCGCAAATTGCACAAATGACGTACTTATAACACAGTGCCTAGATATGGCTTAGCGGTATTCCACCAATGAGAAAGATTTCCCTCTAAATCTATGCTACCTTAAAACTGAAAGATTGCCCCCTAAATCTATGCTACCTTAAAACGAACATAGTCTCGGCAGCAAGAAACTTCTTTTTTTGTAGTTACCCCTTTCGGTCTTTGTTAGACCATCTTCAGATCTCATAGAACGATGGTAGGCGGTGGCGGTCAATGCTAGAGGCGTTATGACTTCACGAATACTGCCTGCAGTTAACATTCATGAATGAGATTTTCACTCTGCAGCGGAGTGTGCGCTGATATGAAACTTCCTGGCAGATTAAAACTGTGTGCCCGACCGAGACTCGAACTCGGGACCTTTGCCTTTCGCGGGCAAGTGCTCTACCGTCTGAGCTACCGAAGCACGACTCACGTCCGGTACTCACAGCTTTACTTCTGCCAGTATCTCGCCTCCGTCCTTCCTGAGACAGAAAAAATCTAGTCCCAAAACTGTTACTGCTAGCGGCATGTAAACTCCGTCATTCCCTGTCATACCTACAATTACTAGTCCTGATGGCTGATTATGTAGCTGAGATGTCTGCAGTGTCTCTGGAGCGACCATTTAATTAGCAAGGGGTGGAAATTGGCGTGCCCAACATATCTTCAGTGTGACATATGGAAGTTTGGGTGGTAGAGCACTTGCCCGCGAAAGGCAAAGGTCCCGAGTTCGAGTCTCGGTCGGGCACACAGTTTTAATCTGCCAGGAAGTTTTAACATTCATGAAGTCGTAACATGTCCTCTCATTCACCACAACTGCCTACCATAATGGTATGAAGTCTGAAGATTAAAACAGACCAAAACCGGTAACCTAAAAAAAAAAAGATTCTTGTGGTCGAGACTGCTTATGTTAATTTTAAAGTAATAAAAGAAAACCGCTGTTCTCCAAAAGAAATTATCTCAAAAATTATTAAAACCTGTGCTCTGCATAACTAAACTTGTGACACAGAAACCTGAGGTGGACATTATACCTCTTGACCGCAGGCTGCTGGCCACTGTTCTGCTGAAGATGGGCCGCCCCCATGGGCCGACTTTATGGGGAGAGGCCTCTGCCTGCACTTACAAACAAAGTGGTTGTGGAGGCCCGGATGCTTTCCTGGAAGAGCCTACAGCTGTTTCTTTGACTTCCGCCGCCCTGACCACGTCCCCCTTCCGTCCTTCCTGAGACAGAAAAAATCTAGTCCCAAAACTGTTACTGCTAGCGGCATGTAAACTCCGTCATTCCCTGTCATACCTACAATTACTAGTCCTGATGGCTGATTATGTAGCTGAGATGTCTGCAGTGTCTCTGGAGCGACCATTTAATTAGCAAGGGGTGGAAATTGGCGTGCCCAACATATCTTCAGTGTGACATATGGAAGTTTGGGTGGGTCTGGGAAGCGTGCAAGGATGGCCAAAGTAGTAAAGGTGACGACTCGCGATAAGTGAGTCCCATCTAGCACAAATTTTCGTATCTCACTAACAGAGTATACCTAATGCAGCTTAGGCAATGACACTCACATTCTGTGAAGCTATTTCGAATTTTGTATGGCTGTCGATGGTCAACAATGTCCATTCTTTGAGCTATGTGGGTGAACTGTATATGTTTTCAAAAAATGGTTCAAATGGCTCTAAGCACTACGGGACTTAACACCTGAGGTCATCAGTCCCCTAGACTTAGAACTACATAAACCTAACCAACCTAAGGACATCACACACAACCATGCCCGTGGCAGGATTCGAACATGCGACAATAGCAGCAGCACGGTTCCGGACTGAAACACCTAGAACCACTAAGCCACTGCTGTTTTCATCACTTGGGGAAACATCATCAACAGTTATGTACTGAGAATGCTGCAAAAACATTACTGAAGGAATTTGGAAGCGATAAATTACTTCATTATCTTTCTAAAACTAAGATTGCATGTCACTCTCACTTCTAAGTTGGTGTTATGCCACTTCATGTTCTTAGGGAATATGATCTTTATTGCTATTTTGACTTCATACATTATGATGAAATGGTGGTCAGTAGTTAATGCTCTTGTTTGCATGCTCTAGGGAAGGAACAACAGTACGCTTTACCTGCATTCAAGGGTATAGGGTGCCGATTTAAATTACTGCAGTAAAAGCACATGGCGACGGTGGGCCGAGGGAAGCGCGTTTTTTTCTGCGGAACCTGGGTGGAAACATTTCTGGACGGCCGAGTTTCATGGTCTCATTGTGCAGGCACATTGGTTGGCGCTGGTCGGGAGGCAGCCACATCCAGGTAGACTGACTAGCGCATGAAGTCGCCGCTGCAGTGGCCAGCACATTGTATACAAGCAATAAAGCAGAGGATGGGCCCTTGTTAGGCAGGAAGCCAACAAGAGAACTGCGAGCGTTCTGCGAATTTCCATGGAAGGCCACTGGGGCCCAGACGTTCAGACTCTGTTACAAAACATATTTGAGAAAGCATGAGGCTTTTAGCAAGTTTATGACCGTTCTTTGGAAACTTTGAAATGGACACAACAACAACAGGGGAGATAACAAGCTTTTATGGAGGGATGTAGTTCCATCCTGGTCATGTTTTTAGCAATAGACATGGAAAACACATGGGAAAGAGGCTGCGAAGCTGAATCTTTTTTTCCTTTTCTCCATATTAACTTTTGGGCCTTGCCGTTGGTGGGGAGGCTTGCGTGCCTCCGCGATACAGATAGCCGTACCGTAGGGTGCAACCACGACGGAGGGGTATCTGTTGAGAGGCCAGACAAACGTGTGGTTCCTGAAGAGGGGCAGCAGCCTTTTCAGTAGTTGCAGGGGCAACAGTATGGATGATTGACTGATCTGGCCTCGTAACACTAACCAAAACGGCCTTGCTGTGCTGGTACTGCGAACGGCTGAAAGCAAGGGGAAACTACGGCCGTAATTTTTCCCGAGGGCATGCAGCTTTACTGTATCATTAAATGATGATGGCGTCCTCTTGGGTAAAATATTCTGGAGGTAAAATAGTTACCCCATTCGGATCTCCGGGCGGAGACTACTCAAGAGGATGTCGTTATCAGGAGAAAGAAAACTGGCGTTCTACGGATCGGAGCGTGGAATGTCAGATCCCTTAATCGGGCAGGTAGGTTAGAAAATTTAAAAAGCGAAATGGATAGGTTAAAGTTCGATATAGTGGGAAATAGTGAAGTTCGGTGGCAGGAGGAACAAGACTTCTGGTCAGGTGACTACAGGGTTATAAACACAAAATCAAGTAAGGGTAATGCAGGAGTAGGTTTAATAATGTATAAGAAAATAGGAATGCGGGTAAGCTACTAGAATCAGCATAGCGAACGCATTTTTGTGGCCAAGATAGACACGAAGCCCACGTCAACCACAGTAGCACAAGTTCATATGCCAACTAGCTCTGCAGATGACGAAGAAATTGAAGAAATGTATGATGAAATAAAAGAAATTATTCAGATAGTGAAGGGAGACGAAAATTTAATAGTCATGGGTGACTGGAATTCGGCGATAGGAAAAGGGAGAGAAGGAAGCGTAGTAGGTGAATATGGGTTGGGGGTAGGAAATGAAAGAGGAAGCCACCTGGTAGAATTTTGCACAGAGCACAACTTAGCTAACACTTGGTTCAAGAATCATAAAAGAAGGTTGTATACATGGAAGAAGCGTGGAGATACTGATAGGTTTCAGATAGATTATATAATGGTAAGACAGAGATTTAGGAACCAGGTTTTAAATTGTAGGACATTTCCAGGGACAGATGTGGGCTCTGACCCCAATCTATTGGTTATGAACTGTATATTAAAACTGAAGAAACTGCAAAAATGTAGGAATTTAAGGAGATGGGACCTGGATAAACTGACTAAACCAGAGGTTATACAGACTTTCAGGGACAGCATAATGGAAAAATTGACTGGAATGGGGGAAAGAAATACAGTAGAAGAAGAATGGGTAGCTCTGAGGGATGAAGTAGTCAAGGCAGCAGAGGATCAAGTAGGTAAAAAGACGAGAGCTGGTAAAAATCCTTGGGTAACAGAAGAAATATTGAATTTAATTGATGAAAGGAGAAAATATAAAAATGCAGTAAATGAAGCAGGCTAAAAGGAATACAAACATCTCAAAAATGAGATCGACAGGAAGTGCAAAATGGCTAAGCAGGGATAGCTAGAGGACAAATGTAAGGTTGTAGAGGCTTATCTCACTAGGGGTCAGATAGATACTGCCTACAGGAAAATTAAAGAGAGCTCTGGAGAAAAGAGAACCACTTGTATGAATATCAAGAGCTGAGATGGAATCCCAGTTCTAAGCAAAGAAGGGAAACCAGAAAGGTGGAAGGAGTATATAGAGGGTCTATACAAGGGCGATGTACTTGAGGACAATGTTATGGAAATGGAAGAGGATGTAGATGAAGATGAAATGGGATATATGATACTGCGTGAAGAGTTTGACAGAGCGGTGAAAGATCTAATACGAAACAAGGCCCCAGGAGTAGACAACATTCCATTAGAACTACTGACAGCCTTGGGAGAGCCAGTCATGACAAAACTCTACCATCTGGTGAGCAAGGTGTATGAGACAGGTGAAATACACTCAGACTTCAAGAAGAATATAATAATTCCAATCCCTAAGAAAGCAGGTGTTGAAAGATGTGTAAATTACCGAACTATCAGATTAATAAGTCACGGCTGACCCTACAACTTATCTTAGAAGATAGATTAAGGAAAGGCGAACCTACGTTTCTAGCATTTGTAGACTTTGGCAATGTTGACAAAAATGCTCTCTTTCAATTCTGAAGGTGGCATGGGTAAAACACAGGGAGCGAAAGACTATTTACAATTTGTACAGAAACCACTTGGTGCTAGTATGAGTCGAGGGGCATGAAGGGGAAGCAGTGGTTGGGAAGGGAGTGAGACAGGGTTGTAGCCTCTCCCCGATCTATTCAATCTGCATATTGAGCAAGCAGTAAAGGAAACAAAAGAAAAATTCGGAGTAGGAATTAAAATCCATGGAGAAGAAATAAAAAACTTTGAGATTCGCCGATGACATTGTAATTCTGTCAGAGACAGCAAAGGACCTGGAGGAGGAGTTGAATGGAATGGACAGTGTTTTGAAAGGAGGATATAAGATGAACATCAACAAAAGCAAAACGAGGGTAATGGATTGTAGTCGAATTAAACCAGGTGATGCTGAGGGAATTCGATTAAATGAGATGCTTAAAGTAGTAAATGAGTTTTGCTATTTGGGGAGCAAAATAACTGATGATGGTCGAAGTAGAGAGGATATAAAATGTAGACTGGCAATGGAAAGGAAAGCATTTCTGAAGAAGAGAAATTTGCTAAAATCGAGTATAGATTTATATGTCAGGAAGTCGTTTCTTGAAGTATTTGTGTGGAGTGTAGTCATGTATGGAAGTGAAACACGGACGATAAATAGTTTAAACAAGAAGAGAATAGAAGCTTTCGAAATGTGGTGCTACAGAAGAATGATGAAGATTAGATGGGTAGACCACATAACTAATGAGGAGGTACTGAATAGAAATGGGGAGAAGAGAAATTTGTGGTGCACGAAATTCAACACACCAATCTAGTATTGAATGGCAGCGTGGAGGGTACAAATCGTAGAGGGAGACCAAGAAATGAATACACTAAGTATGTAGGTTTTAGTAGGTACTGGGAGATGAACAAGCTTGCACAGGATAGAGTAGCATGGGAGCTGCATCAAACCAGTATCTGGAGACCACAACAACAACAACAACAACAACAAGCGCACGACGCTGTGGGGAGAGGGCTGGGCTTAAGTCGGTTGGTTGGAGCTCCGATGTCCGGTCTGGTTGTCGGCGTTTGCTGTTTGCGCATGCTCTGCCTCTTTCTGTCACGCGGGCAGTGGGGCTGCCGATGGAGACTAGCGTGCGGTCGGCGAGTGTGTACTGCATCTAGTGAGAGAGCGATGGTCTCCTCTGTGCTGCTAAACGATGTAAACATGTGAAAGAGGCTTTGTAATGTATCAGTCTGCAACCGAATACGCTACAGAATCAAACGGTGGAAATTATTCAGGTTCTTAAAGCCCTGCTCTATGTATTTGTATTGAATTTCGTGCTGTTTGCAGTTAACGGCTCTCCCAGTGTTTGGACGTCCATGTTATCTGTTTCGTATTGACTACTGGTTCACAGTTTATTGAACACAGATTGCCTGTCTTTTGGGCGTACTTGAGATATGGGCAAGGGATGTATATGTAAGTGCTAGTTTCTGTCTGTCTGCTTGTATTTAGGTAGTGTGATCTGCGCTTATAGGTAGCACACCGCGCCTTGTACACGTCCACCGCACCGCTCGGGGGTCACAGCAGCAAATTACGACACCTGAAGATGGGCTTATAAGAGCCCGAAACCGGTCGTGTGATAATAAAAGAACTTTACAACTGTAGCGGAATTTTTAACCTCTGGTAAGCAAGGTCTTAATGATAATTAATCGGCTAAGAGATTATTTATCAATTTATGAGGGCGTGCTTTGGCGCTATGACCAGCTTCTTATATATTTGAGTATATTATCATTTCCTGCTCTGGCATTAATGAACCTATCTGCACATATTATTAATGACGAAGTAGTGCATATATTTAAAGTGGTTAGTTCTGAATGTGAATTGCTTGTGGGGTCCCTTGTGGCCGTATTCCTGTTTTGAAATTTTGTAAATGTTTTAAGCTTTGTGTTGCTCTGGATACTGCCCAGTTGCTTTGTAGTTTTATATTGTTGTTTCGGTGGTATAATCAGCGGTGTGTGTCGTCCGTTGTAGGTGGTCGTGTAACTGGGGAACGACGCTTTGTCGGCGGCCAGTTTGAACTGTAACCGATAGCACGGTCGCTGTGTTTATCATTAGACTCCAGTTCTTCGGCGAATTGAAGTTGCGTATTTTATTATTTGTTCCTGGTGACGCTGAGGCGTCCGTCTTTCCTTCTTCACCGTTCCTTTCCGCTTTCATTCAGGATGTATCTGAATTGTAGTTTCTGCGCACATCTGATGTGCCATTACTTGTCACTGAAATTTTTTAATATCTAAAATATGCCTTTCATTGTACGGGGTTTTTAGTATCTTATTCGGAAAGAGAAATTGTGAGTTGTTTCTGCCGTTATATCTTGAAAGGCGTCCTGTTTCTGTGGGAGTTTTGTATGGTTCTTAAGATTTTTGTAAAGAGGGTTTTAAAATTATTTATTGTTTGGGGTGGGATTTGACACCCGTAGACGTTTTATCTAATATAGTATTTAGTAATGTTTCAAAATTTATGGCAATTATGCATATTATAGAAGTTTTCTATTGTCATGCAATTGTTAAATAAAAGCTGTTCGAAATTACAAGCCAGAGTTCGAGTTTGATTGGTAATTACTGCCTTGTTTTTACTGAGCTGAACTATCCTTGATCGTGTGTCCCGCGTCACAAGTATTATTAGTAACTCATATCTGTATTCAATATAGTGTTACAACACTTTTTGGTAAATAAACACCCCCTCTCCCCTTCGAGGAGTCAATGCACTGCCAGTGATTCGTAAGATGAGCTGCGGAATCGTCGATATAACTTTTTAAAACACCCTATGACGGCTTTTTGTGGCGTAATAGGCTACAGAGAGTGGGAACTCACCTGTTCGCTCTTCAGTTTCCATGCTTATGAAGGAAGGAAGGGCACGACCACCATCTGGCAAGCTTTCTTCTCTCACACGTCTGCACACCACCACCCATTCTTCAGGATGTCACACCCCCAGAACACGACTTATTCCTTAACGCGCTTCTGCTGCACTTAGATGTGGTACACTCATTTAATATTTGTTCTTAACCTACTTTATTTAACAATAAACATTAATTTTATACCATTAAAGAACTATTTTGATAATCTGCTACTTTTCCATCCCCTGCAACGTTGAGATTATTAGTCCCACAGAAAAAATGATCTTTTTTGTAAGGAAGTAAATGTAATTGAATTTTGTACTGTCGAACATAATATCGCTACAAACTACAGTTTTCGAGAATTCAAGAAAAATATAAAAACTCGTCTTTAAACGCATCTTCCCCTACCCCCATGCTCACGCCCCACTGGTAAGGAATTTTAGTATGTTGTCCATGAGACTCCCCCTCCCTGCCCCTTCCACTGTATAAAAATTTGCAACTACATGAATTTTTTTCTATTAAATGTCTTCTGGTCATCGTTAACTGGGCTGAAATGGCAGAGCTGGTCGACAGTTTGAGTGTTACAGGAGTAAACGACAGATCCTCAGAATAATTGACATCCTTGGGAGGACCAGTCGTGACACGACTATTCTACATGGTGTACAAGATACGTTAGACAAGAGCAATACACCCAGATGTCAAGAAGAATGTAATAATTCCAAGTTAGCAGGTACTGAGAGCTAGGAATATTAATGGAACCACCTGTTTAATAAGATATGGTTGCAAAATATTGATACGAAGCCTTTACACCCGAATGGAGAAACTGGTGGAAGCAGATGCCGAAAGAAATCTATTTGGGTTCCGGAGAAATTTAGGAACACTCGGGGAGAAACTGACACTACGACTTCTCCTAGAAGGACTGAAAATCTCAAATCTATATTTATAGCGTGTGTAGATTTAGAGAACACCGTTGACAGTGTTTATTGGAATTTACTGACTGAAATTATAAATGCGGCAATGATATAATGCAGGGAACGAAAGGTAATTTACAACTTGTACACAAACTAGATCGCAGTTAACAATAAACGAAGGATATGAAAGAGAAACAATGGTTGATAAATGAATGAGATACGGTTCTAGCTTGTCTCCGACATTATTCAGTCTGTACAATGAGCAAGTAGTAAAGGAAACGAAGGAGAAATTTGAGAAGGGGATTAAAGTTTACAAAGAACAACTAAAAACTCTGAGGTTTCCGGTGACTTTGTACTGCTGTCAGATATGGCAGGCTTGGAAGTGCAGTTGATCGAAATTTGTGGTGTTTCGAAAAGAAGTTATAAGATAAAGATCTACAAAATGAAACAAGGACTTTGCAATATAGCCGAATTAAATCAGTTCTGAGGGAATTAGACCTGATAATGAAACACTGAAAGCAGTTTTGCCAGTCTTCTTCGTCTATTCAGGTATCAAGGAAAATTATCTGCTACGGCACCCATTTTCTTCTTGATCTCCGCCTATCTCTCCGTCCTAGCCTTTAAGGGGAGGCCCGCCTTTCTTTCTATGTGTTCGTTTCATACTTTCTTTCAAAATCTAGAATTTTGCCATATAAACATTTGTATTCCTTCTCTGATGTCTTGAGTCCTTAATATGCCTTATATTATGTAAACTTGAGGTCTTCCCAGGAATTTCATTTCTTGTGTCTGAATAGAACTTTCTTGTTTTTTGTTAATTACCCAGGTCTCGCTTCCATAGATCAGTGTAGGGACAGCAACAGCTTTGTAGAATTTTATTTGAGTGCCTTTCCTAGTTAAGGTTTACGTTTATTGTCCCACATACACGGCTGAATTTATTAAGCTTCATCTGTGTATCTTCGCAGTAGCAACATGTCATCTCACAGCCTAGGTAACTGAAATGATTTATTAGTCCTAAAATCTTCTGATCTATCGCTATATTGGTCCTAATATGTTTCTTCCTCACAAAAGCCATTGTCTTACCTTTTAAGGTACCGTACCTGAGTCGGTAAAAACGGGGCCGTTATAGGGGATCACATTGTTGTCTGTCTTTCTATCTGTCTGTCGGACTGTCCAAAACCCTTTTTCTCTGGAACGTGTAGAAGCGGAAAGTAGAAATTTGTGTCACATATTAAGGTCTACTATACCTTAGTGACGTAAAAAAGTGACGCATCTGAGTCAATGCAACCAAAAAAGCTCAGATATATTTCTGTTCACCAATATAGTCATCAGATCCTTCAAGGTACATCCCGTCGACCTACAAGCATGAAATTTGGCAAGAAGCCACACTATAACCAAAGGAAAAATTCCGAAAATTGATAATTTATAATTATAACAAAAGATAAACAGGAGGAGGTGGAAGGTATCAATGATCGAATGATAAAAGCCAGAGTACGAGTGAAAGGAAAAAGCATTGAAATCATCCAAGCATATGCCCCACAGGTGGGGTGTACAAAACAGGAGAAGGAGGAATTAGAAGATGACATGCAAAACCAGCTAAATGGAGGTAATCAGATTATAATAGGGGACCTCAATGCACATGTTGGCACAGACAGGAAAGGATTCGAGGAGATAATGGGACCAGAGGGCTGGGGGAACCGAAATAGAGAAGGAAAATTGTTGCTGGAATTCTGCAAGAGGAATGGGCTGGCGATCGCAAATTCCTGGTACAAGAAGAGAAGTAGCCACAAAATAACTTGGTACAGTGGAGACTGGGCCCAAACTTCAGTAGTAGACTATGTACTAGTGGATAGGCAGATGATGAGCAGCCTCACAGATGTTAAGGTCATTCCATCTGAGGCCTTAGACAGTGACCATCGGCTGTTGGTAGCCACCCTGAGAGAGAAAAAAGATAGGAGGGCAACAGACATACAGGAGAAAAGGTTGAAGACATGGATGCTGAAAGAGGATGAACGGAGGACCCAGTACCAGACACTGATCAGGAAGAAGCTGCCAAAGGAAGATCAGAGAACAGTGGAAGAAGAATGGGGAGATTTTAAGAGGGCTCTAGTTGAGGCAGCTGAAACTGTGTGCGGAAGAACTAGCGCAAAGAGGAGAAGTAAGGAAACCCCATGGTGGAACAACATATGTAAAGAGGCAGTACTTCGAAAGAACAAAGCCTTCAGAGAATGGTTCCAGACCCGAACAGAGGAAGCTAGGATAAAATATAAGGGAAGCAAGAAAGCGGCACAGACCATAGTAAGGGCGGAGAAGAAGAAGTGGATGGAAAAATGGACAAGAATGTTAGAAGAGGACAGTGAAGGGAACAAAAAAGTACTTTACACCATGGTAAGAAATAAGAGGAACGACAGAAGCGAGTGCCTGAGGATCATGGATAATAATGGAAGAGTTGTGGAGGAAATGCATGAGCTCAAAAAGATTTGGAAGGAGTACTTTGAAGATCTGTTGAATGCCGTCAAGCGGGTAACTAACAGCGATGGAGAACCTAAGGCAGCAGACGATTATAATAGTGGGGAAATTGATGACCTAACTTGGAATGAAGTGGAAGAAGCCATAAAGAGGATGAAAGGGGGCAAGGCACCAGGTTGGGACGAAGTAACAGTGGATATGATACGAGCAGCAGGAGAAGTAGGAACCCAGTGGCTATACAGAGTGCTGAGGGTGGTGTGGAAGGAGAATTCCTGAGGATTGGAAGAAAGGAATTATAGTCCCGATCTTCAAGAAAGGGGATAAAAGGAGATGTGAGAACTACAGAGGAATCACCCTGCTATGCCACTGTGGAAAAATCTATGAAAAGATCCTGGAGAAGAGAATAAGAAGCAGTATTGAAAGTAGACTGCAAGAGGAGCAGTATGGTTTCAGACCGGGAAGATCAACAACGGACCTCATATTTGCGGTAAGGCAACTGCAGGAAAGGCACTATGAGTACGGGAAGGACTTAATCATGGCCTTTTTAGATATTGAGAAGGCGTATGACAGTATCTGTAGGGACAAGCTCTGGGATGTGCTGAACGCAAAAGGGATAGATGAAGAGATAACACGAAAAGTCAGAAAAATGTATGAGGGAAGTGAGAGTTGTGTGAAAGTGGGGAGGGAACGTACTGCATGGTTCAAGCTGGAAAATGGGCTGCGACAGGGAATTGCACTTTCGCCTTTATTGTTTATTATTGTTATGGATGAAATCCTACAGCAAGTATCAGATGCAATTGGAGATCATAAAATGAAAGCAGTGCTTTTTGCCGATGACCTGATGTTATGGGGAAATTGCGAGAAGGAGGTGCAAGAGCAGTGAGATGTATGGGAGGCAACGGCAGCACAATATGGAATGCATTTCTCTGCAAAGAAAAGTGAAATAATTGTCACAACAAGGAAGACGAATAGGCCAAATGTGGATATAACTTGTGGAGGGGAAAAACTACAAGTGGTAGAGAACTTCAAGTACCTGGGAAGCATGATTGAAAGTAAGGGGGGAAACGCAATGGAAATAAATGAAAGGTGCAGAAAAGCAGGGCAGTTCTTCAAATGCATTAGGGGGCTTATTTGGAGCAAGGAGGTGCCACAGAAATCCAAGGGAATTATATACCGAACCTACTTTGTCCCCATATTGGCATACGGAAGTGAGACATGGGTAATGCACAAAAGCGACAAAAGTAGAATACAAGCTAGTGAAATGAAGTTCCAGAGGAGCAGGTTGAGTGTAACAAGACGAGACAGATTGCGAAATGTGTATGTGAGGGAAAGACTAAAGGAGGAACCAGTACAGGACAGGATAGAAAAATCAAGACTGCAGTGGTATGGACACATGAAGAGAATGGATGAGGGAAGAATTCCAAAGAGGATGTTTGATCTGCAACTGGAGGGGAAGAGGCCCAGGGGAAGACCAAGAGATAGATGGGTGAAGGGAGTGAAGGAATGTGTGACGAGAAGAGGAGAGAACTGGACGAAGGTGGAAGAGGGGGAATGGTGGAAAGACAGAACACGATGGAGAGGCTTGTGTTCCCGACAGACCCAGCCAGTGGCTGGAAACTGTCCAAGATGATGATGATGATGATAAACTTTTTTTCCATTTGTTATCAGACGTTAAACTTAAAATTGAAGCATTCTGGAAAACCTTGGTATCCGTGGGAGCGATATCTTACCAGCATCAACGTCGATAACAGGAAAAAGTCGTCAAGAATCTCCATTCCCAGAATGGGTGAACTATTTATGTGCATAGTTAAGTTTGCACGGAACCCACAGTGTGCGAGTCCCACTAGCACCTGCCAAACTTTTTTTCTTTTTTTTTTTTGGGAGCCCTCCATGTCAAATTTCGCTCTAATTTGTTTCAATCTAGTAAATTCATTTCTTTATCTGTCAGAACCACAGCGTCGTCAACATAATTACAGTAAGTTAATTAAAAGATATCTCCTGCCTAGATATATAACTTTTTGAATGTCTTCAAAAGCTTCTATCTATTTGACATTGTCAGAATCCTTTTTAAAACCATTAAAAGCAATGTGTCATTCTTTAGTATATACTATACATTATCGTATTATTTGCTGTAAAACAAAAACTGCATCTGTCGCGAAGCGTCCTTTCCTACAAACCGTTTGTTCAGCGCTGCTTCCGGTACGCTTTTAAGTGTTGTGTTTAAAATGCTAGCGTATACCTTGTACGCTGCAACGAGTAAACTTATTCCTCTGCAGTTACTACATAGGTTTTTATCTCCTCTTTTCAAAACTAATATTGCTTTAGCTGTCTCACATTCTTTGTGGATATTCTTTCGCATCCAACATTCGCTTATGAGATGCAGCCGTCCTAGGTGTAGCATTATTTCTCCTTATTTTAGCAATTCGACATTAATACTATCTCTTCTTGTCGCTTTTCTGTTCTTAAGTCGTGTTAAGGCAAATATTACTTCGTCAGCTTTTATTTCATCTAATCCCTTCTCATTTATAGGTGCCATTTCAGTCTCTTGCGCTGTATCTTCATACCATAATCATTTGCTGTTTGGGCTGTAAAGTAACTGATAATGGACGAAGTAGCGAGTATGAAAAGTTCAGATGGGTCATAGCGAGAAAAGAGGAATTTGTTATGGTCCAACATAAATTTAAGTTCTGATGACGGATAAAAGCAGCAAACCGGTGGCATAAATTGTTTTGCGTTGGCCTGGTTTCGATACCAACCAAGGGTATCTTCATCAGAATATATTATGGACCCCTATAAAAAGTTTTTGATCAACATAGGAGAATAATAGCCATATCAGGAACCTTAAGTAGCATTAGAAGTATGAGAACAGAAAAATAGTTTTTTACATACATTCATAGCGCACAGCGAGCCACTAGGACGGACGTCAGACAGAAAGGTTAAATGAGGTGCATCCATCCGTGCATTATTGAATGGTAGGATAACAGCCGATAAGTATGTTAAAAATGTCAGACGTAATTTCATCTCCAGTTTATTGATTACCGGTTTCAGTGCTACAATACGCCATCGTCAGGCCCTCTATACCATATAGGTGCTAAATTTCCTAAATGGCAACCATACGTATGTCGTATGTGAAGATAATCTGACTTCGCACCAGCTCTTGCTCACACGGGATTTGCACACGACAACGCCTCGAAGACAAGTACAACTCAAAGTGTTCGACGTTCGATGTGTTGTGTGCAAATACCGTGTGAGCAAGAGCTGCTACGATTATTTCCACATTTGACATACATTGTGATTGAGGAAATTCACCCCCTATCTGGTATAGACGGTCTGATGATGGCGTATTGTAACACAGAAACCGGTAATCAATAAACTGGAGATAACTGTGTTGCTGACATTTTTGACTGAAATTTTTGTCAACTGATTTCGCCGCTCCGTAGAAACAGCGTAGTGCGCGAATCATATGGGGCGCGAATAGCATACAACGGCTTGAATTAAGAAAACCAGCCGTATTATGTAATAGTTGTAATATAATTACAGGGCACAAAGCGAAGGGAGTCGATGAGGTTACTCTCCTCCATAAAAGAAAGAAAGGTTACATGTATGCTACATATTCTTGAGGAATTGCAAATTTTCAAGCATATGTCTGTTAATGACGGTCTCATTCTCAAAGAACAGGCATAATAGCGAAAAAAATTCTTTAACGGCTTTTAACAATTATTCACAACTATTCGACGTACTAAATGTGAGCGTAGGCTTCCGCGGCCGTTTTCACCGTCCATAAAATTCTTCTGAGCTCTTGACTGCATTGTCAATATATGACATCGCACTACGTTTCGGCCACTGTTGCAGGTGGCCGGAACGTCGAGTAATTTTATATATTGACACTGCAGTCAAGAGCCCAGAAGAATTTTATTGACTATTTGACATACTATCGTTTTTTGGCTCAACGTCTTTACACACAATTCTCAATCATCGTTTTCCTCCTGTTTCAATTTTTTATTGTATTCCATGGCTGTTATTTACACCCTGTTAATTCTGTTCATTTTAAGCACTTTAACGCTATTTTCACTGGACAAGATGATACGTACAATTACTGTTTCGTTTCACAGCATTTCCAACATGTTTCGTTTATTACCAATTTTATACTCCTTTCATTAAGGTTGGTCTCTTGTTACAACTGTTTTCATTTATAATATGACTGTTTTCTTAATCTGTGCCGCTCTACGCTATTCGCGCCCCATAGGTGGTAGGCACTACGTCATTTCCACGTCGCGGCGTAATCAGCTGAGAAACGTTTTAGCCTGATGTTGGTCCTAGTGGTTCACTATGTTCATGGTTTTAATGTTAGTTTTACGAGGCAAGATAACGATGTATTAAAGATCATCCATCTTGGATGGTGCTCGTATTCCAAGTCAGAGAACCTTTTCAGTCTACAAAGACTTCAGCGATATAGCTGATATGTTTTTGTTATCTCTTCAAGCAATGTGAAACTACGTAAGCAATACTTTTTGTGTTCTCATACTTCTAGTGCTCTTTAATGTTTTCATTTGCTTATTATTTTTTATGTTGTTTAAAGAAATTTTATAGGTATCTATAACTTCTTCTGATGAAGATACCCTTTGTAAAATTTGTGCAACCTATTGGCTGTTTTCATCCTTCATTAAAACTTAAATACAATTACTGAACAGCAGCCATGTTCACGGTTGCATAAATTTATGTGTTAGGAAACCTTTCGTGAAGATATTTGTCTGGAACGCAACCCTCTACGTAAGTGGAACATGGACGAAAAGCAGTTCAGACAATAGGAGAATATAAGCTTTTGAAACGCTGTGCTATGGAAGGCTGCTGGAAATTGGTTGGCTAGATCAAGTAACTGATGAAGCGGTACTGAATCTAATCGAGGAAACAATAAATATGTGGCATAAAGTAACAGAAAAGAACTTCTTGTCATGCTGGCTGTCTATGAATACTGCGACAGGCTCTATGAATTGGAATACGAGCACCAGCGAAACTGTGAGGTCGAAATCTATGATGGTTGACTTTGAATACATCCTTAACTTAAGGGAAAAGCTGATGGAGGGAAATGTTGGGCTAAAAATATTACGTGGAAATCTAAGCGTGAAAACAGGAAGTAGGCTGAAATGGACGAATATTTCTTTAGCTGTTTGATGAAACGGGACAGAGTATCATGGAGATCAGCAGCAAACCAGTATTTGTGCTGCGCACAGCTACAACAATAGTGAATCCATGTAGGGGGAACAGATGACACCACAAGTGACTTGTAGTGGGCTGACAACCATCATCTCTGTTTTCCTTTGTTTGTGTTTCTCTTACCGTTGCCGCTGGCAGCAAACCATAAAAGTTTGGCCTCCACAGTCACTAATAGAATGGATGAAAATAAAAGTCTTTGCCTTATTGGCCAAACGAACCCCGACTAGAATACAATACGCCCACAATAACGTAATACTACAGCGTCTACTTACCCGCATTACCAGTCTCTATTTGAGACTGACAAGCTACTCACCTCCTACGCCGGTTAGGTACTATTTCGGAACCGTGGCTCGGCACAAACTTAATGACTTTTGGTACGCGAACGCTAGACGTCTGCAGTGATGAAATATATTGGAAGCAACCGTCCTCTTGCTTCATTCAGCCTTAATTTACTGCACGGGGCTACTCCTTCGCTTATGCAACACTTGCCGAACCAGCGTAACGACGTGAACTGCGTTGTAAATTGCACGTTATCCCCGGTTACGTCAGTTAATATACTGACCCGTACTAGCTCCTCTGTTATTTTAGCCAAATTGGTTCCATCCATGTGCACTCCATCGCGGGAAACACGTGTATACTCGTACTGCTTTCAAATTTCTTGAAGATGGCAGAGAATCGTTCTCTGAATGTAATGGTGTTCTTCCGCGACACTGCACGAATATTCATTTTTCTACAAATGCAACTCTGGAAGATTTCATTCTCAAGTGATACTTATTTTCTGGTCACAAGTGGGATCAGATTATGTAGCTTGTTGACCCCCCCCCCTCCTCCCCCTACCTCCTCCATGGCATCGCGGAGGGTGCTGCCAGGCTGCGTGTCTCTACTGAAACCAACGAGTATTTACACTGATTAAATGACACGTTTTTATAACGCTCAAATGCCTCTAGCCACCTAAGAATCAACACCTCCGTGACTCAATGATGTAGCAACTCCCTAGGTCGTCCCACAGCTGTGCTCCATCTCTGGTAAGATGCTAGTATAGCAACGCGCAACGCGTTATAAAGCCGGCCACTGTGGCCGAGCGGTCCTAGGCGCTTCATTCCGGAATCGCACTGTTACTACGGTCGCAGGTTCGAATTCTGCTTCGGGCATGGATTAGTGTGATTTCCTTAGCTTAGGTTAGGTTTAAGAAGTAGTGGTGGCAGGGGTAAAATACAGGGAGCGAAAGGCTATTTACAATTTGTACAGAAACCAGATGGCAGTTATAAGAATCGAGGGGTATGAAAGGGAAGCACTGGTTGGGAAGGGAGTGAGACAGCGTTGTAGCCTCTACCCGATGTTATTTAATCTGTATATTGAGCAAGCAGTAAAGGAAACAACAGCAAAATTTGGAGTAGGTATTAAAATCCATGGAGAAGAAACAAAAACTTTGAGGTTCGCCGATGACATTGTAATTCTGTCAGACACAGCAAAGGACTTGGAAGAGCAGTTGAACGAAATGGACAGTGTCTTGAAAGGAGGATATAAGATGAACATCAAGAAAAGCAAAACGAGGATAATGGAATGTAGTCGAATTAAGTCGGGTGATGCTGAGTGAATTAGATTAGGAAATGAGACACTTAAAGTAGTAAAGGAGTTTTGCTATTTTGGGAGCAAAATAACTGATGATGGTCGAAGTAGAGAAGATATAAAAGATAGACTGGCAATGGCAAGGAAAGCGTTTCTGAAGAAGAGAAATTTGTTAACATCGAGTATTGATTTAAGTGTCAGGAAGTCGTTTCTGAAAGTATTTGTATGGAGTGCATCCATGTATGGAAGTGAAACATGGACGATAAATAGTTTGAACAAGAAGATAATAGAAGCTTTCGAAATGTGGTGCTACAGAAGAATGCTGAAGATTAAATGGGTAGATCACATAACTATTGAGGAGGTATTGAATAGAATTGGGGAAAGAGGAGTTTGTGGCACAACTTGACAAGAAGAAGGGACCGGTTGGTAGGACGTGTTCTGAGGCATCAAGGGATCAGAAATTTAGCATTGGAGGGCAGCTTGGAGGGTAAAAATCGTAGAGGGAGACCAAGAGATGAATACACTAAGAAGATTCAGAAGGATGTAGGTTGCAGTAAGTACTGGGAGATGAAGAAGCTTGCACAGGATAGAGTAGCATGGAGGGCTGCATCACGCCAGTCTCAGGACTGAAGATCAGAAAAACAACAAGTCTAAGGGACAGATGACCGCAGATGTCAAGTCCCATAGTACTTAGGGGCATTTGAACCATTTTTTCGCATGACATAATCACTCCCGTGGTGGGCAAACAGGCTTGTTGATGAAATCGGAATACCAGAGCTTCAGCGCCTGTCGGCTGTCCGTGACTTTCAACACAGTCATAGCAGAGCTGCCATTTCCACAGTAGGAACCAAAAATTATTACGGCTGCGTAGTTTTCACGCTTTGTGTGCTGCTGCTTCAAATCATACACAGAGTTTCTAACTTTAAACCAAGAGCAGTGCAAGGGAGAAAATCTTACATTGTTGCTAGACCATCGTAAGTTCACAAAAAAATTTATTCAAAGGAAGTCTTAACTGATAGCTTGTGCATTTCTTAATTACAATTATTAGACCTGCTGTGGTACGTCAGATATGAGAGGCGTTCAATACGTAATGCAACACTTTTTTCTGAAATCTGGTTGGCTTTATTCAGGATTCCGATACACCGTATTATTCCTACTCTTTTAACCATAGAACCTTATTTTTCGACAAAATCACCGTTCAAAGCGGCGGCTTTACGCCAAATCACGGGGAGGAGCCGTATGCTCGCATGGTGCCACAGTACTGGTCACCGTCTGAGCCAACGTCTTCCTGCATCAGTAACCTCCCCATCATCCACATACTGGTTCCTGTGAGTGCATCATTCATTGGGCCAAACAGATGCACGTCTGAAGGAGTGGATGAGAGATGCACATCTGCTTTGTGACATCTTGCGTCGACATGGTGAAGGAGAATTTCGTTAGCATTTATGAGGTGACGATCACCCTGAAGTCGTTTCTTCAGTTTTATGAGGGTGGCACAACACACTTCAGAGTTGATCGTTGCACCACGACCTTGTTGCGATGATGGCAGACGCCTCGCCCAACGTTTCACCGTGCTTTTGTTCGCTGTCAGGTCTCCGTAGACATTCTGCAGGCACCTATGAATATCTGCTTCGGTTTCTTGCCAAAGGAAACTCAGTGACCGCAGACATCATTTCGAATTCTACATATAGCGCCAATGCCAATAAGAAATTCATGAAACTATATAGTCTGACGTGCGAATAATTCATGGTGTCCCACAACATATTTCACATTTTTACAACCGAAAATGGAAGAGAAAAAATACGTAGCATTACTTATTGAACACCACTCGACCAAACTAAGTACAAAAGGTCCCGTTTGACAGTGTAATAACGTTCCTGTCGCTGTGTCTTCACGGCCAAATGATCCAGGTGAAGTGTAGGATTTCTGGGATGTCTCGCTATTTCGTAAAGAGTTATGTAAGTGGAAGCATGCTACCACAACTTTTTCGGCATTTTCTGGTTGTAAAAAAAGTGGGTTTCTTAGTACTCTGAACACCACCAGTACTATACCGCACACGTTTTCTACAACCCTCCAACCACGGCAATGGCGGAAGCTGTAGACTCTTTTGGGACTCCCATTCTTGTGGAACCCTAGAAATGGTTTCATCACGTTTGGTCTCAAGGGAAACGCGTCATCCGCTAATAGCACTTCATTTACCAGGCAATGGAATAGGATTTGGAATGCCCAACTTGGATTCAATATTACGTTTATTGAGGTTGGTATTTTCAAACACTCCACCATCAGCCAACCGTCCTTGGCAACCAACCATCAGCCAACCGTCCTTGGCAACCAACAGACACATACGTAAAACAGTACTGTGAGTCCACAACAGCAAATAAAACAATGCTAAAAGATCCCTTGCCATTAACGTAATCGCTTCCTGAGTCTATAGGAGATTGTATGATGACGTGTTTTCTGTCCATGCTATCAATACAGTTCGGGAAGTTCCATTGTTGGATGTACAGATTTGATTTGAGTAACCACTCTGGCTCAGTATCTGAAAAGAATTCTACTTGTGAACTCCATAAATACTTTTAAAAAATCTACGCATTGAAATCCTATTTATTTGTAGCTAAAATCTGTTTACAATTGTTTACAACTGTGTACAATGTGTTTAATTGTTCGTAACAAAATAAAACTTTTTTTCTAATGTACCAACTATGCTTTGTTAACCTGTGGTTTTTAACTGAACCGTCTTGGTTACAGGATAAATGAAACCTATGCTTTGTTAACCTGTGGTTTTTAACTGAACCGTCTTGGTTACAGGATAAATGAAACCTAAGGCTCGGCAAAAAACCTAAATTTAGATGACAATGGAGATCAAAAATTCTCTACTGACAAAAGCGATACTAACAAGGAAACTGTGAGTCGTCCAAGCACATCAGCAAAGCGACCTGGTCCGAGTCAGTCCAAGCAGCAAACAAACAAAATACTCGTAATTTAGATGCGTAACCCTGTTGCCCAAGAAACCCTTACTGTCATCAGGAATTTAGGGGAGAACATCAAACGAAAGGCGCGTTTGATGTCTTTGTTGAATACGTCACCACTGAGCTATGCAAAAGTACAAATGCACATCAAGTGGCTCTAGTAAAACAAAGAATTAATGCGCCACTGTTTGACCTGGAAATGTCAAAATTTCCCTCGTTCCAGACAACACCGACTGATATCTCAAGCAGCCATACCGCTTCAAGTGCACTAGATGAAACTACCAGTGATTCAGTATCTATCCTGGATACTTTACTTCAGTAAAATATTGAAGATACCGAACAAAACGCGCAATGTACAATGTTGAAAAGTCCGTGCAAAGTCCGAGAGATGGCACCACCGGCACGTATTGAGGTCATGTTTAGTTAGTAGCATATTTGGAAAGAATGAACATCAAGTTTCAGCCATATTGGTCTATTTCTTTGTCTTTTGCAGTCGTGTGAATCAAGGAAGTTCGGTGATTGTTAAAAAATGGACGAGAAAGTACTTCGTGCAATGGTTAAACATTACTTTATGAAAGGAAAACGGCCTCAGGAGACTACATAGAAACTTGATAAACATTTCGGTGACTGTGCACCTTCGATTAAAACAGCTTATAAGTGGTTTCAAAATTTTCGGAATGGCGATATGGGCACAAGTAATGCTGAACGTTCTGGACGCCCTTTGGAGGTTACGACTCCAGAAATCATTGATAAAATCCATGATATGGTGATGGATCACACAATGTGCGTGAGATTGCTAGTGCTGTGGGCGTCTCGAATGAACGGGTGCATAATATTTTGCGTAAACATTTGGACATGAGAAAGCTATCTGCAAAATGGGTTCCGCGATTGCTCACGCTTGACGAAAAACGGAATTGTGTGAAGTGTTGCAATGGTTTGCAGCTGTTCAGGAAGAATCCGCAGGATTTTAAGCGTCGTTTCGTCCCTGTGGATCAAACATGGATACATTACTATACTCCTGAGACCAAACAACAATCTAAACAATGGGTTACCAAGGGAGAATCTGCACCAAAAAAGGCGAAGACCATTCCTTCGGCCGGAAAGGTTATGGCGACTGTCTTTTGGGATTCAGGAGGGATAATGTTGTGGCGTAGCAAGACAGCCACGCCACGGAAGTAGCCGAAAGGCACGCGTTTAGTTCACGCAGGCAAGAGATAGGTCTGTAACAGGATACGTAATGAATGCTATAAAGAAAAGTACGTAGCTTCTGGAATACTTAACTTTACTCCATCCTTGGTACATCGCTATTGACGATATAAGTGAGACACTTTAGATACAAGCTATGTAAGGCTAATGGCGCCTTGCTAGGTCGTAGCCATTGGCTTAGCTGAAGGCTATTCTAACTATTGGCTCGGCTAATGAGCAATGCTTCGTCCATGTGGTCGCTAGCAAAGTCGTCCGTACAACTGGGGCGAGTGCTAGTCCGTATCTCGAGACCTGCCTTGTGGTGGCGCTCGGTCTGCGATCACACAGTGGCGACACGCGGGTCCGACATGTACTAATGGACCGCGGACGATTTAAAGCTACCACCTAGCAAGTGTGGTGTCTGGCGGTGACACCACAGATAATCCTCATCGACTATCTGGAAAAGGGCAAAACTATTACAGGTGAATATTATTCATCGTTATTGGACAGTTTGAAAACCGAGCTGCAAGAAAAATGCCGGCGATTGGACCGCAAAAACGTCCTTTTCCATCACGACAATGCACTAGCATACACTTCGACAGTTGTGGTCGCAAAATTAATGGAAGTAAGATTCCAACTTTTTTCACATCCCCCCCCCCCCCTGTTCACCAGACTTGGCTCCCTCGGACTACTATTTGTTCTCCAATTTGAAGAAATGGCTGGCGGGCCAAAGATTTTATTCAAACGATGGGATGATTGCAGCAACTAATAGTTATTATGCATACTTGGACAATTCCTATTATTCGGAAGGGATCAACAAATTAGAACAGCGCTGGAAGAAGTGTATAAGTCTAAAAGGAGACTATGTCGAAAAATAAGAAAGGTTTACCACAAACACGTAAGTAGTTTATATTTTTGCATGGACTTCTCAAACGCCCCTCGTATATAAATCTTGTAATTTAACAACACAAAGTTGTTTTTTAGTATTTACAAGCTAAATAAATGATAAAAAAATGGTTCAAATGGCTCTGAGCACTATGGGACTTAACATCGATGGTCATCAGTCCCCTAGAACTTAGAACTACTTAAACCTAACTAACCTAAGGACAGCACACAACACACAGCCATCACGAGGCAGAGAAAATCTCTGACCCCGCCGGGAAACGAACCCGGACGTGGGAAGCGAGAACGCTACCGCACGACCACGAGATACGGGCAATAAATGATAAGCAAACTACCGTACTTGCTTTTATGTTGTCCTTGAGCACATCTATCAACGCCTCACACACTTCTAGAACAAACTTCGAAATGACACTTTTGAGATTTTCAATAAATAACAAATACTTGGATAAGAATCACCACTGGCTAAAAACCGTAGAGTCAATACCAATTTCTCTTTCACGGGTAGGGCCAATCACCAATTGGTATCAGACTTATCAATTTTCTGTCCTAGATGAAGCATCAAATGTTCAAAATAGCAGCTTGCCATTCTCAAAAAGTTCTTAAAACTCCCATCTGTGTTCAATTCTCCTGACAGTGGATCCACATCATCCCTGGTTAGATCTTCTAATAGTGCACTGCCACTATGTGTAGCTCTTGCTCGTAGCGGCGGTTTTATCCAGTATCTTCTGGGTGCTCTTTGAGTAGCCAAAATATAACAAGCACTTGAAGCAGTAATTACATTTCCAGAATGAGATTTTCACTCTGCACTGGAGTGTGCGCTGATATGAAACTTCCTCGAAGATTAAAACTGTGTGCCTGACCGAGACTCGAACTCGGGAACTTTGCCTTTCGCGGGCAAGTACTCTACCACTTGCTCTACCACTTGCCCGCGAAAGGCAAAGGTCGCGAGTTCGAGTCTCGGTCCGGCACACAGTTTTAATCTTCCAAGAAGTTTCGGTAATTACTTTCTCTACTCTCCGCATCTTCAATCCTCACTGGACACTACTAATAAAACTTAAAGTTTGCAACTTTTAAAATGTACAGAAGTGCCACCATAGCTAGTTTACAACTTTTCTGTTTCAAACCAAAAAGTCTGAAAAAAATTGTTTCAAGCAAAGCTAATAGTTGCAAACTGCAGTGTGAACGCGCCTTTAGTCACACGTCATTGTTACAACTCAAGAAAATGTGCAGTCAGCTGGCTTCTTGCATTCCCCTCCTCTGAGGTCAGCCGTTGCGGGCGTATAGCTCCAGAAGGACACTTCATTTTCCTGCGGAGACCCGATATCTCACCGTCCGCAGCCCGGCACCGCAAATTCTGCAGAAATGGAGCGGACGAAAGGTACGGGGGTGAAATATACGGAAGAAAGGGCGTCTGATTTAGTGGCTGTGCTACATGGCCAGGGGACTGCCGCTGACGGCTCGGTTTCTGCCGCAGGCCGGCGGCAAATGTAGCGTGCCGCAGCCGCCGTGGCTAGCCACCGCAGCAGGACCGGGGCTTCCCGCACGTGCACACGTGCACAGGTGCCTGCCTCGCCCGCCACGTGTGCCGCACGCCCCGGGCGCCGACGGATATATCCGGCACAGCGCTAAGCCTGCGCAACGTCCCTCAGTCACTTTCTGGACTGTGGGAGATGGTAGAAGAAAACTGTTGTGGCTTGGCAAGACAGCCAAGCCACTATGAGGAAGCCGAAAGGCACGCGTTTAAGCTCACGCAGGCTGGCGTGAGGTCTGGAACAGGACAAGGTAATTAATATAGCCAATAACGTACGTAGCTGCTGGAATACTTTGATCCACAATTGGTGAACATCGCTCGTGACGGTACGTTTTACAGCATCAGTAGTAACTGGTACTGGCGCCTTGCTAGGTCGTAGCAAATGACGTAGCTGAAGGCTATGCTATCGTCTCGGGAAATGAGAGCGTAATTTGTCAGTGAACCATCGCTAGCAAAGTCGGCTGTACAACTGGGGCGAGTGCTAGGAAGTCTCTCTACACCTGCCGTGCGGCGGCGCTCGGTCTGCAATCACTGATAGTGGCGACACGCGGGTCCGACGTATACTAACGGACCGCGGCCGATTTAAAGGCAAGTGTGGTGTCTGGCGGTGACACCACAAAAACTCCGTAGCACTATCTACTGAGGCTCCCGTAAACGATTACACGTGTTTGACATAATCGTTTTTTTTCTAGCCACGGATTAGCCAAGCAAGTCCGTACACGCTCAAACAATGTTTGACAGTTTAACCTCACTTCGAAGCAGATGCTATTCGTGTTCATATTTTGAGCGTAGTGAGTATGGCCACAAATGTGGACAAAGCAGTCCTGGAATTGACATTGGCACTGTGTTTAAAGAAGAAGAAGAGGAAAGCAAGACTCTGGTCCAGGAATTGGCTTAAAATGAAAATATTCCAACACAGATATTACTCTCAGAACGATGATTACATCAACTAACTTTCTTCGATTGGGCAATTAAACTTTTTTAAACTTATCAAGTCCCTCCTAAAAGAGTGTCCGCAGCTCGTGGTCTCGCGGTAGCATTCTCTCTCCCAGGGTACAAGGTCCCGAGTTCGATTCCCGGAGGGGTCAGGGATTTTCACCTGCCTCGAGATGACTGGGTGTTGTTGTGTCGTCTTCATCATCATGATTCATCCCCATTACGGTCGGAGGAAGGCAATGGCAAATCACCTCCACTAGGACCTTGCCTAGTACGGCGGTGCGGGTCTCCCGCATCGTTCCCCTACGTTCTGTCAAGGACTATGGGACGCTATGGTCTAGCGATGGATATGTCAATCAACTCCGAACACATACGAAGAAAGCTTGACAGTTTAACATCACTTTTGAAGCAGACACTTCTCCTGTAAGCTGTATTTTGGCACTGGTGGGAATGTCTACAAATGAAGGTGAAGCATTTCTAACATTATCTGCGGCACTGTATTTAAAGAAGAAGAAAGAAAGACGCTGGTCCACAGAAACGTGTTTATGGAAATGTTTCACTTAGAACGTGGTGATTGCATCAACATTCAGCGGATGGACAGTGAAGCGTTTAATAACTTGTTTATTGTTACTTCACCCGCACACTGAAAAAGAATGCGAAAATTTATTCCCTTCTACTTGGTACTCTAATGACAGTTAATTAAAGTACCACTTCGTGGGAACATGTAGCCCTTGTCGTTCGTAGAAGAACCGGAAAACTTTGATTTCTTTTTTTCATACCACTCCGCTTGTATGTCACTGTATGCATAAAATATTGATTTTGTTTATTGTCATTGTCAACGTTATTTTGTTTTTGTACTTGATCGTAGTTGTCATAGTAGTGAAAACTCACGAAACAGTGGGATAAATCGTAATAAAACAGTTTTTCATCAAACATATGCGGCGAAACGTCCGCCAAACAACGTCCGCCATCTTGTCAAACTGCCTATCAGCCACAATTTCTCCACGTCAAACACAATCTATGCTTGCCAAACGCATCAGATTGCATGGTATACGGTCAAATATTTGACAAGCATAATTACGTTTGACAAAATGTTTGGTCGTTTTCAGTGGCCTTAACGTTAGTCTACCTGAAATAGGAGGGATGTCATTTCCATTCGGTCGCGACGTGGAAACAGATTTACTGCTGCATTAACAAAAAGTTACGTATTATTGATATGGTGTCACGAACACATACAAAAGGCTTTTAATAAGCCCCAACAAATAAATCAAGAGGTTTCCAATTAGTGAAGGTGACCATGCTATTAGACGTCCCATTCTGATCCAATTTGGCACTGAGTAAGTCACGCTCTTTCCCACATCAGATGACGCGTATTTAGTGGCTCACCCTCTAACAGTTGCTCAACTTACGGCACATGCGTATTGATTGTCCTTGTTTTCCTGACATTCAACAGCTTTCACTGTCTCAGGATTACCACAAGCTTCTAATCCAAATTTGATATATTTTGACTCTTCTGCCAACTCCTTCAGTTCGTGCGCAATCTTCACCCTGTATATAACGTACTTCAAATATTTGCAAGTGCTGGGCATAACCTTTACATTTCTCGAATACGTCTATTAGTGTCTCAAGACGGTATTTATTTCGCACGTCCACGGTGCGTTTATGTCTTGGAGCTCTGCTTATGAATCATAGTGTTCTGTTCTGAATGTCCTGCAGCCGGCGCAGATTTGTTGGATCTACCTATGTATCTCGTGACGAAAGCTGTGCATATCATCAGCGGTTTAATAGTGAACATGTACAATGACTTAGCTACCCTCTCATTCAAAGTACTATGCCTGTTAAGTAGTGGGTACAGTTGCTGGAGCTTTGGAGGCGCTAGATTAGCCCCGTATTTCGAGTCCGTTTCTAGTTCAGTCACACACCGAAGCACCCGACTTTCTCACGAAAACGTGTTTCTAGTGTTATTTGACTACAGTGTTGATGTTTCTGCAGTTGTTTCGTTCTACGTGTGAATAGAACTGCTTCGCCTTTCTCGAGGTTTAGTCAAACACACCAAGGTCCTACAGTTCTGAGCGCAATCCGTAGATGTCATTTTAAATGTTTACAGTCCTAAGCAACGATAGCATAGATGTGTTGCTGTGATATCGTATTGTATTCGGCGTTGAACTTGTGTTCAAGTGTAAACTGTATTTTGGGATGTATACAACTCTCTCATCTAAGCTATTTCATTGGCTGTCCATCGTATAGCAATACTGTGTTGTGAACGTAGCGCTCATAATAAGAATGTTTTAATTTTTATAGTAAAAATAATTAATAATTTTCTCTTTTACCATTTGGTTCGCTTTAAACATTAAATGAAGTGACACTCTTTGGTTCGTTTGTATCATGTATAGCAGTGGGAGGTGGTAGCAGCATAAAAGTGTGTGTACTGCTGTTTAATTAATATAACTCGTAAATGTAAAGTATGTCCTCCAAAGTGATTTGTACGCCACAATTAATCCGACGGCATCAAGAAATTGCCTCTCTCGTCCCTTTACTTTTCCTAAAGCCAAACTGATCGTCACCTAGCGCATTCTCAATTTTCTTTTCCATTCTTCTGTATATTATTCTTGTAAGCAGCTTCGATGCATGAGCTGTTAAGCTGATTGTGCGATAATTCTCGCACTTGTCAGCTCTTCCCGTCTTCGGAATTGTATGGATGATGCTTTTCCGAAAGTCAGATGGTATATCGCCAGACTCATATATTCTACACACCAACGTGAATAGTCGTTTTGTTGCCACTTCCCGCAATGATTTTAGAAATTTCTGATGGAATGTTATCTATCCCTTCTGCCTTATTTGACCGTAAGTCCTCCAAAGCTCTTTTAAATTCCAATACTGGATCCCCTATCTCTTCTAAATCGACTCCTGTTCCTTCTTCTATCACATCAGACAAATCTTCACCCTCATAGAGGCTTTCAATGTATTCTTTCCACCTATCTGCTCTCTCCTCTGCATTTAACAGTGGAATTCCCGTTGCACTCTTAATGTTACCACCGTTGCCTTTAATGTCACGAAAGGTTGTTTTGACTTTCCTGTATGCTGAGTCTGTCCTTCCGACAATCATATCTTTTTCGATGTCTTCACATTTTTCCTGCAGCCATTTCGTCTTAGCTTCCCTGCACTTCCTATTTATTTCATTCCTGAGCGACTTGTATTTCTGTATTCCTGATTTTCCCGGAACATGTTTGTACTTCCTTCTTTCATCAATCAACTGAAGTATTTCTTCTGTTACCCATGGTTTCTTCCCAGCTACCTTCTTTGTACCTATGTTTTCCTTTCCAACTTCTGTGATGGCCCTTTTTAGAGATGTCCATTCCTCTTCAACTGTACCGCCTACTGCGCTATTCCTTATTGCTGTATCTATAGCGTTAGAGAACTTCAAACGTATCTCGTCATTCCTTAGTACTTCCGTATCCCACTTCTTTGCGTATTGATTCTTCCTGACTAATGTCTTGAACTTCAGCCTACTCTTCATCACTACTACACTCCTGGAAATGGAAAAAAGAACACATTGACACTGGTGTGTCAGACCCACCATACTTGCTCCGGACACTGCGAGAGGGCTGTACAAGCAATGATCACACGCACGGCACAGCGGACACACCAGGAACCGCGGTGTTGGCCGTCGAATGGCGCTAGCTGCGCATCATTTGTGCACCGCCGCCGTCAGTGTCAGCCAGTTTGCCGTGGCATACGGAGCTCCATCGCAGTCTTTAACACTGGTAGCATGCCGCGACAGCGTGGACGTGAACCGTATGTGCAGTTGACGGACTTTGAGCGAGGGCGTATAGTGGGCATGCGGGAGGCCGGGTGGACGTACCGCCGAATTGCTCAACACGTGGGGCGTGAGGTCTCCACAGTACATCGATGTTGTCGCCAGTGGTCGGCGGAAGGTGCACGTGCCCGTCGACCTGGGACCGGACCGCAGCGACGCACGGATGCACGCCAAGACCGTAGGATCCTAGGCAGTGCCGTAGGGGACCGCACCGCCACTTCCCAGCAAATTAGGGACACTGTTGCTCCTGGGGTATCGGCGAGGACCATTCGCAACCGTCTCCATGAAGCTGGGCTACGGTCCCGCACACCGTTAGGCCGTCTTCCGCTCACGCCCCAACATCGTGCAGCCCGCCTCCAGTGGTGTCGCGACAGGCGTGAATGGAGGGACGAATAGAGACGTGTCGTCTTCAGCGATGAGAGTCGCTTCTGCCTTGGTGCCAATGATGGTCGTATGCGTGTTTGGCGCCGTGCAGGTGAGCTCCACAATCAGGACTGCATACGACCGAGGCACACAGGGCCAACACCCGGCATCATGGTGTGGGGAGCGATCTCCTACACTGGCCGTACACCACTGGTGATCGTCGAGGGGACACTGAATAGTGCACGGTACATCCAAACCGTCATCGAACCCATCGTTCTACCATTCCTAGACCGGCAAGGGAACTTGCTGTTCCAACAGGACAATGCACGTCCGCATGTATCCCGTGCCACCCAACGTGCTCTAGAAGGTGTAAGTCAACTACCCTGGCCAGCAAGATCTCCGGATCTGTCCCCCATTGAGCATGTTTGGGACTGGATGAAGCGTCGTCTCACGCGGTCTGCACGTCCAGCACGAACGCTGGTCCAACTGAGGCGCCAGGTGGAAATGGCATGGCAAGCCGTTCCACAGGACTACATCCAGCATCTCTACGATCGTCTCCATGGGAGAATAGCAGCCTGCATTGCTGCTAAAGGTGGATATACACTGCACTAGTGCCGACATTGTGCATGCTCTGTTGCCTGTGTCTATGTGCCTGTGGTTCTGTCAGTGTGATCATGTGATGTATCTGACCCCAGGAATGTGTCAATAAAGTTTCCCCTTCCTGGGACAATGAATTCACGGTGTTCTTATTTCAATTTCCAGGAGTGTATATTGTGATCTGAGTCTATATCTACTCCTGGGTACGCCTTACAATCCAGTATCTGATTTCGGAATCTCTGTCTGACCATGATGTAATCTAATTGATATCTTCCCGTATCTCCCGGCCTTTTCCAAGTATACCTCCTCCTCTTGTGATTCTTGAACAGGGTATTCGCTATTACTAGCTGAAACTTGTTACAGAACGCAATTAGTCTTTCTCCTCTTTCATTCCTTGTCCCAAGCCCATATTCTCCTGTAACCTTTTCTTCTACTCCTTCCCCTACAACTGCATTCCCGTCGCCCATGACTATTAGATTTTCGTCCCCCTTTACATACTGCATTACCCTTTCAATATCCTCATACACTTTCTCTATCTGTTCATCTTCAGCTTGCGAAGTCCGCATGTGTACCGGAACTATCGTTGTCGGTGTTGGTCTGCTGTCGATTCTGATTAGAACAACCCGGTCACTGAACTGTTCACAGTAACACGCCCTCTGCCCTACCTTCCTATTCATAACGAATCCTACACCTGTTATACCATTTTCTGCTGCTGTTGATATTACCCGATACTCATCTGACCAGAAATCCTTGTCTTACTTCCACTTCACTTCACTGACCCCTACTATATCTAGATTGAGCCTTTGCATTTCCCTTTTCAGATTTTCTAGTTTCCCTACCACGTTCAAGCTTCTGACATTCCGCGCCCCGACTCGTAGAACGTTATCCTTTCGTTGATTATTCAATCTTTTTTTCATGGTAACCTCCCCCTTGGCAGTCCCCTCCCGGAGATCCAAATGGGGGACTATTCCGGAATCTTTTGCCAATGAAGAGATCATAATGATACTTCTTCAATTACAGGCCACATGTCCTGTGGATACACGTTACGTGTCTTTAATGCAGTGGTTTCCATTGCCTTCTGCATCCTCATGTCGTTGATCATTGCTGATTCTTCCGCCTTTAGGGGCAATTTCCCACCCCTAGGACAAGAGAGTGCCCTGAACCTCTATCCGCTCCTCCGCCCTTTTTGACAAGGCCGTTGGCAGAATGAGGCTGACTTCTTATGCCGGAAGTCTTCGGCCGTCAATGCTCATTATTTATCAAAATTTGGGCAGTGGCGGGGATCGAACCCGGGACCGAAAAAGTTTCGATTATGAATCAAAGACGCTACCCCTAGACCACGGGCCTAGGCCTAGCTTCAAATAACTCTCCAATGTCAGTGCTTACGTGTTTCGATCTTTGTGTTCCCACAGCTACGCAACGATCCCCACAATGCTATAAACGACTACTGAAACCGTACCATCTGGTAATAAGTCGCTAGGCGACTTGAAACCGGTAATGGAAAAATAAAAGCTCTGCAACCAGAAAAGGAGTCTTGTTGGAGAACTCTATCGATCACAGCCACACGTAACTGAAGTTCCAGGGGATCCTTCGGTAGCACTGATTTCTCAGGACACCTCACAAGTTTTGTACGGCGCCGATCAACATTGTGTACAGTGCGTGCTCTGGAAGACGGACACCGAATAGCATCTACTATGAACCGGACAAATGAAGCCAGCGAGGTAAACGTCTTTAAGAAACACGGCGGTCCGCAGTTAAGCTTAAAGCGGGCACGGCAGTCTTAGAATTCGAAACATTACCTAATATGACGCTGGGCTCAGCCCCACTGACGTCACAGGCGCCAGAGTGAAGAATAAATGCCGCACTTGGGAGTCGGCATGCGATTCCGTATCCAGATTCAATGCAAAAGTTTACCTAGCAAAATAAAATCAGGTGCATTTTGGAAACACAATGAAAACGAGGAGCTTTCACGTCGTGCAGCTATTCGGAGTGTACAGAGGAACGTGTGTCACCCCGGGCTACTGCATCAGCCGTCGTAGTCAATGACTAGACTGGTGGAATATCAAACCGTTTCCAGCGTGAAGCTATGGTTGGAATCCTCGTCCGTTTCCAAGCTGTCGTCCTTTATAAACAGGAGGACATCATTTCAGCACATGACAATAGCCTATCACATGTTAGAGGATCCATTACGCAGCATGCATGCTTGTCTACTAACCACTGACTGATCCTGGCAAGTCATGTAGGGCTGCTTCCTGATGGACTACACGAACGATGAATCTTTCGATATGGTTTTGGCGCTGGGTGCGTACGATAACCAAGCTGCCGCTGTGGAGGCCTACGCTGCAAGGTTCCCTCAAATGCGCTATGCCGATAAGGATGGCTTTCGTCGCCTGGACCAAGGCCTTGGGGAAGGAGGTAATCTTCGTCGACAAGTAATGGACAGAGGTCGTCCTAGGACTAGACATATTCCACAAACAGAGGACGCTATTCTTGAAACCGTTCACCAGTCACCTCGGCGAAGTACCCGTGAAACTGCAACGCAGTTCCACATATCTCAAGCCCAGTCTTTGACGTGGCGAAGTAACCGTGACATTGCATGGAAATTCCAGATACTTCAAAGACTAGTCATTGAAGTATTGCACGATGAAGAACTGAATCCACATCATTACACTTTAACTCAGCTCTAGCGTCCGGATGACTGCACTCGACGAGTACAGTTTCGTGAAGAGCTTTCGCACGAAGTCGAAGATGACGAAGATTTTATAAATAATCGGATATTGACTGACGAATCTAACTTCACTCGTCAAGGTATTTTAAGCCTCCACAACAGCCATTAGTGGTCGGAACACAATCCACATGTTATCGGGTACCGTGGCTTTCAGGTACGCTTTCGCAAAATCCTTTTGGGCCCTTACCTATTGCCGGACAAGTCTCTTCTTGAGTACTTTGCCTGACGCAAGAGGAAATGTTCAATTTGGTGTCCGACGACAGTTGCGGTTTCAGCATGATGGGCCACCGCCACAGTTTGTAATGTATGTGCGTGGCTATTTAAATGAATTTTTTCCAGAAAAATAGATTGGTCGAGGAGGCCCAGTATTCCTGCCTCCACGTTCCCCGGACCTTAATCGATTAGATTTTTACTTGTGGGGACAGGTTTATAGTCCTCCACCCATGGACGTACACGACCTAATCGCTCGTATGCATGCTGTTTTTGCAGTGGTGGATGCAAGTGCGTTACGTAGGGTCCAGCAACATATGATCCAGCGAGTGGCGAAGTATTTGCAAATGCAAGGTAGCTGCTTCGAATATCTTCTCTATAGTTAGTGTTGCTCGTACGCGTATATACCGGCTCTATGAAGAGAAGCCTGAACATCAAAAATACATGGCGGAATTACTGTGCGTAGTATACTTTACAATCTAGTGTAGCCTATCTAGTGTGTTTTTTGTTCCTCATTGGAAATAGAAGATGTTACTGTAGCCACTATTATTTTTTATTGGCTTTATTTGTGTCATGTTCAAAAGAAAGTGGTCGTTTACGTCTGTAAGAATTTCATGTTATATCTTGATGTTTAAATAACGGTAACAGTAACACAACGAAATACACAAGATACCGCACCCCAGAGGTGTAAATGGAACACCGTTTGACGCATTAAAAAATGTTCGACGTGAATCGAATATTGCTTCGTCTCACTGCGCTTATGGGACAGTCCCGGTTGAGTGCAGAGTTCATGCTACCCATTCTTCGCCAGGCAGCACGCAGTTTTTAAATCACATTTCTACTAAACCTATTGGCGGGACTAGGTCTTGCTAGGCCTTCTGTCTTGAATAGGCATGAAGAATCGCATGTTGCCAAGTGCGGCATTTCTTCTTCACCCTGCATACAGTCGCAGCAGCAACCACAGGACAGTCGCCACTTGACAATGGTAGAGGAGTACTCTATCCAAAGCTCTTATGTTTTAAACCACTCGGCGCGGCTGGATGCTTAGCGAATTGTGTCAGTATAAATCACCTTGAAACCATTCGTACAAACCAAGTTACGTTTCAAATATGAAGCGTTTACAAGAATTCTACAGTGCGTTGGGAATCCACAGGCATGAAAATCTTAAAATTAGTGATTTTGTGAATTTATTGGTGAATGTTCCAGACTAGTGACGATGCACACCGCACAATGGTCTCGTAACAAAGTAGGGAATGTTTAGGTAGCTGGAGGTGGTAGTGGCTCTGAGCACTATGGGACTTAACAGCTATGGTCATCAGTCCCCTAGAACTTAGAACTACTTAAACCTAACTAACCTAAGGACATCACACAACATCCAGTCATCACGAGGCAGAGAAAATCCCTGACCCCGCCGGGAATCGAACCCGAGAACCCGGGCGTGGGAGGCGAGAACGCTACCGCATGACCACGAGCTGCGGACAGGAGGTGGTAGTAACGGACCGAATAGTCAGTAGTTCTGCATTCATGCTGAATGGATGGCAGTAGTTAAACATCAGGCAAGAAATGGCTTTATTGCTCACAAGACATGCCAGATATCCAGGAGCAATTTCCGCTCGTAATATGATGTTCCAAGCTGTAAGCGAAACAATCATTCGCGACTAGTCTGCATATTTGAGGAGATACAACGTTATAAGCACTGAGGTGTGTGTAAAACAGCCGTGTCGTGCATGACGTTTAAATTTATTATATCTTTTCCACTAACTCTATTGGCAACACATTTTGCAGATAGTATCCACAAATGCCGCTGAATGTACCCACAAAAACATAGCATTGTACGAGCCATAGCCCAGGAGATACCACATCACAAACACTGAACTGCGTGAAAATGAACTGTAGTGTTAGAATCGCTAGAGGTACAAATACATGTAAAATATGTTAAATATATGAGACATACACACTGATTAGCCAAATATTATTGCCACTGCGACGTTGAATGCCGTTTGGTGGCGTTGCTGGTAGGTGTCACGGTAACAAAAGTAGTATACAAGCGGACCAATGGGGGATCACCTTAGGGAATATATGAGCTGCAAATAGGGAAATCCACTGATATAAGCCACTTGGACATGGGCCAGATTATTATTACGCAGAGCCTGTGAACAAGTACCACGAAAACAGCGAGGCTGGTCGAATGCTCACGTGCTACTGTCGTAAGCATCTACGGATAGAGAAGAGAAGGGAGGTGAAACTACCACTAGGCGCTAAATGGTTGCACGTCCACGAATCTTCATAGGATGTGCGGTTCGCAGGCTTTTCTGTTCTTAAAGTAGGATAGATGGTGATCTGTGGCATCTCTATCGAAAGAGCACAATGCTGGTGCACGCACAAGTGTTTCGGAGCACACCGTTCATCGCATATTGCTGAACGTATAGCTCCGCACAGACCATCCTTAACGTTTTCACACGTTGGCTCAGTCACGTCGTCAATTGCGGTTTCAATGGGCATGGGACCGTCGGTATTCAACCGTGGATCAATGGAAACGTTCGGCTCTTCGGGTGAATCACAGTTTGGCTATTTTTGGTCGACGGTCACATCTACATCTACATCTACACGGGTACTCTGCAAAACACATTTAAGTGCCTGGCACAGTATTCATAGAACAACTTTCACAATTTTGTTTTATTCCAATCTCGTATAGCGCGCGTGAAGAACGAACATCTATATCTTTCCGTACGAGCTCTGATTTCCCTTATTTTATCGTGCTGATCGTCTTTCCCTATGTAGGTCGGTGTCAACAAAATATTTTCGCATTCGGGGGAGAAAGTTGGTGATTGGAATTTGGTGAGAAGATTCCGTCGCAACGAAAAACGCCTTTCTTTTAATGATGTCCAGCCCAAATGCTGTACCATTTCTGTGACACTCTCTCCCATATTCTGCGATAATGCAAAACGTGCTGCCCTTCTTTGAACTTTTTCGATGTACTACGTCAGTCCTATCTGGTAAGGATCCCACACCGCGACGGACAAGCGTAGTGTAGGCAGTCTCCTTAGTAGAACTGTTACATTTCCTAAGTGTTCTACCAATAAAACGCAGTCTTTGGTTACCCATCCTCACAACATTTTCTATGTGTTCTTTCCAATTTAAGTTGTGTGTAATTGTAACTCCTAGGTGTTTGTTTGAATTTGCGGCCTTTGGATTTGACTGGTTGATCGTGTAACCGAAGTTTAACGAATTCCTTTTAGCGCTCATGTGGATGGCCTCACACTTTTCGTTATTTAGGGTGAACTACCAATTTTTGCACCATTCAGGTATCTTTTCTGAATGGTTTTACAATTTGTTTTGATCTTGTTTTGTCAACTCCACAAACGGCGTCATAGAGGAGTAAGACCGCTCGAAACGTGCAGCACACCACGGACGCGGGCTGGTGGGAGCCGTATTATGCTATGGGCTATATTCTCCCGCACTGTCTGTGGTAGTAATGGAAGACTCGCTGACAGCTGCGAACCATCTGCATCCCTTCATTCTTGATGTCTTGCCCGACGGTATAATTGTCCGTGTCTCGGAGTTCAAACTCCAGAATCATGCTACAGTGATTTGGGAAGTATTACAGTGAACTCACGTTGATGTCTCGGCTACCAGACTTGCCTGCTGTAAATCTTATGGAACCCATCTAGGTAGCTGTCGGGCGCCATCAACACGTACGCAAATCAGCGGCACGTTATTTATGCGATTACGTGACCTGTGCCTACTCATGCCACATACCTCCACAAACATACCAACAAATTGTCGAATTCCTGGTACACAGGAACAGTATGAATTTCATTCGAGAGACGGACAAACAAGCTACTAAGAAGGTGATTATAATGCTTTGGCTCATCACTGTACCTGAAACGTGCGTACGTCAGCAACGCTATGGGTAAAAAGCTCATCCCAAACCCGAGGAAGCGTTTCAGTCAAATCTGATACGATATGGAAAGATGTACTGAGAGGGTAAGAGAATGGACGAACAGATGGACAGAGAGGCAGAAGGAGGGGATGCTCAAGGAGAGGGGCAGGAGGATATAGAGAGGGCGAGGGGAAGGAGAAGTGGACAGAAAGAGAGGAGAGGATGAAACGGAGAGAGAAAGGGAGAAGGGAAGATGCAATAAAAGCGTGAAGGAAGGTGGAGATTTAGTTAGAGGAATAGAGGAGAAGATGGACAAACAGAGAGGTAGGATAAGATGGACAAGTGAGGTTTAGCAGGAGATGCACAGAGAGATGGAAAGAAGGAGACGAGCAGAGAGAGAAGGAGATGGTGAGAGAGGGGAGGAAGGAGGAGAAGATGGACAGAGACAGTGGGAGATGAACAAAGAGGAGGGAATGAGGAGATGGAGAGAGAGATAGAGAGAGAGAGAGAGAGAGGGGGGGGGGAGGGAGAGGGAGGAAGGAAATGGCCTAATAGGAGATTAGAATAAATACATAGCCGGGACTCGCCGGGTATTCAGCTAGTGTTACATAAATTGATTACTAGTTTCTGTTGCTAAACAACCAATTTGAGATCAGTCATAGTAAAGATAATGAGTCCCAATACACTTTAGGTTAGAACACCATCACCTGCAGTTATATCCCGGTGCATGCTTCAATACACTGTTGGTTTAAGAAATGTATTTGTGTACGATGTTTACACATCCTCGTTATGAATCGCAGCTCGTCAATATCAAGAATATGAAATAAAAAAGTATGCAAAGTTGGTCAAGCATGTTTGTCACATTTGAGACGATCACAACACTTACTTCGTTTTACCGACTTCCTGTTCCCAGGAAAAAATTGACTTGTAGAATCATTTCCGTCCATGAACCTGTGAAGCATATGCGTACTCCCGCCCCCCCCCCCCCCCCCCCAGGTATTCTTCTTTTAGTTCCTCAGACAGCGGGGACATATTTTCTCTGCTTTCTTCTACGCTTGTGCTCTATCACATTCCTCTTCCTCTTCCGTGTCCGTTATTTCTATCTCGCCCACTGATGCCGAGAAGCATATTCTTAATCTATCTGCTTATAATTTATAACTCCAGTTTTCATTAAAAAAATACACACACTACATTACTTAGGCGGTAGCTGTTGCTGTTTTCATTATTTCTAACTGTTGGATGCCGTAGCAGATACAACCCCTCATGAAAATTTGTGTAAGAGAGGACTTAGTGACGCTAATCTTGCGAGGATGAAGAAGCAGTTGATAAACGTTCCGAAATGATAGAGGCAAGAGCGAGGTGAGGGGGTCTGAACTGGGAAGTAACTATAAACAACATGAACTGTAGAAGAGTCTACTACTACTCTCGTCGAGCGAAAAGCAAATTTCATTTCATGTACGGTAGACAGTGAAAGTGAAAAACCGTATTGCAGGTCGTCAGACGCTTGTGAACTCCTCAGGCTTCACGACCCGACAAAACCGCATCCATCACGAGGTACACGTCAGTGCCTAATTAACTTTTTCCCTCGAGCGTCTCGCTGTTCGCCAACGGTTCCCTGGGGCACGGTTTCGCCGCTCTACCACACCTCTACGTGCTGCCACACTCGACTTATTTGGATGCCTCTTTTTCACTCATCAGCGGTGAGTCAGCGGCGTCGATAATGCCTTTACTTCTTGGAGGGACGGCTGTAATAACACGTAGTCTACATTTAGCTAGTAGGAGGGATAGGAGAATCGACAACGTATCTAACGAAAGAACCAGACTGGCCATATCCTAAAAGGAAATAGGCAACCTGCAGTAAGTATTTGTTCATATCTAGTATTTTACGAGCTAAACCATCTCTCGGAACGTGCTGTTGAACTTTTTTGTGTTCATTCTTCTTCTGTAGAGTTGGTTAATAATACTGCCCACCATAATTCCGCTCCTCCATGCCCAAATCTTTAGTTCCAATGTAAAATCTATCGTTGAAGTGACAGCTCAGATTCATAATCACCTGTGGCAGGTACCTGCCAGCTGAATGAATTAGAACGTCTCTTGCACTGGCATCGTTTTATGTTTGGGGAAGTTCGGTTCAAATGGCTCTGAGCACTATGGGACTTAACAGCTGAGGTCATCAGTCCCCTAGAGCTTAGAACTACTTAAACCTACGTAACCTAAGGACATCACACACATCCATACCCGAGGCAGGATTCGAACCTGCGACCGTAGCGGTCGCGCGTTTCCAGACCGTAGCGCCTAGAACCGCTCGGCCACGCCGGCCGGCTTTGGGGAAGTTTGCTCGAATAATTTCAAGTTCTCGGTGTATAATCGACACTACACAATGTTTATATCATTCACCTCAGCAAGCCGAGCTGATACGCACCGTAAAAGTTCATCAAGAAATTTGTAAGGATTTCATTCAATAACGTTGTAGTCTTCGATAATGGGCTGTTTCCTGCAGTTAGCTTATTATGCTTTTGTATTGTAATCGGGGACTTTAATCACAGTGTGACTGTTTTCACGCATCTGCTCAGCATCTGAAAGAAAGAAACAAGTATCTTTCAGAACAGTATTTATCTTGTTCAGTTTCTTCATGAGGTCTCTGGCAATTTCATCATTACGATTTTCAGCAAATAACACAAATTTTGGTTGAAATATTCCATCTCTTTAACGACCACACTAGAGTTTCTGTGATCTTCCGTCGTTACAATATCGTTACGCGTCTCGAGTTTCAAATGTGTGGCAATAACCTTTTCTCGATCTATTTCAGTTCTTTCTCTTACACACACGCACACCCCCCCCCCCCACACACACACACACACATACATACACACACACACACACACACACACACACACACACACACACACACACACACACACACACACGCAAACGCACGCACACGCACGCACGCACACACGCACACACGCACAAAATGAAGAAAGTCGAGACTGCTCAGACGTACTCTGGTATCCAAAGTGCCACAAGTGCACCTTCTCAAATGGATATGGATGTAGAGTTTGATTTTAATCTATAGATTCCTCGTCAATAAAATGCCTTTAGCCGGCCGGAGTGGCCGTGCGGTTCTAGGCGTTACAATTTGGAACCGAGCGACCGCTACGGTCGCAGGTTCGAATCCTGCCTCGGGCATGGATGTGTGTGATGTCCTTAGGTTAGTTAGGTTTAATTAGTTCTACGTTCTAGGCGACTGATGACCTGAGAAGTTAAGTCGCATAATGCTCAGAGCCATTTGAACCAATAAAATGCCTTTGAGTCGTCGAATACAGTGATCAACGCAAATAGCTCTTTACAAGTCAATTTTGTTGTGTACTAAAGTGTTCAAACAGTCGAGAAGCTAGCCACACCTTCTAGAAACTGTCAAAGAAGGTGCGAGATCATTAAGACATCGATCCAGAATTGAATTCCTACTTCATTTAAATTCGCAGTGTCTTTAGCACTAAAAGAAATTTTTTCCGTATAATCTGGCACGAGATTGCTGCAACCCACGGTTTCGTCTGCCCCATTTCGTGGCCTCCACGACATTAATAGCCTTTCGTAACAGTTGTTAGTCAGTATCATACTCTTGGCAAGAGTCTTAGTGTGACGCCACGCTATTAAATTTCTTAATTTATCCGTGTGACATATGCAGTCGGTCAGTAATTACGCCACAAACACACCGTAACACCAGAGAACGTTCCGTTGGATTATCTCAGGAATATTCTCCACTTAATAGGTTCTACAAATCTAGGTTGACTGCAGTTTCATTGGCAGAGCGTTTAAAACACTATTCACTATGGTCCTCAGTAGATTGTTTACCTTCATGCATTTAGACACATATTATTATGTCTAGGGCCAATACAACGTTGACGCTGAACAATTACAATAATAATTATTCAGTAAACACTTCTATTTATGTTACACGGGCAGATTTAGAAAATAATGTTTCCAGCAAAACAAACCATTGTAACTACAGTATAATAATAATTACTACCTTTTATGTTTTCAGTTGTTTAATATCGCATTTAAAATCACATGTTATCTGAAATTATGATCATTACTGTGTCACTATTCCCACATTTTTTATAATTTGGCCATTTGGTGTATAATTGCTTTACCATTATTCTTTTTGTACATTTTGAGATCTGTTAAAATTCATTACAGTTATTAAAATAAAATAATTAAATTTTTTATTTATTTAAAGATAAATGGTTGGCATGAAATCAACTGAAGAAAAATTATCAATAGCTTTGTCATTACGTTTATATCTGAAACCTGATAACATGTCCCATTTCGAAGACATACTTATTGGTTTAAAAAGATCCATATTTAAAATCAATAACTTTCGGACTTCAAATGTTTCACAGCGCATCTTTTAAGCCCAATGAGTCTGCTTATGTAATATTGTAGTTGCTTGATAGACTTAATGTGAGAAAGACCTCAGCGTTTCGTGTTCAGGTTAATTATGGTTTTGTAAAATTGCCAATCCTGTCAGTAGTGTGTATTTTCATGTCATCATGGAAGAATATATGCACAACATGAAATAAATGACGCCGGTGAGGCCAGGAACAGATTCTTAACATACAGTGTTAATATGTTGAGTCCTGGATAACGAATTTTCAATTAAATTGAGTAACCAAGATAATTAATGTGCAGGGCGTGTTTGTGGTCAGGAAAAACGAAGAAACTTTAAAAGTTCCTACGAGTGCTTGTAGCTGAAGCAGGAATGAATAGCATTAGTTTACTACTACTTAATCAAAACCACGCACCGATGATGAATTATGCAGATATATCTGACTGATACAGACTATACACTGAAGAACGTTCTTGCAGGATCTTTTTTACGGCCGCAGCGATGCAGCGATGTCGGAGATTTGATGTTTTACCCGATTCCTGATATTCATGGTACGCTCGTTAAATGATCGTACGGGAAAATTCCCACTTCATCGCTACCTCGGAGATATCCCCCGGAGTGTCCCATCGCTCGTGCGCCGACTATAACACGACGTCAAACACGCTTTATTCTTGATTACCTGCCATTATAGCAGCAGTAACCGATCTAACAACTGCATCCGACACTTGTCTTTTGTAGGCGCTGCCGACCACAGCACCGTGTTCTGCCTGTTTACATGTCTCCATATTTGAATACGCATACCTATACCAGCTTCTTAACAATGTATAAACGCATGATATTAATAAATGATTACAAGTGATAGGAACTGATAGCATACACTTAGAGGACGAAAGTCATGAGCTATCTACTAATATCGTGTCGGACCTCCTCTTGGCCGACTTAGTGCAGTAAATCGATATGTAACGGACTCTGAGCCGTGCTGCGGCTCGCGTTGGTCCTGTTTGAAAGTTTCTGCCTTTTGTCGGAGGCCCGACTGTATCTTTTAGTTGGCACGGTTTGAGATATTTTCTTCTCCTCTATACTGGCGCCACTCGTTTCGCAAGCTTGTCCTGTCCGCTAGTAACAGTAGCGGTGATTATTGAATATAGTAACTGTTGCAGGTAAAATAGTCACCCATTCGGATCTCCGGGGGGGGGGGGGGGGGACTACTCAAGAGGACCGTCGTTATCAGGAGAAAGAAAACTGGCGTTCTACGGATCGGAGCGTGGAATGTCAGATCCCTTAATCGGGCAGGTAGGTTAGAAAATTTAAAAAAGGAGATGGATAGGTTAGTTAGATATAGTGGGAATTAGTGAAGTTCGGTGGCAGGAGGAACAAGACTTTTGGTCAGGCGAATACAGGATCATAAATACAAAATCAAATAGGGGTAATGCAGGAGTAGCTTTAATAATGAACAGGAAAATAGGAGTGCGGGTAAGCTACTACAAACAGCATAGTGAACGCATTATTGTGGCCAACATAGACACGAAGCCCACGCCTACTACAGTAGTACAAGTTTATATCCCAACTAGCTCTGCAGATGACGAAGAAATTGAAGAAATGTATGACGAAATCAAAGAAATTATTCAGATAGTGAAGGGAGACGAAAATTTAATAGTGATGGGTGACTGGAATTCAGTAGTAGGAAAAGGGAGAAAAGGAAACGTAGTAGGTGAATATGGATTGGGGCTAAGAAATGAAAGAGGAAGCCGCCTGGTAGAATTTTGCACAGAGCACAACTTAATCATAGCTAACACTTGGTTCAAGAATCATAAAAGAATGCTGTATACATGGAAGAAGCCTGGACATACTGACAGGTTTCAGACAGATTATGTAACGGTAAGACAGAGATTTAGGAATCAGATTTTAAATTGCAATACATTTCCAGGGGCAGATGTGGGCTCTGACCAAAATCTATTGGTTATGAACTGTATATTAAAACTGAAGAAACTGCAAAAATTTGGGAATTTAAGGAGATGGGACCTGGATAAACTGACTAAACCAGAGATTATACAGAGTTTCAGCGAGAGCATAACGGAAAAATTGACAGGAATGGGGGAAAGAAATACAGCAGAAGAAGAATGGGTAACTTTGAGGGATGAATTAGTGAATGCAGCAGAGGATCAAGTAGGTAAAAAGACAAGGGCTAGTAGAACTCCTTGGGTAACAGAAGAAATATTGAATTTAATTGATGAAAGGAGAAAATATAAAATCGCAGTAAATGAAGCAGGAAAAAACGAATACAAACGTCTCAAAAATGAGATTGACAGGAAGTGCTAAATGGCTAAGCAGGGATGGCTAGAGGACAAATGTAAGGATGTAGAGGCTTACCTCACTAGGGGTAAGATAGATACTGCCTACAGGAAAATTAAAGAGACCTTTGTATGAATATCAAGAGCTCACATGGAAACCCAGTTCTAAGCAAAGAAGGGAAAGCAGAAAGGTGGAAGGAGTATATAGAGTGTCTATACAAGGGCGATGTACTTGAGGACAATATTATGGAAATGGAAGAGGATGTAGATGAAGATGAAATGGGAGATATGATACTGTGTGAAGAGTTTGACAGAGCAATGAAAGATCTGAGTTGAAATGAGGTCCCGGGAGTAGACAACATTCTATTATAACTAATGACGGTCTTGGGAGAGCCAGTCCTGACGAAACTCCACCACCTGGTGAGCAAGATGTATGACGCAGGCGAAATACCCTCAGACTTCAAGAAGAATATAATAATTCCAATCCCAAAGAAAACAGGTGTTGACAGATGTGATAATTAGCGAACAATCAGTTTAATAAGCCATAGCTGCAAAATACTAACGCGAATTCTTTACAGGCGAATGGAAAAACTAGCAGAAGCCGACCTCGGGGAAAATCAGTTTGGAATCCGTAGAAATATTGGAACACGTGAAGCAATACTGACATTACGGCTTATCTTAGAACCTAGATTAAGGAAAGGCAAACCTACGTTTCTAGCATTTGTAGACTTAGAGAAAGCGTTTAACAATGTTGACTGGAATACTCTGTTTCAAATTCTGAAGGTGGCAGGGGTAAAATACAGGGAGCGAAAGGCTATTTACAATTTGTACAGAAACCAGATGGCAGTTATAAGAATCGAGGGGCATGAAAGGGAAGCAGTGGTTGGGAAGGGAGTGAGACAGGGTTGTAGCCTATCCCCGATGTTATTCAATCTTTATATTGAGCAAACAGTAAAAGAAACAAAAGAAAAATTCGGAGTAGGTATTAAAATCCAAGGAGAAGTAATAAAAACTTTGAGGTTTGCCGATGACATTGTAATTCTGTCAGAGACAGCACAGGACTTGGAAGAGCAGTTGAATGGAATGGACAGCGTCTTGAAAGGAGGATGTAAGATGAACACCAACAAAAGCAAAACAAGGATAATGGAATGTAGTCTAATTAAGTCGGGTGATGCTGAGGGAATTAGATTAGGAAATGAGACACTTAAAGTAGTAAAGGATTTTTGCTATTTGGTGAGCAAAATAACTGATGCTGGTCGAAGTAGAGAGGATATAAAATGTAGACTGGCAATGGCAAGGAAAGAGTTTCTGAAGAAGAGAAATTTGTTAACATCGAATATACATTTAAGTGTCAGGAAGTCATTTCTGAAAGTATTTGGCCATGTATGGAATTGAAACATGGACGATAAATAGTTTGGACAAGAAGAGAATAGAAGCTTTCGAAATGTGGTGTTACAGAAGAATGTTGAAGATTAGATGGGTAGATCACATAACTAATGAGGAGGTATTGAGTAGGATTGGGGAGAAGAGAAGTTTGTGGCACAACTTGACTAGAAGTGGGGATCGCTTCATATGACATATTCTGAGGCATCAAGGGATCACCAATTTAGTATTGGAGGGCAGTGTGGAGGGTAAAAATCGTAGAGGGAGACCAAGAGATGAATACACTAAGCAGATTCAAAAGGATGTAGGTTGCAGTAGGTAGTGGGAGATGAAGAAGCTTACACAGGATAGAGTAGCGTGGAGAGCTGCATCAGACCAGTCTCAGGACTGAAGACCACAACAACAACAGTAACTGTTGCCCCATCTTTCAGGCAACGTGTGCGTGTGACAGTTCGCTTGGGGACAGGAGGGGCCAGGTCCGCGCAATGCCAGAACACGCCGGGACTGCTGGCGGCGCGCGTGGACTACCGGATGAAAGGGCTGTAGTCACAAGGGTGCAAGACCTCGTCGTAAACCAGATCGTGCTGGCTTTAAGATGAGTGCATTTCAATTCAAGTAGAGAAACCACCACCATTGTGACATCTCGCGATTCTCCAGTGACTTGGGTTCGTGCTGCTGCTCGTGGTGTTGCCGAGGCGAAGAGCAGCGAGTGGAGTGCTTGGGTAGGCGCATGTGATTAGCTTTCATCGACTTCTTATTACTTTTTATTGCGTTCAGCTTGTTACTATTTGTTAACTTCAACGAACGGTATTTTTTCCTACCTGGTGGCCGCTAACGCCTCAATTACCTGCCCTGGGGTTTAGTGTATGTAACGGCAGTGTACGTTTCCTCGCGTTGCCGCTGCTGTCCGGTAAGGCGTGTAGTTTTGACAGCTTTCTTGATTTTAGGCGCTGGTCGGTGTGGCCGAGCGGTTCTAGGCGCTTCAGTTGGAACAGCGCCACCGCTACGGTCGCAGGTTCAAATCCCGCCTCGGGCATGGATGTGTGTGATGTCCTTAGGTTAGTTAGGTTTAAGTAGTTCTAAGTTTTCGGGGACTGATGACGTCAGATGTTAAGTCGCATAGTGCTCAGAGGCATCTGAACCATTTTATTGTAGGCCGTTAGTGATTGTGCAACTCTGGTGGTACTGATTTCTTTTTCGTTCCGGGCGCTCTAAGCACAGTTTTCTGGAGGCGCAGTGCAGTTCGCCGGTTCCCGCTTTGGCGTGTTGTTCCATTCTTGCATTTGGTTTATTGGACGACAGGTAGGTTCCTACAAGATTATCATTAGTCATTCGTTAGACTAGCGCTAGTCTGAGTTACCATCTTTTGAAGTGAATGCAACCTATCTCATCGCTCGCGAAAGTGTTTGTTGCCGGACCTTCTGAGAGGTCGGGTCCTGGAGCACCGTCTCTAACTGGTCATTGTGTTTTATAATTGTATTATTTATTACCATACCTTGTAATGCCTGCATTAAAGGTTATGTATGTCTAGTCAATAGTTCCGTCGCCTTCTGGAATAAATCGAGCAGTGTAAGGGTTGTGTTACAAGGTGACCATCATCTTATTTCACCCGCTTGGTGGTCAGCTGCTTATTTCTTTTAATTAACCTTTGATTGTATTTTCTGTTTTACAGTAGGTTTCTAAATCTTTTTATATAATTGCCGTCCCTGGCGTTTATGGCCTTCAGCCGTGATTGTGGTAATTTGTTTTGAAAGAATAATCCGATATATGCATTTTAGCAGTAAGCCCTAAAACCTTACTTACTGCCATGGTGTCTGATACCTTCTGCTGTGTTTGTGGCCACTTACTTTTTAGTACTTCAATACCTGAAGTTGTAATTGCAGCCAATTCTTAAACATTCTTAATTTATTGCAATTGTTGGCGTGTAAGGCCTTCAGCCATGATCACAGTGGCTTCTTTTAATATTATCTGTATCTTCAATTTATGGTAGTTTGTTAAATTGTAACGCACTGAAAACACTATTATTCACACTGTTGTTTATTCCTTCATATATAACGTGTGGCTTTTTTTTCATTTATTGTTGAGTCTGGAATTACTGTTTTAAAAATAAATGTGTGTTACTGTAAAAGGCAGCCAATAGAAACTGTTTACGGCTCCGTCCACAATCGTAACCGATTCCTGCCTTCCCTTGACTATTAGGTTGCAGAATGGCTCTGTGCACTAAGGGACGTAACTACTGAGGTCGTCAATCCCCTAAAACTTATAACTGCTTAAACCTAACCAACCTAAGGACATCACACACATCCATGCCCGAGGCAGGAGTCAAACCTGCGACCGTAGCGGTCGCGCTGTTCCAGACTGTAGCGCCTACAACCGCTCGGCCACCCCGCCGGCTATCAGGTTGCAGACTCAACAAGTCGTTGGAAGGCCGCTGGAGAAATATGCTGCCTCTGTAACCGTCCATAACTGCGAAAGTGTTGCCGGGGCAGGATTTTGTGCACGAACCGACCTCTCGATTGTGTTCCATAAATGTCGGATGAGATTCATGTTGGGCGATCTGGGTGACCAAATCATTCACTCGAAATGTCCAGAGTGTTCTTCTAACCAACCGCGAACAACTATGGTGCGGTTGTCTGTTAGCGTTAGCACTGACAACTCCACGCAAACGCTGCTGCTTTTCGTTATTAAGCTAATACAACGTGCCATCCGAGCCGTAATGGTAGCAGGTCTGCAAGGCAACGTTTTCAATATATTTGTGCCATCAAGGTAAATGAGAAGTCGGAATGAAGTTTCATAATCTTTATTTGGAAACAGACGAAGAGTGGTCGATATTACGCCCTCCTACTTCAATGCACGCCATGCATTGACGCTGGAGTGACTGTCGCACTCTTCCGAACACTCCTAAAAAAGTGGAAACTGCATCAGATGCCGGCATATTGCACGAGTCAACCAACCAAGCAGATGAAGACACGCAATGGGATTTGGATGCATATGAGGCTGTCCCCCTCAAGTGCACTGCATCTCGGTGTCCTTCACAATGATATTCAACATCTGAGGTTTATGTAGCACACCAGGCGAGACCGTAAAATGTGCACGGTTTGGAAAGCCCGGTTGAATGGCTCACCAACGCAAAAAAGAGCTGATATCAGCTCTCCAGCAATTTCAATCTTGTTTCATAGACAAAGATTTCAGGTGGCAATAGAAGAGAAAACTCACTGAGCGTCAAGTCCATTTCTCACCAACGGTTTCATTCAAATGCATTCGCACTGCATGAGCAAAGAGCGCAGCTGCACCATCATGTTCGTACCATATTTTTTGTCGCACGTTGAGTGGAACATGTTCCAACAACTCGGGAAGAGTTTTTCGTATAAAGATTATCTGTTTGCGTTCAGTCGCCGGGGAAGTTGTATGGACCGACCACATTATCACCCACCAAGCCGGTGTAAATGCTGACAGCGAAACGATCTTGGTGACCCCGAACAAAGGCTACGTTTGAATTTTCCCGTGCCCGCACGTGTTCATTGCGGCTGTTGAACATGCCCTCTCGTGTAAAGGATGCCTCATCCGTAAAATGTACAAGGTTCGGAAAGCCCGGTTGAATGGCTCAGCACTGCAAAAAACCACTGGCAGAAATCGATTCAACATGGAAAATCGGCTGAATTAAGGGCTTGAACCTTCTGAAGGCGGTAGGGCTGTGAATCATATTTATGTCACACACGCAAAATTGTGGGATAGCTTATACCCATTTCCCCTGCAACACGTTGCGAACTTCTTGACCGTGTGCTTTCCAGTAGTGTTAACGCCCCTTCTTCAATCCTGGTGCAAGCACTGTGTGTTGACGACCGCGTCCATCAAGTTTTCGCACCTATAACACAAAATGAATTCATCGATTTTCGAAGTAGGCCTTAAATCCACGTGTGCCATTACGAGAAAATGCCAGTGGATAACGTACCTCAAGTGAACCTGTCTCTGGCAGGACCTGTGGATGGAAGTAAACGTTAGTCGATCTGGCACTGGACGATTCGAAAACCGCCGAAAGTACAAACGTTGGAAGCGTGACCACTTCCATCCGCCATCCCGTAAGCACAGTGCACGCCTGCCCTTTCCTCCTAAGAACGGCACTCCATTTCCTGTCCGCTCCACACAGCAACAAACACGATAGTGTCCCCGGTTGATGACAAACTGATGCAGGCCGAACCAGACTGCGCAGCGTGAACAGTTGCTGCCCTCTATGCAACACCTATCAAACAGGCATTTGGCCAGCCAAAAGCAATGCGTTCACGTCACAGTAGTGTTGTCCCGCCCGGAAATCCGCAACTTTGTTGACTACAACGTTTGCAAATAAAGGTAATCAGCTTTCAACTATACGTTTCCTTTACCTTGATGTCACAAATACATTGAAATCGTTGCCCTGCAGACCTGTTACCACGACGGCTGAGATGGCATGTTGTGTGCCCACTCTTTCGGCGGCGCGCGACGCTGTTCAAGGCATGCTAAGGTACGCGGACCTGGATTGCTACATGAAATCTGCTTGATATTACCCAGCCCTCTCACTTTCTACATTCATTTCAGATACACCCTGTATAATCTTTTACATACCCCCCCCCCCCCCCATCCCCCGGCGTACACGTGATGCAGACACCTGACTTCGTCTTCTAGATGTTTCACATTTTTGGTACGCGGTGTACACTGATGTGACACGGCATGAGATAGAGATATGCACATATAGAGATAGGAGTAGGAACGTGCTAATTAATTGAAACCCTCAGCTGGCGACAGGCGTTGTTGACATACCTCGATGGGGACTGCTGAAACTGTGTGTCCCGACGGGGACGTGAACCCGCTTCTCACAACTGTACTATACAAAAATGTTTCGTCACTTTGCAAATAAGAATTAAGAAATCGAAATAGAGTTTTTTTAAGATCATCTTGATAAAATACAGTTACTACTAACTTGAAATTCGTCAAATGCTAAAACGCAGCGTACTCACTCATAGAGATTAAGTAATCTACTAAATATTAAATAAAAAAAGTGCTTACAAACAATTTTATCAGTATCTGTTAACATCATAGTAAAATAATGAAGATCAACATGAGAAGGCTGATTTAACGAGGTTGTTGTTGTTGTGGTCTTCAGTCCAGAGACGGGTTTGATACAGCTCTTCATACTACTCTATCTCCTGGTGCAAGCTTCTTCATCTCCCAGTACCTACTGTAACCTACATCCTTCTGAATCTGCTTAGTGTATTCATCTCTTGGTCTTCCTCTACAATTTTTCCCCTCCACACTGCCCTCCAGTACTAAATTGGTGATCCCTTGATGCCTCAGAACATGTCCTACCAACCGATCCCTTCTTCTACTCAAGTTGTGCCCAAATTTCTCTTCTCACCAATTCTGTTCAATATCTCCTCATTAGTTATGTGATCTACCCATGTAACCTTCAGCATTCTTTTGTAGCACCACATTTCAAAAGCTTCGCTTCTTGTCCAGACTATTTATCGTCCATGTTTCACATCCATTCATGGCTACACTCCATAAAAATACTTTCAGAAACGACTTCCTGACACTTAAATCTATACTCGATGTTAACAAATTTCTCTTCTTCAGAAACGCTTTCCTTGCCATTGCCAGTCTACATTTTATATCCTCCCTGCTTCGAGCATTATTAGTTATTTTGTTCCCCAAAAAGCAAAACTCCTTTACTACTTTAAGTGTCTCATTTCCTAATCTAATTCCCTCAGCATCACCCGATTTATTTCGACTACATTCCATCATCCTCGTTTTGGTTTTGTTGATGTTCATCTTATATCCTCCTTACAAGACACTGTCAAATCCGTTCAACTGCTCTTCCAGGTCCTTTGCTGTCTCTGACGGAATTACGATGTCATCGGCGAACCTCAAAGTTTTTATTTTTTCTCGATAGATTTAATTCCTACTCAATTTTTCTTTTCTTTCCTTTACTGCTTGCTCAATATACAGATTGAATAACATCCTCGTTAGGCTACAACCCTGTCTCATAAAACATATAAACGCCCTCTATTGGTGTAAAATTTCATACATAAACGTATCTCCAACTGGGTTGCGCTCTTTGCCGAGAAACTATAAAACAAACTGCCATTATACCTAGCCTTTAAGGCTAAAAATTGAATAGTAATTAACTCTATTGGTTGAAAAATAGGTATAGCATTGGATAGTATCGAAATAAATACTAACATGCTTAGTTTTGTCTTTCTAAAACAGGCCGAAATTCCCAGATTGAATCCCTCGCGGGTCGTGACGTCTCTTTGCCCGATGCAGGAGATTATCGAAGAGCTCCCGAAACCGGCTGCTCTTCAGCAACATATGTAGGTGAGCGCCAGATGACCTCTGATGGCAGTATATCTACATCTCTTGCAGGAGGTTCATAAATCTGCCTTTCTCAGCCTTGTGTAATAACATAACACCCGAATTCAGAGAGGGGATGGTATGTCCACTCTAAGCCAAATGGGCGGTGAAGATGGATCTCTCAGCTATATCCCGCCTATCCAAAGCCACCTGTTCTCCAAACCTGACTCAAGTCTTTTACCTGTCTGTTCCACGTCAGTTGCTGTAAGCAACAGACTCAGTTTCCTTCTGCCGATACACCAGTAATATCGTATGTTGACATATACTGCCGGGAGTTTGTTGGATTATAATTCATTTGGTATGTTGGATAGCTGCTACAGGATAACATTGTGTTTTACTTGGTGTTCTATGTAAATTAATTATGATTCTGTAATTTCCTTCTATTTTAGCACTGAAAATGGCTATTTATAGCCGAAATCTAGATATGCAAGGGTAATAAAAACTAATGTCATTGCGCATGACTGATGTGTGAATCCTTCCTTATAGTTTACTGTCACTGTGCACAACAGTTCCTTATGGAAACAAAGTTGGTTACAACGAGTTTATGACACCCTTCCCAAATGAATTACTGCAAGCATTCATTCCAGAGGGAGTACAACGTCGTATTGATAAGTGGACTCATACTGCCAAGTTCTTTCTAAATTTGACTCCATTTTGTAATCACTGAAATAACGTTGCATACCCTCTCAACCCATGACGTTTCATTCGTACACTCCATTTCTTACCCAGATTTGCTGTCCTTTTTTGTCAGGCAATAAATTTGTGTCCGATAATTTAATCTCAGTTGGATGAAGTTGTAAAACAAAAACGCACCCACAGAGTTACCTGTGGCAGTCGTGTCGTACGTAGCTCTATTGTTTTGTATCGAACCAAACTTTAAACCTCCTCTCAGACCTGTGGCCTTGTGGGATAAATTGCCGCCCACTTGTAACCCTGAACGCTGCCCGCCTCATACCGCAACGTAAAGCTGAATGAAAAATCGATGATATACTACGCCTTTTACCAACCGATTGTGTGCTTGCTCCCGACCAATCTTTGTTAAAATTTGGCATCTCTTAATACAAATCCTCCTTTACTAGTTCTCCAACAGGCAATATTAACCGAATATTAACCGTTAGACAGAAGATATGGTTTTTGCAGAAAAGAATCGACGTTATGGTCAAAGGTATCACGAAATGGACAAGGGCGAAACAAATTTCCAATAAAAGTTAGTGGGACACAAGAAGAAGAAAATAAGAGTGCATTATTCACGCACATAAAATTTACTGCCGAATTACATTGAACTAAGTGCACACTTGTCCATTACATCTTACACATCGTTTGCACCAGGAAAAAGCATCGAGAAAGGAAGGAAATCTTTCTAACCCAACTGAAGAAGTCTACTTTCAACTTAACTGTGTATTAAAGTAACGTAATTAACAGCAGAGATTACATGACACATAACATACTTCTAATATTATAAGGTGAATCTTCTGAACCTCTATGTTATTCTACACAAGTTGACATGAAGGCCTCTGTTTCCTACAATTAGCAGAATAAAAAAAAAAACTCAAAGCTCACTCAAATACCTATACGTTCCGCCGCCACACGAGAGGGCATTCGTATTTCATAAAAGTTGCAGAAGAGAATCGAAGCATTTGACATGTGGTGCTATAGATGGGTGTTGAAAACCAGATAAGGAATGAGGAGCTTCTCCACAGAATCGAAGAAAAAAGGGGTACAAGGAAAATACTGACAAGAAGAGTGGACAGGATGATAGGGCATGTCATAAGGCAACAGAAAATAGCTTCCTTGACGCTAGACGGAACTGCATGATGTAAAAACTGCACGGGATGATAGAGATTGGAACACACCCAGCAAATAATTGAGGATGTGGCGTGTAAGTGCTGCTGTGAGATGACAGGTTGGCGAAGGAGAGGTAAGAAGCAAGACATTTCAGCGTAACAAATTCTCAATCAGTTACGAAACACGTTGCCGGAAAGTGACCACAAGAACAGCTTGTGAACTCACACAATGGGTCTTTGAACTCAAACCAATGTCATGGAAGAATAATCTCTGAAATATTACGTATATCGAGAAACGTCATAACAGAACATTGCAAAGCACAACATTTATGTAATAAATTAGCAACGAAATGTAATGACTAGTTAACTGAGGGCCACAGGGGCTTAGAGCAAGCCCAACTTAAGAAAAGATTTTAGCTATCGATTCCATGAAACAGTTTGCAAAATATAAGTCCAATAATTAAATTGAGACGATATATACAATAATAAAAATAATCTAAATTTAAATTTCTCTCTGTTGTTTAAGTTCAGCGTAGCAAAAACATTGTGGCATAGGATTTAGGTGAAGACGCGTTTTGGCTGGAGTTTTGCAGACATGGGGCTCAATGTACCAATTATTTTATTTAACTTTAAAATACTTCTGATAAGAGAAACAGACTTCCAATAAAATAAGATGTTTCTGTAGCCTGGAAAGATACCTATAAGAGACTGTACACAATCAGCGTAACAAAATGTCTTCCATTATTAAAGAATTAAAATCCGACCTTTGCCCTACAACGCACAACTGGGCAATATCTTTAACAATTTACAATTCTTGCTCTCTACCATACCCAGTAATAATATCTGAGGCAACTCCAACGGTAAACAATTGAAGACCTCCTCAAACAAGGTTGTATATCGCAATTTGATAATTTTTCAGCAAGTAAAAATTATTATTGTTTCCCTTTGGTATTATTTATTTAAACAGTAAATTATGTATAATTATGTATAATTAAGTGGTGTAGTGTATGATGAAGTGATACAGTATTATTGTAGAACAGCACCATGTATTTAGCGTATTTTACAAAATTCAGGAATTTACGTTAAGTATTATGTAGCTTTCCACGTTGTGTAGCAAAAAATATAATTTTCTCTTACAGTTGCAAAAATAGTGAAAAGTATTAACATAACATATTATCGCACATGCTAAAATAATACAGTGTATGCATTTAATTTACTTCCAAACTAAAATAATGGTTCTACACAGATCAAGAAACAATGACAAAGAAACATTAAACAGAAGATAAATAAATTTAACTGTTCATTCAGAAGCTAAATTCACAAAAAATTCCCAGTATTGTGCATCAAAATATCAACATATCCAACAAGTTCCTCATTTCCTTTGCCGGTACAGGAAGACGCTCTCTATACAAGAAAGGAATTTTCGATTGACAGTGGACACCGGAAAAGTTCAAAGAAGGGCAGCCGTTTTCGCCGGTTATCGCGAAATATTGAAGAGAGTGTGACACGGATATGATAGGGAGTTGCGATGGCCATCATTAAAACAACGGAGTTTCTCAGTGCGGCGTGAAATTTGAATCACCAACGTTCTCCTGCGTGTGCGAAAATATTTTGTTCACACCCGTCTATATAGGGAGATACAATTACTCATTCTAATAAAATAAGAAAAATCAGAATTCGAGGGAAAAAATTTATCTGGTCATTTCTCTCGAGCGCTGCTACAGAGCGAAACGGCAGAGAAATAGTGTGGAAGTGGCCGGCGAATCCTCTGCCTAGAACTAAGTGTGAACTGCAGAGCAGTCGCATAAATGTAGGTGTAGGAACACTCTTAATAAGCCTAACCTGAGGCTTATATTCTTTTTTTTTTTTTTTTTTTTTTTGTTTTTGGCAAAGAATGACGTACGCAGCGATGAATCACATTATGACTAAGACGCAAACAATGAATGTTGATCATCTGCATTGAGATTCAGCCATGTAACTATAGTCTATTCACCGAGAGCTGGGACGAAACATAAACAGTGTCACGTGAGCGACTACGCCCGTTTCCAGAGAAAGCATTCGGTGTTCACGTGATACGTAGGGGTGTGGAAAATGGCGCACGCTCTGCAGCTGGCGGCGTTCGGCTAGCTGCCGAGCTGTCACAGCGGACCGTGAGAAACCTGGGCAACAATGTACGAAATAAATTTAACAATAATGTTAAAATAATGTTAAATTGAGTTCATTCTGTCGAAGCAGATTTATTTTCATTCAGGTTGCTAACAAAACGCTCCATTCGAACTCAATTAATTGTTAATTTTAATAACAATATCAGTAACAATAATGATAAAGGACGAAACAAGGTTCACTCTGTCGAACTTGAACTGTTTTCATTGAGGTTTATAAAAAACCACTCCTCTCTCTCCTCTATAATGCAGTCTAATTTCCATATTTGAGTTTCCACTTTTTCTATGACGTGGAGGACGCACTTGTTCCAATCCTCTGCAGTCACAGTTCTTACTGACTCTTCTAGCAGTACCTTAACTTCCGGCATTTTGTATGTTTTGTTTTTCGCTGCAACATAGCCTTTGATTCTGGCCCACACTAACTCGATGGCGTTTAATTCACAGTGGTACGGAGAAATTCTGAGAACAATTTTCCCCGCATTCTTCACCCATTTCATCTATTGCGTATTCGTTGTGCGCTGTTCTATGATTTTTAACTATATACAAAAGTTCTTTCTTCAGCATACCGTCTTCGAAATCGATGTTTTTAGATTTTAGCCACTTTGATATTTCATGCTTATTGGAATTCGCATTCGGAACTTTTTCTGATGTTTTTACATTTTAGCCACTCTGATATTTCATGCTTATTGGAATTCGCATTGGGAATTTTTTCTTCTCTCCGGGAATGGTACTTATAAAATGTAGTTCTCCGAAAATTGCCCAGATCTGCATCTTCGTTCACGACTGTAAGCACTTTGTCAATTGTTGGCAATTAGTTACGAAAAAAAAAATTCGTGTACTTTCCTTCGTATCGCATTTCTATCGAAGTCATCAACACTTTCAGAAAGTTTCTGTCGTAATTTTCGTTTCTTAAAGGGAGACGTCAAAGAGTGTGTGGCCTTGTACTCACTTATCACACGATACACTGAAGAACGTCCTAACACCTGTAGCTGCAGCTGTTTTCGAAACAATGTCACTCATCGACTGCTCTGGATGTAACAGTGCCGTTTTATACACATTAAGCACAATGTGCTTCTCAGAAGAACTTAATGATTTCTTCTTTGCTCGCTTCTTTGGTGGATTCAGAACTGACACGTCGACCTCCTCGTTGAATTCGTGGATGACATAATGAGGACAGCCGTATGTGATGCTCATGAAATAAGTGAATATATATATAAAATAAGAAACCATGCGATGCTATTGGATGCGCACATAAACAGTGAATGCTCGGCGTGATCACAAACACATATACTTATTCTAATAGTCAACACCTAGTCTTTCAAGCGTCTTTACAGATGAACTTAAGATATACTGGATTCGCCGCTGTACAGCACCCACTAACGAGCTCACACCTGCAACTGAGACGGCCACACTGACTGAGCGCCGCACCTGCAAACCGCACAATGCATCGCTCATAAGGGACAAATGGTTGCACCCATCGCATTCGAACAGACTACAAAATTAAATTCAAACCTTTCTGAAACTTTACTCGCTTACACTCCCACAAAAAAATTTAAAGGGGAAAAGTTTGTCGCGTACTATATTTCGGATGATGACTTGGTAAGAGTTCTGCGTCAGACGTGAGATTTTAATTTATTACTTCGCTATTACTGACTCTATTGGGCAGAAAATTTGCAGACGTCATCAAAATATAGTACTGAAGCCAATTATAAAATTATTTTGTTGTGCGACACACAGTTTAGGAGATATGGCGTGATAAATATAGAGTAACGCGAAAAAACAACTTTTCCTGAAAGCTTAAATATTTCTCTTTTTTAGTGACAACAAATTTTAAGGTGATGTAAAAAAAGGTGTCGGAAGGTAGTTCTCGGATCACTTTGTCATGTTCAGGTGCCAAATTATAAAAAACACGACTTTAATTTTTTAATTTTTGACGCCCCTGCCTCGTACAGCCCTCGACGGCAGCGCTATGGTCACGCGCCTTGTCGTGTTTACAGTACGTCTCTTGTTTCGGTGAATGGAGTATAGTCGTTTTCATTTCTGGGTCATACTCCCTAATTCCTTAAAGAACATTTACATCAACAAAGTCATACTGGCGCATTTCCTTTGTAATGAAAGATGTACTTAAACAAGTTTCAGATAATACATCCATCCATTCGTAGGAAGTCATGATATCCGTTACTCTTCTTTTAATCCAGAAGTAAGACCCCAGGACGGAAAGCTATGTCCCGAAACAACAAAGTTTTGCTGTTGTTTGTTGTTTTTTCTCCTCGAACCGAGGGCTACACCAAACAATTTGTCTATTGCACAATTTTTATGTTATAATGCAACGTTCTTGCACACACTGCATTTGATGTAATCTTTTTAGGCACGCCTTTACCAGCTGTAGAAATATAAGAATTTCTACTACTTCTCCTACTTTTCTTAACACTCTGTTTCCAGTTTGATCGATTTCTCTTCATTTCCACGCTCTTATTTAACGATACACTATCCTTTAGAGTGGCTGTTAAATCAGCCACGTCCGACCGTTTGATTGATATATAACGTTCTTTCAGGATGGTGGACTTTGCAGCTACAAATAACTCAAGTTCTTAAGAGAAAAAGAGACATCTGTTGCTATGATAGCATGTCTCATGTGATGTACAGTCGTGCTCAAAAGTATCCGAACGACCTGAATTGCATTTCACCTGATTCTAATGCAACCCACGTAGCGCAGCTGTCTAGCAGGTCCTCTAATCGCCCCTCGGTACAGTCGTTTGACTATTGAAAATGATTCCAACAAGTCACCACTAGAAAACACTGCTCTGTATCGCAATAACTCAAGATGTAAAGTAATACCAAGGTAGTACGAACATCAGGGAACATCTTATCACTGATAGGACGGTCCTTAAGGCTTGTAAGCTCACATTTATTACAATAAATGGCATACCTGAAATGTTATCACTCACACTATTACGCCAGATAAGTAATTCACGTAGTAAGTTCGTCGTATTCATGATTTCCTCTTCAAAGTAACATTCCGTACTTATTGTTTAACTCAAAACGACATTACAAATTTTAAGTTACTCACGAGCAGCTAGTTGAAAACATGTATGAACTTCAAATGACACGACGAACCGTCTCGTTCTGCATATGGTTTCAAACCCAGGTCTTGCAGACTAAGCAAAGACTTCGTGACTGACGGAAACTAACAGTCGTTCCTGACTAGGCATACAGAGAGTGACATACCTCGATTTTAGACAGTTGAAAGGTGGCTACACTGAGCCACAGCGCCAGAGATTCCGCCAAAGAGTTTTATTCCGCCGCCTCCACTGGCAGTTCTTGCCGAGAAGTCGTGGTGGAGAGTGCTTGTCGAGATGTGCAGTAGTCAGTGCTTATCGAGATGTGGTAGTAGTGAGTCGGTGTTGAGATGTTGTAGTAGGGAGTGCTTGTTCCATGTTTTATGCAGTTTTGATGGGCTAGACAGCAGACGTTGCTCGAATGGAGATATTGTAATGATCAGAGTGCTTTTCGTCAATATATATGAAGGTAAAAAAAATTCCCTTTTCTTTTTATTATTTCAATGTCTTAAATAATGCGTCATTACAGGTTCAGTCAACAAAGCATCTGGCTTGTGCTCTTGTATTAGAGTGTAATTCTGGTTTCCTTACGCAATTATAGTATTTCTATTTTTTTTAAATTACTTCAGTATAAATGGTATTTAAAATTTCTTGTCTTATTGAAGAAGAACCGTGCCAGATGTGTACGTTGAATCACACTTCTACACACAGAACAGTTACACTTGTGCGTTGGTTTCGTACGTTTTATAGTTGCTGGGGACTTAATTAATTAATTGTGTTAACGGAAATTTTCTTTCATTCTTTGTTATTATTTTATGCAGTCAGATTGCGTACTAAAACTAGTCAGGGCCAACCGTTTACGAGACAGCGTAACCGAATAGACAGCTACTAAATCAAAAAATTAAAAAATATTTGCATTGCATTCATTAATATTTAATTAAGCCCCCATGCACAGTATCAGTTAGCAAATATCAACTTTAAATTACATAACGTAAACATTTTTAACGGACGCGAATTCCTACCCAGCATCTATTGTCCTTGTTAACGAACTACGAGAGATGTTAAATATTGCTTCTTCACACGTAACTTACTTGAAATGCAGTGAGGTAAAGCTTTGTGTTGGACAGGGATTCGAGCCCAGAACCTAATTGGATTGTCAACGAATCACTATCAACTGTGACATATCGGAATTCCTCGGCAGTAGATAGATGTTTTAACTGAAATGACGAGACGAAACCATTTTTTCTTTCCCGGGACTTCAACCTGGCGCCTATAGCTGCTATATTCTAGAGAAAACGAATGTTAAAAATGGGTTTGTTACACCAGCAGCGACATGTGAACATGTTTGAACTAGAAATAATTTGACGAAGAGTTCAGTGCTGACTGGAAATCGAACCCCACACATATCGTTGTTGATGAGTCCCACACCTACAAGAACACTAGTTGTGATACCTCTTAGACAAAATACTTACGCAGTGCTATCAGACGAAAAGATCTACTTGACACTAACTGTGGGATGTTTGTCTCACAACTTCGTACCTGGATAAAGAGCTTTTCCTATTTGAGATATCTGTGAACGTTGCTGCATAAGACGATTTAAGAAGAAACTAAATTCCTTCAGCTACGACAATGTTTAAAGAAACCGTCTTAACGGCACTAAATCGTGGTTTGTGAATCGTTTACTGGCCGTACTCTGCCGCATTTCGCTGGTTGGAAGACAAAATCTTACTGACAAATTTCACACAAGGAAAAGGGAGACGAAATCTCCCACAGGAAGGTCATATTGTTTTATTTAAATGATTACAAAATCAGCTAAAAGGAACAGTGAGGCTGTCAGTATAAGCACATTACTGTTGTCAGTATAATGTTGCACTGACCAGGGCCTGTAATGATAAAGGGCCAGTTTAGGTCAGGCATATCGTATACAGAAGTGGAAGAGAGAGCACCACTAAATTCTACAATCCGTATGGATTGCATACACACAGAAATTATTGTTACAGTGTACTACTGGAACCCAATGAGTGAATTGCGTATTTTCCGGTGAGAAGGAGTACTGGCAAATAGTCTTCGCTACATTAGGTTACTTAAACTGGTGTCACTCTGAGTTAGAACTTATGGTCAGCTATTACGTGTAAGGTCAATGAGTCTGATGCGGGTTTTGCAACTGTGAAATACTTTCCTACATTATAGAAGCGAATATTAAATTTGAAGTAATAATGCGAAAATTTTGAACTTGGATAGCTTAGAATGAAAATCATTCTGTTGTTAGCAAAGGAAAACAACTGATTTTCTAAAATATTCTCTGCCATACACAACTTGAAACAGGTCACGTCGACCAAATCATGTGGAAGAACTGACAGCGACGTATAACGGAAGGCAGTAAGATCCCTTGGCTTTTGGTTTGGCAGTATTCGACAGTCATTTCTAGGAGCAAGTAAATTAAGAAAGGCAGCGCGTTTTTGTTATCAACTAACTCCTTCTTCAACTACTTTAGTTTTAATGTAATCTGAGAGTAGTTGCTGATGTTTTATATTAACATGAAAAGGACTCCGTAACCAAGGAAAGAACCTCTTCTTGGACAACTACTTCTATAATCACCAAAGAGCATTAAACGATCTTCAAGCACATGTGTTCCAGCAGAAGAAAGAAAATATTAGTAATAATGACGGTAATAATCGAATTATCCGGTAACTTCACACTTCACAGTGGATTTTCTCGAACTAAGTGAATTAGTGAAAATTTCAAAATGGTTTCACATCGAGACTATGACGCCTAGAAGAGACTTTACATCCTGCTGACGTGAGAATAGCATAATCTCCACTTCAGAAGATTGCTTCTACTTAACCATTTAATAGACTCGCATTTCTTCCACTGTGACTAATTTTGTAAACTAAGCACATCATCCGTTACAACATACTCCTGGGGCTGGGAAATGTGGCCACAATGGTCTGGTGGAACGAACTATCACAGCTGCAATGCGTGGGTTCAGGAATTTACTTTTAAGAGGCACAAACAGATTTACTTTACCTCTGGTAAACGCAAGAGAAAGACGTTATAATCTAGAATCCGCATTAAACATCACGTTCCTTCATTACCAACTGGGGAGAGCCGGTTTACGTTGGGAAATGTCATAGGCGGATGTCATGGTAAACAGAAATAGTGTCTGCAGTAAACTTACTTACGTTAGAAAGTTTTATTTTATTTGATGAACCGATAACGATTTAAAGGAACAGGGCTCTTATTTTACTTGTACTTGATTGAACTAGAGACGTTGAAAAATTTGGTGCTGGACTGTAATTCGAATTCGTATCTCCTCTTTCGAGGATCTGAATCTCTCGTTCCTTTTCCCAAGACTGCAGTCTTCTCCAGGTCTCCTCCAAAGGTAAGTATGTGGGTCCGAATCCTGATCCACTACAAAATATTCATAATATCATTTCAAGCCCTATCACGTGCACATCAGTCTGCTAGTGAAAATTAACGTGCATTTTTGATGTCTGTTCATGTGTTGCCAACAATCTCAATAGGTGTGGTTATTTCTGGTCAGTCACGCACACCTCTTACTGTTGGTGAGTAAGCAAGCGTTACTTAAGCTATGTTCGTGGATGATAAAGAAGGACGGTAGGTGTGCGGTTCGATTGTCGCTCAGGGACAAAAATTTGTATCCTCATTTTAGATTCAAACATCTAGCAGCTGGTAAGAAAAACCGATACATAACATTTGATTTTACTTAGTTAATAATCCGACTGCGTGTTGGGTTCGTATCTCCACCACAGAACTTCACATGATGCGCTTCATCTTGAAATGCATGAACACTATGTTACTTCTGAATGGACGTACATCACACATATTTTGTGGTTAGTTAACAGCGACGAAAGGGTCTTTATAGGAGTCCCGGTTTATTACAAAAACTGTCGTCTTTTATTTTCAAGTTTAGATTTGGTTACCAAGTTTAGATTTGGTTACTGATATTGGCGAAAATTTTTGTAATTCGTGCCTCTTCATGACTAGTCAACAAGATTATATGATTAGATTAGATTAATACTTGTTCTATAGATCATGAATACGACATTTGGTAATGATGTGGAACGTGTCATTTTAATGAAAGATTTCTTTGCATACCACGATTCAGTTTCTTTGCAACAATTTCTTACTCTCATTCTTTTTTTTTAATCTCTCTCCCTCTCTCTCTCTCTCTCTCTCTCTCTCTCTCTCTCTCATCTCTCACTCACACACACACACACACACACACACACATTCTTTTTTTATTTTTGTTTTTTTTTTCCTTGGTTGTGCTCGATTATCGGCGAGACGCGAAAACGTCCGTCAATGAATTTCTTAGTTTTGAGTACACTTATGAAAGAAATATAAAAATAACTATGAGAGTTACTGATTTATGAAGCTTAGTTTGCAGTCAGTTCTGAGTATTATTAGTAACTACGCTCCAGTGCCTAAGCCCAGTTACAGAAATGTGAATCAGATGGATTACGTATTCCAGGCCGAAGCAGCCGCGTCTTTGAGACGTCAGCTATGGTCACTTCCCAGCCCACTGTAGGATCACATCGGTTTGTCTTCTTGCAGCTGCTAATGTAACTGAGATTTGGCAAGAAGGCAAGGTATGTTTGGCAACTCTGTGATCGACGAGTTACTTCCTGGTGTGCACGGAATTAAGCCTCAAAGTTCACTTGATTTTTCCTGTCATTTCCACTGAATAATCTGAGTTATTATCGCTTGAGCTGTAACGAAAGATTGTAAATTTACGGTTCTCAGTCCAGAAAAGTCGTTGCACCTGAAAATCGCATCTAATCTCGTCCTTTAAATAGCGGTTTACGAGTTCTAGTCACTATTGGTCTCGTAAGAGGAAATCAAGCTGCATGCCTCTTCCCTAGCTCTCTGGAAACGTGCTAACCTGTGAGAAAGTGTCTGTTCTGGTTTGCGGTTCCATTTTAGCTGTCTGTAACGTTTTTATCCCTTCTGTGAAAGAGCTACAAGCTGTCAGATCACACATCGATAAGGAAATCGCAAGAAAATACTTTCGGCTCATAGTGCAATGGTGAAAAACTTATAATGCTGCACAACAGGTAACGCCTCTTTCCGCTGCCGACAAGCAAATTTTAGGTTTGTAGGATTACATAACTTTATTTATGAAATGCCACATTTGCATACCACTTGAGTATGACACAGCATACCAATCAAACACAGACCCAATTGAAATCTAAGTGATAAGTATTTTACTAATTCGTGCCGATAGAAACACGCTTGTGTACAGATACTCAGTTTTATTGAAACAGACTTTCATCGTACGGTTATCGTGGGTAGTTTTATTTCATGTCTTATAATACAGTGCACAGTTTCCGTAAGGTTTCTTTTAGTGCTGTTAAAACATTAGTTAATACGAGAGAGAAATTAATCATCAACGATATATGCGAATTCTCTGATGTTATCTATAACAGTCTGACAATGCACATGCAGTTTATTGATTACATACATGTAGAAAACTTGTTCTGAGTTAAAGCTGTCAAACAAGATTTGATGAAGAATAAAATGCCACTGCCACACGTCAGCTAATGTAGAAAATACTTTTCTGACGTATTTTGTCACGATGCGCTCTCCCCATACATAATACAAAAGTTTCGAGATGCATCTGCAGCCTGGCCATCTATTAAACCTGAAAAGAACAAAATGTCGCAGAAGTTAGCCCTTTTTCCACATGCAACTGTTTTGGGTTGAGAAGTGAGGTGAACTATTTTCGAAGTTCCATTAGATCGATAACTTCAGAAGACAGCAGTATTGCGTTATAAAAAATGTAGCAGTGAAAGTACCCGAACTTGCGATGTCTCAACAACAGCGCGCGACGCTTACAGTTACGCTACTAGCTGACGCATAGCTGCAACACCTCCAGAACTCAACAATAATTCCTGCAGAACTTTCGCATTGCACAGTGCTGTGAGATAATGCATATGGCCGGATCTAGAGTACTGAGAGACAGACAGTTACAGCTTTTCTTTTGCACAGCACGACGTTTTCAACAAACAGATAGCGCAATGAGTAGCTCAAGTCGAAAGGAACGCTTCCTACTTAAATTACTGCATCCAACAGTGTTGGCAGTTCTGTGTAGGTGTCAGTGACGTGATTCTGTTTCGGTGATTACAAAATAGATTCGATGTATGCACTGGGTAACCGGGGCAGCTAGTTCATGGCGATTCGGTTCAAAAAATGGTTCAAATGGCTCTGAGCACTATGGGACTTAACATCTATGGTCATCAGTCCCCTAGAACTTAGAACTACTTAAACCTAACTAACCTAAGGACATCACACAACACCCAGTCATCACGAGGCAGAGAAAATCCCTGACTCCGCCGGGAATCGAACCAGGGAACCCGGGCGCGGGAAGCGAGAACGCTACCGCACGACCACGAGCTGCGGACTGACGATTCGATCAACCATGTAAATGAATGTATTGAACATGCTGCAAACCGCTACAAGGAGCCAGCGACTTAGAATTCTCATCCAGTGTGGCGCAACTGTTATGATAGAAAAATGAGTGATGCGTATGAGAATTCGGTGGTCTCTTGGATTGATGCTAGGTTCATATTCTTATGGTCTGCGCTAGATTCCACCCTCTGCTGATGATTTTTGATAAGGAGAGACAGATTTTTGTTCTGTTTTTGTTTTGTTTTGTTTTGTTGTGAAGAAGGTATAACGGCATTGTGGTCTGACATTCATGTTAAACATGATATTCCTTCTCTACCAAGTAGACGTTAGGTTGAACCACAATAAAGTCAGGAGACGCGACACGTAGAAACTCTTTCAGAAATAACCATTAGTATACTAGGTACTTATTTCTAGTGACGAAACAAACGCTATGTAGGGTCACAGGACACTTATTCCAACTTTCATTTGAGCTTCTGTATGTCGATAAAATTGGTTGTGTACTGGGAATGCACTCAGACCACCCTTAACGCGGAATTTGATCCCTTCGTGACAATACAGCTCGACTGCAATTTGTTGATTGTTCAAAACTGCAGATTCCTCAACATCTCCACATATTGCGCGTGAAAGGGTTCGAATCCTGGCCCGGCACTAAAGCTTTCATTATGTATTATCAAGCTCTAGCATTAGAACACCTATCTGCTGGTGGATAATAATTTTGATTTTTAATGTATTTTCATTCGTTGTCAACACTAACGATATCTGACGTTTTTGAGTCCCAGTGAGACACAGAACTGCTTGCGAGATCACTGTAAGTTCAAGGATGTTATTCCGAGATACTGGGGAAGAAAAATTCGGTAGCTGACGTCTCTTTGTATGCAGTCAACAACGATGTGTGTGGGGTTCGAATCCCAGTCAGCACTGAACTCTTCGTCATATTATTTCTAGTTCAAACATACTCACATGTCGCTGCTGGTGTAACAAACCCATTTTTAACGTTCGTTTTCTCTAGAATATAACAGCGATAGGCGCCAGGTTGGAGTCCCGGAAAAGAAAAAATTAATCTTTCGTCTCGTTATTTCAGTTAAAACATCTATCTACTGCCGAGAAAATCCGATATGTCACAGTTGATAGTGCTTCGATGACAATCACTGTCCAACACAAAGCTTTACCTCACGGCATTTCAAGTAAGTTACTTGTGAAGAAGCAATATTTAACATCTCTCGTAGTTCGTTAACAAGGACAATAGATGCTGGGTAGGAATTCGCGTCCGTTAAAAATGTTTACTTTATGTAATTGATATTTGCTAACTGATACTGTCTAAAATCGAGGTATATCACTCTCTGTATGCCTAGTCAGGAATGACTGTTAGTTTCCGTCAGTCACGAAGTCTTTGCTTAGTCTGCATGACTTGGGTTTGACTCCATATGCAGAACGAGACGGTTCATCGCGTCGTTTGAAGTTCATACATATTCTCAACTAGCTGCTCGTGAGTAGCTAAAATTTTTAATGTCATTTTGTGTTAAACAATAAGTACGGAATGTTACTTTGAAGAGGAAATCATGAATACGACGAACTTACTACGTGAATTACCTATCTGGAATAATAGTGAGACAGGTAACATTACAGGTATGTCATATTGTAATAAATGTGCGCTTACAAGCCTTAAGGACTGTCTTACATGTGATAAGATGTTCCCTGATGTTTCTAGTACCTTGGTATTACTTTACATCTTGAGTTATTGCGATACAGAGCAGAGTTTTCTAGTGGTGACTTGTTGGAACCATTTTCAATAGTCAAATGACTGTACCGAGGGGCGATTAGAGGACGTGCTAGACAGCTGCGCTACGTGGGTTGCATTCGAATCAGGTGAAATGCAATTCAGGTCGTTCGGATAGTTTTGAGCACGACTGTACCACTTTATTTCAGTGAAAACTCAATATTCCCAAAAATTGCTGATACGACCGCTAAATCACACAGGGCTGACAGGTAATTAGGATTGTGGATAGGGCCAAGGGAGTTACGGTCGGATTCATTTCATTGTTGTAATTCATTATCATTTAGTTCACAAATAAACTTTTGAAAGAAATAAATTTGCTTCGCAGCTGAAGGCCTCGAAACAGATCTTTTATAATAAGTTCAATTTTTAATACACGTAACAGACAACTAAATTTACGAATAAGATACATCGTATACATATATGAGATCAGCATGCGGAGCGGCTGAAGGCCGCCGGATTAAATCTTCAAAATTTCATACATACTATGTTGATTACTGAAGGCAGAAGGCCACAAAATGGTTCAAATGGATCTGAGCACTATGGGACTTAACATCTATGGTCAGCAGCCCCTAGAACTTAGATCTACTTAAACCTAACTAACCTAAGGACAGCACACAACACCCAGCCATCACGAGGCAGAGAAAATCCCTGACCCCGCCGGGAACCGAACCCGGGAACCCGGGCGTGGGAAGCGAGAACGCTACCGCACGACCACGAGATGCGGGCAGGAGGCCACAATGATTTAAGATGGTAACAGTGCTGATGTCCCACAAGGTGCACAGAAAAAAGATAAACAAACGCAATAAGATGGCTGAAGGCCGCAAAGTTAAATTCAGCAAATTAACGAAATATATATTGCAACAATCGGTAAAATTATACATTAAGTTTAAAAATTTCCTTTTTGCAACACCAACAGCGGAAGGCCCACAATAACTTGTAAAATTCTTCAGAAGAAATTACAATAACCTTTCAAGAGCAGAAAGCGATAAGGCTTGGACTTGAAGGAAACTCTGAGAACATGTTTCCGGGGCTGAAGGCCCACAACTGTCCTTGCTACATTAAAAATATAAAATACAGTTAAATTACAATAACAGTAACACTGCCAAAAGGATAATTAAGAGAACGGCACTCTGGAGTCTGCAGTGGATCGGTCTGCCCTCGTTCACTTAGGCGAGACAGGTGGTGAGTCCAACTACACTAAATTCGTGCGAACCCAACCAAGGGACCGTCACGGACCGACCGACCAACCACTTGCTTGCCACAACGGAGAACACGAGAATTCAAGCCCCCTCCCCCCCCCCCCCATCCCCCAAAAAAAAAAAAAAAATACAAGTATCACTATCCCCAAACAAACGCGTGCGTGAACTGAGCTGCCAAAACTACACACCATGTTGGGCAGCAACAACAGGTGAGGAAAAGAAACTGCCTAAAAACTACGTTAGCGGCCCGGGCAGGTAACCAGAACACTAACGGCCACAAGGAAGAAAATTCCGCTGGTGCTCTTGACTATGGATAAATTAATTTGATCAATTCCACCTGAGGGCGACTATCTCGAACACTTCACTCGTTGTTGCTCACAGGAAAACCTCCACAACAGCAACGCCGTAACCAACAACGTAATGCTCAAGACCACTCAACCTCCACGTCCTGGGCGGGCGAGCGACGATGCTCGTACCGATCGGACAGCTCCAGACAGACTACGACACTGCGCAGAGACCACCAGCGGCCCAGGCGACTACACAGCACGGGGTTATCCTTGGACCAACCGGCTGACCAACAATCCACCAAAAGTCAGTCCCGGCTTAAGCGATGCCTGGTGGCAACGGTAGGACGGGCGATGTCCACGCAGGGCTCACTGGCTGCTGCAAGCCGGCGACTGGCTGGCCCGGGCTGCGCTCCAGACGCATTGACTGCCAGGGCCCAACTCACGACCCCAACTGCCGCCGTGAGCTCTCCTCCTCGCACGTTCCGACTCACACCACGACAGATGACAACCGGGAAGTCATAGCATCCGAGCAAAGATGCTATCAGAGAGGATATATCGATACGCGCTACCAGCTCAGATGACGGTCAGGCAAAACAGCAACTCAGTAACGCCAGTAATTTCAATCAGCGAGGCGAGATGGAAATACGTTAAAACAGGGTGTAAAATACCAAATGGTAGAACGGCGAGCCATGTACGGCTCAATTGCTTAACTAAGATCACAACACGCAACTAAGCATTGTTCTGCTACTACCACCATCACCAAATAGCTACCACAACCAGCTAACCATAACGCTCTACCCAAGTACACCTCATATACCTTAGTAAATTCTTATACAGGGTGTCCATAATTAAAGTCCCAGTTTCAAAACGCTGTAAGAAGAGAACCACTGCTCAGACGTACATCAGATTTGAACAGCATGTAGTTGACGCAGGGGGAAACGACATGAAAAAAAACCAGCAAATAACGGAAATATGACCATAAGATGGGGTCGTAAGCGTCAGAACACGCACACCAACGGACGCGCGGCACACGGCGTTTGAGTCCGGGACGCCCAACATGTCTCCGTGAAGGATCACACGCTGCTGGTAAAGCTATTTTACAAGAAAGGTGACTGTGCCCCAGCACCCCTGCAGCAATTCCGGACACTCGACGGTATGAAAAAAGATGTTGGTTTGATGTCTATTATGACTGGAGAAAATGATCACAAAATTCGTACATAATTACAGTTGTTAAAGAGTTGCTTCCTGCAGACAGATTCTTTTGAAGTGCAACGTAGCTGAGGGAGGAAAGCAGTTGATCAGACATCTGTCGAGGATATAACCACAGCATTGCATGAGGGGTCGAGCTGTGATGTGCAAACATGCAATGCAGGGGGAATTGCCCGACCGTTGGACATTCCTGCGACCACGGTGCAAGAAATCCTACGAAACATTCTGAATTGCTATTCGTACATAATTACTGTTGTTAAAGAGTTGCTTCCTGCAGACCTACCAGCAACGCAAACGTCCGCTCTTGAATTTCTTGCTAGCGTGGAAGTGAAAATGGATGCCCAGGTAACATTCTGTGGACAGACGAAGTTCATTTCCATCTTCAAGGGCTTGTCAATATGCAGGATTGCAGAATATGGGCAAGCAAAAGTCCCCACGCACATAAACAGCTATCACTTCATTCTGCGAAGGTGACTGTGTGGTGTGGGTTGTCGGCTTCGTTTATCGTGGGACAGTATTAACGTTTTACTTGATATGAGTGTTGCAGGTCCTGTTACCTGTGCCGTCACTGTTAAACGCTATGAGAGTCTCGTGCTCACCCAACGCCGTTCCAATCCTTCAACAGCTTGCTTGTATGGGTAGGACCATTTTTATGCCAGATGGCTCAGCTCCGAACATTGCACAGCCAGTGAAGTTGCTGCTGCAGAGGCATTTCGGAAATGCTGGAATATTAGCCGTAATCTCGCTACAACCTGGCTGTCGGGGTCACCTGATCTTAATCCGTGCGACATCTGGCTGTGAGGTTATCTGAAAGATCTTGTATTCATGCTCCGGTTAAGAACGCAGCTGAACTGAAGGCATGCATTGGGCAGCGCGTGGTGAACGTGACCGCCGAGACACTCCAGTCTGTTATAAAACATGCTGTTTCTCGATTTCAACTGGTAGCAGCAAACGGTGGGAGCACATTCAACATATCTTGAGCCAGTCCGACAACTATTAGGAATCGATGTCATCTTGCTTTTTATGCAGTGTTTGACCCTAGGACAATTAAAAACAGATTTGTCCCATCCGATATAGTATTAAAAAAAACCTGAAGGAGACAATGGCAGTTTGAGAGAAAGAAAATGACACAGTGGCTGTGGAAATTAGTTGACAGCGACAGAACAGTGCTAAGTAAAGAGTGAAGGATGCAGTTCCAGTGCGAGAGAAATGAAGGGAAAGAGAAAGTGAGTGAGAGCCAGAGATAATTGTAACTTCATTCTTAACAAAATAAAAGTTAAAAATAATCGAGTATTATACAGAGGAAAACGCCCAGTAAACAGCAATATCAACTATTTTACACGACTTATGACAGTTGTTAGATAATGCGATGTAAGACTCTTCTATATCCAAGTTACTTCAGTATTCGGACACTTGGCAGTGTAGCAATTGCTTTGATCGTTCACACCAAGTTATACAGGGTGATTCAAAAAGAATACCACAACTTTAAAAATGTGTATTTAATGAAAGAAACATAATATAACCTTCTGTTATACATCATTACAAAGAGTATTTAAAAAGGTTTTTTTTTTCACTCAAAAACAAGTTCAGAGATGTTCCATATGGCCCCCTCCAGACACTCGAGCAATATCAACCCGATACTCCAACTCGTTCCACACTCTCTGTAGCATATCGGGCGTAACAGTTTGGATAGCTGCTGTTATTTCTCGTTTCAAATCATCAATGGTGGCTGGGAGAGGTGGCCGAAACACCATATCCTTAACATACCCCCATAAGAAAAAATCGCAGGGGGTAAGATCAGGGCTTCTTGGAGGCCAGTGATGAAGTGCTCTGTCACGGGCTGCCTGGCGGCCGATCCATCGCCTCGGGTAGTTGACGTTCAGGTAGTTACGGACAGATAAGTGCCAATGTGGGGGCGCTCCATCCTGCTGAAATATGAATTGTTGTGCTTCTTGTTCGAGCTGAGGCAACAGCCAATTCTCTAACATCTCCGAATACTGTAGTCCAGTTACAGTAGCACCTTCGAAGAAAAAGGGACCAAAAACTTTATTGCCTGAAATGGCACAGAAAACGTTCACCTTAGGCGAGTCACGTTCATACTGAGTTGTTTCCCGCGGATTCTCAGTGCCCCATATACAGACATTGTGACGGTTGACTTTCCCGTTAGTGTGGAAAGTTGCTTCATCACTAAACACAATCTTTGAAACGAAAGATTCATCTGTTTCCATTTGAGCAAGGATAAAATCACAGAAATCGATTCTTTTAATCTTATCAGCTGCAGACAGTGCTTGAACCAATTTCAGACGATAAGGTTTCATAATTAACCTTTTTCGTAGGACTCTCCATACAGTTGATTGTGGAATTTGCAGCTCTCTGCTAGCCTTTGCGAGTCGCTTTTCCTGGGCTGCGAACAAATGCTTGCTGGATGCGTGCTACATTTTCATCAGTCGTCCTCGGCCGTCCAGAACTTTTCCCTTTGCACAAACACCCATTCTCTGTAAACTGTTTATACCAACGTTTAATACACCACCTATCAGGAGGTTTAACACCATACTTCGTTCGAAATGCACGCTGAACAACTGTCGTCGATTCACTTCTGCCGTACTCAATAACACAAAAAGCCTTCTGTTGAGCGGTCGCCATCTTAGCATCAACTGACGCTGACGCCTAGTCAACAGCGCCTCAAGCGAACAAATGTACAACTAAATGAAACTTTATAGCTCCCTTAATTCGCCGACAGATAGTGCTTAGCTCTGCCTTTTGTCGCTGCAGAGTTTTAAATTCCTAAAGTTGTGGTATTCTTTTTGAATCACCCTGTATATTCTGAGTTAGAAGACGTGTTTGCCTACAAGCGCGGTCGACTGTCCAAACGGTTCAATGCCACCCAAAACTATTACCTGTTTTTATATACGACTACTTATGATTTTTCATAAGGCAGTGGCTAAATCATACAGACAAATTGCTGCCATGCTCTACGTGAGTAAGAGTGCTATGACAAATATCGTCTGACGATTCAAAAACAGGGGCAGTATAGTTGCATGCGCATGGCAAGAGGAACCTAATACGAAATATAAAATAGAATCCCACAGTGAGTGTACCCAAACTACGAGTAGCGAGTGAGTTTCTAGACGAGACTGGAAAGAAGGTACATCCTCAAACGATTCGCAGAGCATTGAAAGTTGTAGCAGTGGAAGAGTGGTTAGCGAGAAAGAATATTTGAGTTAACTCGATCGAAAGAAGGGATTGGGCTTTGATGCTGAGTTTATAACGATGGAAGAAACATGGTCGAACGACTTCATTTCTGCCGACGAAAGTAAAGTTTAAATTTTTGGGTCGTAAGAGTGAAAGATGGTAGGGCGGCAGAAGAATGAAGAATTTTAAGTCGAAAATGCGAAGTCGAAGCATGGAGATGGCAGTATTATTGTCTAGGACTCTATACCCACATCTGGACCACGGAAATTAGTGTTCATTGACAGTTTTATGGTCAAATGTTAGGTTAGTGCGTAAGTTCATAGCGCTTTTGTTTTTCATGTTGGTAATCTGGATGCTATGGGTTTATTTATCGATTTCCATTTTTTATTTGTGTATCACTGTTGATATTTGAGTTTACATATTGACATTTTGTCATTTGGAGACAGTGAATAGAGCTGTGAACGCTAGAAAATTGAGTCTCAGCTAGTTGAGAAATCGGAACATTTTCGACATGTTCATCTGTTTGAGCTCAATGAAAGAATGACAACAGCGGGGACTGCCAGAAACATACGCGCAGTGTGTGGGGATAATGCTACTGGGCAGAGCGCGGCAAGAAAATTGTTTTTGCCTTTTAAGGGGATTGCTCTCACATTAGTACTCTCCACGTTCAGGAAGACCTTCGGGGTTTGATGAAGATCGTTTAGACGCAGTGTACTCAAAACTGGCAAATGCGATGGAGTGTGATCATTCCACAATCGCATGCAATGGAAAAGCCTCAGAAATCGGTTCTAATGGTACCGCATGCTCTAAGGCAAAATAACGAAAATCATCGGGTGGTCGTATGTGCATCACTGCTAGCTCGTCATCAATTAGCGATCGTTTCTATCCTGCATCGTTACTGGTGAGGAGAAACGATGTCTTTATGCTAACATTAGGAAAAGAAAGAAACGCTTGAGCCCAAACAAAGGGGCAACGTGCAGTACAAAGACATGCGCGCATCGACAAACAATAATTTTGGGTTTAAATGGCTCGAAGCACTATGGGACATCCGAGGTCATCAGTCCCCTAAACTTAGAACTACTTAAACCCAACTATCCTAAGGACATCACACACATCCATGCCCGAGCAGGATTCGAACCTGCGACCGGAGCAGCTGCGTGGCTCCAGACTGAAGCGTCTAGAACCTCTCGGTGACAACGGCCGGCAATAATTTTTTTGGTATCCGGTGCAACAGACGGCGTGGTGTACTGCGAATTGGTTCCCTGAGGTGTCACAATCATTGCTCACATTTATTATGAACAACTGAGACGTCCTGCAGACGCAATCCAACACCAACGACCAGGAAGAGTGCGTGAAGTGATGTGACTCCGCCACAAGACATTCTGCTACACTGACAAAAAGTCATTCCGCATCCACCTCATTCACCTTATCTTACGCTCTCAGATTTTCACCTTTTCCGTTGTCTATCGGACAACTTTCAAGGAACTTACTTTCCGGAGGAAAATACTCTCCGAACATGGTTCAACGAGTTTTCTACAGAAGCGGAATCGAAAAGTTACCCCAAATTCAAATGGCTCTGCGCACTATGGGACTTAACATCTGAGGTCATCAGTCCCCTAGAACTTAGAACTAAGTCATCACTCACATCCATGCCCGAGGCAGAATTCGAACCTGCGACCGTAGCGGTCGCGTGGTTCCAGACTGAAGGGCCTAGAACCGCTTAAAAGTTACCCCAGCATTGGCAGACTGTTGTAAATGGTGAAGAAGAATGTATTATTGATGACTGAAGCCTCTGTTATGTGTATCTGCTGTGTTTATTAGGAAAAACGTTACGAACTTACGCACTGACCCAATATGTCTAACAAACAATTTACGCACAACTGCTGAAAAAAATAAGGATATCAGATACTTTCTAGTTTTACCAGGACAATTATCCGAAAAATAAGGCTCGCATTTTCCACGAATGTTTGTTGTAGAATTTCCCGAACGTCTTACAACCACCACCTCGCTCACCGGACCCCTAACCTCTTCAAAATGTGTCAACGAAACTAGAGCGACGTATTAGAAAAACACGAATATGTTCCAAAGGAATTTTGCAAGAAGTGATAAGACAGAATGGCTACCCAACAAGATATTGTAACAAACACTTTTCACAAAAAAATTTCTTGAAAAGTGACCGAATATTAAAGCAACGTGAAAATGGAACCGAGCGTTAGTTAAATCAATTATTGAACCACTTTTGTGTCAATAAAATTCATGCTGTTATTTACAGGACATAAAACTGAATATAATACTTCGTTATGTTTATTGTTGGGTTTGTTATAAATAAAGTTATGATGCTACAGAGTAAAAATCTTATAGCGTCCGAATATTAACCTTACTCATCATATCTCCACTGATTTGACTTTACTGAAGTGTTTTCATTAGCGTGTTAGCATGATTGAAGTTTTACACTGAGAAGTAACGTTCTTCATTGTGTGTGAAATATTTACGTCAAAGTGATTCGTTGATAGAGCTATAGGTTCCACGGAAGCCGCAATTTTCTGCAAGTTTATTAGTCGTAATTTAGCTCTACCCTGAGATACGTAGTTACATAAATCAACATATCAGGGCTGGTTAACTCATATAGCTACCGACTATTATGGAATTTAATTCAAGCCTCTCTTATGTAGTATCTCCCTGGATCGAAAACAAAATCTTGGCACATCAGAATTCGTATGGACTGTTCGGAAATTGACACCTAACCCCTCAAGATAAATTTAATCCCATCGATAGGTGGCACACCACACGTCATCCTCGGATCGGCGACGTTTAAAACAAATGTGTGATGTCACATTGGCACCAAATTTGATCATAATTCTCCCCAACGCTACCAAGAAAATGTCACACGATAGGAAGCCTATGTCATGAAGGTCAGAACTACGATTCCCAGCGTTGAAATCTCGCGGTTCTCTTATTGGTGATCGGAAAACATTTTGGATACACTGCCGCTGGTTTTCGACCCGAAAAGGTCGCAGGATATATCATAAAGAGCGTGAATGGAACAAGCACTTTCCCTGAATTTTCACGCATTTCGCAGTCAAAATCGACAGTTCGCAGTGCGATGTGCCACATGCCGACGTTCTTCACAAAATTTCGATTGCCAGCTCAAATGATCGATGAAAATTTTGGGGGATATGAACATTTTTTTCAGCTTCTTAAATCATAGTTCATCTCTATTACTACATTATTAGATCGTATTTTGTTCACTGGGGATTCAGGGTCATTATATTCAGTTTGATGTACACGTGACAGCATAGCCCTCCCACTGTTTACCTTGAACGTACTAGAAATATAGCGACCTATATAAACTTAGCTGAAAAAGATCCATATCGTATTATCTCTTTTATTTGTTTTCTAAGAATATTCCAGGTCATTTGAGATCATTTGCGAACAGTGTAAAAGTAAACATTCAAGAAATTCGCAAAAATGTATTCCATGCACAAAAACACGTTCGCAAACTCAAGAATACTGTTAAGTACTCTTAAATACACTTAAATATTCAACAGTACCGTAATTTGATACAGAACACTAAAAACATTCCGAAACATTAAAGAACATTCCAAAACATTCACAACGCTTTATTTAATACTAGAATTTTACAACAGACGCTTTTCGCTTTTATTTATAAAGAGTCTTCTGTGGTTATTCTGTAGATTGGATACATATGTATGTACATTTTTGGTTGTTTAAAATTGAAAAGATTACTTTTTCGCTTTTATTTATAAAGCGTCTGCTGTGGTTATTCCGCAGATTGTATACATATGTATGTACATTTTTGGTTGTTTTAAATTGAAAAGATTACTTTGTATATACATCTAAATTTACTTATAGTGTTTCTGCATCTTGTTTACATATCCTCCAAACCATTGCTTCTTCACTCTTACTGCTAACAGTGAGGGAAGAAGCAGTGGTTTGGAGGATACGTAAACAAGATGCAGAAACACTATAAGTAAACTGCACACCAACTTTATATACAAAATGCTGTTTTTAATCTAAAAGAACCAAAAATGTATAAACATATGAATCCAGTTTTCAGAACAACCACAGAAAATGCTTTATAAATAATAGCGATATCCGTCTGGTGCAAAATTGTCGCTGAATGATTTGCAGCACGTTTAAGACAGAGAAACCAATAATAACTGCTGCGGAAGATGGTCATGTAAAGAGTTAAATATGGAATGGGATACAAACGTAAAAGAAGAAATTGGAAGCATCTGTAACGTGGTGATAAGAGTGGTTCATAAAATAAGTGAAGGTTGCTGAATGGAGAGGTAAATGAAGAGGCACTAGGAAGAACAGATGAAGAAAGAAGAATCTCTGAGTTTATCAACGTGTTGAGAAATTCAGGAACACTTCAGTTTGCTCTGAAGAGAACAGAAGAGGGGGAAAACTGCAGAGGGAGATAGACAGTCATGTGGAAGAAGATAGAAAGAAATGAAGACAGTGCAAACAAGAGGAAGTCAGCTGACTTTACGAAGAACAGATAAGAAATAAGAGAGGTGGTTTGTCTTCGTAAGAATTTACCTTACTCCATCAGTACCCGGTGATCAACAGAAAATGTATAATTATTAGCAATATGTCAGATATATTTAACATAGGATTAATGAAATTTATTGAATCTTCTTGTAAAATTAACGTGCTTTGACTGAGGTAACCATAGCAGTCTGAAATAAATACAATACAGAAAATGATGTATCACACCTGGATTAGTAGTGTGGCGTACTATCAATAATAAATTGCACTAACTGAAGAAAGTCGACGTACCAAGACTAATGTATACTTGTTGTAGTTTTTTTCTGATGATTGTATTAACTGAAACAGGTTAATTGTATAAATAATTCAATAGATTGATACTCAGCCTGAAAACTGATTGTAAGTGTCAGCAGGATAGGTGATCTCTATAAGGAAGTTTGCGTCTCACATTGTCAAAATTTTATTCTTGAACCGGTATAATCATCGATAAAATGCTAGTGTGAATTATAATAATACAGTACCAACAGCCGTTATTTCGATATCTTTTTATTAGGCAAACCGTGTCGACGTTCAAACCACGTCATCTTTAGGTCTCTTCAATAAAGTTACAATAGACAAACGCCTAACAGGATGTCACACGCAGTATTACATAAAAGAAACAAAGTAATGTACATATTAATCTACGTAAGTAAAAGAAACAAGAACTGAAGTAAAATATTCCGGTTATAATGAAAGATATACTCGTACTATTAATGTACAACTTGATACGCATAACGGCTGTTGGTACAGTATAATTACATTTGTTCGACCAGCCGCTGTCCCATGCTCCTGCGCCCAAGATGGAATTATTCAGTGTGAATTGGTTTTCGTTCAAATATCGTACTGTACCAGCTTCGTCTGTTCATAAGAATGAGCATGTAACCTGAGGTATGTCACAATACAGATACGTATGCTGAAAACACTAGCAAAACATATTTCAGTGCCCATAGTTACGAAATTCCCATATTTTCCGCCACACTATTTCCAGAAAACCATAAACGTCAACTGACGATGCTGCGACGGTCGTGAAACATTTTTTAATAGAATCTTGAAATTGCGTTCTTAGATGCGCGTGGACCCGATCAAGCATTACTTATTAAAAACTTTGTAAAAAAATTGATTGCAGCAGTTGCGATTATTGCCTTCAAATTTGTTATGTTTACCACTGTTTTCGTTGTATTCTTTCAGTGTTAACGTGTGTAATATAAAGGTTTTGGTCCTAACAAACTGCTCATCACAACGTTGTATTTGGCTTCTGTTTCAGAAGCCGCATTAATTTTAAAGATTTAACTGTTCAGGTTGACCTGCTTTTACGCATTTCATGGTCTGATAACATGTCACGTTTTCACCTCATTGTGACTCACTGACGTGTTTTATGGATTGCAACTATGCACACTGCTTTTCACACCTTTTTCCACTTGACTCTCACCTTTACCGCAAGGTGTCATGCACAAAACGAAGTTCAGGAAAACTTCGAAATGCCTTCAAAATGGCGTCTGTAACGGAGGTGCATTCCAAGAATACAGCTGTCACTCGATTTTTCTGTGAAAATCCAGAGCATCGTAGATATTCATGGACGCTTGTATAATGTCTAAATAGATGTGGCAGTGAAAAAGAGCTCGAAGAGTCGTTGGGTGAGGCGTCTGCCATCTTTGCAGCGAGGTCGCGCAGACCTGTCCGATCTCCCGCGTGCCGGCCGATCGCACACAGCTGTGATTCCCGCAGTGTTGGGAACGTGCGGACACTCTCATTCGAGGTGATCGAAGATTCACAATCACACACCTCGTTGCACACCTGGATATATCTGTCGATGTGCTGACACACTCGTCTGTTAGTTGGCATACTCAAAGGTGTCCCGCTGGGTTCCTCATCACCTAATAGGACCTCGTTCCAACTTCCAACTGTGTGTCCCAATGGAGGATGCACTCATCGAGAAGCAGTACGTGGATGATGGGTAGGTTATTGATGCAGCAAGACGTTAACACCGACGTCCGTTAGCAGAGTGCGCCATGCTGGCATACAGGCGCTCCCAGTACGGTTGCATAAGGCCATCGCATTGCCAAGGGACTACGCTGAAAAACAGGGTTTTCTAGGGAAAAGAGTGGAAAACAATATGTTCTATTGGAATCTTGAATGAAATCAAACTGTGTAAGTAGCCTGTTTAAGGTTTTATGTTGGTAACGCCACGTAGTGCTCTGTATGAAAAACTCATTGTTGGAATATTCGCTTGTGTAGTGTTGGGCAGTTAGATGTGAGCAGCGCGTAGCGTTGTACACTTGGAGGTGAGCCGCCAGCAGTGGTGGATGTGGGGAGAGAGATGGCAGAGTTTTGAGCGGACCATCTGGACGTGTGTTCATCAGAAAAAGGAAATTTGTTTCATTGTATGTCACAAACACACACACACATATATATATATATATATATATATATATATATATATATATATATATAATTGGTGTTTTGCCCTTAAAGAGCGCATTTGGACTAAACTACATGGCCAGTTCCTTTTGCTGCCTTCCTTCCTGCCCAAACTTCCCTCATTCGCTCACTGTGTTTTGTTTCCGGTCCTCTGTCCATGCTTTTTGTCGGCTTTGTGTCTTCGGCTTCATCTTGATTGCCTTTTTGGTTGCCTATATTTCTTTCATCTTCTGGCTGTGATCTTGCTTGCGTTTTTCGGTCCATTTTATGCCTGTTCGTTTGTCACATTGTATCTCATGTAGTTTACTTTCCTTAATGATGTTTCTGTATTTTATTCTGTCGTTTATTGTGTCTGCTGTTATGTTGAGTTGGTTCAGGTCGTTTTCTACCTCTGCCACCCATTAGTTGTTTCTAGTGGTTACCCAGTCAAAGATCTGTTTGGTCAGCCTGTGTGATGGCATTCTGTACAGGTGTCCATAGAATTGTAGTCTGCGTTTTCTAATCTTTTCTGTGATTGTCTCCGTATGTTTGTACAGTTCCTCTGTATGTTTCTTGATCCATATTCCATTGTTGATAGTTGCGCCAAATATTTTCCTAAGTATTTTCCGTTCTACTTTTTCTAATTGTCTGATACGTGTATGCCCTAGGTTTAGTATGGTCACTGCTGCATATAGTGCCTCGGGGAGTACCACCGTGTCGTAATTGCGTAATTTGGCTTTTTGTGAGATAGACTTCTTATTGTAATGATTCCACGCTACTTTGTATGCCTTGTCCAGTTTAGTCTTTCTTTCTTCGTTTGAGTCTCTGTTATGTCCACTCATTTGTAGTGTTTCACCGAGGTATTTGAAGTTTGCCGTTTTGTAAATCGTGCCATACTTTGTGTTCAGAGATGAGAGTTTCTTTGTGCTCATAAACTGTGTCTTTTCGTAAGAGATCTGTAGTCCAGTTTTGGAAGCAATTTCGTGCAGTTTTTAAATAGCGTCTTTTGTTTCCTTTATATCTTTCGTGACAATCGCCAAATCGTCTGCAATAGCCAGGCGTTTAATCTGTAGGTTTCCTAAGGTTATCCCCTGTTGTGATGCTTCCTATTCTTTTATGACCTTATCTAACACCAGATTGAAAAGGAGAGGTGAGAGGCCATCGCCTTGTCGGACACCTGTGCGAATTTCAAAGGGCTCTGATAGTTCCCCACAGAACTTTACTTTGGAGGTCGCGTTGGTTAAAGTTTGCTCTATGATAGCCCGTGTTCTGTTGTCAACTTTGTATTCTGCTAGAATTTTGAAGAGAGTTTTCCGGTCGATAGAGTCGTACGCCTTTTTGAAGTCAACTAAGGTAATTATCAGGTTCTGTTTGTGTTGTAAAATCATTTTCAGATTCCAAATTTGTTCCGCACAAGACCGCCCTTTACGGAAGCCTGCTTGATATTCCCCAATCAAGTGGTCGGTCTGGCATTCTAGTCTGTTCAATATATATATATATATATATATATATATATATATATATAGTGACTTTTGAACGCTATTAAGGTAAATACATTGTTTGTTCTCTATCAAAATCTTTCTTTTGCTAACTATGCCTATCAGTAGCTAGTGCCTTCAGTATAACCATCTTTTATTCAGCTAGCAGTATTGGCGCTCGCTGTATTGCAATATTTTGAGTAATGAAGATTTTTGTGAGGTAAGTGATTCATGAAACGTATAGGTTATTGTTAGTCAGGGCCATTCTTTTATAGGGATTATTGAAAGTCAGACTGCGTTGCGCTAAAAATATTGTGATGTTCAAAATAAGTAAAGAGAAAATTAACTGAGTAAGTTGAGCTTTACTCAGCTGCCTCTGTATCAAATAATGTAAGAGTTTTTCCAGCACTGTCATTCGTAATTTATCAAAGGGGACGTTTCACCTACTTTCAGAAAAAAAAGTTTTATTACTCATTGAATGGCCGTCGTATATATATATATTGTAGCAAGTTTTGGTGATAGTATTAACCGAAACACGTTAACTGCATAAAATAGCTCAGTAAACTGCCACCGAACTTGGAACTTGATTACAAGTGCCAGGATGATCACTGACCTTTATAAGGAGTTTTCGTCCCAACTGTCAAAGTTGTTTTCTTGAACCGGTATGAACAACGATAAAACGTCAGTGTCTTCGTTCAGGCCTCATTTATACCATCATCAGCTATTCATGACAATGATAATGCAATCTAAGATAGGCCACAATACATATAGGTATGCTGTAAACATTAGCGAAACTTATTGTAGTGCCTACAGTTCCGAAATCCTCATAGTTTCCGAAAATTATTTCCAGGAAGAAAATAATAAACGACAACTGACGACGCTGCGACTACGGTGAACTTACTACAAATTTGTAAAAAAAAAAAAAAAAAAAATATGAAAAAAGAAAAAAAGAAAATTGTTGCAATTAATTACTTCGAATTCGTTGCGTTGTACAACTGATTTCGTTACATTTCTTTCTGTGTTAATTTTTGTAATGTAAAGGTTTTGGTCCTCACACACTCTTCGATTAGAACACACATGTTCGTCACCTATGTGGCATCTGCAGTGGGTCTTCTCTTGTGTCTGAAACAATATTAATTTTAAAGATTTAATAGCACGGGTTGGCCTCCTTTTACATGTTCCGTGTCATGTTTTCACCTAATTGAGCCTCATTGGTGTGTTTTGCGGCCTGAAATTATCGACACTGATTTTCACGCCTTTCTCATTTCACTCTCATCTGTTATCGGTTGTTTTCAAACACAAAACAGTTTAGAAAAACTTAGCTTTCTGTGTGAAAACTAGAGTTACCATTCAGCAACAGGAGCTACTGGTCTTAGCAAGGTAGTTACCAGCTAATATTGAAACTACATATCATGAAGTCACGGGACGTTGTGAATACTGAAATTATTTGATGTAGTGATTGACGTATTGTATTAAACAAATTCAAAACAGCTATCACAGTGTGGCATTTATTCAAATATACGAAATAAAATCGTCATAATTTCTGAATGGTTTGCATTAGGACTTTCAAACTGCACGGTTAGCAGCGGGACATGATGGGAATTGCTATGGTTTGGCTTAGCGTACAATCACTTTCATTTGGGTGGGTTCGTCAATAAGTAAAATTGGCGCATTTGGGGAACTCAGAATCCGCATTTCGCGATCGAGAAGTCTCTTCACCCTCAACGGGAGACTGGTGCAATGTCCAGTCACGGAATAATCGGTGCGATATTGCTTGACGGCACGATAGCTGTCCATAGTGACACTGATTTCGACAAGATGTGGTTCATGCAAGACGGAGCTCGACCCGATCGAGGAAGACTAGTGTTTGTTGTCCTGGCGAAGCACTTTGGGGACCGCATTCTGGCTCTGGGATACCCAAAAGCCACTGCCGTGGGCCTCGATTGGCCGCAATATTCTCCGGATGTGAATACATGCGACTCCTTTTTCTGGTGATATATTAAAGACTAGGTGTACAGCAATTGCCCCAAAACCATCGCCGAGCTGAAAGCCATTCAGGATGTCATCGAAAGCATCGATGTTTCAACGCTTCAGCGGGTCATGAGGAATTTCGCTATTCGTATGTACCACATCATCGACAATTATGGCAGATGTATCGAACATATCAGAACCCAAATCCTAATACCTGTAGGGACGTTTACATGTTGAATAAAGTGTGTGCATGCCGTAGTTTATAACTAATTACGATTTAATAATTGTCACCCTTTATAGTAGGATAAACTGATTATTGTTCCACTGTCGATTGAGAATTAATTCCCAGCACTACCGAATTCGTCTTCTGGCAGTCATATCGAGATCTGTATGAGCTGATCAGTAGGCCACAACTCGCATGCAAACTAACTCAATGCTGATTAGCGATGAGTTATTCACTTTGCGCGGATACGTTGGTGACTTGTCACCCGTGGTGGTTCTACGGTATATGCTAGATCTGTTGTTAAAGAGATTATCATGTTTAATTTTCATTGGCATGGACATTTAACTCACTAGGAATACGTGGCTAGTGGGCTGTACCACACACCGTACTGTCTACCTCAAAATTTGCTGCCAACCGAGCGGAGAGCGACGTGGGCGCGTGACAGAGATACGCTCTCGTCGAGTGGACGTATTGTTTCCTCGACGGGCGCCGGCAGCCGGCTGGGCTGTGCAAACAGTGATTACAAACGATCAGGAGTGCAGCCGCCGCGCTTGTGGTGCTGCATCTGAGTTGGCTGAACCAACTTACTGCTGATTGTCCAGCAGCGCGAACGTAGCGGATTGCGGTAATTAGGGCGCGTGGCATCACTGCTCGCTGCGGCGAAGTGAGGGACACAGTCAGACGAACATCGCCACAATATCATATCCAGCATCAGTGAATGTGGTAACCAACCAACATTAATGGAAGGAAGGCCACAGTAGGAAATAAATGACCGAAGTATAAGAGAAAAAGCCCAGAAATAATGTTCAATCACTCTTTGCAGTTTGCACCGATAACGCTATATAAGTACACTACTGGCCATTAAAATTGCTACACCACGAAGATGACGTGCTACAGACGCGAAATTTAACCGACAGGAAGAGCAAGCTGTGATACGCAAATGATTAGCTTTTCAGAGCATTCACACAAAGTTGTTGTGATGCCTCGTGTAAGGAGGAGAAATGCGTACCATCACGTTTCCGACTTTGATAAAGGACGGATTGCAGCCTATCGCGATTGCGGTTTATCGTATCGCGGCATTGCTGCTCGCGTTGGTCGAGATCCAATGACTGTTAGCAGAATATGGAATCGGTGGGTTCAGGAGGGTAATACGGAACGCCGCATGTTGCAGGTCCTGCACGGGCCTCTCTCGATACAGAAAATGTTCGCCCTGGCCAGCACATTCTCCAGATCTCTCACCAATTGAAAACGTCTGGTCAATGGTGGCCGAGCAACTGGCTCATCACAATACGCCAGTCACTTCTCTTGATGAACTGTGGTATCGTGTTGAAGCTGCATGGGCAGCTGTACTTGTACACGCCATCCAAGCTCTGTTTGACTCAATGCCCAGGCGTATCAAGGCCGTTATTAGGGTCAGAGGTGGTTGTTCTGGGTACTGATTTCTCAGGATCTATGCAGCCAAATTGCGTGGAAACGTAATCACATGTCAGTTCTAGTATAGTTTCATATCAGCGCACACTCCGCTGCAGAGTGAAAATCTCATTCTGGAATACCCGTTTATCATCTGCATTTCTTGTTGGTGTAACAATTTTAATGGCCAGTAGTGTAGTTAGCTCAAGAGAAGAGCTTCTTTACTGGGGAAGTCTTGCGACTGTTATTACACGGTTCTCAATTCATAATACCACCTAGGAATTCCTGAAGCATAATAAAGAGCAATAGTCCTGAACAGGTGCAAACAGCTTCAACGACATCATAGTCTGTTACTGGGTGAACAACGATTGATGGTGCATGCAACTGTCTTAGGCCACTCTCACAAAGTATGTTCTGCTCCAGTTCTGTTCTTGTTCTCTTGTTACCGTCATGGTGGAAACTTTGCACTTTGACTTGTTTAAAGCTGACCAACTTGTGCTATCCACACACCTATTATAATCAACACCTTCGAAAACCATTTCATTATATTGTAATCATCTTCTGCCCTTAAAATTTTCGCTTCTGCTGCTCCTTTCAGCACCTCTTTAACTATTTATGGTTGTCGTACACAGACATTACTTTAATTAGTACCCGCATTTCGTATGACGTTTCCCTAATTGTATTTTCGTGCCTATTATCTCTGGTAGTTGGTCTTTTCGTACTGCAATCCAGCTCCGTAATTGAGTTCGCTAACGCACGGCTGGGCTGTGGTGCTGGAATCGCAGGCAGCCGTTTAGAATCTTGACTGTGTAAGGGATTTTCACGCTGACGAAAGGCCTGAAAGGTTATGGCTTAAGGTTCCTACAGGTACGATTTGTGCCAATGTCCAGGATGAAATTCCAAACCTCACCGAAGTGTGTCATGGAATGAGGGTCAATTACACTGTCGTTGGAGAATCACAAGGTGGGAAGGCACGTTAACCTCGGTGGTACTATTCGAAAGGAGTACAGCATATTCCAGCACCAGGTTTCCGTGTCTCTTCTCTCATCACCAAATGACACATCTCTCAGTCAGCCAGCCAAAAATTCCCAACGATTCTTTCTTCTTCTAAATTTCGTACTACTGTAGACTGAGGTGACAAAAGTCATGGGATAGCGATGTGCACATATAGAGATGGCGATAATATTGCATACATTTTGTAAAAGGGGACGTGCATAGGGGTAGCTGTCATTTGCACTAATGTGATTCGTGTGAAAGGGTTTCAGACGTAATTATGACCACACGACGGAAAGTAACAGACATTGAACGCGGGATGGTAGTTAGAGCTAGACACAAGCGACATTCCGTTTCGGAAATCGTTGGGGAATTTGAAATTCCGAGATCCACAGTGTCAAGAGTGTGCCGAGGATACCAGACTTCAGGCTTTACCTCTCACGACGGGTAACGCAGTGACCTATGGCCTTCACTTAACGACAGAGAGTGTAGAGCTGTCAGTGCTAACAAAGAAACAGCACTGCGTGAAATAAGCTCAGAAACTATGTGAGAACTACGACGAGCGTATCTAATAGGACAGTGCGGCGAAATTTTGCAGGGGAGGCAGTATTTTATGCTCACCTTCTGAAAATACTGAAATTTACTCAGGGACTTCATTTTTTAAAATTTTGTAAAAAATATTTATTGTCTTTAATTAAGTCTTCTTCCAGAGTCTATGATTATTTTATATTTTTCGTTTAAGCTTAATGAGAAAATTTAAGTTTGAGGGAGGCGGTCATAAAGTCAAATAATACCATTGCGTGACCTTAGAACACATGGACATTATATTTCTCTGGGTTGAAACCAACAATGGTCTCAACAATGACTCATTTCCCTTTGTTTCTTTATTGTTTCCTGTTCAGTCGCACTTAGCCCAGTGTTAGATAGAACTGTGAAAGAAAATGTTCAATTGGCTCTAAGCACTATGCGACTTAACTTCTGAGGTCATCAGTCGCCTAGAACTTAGAACTAATTGAATCCAACTAACCTAAGAACATCACACACATCCATGCCCGAGGCAGGATTCGAACCTGCGACCGTAGCGGTCACGCGGTTCCAGACTGAAGCACCTATAACCACACGGCCACACCGGCGGGCAAAGAAAATGTATCGACAGTCACTTACTGACAGAGAAATATCACGGATTTTGGAAGAAACTACAGATTCTCAAATTGAATTTGATGAAACTGACGATGTAGTGAGTGAACTTGAAGAGAAATGTGTTGTGCACGAGGATGTGGACAGTGTTGAAGCACCTACAGACGCTGAAGATGAACTCTGGGCAACAGAAACTAATGACGACGCAGCTGCGAGGCTAATGACAAGTATATTGGAAGCACTCAGAAAATTTATAGATCCAACCCCCTCGCATTGGAAGACGAGTAGCACAAAATATAGTGACAGAGAGAGAAGGCATCAGAGACGAAGGTAAAGTAGGAACAATAAGAGAATCATATGAAAAGTTTCTGTCTCCATAAATTGTCAACATCATAATAAAGGAAGATAGAAACTGTTCTCGAAAGAACAGATACCACTGATGACCGTGCAGCTTCTCTAGAATAAGTGATAATTAATTGAAACCCTGAGCTGCCGACAGGTGTTGTTGATATACTTCGATGGCGACAGCTGAAAATGTGTGCCCCGACCGGGACTCGAACCCGGGATCTAGTGCAGACATGGCAGACGCTCTATTCATCTTTCTTTTTTTTTTTTTTTACAGTAAGTAACTGAAACTAGTAAGTACACTTGTTGCGTCGAGTTGGGGACGCACATAACTGAAAACATGCGTATCGTTGCAGCAAAGGATATAAAGAAAGAGAGAAAAGTGTGGGGCTAAGGGAGCCATGAAACAAAACCACCATTAACCGGTGCTACATGCTACATCTTGCACCGGATGGGAAACATAAACTGCGAAGAACTTTTCGCACCGGCGGCAAAAGGGAAAGTGGGGCAAATACTGCTACAGATTGCGGGGGGTCAAGACGAAACTCTCCACCTGCTGTATCATCCAGGTATGACTTCTCGCAATGACCAAGGTAGATCCCACGTTGTACAAAAAATGGTTGAAATGGCTCTGAGCACTATGGGACTTAACATCTGAGGTCATCAGTCCCCTAGAACTTTTTTAAATCTTTATTCTTCTATATATGTGTGATACACAAACAAACCACCAACTTAAACAATTAGCGGGTCCTAATTGATACAATACAAGTGTTACTACAGCTTATTCTATGGTTAGTTCTTTTACTCTCACTATGGGCACTACTATTGTGTCTCGAATCTGTTGGCCTATTTCTACTTATGCTAATCTACTTTACCTGCAACGTTACAGGTGTGCCAGCATTGTATAAACCTACATTGGTTGGCCGTGCTCACCGAGCTATTCCCAGTGAACATGTCCCTGGCACTGGGCTGGCCCGGAGTGGTTGATCGCTACGTCTAACCTAAATATTTAACCTAATGTCGAATCCGGTGAGTGTCTGAAGGCGCACCCTCCCCCTAATCCCAGACGTGGTGGATTCCAGCCGTGAAGTGGCTGGCCAAGTCCACGCCTCGGCGAAACGGGGCAAGTGCACGGAGTCAAGTCAGTGGAATGTGAGATCTTAATTGTTGTTCCTTAGGAATTCCTTTATGACTTTGTGTGAGATTTCGTTTGCTAATTTGTTCAAGATTTAGAAGTGGTCCTCATGCCTGCGCAGGTGTTACGTTTCATGGTTGGGTAACTGATGACGTAATGTTGCAGCTACGTCGTCGAAGAGGTGGCACTCATACACCACATGTTCTGGGGTGCCTGGTGTGGCTCCACAGCCACACGCTGGTGTAGCCCGTTTCCTGAACCGGCATAGGTATGGTCCATGGACCATGGTCCATGACCCGTAGGAAAGTGCAGCAGTCCTCATGAAGGTTTGAAATATTTGAATTGCAGTCGCTCCCTGATATTGGGAAGTAATTCGTGTGTTCTGCGACCGGTTTCTTCATTGTCCCACTGTTCTTGCCAAAGCTCTTCCTCCCTGCGTCTGAGTTCCATTTTGTTTCACACGTGCATCCCCATTAGTTCGATTATTTTATCCCTGTTTCCCTTTTTGAACCAGTACCATGTCGCTTATTCTCTGATCTTTATATCGAGCGGACAGAGCCCCATTAGTACTGTTAGCGCTCCCCCCGAAGTTGTTCTGTATGCCCCTACTGATCTCAGGAGCATATTTCGCTGCACTGTTCTTACAGCCATGGCAGGCATGACCCTCGTGAGCCTGTGGGCCCAGACTCCTGACCTGTATCCTACAATTGATGTCAAAATGCTGTTATGGTATAATTTTATTAGTTCTGGTGGCAGGTGGAATCGTTTGTGTCCAATCTCTATTAGATTGTTGAGTGTTTCTAATGATCTTTGTGTAACGGTGTCAATGCGTGATGTATAATTCCACCTCTCATCGACGACAACTGCCAGGTATCGTGCCTCATGGCGTCGAAGAACTGGTGAGCCGTCTATTCTTACGGTCGGATTCCTAGCTAGTTGTCCTTTCAGTAGTAAGTATGTAGACTTGCTTGCGTGTGGCACCATGTACTCAAGATTGATATTGCCCTCTCAATGTTTGGCTCTAAGTATTCGCGACTACGACCGCCGACCAGCAGGAGGAGGTCGTCTGCGTAGGCTGTGCTCTCTAGCACATCATCGCTGTTCTGCAGGTTGTCCAAGAGGGGTTCCATGTTAATATTTCAGAAGGGTGGCCCCAGGACAGATCCCTGTGGACACCCCTAGGGGACGATAGCCAGACCTCCCTATTCTCACAATAGCTCCTAAGACAGCCATATAGCGACCCTGGCACTCCTTCTCTCACAAGTGGAAGAAGAGTGAGGGCCACCACAGGTTGTCAAAGGCGCCACTGATATTCACCATGACGCCGACCACGTATTTGTGAGGTGTTGAGGCACAGACCTCCGCAGCCAGGGCGATGGCGTCAGACGCCGATCTCCCGGACCTGAAACCGAACTGTCTGCCGCTTATCCCACACAGTACTCGGTGTGCTGCCAGTCTGTCTCCTAGCAACCTCTCAAAAAGTTTCCCCAGTATGCCCAATAAACAGATGGGCCCCTAAGATTTGGCTTCTTTAGCGTCTTTGTCTGGGCCCTTCTTAATTATGACTACAGTTGCCTTTTTCCATATTTGGGGGAATTTCCCGAGCCGCAAGCACTCGTTGTATAGCTTTGTGAGAGGTGCCACCAGCTGGGATGCCAGGAATTGTACCACCTCCGCAGTGATGCCGTCTGGGCCAGGAGCCTTGCCCCTTTTAAGGGCATTTATCTGAGCAGCTACTTCTTCTTCGGAGAAGGGATATACCATATGGTTGTTCCGGTATTCCTCTTGATCTTGTCTCCTGATCTGTTGTTGTGCCTCAGAGTCATTAAATTTCGCTATCGTCAGACAGCAAGACACGGAGGAGGACCTCAGCAGCTTCCTACCAGGTTTCCGTCATCCCATTCTGATCCCTGACGGTTGACAACACCATGGGTGACCCGATCTTCTCCCGTACTAACTTGTACGGAATTCCCCATGGGTCTGTAGCTAGTTGTGTTTGCATGTACTTCTCCCAGCTCTGTAGCCTTACTGCCCTAAGCTCCTGTTGGATGTGCTCCTTCGCCTCTCTGTATCTTTGCAACCAACGTTGCTTTTCCTCCCAGACGACACTCCGCTGATAGTACCTCCTCGCCCTCCATACAGACTGGCGCATTTGTCCTAGTTCGGTTGACCATGGTGATGGAGAGGCCGCTACGGCTCTCTTCCTGGTTGGAACGGCAGCTTTCACCGCCCTAGCAACTGCTTTCACCACTTCCTCGGCGTATCCTTCTTCATTCTCGTCACCTTCTGGCAATGTCGGTATTTCACACTCCCTTGACAGGCGGTCCCAGTTATCCCTATTGTAGTTTAACTGTGTCTCCCACCCCATGTCCCAACGGCACTCCTCGTCTCCCAATGAGAAGGTTATGGTCACTGGTTGTTACTTGGTCCAATTTGTTACTCTGGTGGCGAGATTGGGCGTGACCAGTGTGACATCGATGTTCGTGCCTTCGCCCCCACCTCCTGCAGCGCCATGATGGTCTCCTCGGCTTTTTCTCCCCGATCATCCCGTGTGCCGCTGAACCATAGGGGGGACTTCGCATCTGTATCTGCTGTAATGATGCATCCACGCTCCCGCAACGCCATGGTTACTTTGTGAGTTTATCCAAGAACTCATCTATTACCCTGACGTACTGGAAGTACATGTTGATGATGTACAATACTCTGGCTAGTAATTCCACGATGTTGCAGTGGACATCAGAGAACTGGGAAAGGACAGTGGCTCTTAGCGCTTTATTGATGATCATTATTGCAGCTCTGGGTTCTACTCCACTGTGAATTACTTGCCAGTTCGCTGCTGCAAATGGGATTCGCCCGGCTTGGGAGTACGGTTCCTGTAAACAGAGCACATCCAGACTCCTCTCCACGACTCTGCGGAGTTCCTGCATGACTAACTCGCTGTTATGTGAATTAATCTGTCCTACTTTTAAATGGTTCACGTGCAAAGTATGTTCTGATGTGTGGCTCCAGTCGTGGGATTGTCTTCCGTTTGTAATGACAGATTGATTGTAGAGTTCGTTCAGGTCAAATTTCTCGTTTCTTCTCTCAAAGACATTTTTGACTAGGTCATGCAGGGCTCCGAAGTCAGTGGGGAGATTTATTGCCTTTAGCTGCATTCTATCTACAGCCTCCATTACCGAGAAGGTGACGTCTCTGCCGTATTCATGACCAACACGCACCACGTGTCTCAGGGCTGTGGTGAGGACCGCCGGCTCCTCCAGGCGCGCTAGTTCTAGGTTGGGATATACCCCATTGGGATCTACGCCCAAACCTTTCTGTGTTGAAGGGCTTGTAGAGGAACATGTACTGCTTGACCTGTACTTTCTGTTTCTCAGGTGTTTCAGTTTGCTTTAGCATTGGACTTCTTACCACAGGATGCCCTTTTGGTTGTTCTAGCTCTTCAGGCGACCTTGGTCCCCGGTTTGAGGGAGAGGGAGCACTTATCTGACCACAAGGGTCCGTTTGTACACCTGCATCTCTCATTTCTGCTTTTCCAGTCTGTGTTTTGGTAGCTCTTTGCAAGAACTCCCTGAATCTGCTGGCCCTTAGTGTGTCCCTTACCCTTTTACTCGGGGACTTTCTTTTAGGCTTCCTGTTGCCTGATATGGACTCAACCATAATCAGTCCTCGAGATAAGTCTCTGCTCCAGTACCCTATGTGTAGGGCAGTTTCTTCCTGTGGCATTGCAATTTCTTTTTCCTCTTCGTGTGCAAGGGATACAAATCCCTATTTTGCCACATGTTTTCCTAGTGTGATCTTCTGCGCCGCACCTGGAGCAAGCCAGTTTTCACTCGCAGTGTTTGTGTACGTGGTCGAGGTCTCCGCAGTTGTGACACCGGGGAAGTACGAGGTAGTCCCTTATGTTAATCGAGTGGAAACCCATAGTGGTGAGCTTGCGCCACATGCTCCCCGAAACTTCGGCTACATGGTGCACAACATCACGCTCTCGGGGTCCAGTTCTGAAGCGCAATTTAAATTCGCTTTTAAAGTTTTCCAAATTCATATCCTCAAAGTTTTGTTGGTTTATTGTCTCATAGATGTCATTCTCATTTATTGCAGTGGGCACAGCATACGGGATTACTAAGGGATTCTGCTTTTCTGGCGAATCACACTTAACAACCTTTTTTAGTTTCTCATGGTTGAGTATTTTATCTCTATCTGCATCTTCCCCTAGAACTTAGAACTACTTAAACTTAACTAACCTAAGGACATCACACACATCCATGCCCGAAGCAGGATTCGAACCTGCGACTGTAGTGGTCGCGCGGTTCCATACTGAAGCGCCTAGAGCCGCTCGGCCACACCCGCCGGCCCCACGTTGTACCGTGTAGTGTTCTATCATTGTCTTGTAATTTTAGCTTCTCTTGCCCGTGATGTTCCAGCTACGTGGAGGGTCGTGGAAGCCACTCCACAAATAACTGGAAAAATATTGTCGATACTTTGGGCTACAGAGGATCTTGCAAGGTCGTTCCTGCAAATAGTTCCAAAAGTCTGAAGTGTCCTTAGTACTGTCTTGAAACAAATAATGCACTGCATGTCCACGAAGCCACGTCATGGCATTAGTTTTCGTGCGTGGGTAATACGTCTCGTCCGTGAATAAGATACTCTTGGGGTCGATATGATTCGGCGTCACTCGAAGGAAGTATGCTGACATTTGCTTCACTAAATGCCACACTGCCGTAGACTCGCCACAGCTATGACGGTGTTCATCGTTGTCTTGAACGCTACAGCTCGTGCATGTGGGTGAGTCTAAAATATGGATTCCATGTAGCCTTGATCTGGTCACCTGATTACCGTTGACAGTGATATACCACATCGCCGTGACGTCAGTGTCCAGTAATACGTGGTGAATTATCCTCCACACCACTCGCCAGTTGACGTTCAGGTGCTTCCTTTCTCTCCACGACTTTATCGGATCGTCCACGTTGCAGGACCCGATAAACCGTCTTTGCCGTCGCCAGTTGAGTCGCTGGTAAGGCAAGTCTAACGAAACTGATTTCGAGGACGGTGGTAGTTCTTCTATTAACAAACTCGTCAGACTGTCTGGACGGCGGTGCCATAGTTTGACTAACGCGCTCACAAACAGGGCGAGCGCTCTGTCATGAACGTGAAGAAGGTCAAGCCCTCCGCGATCCGGGGGAACGATGAGAGTCTCATATTTGATCTTGAAAAGCATTCCTGAATTGAAAAGCATTCCTGAACTCATGAAGGACCCAAAAGCCGCCAATATAGGGCGAGCTTACATCACTGGTAAAGGTAATATCTGGGCGATATGCGGAATGCGTGACGCTAAATGTGTGTGTGGACATATTAGGTGCGTTGGACGATGTCCAGGGCTCGTGAGCGGTTGTTGGCTATCCCAGTACGAACATTTCGTAAAAGCCGTCGAAAGTTGTGAGCAGCGGTTCGATGTATATCAACTGTGAAATCAATGCCGAGGCATTTCAAAGAATATGTGAGTTGTAAGGGGGTGACACTGTCCTCAGACAGTCCGACCTCGATGTTCATCGCCACCGATTTTGCGACGTTGATACGACTACCAGTGGCCATGCTATATGTCGCTATCCAATTCAGTGCACTAGCAGTGTCGTCGTTATTGCAGATGACAATCACTAGGTCGTCAGCGTATGCTGTGCATCGGAAAGTGAGGCCTCGTAACGTCATACCCGTTAGTCGTTGGCGCAGGCCACATAGTAATGGTTCCATGGCCACAGCGTAAAGTAAAGTGGACAGAGGGCAGTCTTGGCGTATCGATCGAGAAAGGGTGAGGGGCTGCGTAGGTCGGCCATTGACGATCACCTTGGATGTCGCGTGACGGCACAAATGTAAGCTGAGTGGTCCTAGAAAGCTGCAGGCCACAGTTCCGCATCCGCATCCCAGCGGCAAGAGAGCGTGAGACGTAAATCCGATCGATGTGTGTGATGTGTGTGAATCCCGGTTGGTGACCGTGAAAATGTTCCCAAGTGTCCACCAACTACAGGTCTCGGATTACCGTCCCGAGTTGTGGGCACGGATTATGTCGTGGGAGTTGGTCTCTGGGTGCCAGTATGCAATTGTAGTCACATCCAAACACCAGTTGGTCGTAGCGGCCTTGGAAGAGCGGGGCGACGTCTTCCGCAAAGAATCTTGAACGTTCGCGACGTTTGTCCGTCCCGGAAGGTGGGTAGATATTGATAAAGTGGACACCTAGTACTGTGAGTGCCATTCCTCTTGCCCCAGGCAGAAAGAGGATATCGTCCACCACTATCCCTTCCCGAAGAAGTACAGCGACACCGCTGCCTGTGGGGGAAGCTGGAGAGACGCAAGCATCATAGCCGTACATTCCCGGGAAGACGTCGACGTACATTCCTGGAGAAGGGCTACATCGATGGAAGCAGAATTCAACATATCCTGAAGCAAGGATAACTTAGCGCGCATCCATATGGTGTTGATGTTTATAGTCGCAACGTGATAAGTTTGAGGTCTATCCATATCAGCCATGTTGGCCATCAATACCCTTGGAAAGCTGTCTCGCCACAGTATCTGACGGCGAAAAAGGATCAACACTGTGGGGTAAATTCCCCAGCGTGTCGACCTACACGATGGGCAGGAAGTTTTCCTCGCCGTCGTCCGCCCAGTCGCCAAGAAATACCATTGGCTGTTAGTGGCTGTTTGTGGCTGCTGCAGCACTCGGCACAGACTCCTTCGGCCCTACTGGCTGGCAATCGCCAGCGGCTGTCTGGTTGTGATCCTGCTGTTCTGTGGTGCTGGAGCGACTGAAGCCGTCACCATGGCGATCTGTTGCGTGGCATATTACTGCGGCCCCTGTACCGCCGGTACCGTCGTCGGAGTGGTCACAGTCCATGTCAGACGATGGCTGTAAGAACTCGTCCGATGGGGCATGCCGCCGTCTCTTGTGTTTCCTTGGGGAACGCTGTTTACATACGTGTGTTTCAGTATCCGAATGTGGGTGAATTTCTTCAGCTGCACCGGTGTCTGGAAGGAAAGCATCTGTCGGCATCCGTGCTTTCTTGCAAGGTCGGTCGGTGCTTATACCCAAGAGGGAGCGCCGTTGTAGAGGCCGGACCGGTACTGCAGAATCCATCATGGCCTCGCTATCAGGGGCGGATATCGGACCAATGTAGTCAGCATCGGAAAGGGTTGCTGCCCGTGAAACCTCGGCATAATTTAGAGGAAGGGTCGTAACCATAGAAGGAGGCAAAGTAGATTCACCTGTCGGGATCTGGATAAGACCTGACGTGCCCTTCTTGGCCACAACCGGAGCAAGTGGGTGGCTGAGCTTCATACACAACGCCCGACAACTGCCGATGACAAGATAAGAGGGAACATGTTTGGTCAGTTCAATCTCGATCTGACATACCCCGTTAAGAACCGGGTACGTTGTAAAGGTGGTCCGTTTTTCGGCCACGTGGCTGACCACTCTGCCGTAAAGCTGGAAAGCATCGGTGACTACGCCCGGTGGTACTTCGAAAGGGAGTTCAAAGACGCGTATCGTATGGAGACCAAGTCCCGCGTGGTCGATACGGGAATCAGAATGTTTGAATTTCAGATCGTTCGCATGTGCGCGCACGATTCCTGTTGCACACCTCGTCACTTACTAACTTGGCGTAGACAACACTGCTCGTGATAGAGAGATGGATACCAATTATGTCCCACGGTTCAATTTTAACGTCATCACAGAAAACGTTCCACTTCAAAAGCTCATGGTCGTGCATGATCGGGTTGAAAAATGATCTTGATGGTGGTTTGTCTGTATGATTGTGCCACATTGCGTCGCTAGTGATGGACTCTACACTAGCAGCAACGTAGTAGTAAACAACTACGGGCATTCGCGATGGCGCGGACAAGACGTCCTCGCCACAGCGCTGCGGAAACCAAACACCACTGAGCCGCCGAGGACACAGATGAGTAGTGTAGTATCGTGGAAAGGTGGAATATTGTCAAAGATTCGTTGCCTATACCGAGAACCAGAGGCAGTAGGTTAGCCAAGAGATAAGAGGATTGCGTATGACCTAGTTACACAGCAGGCGAGGGAGAATTGCTTAGCACCCGGGTTTGTGTTAGATGGAGACTTTCGTAGAGTGTAAGACAGTGGTATAGCGTCAGCTGTACTGCATTTCACAACTTCGCGTAAGTCTGTCGTAAGAACACGTAACTCTGTCACAAGAACACCTGAGGGGCGAGTACGACAGATGAGTTAGCAGTATAAGTGGAACGAATTCGTTCATTACAAACGAGCATGACGTTAGGACGTCGCTCGTGCTTCCTTTAAATACGCCAGCGTTGATAGCAACAAGGCTCTCGCAGTTATACTTGCAGTTAGATGTGTACTGGGTCGCTGCGTAGCGCTCAGCTCAGTGATCGACATGTTAATCTTTATTAAGGAGATGTTGCAGTAAGGGCGGCCCATCCAGCAGCAGACGTGAGGGGACAGTACCAGCTCTGGCCCTCTCTGCTGCCGCTGTCAATAAACTCAGGATTAGCAGACATTGCGGCAGACTCGCTCGCCTCCAATGCTGACCACATCAGTGAGCCGTCGTCGAGATCATATGGGGCCTATGCCCTGTGCATCCACCATCACAACCGGGTGAGCCGACGACACTGGGAGACTGCAGCTCGTTCCGCCCGTCCACCGCGGACGAACAACCGGGAGGAGCAGGGAAGAAGACGGGGTGGGATAGAGTACACTCCGCACTACGAGAACGCTCCTCGTGCCGACAGCGCAGGGACTCCAACCCGGAGCCTCTACGCGCAGCGGCCTGCTGTCCACCGCGAGCCGGCCGACCAGTCGGCCGCCGCGAGCCACGCGCGGCCGAAGTAAGGGCATTCCACACTACGTGACAGCATGCGGCGCTGCGCTAGCAAGACTGGTGTGGCCCGGAGCTGGTGTCATCGCAACGAGTCAGCGAGGACTCGGGGAAGGTCGTTGATATCACCAAGCTCAGCCAGCCTGTGTTATGCAGGCCACATTGTACTCGGCAGGAATAGAGGTGTTATGAATTTATAATGTTTCTTTGGCTTTTCTGACGCGTCCACAGTCATTTCCTAGCATCCTGACAACTGGATAGGTCACCGCTCGGCTTCCAGTCCACTGTAGGCGACCGGGACCACCGGGGCGCCTACAATGGCGCGACTGCAGGGACTTATCCCTTTCACGCTTCCCGCGAGACCCAATTTCCCAACTACATCTACATCTACATCTATACTCCGCGAGCCACCTTACGGTGTGTGGCGGAGGGTACTTATTGTACCACTATCTGATCCCCCCTTCCCTGTTCCATTCACGAATTGTGCGTGGGAAGAACGACTGCTTGTAAGTCTCCGTATTTGCTCTAATTTCTCGGATCTTTTCGTTGTGATCATTACGCGAGATATATGTGGGCGGTAGTAATATGTTGCCCATCTCTTCCCGGAATGTGCTCTCTCGTAATTTCGATAATAAACCTCTCCGTATTGCGTAACGCCTTTCTTGAAGTGTCCGCCACTGGAGCTTGTTCAGCATCTCCGTAACGCTCTCGCGCTGACTAAATGTCCCCATGACGAATCGCGCTGCTTTTCGCTGGATCATGTCTATCTCTTCTATTAATCCAACCTGGTAAGGGTCCCATACTGATGAGCAATACTCAAGAATCGGACGAACAAGCGTTTTGTAAGCTACTTCTTTCGTCGATGAGTCACATTTTCTTAGAATTCTTCCTATGAATCTCAACCTGGCGCCTGCTTTTCCCACTATTTGTTTTATGTGATCATTCCACTTCAGATCGCTCCGGATAGTAACTCCTAAGTATTTTACGGTCGTTACCGCTTCCAATGATTTACCACCTATGGCATAATCGTACTGGAATGGATTTCTGCCCCTATGTATGCGCATTATATTACATTTATCTACGTTTAGGGAAAGCTGCCAGCTGTCGCACCATGCATTAATCCTCTGCAGGTCCTCCTGGAGTACGTACGAGTCTTCTGATGTTGCTACTTTCTTGTAGACAACCGTGTCATCTGCAAATAGCCTCACGGAGCTACCGATGTTGTCAACTAAGTCATTTATGTATATTGTAAACAATAAAGGTCCTATCACGCTTCCCTGCGGTACTCCCGAAATTACCTCTACATCTGCAGATTTTGAACCGTTAAGAATGACATGTTGTGTTCTTTCTTCTAGGAAATCCTGAATCCAATCACAAACCTGGTCCGATATTCCGTAAGCTCGTATTTTTTTCACTAAACGTAAGTGCGGAACCGTATCAAATGCCTTCCTGAAGTCCAGGAATACGGCATCAATCTGCTCGCCAGTGTCTACGGCACTGTGAATTTCTTGGGCAAATAGGGCGAGCTGAGTTTCACATGATCTCTGTTTGCGGAATCCATGTTGGTTATGATGAAGGAGATTTGTATTATCTAAGAACGTCATAATACGAGAACACAAAACATGTTCCATTATTCTACAACAGATTGACGTAAGCGAAATAGGCCTATAATTATTCGCATCTGATTTATGACCCTTCTTGAAAATGGGAACGACCTGCGCTTTCTTCCAGTCGCTAGGTACTTTACGTTCTTCCAGCGATCTACGATAAATTGCTGATAGAAAGGGGGCAAGTTCTTTAGCATAATCACTGTAGAATCTTAAGGGTATCTCGTCTGGTCCGGATGCTTTTCCGCTACTAAGTGATAGCAGTTGTTTTTCAATTCCGATATCGTTTATTTCAATATTTTCCATTTTGGCGTCCGTGCGACGGCTGAAGTCAGGGACCGTGTTACGATTTTCCGCAGTGAAACAGTTTCGGAACACTGAATTCAGTATTTCTGCCTTTCTTCGGTCGTCCTCTGTTTCGGTGCCATCGTGGTCAACGAGTGACTGAATAGGGAATTTAGATCCGCTTACCGATTTTACATATGACCAAAACTTTTTAGGGTTCTTGTTTAGATTGTTTGCCAATGTTTTATGTTCGAATTCGTTGAATGCTTCTCTCATTGCTCTCTTTACGCTCTTTTTCGCTTCGTTCAGCTTTTCCTTATCAGCTATGATTCGACTACTCTTAAACCTATGATGAAGCTTTCTTTGTTTCCGTAGTACCTTTCGTACATGATTGTTATACCACGGTGGATTTTTCCCCTCGCTTTGGACCTTAGTCGGTACGAACTTATCTAAGGCGTACTGGACGATGTTTCTGAATGTTTTCCATTTTTGTTCCACATCCTCTTCCTCAGAAATGAACGTTTGATGGTGGTCACTCAGATATTCTGCGATTTGTGCCCTATCACTCTTGTTAAGCAAATATATTTTCCTTCCTTTCTTGGCATTTCTTATTACACTTGTAGTCATTGATGCAACCACTGACTTATGATCACTGATACCCTCTTCTACATTCACGGAGTCGAAAAGTTCCGGTCTATTTGTTGCTATGAGGTCTAAAACGTTAGCTTCACGAGTTGGTTCTCTAACTATCTGCTCGAAGTAATTCTCGGACAAGGCAGTCAGGATAATGTCACAAGAGTCTCTGTCCCTGGCTCCAGTTCTGATTGTGTGACTATCCCATTCTATACCTGGTAGATTGAAGTCTCCCCCTATTACAATAGTATGATCACGAAACTTCTTCACGACGTTCTGCAGGTTCTCTCTGAGGCGCTCAACTACTACGGTTGCTGATGCAGGTGGTCTATAGAAGCATCCGATTATCATATCTGACCCACCTTTGATACTTAACTTAACCCAGATTATTTCACATTCGCATTCGCTAATAACTTCACTGGATATTATTGAATTCTTTACTGCTATAAATACTCCTCCACCATTGGCGTTTATCCTATCCTTGCGGTATATATTCCATTCTGTGTCTAGGATTTCGTTACTGTTCACTTCCGGTTTTAACCAACTTTCCGTTCCTAATACTATATGCGCACTATTTCCTTCAATAAGAGATACTAATTCAGGAACCTTGCCCTGGATACTCCTGCAGTTTATCAATATTACGTTAACTTTTCCTGTTTTTGGTCTCTGAGGACGGACGTTCTTTATCAACGATGATAATGTCCTCTCTGGTAAGCCGTCAGGTATTTTATCGTTTCGCCCAAGGGGGGGTCCCTCTAACCTAAAAAACCCCCGTGTGCACGCCACACGTACTCTGCTACCCTAGTAGCTGCTTCCGGTGTGTAGTGCACGCCTGACCTGTCTAGGGGGGCCCTACAGTTCTCCACCCAATAACGGAGGTCGATGAATTTGCAACCATTATAGTCGCAGAGTCGTCTGAGCCTCTGGTTTAGACCCTCCACACGGCTCCAAACCAGAGGACCGCGATCGACTCTGGGCACTATGCTGCAGATATTAAGCTCAGCTTGCACTCCGCGTGCGATGCTGTGTCCAATCTACATATGTAATGTTCCTAATAGATATTTGCCATCCACTCATTACTCGCGCCAACTAAGGTGACGATTCCCATAAGAGTTCGGGTAACCTGTGCGCATTCGCACAGACTTAGAGGTCAATGGCTGAGTCACAATGGGAGTAATACTATAAGCACTTCCAGCATTAATAAATAAATTGACTGTCCAAAATTTTAAGAATCTAGGACAAGACGAATAAAAATCTTCAAGTATCGACAAGTTGTGTGATTTTATTTCTCGGATGACGAAGTTGAATCTTACAAAGTTATTAGTGCCAGAACGCTGCCGTCCCCTTGTCAGGCCTCCAGGCATTCACTAATATGGTTGGAAATGATGGCAACAATTCTGTTGTTTCCAGCTCAAGACATTTTGGCCAGAAACTGAAAAACTGTTTTAACTAGTTATTCTATCTTGAATATTAGCAACAAATACATGTTCTCTTCGGAATGTAAGCGGAGATACTGTTTGAAAGAGAGTACTTCAATATGATGCAGGTGTGTCTTAGAAAGCTACATGGGGATGCGAGTTGTCGTCCTGTAAGGAGGTACCAAGATGCTGGCTTATAAGAGGACACAGGTTGTCCAAGGCGTAGCATTGTGTGAAAAGCCTTGCTTGGAGCACTATCAGGAGATACCGAATGGCAAGGCCGACTTTTTTTATGCACAATTTTAACAATTTTGATTACATTTCGTATTATGCCATTTGCCATTTGATCACGCCTGTAACTGCTATACTGGTTAAAATAATTTTTATTTCCACAAATAAATAAAAAGATGTTTTAAGGTTACCACTTTCAACCACGTCAGAAGGTCTCATAGAAATATCTCATTGACCTGAAGATTACCATATGAGGTTGCCGAAACCAATATTAGAAAAATATAGATGTGCTTGTTTCTGCAGATAAAAAGTATTTTAATATTCGTCATACAAGCCAGCCCTATCTGCCATGTTACTTCTATATGATTATGCAGAATCAACCTTTCAAATGGGACTACCCTCTTGGTACCTATGTACCGTACGTTCTTCATATATTTTTGTTGTCATCAGTCTTCTGACTAGTTTGATGCGGCACGCCTCGAATTCCTCTCCTATGCCGACCTTTCCATTTCAGAGTAGCAGCTACAGCAAATGTCCTCAGTCATTTGCTAGATTTACCCCATCTTTACAGTTTTTACTCATATAAAGCTCACTTTAAGAGCCACAAAAGTTGATGTCTTAACAGAAGACCTATCATTATGTCACTTCTTTTTCTTTTCCAGGTATTCTTTTCCTCGCCGATTCTGCGGAAACCTCCTAATTCCTTATCTTATTAATCCACCTAATTTTCAACATTCTTTTGTTGCAAAAAATGGTTCAAATGGCTCTGAGCACTATGGAACTTAATAATTCAGGTCACCAGTCACCCAGAACTTAGAACTAACTAAACCTAAATAACCTAAGGACATCACACACACCAATGCCCGAGGCAGGATTCGAACCTGCGACCGTAGCGGTCGCGCGGTGCCAGACTGAAGCACCCAGAATCACTCGGCCACTCAGGCCGGCTCTTTTGTAGCACCGTATCTCAAATGGGTAGATTCTCTTCTGTTCCAACTTTCCCCACAGTCCATGTTTCACTAACACTCAATTCTGTACTCCAAACGTACATTCTCAGATATTTCTTTCTCAAATTAAGGCCTACGTTTGATACCAGTAGTCTTCTTTTGGCTAAGAATGCCCTTTTTGCTAATGCTAGCCCGCTTTTTATTTCCTCCATGCTCCGTCCATCATGGATTATTTTGCTGCCTAGGTTGCAGAATTCCTCAGCTTCGTCTTCTTCGTGATCCACAATTTTGATGTCAAGTTCCTTGCTGATCTCATTTCTGCTACTTTCATTACTGTTGCATTTCTTCAGTTTACTCTCAGTCAAAATTCTGTACTCGTTAGACAGTTTATTCCATTCGTCAGAACCTATAATTCTTCTTCACTTTCACTGAAGACAGCAAAGTCTTTAGTGAATCCAATCATTTCTATAGTACCACCTAGTATTTTAATCCCACTCTTCAAATTTTATTTTCGTTATTACTTCTTTGACGCATAAATTGAACAGTAAGGACGAAAGAACACATCTCTGCCTTACAACGTTTTTAATCAGAGCACTTCGTTCTTGGCTCTGAGCACTATGGGACTCAACTGCTGAGGTTATTAGTCCCCTAGAACTTAGAACTAGTTAAACCTAACTAAACTAAGGACATCACAAACATCCATGCCCGAGGCAGGATTCGAACCTGCGACCGTAGCAGTCTTGCGGTTCCAGACTGCAGCGCCTTTAAACGCACGGCCACTTCGGCCGGCTTCGTTCTTGGTCTTCCACTCTTATTGTTCTGTCTTCGTTCACTTATATACTGTATATTAGCCGTAATTCGCTATAGCTTACCCCTACTTTATGAAGAATTTCGAACATCGTGCACCATTTTACACTGTCGAAAGCTTTTCCAGGTCGACAGATTCTATGAACGTGTCCCTATTTTCTTGATTCTTGGTTCCACTATCAACAATGACGTCAGGACTAACTCTCAGGTGTCTTTAAACTTTCCTAAAGTTAAACTGATCCTCATCTAACAGTTCCTTCATTTACTTTTCCATTCTTCTGTATATTATTCTTGTCTAGAGACATGAGGTGTTAGGCTGATTCTGCGAAGTTCTTGCATTTGTCAGCTCTTATTATACTCAGAATTGTGTGGAAGATATTTTCTCAAATGTCTGGTGGTGTATCGCCAGTCTCACACATTCTACACACCAACGTGAATAGTCGTTTTGTTGCCAGTTTCCCCAATGTTTTTTTTTTTTCAAATTATGATGGAATGTTATCTATTACTTCTGCCTTAATTGATTCTGAGTCTTCAAAAGCTCTTTTAAATTCTGATTCTAATACTGGAACCCCTGTCTCTTCTATATCGACTCCTGTTTCTTCTTCCAACACGTTGTCAGACAAGTTTCAATATATACTTTCCACATATTCGCTTTGTTCTCTGCAATTAACTGCGAAATTCCCATTGCATTTCTAATGTCACCTCTCTTGCTTTTAACTTACTGAAGGTTATTTTGCGTTTTCTATATGATGCGTCAGTCCTTCCGACAATAATACCTTTCTCGATTTCTTCACATTATTCTGTATGCTGAGTGAGTACTACCGCCAATCATTTCTTTTTCGATTTCTTCATATTTTTCATATAGCCCCTTCACCATAGCTTCCCTGCAGTTTCTATTTATTTTATTCCTAAGTGAGTCTGTATTAATATTTTTATACTTCCTTCTTTCGTCAATCAAGTTATTTCTTCTGTTATCGTGATTTTCTTCTCAATTTTATTCCTGATGCCTATGTTTTTCTCCTCACCTTTTGGGATTGCTCCTTTTACAGATGTCCATTCCTCTAATTGCCTACCGAGCTATTCATTATCAAGGTATTTATATCCTCAGATAACTGTAAGCACCTGTCTTCACTCCTTTAGTTATTCTGTATGCCACTTTCTTGCGCACTGATTCTTCCTGACTAGTCTCTTAAGCTCCAGCTTCATAGCTACTATATTTTTATCTGCCTGACCATGATGTAATCTAACTGAAATCTTCCCGTATCTTCCGGCCTTTTGCAAGAATACTTCCTTCTCTCGTGATTCTTGAGCAGATTATCCGCAATTTCTAGCTGTAATTTATTACAGAACTCAGTCTTCTTCCTCTCTCACTCCTCATACCAAGCCCATATTGTCCAGTGAAACTTTCTTCTTTTCCTTCGCCTACAACCGCATTCCAATCCCCCATGACCATTAAACTTCCGTCTTCTTTTACATTCTGAATTACTCGTTCAATATCTTCACATCATAAATCATTAAATCTTATTACGAGTTCTTGATTTTCGTATTACTAATGAACATGAGCAAGAGCTTATGGTGTGGAATGAGAATGCGTCTGTCGTTACAGAAGTCTAGTAGATGGGCGTGTCACGTGGGATGCCGCCTATCTGTGTACTGACCGCCAGCGTGACAGCGCAGGATTGGCTTCCATCCGGGACAACAGACGGCGCCGGTGTTATCTGCGTGCCTCGACAGGGGTGGCTGTCGTCTATCAAGGACTGATTCGGCGGGTATACGGGCCTCAATGCAGCTAGTACAATGCTAGACATCAGCCATCAACGATGAGAAGGCGTACCATCCGGAACCAGCCGCCTCACTGTGCAGAACCAACAGCAAAAGAGAGCACCCATATTTCAGTCTACAGAGATTCTCAAGAATGTCATTAGATGTATGGAGAATGCAGGGAATTCGTTTGGACTGCTTTAGACGGAAATGGCGCATTCGTAGAAAGATGCAGACCACATTATGTGATGCACCCTTCTTTCCAGCAGGGACGGTTCCCTGGGGGGATTGTAACGTGGGGGGAAACTGAGACGCTAATACCTCCTGCCATCGACTTTCAGCGGCGAACGATACCTAGAGCATTCCGTAGACAACCACTATGTTCTGTAGAAATACCATTTCAGTCACCTCGGTTCAGGATGTGTCCTGTTGCCTAACAGGCGCAGAATCCACCATAGGCCTTTATATATCGTTGGAAGCGTGATGACACTGAAGCGTGTAAGGTGCGAATGGCGTCCTGAGATATAGCCATCCATGCCGCATTCATCTAGTTCGTAAGTACATCTGCAGTGGATGGCATTGGGTCGCAGTGGCAGGTCAGGGCAAGAGGCTAACATCTTGCGACAACAAGAAGGCACGTGTTCGTGCAGAAACATGTGGTCTTGCATTGTCTTTCTGAGAAATGGGGTGTTGTGCAGAAAGGATATGACTACAGTCACAGGATGTCATTCACGTTCGTCACACTGGTCACATTGACCAGGAAATGCACCAGCTGCGATTTGTGGTTGTACCCAATAGCACCCCACAACATAAGACCTCTAACTGACGCTATACGTCTTGTGCGAATGCAGTCACTGTCGTGCCGCTCTCCCTTTTTTTCTGTCATCAGTCTACTGACTGGTTTGATGCGGCCCGCCACGAATTCCTTTCCTGTGCTAACCTCTTCATCTCAGAGTAGCACTTGCAACCTACGTCCTCAATTATTTGCTTGACGTATTCCAATCTCTGTCTTCCTCTACAGTTTTTGCCCTCTACAGCTCCCTCTAGTACCATGGAAGTCATTTCCTCATGTCTTAGCAGATGTCCTATCATCCTGTCCCTTCTCCTTATCAGTGTTTTCCACATATTCCTTTCCTCTCCGATTCTGCGTAGAACCTCCTCATTCCTTACCTTATCAGTCCACCTAATTTTCAACATTCGTCTATAGCACCACATCTCAAATGCTTCGATTCTCTTCTGTTCCGGTTTTCCCACAGTCCATGTTTCACTACCATACAATGCTGTACTCCAGACGTACATACTCAGAAATTTCTTCCTCAAATTAAGGCCGGTATTTGATATTAGTGGACGTCTCTAGGCCAGAAATGCCTTTTTTGCCATAGCGAGTCTGCTTTTGACGTCCTCCTTGCTCCGTCCGTCATTGGTTATTTTACTGCCTAGGTAGCAGAATTCCTTAACTTCATTGACTTCGTGACCATCAATCCTGATGTTAAGTTTCTCGCTGTTCGCATTTCTACTACTTCTCATTACCTTCGTCTTTCTCCGATTTACTCTCAAACCATACTGTGTACTCATTAGACTGTTCATTCCGTTCAGCAGATCATTTAATTCTTCTTCACTTTCACTCAGGATAGCAATGTCATCAGCGAATCGTATCATTGATATCCTTTCACCTTGTATTTTAATTCCACTCCTGAACCTTTCTTTTATTTCCATCATTGCTTCCTCAATGTACAGATTGAAGAGTAGGGGCGAAAGGCTACAGCCTTGTCTTACACCCTTCTTAATACGAGCACTTCGTTCTTGATCGTCCACTCCTATTATTCCCTCTTGGTTGTTGTACATATTGTATATGACCCCCCTCTCCCTAAAGCTTACCCCTACTTTTTTCAGAATCTCGAACAGCTTGCACCATTTTATACTGTCGAACGCTTTTTCCAGGTCGACAAATCCTATGAAAGTGTCTTGCTTTTTCTTTAGCCTTGCTTCCATTATTAACCGTAACGTCAGAATTGCCTCTCTCGTCCCTCTACTTTTCCTAAAGTCAAACTGATCGTCACCTAGCGCATTCTCAATTTTCTTTTCCATTCTTCTGTATATTATTCTTGTAAGCAGCTTCGATGCATGAGCTGTTAAGCTGATTGTGCGATAATCTCGCACTTGTCAGCTCTTGCCGTCTTCGGAATTGTGTGGATGATGCTTTTCCGAAAGTCAGATGGTATATCGCCAGACTCATATATTCTACACACCAACGTGAATAGTCGTTTTGTTGCCACTTCCCCCAATGATTTTAGAAATTGTGATGGAATGTTATCTATCCCTTATGCCTTATTTGACCGTAAGTCCGACAAAGCTCTTTTAAATTCCGATTGTAATACTGGATCCCCTATCTCTTCTAAATCGACCCCTGTTTCTTCTTCTATCACATCAGACAAATCTTCACCCTCATAGAGGCTTTCAATGTACTCTTTCCACCTATCTGCTCTCTCTTCTGCATTTAACAGTGGAATTCCCGTTGCACTCTTAATGTTACCACCGTTGCTTTTAATGTCACGAAAGGTTGTTTTGACTTTCCTGTATGCTGAGTCTGTCCTTCCGACAATCATATCTTTTTCGATGTCTTCACATTTTTCCCGCAGCCATTTCGTCTTAGCTTCCCTGCACTTCCTATTTATTTCATTCCTGAGCGACTTGTATTTCTGTATTCCTGATTTTCCCGGAACATGTTTGTACTTCCTCCTTTCATCAATCAACTCCCTATACGCGGCAAACCAAATTTCGGCGATCATTTGCAAACAAACAGAACCTAGATTCGTCCGAAAACACTATCTCATACCATTCCTGTTCCTAGTGACGTCGTTCCATACACCATTGCCGTCTAGCATGTTTCTGCACATTCGTCGAAGGTAGAAGGAGAAGTGGATGACGCGCACGTAATAAAGAGTGACGGACTGCCAACCCAGACGGTGTACGATGTGTTACACTGTTCCACCGTTCCACTGTTGCAGATTATCCTGCAATGCTATTCGGATGAGGTGTCGAGCTTCTCGCAGGTAGTTTGCGTGGCGCGACCTGATCCATCTTGTCGTGTTCTGTGGCCTTCCGTGAACCATTCTGTACACATCCATTGCACTGCCGAAACGCTTCGTCCCACACAAGCAGCAATTTCCCGGATGGATGCATCGCATTCTCTCATGCGAACAATGCGCCGTCTTTAAATGTCACTGATACGACGGTACGGTTCAGACATACCTCTGCGAGGCATCTTGCACGTATTCTCAAGTCGCACTGATCCATTACCTTCGGTTTATAGCGGCAATGGGAGTAGCAGACATATTTTAGCGGTGTTGCGCAGCGACATCGATGTTGATCGTGAACCCGCGGGCCTTAATCGTTCAAATGCTAATCATTTCTGCAGAACATACTAAGGTACATGTCCTCATGTCGTTCAAGGTGTTCCGTTTTTTTTCTGAACATGAGTTTATATTTTCATATAGGCGATGCACATTGCCGCTAAATTGTCAGACGGAAGTCACTCTAAGAACGTTATGTTTATCTGGCATCCCAGATCAATTGAACACATCTCTTACTGGGTCGAAAGATTCGCATGGATCGTCCACCCAGGTCCTACCAGTCTCCATCAGTTTTGGCAGCGACTGAGCGATTAAGTTTACATATTTATTCTGTTACGCTCACGGACAACCATTGTTGTTGTTGTTGTTGTTGGGGTCTGATGCACCTCTCTATGCTACTCAATCCTGTGCGAGCTTTTCCATCTCCCAGTACCCACTGCAACCTACGTCCTTCTGACTCTGCTTAGTGTATTCATGTCTTGGTATCCCTTACGATTTTTACGCTCCACGCTGCCATCCAATACTAAATTGGTGATCCCATGATGCTTCATAACATGTCCTACCAACTAATCCCTTCTTCTAGTCAAGCTGTGCCACAAATTTCTCTTCTCCCCAATTCTGTCCAATATGTGATATACGAATCTAATCTTCAGGATTCTTGTGTAGCACCACATTTCGGAAGCTTCTATTCTCTTCTTGTCTATACTATTTATCGTCCACGTTTCACTTCCATACATGGTTCCACTCCATACAAATTCTTTCAGAAACTACTTCCTGACACTTAAATCTATACTCGATGTTAACAAATTTCAGAACGGCTTCAGAAACGCTTTCCTTGCCATTGCCAGTCTACATATTATATTTTCTCTACTTCGACCATCATCAGTTATTTTTCCGGCCGGAGTGGCCGTGCGGTTCTAGGCGCTACAGTCTGGAGCCGAGCGACCGCTAAGGTCGCTGGTTGGAATCCTGCCTCGGGCATGGATGTGTGTGATGTCCTTTGGTTAGTTAGGTTTAATTAGTTCTAAGTTCTAGGCGACTGATGACCTCAGAAGTTAAGTCGCATAGTGCTTATAGCCATCAGTTATTTTGCTCCCCAAATAGCAGACTCACTTACTACTTTAAGTGTCCCATTTCCTTAACCTAATTCCCTCAGCATCACCTGATTTAATTCGACTACATTCCATTATCCTCGTTTCCCTTTTGTTGATGTTCATGTTATATCCTCCATTAACACATTAATAATTAGAAATGAGTAACATAAGTGAAATACCACTTAAGATTAATTTTGGGGTTTCCCAGCCACTCAGTTGTTTCACAGCGATGCGGTGAATTCACTAAAGGCCCGTGCTGAACTATATAATATGTGACAGCGTCTGCACCGCTTCGCTTTAGTCACAACTTGGAGAGTCTCGCCAGCCCCAGTTGCGGAGAGCAACAGCTGATCTCCCTGCTTCACAGCTGATCAGCTGAGTTTGCAACAGATGCAAGAGCAATGTTGAAATCTATGAGTTTTACAGGTTTTATTACGCAAGAAGCCTTCTTGGGGTGATGACGGCTCCGGTCTCAGGCAACCATAGAGTTGAAAGTTTTGGCTGTCAGGCTCATGGCGGTTCTCCAGCTTGATTGACGTAGTTTCAGTCTCAACAGAATCTTATGGGTGTGTTGGGAGAGACTGTTTCTTCTGCATTCTTGTCCATTAGAGTTGACTGTGTTCATACGCGAGGTGGAGCGAATGAATAGGCATATACACATTCACAGAGGTGCCGTGTACTCTTTGAGACAGTATAATCAGCGCCTTACAGATTTTCAAGGGCGCTCATTCGGCCGGTTGGCCGAATCATTCAATATCCAGATTTGTGGGACATTTGGATGTGGCAGTGGATTCTTGCTGAAGGCAGGCAACTAGTCATCGAGGTACGGTCGATCACGTCTGACGACCACAATGGAGGGTCACCATACTGTGCGCCGGCCGCTGTGACCGAGCGGTTGTAGGCGCTTCAGTTCGGAACCGCGCTGCTGCTACGGGCACAGGTTCGAATCCTGCCTCGGGCATGGATGTGTGTGATGTCCTTAGGTTAGTTAGGTTTAAGTACTAAGTCTAGGGGACAGATGACCTCAGATGTTAAGTCCCCCCGTCCTTAGAGCCATTTGAACCATTTGAACCATACTGGCCACCAAACACATCGAACCTCTTCACATGCCTGTCTGCCATCCGAGAACAAATACTGGACTCCCTGCAACACTCTGTGTCTTACTGCGTCAGTGGTCAGAGACTAGCAGCAGCCAGATTAGTGATGTGCAGTCCCGTGCGTAGGCTGCCGTTAGCACCATGACACGGACGGCTTCGCATTGTGTTCAGCGATGCATATCGGTTTTGCGGTATTCCAATCAGTACGGCCATTCTTCTTAGAAGATGCACTGGTGTTGCTCCTGGTGGCATGGTGTGGTAAGTCATTGGATATGACTTGAGGTCACGGTTGTTAATGACTGAGGCAACTCTGACGACACATCAGCACGTTACCGTCATCCTGCGTCCTCGTTTGTTTCCTCTCTTGCAACAGAGTTGTGATACAATTTTTCGGTTGCCCGTCCACTCATGGAACGTATCTCTACGAACTGTCCGTGTGATGCTGAGATACTCCCGGGGCCAGCAAGATCCCCAGATCTGTACCCGGCAGAACGTGTGTGGAACCAGCTCGGACGTCGGACCCGTCTCAGTGGCAGTACCCAGGATGTCAAGGACCAGCTACAACAGTTGTGAGCCAGATTTCCTCAAGAGAGGACATCGTTCCCGATCCAATCAGTACAAGCATACAGGCCAAAGTGGGTGAAATTATAAGTGGATTTACGCTGCCAAGTTCTTTGGAAACTTGACTCGACATTTTAATCGCTGAAAAAATATCACATCCCACTTCAGCCCGTGATGTTCCGTTTTCTCTTCCCCTTCAGGGTGTTTCCCTTTTTTTGTCAGATGGTGTTAATAGTATATAATTCATATGGTTGAGGATACCGATATATCTTGGTAGCAAATTATTCCAGGACAATTTCGGTATTTGATTGAGGGGATTTAGGGAAATTGTAGCGAGCAGAAATCAAGATGGCACTCTCTAAACCGCTCTTTTCCCAATGTCAACGCAGCGGCTTAGCGAGTGCGCTAGGGAAATGCTCTTGCACTGATTCGGAATAACGCCACCTTCAAAATCTCTGTCTGAAACGACTGCGAAATTTTTGCTCTAAATGACAAAAGTAAAGCTGTGCTTTAGTCCCCGAGAGGGAAGATGGGTGGGGTCTCAATTCTGAGAGCGTGAATACCAGTCGGAATAAATTACTTTCTCGGTACTGTTACTACGCAACGAGTAGCATTAAGCATAGCATATGGCTGCTAAAGTCAACCAAGCAGGATCGTAATTTTATATCAATCCTAGGTGATGCTTTCATTTGTGTAGCTGGTGCCTCCATAATTCAGTCTTCTTCCGCTTTGCTAACATTTTTTAATAATAAATCTCTGTTAAAGTTAGGGGGCACGGTAGTTCTACAGTTGCTCTTTGTTAACCCTGCTATCGCCGCAGCTTCATTAAAATACTGAATGGGATAAACTTCCGCTTGCCGCGCTCTCTCCCTCTGAATAAGAATCCTCCACTTCATTTTTTGGTTACTCTATAGCATTTCGTTTCGGAGTCTTCCAGCTTCCTATTTTCTACCGTTGTCACTCTATGTAAGTCCGCTTGCAGTTGTAATCACAGCTCAGTTTTCGGCAACAAAATCATTTGATCACTGAAGATCCCTGAATATCACAGTCACTTTTTTCTGTTTCGTCAGTCATCCACAATGCATTTCGATTAGTTATCTTCTTATCTCCAGATGCACAAATTATGCATTGCATCCAGTTTACAACAGTTGTCCGTGTGCCTCGTAAACATATACTCTGATGAAAAAAGTCGCAACACCAAAAAATAATTAATGTAGGACAGTGAAATTTCGGAAATACATATATCTATGTAGCATATTTAACCTTGCTGTTATCTTAGGGCCAATATGGCTCAAAAAGAAATGTGTTTTTCCGTAACTTTTTCATATACAAACGGTATTTCTTCAGACTAAATGACTTTGTTTTTCGTAAGATTCTAAATATCTTAAAGCTCAAATTTGAAAAAAAAGTTACTCTTCTCCCCCTTGCTAAAATTTAATTTATTACACTCGTGTTCCTGGGGTCGACGTGACCCGTGAGGGGCTTAAAAATTCACAGAATTTACAAATATCATAGTCATATTTTATTTCTACATGCCTGAGGTACATGCATAACGGTTTTTTACAGCAAAGTAGTTACCTGGTTCCTTATTGATAAAATATGGGAAGGATATGCAACAAGGAAAATTGCTGATTGCGTTCAAATTATTATAGCACATTCTCGAACTGTTGTGAGCAGACGCAGTTCATGTATCTGCTATAGTGTGGCTGTTATGACAAAACTATTTCTTACCGTGAGCAGTTGCAAGCATTAGTAGACGAGTCAGACAGCGAGGAGTATCTTTCTCAAGGTTACAATCACACCACTGATGACAACATTGATCCTTCATCTGATTCAGAAGCCATTTCAGATACTGGTACCTCAAATGTCAGTGTGCAAGCTATTCAACTGATTCAGTCTTATGGAGTGGCCGAGCGGTTCTAGGCGCTAAAGTCTGGAACCGCGCGACCGCTACGGCCGCAGGTTCGAATCCTGCCTCGGGAATGGATGTGTGTGATGTCCTTAGGTTAGTTAGGTTTAAGTGGTTCTAAGTTCTGGGGGACTGATGACCTGAGAAGTTAAGTCCCATAGTGCTCAGAGCCATTTGAACCATTTGATTCAGTCTTATGACAAAAAAGTCATATCGAGCTTAGAGCCTTTACCGCAGACTGGAAGAGCATCTAGTGCAAACATTATAAAACTGACTTCTGGTCCGACAAGATACGCTATCACCAGAGTAAGTGATATAAATTCATTTGACTTGTGATGAACGATAGTATTCAGAGTATTGTGGTGGAAATGACTAATATTGAGGTTCGAAGAGTTTATGGATATAGCACGGAAGCATTAGATTAAACTACACTTGAAGCCTACATCGGCATGTTATTATTGGCTGGTGTGTATAAAGCATATGGTGGGTCAACAAAGAGTTGGCGGGATCCAATAACATGTAGAGCCACCTTTCCTGCTGTAATGTCGATGAAACGCTTCCGTTGCACCTTATGTATGTTAAGTTTTGATTACCAGTCTGGTCGAAGAGCACGAAGAGTAAATGACAAGTTGGCACTTATAAGAGTTATGTCGGATGAGTGGGTGGAAATACTTTCAAAGCTATATAATCCTAGCAAAAATTTAACTGTGGTTGAATAACTGGTGACTTTCCGAGGACGTTGTCCATTCAAACAATATTCACCGAGAAAACCCGCAAAATGTGGAGTAAAAATATGGACATTGTGGGATAGTGCTACTTCTGATGTTTTGAAGACACAGGAAAATTACCTGGACACGTGTCTGAGAAAACTCAAGGTATGAATGTTGCCACTGATCTGACAAAAGAGTTGAAAGGATAAAATGTCACATGTGACAATTTCTTCACATCATATGCATTAGGCCAAAGATTCTCAAAAGACAGTTTACAATACTAGGGACGGTGAGAAGAAATAAGCCTCAACTCCACAATAATAGGTCAAGCAAGGAAGATGTTCACACTTCAAAGTTCCTTTTTACTAACGATATCACGGTCGTGTCTTACGTTCCAGTGAAGAACAAACAGGTTGTCCTGATGAGCATAATGCACAACAGTGAGTAAATAAGCAACAGAGAAGACAAAAAACTAAAAATAATATTGCACTACAATGCAAGTAATGGGGCAGTTGTCACATTGGATCAACTGATTGGCACCTACACATGCAAGAGGAAAACCAATCGCTGGCCAATTATAGCTTCTACATTATTGATACTTCTGCCTAAAATGCTTTTGTCCTGTGGAGAGAAATAAATCCAGGACGAAAAAAAAATGACAAAAGAAGAATACTTCGAAATGAACTGGGAAGACTACTAGTTACTAATAACATCAGCCAGATGATGCTGCAACGAAATGAACTGTCAGCGGCCATTGCTAGAAGAATACAAATAGGAAATCCAGCAACGCCGAGCTCCAGCAAATGTAACCAAAACTGCTAACGTGCCAGATGCAAATTTTGTCCATCAAGTTGTGATATTCATGAAGCGTTCACACTGTAACAAACATGTTTGTAAAGCTCATGTTAGATACCAGTGCCCAAGTTGTGGAATTCTAAAGCTGTACTGTAATATTTTCCGTGATGGATAGTTTATAAGCTTAGTAAATCTCTATTGCACAACAGCTCTTCGAGGGCCAGAGCTTACATCATTATTGATTGATGGCTTGTAATACTGCAAAATTTATTTTTTTACAAATAAACCTACATTTAAAATTAAAATAACCTTTAACAATCTCTAACCATCGTGCCCTTTAATTACCACACCGAGTCATTATGACCAAAAAGAGCATATGTGTATAGCTTTTTAAGGAAGATAACAGGATGAATTGATTACATCTACATCTACATCTACATTTATACTCCGCAAGCCAGCCAACGGTGTGTGGCGGAAGGCACTTTACGTGCCACTGTCATTACCTCCCTTTCCTGTTCCAGTCGCGTATGGTTCGCGGGAAGAACGACTGTCTGAAAGCCTCCGTGCGCGCTCTAATCACTCTAATTTTACATTCGTGATCTCCTCGGGAGATATAAGTAGGGGGAAGCAATATATTCGATACCTCATCCAGAAACGCACCCTCTCGAAACCTGGCGAGCAAGCTACACCGCGATGCAGAGCGCCTTTCTTGCAGAGTCTGCCACTTGAGTTTGTTAAACATCTCCGTAACGCTATCACGGTTACCAAATAACCCTGTGACGAAACGCGCCGCTCTTCTTTGGTTCTTCTCTATCTCCTCCGTCAACCCGATTTGGTACGGATCCCACACTGATGAGCAATACTCAAGTATAGGTCGAACGAGTGTTTTGTAAGCCACCTCCTTTGTTGATGGACTACATTATCTAAGGACTCTCCCAATGAATCTCAACCTGGTACCCGTGTTACCAACAATTAATTTTATATGATCATTCCACTTCAAAACGTTCCGCATGCATACCCCCAGATATTTTACAGAAGTAACTGCTACCAGTGTTTGTTCCACTATCATATAATCATACAATAAAGGATCCTTCTTTCTATGTATTCGCAATACATTACATTTGTCTATGTTAAGGGTCAGTGGCCACTCCCTGCACCAAGTGCCTATCCGCTGCAGATCTTCCTGCATTTCCCTGCAATTTTCTAATGCTGAAACTTCTCTATATACTACAGCATCATCCGCGAAAAGCCGCATGGAACTTCCGACACTATCTACTAGGCCATTTATATATATTGTGAAAAGCAATGGTCTCATAACACTCCCCTGTGGCACGCCAGAGGTTACTTTAACGTCTGTAGACGTCTCTCCATTGATAACAACATGCTGTGTTCTGTTTGCTAAAAACTCTTCAATCCAGCCACACAGGTGGTCTGATATTCCGTAGTCTCTTACTTTGTTTATCAGGCGACAGTGCGGAACTGTATCGAACGCCTTCCGGAAGTCAAGAAAAATAGCATCTACCTGGGAGCCTGTATCTAATATTTTCTGGGTCTCATGAACAAATAAAGCGAGTTGGGTCTCACACGATCGCTGTTTCCGGAATCCATGTTGATTCTTACATAGTAGATTCTGGGTTTCCAGAAATGACATGATACGCGAGAAAAACACATGTTCTAAAAGTCTACAAGAGATCGTCGTCAGAGATATAGGTCTATAGTTTTGCGCATCTGCTCGACGACCCTTCTTGAAGACTGGGACTACCTGTGCTCTTTTCCAATCATTTGGAACCTTCCGTTCCTCTAGAGACTTGCGGTACACGGCTGTTAGAAGGGGGGCAAGTTCTTTCGCGTACTCTGTGTAGAATCGAATTGGTATCCCGTCAGGTCCACTGGACTTTCCTCTGTTGAGTGATTCCAGTTGCTTTTCTATTCCTTGGACACTTATTTCGATGTTGCAGGGTGACAGGTTAATGTTAATGCGGGATATTCCACAGCAAATATGAAATGATGGTACATTAATAATCGATGTAGTATCCAGAATGTGAATGCGAGCATGCAAACGTGCATGCTTTGTGTTGTACAGGTGCCGGATGTCAATTTGTGGGATGCAGTTCCATGGGTGTTGCACTTGGTCGGGCATTACAGGGATGTTTAATGCTGGTTGTGGAAGACACAGAACGTGACGCCCGATGACGTTCCATATGTGCCCGATTGGAGACAGATCTGCTGCCCGAGCAGGCCAAGAGAACATGTCTTCATTCTGTAGAGCATTTTGGGTCATAACAGCAGCATGTGACAGAGCATAAACCCGTTGGAAAACATCCACCTGGAATGCTGTTTGTGAATGGCAGTGCTATTAATCAACACACGGACGTACAAATTTGCAGTCAGGGTGCGTGGGGGTAACGAGGAGAGCGCTCCTGCTGTCATACGAAATAGCACTCCAGGCCATAACTCAAGACGTAGGTCCAATGTTTCGAAGATGCAGACAGTTTGGATGCAGGCCCTCAACTCACCTCCTCCTAACCAACACACGGCCATCACTGACACAGCGGCAGAACCAGCTTTCATCAGAAAAAACAACAGACAACCATCCTGTCCTCCAATGAGCTGTCTCTTGGCACCACTGAAGTTGCACGTGGCTGTTGTTTGGGGGTCAGTCGATTGCACACTACAGATACGTCTGGCTCAGCGCTGTCCTTGTGACAATTCCTTGTGTCAGTGTAGTCCCAACTGCTGCTCAAATTGCTATCGCATATGCAATACGATGCGCCAGAATCATATCCCGAACACGACTGTCTTCCCTCTCGATAGTGCCACGTAGCCATCCAGATCCCGGTCTTCTTGCGATCGTACTTTCTTGTGACCACGGCTGCCAGCTATCACATACAGTGCTTACATTCTTGCCAAGTTTTCCTGCAATATGGCAGAAGGAATATCCAATGTGTAATAGCCCTGTTACATGACCTCGTTAAAACTCAGTGAGATACTGATAGTGGCGTCTTCGACGTCTTAAAGACATACTTGACTGATATCAACTCACTGCGTTCAGTCTCAAAGGTAACTACCGCTTACGACCGTTAATGCGTATATCTAAATCAAATTTAATTTGCAAATTTGTAGTTGCACTACCAGTGCTACCGTTTTGCGCCGTCTTTCAGATGTAGAAACATGCCTACCAACTTTCGTATATGTCGCACAAATCCTTCTTGGCGTTCCATTTTTTTCAGTTAGCGTATGTAGATGCTTGAACGAGCGAGCGATGGTTAGCACAGTGGATTCGAATTCTGGAGGACGACGGTTCAAATCCCCGTCCGACCTTCCAGATTTAAGTTTGCCGTGATTTCCCTAAATTGCTTAAGGTTACCTTGAAAGAGCATGGCCGTTATCATTCCTCATCCATAATTAACCTGAGCCTGTGTTCTGTCTCCAGCGGTGTCATTGTCGAAGGGATGTTAAGCACTTATCTTCTTTCTTTCGGATCAGCGTAAATCTACATCCGATATTACTATTATAGTTACACTATGTACGAGAAGGGCAACAAAGGCACTGCACTATGCAGTACTTTTCAAAGACGAACAACAAACAGATCGTTATCTTGTCCAGATCAAACTACCAACACACATCACAGAAGACATTATACGAGGCAATAACATACAGTGCCCAAAAGAAACCATTCATATGCCAGTATTTCGACTGAAACAATAAATAAATAAGATGGAAACATAGTAGTAGCCGATGAATGCATGTCTACGGTATAAATAAAAGTGAGACGGTTATAGAAAACTGAAATCGAAAATAATGATTGGCCACAAAAAGAAAATTAATGGTCTCCAGCACACTACATACCACCCTAAAATTTTCAACCACCTTTTGGCAGAACAACAGCAAATCAACATCTCTACAAGCATCAAATTTTACACAGACTAAGAGACGAAATAAAAAGCTGAACACAACAACTTAAGGCGCTGCAGTAATGGACTGTGCGGCTGGTACCGGCGGAGCTTCGAGTCCTCCCTCGGGCATGGGTGTGTGTGTTTGTCCTTAGGATAATTTATGTTAAGTAGTGTGCAAGCTTAAGCACTGATGACCTTAGCAGTTAGGTGCCATAAGATTTCACACACATTTGAACATTTTTGAACAACACAACAACTAACACAATCTGTTAGATATAGTATCACTAACCCGCAAACAGCACCCAGTCTCCCATGAAGGAAAAACTTTGTGACAGTTTTAAAGTTACGTGTAATGTATAAAAAGCATGTGACAAGAGCAAATAGTAATAGCAAGCTACACTAAGGAATAGGTCACAGGTAACGTTAAAAAAATGGTTCAAATGACTCTGAGCTCTATGGGACTTAACATCTGAGGTCATCCGTCCCCTACACTTAGAACTACTTAAACCTAACTAACCTAAGGACATCACACACATCTGTGCCTGAGGCAGGATTCGAACCTGCGACCGTAGCAGCAGCGCAGTGCCGGACTTAAGCGCCTAGAACCGCTACGCCACTCCGGCCGGCCGTTAAAAACAGAGACTTAAAGATATTATGCAACATCGCCAATAATGGGCTTAAATGAAAACTGACGGTGTTCTAGAAGCATCTATCTACTCTGGGAACTACTAAGCAGAAGTTGTTTCAAAGAATTTAGAAATGTAGAGAATACAGAACATAACTGATTTCTTACAATACAGTTACATACAGGGTGTTTCAAAAATGACCGGTATATTTGAAACGGTAATAAAAACTAAACGAGCAGCGATAGAAATACACGGTTTGTTGCAATATGCTTGGGACAACAGTACATTTTCAGGCAGACAAACTTTCGAAATTACAGTAGTTACAATTGTCAACAACAGATGGCGCTGCGGTCTGGGAAACTCTATAGTACGATATTTTCCACATATCCACCATGCGTAGCAATAATATGGCGTAGTCTCTGAATGAAATTACCCGAAACCTATGACAACGTGTCTGGCGGAATGGCTTCACATGCAGATGAGATGTACTGCTTCAGCTGTTCAATTGTTTCTGGATTCTGGCGGTACACCTGGTCTTTCAAGTGTCCCCCCAGAAAGAAGTCACAGGGGTTCATGTCTGGCGAATAGGGACGCCAATCCACGCCGCCTCCTGTATGTTTCGGATAGCCCAAAGCAATCACACGATCATCGAAATATTCATTCAGAAAATTAAAGACGTCGGCCATGCGATGTGGCCGGGCATCATCTTGCATAAACCACGAGGTGTTCGCAGTGTCGTCTAAGGCAGTTTGTACCGCCACAAATTCACGAAGAATGTCCAGATAGCGTGATGCAGTAATCGTTTCGGATCTGAAAAATGGGCCAATGATTCCTTTGGAAGAAATGGCGGCCTAGACAAGTACGTTTTGAGGATGCAGGGACGATGGGATTGCAACATGAGGCTTTTCGGTTCCCCATATGCGCCAGTTCTGTTTATTGACGAAGCCGTCCAGGTAAAAATAAGCTTCGTCAGTAAACCAAATGCTGCCCACATGCATATCGCCGTCATCAATCCTGTGCACTATATCGTTAGCGAATGTCTCTCGTGCAGCAATGGTAGCGGCGCTGAGGGGTTGCCGCGTTTGAATTTTGTATGGATAGAGGTGTAAACTCTGGCGCATGAGCAGATACGTGGACGTTGGCGTCATTTGGACCGCAGCTGCAACACGGCGAACGGAAACCCGAGGCCGCTGTTGGATCACCTGCTGCACTAGCTGCGCGTTGCCCTCTGTGGTTGCCGTACGCAGTCGCCCTACCTTTCCAGCACGTTCATCCGTCACGTTCCCAGTCCGTTGAAATTTTTCAAACAGATCCTTTATTGTATCGCTTTTCGGTCCTTTGGTTACATTAAACCTCCGTTGAAAACTTCGTCTTGTTGCAACAACACTGTGTTCTAGGCGGTGGAATTCCAACACCAGAAAAATCCTCTGTTCTAAGGAATAAACCATGTTGTCCACAGCACACTTGCACGTTGTGAACAGCACACGCTTACAGCAGAAAGACGACGTACAGAATGGCGCACCCAGAGACTGCGTTGTCTTCTATATCTTTCACATCACCTGCAGCGCCATCTGTTGTTGAAAATTGTAACTACTGTAATTTCGAAAGTTTGTCCGCCTGAAAATGTACTGTTGTCCCAAGCATATTGCAACAAACGGTGTATTTCTATCGCTGCTCGTTTAGTTTTTATTGCCGTTTCAAATATACCGGTCATTTTTGAAACACCCTGTAGTAGATCTGAAAAAGACCCTGACAAGAATCCTCCTAAAACAAACGTGGCTGCAATGTAGTTAATCAAATGTACGAGATGTTGAGTGACATTCCCAAAGAACTTAAAAAATTTTGTTTCTCTAGCGCTTACGCAGTTACGGTGGTGTACGTTATGAATGATCTTCGTAAATTTGATGTTTAAAATGATTCGCAGTTGGTGAAATTGTACAATTTTCAGCAAAGTAAACACGGCAGTGGTGTTAAAGTTGGCGACCGTGGCAGGACAGAAGTTTGTATTCATTCCCACAGCCGTTGCTACGTTCACACTTTGCGCCCAGGGGCCGCACCTGAGTGTTAGCTCAGTTCCACGTTCACGCAGTACTCCGCCAGAAGGGCGGCCCACTGGGAGGGACGGCTGCGGTTACGCCCCGGCGCTGTCGATGCAGCTGTCGGAGCTCTGGCGCGCGCCCCTGAAGCCGGAACCACGGCCGGCGGGCGCGGCGATTAAAAATACGCGCGCAGCTGTGCCTCTGGCGACGCACTTTCTGGACGGGCTCCGCGGCCGCGCCTCTCATAGGCGTCGTTCCTAATTCCAACGCACACGTCATCTGCAACCACGTTGCACCTGAACTACTGCGCTACGCTGCCAGGTCCTTGCCACGTGCCCTGCGACAAGAACCTCTCCAAGAAATACAGGGTGATTCAAAAAGAATACCACAACTTTAAAAATGTGTATTTAATGAAACATAATATAACCTTCTGTTATACATAATTACAAAGCGTATTTAAAAAGGTTTTTTTTCACTCAAAAACAAGTTCAGAGATGTTCAATATGGCCCCCTCCAGACACTCGAGCAATATCAACCCGATACTCCAACTCGTTCCACACTCTCTGTAGCATATCAGGCGTAACAGTTTGGATAGCTGCTGTTATTTCTCGTTTCAAATCATCAATGGTGGCTGGGAGAGGTGGCCGAAACACCATATCCTTAACATACCCCCATAAGAAAAAATCGCAGGGGGTAAGATCAGGGCTTCTTGGAGGCCAGTGATGAAGTGCTCTGTCACGGGCTGCCTGGCGGCCGATCCATCGCCTCGGGTAGTTGACGTTCAGGTAGTTACGGACAGATAAGTGCCAATGTGGTGGCGCTCCATCCTGCTGAAATATGAATTGTTGTGCTTCATGTTCGAGCTGAGGGAACAGCCAATTCTCTAACATCTCCAGATACTGTAGTCCAGTTACAGTAGCACCTTCGAAGAAAGAGGGACCAAAAACTTTATTGGCTGAAATGGCACAGAAAACGTTCACCTTAGGGGAGTCAAGTTCATACTGAGTTGTTTCCCGCGGATTCTCAGTGCCCCATATACAGACATTGTGACGGTTGACTTTCCCGTTAGTGTGGAAAGTTGCTTCATCACTAAACACAATCTTTGAAACGAAAGATTCATCTGTTTCCATTTGAGCAAGGATAAAATCACAGAAATGTACAACTAAATGAAACTTTATAGCTCCCTTAATTCGCCGACAGATAGTGCTTAGCTCTGCCTTTTGTCGTTGCAGAGTTTTAAATTCCTAAAGTTGTGGTATTCTTTTTGAATCACCCTGTATAACCGTAACAGGCAACGATGTCTCGTTTAAAGTTTCCACATAAAGAGATCTTGTGGAACACATCTCGCTCGGGTCGCCCATGAGACTGATGTTGTGCTCCTTGACTTACGAAAGTGGTTCAATAGACAGTGTGTCCCAATTTCATTGGGACTGATTGTGTGAAAGTATAAACTGCAACGCTATCTCTCTGCGACGCTGCGATCCTTGAAGTTTCAAAAAACAGTTGTGTAGAAAGTAAAGCGCTACCATTGCTGCAGCAAGCATGCTGGCCGCGAATGTAACAGTACGTGTCTGACGCTCGTCGGAAAATGGCAGTGAGACAACTTTCACGTTTTTGAGTCCTCCAGTGTCTGTGGGCGAGAGTTCGTCGGATTCGACCCAAATACCGAGGGGCAGGTTCATGGTTGCTCCTCCATGACGACACCCCAACCCACAAAACGAAGACTGTGCACGAGTTTTTGGTCAGAAAATGAATCACAGTCCTGTATCACCCCCTGTATTTGCAGGATATGGCTCCAGCTGACTTCTGTTTTTTCCCCAAATTGAAGTAATCAATGAAAGGACACCGTTATGACGCAGTTAAGGTCATCCAAGAAAACTGTATTACAGTACTAAATACAGCTCCAAAAGAGGACTACATTGACTGTTTCAAAACACTTTTAAAACGATTGCAGCTGCGTTTTGATTCGGTGGGAGACTATTTTGAATAAATACAGTGACTTTGTGAACGTAATTCATGACTCCCGTTTTTCATAACCGCTGGGACTCATCGTGTAGTTCCATAGTGTTGTGTAGGAGGTCAGCAGGCAGCGGATAGCTTGGCGGCTCGATTCAGAACTTCCTTGTTAATACGTGGAATAACACATGTTTTCCCTAACTGCATCTAAGCGATAGATGTAAAATTAATTTGGAAAGTTGTTGTCTCCATGCACGGAGGGTGCCGTTATTGGGCAGCTGTCTTCAACTAACAAAAGGCTGCTTCAGTCGCTAATAGGTACTTGAGTAAGTCCACGACGTTTCGGCCTTACAGTTAGGCCATTTTCAAGTGGGTATTGTGTTGATTGAAACATCTTCGCGTCAGTTTGGAACCGCGGGACCGCTACGGTCGCAGGTTCGAATCCTGCCTCGGGCATGGATGTGCGTGATGTCATTAGGTTAGTTAGGTTTAAGTAGTTCTAAGTTCAAGGGGACTGATGACCACAGATGTTAAGTCCATAGTGCTCAGAGCCATTTGAACCATTTGAAACATCTTCGCAATATGGATGTAGTATGTACTGCAACCAACCAACTGGTTGAAACAATATTTTATTTTAACCTGGTTTCCACGCCGACTGTGGGTGTCTTCATTAGAAAATTCAAACGATTACGTGAAAAGGTTACAAAACCATTAACACACAAAAAACCAAGAACAAGTGGTTATTATAACCTACAAATTTATGAGGAGATCGTACTCACACGTATTAAGAGATGAACAGATTTAAAAGCAAAATGCAAAAACAGTGTTTCCCCTTACAGTTCTTACCGGTGTATAGTGTGCTACGCAATGTAGCTACAATTTTACCGACAACTGCCAGCTTTATGTCAATTCTAATTTCTTTAAATTTATGTGGTTTAAATAAACTGCTTATGACGTATTTTTTATGAAGAGAGAATTTCCTATCAAATCTGTTTATCTGTTACTACATCTGAGTGTAACCTTCCCATAAATCTGTTCGGTTAATAACCACCTATTATCCTTTTTTGTATGTCAATGGCTTGGCAATCTTTTTAGGTAATTTTCTGGAATTTCTGATGAAGACATCCTTGGATGGTTTAGAAACCAGGTTAAAGTAAAATATTGTTGCAACTGGTCGTTACCGTCACTGTTTGCGACAAACGCGTCATAAATGATAACATCAACTGCGTTTGACTGTTGGCGAACTTCCTGTACTACTACGTCTAGCAGGCTGTACGAGGGCAGTTCAATAAGTAATGCAACACATTTTTTTTCTGAAACAGGGGTTGTTTTATTCAGCATTGAAATACACCAGGTTATTCCCCAATCTTTTAGCTACACAACACTATTTTTCAACGTAATCTCCATTCAATGCTACGGCCTTACGCCACCTTGAAATGAGGGCCTGTATGCCTGCACGGTACCATTCCACTGGTCGATGTCGGAGCCAACGTCGTACTGCATCAATAACTTCTTCATCATCCGCGTAGTGCCTCCCACGGATTGCGTCCTTCATTGGGCCAAACATATGGAAATCCGACGGTGCGAGATCGGGGCTGTAGGGTGCATGAGGAAGAACAGTCCACTGAAGTTTTGTGAGCTCCTCTCGGGTGCGAAGACTTGTGTGAGGTCTTGCGTTGTCATGAAGAAGGAGAAGTTCGTTCAGATTTTTGTGCCTACGAACACGCTGAAATCGTTTCTTCAATTTCTGAAGAGTAGCACAATACACTTCAGAGTTGATCGTTTGACCATGGGGAAGGACATCGAACAGAATAACCCCTTCAGCGTCCCAGAAGACTGTAACCATGACTTTACCGGCTGAGGGTATGGCTTTAAACTTTTTCTTGGTAGGGGAGTGGGTGTGCCGCTACTCCATTGATTGCCGTTTTGTTTCAGGTTCGAAGTGATGAACCCATGTTTCATCGCCTGTAACAATCTTTGACAAGAAATTGTCACCCTCAGCCACATGACTAGCAAGCAATTCCGCACAGATGGTTCTCCTTTGCTCTTTATGGTGTTCGGTTAGACAACGAGGGACCTAGCGGGAACAAACCTTTGAATATCCCAACTGATGAACAATTGTGACAGCACTACCAACAGAGATCTCAAGTTGAGCACTGAGTTGTTTGATGGTGATCCGTCGATCATCTCGAACGAGTGTGTTCGCACGCTTCACCATTGCAGGAGTCACAGCTGTGCACGGCCGGCCCGCACGCGGGAGATCAGACAGTCTTGCTTGACCTTGCGGCGATGATGACACACGCTTTGCCCAACGACTCACCGTGCTTTTGTCCACTGCCAAATCACCGTAGACATTCTGCAAGCGCCTATGAATATCTGAGATGCCCTGGTTTTCCGCCAAAGGAAACTCGATCACTGCCCGTTGTTTGCAACGACATCCGTTACAGACCCCATTTTAACAGCTCCATACAGCGCTGCCACCTGTCGGAAGTCAATGAAACTATACGAGATGAAGCGGGAATGTTTGAAAATATTCCACAAGAAATTTCCGGTTTTTTCAACCAAAATTGGCCGAGAAAAAATATGTGTTGCATTACTTATTGAACTCCCCTCGCATTATACGACTACGTGTCATATGCTTATACGGGTGCTGTCTCATAGAAACGTTTAAAACTGTCGTAATATGGATATGAACATGGCTTCATTGCAAATACTGAAACAGGTTACTAAGAAGGAACCACATAATATCCACTTGAAAATGGCCTAATGATAAAGGCCGGAACCAGTCGTGTACCTAATAAACTACGTATTAGCAGATGAAGCAGCTTTTCATTAATTTAGAGAGTACTTCGTACGTCAACACATTGTTGCAGGGGTTTACTGTTTACGACATACGCTTCATAAATGATAACATCAACCGCGCTTGACTGTTGGCGGACTTCCTGTACTATTGTGTCTAGCAGGTATCTCTTGAAAGCCTGGTCCTTTGCTATCGCCCTTCAGAGGTAGTTTCACTCGACTGACGGGTTACGTGGATGTGTTTCCATTTGGGAAAATTGACCCAGCCTGAACTAACCTCAACTACCCCTCATGTACCGTCAAGGAGGCGCACACGGCCGCTGAAGACTGAAGTCTTCAGTCTGGTATGCTGAGGCTCTCCAAACTACGTTAATCAGCCAGAACGCTATGCCCACTGCCCACCGCGACGTTGGATACCGCCTATACAAAAGTATTCAAGTGGAGCAGGCACGGATGCGGGATCACCCTAACGAAGATATCGGCTGCAAATGGGGAAATTCATTGACAATGTAACTTTTAATCCGTCTTGATCTCAAAATGTTTCTTCATATGACCGGTTTCGGTTACTTTAGAACCATCTTCAGATCTGATATTTTGGTTACAGGAGTAACCCGTCCAAATACAGCAACGTGAAAGTTGCTGTATTTGACTTGCCGTAGGATTGTTAGGTCGGGGCTTTGGTGTGATGAGTGCTGTAGTTTTTTCCATGGGGGTGACTGTAGTGGCGTGGGAATAGGAGACGCAAATAAGACTCATCAGTGGTTTTGTAGGATTTGTAGTAGAGATAGGAAGATACTATAACGGGGGGGGGGGGGGGGGGAAACTGGCGCCCTTCAGGTTGAGTTAGACAATGCCATGGGAGATCTTGACAGGTTAAGGAGGGAGAAGGGTAAAGAGAGGTGGGAAGTGGCAACAGGCAACAGGAGGAACAGGCCTAGAACATTGTCTGACAGCTTCGTGGTGAATGTGGAAAATAGATTTGACCTGTTGCTTCAGTTAGAAGCTGGTGTGCCTCAAGCAGTTGCAGGTGTAGACAGGGCACAACAAACATTCAGCAGCAAATTGAAAAGTAAGAATGTAGGGAAATCAGTAAAGAGAAAGAAAGTGTTGTTGTTAGGTAGTTCCGATGGAAGAGGTGTTGGCCAACTTTTGCCGGATAAACTAGGATCAGAATACCAGGTCACCAATTTTTTAAACCTAGTGCTGGTTTGGAGCAGGTGACAGAGGATTTAGGATCACTTTGCACAGATTTCACTAAGGAAGACACCGTGGTTATAGTGGGTGGGGCAGGTAACAGTATTGACAGAGATCCTGGGTACAGTATAGTGTGTGACCTGGCAAAGATTGCATCAGCATCGAAGCATACTAGTGTTGAGTTCGTATTTGTTCTTGGGCTCCATGACCGACCTCATTTGAACTCTTCTGTCAAGAGAGTTAATTTGGAGCTGCAACGGCTGCTTATGTCGGGTGCAGGGTCACACATTGGTGTGGTTCCTGTTGATTCTCTCAGTAGGTGGGATTATACTAGGCATGGCCTTCACCTCAAGAGGAAGGGGAAGGGTAAATTGGCTGGGAAAATAGCAGGAAAGTTAAAGGGGGGAGGCACTGTCATGAGTAGTAAAATACCAGTGGTTATAGGGTTCAGAGAAGACCCTTTTTTAGGGTACGGAGGACAGAAAGAAACCAAATTTTAAGAGAGGTTAGAACTGAGACAAACCTTCAGTTTGAGAAATAAACCAAAAAAATATAATTTTAGCATATTACATCAGCATTGGTTAAGAATTTTCAACAGTCAGCAGATATTTTAACTCTACCCTATTTTAACTCAGTCAACGTGAAATGTCAGCTATCTTTATCGCATCAAAATGTTTGAGGACTGAGAAGTAAAATTAATGAATTAACTATCTGCATAGATGAATTACAGTCTTCAAACCCAGCTGACATATTCTGCCTCTCTGAACATCATGTGACCACTGGTATAGAACTTTTAAGTGTTACACGTTTTAGCTTAGCATATCACTTTTGTAGATCAGAAATGGAGAAAGGAGGAGTTGCCACATTCATCAGGAACTGTCATAAATTTAAGAACATAGACATTCATAAATTTTGCCTAGAACAGCATATGAAAACATGTGCAACAGAACTAGAATTTCACAAAAAAAAACTTTCATAATATTAAGTGTATATCGAGCACCTGCAGGTAACTTTAATTTGTTCATAAACCACCTTGAAGCTGTACTGGCCCATTTAACCAGCAAAAACAAAGAAATAGTGGCTGCTGGTGATTTCCATGTAGATTTCCTTAAAGACTCTCCCAATAAGAACTTATTTGAGTTAGTAACACTATCATTCAACTTAATTCCCATTGTAAATTTCCCCACTAGGGTAGCCAATTGCTCACAAACAGCCATTGATAATATCTTTATAGAAAAATCCAATGAACAAAATTATATTACAAACCAATAGTCAATGGCCTCTCAGACCATGACATGCAGTGCCTTCTGTTAAATGTTAATACTGAACAGGATATAAAATCTGTTAAGTCTGAGTTCAAGAGGGTAATCAATAAGCCAAAAATTGATTATTTTAAGACACACCTCAGAGACATTCACCGGACTGATGTTTACAGTGCTCATGGCATGAATGAAAAATATAACACTTTTGCTAGTAAAGTGTTTACCTTATTCGAACTCTGTTTTCTCCCAAAACTTACCAAGGTTAGAGCAAAGTCTACAAAGAAGCCTTGAATTACTCAAGGAATAGGGGTATCTTGTAAAACAAAAAGAAAACTGTATCCATCAGTCCGAAACAGTTCCAATGTTGATGCTACAGCACATTACAAGAAATACTGCAAAATATTAAAGACTGTATTACGGACATCAAATCAAATATATTAAAAGGGAAACATAGTCATATCAGATAACAAATTGAAGACAATATGGGATATAGTGAAGGAGGAGACTGATAGAACCAGACAAGAAGAGGAACAAATAGCATTAAGAGTAAATGATACATTGGTGACTGATGTGTATAGTGTTGCAAAACATTTGAACAAACATATTACAACTGTACTAAAAAGATGGGGTTGTCAGGTTCAGTAGATGCTGCTATGGAATACCTCAGACCAGACATTTCAAGTAACTTCCATAATATGAATTTGACCCTCACTACCCCAGCATAAATAATGTCCATCATAAAAACTTTAAAATCAAAAACATCTCGTGGATATGATGAAATATCAAGAAAGTTAATTAAAGAATGTGATTCTGAGCTAAGTAACATGTTAAGCTATCTGTGTAACCAGTCGTTTATCAGTGGAATATTTCCTAAATGGTTGAAGTATGCTAAATCCAAGCCACTGTATAAGAAGGGAGATCAAGAAACAGCATCAAATTTCCATCCAATTTCACTGTTGCCAGCATTCTCACAAATTTTAGAAAAAGTAACGTACAATCGGCTTTATAACCATCTCATCTCAAATAACATACTGTCAAAGTCACAGTTTGGGTTTCTAAAGGGTTCTGATATTGAGAAGGCTATCTACACTTACAGTGAAAATGTGCTCAGTTCATTAGACAAAAATTTGCAGGCAACTGGTATATTTTGTGATCTGTTAAAGGCATTTGGCTGTGGAAATCACAATATCCTTTTAAATAAATTAGAATATTATAGTGTTACAGGAAATGCTGCAAAATGGTTCAAATCTTATATCTCTGGCAGGAAACAAAGGGTGTTATTAGGAAAGAGACATGTATCAAGCTATCAGGCATCATCCAACTGGGAACTAATTACATGTGGGGTCCCACAAGGTTCCATTTTGGGGCCCTTACTTTTTCTTGTGTATATCAATGACCTTTCATCAGTAACATTACCAGATGCCAAGTTTGTTTTGTTTGCTGATGGTACAAACATTGCAGTAAATAGCAAATCAAGTGTAGTCTTGGAAAGATCACCTAATAAAGTATTTGTGGGCATTAATCACTGGTTCCTAGCCAATTATTTGTCACTAAACTTTGAAAAAACACACTACATGCAATTCAGAACTTGTAAGGGCTCCCCCACGAGTATATGCCTAACATACGATGACAAGCAGATAGAAGAAGTGGACAGTGTTAAATTCTTGGGATTACAGCTTGATAATAAATTCAACTGGGAGGAGCAGACCACAGAACTGCTGAAGCGCCTTAACAAATCTCTATTTGCAATGCGAATTGTGTCAGATGTAGGGGATATAAAAATGAAAACGATGGCATACTATGCTTACTTTCATTCCATGTCATATGGGATTATTTTTTGGGGTAATTCATCAAGCCAAGCTAAAGTTTTCCAGGCACAAAAACGTGCGGTAAGAGTTATATGTCGTGTGAACTCGAGAACATGCTGCAGAAGCCTGCTTAGGGAACTAGGGATACTAACTACTGCTTCCCAATATATTTATTCCTTAGTGAAATTTGTCATTAAAAATGTATCACTATTTCAAACCAACAGCTCAATTCATGGAATCAATACTAGAAATAAGAATAACCTTCACAACGATTTAAAGTCACTTAGTCCTATACAAAAAATTGTGCATTATTCAGGAACACACATTTTCAATAACTTGCCAGCAGCCATAAAAAGCTTAACAACCAATGACATTCAGTTTAAGAGAAGCCTAAGGGATTTATTGGTGGCCAACTCCTTCTACTCCATTGATGAATTTCTCATTAAAACCAACTAATATAACTTCTGCACAATTTCAGTGCAGTAATGTGTTCATTGTAAATGTGTGTGTGTGTGTGTGTGTGTGTGTGTGTGTGTGTGTGTGTGTGTGTGTAAGTGTGTGTAAGTACAATCTAACTTCTGCACCATTTATGTGCAGTAATGTGTTCATTGTATTATAGTAGTTGTATTACATGTTTATTACCTTATAAATAAATAAAAAAAACTTTTTATTTTAAATTTAGTGCATTAGTATTTGTAAAATGACTCTTTCATACAGTGTTCATTAAAAAAGGACGATCATTCCACTTGGGACCTGTGAATGGTACATTAGCTTATTTGTTTTAGTTGTAAATATTTGTCATGTATTGTTGTTATTCTGACATGTTCTACATCCTGGAGGACCTCCTCGCTATGTATCAGTTGGAATGAAAGTAAATCTAATCAAATCTAATCTAATCTACTGTCATGAGCATCTATGGTAGGAAGACAGTGAAACTGCCACTAGGCAGTAAGTGGTTGGACGTCCACGACTCTTCGCAGAACGTGGGTTCGGAGGCTTGTCTGTTCTTAAAGTAGGGTAGATGGTGATCTGTCGCATCTCAGTCGAAAGGACACAATGCTGGTGCACGCACAAGTGTTTCGGCGTACACCGTTCGTCGTACAATGTTGAACATGGAGCTCCGCGGCAGACTACCTCTACGTATTGACATATTGACCCACTGACATCATCAGTTAACGATTGCAATGGGCACGACACTGTCGAAATTCGACGTCGATCAATGGAAACGTGTCGGCTCTTCGGGTGAATGACATTTTTTGCTACACTAGTTCGACGGTGGTCTCCACAAACGCCGTCATCGAGGTGAACGGCGGCTCGAAACGGGCATCGCGCCATGAACTCAGGCTAACGGGAACAGTATCATGCTATGGGAGACATTTTTCTGGGTTTGCATAGAAACTGTAGTAGCAACCGAAGACATTCTGACAGCTGAGAACCACCTGCATTCCTTCACGCTAGATGTCTTTCTCGACTGCGATGTCACCTTTCAGCAGAATAATTGTCCTTGTCTCAGAACCACAATCGTGCTGCAGTGTTTTGAGGTGCATTATAGTGAACTCGAGGTGATGTCTCGGTGATCAAATTTGCTTGATGTAAGTACTAGGAACCCGTCTCGTCGCTATCGGGTGCCATCAGCGCATACTAAAATCAGTGGCCATTATTTACGCGCATTACATGACCCGTGCGTAGATATATAATGCCACGTACCTCCACAAAACAACTAGCAAAATGTCGTATCCCTGATCCGTAGAATCAGTGATTTATTTCGTTCCAACGACTGACAAGTACTCTATTAAGACGATGGTCATAATGCTTTGGCTCATCATTGTATACCGTGCAGTCTAACGAAAAAACAAGTTTACTGTTGCCTGTCACCTTATTTACTACCACAACGAGTTTAGAGGACTTAAACCTTCATCATCAGGTGGAATTATGTGGATCAATATGGCATGTATGCACTGTCTCCAGTGGTCATAAGCTAATTTCTCTGTCCTGATGCATGACACATATAGCATCACGTTACACAAACGCTGTGGGAGCAAAGATGACGTCCCCCTAATTCGGTTCAGTCCCCTTCACCGGTTATCCTGCCTACCCATCTAATCTTCTGCTTCAATGCCTTTTACTCTCTTCTTGTCAGTACTGTTCATCGCCCACATTGGACTTTCGTACAAGACTACAGTCTAGACAAATACCTTCAGAAACCACTTCTTAGCAGTTTAATTTGTATTATATATTAAAATATTTATTTTTCAGAAATTTCTTTATGGCTATTGCCACGCTACATTTTATATCGTCACTACACTGTTTCTCTGCCCAAAGAGCAAAACACACCTACTACTTTTGCTCTCTCATTTCCTAATCCAATCTCCTCAGTTTCGCCTGAACTAGATCACTTACAGTCTGTTCTTGTTTTACTTTTGTTGATGTCCATCTCATAACCTCCTTTCAAGACAGTGTCCAAATCGTTCAATTGATCTTCCATGTCCTGTGCCGTCTCCGATTGAATTTCAATGCCATCAGCAAACGCTAAATGAAACGCCCACTACATCATGCATTGCCAACAGGTAATTAGGATCGTGGAAAGGGCCAAGGGAGTTGCGGTCGGATTCTTTTCACACTTGTAATTTATTATCATTTAGTTCACAAATACACTTTTGAAAGAATTAAATTTGCTTCGCGGCTGAAGGCCTTCAAACAAATGATTTAGAATCAGTTCAATTTTGAAAAGACATGACACACAGTTAAATTTACGAATAAGATAAACCGTATACATATATGAGATCAGCATGCAAAGCGGCTGAAGGCCGCCGGATTAAATCTTCAAAATTCCAAATACACTACGATGATTACTGAAGGCAGAAGGCCACAATGTTTTAAGATGCTAACGGGGCTAATGGCCCACAGAAAGAGATAAATAAACGCAATGAGATGGCTGAAGGCCGCAAAGTTAAATTCTGCAAATTAAGCAAATATATTAGAACAATCGGTAAAACAATACATTAAGTTTAAAAATTTCCTTTTTGCAACAGCAACGGTGTAAGGCTCACATTAACTTGTAAAGTCTTTTAGAGGAAATTACAATAACCTTTGAAGAGCAGAAGGCGATAATATTTGGACATGAAGAGAACTCTGAGAACATGTTTCCAGGGCTGAAGGCCCACAACTGTCCTTGCTACATTAAAAATATAAAATACAGTTAAATTACAATAACATTAACACTGCCAAAAGGATAATTAAGAGAACGGCACTGAGGAATGTTCGGTGGATAGGTCTGCCCTCGTTCACTTAGGCGAGACAGATGGTGAGTCCAGCTACACTTAATTCATGCGAACTCAACAAAGGGACGACGGAGTACATGACAATTCAAGGCACTCCAAAAGAAATTACAAGTATCACTATCCCCAAACAAACGCGTATGTAGCTGAGCTGCCAAAACTACAGACCACGTTGGGCAGCAACAACAGGAGAGGAAAAGACACTGCCTAAAAACTAGGCTAGCGGCCAGGGCAGGTAACTACAACACGAACGGCCACAAGGCAGAAAAATGGTTCAAATGGTTCTGAAAAGGGAACCTCCCCACCGCACCCCCCTCAGATTTAGTTATAAGTTGGCACAGAGGATAGGCCTTGAAAAACTGATCACAGATCAATCGAGAAAACAGGAAGAAGTTGTGTGGAACTATGATGAAAATAAGCAAAATATACAAACTGAGTAGCCCATGTGCAAGATAGGCAACATTAAGGACAATGTATGCTCAGGAGCACTGTGGTCCCGTGGTTAGCGTGAGCAGCTGCGGAACGAGACGTCCTTCGTTCAAGTCTTCCCTCGAGTGAAAAGTTTAATTTTTTATTTTCAGACAATTATTTTGCGAAGCTGCACGGGTACACAGAGCAGTATTGTTTACGTCATCGTGTGTCAATTATCAAAGTTCAGGCACTCACACATAACTTCGCTCTCCAAAATTCCAGGACATGTTCAGATTTGCTTGGACATATGCAGGATTTGACGGTCTACACACGGAAAAATTTGAAAACGTTAAAAACGTATGTTTTGACAGAGCTCAGGGAAAACTGTGCCACTGTGAAACTGTCGTATTCATTTGTTGCAGTTTATGTGACAAACTCTTATGTTTTTATCACTTTTTTGGGAGTGATTATCACATCCACAAGAAAACCTAAATCGGGCAAGGTAGAAGAATCTTTTTACCCATTCGCCAAGTGTGCAATTTAGGTGGGTCGACAACATATTCCTGTCATGTTACGCACATACGGTCACCAGTGTCGTATAGAATATATCAGACGTGTTTTCCTGTGGAGGAATCGGTTGACTTATGACCTAGTGATCAAATGTTTTCGGTTTCCATTGGAGAGTCACGTCCTTTCGTGTACAAATCGCACGGTTTTGCGGTGCGGTAGCAAAACACAGACACCAAACTTATTACAGTGAACAGAGACGACAATGAACGAACGGACAGATCGTAACTTTGCGAAAATAAAGAAAGTAAAATTTTCACTCGAGGGAATACTTGAACGAAGGACCTCTCGTTCCACAGCTGCTCACGCTAACCACGGGGCCACGGCGCTCCTGAGCTCAGATTGTCCTTAATGTTGCTTATCTTGCGGATGGACTACTCAGTTGGTATATTTTGCTCATTTTTTTCATAGTTCCACACAACTTCTTCCTGTTTTCTCGATTGATCTGTGATCAGTTATTCAAGGCCTATCCACTGTGCCAACTTATAACTAAATCGGACGGGGGTGCGATGGGGAGGTTCCATTGTGAGCACTATGGGACATAACTTCTGAGGTCGTCAGTCCCCTAGAACTTAGAACTACTTAAACCTAACTAACCTAAGGACATTACACACATTCATGCCCGAGGCAAGATTCGAACCTACGACCGTAGCGGTCGCGCGGTTCCAGACTGTAGCGCCTAGAATCGCTCCGCCACCTCGGCCGGCCCACAAGACAGAAAATTCCACTGGTTCACTTAACTACGAAACAGAATAATACGGTTAACTTCATCCAAAATGAACACTGCCTGAATTTACGTTAGCGGCCAGGGCAGATAACTAGAACGCTAACGGGCACAAGGCAGAAAATTCCGCTGGTGCACTTGACTGAATTAATTTGATCACTTCCATCTGACGGCATCTCGAATGCTTCACTCGTTGTTGCTCACAGGAAAACCTCCACAACAGCAACGCCGGAACGAACAACGTAATGCTCAAAACCGTTCAACCTTCACTTCCGGGGTCGGCGAGCGACGATGCTCGTACCGATCGGACAGCTCCAGACAGACTGCGACACTGCGCAGAGACCACCAGCGGCCCAGTCGACTAGGCCGCATGGAGATGTCCTCAGACCAACCGACCGTCCATCAATCCACCAAAAGTCAACCCCGGCTTAAGTGATGCGTGGCGGCAACGGTCGGGCGGGCGGTGTCCATGCATGGCTCACTGCTGCTGCAAACCGGCGACAGGCTGGCCTGGGCTGTGCTCCAGACGCGTTGCCAGTGACTGCCAGGGCCCAACTCACGACCTGAACTGCCGCCGTAAACTCTCCTCCTCGCACGTTCCAACTGACCCCTCTCAGAATGCCGACAACATCTAGAATAGTCGTCAGTGGAAATAACGCCAACTACACACACGACCTGACAAACAGTCGCACGAAAACCTGGACGTTACCCAAGTAATTAAACAAGTACGAAGACAATTGGGGAGTCGATGCACACACACACAGCCGACTCATGAACGATCGGCGAGCCAAAACGCGTCGTCCGGTAGGACGACGACCGACGATTCACTGGACCGTGGCCCGGCTCAAGTGATGCGTGGCGGCAATGGTCGGGCGAGGTATGTCGACGCAGACCTCACTTCTGCTCCAACCCGACTGCACTAGTGCCGCATTGCAATTCCCGACTGGCAGATCCGGACTGCGCTCCAGACGCATTCCAACTGACTGGCAGACGCCAACTCACAACCCGAACTTCTTACGACAGACAAGGACCGGCAAGTAATAGCAACCGAGCAAAGATATCACGAGAGGAGATATGTCGATACGCTCTGCTAACGCCGCTCTGCTAACGGTCAGGCAAAGCAGCAACTCAGTGACAGTAGTAATTTAAATTAACGTAGTGAGATGAAAGGGTACGTTAAAAATAGGGTGTAAAATACATGATGGTGGGAACATGAGCCTCGCACGGCTCGCTAAAGTTTTTCTTTCTTCTCCCTGGCACTTAATTTTCCAAATACCTGCATGGCTTTCTTTACTGATTGCGCAGTGTCGGATGGAGTAATATGCCTGGTACGCTATTGTCCTCTCTTACTACCTTGTCAAGTACGACCTCTCCACTCACGTTTCTCGAATCTTAATACTGTAGGTTTTATGCATGTTGAAGATAACCTCTCGCTTGCTGTATTTTATCTCTGTTCCCTTTATAATTTCAAAGATGTGATGGATACGACAACAGTGTAATAGGAGGCGGATTGAAACAAATCCAGGAAAAAAGAACAGGGGAACGGCTATGAGTGCCGCATTTACCTTACGTCGATGCCTTTAATTAAAAGTCAGGCAACGTGCTTAGACGTGGGTGCATCAAGCTAGTTTTTCTTTGTGGTGTTGCTTTAGGGACTATGAAAGAAATATTAATAACGCTATTGGTCTTACGACACCCTACAGACGTTATATAAAGCAATATCCTTCTTTTGCCACAAACTATATACGCCCTGAAAATACTGCAATACGAAAGAAAAGTTTTTTTATTTTTACAGTACGGTGTAGCGGTACCCACGGTATTTCAGTTAAATTCCTCCTTGCGGCATTCGGACAGTAGGTGATTTACAGCTTGAGAATCGCAGTAAAATGGACTGTCAGAAACTACTGTCTAGCTCGTGTTCTTTCGACGCTATTTATAATTGCTTTGAGGAACGTTCCTCGTAATTTGACGCGACTTCAGAGCGTACTTGCGGGTGAGAGAAAGTTGTATTATACGCAATCATAATACTGTATTGCAGACAAATTTTCCCGTCTCTCTTTACCGCCTTCTGAACTGTGGTTGCGGTTCAACACCAGTGATAAGATGAAAGAATATTCTAGATAAGAGAGGCGATTGGGGCTCATATGTGAAATCTTTAACGTGCAACCTCCATAGATGGAAGTGAAAACACCCGTAACTGCTCAGAATTAGTGACTGAATTCTGCAAATCCTTTTGTGATGTAACGTATCTATGGGAAAAATGAGATGATAATTTGTAATAACAAATTATGATGAAAACAAATTTTTATTGGCAGTCTGTAAGTACGTTGTATAAAGGTGTACAGGAATGCTAAGGTATCATATCGTTCAAGAGGTTAAATGAATCTTTAGTAAACGGAACATTTCCGATCTTCTTTTATCTTCTGTTAGATGTCCTGTGTTCTAACACGAGCTGGGCGTTAAGTAGTGCCTGTTTGGACAAATGATGTTACTTGTATATTTTATTAGAATATGCTTCAAGAAAGTTAAAAATAAAGTCTCTCTGAGCTATTTAAAAGCTAGTATGCAAGAATTAATTAACGACGAAAGAGAGGAAAGCACATTTCGATCGCCTTCAATTAGAACTGCACATGGCATACAATCATTATTAGCAAAACAGCAAAATCTACCACCTGCAGGGAAAAGAAAAACTGTTTTTTGAACGCCAGTTATAATTCAGACTATGCAACGTGTAAAAACAGAGCAAGCAGTGTTATATTCAATTTTAAAGACATTTGTAAAATTTTTGTTTCATAATATTAAGTTTCCTGTGAGGACAGATTTTCCCTGTGAGGAGATTCATTGTATCTGTACGACAACACAAGGAGCTGTCGGTTGTTGTGGTCCACATTGTGGCCTGTAAATTCCAAAACAGAGTTGGGAAGAGTAGCAGAACATTTAGCAAACAACGCTACAAGAAATTTCGTAGAGTTTCACAGAAAACTGCAAAATTTAATTTCAGTTTCCCGTACACGTGATACGATTATTGGATCATGTTGACTGTTGGCTTCTGTCTGACTGTATAATCTGTCAGCACAATACGTCCATTTTTCCCATCTGTTTGAATTTTGAATAAAAATTCTCAAAATTGTCGGAAGACTCTGTAATAAGGAGTCGTGTTCGTTATGGCACTGGCGTTCTCAAAGAGGGTGGAGGAGCGACAGTTTTGAGGCCCTTTCTGGCTGCTGAGATGCTAAACTGCTCTAAAATGTGTCTTTGCGAGAGGTGGGATGGCGATCGGAGTTCTACTAGCCGCGATTTCCGACGACCTTTTGGGGATAGCAGGAGGGTTCTTTTAGGCGACGGCTGGCAGTTGCTGGATTGCCACCTTGATGCCGACAGGACAGCTTAGAACTTCTCTGTCTCGTGTTTGACGATTTCCACCATCACTGAACGGATCGTGTCAACATCATGTTCCATAGCTGGGATGGCGGCGTCTGCCAGCATGTCGAGTGCTCGTGGTGGGGTTGAGTCGGCCAGTGCCGTCGTGTGGACCTTCTTCTCAGACCTGCATCTTCGTTTCTTCTTTTCACGGCACTACCGCCACAGTTGGCGCAAGTCGATGCGGTGTCTCGCGCCTTCGTGCAGGCTCATGTGTAATGCGCTTGCTCCCGTTCCATGCACATTATGTCGTTAGGGCAGTGGCCACGTGGCCTATCTGCTGGAAGAGAAGCATTCCTCCACTCGGACCATGTGGAGGGGACCGGTGCGACTGTGACTTCTAATTGCAGACCCCTCAGTACATGGATGGCCCACCAGCTGATAGACTGGTGGCCTTGTACTGCTCGTGACATGGTGCACGTCGACGACACCGTAGTAGCCGAGTTGGTCCAGCACCTCTTGCTGGACGAGCCGTGGGAGGTCACATATTGTAGCATTCACTGTCTCCCGCTATCTGGGGTCTTATGAAGGTGCCTCTGTGACGAGACAGTCGGTCACAAGCTTCGGAGGTAACATGGCCTGCTTCCGTGGCATCAACTATAACTTTTTGTAAGTAGGCTGTTTATGTTTTCTCTATGTAAGTAGGCTGTTTATGTTTTCTCTATGTAAGTAGGCTGTTTAGGTTTTTTTATGGTAACGCCACCTCTGTATGAAAATCACTGGCTGTGCTGTGTGCAGTCTGTGGCTGCTTTGCATTGTTGTAATACTCGCCATTGTAGTGTTAGGCAGCTGGCTGTGAACAGCGCGTAGCGTTGCGCAGTTGGAGGTGAGCCGCCAGCAGTGGTGGATGTGGGGAGAGAGATGGCGGAGGTTTGTAATTTGTCATGAACTGCTATATTTATTTATGATGATATCAAGGTAAATACATCGTTTGTTCTCTATTAATATCTTTCATTTGCTAACTATCCCTATCAGTAGTTAGTGCCTTCAGTAGTTTGAATCTTTTATTTAGCTGGCAGTAGTGGCGCTCGCTGTATTGCAGTAGTTCGAGTAATGAAGATTTTTGTGAGGTAAGTGATTTCTGGAAGGTATAGTTTAATGTTAGTCAGGGGCATTCTTTTGTAGGGATTCTTGAAAGTCAGATTGCGTTGCGCTAAAAATATTGTGTGTCAGGTTAAGGACAGTCGTGTATAATTGTTCAAAGGGGACGTTTCATATGTCGACCCTTAGCCAAGGATACCTCACTGGAATCTTCTGATTTTTTTCTTGTAGTTTGTGTAATTAGTGTAGATTTTGTTTATTGCTAGCGCGTAATTATAGAGAGAATTTCCTTTGTAGTTGTAGTTTTTCATTGTTGTACAGTAAAACAGTTGTGGCATGCATGTAGATTTGCACCAAGTATTTCGCAGCTGCGCTGGCAATTAAGTAGACATTATTTCCATTGCTATGTTATTTTATTTTGCTCTTCAAATTGCGCTTTTCTGTGTTATCGTGTGAAATACTGTGACAATAATGGCGTGTGAAAAACGTAATACTAGGCTCCAAAGTAAACTGAGAAATGACAGTGAAGACAAAAGCAGTGTGTTAGCGCAGCAGAGTAATGAATTAACTAATGTTCAAAGTAGTAATTTGGTAATTGCGCATAGGGAAATGGAGCGGGCGGCAAATAATGGTGTAGACAGTGAAACAGGTAGTGAACAGGGAAGCGTTATCGATCGATTGGTCGGCAACAGCTCGCCTCAGGAATCGGGAATGACAGAACACAATATTGCAAATACTGCAGACTCAGGTTTTGGGTTCCCACCGTTTTCTCAAATGAGTCAAGACACATTTTCCACTTGTCAAAATGTGAATGTTGCCGGTGCAACTTCACTGCCGAAAAGCACTGAGGAACATGTTTCAGACACCAGTGCATTGTTATTACAATTAATGCAACAAATGGGACAAAAGCTTGAAAAGTTAGACACAATGGAACAACATCAGAGACAAACACAGCAACAGTTAGACACAATGGAACAAAATCAGAGACAAACGCAGCAAAAGCTTCAAAAGTTAGGCACAGTGGAACAAAATCTTAAAAAGTTGGACTCATTGGAACAAACACTTGAACAAACACGTGAAGATTTAACTACTGAGTTACATAACATTGAATCGAAATGTCAAAAAGTCTGCAATGACGTAAAAACACAAATTTGTGAGCATTTTCAACCTATTTTTTCGCGGCATGAAAATGCATTACAGAATCACGAAGCAGCCATAAAAGAACTGCAAATTATTGTTCATGAAAATCATGAGACCTTGCAAGCTAAATTTGACTCAGTTGCATCTACCGATTCGGTTACGCAACTTGCAAAAACTCAGGAAAACTTTAAGGACACAGTAGATACTCTGAAACTTGGTTCAGAAAAACACACTGAAGAAATAAGTACACTATCGGAGAAAGTAGCCGAACTTTCGGATCAGGTCACTAACTTATCTACAAAGGTAGATGATGATCTGAATGACACAAGACCCGTAGCCTTCACTGACACAGAAGAGTATGAACAAATAAGAAAATTCAAACAAAATCAGAATCAAATTAATACACAACACCAAAGAGAAATCCGGGAAGTACAAGATCAGCTGACACAGGTAATACAAGAATTACGTATTTCAGAGGACACTCGCGCTCCAACACGGGAAGAGGGACTTAGAAACACGGAAAAGCCGCAAAATAATAACACAGGGCATTTCGGAAGTTATGAAAGAAATTGGCAATGTGCACCGAATTTTGAGATGGAACGGCCGACACGATCTAACAATGACCGATATGCGACTCGCCGACATGACGATTTTGACTATAAGCTGTTCATTACTACACGTAAATTCAAAACATTTAAGAATTCTGGCAACGACATTCATCCACAAGCATGGCTCCATCAATTCTCTCATTGTTTTCCTCCCAACTGGTCGTTGGAACACAGATTAGAATTTATGTGTGGCTACTTAGAGAATGAACCAGCTGTAAGAATGCGATCGGTCATTCACGATTGCCACAGTGAAGGAGAGTTTTACCATGCCTTCCTCTCAGCATATTGGTCTCAAGCCACACAAGACCGAGTAAAACATGGTATCATAATGATGAAACATTTCGAACAATCTGAATTCTCCAGTCTTGTGAAATATTTTGAAGACATGTTGCACAAAAATCAGTACCTGTCAAACCCATACAGCCCCTCAGAACTCATCCGCATTTGCTTAATCAAATTACCTGAACATTTACGGCATATTATTTTAGCAGGACGTTGTAAAGACGACATTGAAGCTTTTCAGGGACTGTTACAAGAACTAGAAATTGACACTGATAATCGCGGAACGCGAAAACAAGGACACAACAATTACAGGTCACATCCGTCACAATTCTGTGACAACAGAAACAATAACCGGACACGACTGGTCTATTCTTACAACGCAAATCGTGACCAAAATAGACACCACCCGTACGACAACCGTTGGCAGAGTAGTAATAATTACAGGGAAAGATCACCTCTCCGCGGTAGTGACTATCACAGAGACAATCAGAGAAACAGACAATATGGGAACCAAAATAATTATTATCAAGGGAGACAGAATAACTTCAGACGCAACAGTTCAGCGCACAGTTACGATTCAGGGAGAAATTCTCCACCACTTAACCGACAAGAAAGAAACTACAGGAACTACCGACATGACGACAGACGATGTGATCGTAACGACAGACCTGAATTGCATCAGAACTGGCGGGATTCAAACAGAGCAGGGCCCTCTCGAGGAGGTGAATTTGTGGAAGTTAGGTCTCCAAATCCCAATAACGACGCGCGCCAACAAAGGGACAGACAATGACTCGCACCGCAGGCAGCCGCGTGCGCCGGCTGGCTCAGAAAAAAATGACAAAGTCGCTAACCTTGAGAAAAATTTTAGCATTCCTTACCGACGTACACAACATGATAATTGCCTTGCAATGAAACTCTGCGCTCTAGAAACGGTAAAAAACTGCACCACATTTCACATGTCAAAACCGTTTATTGAGAGATAATCTGCTTTTTAACTTTGTCTTTGCCATAAAACTTTTCACTTCACGTTACTAGTATGCTTTGTCAGACTTAGAATCTGGTAACAAGCATCAATGTTTGAAGTTAAATATCCAGTCAAGAACCAAGAGAACTTATTTAAACAGAAATTACGAATGCATTGTTATAGTGAACAGACGTCACAGTGTTATTGTGTGTGTACATTCTTGCTTGTTAGTTGCACGATTACGTAACGACTATAAGGCTCACATACTTACAACATTTACCAGTAGTGCTAATGAGATTTTAATGCAACATTTTGGTTTACTTGAAAATACATTCTGGGTTTAAAGTACTTTTTGTGAGATACCAGAGGACACAGTGGTTAGTTTATGTGACAGCTACACGATGTTATCACGACGCTACTAATGAGTGACAATTTACAATGTTGCTTTTGTAGTGTTTCTGTTTTATTTCTGCACAGTTTTTCTGATTTATTCTGCAAAGTAAAACATGTTTTAGTAGCAACTTTTGTGGTATAGCTACAATGAGATTGCCTTTTCCGTAGCACAACAATACGTCACAGCACAGTACTTTCTTCATCATGGCAATAAGCGTAATAACTAAGATATCTATACATAAAGCATTTCACTTTTGTTTATCATGAGGTAAGTACATTGACTTCTGCAGAACTTAGCTTTCAGAGGACAATAACTACGACACTTCCACAGAGATTATCTTACAGCAAGACGCACATTAGCACTACAGGACACGTATTTTAGTGATTAATTTTGCACTTAAATCATTTATTTTTAAAGATATTTGAAGTACAATGATACAAAGGTTTTCAGTGATACATTTCATTTCATTGCTGTAATCTGTAACACCTGAGGGTATAATTACATTAATCCTCAGGGGGGTACATGCTTACTTTGTGTACCATGTGTGTGGCAACCACAAGGAACCCTAGCTAATATGGTATTTGCTTATACAACTTTACACATCGGTACCATATTTCTCTAACACACAAATTACACAGCTATCTGATCATTTAACTGAGAGATAAACATTTTTTTACTACATCAGTGACACATGTTTACGCAATACACAGTTGGGTAACTTCACACTTATGAAACTGTATTGTGTCTGTACTTTGTAAACTGTTCATTTTTTTTTTTCGGAATCATTGTGATACTATGAGAGCTTTGAATGATGTATTTGGTAAGGGAGCATGATTTTAAAGTACGTTTGAGGTAGATGACACTATTGAAATGAGCAGAGAATTTTTTTAGGTTTTGAAATTATTGCAGAAAGCTACGACGTTTTTGAGATTTGACTGAAGTGTTATGATGTTATTATTACGACAACGATGTGTACTATGCTGTTGAGATATGTTTATGATCAATAAGATGATGCTACCGTATATGAGGAATAAGAAGTATGTTGGAAACCAAGAATCGTACTTTAAGAGTTATGAAATGTGCGTAAATTCGTGACTGTATCACAATGCTGATGAATATTTTATTTGGACACTTATATTTATAGGATTTTCTTTCTACAGATTTGCAACGCTAATTCTTGACCTGTGAAATATTTTTATGTGAGACTGTCACTGTAGCGGAAACTGCTGTCGTAAATATTTCCGTAAGAAAGTTAAGTGACCACCTGCACGTAATGCGTCGCGGGCACCCACCTGGGTGACAGCCGCCCGAAAAAAAAAAAAAAAGCCATTAGCCTTTCAGAGGCGCAGGTGGAGAGAAAAAAAAAGGAGAGACCATTAACCTCACTATTGACATTCCTTTGTGGAAAGCATCGCAAATAAGACACGCTCATTACTTGGAAACATATGATTATATTGTGGAGCGCCTACTTTCTGCTACTTACTGAAATGCTTATAAACTGATGGGAAATATTCTTACATCTGCAAACCTGATTATGACAAGTGTCTTTCTACGAGAGTTGAGAGCTACTGACTTACGAAATGCCACATGACTATTGAATGATATTTGTATGCTTTGGTTTGCGTAATTGCTTATTTCATTTGACATCTGTTTTCCAGCTGTGTTGCAGCATTGGTTTCATAAAATAAAATTAAATGCATTTGCTAATGTGAACACTTTCTGTCAACAGATCTATTAAATAATAATTTTGTGATCCACATTCTTTAAAAAAAAGGAGCACTTGGAAAGGAAAGAACAATAAGAAGGAACTAGTAACAGTAACACATAATTTTCTTTTCAAGTACATGGTAATATTTCTTTTTACAATCAGTTGTTGTGGTGCACCACTTTAATTACATAGATATTAAGATGTGAATATACATTTCCCTTATCTGCATTGTTATCTTTAGTGTACTATTTTTTCTGCTTGAGCTATGTCATGTTTAGATATAAGCTGCTGTTTGCCAGGCATAGTGCTACTGAACTTTAATTTGTGTTACTCTGCTAAGCCAGATTTATTTTTTGTTTGCTGCGCATTGCCTCATATTAGTTGTAATGTTGAATTGCTTGGTAATTTAGATTTACTGTAGCTTGCTTTGCGATTTTCCATTTTTTTTCATTGCTGTTTATATTAATTGTTTTATGCGCTGCTGCATTGCCTCGTCCCTTAGTTTAGCATCTGAGCTCAGTAGATTTAAGTTAGCTTAAGAGGAGGTAGACTATATAAGAAACTGACTATGGACAATATGAAAAAGATTTGGGCCAAAATGAGTATTGTACACTGAGAAATAATTATATTGAAAGAAATATGAATAGAATACAGAAAGCAGGTATAGATAGGACTTTTTGGGAATAATGATGAATGAAGGGAGATCTCCAAGAAGTAAAGAAAGTTTTGTTTGCAAAATACTGCAGTACAACAAACCCTGTCCTTTCCCTTTTGTGTTATCCCACTATATGTTTGTGTACCCTTGTGTATTTGTTTTCTTCCTGTCTCTGTGTAGTTTCATAGATTTTTTTTTTCTTTTAATATTAAGCTACATTCACTATGATGAGGAATACTGTTATCCTCGAATATAATTGGCATTAATAATATGTTATTCACTTTGTAAAGATGTTAGACATTATTAATTCCGTTCTGTTTAATGCTCATGTGTGAAGTTGATGTTTCAAAAGTTATTGTGATCTTTTATGTATGTACTCATGTCATAATTCCACTGATGTATATGTTAGTTCGATTCTTTTGTAAAGCCTGTACTACAAATGTTATCTGTATTATTATGTTTTTAATGATGTATTTTGTACCTTTGTTATTGTATTCTCATGTTATAAAATTGTAATTGACACCAGTTCATCTTATTATTAACTTGTAAGTTACATTTCACTGCACACGTTTCTGTTGGTCATAGTATATGGACAATATGTGGGAAGTAGGGACTGTTAGTGTTTGCACGTGTGTTAATAATTCAGCAAGGGACTGGATAACAGCATTGTTGGTTCTAAGGACAGTTCCGAAAACTTTGTGAGTGCACAAGTGGTGGTTTATGGCTTTCCGCAAGACTCTTCTATGGTGATTGTGCACCTGCACAGTCACAACAGATGGCTACTGGTCATCTCTACCAGGACTACAGTGGGCCTGTCCACACTCTCTACAAGGACTACAGTGGGTCTGCATCTTTAATGGCCCACCATTACCATTATCTCTACAAGGACTACAGTGGGTCTGCACCTCTGGTGGCCCACCAATACCGTAATCTCTACCAGGACTGCAGTGGGTCTGCTCTGTGATGACCTACCTACCAATATTCTTCCAAACTTCGAATGACTCTGCTGTGGGTTTGCTCTGTTGTGACCCAATACTTGTCTGCATGTCGAGAGTCAGCACTGTCTTTCCGTTGGAAGGACAACACTACTTCTTCAAGACTGCATGGAAATACACTTCTTCCGTGTGCATTTTCTTCTACTGCTCAGACTTTGAGAAAAACACTGTATTTTGCCGTAATGAATGATCAGGACTGTCTTTATGGACTGTGACAAAATTTTAGCTTTTGACCAACGTTGTATCAATAAGTGTGTGCATTTGATATCTTTGTCATTGTAATTATGAAAATTTTTTTCAAATCTGTATTGGGCACTGCCCAAACCAATTTGTAAAATTTTTTGTGGGGAGCATGGGGGCTATGTAAGTAGGCTGTTTATGTTTTCTCTATGTAAGTAGGCTGTTTATGTTTTCTCTATGTAAGTAGGCTGTTTATGTTTTCTCTATGTAAGTTGGCTGTTTAGGTTTTTTTATGGTAACGCCACCTCTGTATGAAAATCACTGGCTGTGCTGTGTGCAGTCTGTGGCTGCTTTGCATTGTTGTAATACTCGCCATTGTAGTGTTAGGCAGCTGGCTGTGAACAGCGCGTAGCGTTGCGCAGTTGGAGGTGAGCCGCCAGCAGTGGTGGATGTGGGGAGAGAGATGGCGGAGGTTTGTAATTTGTCATGAACTGCTATATTTATATATGATGATATCAAGGTAAATACATTGTTTGTTCTCTATTAATATCTTTCATTTGCTAACTATCCCTATCAGTAGTTAGTGCCTTCAGTAGTTTGAATCTTTTATTTAGCTGGCAGTAGTGGCGCTCGCTGTATTGCAGTAGTTCGAGTAATGAAGATTTTTGTGAGGTAAGTGATTTCTGGAAGGTATAGTTTAATGTTAGTCAGGGGCATTCTTTTGTAGGGATTCTTGAAAGTCAGATTGCGTTGCGCTAAAAATATTGTGTGTCAGGTTAAGCACAGTCGTGTATAATTTGTTAAAAAGGGGACGTTTCACTTTGTACAGTAGGTATTTTGTGGGGCGCTGTAATTGTGGCTTTCAGATCTGTTCACGATTATCCCGTGGCATCTGCGCAGGAGATGAGGAATTGTGCCACTGTCACATGTATATGTTGGGGTTGTGTTGCCCACCACCTCAGTGCGACGCTGTCTGGTTGCTGGTGTGTCGTCACAAAAAAATGGTTCAAATGGCTCTGAGCACTATGGGACTTAACATCTTTGGTCATCAGTCCCCTAGAACTTAGAACTACTTAAACCTAACTAACCTAAGGACAGCAAACAACTCCCAGCCATCACGAGGCAGAGAAAATCCCTGACCCCGCCGGGAATCGAACCCGGGAACCCGGGCGTGGGAAGCGAGAACGCTACCGCACGACCACGAGATGCGGGCTGTGTCGTCACAGTTGGCCGTCACATCTTTGGCGATTTCACTAATGGTGGTGTCCACCCCGATAGCTGAGTGGTCAGCGTGACGGATCGGCGTTTTACGGGCCCGGGTTCGATTCCCGGCTGGGTCGGAGATTTTCTACGTTCATGGACTAGGTGTTGTCTTCATCATCATTTCACCCCTATCCGGCTCGCAGGTCGCCCAATGTGGCGTCGAATGTAATAAGACCTGCACCAAGACGGCCGGACCTTCCCCGCAAGGGGCTTCCCGGCCAATGACGCCAAACGCTCATTTCCATTTCGAGTGGTGGTGGCTGCTACTGCTTCTTCTTGTTCAATGGATGAGGCTACATCGTCCTCTTCATGCCTAGAGACTATCAAGCGAGTTGCGCCTTCTGAACATACCGCTTGCGTTTGTGTTGTCCTGGGCTCTTGTTCCGTAGTATGGCGCGACTCGAGAAACAGCGATAATTCGGCTCAAACACGACAGTCTGCTTAATCTGACTTCCTTGTTAGTCATAGCTCCTAGTCCTCACAGCTTCCAGTGTCGTACGCACGGCGTGTACTGGCTGGCAGCGGTCACTAGAATGGAGTCTAGCCCGCGGGGGAAATCGTATGTATCTATCACGCCAATGTCTAAAGCCTTGTCCGTGGTTATTTCTCCTAGGGTTCTACACTTGCTACCTGCAACGGTAGTTCGCTCAAACACAGGAATCCAAGATCCGTTTAGTCTGACGTTTTCCTCTTTGTTACTGAAGCTTGGGCGCTGATGACCCCGCTGTTTAGCGCCCGTAACCCTCAAACACACACACACACACACTTACTGAAGCTACTGTTACGTTCCTCGATTTCAGTGGCTTCCCTGAAGAAGCCTCTCCACAGCAAGAACTTCCGTGGTTATCCATAATAAAGTTTTTTTTACAGGGATCTCGGCTAAAAAGTTATAAGCAACAAAACGAAGTAACAGACCAAATATTTTGCCTGCCACCTCACAGTCCATCAATTTTTTTCTGGAGACGGTTGTCAGGTCCCGATGAAATGGCTGAAAGAACTGCACAGTCAGATGACAGATATATGGTGTCAGGTCACATGACGTGTTTGGCACATGTGTAGCTTTAGTTGGACGGCGCAGCCCAGCAGTGGTTGGTGAACAACGAAGAGAAACTCGTTAGATGGGACAAATTCCAGGTAGAACTGAAAAACTCATTTCAACACAATCAGCATCCAAACAACACTTTTGAGTGCGTGCAGTAAAACGTAGACTGTATATGTGCAATCGGCAGGGAACCCATGGGGAGTATGGTAGTAATGGGAGTTACGGACATCCCTGTAGGGGACATGCCGAACACTAGAAGGGAAGTACTGCCCTAAATTGGAGCCTATGCTCACATTTTTTGTAACTGTTAAGTGAGGCCCCTCCACGCCCACACTTGCATGATGACCATTCAGAAAGATCTGTCATCTCTGCTTTGATTAGTATCAATACAGAATTCTACTGAAAATTCAACAAAAGCACCTATTTACTGTATTTTTTCCTGCTTTGTTAAGCACTAATAACTTTCAGGAAAGTGTCATGAGTGTCGAATTTTGAGTAAAACATACACATTTCTCTTATTGTAATGTTAAATTATTATTATTATTTTTTTTTTTTTACAAAAGTGGTGGATCCCCTCCACTCCCACACCGGCATGATGACAAACACAAAAGGTTGTATTGCCATTTCCGCATAAGGGTTACTTGTCACTAAAGTGAGGTCTCACAGAATGTGGGTGCTGCGATGTTTGACTACGTCTGGTTGATATTAACCATTAATACGCGCTCATATGGATATAGATTTGGTCGAGAGTTGACCGAAAAGTGGCGGTTTGAGGGACAGAGGGGAGAAAAAAGTGCCAAGGCAAGAGACATGGGGAAAGGAAACTCCGCGATAGTTGGGTCGGGTTGTAGGAGCAGTAGCGGTTTTCTTGCTGCCTGCGACAGATCATGCAAGGGTAGACTTTGTTAATATTGGGTGTTATGCAGTTCAGTGCCTTTGAGGCTGTGCGGTGGTGTTACTCGGTGGCTGCTGACGGGTGCCGGTGTTGGCCTCTAGGTCAGCGTCAGCATGCCTGTAACAGTTGGGTTCACCATCGTTTGGTGTTCCATAGGTCATATATCAGATTTACACCGTAGGGTAGTGTTGGCAGTTCGGTGTTTCACCTCACTTACATGTTGTGCAGAAGCAACTGCGAGAGAATTGCGAAACAGTGTGAAACTTCTTTTTAAAATAAAGTGTTTACTTAAACTGCAGAATGCTTATTCAATGTTCTTAAGCTGCTGAGTGAAACTGAACGCACTGTTTCTTTGCTTGTCTTTATCATTTCATTTCAACACTGATCTACAGAATTTTCCCTGACAAACAGAGCTCAAACTTTTGCTGTTCATTAATTGCTTATAATATTCGAGGATAACCCGATCTGACTGCTTTAAAATTGATAACCTGACTTCAAATAAGTAATACAAAAGAATGGCCCTGAATTTGCAGAAATCCTAACAGTAACCTATACATTTCATAAGTCACTTACCTCACAGAATTATTCATTACACGAACTACTGCAATACAACAAGCGCCAATACTGCCAGCTAAATAAAAAAATTCTAACTACTGTAGGCTCTAACTACTAATAGGCATGTGGTTAACAAAGTAAAGATTTTGTTGCAGAGCAAACAATGTATTTACCTTAAGAATGTTACAATCAGTTCAAAAATTATATAATCATCAGTAATAAATCTCAATGACAGACATACATTTAGACCGTCCGTTCGCGCTAATACAACAAGCCTCCAGCACTGCTAATTATTAACCTCTAACCCCCATCAATACTGATTACTCACTTCCAACTTCCATCACTGCTGGTTGTTCAACTCCAACTGCCATCACCGCTGACTGTTAACTTTCAACTGCTACTCAGTGTTATTAATGCAGTCTATCGCGCTGCCAACATACAGACACATAAACAGGCTACTTACAAATGGTTTATCATATGCAAAAATCTCATTTAGATATCTCAAATCGTTTATGAAATATAAGAATGTTGTGGATATTTCACTCTGGCTTTATCGCTGGCGCGCGATCGCAAATGAGTGTGCTTCGTGAGGCCAATTTTCACGAGACTGGTGACAGATAGAGACCTCCATCCAAGTATGAAGAAAAATTCAGTATGTTAACTAAATTTCACACGCAGCAACATACTCTGTAATATGCACCAAACGCCAAATCATTACGAACCCTATTTTTCATTTCAAACATTTTCGAATGTCGTTCAGTGTCTCACGTACACGCAAATATCAGAATAACTACGACCATTAACGAAGTCATGGGAACATCATCATGAATCAGAAGTGTAAAGTTATAAGTAATGCAAAAGTGATTTTTTTAGGAAATAGTTTCTGTAAATTCGTTTCAGAAAGATTGTAGGGCATGCGTCTCGATTCTGTCATCACCGACTAGACGAGAAGGAGCAAACACTGTCAGCCTCCCCTTCCGAACAAACGAATCAACTCGCCCACCCATTTGGACGAAAACTGACCATTTCGCATCGGCCATCGTATCCAGCGCGGTGTCTACATACGGAATGTTTCGGCCCTATGCCACGCTGTGAATCCGTATATGACAGAAGCCAACAAAATCTTACTTGATGAAAGGATTCGGAGAACAAGTCACAAAAACAGAACTGATCATCAAGTAGTACCTATGCATAGAGCAAAATGCAAGAGAGGGAAAAAAAGAGGGAGAAGTGTCGGAGGAAAGAAGTACGGCCGACTCGCAATGAGGATCCTGTGGCAGTTGCGGAAGACTGTCACGACCTTGCCACTCTCACACAGCAGGTAGTAAGAGAAGAGATACAGCTGTTTGTGGCAACCTAAACCGTATAAGTGAATAAGCAAGAGACAGCAGCCAAGAACACCATCCCATTACGTCAGAAGGTAATAGAAAATGTTGAAGAAAAGATGTATCGATCTTTATACCTATCTCCACCACCAGTCGAACGCACTAAGAGGAATGGAATTGGCCAACTTGAATTTACGCCGCAGCCGTCAAATGACAGTCAGCAACCGACCAACGCAGGTACTACTCTCCTCCACCAGTTATAACGCCCGAAAGAAGAACAGACATTTGGAGGACAGAGGACAACTCACTGGTATGTTCCCACTATGCACACCTTGTACGCATTTTACGCTATTGCCAAGAAGACGAGTTTTCCACGACTACTATGCTGCCAGACCTCGTTGATCACAACAATCATCACACGAGTCAACTGTAGACGATTATAATCGACCTGTGGGACGAAGCCTACCGTTTTACCTTGAACGAGATCGCTCCCTAATACCCTGTAGCCATTTCCTGTCGCCATACGGAGGTACCACCCGCTCACCTAGCCGCTGACTTTGGAAAAACTAAGCAAGGCGATCACCTACAGTGGTGAGGCCGCCATGGATGAATTTCCAGTTCAGCAAATGTGGAATGACAGCTGTTACTTTTTAATGCTCGTCTGTGTTCCGTGTATCTGGTAATAAAGTTTCTGCTTGTCTGCCACTGTCGAAACACAATACATCAGAAAAACCAAACCATGTCGTAAAAAGGTATGAATTCATACTTTTATGTGTTTTTTCAAATATCTGTAATTACGATTTAAAAACTAATAGTTACATGTATACAAACAGGAAAGAACATTCTTTATCTTTAACAGCCATAAAATAAAAGCCCACTGAAGATGCTGCAGCTACAGTGAAACATCTTTGGGTTAAAATACTAAATTGTGTTTTGCTAAAGGCGGACCCTATCCAAAACATATGTTCTGTCCAACTGACGCATTAAATCGTGCAGATGTGGAACTGGTAGGAGGGCCCTGCCACAATTCTCCAAACTTTCGCAACTGGTAAGAGACACTATCTTGATGGCCTAGGTATTGTCTGGGAAGCACGAAGACAAGCAATCGAAACTCTCGCCATGTGCAGGTGGTCATTATCTTACTGAAATGTAAACCCAGAATGGCTTGCCATGAAGGGCAACGAAATGGGGCGTAGAATATCGTTGACATACGCCTGTGGTGTAAGGCTACCGCAGATGACAACGAAGGGAGTCCTGCCATGAAAAGACCATCACTCCAGGTTGTAGAGCGATATGGTGGGCGACAGTCAGGTTGGTATCTGGCTACTGTCCAGGACGTTTGTAGACTCGTCTTCGTCCTGGAATCTCGTTGACCGGTGTACAACTGTCTTCATTGTCTTCAGTGATGAGTCCTCCTTCGAACTGAGCCCCAATGACCAGTGAAGATGTGTGTGGAGCAACGTAGGCAGTGGTGGGAAACCAACCTGTTTAGTTAGTCTGCCATACATCCCGACAATCGATAGCGACGGCCGGAGTGCCATTTCTCTTCGTAGTGGGAGCCCTTTTGTTGTCATCCACGACACCTTTACAGCGGTTCATAAAGCACTTTTGTACCAACCACTGCAAAAACTACTGCAGGGAGATGTTACATTTTCCTGGAACAAGGTGCAAGAAGCATTTTTCCTTGTCTTTCCCTAGTCCTATCATTGTATGACGACAATGCCGAGAACTTCACACAGACACTAGCGCTCATGGGATGGATACTGTTTTAGCACAAATTCAGAAAGGTGCTGGGAAGGAGATACAGAAACTAAGAAGAAAGGGCGACACGTGGTGTTAAAACATCTCCAAAACGTCACAGAACACCTTCGGTTGAACTAAACTCTCCACCTGCAGCGTGCTGTACACCTCACTGGTCTGTTGGTGCACTGGACACAATGAATCATTTGAAAATCCCATGAACATAATCACATCGATATTGCGGCGAGCTTTTCTGCCAGCAAGATGGTGTACTGGTTTGCGTCGCTGGCTGGTGTACTGCGGGTCGCCAGTTTAAACCCAACCCCAGCAATTATTTGAAAGTTGGTAATTATCATTTCTGGAGCGTTCTCGGAATTTCTTGTGTGTGTATCGTCTGCATATTATGGAGTATTCGACGTTCATATAAATAGCAGCACTATCTGTTCAGGAGAGTTCTGTTCTGTATGTAAACTGATGTTCAAAGTAAATGTGTCCCATTGCTAAATACTGCACTTCATTGATGACCCTGCTCTCAGTTTGGACTTCATTATGGTTACGGCATGGCAATATGTCCGGTTTCCTTGTTCTTCCACGATTTGTCATGCATGTACAACAAGATGTGAAAGACTTCACTGCTCAAGAGCAGATCACATAGAACTGCAATGAATTTTACTAGAAAAACACTATTTACTTCAAGTTTGTTGTCTTATTTGTGTATTGAACCGTCCTTTTTTCACTCTTCTCAGATCTTGTAACAATGATCGTCGTAATTCTTGTGTCATCAATTATAAGTGATTATTTGATCAACAGTGAAGTTGGTGACATCATATTGTAAACGCAGACAATGTTTGGTAAACAAGCAAGTCCGAAATATCGACGCGAATATGTGTCGGATTTTTTAAAATTAAGTGAAAGAGCGTCTTTTAATGCAAAGTCGCGTATGAGGAAACGATGGAATTTTCAGGACTGGTAAAAAAGAAAATGTTTTTGTCACAAAAAACTATGACGTTGACTGTTTCAAACCCATAATTACTACATGTAAAAACAAAGCACATCTACGAACTGCTTATCAAAGTCATAGTGCCTCCTCGACTAACGAATGACGGTAGAAGTTAGTCTGTTTTAAGACAAATAATGAAGAATGTGATACAGCAATGAGACAATGCGTGTCACTTGCAAACAGAGCACCATTCGCGCAGTTAGACGAGGCCACCGTGGTCTAGGGATGCTAACGGCCATATCACGTTGCTGGGAAAGTAGGTCAGGGAACAGTCCATTATCAGTAACAAAAAAAACTGAATAAAGTTTTCGATGAACGAATTTGAGAGATGTCACGTGGTATATGCACAGAACTGCAAAAGAAAAACGAGGAAGAGATAGAAAGAAAAAAAAATAGACAGGACATATCCTGGTCCCAGGATAGTATGCAGCCACTGCTTATTTTCAGAATAAATATCCGCAACGCTGGCGGGAAGACTACGGTGTAAGGTTTTGCAGCACATTTTACTGCTCAAAGGAAGAATTAATGTTTTCAAGCCGGTAATATTAAACTCGTTGTTACTTAGCTAGTGTGTGTAGTGTCTCTGTTTGTATGTCTGTGAAGAACACTATGTCTATCGGTGTCGACGATCCCCACAGCGTATGAAATTTCATACACGTAGACAAGTTACTCTTGTGGAGGAGAAGCAGCTGCCGACCGACGGTTGTCTGTAAAATTCATGAAATGTAGGAGAAAAGAAAACGTCTATAGGATCTTCTCGAACTGGAACGCTGCCATTCGCATTTGGTCATTCTAAGGTTGTCTGCGAGTCAAATGAGTTCTTTTTAACAGATAAAACTTTCTCTATGGTTTGACCGTGTGATAAAAGCAGGTTATACCGCAAACATCGACCACCAAATGTTCGAAGTCCTATACATGCTGGTAGTGCATAATAGTACCTCGCAGAATCCTTTGATACAAATTGAATACGCGCAATTACCTTTAAAATGAACAGACTGTATTCTGGCCGTTACTAAACTTCATATTAGCATTACATACTACAAAACACAAATTACGTAATATGGCGGCTAACAATGACTGTTTCATTGTGTACACTTCTTACACGTCCTTTCGTTATCTTGTCTCCTAACAAAGTCCAATCACATTCAGATTTTCTTACTTTTCTCCGCTCGCCATGGAGCAACGTGGAGTCAAGGAGTAAATATTTCACTCGCGCAGGCGAAACTTACCGTCTCGCAATATATATTAATAGGGAGGTCATTAAACACATCTCTATACGCAAACTTTCTCTGGTAATGGCAAGTGAGTTGTAAGTGCTTATAACACTAGCGGAAGGTGGAGAGTTTACATGTAACATGCTGCAATACCGAGGAATAAGGAGGTGCGTTTGAAGTCCCCTGGGGAAATTGTTGTGGCGTAACAAGACAGTTACGCCACACTGAAGTAGCCGAAAGGCACGCGTAATCTCACGTAGGCTAGATAGAGGTCTGAAACAGGATACGTATTGAATGGTAGCAAGAAAAGTACGTAGCGGCTAGAAAAGTACGTAGCGGCTATAATACTTAACTTTTAATCCTTCTTTGTATACAGCATTCCTTGATGATACAAGTGAGACTCTATCTTAAAATGGTTAATGGCGCCTTGCTAGGTCGTAGCCATTGACTTAGCTGAAGGCTATTCTAACTGTCTCTCGGCAAATGAGAGAAAGGCTTCGTCAGTGTAGTCACTAGCAAAGTCGTCGTACAACTGGGGCGAGTGCTAGTCCGTATCTCGAGACCTGCCTTGTGGTGGCGCTCGGTCTGCGATCACACTGTGGCGACACGCGGGTCCGACATGTACTAAATGGACCGCGGCCGATTTAAGATACCACCTAGCAAGTGTGGTGTCTGGCGGTGACACCACAGAAATCACAGGAGGCGGGCATACTTACATAGGTACAGCGAAGGTAGCTCCGAAAAAGCTATTGGTAATAGATAAATAATTTACCGATGAAAGAAGATACAGAAATGTTGAGCATAAGAGATGAATACAAGTATATAAGTCAATTAGAAACGAAATATACAGGAGCTGCAGGGAAGGCAAGGCGAAATCGCTGCAGGAAGAATGAGAAGAAATCGAAAAAATAATGGTCTACGGAAGGACGGATTCAGCATATAGAAAATGACGGAAAGTCTAGAAGATTCTTTCGAAATTTCTAAGACCACAGTGGTAAGGGGAAATCAGGTAACTATTCATGTTCGTGCGTACATTCTATGAGATCGGAGACGCAGAATCAGAATTTCGGAAGAACATCATCCACGCTATCCCAAACATAGCAAGGGCAGATATGTATAAGGGAAATATTTCAGAATCAGCTTAACGCTTCATGCATCGAAGTTACGAACAAGTGTAACGCTCAGAAACATGAACAAAATGACGATCCTTTGGATCATATCGGGTTTAAGGAGTATAAAAGCATAAGTGATGCATTTTGACGTTGCACTTGGTAAAGGGAGTTAGTCTTAGGGAAATTAATACACTTTTAATCGATCTGCTGAGATTGGATAAGGGTTCAACAACGTTAAATGGTGCAGGATATTGGAAATTCTCAGAAAAATTAGCTTAAGATATATAGACAAGCGGGTAATATACAATACTGAGCCGTGGTAAAGTTTGCTGCTTTGAAGAGCGCGCCGCAGCGCGTTGTGTAAAGCAGCCGCCCTCCGCGCCGCTGTGGCTATCGCAGCTTCGGTGTCTCCCTCTGGTGGGAAAGGGGTAAGGTAGCATGTTCACGAGCATTTAAGGGGCGCTTCTAGCTCGTTAGGCGGTGAGTCTGGTCAGTTGGCCAGCCGGGTCAGTGTGGGGCAGACAGTGTCTGTCTGTCGTCCGGAGTGCTAGTATGTGTTAGGCCGCCAGTCTGCTCGAGTTTGTTCAGGCAATGGTCATTGGTGGTTGAATCGATCGGTTGGTCGGTCGCGCACTGGGATACAAGATGACTTGTCCGTCATGAGCGTCGGCGCATGTGAGGTCGCCACGTGAGTCCAGTGGGCCGCACCGTATAGCGAGGGGCAGTGGCTTCGCTGCCGACACGAGAGCAACAGGAGTCAACCCACGACATCGGTCTGGCCGGCACGAGCTACGACGCCGTCAGATGGGAGATCGGCGCGACTTCCTGCGTCCGCTGAAGCGGCTGGCAACGGACGGTTCGGGAGAGTGTTTTGGGAGTGCTGCGCCAGGTCTTCGCGGACATCACAGTTTATTTGAAGTTAACTGATTCGTGATATGTTGTTTCATTTACTTGTTAAATTCTATTTGTTTTCGTGATCAGTCTCTCGTCCCCAGCTTGCTCGTCTGTCTCTCGTCCGCATTTGTTAGGCAGTTAGTGACTGTCTGTCTGTCTGTCAGTCGGTCGACCGTACGTTAATAGCCTCTGTCATGTTTGTCGGATTCGGTGTTAAAGAATCTATTGCTTGAAGTGTAACGGCCGAATTCCTGAAATATGTCTTTATCTTGCCTATCATCTTGAGAGGCGGTATAAGTGTAATGTAGAGCATGTTTCTATATTTTCTGTAAGACTGCAATTCATTGGATTTTATTTCAATTGTCATTTTAGTATATAAAGTTGCCACCCTTCCACCGTAAGAGACTTTTATTTTAAAAAAATCAAGTTGCACCTTCGCTGGCAAGTTAATTTTTTTAATGTTAATGTTTTGTATCAGTTCCATCCCCCCTAAGAGGTGCATAGTTTATGTGCTTGTGTGAGTTGTTAAGTTTTTTTAAAGTAATCTGGTGTGTTGCAGTTTGCACCAGTGTAGTCTTTCAGAGGTTGTTGCGAGCGGTCGTTAGACTACGGCCGTGTCAAAAGGCAGCGGCAAGGTTCTCACCCCGAAAGGTCATACAGTCAATATTTGTTCTTTCCGCCTCTGAATAAAATTGTAACTTGATATTTTGATGGTGCTTTCTGATTATAATTTTAAATTTGTTTAAAAAAAGGGCTTTTATTAATAAAATTGTTGAAAGAAATTTTATTTGTTTTCCATGCACACATAGTGTGTTTAAATGTTCTTGATGAATCGCTAGTAAATAAAGTAAATTCTTAAGAACAGGTTTTGAAAGTAAAATCACTGTTCAAATATGTTTAAGAAGCAAGAAAGAAGAATAAGAATTAAGGCCAGGAACGAGTTGCTCTGTTTAAAAAGAGCGGAAGACAGGGATGTTGGCTTTCGCCTGTTCTGTTCAGTCTCTACAACAAAGAAGCGATGACAGAAATAAAAGAAGAGTAATAAACTTACAATCAGAATTGTGGGCCTCAAGGCAGAAGAAGTGAATGAATTCTGCTACTTTGGAAGCGAAAAGATGACCTAAGAAGCAAGGAGCACACAAACAGCAGACTGTCAAAGGTAAATGAGGCATTCCTAGCCCAGACAAGTCATCTAACATCAAACGTCTGCATTAATTTGAAGGAGAATTTTCTGACGATGTACGCTGGGAGCACATCTTTGTATGGAAGTGTATAATGAGCTCCGAGGAAACAGGAAATGATGAGGATAGATGCATTTGAGATGTTGGGCTATAGATAGCTGTTTAAAATTAGGTGGGCTGATTGGGCTGACAAGATAAATGAGGTTCTCCGCAGAAGCGGGAAGTAGGTGAACATATGGAAAATATGGACAAGAAAAAGGTACAGGAAGACAGATCATATGTTAAGACATCACGATTTAACTTCCATGGTACTTGAAGGAACAGACGAGTGTAAAGACCATCAGCGAAGACAGAGTCTGGAGAATGTCGAGGAAATCACTGAGGACGTTCGGTGTAAGTGGTAATCTGGGATCTCGTGTCGGGTCGCACCATACCTGTGAGCTTTCTGCTGAAATAAACAAAATATCGAGAGGGAAAGCGAGAGAGGAGGTAGCATTTTTGTTTTTCATCACACGCTCAGCATTGTGCTCTGTCTGAACTGCACCGGTCTTTCCATTTCACCACATCATGCGTTAATTAATATCGCCGTCGGTTTAAAATAACGTAACAATATCAGCAGAAATTTTGCCTGGTCCGAAGCAGAGACTGCACACACAAGCATAAAGCGATCATGGCAAGCATTTTTGTAGCCCGTCGGCCCTAAGTTTCGAAATGCGAGTCGCGCCTAGGGCTCAGAGGCGCTTTCAGAAGACAATATATCGCTCAAGAAGGAATGTAAATTTTGTAATTTGCCTTGGCAACGTGGCAGGCAACTAAATTCCATTTATCACGACGTCAGGCGACGTTTAGTAGTTACTGGCTTAAGTTTTAATTTCTCACTGAATATAACGGTTATGCTGCAGTTAAAAGTGGAGCAAAGAGTAGCGCCGGTTATAATTCGGAGCCGCTGTTCCGGCATGCTAATGAAGCAAAGTAGGCGGACTTCGCACCTGAAGGCACGACTGTCGCTGGCTGAATGCTGCAATTACACGTCCAGGGCAGGAAGCAGGAAGGGAAGGCAAGAGAAACGAGACTACCGCTGTTCGTGGCACGTACCGCGTCCGGGGCCTAAAATTACCGTCTGAGGGTCTGAAATGGAGCCGCTGCAGCTGACATAACCGAGCCAACTAAGGCCCCCGCCGTGGAAGAACTGCGACTTTAACATAATGCCTCATAGCTTCCCTAGAAAGCAATTCAAGTTCTTGTTCCGAATTCTTCATCACGATCACTTTTCCTCCTAAGCATATCACTCCGTCAAGCTCATAGTACAACTTTCCTTTATCAAGGTTATCCTTAGCTAGAACTAAATGAAAACAGAACCCGTGATTCGCCATGGAATTAAAAATAGCTCCGCCACATATTGGCGGCCCATTGCCCTGTTTGCACACACAACTCTTACGGCTGGAGGTTAATAGCATTGCCTAGTATGATTCATTCGTTTTCCTTAATGCTTTTTACGTAGAATTAGCCGCTGGAGTAATATTTTGGGGTGTATCACGAATGGCCAGCGAAAAAAGAAGAGCTCATGCGCAAATTGTGAATACTAAACTTGGACGATTTGTAACCTTATAACTTCCTTTGAAACTGTACCCGAGTTTTCATACCAGATTATGAACTTGGTTTCTGCCGTAATATATAGGTCCCCTCGACCGCCCCCCCCCCCTCCCCAAATACGACCAATTTGATCCGTTAATAACGTATTCTGTCTTCTAAATTTGAGTTGGGAGACATCAAGGCTTAAGCTTAGCGCAGCAGAAAGGGGCTTACTCGGAAGTATCACAGTTGAGCACCAAACTGCAACATTAACTGCAAACCTCATACTAGACGATCTCAAAGTGTATTCATATTGGGTTTTAGAGGCTAGATTTGTGCAGGGCTAATATTTTTTGTCATCTGTTGCCTACACTACATTTTTGTTTTTGAGTTATCACTCCTCTGACTGCCGGCCGGAGTGGCCGTGCGGTTCTAGGCGCTACAGTCCGGAACCGAGCGACCGCTACGGTCGCAGGTTCGAATCCTGCCTCGGGCATGGATGTGTGTGATGTCCGTAGGTTAGTTAGGTTTAATTAGTTCTAAGTTCTAGGCGACTGATGACCTTATAAGTTAAGTCGCATAGTGCTCAGAGCCATTTGAATCATTTTTGAAGTCCTCTGACTGGTTTGATACGACTGGCCACGAATTCTTCTCATTCGCTAATCTCTTCATCTCAGAGTGGCGCAAGTATACTGCTTCTTCCATCACTGTTTGATTTATTCCCGTCTCGGTCTTCCCTTACAGTTCTTACCCTCTATACTCCCTCTAGTACCATGGACGTTAGTCACTGATGTCTTAACTCAAGTCCTACCTTCCTGTTCCTCCTTCTTGTCAGTGTTTCCCATACGTTTCACACTTCAATGATTCTGCGAAGAACCTCCTGAGCCCTTACTTACTAACCCACCTGATTTCTGTAGCACCACAGTACAGACTCTTCGGATCTCTTCGGTTTCTGTTCCCCCACTGCCCATGATTCAGTACCATACAGTGTTGTGCTTCAAACTTACATTCTCAGAAGTGTCTTAATTTGAAGAAGACTTATGTTTGATATAAGCAGACTTCTCTTAACCAGGAACGCTCTCCTTACCTCTGCTAGTCTGCTTTTCATGTCCTTGTTTCTTTCGTGATGGGTTATTTTGCTTCCAAGATAGCGGAATTCCTTAATTTCTTCTACTCCATGATCAATTTTGGTAAGTTTCTCGCCGTTCGCATTTCTGCTATTTCTCATTACTTTCTTGTTTCTTGCATTTACTCTCTGTCCATATTCTGTATATTCTGTACCCATTAGGCTGTTAATTCTGTACAACAGATCCTATAGTTCATCTTTGCCTTCACTGAGGACAGCAGTGTCATCAGCGAATCCAGCGAATCCTTTCATCCTAAGCTTTAATCCCACTTTCGAGCTTTGTCCTTATTGTCATCATTTTTTCTTCGATAAAAAAGACTGAACAGCAGGGCCGAAAGACTGCACCCCTGTTTTATCTCCTTTGCTTCTTGTCTTGCAGGCTTATTGTTCCCTATCTGTTCTTATACCTATTGTATATTACCCCTCCATCAATACAGCTAACCCCTATTTTTCTCCAAATTTACAATGAATTGCATCACTTTACATAGTGGAACGTTTTTTCTGAGTCGACAAATCCTATGAGCAGTTCTTTATTTTTTTCAGTCTTGCTTCCATTATCTAGCGCAACTGCCTCTGTAGTGTCTCTAACTTTCCTAGAACCAAGCTGATCGTCGTCTAACAGATCTTCATTTTTTTCCATTCTTTGTACATTGTTCTTGTCAGTACCTTCGATGCATTAGCTGTTAAAAACACTGTGCAATAGGTTTTGCGCTTATCTGTCCTTGCTATCTTCGGAATTTCCTAAAACTGTCTTCAGTTTCATACATGTTACACACCTACCCTAACAGTGGTTTGATTACCACTTCCCCCAACGATTTTAGAAATTCTTATGGAATGTTTTCTATGCCTGTTGCCTTATCTGATCTCAAGTTTTCGAAAGCTCTATTAAACTTTCACTCTAAAAGTGGATCCCATATGTCTTCCACATCGACTCACTCCAATTTCTTCGCATCATCACACTAGTCCTGCCTTTTATGGAGTCCTTCAAAAAATGGCTCTGAGCACTATGGGACTTAACTGCTGTGGTCATCAGTCCCTTAGAACTACTTAAACCTAACTAACCTAAGGACATCACACACATTCATGCCCGAGGCAGGATTCGAACCTGCGACCGTAGCGGTCGCGCGGTTCCAGACTGTAGCGCCTAGAACCGCTCGTCCACTCCGGCCGGCATGGAGTCCTTCAATGTACTCGTATTCTTTCCACCTGCCCGCTTTCTCCTTCGGGTTCCACAGGGGAACTCCTATTGCACTCTTAGAGTTACTGCTCTTGCTTTGAACTTCACCGACGGTCGTTTTGACTTCCCTATATGCTGTGTCAGTCTTCCCGACAATCATTTGTTTTTGGATTTCTTCACATCTTTTCTGTAGTGGCGTAGCAAGAGAGCCACGCCACTCGGAGGTAGCCGAAAGGCACGCGTTAAGCTCACGCAGATTGGCGTGAGATCTGGAACAGGACGATGTCTTGAGAATTGCAATAAAGTACGAAAATCTTGTAATACTTAACTTTAACCCACATTTGTAGAACATCGCTCTTGATGATACATGCTTCACAATATTAATTATCAATTAAATACGGCGCCTTGCTAGGTCGTAGCAAATGTAGTTGAAGGCTATGCTAACTATCGTCTCGGCAAATGAGAGCGTATTGGTCAGTGAACTCTAGCTAGCTACGTCGGCTGTACAACTGGGGCGAGTGCTAGTACGTCTCTCTAGACCTGCCGTGTGGTGGCGCTCGGTCTGCAATTACTGACAGTGGCGACACGCGCGTCCGGCGTATGGACCGCGGCCGATTTAAAGGCTACCGCCTAGCAAGTGTGGTGTCTGGCGGTGACACCACATTTTCTGCAGCCATTTCGCCTTGGCTGCCTGCACGCCCCATTACTTCAATCATAGTGGTTTTATATTCTTGAATTACAGTTTTTCCCTGAATATTTTTGTATTTCCTTGTTTCGTCAATTAGTTGAAGTATTTCTTCTGTTACTCAAGGTTTCTTCGCAGTTACCATTCTAGTACCTTTGCCTGTCTGTCCAAAATATGTGGTTGCCCTTTTTAGATATGCTCACTCCTTTTCAAAGGAAATGTCTAGTATTCCTTATCGCATTATCCACATCCTTAGCGATCATCAAACGCGTCTCATCATTCTTCAGTACTTTTGTATCCCACTTCTTTCCGCATTGAGTGTTATTCGCACGAAGTGTCCAGAATGATGCTAAGGCTCACGACGTCAATTTCCTTTACCATTCTTCTCTAACCACGGGTAGTTAAATTGCATCTTCCATTCTTTCATCATGAGATAATAAGAAGAGAGCCTTCCCTATATTTTTACGAATGGTGTTAGTATTGTATGAAACGAAAAGAGTCTTCTCTGTAGGATGTTTCTGAACAATTGTCTGGCTCTTGTATCCATCCTTTTTCTTGGTATCGTCTCGATTGTCAGACTTCAGAGTTTTGTCACACCACATAATAACGGCTTCAAGAAAGGCCGAATATTTCAATACAGGCGGGACATTAGGGATGGATAGAATTGAAGGTTCAGTATTCAGTAACCTGTGACTCCTCAAATTTTCGTTACACTAAAATACGCAGAATAAAAGCCTCTGAGATTTTTGAGACCATGTCTGAGGCAGTTTGAATTGCACAGTGGGGGTGGCCGAAATTAAAATTCTTATCTCACGACAGATATCATCAACAACCTCACATGATTCAGACTAAGGTACTTCAGAGGTGTTTAAGATATACTCTTGGACTTCTTGAGGTTCAGCATCACGCTGGCAGCAAAGAGTCATCAACCCTAATGTTCATTACAGGATGAACGCTATCAGGGATACAGAGGTTATCATTAAGCCACCACGTCAGTTGCTGCAGCATGCGAAAACAGACTTGCATCAAATTAATAAACTAAAGTAAATAAAGCAAGGGCAGCAGTGTTAACATCGCTTTAATAAATAATTGACAGTATTCCACAGTTATATTTAAATTATTAACAGCAATAGGATTTCCTCTCACAAAACTGTAATTTGCTCTCGTACACTTCCAGTACAGCTGTGTTAACATTAGAGTGTGTGCATGAAGTATCATCTTTTCCATATCAGACCTGTACGTTCTCATTATTCGAATATTTTTGTTCAGTACATATCGAGGGAGTTGTGAACGAGATTAAAGACGTTGGTAATTTCAGTTTAAAATACACTATTAGAAATAGAGCTTCTCAAAAAAAGGTAACAAAAGCTTACATTTAGTTGATATCAACACCGAATTTAGATTTCATACAGAAGCGACAATACTATTCATTGCATTTAAGCGCTAACTGGTATTAAAATTAATGAACTTTGGTTAGGATTCGCATCTTCATATGCAACCAACATTTAAAATAGTCAACATTTTGTTATTACGCTTTTTCTGAATAGCTTAGGCTATATCGAACATAACTGAGCTACGTGTCCACTTACTCCTTTACAACAGCAATCAGTTAACTTATTGGTAAATATGATGGGACTTCGATATACGTCCTAAACTCCTTCTCTTTCTCCATCCGCTCTTCCTCCCTCTCTTTGCTCATCTCCTCCTCCGCCTCTCTCTCTCTCCACGTCCTCTTTCCCCCTCTTTATGTCTCCTCCGCCCCCTTCTCTCTGTTCATCTCCTCTTGCCCCTCCCCCCTTCAATTCTCTGACCTTGAGCCTGGTTTATTATTACTGCAAACGAAATATTACTGGAAACAGAAGTCGCTTACAAGTAATGTATAAATCATTTTGGATCATTGGTGTACGGGGTACGAGAGAGACCGCACCAACTCCTGGATCTGGGAGGACAGTAGCTTGAACGACATTATTTCGCTTAGTTTCAATCTGCGAATGGGTAGGATTACGAAGTTTCGGACTATTTACTACCAAATTTGTAACAATGTATCGAATTAGCAGAAGTAATGGGATAACCGTTGTGGTAACGGTCCGTTGATTTGTGGGCACTCCTAAAGCGATTTTACCTGATGTGATCAGCTATTTATGTCAAAAGAATGGAAGACTAACCTAGTAGCACTTGGACTCAAAGTAGCAGATACTAAACCTTAGCACCTAGCAAGTAGTCCATGTGAGCGCTGCCTGAAAGGGCTGTATCCAAAACCTGCAGTTCCAACAGTCACATCGATTGGGGGAAATATGTCAAATCATTTGAAGAGGTCATTAAGTGTACTGCTCGTGAAAGCACACGGAGAGGCTAACAGTCGCCAGTCAAGGTGACGTCACTCAAGCCAACACACAAGGAAATAGAGTGTGGACGGAGTCTGTTAGATAAGACGATAGTACAGTCGGTGGTAGGCAGGATCATTACAAACCCAAAGAGAGGATGAAAACAGTATGGAAAGTGAAGGTGAGGAGGATGAAGAATATGAAGAAATGAGAAGAAACGTCCACAGAGTGAAGGTGACTCCAGAAAAAACGGGACTTTCAATGGAATGAGAAAGCAACACACCCTCCGTCACACACCGTCAGGTGGCTTGCGGAGTATGGATGTAGATGTAGATAGATGTGGAACTGGCAAATTTTTTGGAAGGGAGAATTACGATTCTCGATATGATGAAGTAATTAGGACCAACAGTTCGCAATAAGGCTGAAACTGACTATAACCATCCAGCCAAGGGAAGAACAGAAGCACTAGCAAGTTCAGTGAAGTCAACTGGAGCAGCCTACTGAATGGATTGGAGTAGATATGGCAATATACCCTATTTGGTCTAATGTTTAACGTCATTGATTATAGTCATCAAGGTTCAGCATTGAATAACCTGTGACTTTGTCAGATATTCGTGAGACTGAAAGATTTAGAACGAATCAGTATAAGATTTTTGAGACAAAGTGAGAAACATGTTGTACCATTGGAGAGGTCGAGTTTTACGTCCACATCTGAGGACAGATATTATCAACAACTTAACATCAGTCACACTATAAGACATTTCACGATGTCTGAGGTATAATCGAGGTCTTCGACACAGGCGGATTATAGGGAACCGTGCTGCACAGCCGTTCCTTACCTTGCTGGTCATGTACCAACAGCATCTGAAGCATCCTCTTGCGATCAACCCCAGACATTATGACGCGTTAGCGACACAAAGCCTTGCCTCAGAAAAGTACTCAGCCCACATGAGAATCCACAATGATTTAACCACGTCTGTCATCTTGACCTAATGTGGAAGGCATAATGAATGGCAGTTCTAGAATGAAATTTTCACCCTGCAGCGAGGTGTACACTGATATGAAACTTCCTGGCCGATTAAAACTGTGTGCCCGACCGAGACTCGAACTAGGGACCTTTGCCTATCGTGGGCAAGTGCTCTACCAACTGAGCTACCCAAGCACGACTCACGACCCGTCCTCACAGCTTCAATTCTGGTCCCGAGTTCGAGTCTTTGTCCGGTACACAGTTTTAATCTTCCAGGAAATTTCAATGGTAGTTCTATTCAAACGTGGGTAGATGTCAAATAGTGCCTGTAACAAAAAGAAATAAGCCAATACTATTTGAGTCACACCATTTAAATAAAATGGGACGAACGCGGAAAATCAGTATAAGAGAAGCAGTTAGAGTGCATAAACTAGTTGGGAGGCACCTGGGAGTATACAATAAATGGGTAAAGGAAATATTAGATAAAGGGAATTCATCCGTCTGTTGCTTCATACTAAAGATGTGTTTAATTACAACGAACAGCCATGTTTAATGTACGCTCATGTTCAGAAAAAAACACAATCTTGAACGACTAGAAATAGGAAGTTCGCATTCGCAAGACACGTACATTAGTATGTTCCGCAGAAATGACCAGCATTTGAACCACGTCGGCCGCGGGTTCAAGGGCATCATCGATTTCGTTGCGCAACGCCACCTACCGGTAAAGTGTGCCTGTGGCCCTCGTTGTCGCTATAAACCGAAGGTAATGGATCAGTTTCACGTGAGCAGACGAGCAGAATGCCTCGCAGAAGTATGCGCGAACCGTAGCGTCAAAGCAGTGAATTTGAAAAGAGGGCGCATTATTGGCGTGATTCATCCATCCGGGAAATTGCTATTCGTATGGGACGAAGTGTTTCGGCATGCAACGGGTGTGAGCAGAATGGTTCACGGAAGGTGGTAGAACACGATGAGATGGGGCAGGTCACACCACACAGACCACCCTTCAAGAGGAACGACACCTCATCCGAATGACACTGCAGGACGGATATGCGTCGTCCACTGCGCAGCAGTGGAACAGTGTGACTCATCGAACACTATCAGAGGTGACAGTCCTTCGCCGTTCTTACGGCATGGTTACGCGAGCGTCGTCCAGTTCTCCGGCTACCTTTGACAACTGTGCAGAAATGTGCTAGAAGGCAATGGTGTATGGAACGACTTCACTGGGGACAGGAACGGCATCAGATAGTGTTTTCGGACGAATCCAGGTTCTGTTTATTTGAAAATGATAGCCGTAATTTGGTTCGCCGCAGGCAGGGGCAGCAGCATCATAGTCATTGTTTTCGCGCAAGACATACTGCGCCAGCTCAACGCCTTATGGTGTGGGGTGCTATTGGGTACAACCTCAAATCGCAGTAGGTGCGTGTCCAGAGCACTGTGACAGTGTGACCTACGTGATTGACTTCCTGCGACCCATAGCCATATCCTTTCTGCACAACACCCCAGACGGCATTTTTCAGCAAGACAGTGCAAGACCACATGACGCTACACGAACACGTGCCTCTTGGTGATACAGGCCCGCCAGATCACCAGACTTGTTGCCAGTCGAAAACGTGTGATATATGGTGAAACGACGGGTGCAGCGCTGTGACCCAATGCCAACCACCATGAGCCATGTTCTCTCCCAACTATGCGTTACCATGAACTTCGCTATCTGTGTTTGGTTCTTCTTCCTTCTATGTGTGGCAGTAGTGATGTGTATACATATTTGCGCCGTGTACCATCTTTGGTTTGGTGCATATTGTTTCCGGCAAGGGGGTCTGGAGTCAGTCGGTCGGTTGTTGAGGACGAGGGAACTTATCTCCGCGCGGTGCAGTCGGCTGGGGCTGCTGGCAGTCCCCGTGCAGTATCGGAGCGTGTGTGGAGCTGTCCGATCGCCATAAGCTTCGTGGTTCACCGACCCAGGACGTCAAAGTTGAGTAGTGGTTTCAAATAACCAAGCCATGTCTATGCATGTTGTGGTGGTTCGCTTCGGTGGTTTGCTGTTGGGGAGGTTTCCCAGTGAGCAACACCGAGTGGTTCTACTGCTGAGATTTAGCCTCCATGCGGTGCAATTAACTATTTTGATCGACTACGATTTGAGTGCACTGGTGGAATTTTCTGTCTTGTGGCTGTTACTGTTCTGGTTACCTGCCCTGGGCACTGACGTAAATTCAGGCTGTGCTCTTTGAACGAAGTTAACTATTACCGTCTTTCAAATACAAGTTACCAGCGGAATTTTATGCCTAGTGGCCCTTAGTGTTCCGGTTACCTGCCTGGCCACTAACGTAATTTCAGGCAGTGTCCTTTCCTCACCTGTTGCCGCTGTCCAACATGGTGTGTAGCTTTGACAGCTAATACATATTCCATTGTGGATTATCACGTTTGTAACATTGCCGATATGAGTTCTCATGTACTGATTGATGGGAAGCAAGTCATTGTGTCGGTCGGTAAGTGGCTGTCCCGTGGTTGGATTCCGACGGATCAAGTGTAGTTTGGCTCACCACCTGTATCACCTGACTCAACGAGGGCAGACCGACCTCCCTGGAGGCCTTCCGAGTGCTACCGGTGTTTGTTAATCTGTTGTCAGCTATTTTTAATTTTAGGCTTTTGGTTGTTTGTTTTGTTCCTTAAAATTTTGCAAAATTAATTTTTTTTTCAAGCTTAAACACTGCAGCCTTCTGCCTTTAAACATTATGGAATATATTTTAAAATTTTGAAGTTTAATTGTGGCCCTCAGCCATTGGTATTGGCACCTTGCATATGTTGCTTCTTTAAGATATTTTATTGCTATCATAATTGAATTTTTGATTTTTTTTTAGAATTCTCGTTGGCCTTCTGCCTTTAAAGGTCTATGGTAATATACTCTAAAATTTTGCAAATTTAATTGTGGCCCTTAGCCATTTGTTTTTTTTAAATTATTTTATTGCTATCTTAATTGGATTTTTATTTCTCGTTGGAGGCATTAAGCTGTGAAAGAGTTGCATTCGGTAAAGATTCGGCTACGTGCCACTTTGGTTGTAAAGGATATTAAATTACAATAAATGACAATTAGAAGCAGAAACTGACCGCAACTCTTGGCCCTTTCCACAATCCTATTACCTGTTCTGCCCAGCGGGTTTAGCGGGCGTCTCACACCACAGATGAACTATGGAACCAGCTGAGTGCGGCTTGGATGGCTATACCACAAGACGCCATTTGCACCTTATAAGCGATCATTCATGGAACAAGTTGTCACGGCCCACGGCGGATCCTGTGCCTACTTGGCAACAGGGCACACATTCCGAACTGAGGTGACTGAAATGCTAAACATTTCTACAAAACATACTAATGTGCATGTCCTTTCAATATGATTGTCGTATCTCTAGTCGTTCAGGGTGTTCTGTTCTTTTCTGAACAAGAGTGTATGTTACGCATAACTTCTTTGATGATTTGATAATGAGCTTAGGCTCTATACTAATCATCAAGTAATAAATGAAATTAGTATTCCAACTTTAAGGGTTATTTGCAATTCATTGCATATTTCGATTAACCAGAACAGTTGATTACTTCATGCCTTCCAGAATGATGGGGATTATTGAAGGAAATCGCTTGCGAGATGCTACTGCGACCAACTCTATTTTTTCAGTCGTTATCAAGTAGGCATGACAACAAATATCGAACTAGAATCATATCAGGCTGGTATAGCCCTTTCAAAAATGTAACAGAAGTTTTCGGGGAACTTAATTTGGAATACTTGTAAAAAACACTAGGTAGTTTTCGAAAAACCTTGTTGGGCTTATAAGATAAGAGAGATTCAGGCAAGAACAGGTGCTCCATACGTTAATGGAACAGAAAAGCTAGTCGGTAGTATTGGTGTGATGTACTCTCCGCCAAGCACTGCGCAGTGACTTGCAGATGGTATCCGTAATTGTAGATGTAAGAAGTGTCGAGAACAAGAATAAAAATTGTGGTCCTGAGTGCCTGTAAAGTATTGTCGAAGTGGTATTATCTCTCGAGTAACAACAAATGTTTTTCCAGTCGCCCTACGACCTCCATAGTGACGCATGCCTAGAGCCAAGTGCTGAGATGGCTCTCTCCATTTGCAGCAGAAATGCTGGAGTATGTGATCTCACCGCTGCCTGTCAGACGTCCCGACAAAAGCTAATGGAGTGCATCGGCCGGACAGCAATTCGCACAGTGATGCGGTTCCAACAAATATGTGTAAACAAGAGGTCCTCGGATGCCGCTGCCATGTTTCGCGCTACTCGCACCACTTTCTCTCCGTGCTGTGGCCTTATGGCCTTAGTCAAGCGTAACCAGCGTCGAGCTGGACCGCGACTTTATTAGCCGGGGGGGCGGGGAGCGCCACCACGTATTCCTGTCTGCCAACAGGCGGGGGCGGGGGGCGGGGGTCACCCGTGTATTCCCGTCGGCTGCCAGCGACCGCCTCCGCTCCGCCCCCGAGCCTGCCACGCCACACGGTCTCGGTAATTGAGAGCCGTCAGCTGCATCCAGCGGAATTTCCGACCCTGGGCTGGCACTCAGTCACAAACGCACACACGCGAGCGCACACACACATACACACACACACATACAGATGGAACGCAACGTACGTACTACAGAGAGACGCACGCCGCACCGAACACGCGCAGCTGCCCCTCGTTTCAGTTCCATTCTCTTCCGGATCAGAATTTCATCAGTCGCTTCGTTTCCTAGCCAAAAAACAAACACACGTCGTGGACTGCACCGCATCGGTTCTCATACGTCCACAATAGCTCGCCGACTTCGTCGTTCTTTTTGCGGCATTCGTTCTCCCCTGAGCTCGCTCACCGACATCCAACAAATCACTGTGCCCCATGCAATGACTGATGCAGTAATCTTTACATCACATACAATGAAACAAACTTTAGTAAAAGCGGTAATTTAAAGGCGATGAATGTAATGAAACCATAGAGACTTGAACGTTGTCTTATCATCCCTATGTTACTGCATTCTCACAAAATTGGAGAGAGACACTAACTTGGAATGAGTAACAACAAATTCTATTTTTAAACGAAGTTTAAACCAATCTAGGTGTTTCCAGAGTGAAATCAGGGCACAGGTGGGCAACAGATCCGGCCCACATTTGGTTTTTATCCGGCCCGTGGAAGAGATTCGTGGGAGAGAGAGCGAGGATGTTTTAGAACTGCAGTTCTTGAAACTGAAGGTAACACTGGTCGACAACATTTTTGTTGCATTGCTATGAGCAATTGTTCTTATCTAATTTGAGGGTGCTGATTTCAAATCTGAAGTCGGTTTTTTCTGAAAGGTACAGATTTCTTTGCAATCGTCTAACGTCAATATTTCATGTTTGCATCACTATATTATGCAGTAGATGGATAAATATTTGATTTTAGACTGATGAACTTAGATGAATAATGCAAATTAAATTAAATTAAATTAACATTCAGTAGAAGCAGAGGATTAATCAATTCAGTGGTAAAAACTCACATACATACCCTCATGAAGAAGGTCACATTTAGATAAAAGTGACTTGTAACTGACACACTCTACTGAGGCATACATCTTCGTTTGAAGTTCTTCCGTTTGTGGATTACCTCAGAGAGAATACGTTTAATATTCCAGAAATAATCTGCCGACGTATCTTTGTCCCGTATGCCTTGATGGTGCTCTTCTATCATCTTGAGGTCCTGATGGGACTATACGCCTTGTTCGTCATTTACATCTCCTAAGTTGTCAGGAGTTTAACACATATATTACATCCCAGGAACATGTTTTTCTCTGTGAAACATGAAAGATATATCTACTCTATTTTTTAGGAATATGACAATTTTTACGGTAACACTCAGTAAACATTTTTATTAAAGTCTGGAGACTAATACTTAAACCGCAAGTTTGGAGAGACCCAAATCACGGGCAAGGTTAAAAATGGTTCAAATGGCTCTTAGCACTATGGGACTTAACTTCTGAGGGCATCAGTCGCCTAGAACTTAGAACTAATTAAACCTAACTAACCTAAGGACATCACACACATCCACACCCGAGGCAGGATTCGAACCTGCGACCATAGCGGTCGGGACTTAACATCTGAGGTCATCAGTCCCCTAGACGTAGAGCTACTTAAACCTAACTAACCTAAGGACATCACACACATCCATTCCCGAGGCAGGATTCGAACCTGCGACCGTAGCAGCAGCGCGGTTTCGGACTGAAGCATCTAGAACCGCTCGGTTACAACGGCCGGCCACGCGCAACGTCATTTATCTCAGACTGGTTACGCTGATGAGTAGTTGAGAGCTGTGAGGGATTAGAAGAATACACGTCAGTCACTTTCTCCACCTCTCTCTAGGTTTTGGTCGCAATCCACATCTGCAGACGGAGTAAATCCTGTGAAAACTGGATGTGGCACTCATCTGATTGCGTGATAGGTCTGAATACTGAGGGTACATTAGAAAATGGTATTTTATGTCTTTTAGTAACAGTTTGTCTTAAGGATATAGAACTAACAGGCACTTGTGTTACTCGCTGTTTCTTGCCACGATGTAGGGGTTCTGAAAGGCAAGTCCATACGTTCTACTTTCTTCCAGAAACGTAGCATCTTCTCATAGTTGTCACACACAGTAAGTGTTGCCCATGATTTGTCTTGGTCGCCAAGACCAAGTCCAAAGTACGATTTATAAGCTGAGGCAACGAATGTTATACTGCGTCTTTGTCGAATACGTGTGTAGTATCGACAAAAGTAACAGAAACTGTCTGAATCACTGTTGCATTGATGTCTCTTCATAGCCATGAAATCAAACATAAAATAAAAAGATGTACAGTATCACAACACTGTCGGCCGGCCGCGGTGGCCGAACGGTTCTAGGCGCTACAGTCCGGAACCGCGCGACTGCTACGGCCGCAGGTTCGAATCCCGTCTCGGGCATGAATGTGTGTGATGTCCTTAGGTTAGTTAGGTTTAAGTAGTTCTCAGTTTTATGGGACTGATGACCTCGTCGCAGGTTCGAATCCTGCCTTGGGCATGGATGTGTGTGATGTCCTTAGGTTAGTTAGGTTTAAGTAGTTCTCAGTTCTAGGAGACAAATGACCTCAGATGTTAAGTCCCATAGTGCTCAGAGCCATTTGAACCATTTGAACAACACTGTCGAAAACATAAACATGTAAGTAATTAAATTGGTTTGAATGGAAATATTCTAACTGCACGAAAATCAGAGCATAGAGAGCAAAACCGATTACAGATTTGAAGTCAACAGATCAAGAATATTAAGAAACAGAAAAAAATCTCGTTCTAATGGAAGTTAGAAAAAATTTGTTGATCATTGTAATTTATAACGAATCAGCCCCAACAAGATGCATTTAGAGGCGTTTACTTTTTCATGATGACGTTTCAAAATCCGTAGTATCCCATGTTCAGATTTTTACATTTATTTATTTGTCACGAACACTGTTTCTTTGCTAACTACGTTGCATAATTCTGCAAGATAAGTTTTTAAGACAGTTATTGTAAAACGTCGTAAGTAATGATACCCATTCACGACGCTTAGGCAAATGTGAACATCTCAAGATGGAATGAAATGAACGTACTCTCAGAAACACGTGTTTTGAGGCGTAATTCGTTGGCGTAGCGTGTCGTTCATATCTGTGATACGCCATAAACATTGTCAAGAACTCTATATAGTCGTTACTTTATGCGCTAGGAGCGTTCCTGTCGCATCACGTGACAAGGTGGCTCGCGATTTTAATTGTGAGAATCGGCCTCACGTTCTACCAAAAGTGGCTTGTGATTGAAGTAAAGTATTAATCCCTTGAAATAATTTTATATTGCGCAGTTTTTTATTTAGCTTGTGAAAAAATACGGTGGTACAAGGATCAGCAAATGGCTCAGAGAGCAGCAGTGCGTTCATTGTACATACTACAAGAGAATGCTGAATGATGTTGCTCCATTTACTATTAGAGAACATGGGGATTGTCTGAACTGTTTTAATACTGCTAGGAAATGATACCTTTAGGCTTAGATGTGACTGAAGTCGTCGTAGCTAGGCAACAGTATGAGGAGATACGCTCATAGACAACATTTGTTTAGAACGGTTTAGCATCGCATTTAGGCTAATTGAGTACATCATAATGTGGGCTCCACGAGAGAACGAAAGCTGTGAGGAACCTTGCTGAGCCATGATCATACCATAACCGATGATCGTAACTTACTGAGAATACTCTTTCAATCCAAGGTGCGCAGATATCGCTCACTGATGTTTGCCGACAGAAATTTAGAGTTCCTTACCTAAGTGCATGCGACTGATAACAGGAGCAAAACTTCAGAAAACTCCAGAAAAAATCAAGACTCGTTCGACCTGGAAAATGCGTTCGAGAATGCAAAATGGCGCAAGATGTTCGAAATTCTGAAAAAATAAGAAAGCTATACAGAAAGACTGTAACATACCATACGTACAAGCTTGAAGCGGGAGTAATAAGAATGGAATATCAACAACGCAGTGCCCGAATTAAAAGTTTATGGTGTACTCTTTCACCTCTATTGCCTAATCTATACATATAGATGTATTAGAGGTGATAAATATTAGAGACAAAGTTAGTGAACTCCTTTAGATGTTGACTCTGACTTGTTCTTGAAGGAGTCCTGCTCACTGGTTCTCGTAACCCAACTCTGAATTGCACTGCCACCCACCTTTTGGCTGTTACAAGTTGTGGTAAGATGACAAACTTAAAATATCTATGGGAATAACTGTCTTCCAAAAACTGTGGTGCTTATAATGCACCCTTCACACAGTGATACCTTAAATAACTTCAGGACCTCGGAATTAGTATTACGTGTTACTGTTAATAGTTGATCTTGACGCTTCTAGTGATGGAAGTCAGGAGAGGATCAGTGGGAGAGCAATCGCAGCTGGTATTGACACTAGACTTCTGTGACATACTTCTCCTATGACGTCATATAGCAGTGAAATTTCCCCTACTCTACTTTTGTCCCAGTACAGTGACATCAAAATTCAAGATGGGAATTTTTCATAGATACATGTCAAGAACACTTTATAAAATCTTTAAGGTGGTTACCGGTTTCATTATCACTACTGAGCTCATGATTTGACATATAAGCTGGTTCTATATCCCTATCTTATGGTTTGAGTTCATCCAGGTTAATCAGTCTATTCCACTAGTCTTATTATTGTTCACTCTTGTCGCAGGTAATGTTCTTGCATACAGGAGTCTCTGTCTAATCTTAGTTAATCACACATCTCCATTTTTTGTTAAAAATCACAGCAAAAAACTTGTGTCATGACCAGGATCCTAAGGTAATAGTCATAGGAAACAAAAGAAAAATTCGGAGTAGGTATTAAAATCCATGGAGAAGAAATAAAAACTTTAAGGTTCACCGATGACATTGTAATTCTGTCGGAGACAGTAAAGGACTTGCAAGAGCAGTTGAACGGAATGGACAGTGGCTTGAAGGAGGATATAAGATGAACATCAACAAAAGCAAAACGAGGATAATGGAATGTAGTCGAGTTAACTCGTGTGATGCTAAGGGAATTAGATTAAAGGAATGAGACACTTAAAGTAGTAAAGGAGTTTTGCTATTTGGGGAGCAAAATAACTGCTGATGGTCGAAGTAGAGAGGATAGAAAATGTAGATTGACAATGGCAACGAAAGCGTTTCTGAAGAAGAGAAATTTGTTAACATCGAGTATAGATTTAAGCGTCAGGAAGTCGTTTCTGAGAGTATTTGTATGGAGTGTAGCCATGTATGGAAGTGAAACATGGACGATAAATAGTTCGCACAAGAAGAGAATAGAATCTTTCGAAATGTGGTGCTATAGAAGAATGCTGAAGATTAGATGGGTAGATCACATAACTAATGAGGAGGTATTGAATAGAATTGTAGAGAAGAGGAGTCTGTGGCACAACTTGACTAGAAGAAGGAATCGGTTGGTAGGACACGTTCTGAGGCATCAAGGGATCACCAATTTAGTATTGGAGGGCAGCGTGGGGGATAAAAATCGTAGAGGGAGACCAAGAGATGAATACACTAAACAGATTCAGAAGGATGTAGGATCCAGTACGTACTGGGAGATGAAGCAGCTTGCACAGGATAGAGTAACACGGAGAGCTGCATCAAACCAGTCTCAGGACTGAAGACGACAACAACAACACATCTCCATTTTATGTTAAAAGCCGGCCGAAGTGGCCGTGCGGTTAAAGGCGCTGCAGTCTGGAGCCGCAAGACCGCTACGGTCGCAGGTTCGAATCCTGCCTCGGGCATGGATGTTTGTGATGTCCTTAGGTTAGTTAGGTTTAACTAGTTCTAAGTTCTAGGGGACTAATGACCTCAGCAGTTGAGTCCCATAGTGCTCAGAGCCATTTGAACCATTTTTTTGTTAAAAATCACAGCAAACATCTTGTGTGATGACCACGATCCTAAGGTAATAGCCATTTTCCTACTTGAGCAATGAAAATACCGCAGAATTGACAAGTAAATATTCCTTACTGAGAATGGATATGACCTATGTTCTTTCTGCCTATAGTTTTAATTATTTACCTAGAATATGAAGCGAAGTTGCGCCATACATCCAAGAGGATGTGGAATAACTTAGCAATACTACTATGCAGGATAGTAATAGACTGCTTAAGAAGGATAGTTTCCTTGTATCTATATGTGGTGGTCTTGAAAATATGCGTGTAGCAACATAAAAAGCAAAGTTTATAAATGACGGACGATCTACATTTAAGCTAAGCAGAAATTTAGATGCGTGTAGCGTGTGTGAAGTGACATGACTTTACAGTATGACACACTCATTCTGCATGGTCTGTGTAGCCAGTGTGCGTTTTGAGACACACAAACGTTCTTTGCCCGTTGTGGTTAGAGATGCACTGCACTGACAGAAGCGAGGTGCATATCTTGTAATATTTCTCAGACGATTTAGAGATACTATTCCATAACAAAATTGGATTTTGTGTTACTTGTAGCTTTTCATCTCAGCTACATGGTAAACTGCCCATCATCTCGCTAATCTTCATACTTATTGCAATATACGCATTTAAGTACGACACTACAAATAATTCTAATAATTTACAATGAAAAATACTGGTCTCTATGATTTTGCGTTTGTTGCATATTAAACCATCTCTTGCAGCGTATGAAATTTGGCTAAAATACTGCATTTTTCTTTAGATTTGGGAGGAGGTGTCTGTCTCCAGTCTTGAGAAAATGGATGTTACCCACTACATTTACTTCCGATCAGATGTGTGTGAGAATGAAATATTCGTAACATCCCTCATGTCTCGTAAACCAGACGAGATATCTAACGAGATTTTGGCAAATCATAGTATGCAAGGAAGAGAGTATTTTGCCACATGGTTAACAGATGGAGCTTTCTTGTGTGATATATCCAAAGCTGTATTTCGTATTTCAATTTATCTTCTTTTTTTTCAATCCAGTGCTGTAATTTTTAGAGTCATTGAGAGCTAGTAAAAAGAGAACTTCCTAGTATAAAAATAAACATGAATTTTCTTCTCTTATTTTGCTGCAAACTGACACAATGAGATTTTGTGTAAGCTATTGACCGCTCTAGTCGCCAGTATCTCGTTTGAGACACTCTGTTCCAGGATTCTTTCGCAAAAGCTACTGAAAAATGAGTTTGTGCAGTTTATACTGTGTTTTGGCAAACTGAGCCCAACTAAATCTATCAACAAGAGAAATGTAGCCATTACTCTTCATGATGATGCTCTTCAAATGACTAAGGTTGACATTTCACACAAAAATAAATAGTCAATTCTGCTGCAGTTTTGATAAAATCCCCATAACTCATCATATTTTTAATTGTGAGCGACTGGAATTGAAAGTTACCAAAGGATATATTTCCTGTTCTTCACCTGTGAAATATGAAAATAATGTCGAATGTGTGCTTCTGACATACTGGCGCAAAGATACGATGGCTACTCACCTACAGCTTGCCAAACTGACAATGTGTCCTTCAGAACTGTTATAATAATCAAACACTAACGTTACTCAAAACTGCACACAGCAAACACCGCTTAATAACATACAACTGTAAAATGACGGCGTAATAAACATCTCATCCAAGACAACTTAACTGAATAAGGTGAAATCATTAAAATCAGAATGTTACTTAAAATAGAAGTCAGTAAATCACCTAGACCACAAAGCCAGAGAAATGTTTGCACCAAACCGAAATTTCTATGAAAAATAGACGCTTACCTCTAGGAGGTGGTTCTTAACTGCTAGCATTTACAATTAAGGCTCTCTTCCATGCACTTAGATTGCAGGACTATCTAAAGCACAATTCGAACAGCATATAACAGTTCGACAAATTTAGTTAAAATAATTAAAAGATAACGTAATAAATCCAAGAAAATACCACTTAATAAATAAGAACTCCCACAGAGCTTATGAGCAATTTAACCGCTATAGGATAAAAACAAACAGCCTGACGACTGACAGAAAATAAACCCGATTTGAAAGCCTCCAGTTTGAAAGTACCAGACAGCTTGTAGCCTGAACAAGTAACAGTAAGGAATAATTTAAGTAGAACCTATAATGACAAGCAGCAATCGTTACACATGAGAAACAGGCACTAAACATTAAATGGACAAACTCAAATAGACCAGTTGTGGTTAACAATAATTATAACGGGTTAAAAATTCCTGAGATTAATAGAGCGCGAATCACAGAGGCGAGTGATACCAACCACAACTGCATCAAGAAGTCGTTATTACATAGTTTCAACTCAACGCAAAACACCTGCATCAAAAAGCGCACAGCATGGAAAGATATCTGAATGGTGCGAAAATTGCGCAAAATGAGGTCATCTACATGAGTACTAAAAGGAATTCGTTAAACTTCGGTTACACGATAAATCAGTCTAATCTAAAAGCCGTAAATTCAACTAAATACCTAGGTATTACAATTACGAACAGCTTAAATTGGAAGGAACACACAGAAAATGTTATGGGGAAAGCTAACCAAATACTTCGTTTTATTGGCAGACCTACTAAGGAGACTGCCTACACTATGCTTGTCCGTTCTCTTTTAGAATAGTGCTGCGCGGTGTGGGATCCTTACCAGATAGGACTGACGGAGTACATCGAAAAAGTTCAAAGAATGGCAGCACGTTTTGTATTGTCGCGAAACACGGGAGAGAGTGTCACAGAAATGATACAGGATTTGGGCTGGACATAATTAAAAGAAAGGCGTTTTTCGTTGCGCCGGAATCTTCTCACGAAATTCAAATCACCAATTTTCTCCTCCGAATGCGAAAATATTTTGTTGACGCCGACCTACATAGGGAGGAACGATCACCACGATAAAATAAGGGAAATCAGAGCTCGTACGGAAAGATATAGGTGTTCATTCTTTCCACGCGTTATACGACATTGGAATAATAGAGAATTGTGAAGGTGGTTCGATGAACCCTCTGCCAGGCACTTGAATGTGATTTGCAGAGCATCCATGCAGATGTAGATGAATGAGAAATGATCGAGAGCTTACACAGAGATTAATGAAACATTACTCCATGACAATAAAGCTCAGAGGTAAGGCAATATTTCTCGGACGGCCAGCACTGCTTCTGTCCATATGTGCAGTGCCGATGGGAGAAGATGGCAGGAGGACTTCCTTCCCGTTTCCCGCCTCACCTCACTCACAGAACTAGCGTAGTGCGACGCACGAGAAACTGTGCAATAACCACAACCCCGCGGACCTGGCGCAGGGGCGTGTCGAGTCACCACCGCTGCGCGTCCATATTTGCGCGGTCGCACTTCAACGTGTTTAAAAGTTACTAAATCCGCGCTGTCCTGCGCCGCACCACGCGCGCTGTGTGCATCTCACTTAGCGCCAAGCGTAAGGTAATCCGATTGCTAACGCGATAAATTCTATTTCGAAATTCTGCTAGAATACTGGGCAAAGGGGCTGACAACGTACAGCCAGGAGGATGTCGCCTGCCTTATTAAAATAACACTGCACGAAAATAAAAAGCTAAATTAAAATCCCCCAACTTCTCTCAAGCTAGAACAACATGTGCTGGCCGCCGATTAGGTTGCGCAGGTTTACTAGTACAGGGTTATTACAAATGATTGAAACGATTTCACAGCTCTACAATAACTTTATTATTTGAGATATTTTCACAATGCTTTGCACACACATACAAAAACTCAAAAAGTTTTTTTAGGCATTCACAAATGTTCGGTATGTGCCCCTTCAGTGATTCGGCACACATCAAGCCGATAATCAAGTTTCTCCCACACTCGGCGCAACATGTCCCCATCAATGAGTTCGAAAGCATTGTTGATGCGAGCTCGCAGTTCTGGCACGTTTCTTGGTAGAGGAGGTTTAAACACTGAATCTTTCAGATCACTGTGCGTGAAACTTGCCCGCACGCGTTCAACCGTTTCTTCGCTCACTGCAGGCCGGCCCGTTGATTTCCCCTTACAGAGGCATCCAGAAGCTTTAAACTGCGCATACCATCGCCGAATGGAGTTACCAGTTGGTGGATTTTTGTTGAACTTCGTCCTGAAGTGTCGTTGCACTGTTATGACTGACTGATGTGAGTGCATTTCAAGCACGACATATGCTTTCTCGGCTCCTGTCGCCATTTTGTCTCACTGCGCTCTCGAGCGCTCTGGCGGCAGAAACCTGAAGTGCGGCTTCAGCCGAACAAAACTTTATGAGTTTTTCTACGTATCTGTAGTGTGTCGTGACCATATGTCAATGAATGGAGCTACAGTGAATTTATGAAATCGCTTCAATCATTTGTAATAGCCCTGTAGTTAATGTTCGTCAGTCCTTTGCTCACACCGATCTCTCACTACCCCACGCCAGCCTGGCTCTGCTGTCAGTGTTGCAGCTTACACCACCAGCCCTGTTCTGCAGTCGGACGGCTTCCCAGATAGCAGGAACTAGCGCCGAACTCCCGCTATCGGTAGACAGTGGTAGCATGACATTGAAGCTGGAGATGCTGCTCGCGCCATCTGACACTACAGTCAGTTGGATTCCCGGCTATCTCCTGTCACTCTCAAATCTTCGGCACAGTTATCGTCTTCAGATGAAATGCACGGTTAGTCTGTGGACGAATAATGTCGTAACACGTTCTTTTCGTCACCTTTGCGATGGTTTATCACTACGTATCACAACATCTCACTTTCAAATGCAGAGAGAACACGTGGTGTTTACGTAACTCCCATGTGCTTATGGGTTGGTGGCATTTAACAGTAGCCGAAACTAGGTAGCTGAATGTATAATAAGCTCCATTTCTTAGCTAACTGAGTCTTTTATACACACGTACATACCCCGTGGCTGAGGCACAGCTTGGGCCTCTTGGGGACTGGCGCTGGCTGTGGTGGGTGCAGCGATAATTATTTAAGCACATTAAATGTGTTGAAATATTTTGTGATAAACTGTAAAAATATAGCAACAATTATCCATTAATTTGACATAGGACAAGTGGATTATCTTGTTTGTGACACCAGCCAATGAAATTAGGTCAAATTACGCGCTAGTGGTCAAAATTGAACTACTATCTGGAAGGCTATCTCGCATTTTTATTTTTTTATTTCTTGCCATTTGAAACAAATGGCCTATGCCTGCCATCTTGCTTTTTGAAAAATTTCCCTCCTTTTTAAACTTACCACAAGCGTGCCATCTTGGATTTCCCGTCATTTTTACTTAGCACAAGCGGGTTAGTTCCACCATCTTGAAAAGTGACGTCAGAGGAGTCGAATAGCAAATTTGGGAACGCTGCATAACGAATAGCTAAGGCAAAACTGGTACGATGGCAGTCATCAAAAATGGGCAACCCTGAAGCGTGAAATTATTAGACCACAACCTAGAGTGTGTATGGGCAGTTTCATGTACCTTGGATCTACAATCTGTATCAGACAGATTACCAACAGAGAACAAAAGATTTATGGATTTCACCAACAACTTTTATGGGATGACACTATTCCAGAAAGAGTGGCCGTGCGGTTCTAGGCGCTACAGTCTGGAAACGAACGACCTCTACGGTAGCGGGTTCGAATCCTGTCTCGGACATGGATGTGTGTGATGTCCTTAGGTTAGTTAGGTTTAAGTAGTTCTAAGTGCTAAGGGGCTGATGACCTCAGAAGTTAAGTCCCATAGTGTTCAGAGGCATTTTTTGAACTATTCCAGAAAGAACAAAATCAGTTGCGTTCATTGCTACTTCATACCAATAGTGATCTGTGGTAGCGAAGCATGCACCGCTACAGAGGGTCATGGAGAATCCTGGCATCAGACACGAAATTTCTTAGATCAACCACCGAGAAGACCAACATGACTAAGTTACGGAGTAAGGAGGTGAGGAAGGAAGCTGGAATCAATACATATGTTTTAGACCAAATCAGAACATCCAGAAAATGGTGGTACATGCGTGTAGGAAGTTTGGAACCTAGAGGAATAGCCTTAATATATTTGGAAATAATGGTCTAAGTGAGACGGTCTGTAGTGAGACCCAGAACTCACTGGATGGACATGGCCAGGTGCGCTCGAAGCCAGAGGAAGGACAACGAATTGTGTTCTCTGTTATAGATTATACGTCGACAGAAGGAAGTAGAAAAGTTTCATTAACAGTACCTGAGAAATTGGAACTGCAGTGATGATGATGATGATGATGATGATGACAATGATGATGATGATGACGATGGTGCTACCATAAGATGGTGGACCGTTGATGAACATGATTGCCTCTAAATGATGTGTCAACATATCAGACACCTATGATACGTTAATTGTTGACCTGCTTGCCTATGGCAACAGTGACCTTCCCTGAATTATGGTACTTATGGTGCGCCCTTGAGACAGTAGAATACTGGAAGAAAATTACGACTGCAGATCACTGAATCAGTTTATCAGGCATCCATGAGATATTAAAACGTTGATTTTCATGTCTCTGGTGATAATGGTCTTCCCCTTGTTGTGATAGTTTCGGTGCAACCTTGAGACGATGTCACGTCGTAAAACCTCACAACTTAGAAGCGGCGAGTAAATCTATCAGGTGTCCATGATGTGGTAACATGTTGATCCCGATACCTGATTATAGAGATCATCCTTGTGTTGTGATACTCATGATGCACCCCAATGGCGGCACATCTAAGAATCTCATGATCACAAAATAGTGTATCAGGCATTCATGGAACGTTAACACTGGTCTTCACTTATCTGGTGATAGTGGTAATCAAGGCAATGTGATACTTATGGTGCAACATGTGGCGAAGGCACCCTCACGACCTCAGAATGTTCTGTCAAAGTATCAAACACCCATGATTTGATCGCTATCAGATGCTCTGGTATAGCATGTCTATGCGACTGACTGTCTGCTGATTGGCCAGACAAGGACTCAAGACACCCCAGCCACATGATACACCAAACTATTCCATTTACCGTGTTACCAAGGGCACCTTCTCTCCAACATATCATCTGCATCTCATTAAATTGTTCTCCAGTGTAAATGTAAGAAAGGTTGAAGACGTGGCGTGATTGTTATGCTCGTCTAGGGATGATTTAATATCCATGGGGAGCAACTTTGCTAGAGACTCATTAATAAAAGATTCTATTTTCGTGGTAGACTGCTGAAGCTTATTGCTGTAAAATAACTGCACAATCATTAATTTAAACTTTCCTACCTCTCAGTTCACCTGTGATTTGAAAACAAGGAAAATGATTGTCATAATCATGTCTTGATCTTGCGCAGATATTTTTCGCAGTGAGATGAGAATTTCAAGTAATTTACCACCCACCTTTCCAAGTAGCATCTGAGTGAATTTTAGGGTGACAAAGTTCCACCTTCTAGACCCAGGCAGACTAATAGGGTCCGACCGACCGCCGTGTCAACATACCAAACACCTATGATACATTAACACATTTTCCTACCATTGGCGTCATGGGATGAGTTACGTATAGGCATTTAGTTTGCACACCGCTATCCCGGCCATTGCCGAGTTTCTTGACTTTGTAACTGCTGCCAATCAGTCGAGCAGCTCCTCAGGTGGCCACACGAAGGTGTGTGCGCCTCCTACCAGCCCTCCCACAAAGGAAAGGCCCCTGACAGTACCACGACTCGAACTCTGGTCCCCCACATGGCAGTCAGCCGCTCTCGCCACTGATGTACAGAGGCCAACAGTTACTAAGTACCTCACTCGATGCCGGCCGTGGTGGCCGTGCGGTTCTAGGCGCTCCAGTCCGAAGCCGCGCTGTTGCTACGGTCGCAGGTTCGAATCCTGCCTCAGGCATCGGTGTATGTGATGTCCTTAGGTTAGTTAGGTTTAAGTAGTTCTAAGTTCTAGGGGACTGATGACCACAGCAGTTGAGTCCCATAGTGCTCAGAGCCATTTTGAACCTCATTCGATGTGACCTGAAGTGGGATGGGTTAGTTTACTTACTATTCGACAAGTGTGACTGCTTGTTGACCTTTTGATGAGAATTTATTTCTACGAGTAAAGGAAAAATAAATTTCATTACAGGGGTAAGAGTTCAATTTCTGTTTCATTACAATCTTAAGCGTACAGTTACTTTTCTACACTACACAATGTAAAGGTACAATTACTTTTCTGCAATACAGTTTCCGAAACAAAATTTCTTGTACGAAATACACTGCAGGGAAAAAAATAGCACACATGGAAAGACGACGTCGATTTTGATTCGATGACGGAGTTTCCCACCTGCGGGATAGTAGATGAACTGACGATAGTTTCAACGTCGTTTCCCAACAGCGTATTGGCGTAGCTACCACAGCACCATCAGTGTCTAGCCAGAAGTCTCAGTGTGGTGCAAACGTGTGACACAAGCAGGCACTCATGCCACGTAGATGCACTCTTGCTTCCTGTATCCAGCTGAGTGAGTTTGAAAAGGGGTCATATGGTGGCCTTCCAAGTGGTGTGATGATCATTAAGGAAATCCGTCACACACTTCGGTTGTGGAAGACTTCCTGCATCCTCTTATTCCTCATACCCAACAAACCCCCTTCTGTCGCCTGTTCCTATCGTACCATCTGCCTCGCCTCCAGTAAGGTCTTCGAATCTATCCTCTCCTGTCGTATCCACTAGCACCTCCATCAACACCATCTCCTCCCCCTTACTCAGGGTGGCTTCCGACTCTCCTTCTCCACTGAAGACCTTAACCTCGTCCATCTTCTCTCCCTCCAACTTAACTCCTGTCGCTCCGCCATTTTTGTTTCCCTCGACCTCGCCTATGACCACATATGGCATCCCGATCTCCTCTTTAAACTCCAAACCCACACCCTGCCTATCAATTTTGTCCATCTGGTCGCTTCCTTCCTCTCACGCCATCCTTCCTATGTAACCCTCCACGACACCGACTCCTGTATTTTTTATCCCACTGCTGGCAGCCCCCAGGGCTCTGTCCTCTCCCATCGCCTCTATCTCCTGTACGCCACCAATATGCCCAAGCCACCCCCACCTGTCCACCTCCTCCAAAATGCTGATGACACCACCTTCCTGGCTTACTATCCTACCCTTCAACTATCCCAACACACCCTCCAAACCAACCTTGACCAGTTCATCACTTGGTGTGACCAGTGGTACCTTCATATCAACCGCTCCAAAACCCAGGCAATCATCATAGGCCACACCATTCCACTCCTTCCATCTCCACGATTTCTACTTCACCATTTCTACTTCACCATCCAGCTCACCCCCACCCTGTGATACCTTGGCCTCACCCTCGACTGTCACCTGACCTGGACCGCTCATCTCATACCCATCCAGTAGGAAGCCCATTCCTGCCTCTGCTTCCTGAAACTCATGTGTAGCCAGACATGGAGATTGCATTCTTCCACCATCCTCCACACTTACAAATCACTTATCCATCCTATCCTCTGTTATGCCCCCCCCCCCCCCCCCCCACTTTTATAAGGCCCTCCAATTCCTACAGCACCTCTGTCTTGCCTTCTGTATCCTCCTTCCTTCCCCCATATGACTCATGTATGACCTTATCCCCTTCATCCACTTCCTCCTTTTCCTTATATATCTTTGCATCCTTTACACTGTCTGCAGGCTTGACCCCCCTACCCCCTGGTTTCCTCCTTCCTTTCCCCCCCTGCCCATTCCCACGCCTCTATCCCTTCCTCCCTCCAACTCCACACCCTCCATCGCTATCAGGGCAATTTCCAACACCTCCCCCTCCCAGATGTTGAATTTCACAGTGACATCTACCCTTCTTTCCAACTGTAACCTGGCCTTGTTCCCCCCCCCCCCCAGGGCCCCCCTTTCCCTCTCCTTCTCCCAGAGCGGATTTTCCTCCTTCCCCCCCCCCCCCCTGAATCCCTGCATCCCCTCCTCGACTTTTTCCCTCCACATCCATCCTTCCCTGGCCCTCTTCGGAGCGCCCCCACCTGTCTCCCCCTTCTCCTCCCCTCTCCCTTCCATCTTCCCTTCTCCCCTGACAGATGGTCTCACATTGCTCACTGTCATCAGTATGCTATAACAGTGTTGTGTTTGGTGCTGTTCTCCCGTGATGTCAAGAACTCTTTTTTGTAGTGCAAACTTTCTTTCTTAAATAAGAATTGCCACAAAATACAGCACAACGTTGTTATTGAAGCAACGTTGCCTTACTTTGCAAGAGCACAGCCTTTTTTTTTTTTAGCTATGTTGCCGGCAAAACTAATATTGTTGCCACATGTACTTGCCAACGTGCTATAAACTGAATTCAATAGCTGATACCGCATTTGACTCCGTGAAAGTAGTGATAGTGCTAAACTTTGCGACAAAATTGGTGCATCTATTAACGAAGAACGCGGCTGGATAGTTCGGGTTCCTCGTTAATGGCAATTACGGAAATTAGGACATAACGAATTTATGAGCAGCCATGTCGTGTGAAGTGGCCTACTGTGTATGGCGCTGGATTTCTATTCTGGAGTAGCAGGCATTAGGAATATCGTAATCGTTAATTAGGTCGTTAGTGGTCTTCATCATTCGCATCAAGTGGAAGCTGGTATGTACCCCTCTCCAAAACTGCGGGTTTTGCTCTCCAATAACAACTCAATTTAGTTCGAGTTTTCGATATCGCTACTACACGTTCTTACGGTACGATTTGCAACCTAAGTGGATGGTTCCATCTAAAATTTTTTTTCGACAGTGTCTGTCAGGATAGGATAGTAAACGTGCTTCGTAAACTATCTTCTTGTGATAAAACTTTGCATTAGTTTACTGGAGTAAAGCCCAAACCTTCCTTGACGCCTAATTTAGTAAAGAAAAAAAATCAATTGCAAGAAATGTACAGAAAACAGCTTTACGGCTAGTTTTATAGTGATTCTCCTATAATATAATATACTTTATATTATAAATTAAACAAATGTGCTGTCCTTATAATGTATACAACAGCAACTGAAAATGAATCCTTTCTGTTCATAGACGAAAACTGATTTATGATAACAAAAGTTTCAATAGTTGAGTCCAATTAAAAACAAACGGTCAGTCGTACAGATAAATTCTGTTCTCTGTTCTTGTTTTGAGTTGTATCTACCGAAGTATTTTCATCGCTACATACTGGTAATATTTAAACAACACCCAAGCAGTTTTGTGTGTTGTGTTTGTGTGTGTGTGCGTGTGTGTGTGTGTGTGTGTGTGTGTGTGTGTGTGTGTCATCATTACAGTACAAACTGAGACGCTGAAACTGTAGTGAGATAACAAGGTTCAAACAACCAGACAAATAATAGTCGAGCTGTTTTATAAAACCTAAAACTCATTGCTCTGTTCTCTGCCTATGCGACTGCTCTTAATTAAATTTTCTCGGGCACTGTAAAGTTTTAAAAATTCTCTCCTCCTTTCCACATTCCTCACTTTGTTGAAATAACTCGCTGAAACAACATCTACATTTTTATAACAGAGTTTATCTCGGTTCTGAAACCACAAGTATGACACGGAGGGCCGTAACTAAGAGGGATAATCTATCCATATCATATTACCTGTAATCTAGTGAAACTAGGTTTTTTTAAACAGAAAAACATTGTACGAGGTCCTTCATTAACCGTAATTATATAGTATACAAAGCAGCTTAATGAAGAAACATATCGTCGCAGTACCATGTTTTATACTTTTGTTGTTGGTATTCACAGAAAATCCATTTGAGGTACTGTTCTGTCCATTTTCTGAGCGAGGGCACGGAGTGATGTTTTCTACGTCAAAATACTACAGAACTAGGAAACCAATTTTGCGGACTGTAGTAAGTCGTTTATTTCCTGAAAAGAGCCTTAATAACTGAACAGCATTCTGAACGCTACAGTGATTTTTATCATTTAAAATCTTGTCAACGACGAAGTCATTCGAGACATAGCAGAAGCTCGGGGTGAACAAGGATGGTGACGAAGTAGGTCGTATCTTTTTGAAAAGACTCTCGTCGAATTTGCCTTAATTAACTTAGGAAGTTCAGGGAAATACTAAATCTGGATTGCAGGATGTGGATATGAAACATTTCTCCTTCCATGTCTGCCCCAGGAATTTGATCAATGATACTGATTTTCACTTGATGAATTTGATACATCTTTGGTTGAGACCGCATTTCGTAAATATGATTGTTCAGCTAAGGAGTGAATAATGACACTGGATGTTCAGCAACTGTCAACGAAGCTTGCAGAGTATTTAGTGGTTTTGCTTCCTCGTACGCAATAGTGGGCCGGCGTGATCTATACAGTCTACTGTCAGTGGAAAGTGCCTGCAGCAGACAATGAATAACATCAGACTGAACACAGACTAGTTGCGACAGACGCTAAGCGAAAACTTAGACGCCTTTGCGTAAGCTGTCACCGACTGGTACGCAGAATAATAAAAGTGGTATACCTCTTAAATACGGTGTTTCAAGGCCTAGATAATGACGTGTGAGAGACAACGCATCGCCCGCATCTCGTGGTCGTGCGGTAGCGTTCTCGCTTCCCACGCCCGGGTTCCCGGGTTCGATTCCCGGCGGGGTCAGGGATTTTCTCTGCCTCGTGATGGCTGGGTGTTGTGTGCTGTCCTTAGGTTAGTTAGGTTTAAGTAGTTCTAAGTTCTAGGGGACTTATGACCACAGCAGTTGAGTCCCATAGTGCTCAGAGCCATTTGAACCATAGACAACGCATCATACACATTCAATTCTGTAAAGGATAGTATATTGTTTTTCACCTGTCTTTTATAAGTTCAGTGTACTGGTATTTATTTAGTCCAGCTCCTGCTTCCCCCTCTCTTTGTCGAGTTTCTCCTCCATCCTCTCTCTGTCCACCTCCTCCTGCCCTTCTCTCCCCTCAAGTCCTCCTACCCTCTCTCCCAACCCACCTCATTCTTCACTCTCTCTCACTGTCTGTCACTCCTCTCCATCTCCCCTTCCTCTATCTGTCAAATTCCTCCTCCCACACTCTCTTCTGTCTCTTTCATCCCCCCTATCACTGTCCACCTCCTCTCCTCCTCCTCCCACGCACTTCTCTGTCAATCACTGTCATCGCCGGTTATCATCCTTCAACTATGTGAGGTTGGTATTTCTTTCCAGATAGGAAGTAATACTGTACGTGTACCAGCTTTGGTTAAAAATCGATCGAGGGGTTTAGGAGGAGATTTTGAATTAGTGCGTAAGTGAGATATATTGAACCATACGACTCCAGAGAGGAAGTTGAATTTGTCTGTGGTATTCTGGCTGGTTGACCCTAAGTTCCAAAAACGCGTTAACAATATTATTGACTCGCTGCTTTTCTTATTCTGGTGACCTGATTGACGCACTGAACAGCACAAATAAGAGACAAATTGCATTTCATACTTATAAAAATATTCCAAGCAAAGTAAATACAGGATCTTCTTTACGTCACGTCTTCTCATCCACAACCCACCTCCAGTAGTATTGGGGAATCTTACTTGAAGAATGATAATTGAGAGCGACAGCTTTATTGTAACGCAGCGTCGTTTATTCAAGATGTGCTGCCAATTTCGAATCCAAGAAGCGTCCTCTTCAGACCCCAAGCATAATCTGCCATCAAAGTATGAATCAAAATAACAAAAACCAATGGAGTCTTCAAATGTTGTTCCGTTTCCATTTGAAGACTCTGTTGGTCTTTGTCATTGTGGCTTGTATGTTGATGGCATCATTATTCACTCCTTAGCTGAACAATCATATTTACGAAATGCGGTCTCTACCAAAGATGTATCAAATTCATCAAGTGAAAATCAGTATCATTGATCAAATTCCTGGGGCAGACATGGAAGGAGAAATGTTTCATATCCACATCCTGCAATCCAGATTTAGTATTTCCCTGAACTTCCTAAGTTAATTAAGGCAAATTCGACGAGAGTCTTTTCAAAAAGATACGACCTACTTCGTCACCATCCTTGTTCACCCCGAGCTTCTGCTATGGGGCCTCAAGATGACGCTTCTTGGCGTGAAAACTGGTAGCAATGTTTTCAATAAACGATGTTGGATTACAGTACAGCTTTTGGTGTCAGTTATTATTATTCAGGTACATCATGTCTGGCTGCTGTCCCTCGATGGGACTAATAAATTTGCTTGTAACTGCTCCATGTGTTTCTGAGCCGTGCTTCACTGTCACCCCTTTTCATTCCCTCACCTACGGCATGTAGGTGATTTTTAACGTCACACTTCTTCTCTCCAGATAATAAGTAAACAGTAAATCTCCGATTATTCAAATAATCCAACTTGTGTGCATAAAAATGATTCAAACTTCTCAATAATTTACAAAGGAGATAAGGCATTAAGTATTTGATATTAACCATGTAAACGAGGAAAAGTTAAGCAAGCCTTTAAATTGTATTTAAAGTTTGCTGGAAGCACCCAAGTGCTCCCATTATCAAACACTGGACATGTATATTCTGGTAATTTGCACTCCATTTCAACCAAAAGCTAGTTTTCCATACAGTTCAATGTTTATGACATCATATCTCCGTAAGTATGCGTCAACAGTGATATAATTTTTCAAGTATATTAATTGATCTAAATAGATATTGCCTGCAAAATTTATTGCGAATAGAGTCAGTAGTAATGAAGTAACAAATTAAAACTTCACGCTTGATGGAGCGGTTTTACAGCATGGACAGCAGAAATGTAATGAAGGATGAACATTTTTCCTCCTGTTTTGTGGGGAAGTCAAATAAATGAAATAAAATTCATGCCACAGCCAGAACTTGAACCTGGGTCTTCTTGCTTACTTTTTTTTCTTTCTTTCATTTTTTTCGTTGTTGGTCGTTGTGTTTAGTCGCTGCCGACGTCACATTACATCCGTTAAAGTTCGTTTGTTGATCTTTCCACTCAGTTTTTTATTACAGAGGCCAACCAGCTCTCTGACCAAACACGTTGAGCTACCGTGCCGGCTGTTTGCTAAACATGTGGGCTAGCCATTACACTACCACAGCAGCATAGGTATCACACCTGCACTGACTGCCTTAGTCCAATGCCCTCTTCATCACAAACTTCAGTTCATGCCCTAGCTATGCCGCTGTGGTGGTGCAATGGCTAGCATAGCTGCTTACTAAGTAAGCAGACCCAGGTTCAAGTGTCAGCCATGGCACGAATGTTAATTCATTTCTTTGGCTTCCATCATTATCGCAGATAAAGTTGAGACTCAAATATCTCAAGGAAAATTTAATTATGTGGGTTTCATAATGGTTTGAAATTATGTGTAAAATTCGTTGCAAGACGCTAAGTGCTCTCATTTTAAAATGTAAGATGAATACAATTTGCAGCCTAGCGATGGCTGCCAAAGACCTTTCCACAGTGGCAATACTGGTTCCGACTACATCACAGATATTAAGTACCGTTGGGCTTGGCTAGCACTTTGATGGGTGACCGTCCAGGTATGCTGAACGCTGTTGGTAATAAGGGTGCGTGGCAGCACACCCTTGTGAATCCATTTGAGGAGCAACTTGATTGAAAAGTAGCAGCTGTGGTCACAAAAACTGACTACGGCCAGGAGAGTGGTGTACTGACCACAGGGCCCTCCATATATGCTTCCAGTGACAACTATCGTCCGAGGATGACACGTGACACGGTGGTCAGCCGGCACTGTTGCATCTTCCAAGACCTGTTCACATGGAGTTCATTTTATTACTTAAGTGCAGTGCATTACACTCCTTTTTCACACGCAACCCTACCTCTGTGCAGATACCAAGTGATTTGTGTACCAAGTTTGGTTAAAATCGATACAGTAGTTTAGGAGAAGATGCTGAACATGCTTACATCCTCTTGTGTTATATGTAAAGATCTATATAACAATGCAAGTTGGACATTGTATGACATTAACCACATAGTACTGTTGCATTTTATCGACGCCTATGAGACAATAGCTATCTGCGTCCTGTGGTAGGTGGCAGTGGAAGGCGTGATGGCAAAATATATGAGTTATAATACGGTTATATGGTTATAATACGGTGTGTCCGTAAATTACGTATAAAATTTTTTCTTTAAAATGATTCTCGATAATAACAACTGGTTTTGAACATGCGACAAGCTACTCGTACATTTCCTTTCCTCGTTCATAAAAGTCAATGTGGCCACACCTAGTGGAATCGACAAAGCCCAGTCGCTGTTCAATTTCTCTCCATGTAGGCTCCAACAAATCCATGGTGACATGTTCAAATGCCTTTCGAATGCGTGTCTTCCTGTCGTGTAAGTTTATAACCTCGGTTCGGTACACTTTATTCTTTACAGAACGCCATATTAACAAGTCCAGTAGTGATCATGGCTGCCACCGAATCGTACTATCCCGAAATTTTCATCCAGAAATTGACGGATATTAGAGGCCTGTGAGATGATGTTAAAATCCCGCTTGGTTGTGATGTCAGGTTGAATACGTTCATGTTGTGACACAGCAAAATCTTCTACCATATCCAGGCAAACGTCACTGGAGACTACATTCTCGCTGCAAAAGGATGACAAACAATACACCTATGTATAACTGAGCACCACTTGCGACCATACGAACTTTAAAGGTTCAGTTTTCCGTACACATGAGAAGTTAACTCACTGGGGAAACAAATCTTTTCCAAAAAGTCATTCTCCGTTTCAAAATTGGCTAGCATATCTACTGCAAAATGATTTATCTGAGGTTTGTCCATCAGCATTAGTGCCTGAAGCAACTGGGTATTGTATTCATAAGGACGTAACCATTTACACAAGACTTTGTATGTTGTTGATAATGGTATTTCCAACTCTCAAGACGTACACACTGTCACACTGTCGGGCTTCTTGGAGACTTCTTCTGTTCCTTGACCACATTATCACGTCAGACAGATGGGCGACCAGCTCCTTGTTTATGGGGAACAAAACTTGTTTCCGTAAATGGTGCATAGCAAGATTTAAAATTCGGGATGATGGCTCCATTCATACTGTGTCCAAAAGTATCATCGCACTTCGTCTCTATGATCCAGGTCGCACAGGATTTTCAGTCAAATCTGCAGCACATGCAATACAAAATTAATAAAAAGCTTGAGTATCTCGTCACATGTTAGAAACTAGTTGCTACAGTCTTATTTGGCATAGTTTCAAAGTCACTGAAGTCTAAATTTCTAAAAATAATTTGTGGACACACTATTGTATTTCACCAATAAGACTCACATTCTATTGGCTTTTGATATGTATAGGGAGGATACTGTAAAAGAATAATCTATATCTGGAAAGGGAAATGCTAAGTTTGTGAATGGAAATGGAAAGATAACATGGATTTCTAGTCATATGAGTGCAGGGTAATATCATTAACAGCAGAAAATGGTATAACAGGAGTAGGATTCTTATCAATAGGAAGGTAGAGCAGAGAGTGAGTTAGTGTGAGAAGTTCAGTTTTGGGTTGTTCTCATCAGAATCGACAGCAAACAAAGACCGACAACTGTTCAGGTATACATATCAACGTCGCAAGCAGAAGATGATGAGATACAGAAGGAATATAAATATACTGAACGAGTAATTTAGTAACGTAAAGAGAGATGAAAGTCTAATAGTAAAGGGGGATTGGAACTTGGTTGTAGGGGAAGGAGTAGAAGAAAGAGTTATGGGAGAATATGGGCTTCGTAGCTGGAATGATAGAGGAGAAAGACTAATTAAGTTCTACCATAGATTTCAGCTAATAGTAGCGAATACTTTGTTCAGGAATGGAAAGAGGGTATACTTTGAAAAGATATATCTCGAAAAGGTCAAAAGATACGGGAAGATTACAGTTAGATTACCTCATGATCAGGCAGAGATCCCGAAATCAGATACTGGATTATAAGGTGTGCCCAGACATATACTCAGATCACAATTTAGTACTGACGATGAAGAGTTGGCTGAAGAGACTAGTCAGGAAAAATCTTTGAGCAGGGAAGCGGGATACGGAGGTACTAGGGAATGAAGTTGTCTGAGACTGTGGATACTGCAACAACTAAGAGCTCAGCAGATACTTCAGTTGAAGAGCAATGGACATCTCCAAGAATCTACTTAAGATTGACTGAAACGCTATCTGTCATCTCGATAAAGGTTTGTATAAAGGAATTGTCAAAGAAACACCTCCTTCGTACGTAAGAGCGGCAGATGGCCCTTTTTAAGCCATAATCAAACAGTGGCAGAGGTTACTAACTACCGAAATGATGGTACAAGGAACGCAATTACTGCACATTTATTTCACAGGAACCTGCACACATGGAGAAATACTAAACATAACGAACGTCTTCGTTCAAAAATAGTGCAATGTGCATAACACACATATGACTCGCCTGCAGGGTACTGGGCAACACAATATAAAATAGGTGTTATTCCCAGAGATCGCAACTGAACCTACTTTAAAGGATGTGCCAGGAATAATTGCTTTGGTACATGGAGAGATGGTATTCAGACATTCATTGGAGTGAGCAAGTGGCTGACCTACCCAGTGGCGCCTGTAAACGTTAAGTGAGGAGGTGTCCATTCTCTGAGGAACACAGCCGGCGGGTGTGGCCGTGCGGTACTAGGCGCTTCAGTCTGGAATCGCGTGACCGCTACGGTCGCAGGTTCGAATCCTGCCTCGGGCATGGATGTGTGTGATGTCCTTAGGTTAGTCAGGTTTAAGTAGCTCTAAGTTCTAGGGGACTGATGACCACAGATGTTAAGTCCCATAGTGCTCAGAGCCATTTTGAACCAATCTGAGGAACACAAATGTCGCTCTGCCTAGGAGGCACATAATTACAATGAGTATCCTATCGTGCCAGAGCGTTACATCAGACGAGAAATACTGTTATTTCAATCAAATTTGACTTGCTTATTCTTACCACCTTAAAGGGTGTATCTGATTACACATGAATGTTGTTGTTGCTGTTGTGGTCTTCAGTCCTGAGACTGGTTTAATGCAGCTCTCCATGCTACTCTATCCTGTGCAAGCTTATTCATCTCCCAGTACCTACTGCAACCTACATCCTTCTGAATCTGCTTAGTGTATTGATCTCTTGGTCTCCCTCTACGATTTTTACCCTCCACGCTGCCCTCCAATGCTAAATTTGTGATCCCTTGATGCCTCAAAACATGTCGTACCAACTGATCCCTTCTTCTAGTCAAGTTGTGCCACAAACTTCTCTTCTCCCCAATCCTATTCAATACCTCCTCATTAGTTACGTGATCTACCCACCTAATCTTCAGCATTCTTCTGTAGCACCACATTTCGAAAGCTTCTATTCTCTACTTGTCCAAACTGGTTATCGTCCATGTTTCACTTCCATACATGGCTACACTCCATACAAATACTTTCAGAAACGACTTCCTGACACTTAAATCTATACTCGATGTTAACAAATTTCTCTTCTTCAGAAACGATTTCCTTGCCATTGCCAGTCTACATTTTATATCTTCTCTACTTCGATCATCATCAGTTATTTTACTCCCTAAATAGCAAAACTCCTTTACTACTTTCAGTGTCTCATTTCCTAATCTAATCCCCTCAGCATCACCAGATTTAATTTGACTACATTCCATTATCCTCGTTTTGCTTTTGTTGATGTTCATCTTATATCCTCCTTTCAAGACACTGTCCATTCCGTTCAATTGCTCTTCGAAGTCCTTTGCTGTCTCTGACAGAATTACAATGTCATCGGCGAACCTCAAAGTTTTTATTTCTTCTCCATGGATTTTAATACCTACTCCGAATTTTTCTTTTGTTTCCTTTACTGCTTGCTCAATATACAGATTGAATAACATCGGGGAGAGGCTACAACCCTGTCTCACTCCTTTCCCAACCACTGCTTCCCTTTCATGCCCCTCGACTCTTATAACTGCCATCTGGTTTCTGTACAAATTGTAAATAGCCTTTCGCTCCCTGTATTTTATCCCTGCCACCTTCAGAATTTGAAAGGGGGTATTCCAATTAACGTTGTCAAAAGCTTTCTCTAAGTCTACAAATGCTAGAAACGTAGGTTTGCCTTTTCTTAATCTTTCTTCTAAGATAAGTCGTAAGGTTAGTATTGCCTCACGTGTTCCAACATTTCTACGGAATCCAAACTGATCTTCCCTGAGGTCCGCTTCTACCAATTTTTCCATTCGTCTGTAAATAATTCGCGTTGAATGAATGTTAGTACTCGTAAAAAAGGGAGCTAGGTGCTAGGATAATTGTAATTTCTTCTGCTCTGCTCATGCTTGCCTTCAAACAACTGGCGGTAAAATATTCTAAACGACTTTTCACCATATCAGGGGGGTCTCACCCAAGTGCAAGCAGTGAAACATATACCAGCATCGTCGTGTGTTTTCTTTATTATTTTTCTCTTTGTTATCCGTTATCGGACTGAATTTCAATCTTAGCTTGCTTAGAAAAGAAGCAAGGAGTGTGGGCCACATCTTCAATTGATTACAATGCAAACCTGAAGAATACAATGACACTCTTCTTTCTGAGAGGCTGATAACACTCGCAAAGAAGTAGGAAGAGGCTAAAACAAATGAACGATCAATAAAGGAGGAGAGATATGAGAGTGATCTGACTGATTCATCTGAGGGAAGCTAAATGGAAAAATGATGACGATATCAAGTCTTTCGAGTATATGTAAGTATCAACAGCAGTATTAAGTGGTAGAATGAGAGACGTATCCGTTGTGAATTGGAATGTAGGACACAGAGTGAATTAATAGTAACAGTTCAATCGTAGGGTTATTCTTATCTGCCGGCCTCTGTGGCCGAGCGGTTCTAGGCGCTTCAGTTCGGAACCACGCTACTGCTACGCTCGCAGGTTCGAATCTTGCCTCGAGCATGGATGTGTATGATGTCCTTAGGTTAGTTAGGTTTAAGTAGTTCTAATTCTAGGGGACTGATGACCTCAGATGTTAAGTCCCATAGTGCTTAGAGCCATTTGAACCATTCGTTCTTATCAGAATCGAAAGCAAACCAACACCAACAACAATAGATGGTTTATACATGTTGGCGTCACAAGGTAAAGATGAAGAGTAAAAGTGTGAGAGGATACTGAGCAAGTAATTCAGTACGTAAAAGGGGATAAAAGTCTAATTATCACGGTTTGCTTTAACTCTGTTCAATAAGTGCAATTTGAGGAGGTATACTTGGAAAAACTCTGGAGGCACGGTAGAATTTCAGCTGGGTTACATCACTGTCAGGCAGTGATTCCACAATCAGAAGCCGGCCGGTGTGGCCGTGCGGTTCTAAGCGCGTCAGTTTGGAACCGCGTGACCGCTACGGTCGCAGGTTCGAATCCTGCCTCGGGCATGGATGTGTGTGCTGTCCTTAGGTTAGTTAGGTTTAAGTAGTTCTAAGTTCTAGGGGACTGATGACCTCAGTAGTTAAGTCCCATAGTGCTCAGAGCCATTTGAACCATTTGAACCACAATCAGAAATCGGCTTTTAAGGCATACCCATGGAACATTATAGAACCAGATCACAATTTACTAATGACGAACAGCAGACTGAGCTTCAGGAGAATCGTCCAGAAGAATCAGTGTGGGAAGAAGAGGGATACTGAAGTACTGAAGAATGATGAAGTACTTACGAAGCTCTCTAAGGCTGTATAAACTGCGATAAGGAATATCACAGTAGACAGGTCAGTTGAAGAGGAATGGATATCTGTAAAAAGGTCTATGACGGAAGTTGGACATACAAATACAGGATCAAGGACTGTAACAGCGATGAAACCTAGAGTAACAATAGAAATACATCACTCGATCTATGAAAGAGGGAAGTACAAAAATACTCAGGGAAAGACAGAAATACAGCAATGTAAGTCACTAGGAATGAAATAAAACAGAAGAAAACAAGCATGTCGGAATGACTACAGGAAAAATGAGAAGAAATCGAAAAAGAAATGGTTTTAGGAAGGGCACGTCAGCGTATTGTAAAACATTTTTGATATTTTGCTGTCGAAATAATTAGCATTGGACGTTAGGTTTATGACAAACAAGTTCCTAAACAAGTGCCTGTTGACACGTGCCCTACCGAAACTACTAGTATTTCTGAATTTCATACCCCACCAAAACAATAAGATGATGAAAGAGCTCTATTCAAGAATACACAGTTCAAACGTGCAGTGAATTTGTTGTTCCTTAGAATGTTCCTACATTGCCTAATCACCGTTCACACAACAGTTCCAATCACACGTATTTTATAACACATTCTTATTTAGTCATTGCTCTTAATAACCGAAATGGTAGCCATACTATTAATTATCCCTTAATGAGAGATGAAATTATGACTCTGAGCACTATGGGACTTAACTTCTGAGGTCATCAGTCCCCTAGAACTTACAACTACTTAAACCTAACTAACCTAAGGACATCACACACATCCATGCCCGAGACAGGATTCGAACCTGCGACCGAGGCGGTCGCACTGCTCCAGACTGTACCGCCTAGAACCGCTCGGCCACTCCGGCCGGCAGATGAAATTAAGACTGATCTACACTTAACATGTTCCTACGCCACATTACGCACCTCGCACCCACTCGCTACCTGGTTGGTAGGCTAGCTCGGACATGACTCACTCACTAACGTGCGCCAGAATCTGCGGGTGCCAAAACCTCGCCCTGCTCGTGATATAGGAAGCATCCCGCGTTGTCTGTGCTGCTTCAGCCTAGTTAAGATAAGTAAGAAGGATTCAATACGACAGAAGTGATACCCGTAACCTTACAATATAGAAACGTCTTCGCTGAAATTAAAAGGAAACGAATTTTACAAGAATTTCACTATTAAAGGTGGATGACAGAGCGGATAGGTGGGTGGAGAACACTAAAGGCATTTATGACGGGGAAAACAGTCTCGGACGACTAGAAAAAATTGCAATGGATATGGAAGACATAGCAGCTCCAGTGTTAGAATCAAAGTTTAATACAGTGTTTAATGGCTTCAATGTCGGTGGGACATTAATTACTTGCGATCGGATAGAGCGAAACGCATAGGTAACATGCTTTCTGCTATTTAAAAATCATTGCTGAGAATGGTAACCAATGGTTATTCAAGCTGGTGTGAGAATCCATGGGACTCGAGATATATCTCCCAATTTCAGAAAAATATCATCCAAGCGTTTTGAAGATAAAAAATGACAGGTAAAGTACGAGAACTGACGCAAAGTCAGCTTAACGTCTCACAGATGGTCGTCATGATAAGAACAGTACACAGTAGAACCGAAAAGAAAAATGAAAATCAGTTACAGTATGATCAGTTTGGCTTTTGGAAAGATAAGGGAAACATAGAGCCAATTCTGCAATTGCGACTGTTAATGGATTCAAGACTTAAGAAAAAGCAAGACAAGCTCATAAGATTATTCGACCTAGAAAAAGTGCCCGACAATGTAAAATGGAACAAGATGTTCGAAATTTTCAGAAAAAGAAATGCAAGCTCTAGGGAAGACAGGTCACTGTAATTGCAAATTTTAAGTGTACGAAGAACGAAGAAGGGTAGATGAGAATGGAAGATCTAGAACGAAGTGCTCGGATTAGATAGGATGTAAGACAGGGATGTAATCTTTCCAATCTACTGTTCAGTCTATAAGTCGGTGAAGCGATGGTGGAAATAAAATAAATATTCAAGACTGGGAATAAAATCGAGTGAATGATACCAATGAAAAGATTCTCTGGTGCCGTTGCTGTCTTCACTGAAAGTGAAGAGGACCTGCAGAACCTGTTCAGTGTCAAATGAGCAAGCACTATCAACTGAGAGTAAACTGAAGAAAAGCGAAAGTAAAGAGCAGTGATGGAAATGAGAGTACATGTGGGGCTAGCTGTGGGATCCTGCCTACTCGTGTAGTATAGGGTGCCTAGGAAGCTGCTTTCTCGGGTAGCTAAGCAACAGTTCAAGGAAATCAAATTAATGGAGTTTATTACAGTAATTCAATTGACAATACTTAACTTATATGTGCACAAGATGGCGTCACAAGCAACTGGCGACATGCAGTTCCTTAGAAATATACAATTTCCATGCAATCTAATCACACTGCTCTCGTTAATATCACTGCACTCTTCTTCTAGTGCAGTTCTTCTAGTGCGGCCGCGGCTGGGCGGCGCGTCGCTTTTATTCTCTTCGTGTAGATGTCACTCCTGTCGTGGTGACGTCATAGTCAGCGTGCTATTGGCTGACGTCGTCTCACAGCCCTCTCTGCTGTATCGTTCTTAATCTTCGCTGCGGCGCTTGTCGTTACGCCGGAGCACTAGCAATAAACGTAACATCAAAACTGGGGACTACGAAGTAGACTGAAGGAAGTCTATCATGTAACACATGACGAACGAAACACAAGGAACATAGGTAGCAGACTGACACAGGCAAAAGGGGCTTTCCTTGCCATAAGAACTCTGTTACTATCAATCCTTAGCCTTAATTTGAGAAAGAAATTTCTGAGAAAGTAGCTCTGGAGGACAGCATTGCAGGGAAGTGAACCATGGATTGTTGGAAACAGAAAAGGAGAGAACCAAAGTGACAGAGATGCGGTACTGTAGAAGGATGATCAGAATTTGGTGGAATTATAAGACATGAAATGATTCTCCGTAAATCTGGTGAGGAAGGGAAAATGTGGAAAACCTTGACAAGAAGAAGCGACAGGGTGACAAATCACGTGATAAGATATCAAGGAATAACTTGGTACTACAGTTTTTATTTACAGGTACGTATGCAGTTGAAGACCTTAAAAGAATTCTTGTAGACTTGAAAGAGTTGAATGCTCATTGTTGCAAAAGTATTATGTGGCTCAAGTCAGACAGTAATTTTATATGAAAATTAAGTATTTACAACTTTCGTAAGTTTGTTGGTATGCGTTCTCAGAATCTTATTGTCGTCACACGCACGCACTTCATGACTGACTAGTTAAAAAAGGAAGATTTTCGTCAACAAAAAAAAATTCCAAGTTACTTCTGTTACCAAAAATCAATTAGTCCGATACTTCAAAATATTGCTGACTTATATTGTACATGTTATTCGCATTTATAGATAGCAAGTATCCCAACTTGGATCTAATCTGCTCCTCGCTTTACTCTAAGAACGAGGGACCGTCAATCAGCTGCTGAGAGCCAAATACCCCTGTGTGCATTCGTTTCTTCAAGATAACGTGTGCGCTTTTGTACAGAAGCCCTGATTTTGCACCTGTTTTTAGTAGATAGGTACAAGAGGAACGAAATCGCCAGCATGATGGGAAACATCTGAGTTTTTCTGATGTCTGGAATGCTAAACCACTGGGATGGTGAAGACTGATATCCAGTAATCAACTTTTATCGGTCAAACTTGAAAAGCTTAAAATAACGTTGGCAGATTTCATATCCAACAATTGTAAATGAATAAATGGTCTTGTAGTTATTTGGTATTTCCAGGACTGTGCCATTTCAAAGCACAATGTACTCGTATTCGAACTGAGTGTAACTGCTGAAAACAAAGGCCTGTAGTGTTATGGAAAAAAAATAATTTTGTTTTACATCTTCATCGTGTTGCAGATGTAACATAAAAAGTGGAAATAGTCCTGTCCTTTAAATATCGTCGGTAAATTCTTATTACAAAAACTGAAAATCGTACAGTAATACTGAATTTTTGAACCTTATCGCGGTACTCGGGATTGGGAGTTTTGTTAATTTCTATATATGCAACGATTAATCAAAAAATAAATACTGAATACTGCAATATTATTTAATTTCTACTGCGATACTATTTACTCTATTAAATATTGTGAGCTAGCATGAGACTCTGAAATAACCCAATACTACGATAACATACGTACGGACATCGGCTGTTCCGAAGTACGCACGAAATAATATTTTATACACAGCGTGCGACTCACCGCCTTCTAACAGATAGTTCGCGTGACCGATGCGATTATGGAGAGAAAATATGTGTGCTTTTACGCAGACTGTAAAGATTAATTTGGTTCTCATGGGTACTGGCCATATATGTACCAACTTTCACAAAGAAACAGATATATTTTATGCTTATTGAACGGAATATTTTTCTGTAGTTACTATTCGTTATGTGCAAGTCAAAAACTGAGGAGAATCTCATCTGCCGTTAAGCGGCCAATCTTAAACATACTGAACACATTCAGAACGAAAACATTAATGAATGGAATTTGTCTTTACTTTACTAGCTTTGAAACTATTAAAAGATCAAAAGAGAGAAATCTCCCGCATTTACATTTAATATTACAGACTGAACTTCTAACTAAAAAATAACGTCAGCGTAATTGTCAACCAAATGCTGCAAGGGAAAGAGAGCTCCCCGCAACACTAAGTTCTGAAATACAGTTATTAATTACAATTAATGGTGGCTATTATGTGAGGTGCTAACTACTTCAATAATCAACACTTACTAATAAAAATTTGACATATATTCTAATAACTTACAGACAGACTTACATTAAATATCAGACGTGGTACAACGGCGGCCTTCCGCTAGACGAAAAAAACAAGTTAGGGAAAAAAGTCTAACTCAAAAAAATTAGCTCGTTTCTTCTCCATCTACGTTACACAGATACTATATTCAAAAGGCTATTTATTAAACGCATCGCTGTTGCGAGCTTTAGAGATAATAGACTACACTTTTTAATATTTGATATTCATCCCGCACACGGCCGTAGTCTTTCATATTTTTTAACACACAAAAAAACCCTTTTCATTTTTCTCTAAATGTCAATTTATGTGACGTTCCGTCACAACCTCCTTTACTGGTGTAGCTTTCAGATGACAATTTTGCACCAGAAGAATGAATTCCTTCATCGGTTTTTGCATTACCTAATGTGTTACTCTGAAGTTGTCAGATGGTCGACATATATACCCTTTGAAATACACAACAGTCTCAGTTGGTACTATGTATAACGACTGTTTCTAGTTACTGGCCGTTCATAAATAGAAATTCGACCATCCACTGATGTCATTTTCCTGAAATTCGTAGAAAATTGTACAAGACCTAGGACAAATAATATGAAGACCGAACTAATATGCAGTAGGGCTATATTTTTCACCTAAAACAGGATTAAACCCCTACAGTGTTCGATGTATGTACTGATACCTTTACTAGTAAAGAAATTAATTAAATTCTTTCAAAGATGCTGCAGGAAATTAATAAGCCAAGAGATCTCCTAATGGTATTTTAACTAAATTAATCTTGAAGATTATTAAGGGTGTGACTTACGAGATTTTCTTTTTGATAGATTAAATTCCCTTGCTAGAACGTTGAATGCGCTACTGAATGAACATGGTCACTCAGCATCGTCTTACAGATGTTTCCCACAAGCTACCCTTCCAGAGTAACCATGGAACACACCTTAGACTGAATGGACATCGAACCTGTGGCCTTTGGATTTCAGGTGTACCATTACCAACTGCGACGTCCTTCAGTTGACGTTTAATAAACATTGTGATGACTGTTTCCTCCATAACGGCATCTTCCGACGCACATGATTTGGTCAGACGGTCTCTTTAAAGCTGCCCTGCAGGCACCTACTTACCGCTGTTGGCACGCTTACCATTCTGCCACGCAGTGGTTTACATGTTTCGCTAATCACACTGTCACGGACAGTCTTACACAACGTCCGCTTTTTCCCACCAACAAGTGAGTGCCTCACGAAACTAAGCCTATTAGTATTTAGTTAATGCTACAGCCCACCAATTATTTATTTATCGTGTAGCGTTATTACAAACCGCATTAATGAACATAATCTAAGAATAACATTCATAAATAAACATCGAGGTTCAAAAATATAGTTAACTGAACCATCCGTCTTATTAAGAACGTTTTCAAACTGTTCCGTGTAGGCTCTTAGTGAACATGTCTGCACTGTGTGCTAGATTGTCTGTCGTTCTTCTCAACAGTCGCACTTCAGAAATGAGTTTGATCTTCGTTTGTAGAATGAGTTCGCATGCTTGCTGCAGTTGGTTTTAATTCGGTTTATAGTGATCATCGATTTTCGTGAGAGGTCTAAACCAGTCAAAATTTTCAGAGATGCATCGCAATTTTTTGAGATACGAAGTTTTAGTATGTTCCCAAGCTTTCCTCTTGTATTGTAGAAAACTAAAAGGTTATTTTCCAGTCATATACACTCCTGGAAATTGAAATAAGAACACCGTGAATTCATTGTCCCAGGAAGGGGAAACTTTATTGACACATTCCTGGGGTCAGATACATCACATGATCACACTGACAGAACCACAGGCACATAGACACAGGCAACAGAGCATGCACAATGTCGGCACTAGTACAGTGTATATCCACCTTTCGCAGCAATGCAGGCTGCTATTCTCCCATGGAGACGATCATAGAGATGCTGGCTGTAGTCCTGTGGAACGGCTTGCCATGCCATTTCCACCTGGCGCCTCAGTTGGACCAGCGTTCGTGCTGGACGTGCAGACCGCGTGATACGACGCTTCATCCAGTCCCAAACATGCTCAATGGGGGACAGATCCGGAGATCTTGCTGGCCAGGGTAGTTGACTTACACCTTCTAGAGCACGTTGGGTGGCACGGGATACATGCGGACGTGCATTGTCCTGTTGGAACAGCAAGTTCCCTTGCCGGTCTAGGAATGGTAGAACGATGGGTTTGATGACAGTTTGGATGTACCGTGCACTATTCAGTGTCCCCTCGACGATCACCAGTGGTGTACGGCCAGTGTAGGAGATCGCTCCCCACACCATGATGCCGGGTGTTGGCCCTGTGTGCCTCGGTCGTATGCAGTCCTGATTGTGGCGCTCACCTGCACGGCGCCAAACACGCGTACGACCATCATTGGCACCAAGGCAGAAGCGACTCTCATCGCTGAAGATGACACGTCTCCATTCGTCCCTCCATTCACGCCTGTCGCGACACCACTGGAGGCGGGCTGCACGACGTTGGGGCATGCGCGGAAGACGGCCTAACGGTGTGCGGGACCGTATCCCAGCTTCATGGAGACGGTTGCGAATGGTCCTCGCCGATACCCCAGGAGCAACAGTGTCCCTAATTTGCTGGGAAGTGGTGGTGCGGTCCCCTACGGCACTGCGTAGGATCCTACGGTCTTGGCGTGCATCCGTGCGTCGCTGCGGTCCGGTCCCAGGTCGACGGGCACGTGCACCTTCCGCCGACCACTGGCGACAACATCGATGTACTGTGGAGACCTCACGCCCCACGTGTTGAGCAATTTGGCGGTACGTCCACCCGGCCTCCCGCATGCCCACTATACGCCCTCGCTCAAAGTCCGTCAACTGCACATACGGTTCACGTCCACGCTGTCGCGGCATGCTACCAGTGTTAAAGACTGCGATGGAGCTCCGTATGCCACGGCAAACTGGCTGACACTGACGGTGGCGGTGCACAAATGCTGCGCAGCTAGCGCCATTCGACGGCCAACACCGCGGTTCCTGGTGTGTCCGCTGTGCCGTGCGTGTGATCATTGCTTGTACAGCCCTCTCGCAGTGTCCGGAGCAAGTATGGTGGGTCTGACACACCGGTGTCAATGTGTAGTTTCTGCAAATGGTGGTTTTCTATAGCAGAGTCGGTTAATATTTATGTAATCAAAGAATGAATGAAAATGAAGTTGTTGATTGTTTTCAGTTTTTCTAAATTCTCTAACACTATGAAGCTCTTGTTGTCTTCGTCATTATGGAGGAGGTATATGACATAGAACTGGCAACCAGAAGAGGGGAGTAATCTTAATCTTGCCCGAAATCATTCGCGTTGTGCGATTTAGCTCGACGTCTACTTCCTTGATATAGGGGCTGTTAAACCAGATGGAACAGAAGTATTCTGCTAATGAATAAACCAGAATGAAAGCTCTTGCTCGTTACGTAGATGCTGAAGAGCGCCATGTGGGGCAGCATAGTTTTTGTACCATATTATTCCCTATATGGCACATTGTCGTTCCGCTGATCCGCCCAGGAAGAATAACTTGATATAACGGGCCTAAGAAATTATTTTGATCTAGCGATTTACTTATTGTGAAGTGTTGGAAATCGTTCAGGAATGGAAATTAAAGTGTATCCATGTTTACGTTGTCCACTTTTGTTCTTCTTTCGAATCAATTTGATCACCCCCACTCCACATTACACCTTCATCTTAGATACTCCTTGCCAATTCGCCTCAATCCTATTAATTCGTACGGTCGTTTCCGCTGGGCTGTTAACTTCTCTTCTCGCTGCTGTTCACCAAATCTATCTCGTCATATAATAACCCTTTCCGCATCCTGAATTTCTCAGCTTTCCAGAAAAACTCCCGCAGATTGATTGCCTCGAAATTTCTATAGTCAATTTTCGAGAAATTAATTAAAACAGCTTGCTTACCACCAGTCTAAATGAGACATTAAGGCCGTCTCTGAATAAAACTGTCTAGATAGCTAAATAAAATTTCTTGTCTTAGAACAACGTTTAGGTTATTTTCGTCATCAAATATTTGCATTTATGATGAAAGGTACATAAAGATTGACAGGCGTTTCTTATACAATAATAAAGTTACAAAACATATTTAAAAAGTTTCTTCCATCTATCTGAGTTAGCTACCGTATATTAATCTTTCCTTCAACAACCAAGTATTCACTAGTCAGGTTCAAATGAAGTGGGAATGAGTCAGTATTAGGGAGAGGATTATTAGTTCCTGCATTGGCACGGAACTGTGGGACGCCTCCGTGAAACCTTGAGGCCACTATGGAATTACAACTATTTTAATCTATTTCTGGCACAGAGGACAAATCTGTTTGCATGATTACTTCAACGAATGAAGTTTTTTTTTTTTTTGCAGAATGTAGTGAGGAACCGGAAGCGATACGTCAGCATATCGGGTGCACCGATTCGCGTTTAATTCAAATGCCAATCATGCTCAAACTAACCTGACAAATATCAGAAAATTTCATATCGTTGTTTGTAGGTGAAGGTCTTGCTCAGTGTTGTTCCTTCGTCGGAAAATTTATGGCTTTCGCCGCTCCAGTTAAGAGATTATCATTGCGATAGCTTTGAGTTCCATAGAAAGTTTAATCTCGCTGTCGTGGAAGTGATTGGCCTCAATGGCCGAACTTCCTGCTATCTAGAAATTCCTCTACAGGCTACCTCTTCGTAAATTGCGGTCAGATCCTTCTTCAGATATCAGCCAATTCAGATAAATAAACGCTGCCCTGAACTGAACAAGTTTGATATGAATCGTGCTTCACATCTGTTGGATGTGGAGTGAGTCGTTTATCAAACCTGAAGCGGTTTCCATACACTCAGGGAATATTCCAATGTATGCTTTACAAGCGCTCCGTTTTAATGGTAAACTACAACTTTCTGACCCTTCTCACTAACCATTGTCTCTTGAAACACGAGCGATGCTGCGGTACAGTGGCTTGTGTGCCTCTCCGATACAGTTATCCGTACTCTAGGTGCAACCACATCGGAACGGATTCTGCCGCGCTGGGTAGCCGCGTAGTCTGGGCCCCTTGCCATGGTTCGCGGGGATCTTCTCAACGGAGGTTCGAGTCCTCCCTCGGGCATGGATGTGTCTGTTGTCCTTAGCGGAAGTTAGTTTGTTAGATTAAGTGTGTGTAAGCCTAGGGACCGATGACATTAGTAGTTTGGTCCCATAGGAACTTACCTCCACCACCACCACGGATTGTGTTGGGTGGCCGGACAACAAAGTTATAGCTCAAGAAGAGCAGCAGCCTATCCCGTAGTTTCAGGTGCAATAGTATATTAACTGATCTGAAACTGTAACGAGCTGCTGACAACAAGGAGAAAATGCAGCCACTATTACTCCAGAGGACAATATTTCGGAGTTAAAATAGTTCCCCAATCATCGATTATAAGATTAAATAGGCGAAAAGTGTTCTAAAATGACATTATCTGGTAAAATAACATACGTAGTGTTTCTTGTTGCTGCCACAAGAGGCAGCATTTTATGCAACAAAGTTATGTTGTTACGTTAGCGACATTGTTGCGCCAGAAATGTCTTGGGCGTTTGCTTAGACAGGCGTTATGTGATGAATCAGTACACATCTGTTTTTAGAAATTGTGACAATTGTTCTTCTTACGCGTACGACATCTGGACCATTTTATTTATAATACATTTCGCATAAAAGGTGAGTAAACAGTTCCTTTACAAATATTTCATCACATTTCTGAGTTTGTAGATTCATATGTTTATGAATAGTGTCGGAATGCTCTAACTGCAGGTAAAATGACATTCGATGTATGGGGGTAGCTACTGAACAGCAGCGTGCCTCAAAAGTGTTTGGTGTTCCGCAACCTGCTTTAAGGAGCTCCGGAAAGGCTCAAAACCATGAAAAGTTCAATTTTTACTTTTTTGCGTTTTCTGAATCTGCAGACTATTACCTTTTAATAGATATATAATTTATTCAATTCCGAAGACTACAACTATTTTTAAATTTTTTTTTGAAATGTGTTCTACATGGGCGTGACCCACTGTGACGCTGTTAAACTGCTGTCAAATGGTGTTCATCATGTACATTTTAGTCTGCCTCATGCAATAATGGAGGTGATAAAACCTATTTTCAGAGACTTAGCAGCACCTGCACTGTTGAAAAAGTGTATTCACGGAAAAACTCAAAACCCCAATGAAAGTGTAAATAGTGTTATATGGTCGAGAATCCCCAAGACTGTATTTGTTGGAATAGAAACACTTCACTTTGGTGTGTATGATGCTGTTGCGACTTTCAATGATGGCAACATTGTAAGGTGCAAGGTATTTAGAAATATGGGAATGAAGATAGGTTCTAACATGGTACGAGCGATGCTTGCTTTAGACAAGGAACGCCTTCGGGCTGCAGACAGGGCTGTAAAGAGTCTAGAAATACAAGCAAGAGTAAACAGGAGGAGGAACAAGAGGAAGCTGGAGGAAGAGTTTGCAGAGGATGATCCATCCTATGGACCTGGAATGCACTAAAAAGTTAATCCAATCTTCGTCGCTCGATTCCCAAAACTTTTATTTTCTCATACTAATTACATGTTTCCTAAGGATCTTCCAAACATATTTGTTTCAAACTTTCAGTAAATGTTACACAGTACCTTCTGCATAATTTAACACAGACTTTTTCCAAAAAACTGTATATTTTTGAATATATAAATAAAAAATTGCAAAAAAATGTTGTGAATTTTCATTACAATTGAAAAAAAAACCATCTTTAATAACTGAACTAAAATTTTGTAAAATCCCTGTGTTAAGTTGTAGCCCATATTCCAATAAATAATCTGCAAAAAGTTCAACTTCCTACCTCAAATGCTTTGTGAGGAAAGATGTAATTTGTAAGTGTTATTTTAACATTGCAAGTATAGGGCGTTCCGGAGCCCCTTAAGGAGAGTACAAGACAAGAACAAGCAAATTGTTGGACATATAAATTAAGGAAGCAGAACCTTAAAGACCTTGAATTCAGGCTATTTCGACTTAGATTCAGTGATGTAATGAAACTGTTTCTAACAAAAAGTTTCTAAAAAACGGAAACTGGGGAGTTCACAAACTCTGACCAGCAGTACATTTGTTTCAGAGGTAAAAGGGAAAGTCATCAAGGAAAGGATGTTGGAACGCCGGCTAAAAAGAAACTTTGTTTTGATGGGCCTGCTGGAGATGAACAAGATATGACTTTTTTTGAGATGATATTGCAGTGACTTATTTAGCCCCCCTAAACCAAAATAGCCGGCCGGAGTGGCCGAGCGGTTCTAGGCGCTCCAGTCTGGAACCGCGCGACCGCTACGGTCGCAATCTCGAATCCTGCCTCGGGAATGGATGTGTGTGATGTCCTTAGGTTAGTTAGGTTTAAGTAGTTCTAAGTTCTAGGGGACTGATGCCCTCAGAAGTTAAGTCCCATAGTGCTCAGAGCCGTTTGAACGTAAACCGAAATAGACTTGACTCAGGTGTCTTAAGTGCTCAGTGTGGGCTCACAGTGAATATACTGGGGTTCCAAAGAGGAAAAAGATGTTTACATGTGAAGTTTGATTTACCAGCAAGTCAAGACTGTTCACATTGTGCGGTTTGGTTCTCGTTGTTGGCTGTTGGGACATTCCTGCGAGCAACAACGTGTGTGCTCGAGTTAGCGAAGGTGTAGCCACCGTCCGGTTGAGTCTAACTCTATTTGGTTATTTGCGATTGAAGTACACCGGCGGAATTTTCTGCCCAGTGGCCGTTAACGTTTCGGTTACCTGCCCTGGTCGCTGACGTGAGTTTAGGCAGTGCCCTTTCCTCACCGTGTTGTCGCTGTCCGGCACGGTGTGTAGTTCGACAGCTTAATGTATGCTTGGTTGGGGGCGTCCATGCCTTTTACGTTTGCACTGAACTCCCGGTTGTGTGCTGGTCGAGCGGAGCGCAAGTTACCTTGTCTGTGGGTCCGTTGACTGTCTGTTGGTTGGGTTGCCGTCGGATCGAGAATGATTGGGCCGACTGCCTGTCTCACGTAAGTGACCCCCGAAACTTCTGAGCGCCGTTAGCTGTGCTGCCTTTCTTATTTTCTGTTGTGTGTGTTTGTATGACTCATAGCTGATGGTTTTGAATTAAAGTTGAATTAAAGTGGTGTCTTAAGTCATGGGCCTTCAGCCGTTCCTTGCTTGTCAAGTGTTAGACTGTTTGGGGCCTTCAGCCTAATTTAAGATATGGCTTTGTTGTTTAAATTTATTTTACCTTGAGTTTTAAGTCATGGAGCCTTCAGCAATTTTTAAATTAAGGATCTTTGTCTTTCGAGCATCAGACTGTTTGGGGCCTTCAGCCTAATTGAAGGTAAGGCCTTCTGCCTTGTGTTTTTTTATTTAATTTTACCTTGGATCTTAAAATCATTGGCCTTCAGCCGTCCTTAAATTAAGGTTGTTTTCAAGTGTTAGACTGTTGGGACTTGAGAATTTAGAACGTATTCTAGTATACGTAATGTTAACAAAGAGTTGCTCTTGTGACGATAAACTGTTGACGTAACACCTGACGTCTGACGCTATTTGCCAATAAACTGTAGTTCTTTGAGTCGGATACTTTGTTCCGGGTGATCAAAAAGTCAGTATAAATTCGAAAACTTAATAAACAATGGAATAATGTAGATAGATAGGTAAAAATTGACACACATGCTTGGACTGACATGGGGTTTTATTAGAACAAAAAAAAGTATTGTTGGACTTTGAAAGATCTCTTGTGTGCGTCGTTTGGTGATGATCGTGTGCTCAGCCACCACTTTCGTCATGCTTGGCCTCCCAGGTCCCCAGACCTCAGTCCGTGCGATTATTGGCTTTGGGGTTACCTGAAGTCGCAAGTGTGTCGTGATCAACCGACATCTCTAGCGATGCTGAAAGACAACGTCCGACGCCAATGCCTCACCATAACTCCGGACATGCTTTACAGTGCTGTTCACAATATTATTCCTCGACTACAGCTATTGTTGAGGAATGATGGAGCTTTTCCTCTAAAGAACATCATCTTTGCTTTGTCTTACTTTGTTATGTTAATTATTGGTATTCTGATCAGATGAAGCGCCATCTATCGGACATTTTTTGAACGTTTGTATTTTTTGGTTCTATTAAAACCCCATGTCATTCCAAGCATGTGTGTCGATTTGTACATCTCCATTATTCTGTGATTTATTCAGTTTTCTAATGTATACTGACTTTTTGATCACCCGGTATATGTTTTTCAAGGACTTTGGGAGCGAAAGGCTATTTACAATTTGTACAGAAACCAGATGGCAGTTATAAGAGTCGAGGGGCATGAAAGGGAAGCTGTGGTTGGGAAAGGATTGAGACAGGGTTGTAGCCTCTCCCCGATGTTATTCAATCTGTATATTGAGCAAGCAGTAAAGGAAACAAAAGAAAAATTCGGAGTAGGTATTAAAATTCATGGAGAAGAAATAAAAACTTTGAGGTTCGCCGATGACATTGTAATTCTGTCAGAGACAGCAAAGGACTTGGAAGAGCAATTGAACGGAATGGACAGTGTCTTGAAAGGAGGATATAAGATGAACATCAACAAAAGCAAAACGAGGATAATGGAATGTAGTCAAATTAAATCGGGTGATGCTGAGGGGATTAGATTAGGAAATGAGACACTGAAAGTAGTAAAGGAGTTTTGCTATTTAGGGAGTAAAATAACTGATGATGGTCGAAGTTGAGAGGATATAAAATGTAGACTGGCAATGGCAAGGAAATCGTTTCTGAAGAAGAGAAATTTGTTAACATCGAGTATAGATTTAAGTGTCAGGAAGTCGTTCCTGAAAGTATTTGTATGGAGTGTAGCCATGTATGGAAGTGAAACATGGACGATAACCAGTTTGGACAAGAAGAGAATAGAAGCTTTCGAAATGTGGTGCTACAGAAGAATGCTGAAGATAAGGTGGGTAGATCACGTAACTAATGAGGAGGTATTGAATAGGATTGGGGAGAATAGAAGTTTGTGGCACAACTTGACTAGAAGAAGGGATCGGTTGGTAGGACATGTTTTGAGGCATCAAGGGATCACAAATTTAGCATTGGAGGGCAGCGTGGAGGGTAAAAATCGTAGAGGGAGACCAAGAGATCAATACACTAGGCAGATTCAGAAGGATGTAGGTTGCAGTAGGTTCTGGGAGATGAAGAAGCTTGCACAGGATAGAGTAGCATGGAGAGCTGCATCAAACCAGTCTCAGGACTGAAGACCACAACAACAACATATCCAGTTACGAAAATTATGTCAGACAACAAGTCATGCCTGGTAAACCACCTGTTATTACTCCAAGAATACTAATTAAAAGGTACAGCGACATAACAACGATAACGTATGGATGTCAAACCCATCTGACGTACTGTATGTAACTAATGTTATAACAATGTTTCCTCATTAATATTTACCTATAATATTAGAAATATTCTGTCAGAATTATGTACAATTTACTTACAGTTAACTTGATGATGGATATTTGCCGAAATAGGTCAGCTGTAGCGAATACAACGATTTTACTTAGCGGCGTATTTGGAAACGTAATTACATGATGTCCCTAAAACACAGTGAAATGTTTATTTCGGTAAGTGCATCAGACCATGTATCATTCAGACAACTCTCTTTCGTAGCACCAGGATCCCGTTCAAGTGCACATCAGCAGCACGGTCCCACAGCTCTGTCTCACCACTTTTAAATGGAAAATTGTCCCCAACTGGGTGTGGTCCCTAAGGACAAACCGACATCAGAATCTAAATCAGTTGTAGTTGCCACACACTTCCCTATTGCAAACACATTGCGCTCAATACATTAACAGTAACCATAATTAGAACAAAGCTTGTCTTATAGTACACAAAAAACCTTTAAGATATCTTCAACCACTTACATTAATTTATACCATGTCCATAGACCCGTAATTAATTCAATATGACTGAGAAATAAATCCACATACTTCATCACTTACATAGAAACTCTTTTATCTATCTTTTCATCACACCCAAGTTTGGAATTCAACAGACAGTAACGTTTTAAGGCTTCTTTGGCCAACTTTTCATAATTTAAAAACAATATTCATAAAAGTATACTTCGTAAAGTATGACTGACTTCATTAGCTCAGGTAAAGGTCCTGAGTTCCACAAACATCAATATTTTTTAAGGTTTACTGTGGCAACTTTTCATTAAATGAAACACTATTCACAAAACCGTTATTAAGATGCATATGGCTGACATAACCAACCCAGTATAGACAGTAATGTTTTACGGCTTCCTTGACCAACTTTTCATAATTCAAACATAATATTCATAAAAGCATGGTCGCAAAATATGACAAACATAACTATACCAGTTAAAAGTTCCGAGTTCAACAAATACCAAAATTTTAAGGTTTACTCGGACAACTTTTCATTCACTAATACAACGTTCATAAAATCCTGATTCATAAAATATGACTAACATGAGTAACTCACATCAATGTTCTGAGCTCAACGAGCCCCAAAATTTTAAAAGTTTACTCGGCCAACTTCATATTAATTAGAACAATACTACTTTCATATACCAGGTTCGTATGATTTCATTATCTGACTATAACGACAAGATCTTCCCAAGAAAAACTTAACAGGGGCCGCTTCTACATGATAATTAGTGATGAACGCGAGCATACCAAAAGATTTTAACCAATACAAAAATTCCACCAGACGTGAAAAGAAATAAAAAGTAACAGCATAACCCGAGAGGGGGGTGGGGGGGGGGGCTTAAATATCACTCTGCCACTGTGGTAGTCTGATCCCAGTTTGCTCGTGTCAACCACTGCCAGTTATCTGCAACATAAACCACATCAGCGGCAGACAACATTCTGAGGCATGAGATACACAGACCTAACTGCACAACTAGTTATCAATATCTTTCAGTGATATATTCCACAAATGAAACCAACAGAATTAACCTCCTTGACTTACTTGGGCAGTCACGGCTCTTAAAATTTGGTTAGCCAATTCCTTAAAACCACCACTAAAATAATGGCATAAAAGTTAGAATAGCAAGAATAATCTCGATGCACATATAAAGGCCATACTAAGATAATGACAAAACAGGTTGAATGGGAAAAATATTTCAGCGCAGATTGGAACGCCAAACACAGACTTAAGCACTACTTAGTTCTGGGCTTCACAACATACGTGCTCGCCGAGGAAGCTGTGAGCAGCAAGGCAGGAGCACGGAGCAGCAGCGCGAGCACGCTACCCCCACTACCGGACCAGAGCGGAGAGTGGGGAGAGTCACGTGGGGCACACAACAGCTGCCGCCAGTCAATGTAAATCTGCGGTCACCTGTAGGGATATCACTCACGAATTATTACTGCGACAAATGAAACAAATGAAAGAGAATGTACACGTGCCACATAATTTTATTAGCTTAGTGTATGCCTCTACATTCATATTAATTTGTGAACTGTTACACAATAAAAGGTGTCACTGAAGTGTGGGATTCTCGGTTATCTTGTACTTTTTGCCCTTTACAATTGTGTCTATGTTCGGAGTAATTGTTCTTGTGCATTGTAGGCGCAGCGTGCAGTTTAAATTTCGATCAGACAATGCGTTTCTCAGGTGCGTCTTGTTACATTTCATTGCAGAGAACAGTTGTTCACAAACATACGTGGAACCGAACATTGATATTATTGTAGCCGCCAGTTTGTGCAAACGAGGATATCTATCCTGAGGGAAGTGTCTGTAGAATTCCAAAATGTTTTTCTTGTTCTGAAATTTGTCTCTGTATTCTCTGTCACACTGCAGGTCAGTAATTTCTAGTTGCAGCTCAGGACGAATTTCTTCAATATTCGCTGAATATGGAGAGGAGAACAGATCAAAATCACTGTCTAGTGCTGTCAGATCTTGAAAGCGTTGATCAAATTCTTCCTTAAGAGCAACTAAACTATGTGAATAACGTTCACAGTCTTTGTGAACATCTTGCATGGATGATAATTTAGGAAAATGAGCTAGATTTCCTGTTTCCAGCTGACTCGCCCAAAGTGTCAATTTCATTTTAAAAGCTCGTATTCGATCTATGAAATGAGTAATTAGCAGATCTTTACCTTGTAGTGAAATGTTCAAAGCATTCAGATGGCTAGTTAAATCTGCTAAGAACGCGAAATCACATTTCCATGAAGGCTCTTTCAATTCAGGAACACACATGTTATTTATTTCCATGCACGTATTTATCTCATCTAATAGGCAAAAAAATCGATTTAATAATTCGCCACGACTAAGCCAGCGGATCTCGCTGTAATAAGGCAGGCTACCATACTGGCTTTCTACATCCTCAAGAAAGCTTTTAAATTGCCTGTGTTGTAGCCCATGCTTCCTTATATAATTGGTTGTACGAACAACAACACTCATCACATTTTTTAGAGTGATACTCTTTGCACATAAGTATTCCTGGTGGATCACACAATGAACGCCCCTTAATTCATTCGGCACGGTCAGTTTTTGCATTTTCTCCTTCAACAGCGCAACGAAACCTGATTTTTTCCCTGTCCTCGGTGGTGCACCGTCTGTAGACACTGAAACTAAAGAACTCCACGACAATCCTATAGTTTCAACACTTTCTTCAACACTACTTAAAATATCACCGCCGGTTGTAGTGTTCTTCATAGCTACTACATCGAGGAGCTCTTCCCTCAGCTGAAGATCTCTGTTAACACCTCTAATAAATATGGCAAGCTGCGCTGTTTCGGTGATATCAACGCTTTCGTCCAGAGCTAGAGAATACGCTATAAAATCTTTACAGATATTTGCAAGCTGGCTCTGGACGTCGTCTGCCATGTCCTGTATGCGACGCATAATGGTCATGTTAGATAATGGCACAATCCGAAACTGTTCAACTTGAGATGGACACAAATGTTCCGCTGCAACTACCAAACATTCTTTTATTAAATCACCACCAGTGAAGGGGCGCAGGGATTTTGCAAAAAGCAAAGCAATTTTGTAACTCATTCTGAGAGCTGCTACAGTTTTTTCTTCGTCGTCCAGATCTTCTTCGGATAGTTTCCTTTTAAGTTTAATAACTTCCTGTGCATGATCTGGTCCATCACATTTTCCACTTCCGTAGTCTTTCGCGTGGTACGACATATAAAGTCGCTGCAAATTAAATTTCCTAAAAGAATTCAGCGTTTTGTGACATACTAAACATTTTGAAACACCATCTTTTTCTGTAAACAGATACAATTCCTCCCAATGGGGTTTGGACTGCTAAAGCATGGTTCAAAAAATGGTTCAAATGGCTCTGAGCACTATGGGACTTAACATCTGAGGTCATCAGTCCCCTAGAACTTAGAACTACTTAAACCTAACTAACCTAAGGAATCACACACATCCATGCCCGAGGCAGGATTCGAACCTGCGACCGTAGCAGTCGCGCGGTTTTGGACTGCGCGCCTAGAACCGCGAGACCACCGCGGCCGGCAAAGCATGGTTGGGGTTACACAACGGCGACTTGACATGATTCTTAACCAGCGAAGTGACTGTTAGAGCTGATCGTAGTACTTTAAACGTTACACAGTCGGCGCGAATTCAATAGGCACGCTGCGGCCCTATTCAAACGTGCGCGCGCATTTCCCCTCCCTCCCTGCTCCTCCACCTTGTACCTGCTCGCGAGCACGTGCCTGAGCAGACGCGAGAACTCGCGCTCAAAACCGGCCACTTGCTAAGCCCTGACTTAGTTAAACGTCTAGCTACGTGTTTAGCCATGCTTCGTGTCTGTTTGGTGGGCATCGTTACACTTCCTTAACTGCCGTCAAGGTATCAAGTGACGACACCAAATTCTGAGATAAGTTACTGGAACAATCCCAAATGGTTTTTAGTACACTGGAATATTTAGTTAATACTAGAATCTTTGGTTAATATGTACACCACCCACCGAAGTAACTTGAGGACTCCAATTAATTCGGCCTGTGTAACTTGTAACAAACTCGACGGAACTTGTACTTCCAACCTCGAGGAAATTCCCATCACCATGGACAGAAGATCTGCATTGTAACGGTTAAACTCGCAATAGCGGCTGGCCATACCGACTCGGCCTCTCGCCGTGCTGCATACAAACACAGTCCCACGTCACTCCACCAGCCACCAGCAGAGCGCGCGCACTGCAGTCAAAATCCCCCCCCCGGCAAGGATGTGAAGAAGGCAAATAAGTATCGAAGCCGACTCAACGATGAAAAGACAATCGATGGGAACTTCCGCCAGTAACGCACCAGCTCATCTACCACAATGTTTTCAGCATTTTCAGACAGCACTTTCCGTGTCGTAGTTCTGAACAACAACACTGGGCAGGTAACTTTCATTCAAAATGTCTCCCCTGAGCAGGAATATGCATAATGAATGTACGAGTGCTGGTTGTAGGCCCACGGTTGCCAACATGTGGAAGTTTGGGTCTCACCATGAGCCCTGCTCGGATAGCCTAAAGCCAAAGCGACTGTTTCCGATAAGTGGGGAATCCGAGTTCGAGTCCTGGTCTGGCACACTGTCGTCAATCCATTACACAATTGATGTTTGTCCTTATTAGCAACTGCGAATATATTTCATGTATTTCATAACGGCTGCAGTCGCCGCAGTGCCCGTTCATTCTGATCAACACAGACGCCGCAATATCGTAAAATTTCCAGATATTCACTTTCAGTATCTAACTGTTCATAACTAACATCCATTACAGTGGATCTTTGTAGCATTTATATATTTATTTCTCTGTATAGATATAGGATGAATCACCTAAAGCTTCCATCGCAAATATTGCGGAAATGGAAAGTGATATAGATGTGCGGTTTTCACAAAAAAAATGGTTCAAAGGGCTCTGAGCACTATGGGACTTAACTACTGAGGTCATCAGTCCCCTAGAACTTAGAACTACTTAAACCTAACTAACCTAAGGACATCACACACAGCCATGCCCGAGGCAGGATTCGAACCTGCGACCGTAGCGGTCACGCGGTTCCAAACTGACGCGCTTAGAACCGCACGGCCACACCGGCCGGCGCGGTTTTCACAGGATGGATTGGTAGTCAGGGGTTGGTGTCGTTATTCAATCAACAGATTGTAATAACACTTGGAAAGTGTATTTTTGGTACGGGCATACGCTTTTTAGAAGAAACAATGCCTATTGACATTAACAAACTCGAATTAGAATGTCAATGGTGTTCTACAGGATTGTAGTGCGAGCCGTTTATGAGATACCGTATTTTGTAAAGTTCCCACGCCGACTCTATTGCAATACCTGTGGTAAGACATACTAAAGAATAACACAAGTGCATACACTAGTTGTATGGACTCTGAACAGTGACGAGACAATTGACCACAACATGTTGTGTTCAGAATGACCACCGGCAGCAGTAAATCACACTTCCAGTCTTGTATGGAACAACTGCTGCACACCTGCTAACATTCCTGCGATCAGGCTGCAGTAATACGTCGTTACCTACCATCGGGTGTAATTGGTATGTCCTTGTAGATAGTGTCTTCCAGCTTTCTCCACAGAAAAAAGTCTACAGGCACCAAATCCGGGGAATGAGCTTCTGCTCCCAATCCAACGATTTGGAAACAATTCGTGCACATGCTGCAGCACTTCGCGTGCTAGGGGTTGGACAGCCATAATGTTGGTTCCACAGGTTCCTCCTAGTCTGCAGAGGAACGTCTTATAGCATCCATGGAAGACGGTGTGTTAGGAGGCATCGATAATTGTGCTCGTTCAATGTTCCGTCTACGAAAAACGACCCTATCCTACACCACACGCGTCCACCCCATGGACGCTGACATTCCACCTGACGAACCAACGGGGATTGTCAACAAACCAATATTGCGTATCTCGGCGGTTTGCCTGGTCATGGTTGGTAAATGTGGCTTCATCACTATCCAAGATACGAGACACATCTGCAGTATCTTGTCCTAATGACCATATACAGAAGTTAACACGATTCTCATAATCGTTTCCATGCAGCTCTTGATGGAGAGAAATGTGATAGGTATGGAATCTATGTTGTTGAAGAACGCGTAGGACATTTGTCTGTCTCATGCCACTTCCTCGTGCGATTGCGCGGGAGCTAATGTGCGGATCAGCTGCAGCAGTAGCAGCAAGAGTATTAATTTCTCTCTATTCTGTCGTCCATTGTGAGACACCCTACTAAACCCGCAGGACAGGGCAAGTAGTAGGAATCGTGGAAGGGGGCCAGAATGAGGGGCTCTCAGTTACCCTCCAAACATAACATTTTATTTAGTTGTCCAAACATTACAGCACAACTTCTAAGCTTGACTGTGGACTGAAAGCGTCTTTAATTCCAAACGGGCTGAAGGCCCATGAATTAAATACAACTGCTTTAATTTTTTTTAGAGGTAGAAGGCTCTAGGCTTTAACCTAAAATAGCATTTAAGCCCAAGCGATTTAAGACTTGACTAGTCACATAGATTAACTTTTAAAAGCGGCTGAAGGGACATAAATCTAAAACAACATAACTACAATAACCTTTCAAGGCCCAAACTTTCTCGCATTCGGGAGGACGACGGTTCAATTCCGCGTCCGGCCATCCTGATTTAGGTTTTCCGTGATTTCCCTAAATCACTCTAGGCAAATGCCGGGATGGTTCCTCTGAAAGGGCACGGCCGACTTCCTTCCCCATCCTTCCCTAATCCGATGAGACCGATGACCACGCTGTCTGGTCTCCTTCCCCAAAATCAACCAACCCAAACTTTATGACCAATAAGAAACCTTAATTCAAAAGGGCTTTTTATTTAAAAAAGAACTGCAACCAATTTTTCAAGGCAGAAGGCCAAAAGTTTTAACCTTAAATAGTATTTAAGCGCAAGTGATGTAAGACTTGATACGTAAGAATCCAAAATTTTAGAGCAGCTTAAGGCTCATCATACTACTATGATTCAACAGGCAAAAAGCCCACAGATTTATCTTCCAAGAGGCAATATTTGATAAGTAAGATCCTTAAAAATTAAAGCGGCTGAAGGCCGATGCTTTAAAAAAATACAATAAATTTTCAACAGGCAGAAGGTATCTTCAGACAAAGAAAGACTTGCCCAATTTAGAAAAACTTACTTTTAAAACGGCTGAAGGCCTTTAATTTTAATAGCACAATTACAAGCATACAAATTCCCACCATCGGCTATGAGCCATTAAAAATACACAATTAAACGCTAATAAGAAGGTACTACAGGCAACGGCACTCAGAAGTTTCCAGGGGGCTCGGTCTGCCCTTGAAATCTTAACGTTCGCTTAGGTGGGACAATACGCAAGGAAGAATCAATATGCAAAGAAGTGGGATACGGAAGTACTAAGGAATGACGAGATACGTTTGAAGTTCTCTAACGCTATAGATACAGCAATAAGGAATAACGCAGTAGGCAGTACAGTTGAAGAGCAATGGACATCGCTAAAAAGGGCCATCACAGAAGTTGGGAAGGAAAACATAGGTACAAAGAAGGTAGCTGCGAAGAAACCATGGGTAACAGGAGAAATACTTCAGTTGATTGATGAAAGGAGGAAGTACAAACATGTTCCGGGAAAATCAGGAATACAGAAATACAAGTCGCTCAGGAATGAAATAAATAGGAAGTGCAGGGAAGCTAAGACGAAATGGCTGCAGGAAAAATGGGAAGACATCGAAAAAGATATGATTGTCGGAAGGACAGACTCAGCATACAGGAAAGTCAAAACAACCTTTGGTGACATTAAAAGCAACGGTGGTAACATTAAGAGTGCAACGGGAATTCCACTGTTAAATGCAGAGGAGAGAGCAGATAGGTGGAAAGAATACATTGAAAGCCTCTATGAGGGTGAAGATTTGTCTGATGTGATAGAAGAAGAAACAGGAGTCGATTTAGAAGAGATGGGGGATCCAGTATTAGAATCGGAATTTAAAAGAGCTTTGGAGGACTTACGGTCAAATAAGGTAGAAGGGATAGATAACATTCCATCAGAATTTCTAAAATCATTGGGGGAAGTGGCAACAAAACGACTATTCACGTTGGTGTGTAGGATATATGAGTCTGGAGATATACCATCTGACTTTCGGAAAAGCATCATCCACACAATTCCGAAGACGGCAAGAGCTGACAAGTGCCAGAATCATCGCACAATCAGCTTAACAGCTCATGCATCGAAGCTGCTTACAAGAATAATATACAGAAGAATGGAAAACAAAATTGAGAATGCGCTAGGTGACGATCAGTTTGGCTTTAGGAAAAATAAAGGGACAAGAGAGGCAATTCTGACGTTACGGCTAATAATGGAAGCAAGGCTAAAGAAAAAGCAAGACACTTTCATAGGATTTGTCGACCTGGAAAAACGTTCGACAATATAAAATGGTGCGAGCTGTTCGAGATTCTGAAAAAAGTAGGGGTAAGCTATAGGGAGAGACGGGTCATATACAATATGTACAACAACCAAGAGGGACTAATAAGAGTGGACGATCAAGAACGAAGTGCTCGTATTAAGAAGGGTGTAAGACAAGGCTGTAGCCTTTCGCCCCTACTCTTCAATCTGTACATCGAGGAAGCAATGATGGAAATAAAAGAAAGGTTCAGGAGTGGAATTAAAATACAAGGTGAAAGGATATCAATGATACGATTCGCTGATGACATTGCTATCCTGAGTGAAAGTGAAGAAGAATTAAATGATCTGCTGAACGGAATGAACAGTCTAATGAGTACACAGTATGGTTTGAGAGTAAATCGGAGAAAGACGAAGGTAATGAGAAGTAGTAGAAATGAGAACAGCCAGAAACTTAACATCAGGATTGATGGTCACGAAGTCAATGAAGTTAAGGAATTCTGCTACCTAGGCAGTAAAATAACCAATGACGGACGGAGCAAGGAGGACATCAAAAGCAGACTCGCTATGGCAAAAAAGGCATTTCTGGCCAAGAGAAGTCTACTAATATCAAATACCGGCCTTAATTTGAGGAAGAAATTTATGAGGATGTACGTCTGGAGTACAGCATTGTATGGTAGTGAAACATGGACTGTGGGAAAACCGGAACAGAAGAGAATCGAAGCATTTGAGATGTGGTGCTACAGGCGAATGTTGAAAATTAGGTGGACTGATAAGGTAAGGAATGAGGAGGTTCTATGCACAATCAGAGAGGAAAGGAATATGTGGAAAACACTGATAAGGAGAAGGGACAGGATGATAGGACATGTGCTAAGACATGAGGGAATGACTTCCATGGTACTAGAGGGAGCTGTAGAGGGCAAAAACTGTCGAGGAAGACAGAGATTGGAATACGTCAAGCAAATAATTGAGGACGTAGGTTGCAAGTGCTACTCTGAGATGAAGAGGTTAGCACAGGAAAGGAATTCGTGGCGGGCTGCATCAAACCAGTCAGTAGACTGATGACAAAAAAAAAAAAAAAAAAAAAAAAAAGGTGAGACAAGAAGTCGGCCCAACTATATTCTATCCGCCGGCAACAGAACCAAGAGACAGTCAGGGACCCACCTAGAAGACGACTTGCTAACCACCGACCAGTATACAAGAATTCCAAAGCAAAAACGTTACATACATAGCCGCCCAAAACCAAAAATACAGTAAGCTGTCAAAAACTACATACCATGTTGGACAGCGACAACAGGTGAGGAAAGGACACTGCCTGAATTTACTTCAGCGACCAGGACAGGTTACCGGAACACTAACGGCCACAAGGCATAAAATTCCGCTGATGCACTTGAATTTCAAACCGAATAAATATAGTTAATTCCACCACACGGTGGCTAATCTTCACCAACACTCGCTGTTGCTCCCAAGAATACCACCAACAGTGATCCACCAACCAAGGGGACAACGTGAGGAGACGTGGCTTCGGTAATTAAATCACCACTCAACTTTCATGTCCTGGGTCAGTGAGCCACGAACCTCGTAGCACTCGGAGCGCTCCCAACACTGCATAGAGACCGCCAGCAGGCCTAGCCGACTGCGCCCCACAGAGACTTGCTTACTGATCCGCTCCACCCGACCGACTCAACAGCCAACCCATAAGCGATCGGAGAGCCAATTTACGTAGTCCAGTAGGACGACCGACCGACGATCCACGAAGACCGTCCCTGGTTCAAGTGATGCGTGGCGGCAATGGCCGGGCGAGCCATGGACATCCAGGCCTCACTGCAGCTCCAACCCGACTCACCTAGTGCCGCGCTGCAACTCCACGACTGGCAGGTCCGAACTGCCCTCTTTTTTTTTACTTTATTGTTATTTGAACACCTGAACAATCAGGTAGGCTGGCAGCGGCATGCTACGCCGCTCTTCAGCCATAGAGTTGACAATCACAGTACAAGAATGGAGAATGAAAATGAACAGAGTGACGGGCAAAAAATAGTGGTCACAGACACACAAAAAACACGGAGCCGTTCACACTCGACGAGAAAGACACTGAAAACACGTTAACACGGCGCACATAACACTGATGAATCCGATGGCACAAGTGAACGGAGAAGCGTGATGGTGGACACTAAAAACACTAAACGACGTCACACACACGAGACACAGATGGCGTTGATCTCCGGCGCGCGAAAGTCCACGTAGCGTGTGCGAGTCCGGGGACCTGCCAAGAGGGGAAGAAGGGTGAGGGCGGGTGGAGAGGGTGGAGAGGGGAGAACAGAGATGCCAATGGCTGAGGAGAGGGGAGGAGGAGTAGAAGGACAGGGGAGCGGAGGCCCGGGGGAGAAGTGGGGAGAAGGGGGGGAGGGATGGAGGGTGCCCAAAGGAACAGTTACAAGAAGAGGGAGGGAGGATCAAGGTAGGAGGGGTAGATGGAGGGGAGAAGGACAGCATCAGGGAGGGGGAGCTGGCGGAAGCCACCTTGGGAGAGGGTAAGGAGGGTGGAGAGATGGAGACTGGGTGGGACGTGGGAATACAGGCGCGGCAGTGGGCGGGGTGGGAGAGGACCGGGGAGACGAGCGGGTTAGGAGGATCGAGTTTACGGGAGGTGTACAGGATCCGTATCCTTTCAAGGAAAAGGAGGAGGTGGGGGAAGGTGATGAGATCGTGCAGGATCCGCGTAGGGGAGGGGAGACGGATGTGATAGGCGAGGCGGAGAGCATGGCGTTCAAGGATTTGGAGGGATTTATAAAAGGTAGGGGGGGCGGAGATCCAAGCCGGATGGGCATAACAAAGGATAGGGCGGATGAGGGATTTATAGGTGTGGAGGATGGCGGAGGGGTCCAGACCCCACGTACAGCCAGAGAGGAGCTTGAGGAGACTGAGTCGGGAGCGTGCCTTGGCTTGGATTGTCCGGAGGTGGGGAGTCCAGGAGAGGCGACGGTCGAGGGTGACGCCAAGGTACTTAAGGGTGGGAGTGAGGGCGATAGGACGGCCATAGATGGTGAGATAGAAATCAAGGAGGCGGAAGGAAGGGGTGGTTTTGCCTACAATGATCGCCTGGATTTGGAGGGATTGACCTTGAGCAACCACTGGTTGCACCAAGCGGTGAACCGGTCAAGATGGGATTGGAGAAGGTGTTGGGAGCGCTGGAGGGTGGGGGCAAGGGCAAGGAAGGCGGTGTCATCGGCAAACTGGAGAAGGTGGACGGGGGCTGACGGCGGCGGCATGTCCGCCGTGTACAAAAAGTACAGAAGGGGGGAGAGGACGGAGCCTTGGGGCACACCGGCAGAGGGGGAAAAGGTGTAGGAATCTGTGTTATGGATGGTGACATAGGAAGGACAGCGGGAGAGAAAGGAGCCGATCAGATGGACGTAGTTAATGGGAAGGGCGAAGGTTTGGAGCTTGAAGAGGAGACCGGAATGGCATACGCGGTCATAGGCACGTTCGAGTTCCAGGGAGAGGAAGATTGCGGAGCGACGGGAATTAAGCTGTTCGGAAAGGAGATGAGTGAGGTGAAGTAGAAGGTCGTCGGAAGAGAAGGACGGCCGAAAGCCACACTGGGTAACGGGAAGGAGGCGGTGCTGGCGGAGATGCTGGTGGATGCGTCGGGTGAGGATAGATTCCAGGACCTTGCTGAAGACCGACCGAACTGCCCTCCTGGCACGTTCCAATTTATCCCACAACAGACGACAACTGGGAAGTAATAGCAGTGCAGCAAAGATAACACGTGAGGGCTATATCGATAGGCGCTGCTGCTGCCGCTGACCGGCAAACACAGCAGCAACTCAGTGACAATAGAAATTGAAACTGGAGGTGGCAGCACTAAAACGAAAACAGGATGTAAAATAAGAGACAGCACGAGCGCGAGCCAAGCAGGGCTCACATTGCATCCGTTACGTCGTCAAGATGTTAAAAATGTTGAAGAGGCCGATGAATAACTGCCAAGATGGTTGAAGTCTATTGTGATATCTTGCCGCATTCACCGTACAAGAACGAAACAGCATTCTTCCTTACAGTCTCCACACACCATGAGCATGTAGGTGTTTTCTGCATTGCTAAATGCTATCGTCTGCTCACGACCTACAGCTTCGACAGTCACGAACTAGCCCACTAGAAAGTCGCTGTGCACTCAAACAACATACAAACACGCCGTAAGCAAACATAACAACATCGTACCTACCAACTACGCTGACTGAATGGCACGAACACGTGTCGGAGTGTAAAACTTTGCGTAATACGATATCTCGTAAACGACTGACACTAATAGACTCCTGCAACAAACACCACTGACATTCTGATTTACCTTACTTTTAGTCTGTTAGCGTCAACAGGCATTGTTTCACTTAAAAAAGTGTATGTTTGTACAAAAATACACTTTCTAAGTATGTTATGTAACTTCAATTGGTGAAATATTATCTTGCTTCTCTTAGTGAAATTTGCTTTAAATATTTCAGCAGTAGTAACCAGTGACACACAAAATTTGTGTATTTTTTGGAGAGAGAATAACATTTGTTGTAAATTTAAACTTTCGTACTTCATCTTCCCATGAATGACTTTTGGAGAGTTGAGAACAAGAATTTGAATTTACATTATAACTTCGTTATTTGATCTCATTCAAATATTACGTACCATTGTTGATCGATTATCAGTAATTGTTCTTAAAATGTTTTAAAGTTGTTTTTCCTGAGGATTGTTAGTAAAAATCGCAGTCTTTGGTTAGCCTTCCCCACAAAATTTTCTATGTGTTCCTTCCAATTAAAGTTGTTCGTAATTGTAATACCTAGGTATTTAGTTGAATGTACGGCTTTTAGATTAGACTGATTTATAGTGTAACCGAAGTGTAACGAATTTCTTTTAGCACTCATGTGGATGACCTCACACTTTTCGTTATTTAGGATCAATTGCCACTTTTCGCACCATTCAGATATCTTTTCTAAATCGTTTTGCAGTTCGTTTTGGTCTTCTGATGACTTTATTAGTCGATAAACGACAGCGTCACCTGCAAACAACCGAAGACATCTGCTCAGATTGTCTCCAAAATTGTTTATATAGATAAGGAACAGCCAGGGGCCTCTAACACTACCTTGGGGAAGGCCAGATTCTGTCTGCAAATGTGTTGCGAATGGAGTTAGCAGCAACGAAGTAATAAATTTAAATGCCATGCACGATGCGGCAATTACTCACACATTTCAGATTTTATGACGTCATATCTCTTGAACTATGCGTTGTACAATGAGGTACATTCAGCAGAATACGTGGATGCTGCCTGCGAAATTTATTGCGAATAGAGTTAGTAATAAGGAAGAAATAAATTTCAACGTCACGCATTAATCGGAAGTTTTCCACGCATGTTATTGTTTATGACGTCATGTCTGCTGAACTATGTGTCGTACAATGATACAATTTTGCAGTTCCATTCAGTGCGATATGTGTATACCGTCTGCAATAAGTGACGTGAATACAGTCGAAAGTAATGAAATGCTAAATTATAGCGTCATGCATCGTGTGGTAATTTTAAAGCGTGAACAGTGAATATGTAATAAGGGACAAACTTTCTATCGTCCGGCCATTTTGTGCAGGTCACCAGCGAGAAAAAGACATCCACATTCGAAGGTGTTCTCACCAAAATTGTAATCGCAGGTACTTGAAAATGGTGATAAAGCCGAAATAGTCTGTCGTGAATAGAGATTACTTATTACAAGCAGCTATTTGGAGCACCTACTCTAACAATCATGTTGTTTCGCAAAGATTTGAAATTATATTTGAAGTTTGTTGCAAGTCGCTAAGTGCTTTCATTCTCAAATAATGGATGCGTGAAATCTGGGAACTCACGCAGTGTGTGCTACGCTCCTGTTTCGCTTACCCACACCCACATGTCTTGCATAGGTGGATGGTTCTTATCTCATAGTGACTAGCACACTGGACTCGCATTCGGGAGGACGACGGTTCAATCCCCAGTCCGGCCATCCTGATTTAGGTTTTCCGTGATTTCCCTAAATCGCTCTAGGCAAATGCCGGGATGGTTCCCTTGAAAGGGCACGGCCGACTTCCTTCCCCCTCCTTCCCTAATCCCATGAGACCGATGAGCTCGCTATTTGGTCTCTTCCCCCAAAAACAACCAACAACCAACCAACATTACCTCATAGTGATTGTTGCCTGACACTAAGGTATGTCTGTACCAAGTTTAGTTGCAATTGGTCCAGTGACTTAGCATGTGGTGTAGAACACACACAAATACGCATACATCCATTTACATAATATCTTTTTTGGGGGGGCGGGGAGAGTGGGGGTCAATCTTCTAGCTGGTTTGATGAGGCTCCCTCTAGTACCATGGAAATCATTCCCTAATGTCTTAACAGATGTTCTGTCATCCTGTTCCTTCTCCTTGTCTGTGTTTCCACAAATTCCTTTCCTCACAGATTCTGCGTCGGACCTCCTCATTCCTTACTTTATCAGTCCACCTAATTTTCAACATTCGCCTGTAGCACCATATCTCAAATGCTTCGATTCTCGACTGTTCCGGTTTTCCCACAGTCATTGTTTCAATACCAGATAATGCTGTGCTCCAGACGTACATTCTCAGAAATTTCTTCCTCAAATTAAGGTCTATGTTTGATACTAATATAATATCTATGGATTAATAAATAAAATATATTCAGCATTATTTCGGTTTAGTTGCAGTGTAAGAACGATAAAAAATGAAAATAAAAAAAAAGTATGAGTGGGGACTTGGTCCCACACCCTTTGGGTTACCGTTCTGTGCTCTTTCCGCTGCCTGGAAACTACACTCACATAAAAAGCTCATGTCCCGCTCAAACTGCACTTTAAACGCTTGGGTCTCTGAAGCTCTCACTGTAAGGTTCTCATGTTTTCCGCTATTGTAAATAATAAACCTTTACTGTACTGAAAGCATTGCATGAGTAGACCTTTGACTCTATGTTTAGTTTTATCCCCGGTTGACTTTCTAGTTAGTCAGTTGTGCTTCGCTGGGACACTCTTATTTGAGGCACAGTAGCGAGCAGTTGAGTTTTTCATCGCAATTTATTTGTGAATCTGGGAGAAATACCTGGACTATACTATTATGGAGATGAAAACTCATTTATAATACTTTCTCGATCTTTATATGGATGGAAAAGGTTTTGGAGGAATTTTAAAGGTATGTTTGTAGTTTCTTTATAATGGGAGATTTACGCAATTATTAGAGTCATCTTACATTGCGCAGTAAGTAAAACCCACCTCAATGATTGATAGTAAAGTTGTGAAGATTTCATCGCGTGTGAATGGCACATTACGCCATACCAAGTCACAGCGTGTTTCTGACAAAAAAACTTACAGTAAATTGTTTATCTTTAGCTGCTACATCTGCTGATTTGTATTTGGTTTCGAGATCGTCGGTATTCGAGATACAGAAACAGCAAGAGGTAAGTTACTACATTTCAGGGCAGATTTCACCCTGAATTCTTGAGCAAACAGTATGCAGTCACGATTGTCAGGTGTTGTGCTAAAAAGCATATTAATTTCCAGGGAACAATACTGGTAATTTCAAACAATGATTTTCTTACGAGTAGAACTGTAATTTATTTGTGGATATTCCAAATCTAACATTGCAATTCACGTGACTCAACGCTCATATTGTACTTCGATACTGAGTTCTAGTTATATAGTTTCCACTGAGCACACAGTTACTTTTCGTTTGGCATTTACTGAAAAAATTTTCTTTGATTCTTTATTTGAAATTTTGCACTTCGTGAAGTTTAAGGTTTTCGTTCCACGACACTGTTCACATATGCAGCAAAGGGACTACCAACTGTCAGTTTTGCTCAGCGATTGAATATGATACCTAAAGAACATGTTTCAAGAGGAGAAAGGTTTTGAAATCAATGTATATTCGGTTTTTCTGTCATATACAGGCACTTTTTTTTATAGAATACTTCCACCACTTATGTCACATTTATTTGTGGCCAAGCCACAAACTGGGACGAAATCTGAGACGACGGATAGTATCTTCAATAGTCCAGAAATTGCTTCATTGCTCGCTTCGAAACAAATAGATGAATTAATTGATAGCACGACGCAGTAGTAACTACGTAAAAGCTACTAAGTGCTGCACACTGTTTTATTGCTGTGTCGTCCGAATAAGACACAGCCAGGGCAAAAGCACCACAGGCGCAAAGATGCGATCTGTTGCCAGTGGCGCAGAGACTCACCACTTGGGCGAGTTCCACCAGCGCCACGGGCGGTGCTGAGGATGAACATATCGACTTCGCCTCGGCCAATTGCCGGCCGAGTACAATCCGCCGATGGCAGGACGACAACGGACTGAAGCCTACTAGGAATATAAAAGAGCAGCTGTCGCCCACGTGATTACAGATCATCGTCCAGGGCTGGCTTAGACGGGCTGGCTCGGAGCACTATGGGACTTAACATCTATGGTCATCAGCCCCAAATTAGACGGGGAACGTCTTATACTGAACTCTTTGAAGTGAACAGGCAGTCACTGCAATTACATTTGGAATGTTGTTGTTGTTGTGGTCTTCAGTCCTGAGACTGGTTTGATGCAGCTCTCCATGCTACTCTATCCTGTCCAAGCTTCTTCATCTCCCAATACGTACTGCAACCTACATCCTTCTGAATCTGCTTAGTGTATTCATCTCTTGGTCTCCCTCTACGATCTTTACCCTCCACGCTGCCCTCCAATACTAAATTGGTGATCCCTCGATGTCTCAGCACATGTCCTACCAATCGATACCTTCCTCTAGTCAAGTTGTGCCACAAGCTCCTCCTCTCCCCAGTTCTGTTCAATACCTCCTCATTAGTTATGTGATCAACCCATCTAAGCATTCTTCTGTAGCACCACATTTCGAAAGCTTCTATTCTCTTCTTGTCTAAGCTATTTATCGTCCACGTTTCACTTCCATACATGGCTACACTCCTTACAAATACTTTGAGAAACGACTTCCTGACGCTTAAATCTATACTCGATGTTAACAAATTTCTCTTCTTAAGAAACGCTTTCCTTGCCAATGCCAGTCTACATTTTATATCCTCTCTACTTCGACCATCATCAGTTATTTTGCTCCCCAAACAGCAAAATTCCTTTACTACTTTAAGTGTCTCATTTCCTAATCTAATTCCCTCAGCATCACCCGACTTAATTCGACTACATTCCATCATCCTCGTTTTGCTTTTGTTGATGTTCATCTTACACCCTCCTTTCAAGACACTGTCCATCCCATTCAACTGCTCTTCAAAGTCCTTTGCTGTCTCTGACAGAAATACAATGTCATCGGCGAACCTCAAAGTTTTTATTTCTTCTCCATGGATTTTAATACCTACTCCGAACTTTTCTTTTGTTTCCTTTATTGCTTGCTCAATATACAGATTGAATAACATCGGGGATAGGCTACAACCCTGTCTCACTCCCTTCCCAACCACTGCTTCCATTTCACCCCCCCCCCCTCTACTCTTATAACTGTCATCTGCTTTCTGTACAAATTGTAAATAGCCCTTCGATCTCTGTATTTTACCCCTGCCACCTTTAGAATTTGAAAGAGAGCATTCCAATCAAAATTGTCAAAAGCTTTCTCTAAGTCTACAAATGCCCGAAACGTAGGTTTGCCTTTCCTTAATCTTTCTTCTAAGATAAGTCGTAGGGTCAGTATTGCCTCACGTGTTCCAACATTTCTACGGAATCCAAACTGATCTTCCCCCAGGTCGGCTTCTATCAGTTTTTCCATTCGTCTGTAAAGAATTCGCGTTAGTATTTTGCAGCTGTGACTTATTAAACTGATAGTTCGGTAATTTTCACATCTGTCAACACCTGCTTTCTTTGGGATTGGGATTATTATATTCTTCTTGAAGTCTGAGGGTATTTCGCCTGTCTCATACATCTTGCTCACCAGATGGTAGAGTTTTGTCAAGACTGGCTCTCCCAAGGTTGTCAGTAGTTCTAATGGAATGTAGTCTACTCCGGGGGCCTTGTTTCGACTCAGGTCTTTCAGTGCTCTGTCAAACTCTTCACGCAATATCATATCTACCATTTCATCTTCATCTACATCCTCTTCCATTTCCATAATATTGTCCTCAAGTACATCGCCCCTGTATAGACCCTCCATATACTCCTTCCACCTTTCTGCTTTCCCTTCTTTGCTTAGAACTGGGTTTCCATCTGAGCTCTTGATATTCATACAAGTGGTTCTCTTTTGTCCAAAGGTCTCTTTAATTTTCCTGTAGGCAGTATCTATCTTACCCCTAGTGAGATAAGCCTCTACATCCTCACATTTGTCCTCTAGCCATCCCTGCTTAGCCATTTTGCACTTCCTGTCGATATCATTTTTGAGACGTTTGTATTCCTTTTTGCCTGCTTCATTTACTGCGATTTTATATTTTCTCCTTTCATCAATTAAATTCAATATTTCTTCTGTTACCCAAGGCTTTCTACTAGCCCTCGTCTTTTTACCTATTTGATCCTCTGCTGCCTTCACTATTTCATCCCTCAAAGCTACCCATTCTTCTTCTACTGTATTTCTTTCACCCATTCCTGTCAATTGTTCCCTTATATTCTCCCTGAAACTGTGTACAATCTCTGGTTCTTTCAGTTTATCCAGGTCCCGTCTCCTTAAATTCCAACCTTTTTGCAGTTTCTTCAGTTTTAATCTACAGTTCATAACTAATAGATTGTGGTCAGAGTCCACATCTGCTCCTGGAAATGTCTTACAATTTAAAACCTGGTTCCTAAATCTCTGTCTTACCATTACATAATCTATTTGATACCTTTTAGTATCTCCAGGGTTCTTCCATGTATACAACCTTCTTTCATGATTCTTAAACCAAGTATTAGCTATGATTAAGTTATTCTCTGCTCAAAATTCTATCAGGCGGCTTCGTCTTTCATTTCTTAGCCCCAATCCGTATTCACCTACTATGTTTCCTTTTCTTCCTTTTCCTACTCTCGAATTCCAGTCACCAATGACTATTAAATTTTCGTCTCCCTTCACTACCTGAATAATTATCTCATCATACATTTCATCAATTTCTTCGTCATCTGCAGAACTAGTTGGCATATAAACTTGTACTACTGTAGAAGGCGTGGACTTCGTGTCTATCTTGGCCACAACAATGCGTTCACTATGCTGTTTGTAGTAGCTTACCCGTACACCTACTTTTTTATTCATTATTAAACCTACTCCTGCATTACCCCTATTTGATTTTGTATTTATAACCGTGTATTCACCTGACCAGTAGTCTTGTTCGTCCTGCCACCGAACTTCACTAATTCCCACTATATCTAACTTTAACCTATCCATTTCCCTTTTTAAATCTTCTAACCTACCTGCCCGATTAAGGGATCTGACATTCCACGCTCCGATCCGTAGAACGCCAGTTTTCTTTTTCCTGATAACGACGTCCTCTTGAGTAGTCCACGCCCGGAGATCCGAATGGGGGACTATTTTACCTCCGGAATATTTTACCCATGAGGACGCCATCATCATTTAATCATATAGTAAAGCTGCATTCCCTCGGGAAAAATTACGGCTGTAGTTTTCCCTTGCTTTCAGCCGTTCGCAGTACCAGAACAGCAAGGCCATTTTGATTAGTGTTACAAGGCCAGATCAGTCAATCATCCAGACTGTTGCCCCTGCGACTACTGAAAAGGCTGCTGCCCCTCTTCAGGAAGCACACGTTTGTCTGGCCCTCAACAGATACCCCTCCGTTGTGGTCGCACCTACGGTACGGCTATCTGTATCGTTGAGGCACGCAAGCCTCCCCACCAACGGCAAGGTCCATGGTTCATGGGGGGAGGACATTTGGTATATACTACGATTACTTGCACTTAACCATTGAGGGCCTTTGTTTGTGCTATATATTACACGCAGTGTTGCAGAGTTCATTATTCGACAAGTCATGAAGATAAGTAAACTCATTTGTGTGACTTCCTTGCTAATTTGCTAGAGTGTTTTAGAACCTTCGTTCTCCTATCCCGTTCCCTCACACTGGGCGACAGCTGTATAATAGTGGCAGGAAGAAATTGTCTTATCGGTGTACTGCACTAGAAGCCGTTTCACGAACTCACAGCCGGCAGTTGTGGTCGAGCGGTTGTAGGCGCTTCAGTCCAGAACCGCGCTGCTATTACGCTCGCAGGTTCGAATCCTACCTCGGACAGGGGTGTGTGTGGTGTCCTTAGGTTTAAGTAGTTCTAAGTCTAGGGGACTGATTACCTCAGATGTTAAGTCCTATAGTGTTCAGAGCCATTTTGAACGAACTCACAAACTCGATCTACGGTAACAACAGTGGTAACTCGGCCTCCACAGCAGTAGCGACCAGGCCTTTACAAAACTGGCGACGACGCTTTACAAAAATTATTATTATCATTGTCATCATAATCATCATTAGAATGGTTAGAGAGAAAGCATTAACAGGCCGAAGTCGTCCAATTTCTGCCAGAGCAGCAGTAATGAGTACAGCAGTTTATTGATTTAATATTAGTATAGTGCACGTATTTTAACATGATTGATTTTTAAAAGGGGACTGTAGTGTGCAGATCAAGCAACTGCTGCAATGTAGACGAGTAATTCAAGGGAAATATGTTTTGTAACAAGCGTCTACCGCCACCGCTAAGTAGTTCATCTACATCTATACTCCGCAAGCCACCCAACGGTGTGTGGAGGAAGGCACTTTACGTGCCACTGCCATTACCTCCCTTTCCTGTTCCAGTCGCGTATGTTTCGCGGGAAGAACGACTGTCTGAAAGCCTCCGTGCGCGCTCTAATCTCTCTAATTTTACATTCGTGATCTCCTCGGGAGGTATAAGTAGGGGGAAGCAATATATTCGATACCTCATCCAGAAACGCACCTTCTCGAAACCTGGCGAGCAAGCTATACCGCGATGCAGAGCGCCTCTCTTGCAGAGTCTGCCACTTGAGTTCGCTAAACATCTCCGTAGCGCTATCACGCTCACCAAATAACCCTGTGACGAAACGCGCCGCTCTTCTTTGGATCTTCTCTATCTCCTCTGTCAACCCGACCTGGTGCGGATCCTACACTGATGAGCAATACTCAAGTATAGGTCGAACGAGTGTTTTGTAAGCCATCTCCTTTGTTGATGGACTAAATTTTCTAAAGACTTTCCCAATGAATCTCAACCTGGTACCCGCCTTACCAACAGTTAATTTTATATGATCATTCCACTTCAAATCGTTCCGCATGCATACTCCCAGATATTTTACAGAAGTAACTGCTACCAGTGTTTGTTCCGCTATCATATAATCATACAATAAAGGATCCTTCTTTCTATGTATTCGCAATACATTACATTTGTCTATGTTAAGGGTCAGTTGCCACTCCCTGCAACAAGTGCCTATCCACTGCAGACCTTCCTGCATTTCGCTGCAATTTTCTAATGCTGCAACTTCTCTGTATACTACAGCATCATCCGCGAAAAGCCGCATGGAACTTCTGCTAGGTCATTTATATATATTGTGAAAAGCAATGGTCCCATAACACTCCCCTGTGGCACGCCAGAGGTTACTTTAACGTCTGTAGACGTCTCTCCATTTAGGACAACATGCTGTGTTTTGCTTGCTAAAAACTCTTCAATCCAGCCACACAGCTGGTCTGATATTCCGTAGGCTCTTACTTTGTTTATCAGGCTACAGTGCGGAACTGTATCGAACGCCTTCCGGAAGTCAAGGAAAATGGCATTTACCTGGGAGCCTGTATCTAATATGGTCTCATGAACAAATAAAGCGAGTTAGATCTCACACGATCGCTGTTTCCGGAATCCATGTTGATTCCTACAGAGTAGATTCTGGGTTTCCAAAACTGACATGATACGCGAGCAAAAAACATGTTCTAAAATTCTACAAGAGATCGGCGTCAGAGATATAGGTCTATAGTTTTGCGCATCTGCTCGACGACCCTTCTTGAAGACTGGGACTACCTGTGCTCTTTTCCAATCATTTGGAACCTTCCGTTCCATCAGAGACTTGCAATGCACGGCTGTTAGAAGGGGGGGAAGTTCTTTCGCGTACTCTGTGTAGAATCGAGTTGGTATCGCGTCAGGTCCAATGGACTTTCCTCTGTTGAGTGATTCCAGTTGCTTTTCTATCCCTTTGACACTTATTTCGATGTCAGCCATTATTTAGATTGTGCGAGGATTTAGAGAAGGAACTGCAGTGCGGTCTTCCTCTGTGAAACAGCTTTGGAAAAAGGTGTTTAGTATTTCAGCTTTGCGCGGGTCATCCTCTGTTTCAATGCCATCATCATCCCGAAGTGTCTGGATATGCTGTTTCGAGCCACTTACTGATTTAAGTTCCTTTAGCTTCATTATCTGGGACGGAGTTGTGAGTAGCACTTGCGATGCACCACGACGTCGTTCGTCATTCATTCTAACACGTGCACGAGCACGCTCTCGCGCACGCACACACACACATATGTACAAACTAAATATCATTAAAGTTCCATCATTTTAAAAATAAAAGTGTTCCAAGAAAAGTCTCTCATTCTACAATTTAGTAGGTGCTGATAATGTGGGGGACGGGGGGTGGGCAGTAGTGGGCGGTGGAGGTGGAGGGCGGGGGTACTAGCTGAGAGTAATGGCCTAAGAAGGTTGTGAACCGGTGTTCTGGAACCTTGTAACAGGAACTGTGAAACGCTCTGTATGCGACTCAACAGTGTTCCAAACCGAGAGGGCGACTCTCCGCAGAAAAGACAGCGAGTAAGCGGACGACACCGCCAGCCGTCCTAATCCGCAAAGCCGCTGGCTCAGCCCGGAGGTAACTGCGGCGTCAGCCCGGTGTGGGCGGCCGGCAGACGTGCAGCTGCGTGGGCGGCGCCGCCGCTGCCTCTGGCACCGCCAGTGCACGACAAGTCGTTTCATGTCGCCTCGGCGCCACAGTGGCGGTGGTTGCGGAGGCGGCGGCGGCGGCGGCAGAGGCCCGTATTGAATGCCGATAGGTGTGTCAGCGCGTCGCCATGGCGACGGCGCAGCCAGCCGCTGTCTAATTACGCCTCTGGCCACGTCGCGTCGCCGGCGCCAAATATTTACGTGGCATTAAGAGCAGTCTGGGGTAAGGGGGGAGGGGTGGGGGTGAGGGGGACGAGTTGAGGAGGGGGTGGGGATGGGTAGGCTCAGTGCGGCCATCCCTCTGCCGCGGCGGCGCTTCTCCGGGTCGCATTTCATGCGCCTCTAGAGCGTGCACTGAAGCCCTGAGCAGCTGCTAGGTCACTGTGTGCAGTGGCCAGGATGACGAGAGATTACGGACATTGTGCCGACCCCGCCTGGAAAGGGACAACTGTAGCATCATGCACCAGTCAGCAGGTGTAAGCGGACCTGACTCCGCAAGTAAATAAGGGAATACAATCAGTTAAGGGGCTCCGGAACGCCCTATACTTGCAATGTTAAAACAACGCTTATAAATTACATCTTTCCTCACAAAGTATTTGAGGTAGGAAGTTGAACTTTTTACAGATTATTTATTGGAATATGGGCTACAACTTAACACAGGGATTTCACAAAATTTTAGTTCAGTTATTAAAGATGATTTTTTTTTCAATTGTAATGAAAATTCACTACATTTTTTTATTTATATATTCAAAAATATACAGTTTTTGAAAAAAGGCTGTGTTAAATTATGTAGAAGGTACTGTGTAACATTTACTGAAAGTTTGAAACAAATGTGTTTGGAAGATCCTTAGAAAACATGTAATTAGTATGAGAAAATAAAAGTTTTGGGAATCGAGCGACAAAGATTGGATTAACTTTTTAGTGCATTCCAGGTCCATAGGATGGATTATCTTCATCATCTGCAAACTCCTCCTCCAGCTTCCTCTTGTTCCTCCTCCTGTTTACTCTTGCTTGTATTTCTAGACTCTTTACAGCCCTGTCTGCAGCCCGAAGGCGTTCCTTGTCTAAAGCAAGCATCGCTCGTTGTTGTGTTCGTAGATTTTGCTACCATTTTCTTCAGTTGCAGTTACTGCAACACTGTTCCAAAAGGTGCTCATGTATGAACACTTTTCAGTTGTATTTCACTAGCAAGTCCTGCGTGCTTTATTATGGAGAGTTCCAGACCAATTTCACTACAATGAGTACATCTTACACATTTTGAAAAAATTCCTTTGAGAACCGACATATCAAATATTTCATTCACATCCGATTCGCCCATAAAACATTCATAGTTTTCACTCATTGAACCAAGCTTCTTCTGTGAAGTATTTTCTTTCCCACTTTGACTGCTATGGGCAGTTATCGTTTTTATTGTTTACAGTAATAACACATACCTTTGGCTTTCTAACATTTCTCCTTTTCTTAAAAGCCTTCAGAGGATTTCTAATAACTTTACTTGTACTCATTATTATACTTGAACAAAACAGAGACTCAAGAAACAGAATTAATTACCAATATTTTCGAGATAACGACAGAGTGAATAAACATGAAACAATCGACAATCACACCAGCGATATATATTGAACCATCACAGGTTAGCCACAACACATACTTTATCTCACATCACTAAAATGTACCTGATGAACACGGACGTTAATAATAACACCATTTGACAGCAGTTTAACAGCGCCACAGTGGGTCACGCCCATGTAGAACACATTTCAAAAAAAATTTAAAAATAGTTGTAGTCTTCGGAATTGAATAAATTACATATCTATTAAAAGGTAATAGTCTGCAGATTCAGAAAACGGAAAAAAGTAAAAATTGAACTTTTCATGATTTTGAGTCTTTCCGGAGCCCCTTAATGGCTTTACTCGGTAGGATGAACTGGCTTTCTTGTTGTAGTGGGTGCAGCGTCGCGATCACGCCCGAGAAACAGGGAGGGAATTCAGCGACAGCGGACACTCCAGTACTCCTGCAAGTGGAGCAATGAGTCGTGCTCACGGTCGTTTCTACCGTTAGGCGAGACTAAGTGACTGCCTAGAGCGGCGAAAGGCAGAAAAAGTTAATTTCGTATTAAAGAGCCAAAAAATTGAGCCAATCATTAAATTAAAAGTTACGTTGCAATTTTAACTGAACTTTCACCTGTTTCAAAAAAAAAAAATCAGAATGTACAGAGTCCGTGCAAATTATCGTGGTCGGTAGATGCGCAGTCGGCAGGGCACGCGTGGGGAGAGTGACTGTGGTCGGTATTATGGGCGGGTGCTACAGGGCAAGTGGGCAAGTGCCAAGCGCTGGAGGGGACGACGGGAACTTGTAAATAGCAAGTGGAGCCCCTCCACACTTGTATGAAGACCATTCAAAACGATGCCACCTCTGCTTCGGTTAGAAGCTAAAAAGAATTCCGCTTAAAATGCAGTCTAAAAAGAATTCTACTGAAAATGCAACGATTTCTTTTCGCTTCGCTTGTTAATAATTTGTAACCTTCAGAGGAGCATCATAAGTGGCGAATTTTGAGTAAAACCTACTAATTTCTCTTGTCCGTATCTGAAAATTCGCTTCCTCTGCCAAAACAGTGTCTAGTTTGCAAAATGTCACCTCGCTAACATGTTGTGCAGATATAATTGCCAGAGAATTCTGAAACAGAGGTTTATTAATTTTACTATGTAAGTAGCTGAGGAAAAATATGATCAGGACCTTATGAAAAAGCATATCCTCAGTACAAAATAATCATGTAATGTCTTCAGTTATGCTGTATCCAAACCCAAAGCATTTCTCGTCTCACGAGCTATGGATAGCCCTTAAAAGTTAAGTTCTTTCATTAAAAAAGTATATAGTTGATGGAAAAAAACATATTGTAAAATACTCTCCTCTTTGTGCGCTATAATTTGCCAAACCCTCATTTCGATATCTCAAATCTTTTATGAAATATGTCGAATGTTTACTCTGGTTTTATTGCTGGCATGGCGCCATCGCAAATTAGTGTGTTACATGTTGTGGCGTAGCAAGACAGCCACGCCACGGAAGTAGCCGAAAGGCACGCGTTTAGTTCACGCAGGCAAGAGATAGGTCTGTAACAGGATACGTAATGAATGCTATAAAGAAAAGTACGTAGCTTCTGGAATACTTAACTTTAATCCATCCTTGTTGTATACATCGCTCTTGACGATACAAGTGAGTCTCTTTAGCTACAAGCTATGTAAGGCTAATGGCGCCTTGCTAGGTCGTAGCCATGGACTTAGCTGAAGGCTATTCTAACTATCTGCTCGGCAAAGGTGCGAAGCTTCGTCAGTGTAGTCGCTAGCTACGTCGTCCGTACAACTGGGGCGAGTGCTAGTCCGTATCTCGAGACCTGCCTTGTGGTGGCGCTCGGTCTGCGATCACACAGTGGCGACACGCGGGTCCGACATGTACTAATGGACCGCGGCCGATTTAAAACTACCACCTAGCAAGTGTGGTGTCTGGCGGTGACACCACATTACATCGTATCAATTTTCTGGAGATTGGTGACAATGGAGACCTCCACCTAAGTCTAAAGAAAAATTCGATATGTTACCTAGATTTCATACGCAGCAACATTCTATGCAAAATGCACCAGACACAAAATCATAGGGATCCCTATTTTTCCTCTGCAAACTTTTTGGAATTTCTCGCGGTATCTTACATCCATGTAAATGACGCAACAACTATGTCCGTTAACGAAATGAGTTCACGTCATCATCATTCTGACATATAAAGCTACAAGTAAAGCAAAAATGAAATTTCTCACCGAACCGTTTGAAAAGGATTGCAGGGAGTGCATCTCTATCCTGTCAACGCCGACGGGCCGAAAGGTGGCAAAAGCTGTTCGCCTCTCCTTTTGAACAAACGAATGAACTCGCCCAGCCCTTCGGACGAAAATTGGTAACTGCACATCGACCACCGTCGTATCTTCTGCAGACCCTAATAATTCTTTGCTGAGTATGCCCTGAGCCCTAATTACATATCTTTTCTTTCATCAAACAATTAGAATTTCACCATGCGCCAAAACATAAGGAAAGCGTATTGAATTATTAAAAAATTATAGCCTTTGGCTGCTCGGTGTGTCAATAGCTGCTCCCGGCACCCTTGCCAGACTCATACTTTTAACTGACCCCCTCATATAGTATACCACCCAGGCCCTTTCTACCAATTCTGAATCTCATCATTTCCATTATTGTTGCTGGATTCTTACATTTTTCGGTAATAATGTCATTATAATTCTCTGCTGTAATACACAGAATTATTCTGTACAATATTCAGAATTAATATTGTCCATTTAGACAAGAAACGTCCATACCTCACAGCGATTCGAACCCATCTTGGACGAATGACCAGAAACCAATCGCTTAGACCACTCTGCTACCGGGCCCGGCTAGTAAAATATATAGAACTCTCAACAGAAAATGAAAAGAAGGGCCATTTATTTATTTAAATGCAAGAGAGTGGATGGTAAAAATACTTGAGATTTTTTTTCCTCATTCTAAAAATATTTCAGTAAAAACAAACGAAATAATACCACGATAATCCAAGTGACCTACGTTGATGCTTCGGCCTGCTTCCCATCGGTATAGAATAATTTCTAAATTCAAGGAAAAGTTAATTTGCACCAGAAAATTAATCCACACCTTTATTATTCCACTTCCTCGAATTTAAATAAAGTAAGTAATTGATGCCAAATTTGGTTGCAGTGGTATATTAAGTTGAGTTCTAGTTTAAAATATTCTGCACATTCTGCCTATTTAAATTATTTCGTGAAATATCAAAAACGGACGACAAAAAATAAGAATTTGAGGACATTTGTTGTCAGTGTTAAAAGAGTCGAGGACAAAGCCTGAAAACGGAGGACTGTTCCCAGAAAGTGAGGACCTTAGTGTAATTATTAAAAGCATAACAGAAGATGCGGGTGGGGGGGAAAGGTGGGGGAGGAGATATCTAGGAGACCGATGGCAGTAAAAAAGATGGGGCATCAGTTTTCACTTCTCGCCTAGTGAAATACACACATCAAAAACAGGTTTGTTTCACCTCGGTTCCGTGAGTTCCTGAATCTGTACAGAGATCAACATAAACATCATTTCCACCCTTGTTATTGCTCACGAAAACCACACATTGCACGTTGTACCACCATACAGCGAGACCTTCATAGATTGTGTTCTAGATTGCCCTACACACTGGTACCTCTAATACCCAGTAGCACATCCTCTTGCATTGATGCATGCATGAATTCGTCGTGGCATACTATACACAAGTCCATCAAGGCACTGTTGGTCCAGATTGTCCCACTGCTCAACGGCGATTCGGCGCAGATCTCTCAGAGTGGTTTGTGGGTCACGTAGTCCATAAACAGCTCTTTTCAATCTATCCCAGGCATCTTCAATAAAGTTCATGTCTGGTGAACATCTGGCCTCTCTAGTCGTCATCCTGAAGGACGTCATTCACAAGATATGCACGATGGGGGCGCGAATTTTCGTCCATGAAGACGAATGCCTCGCCAATATGTTTGCACTATCGGTCACAGAACGGCATTCTCGTATCATACAGCCGTTACGGCGCCTTCCATGACCACCAGCTGCGTACGTCGGCCACACAGAATGCAACCCCAAAACAGCAGTGAACTTCCACGTTGCTGCACTCGCTGGACGGTGTGTCTAAGGCGTTCAGCCTGACCGGGTTACCTTCAAACACGTCTCCGACGATTGTCTGGTTGAAGGCATGTGCGACACTCATCGGTGAAGAGAACGTGATGCCAAACCTAAGCGGTCGATTCGACATGTTGTTGGGCCAATCTGTACCGCACTGCATGGTCTCGTGGTTGCAAAGATGGACCTCGCCATGGACGTCGGGAGCACAGTTGAGCATCATGCATCCTGCTGCACACAGTTTGAGCAGTAACACGGCGTCCTGTGGCTGCAAGAAAACCATTATTCAAAATGATGGCGTTGCTGTCAGGGTTCCTCTGAGCGGTATTCCTTAGGTAGCGTTGATCCACTGCGGTAGTAGCGCTTGGGGGGCCTGAATGAGGCATGTCATTGACAGTACCTGGCACAAAGTAACCACGCGGACGCGATCGAACCGCAGTATTGACCGTCTAGGCATGGTTGAACTACAGCAACACTAACCTCCCTCCTGGTGGAATGACTGGAACTGATCGGCTATCGAACCCCCTCCGTCTAATTTGCGCTGTTCGTGCATGGTTGTTTACATCTTTGGGCGGGTCTAGTGGCACCTCTGTACTGCCAAAGAGACTGTGCCTGTGATACAATCTCCACAGTCAACGTCTATCTTCAGGAGTTCTGGGAACCGGGGTGATGCAAAACTATTTTTGATGTGTGCGTTACAGCTACCATCAATGGCGCTACTTTACACAGCTGTGTTGTTGCTCCGTCATCTGCTGTTTCATTCGCGGATATTAATGCCGATTCTTCGTTCGAATCTACGCCGACTGAGTATATTACACAAGGTGAGCAAAAAAGAACTATACACTTTCAGAATTCGTGGAACCAAAAAATTACAACTTTGTTGTTGTTGTGGTCTTCAGTCCAAACACTGGTTTGATGCAGTTCTTCATGCTACTCTATCCTGTGCAAGCCTCTTCATCTCCAAATAGCTATTGCAACCTATATCCTTCTAAAACTCCATACTGTATTCATCTCTTGGTCACCTTCCACCATTTTAATCCTCCCCTCTTCCCTCCGGTGCCTGTGATCCGTTGATGTTTCAGACTATGTTCTACCAACCCTTCTTCTAGTCAGGATGTGCCAAAAATTTCGTTTCTCCTCAGTTCTATTCATTACCAGCTCGTTGGTTACATTCTTCAGCATTCTTCTGTAGCACCACATTTAAAAAGCTTCTATTCTTGTCTAAACTATTTACCGTCCATGTTTCACTTCCATAAATGGCTGTACTCCATATAAACACTTTCAGAAAAGATTTCCTGACACATCTATACTCGAAGATAACAGATTTCTCTTCTTCACAACAGGTTTTTCTTGCCATTGCCAGTCTGTATTTTATGTCTTCTCTACTTCGGACAGCATCAGTTATTTTGCTGCCCAAATAGCAAAATTCATCTACTACTTAAAGTGTCTCATTTCCTAATTTAATTCCCTCAGCATCGATTGCATTCTATATCCCGTTTTCCTTTTGTTGGCGTTTAACTTATTTACTGCTTTCAAGACACTGTGCATTCCATTCAATTGCTCTTTCAAGCCGCTTGCTGTCTCTGATTGAATTACAGTGTCACAGGCAAACCTCTAAGGTTTTATTTGTTCTCCCTGAACTTTAATTCCTATTCCAAAGTTTTCGTTTGTTTCCTTTACTGCTTGCTCAGTATACAGATTGAATAAAATCGGGGATAGGCTACAGCCCTGTCTCACCCCATTCTTAACCTTAGCTTCCCTTTCATACCCCCCGACTCTTATAAATGCCACACGGTTTCAGTACAAATTGTAAATAGCCTTTCGCTCCATGTATTTTACTCCTGCCACCTTTAGAATTTCAAAGAAAGTATTCCGGTAAATATTTTCAAAAGCGTTTTCTAAGTCTACAAATGCTATAAACATGGGTTTGCCTGTCCTTGACCTATCTTCTATGAGAAGTCGTAGGGTCAGTATTGCCTCCCGTGTTCCTAAATTTCTCCGGAATCCAAACTGATCTTCCCAGAGGTCGGCTTGTATCAGCTTTTCCATTCTTCTGTAAAGAATTTGTGTTATTACTTTGCAACTGTGACGTATTAAATTGGTAGTTCGGTAATTTTAACATCTGTCAGCAACTGCTTTTGTTTGGAATTGGGATTCTTATATTCAAGAAGAATTTTGTCATGGCTGGCTGTCCCAAGGCTATCAGTAGTTCTAACGGAATTTTATCTATGCCTGGTGCCTTGTTTCGATTTGGGTCTTACAGTGGTCTGTCAAATTCTTCTCAGTATCATATCGCCCATATCATCTTCATCTACTTCCTCGTCCATATCCATCATATTGCCCTCAAGTACATATGCAAGTATACACTGCTTCCACCTTTCTTCTATCCCACCTTTGCTTGTTTTCAGTTTGAGCTCTTGATTATCTTACAAGTGATTTCCCTTTCTCCAAAGATCTCTAATTTTTCTGTAGGCAGCATCTATCTTTCCCCTAGCGACGTATTCTTCTACATCCTTACATTTGCCCTCTAGTCATTCCTGCTGAGCCATTTTGCGTTCTGTCAATTTCAATTTTTGGACGTTTGTATTCCCTTTCACCTGCTTCATTTGCTGCATTTTTTTTATATTTTCTCCTTTGATCAATTAATTTCAGTATCTCCTGTGTCACTCAAGGATTTCCACTACGCCTTGTCGTTTCAATTATGTGATTCTCAGCTGCCTTCACTCTTTCATGATTCCAAGCTACCCAAGAGTCTTCCACAGTATTTCTTTCTACTAGTTCAAGTCGATCGCTCGCCAATGCTCTCTCTGAAATTCTCAACAGCTTCTGGTTCTTTCAACTTATCCAGGTTCCATCTCCCTAATTTCCTGTTTTTACAATTTGTTTAGTTTTAATTTACAGAGGTTAGGGTCCACATCACCCTTGGAAAAGTTTTATAATTTAAAATCTAGTTCTAAAATCTTCCTCTTACTGTTATATAATCAATCTGGAACCATCCGGTGTCTCCAGGTCTCTTCTCCGTTTACAGACTTCTTTCATGATTCTTAAATCAAGTGTTAGCTATGATTCAATTATGTTCTGTGCAAAATTATGCCAGGCGAATTTCTCTCTCAATCCTCTCCCGCCACTCCATAATCACCTACCATTTTTCCTTCTCTCCCTTTTCCTACTATCGAATTTCAGTCCCCCATGATTGTTAAATTTTCATCACCCTTAACTATCTGAATAATTTCTTTTATTTCATCATATATTTCTTCAATATCTTCATCATCTGCTGGGCTAGTTGGCATATAAACTTGTAAAGTTGTACTACTGTGGTGGATGTGGGTTTCGTGTCTATCTTTGCTACAATAATGATGTTCATAGTAGGTTATCCGCGTTTCTATTTTTTATTGTTTATAAATCCTACTCCTGCATTACCCCTACTTGATTTTGTATTTACAACCTTGTATTCGCCTGACCAGAAATCCTTTTCCCCCTGCTACCGAGCTTAGCTAGTTCCTCCTATATACAATATTAACCTACCCATTTCCCTTTGTAAATTTTTCTCACTTACCTGCTCGACTAAGGGATATGACATTCCACACTCCGCTCCGTACAAGGCCAGTTTTGTTTCTGTTGATAACGGTATTCTGCTGATTAATCGCAGCCCGGAGATTCCAATCGGGGACTATTTTACCTCCGAAATTTTTTACCGAAGAATATGACATCGACATTTAACCATACAATGGAGCTACATGTCTTCGGAGAAAAATTGAGGCTGTATTTGCCCCTTGCTTTCAACCGTTAGCAGCACCAACACAGCAAGGCCGTTTTGGTTGATGTTACAAAGCCAGATCAGTCAGTCATCCAGACTGTTGCCACTGCAACTACTTTAAAAAGCTGCTGCGTCACTTCAGGAAGCACACGTTTGTTGCGACCCTCAACAAATAACCTTCCGTTGTGATTGCACCTACGGTTCGGCTACCTGTATCACTGAGGCACGCAAGCCTCCCCACCAACGGCAAGGTCCATGAGTCATGGGGTTTCTCGCTTCAAAACTTAAATTGTTAATAGACTAATTCTTTTGTTGCAGGCTGCGACAGCTAGAGAGAGATAGTGTAGAAAATAACAATTACACCACAACAAAAGAACTCGCAGAAATAACTAGACTCCCCGAGGGCGCTGACGTAGCGGAATATTTTGAACCTTCGGTGGGACATCATTGTGGTGGTAAGAGTCTTGTAAGCAGAAGCTTCAAGGATCGTACATTACACATTTATCGGAGCTTACCTGTATATACAGCATTTGTTAGTCTTAACGGTGCCATCTACACACTCCACTTTGCCTGAAGAAAAGTGGTGAAACGTTGAGCAGGATTTAATTGCGCAAATAAATTCCAGAAAGGAAGCAATATTACTTTGCTTAGGTACTTGGATATTTTTATATATTTTGCATCGTAATTCACTTGCCTGATAAATGTGTGTAAAACGTGATATTAATACAATAAACACTCATTTATTTGCAGGTTTCCTGTTTCAAAGCCACAGCTTTTAAGAAAATGGTTAAATGCCCTCAGGGGAAAGGTTTACGACAGACAGAAAATCATTTTCTATATTCTCACCTTTTTGAGGGAAGTTGTTCCCTTGCGAACATTGTAAATTCCGGAAGTCTGGAAGATGGTGCCGCACCATCTATGTTCCGTTTTCTGAGTCATACACAGTAAAGGTAAATTATTTCGGTAAATCATAGAAACTACCTTATTTCATTTTAACCAAGGACCTTTAAAGTTACTGAGATGTAGCAGGAGGGTCGGCCGCGGTGGCCGTGCGGTTCTAGGCGCTGCAGTCCGGAACCGCGGAACTGCTACGGTGACAGGTTCGAATCCTGCCTCGGGCATGGATGTGTGTGATGTCCTTAGGTTAGTTAGGTTTAAGTAGTTCTAAGTTCTAGGGGACTGATGACCTAAGATGTTAAGTCCCATAGTGCTCAGAGCCATTTGAACCATTTGTAGCAGGAGGTTTCGCGAGCGAGTTTACCACCACAGTGGCTGCTAATGAATTTGTTCGCTGTTCGCTATGAACCACTTATGGTACTGTGGGGCGTTAACCATAACAGAAGAGCTGGCGTGGCCCTCAGTTAGCAATAAGGGAGTTAGTAACTGCTGTTCAACGAGGCTTTCACTCACACTTTCACCAGACGCTGCCCAACAGAGTCTCCCTTTATGCATGGTACAAACTGTTTGAGGAGATGGGCCGCATTGAATAAGGCACAAATCCTTTACGGCCTTCTGTGTCGGAGCAAAATGTGATCGCGTTCCAGTAGCATTCCAGTGAAAGACGCAGAAATCGACACGTCGATCAAATCGCAAGCTTCAGATCCTACGAACAACCGTTTCAAAAAATGCTGCATGAACGCTTGCGCATGAAACCTTACAGACTGCAGTTGGTCCAGGCATTCACTCCAGGAGATTATACTGCCTGATCTGACTTCTGCACAGAGATGATGGTGGTGATGGGCAATGACAACTACACGTCAAAGAGATTAATTTTTAGTGACGAAGCAACACAGCACACTAATGAAAAGTCAATCGGTACAACGTTCGTTTTTGGGGAACAGAAAACCCCATTTCACCATCGTACATGAACGAGATTTACCCAAGTTTAATATGTGCTGTTGCAATAATAACCCATTTGTACTAAACTTCCAGAAATGTCTTATTTTAGCCATTAGGTCCGTAGAGGAAAATATAAGACGCATACAGTATGACTGGCTGTGCTTAGCCGTCCGAGTTTTCCGGAGAGTGACAATCCATTCCAGTACTATCTTCGGAAGTCGTCGTGTAAGATTCTTTCTACCTGTCCCTCGCAGAATCAGTATCAGTGTCGTCGGGTTCTGTGTAGAGTGCACTTCTACTTCCTACGATTCTAAATTATGAAGCAGAAAGCTATATTATTCGGAATACTGTCCAAAAGGGATACAATTATGATGTATTTACTTACTAAGCACCACAAATATATGTAATATCGACACCAAATGATTAACTGAAAACTGACAGTTTCCTAAGAGCATGATCTTACGACAGAATTACGTAGGTCGGAGGGCAGTCATCGGCGACTGGCGACTCTGGCGTGCAGCCTGTACCTCGTACTTGCACTCATGATATTTCTTGGACGTTCGTTCATTTTCGTTAGCTTTGATATTATTCTTTTATTTATTAAAAAGGTCGATTTCTGGCGTTGAAATATTATTGTACAAAATTACTTATGACCTGTAAGCCTCTCGTAATATCCGTATTGGAAAATGCGTCTATTATTAGCAAATATTTATTGAACAAGATTACTTTCTATGCGCTAGAATGGCTATGCTTTCCCCACGTACCTCGCTGCTGACGTAACGGGTGTTCTCATGTCTAGCCACAGCGCCACACACAGCAGTCCACTGCCAATGCCATGTTATCCACGGGCTCCTTCAGTCAGCGTGGAAACTGATATTACTCCCAAAAGTGTGTGTACGGCAGTACCACTTTACTCAGTGAATGCTATACGGCCGCGTGGTGTTAGCTATGCGGTCTAATGCGCCTTCTCACGGCCCGCGCGCCTCCCCCCGTCAGAGGTTCGAGTCCTCCTTGGGACATGGGTGAGTGTGTGTGTGTGTGTGTGTGTGTGTGTGTGTGTGTGTGTGTGTTGTCCTTAGCGTAAGTTATTTAAAGTTAGATTAAATAGTGCGTAAGCTTAGGGACCGATGACTTCAGCAGTTTGCTCATGTAAGACCTTTCCAATGCTATACGATGCGATGTAAAATTATAAAACTGGAAAATAAGGAAACAGAATTTGGTTTGAACAGAAGCAGTACTTTACACTGAGCAATATGGAAGAAGATTTACGGTACGCTCTTTTTTATGGAGACATCCGCCACAGACATCAGCTACCTCGACAAGCTTTCTTGTGGCTTGAGACTCATTTGCAAGACGACACCAACAACTCCGTTTTACAATAAGATGGTGCGCCTACTCAATTCCATTTGGCTGTACGGGAACACCTACACACACATCTGCATGGACGATGGCTCGGCCGCACAGGTGCTGATGTTGACGTGTGGTGCAGATAATCGCCGCAATCACCAGACTTAACACCATACCATCTAAGTAAGTGAAGAAAATTACTTTCTATGATTGACTAATGTTATCTGTACTGGAGGAGCAAACAATTTCATTTTAAACACATTTAGCATTCTCCAAGGCAGCACAATTCCTCGAGAGAAGCAGTATCTACATCTTCTACGCCATAAGTCACCCTATAGTGTGTGTTGGATTGTATATTACCATCGTCTCGCGGACACAAGGAGCACATATCGAGTCCCTATAACTTGTAGGAAACATCCAGAGATACTCTACTGACCGGACAATGTTGCAAGAGAATAAGTTTTAATGTTTCCTTTGTACAAATTTTTGAAAATGTAAACTTCGTTTGGCTCACCCTGCGTTATCAGTTTTCTCATCCGTCCAAGTATTTCTCCCCCAGCTGTCATCACACATCTTTTCAGCGTGTTACACACCCTATCTAGTAGACTAATGCCATAATAGTAAAAAAAACTAACGTCATAGCAACAACAACAAACTTACCGGGTGCTATGGTGATCAGCGGTTTTGGTTAGTAGCGCCGAGGTTCCGGGTTTGATTGCCGATGATCACTTGAGATTTTACCAGCTGGAAAGGTCTGAAAGGACGTCAACTCACTCTTGTGAGGCCAACCTAAAAGCTGCTTGAAGATGAAGGCAGGGAAAATGCCCCCCAAGTCATCGATCTAGCGGTATTATTCAATAGCACCAGAGGCATCAGCATTTTTTTGTTTCTTGTGTTGAGAGCGGGAAGCTAGACGTAATACGGCTGCTGATGTTATCCTCTGCAAAATTCTGCTCCAGTTGTGTAGGTTTTATATAACTAGATGGTGTGGCAGCAGTAGGAACAGCTGTCCTTCTCTGTACGTACTTTTAAATGTTTCTGTTCATTTCTATTCGGTATCCGAAGTTTTCCTGTTATACCCATACAGGGAAGTGAACAAGAATAAAAACGTCTGCATGCATAACAATGACATGTTTCCTGGCTACTGTTGTGTGACAGTACCCTTTAAACATTGAAACTTATTTATAGTGTAGTACGGGTATGTATGAATGCATGCTTCGTCTAAATAAACCACTTGCTGTTTTAATTCTTTCTTTTTGGACGTGCGCACATAATGACTCATTCATTCTGGCACGTTTTAAAATTCAATCGCATTGATGAAAAGTTCCGTTCCTAGCCTGGAAGTCCAATTCTGTACGAAAAAAGTCACATATTTCGCGTTCTCATTGCCAATGAAATTAAAGACGGTCACAGCTATTTCCCGCGGCTTGCCGTGGTGTCTCTTTCCGTAATCAGTTTCCCTGCTGGCTCTGTGAGGTAACATCACGAGCTGCTTTGATCTGGAACGTGACTGTACCTAATCACGTGACCGACTTAGACTAATATCAACAAAACCACGCAGCCGCCGTTGAAATTCAGTCTTGTGCCATGCAGCGGGTATATCGAATGTTTCTTCGATCGATATATCCGTGATTACAAGCTGCGAATGTCTTTGGGTCACGACTGAGATCACAAGAATTCTGAGGAGAGCGAGAATGTGGGCCGCGTAGGTGCCGGGCGGTGCCTCCGGGGCTGTAGGAATAAACTGGGCTGTTGGATGAGTACTTGCGTCGGCAGCCGATGTTTGTACGGCGCAGAAAAAATGGTTCACATGGCTCTGAGCACTATGGGACTTAACTTCTGAGGTCATCAGTCCCCTAGAACTTAGAACTACTTAAACCTAACTAACCTAAGGACATCACACACATCCACGCCCGAGGCAGGATTCGAACCTGCGACCGTAGTGGTCGCACGGTTCAAGACTGTAGCGCCTAGAAACGCTCGGTCACTCCGGCCGGCCACGACGCAGAATGGAGGCAGTAGTTCTGTTAGTACTGTCAAAACCTGGGGCTAGTCAGAGCTACTCACTACTGTCCTCGTGGAGGTGCCAGCATTACGAAATGCTCACTTTTGGAAATAAGTCCGTGGATTTCGCTCGCCTTCCTGCTCACTACTAGTGTCGCAGAAGTAAGGACTGCCCGGCATAACTGCGTCTGCCAGTTTAGTGCTCAAGTGAAAATGGTCGGATATTCTGAGTCACGATTACGTAGAAGTAGTGCTCATTAAGCTAGATCGGCGAAGTCTTAGCTCATGCATAGCACCAGTCATTTCCAGTATCTAAATAAGTTGTATCGAATTTTGCCCTTGGAGGCGTTTCTTGATTGCTGTTTCTAACCTCCCTAATATATTTGTTTTTGTCTACATATTTCCCAAACTATGTGCCCCGGAACCTGTTATCCAAGTTAGACTCGAGTGCTAACCTTTGACTAAACGGAGCCTAATTTAAACTGAACTATAACTGGTCCAAATGCAGCTTGTCTTTATATTACATGAGAAACTGAAGTAAAACAATTATCTGGCCTCAATCAAAATTTCCACTTACCTCGCGTCTTGACTACGTTGTTGCAGATTTCTCGAAAGCACAACAGCAGACAGCAATCAGGCAGCGGCCAAGCTAGATTTCTGTTTCTAAATAAAATTTCCAAACTATATTCAAACTGTGAAATGTGATAACGCATAATGATAAACAGTGGTATCTAGAGAGTACGTAACTGTTCCTATGAAATGATATTCCAAGACAAAGATTTTAGAATGCAGTATACATTCAAAAACGCAGAGTAAAACTTCGCATGATCTTCACGCCTAAAATACGTCTGAACAATACTATTCTCGGCAAAGTGATCACTGATTTAAAGAGTCTACAGTATTAACAGAGAATTTCTACAAAAATCAGACAGCTTAACAAGTTGCATCACTCAGGAAAGTGGGGTGGTCTTTATCTCAGCTCTTAGTAAGTGAACAAAGTTAAATAGCTGACACTAATCATTCCTAGCTGCACAGTGCTGCAGTCGTACCTCCAACTTCTCTTCAAAAACAGAAACATTATTCAAAATTCATATCCTTTTCACTTTCTGATATATACGTCTTATTCATCCTTGTTCTCCTTTACAATGAATCTTTCTTCATATAAGAGATACAATCACATGTCAACGCAGCACTACACAATACGCCCATCACCTACCACACTTCGACTAAGAATGTGTCAGACTGTGCAGAGGCAATGACTGCACCACGAAAAGGTCAAAGATTGTTTAACAATAACGTAACCACTCTCGCTCTGACATGCACATCGATAACATACAAAAATCAAAATCACATGACCACCTTACATGTTTAATACTAAAATATTTTGTCCCCGTGTCTAAGAGTCGTTGCAAGTTTCGGGTGAAGTTCGTTTAATTTCGTGAGAAAGCGGTCGAGTCACTGATCAGCACTAGATTTATGGAGGTTTGTTATGTTCAGACGCAATCGCAGTGATTGTATCAGCACACGACTGTGTCCACTGACGTCAGTACTTCGTTCTAAGGTAATTGTATTCCGTATATTTTTTTAACTAATTACAGTAATTTGCTGTGTACTTAATTTGCTGTGTACTCCAGATTACGCGAGAAAACACTGTTGCAAGCTAACAAGCGACAGTTGAGCTCTGGCTACGGTTGGTCGCTGGCTCAGTTCAGATTCGTATATCGTCCGCGCCATTCTGCCTCGCAGTGCTATGTGTTCTCCTCTCCCTGGTATTGACAGCTTTAATTAAGGTGCTTGTGTAGAGGCTTGTTAAGGCCCGGATCCAGATGAGACGGTGACTAATCTGTTTCCCGGAATTACATTATCTTGAGTATTTAATATCTTGTTTTAAAGCTAACTAATATCATTTCAGCAGTAGGTGTTGTACCACCTCAGTTAAAACTTAGGCGTTAATCAAAACCTGCTCTGATACATGATTACGCCGATGAAGTAATTGGCATTACGCATTTAATGCTAAGGTTCCCGTGTGGAATAGTGATTATTCCAAAATTTTGACAGGCTGCGTTATTGTCTGTGCTGTATGTGATATGCACAAGGCTGTGTTCTGGCTCCCACACTCTTCTCACTTTACTTCGCAGTTGTTATGAGAGACGTGACCAAAGCCTGTAGTAATCAAATTAGTCTCGACACAAGGACAGACAAAAGTGTCTTCAACATCTCTCGCTTCAGAACAAAAAGTCGCGTAACCAAACTATCCACCTTAGAGATTAGCTACGCGGATGATGTATGCATGATGGCTAATTCTTGCGAAACTCTTCAGACTTACATAAATCTGCTAAATGCCTCCTGCAGAAGATTTGGCTTAGCCATTAGCATCACTAAGACGCAAGTGCTCAAACAACCACTTAGAGGTCTTAATGCAGATGACTCCAGTATTGAGATAAATAACAAACCCTTGCAAAATGTGTCAAATTTCAAATACCCGGGAAGCCAAATTAGAAGTGACAACAGCCTGACAACGGAAATCGCAGCGCGTATAGCCAGCGCAGCCTCAGCCTTCGGAAATCACATGATCTCAAACTACAAACAAAAATTGCAGTCTAAAAAGCAGTAGTATTATCCACCTTACTCTATGCCTCGGAAACCTGGTGCTGTTATAAAGCTGACATTAAGAAGCTAGATAAATTTCATCTTCGATGTCTGAGATCAATTCTGCGCATCAAATGGAAAGACCGTGTCCCAAACACGGAGATTTTGCGCCGCGTGAAACTGGCTGGTATTGAAGCTTTAATAATGAAACATCAGCTGAGATGGAGTGGTCACATAGTACGCATGGATGACAGTAGGCTACCTAGAGCGGTGTTCTACTCGCAGCTCTCGTGCGGGAAGAGGAGGAAAGGTGGTCAACACCTGCGATATAAAGACACCATTAAACGCCACCTTGCAGCCTGTGGCATTCCAAGCAACCGTTGGGAGAAGCTAGCATTGCGCCGATCGGAGTGGCGATCAACTGTACATAAGAGCATCGAACAATTCGAGCAAAAGCGTCTAATGAACCTGGATGCTAAAAGAGAGCTCCGAAAATCTCAGCTCAAGCCTGTCTACACGTATACTTACAACTCTGCTGGTCAACTTCACTGTGCTTCATGCAACAGGATATTCAAAGCGAAATTCGGATTCGCGAGCCACATCCGAGCCTACCACAACAACGACAGAGAAGACTGACGGAGTCGCTGTCGCCGGACACGGCGAGGAGGACATCATCATGTGATATTTGCCGTTGCGTTTGTATCAGACATCCATGGCCGTTAAAGGTTGCTCGTTCTGTCCTACTGAGGTGCCGGCGGGGTTACGATTACTTCCCGCGCTTCACACGGGTATAATTTACTTAATAGGTATAAGGAGGGAAGACTAAGTCCCTTTAGTGGCTACGCAAGTCATGGCCTGTTAATGTACAATCTGAGATCATTTTAATTAAACGTGCTGTGTTTCTTCAAATCATGGGTCACGTACGTCACATAAGCTGTATTACACTTTTTAACACTGTTTAAGTAAATTTATATTCTCTTAAAACTGACATACGCCTCACTTACCCACGTTGTCTCTTTTAGTTTTGTTTAAGTAGTTCCTGTTTCTTAAGAGTGACGTATCTCACGTTTGGCTATTTGGTATCTCTGACTCTGAATGTGACTTTGGTAGCCTCCAGATAACCGAAACAGACAGTAGACAGGGGAGACATTCAACAGTATTCAGCAGTTATCCGTCCTGCAGAGGACCGCAAAAAGTCGATCGAGACCTCAACAATTTAGCTGCTTTATTGTGTTATAATGATGCAGCCCAATACCCAAAATTACTTTACTGAAAATGACAATGGACGTGGAAGCCTAAGAATCAGAATTGTTATTCTTTTCAAACTCGGCGCCACGTTATGCCGAATCCATTCATCATCCTTAAAATGTTGCTCTTTGAGGGATATTTTAAGTTTGTAGAAGCGCGCGAAGTCTGTTGGGGCCAGATGAGGAGAATAAGGGGAAAAGATGGAGCAAAAAACAGGCGCACAAATCGCTTCCGAAAAAAAAAAGAAAATAGAAATACGAACTGTTGCCAACGTCTTGTACTCGAAATAGATAGTTTCCAAACTTACCTGAAAAAATTAAAAAATAAATAATAACTGTTAGCAAAGGAATCCTCAGTATATATTTTTTCATATTTTTTCTAGTAATAGCGTCAGTTATTGCTCATGGAACAATTCAGTCCAGTAACTTATTAAAGCAGCTGTGTATTTAGTTGCATTACAGTGGAATATGTTTTGTTACACAAAATAATGCAACAGCTGGACACAAGATACCGCTCGCATCAGATGGAATCTATGTGTAGTGACACATTAGTTCGTAACTTTTCAACCTTGAACTTCGGACATACGCTGTGACAGCCAAATCGATGAACTCATGGCATTCACGAGAATTTACTACTGCCGTGTTGTTCCTCTTCGTCGAAAATGTAGCGTATGTGCAAACGTATTTTCTACTTATTTTCGTTCTGCTCGATATTTTGGATACTTGGGCGAAGTGAAGTATTCACACAAGTTGTGCAAATTAATTTTACATCTTCACTGAATCATTAAACTGTTTATTAGTAACTCCAGTTAAAAATATCCGCGTCGAAGAAATTAAAAGACATCTTTAAACTGAACGTCTGTAGCACATTTCTGTAAGAAAAATTTTAAAACCTTAAGAATTGGTTGCCAACAACACTGCAAATACTAAGATATTGCCAAGAGTTGCTACCAAGACGCAGCAAAATACAGAGCGATCCGGGAAACTGTTTATGTCTGTATTCCAGTTGCGGTGAACACTCTTACACAAATAAATAATAGTATAACAATTAATGTGGTTTAATGGCTATGTACAAGTTGGTGGTAATAATATTTGCTCTACATCCTCGACGAAGATTGCATTTCAGAATTTAGTGGGCAGCCCCTTCCGTTTAGCGGGTCGTCTATCTGCAAGTGCGTCCCACTTCAAACGTTCTGGACGCCACTTCGAAGGCTTTTTTGTCCTTAACCTGCCTCATTTATCCAAGAGGGAAAGGGGACCAATTATCCTCTGTTATGACCATCTACAATACCTGAGTACAAACGCTTTTCTAACACATTCAGTCAACATATGTAAGTATGGTACATTCTTATTTTCCGACTGAGTCATATTTGCATATATTTGTTAGTTATATTAGAAAATCGTTTGTACTCAGGTCTTGAGGATGTTCGTGATAAACGAGAATTAATTACCGTTTGTGTAACTTGTGGTCTGCAACTGAAAGAAATACATTAATTGAGTAATTAATTTGAATAAAACCAGTGCGTAAATATCACAGTTAGTTGATAAGTTTTGGAGCTGTCATATAAAACTTAAGAGACGTAGAAGGGTAGTGCCACACTGTCCTTTGTGTCCCAGGAAGTGGGGCATATACTGATCGAAAATTCTGAAAGAAGAAAACACACCTACAAAATTGTGAAGATAGTAAGTGTTTGTAAAAATAAAGGTAAAAAAAGGAAAATAATATCAAAAGGAGGCACAAGCCCACAAAGAAAGTACAGGGTGATTCAAAAAGAATACCACAACTTTAGGAATTTAAAACTCTGCAACGACAAAAGGCAGAGCTAAGCACTATCTGTCGGCGAATTAAGGGAGCTATAAAGTTTCATTTAGTTGTACATTTGTTTGCTTGAGGCGCTGTTGACTAGGCGTCAGCGTCAGTTGATGCTAAAATGGCGACCGCTCAACAGAAAGCTTTCTGTGTTATTGAGTACGGCAGAAGTGAATCGACGACAGTTGTTCAGCGTGCATTTCGAACGAAGTATGGTGTTAAACCTCCTGATAGGTGGTGTATTAAACGTTGGTATAAACAGTTTACAGAGAATGGGTGTTTGTGCAAAGGGAAAAGTTCTGGACGGCCGAGAACGAGTGATGAAAATGTAGCACGCATCCAGCAAGCATTTGTTCGCAGCCCAGGAAAATCGACTCGCAGAGCTAGCAGAGAGCTGCAAATTCCACAATCAACTGTATGGAGAGTCCTACGAAAAAGGTTAGTTATGAAACCTTATCGTCTGAAATTGGTTCAAGCACTGTCTGCAGCCGATAAGATTAAAAGAATCGATTTCTGTAATTTTATCCTTGCTCAAATGGAAACAGGTGAATCTTTCGTTTCAAAGATTGTGTTTAGTGATGAAGCAACTTTCCACACTAACGGGAAAGTCAACCGTCACAATGTCTGTATATGGGGCACTGAGAATCCGCGGGAAACAACTCAGTATGAACGTGACTCGCCTAAGGTGAACGTTTTCTGTGCCATTTCAGCCAATAAAGTTTTTGGTCCCTTTTTCTTCGAAGGTGCTACTGTAACTGGACTACAGTATCTGGAGGTGTTAGAGAATTGGCTGTTCCCTCAGCTCGAACAAGAAGCACAACAATTCATATTTCAACAGGATGGAGCGCCACCACATTGGCACTTATCTGTCCGTAACTACCTGAACGTCAACTACCCGAGGCGATGGATCGGCCGCCAGGCAGCCCGTGACAGAGCACTTCATCACTGGCCTCCAAGAAGCCCTGATCTTACCCCCTGCGATTTTTTCTTATGGGGGTATGTTAAGGATATGGTGTTTCGGCCACCTCTCCCAGCCACCATTGATGATTTGAAACGAGAAATAACAGCAGCTATCCAAATTGTTACGCCTGATATGCTACAGAGAGTGTGGAACGAGTTGGAGTATCGGGTTGATATTGCTCGAGTGTCTGGAGGGGGCCATATTGAACATCTCTGAACTTGTTTTCGAGTGAAAAAAAACCTTTTTAAATACTCTTTGTAATGATGTACAACAGAAGGTTATATTATGTTTCTTTCATTAAATACACATTTTTAAAGTTGTGGTATTCTTTTTGAATCACCCTGTATAATAGCATTTCCTTCTTACTATCACATGAATCTTCTTGCTTGTGTTTTACTTAATTTTACCGTCACTGCCTTTCCTCAAGAGCACAATTCGAAGTTTCAACGTTCATTTATGTTTTGCGTGTTACATTGTAGCCGTTCTACAGTAACGCTGGTCAATATAACTTGTGGCACGAAGTTGTCGTGGTGTGTAGCGTTAGCAGACTGCACATGTGGACGCGTGGAAATGATGCATCAGTAAGTTGCCAAATGTTTTGATGAAAATGGGTTAGCCTAGCCTGAACGGTACCTTAAGTGTGGTCATAGATAGTGTAAGCAACTTTCAGCTCACTTTCAAGTGTATAAAGAAGAGAAAGTACGTCACGAACAGGTTTCATACTTAATACCTTCGAATTTATGATTTCTGGAAGGAAAAGAAACAGAGGTTCTAATGAAATTAATCAATAGCGATCTTTTTCCGAAGGAAATGTGAAAATAACGACAACAGAGGCGGAATATAATTACACACATTTGACGATTAAAACTCTGGAAGATACATGCAATCAAGAAGTTCAGATTTGTAGACTACACAAGAAACAAAAGTTAATGAGATGCCCGATGCAAGGTAAACATACGTATAGGGGTACACTGTAATAAATTAATGTACATAGTGAGGTTAGCGATGTGATCTTCTTTGATGTTCTACCTAACTCATATCGATTACCGAATACTGTATACTTGTGACTGAACTTCGTTTATCTACTGTTTTAAAGCAAAATACGGAGCTCTGCCTCCACCTTATAAAGATACACATCCACTCTCTGTCTGGCCTTGCACCATGTAAGTACGCCATTTTCTTTCTCTCTGTAATATCATTAATAATGGAAGTAATGAACGTGATCTATGTTTTATTTGTTGGTGAGTAGAGAAGTAACGTTATCCGTTACTATGATATGTGAAGTATTTATCTATGGTTGGTTCAAATGGCTCTGAGCACTATGGGACCTAACATCTGTGGTCATCAGTCCCCTAGAACTTAGAACTACTTAAACCTAACTAACCTAAGGACATCACACACATCGATGCCCGAGGCAGGATTCGAACCTGCGACCGTAGCAGTCGCGCGGTTCCGGACTGAGCACCTAGAACCGCTAGACCACCGCGGCCGGCATTTATCTACGTTTCAGCATTTTAATCACATGGGGAAGTGATTGGCTTGGTGATTGTCGAATGCGTGCCATCCGCGCGGCATTGCACACACATTCTCATTCTTTAAAAATCGAACCTTTTAATTTGAGTTCTTTTTTCACAAAGACCGATTAGTGTTTTTCTTCATATGATACACATTATTCTGCTCCATTTTGCATCAGATATCACAGTGAGCCGTCACCAAGCTATTCCGCTCGGCAGTAACGTCTCTGCACTGAATACAAAGAAAACATAAAACGTAAGCGTTTTATTCTGGGCAAGCGGGAGCTTAATTTAATCAAAACGGAACACCTGATGATGTACCTGTCTTTATTATGCGCCAGCGGTGGTCATTGTGATGTACTCCGCTACCGAGAAATTAGCTTTGGGAAGATTAAGTAGAAGTATTAGTAATTCATTTCCTTCCTCTTTATTTTTTTATATGGGATACAACACGCAAATATTCGTAATTACCTGACAGCGTCAGTAGCAGAGCGATCACTGTATCAGTGAACATCTACATCTACATCTACATGTATACTCCGCTAGCCACCAAGCGGTGTCTGGCGAGTTATATTTCCCCCCTCCCACTCGCGGATCGCTCGAGGGAAAACGACTGTCTGAACGCCTCAGTACGAGCTCTAATTTCCCTTATCTTTGAATGGGGATCATTGCGCGTTTTGAAAGTTGGTGGTAATAATATATGCTCTACGTCCTCGGCGAAGATTGCATTTCAGAATTTAGTGAGCAGCCCCTTCCGTTTAGCCCGCCGTCTATCTGCAAGTGCGTCCCACTTCAAACTTTCTGTGAGATTTGTAACTCTCTCGCGATGGTTAAATGCACCAGTCACCGATCTTGCCGCTCTTCTTTGGGCCTTCCCAATCTCTTGAATCAGACCCAACTGGTAAGGGTCCCATACAGACGAACAATATTATAAGACTGGTCGAACTAACGTATTCAAATTTCCTTCGTTGAAGGACTCCATCGCTTCAGTATTCTACCAAGAAACCGCGATCTAGAGTTCGCCTTGCCCGTTACCTGTGTAATCTGATCATTCCATTTGCTATCATTTCGGATAGTCACACCCAGATACTTGACGGGTGTTATCGCTTCCAAAGACTCGGCATTTATTTTTTGCTCGTACATTAAAGGGGATTTTCGCCTTGTTATACGTAGTAGGCTACACTTACTATTGAGAGATAACTGCCAGTCATTACACAACGCATTTGGTTTCTGTAAACCCTCATTGATTTGTTCGCAACTTTCGTGTGATACTACTTTCCTATAGACTACAGCATCATCGACAAACAGTCTAATGCCGCTGTCAATATCATTAACAAGATCGTTTATGTAAATCGTAAAAAGCAGAGGACTTATTACGCTGCCCTGGGGCACACCTGAAGTTACGCTTGTTTTTATTGAATTCACCCCTTTCAGGACGATATACTGATCTCTGTCTGTTAGAAAACTTTCTATCTAACCGCATATGTCATCGGACAGACCGTAACCGTGCTCTTTTTGGAGCAATTGGCAGTGCGAAACTGAGTCGAACGCCTTTCGAAAGTCGAGAAATATGGCGTCAGCCTGGGAGCCGGTATCGAGAGCCTCTTTTGTGCCATGCACAAAGAGGACCAGCTGTGTCTCGCATGACCGCTGTTTCCTAAAACCATGCTGGTTTCTGCAGATGAGGTTCTAAAATAGTTTTATTGCCCAGACTGCAGTTGATACTTATCGTGATTGCTAGTTTCAGCAAAGTTATGTTGCCATCTTCAGATCATCGGATACGTGAATTATAAAACCCCTACTTGTTGCACATTTCCATCTGGCCACTGAAAACATGGAGATGAGCTCAGAGAAAAGACTGTGTCACGCAACACTAAACACACTAAAATGAAAACCAGAATTGCGTCAGCAAGGCATAGAGGGGTCAAACACATCAGATTGAGGACATCCACTGCTGTCACATGTATTGACAAAAAAGGTTTAACCCTCGGCACTGACAGTGTCTTTGTAAATACAAGCTTTGTGGAACTATGAATTTCGAGTTGTGTGTTGTGTGGAAATCTACCATCATAATTTTACAATCCTCAAAACAGAAAATTATAAGTTGTGGAACGTATTGCAACATCAAAAATTAAATAGAAGTATAGCCGAAATGAATATTCGTTGGAATAAACGTATGATGAAGACTGCGAAAATCGCCATACAAAGCAGCAAGTTTTAGGAATATGTGTAAAAAAGTAACTTCCAGTCGGGACAGCTTTTCGGCTTACCTTACACATTCTACTGTGCGCACTCGCCTTTCTCGTAAAATAAAATAATGCCTCGTAGTTACGCAGTTACGCGTGAATGTATCAATAAACTTCTGACCCCGATGGTTTATTTGTTGATGCGCTCGTCCCTGGCTGTGGCAGGTACACAGAACGACGGAACTCGAAAAATAAGCGCTGGGGAACATTAAACGCACCGCAGAATTACGCTACTGTTTGCAGGGAGGCCGTAAAGTCTCTCTGTCTGAACTGTGAAGCTGCAGTGGAAATCTGCGACTCTAGGGCAGCTCACCTACTACTGATGCATTAGCGACAGACTGTACATAAAATCCACACGCAAATCAACTAGTACCACTTCATCCTGAAAAGGTCATTGTGTGGTGCGGGTTTACGGCATTATTAATCATGGGGCCACATTGTGCTTCCGGTCCTGTTATCTGTACCGTGACTGGTAAGCGCAATGAGTGTCTTTTGCGCAACCACGTCATTCCAGCTCTCCAACAGCGTGGATGTGTGGATGGGGTCATTTTTGTGCAAGACGGCGCACCTCCGCACATTGCAAATCCAGTTAAGCAGCTGCTGAAGCGCCATTTCGGGAATACTAGAATTATCAGCAGCCATTTCCCTACAGCCTGTCCGTCCCGATCACCTGATCATAGTCGCTGTGACTTCTGTCTGCGGGGCTATCTGAAAGATGATACGTTCAGTGTTCCGTTTGCACACTTAGCTGCATTGAAGGCACGCACTACACGACACATTCAGAACGTGACCCCGGAAACACTTCGATCAGTTGTGTAACATACTGTTTCTCTATTACAACTTGTTGCAGAAAACGGTGGACAGCATATTGAACATGTTTTGCGCCAGTCATACAGAAATTAATAATCCGATTTGATTTTTATTGATGTTTTTTATGCGGTTTTTGGCATCAGGACAATTAAAAACCGTTTTTTTCCCATCCTTTGTGATATGACCTCGCCGTGGTGGATGGGTTTACGTAACTAACAGTATCACACCTGTACATCCATGCACACTGAGTAGTGCAGTTTATTTATCGTCAAACGTACACCTTAGGGATTGTTGTATGATTCATTTGTCATTTGTAGTTGACCGCTATTAATTTATGATGCTTACAGCACCATCTATTGCTACATTTTGTAATTATTTGTTTTTCTTCTGCCATACCTTTTCTCCCTTCTGCGATAATATTCCCTTGCAATGTGACATCATTCTGACCATAGGTGTTATTTCTACAGCGGTTTGAAAGTTTAAATTTAATTATAATCACCCTGTGTGTCAACTGTTTAGTTCAACTAATGAAAGTAATACACACTGGTTTCACTCAGAAGAATGAATGGATAGCTCAGTCAACAAAAACACTAAAGAATTGTTGTAGTTGAAAGAACGATTGAATACATGACTATACAAACAGAAAAACTACGCACTGGTTTCATTTGAAAAGAAAGAATAAATTACTCAATCAATATGCAAAATTGCAACTTCCACTCTCGACCGGTTTCATTTGGTTGCTTCAACACACTGGTTTCATTCGAAAGAAATTAATGAATAATTTTACAACTTATATGTAAACTACAACCGACTGAAACGATTGTATTCATTCGGTTGTTCCTATCGGTATTGACCGCACCACCCGTCATCTGAAAGGCCGTCGTTACGACAAACCAGAGAGGCTACACACCAGATATCGGAGAAAATCCGGTTTTTCTTAGTACTTTAAAATGAACATAAACAGTTTCGACCGCAAGATTCCTTTATTTTTGTGGTTTCCACTTTCGGTCAGTTTCTATCTTAAGACCGCATACCATGATGGCCGTTACGAACTTCATGAACGATGAACAGAGCAGGTGTTACGAACTCAACGAACATCAGCTGACGTTCGTGGTGTTCGTAACGCCTGCTCCGTTCACCACCATCGCCTGCTATCATGGTATGAGTTCTGAAGATGGTCAGAAACTGACCGAAACCGGGAACCACGAAAGTAAAGTTTCTTGCTGTCGAGAGTCTTTCTCTTCGTTCTAAAACGTGAGAAATCGGAAGGTGACAAATTTTACAGTCAACTTTTCAACTTTGGGGCTATTCTCAATATCCCAATTTTTTAAACAGTTGTCCTCATAGATCTATGAAGATGAACACCAGATACCATTCTTACAGCACGATTTTCTGAAATAAAATTTGTCTGTGCATGGAATTGCTCCAGAAAACTATTCCATATGACGTTAATGCCTAGAGTACTGCAAAACAAGTATCTATCACTAAGAGTTTCTTCGATTACTCGGACATAATTTTACTTTGAATCCTATGCGCTGTCATGAGAAAAGATATAGTAGCTCAGGTTAGCTCTAGATTCGCAACTGTTGACAGCGGTACATTAAATAAACGAACATAGCATTAAATAAGGTCCGACATGATGCTAAATCCACACAATATACAGCCACCGCAGATGAAGTCTGAAGTACTTACACGCTTGTTGTATACAAGGAGATGTAAAAGATGGTGTTAGTGTGACAGATTTCCTCAACCGAAAGGACGCTTTGAACACACACTGCTTTCTTAGTCGTGCTCCTGGTGAAAGTGGTACACCGTTGTTCCTTCCAGACTGTCGCCTGCCTTATCCCTCCAGTTACAAAAGAATCTGAGTCTCACCCTTACAAACTAGAGGCAGAAATATTAGAAACAACTTACATGTCTTAACACAAGATTACTGTTTTGTACGTGTGTCGTACTGAAAGAGAAACGAGCTTAAACAAAAATCAGTGTAAAACCAGATACGTGTTCTGTACATATGAACAGCAGGTAGTCACGAAATTTAAAGATTTTGTGGACAGTTACAACAAAGGAACACATAACTGCACTCAATCTTTTAAGCGCCATAGTATGAATGTGAAGCAGAAAGTGGTTGCAGGAATAACGACGTGCTGAATTTGCAAAGAAAAACACGAGGTCCTAAGAGTCTGTGAATACTTATGTATTTGCTTTGTGCAACTCTACAGAATTCCATATTCTACTGTATTCTAAAATAATTGTATGGAATTGCTATCTGGCGTTCTTCAAGGAAGTGCTATAGGCCCTCTGCTGTTCCTAATTTACATAAACGATTTAGGAGACAATCTGAGCAACCCTCTTAGATTGTTTGCAGATGATGCTGTCATTTACCGTGTCGTAAAGTTCTCAGATAATCAAAAGCAATTTCAAAATGATTTTGACGAAATATCTGCATGGTGTGGAAAGTAGCAATTGACTCTGAATAATGAAAAGTGTGAAGTCATTCACATGACTAATACCAGGAATCCGCTAAATTTCGGTTTCACTATAAGTCACACAAATATTAAGGCTGTGAGCTCAACTAAATATTTATGGATTACAATTACGAATAACTTCACTTGAAATTATCACACGGATAATGTTGTGGGCAAGGCTAAAAGAGACTGAGATCTATTGGCAGAACACTTAGAAGAAGCAAAAGCTCCACTAAAGAGAATGCTAGCACTACGCTTGTCCGTCCTCTTCAGGAGTATTATTACGCGATGTGGGATCCCCGTCACATAGGACTGACGGTGGACATCGGGAAAATGCAAAGAAGGGCAGCTTATTTGCACATGGAGGAGAGAGATGGTCACGGATCGATCCGCGAGTATCGAGTATCAGAGGTGTTTTTCATTGCGGCAGGATGTTTTCACGGAATTTCAATCGCCAACTTTCTCCTCCGAATGTGAAAATATTTTATTGGCACCCACCTACGTAGGGATAAATGATCATTATAAAAAAGTAAGAAAAATCGGAAGACGCGTGGAAAGAGTTAAGTGTTCGCTTCTCATACTCGCTGTTCGAGAGTGGAACTTTATAGAAATAGCTTGAAGGTAGTTAGAGGAACATTCTGCCAGGCACTTAATTGTGAACTGCAGAGTACTCATGTAAATGTAGATGCAAACCACTTTTTAGTGTTGTATTTTAACGTGTCGTTCTTACAGAGTACTAAAAGTCCTACTACAGATGATTTTAGCTGTGATGTGTATCACACTCTGCGTCTTCTTTTAATCGTAAAAGAATTGTATAATCTTTGTTTCTAAAACACGTACAAGTCTTTAGTACAAAAACACGACGGATCTTAAGTAGTAGATGGTAAACAACATGACATATTTAAATGACTGTCAAGTACAGTATACAGGGTGTAAATTTTAAGTTGAAAAACCAGAATAAGCTTCACACAAGAAAATGTGTAGAATCCAAAGTTGATTATTTTCGAGGGGGACATCTGCTGGTGCTAAAATTAGCCCACCCCTTGGGGGTGGGGCGGGAGGCAACTTTAAAAATTCAAATAGGATCCCCCATTTTTTATTGCAGAATCATATTCTACATAAAAAACTACTTACATGTTGTCTTAAACATTTTTTTTTTATTCTTGGTCGTTTGAGCTGTAATTCAACAAAATCCACGTTATCATTTTTGCGTGGAAAATGGTTATGGATAAATAAAAAATATTTACTTCATAAATTTTGATTCGCTGAAAGTAAAACTCTCCCTCTTTCCCCTTAGGGTGCGGTCTGAGAGAGAGAAATTAGACTTTTACTAACAAAACCGATCCGAATCTGCAGAAAAAATTAATATTTGTGTCAACATTTGTGAAACGTCCTCCTCACCATACAGAAGAATGGACGTGCTGATGATGCAAGGTGCGAGACAAATGTTCAGAGATAGTGGTTCTATGTGGATCTGTGTTTCGTAAGGGATAAAAAAATCTTCCCCCACTTCACACAGTGTCGCGTAAGTTCACTCTCGTATATCATGGCAAAAGGTAGAATCAGTGATCTTTACTTTCCTAAATTTTGAGTCGAAAACAACTTTGCTGCTCCACAGTTCCTGTATTCTTCTGTATTCTAAAATAAAGGTAAACGACTTATTAGCATCTGGTTTATAACGTGTAGTCCGTATATATTATTGATTGTTTTTTTGATTCTTCTTTGTCTCTTAATTCTGCATACTGGTGTTTCGTACCATACGATCCTGACACTATAAATTAGTTTGTTCCTTCCTTATGGCTGTAATGATATAAAGTTTCATTTATGGCAGCTGATAACTATGAGGTTGAGGTGTTCACTGGGTAGAATTATCTGAAAGCTTTCGCCGACCTACTGCGTTTCACGCAGCGACCCTATTACCTGCAGCACGGGCGAAATCTCTGAACCAGCCGTTAAGAATCTGTTTGGAGGTTCTATCGCAGAGAAAACAGGTTCCCTTGTGTGAACGCGGAGTGGATCTCGCAGTTCAATATTCATAGCTCGTTACCTTTCGTTTAACAAGCTCTGCTTCCCGGCAACGAGAGGCACTGCGCAACTAATAAACTGCTGTGCATTTTTTTGTGTACATGTCTGCTTTGGGTGAGACCATGACATCCCGCATGTCGCTCGCCTCAGAATAGCCCTGTTCGCTCGTGTACGCCAAAAAATTAATTTCACGGTGATTGGCTTTTTTTATTACCGTACCGCGCAGCCGTTTACAAAAAAAAATGCATGTTGCCTAGCGTGAAACATAGCGGAACTCGTCAATTATGAAGTTACAGGGTTCGGTTACGCAATTAACGTGGAACACCGCACTGTATAATTGTCATAGCGGTGGTTTCCTCAATTAAATGACAATAACGCATTGTACAAGTACCACGTGTGAGACATTTTAATGTCATACCGGTGGAAGACGAAGCCAATGCTTGAGATGGAGCTAATAGGAAAAATGCACAATTATCATAGCAACCTTTGCCTGGTGGTATTCACAGCCACCTTACTAATTAATTTACATGACCCTGACATTACAAATAACAACTTTTTCAGCCAATATCGCGTGTTGAAATATTGTTTATTTCCTCATTGATCGGTTTCGACAGGTCTAGCAGTCATCTTCGTGTCTTCTGGTGGTGTGTATCCAGAAGATACGAAGATGACAGCAAGACCAGTCGAAACTGATCACTGGGGAAATAAACATATCTCAGCACGTGATTTTGGCTGCAAAAATTCTAATTTTTCCATAAATATCAGATAGTAGCTAGCAACCGGTGCACCATATACAAGTCAAAACAGTTTTACGCAGAGAAATTATCGTGTTCTAGTTGAAATTGGAGTATACTAAACCAAGGTGTCTTCTGATATATTCTGAAATAAATTTCTATTGCATTGTTTACGGGTTCCCGGGTTCGATTCCCGGCGGGGTCAGGGATTTTCTCTGCCTCGTGATGACTGGGTGTTGCGTGCTGTCCTTAGGTTAGTTAGGTTTAAGTGGTTCTAAGTTCTAGGGGACTGATGACCGTAGATGGTACGTCCCATAGTGCTCAGAGCCATTGTTTACGATTTAATTAGAGTACAAGTTACAGTAGTACAAAAGAAAGACGCCATTTACATGCTGCACAGTAAGGTTTTTAGATTCTTTTATGAATCTTGTGCTCGCAAACGCGCTTCGCCTTAGTTAAAGGGACATATTTAGTGGGTGGCCTGATATATCACACGATTTGTTCGTTTACACGTAGGAGTTATCTTTTGAACATATAGGTTACATATATGAAACAGTTCAACAAGGTATTTACAATAAAATGGAAAAGTGCTTGAAGGTCAGCGTCTAATTCATTATTTTCAAGTCAAGCAACTTCCTCTCAGTTGGCAAGCTCGTTGAAAGTTTGCTATTTTCCTTTTCCTCATGCTTTCAACACATAGCACTTTAACTGCCATATTCTGTGTGTGTATACTTTCATTCTTTACTGCAAGTGTTAATAACTTCCTCAGGTTTAGTTTTCACTGGTTTTTCTGTGCCTATGTGTGCTGATGTAAGTTCTCTACCTCTCTCTCTCTCTCCGTCTCTCTCTCTCTCTCTCTCTCTGTCTCCCCCTCTGTGGGCGTACGTGCGTCTGTGTGTGTGTGTGTGTGTGTGTGTGTGTGTGTGTATGTGTGTGTATGTGTTTATGCGCATGTGTGTTTACAGTTGGCCTCTTGGCCTCTACCACAGACTCAGAAGACTACATACGAACGCCCATAAAACCACAGAACACATAAAGTTCAACAATATCTGCCAAACCAATAACCTTCTACCTAACTGCACCAATGTAGAGATTAAAAATAATTCATTTAGCTCTCAAAAAGCAAAGTAAGCAACACGAAAAGTACAGCTTACATCAAATCTCTGCACTCAAAAAACGGACCTTTTCTTAAAAGTTAATAAAACCCGGCAACGGCCTTGCCGCAGTGGATACACCGGTTCCCGTGAGATCACCGAAGTTGGGCGCTGTTTGGCGTGGCCGGCACTTGGATGGGTGACCGCCCAGCCACCATGCGCTGTTGCCATTTTTCGGGGTGCACCCAGTCTCGTGATGCCAATTCAGGAGCTACTCGACCGAATAGTAGCGGCTTCGGTCAAGAATACCATATAACGACTGGGATAGTGGTGTGCTGACCCCACGCCCCTCCTATCTGCATCCTCCTCTGAGGATGACACGGCGGTCGGATGGCCTCGGTAGGCCACTTTTGGCCTGAAGACGGAGTGCTTTTTTTTTAAAAATAAAACTCGACTGCAGCTTACAAATAATATTAACAATACTGCCGTTTTCTCTTTTCTGGCCAACAGGGTTGTAATTTACACAGACACTATCATGAAGGAAATTGAAGGAAAACGTCAGAAAAAGATAACACAGCTCGTGACGCAACAAACGCAATACACAAACGTGAACCACAAAAAAACCTAAGCACACACACCAATTTTACCCAAGATTGAAGAATCTCACAGCCATACAACTAAACAAAGAAGAAAAATAGCTACTAAGGAAAAGGATCAAAGTATAATTAGAAAGCAGAAGTAGGTGAAGAATACATAGCAAACCCCATAATACAGTTAGAAGCTATTCTAAAATGGAAGGAGAATTGTGAGAATAGCAGTCTGAACACTGGATTGACAAAGAATTGATCAAAAAGAAGTAAATAAAACACAGGAAAAACAGAGCGCCAAAAACCATGAAAACACTCAATAAACTCAGAAAGAATCTTCGACACGAAAACGTCATTTTCTCCAAAGCAGCTGAAGGAAATACAGTTGTCCTGATGAACCAAAAACAGTACATTGACAAAACACAAGAGTTCATTTCACAAAATAATAGCAAAATATTGAAATCACATCCAACACACAGATTTCGTGCTAAGATAAAAAAATCTTTACAAATATAGCCTACTCATAAAATGACAGAGAAAAAGGAAAATTAATACAGAGCAATCCCACTGCACCCCTCCGATGTCGACCAAAACTCTGTAAACCATAAATCCCTTTATGTCCGATTGTTAACTTCAAAAAATACCCATGTACAAACTAGCAAGACACATGTTGGAATTACTGTATGAAACCTATAAAATGGAAGAAGGCGGAACAATAAGAAACACCTCAGGGTTGATACAACTCATAACAGATATAAAAATCCCAGACACAACTACCCTTCTCTCTTTTGACATAGAAAATATGTACTATAGCATACCAGTAGTGGAACAAAACCTGAAGGATAACAGCCAACTACCAAATGAACACAACACAGATATATACAAATTACTGGAACTGAAAGCTATTCAGAACGAATTTCAGTTTAATAATGAGTACTATTTCAAGAAAATGGGCTACCAATGGCGTCCCTAGCCAACACGTTCATCAACCATGCAGAAAATCTGATTTTTAAAAACATTATCACAAAGAATTACTACATACGTTATCAGACAAAATATATAGATAATACTGTTTGTTTAATTGATGAACCTCCAGTAAAAATTGATTTGCTGCATACAGGTACGAACAGAATACACAAATAGATAAGATTCACAATGGAAAAAGAACATGACAACCAAATATACTTCTTAGGTACAACCATCAAAGAAGAAAACAATCAGCATAACTTTGAATTTCACCATAAACCTATAATAACAGATGCTATCATAACATCAGACTTAAAATTACACACACTCACCTAAGTAATCAGCACTCAGATACATGCTTCGTAGACTCAACGCAACACCACTCAGCACAGAAAACTACCAGAAAGCACTATGCATCGGCACAAGTAGTAATAAACATAGGTATGAAGTAATCTAGTCACAAATCCAAATAATAGAATTAAGCAACAAGTACAGTCAATAAACATGACACATACTCAGCCACAAAATAACAGCACAACAAAACACAACACAAACACACACAGCAATAAAACATCAATGACTCAAAGAATCCATGAAAACAAGAAAGAAGATTCAAGAAGATACACCATGATCTATAAGCACGGACTCACACATAAAATTAAAAATTTTCAAAAGATACAGCATTACATAGAATTCAGAACAGAGAGTTCAAACCAAAGGAACATTGCAAAAATAAAAAAAAGTCGCAGACATCTACCAGAAAGATGGAAGATACCAATTATAGTGCAACACATGTGATGGTAAAGATGTAGGACAAACCAGCAGAAAATTCGACAGGTGGCACAAAGAAAATATCAGAGTATGGATATATGGGACAATCCACTCAACTTTTGGTGTAAATTTAAGATAAAATAATCGAAAACTTACTACAAGAGAGAAAGAAATGAAAATAGAAAAAATAATGAAAGACACCTCCTAATTTAGAAGTAAATCGTCACACATACAAAACAAAGACTAAAAGGAAGATACTACTAAATTACCAAGTGAATATGACTAAATACTCACTTTTTACACTGATTGACCTCATAATAAACGGTCATCGCAATAGATGATTGCAAGTCCAAGTTATCTCTCTTGAATGTAAATGTATCGGAAAAGAATAAACAAATAAATAAATAAAAAAATAAAAAATTAGTAAATAAAAAAGGACACACAATCACACACAAACAAACACAGATATTACACCAGTCACAGAAAAAAAAAGCAATTGAAAGCCAAACCTGAGAAAATTGGCAACACTTACAGAAAGGAACGACACTATACACACAGAAAACGGCAGTTAAAGTGCTGTATGCTGAAAACATTGGAAAAAAGGAAAACTGTAAACTTTGAACCAATTTGGCAACTGAGACAAAGCTGTTTGGCTTAAAAATATTGAATTGGATGTTGACCTGTAAGTACTTTTTCATTGTATTGCAAAAAGCTCAGTGAAATATTTTAAATCTATAAACTACATGTGCAAACCATAACGAGTATGCACAAATGATCAAATTGTAAACATTTCAGGACACCCAATTAAGATGCCGTGTAACAAAGGCGAAACATGTCAAGAGGCACATGATATATAAAAAGATTAAAAACCTACATGTACAGCATGTAAAAGGCGTTTTCCTTTTCAACATATGTAATTTGTAAACAGCTGCTGTGACAGTATTACATATCTGTTATCTTATTTATGATTCTTCCATCACTTCCTTGTAGGACAATCGTATTTTAATGTTGAATGACAAGTAAACTGTATTTTTTCTACTGACTTTTGTTGAAGTCAAACATGTTTTCGGCTTATTGGGTCAACTTCAGGAAACAAACAGTTGGCATTCACAAGGGACACTAGTTCTTAGGCAACCAAACATTACAAGCAAAGTTACTATCCACTTATACAGAATACTGTATACTCAGGGTCCACCTTTGCCGAACATATTCCAAAGAAAGAATGCAGATATCAGGTCCACCCCCCCCCCCCCAAGTGCTGTATATAACCAACAAAGAAAGAAAACTAAGCCTGTTACAAGCAATTGAGATAAACAAACATTAGCACAAAAACCCCAGCTTGTTCTAAATATCAGTTACAGCTGAATGCATCCCCATTTTTAAGTTTCACACGAAGCAATCGGCTAGTTACAAATCCACAGACAGTCACAATGATACATACTACTAGACAAAATTAAAACACAACAGAATTGATATTTCTCACCTTGCTTACCTCACAAACTTCAACATTATTACAATATAACTTGTGATACTGTAATATTGTGAATTTTAGTCATTGTTGTTGTTGTGGTCTTCAGTCCTGAGACTGGTTTGATGCAGCTCTCCATGCTACTCTATCCTGTGCAAGCTTCTTCATCTCCCAGTACCTACTGCAACCTACATCCTTCTGAATCTGCTTAGTGTATTGATCTCTTGGTCTCCCTCTACGATTTTTACCCTCCATGCTGCCCTCCAATGCTAAATCTGTGATCCCTTGATGCCTCAAAACATGTCCTACCAACCGATCCCTTCTTCTAGTCAAGTTGTGCCACAAACTTCTTTTCTCCCCAATCCTATTCAATACCTCCTCATTAGTTACGTGATCTACCCACATTATCTTCAGCATTCTTCTGTAGCACCACATTTCGAAAGCTTCTATTCTCTTCTTGTCCAAACTGGTTATCGTCCATGTTTCACTTCCATACATGGCTACACTCCATACAAATACTTTCAGAAACGACTTCCTGACACTTAAATCTATACTCGATGTTAACAAATTTCTCATCTTCAGAAACGATTTCCTTGCCATTTCCAGTCTACATTTTATATCCTCTCTACTTCGACCATCATCAGTTATTTTACTCCCTAAATAGCAAAACTCCTTTACTACTTTAAGTGTCTCATTTCCTAATCTAATCCCCTCAGCATCACCCAATTTAATTTGACTACATTCCATTATCCTCGTTTTGCTTTTGTTGATGTTCATCTTATATCCTCCTTTCAAGACACTGTCCATTCCGTTCAACTGCTCTTCCAAGTCCTTCGCTGTCTCTGACAGAATTACAATGTCATCGGCAAACCTCAAAGTTTTTACTTCTTCTCCATGGATTTTAATACCTACTCCGAATTTTTCTTTTGTTTCCTTTACTACTTGCTCAATATACAGATTGAATAACATCGGGGAGAGGCTACAACCCTGTCTCACTCCTTTCCCAACCACTGCTTCCCTTTCATGCCCCTCGACTCTTATAACTGCCATCTGGTTTCTGTACAAATTGTAAATAGCCTTTCGCTCCCTGTATTTTACCCCTGCCACCTTCAGAATTTGAAAGAGAGTATTCCAGTTAACGTTGTCAAAAGCTTTCTCTAAGTCTACAAATGCTAGAAACATAGGTTTGCCTTTTCTTAATCTTTCTTCTAAGATAAGTCGTAAGGTTAGTATTGCCTCACGTGTTCCAACATTTCTACGGAATCCAAACTGATCTTCCCCGAGGTCCGCTTCTACCAGTTTTTCCATTCGTCTGTAAAGAATTCGCGTTAGTATTTTGCAGCTGCGACTTATTAAACTGATAGTTTGGTAATTTTCACATATGTCAACACCTGCTTTCTTTGGGATTGGAATTATTATATTCTTCTTGATGTCTGTGGGTATTTCGCCTGTCTCATACATCTTGCTCACCAGATGGTAGAATTTTGTCATGACTGGCTCTCCCAAGGCCATCAGTAGTTCTAATGGAATGTTGTCTACTCCCGGGGCCTTTTTTCGACTCAGGTCTTTCAGTGCTCTGTCAAACTCTTCACGCAGTATCTTATCTCCCATTTCATCTTCATCTACATCCTCTTCCATTTCCATAATATTGCCCTCAAGTACATCGCCCTTGTATAAACCCTCTATATACGCCTTCCACCTTTCTGCCTTCCCTTCTTTGCTTAGAACTGGGTTGCCATCTGAGCTCTTGATATTCATACAAGTGGTTCTCTTCTCTCCAAAGGTCTCTTTAATTTTCCTGTAGGCAGTATCTATCTTACCCCTAGTGAGACAAGCCTCTACATCCTTACATTTGTCCTCTAGCCATCCCTGCTTAGCCATTTTGCACTTCCTGTCGATCTCATTTTTGAGACGTTTGTATTCCTTTTTGCCTGCTTCATTTACTGCATTTTTATATTTTCTCCTTTCATCAATTAAATTCAATATTTCTTCTGTTACCCAAGGATTTCTATTAGCCCTCGTCTTTTTACCTACTTGATCCTCTGCTGCCTTCACTACTTCATCCCTCAGAGCTACCCATTCTTCTTCTACTGTATTTCTTTCCCCCATTCCCGTCAATTGTTCCCTTATGCTCTCCCTGAAACTCTGTACAACCTCTGGTTCTTTCAGTTTATCCAGGTCCCATCTCCTTATATTCCCGCCTTTTTGCAGTTTCTTCAGTTTCAATCTGCAGTTCATAACCAATAGATTGTGGTCAGAATCCACATCTGCCCCTGGAAATGTCTTACAATTTAAAACCTCGTTCCTAAATCTCTGTCTTACCATTATGTAATCTATCTGATACCTTTTAGTATCTCCAGGATTCTTCCAGGTATACAACCTTCTTTCATGATTCTTGAACCAAGCGTTAGCTATGATTAAGTTATGCTCTGCACAAAATTCTACAAGGAGGCTTCCTCTTTCATTTCTTCCCCCCAATCCATATTCACCTACTATGTTTCCTTCTCTCCCTTTTCCTACTGACGAATTCCAGTCACCCATGACTATTAAATTTTCGTCTCCCTTAACTACCTGAATAATTTCTTTTATCTCGTCATACATTTCATCTATTTCTTCATCATCTGCAGAGCTAGTTGGAATATAAACTTGTACTACTGTAGTAGGCATGGGCTTGGTGTCTATCTTGGCCACAATAATGCGTTCACTATGCTGTTTGTAGTAGCTAACCCGCACTCCTATTTTTTTACTCATTATTAAACCTACTCCTGCATTACCCCTATTTGATTTTGTATTTATAACCCTGTAATCACCTGACCAAAAATCTTGTTCCTCCTGCCACCGAACTTCACTAATTCCCACTATATCTAACTTTAACCTATCCATTTCCCTTTTTAAATTTTCTAACCTACCTGCCCGATTAAGGGATCTGACATTCCACGCTCCGATCCGTAGAATGCCAGTTTTCTTTCTCCTGAGAACGACGTCCTCTTGAGTAGTCCCCGCCCGGAGATCCGAATGGGAGACTATTTTACCTCCGGAATATTTTACCCAAGAGGACGCCATCATCATTTAATCATACAGTAAAGCTGCACGTCCTCGGGAAAAATTACGGCTGTAGTTTCCCCTTGCTTTCAGCCGTTCGCAGTACCAGCACAGTAAGGCCATTTTGGTTAATGTTACAAGGCCAGATTAGTCAATCATCCAGACCGTTGCCCCTGCAACTACTGAAAAGGCTGCTGCCCCTCTTCAGGAACCACGTTTGTCATTTTAGTCATATAATATCTTTAATATTGTCCAAGGTATAAACAGTAATTTACAACTTAAAATGTGTTTGTTGCACAACATAATTGACAAGTGCTCAGTCAGACAGTGCGCAGACAATGTCACACCCTCACCAACTAGAGTATCATAACCATATAACCTTTAATATGGCAATGTGTATTTTATTATTTGCTCTGTTTAATATTGTCTGCTACATAAAGCGCTATTTATGGTGTTGAAAGAATATTGTTGGTGCACAATGTAAATAAAGAGTATTCAGTTTGATTGCTTTTTAGCCAGTGTCATGAATTCACGAACTTTAGTGTTATAACTAAATAACCTGTAACACTTTAATATCGTGTAATTTAATAGTTTATTGCATATAATATTGTTCATTATTTCATTGCATGGGGTAGATGGTGACAGCCTCGACGTGGCCTACCCCCCCCCCCTCCCCAGTATCGTGCCGCACAACGATCGCATTGCGAGAAGAAAATCGAAATGCTCAGAACGAGCTGCGACACGAGAAGCAAATGTCACCACCAAACGGCGGCCGGACGTAGTAATACCTCCCGGCCCTCACAGGCGAAGTTACGCAAGAGAGCGAGACAAATGCCTCAGTTTCCCCCCCCCCCCCCCCCGGAGCCAAGTGCGTGGACGAATACGTATATGCCAAGTTAACATAGAAGGATACACGAGGACAAAAGGAGACATCCTCACAAAGCTACTAACAGAAGAAAAAATTGATGTGCTGACCCTGCAGGAAACACATCTATCAGAAGAAAATATCTCGAGACTTCTAATACCAGGCTATGAAATTGTGGGCTATAAAGCCCATAATAAACACGGTATTGCAACACTGATCAAGAAAGAACTGGTTGATAATATTGAGGAAACTATGCACCACGAATTTGCCGTGGGAATCAAACTAAACGATATGACTGTGTATAACGTGTACAAGCCACCTTCAGAAAAATGGGAACAACCTGTTTTACCTAACCCACAACACCCTGCAGTCATAATTGGCGATTTTAACTCCCACCACCCCAGATGGGGCTATCAGTCTTGCGACAAAGAAGGACTCATGCTGGCAGACTGGGCAGATATAAATAATTATACATTAATATACGATGCAAAAGATACCCCCACCTTCTGTTCAGGAGCGTGGGGCACAACATCAACGCCCGATCTTTGTTTTGTCTCATCTGGAGAAACTGGAATAGCACTTCCGTCAAAGAGAACTGTACTGAGCCGTATTCCTCGGAGCCAACACAGACCAGTTATTATAGACCTTGGGATCCAAATACCAGTAATAAAGAGCCCCCCTATAGCCCGCTGGAACCTCAGGAAGGCTAACTGGGTTAAGTTTAAAGATACCATTGAAAATAATGTAAACAGAATTCCCCCAATTCCAGAAAATTACGACAGATTTACGAAGTTAATTATTAAAGCGGCACATAACTCAATACCAAGAGGAGCGCGGAAAGAATACATCCCATGCTGGACAAAGGAGTGCGAACAACTACTCGATGAATATAACAAAACAGAGAATCCAGAACTAGGAGAACAGCTCATAAGAGCTATGGACGAGGAACGCAAACAGAGATGGCAAAAGCGGATGGAACAAATGGACTTTACGCACTCCTCACAGAAGAGCTGGAGTCTACTGAGGAAACTTGGCGGAGCACAATTCAAGGGACGGAACATCAATAATAAAATGACCCCTAACAAGATATGCTCTTCTATACTACAAACATCCAGAATCCATGCCTCCGCCTCGAAGAAAAAAGAACTGCACCAACTGATGAACGAAGAGCTAGATGCAAGCGAGGAGGAAGCAGGTTTAGCGAACTGGGTAACACAAGAAGAGATAAATATAGCACTAAAGAAAATGTCACCTGGTAAAGCAGCTGGCTGTGACGGCCTTCTTCCAGAATTCTTGAAGAACCTCGGGCCAAAGGGAAGAGCATGGCTGTCTTCTCTTTTCTCTAATATCATAGATACCAGCCGGTTACCAAAGCAATGGAAAAACGCACAAGTCATAGCCATCCAGAAACCAGGGAAAACAGGAGAGAATGCTAAAGATTATAGACCGATATCTTTATTGTGCACCACTTACAAGCTGTTTGAACGAGTCATCCTAGGCAGAATAGAAAGTAAAGCAGAAGCTGCTCTTCCCCCAGAGCAAGGCGGTTTTCGAAAAGGAAGATATTGTTGCGACCAAGTTCTCGCCCTAACCACTTTCATTGAAAGAGGTTACCAAAACAAAAAGAAAACGGGCATGGTATTATTAGATCTCACCTCAGCATACGACACCGTATGGACAAAAGGGATACTGTATAAACTGTCAAAAGTCGTGAAATGCAAGAAGATCATAGATCTAGTCAGAAATATGTTGATAAACAGGAGATTCAAGGTATCTCTGAATGGGAAAACAAGCAGCTACAGGACACTACAAAATGGTCTCCCCCAAGGGTCTGTGCTGGCTCCATGCCTTTTCAATTTATACATAGCGGACATCCCAAACCTGGAATCTCGTTCTTTTATGTATGCAGATGACATCGCTATCGCGGCTCACGCCAACACTTTCGAAGAACTGGAAGAAATTTTAAACAGGGATCTGGAATGACTACAACAATATTATGACAACTGGCACCTCAAAGTAAATCCGACTAAATCCGTGGCATCAATAATGCACTTGTGTAACAAAGATGCAAATCGTGAGCTAAAAGTGCAAATAAAAGGTAAATTGTTGAAAAACGATAGAACGCCAAAATATCTGGGTGTTAAGCTAGATCGCACTCTCACATATAAAAGCCACCTGTACGAAGTCGCCCAAAAAATGAAAACAAGAAACAACATCATAATGAAACTGGCAGGAACAACCTGGGGATGTTCCACTGAAACTCTACGCACATCAGCACTGGCACTTCTGTATAGTGTAGCGGAATATTGCGCACCCGTCTGGGCCCGCAGTAAGGATGTCAGATATATTGATGTGCAACTTAACGAGACAATGAGGCTCATAACAGGAACAGTAAGACCCACCCCGAAACCTTGGCTGCCCGTCCTTGCCAATATCGAACCACCCTCGATTAGACGTGAAAGAGCAATCCAGAGGTACAAAGAAAAGTTCAGGGACCTACCTCCTCCCCCTGACAGATTGATGTCAAGAAATCCCTTCTGGAAAGAACTCAAACAACAGATTGATATCGATAACCTGTGGAAACAGCAATGGCAGGAAAGCAAAGTGAATAACAGTTTCCTTATTGAGGACCCATCTCAACGAGTTCCAGGCTTCCAACTCCAACGTAGAGTGTGGGTAACTCTAAATCGTCTGCGGACAGGTGTTGGTCGGTGTGGATATTTGTTGAAAAAGTGGGGTTTCTCCCAGGACCCCAATTGTGAGTGCGGAGAGAGTCAAACCATGCAGCATATAGTTGAGTGCGACGTACACGGACTTAAGGGAGGAAATCTGATGGACATACATGTGATAAGTGACCAAGCACTTTTGTGGCTGGAAACCCTGAAAATTTTATTGTAAATCATTGTTAATGTTAATTTAAATTTTTATGTTGATGTTTGTAAGTGTATCACACTTTGCCTGTAGCTGAACGAGAAATAAATAAAATAATAAATAATGTTCATTGCATAAAGTGTGACTGAAGTAGAGTCCCTGGCAGACCCTAGTCAGTTGTTTCCTGTAAATGTCACAGTAAGCCAAAAGCTAGTTTGAAATAAACAAAAATCAGTAGAACTGAAACTGTTTATTTGTTATTCTACCTGAAAGACATATATTTTGATAAAGACAGTTGTGAGAACTCTTGTGGCTAGTTAAATAATTCTGCAGGGATGTGATAGTAACAACGCCAAATGACGTTCCTGCTTGTTAACAGTTACATGGCATCTGCTAATATTATTCCAGTTGAAATCTTTATGAGTTTATGTCAATTCAGTTGAATGAACAGAAAAAACTTTTTCTTTTGGCTGCACTTATGCAAAGGCAATGGCTTCCAAAAACAATATCTGTAACACACTGATGTTATGCCAATCTTTGTTCTTTGACAACTATTCTATCTGGGGAATATGCAACACTACATTGTATTTTTCTTCTTGTTCAGGCATCGACACAATACAGATGTGAATTGTGTTAGATTTATCTTTCTGCCAACAATAACTGAAATGTTGCATTTGGAACTTACTTAACAATGTAAAACAACTGACTTCTCAATTCTTCACTTTTAATTAAATCAGGCAAATAATTTCTGCCTATTTAAATTAAGTTGAAAATGGTAGGTTTGATGTCACAGCGATCAGGTGCCTCTGTCGCTCTGACATCATTTTATTATTAAAAAATTGATCCTGCACCTTAATTCGAAGTCTGATTAACTTTTTACAAAATAACTTCTTTTGTATGAGCATTAACTACTTATTCATCATGAAGCTCTCCATTAAGCAACACAACATTTTGGCTGGAAGCTAACTTTCGGTCTATTAAAGTCAATTAGTAGAATTTCAGCTCATATAAAAATAGCCAGCAGTTACAATAATTTCAATTATGAATGACAATAGTCGCATTTTCCCTTTATTATCGCCTTTGTAGTGGATCCTTTTCTCTCAGCCTTTATTGTTCCTTCTAACCTGGAAAATTATACGAAAGGAATTGCTTCTATGGGCACTCCAATGTTTCCTTGTACATTCTTGTGTTGTTCAACCACAGAAACGAGGAGGAAGCACAACCTAATGTTTATGGCCATAAAAATAGATTGAAATTCTTTGTCATATGTAATGAGACTTTCCAGTCAGTAACTAGCCTACATTATTTATCATGTTAATACGTGTAAGGAGATATGTGGGATTGTATTTAAGATATGTTTACTTTGTGACTGATTGCTGTGAATTTCACAGTTGTCATAGTCTCTTTTATTGAGAAAAATATAACACCTAAATAAAAAGAAAATTGAAAGTCTGTCTACCATTGACGCAACAGAGTTTTTATTTCATCATCTTATATTTTGAAGCAGAGCTGTGTTTCTTAATAGACATAATTTCGAGTAATGTCACTATTCTGCCGTTACTTTCTCTATGGAGAACATCATCACGTTCAGTGTTGTAAGAATGACATTGACTCAGAGCATGTCCAGCAACTGCTTTCATGCTGCGTCAATCAAGTGGTTATAGCCAGTCTAATAGTTGTGACCACCATATAATAAATAAAAATTTTCCAGAAATAAATAAATAACAATTTTATGAAATTGGAATCTTGTCTTTACTGTTGAATGGAAGATGGGAACAGTATTCCTAGTATGAAAGTAGAAAGAAGAGACAGAGAATAAGAGCACTACTGTATCCTTCTCAGAAAGCAGTATATGTCACTATAACAAATGGGTATTCATATTATATGTGGGTAGGACATCACCAACGTTCAGCAAACTAAAATCCAGAAATTAAACTGCAGAATTTTATACCAGGAGAACTATTGCACACTTTCTGCTGAACACTAAAGACAAGGGTCAACCTTTTAGAACAGAGTCGAATGTGCAGGGATTTCTGCAATCTGTGTGAAAAATTATAGGTAGATCAATTAGAGAAGACTATAAGTACTAGACTGAGCATAGAACCAGTTGGAGACTGACAAAGAAAGATTCCACATTTGCTGAACATGCACTGAATGAATGTAACTCTTATGATACTAAATGTGATGTTCTCCATAGAGGAACCCAATCAAAGAACCCTGACAGGGTCCTTAATGTCCAAACAGTTTCAATAATCAAACTAAAGTAGCAGCAGCAGGGTACTACGTTTCTCGCCATTAGATAATATGTTGCTTCTCCTTCCCCTCCATTTTGCGGCCTTATCACATTCATCAGTTTGTCCACATAACATAGTAGTATGTGCAGTTACTCATTTACACAAAGTTTTAGGCCTACGCATTCTAAGTCTCTTATTCTTGGAGAGTAAAGTAATATAAGGTTTGTTTCTTCAGACCTTCATTGTGGATTACGTCATGCTTGTGTTTTTTGTATTGGTACAGAGTCGTTAAATTTCACACATGTTTGAAAAACTATCTTTCTACAGTTTTCAACTCTCGCTGAAGCTGTGTGGACTACCAGTTCAGTATTAAGTTACATGACATGACATACGAAGCCAAAATCCAGTTCATAACGAACTATTAAGTAAATATTATTATGAAACTTCGATATTTTGAATTCAAGTTTTTTATATGTCTATCTTCCTTCAAGTCCCAACGGAATATTTCATAAATATAAAATTTTTGTTTTTAATTTTTTTGTAATTTTTCGCTGATGTGAACTCTTACCCACTATGCACTGCTGATGGCATCTTCCGCTCGTTATCATAAGCATTTCATGTATTTTATTTCATTTTAATCCCACTGATAGCACTTCGTACACAGTTTCTAAGGATTAGAACTATGCTGTAGGGCTCGCACGAAATAACTTGACCCCTGCACAGAAACGCAGTCTCGCCCTGAGTGTGGGGCAAGTTCGTCGACATGAGGACATGTCCCAAAAGAACGTCGCCACACGTCACTATTGACAGCCACCATGCGCACTACACAGCATGACACAAGGTGCAGAGAAAATTCTTCACAGTCACGCACGTATGGTTGTATGTAATGCCATAAAATTTAAGTTGGAAGAGACTACAGACGAAACGAAAGCTCGTTAAGAAAGTGTGCTTCAGAGGGTTGCAGGTACCGCTAGCTATTCCAGTCACACAATGAAGAGAATAAAGAAAGATGTAGTAAACATAGCTAGGGAAAGACGCGGAAAAAGGAGAAAAAATTTGACTGTAGGGAATATTGGCGAGTAGGTTATCGGGGGACTGACATAGTTTCCACGTTACAAATGGTCTTTATCTTAAACCGTCCATATCGTAGCATGCGACGTTGTTCTCTACAATACATTTCGTGTCCTTCGTTTGTATTATGAGGTTTCCTCCTGGCAGCATGTTATCAGACAAGTTTTGCTTTGGTTAGTTTTTTTAATATGCGACTGTGGCTATCAGGTAAGACGTAAGCTCTCTACAACTGTACGTCTGCCTGTGCGTATGTCTGACAGAAAGCCAGCCAGACAGAATCGTCATTTATGAGTGATGCATTGACGGGGGAGAGAAGTGTTAATCACTTTGGTCACTGTAGGGTTTACTTTTTTTTTAGAGTCCATCCATAGTTATCAATAAAGCGTTTCACGGTGGTTAGAGAATGTTGAGTGAATACTTTCGCTGTTTAGTGCTTTGACTTATTCCTAATATTTCGTTAATTGATGAATAAATGTAATACAGAAGGAAAACGAGGTTTGCTCATTAAGTTTGAAGCAAAACAGAAAGACTTAATACCAGCAAACGACAAACGGAAGGCTTGTTAAGCCAATACGAAAGCTAAAGTTTCATTTTTCCTCTGAATTTAGAAACAGTTTCGCACAGTGTCTAAACAACAACACTCTTCTTTAATCCCCTGTTTCGTGAGTCTAATATGATTATTTCTTTTCTTTTCATTACCGACACGAAATGAGATTCTCCAAACATAAATTCTCTGGAGAAAGAGAAGCCTGCAGAATTTAAAAATGAAATTCAGTGAGTTGCGAATTCACAATAATGGTTTGTGGCTATGTTAATGAAGTCAGAAGAAAAATTCTTGATAGGTATCAAAGCGGGGGAAAGGACCTTCTAAAAGGCACAAAAAACATACACCGAAAGTGAGACAAGGATATAAGACTCGACTGAACTCTCTAACTTACACAGGTCATGCATAAAACATATTTTTTAAATAACGACCGCAAATACTCATTATATACAACTGACCACACTACTAAACTCTCGTGTTTCAACTTTCTAACTTTTTGTTTCTTAATAACACAAATGAAACTGAGTTAAAAAACTGGAAATTCTGTCATGAAAAGATTTTCAACTTTACTGAAACCTTTTAACATGCAAGTTTTTACCTTGCACGATTTCTTAATAAAAGACACCACTGCTAAAGCAAAAAGAGTTAAAGGTTGATATAAACTGCAAAACAATGGAACGTTTGCCATTATGAAACAGTTGTGCCAAATAAGGTGAATGAATAGTTCCATTTGCTAAAAATATTTACTCCCATTAAGAATAACAAAATGTGCTGAGAAATGAGGAGCTCTTCGAGACTGGAGTGGGAATGAAGGAGTGATATCCAGTTTCAAAATATGTCGCTTAGATCAGGTGGACTGATGAGATAAGGAATCAAGAGGTTCTCTGCAGAGTCCGGGACGAAAGGAATGTATCGAAAACGCTGACACGAAGAAGGTACAGAATGGTAGGACATCTATTACGACGTCAGGAAATAACTTCATTGGCACTAGATGAGCTGCAGAGGGTAAAAACTGTGGAGGGAGACAGGTAAGGACATAGGTAGTTAGTCTTACATGGGTAGCAAGTGCTACTCTGAGATGAAAAGGTTGGTACAAGGCAGGAATTCGTGGTGGGCCTCATCAAACCAGTCAGAAGACTAGTGACTCAAAAAAAATGGATCAGCACGTTTTGTAGTTGTGAATGGACGAGTTATTATTAACGAAGCAGAAAATTAGTGCAACAAGCAATCACAGATACAAACGCGGTAATTAAATTTTAAACAATCCTTCTGAGCCCTTCAGTATTAAAGCTAATCTTTGATCTGGCTTGGGCGTCCCATCTCATCCAGTCAGTTCGAAAATATATATAAACAGGATGCAAACTGGGAGCAAAATATCATAGAGAACTTGCACAAAAACTGGTCTGCAGTCATAAGAGTTTAAAGATGTGAAACAGGAGGGTGATTGAGAAGGTATGATACAGTGTTTTGACCTAAGTCAAGGTTATTCAAATTGTACAATGAGCAAACTGTAAAGGAAACTAAGAAAAATCTGGGAAGAGAATTAAAGATCAGGGAGAAGATATAAAACTCTAAAGTTGGCTGATGTCATTGTAATTCATCCAATGACAGCACACGTTTTGGATGACTAAACGGAATCTATAATGTTGTAAGGTCAATGTCAACAAAAGTAAAACAAGGTGAGTGTACTCAAATTACATAAGGTTATGCTGAGGAAATTAGCTTGCAAAATGTGATTAAAAAGGTGATTTTTGTTATTTGGCAGCAAAGTAACTCCTGATGACAGAAGTGAAAAGGATATAAAATGTAGACCATATGGATTACCTTTCACACAGTGTTTTATAAACAGTGAAAATCTGAGCCTCCATAAATTACGCCACAAATCCATATTATTCCTTTCATCGACAGCAACGATGAATTAAACTGACTGTAATCCATTCCAGGAGTTCTCTTGTGTTAAAGGTGCTGTGTACCTGTGTCAAATGATAAGTGAAAACATTTATTCAAAGTACACGGTTCATTAAAAAACGCAATTCACAGAACGCACTCATATTTTTTCACTGTTGCCAACTTAATTTTGGCAGGCCTCCCCAAAAATAAGGTACCTGGTGTTTTAACGACCTACCTCAGTATCTGCTCAGAATTCCCTAACGTTTCCCCTAAAAATCTACATATAGAAATGCTCCTCCCCACAAGATTAAGTGATGTGAGGTTACAAAAATGAGCTACAAGTATATACCTCATAGAAGAATTAATCTGCCTGGTGGCAAGCACTATTTTAATCTATAATACTTTTAAGATATTTGTATGGAGTGTAGCCATGTATGGAAGTGAAACATGGACGGTAAATAGTTTGGACAAGAAGAGAATAGAAGCTTTCGAAATGTGGTGCTACAGAAGAATGCTGAAGATTAGATGGGTAGATCACATAACTAATGAGGAAGTATTGAATAGGATTGGGGAGAAGTCTGTGGCACAACTTGACCAGAGGAAGGGATCGGTTGGTAGGACATGTTCTGAGGCATCAAGGGATCACCAATTTAGTATTGGAGGGCAGTGCGGAGGGTAAAAATCGTAGGGGGAGACCAAGAGATGAATACACTAAGCAGATTCAGAAGGATTTAGGTTGCAGTAGGTACTGGGAGATGAAGATGCTTGCACAGGAAAGAGTAGCATGGAGAGGTGCATCAAACCAGTCTCAAGACTGAAGACCACAACAACAACAAAGGGAGATTGTCATTTATATATTAAATCAGTATGAGAGTATACAAACGTAGTAACAACAATATTGTTGTAGAGGAAGACCAAGCTTGACTCAAGTAAACAGGTACAAATGGATGTGGGTTGCAATAGTATTCAAAAATGAAGCTCGCAGAGATAAGAGTGTAGAGGTGTGCTAAATCAAGCCAATGTTTGACCGCAGCAACAACAACATGAAAGAATAAGTGAATCGCAAAATGGGTGAAGAGAGAAGAACTTTTAAAGAACATGTCTGGGAGTAAGAAGAAAAAGAATCCAAATGAAATGCCTTGTTTTTGTCGACTATTCAGTCATCACAAAGAACAAGTGGACAGAAGGACAATGGCAGCAAATCTCCACGAAATTTCTGTTGAAACTACAATGAAAATATCTTATGGGACAAAATATTGTACACTGAATACAGAATCAATAGCGAAAGTTACATTCTAGCTGCAGAAATAGAAAATATTGGCGTTGTTTACAACTTTCAGTGATTGGGGAAGTGGAAGCATATAACAGACAGGATAACACAGGTACGGGGAGTAATAAAACTCCGACCACAGACCCTGGCGAGCCCATCTGTACTGACTGACCACTAATGGCGTCATTGGGTGAGGATGGTGAAGCGAGAGAACTGTACACTGCTCTCCCGCCCATCGTCAGTTTCTCTGATGTGGAGTTGCTACTTTTCGGTCAATTGACTCCCCAGTTGGCATCAGGAGGCTGAGGGTATGACCTTCCGGTCATCCCACCAAAGGAAACTCCCTGGCAGTACCGGGAATCGAATCCGGGTCCTCCGCATGGCAGTCAGACGCATAGAGAGAAATAACGCCAACGAAAAATGATAGAACACTACTGAACAAAAAATATATCATTTTAAATAACTCAGACATTGAAAAACAGCAGTCAAGCCAGAGTTACTATACACATCAGAATACTGAAACTGAGCGACAGCACTAAACAGGATGACTGGAGAAGAAGAAAGGAAAACACTCAAGGCAGTTTTGGAACCACTTACAACCTGCAGAAAACAACGTTGCAAAGAGAAAAACTGGAAGTATACACATGCACATAGGGAAAACAACGGATGGAGAACGGAAAATTACTGTTGTGTAGGCAGTTCAGCAATAAGTTAGCAGAGAATTTCACTGAAAAATAAATCTTTTATTCTACATATTTTGTGTCGATCAAGGTAACTTTAACTTCGTCTTTTAGTTGAAAAGAAGGATGTGTGAGAAAGACACGTAAGTTGAAACGTCTCAGTACCACCAAAGACATAGTAAACAAATAGGAAGAGTTAAGACTTCGTATTAGTTCTGCGAAACTTACCGCTCAATGATGAAAACGGCGTACTGAGATAGTGAAATCTGACCAGCAGAAGCGGAACATCATTAAAAGCAGAAAAGATAAATAATTAAGATTTATACAAGTACTGAGAGAAAGTTTCAGAGAGAGTAAGGAAAAAAGACTCTTGCCGATTGCTGAGCAGCACGTTAAATCTTTAATTCTTAACTGAACAAACAAATTGTACATCTAGAGAGCGATACGTATTACATTTTGGCAGCAGTACGTAAAACTATGAAAAGTCTTACGATACAAATATCCGTATAAAAACTGTCTTCGTTATTAGTTCTTATCTTGATATACTGAGTTTGGCTTACAATGGGAGGCCGCCAATTGTGAAATTCAGATTCGATTCATACTGTGCATAATAAAAGCTCATGGCCAGAGGTGTAATGTGGCAAAGCACCAAGATGCACTTCTCAGCCGCTGTCGAGAAAATCGACAGTTAAAAGAAACCGTTGCGGTGAAATACTCTCTACGATTAACAATTATCTGCAGCGTCGTGGCGCAGGGGTAAGCGCTCAGGTTTGTGATCCGAAGGTCACCGGATCGAATCTCGCGCCATGCAAATTTTTTATTTTGTTTTTTGTAATTCAAATGTACACACACACACACACACACACACACACAGATATAATATATATATATATATATATATATATATATATATATATATATATATATATATATATATTCCATCGTCCACCATCAATTGTCTTCTCCGATTTTTGCCGATATGATACGATACGCGTGGTATGCATCAAACCTGACGAACGATAGAATAATTTTTTCAGAATGTCAATCAGGTGTGTTTCCCAACAGATAATTTAAAAAACAATTGTTATTGTAAAAACGCATCGTTTATCAGATGTGCTCGATGTCGTGCTGTTTTCTGCATTCCATGTTTCTGTGATAACTGTCACTCTGGTTCGTGCGATACTCCAGCTACTTCTGGTCACCAATTGTTAATCATGTGCGAGTGTATAGCGAACTTTTCAATAAATTGCATCCACTTGAATATTGTTTGTGATATTGTGTTTTATTTCAAGTTTTATTTTTCCACGACAAACGACTTTCAACAACTTATTATATGCATAATTGTTGCAACTGATTGCCGGGAATTATATATATATATATATATATATATATATATATATATGTGTGTGTGTGTGTGTGTGTACATTTGAATTACAAAAAAAACAAATAATAAAAAAAAGTTGCATGGTGCGAGATTCGATCCGGCGACCTTTAGATTACGAACCCGGGCGCTTACCGCTGCGCCATGACGCTATAAAAAAATTATTGATCGTAGAGAGTATTTCACCGCAACGGTTTCTTTTAACTCGATTTTCTCGACAACGGCTGAGAAGTGCATCTTGGTGCTTTGCCACATTACACCTCTGGCCATCAGCTTCTATTATGCGCAGTATGAATCGAATCTGAATTTCACAATTGGCGGCCTCCCCTTGTTAGTGTATGACATCAAAGTTGTGTAAAATACACCGTTAAATCTGGTAATTAGACGCGTGTAATTTGGTATCGTACTTTTTTGCTCTCATAAATCCTAATTTAGTGAGAGCTTAAGGTAAAATCCTATCAATAGTTTTCTATAAATACAAAGGTACCTCAAAGTATGAGCCTACGTCATAACTGATTTTTAATCTGTGATTCTACTTTGCAGTTCATAATTTTTTAATTACCATGATTAAGTTCGACTGAGTATCAGAACCAATCACCACATATGTGATAAGGAAAAGCTAAACACTCATGATGACCTTTAGAAAATCATTCTTCATACCCCACACTTGGCTGTCTTTTCTGTTGCTGTCCAGTGCAAAATGCCCCTCGTAGTAACGTAACCGCCGTATAGATGGGAAAAAGCTATAGAACTGGTTCAGCAACAGGTGTCACAGGAAAAAAAAGAGGGATCTGGTCGCTGTCAAATTGCGTCCAGCCTAATCCCCAGACATAACGCGACAGGTCTATTAAACTAGTTTTGACAAGAAACAGTAGTTGTTGTGAAATAACTATCCGATATCAGCAGCAACTAACTTGCCGTCTATAAACAAGGATCTATTTCCACTAATGAAACGAACGTGAATTTAAATAGTAAGTCAGAAAATAGCTACTATGAGCAATATATTTCTACGAGTAAATTCTTCAGTGGCTGAAATCTGTATTAATAGCGTATAGAAAAGCCATTGTGCTGGATTTAAGTAATGTCCAAAAAATACGTCCCCGAAAGGTAAACCAGTACCAAAACAGCGCGACAGAGGAGTGAGTTTACTTAATAATTTGGCACAATTGTTCAATTTGTGCCAAAAACTTTCAGCATTGCTTATGTGCGATTTAACGTTCAGTAAGAAATCTTTCCCGATAGCATTACTCTCATTAGCGACGTTGAATTCCTATGTTGAATAAACCTCCCTTAGAGAAATGAAAAGTACCCAAGTACTTCTTAATTCTTACGCTCTATTGATAATTTGTACTTTTTCGACCGTCTGGTTACAACTGAATGAATCACAGTTTTCGTGCCATACGTGTTTCGCCTTTATTCTCTGCAACGCATCTCCAGTGGCCTGGAGTATGTACATATTTTTACTATTTAGTTTACATTTTGGGGGAATGTATCTATGGGTTACAAACAGTTCTGTTGGTTGGTTTTTGCTATGTTATAATAACATTTTAAATTCTACTTACAGACAGCGTCGACGATTTTCTAGGTATTACATTTCTGTTCCATTCTTGCTGCCGTTCGTCTTATAATTGCCACTTGCGGTTTTTTTTTCTCATTTCACAGCACTAGGAACTGAACATTTGTTTTGATGCAATGTTATGGTTTGTGTTGCCGACTGTCAGATGTTATTGCCAAAGATCGAATGTTATTGCCAACTTTCGAGTGTAATTTTTTAAGTATCTGTGATCTGTTTGCGTATGCATGTGTGTGTGTGTGTGTATGTGTGTGTGTGTGTGTGTATGTGTGTGTGAGTGTGTGTGTGTGTGTGTGTGTGTGTGTATGTGTGTGTCCAGAAGACGAAGGGAGGGGAAGAATTTTTTGTTGCTTGTGTGAGAGGGACGATTTTTATGTTATCATTTCTTTTATTAAGTGTAGTAGTGAGCCTGTACTGATGTGTGTTTGCTCATTTATCAAGTTTGTTTTCAGCAATGGCTTTCTGAATGTGGAAGTTTTCTTGCATTTGTCATGGTTGCTTATTCTCATTATTTTCATTTCTTGTTCCATGCTTGGAGGATGATGATTATGATGTTTCAGATGTTCTGCAAATGTGGAATGGTTTGTTTTGTACATCCAACACCTGGTATGTTCTTTGTACAATGTTTTAAAATTCCTGCATGTCATAACTGTACATACTGCATAACAACTTTGACATTCAAGTTAACATATTCCTCATCACTGGAATTTATCCCTGGTTGGTTGGCTTATGTGTGATTGAACGGTTTGCCCAGACTTATATGCTATTCGGAAGCCCTGTCTCTTAAGATGTTAGCAACTCTGTTTGTTAATTTATGTGTGTAAGTCAAACTGTACAATGTACCATCTGGTTCTTTTCTGTATAATTGTTGTCATTGTGTGTGTTTGCCGCTTGTGAGTTAACTTATATTCTGGAAGTGTTGTGTTTGTTTTGTGTTTGTGTTTTTAATGGGCCTGTGTACTACATGTGTGTCATACCAATTGTTCCTAGCTATTTGTGTGACTGTACTCATTTCTTTTTCATAGTTTCTCTCGTTGAGAGGGATCCTGTTTAACCAATGTAGCATGTATCTTAGTGCAGCAAGCTTCTTGCTGTGGGGATGATCAGATGTGGATTGTATTGTGTCTGTGGTTGTTGATTTTCTAAAGATGTCGAATATATGATAGCCATTTCCTTTTTTTAGTGTTATGTCAAGAAAGTTTGTTTGATTTTCTTTTTCTTTCTCAAGTGTGAATTTTATTTTCTGATGTGCTTTGTTGATTTCTGAGTGCAGTTCGTCTACTTTTTTTTTTTAATTGGCATGTCTACTAGACAAATAATGTCATCCACGTATCTATACCAGTATATGATTTTAAAACTTTCATTAGTGATTATCTTTTCAAGTATCTAGATGATTGATGAAAATATTCGCTAATGTTCCTGATATTGGGTATCCCATGGGAAGTCCATCACTTTGTATATAATATTCACTCTCAAACTTAAAGCAGTTTTGTTCTGTTGTCAGTCTGAGCGTATTTGTTATTTCTTGTATTGCTCCTGCGGTGAGATTGCTGTAGGAAGTGACATTTTTCTATGATTTCTATTTTTCTGTCCTAGGAATGTAGGTATACGTATTTTCTACGTCAAATTAAACCAGTGGTGCTGTGTGTGGTACTTGTATGTTCTGGATGTGTTCTATTAGGTTTTTCTGTGTTTGTCACTGTTTTGCTGTTTTCTATTTTATTGAGATTTGTCATTAACTTTTGGAGATATTTGGCTATGTGGTATGTTGAGGCTTTCTGGAAGTTAATAACAGCTCTCATTGGCATACCTCCTTTATATGTCTTTCATTGGCTGCAGAGGGTTGGTGCTTGTGGGTTTTCTGTGTTATGTAGTATTTCTGTTTGTCTGTGAGTGTATGTTCAATGTTTTTCAATGTTCGTTTCATGTTTGCCTGGAATTGTGTAGTTGTATCTGACTTCAATGTTTGTATGGCGTTGGTACTTATGCACTCCTTGGTTTTTATGATATATTGCTCTTTGTCCATGAGTACTGTTATATTTCCCTTGTCTGCTCTTGTTATTAGTATGTTGTTATTTATTAACTTTCGTTTTAGCATTTTCGTGGTGGTTGCTTCTGTTTGTCAGTTCTTATTGCGTGTCTGCTGAGTTTGTTTTATTCTTTCTTCTTCTTCTTCTTCGTGGATGGATCACTTAAGACCACGTGTAATCAACATTTGTTGGCCTTCCTTTTCGCCCTGTATTCCTTCATAAACCACGCATGGGCTAGCTTTCGCTGCGTAGGCCATGTATGTCGGTTAGTTTTTTTCTCTTCTTCCTCAAAATCCCGCGTGTTTGTGATTTTTCTGATTTCATTTCTATCATGTAGATTTGGAGACCCTAATTCTCTCAGGTCTTTTCCCGTCTTTTTGTAGCAGTTCGGTCTTGTAGTTTTGTTCTTTAAAAATGTATGGATTTTGTGTGTTAACCTGTTGGAGTCCATTCTTTCCCATGAATTGGATTCTTCTCATGCGCACTGTGTCTGTTATTTTGGAGATATTTTTATATATTTCTGCATTGGGTTTTGGATAATGTACCCCATCTTTAGCTCTTGGTTCTAGGATTTTCCTCATTATCTTACGTTCTTTCACTTCTAATTCCTCTTTTAGTGTTCTGTGTTGAAGGTTTAGTGTCTCTGATGCGTAGAGAGCTTCGGGTCTAATTACTGTTGTATAGTGTCGTATTTTGCAGTTCCACGAGAGACTCTTTTTGTTGTAAATGTTTTTTGTTAACTGAAACGCTGTCTCCATTTTCTGGACTTTTGATCTGACAGATTTCTTTTCATTACAATTTTCTGCAATCCATTCACCTAAATATTTAAATTCTTTTACTCGAGAGATGTAGTTATTACCAATTTTGAGATAAGAAGGTGCATCTTTGACGTCAGTCATAAATTTTGTTTTTTCAAATGAAATTTGTAATCCTATTTTAGCTGCCTGTTCTTGTAATAATTCTAGCTGTTTCTGTGCATCGGTAATGTCTTGTGCGATCAGTGCCATGTCATCAGCAAATGCTAAACAGTCTAATTCTATGCCCTTATGTCTTGGTCTTAGTCTGTGTGCTGGTGCACCTGCTTTTTTCCATTCTCTAACAACTTTTTCAAGAGCACAATTGAAGAGCACTGGGGACAGTACATCCTCTTGTCCTAGTCCTGTGTCTATTTCAAATTCTGTGCTCAATTCTCCCATAAATTTTACTTTGGATTTGGTCTCAGTGAGTGTTTCTTTTATGATGTTTGTTGTCTTTTGATTTAGTCCAAATTCGGCTAATACTTCAAAGAGGGATTCTCGGTCTATACTGTCATATGCTTTTTTAAAGTCGACAGACGTGATGACATAACTTTTGTTTGAAGTACTATGTAAGTATTTCATTGAGTTTTTCAAGTTAAGGATTTGTTCTATGCAAGATCGAACTTTTCTGAACCCAACTTGGTATTCGCCTAGTTTTGAATCCAGCTGTGGTTCGGCGCGGTTTACTAGGGCTTTAGACAGAATTTTGTATGTTATTGACAATAAAGAGATTCCACGATAGTTGTTGGGGTCTGTTTTACTTCCTTCTTTGTACAGAGGATGTATGATTGCAGTCTTCCAATCTGTGGGGATTTTTTCAGTTTTCCAGATTTCATGTATAATTTCTTTGAGCTTTGCAATAAGATTTTCTCCTGCATTTTTCCATAATTCTGCGATGATTTGGTCTTCTCCTGGTGCTTTGTTATTTTTCAGTGACCAGTGACTAATTATCTCTTTAATCTCTTGTAAACTTGTAGGCTTTGAGTCTGGGTTTCGTTGTGCACAATGGAACTCAAATTTTTCTGCAGGCTTTTCACAATTCAGTAATTTAGAAAAGTATTTTGCAAGAAATTCACAGTTTTCGGTGTTGGTATGAGCAATTTCCCCATGGCCATTTTTGAACTGGAGTGATGGAGGAGAGTACTTTGTTAATTTTTGTTTGAATACTGTGTAGAAATTTCGGGAATTGTTTTTCTTGAAATCATTTTCTATCTCTTGCAATTTTTTGTCTCTGTGTTGTTTACAGACTGTTTTCCTGGTATCTTTGAGATCTTCCAGGGTCTTTTGATTTTTGTTGCACAACCAATTTTGCCACGCCTGTTGTCTGAGATTTATCAGTTAGTCACACTCATCTGTCCACCATGGGTGTTTACATGTTCTTGTTTGCGGTGCTACAGTTTCAGCTGCATTTAAAAGTCCTGCTTGCAGTTGTTGCCAATTTTGTGGTTTTAAATTTTGCGTTTCTTTTGTAAATTGTTCATTGCCATTTATCTTTTGTACATCATATTTACGGTGTGGAGATTTCTTAGTGAATTTTCTTTTTTTCTGGAATGACATCTAGGGAGAACTTTGTTGGCTAATGGTCGGAATCTAGGTCTAGTCCATTAAGAAATTTAAGTTTCATGATGTCTACTGTATTTATGCGGCAGATCATTACATGATCCAACTGATATTCACCTAGTAATGGATTAGGTGAGATCCAGGTTTTCGTTTTCGAGGATCTTTTCTTGAAAAATGTTGATTTGAAAAATAGGTCATGGTTTTTGCAGATTTCAATGAGTCGCATGCCATTCCGGTTGCTCTGTGTATACCCTGACCATTTACTTACACAATATCGATATTTCTTTTCATTACTGATCTGTGCAATGAAATCGCCCATAAGGATTTTGACATGGTTATTTGGGATTTTTTGGAGAATATTATCTAATTGGTTCCAGAATTCTTCTACTTCTTCTGTTTTGTTTTTGTTAGTGATGTTAGTTGGTGCATGCCCATTGATTAGGGTGAATATCATATTAGCTGATTTTATTGTCATCCTGGAGAACCGACCCAAGTAGGATTTGAAAGTTGCGACTGAATCAAGTATTGATGTATATACTATAAATCCAGTTCCAAATTGTGGACAATTTGCCATGGCTCGTTTTCCAGGTTTTCCTTTGTATATCCTGTATCCTTCCGAATCAAAAGGATTTTCGTGTGTATATCGTGATTCCTGAAATGCAATAATTTTGATTTTACGTCCTCTGGATTTGTCCAGGATGTTTTTTAGTTTTCCCATTTTTAAGAGAGAATTTACATTAAATGTCATTAGCCAAATTCTAGATTTTGGTTTGATTTTGTTATTACGGGGTTTTGAGGTACTCCGATTTATCTCCATGCACACTTCTGTGGTCTCCCCAGAATCTGAACAGACCACTTGCGGTTTTTCAACTGTGGGATTTGACCCACTGGGGTAATTTGTCTTTGAAGGTGCTGTATCCATGTTGATTTAATTGGACTGGGTTTGTGACTGAAATTGAGATTTCAGTCTGGTTAAGCTCAGAGTTCCACTTCCGAGTTTTATAGATCAGCCGCCACTAACATGTGGAACAGATGCTGTAGGGCTACCGCCACTAACCTGTGGAACTGTTGTGCCCTTTGTCCAAATAACCTTGGACGATAGTTTTTATAGTATCCCAAAAAGCAAGGTTGCCTCTTCCGCCAGTTCCGCCATACCGATGATCTTCATCTCCGCCTTCACTGCCGTTGAAGTCTTCACCGTGTCCCTGGCAAGGGGCTCTCACGATGTACTATCACCCGGGCCAGGTGAACCAAGGTTTTTTTATGAGGTGTTACTCCTCCCCCTCCTCCTTTATCAACCAGTCTTGGGACTGGCTATGGCAGAGTTAGTTTGTTTTATTATACCTTTTATTTCTTTTTTTTACTAGTTTTCTTGTCAGTCCTATGTTTATTTCACAATTATTTTGTTGTTCTTCGCGTGTTCTGTTTCTACTATGAGATTTTATATGTATTGATTGTTTATTTCTCTGTTTGCTACAGTGTTTCAACCCTTTTGAGCCTAGGGCAATCTCCAGCAGGTGCACGCAAACGATAGGTTCCTAGTCCAGATACCAGTAAAATTAATGCTTCACCTGTTTTTACGACGAATGTCACCTCAGTATGTGCAAATCATCAACGGTGAAATAATAAAAGTGTCTAGTTTAATGTATGAATTTTCCCATACACTTTACAATCCCTTGCTGGAAACATTCGCAATCCCGAAATATTGCCTTTGCCTTTCCTTTTCATGCCTTTTATAAAAATATTAACATGTACAATACAGTGACCACTATTTCATTTTATTTTCAGTGTAAGCAACGTAAATATTATTAATTTAAAAAATAGTCAAAAATGTATCTGCATAGAAGACCCTATGAATATCGTTATGTACTCTTTTCGATGTGTCAACCGTCCTTCGTACAGTATGCTAACATAAATGCCTCATACCAGGCTTACCCCAAAATCGCCAGTTTTTTTCGAAACGTTTGGCCATCTCGAGCTCCCACACAGCCTCTGGTTCTACAAAGAAGGAACTCACTCGTATAAAGCAGTTTTCAACACTGGATGAAAACAGCGCCCTCTTTAAAGCAAAAGGAAGTTTTTCACACATTTACTCATAGACGCCATTTCCTCAATCACGTGACGTACGATGATGTAAATTTGTAGGTAGATGCAGTGATGTACATGCATACCGTGCGCATAATATCTTGCGAATGGAGTAAGTAGTAGAGAAGTAATAAATTAAAACGCCATGGCTGATTTTTAAGTTGTACTCCATGAGCAGCAGAAATATAGTAAGTAATAAAATATTTTGTTGGAATTTTGTTAAATACAGACGTGTCTGGAGACCGTGGCTGTTATATGAAATAAATTGTTGGTATTGTACAGCAACCTACCACATATTGATTTTGGACCATTTTACTTTCTGCTTTCTGCTTTCTAATTTATCAAAATTCTTCGTCAGATTGGTTTATTCACGCTTTCATCGAAACAAATTATACATTGGTTTCTTGTGAGTTTTCCTAGGATAAACAATAATTCACAATTATTAAGGTGTAACCTAATGAGTGCACTACATGCTTGTGTTGAATGAAACTTACATGAAACGTCCATCTGGCACATTTGTTTTTGCATTTTCCTTACAATTCAATACATTATCAAGGATGTTTGTATTATCACAGTCACTAAAATTGCACTGAACTGTAAACTACTTTCGTTTAGTCACAAAACGAATATTCAATCTGTACCCCATGTTCTGATAGACAAAACACGAAAACAAATTCACACTTTACAAGCTACATCAGTGCCAAAGACACTGCAGTGCGATGATAGAAAGATATGACGTTTCTTGAGAGAAAAAGCGTCAATTACATGTATATTAGATTGATTACATTATTTCTAGGACATTAAATTATAGCACCACAAACTTATTTTATGTAAAAAGTTTAATGCCATAGATTTAAAGTCCTTCAGCAGTCTAACTTGAAGTTTCATACAGCAACTTGTAGAAAGTGTTGAAAATAAGGTATATTTTTAATTATCTTTTCAATTGGTCGGTTTTGATAAGTTCTTCATTTATATCACATAAGTGCTTGTTGAACACTTTTTGTGCCAGACTACATAACTCCAATGTGAAGCACAAACAAGGGGGAAGACTTCAGTCCGGCTGTTAGGCCTTCTTGATCCCCTCAAACAGTCGAACTTTGCACGACATTCACAAAGGTTGCTACAACTTTTAATGATGAAGAAATCTACTCCAGCAGTACTTGGCAAATCCTGTGACTAGGGATTCAGACATAAATCCCAACTTCAGGCGCTTAATTGTGTATGAGAAAGTCGTATGCAACTAAGTGAATGAAGATACTCATATGCTTTTAAGTGCTTTAAGATAGAGTAATCTGTTTGCGTGGCCATCCGCCGCAGCAAGCATAGAAGTAATTGTTTTGTAATTAAAACCGCTTTTTCCTGCTGCCACTTAATTTATTTATCCCAGATGCGTTGGAGTGGTTTGTCCCATATTTCCAGGCTCTGATGTGTTCTTTGGATATGACATCAGATGTTCTACCTGTTTGTTCTATGTATTGGCTTCACAAGTGTTACACTGTAGTTGATATATACCTTCTTTCTGGAATATGTCTCTGTTTTTTGTCAGTTTTGGGATGTATTTTTGTATAGAATAGTCTGTTGTGTATGTTATGTTTATTCCCTGTCTTTTAACGATGTTGACGATTTTATTGGTGATTTTGTGTTTGTATGTCCGTGTGTACCATCTTGTGTTTTCTTTATCCTTTTCTGATTATCCTGTGTAGTTGTTATTTGACTGCGTAATTGTGTTTGGTTCTGTTGTGTTCTTGTCTGTGGTTTGGTGGCAAAATTGTTATTCATGCCATGCCAGGAATTTTCATGTGGTCTATAACAGAAACCATACAACACATGAAATCCAACAACATATGCAAATGTAACGATCTTGTACCTAAATATATCAATGTAAAGATCAAAAACAGGTCACCCAAGGCCCAAAAAGCAATGCATGCTGCTTAAAAAATGTGGTTAAATATTTGAAATCCAATCCCTATACTCTAAAAAAAACAAGAGATAAATTACAAGTTGTATAAGACACATTTACAACTTGTGAACACCATTATCAATATGACAGTTTTCTCCCATCTGATTAACAAGGTCGAAAAGCACACAAAAACTACTGTACAAAGAATGGAAGCAGTTCAGAGAAGAAAGATCAACCAACTCAAAAAACTCCAGTCACAACACAATACCTTTACACACAGCCAAGAAAAACACAAAAATTCCACCCAAAATTAGTGAATCTTACTGACACACAGTTAAACAGTAAAGAAAGAGAGCTGTTGGAGAAAGGATTACTATACAATGTAAATTCAGAAATTGATGAAGATTACTTAGAAAATCTAATTATAGAAGCAGAAAGTGTTTTGACAATGGAAGATAGCAATGAAAACAGCAATGTGAACATTGGACTAACTAGAGAACTAGTAAAAAAAATCCAGAATATAATTACCAGTATAAAATCACAACAACACAAAAACGACAAAAACACAGACTCTACGGTCGCAGGTTCGAATCCTGCCTCGGGAATGGATGTGTGTGAAGTCCTTAGGTTAGTTAGGTTTAAGTAGTTCTAAGTTCTAGGGGACTGATGACCACAGATGTTATGTCCCATAGTGCTCAGAGCCATTTGAACCATTTGAACCACAGACTCTACAACAGTCAGAAAACTTAGGAGAAGACTTCAAAATGAAAATGTTCTCATTTCAAAACCAGACAACAGAACGCAGTAGTACTGGTAGACTATGAACAATACATCGAAAAAACACAAGAATTCATCTCACAAAACAACATTAAGAAATTAAAATCAGACCTAACAAACAGTTTCCAGACAAAAGTAAAAAGCGCTCTGAAAAATATTGACATTGTACTGGATGACACAGAGTAAAGAAAGTTGACACAGATCAATCCCACTGCACCTGTCCTCCAAAGCCAACCAAAATTCCACAAACCAAATCTTCCTGTGAGGCCAACACTGGATTTCAGAAAATCATGCACTAACAAGCTTTCAGGATACATGTTAAAACTAATGTCTGAAAATTTCTAAGTACAAACAGACAGAACCATTAAAAACAATAGAAAGTGTAGATAAGATTCTGGAAACTTTTAGTCAACTATCCAATAAACATATTAAGGAAATACATGCATTAATAATGCTCATAACATGGCAAAATTACTTCCAATTCAATAATGAATTTTATGTACAAGAAGATGTATTATCAGTGGGGTCCCCAGTTTCAGGAGCCTTAGCAAATATTTTTGTAAATCACATTGAACAGATCATTTTCACAAATGCAATAGCAAAAGAATACAACATATTATATTGGTTCAGATATGTGGATGACAACCATTGCTTAACAGGTGAACCACAGACTAAAATTGAAAAACTACATAACGACATCAACAAGATACACACAAATATAAAATTCGCAATTCAAAGAGAACAGAACAACCAAATTAACTTGCTGGATATAACTATCAAAAAAGAAAACAATAAGCATATGTTTGAAATTTACCATGAACCCACAGCAATGGACATTATCATTCCCCCAATCCTCGAACCATCCAACTCACAGAAGCAAGCACAGTGCCACTCACCAAAGAAAGATACCAATTGGAACTGGACATAATGCACATAGCACAAAGTAATGGTTACAATAAAAGCAGAAAGAACCAAACCACAGACAAGAACACAACAGAACCAAACACAAACACACAGTCACATAAATACACAAGATAATCAGGATGAAAGAAAACACAAGATGGTACACAATGACATACAAACACAAACTCACCCATAACATCATCAATATTTTCAAAAGACAGGGAATAAGCATAGCATACACAACAGACAATTCTATAAAAAAATGCACCCCAAAACTGACAAGAAAGAGATATGTATACCAGAAAGGAGGCATTTATTAACTACAGTGTAACACTTGCGAAAGCATTACATAGGACAAACATGTAGAACATTTGATATCACATACAAAGAACACATGAGAACCTGGAAATATGGAACAAACCACTCCACATTTGCAGAACACCTAAGAGAACATGACCATAAACCAACCACTAGAGAAGATTACATGAAAATAATTAGAATCAACAATGAAAAACACCTCATAACCCTGCAAGAAAATTAGCACATACAGAAAACCAAAGTAGAAAGGAAAACCCTGTTGGATGATCAAGTACACATGCCAAGGAACTCATTATTTACACTAGTAGATATAATAATAAAATAATGCTCACAAAGAGGATTAATATAATAATATTATCCAATATAGTAATAATACCACCCAACGTATTTACTTCACTTATTTATGAACCCCTCCACAGAATATTGAAGCAAAAAGTCAAATCAGCTGTCACCAAAGCTTTCAATCACTCACTAACAGCTAGTAGAACACCTCCAACGTACCCCAAAAAAAGAACACTCTTCAGATATATATCTCTCTCTCCCTCTCTGTCTCTCTCTCTCATACACACACAAGGTATAAACATCATAAACAGAAGTTAGTCTTGAACATACACAATTCAAACCACCAACCTACCCAAAAAAAGGACACTCTTCAGCTCTCTCTCTCTCTCTCTCTCTCTCTCTGTCTCATACACACACAGGTTGTAAACATCATAAACAGAAGTTAGTCTTGAACATATACATCGTTAGGTTGGCAACAAGAAGTTAAACATACCTAAGAGGCTGAAACACGTAATGGAGTTGCAATATTTACGTTGTGAAAAGCAGCATGCGACGAAATAGTTACATCGAGTGGCAAAAGAACAATGCTACACCACAAAAAGAAAGAGAAACATGCTGACCAGTGTGAAGAAGATCAGAACGCAAAGTTGTGGTAGGAAAGGAAGAGAGGATGAGAGGAAACGAAGATGAGCCAATAGTAATTCCTTTTTTGCATAAAAAATCGCACAGTGAACTGTTTAATCATCTAAAACCAACAAAACTGTATCGTTATAGATCCCACTGACGGTGCCTTAGAACAAGAAAAAGGCAAAACGAGTCTGGGACAAGTAAATTAAGTGGCAGCAGGAAAAGGCGGTTTTTGTTTACAAAACAATTGTTCCTTAAAATGTAATTAGCATCCTGAAACTCGGGTCATGTCCACGATTTATAAGATATGTCAAGTACTACTGGAGAGGATTTCTTTATCATGAAAAATATTACAACATACAACGGGCGATCAAACAGCTACCCTCTGAGGGCCTAGTTTGCAGCGTATGCGCAACGCAGCTGGACTCCGATGCTGGTTTACAAGCACCAACATGTAGGCAAGGGATCAGCTTGGCATTCGTGTCTTTGCAGACGCGCGTGCGGCAATTGCGGTAACGTGAGCTACGGCGACGTTATTGCCAATTGTGTCCAAACAGGACCAACGTGCTGTTAATCTTTTCCTGGTCGCCGAAGGACAAACATCAGTAGACATCCATCGGGGAGTGAAGAATATGTATGGGGCAGAATGTCTGCCGGAAATCACATTAGTGGAATGGTACGCTTCATGATAACGCACGACTCCATACCGTAAATGTTTGTAACGTAGAAGTTACTCCAACTCAAGTGGGAGACGATGGACCACCCGCCCTACTGTCCTGATCTCTCCTCCTGTAATTACTTCGCCTTCGGTCCCTTAAAAAAGACGTTGAAGGGCCGACGATTTCTGTCGAACGAGAGTAAGAAGCAGGCAGTTATGGACTTGTTCAAAGAACACGACACGGAATTTTATCAAACAGCTATGAGACCTGGTAATCAAGAGAAGGCAGGATTCGGTTACGATTGTGGATGGGGCCGTAATGAGCTACTATTGGTTGCCTTTTTCAGTTACACACAATTTTATTTAAATTAGTAATTCCAGACTCAACAATAAATAAAGTACCACACGTTATTAATGAAGGAATAAACAGTTGTGTAAATAAAAGTGTTTTCAGTGAGCTACATTTTAGCAAATCACCATTAAATACAGATACGTTTTAAAAACAAGCCACTGTGATCTGGGCAGAACGCCTTACACGCCAGAAACGGCAATAAATTAAGAATTGTTTAAAACTTGCTGCAACTTACAATTTACAGGTATCGAAATATTAAAGGCAAGTCGTCACAAACACAGCAGAAGGCATCAGACGCCAGAAATGGCAGTATATAAGGTTTTAAGGCTTACTGCTAAAATACAGACACCAATTAGAATTTTAAGGCAAATGACCCCAATCAAGGCTGAAGGCCTTACACGCCTGACACGGCAATAATATAAAAAATTTAGAAACCTGCTGTAAAAGAGTAAATACAATAGCAAAGGTTAATAAAAAAACAAGCAATTGGTCACTAAACGGTTGAAATAAGATGATGGTAAACTTTGTAACACAAGGGGCCACAGACGGTGATTCAGGAATCGACCTCTGAGAAGGTCCAGCAACAAACACTTTCGCGAGCGATGAGATAGGGAGCCAAGAGTTGCAACAATACGCCAAAGCCGGAACCGACGGTTTGCACTACTTCCCCAGAATATTGTGTTTAGAGCACCTGTAACGAGAAAGGAACCACTACCACCAGAGTAGAAAGCACTCCACTCGCTGCTCTTCGCCTCAGAGACACTATGAGCAGCAACACCAACCCAAGTCACTGGAGAATCGTGAGATATCACAATGGTGGAGGTTTCTCTACTTGGACTGAAATGCACTCATCTTTAAGGCTTGCTGCCTCCGGTTTACGACGAGGTCGTGCACCCTCGTGACCAAAGCCCTTCCATCCGGCAGTCCATGCGTGCCGCCAGCGGTCCCGGCGTGTTTGCGCACTGCGCGGACCTGGCTACTCCTGAGTCCCCAACCGAACTGGCACACTCACAGGGCCAGGAAAAACAACAAAATCGCCCCAAAGTTAGGGCAACAGTTACCACATATCGACAACCACCGCTGCAGCCACTAGCGGACAGTGGTGCCAAGTGGTGCCAGTCAACATGAGAAGAATACAAACAAACACAACCATGCCAACTAAAAGACACCGTCTGTCCTCCAACAGAGGGCGGAAACCTACAAACAGCACCAACGTGAGCCACAGCAGGGCTCAAGCTATCTTGACGTGGTAAGACAGTGGAAAGATTACCTGAATGCTCACGACGATTTTTCCTGATTGTCATACCCATTCAGGACTGTACAACGTTCGAAAGGAAACTTTCCGACCGCCCTTTGTAATTAAATTTACGGTAACTACACAAAACCCTAACCAAAATCATCATTGTAAGGTTCGACGTCCACTCGTCCCCACGATTAAGGTGTGTGCCCATTTGTAATGTCGCTCGTCAGGAACAAGTGCATTTATAACAGGACGATTCCATCTTGTCGATGAAAAAAACCAAGATTTTACTGAAAATCAAACAAAACACTTATTATCATGTCACATAATGCGTTACATTTCCAGCGCCGAAAGTAACAAGAGGAGATACAATAGCTCGAAATGCCCCAGTGACTTCATATGTGTAGGAGAGGCACAATGCTGAGATACCTATCTGACCACACAATTTTCTGTTTTTCCCCTATGCCACTTCCCTGGGATGCTGGGATCGTTCTTTGACAAGGCGTCGACCGAGTTCTTCCTTGCTCTTCTCCAGATCAGAATCTGTATATCGACATAGCACTAAGGTCCTTTCTTACTACGTATCTAAGGGAGTCCTGTGATAAATAATAGGAAAAAGATAAGAATTACATTTCTGACTATGGTTATCTACAGAACCAAACAAAGGCGGAGATAAAAATTTTGTTCAGCTAAATTTTAAGCATAAGAAACATCTTTCTTCAGTATTGAGCAGTATAGGCCCGAAGTAGAGAGTCACACGAGGTAAACAATAAGAAGTCATAGAAGTTAATTTCATGTTATATTAACGTGAACATTAAAAACAGGAGCATACGACCATTGAGCTTTTCCTTTAAGATTCGAAGTTGACATCATCCTTTCGTCTATACTTATGTCTCTATCTATTAAAGCTAAGTAAAACACAAACGAAAATAATGTGGCCGTCAGAGCTGCAAAATTCTTAAGAAAAATACTGAAATTTCCGTTATCTCTGAAGAACGACAGCACAAAACCGCCGAAGAAATGATTCATATAGGAAGAAACCTGTGGCAACAATAAAAAATGGAGAGGCGAGATATGAATCATATATGTGTAAGGATCGTTGGTATATAGAAGTTCAATAACGTCTATGATAAAGACAAAATAGAAGCAGTGGCAAACATTTCAAACAATGGGTAATAGCAGGATAGGCATAATTGAATAGTAAAATGTAAAATAAAGAAATTTAGAATAAAATACTTGATGAAACATGTGTATGACATCTAGAGGTCTTTAGTATATGTGAGATACTCATTGCGAGAGCTGTGAGAGTAGCTGGAAAAGAAAATTCTAGACGTTTGGGTTATCTATGATGGAACACTGATAAAGCTTGTTCTTGCTCTTTATGAAGAAGGACTTCCTGCCACACATCTCATGCCGTTTACGTCCGGAAGGAACATATTAGTTGATAGTAGATGACCGAAAGGGAGGCAGAACAGAGGGTAATTATTGCAAAATAAGATGAGATGGTCATTCTCCATCGATCTCGTGTCTTGTGGACGTTTGATGTGTGGTGTAAATATTGTTTTTAAGTGACTTACTAATCTGTCAGACTGACGCCTTTAAAAAAAGTTTTCATGGCATGTCGATATGCATGCTCCTCATTAGAAAAATTTGTTCCTGATGGTACACCTCGTAATTTTACCGACTCCAACGCCACCAGTCTAAACATGATACGTGTACCAACAGTGCTTCTTCTACGATCATTCAGCAAATGCTACCAAATATCAGCCGGTCAGCTGCTCCACAGCTGCACGTCTACTCGCCTGTACACATCTCCACAGCTCTCATTCACCTCCGTCATCTATGGCCCGTAATGCACTACAGCTGCTTCGTCGCCGGTTTTGGGTGGTGCCTTTTTGCCGTGCACGGTATACTTTAATCATGGCAGCAAGCAAACTCAGCCGTTTCGGTAATGCTTTCACCCTTGGCCCAGAAGCCAAAGATGAAACCCCTCTGGACGTCAGATAAATCACTCCATTTCCGGATTATGGCAACGACTGGACTGTTTTCCACTTCATATACCCTCTACTGCCAGTGCTCCCACCCGCCGTCTGTGAGTGGCTATTGCACGTTGACGTCGAACGTAGCCGGTGGTCACTGGATCATGTATTTTGGGCATTGCCATGTATAATAGTTGTGGTGCCGTTGAAACTCTATTAGTAATTATTCTGTAAGACGTACGGAAACGTGTATGACGTTCCGTGTCTCACAATAGTGGAAGTCTTATTGGCAACCAAGAGCGTTTCCTCTCATATGGTGTGGAGGTCGACTATCCCAGTATTTCCGAAAAGGTTCGTAGGTAATTACTTACAGTTTGCTGTGATCTGCATTTCCTTTCATGTGGTCTGGAGGTCGCATTACCCCTATATTTCCGAAATGTAAGTACAATTTAGTATTCCGAACTGAGTGGCGATAGGTGGCCATTGCAGATGAATCGTGTTCCATCGGACAGATAGCCGTGGGCGTGTATGGCGAGATAAGTCTGAGAGCAGCAGCGGCAGCAGCAAACGGCGTGCTGTGCGTGAGGAGCGGTCCCTGCGGCAGCTGTACTACTGTGACGCGCCCACGAAAATAAGCAAACTACACGATTTGGCGTTCTGAAAGTTAATTATTTCCTATCATTGTCCTAAAATCCTGACAGATTTCAGTGTGATGTGCACACGTTCACTGGTGTGGCCAAACCAATTTGAACACAGGCACGATGGTGTTGGAACTGTCAAACGTCATACGCCCGACTCACGACGAATAAGTTCACCCTCGTGAGACGCGATATGTCCGCAGTTGGAAACTGACACAGGCTCTTAGTCCACCACTAGATACAAACCACATGTCCCACCCACCAGGGGAACCAGAAGACGAGGATCTCGAAGAATCACAACCACTTTCCACCAAGTCTTCGGCAAGGGAGCCGAATTAGCAAAAGCGAAACCGCACGCACACTGCAGAAACTAATCGAACCGTCCTCTACTGATTGAATCTCCGCTCTTGAATGTTCTGTTGGCCTGGAAGTCAAACCAGGAAAAGCTCTCTTGTCTGAAAAAGGAAGATTTTGTGCTAGGGAGGTGTCCTTCTCACGGTAAGCATGGCCATATTTTGGGAAAAAAACATCTACCTACACGGGACCATAGTCCCTCATTTACGGAATGATCTAATTTTTCCACGATGACCATTTACAATTTCTGAAAGAAGGCTCTTAAGCTTCCCAGACAGTAGTGCCCGTGAAATACATGTTTTTGCAGATCGCTAAGAGAATCTGCCCACGAGAATGCTTCCTCCACCCACTTTCACCCATCCAGTCGTTTTCCATGAAGGACTGGCGCCTGGAACAGGTAAAATGTTTTGTGAAACAACGTTCTTCTGTCCAACCTTACGTGACATGAATAGAGGACTTCGGCCAGGTCCCTAAGCATGTAAGAACCACTGAAGTCTGTTTGACCAGGCCGGCCGTTGCGGCCGAGCGGCTCTAGGCGCTTCAGTCCGGAACCGCGCTGCTGCTACGGTCTCTGGTTCGAATCCTGCCTCGGGCATGGATGTGTGTGATGTCCTTAGGTTAGTTAGGTTTAAGTAGTTCTAAGTTCTAGGGGACTGATGACCTCAGATGTTAAGTCCCTTAGTGCTCAGAGCCATTTTGTTTGGCCAGGTCGATGCACTCAGCATTTATGGTCCCCACTTCATCTCATTCCGAGTTCTCGGTCGCCTCCACTGTGGTCGCCCGAGTATAAGCTCTCTACAGGTTACACATATAGTTACAAGAACATACTGCCCACAATATCCTCGTGTAGAAAAAATCATTAACCACACATAGCAAATGTAGTACTTCGAGAACACTGAGATCATGTCCTAAAATATTACTGTTTATCTGACTGACAGTGTTGTTAAACTGACAGAGTGGCGTGCCATCTCTCACCTCAGCCAAGAAAACTAACGCAACTGGCCATGCCAGAGGAGTCGGCATGGCGGCACATCGCTGTCGTTACATTCCAAAGGTCACTGTCTCTCTTGCTGCACGTCCGCGCTACACAAGGTATTTATTCAAGCCTTTGGCAGTCGGTCACATTGATGTTACTGGACTATGTATAATAATAGGTATTAGGAGGACCGTTTTTCAAGTTTTTGCAAAAAACAGTGAAAGTGAAATATTTTGGTAAAAATCATTGAATTGTTACGCTTATCCATTGTGGATATTATTGAACACGTGAATATGTAATACAGAAAACTACGACCTCTCATTTTTTGAAATATTGTTTCTTTCTATAAATTAGTTTTCGAACTTTCGAGGCTCACCTTAAGATGGAACATACAAAAGTTACATATTCATTTGTGCAGCACGATGCTTGTACTGCCTTCGGGCTATATGGGTGGTATTGCAGTTAATATACATCTGCTTGCTTCCAATGAAGTTACCTATTGACCACAGATTGACCACTTTTCACTATAAATATAAATACCGATCGTAATCATAAATTGGCCAGCAATAACTACAATCGCCTTTAAAATTCGTATAATATTACACGTATCTCAAACAATTGCGGAAACATTTTTACCACTCTGAAGTTAGTACCTCTAGAATAAGTATTTGGAAAGATTCAACAGCTTATTGATTTGATGATAATCGCTGTTTAAATTTTTCTTCGTTCTATGCAAAAGAGGAAAAAAACAATCTGTAGGCGATAAACAAGGTGAGTCAGGGCAATGAAGCGTGTTTTTGTTTTTCTCCTTATATAATCAATTTTGTTATTTGGTTTACTGGCTTTGTCACGGTAAAGAAAAATGCTTTTAGAACTGTTTCCTTATTTCACGGATGGCTTGTGGCAAACAAAGGCTGGTGTACGCCCTTCAGCATTCATTGATGTCCAATTCTTTAAACAACACAGAGGTTGTGATACGTCTACTTTAATCCAAGAAACAAGCTAGTTCTTGGAAAAGCCTCGCTAACGAACAACTTTATTGGTTTCGGTTCATCTTGGAACAACCAAACAGTTGACTGGTCCTTCGTTAGTGGGTGGTAGCAATACTCAACCCGATCAGACACATACAGACACCCAAATGTAATAAGGGTGTTTGTCTTCTTTCTTAGATGCTAGCATTTTTGATCTTATTTTTCATTGAACAATTAACATTGCAGAATTTAGTCCTATTACGTTATAGCAAACCTATCCACCAACGTCCTACTACCGATACAGCAAGTTAGTAAAAGAGATTGCGGAACTATCAGCAACTAGTTATTGCAATATATCAAAGAAAATAGTAAAACATATATAACAAATCAAGTAAAAGGAGTCAAATGTACTGACAGGAAATGAAACAGCCAACTAACAGACACCTTTCAGTACACGCTCATGTGTTACGATTAATGTGATTACAATGACTATATTTTTATAACAGATACTGTGGTGGGAACAGATTATCTAGCAAGAAGTCCTGTGAAATCTTTGTGATCAGAACAACATTGTTGACACACTTTACATAATCAGACGCAAAATACAAAACATTTGTAACAGATCTACGCCAAATATGCTGTAATGATGCTTTATGTAATACTTACAGCACAGTAGCATAGTTGAGATGTATCTCATGCGTTTTTCCCCTGCTGTACAGGTGTGCAGATGACAATCATATTGACTGAATAGCAAATGAAGTACTATAGATTCAGTAGCAAGCTCGGTTGATTTTTGAAATTCGATGACAGCAACGTGAGCACCCCACATTAGAGTTTGTATCCTTCTTTGTATATTTTCTGTTCCGCTACTCCAACCAACAAATACAATTCACGAATACAAATAAAAACATAATCCTCGTAACAAGAAGAATAGATTTTACTACTAAGTCAGTTTCAATTACAGCGTTCCAACATTTCAAAGCACAAAGACGATGACTGATTAAGCATATTCACCCTCTTATCCCTCTTCTGCGAATTTGCACGTGCTGGATGAGCAATCAAATAGAAAGAGTCAGTAATTATAAACACTAATCACACCATCTCATTAGTATATTTATTATTCATGTTAATTAGAACACAACGAGAATACAGCGTGAGCTCTTGATAAATGAGAATTAGAACGACGCGTTTTCAAAAAGAGCTTGCCGCCAATAGATTTACGTACTGTGTTACACGTCGCATTTATTATTGAACAACCAACAATAATCCACGATAAGACAAGGCCAGACATATGTACTTGACAAGATAAACCACCTGCGGTGACGTACCGGGCGCTAATTAAACTAGTGCCAGTATCAGTTCACAAGCGACTAAATTCGGCGTGGTCTTGTTAACAGATTATTTTTAGTGCACTAGTATTATGGACAGGTAGCGTATGAGAACTGGAAATTTTGGGAACATTTACCGGCTGATTAAGAGCTTTTCTGTAGTGACAAAACCGGGTGAATTAGCTTAGGTCGCAGAAACGATAACATGTTCTTTGTGAACTGTCACTGGATTTATTTATTTCACAGAAGCGTTTTCGACACGTGTGTCGTTTCAGGTGCCCTACGAAGTGCATCAACAAGTTTTCTCCAAATTTTCCCACTGTCGATATTTTTCTCATTTCCATATTTTTATCCCTATTCTGTGAGTAACTGCGCAACAATATTTATGCTTAGTTGTTTATACTGTCAAGTTTCTTTAGCATCTAACAGTGATTTTGGATCTCTCCACCAAACCAGAGAGAATCTACAAAGTGTCTGCAAGACCACTTGTTACTCTTTGCCTTCCACATGTCAACCCAGAAACAAGCTTTTGTCAATATACAATGCTTACCGCCAAAGCAAAAACTTATGTGGGACGATTTTTTCCACCGCGAAAAAGTCTAGTGATTGATCGATAAGAGAATACGGAATAAAACAGACCTAATGAACTTACGTCTGAAAATACAATGTTTCCATGCTACGACTATCGTACTATGTTACAGAGACTGCGTGCAGTCTGATAAGCGCTTTGCCATGCAGCCACAGTTGCAAATGGTTCGAATGGGTCTAAGCACTATGAGACTTAACATCTGAGTAAGTCTAAGGGACTGATGACCTCAGATCTTAAGTCTCATAGTGCTTAGAGCCATTTGAACCATTTGTAGCTGTGGCTGCATGGTAAAGCGCTTATCAGACTGCACGCAGTCTCTGCAACATAGTACGATTGAATAAGTGCTCTGTAGCATGGAAACTTTGTATTTCCAGATGTAAGTTCAATAGGCCTGTTTTATTCCGTATTCTCTCATCGATCAACCACTAGAGTATTTCGCGGTGGAACAAATCGTCCCATATTGGTTTCGGTTCATCTTGGAACAACCAAGCAGTTGACTCGTGCTGCGTTACTGGGTGGTAGTAACCTAACTAACCTAAGGACATCGCACACATCCATGCCATGCCCACGACCGTAGCAGCCGCGTGGTTCCGGACTGATGCGCCTAGAACCGCTCGACCACAGCGGCCGGCCACGGTTAAAGTAATCGTTGTTTCCTCCTAGTGATGGTACTGTTTCTCATACGCAATGCCTTAGCGCCCTCTCCTCGTAATTGGTAATGTGTCCGACTCACTTCTCTTGCCGACCCACCTTACAGTGGATGTGATACAGCGTTGTGCACAATGGTTCCGTATTCGAATCGAGAGCTTGCCGACATGGTGTTTACTTACGGAGAGGCAAATGGCAACGGGCGGCGGGCAGCAAGGAGCATTCAATGTTTGCAACAGTGTTTCGCCGTTTGTCTGAGACAGGGTCGTTTCAGGAAGCAGGAAATCACGAAATGTTCGGACACCAGACTTGGAGGAAAATGTGATTAACATGTGGAAGGCGACCACCCTATCAATACCAGACAGTTGGCCCGCCAGTACAGGGTGAGCGAGATGACAGTGTGGAGCATTCTCCATCACAATTGTCGTTACCCTTGTCACTTACAGCGTTTGCAGGGCTTCCTACCAACAGATTTCCACATGGGTAGCATTTAGTCACTGTTTTCTTCATCAGGCAGCCACGATTCCCGGGATTTGTATCATCTACCCTATTAACAGGTGAGGCCACCTTTACGCGGATTGGTATCTTCAACTTTCATAACAGTCATGTGTGGGACAGTATGCAGAACCTCCATGGTACGGTCACAGCGAATGATCAGCATCGGTGCAGTAGGAATGTGTGGATTGGCATAACTGGCGTTCGTATTTTGGGACCAGTCTTCCTTCTCCTAACGGGCCGGAACTATCGGCATTTCTTGCACTTGAGTGTATCCCCTGCTGGAAGAAGTACCATTGATGATTGGAAGGGTTATGTGGCCGCTACATGATGGTGCTCCAGGCCACTGCGCCGTTAACGTCCGGACGTATCTTAATCGTTCTTACCTGGTCGATGGACTGGACGAGGGATAGAGTTAAATGGTGTGCTCGTTCACTCGATCTCAACCAGTACGATTTCTGGTTACGGGGAAATCTCAAAAGTATCGCGTGCGCAAAAGCCATTCCAGATGTAGAAACACTGGAGCGACGTATTCATGCTGCATATGACACTGTTCGGATAGACGTGTGAGACAGAAAATGCTATGGCGCATACACGCATCCGTTAAGGCACATGGAAACCAGTTTCAACACATACTGTAACTGGGGCTGCATGATGCAGCGCGTGTTAGACCGCAGTCTTTGTAACGAAATATGATTGAATGAACGGTCTCTAGCATGGAAACCATGCATTTCCGGACGTAAGTTCATTAGACCTTTCTTGTTCCGTATCATCTCATCGATCAATCCCTAGAGTTTGTACACGATAGAAAAAATCACGGTGTATATGCTGGAACACATGCATTTCTGACTTTAGCTACCTTATATACAGCTTTACGCTGTACTGATACTCTGCTTTATGTGACAGATGGAAGTGATAATAATCTTCAAGGAACTGACGTTTTCCTGTTGTAAACAAACATAGCTAAATTACACTATTCTGTGCAACAGTTTTTCGTAGGCTCACCCCAGGCCCTACTCCCTCCTCCCCTCCTCGTCCTACCGACTTGGCTAATGTAAGTAGCAATGCGAGGTCACTATCTGTTACAAAATAAGCATTGTGGTAACTATTTAACTTTGGATATTTGCGTAAGTTTTTAAATAATGCGCTGTGGTAATTGTTAAACAATGTTTTTACGTACAACTTTGGATGGGAAAGTAGTAGTTGCAAAATCGGTAAAATTTTAACAAATTACCTAAAAACTGTAAATATCAATTAATTAGAGGAGGAGGAGTTAATTGCAGTTACATATTCACGGTATCGGGAGGAAAGGAGTAAGTGGATAATAAGACATCTGTTGAGACATTAGGGAATGACTTCCACGGTACTAGAGGGAGCTGTAGAGGGCAAAATCAGTAGAGGAAGACAGGGATTGGAATACATCCATCAAATACTTGAGAACCAAGGTTACAAAAGAGACTCTGAGATGAAGAGGTTGGCACAGGAGAGGAATTCGTGGGGAGCCGCATCAAACCAGTCACAAGATCCATTCTGCTTAGGAGCCGGTGGCTGGTCTCCGCTGCCACTTCAGGTTGATCCTTCCACAATAGTATACAGAACAGTAATATCGAGATTCAAGCAGTCGCTCTAGTAGTAAAACGAGGAGGAGGAGGAGGGGAGAAGGTTTCCAGCTATTTTAATTTGGTCCCATAGTCCCAGAAAGACAGGCTGAGCGTGGCCTTGAATATACAACATACGAGTGCCTACCTTAAAGATAACAAACCCTATTCCCTCGGGTGGAACGTGATACTCTGGAAATCTTACCTCATGAGATACCTTGAATTTGCGGGCAGAATGTCCATAGCTGTCCTACTCTCGAAATATAAATACACTGTCTGACATTTAGTAGCCAGAGGACATGGTCATATTGAGAGTTGCAGTTCTCTACGTCGGATAGAATGGCCGCCGGAGTGCTCAAAAATGGTTCAAATGGCTCTGAGCACTATAGGACTTAACTACTGAGGTAATCAGTCCCCTAGAACTTAGAACTACTTAAACCTAACTAACCTAAGGACATCACACATATCCATGCCCGAGGCAGGATTCGAACCTGCGACCGTAGCGGTCACGCGGTTCCAAACTGAAGCGCTTAGAACCGCACGGCCACACCGGCCGGCAATTTAAAAAATGTTGTTTTATTTATAAGGTAATAAACGTGTAACAGATCTACTACAATACTTATGTACAATGAACACATGCCTGCACTGAAATGGAATATCCATAAGGCCATATTTTCATCTTGTACCTGTCAAGGTGATCCCACATTACACTAGCTTCTGTTATATTTCTCTTCTACCACAGAGGTCAGCGTTTAATGTCTATTTAGGTCCACATTTATGTTACAGTCTGTTGTTACTGACCAATGTACAATTTTTTGGTCACTCTACGGTGACACCAGTGTCGATGAATAAGTATTTTATTTTAAATTTTACTATTCTATACCTCCACCATATGGGTATGTTCGCGTATTTTATGTCCCATGTAATGTAGTCGTCAGTATTGCTTCATTCCTAGGATACAAAACTCATCTGCTGAAAGGTATCCTGATTATACAAAGCCCTCACGATCTTTGTAAATATCATAAGAAATTCAAGAAATTGAAAGTGTGAAGAATAAAATAAACCAAGAAATAGGAACAGCAACTGGCGAGCGACATATAACCAACATTTTAGCGGTGTCAATACACAATTCATAGGTCACTACGAGGCTGCTCGAATGTGTAAGTGGGATCAACCAGCATGTGTCCTGCAAATACCACAACCGACTTCATGGCAATGACATTCAGAATCAGATGCAGTTCTCCGAATTGTCTCTTTGAAAACTGGGAGACGATGCGGCAAGACTTTGCACGGAGATTAAGTGTCAGTTGCAAACAATGGGCAAATCGATTTACACAACGTGCACAACTGGCCATTGAAAATCTTTAGAAGCTCAGAGAAGTAGATAAGCGACCACGTTGGTCTGAAACTTCGTAGCAGGTTGAAACTGTGTCCCAGACCGTGACTTGAAACTGGACCTTTGCCTTTCGTGGGCAACTGCTCTACCATCTGATCTGCCCAAGCATGATCACGTACCGCCTCCACATATTTACTTCAGCCAATACCTTAACTACCTTCAAAACTTCACAGAAGTTGTCCTCCATACCCTGTAGGACTAGTCCTACTGGAAGAAGGGATACTGCAGGAACGTGGCTTAACCACAGACTGGGGAGTTGTTCCCAGAATGAATTTTCGTTCTGCAGCTGAGTGAAACTTCCTGATAGATTAAAACTTTGTCCCAGACCGGAACTCAAACACAGTTCTCAGTTTTAAACCGGCAGGAATTTTCAAATCAGCGCACATTCCGCTGCACAGTGAAAATTCAGTCTCGGAACTACCTTCGTATGTCAACATGAAATGCGAAATTTTCAAGAATTGCATCGTTGGTTCCTGTCTTATTCGGAGGACTCTTCAATAACCAAATTCCTACAGACCATCCTGGCACGCTTACACATCAGGACTTCCATCAGGTGGTAAAATTCTAATAAAGGGATCTATAAGCAAATAAACAAAGGCGTCTATAAGCAGATACCTACGACTCCCAAAAACACGAGCCTGCGCGCCTGTGCACCAAGAAGTCCCGATGATATTCAGCTGCAGTGTTGTCTGTCCAGAATCGCTTTGCAGAATGTACTGTGTAACAATTATTGAACTATTTGGGAGAAAACATAAATTACTTACAAACTACAACAAGCACACACTTTACTTAACATGTATACCGTCACTACAGATATTCGGATTTAGGTTATGACATGTTCAATACGCCTGCCATCATTGGCGATGAGGTTTAAGGTGATAAAGAACACCTGAAACGACCTTAAATGTTATGCAAAAGTAATGATGGACCTAATACGGAGACGCTTCAACGAAGCGGAAACAAGAAACTAAAGAATATTGACGTAAATTGCATCATGTAACGACTCTTGAATCTGAAAGATAACAATTTCATCCCTTCCTGCAAGTATCTGGATTTAATCACGTAGCAGTTACTGAAGCTGTAGAAAAATCTTCACTGGCCAGTTTACATTATCTTTTTGGGGGGCAGAGAAGGACAGTTCCGAGCTATAGCAGCGACATCTTCTGTAGCTGATGTGGAAAGAGAAAGACATGTTTCTTGTTGAAGACGAAATCGTAAAGTATATCCTCTTCGTGAAGAGCTTACACACTGATCTATGGTTCTAGTGACACACTATATTAATAGATACAATGGTTAATAAGACTGAATATGTCGGTGATTCAGCTAAAGATCATCTTCTGCTCCACGCATGTCGATTTATTCTATAGTGACTTATTATGTCCAACGGCTCTTTGACGACCACCGAGATAAAAAATATAACTTTGCTTTTGGACAACATATAATTCCGGCATTTATTCTAGTGATGACATTGCAGCGAACCTAATTAGCTCACCCGATGTACAAGGGGTGATCACCCTCGGGTTCCGTCTGCTGTAGGTAAATTAGTAGTGTGTTGAAGTTCTGTTACATACGTTTGGCAACTGTGCAAAGTTTCATTCACCCACCATCCACAGCGCTAGTTGCACGTAAACTCAAATGAGACTCATTTGGAAAATGGGTGTCACGAAGAAATTCGGTACGTTATTCGATTTCTATGGGTAAAACAAGTAACTGCTGCTGAAATTTACTGGATTCACTGACAGCTGGCAGAGGTTTATGTAGAGAGTGTACTGTCCCGTCAGCATGTCGCGGAATGGTGTTGGAAGTTGTCGGATGGTAGGGAATACATCAGTGACGACGATCGAAATGGACAACCCAGCAGGGCATCAAACGATCTGAACACAGCTCGCATGAATGAGCTGACCCAGGACAACAGGAGGATCACAAGTACGACGTAGCCAGAATTTTGTCACAACCGCGGGGTGGGGGGTCTGATTTGTTAACGGGGACCTTAAAAAGACTTATGTTTTTCATTTATTCTGAAAACTTTCGTAAAGACCGATAAATCTTTCTTCAACAGTGATCTCGGAATTTTCACCAAGCAGAGATTTTATCTCATTCTGCTGTGCTGTATTTTGACAAACCACTGAAAAGCAGTCATGCTCCTGTCTCCCTTCATCCACTCATCCACCATTTTACGCTCTTCTTCTTACATTCTGGATGTGAGCTGAGGAACTGATCAGGAATTGACGATACCCTAGAACAATTTTTGTTGGCGAAAATGCAAAGGATCTGGAATTATTCAACCTTACACTTTCCCAAATTTGCTCAGTTAAGTAAGTGTCCCTCAGTTCTTGCAATGTAGAAAGCTCATTGTCTGTATTAAAGAATGCCCTAGCAGTCAAACGCATGAGCCTATATGAGGTGAATTTGCATTATTGTTTATTTATCTTCTGGCTTTTAGTGTCGGCAACATTTGAAGAGATGTTCAGATTGACTTGCTTGCAGCTCTTTTCATTTAAGAAGAAGGGCTGTATCTTTAAGGGAGCTGGAATTCGTTAGGGAAGAAAGGAATTTTGAAGTAAATAGCTGTGGCCTATAGAAGGGGCCAGCTCTGACATTCGCCTAAGTTGAAAACCGTAAAGCACACAAAACCATTTTCAAGGAGGTGGGCAATGGATTCGAACCACCTCACCTCCCGAATCCAGAGGTTGTGCGCTCAGCAGCTTAAGGGGAGGTATCGGTAAAATTTCGACCTGTTCACAGAAAAACCGCAGTGGACTGAAAATTTGCTTCATAACATGGTTGGTATGTGGCATGTTTCCACACAATTTCAATTTTGAGCTTTGAAAACATTCAGTATTTTTTTCAAACCCATACGGGGGCCTGTTGGTTATCACGTAATTTATTCACAAAAATGTTTTGAACCAAAAATTTTTAAAGTTGACGAAAGAGTAGCATTTTTCGTTTCCACCATTTTGACCGTTTTCAAAGAAAATTAAGTACAGGGTGTCTACACCGAAATTCCCTATTTTGTGAGGTAATTTAAAAATAATAAATCTTTTTCAGATCTGACTTGTCCGTTGTGCGCAGAACGACTTAAAGTTGCTGCCTAAATTTTTTTCAACATTTGGCGCACTTTCATTGTTGAACTGTTGTCCATAGAAGCGGAAATGGTGCCAGTTCAGGAGAAGGCACAAATTGTGCTTTGGTACGCACAGTTAAAATCCATTGTTATGGTGCAAAGGTAGTTTTGGGGTGTTTACAGGAAAGTAGCACCAAGCGTCAAAAGCATAAATCCATGGCACAGTCAGTTTCTGGAAACTGGCAGCATTGCAAAGGGCGTGGAGGAGGTCGGCAGGTCTCTGAAGAATAAGTTAAGAATCTCCGCCAAACAATTTCAACGAAGTCCACGAAAATCAGTTCGTCAAGCTTCACGAGAACTTCAGATGCCTTGTGGAACTATTCATAATGTTCACAGAAAACAGTTGCGTCTGTATTCATACAATGCGTAGATACTGCAAGCCATAAAGCCTGATGACAAGCAGCGACGATACGAATTTGCACTGAAACACTTGACCGGATCGACCAGAATCCTGCGTACCTGTCAAGTGTAATGTCTTCTGACGGGGTCACATTCCATGTCTCTGGAACTTTGAACGGTCAACGTTCGAAATTGTGGGTCGCAGAACCCACACAGTGTCAGCGAAAGGGTACGAAATAGACCGAAAGTGAATGTTTGGTGTGGCCTCATGTGAAGCGAGATAATTGGACAACATTTCTTTGCTGAAAGAACTGACACAGGGACGGCGTACCTACACATGCTGGAGATCTTTGTCTTTCCCCAAGTTGCAGACTTTCAACCAAACCTTTGGTTTCAGTAAGTGCTCCACCTCACTGGTCGTTGGATGTTCGGAAAGCTGCAAATGCATTTCCAGGACGCTGGATTGGACGAGATGCACCCATCAATTGGCCTTCACGTACACCTGACATCACACAGTTGGATTTTTTTTCTATGGGGCTACGAAAAGGACAGAGTGTTCGCCACTGCAGTGAGGGACATTCAAGACCTCCATATTCGAACTGTGGAAGACATTGACACCATTCCTTCGGACATGTTGCAGCGGACCTGGATGGAAATTAAAAACAGACTCGACATTCTTTATGTCGTCGCAGCTGCTCACATGGAACTGTTTTGATTTGTCATTGTAATTTTTTTCTCAAAATTTATCTTCACATACAACCTACTTTTTGTGAAAAAGTAAATTTATTTCATTTAGTTTTGTCTATGGAACACATTTAAAATAGGGAATTTCAGTGCAGACATCCTGTATAGTGACTTTTTTAACACTATATACGTACGAAAAGTCTAAATAAATCATAAAGACCCAATATTTAAAAACATGACAAGAATTTAGCGTAAAATAAAACTACTAAGACATTATGCAATGCTTGACCCAGTATGAAGCAAAAATTAATAAAATACGACTTGATAGTTTGAAAGTTGTATTCTTAATTTTCAGTTTACATATTACATCGCACATTCCCGTCTCCACTGCGTCAGCGCGGGTGGGTCGTGGGCCGCGTGTATAGCTGGCCACGAGGAATAAAAGTGTCTTTTCTGTCCGCCAGGCGTTGCGCTATCGTCACTCTCTGGGCTTCTGCGTCCCGTTAGAGTTTGTACACTGCAGGGGAGTTACCGCTAGAGTGTACGTGTGTGTCGTGGAGTGAATAAAGTTATGTACACTAACTGGACCGCTACCCATCCTGGAAAAGACACTTTTACAAATATTTCCTTTGCAGTTCACAACTGAGTCCGCCGCAAACGTAACTCCACATGCCTGGAAATTGAAAAAATATGTAAATTATGGTTACACTTATTGATTTAGGATGTACATATAGCTCAGGTACATACGTACATGATTACGTATGTTCGTACAGATTACGCACAAGTACAGACATATTAATATAAAACTAATATTTCAATTAAGTATCTGATATAAAATTAACTTTACTTCAACTTTTTTGAAAAAATCGAAATGGTCGCAATAAAAAATGCCGTAGGGGTTTGAAAAAACATGGTTTTTTTCGAAACTCAAAAATCAAAAAGTTTGAAAAAATTTTATTAGCAAATTGGATTTACCTACCGAAATCAGTGTGCCAAGATATGTTATGAAACAAATATTCGGACCCTTGCGATTTTTTTATGACCAGGTTGAAATTTCAGATTACTTTCAATTATTAGTTTAAAATTATTATTTTAAAATGAAGTAAAATAAAATGCGTCACAACAAAAACTGGATTCTGATATTGCATGCTATTTCCTTTAATTGTGCATGTTTGGTCATTTGGTAGTGTATGTACGCAAGCGTATTTTGGGACTGAATTGTGCATGGAATTGGTCTCAGCTATTACAGTATTATAAGAGCATAAATAGATTTTAGACGAAAGGGGGGGGGGCGGAGGGATGCAAGGCGCATTCGGTTCGGACGAATTCAAGCATTCTGCTGAAAATATCTTTTAGAAACGGACGAACCGTCGAATGTACTCTCATCACATGCCCCTTCCGCTCTCCACGAATCCCACCGCCTAGTTCTGTATAGGAACTGGTTTTGATAATTGAGTACCGCCGTGTGTCACATTGAGCAACTTTTTTGCCATTTGGGCGAGTGATGATAAAATATGGAGCAAATTTTTTAAGTAAATGCAACTATCGCCGTTTCAGCGATGTTTCTGTTGATGAAAAAACAAAACGAAAAGAACGGTTGCTGCTTTAGATCACATTGAAATTTAGTCAAATGGTTTTGAATGGCACCCAGTGGTTCCAACCTGTATGACGGAGCAAATATTGCGGTCTCTCTATGTGGTGTCACCGCCAGACATAGGTGGTAGCTTTTAAATCGGCCGCGGTCCGGTAGTATACGTCGGACCCGCGTGCCGCCACTGTCAGTGATAGCAGACCGAGTGCCACCACACGGCAGGTCTAGAGAGACGTACTAGCACTCGCCCCAGTTGTACAGCCGACGTTCATAGCAATGGTTCACTGACAATTACGCTCTCATTTGCCGAGACGATAGTTAGCATAGCCTTCAGCTACATTTGCTACGACCTAGCAAGGCGCCGTATTCAATTGATATTTATTATGTGAAGCATGTATCATCAAGAGCGATGTTCTACAATTGTGGATTAAAGTTAAGTATTATATCAACTACTTACTTTATTTGCTACTATTAATTCCTTTAACTGTTCCAGACCTCGCGCCAGTCAGCGTGTAATTAAACGCGTGCATTTCGGCCTCCTCTAGAAACACAGTGTTGGCTCTTCTGCCAACACTACACTCTACACTCCAAATGGCTGCGATCAAACTGAATGTTGCTGCATACCCACGATATCCTTAGGGTAAGGTTGAATGGTCCAAGGTGTGTTAGCACTGTCACTAATTGTCAAGAACATCGTCCTGTAGCTCATCGCACTGCGAACTGTTGGTTGCGACCACGAAATACGTGAGTACGTGAGAGTCAATACTCCGAGAGAAGTGGTGGTGTTATTGACGCCCTCCAAGCCACCCACCCCCACCCCCTCCCCACCGTGAGGCCTTTTCTTGTCGATGCTTAGCATAGAGTATTAGAGTATCTGAAATGTTTTCCTCGGCTACCCATTAGAAAACTGGGTGGTTATGGCCTCCATCGCAGATGTTTCAAGAGAAGGGATGAAATGTGGGTAAGAGGTTATAAGACGAGCTTTCCATCGTCTGACAGGTCCAGTGTGGCCTTGGTCAGGACTGTATCGCAATTTGATGCCAGTGTGGCATCATTAACCCACCTTACACCTTACATGAACTTCTGAGCTCTGGCCATTTTTTTTTTTTTTTTTTTTTTTTTGCATGTGTCGGCACCTTATTATTTGAAGCGTCACCGTACTTGTGTGTGACGTCACAGAGAGCTGCTCTTTTGCACGATTACAAACATTTTGAGCCTAATTTCAAACTTTTGCGTCGCAATAAGAGACAGTTACGGATGTTCCCAAAATTTGACATTTTAGTTGTGTTGCGTTCCTTGAATGAGATTTTCACTCTGTAGTGGAGTGTGATATGAAACTGATATGAAACTTCCTAGCAGATTAAAACTGTGTGCCAGAGCGAGACTCGAACTCGTGACTTTTGCCTTTCGCCAGCAAGTGCTCCACGCGGCAAGTGCTCCACCATCTGAGCTACCTGAGCGAGACTCACGGCCCGTCCTCACAGCCCGAGTTCGAGTCTCAGTCCGGCACAGAGTTTTAGCCTGCCAGGAAGTTTTAAACTTTCCCTCTTTGACGAACACTCAGGCATTTCGATTGGATCACTGTATGACCCAGTCTGAGTCCCATAAAAAATGTCTGGCATGAGAAATGCAGGAATCAACATCCCCGCAATGTGATAGCTCTATGAATGCGATTATCAATATTTTCAGTTGAATATGGAAATCGTGGAGAAGGTAGGCTGTGGACATTCTTCTCACCGAATTAGAGGTAGAGTTACACAGTATTAGCGGTTGTCTCCTGGGGTGGCCAATATTTTATCCGCGATTACGAACATTTCAGTCGCTTCTGCAGCCCTCCCAACCATCACACCCCGTGCACCGACCAGAGGGAGCATTTTTACCCCAGCTTTGGACCAAGGCGGCGTGGGCAGGTGGGGTGCTGCCGGAGCGTGCTGCTGGTACAGCGGCCCACCTGCTTGCAGCCGCTGCTGCAGCTGCGGCTTCGGCGGCGGCCCCTTGGTGACGACACCGGGCCGCGTGACGCGCTGAGCCTTCGGATCAGCGCCTAATCCCCGCTGGCGACGCGCCAGCTGCGCTCCGCGCCGACCTCGCCCGCGTGACAAATCGCCGCCGGCCATTCTTCCCCCGCAATTCCGTCCGTGGCTCTTAAATCAGCCACTCACGGCGCGGTATGAGGGTCGAGACGCGACACGGCGCGACGCACCGCCAAGACGTGAATACCAGTCCAGAACAGCACAATGGGATCCCCGCTGAATGCCTCTGCCTGCCTGCGGGGGGAGGGGGCGGTGGTGCCACTCGCGTGTTACTGTGTGTGCTGTCCCAGCGGGCGCGGCCCAATCGGATGGACAGTGGCGTCCTGCGGAAGTACTAACGACCTCCATTCAGCACTCTAAATGCTGCGAGATGAAGTCATAAAGGATTAATTACCACGTAGAAAAGTAATGTTACGTAATTAATTTTTGTTCTTTGTAGCTACATGCCTGCAGTCCCCGACAAACCTTGAAACCGCCGTGCTACAATATCGTAGCTGTCGCTGTACGAAGGAAAACAATGTGGATTAAGCCATTGCTGAAGTAGCCTACAGCGCAGCGATTCGTTTACTGCATTTTAGTCCAAGCGTTATGGCGATGTGATTGCAGAAATTATTACCTGCTAACAAAAAGATTTAAGCGTATAGGAGATTATTTCTGATGAACCTCTATCCAAGATGGCGAACACTTAGAAATAAGTTGGTGGAAGATGTTATTTTCTTTTTGTGTTTTGTGACCTGTCTGCTTTTCCACTATTGAATGTTTACAGTTTCTACTATGAAGCTGTTGTTTTATTATTTCTATCTTTTGTTCAAATTTATCTTCAGAGAGTGGTAGCTGGATAGTTTTGTTGATCATATACCGGAATGCTGCCATTTTGTGGACTTCAGGGTTACAAGAGGACCTGAGAATGGCAGTAAGTGTTGTGGTAGGCCTTCCAGCGTATCCATAAGCGCCGGCACGAAGACAAGGAACACAAGAGCAGAGAAGGCGGTGAGACGCCGTCAGCCAATAGCCCACAGAAAATGACCGGGCCAAGACAGGAGCGGCCTCTAGAAGAAGAGAATATAAGCGTTGCTTCTGCCAGTCATCGCCTCACCGCACTACGAGGTTTGAATGAAAAGTAATTCCTCCACCCTCATTAATTGAGTTTGCATGGGAATATTTTAATAAATCAAACGCAGAAATAATCCTCAGAAGGTGATCTGTAATTACCAATATTCAATTTTTCACATAATCACCAGCCAATTGGATGGATACATTTCTACCAACATTGAACAAGTTTCCCGAAGCCGTCACGGAAGAAGTAGACACTTTGTTTCTGCAACCACAGTCTCACAGTTCTCTCAACGTCTCCATCAGAAGGGTGCTAAATCTGGACTGTATGGAGGATGCCGTACGGTGGTTAGATTCAGTGACGGGACGTCCAACTCTTCGTTGTCATGCAGGTCAGATGAACCCGCCTCAACATCTTTAAACTTACTCGCCCAACGATGCACAGTACATCAACGCAATCACCATAAACTGCTTTCATACTCTGATGAATCTCCTTTGGGGTGACACCTTTTGCTGTCAATGATTCAATGACGCCACGTTGCTTGACCGACCGTCTGGACAGGGTTCCATACTGTACAGTGCCACAACACAACCATTCAATGCTAAGGCTTCCTGCCAAATGGAGCTGTAGAGAAGAGGCTACGGAACAAGCCACCGAGCGAGGTGGCGCAGTGGTTAGCACACTGGACTCGCATTCGGGAGGACGACGGTTCAATCCCGTCTCCAGCCATCCTGATTTAGGTTTTCCGTGATTTCCCTAAAATCGTTTCAGGCAAATGCCCGGATGGTTCCTTTGAAAGGGCACGGCCGATTTCCTTCCCAATCCTTCCCTAACCCGAGCTTGAGCTCCGTCTCTAATGACCTCGTTGTCGACGGGACGTTAAACACTAACCACCACCACCACCACCACCACGGAACAAGCCAGTACCTGCCGCATACCAATGCTGCCAACTGTTGAAGAGTTACAAAGGTGGAGGCATTACTTTTCAGTCACAGTACTAGAACCGGCTACAATAGCAGTGATCTGTGATCCATATCATTTGCTTACATGGACCTTCTATACAGCAAAGGACTTTCATTGTTTGCATGTCTCCCATCGCGACACGTTCTTGTAATTCCAAAGTTAAGTATTGTCAATCTTCGTTTTTGTAATAAAAACTATCAATGTGGTTTACTTGCATTGTTGTATAGCATTCTGAGAATGCAGCATCCTTTAGGCATCCTATACAAGTGAGCAGTATCCCACAGTTGCTTCAGCATTTCAACATCATCTTTTGTGCCACTGATTGAAATCATGGTATTGTCTACAATCTATAGTTGCAGATGATGCTTTTGAGGAGGTGGTGATTGAAATTCAGGACTCGTCTTTTAAATTGTGTATAAATATTTCAGCTAACAATGCAGGAAGATTTGACCCCATTGCTACTCCATCTCTTTGTAGTTTATTGTTGAATTTGAGTAGTTGTGTGAAAATGTGAATTCCAGCAAGTCCATTAGTTTTCAGTAATGTGAGTGTTAGGAATTTTTTTGTGCTTTTGTAGGCTGCATTCTCAAATCTACTAGCACAGAGGAAAAAATATTTTGTATATATGTATGTATTCACAGTTCAGCACCACCCGGGTCATAGTATAAACTTTTTAGACCTTACCATTAAAATAAAGAACAACAAACACCAGTTTGAAATTTATTTGAAACCTACTACAACACATACTATTACCCACAGTTCCTTCTCTTACACAACAGTCCAAAAAATTGCAGTATTCCGGTATATAATCAACAATAAGCCATCCAATACCAGTTTCTGAAAATAAATACAAAAAAATTGAAATAATAAAACAAACAGCTTTGCAAGTGGCTGTATCAGCTCCATATTAGACACCCTAGAACAGTCAGTAGTAAGAATGGAATAATATCACAAAAAACAAAATGAAAATAACATCTTCCGTACAGTCTCTTATTTCAAATCAGATTGTCAATGTCTTCAAATGAAAATACATAAACATATCCTCTACTACCAACAACAAGATTGAGGAGAAGTTATCTCACAGAAGCAGCACACAGAATGCATCATTCATATGTGTTCGAAACGAAATGTTTGGATTGTGACTGTTTCTACATAAGCCATACAGGCACATCATTTGAGATTAAATACGAAGAACACATGATAGCTCTAAAAAGCAAAACATACCACACATCAGAAATAGCTACCCACCTGCATGAAACACAACATGGTGTCAACAAGTATCACCATCCTACACATCCAGTCTAAAGACAAAAAGAGTAGACACACTTCAAACATTCCAAATATACAAACGCCAAAGAAAACAACCACAGTTCATCTTAAATGACAATATTTACAATAGTATCACCTCCGTTCTCAACAAAAGCCTACAAGGTTAAATTTGCAATTCATATTTCACACACACACACATTTATACATTTCATCCTTCCCATTTACCAAAAATGATTAGTTATATTACTAAGACGTTCCCATATGAACATAACAGAATGTCGTCATTTAGGATTATACCATTACACTAAAAGCTTGTGTCGCCTATCAGCTTGAAACTATATGTTCATAAACTAACAGCATTAACTGTACATCTATCTGCATATTTGAAAGCATTAACGTATATACTGCTCCAACCTTTAATTAGTCATTACATGTGAGAGATATAATCTTAATAACCACTTGCTCTGGACATGTTTGCTCTCCTCCAGTTACACCTTTCACCCTGTATCTGAATCTCTTTCCCTCTGTGCTATGATCCTATCTCTATCTCTATCATCTGTATCTCTCAATTCCACCAAAAATTGTAATTTATGTATAATTTTACCACTGTTGTCAATATAATTATTGTACTTAAAGTCTGCAACATGTCACCTGATTATATAAATGTGTATGAAATTCAAGCTATATAAACTTGACATAAAAGCATTTTTACACCCCTTGAAATATTTATTACAAACTCAGAAACTCAATCAAAGATCTCTGCAATCCTATATAGCTTATTCCAAAATAATAATGTTACTATGATATGTACTCTTTGTAGTTCGAGACAATATGTCTGTTTTACCTTATGCGCTTTCCACCTAGTAGCCTTCAGACACCATCTTTGTTTACAAAATATGACATTTTCATATAGTGTGTTCCAACTTAGAAGGGAGCCTGTGACTACTGGAGGTATTCTATTTCACTAGTTTATTTTCGCCCTTAGATGTACGTTTAACTGTTGGTCAAAAACCTTCACAAAACCATATCCTCCAATAGAGTTTTTGTTTCTCCACAAGATTGTTCTAAACGTTACCCCTAAGTTCTAACACAATGCCGGCTGGTCCGGCCGTGCGGTTCTAGGCGCTTCAGCCTGGAACCGCGCGACCGCTACGGTCGCAGGTTCGAATCCTGCCTCGGGCATGGATGTGTGTGATGTCCTTAGGTTAGTTAGGTTTAAATAGTTCTAAGTTCTAGGGGGCTGACGACCTCAGATGTTGAGTCCCATAATGCTCAGAACCATTTGAACCACTTGATTCGAACAATTTGAATCTAACACAGCACATGCATATGTCGCACTAACACAAATTAATCCATCTGATGATGGCGTTTTAAACCTTCGAAATGTGTTTTGGATATAAACAGTGACTGGTTAGAGCAAACGCGTTGTTTCATTCGATGTAAATAACTGTCACTGCAAAGCCTTACCCAAAGCGTTCGCATTTAAAAAAAGAGGAAAGTTAAACACATTGTGACAGTTGGTAATACTGCACACTGTAAACACGCACATGGTCTACAACACTGAAAAGTGGAAATGAAGTGTTGTAACAAATCTGGGCGAAGTATCGTCGATAATCCATCATCTGGAGTATGGAGATCGACAGCAACACACCTCCAGGATGACACACTTTTACTTATGACATTGTAAATTATAACTAACACGAAACGATAGTTTAACCACAGAAAACGCGTACTGAAAAGTTTTTTTTTTTGACCTGGAAAACAAGTGAGTAATATAAGGAATCGTAACATATTTACTTACTTGTAACTACCACGTAATGCATTTACTAAATATATAAAAAACAAACATTTATTTTAGGTCACTGAACATGCATCATACATAAAACAAGCGACATACGTATGGCAAAAAACAAATTGTCTTTCACTTAATTGCAAAGAAGGAACGTATCTCCATGAAGTAAAAAAGTATAACTGTGATCGGCCGGCCGGAGTGGCCGAGCAGTTCTAGGCGCTACAGCCTGGAACCGCGTGACCGCTGCGGTCGCAGGTTCGAATCCTGCCTCGGGCATGGATGTGTGTGATGTCCTTAGGTTAGTTAGGTTTAAGTAGTTCCAAGTTCTAGGGGACTGATGACCACAGCAGTTAAGTCCCATAGTGCTCAGAGCCATTTAACTCAGATCGAAAAATGTTATACAAAAAAGTTGTACAGCTTAAAACCATCTATCGATCGCTTTTATATATAGATTGCTTACTTATGTGTCGAGATGGATCGAAAAATGCTTAAGAGTCGGGTTCTCTCTGTCTTGTTAACATTCTCGTCGCCGTACTTGCTATTTGCTCTAAGTATACTCTAAAAGGCTGCGATAACTTAAAAAATAATTGTTTGCTAAATCAAGAAATTTTTATTGTATTTGAAGCTAAATTGATTATTTGTAAACAGGCACTACCAAAACTTAGATAGATCTTCTCAGCAGATGACACTGCAGTATCGGTTTAAGACTTGAGACCATGCTATCAAATGAAACTGAATACTGGATGACTAAAGCATTGTTATCCGTGCATCATGGGCTACACTGTTTTTTGATACACCCTCCGACTCCTTTGATAGGTAGATGATTCTAACCCCACAGCGACTCTTTCAAGATAGTAAGTGATACGTGTACAGGGTTTGGTAGAAATCGGTCCTATGGTCTAGGAGCATATATGTATACACACATACATACATTTTTGCAATATGTTTGGATTACTAACAATAAAAGTCAATAAAACACATCCCTATATTTGTTTCTTGAAAATATATCAGTACTCAGTATTAAACTCCATTAACCACAGGGCTGTAAAATGTTTATAGCATCCACTATATTTTTGTCCTCGTCTCCATGAGGCTATAGAAACATTCTTTTTTTAATTCATGAAAAATTCAGCAATTTCTTTCTTTAAAAGATATTTTCATAAAAAAATTGGGATAGTTAGAAAAACCGCAACCAAAAGAAGTGCAAGTTCTTTGAAAATCTTTTTTTGTCCTTGCAAGTAATAACATCACAAAAACTATTTACTAGCGTGATAGCACAAACCTTTGTGAAAAAAGCCTAAGACCTTTCTTGTACGTCTGTTTGCTCAAAAAATCCAGCCCATTTCCGGAAGCCCTTTCTATAATTATTTTAAAAAAGATAAAACTCGAAAACTATTTAATATTTCTTAATTTTTGAAACAAGTGATTTTTAGACTTACCACAGGCTATACAGCAGTATTCACATTAAATAACAGGTACGGAATCATGAACGGTAATGAGTTATAGAGAATCCGATTTTAAAGGCTTCTTAGTAATATCTCGAAACCTAAGTATGTAATCGATGTAAAAAATCAATCGATAGATCATTTTAAGACCTACAAATTTCTTATTTAAGATTTTTCTACTGGAGCTGTAACTTTTTCCCTATTTAAGAAAAACCGGTTTTTTTACAACTTTGCGTATTTTTTGGCCATGTTGGCCATCTTGGTTCGAGCTTCTTGAAAAAGAAACTCTATTTGAAATTGAAATTCCTATGTGATCGATTTTTCTTAGTTTTTGGGTAATAATTGCAAATTTGCTCGGGCTGTTTTTAGAGGAACGACGCTGCAATTATTAATTCCGAGTACACAGATATGTACGACATTGGTGTGGCATTACATGGCAACGGAAAACTGAAGGAGGAAGTAGAAGAGACTCAAAGAAGAGTATTACATTTCGTTATAGGCTCATTTAGGAATCACGAAAGCGTCACAAAGATGATCAACGAACTGCAGCAGCAGCGGACGACACAAAAGAGGCGTCCTTCATAGCAGTGTGGTTTACTGCTAATGTGGTATCACGTATCGGTACCACCTCACAGGCATGAAGTTGACAACGAGATTGCAAGTTTCCATCAGTCGCCAATAGTGGTCACGCGAGATCTGGAGGGCCCAATGGTGCACACCCACTGAGACACACCTCCAGAGGACACCCGGCGGCAGCCACATACACTTGGCGTCTCTTCACTACGTGACGCTATTCAGACACCGCATAGTCGTCACCCCGGTACATCATTATCATTTGTGCTTTAGTTGATAGAGAGCCTAATCCTTGTTGACATTGAGAGCTGAACTTCATTTCTTGCTGCAGTATTCCTAATGAGTGATCGTCCACTCTCGTCCAGCTTCCCTACGATATGAGTTGCCGCATCACTCTGTAGCCCACCTCTCCTTACAGTAGTGCACAACAGCCACAGTTTCGAAAGAGTACATTCCTAGAAGAGTCAACAAATATATTGCTTCCTCCTACATATATCTCCCGAAAAGACTATGAATATGAGATTAGAGAGACTCGAACCCACACGGAGACTTACTGGCAATCGTTCTTCCTGCCAACTGTTCTAGATTGGAACAGGAAAAAGGAGAAGTGGAGGTGGCTGGCGGAGTATAGATGCGGATGTATCAGATGTAGCAAGAAATATATCGCATTGAGTGACTAACATCACGTTTCACACCCGGAGCTTCCAGATGCAAAACGGTATGAGAGCGAAGACAGTCAGAATTTATGTGCTTTTCTTGGCATATCGTGACAGATTTAGACTACGAAAAGGTTGCTACCAACGGAGGATTAAATATTAATTTCAAAATAAAGTTAAGATAATGAATATTAAACTGTTGCTGAGCGATGGGAAAAGGGCGACAGGTGAAAAAAAATACTTTTGCTAATAATTTTTGAAAAAAAAATTCATTTTCACTGATAAGAACCTTCGAGGTACCACCCGTCTTCCCGCTCTGTGGAATTGCAGTACCCGCGTAACAGACGTGGATGCGGCGGATGCGCATCACATAACTCTAAGAGGCACAACATCAATGGCAAGAAAAATATGAGACTGTAGTAGTCAGGTGTTCTATTGTGTTCATTCTGGAATGACTAGTTTATAACTGCACCAGAGCTATTTCACTGATTATCAATATTTTTTGAAGACGAGTAGGAAAGATCTACGAGGCGCAGTGCAAGTAATGTTATCGGAAGAATATATTATATTTTTAGTGCAGTGATCAATGGTTTATTTTACTCACTCATATGATAAGAAAATATTCCCAGTTCACCTTCAGTAATAATATGTTGTGTGAAGAATTTTCTTAAAAAAATAGCTACGTGAAGCAGAGACAAAGATTTATTTTTCTGTTACATTTTGTGCTCTGTTGTTTTGTTAATGAAGCTCGTAACTGCGGAACAGTTTTGTAATGCAGTCAGAAGGTAAAATAGGGCCTAAGCTACAATTTTTATCTGTGTTAAAATGCTGTCTCAACCTCCTACTTACAGCGTAAAAAAGACTAGAATTTATGCGTTTCGAATATCTTCAGCCTCAGAACAACGGCACAAGAAGCTCTAAAAAAACCAGTACAAAATAAGATCAATTAAAATAATAATAAATAATAATTGTAATAACAATGCCAAAAATATATCATAACCTCGTAGGTGAGTGGCAGTAAATTCCAAACACACACACACACACACACACACACACACACACACATACACAAGCAGATGTACCTAGTTCCCTTGCAATCGTGTTCTCTTAAAGCATAGATGTACTTCACCGTCAACTGATAAAATACATTGAAATGGAATTCCATATGTTATCCTCGGGACTGGCTGCGTCACTGTAACAGCTACATTCGTACACGCCCAGTGTATCTTCCTGAAAGCCACAACCGGTAGGCAAATACAGAAGTAACACGAGTGAGCACTTTGTGAATGTAAACACGAAATCCAAAGAGAGTACCGAGGAAACAAATATGTACCACTATGATGGGTAGTCCAGAAATTCAAATCTCGCCACGAACGGCCATTAACAGATATTAAAAATGTCTGAGAAGTTTCTGAAAAATTTATTTACGTTCATTAAACGTATTATGGTTTCCCATGCTGTGTATAGTAATTTACAATTGTTCTAGCAGATCTATTTTTTTTGCCTTTATCATTTATGTATAAAATTGCGAGACCTTCATCATATTCCGACATGCGGTGCCGGTTTCATGAAAATGCGTGACTACTGCAATTAATAAGCCGAAAAGTGTCCTCGCGTTCTTTGTACCTTAACTTAAAGGACGACCAGCTTGGTCTAAGCAGATCGCATTACAGGTGTTATACTGAATTTTGTACGCGGTATCGGCCCTCCCGTATATGTCGGCTTCATATGGTAAATTGTTTCATAGCTTACATCGTAGCCTATTGTTTTAAATACTACATCGACTGTAATAAATTTGAAAATGTTAGCCATTTTCTGACAGAGATTATCAAAAAATATAATTTTGGTTGTCTTGGTGTTCCATGCGACATTCTGCCTTACCTTTGTGCGCTGTTTCCTGCGCACTAACTTACTCACAGTGTTTTCATGGTAACCATTAACTCTGGCTAATTGTGTTAAGGTGTTTAGCTCAATCGTTCAGCCTTCCTCATTTGTCGGAACTTTAAAAACTGCACATATTAGACAACGAAAAGCAGAAACTTTTGGCTATTCGAATGGCAGGTATTTAGGAAATGACAGCAATAGATGTTTTGATAAACAATAAATCTTGTCATCCGAATAGGCAAAAACTAGTGTTTCTTACCAAATAAATAGGTGGTTGAGCCAGCATTTTAACATTAAACCTTACGTCCGTGAATTATAGATAAAATCAAAGTACTGTTTTTGTACTAGTTACACAGTAATTTTTCACAGGATTTTTTTATAGGTCCCTTACACAGTGGTTCACTCAAGACAGGCTGTAGTGAGTAAATTATTGTTTAACTTTAGAGATTAGGATCTGAGGACATCACTGCACTTTTAAATGTATTCAAATCTCGTTTTCCAGAAAGATTGCTGCCGCAAGAGAACGATAAAATGATTCGGACTGGAAATGGGGCAGAATTTTAATTTTCTGTTGAATCTGAGGAATAGATGGCATAATAGTGGAGACCTCAGTTTGCTTGTGCGTGGTTTCTGTGAGCCTCTTGGGGTAATGATTTGGCTGCCAAAGCTGATAGTTTGGTTTTTCCACATCTGCATGAGACACGCTGTAAGGAACACACAATAAAAGCTGAACATCTACTCTCCCTTAACGGCTGGAGACCTGTCCTTGGTGTCAGATACTGTTATTAGGAGAAGGTACACAGTACTTGTTTGAGTCAAGAGCGAACTATTCTGCACCTCGTACCTCATTGGCTGAAAGACATGAAAAATAAAAAAAATTGGTAGTGGTTCCCAAGTCTCATAATCGGCAAGCAGGTTCTCTGAGTGCAGGAGTCAGTTGCAGGCCGTGTAAGCTGAAAATCTGTTTTGTTGGATTGTTGACTTCTGATGTCGAAACTAAATGGCTCACAGCAACCATCGAACTAATTTTTGAACTATATAAATCTATACTAACAGTAAATCTGTAAATCCGTTGATCTTTATTACTTGGTTGCTATATCTGATACAATCTGACGTCATTCATGGGATGAAATGTTTGGCATTAGTTAACGCTCTTGCTTGTGTGCTCTAGTGAAGGAATAGTAGTAAGCTTTACCTGCGTTCAAAGGTGGGAGGTGCCAGGTTAATTGGCTGCAGTAAAAGTGTACGGTGACTGAGGGACGAGGACAGCGTTTTTTCTGCTGAACCTGGGTGAAAACGTTTGTGGACTGCCCAGTCCCTCGGTGTCACTGTGCAGACACATTGGATGCCGCCAGTCGGTATTCGGCTGCGCCCAGGTAGGCTGACTAGTCCCATGGAGTCGCTGGAGCTATGGGCAGAGCATTGATGACTGGCAGTAAAGCAGAGGATGGGCAGTTGTTTGGTAGGAAGCTGATGGGACAGCTGTGAGTTTCTGCAAGTTTCCATGGGACAGACAAAACATAGGCATGAGGCTTTTAGTCAGTTTATGGCCGTTCTTTGGAAAGTTTGAAAAGGACATTCTTGTTGTGAACAGATCCTTATCTCGAGGTCAGGATTAAGTCAAATTAAACTAGTGAGTAAACAGTACATAGTTACTTTCATTGACTTCAAGAAAGCATACGATTCAATCGACAGACATACTTCTATGAGAATTTTTCAGGAAATAGACTTGCATCAGAAAATCCACAGTCTCATCCAAAAGCTCCGAGTGACACTAGACCACGAATGTTAATCTTTATCCAAAAGACCCTGAGTAACACTAGATTGCGAGTAAAGTTCAGGGGAACACTTTCAGAAAGCTTTGACATAAAGCCAGGAGTTATACAGGGAGATGGACTTTCACCTCTTCTCCTCAACTGTGCACTGGACAAGGTGATCAGAGAGTGGGGAAAAGAAATGGAAGTACAAAATATACTGAGAAATATTTACCTGGGACACAAAGGGAAGGGACTAGTAGTAGACTGTTTAGCATTAACAGATGATCTGGCACTTATAGCAAGCTCAGTAGAAGTAGCAGAAAGCAACTCAATATGCTCAAACTCCAGGCTGCCAAATTTGGACTTCAATTGTCAGTGGAAAAGAGAAAATACCTCACCAACATCAGTGATACTCCCAGTAAACTATAGCTGGTGAGAGGCACCCACATGCCTTGCTCATACTGTGGCATCAAGCAGTCAGGCCTGCAAGATGAGTGGTCTGCCAAGCGAGTGGATTCATTCTTAATTTATCGAGTAACATGAACTCTCGTACTCACAATTTAAGTTACAAGTTATCCTCCTATATGATTAATACGCAACGGAAACACGCATCTGACTTTCAGTAATTTACAGAACTCTGACTGTACACTACGCACTGGCAATACCACATTTTCTTTTTTGTCTTTTATTTAACGGCTTTTGTCAACACGTGGCCACCGCACACATTATAAATTCAGGACATTATGACAACATACAATTCGAAGTAAAAGTCCACCAATCTTTTTCTTTTCACTATCTTATTTATTCCGATAAATTCTCTAACCTAAACACACAAATTCTACAACTTACAACAATAACACATAAGAAATTCCGCCCAGTGGGCATGGCTTTACAATGGTGAATCTCTATATTATGGTCTCGTAATTACTTTTAACGCTACAGTGCACTTTCTGGATAGGATGGTGGATCTTTTATTATACCTCAAACTTCGACTCTCACAATCATCATCACTAAACTTTCATCCAGATCGAGCGATACAGAAGGAACAAGCATAACCCACTAATCTTTTGAAACTACCTTGCTACTCTCCCATGCAAACCACACATACCCAAATTACATGACATACATCACACTGCAATAAGAAATATAAAACACTAAATAGTCACAACACTATCACTTTCAGCTTTCCCACTTCAATTAATATTTATCCCAGTTTCACACGACACTGCCCCACTTCGTAATTCTACTTTCCTACTGTGAACTCTGGAGATATATGCACGTCTTCCTGTGCAATGCAAGCCAAGTGGCGTTGCTGGATAGACGGCCGACTCACCTTGATTCTCTCTCAGAGTTTAAATCTAGCGTCACACGGAATCATATCACACAGTTTAATATTAAGCACACATGCGAGTCCTCAACTGATACCATGGACGAGTACTTCTCTTTATCTTTTGTATCATACACAGTTTGAGACTCACACAGTACTCACCACGTGGAAGTACTCGTCTCTAATTTCAAGTCCTGCAGACGCCATTTCTTAAATATTTCAACTTATGGTACACACGCTATTTCTTAAATATTTCATCTTATTGTACACACGCTAGTAATTCAGCTTAACTTAAGCACACGGCAGTATTTCAACTTATTGCTACACGTGGTTTCATTGTGACCGTTGGTCACTTCTGAAGATTACTACAATCCCTTTAATATTACCTGCCTGACATTTAATTCTCCCCACAAAAGTTCCTGAAATAGAGAAATTAATATTTCAAACTACTCTTATATATTCCACATGCATACCATGTCTCCACTCTTTCGTCATTACGGAGCACAACTAAAACAGGTCTTAACAGCACAAGATCCAGCGGCAGAGTGCCGAAACATGGCCGTTCTCTAGGTCCTCTCGCACCTGTGTCGAGGTGGGGGAAGCACCTTGCTATCGTATTGGTCAGCCACATTTCAGACGCTCAAAGCTCTGGTAAATTTCATCTCTTTGGTCCCACCAAAGGTGGCCAAAGGATCGACTCAAAGATGTTCATATATTCACATTCACTATCTGCGGTTAGCAGACGACCATACATTCATTCATTTCACAGATCTCACCAAACTGGATGTAGGGATTTACTTTGTGGGAGTGCACATGTGATCAATTAAATAAATAAATTGTCATTCTTTCCCACACTGGTATCCGGCTTCGCTGTATTAATTGAAATTGAGTTATTTTAGAAAAAAAAGTGTTGTTCTGACAAAAATAATGAAGTATGTTGTACCTATTTTCAATGTCGGGTGGTACTGTACCCTTTCACTGGAAGAAGGTCAAATTGAGAAAGTTGACAGATTCAAATATATAGTAGAATGGTTGGAACCCAATCTATCACAAGGAACAGCACTAACAACTAGAATTAATAAGTTTCAATTAGTATGTCGATTAACCAGGAACATCTATAATAAGAAATGCCTATCTCGCAATTACAAACTAAAACACTACCAAACCGTTATCTGCACTGAAGCCCTACATGCCTCAGAATGCTTGAATATGAACAGGAAAGGCTAGACAGATAAACTAGACATTTAGGAGAGGAAGATCCTAAGAAAAATTCTGGGACCGATCAAAACAAATGGTGAGTACAGAAGAGAATCAAACTAGGAGCTGTACAGTCATACTGAGAAAATCACTGATGTAGCCAGGAAGAGACGTCTCGCTTTCTACAGACGTATCACAAGGACGGACCAGACAAGACTGACCAACCGACTTCTCAACTACTGGAAGAGCAGGAAGACCGTGACATCATGGCTGATAGAAGTCAAGAAAGACATCCAGGAACTGAACATAACTGGAAGTGACATTAGAAACCGAGCACATCTCAGAAGGATACTAAAAGAAAAGAGGTTTGAGGACATAACACCGCGTAAAAAAAAGATTGCCCTTTGGATAAAGGAGAGAATGGAGAAACATAGCCAGGGAATGCGGGATCACTGGGCAAACATCAACTCCGTCTCCAGGCTGAAAAGTTGAATATCGTGGTCCTTAGCTGCCCCAATCGAAAGAAGAAGAAATGTTAAGAACAACAATCATTTCTTTAGATTTTATTTGTAACTCCATCATGGTAATTAGCATAGGAACTTCTCTCATTACTGCTAGTCGTAAGAGTTAGGCATTGTTAGAATTTAACTATCCAAGTATTTCTTTGTAACATGTATCAAGTTTATAGATGCACAGATGGTCATCCCAGAGCTGACTAATTAAAATTGTTGAGATTAGAAATGGGTTGATTTCACAACAGAAACGTCATTGTTTATTTGAGTCCTATGTTGCGCGAGTTAATATGTGCTCATAGCAGTTTGGACGGAACAGCAGAATCAGTTGTCAGAACAACGATAGAATTTTAGTCTTCGAGTCTAATGCGTGAGTAGTGGGGATGGAATTCTTCAGGTAACATCTTGGAGTTCAGCTACAATCAAATATCTTTTGTTTATTGTGCGTGCATCGCAGTAAACGCCCTTGTACAATCTGGTATATAACTCATAGTATAGTGTGTGAGAAGGGCGTCAATGAGATTAGTTTGCGAGCCCCATGGAGGTATTTTGGGGGATGGTCGTGTATTGTCCACGTGAGAGGCGTGTTGAATTTCTTGTGTGTTTCGCCGTGGTTTGTGACCATTGCCCAGTGCAATGTGTCTTGACTGTGGGCTGATTATTGTCATCGCCAGTGGCGCTATGTATTTGTGGTGTGTTTTTCGTCTATGGATGTCACCTTGGGTGCGATGTTTCTCGTGAATGGGATATTTTATTCGAGTGTGGCTGCACAGAGGAGCTATCGGATCTTATGCGATTGTTGTTCACTGTAGTTATTCACTTGTGGTTTTCGCATGTGGTTTTCTGCACTATTCTGCAATGATATTCAGGTGGACTTTAGCGAGTAGTTCACGAGGGCCTGAGTGGTAGATTTTGGGCGATAGTTTGTACTAAGAGGCGTGAGCACGGAATGTGAGAATTACTTTGGTATGTTTTTGTAGAGTAAAGCGAGGGACACTATCATTTAGTGAGAAAGAGAAGAACAGAAGAAACGTAGCAGTTTTTTTTACGATTGTTTCAGCAGGTGGAGTGAAAAATTTGTACACCAACCTGAGAAATTTTTGTGTCAGTTCCAGCAAAAAACATTTGGAGCAGTTGTTTCGCCACATATCAAAGAGAAAAGACTGGTGACATAGGCACTCGTCGAGATTCACGCCATACACCAGCATTAGTGCCACCATAACGAATAAGTAATGGGGAAGTCTAGTGCCTTCAGTAGTTCGTATATTTTTTTATAGTAGTTGTGTTGCACGTACAAGTAGTAGACTTAGATGCAGTGAGAGTGACTGAAGCGAATGTGTAGTCCAAGCCAGCTTAGTACTTTGAGTTGCATGACAGGTTGTGGGAAATAAACATTATAAAATCATACATTACAACACCTCACCACTACTTAAGATTTTAGAGATTTTGACATAGAAAATAAATCATTTAAAATTGTTGTTGTAATACAATCAAAGTATAGTTGTAGAATAAGATTTTATTTTTGTCAAAAGCGCTCTGTAAACGATTTTTCTTACTTTATTCTTGGAGTAATCATGCAATGTAATCCTTTTCAATTTCGTTATTGTTCTCTCTGTATTTATGCTGTAAACATATTTGTAAAAACATGGCACTCAGCCCACATGTAAGCATTGTGCAGACTACGGGAGCTGAGTGGATGGTGACGTATCAGGCAGCTGGAGAGGTAGCTGGCACCAGGGCAGCCATAGCAGCTCAACAGATGGGGCACCAAGGACTGGTCGGCATGATGTCATCAGACTGCGTGAATGGAGTCAGGTGCGGACGAGTCTCTGTGCACCATGAGCTGTCAACAAAGGGATGGTGCCCTGGCGGCATGCGAGTACTTTCGCCGCCGCTTCTGGCTTCCAAGGTCCTGAGGGACCTACTGCTGAATGGAAGGGCGAGAGAGCGCCGCACAGGTACAAGGCTGCGGAGCGCTGAATGGAAGTACTTATGTCTCTGGAAACACGGATCGATGCAGACGGCGACGGCAAGAGGTGATTCATCTCAAACCGGGTCATGAACGTCTTCGACAACAACAACTCGTTGCTGACTACCACGTCATCCGAGATGGTCAGTAATTGAGACGCCAGGGATTGCTGCCCACAGAAAAGGTCCTGCCACACCGAGGGTGCTGCCTGTACTGTACATGCTGAGTAAAAGGGGTAACCCACCTTGGCAAACTCATCCCACATAGCTGCCACATCTAACCAGTGATATGTATGTGTCGTGCTTTGTTTATTAGTGTGACAATTGTAAATTTGTAAACTGGACTCCCTAGACCTTTGACAAGGGAGCTGTAGGAGGTATTTGTTGTTTTCATTAATTTGTTTTATATATGCCTTGCTGTTTTCATTTTTTCAAGATCACATGCATTTTCTGTGTTTTCTTACTAACAAGGGGAGGCCGCCAATTGCGAAATTCAGATTCGATTCATACTGCGCATAATAAAATCTCATGGCCAGAGGTGTAATGTGGCAAAGCACCAACATGCACTTCTCAGCCGTTGTCGAGAAAATCGACAGTGAAAAGAAATCGTTGCAGTGAAATACTCTCTACGATTAATAGTTCTCTACAGCGGCGTGGCGCAGCGGTAAGCGCTCTGGGTCGTATTCCGAAGGTCGCCGGATCGAATCTCGCGCTGTGCAACCTTTTTTTTTTTAGTATTTGTTTTTTATAATTCAAATATATATATATATATATATATATATATATATATATATATATATATATATATAATTCCCGGCAATTAGTTGCAACAATTATGCATATAATAAGTTGTTGAAAGTCGTTTGTCGTGGAAAAACTGGCGACTTCGAACATCATTATGTTTTCCGCAAGCAAAGTTGTATTTCACAAATGTTATTAATTGTCTTCATAATGTTAACCACGCATAGTTAACGGAAGACGTAGAAACGATATTCCGATACGAATACGTATAGCGTAAGTCAAACGTTCGAATTAGAGTAGAGACCCCACGAACACAAATTTGCTGTGGCGGGTATGAAATATAAACTCCGTTTCTCGCTCGTTACACTTGACTGACAGATGTTGAATGGGCCGAAACGAGCCGCCGCATAACAGCGTAGTTGCCTGCTAACTTCGAAAGAAGGTAGATGCGGTCCCTAGCGCAACTTATAACATTGTCGAAAATCAGTGCGGACGGGAGAGGTTTGGTACACCCTGTTAAAAAAAAAAGGGAAAATGGAGGCGGTACAATTGGAGAGCGATCCGCCTTCACCAACATGCATAAGCAATTCATTAATACTGATATATATATTTGAATTACAAAAAACTAATAACAAAAAAAATTGCATGGCGCGAGATTCGATCCGGGGACCTTCGGATTACGAAACCGAGCACTTACCGCTGCGCCACGACGATGTAGAAAATTACTAATCGTCGAGATTATTTCACCACAACGGTTTCTTTTAACTGTCGATTTTCTCGACAACGGCTGAGAAGTGCATGTTGGTGCTTTGCCACATTACACCTCTGGCCATGAGCTTTTATTATGCGCAGTATGAATCGAATCTGAATTTCACAATTGGCGGCCTCCCCTTGTAAGTTTTATTTTATCTTAATGAACTCATGTATTATTTTTCGTTTTGTGTAAAGATTTATCTGTTTATGCCACTTATATGGTGTTTTGTTGTGTTGCCGCTTACATCTTTGTACTAAAGGAACAGACTGACACGTTTTAAAGAAATAAGCTGAACAGATGACACACGTCACATGAACACTAGCAATCTTTTATGTTGGGTGAATGTGAGAATGTTTGTGATCGATGTTCTGTCAAGGAATGAATGCAGCCAAGTATATAGTTGAGCAGGGGCCGTAATTTTCCATGGTGCCCAGAATTGTCAAGGCACTAATATTATATTTTGGTTAGGGAAATAACCTTCTCTGCCCCAATTTCAGGATGAATGAGTAGATAAATGCCTGCATGACCCTGTAACCGTTTCGTAATTGGCACAAAGTCTGGGTCTACAAAAATATGACGCAATCGTATGCCCATCACTTTTTTATTTCTCACTTTAATTTTGTAGGTATGCAGCAGAATGTGGCAAAGGCAGGGTATAACTTTGTGCTGGCATTTATCGTGAGCAAAGATTGATTAATGTTTATTTCTTTGATAATGACCCCACTAAAGTGTCACAATTTATTCTGTTCCATGTCACACTAACCATTTAAAGTGTGACACTCTCACAGAATAAATTTGAGAGGAACAGGGAGGTTGTGAGAGATTGCAAAGCAGTCTCACTTCTGATATGGTGTCATGCTGCTCAATGTTTTTGGGGAAATTGATATTTATTACTTTGTTGTTATATCTGATATGATCTGACGTCATTCAGATGATGAAATGATTGGCAGTAGTTAACGCTCTTGCTTGCGTTCTCTAGTGAAGGAAAAGTGGTAAGTTTTACCTGCGTTTAAAGGAGGGGTGTGTCGCGTTAATTACCTGCAGTAAAATTGTACGGCAGCTGATGGACAAGGAGAGCGTTTTTTCTGCGGATCCTGGGTGAAAAGGTTTGTGGACTGGCCAGTCCCTTGGTCTCATTGTGCAGACACATTGGATGGCGCCAGTCGGTCGCCAACTGTGTCCACGTAGGCTGACTAGCGCCGAGGCGTTGCTGGAGCTATGGGCAGAGCATTGATGACCGGCAATAAAGCAGACGATCGGCCCTTGTTAGGTAGGCGGATGAGACGGTTGTGAGTTTCTGCGAATTTCCGTGGGGCCCAGGAGTCAAGGCTCAGCTACAAAACACATTTGTGAAGGCACGAGGCTTTTAGGGAGTTTATGGCCGTTCTTTGGAAAGTCCGAAATGGACACAACAGGGGAGATAAGATCTTTTTATGGAGGCCTGTGGTTCCATTCAGGTTATGCTGTTAGCAAAGATATGGCATAAACGCGTGGGAAAGAGGTTGCGAAGCTGAATCTTTTTGCCTTTTCTCTCAATTCATTTTTAAAGTCGTTGGTTGTTCCTGTGTATGCAGAGCAAGGAGTGGTCTCCCAGCTTGAAATTCTGTGCTCCAGCTCGTGATTGGCTTGTACTTAAGTGGGAATAGTCTAAGATGTAAATGTGCTACGCTACCAAACTGGCGAGGAAATTTGAGAGAAAGAGTAGAACAGACTCTTCTACTGGCACTTCACTAGTAAAAAAACGACAAGTCTTTACGTAAACGGTGAGACTTGTGTCCTTTGCTAGTGTGCCTCTTAGAGCCTATTCCAGTCATCATCTGAACGGTCAGAGGTACTGTCTCTTGCATCACGCACACAACGAGTGACACGTGGTTGTACTTACTTGTTTTGAGTCGGCCTCCTACACATTTGACATATTCCGTCTTGCATAGTCATGGAGTCAAATTGGTTCAGGAGATCAACAGTCGCGTCCACCTGCACACTGTAATCCACTGGGGTTTCAGAGGCTCATAGGGAAGTACCTGCATTCCGAATAAGCCGATCGCGAGACCGCGTATTTGCATACTTCCGGGCGTGTGCTTTTAATAACAGAATGTCGCTGCCCATGACTGCAGTCGCCGAGCGCATCGTGGTGTGCCGCCCTGACCAGCAGAAGGGTAAAGTATTCGCTGCTATGACGTAAGGCTCCAGTATTTGGTTCTCAACACCCTGTTCTTTGGACCATATTTTTTCTTTGTGAAATAGTAGAGAATAGATCTTTGATAGTAGCATAGTGTTTGGGCCATACCACGGATATACATTTACAAAGGCAGACAAAGCGATTAGTTCTGTTTAGTCTGGTGTATTGATCCCCAACTGATCACTTTGTTAACCATAGACCCCATGTTATTGATCTTATTTGTCAAATAAAAATGTTTGTGTGGCGTTCCTTTATTTAGCCACCTTTTGTCATGTGATGTTAAGGATGAATAAATCATTTGTTATTTAGACCACAACTCCTCCAAGTGTTCTGGTTAACATTACCTTTGCCATTTTTATTAAAGTTTTGATTGCAACTGAAAGATGGAAGCTTGCACCGTCATGTCTGTCTGTCTTTGAACACGTTAATCTCCAAAACTACTATGCGAATTTTCTTTGGGTTTTCACCGGCAACTTTAGCATAGTTTGGTGCACCATAAAAGCTTTAGTTCATGAACATCGGATCAAGGAAAGAAAATATGTGGTGGTTTAAAGATTTACTAAAACTTTCTTGTTTGTCTGAATACACTAATTTCCATAACTACTGGATGGATTTTTATGGGATTTTCAACGGTAACTTCGAAGTAGGTAAGACACCGTTGGGTTTTATTTCGTCAAAATCAGAACATGGAACACAGACATTCATACACACTATGAAAATGTAGGCCTATGTATGTTCAACATTTGCTCCGAACCCATTGAACCGATATCAACAAAACGTTGTAGACATATCACACAATGTCTGCAAAGAATCGCTATGGGAGTGAGAGCCACCTACCTATCAAAGGGGTAAGGTTGGGGGTGAAAAAGGAGTGTAGGCCACGAAACACAAATATCCAGAAATTATACATCCTGTATTTGAGCAATAGAACACTTGGCGACTTGCAACAAACTTTACGGATGATTTCAAATCTTTATGAAACTTTACACGTTGACATCCCCCCCACATAATGATTATACGAATAAAGTTTACCCATTACTATACTTCGCTGTCCATTTTCGCGCTAGGAATGAAGGTTTAATTTATTACTTCATCAGTATTAATTCTATTCTCGACACACTTCGCAACAGTGTTTACATATACCACTGAAAGTACCTGCAAAATCACATCATTGTACGAGACATAGTTAAGCATATATGTCGTCATAAAAATTAAGATGCGTGAGAAAATTTGCTAAGGAAATAGCTTGAACCCTGAGGAACAACACAGCCTACTTTAGAAAGTGGCTCAAATGGCTCTGAGCACTATGGGACTCAACTGCTGAGGTCATTAGTCCCCTAGAACTTAGAACTAGTTAAACCTAACTAACCTAAGGACATCACAAACATCCATGCCCGAGGCAGGATTCGAACCTGCGACCGTAGCGGTCTTGCGGTTCCAGACTGCAGCGCCTTTAACCGCACGGCCACTTCGGCCGGCTACTTTAGAAAGTGTTTAGTACAATATACTTATAGATTTCAAGAACATTACGAGAATTAGGGGAAAATATTTACTCTCTGAAAAAGAGCAATAACGAACAAAATGAGATCAACAAAAAAGAGAATGTTTACAGTTCGCGCTTTGCAAGACCGTTGCGGATGAGGTGATGGTTCGAATCGTCATCGTCTGCAGCAGTCGAAGAACAGGAAGTTACATTCATTTTTGTAGTACAACTGTTAATTCTGCAATATTCAAAAGATTTGCGCCTACATTATTCGTTCTTGCTACATTAGCAACCTCTCACCGCTAAAGCAGGGTAACTGCCAAATGAGGTCTGCCTCCGTGTCTGCAGCTACAAGCGTCGAGGTGCAAAGTACTTCCGATTAGCTTACCAGATTGCATGTATGAGGGATTTCGCAAATCACGAAAAGGATACGTTTCCAGGAAAACTCTTTGCGTTTCTTCGTTTATTTGTCGATAGTTATAAATATGCTTTTTCCTTTACTTGCTAGTCACCAACTTTAATTTTCAGTTCCTCACTGATTTCTGCTACTTCTTATTACTTCCTTCTTTCTTCGGTGTATTTCAGGAGGTATTTATTTCCATATGTGTGTTACCCCGAGGCACCTGGATTAGACGGAATCAAGTCGGAACTAATAATACATGGTGGAAAATTTCTAGAATTCAAAACGGTCTATCTGTACGAGATAACACATGTAAGCATATAGATGAAATACCAGAAGAATGGAGATGTGCTTAAGTTATTTCACTGTTTAAAAATGTGCAGCAGTAAGACAAGCAGTTACCGGGGGAATCAGTCTTCTGAATGTTTCTTACAAAATGTACAGCAAAGTAATTATTGAAAGTCTTTGAACATATCTGATTCAATTTTATTCGAGCAGCAAGCAGGCTTCCGTCAAGGAAGATCTTGTGCTGACAATACTTTCACTTTGAAACAAATTATACAAAAAAAACGAGAATTGAATTTGGAGACACAACTAGTATTTAATAGTTCTTGAGAAGGTATTTGGCTGAATCCACTGTTTTCCGGACACCTGATAAGAATATGCCGAAATAAGAATAGATACTGGTAAAGAGTTGACACCACAAATAGAGATAAGCCAGTCACTAAGACAAGGCTGTAGTACGTCATCTACACTGTTCAACAGCTAGATCGACAGCCTGGGCAAGAATGGATGAAGGACAGAATAGCTGAAGATATAAGAATTGGGCCAGGCATATTTCGAAGTACGATGATTTTTGTCGACTACCAGTTAGTCATTCAGGGCAGTAAAGACGAACTTCAATTTGTGATACATATATTAAACAACAAAAGCCTAAATTATAATGTAAAGACATCGACAATAAAAGCAAACACAGTGGCGTTTTTAGGAAAATACGCCGTAAGGAGTAAGATAATCATTAACAATACAATAATAGGTGTCCCATTCCCAGTATCTAGGATTTGACATATCTTTTGAATAAGAGAAAGTTATAGATAAGGAAATTACCACCTATCACCATATACGTGGCACGATAAGAACATTGAAGGGTAAAACGGGAAGAGAAACCCAAGTGAAATTTTATGTAGTCACGGCATTATCCATAGTATTACATGGACCGGAAACTTGGACACTGAGATCAAAAGACCTAGGACAACTTGAAACATCAGAAATTAAGTTCCTTACGTATATCAGTGAATGGCTGTACAAGAGAAAACAGAATATGAAATGAACTAATAAGAAAACAATTGGCGGGAGAGCCATTAACTAAAAAAGTAAGCCAACGGAAACAGAATTAGAAGGCGCATCTATTGCGTATGTCACCCCAGAGGATCCCTCGGCAAATGTGGAATATAATCCTGTTGGAAGAAGGAGTGTGGGAAGACCGAGGATGAGATGGTGAAGACGGAACAAGGCATAAACCTAATCCCGGAGTGGCAGAAGAAGAAGAAGACGTGTCTTTACACGACATTTTTCTGGGTTTGACCCGATGTATCTGCTACAAGAACATGTGACAAAGACCTTGTACCTCAGCGTACGTTTAGTCGGCATCGCACCAGTAGTCCATTCAGATTGCTCTCGTCTGGAATCATTGTAAAATGCAGCAGATTTGTCTTCAGCGACTACTCGAATGTTTTCTATAGTAGCTTGGGCCGCAGTGCAATGAAGAAACTCGCAGACAAAGAGCTTTGTCATAAATTTCCCTAATGGTGACTGACAGGTATGAGACTTTAGTGAACAGGCACTTCACACAAGCTGGGAACAAAAAGTATGAGACAAACCGAAACCAAAAAATGAGAGTTTAAGTTCAACCGTCGGCAAGTATAAGGACAGACAACAAAGACCCAGTTAGATACGTGATTCCTCAAAATCAGCGACTGTTCCTGTTTTACGGGAGTTGCCCAGAAAGCAAGGCACCGCATTTTTTTCTTCAACAATAGCATACGCGAAAGAATTGTGTTTTACCTACACACCCTATTTTTCCCCGTAATCTCCATCCCGTTCTATGACCTTCCTCCAGCGCGAAAGCCGGCCGCGGTGGCTGTGCGGTTCTGGCGCTGCAGTCCGGAACCGCGAGGCTGCTACGGTCGCAGGTTCGAATCCTGCCTCGGGCATGGGTGTGTGTGATGTCTTTGGGTTAGTTAGGTTTAAGTAGTTCTAAGTTCTAGGGGACTTATGACCTAAGATGTTGAGTCCCATAGTGCTCAGAGCCATTTGAACCATTTTGAACCAGCGCGAAAGAAGGGCGTGTATGCCCTGTCGGTACCAATCCTCGTCCTGGTGGCGGAGCCAGTACTTCACTGTGTGAATCACTTCCTCATCCTCCTCAAAATGTCTTCCACGAATGGCACCTTTAATGGCCCAAACAAGTGGAAACTTGCTGCAACATGTCAGCTGTGACAGCCGTGGATGGTCTCCCCGACCGTTGCAAACCGTGGAGTTCCGCCGATCCCCCGTCTAATGACTTCACGCTCCGTGCCCAACGACTAACTGTGCTTGTGTTGACAGCAGATGCTCCATAGACCTTTCAGAAGCTTTTGTGAGTATCCCCCACAGTTTCTTTCCCTGCAGTGAGAAATTCAGTGACGGCACGTTGCTTGTAACATACATCACCTACAGACGCCATTTTGAAACTGTGAAAGGGTACAGTACCGCCCAACATTGAAAATAGGTACGAAATTCTTGTCAGAACAACACATTTTTTGTGTAAAAGTAACTCAATTTCAATTAATACAGCGAAGCCGGATACCAGTGTGGGAAAGAATGACAATTTATTTATTTAATTGATCACATGTGCACTCCCTCAAAATAAATCCCTACATCCAGTTTGGTGAGATCTGTGAAAGGAATGAATGTATGGTCGTCTGCTAACCACAGATAGTGAATCGGAATATATGATCATCTTTGAGTCGATCCTTTGGCTACCTTTGGTGAGACCAAAGAGATGGAAGTTACCAGAGCTTTGAGCGTCTGAAATGTGGCTGACCAATAAGGTAGCAGGGTGCTTCTCCCACTTCGAGAGAGGTGCGAGAGAATCGGAATACGGCCATGTTTCAGCTACTCTGCCGCTGAACCTTCTGCTGTAAAGACCTGTTTTTTTGTTGTGCTCCGGAATGAAAGAGTGGAGGCATGGTATGGATGTGGAATATTTAAGAGTAGTTAGAATTAATAATTTCTCTTTCACAGGACCTTTTGTGGGGAAAATTACAAAGTGAGGCAGGTAATTTTAAGGGGATTGTAGTAAACCAACGGTCACAAAGAGCCCACGTGTAGTTATAAGTTGAGATACTTCCGTGAGCTTAAGCTGAAATATTTAAGAATTAATAGCGTGTGTACAATAAGCTGAAATATTTAAGAAATAGCGTGTGTATCATAAGTTGAAGTATTTAAGAAATATCATTCCGTGTGACGCTGAATTTAAACTCTGAGAGAGAATCAAGGTGAGTCGGCCGTTTTTCCAGCAACGCCACTTGGCTTGCATTGCACAGGAAGACGTGCGTTTATCTCCAGAGTTCACAGTAGGAAAGTAGAATTACAAAGTGGGGCAGTGTCGTGTGAAACTGGGATAAATATTGATTGAAGTGGGAAAGCGGAAAGTGATGAAGTTGTAACCGTTCTTTGTGTAATATTTCATATTGTTGTGTTGTGTATGTCTTGTAATTTGGGTATGTGTGTTTTGCATGGGAGTAGCAAGGTAGTTTCGAAAGATTTGTGGGTATGCCTGTTCCTTCTGTATCGCTCGATCTGGAGGAAAGTTTCGTGAGGATTATTGTGAGAGGCGAAGTGTGAGGTATAATAAAAGATCCACCATCCGATCCAGGGAGTGCACTGTTGCGGTAAATAGATTACGAGACCATAGTATAGAGATTCACTAACGTAAAGCCATGCCCACTGGGCGGAATTTCTCATGTGATTTTGTTGTAGGTTGTAGAATTTGTGTGTTTAGGAATAAATCAAATAGTGAAAAGAAAGAGATTAGTGGCCTTTTTCATTAAATTGTATGTTATCGTTATGTCCCGAATTTATACAAAAGCCGTTGAATCAAAGACAAAAGGTAAATGTGGTATTGCCAGTGCGTAGTGTACAGTCAGAGTTCTATAAATCACTGATAGTCAGATGCGTGTTTCCGTTGCGTATTATTCATACAAGAGGATAATTTGTAACTAAATAGTAAGATACGAGAATTCATGTTGCTCGATAAATTAAGGAAGAATCCACTCGCTTGGCAAACCACTCATCTTGCAGGCCTGACTGCTTGATGCCACAGTATGAGAAAGGCAAGTGGGTGCCTCTCAACTGTTTTGCAGTTACGCTATCTGTCAGAAGTGAAACTTCGCGACCTCACTCAGGAGACTTCAAGTAATCCTGCCTCGGGCATGGATGTGTGTGATGTCCTTAGGTTAGTTAGGTTTAAATAGTTCCAAGTCTAGGGCACTTGCGTCGAGATGACTGGGTGTTTATGTTGTCCTCATCATTTCCTCATCGTTCATGAAAGTGGCGAGTTTGGACTGAGCAAAGGTTGGAAATTTGCACGGGCGCTGATAGCCACGCAGTTGAGCGCCCCACAAACCAAACATCATCATCATCATCATCTAGGGAACTGATGACCTAGATTTCTGAAATATTTAGAGACAGTCAAAGAAAAACCGATCACCAGTCACAACAGGACCATGGACTGGTTCCATTCAAAAGTAATCACCAGAAGCGTTAAGACGTTTATCCCACTGGGAGACGAAACAATCAATTCGTGTATAGTAGAACGTGGTCGGTCGCTTACGGTTCCACAACCGTACCCAGTCTTATATTTCTTCATCCGAGTGAAATGGACGTCCACGCACGTCTTTCTTCAAGTCACCAAAGATGTGAAAATGACAAGGTAAAAGATCCGGAATGTATGGAGGATGTTGCAGCTTTTCCCAATCAAATCGCTGAAGCATAACCTTCATCGGATTGGCAGTGAGGAGCCGGGCGTTTTCGAGCAACGGGATGATGCCGTCCGACAGCACACGCCGGGCGCTTTGACTGCATGGCGTGTCATACTTGCTACAAAGTATCTTCGTAGCACTGTGCATTTATTGTGATTCCACGCTCCAGGAACTCGACGAACGGAGAGCCACTACAGTCTAATAAGAAGGTCTCCAAGACCTTACCAGAATTTGTGTGGACAGCATTGTGTGTACAGCACTGGATCTCTCCGGCGGGGAAACGAGGGTTGTTTCCAATTTTTACTTTGCCGTTTTCCCTAGGGCTGCCGGAAAGCTTCGGACGGAATCATCCTGTTGCAAGATATAGCCCGTCCTCACACTGCCAATCGGACGAAGGCTACGTTACAGCCGTATGGATGGGGAACATCCTCCGTACAGCCTGTGTGATTTTAATGTCTTTGACGACCTGGGAAAGACATTCGTGAACATTGGTTTCACTCGGACGAGGAAGTGCAAGAAGTTGGAGGTCGTGGATCTGTCAGCGGCGAACCGTGTTCTAGGGAAGAGGAATTGATCATCTGGACTCCCACTGGCGTAAATGTGTGAACGCGTGGAGTGATTACTTTTGAATGGTACCATCCCCTGATGCACAAAATGATGAACGGAAAAAAGTCTACCGCTTATTACAGTTTCGTTGTTAATACTGTAAAACAATCACATGAATTGTGGCGTATAACTTATTACTTCTTTCTTACTGACAGCATCTGTGACACATTTTTCAGACAGCATTCACACATACCACTGTACGCAGGAAAAAAATTACAGCGCGACTCGGTCCTTGTCAGAGGGCTATTGACTGACGTTCCTCACCGCCTTCTCTGGTTTACCGTTCTTCGCCTTCGTTCCGGCGCTTCTGGTTACGCCAGAACACAAATGGTCTCCAGGTAGCCGAACACAACCATGTCCAGTCTTTGATCGGTTCAGTTGGACCAGAGGACCCAGTCCATTTCATTTAAACGCAGCCCACACCAGTTCTGGAACCACCACCTTCTTGAACCGTGTTTTCTTGACAACCTGGCTCCACGGCTTCGTGTGATCTGCACCACTCTCGAAACCTATCATCAGCTCTTAAAAACGAAAATCGGGACTCGTCTGACCAGACCACGGTTTTCCAGTGGTCTAGGGTCCAACCAACTTTTACCAGAGGCACTTGTGTCACTCGTCTGTTGCCATAGCCTGTAAAATCCAATTTCGCTGCCCTCTCCTAATGGACACGTTCGTCGTACGTCCCACATTGATTTCTGCGGTTATTTGACACAGTGTCGTTTGTCTATGAGCACTGACAACTCTACATATGCGCCGCTGCTCTCGGTCGTTAAGTGAAGCCCATAGGGCACTTCCATGGTGCGAGATAATGCCTGTGTGAAATTTGATATTCTCGGCGACTCTTGACACTGTGGATCTCGGGATATTGAATTCCCTAGCGATTTCCAAACTGGAATGTCCTATGATGATGAGGACAACGCAACACCCAGTCTACGACCGGAGAAAATCTCCAACCCAACTGGGAATCGAACCTAGGCCTGCTTGCAAGGGAGGCAAGCACGTTACCACTCAGGTTAACAGCCAGACATCATGTCGGTAATCGATTCACATGACAGTTCCGCCAGTATACTTGCCTTTTATACCTTGTGTACGCTGTTCTACCGCTATCTGTATATGTGCATATCGATATCACATGACTTGCTGTTACCATAGTGTATAATCAATGACAGTGATTTGTCTTTCATTACTTGCCGCCTGAATGTGAGAGGTGGCATGCCTTTACGATGCACACAGTGACTTGCCCTCTCTCATATTTACATCTTACTCTGAGTAATTCGATTTGGGGTAGTCTAACCGAGTATGGTCATTACAAGGCTAGTATTGAGAACTCAGAAGATATGAATATTTTCCTCTCTAATTGCATGCGGTGAAAAGTTGCTATTCCTTCACAAGCAGACTTCCCACGCAGCGCTCTCGTCACCCGGGTGGCCCAGTGACAGGCAACTTCTGCTGATCTTGAAAGGGTTATGCTGACGGGTGTGAGGGAGCCGAATGGGTGCTGTCCAGACGCCGACATTGTCATAGGAGCGGGGGCGACACGCCCACAGGGGCCTGAAAGAGCCGCTGGGGTTAGAGATTCCGTTACATCACAGAAACTTGATGAAAACACTTACTGACGGGCGTGGCAATGACTTATGTTCCCAGGCAGACCTGGCGGGCAAATTCCAGCGTTTTCGGCAAAATCATATCTGTGATTGGCTTGCCGAGGGGATAGCTCCGTCACGTAGAAAAATCCGCGCAGAAATAGGGGAAAGTATCTCCATTGATGGAATAGTAGTGCTTCGGCAATGGAGTGAATTTTTCCACCGGTTTTTCAGTTGCTGATTGGCACGTTTAACCACGGCCACTGTCGTGGGGACGGGAATGGTCTGTGTTCGGTTTATACGGGTGCTCTTGAGTGAGTCGGCTCTCGCCTTTCGGTCAGAGTGGGTTACAAGACTGAGCTCTCGCTGCTCAGGACAGCCTGCCTTCCGTTAGCTGTCTAATATACTTTCATTTAATTGTAACAGTTTGACGAAGTTGCTGAAGTTTCGACTTCAATGTAACTTTCCGAGTACAGTTGGCAATTGAGCGTTCTGCGTACAAGCGGCCTATGTTGTCCGTCATGAGCAGTTTTGGCTAAGGTTGACTGTATCGGAGTTACTGTGTGACTTCGCTTGTTAAAATCAATCACTGTACCGTCAGTGATTGTGTAGCGAGCCTTCTTCATCCCCCTCAGAGGCGCATTTCTGTTTCTAGGAAGTCTTTAGTCTGGAACAACCAGACCAGGATAATTTGTTTTGGGCTATACTCGTGACATTACCATCACCACGACGGGACGTTGAAGCAACCAGCCATCGCCTCTGGTATGCCAGATCGTGTCCTTGCAGTTAAGAAGACAGCTTGGTAACGTACGTTCATGGCACCAGCAAATCAGGGAATTTTGTTAGGTGATAATCAGAGCTCAGCAGAGCGCGCCTGTTCGTCTTTTTCTAACTTTGTTTTGTCTTGGGTGTTCATTGTGTGAGTTATCACTACTGTAGCAGCAATTAATGTTGAGTTGGCTGGGTGTTTCTCTTAAGATCTGAGTTGCAAGGAATCGGCTCCACATACCACTTGATCATAAATGTCACAACCTAGTTTATGGACAACTTCACCTTCACAGCATTTATTTAAGTATCCAATGTGACATATTGTAAATGTTTCATATGTTTTGATTATTATTTTGAGTTTAGTCACAATAAATCAATTTGTTATTTTCGACAGAACTTCCATTCTGTTGATCGGTAGAGCAACCCTTTCATTTCTCACTACGTTAATGAAACTTTCCTTTATCAAATTAATTTCTATCAAATTAATTTATTGCAGGTGCCAAACTCTTTTCTACTCCACTTGTAGGGTCGATTACAGTCAGTTCGCATTTCTTCTTAATCCATGTGCAACAGTAAAAGTCGGAGTTAGGAAAGGGGGGGGGGGGAGCTTAGAGCATCATTTCCATATGAATATTCTAGAAGAATTTAGTGTTAAATACACTGCTAGCCCCGGCACCTCGCAAATGTTGTGGGAATTTCATTGCTAACACTGTAGATAAAATGGTCTGCTTAGTACAAATACAGCTGTCAACCGATTTAAACAATTATTCGTACGAGTATTCCTTTTTGTCCTTTCTCAACACGTACCTGATAAAGTCGGTGGGCACTAGGCGGAGAGGACAAACAGGAGTCCGTCGGAAGGGCGACAGCGGTGCTCCTCCAGCGGCGAATTACAGCGATATCGACGCACGCCGCTGGCGGTTCTTTGGCTCTGATAAAGAGCTACGACCTTGAGCCGCCGCACTGCGTCTTCCGAACAAGCCAGCGGCCGCCTGGCGCAGATCCGGCAGATAAAAGGCCCAGCGGCCGTTGTGCTCGCTCTCTCTCTCTCTCTCACACACACACACACACACACACACGTACACACACACACACTTGTACACACACAGAGGTTGTGAGTCGCTATAGATGGTACAACACAGCTATTCCTGCTGCACGGGCACTACAAAGGAGAGGGGCGTGCTGCATTGCCTTGCTTGTAATGTGAAACTAAAAGTGGTGGATTTCAAGGTGCCTTCCGTCCTTACACCTCGTACATTCGCAATTCTGCCCCTCAAATGCTTTTGCCATTTGCATACCTGGTCCCACCGATTTGGTTCAAATGGTTCAAATTGGCTCAGAGCAATATGGGACTTAACGTCTGAGGTCATCAGTCCCCTAGAATTCAGAACTACTTAAATCTAACTAACCTAAGGACATCACACACATCCATGCCCGAGGCAGGATTCGAACCTGCGACCGTAGCGGTCACGCGGTTCCAGACTGAAGCGCCTAGAACCGCTCGGCCACAGCGGCTGGCTCCCACCGATTTATAAATCTAACCCCTCTCACCACATATTCTCTGTTATTTAAAACGCGTCAGGTTGTAACTTGCCTCTTGTTTAAGTCTCCTTTTTACGCAGCGCACTTCATCCATCTACAAGATATGCCTAATTAATCAATCAATTCCGATGTGTATGGAAAAGAGCGGTATTATCCGTGTGTGCAGGTGATGATTGCCAACGGCCTTGCCGCAGTGGTCACAAAGGTTCTCATTACCGAAGTTAAGCGCTGTCGGGCTGGGCTGGCACTTGTATGGGTGACCGTCCGCTCTGCCAAGCGCTGTTGGCAAAACGGGGTGCACTCAGTCCTTGTGAGCCAAACTGAGGAGCTACTTGATTGAGAAGTAGCGGCTCCGGTGTCGGAAACTGGCATACGGTCTGGAGAGCGGTGTTCTGACCTCAAGCCCCTCCATATCCGCATCCAGTGACGCCTGTGAGCTGAAGATGACACGGCGGCCAGTCGGTACCGTTGGGCCTTCATGGCCTGTTCTGGAGGAATTTAGTTATTGGGCGATGACTGAAGAGGATTTCCTTTAGTTTCTCTTAATTCTAAAGTAAATGTTTAATGCATTCTGGTAGTTATCACAGCCGCGTGGGATTAGCCGAGCGGTCTGAGGCGCTGCAGTCATCGACTGTGCGGCTGGTCCCGGCGGAGGTTTGAGTCCTCCCTCGGGCATGGGTGTGTGTGTTTGTCCTTAGGACAATTTAGGTTAAGTAGTGTGTAAGCTTAGGGACTGATGACCTTAGCAGTTAAGTCCCATAAGATTTCACACACATTTGAATATTTTTAGTTATCAGATAGTGAAAACATGGGCCTTACAATTTCTGCTCGCCTTGGCCTTCCTTCGGCAGACGAGGCGGCTGACCTGCTTGTGCGCTAGGGGTGAGGAGGGGGGGGGGGGGAGGGGGAGCAAGGCTGCTAGCACCGGCCACCTGAGAACTGTGAGCGATCACCCGCTGTCGCATTCGCAGCGGCGGAGGGCGGCGCGCGTCTTTGACAGAATTAGCCACGTGCAAGAAAGAAAACTAATGTTATTTGTTTGAATTGTTGTATAGCATTCTGAGAGTGCAGCATCCTTTAGGCACGCTATAAGCGACGAGTGGGCAAGATCTAACAACTTGCCACCATTCATGGACATCACATACCCAGGCAACCATGTAATTTTTATGGATGACAGTGTCCACGTCACTGGACCAAAATTGCCCACGATTGGCCTGAAGAACATTCAGAAAAATTCAGGCGAATAATTTGACCACCCACAGAAGATAGGACATAATCGAGAGATGAGTTCGTGCACAAAACCCTGCACTGGCAACACTTAAGCAATTATGGGCGGCTATAGAGGCAGGATGGTTCAGTATTTCTGCTGGGGACTTCCAACGTCTTGCTGTGTTTATGCCACGTCGAGTTGCTGTACTATGCACGGCCAAAGGAGGCCTGACAAGATATTAGGAGGTGTCTTGTGACTTTTTTCACCCCACTGTACTTCATACTTGGATATGAAAGGGATAAGCTTTCGAGTCAATCTGGGCAAATGAGACAGGAAAATTGAGTCTACATTCTGTGTATAGGACAAAATCTTACAATAGGTTTCTTATTCAGAAATCATATCTGAACGTTGTTTGTGAATGAGAAAATCGTGGTATGCATCCTGTAAGAAGCAGAAAAGTCTCCCAGTATGACAGTGGCTGGATTGCGCGCCTTATCGACACTGTAGTTTACTGGTTCATCATTTCTAGCCTCTGCTACCTGAATTTGTCGCAATCGCACGACTGTTATGCGAAAATACAACCGATGGGTTCAGGACAACCATACACAACCCCATGTGAGATCCCAAATGACCGAACGACTAGCGCCCGAGAAGACCGAAGGATCATATAGCCACGTCACGTACTTTGAACCACAGAATGTCCTTGTTTGCAGCAAGGCGAGTATTCACATGCAGCGAATTTGCCCTGTTCTCGCCAGTTGGCGAATGTAAGTACAGAAGTTTCTCCAAACGACAGACCAACCAGACAAATAGCGTGCCCAGTGCAATAACATCGCAGTATTGTACAGCAATCACGGGTGCCTCCACATATGAGTACTTTGTCGAGTGCTAATGGGCCACTGACGCCATGAGCGTAAGTATAGAGATGACAAAGTTATGGTAAGTTTTTGGTGGGATGCCGTTTGATAGGCCGGAACACGGAATGTTTGGCAATAGCGATGTGCCATAAGGCGGCCCTGGGAAGTTACTGGAAACAGAAATCTGGATATGTCGCCGTCTGGAATCTTCCTAAAGAGCAAAATTGTTAGGACATTTGGGATTGGCGGAGTAAAGTACGCTGTCTCAGTTTGGCGAAAATCGCAGTTTTGGTGGGCTCATACCGAGAAGGAGCAAGAGAGTAAAGAATCAGACACTTCCACGTTGAGAGTCATGATAAGCACCTCTTCACTGGAAGCCACAGTAGACCGGCTTGGTCGTCGAGAGGCGCAGACAACTGTCTTCTACGTGTACATCATACTCCGCAAGCCACCTAATGGTGTGTGCCGGAGGGTACTTTCGGTACCACTATCTGATCCCTCCAACCCGTTCCACTCGCGAATAGTGCTTGGGAAGAACAATTGTCGGTAAGCCTCTGTATTGACTCTAATTTCTCGAATTTTCTCCTCTTGGTCAGTACGTGAGATGTACATGGGGGGGGAACCAATTTGTTGTCCGACTCCTCCTGAAAAGTTCTGCTCCGAAATTTCAATAGTAAATCTCTCCTTGATGCACAACACTTATCTTGCAACGTCTGCCATTGGAGATCGTTTAGCATCTCCGTAACGCTCTCTCGTCAGCTAAACGATCTCGTGACGAAACGCGCCGCTCCTCGTTGGACCTTACCTATCAGATCTACCTGATAAGGATCCCAGACAGATGAACAAAACAAAAGAATCGGGCGAACAAGCCTTATAAGCAACTTCTTTCGTGGATGAGTTACCTTTGCTTAAGATTATTCCCATCAATCTGAAGCTGGTGTCTGCTTTTCCCACTATCTGTTTTATATGCTCATTTCACTCTGGACGGTTACGCTTAGATATTTTACGGCAGACGCTGTCTCCAGCTATTTGTCATCAATAGTATAGCTGTACAGTAGTGGATTTCTTTTCCTATGTATGCGCAGCATGTTACATTTATTTGCGTTCAGCGTAAACTGCCAGAGTCTGCACCATTCATCAGTTCGCCACGAGAGAAGAAGGCAATGCTAGCATCCGACCCTGACTGCCACCTCACCGCGCCTCTTCTCGCGCAAATGATGTAAGTGTCGCAGCCGCGGCATACGAAATTGGTACGGAATGATAGGCGCATTGGTTGAAATTGATCAATCAGCCATTGTGTGGTGGCCTTTCGGTCATCATTTTACTCTTTTGGCTTTTCTTTCTCTTTGTTCTCTAACATTCCAATGCGATCATCACCAACACTTCAATCCCGCGATTAGCAATCAGCTTCCACGATTTCTTGTTCATACGGTCTCTATCATGAGAACTTTTGCAGTCCTTTCCCTCTAAAGATTCATGATTATCACACTTTCATATGTGTATACACGCTCATCCTCCCATGACAGGTACACTGTTGGCCACCGTAAATGCAACACCCTGAAGGAAGCATCCGAATCAAGTGAAATTTACACCACGAGTTTGCAGCGATGAGATATGCAACTGATTAGAATTTCAGCGCAGATGCACATCACGCGCGCCTGTGGCGCCACCTCATAGCGCCATTAAAGGCTTGGCGATTTCGACGAGTGTACGTTCGGCACGTGTGTTTACCTTGTGGTTGTTTCACAAGACGATCAGTTATGCCTCGTAGACAACAGCGAACATCTTTTGATCAAGTATCCGACAGTCTTGCACCGGGTATTATGGTATGGGGCGATATTGGATATTACTCTCGCACGCCTCTAGTACGCATTGCCGGTACTTTAAATAGCTGGCGCTACATATCCGAGAGGAAGGATAGTGGCTTACCGAGATTGTGGATTATCATACAGAGAAATCGCTAGTCGTGTTGGACGAAACCAAACAACTGTAATGCGGATATGTGACCGTTGGATGCAGGAGGGTACGACGGACCGACGTGGTCGATCGCATTCACCTCGGTGCACCACCGCACGTGCTGATAGGCAAATTGTGCGCATGGCAGTGACGGATCGCTCAGTGACATCCCGAACCACAGCACAGCACATTGCGTCTGTAACGCATCATCCAGTGTCTGCGCGTACCATTCGACGCCATTCACAGCAGAGTGGTCTGTCCGCAAGACGTCCATTGCTTCGTCTACCATTGACGCAGAACCACAGACGTCTCCGTCGCCAATGGTGTGATGACAGACGGATGTGGACGGCAGAATGGATTGACGTTGTCTTTACTGACGAGGCACGCTTCTGTCTGCAGCACCACGATGGTCGGATTCGAGTGTGGAGACACCGTGGAGAGAGGATGCTGGACAGCTGCATTATGCACCGCCACACTGGTCTTGCACCGGGTATTATGGTATGGGGCGGTATTGGATATTACTCTCGCACGCCTCTAGTACGCATTGCCGGTACTTTAAATAGCCGGCGCTACATATCCGAGGTGCTGGAGCCAGTTGTCCTTCCTTACCTTCAGGGCTCGGCCATATTTCAACAGGATAATGCGCGACCACACGTGGCACGCATTGTCCAAAGGTTCTTCGTCAATAACCAGATTGAATTGCTTCCCTGGCCGGCTCGCTCTCCGGATCTTTCGCCGTTATAAAACATGTGGTCCATGGTTCCTCAACGAGTGATCCAAATTACATCCCCTGCTGCCACACCAGATGATCTTTGGCAACGTGTGGAAGCTGCTTGGGCTGCTGTACCCCAGGAACACATCCAACGTCTCTTTGACTCAATGCCGAGACGTGTGGCAGCGGTGATCTCCAACAATGGCGGCTACTCTGGCTACTGATTCTGGCAGGAACCACATGTCACAGACGTCTGTAAACGTAATCATTTGATACTTGGTCAACATGTTATCTACAAAATAAATTTTGTTGTGCTACCTCTTGTCTTTCTTGGTGTTGCATTGACGGTGGCCAGCAGTGTATTTGACACTTGAAGTCATAACGAAAAATGTACATTATTTGTAACCCTTGTTTCATTACATTTGATGATAATTCCCATCACTACTCAGTAATTATTAATGTTTAACCATGGCACACAACTACAGTTCATGTGTTAGGGCCAACCCTTTTCTTTCGTTTCTGTGGGCACAATTCCTTGACATACGCTTGGAGCATAGTCGTGTAGTTGCACCTCGCGACTGGATACTGTGGCCTTCAGTGGGAAAACAGATCGCCTAGAGCCTCACGTTCTGTAACACGCCTGAGCAGCGCGAATACAAAACTCCCTTTCTATTACATCATGGATTTTGTCCGAATTTCATAGCCAAGCCAAGAGCGGGAAATGGTGTATCAAACTGACCGGCGTGAGATCAAGTTTTGGAAAAACAATTTAATTGCTTGAAAGTAATTGGGGAATTTAGAAAAAACTACATTAATGAATTATGGTAAACAGAAATATTTCAGGCTGCTAGCTCTGCAAATGAAGTGCCCAAAAACATCAGATGACGACATCACTGGGCACTTGTCTCCTTTCTACAGGTCTGTACACTCTCGATAACATTAAAATGATGATGGATATTTAAATATATTATATTTCATGCTTTGTGAAGAAAACTTTAAATTTAAAAAAAATATAGAAAAAAATACCGTGTAACCGTTTGTGAAATAGTATGCCTGAACGTAGGAAATAAAATAGATTAAAGTCACGTCGACAGCGCGCTCATTAGAGACAGAGCACAAGCTCGGATTACCAAAGGATGAGGAAGGAAAGCACCAGTGCCCTTTTCAAAGAGACCATCTTAGCTTCTGACAGAAGCGATTTAGAGAAATTACGTAAAACCTAAATCAGAGTTGGCAGACTAACTCGGCTTTGAACCTCGCTCGGCGTACTCTTTATTAGTTTCTACCTGGTCGACTCTATTATGGAGGGCACGAGTGACAGCTTAAATGCCTGTATGTGCGCTGTATTTCGGCTAATCTTGCCTTGGCGGCCCCTAAGTACGGGTTTATAATAAATCCCAAAGTTTCCCCACTTAATTCCGCTTCTTGAAACTCTGAAAGTAGTTCGCAGGACCAGTTTATCTCCTAGCGTCTGCCATTTCCGTTCGTGTCAAACAAACGTGTCACTGTTCGTCCTGCATTTCATTCTCACGCACTTGAGAAGGGGAGCGCAGGATTGTCTTCTAAACAATATCCATTGCAGAATGTGTCTTTTTCGTATTCTTCCGATGAAACGAAAACTGCCATCTGCCTTACCTGTGACTGAACCTATGTGAACATTCCATTTCGTACCGTTACAAACTGTTACATCCTGATATTTGGAAAATATGCAGGAGTAACTATCCATAACGTTCTTAAGTAAATCAGACGTCAGACTGAGATCCTTGGGAAGAATCGAAGTAGTTCATCCAGAAAAGGAGTAGCTTACAAGACCGATTCTTGAGTATTGTTCATCGGTCTGGGACCCTTACCAGATATGACGGATAGAAATCAGATGTCAGACTGAGATCCTTGGAAAGAATCGAACTAATTCATCCAGAAAAGAAGTAGCTTACAAGACACTGGTTCGACCGATTCTTGAGTATTGTTCATCGGTTTGGGACCCTTACCAGATATGATAGAAGAGATAGAGAAGAGCAGATCCAATGAAGAGCGGTGTGCTCGTCACGGGGTCGATTAGTTACAGAGACGGTACACAAAATATAGTGGCAGGCGTTACAAAAGAGGTATTGTACATCACGGAGAATGCTTTCCGGGAATAGTCTGACAACATACTCGTATTAGTTCTTCGCACACGCATCTCGCGAAATGACCACGATGAGAAAATTCGAGAAATTACAGCTAACACAGAAGTTCCCCGACAATCATTCTTCCCATGCTCAATCCGCGACTGGAAGAAGGGAGGGCAGCATCACTTAGTAATACCAGACCTACCTTCCGCCACACACCTTCAGGTGTCTTGCGGAATGTTGATGCAGATGTAGATGTAGATTTGTATCAGCTGATTGATGCCAGTTGTGAATCTTTGACACTGTATTTACTTTTTGTGTTTTCTGGAGAGCACAGTTTCACATTTCTGAACATAGATTACGGCAAGTGAAACAGAGAACGATATGGTCTTGAAAGTCTCTTCGGGCTTGCTGCCGGATCCTAAAATCAACTCTACTCGCTATTCTGAGGATCCAACTGTGCGCCATCTTCAGGAGAAAGCTGCTCCTTCTGATGAACAGCGGGGGAGTGCTGCTTCTGCTGTGTCTCAGCGGGACTCATCACGAGAAGCAGCATTCTCCTGACGGTGGCGAACAGATGGATCGCCGAAATATCGAACAGAGTTGATTTTGGGATCCCGCAGCAAACACGAAGAGACTTTCAACACTTATTACGCCGGGAGAGCCTACGAAGTCACAGAGAAAGATATAGATATTGAGAGCGAGATGGGTACGCATGTGTATGATAAACACCTCCCCTCGAAAATCTCCATCCTTCACACCTCCTCTGTGTTACCACAGACTAAGACTGCAGTACACGCGAGGTGTCTAGTTGCTTCCAACGCCTTGAGTGGAACGTGTAAGATCTGAACAATGTTACCAACTTGCAGTCTTTTATAGTAGTTGTCCCCTGCGCAGAAAAAAAGCACGTAGGACGGGAGCAAGTTACCATGAGGCTGCAGCAAACTGTTAACGAGGAACTGGCATTGCATACATAATTAAATTTTGAATTGGTTCGTTTAAACGAGATTCCACTCGCAGTCTTTATAAGCAGAATACGAGACACTTGCACCATTAACGTCAGCTTTATGAATCACAAGTAATTTCCATTCTTCACAGTTTAATAGGAAATAAATAAAATAATGAACTGGCTATTTGTATGATTGTCGACGGCCTGCTTCAACATTCCTCAAGTCACCTGAAAGTGTGTGGCGGAAGGTAGGTCTGGTATTACTGAGTTCGAAAATGGCTCTGAGCACTATGGGACTTAACATCTATGGTCATCAGTCCCCTAGAACTTAGAACTACTTAAACCTAACTATCCTAAGGACAGCACACAACACCCAGCCGTCACGAGGCAGAGAAAATCCCTGACCCCGCCGGGAATCGAACCCGGGAACCCGGGCGTGGGAAGCGAGAACGCTACTGCACGACCACGAGATGCGGGCTATTATTACTAACAAGGGAACCTCCCCATCGCACCCCCCTCAGATTTAGTAATAAGTTGGCACAGTGGATAGGCCTTGAAAAACTGAACACAGATCAATCGAGAAAACAGGAAGAAGTTGTGTGGAACTATGAAAAAAATAAGGAAAATATACAAACTGAGTAGTCCATGTGCAACGTAGGCAACATCAAGGAGAGCGTCAGCTTACGAGCGTCGTGGTCCTGTGGTTAGCGTGAGCAGCTGCGGAACGAGAGGTCTTCGGTTCAAATCTTCCCTCGAGTGAGAAGTTTAATTTTTATTTTCAGATAATTATCAAAGTTCAGGCACTCACACATAATCAACTTCGCCCTCCAAAATTACAGGACATGTTCAGATTTGCTTGAACATATGTAGGATTTGACGGTCTACGCACGGAAACATTTGAAAACGTAAAAAACATATGTTTTGACAGAACACAGGGAAAACTGTGCGACTGTGAAACTGTTGCATTCATTTGTTGCAGTTTATGTGACAAAGTCCTATGTTTTCATCACTTTTTTGGGAGTGATTATCACATCCTCAAGAAAACCTAAATCGGGCAAGGTAGAAGAATCTTTTTACCCATTCGCCAAGTGTGCAAGTTAGGTGGGTCGACAACATATTCCTGTCGTGTGACGCACATGCCGTCACCAGTGTCGTAAATAATATATCAGACGTGTTTTCATGTGGAGGAATCGGTTGACCTATGACCTTGTGATCAAATGTTTTCGGTTCCTATTGGAGAGGCACGTCCTTTCGTCTACTAATCGCACGGTTTTGCGGTGTGGTCGCAAAACACAGACACTAAACTTATTACAGTGAACAGAGACGTCCATGAATGAACGGACAGATCGCAACTTTGCGAAAATAAAGAAAGTAAAACTTTCACTGGAGGGAGGACTCGAACCCAGGACCTCTCGTTCCACATTTGCTCACTCTAACCACGGGACTACAGAGCGCCTCAGCATAAAATGTCCTTGATGTTGCATATCTTGCACATGGACTACTCAGTTTGTATATTTTGCTTATTTTTGTCATAGTTCCACACAACTTCTTCCTGTTTTCTCGATTGATCTGTGTTCAGTTTTTCAAGGCCTATCCACTGTGCCAACTTATAACTAAATCTGAGGGGGGTGCGATGGGGAGGTTCCCTTGTAAGTGATCATGCCCTCTGTTGTTCCAGTCGCGTAAACTTCTATGTTAGCTCTAATTTTTCGTATTTTCTCGTTAGATCACTGAAGTTAAGCGCTGTCGGGCCGGGCTAGCACTTGGATGGGTGACATGACGTCAGCTATTTCTGCCTGACAGCGGCGTAACACCGGAACTACAAAAAAGAAAGTAAATGCTTCTACAGCCACAAACGGAAGATGACGTCCTCTGAACAAATTTATGGCAGATGTTAAATCGAAAGAGGGACCAGATATCTCCTTTGTTGTGACAGGAATCTAATGTAAAGTTGCGAAGCGTCGTCCGACAACATTCACTGTCTTATCAAAAGTGTCCGGACAGCCGTGTGCAACAATATGTCACGAGAGGCAGACCAGGCAGTATAAAGAAGGTGGAGAGCATAGTCTGCAGAGAAGCAGCAACAGCAAACATATTTAATCCATTTTTACATCGCGGTTGTATTATTATATTTAGACGACGTGTGAGAGGTAATATAATAAAAAAAAGCACTTGTATTTGCATGAAGTTTCTTTTGTATTCCGCCTGGAAGGCGGCGCGTGGGTCTGCTCCTGAGATCTGCAAAATATGCCGAATGAAGAGTGTAGGAGCAAGTGAGGCAAAGCACTTCGGTACTGCAAGTAAAGTTAAAGCACCTTTACTGCTGTATAAACATATACTAAGACATTACTTGACTTTTGGTACAGATGAGCACGTAGCTGTGAAGCCGCTCATGTATCAAAGCTACTAACAGTTACTGGAAGTTACAAAGGCAAAGTCTGTAATGGCTAGCCCCGCTACAAGTAGAGGCTAAGTTGCTAGGTCGTCTGCTCTTGATCAACTGTGGCGAAAGCAGAGCGGCGCTTGTTCAGCTCCACAGCGTCGGCTAGAGGGCGCTGTGGTCTGCGTAGTTCGTCCGCTCTCGTAGTGACAACCTACGAGCGTGCACCGACGCTGTGGCATCGGAACTATCGACACCACACTTTTAGTTTATGTTTTTCATGTCTGTGTGACTAATACCATCCAGCAACATCTGATGTCGCGAGCATAACCTACCAGCAATTGCACATGACTCATGTCGTGTGGCACATAGTGACTTTTTTTTTGTCGTCAGTCTACTGACTGGTTTGATGCGGCCCGCCACGAATTCCGTTCCTGAGCTAACCTCTTCATCTCAGAGTAGCACTTGCAACCTACGTCCTCAATTATTTGCCTGACGTATTCCAATCTCTGTCTTCAAATGGTTCAAATGGCTCTGAGCACTATGGGACTCAACATCTTAGGTCATAAGTCCCCTAGACCTTAGAACTACTTAAACCTAACTAACCTAAGGACATCACACACACACCCATGCCCGAGGCAGGATTCGAACCTGCGACCGTAGCAGTCCCGCGGTTCCGGACTGCAGCGCCAGAACCGCTAGACCACCGCGGCCGGCAATCTCTGTCTTCCTCTACAGTTTTTGCCCTCTACAGTTCCCTCTAGTACCATGAAGTCATTCCCTCATGTCTTAGCAGATGTCCTATCATCCTGTCCCTTCTCCTTATCAGTGTTTTCCACAAATTCCTTTTCTCTCCGATTCTGCGTAGAACCTCCTCGTTCCTTACCTTATCAGTCCACCTAATTTTCAACATTCGTCTATAGCACCACATCTCAAATGCTTCGATTCTCTTCTGTTCTGGTTTTCCCACAGTCCATGTTTCACTACCATACAATGCTGTACTCCAGACGTACATCCTCAGAAATTTCTTCCTCAAATTAAGGCCGGTATTTGATATTAGTAGATTTCTCTTCGCCAGAAATGCCTTTTTTGCCATAGCGAGTCTGCTTTTGATGTCCTCCTTGCTCCGTCCGTCATTGGTTATTTTACTGCCTAGGTAGCAGAATTCCTTAACTTCATTGACTTCGTGACCATCAATCCTGATGTTAAGTTTCTCGCTGTTCTCATTTCTACTACTTCTCATTACCTTCGTCTTTCTCCGATTTACTCTCAAACCTTACTGTGTACTCATTAGACTGTTCATTCCGTTCAGCAGATCATTTAATTCTTCTTCACTTTCACTCAGGATAGCAATGTCATCAGCGAATCGTATCATTGATATCCTTTCACCTTGTATTTTAATTCCACTCCTGAACCTTCCTTTTATTTCCATAATTGCTTCCTCGATGTACAGATTGAAGAGTAGGGGCGAAATGCTAGAGCCTTGTCTTACACCCTTCTTAATAGGAGCACTTCGTTCTTGATCGTTCACTCTTATTATTCCCTCTTGGTTGTTGTACATATTGTATATGACCCGTCTCTCCCTATAGCTTACCCCTACTTTTTTCAGAATCTCGAACAGCTTGCATCATTTTATATTGTCGAACGCTTTTTCCAGGTCGACAAATCCTATGAAAGTCTCTTGATTTTTCTTTAGCCTTGCTTCCATTATTAGCCGTAACGTCAGAATTGCCTCTCTCGTCCCTTTACTTTTCCTAAAGCCAAACTGATCGTCACCTAGCGCATTCTCAATTTTCTTTTCCATTCTTCTGTATATTATTCTTATAAGCAGCTTCGATGCATGAGCTGTTAAGCTGATTGTGCGATAATTCTCGCACTTGTCAGCTCTTACCGTCTTCGGAATTGTGTGGATGATGCTTTTCCGAAAGTCAGATGGTATGTCGCCAGACACACACCAACGTGGTCGTTTTGTTGCCACTTCCCCCAATGATTTTAGAAATTCTGCTGGAATGTTATCTATCCCTTCTGCCTTATTTGACCGTAAGTCCTCCAAAGCTCTTTTAAATTCCGATTCTAATACTATCTCTTCTAAATCGACTCCTGTTTCTTCTTCTATCACATCAGACAAATCTTCACCCTCATAGAGGCTTACAATATATTCTTTCCACCTATCTGCTCTCTCCTCTGCATTTAACAGTGGAATTCCCGTTGCAGTCTTAATGTTACCACCGTTGCTTTTAATGTGACCAAAGGTTGTTTTGACTTTCCTGTATGCTGAGTCTGTCCTTCCGACAATCATATCTTTTTCGATGTCTTCACATTTTTCCTGCAGCCATTTCGTCTTAGCTTCCCTGCACTTCCTATTTATTTCATTCCTCAGCGACTTGTATTTCTGTATTCCTGATTTTCCCGGAACATGTTTGTACTTCCTCCTTTCATCAATCAACTGAAGTATTTCTTCTGTTACCCATGGTTTCTTCGCAGCTACCTTCTTTGTACCTATGTTTTCCTTCCCAACTTCTGTGATGCCCTTTTTAGAGATGTCCATTCCTCTTCAACTGTACTGCCTATTGCGCTATTCCTTATTGCTGTATCTATAGCGTTAGAGAACTTCAAACGTATCTCGTCATTCCTTAGTACTTCCGTATCCCACTTCTTTGCGTATTGATTCTTCCTGACTAATGTCTTGAACTTCAGCCAACTCTTCATCACCACTATATTGTGATCTGAGTCTATATCTGCTCCTGGGTACGCCTTACAATCCAGTATCTGATTTCGGAATCTCTGTCTGACCATGATGTAATCTAATTGAAATCTTCCCGTATCTCCCGGCCTTTTCCAAGTATACCGCCTCCTCTTGTGATTCTTGAACAGGGTATTCGCTATTACTAGCTGAAACTTGTTACAGAACTCAATTAGTCTTTTTCCTCTTTCATTTCTTGTCCCAAGCCCATATTCTCCTGTAACCTTTTCTTCTACTCCTTCCCCTACAACTGCATTCCAGTCTCCCATGACTATTAGATTTTCGTCCCCCTTTACATACTGCATTACCCTTTCAATATCCTCATACACTTTCTCTAGCTGTTCATCTTCAGGTTGCGCCGTAGGCATGTATACCTGCACTATCGTTGTCGGTGTTGGTCTGCTGTCGATTCTGATTAGAACAACCCGGTCACTGAACTGTTCACAGTAACACACCCTCTGCCCTACCTTCCTATTCATAACGAATCCTAGACCTGTTATACCATTTTCTGCTGCTGTTGATATTACCCGATACTCATCTGACCAGAAATCCTTGTCTTCCTTCCACTTCACTTCACTGACCCCTACTATATCTAGATTGAGCCTTTGCATTTCCCTTTTCAGATTTTCTAGTTTCCCTACCACGTTCAAGCTTCTGACATTCCACGCCCCGACTCGTAGAACGTTATCCTTTCGTTGATTATTCAATCTTTTTCTCATGGTAACCTCCCCCTTGGCAGTCCCCTCCCGGAGATCCGAATGGGGGACTATTCCGGAATCTTCTGCCAATGGAGAGATCATCATGACACTTCTTCAATTACAGGCCACATTTCCTGTGGATACACGTTACGTGTCTTGGAAATGAGCGTTTGGCGTCATTGGCCGCGAGGCCCCTCGCGGGGCAGGTCCGGCCGCCATATCGCAGGTCTTATTACATTCGGCGCCACATTGGGCGACCTGCACGCCGGATGGGGATGAAATGATGATGAACACAACACAACACCCAGTCCCTGAGCGGAGAAAATCTCCGACCCAGCCGGGAATCGAACCCGGGCCCAGAGGACGGCAATCCGTCACGCTGACCACTCAGCTACTGGGGCGGACGTTACGTGTCTTTAATGCAGTGGTTTCCATTGCCTTCTGCATCCTCATGTCGTTGATCATAGCTGATTCTTCCGCCTTTAGGGGCAATTTCCCACCCCTAGGACAAGAGATTTCCCTGAACCTCTATCCGCTCCTCCGCCCTCTTTGACAAGGCCGTTGGCAGAATGAGGCTGACTTATTATGCCGGAAGTCTTCGGCCGCCAATGCTGATTATTTATCAAAATTTAGGCACTGGCGGGGATCGAACCCGGGAGCGAAGACGTTTTGATTATGAGTCAAAGACGGAACTCCTAGACCACGGGTACTTGCCTTGTACTTATAAGGGAACCTCCCCATCGCACCCCCCTCAGAATTATAAGTTGGTACAGTGGATAGGCCTTGAAAACTTGAACACAGATCAATCGAGAAAACAGGAAGAAGCTGTGTGGAACTATGAAAAAAATAAGCAAAATATACAAAATGAGTATTACATGTGTAAGATACATAACATCCAGGTGATCGTATACCGATGAGCGCCGTGGTCCCGTGGTTAGCGTGTGCAGCTGCGGAGCGGTAGGTCCTTGGTTCAACTCTTCCCTTAGCAGAAAGTTTTAATTTTTTATTTTGAGACAATTATCAAAGTTCAGGCACTCACATAAAATCAACTTCGCTCTCCAAAGTTCCAGGACATGTTCAGATTTGCTTGTACATATGCAGGATTTGACGGTGTACACACGGGAAAATTTGAAAACGTTAAAAACATGTTTTGACAGAGCACAGACAAAACTGTGCGACTGTGAAACTGTTGCATTCATTTGTTGCAGTTTATGTGACAACCTCTTATGTTTTCATCACTTTTTTGGGAGTGATTATCACATCCACAAGAAAACCTAAATTGGGCAAGGTAGAAGAATCTTTTTACCCATTCACCAAGTGTACAAGTTAGGTGGGTCGACAACATATTCCTGTCATGTGACGCACATGCCGTCACCATTGTCGTATAGAATATATCAGACGTGTTTTCCTGTGGAGGAATCGGTTGACCTATGACCTTGCAATCAAATGTTTTCGGTTTCCATTGGACAGGCACGTCCTTTCGGCTACTAATCGCACGGTTTTGCGGTCCGGTCGCAAAACACAGACACTAAACTTATTACACTGAACAGAGACGTCAATGAACGAACGGACGGATCATAACTTTGCAAAAATGAAGAAAGTAAACTTTTCACTCTAGGGTAGATTTGAACCAAGGACCTCTCGTTCTGCAGTTGCTCACGCTAACCACGTGACCACTGCGCTCCTGAACGCAAACTGTCCTGGATGTTGCCTATCTTGTACAGGGACTACGCTGTTAGTATATTTTGCTTAGTTTTTTCATAGTTCCACACAACTTCTTCCTGTTTTCTCGATTGATCTGTGTTCAGTTTTTCAAGGCCTATCCACTGTGCCAACTTCTAACTAAATCTGAGGGGGGATGCGAGGGGGAGGTTCCCTTGTTAGTATATTACTGATTCTGAATAACTTCATTCGCATCATTATTTATCGAGGTTTGACTTGGGCTTTCCAAACTTGTCCTTCGTCCTTCGGAATTTAAATACAAATAGTAAATAGCCAAATAACATGTGAAATTCACTACTTCACGAAAATGCACGTGGTTTTTGTTTCACTATATTGCATCTCAAATGTTATATAAATTAAATAAGGTGACCAGCGATGTAAGAAATACAGATCACGAAATAAGTGCTCGTAGGACTCGTATCGTCGCTTGTCTCCGTCCTTTAGCAATGCGCGTGCTCTAACCGCTTGAGCACAACGTCAACTTCTGGTCGGTACCTTCGCACATATAGATCAGTTGCATAACAGACGCGTAAAACTTCTCTTGTGATTTTCTCGGAATTAGCAGAGTAGTGCACCTTACTAGTTGCACATTATGCTGTTTCAATGGCCCACAAAAGGTGTACAAAGTTTGAAGTAAACCCATGATGCAAACGTCGTGGCCTCGCATTGTAAGACGAGGCATACTTCGTGTAGTGACGTATCACAATCGTCGAGCTTTGCACAGGGTCTTTATAAAAAGACTCTTGAAAACAGCGGATGGAATCACTCGTGAGTTCCAAAGTGCTTTCAGCAGTCCAGCTACCACTATGACATTGCGCAGGAAGTTAAAAACAGGATACAATCGTTGAGAAGCTCCTCATAAACCACGTATTTCTGTAGTCGGTGCTGTGGGACGCTAGAGGTGTCATAAAGAGTGACGCCAGTGGACAGTGGATTACTGGAAACGAATGATTTGCACTGATGGATTCACTTACACACTGTGATGATACTATGGGTCTGGCGAATACCTGGAGAACGCGAATGACATCATGTGTATTGCCAGCAGTGAATTAGAGAGGACGTGATATCATGATATGTGAATGTTTCTTCGTACTTAGGGTGTGGTCCCCTTAGTGTGGTTACGGATACCATAAATGTGGAAGGACACATGCACCTTTGACAGCACTGTGTACTGCATGCAGTAGAGGAACACTTTTGAGACGATGATTGTATCCGCATGTCAATCCATCCCACTACAATGCAGCAGCTGTGAGGCAATGTATGGTTTGTGAAGATAATCTTTCCCAAAAATAAACCGGCCTGTCCAAAGTCCCATCTGTATCGAATGGAACATCTCTGGAATGAGTCAGAACGTCGAATTCGCTCCAGACCCCTGGCACTATCACTACGTTCTCTGGTTTCAGCTTTTGTGGAAGAATGGCCTGCCAGTGCTCCACATACATTTAGACACCTCACTGAAAGCCCACTAGGGTTGAAGCCGTGATAAAGGCAGAGAATGGCGATATTCCATTCCATAATAATGTCCGTTAACAGGTGTCCGGATTCTTCTGACCGGACAGCGTAGGCGTACATGTAGGTGTGTACTGCACTACAATTACTGAAATTATGACTCCAAGAAGTCAAATGACATGTGATGGAGAAGAACACATGAAATCAAAAATGTTAAAGGAAGATAACTTTGAGGAGCAAACGTACTCAATTGCTCAATGTAAGTCAGAAAAAAACGAAGTATTAACAGACGTAAAGTAAAAGCTTTCAGAAAACCTGTCGAAGACGCTGTTATTCACCTACAGGACGACAGACCTGTTAGGAAGTCGGTAACAGCTGTAGACACACAGACTACGACGATGAAATGCTGTGCTGAGCTACAGAGTGTGGACAAAAACACGAAAACAACAAAAACATAAAACGTTACCATGCTTAATATGGTGTAGGATCACCGCTGGCATTCAAAACAACTTTCAGTCGTCTCGGAATGAATATATTACAGTTCCTGAATTTCTTGCAAATGAATCTTATTCCTTTATAGGTTCAAATGGCTCTGAGCACTATGTGACTTCACATCTTTGGTCATCAGTCCCCTAGAACTTAGAACTACTTAAACCTAACTAACCTAAGGACAGCACACAACACCCAGTCATTACGAGGCAGAGAAAATCCCTGACCCCGCCCGGAATCGAACCCGAGAACCCGTGCGCGGGAAGCGAGAATGCTACCGCACGACCACGAGCTGCGGACTTTTTCCATTATTCCTGCCAAATAGTAGCAAGGTAAGGTAACACTGATGGTCGTCATTAGAGACGACGCACTCTTCTCTCCGAAGTAGACTAGCAGGACTCAATAATATCCAGATATGGTGACTGTGGTAGCCAGGGGACATACGACGATTCATCACCGTGCTCAAGAAGCCAGTCGTGGACGATGCGAGCTACGTGAACAAGGCCCCTGCAATCTTGCAACACAGAGTCACAACTGGGGAAAAAGCACTATATTATGGAATGGATCTGATTAGCCAAAATGGCCACGTAATTCCTGGCATAGCAACCATAGGGACCACGGTGTATCACAGTATGGCTGCTCAAAGCATCAACTTTCGCTCTTGGGACGTCAACTCGGCCAAAGTTTTTTTAAATTATAATTCTGTGTTTTTATTTCAATTTATTGACTCTTCGTGCGATTTTCAGCCAAATCAGTAATGGAAGGAGGATACGAAAATGTTCGGTAGACGATTTTCTTGATATTTCCGACGATGCGAACATAACGACAACGGAGCACCCAGTCCACGAGCGGAGAAAATCTCCGACTGGGCCGGGAATCGAACCCGTGTCCCTTCGGTTTTCAATCTGTCTCGCTGACCGTGCATCTACCGAGGTGGATCGGCCAGATGTTGGAAACAGTGTGAAACATAACTCACCCAAAAAAAATTACATACCTACATTGTTGCATATTCGGCACCACATTTTCCTTTTACGGACATTTGTATCACTGTTGGGTGGTTTTGGAATTACAGGTCGCTTGTATTTCCCTGTTTCTGGATTTGCCATCGTGTTTTGCTGGTGCTGGCAGTGTTTGCGAGAGCAACATTTAGTTGTGCAGTGACTTTCGCAGGTATCGTCCTCTCATTTTTTCGGCACAATCCTCTTCAACGACCGCCGGCCGCGGTGGTCTCACGGTTCTAGGCGCGCAGTCCGGAACCGTGCGACTGCTACGGTCGCAGGTTCGAATCCTGCCTCGGGCATGGACGTGTGTGACGTCCTTAGGTTAGTTAGGTTTAAGTAGTTCTAAGTTCTAGGGGACTGATGACCACAGCAGTTGAGTCCCATAGTGCTCAGAGCCATTTGAACCATTTCTTCAACGACCTTCCGTCACCATCACTCAACAGGCACTTCCGTCCGCTTTGTGATCTAGCAGCGGATGTTCCTCCGCTTTCCTTGTATGATTTATAAATTTTCAATACGATGTGTATTAAAAACCAAAGGGTTCGGCTCACTTGGTTACGGAAGCATCCACCATACAAGCGCCAATCATTTTCCCATGTTCGAATTCACTTAGCTGCGACATACTGCATTCACTCACAGCTCCACGAAACCCTGTTGTCAGCACTTCTGGCACTGGCAAGGTGCCGAGGTCATTTCGCAGGTGCCGTTCGTGATCAAATATAACAGCGCAAACTGCACGCTTTACGGCATGTGTATTTACGTTCAAGTATGTATTTCTCGCGGGGTTTCCATATTTTTGTCCAATCCCTGTATAAACAAAAGTACGTTGACTAGGGAATAGCGCTAGGTCCAGGCTTCGGCCACGAGACAGGCTGCCGCGCGCAGAGGTTGCTAGTGCGTGCAGAGTGTTGTGTGTTTGGACCGCAGGAGACGGGCGCGCCGCCCAGACCGCAGTGTTTGGCGCCATGGCGGCGGCGGAGGCGGCGGCGGAGGCGGTGGAGGCGGCGCCTTGCAGTGGGCGCGTTATAACACAGCGCCTGCCGTCCGCGTGATCTACACAGACGCCTAAGACTGACCCTCGCATCTAGCAGGAAGTTTCCTATATTCAAAATGAGCAATACCGAAAAGTAAATTTTAGATTGGCTAATACAAGACACACAGTATTTGAAGATATTTATTTATTGATCTACATCTCTGACCCATCATGTCTCACAAACCGTGACAATTTATTCCTACGTCGGCCACTCAAAACCCATCTGTTGTTATTGTGGTCTTCAGTCCTGAGACTGGTTTGATGCAGCTCTCCATGCTACTCTATCCTGTGCAAGCTTCTTCAACTCCCAGTACCTACTGCAGCCCACATCCTTCTGAATGTGCTTAGTGCATTCATCTCTTGGTCTCCCTCTACGATTTTTACCCTCCACGCTGCCCTCCAATACTAAATTCGTGATCCCTCGATGTCTCAGAACATGTCCTACCAACCGATCCCTTCTTCTAGTCAAGTTGTGACACAAGCTCCTCTTCTCCCCAATTCTATTCAATACCTCCTCATTAATTATGTGATCTACCCATCAAATCTTCAACATTCTTCTGTAGCACCACATTTCGAAAGCTTCTATTCTCTTCTTGTCGAAGCTATTTATCGTCCATGTTTCACTTCTATACATGGCTACACTCCATACAAATACTTTCAGAAACGCCTTCCTGACACTTAAATCTATACTCGATGTTAACAAATTTCTCTTCTTCAGAAACGCTTTCCTTGCAATTGCCAGTCTACATGTTATATCCTCTCTACTTCGACCATCATCAGTTATTTTGCTCCCCAAATAGCAAAACTCCTTTACTACTTTGTCTCATTTCCTACTCTAATTCCCTCAGCCCCTCGTCCGATCTACCCATAGCTAAAGGAAGCGTATTTAACTTACAGACGACCGCTGTAAGTCTAGTCTGGAACCGAACTGCTGCTACGGTCGCAGGTTCGAATCCTGCCTCGGGCATGGATGTGTGTGATGTCCTTAGGTTAGTTAGGTTTAACTAGGTCTAAGTCTAGGGGACTGATGACTTCAGATGTTAAGTCCCATAGTGGTTAAAGCCGTTTCTACCACTTAACTTACACTGACGTGATTAAAGTCATCGGATACCTCGTAATATGGTGTCGGAACTCCTTTCGCCCGGCGTGGTGCAGCAACTCGACGTGGCAATGATTTAACAAGTCTTTCGAACTCCTCTACAGAAATGCTGAATCATACTGCCTCTATAGCAGTCCGTAATTCTGGAAGTGTTGACGGTGCAGAATTTTGTGCTCGAACTGACCCCTCGATTATGTCCCATAAATGACCGATAGGATTCATGTCGCGTGATCTAAGTGGCCAAATAATTCTCTCCAATTTTCCAAGTAGTTCTTCAGAAAAGTCGCAACAGTTGTGGCCCAGTGACAAAACATCGTTGTTTGAGAACATGAAGTCTGCCAATGGCTGAAAATGGTTCCCAAGTGACCGAATATAACTACACACATCAAAAAAAGGTTTGCATCACCTGTACAGAAAATTGGAATAGAGATCAACATAAACATCATTTCCGTCCTTTTTATTGCTCCTGAGAACCACACATTGCACGTTGTACCACCATACAGCGAGACCTTCATGGGTGGTGTTCCATATTGCCCTACACACTGGTACCTCTAATACCCAGTAGCACGTCCTCTTGCATTGATGCATGCTTGAATTCGTCGTGGTATACTATACACAAGTTCATCAAGGCACTGTTGGTCCAGATTGTCCTCAACGGCGATTCGGCGTAGATCCCTCAGAGTGGTTGGTGGCCACGTCGTTCATAAACAGCCCTTTTCAATTCATTCAAGGCTCGTTCGATAGCATTCATGTCTGGAGAACCTGCTGGCCACTCTAGTCAGGTGATGCCGTTATCCTGAAGGAAGTCATTCACAAGATCTGCACGATGGGGGCGCGAATTGTGACTAGAGTGGCCAGCAGGTTCTCCAGACATGAACGCTATCGAACATGTCTCAGATGGTGTCGCACCGTTCTGCTGGCATTGCCGAAGTCCATCGGAAGGCACAGTAGATATGTGTCACCTGTCAATCGTATCTGTCAAGAGTCCCGTGGTGGTGGTGGTTAGTGTTTAACGTCCCGTCAACAACGAGGTCATTAGAGACGGAGCGCAAGCTCGGGTTAGGGAAGGATTGGGAAGGAAATCGGCCGTGCCCTTTCAAAGGAACCATCCCGGCATTTGCCTGAAACGATTTAGGGAAATCACGGAAAACCTAAATCAGGATGGCCGGAGACGGGATTGAACCGTCGTCCTCCCGAATGCGAGTCCAGTGTGCTAACCACCGCGCCATTTCGCTCGGTAAGGGTCCCGTATCATTCGAACTGCACACACCCCACACCATTACAAATACCAGCTTGAACAGTCCACTACTGACATACAGTGTCCATGGATTCATGAGGTTGTCTTCATACCCGTACACGTCCATCCATTCGATACAACTTGAAACCAGAGACGTCGGATCAGGCAACATGTTTCCAGTCATCAACAGTCCAATGACGGTGTTGACGGGCCCAGGCGAGGCGTAAAGCTTTGTGTCGTGCAGTCATCAAGGGTACACAGAGGACATTAGGCTCCGAGAGCCCACATGTGTTGACGGCCTAGCATTGAAATCTACAGCAATCTGCGGAAGGATTGCACTTCTGAACGATTCTCTTCAGTCGTCGTCTGTCCCGTTCTTGTAGGATCTTTCTCCGGCTACAGCGATGTAGGAGATCTGATGTTTTACCGGATTTCTGATTTTCACGGTACATTCCCACTTCATCGCTAACTCGCAGATGATGTGTCCCATCGCGCGTGCGCTGACTATAACATCACTTTCAAAGTCACTTAAATCTTGATAATCTGCCATTGTTGCAGCAGTAACAGATCTAACGACTGCGCCTGACACTTGTCTTTTATAGGTGTTACCGACCGCATCGGCGTATTCTGCCTGCTTACTTATCTCTGTATTTGATACGCACGACCATACAAATTTCTTTGGTGCTTCAGTGTATATCCTACACACCAACGTCCTTTTGTTGCCGATTCCGCCAACCATTTTAAAAACTCTGATGGAATGCTATCTGTTCCTCCTGCCCGATTTTTTCTTAAGTCTTCCAGAGCTCTTGTAAATTCTGGTACTGGATCCCCTAGCTCTCGTTTCTTCTTCCATTATGTCACCAGACAAGTCTTGCCTCTCATAGAGGCCTTCAGTATATTCTTTTCACCTATCCGCTTTCTCCTCTACATTTACCTATGGCATTTCCATTGCATTCTTTACGTTATCACCCCTGCGTTTAGTTTCAGCGAAGGTTCTTTTGACTTTCCTATACACTGAGTCAGTCCTTCTCAGAATGATTTCGTTTCCAATTTCTTCAACATTTTCATGCAGCCAATTCGCTTTAACTTTCCTGTTCTTCCTGTGTATTTCATTACTAAGTGGCTTGTATTTCTGTATTCCCTGAACATTTTTGTAGTTCCTTCTTTCATCGATTAACTGAAGTATTTCTTCTGTTACCCACTTCGCAGTTACCTTCTTTGTACCGAGGGTTTTCTTTCCAATTTCTGTAATTTCCCATTTTAGAGATTCCATTCCTCTTCAACAGAACTGCCTATCGAGCTATTCCTTATCACAGTATCTACCGGTATAGCCTCAGAGAACGTCAAGCGTCTCTCTCCGTTACTTAGTGCTTCCGTTTCCGACTTCTTTGCGCACCGATCCGTCCTGACTAGTCTTATACTTCGCCTACTCTTCATCACTACTAAATTGTAACCTGAGTCCACTTTTGCTTCTTGGTATCAGTGTCTGATTTCGGAATCTCTCCCTGACCATGATGTAATCTAACTGAAATCTTCCCGTATCTCACGGCCCTTCCCAAGTATACCGTCTCCTCTTGTTGTACTAGCTGACATTTATTGCAGAACTCATTTTCCTCTATCATTCCTAGTACCATGCCCATGTTCTTCCGTAACCCTTTCTTCTATCCCTTCCACCACAATCGCATTCTAATCCCCCATGTCTGTTAGATTTTTATCTCCCTTTATGTTCTAAATTACCTGTCCAGTATCCTCTTTTACTTCCTCTACCTCTTTATTTCCGCCTGAGACGTGGGCATCTGTACCTGAACTATCGTTGTCGGTGTTTGTTTGCCTTCGAATCTGATGAGAACAACCCTTTCACTGAACTGTTCACAGTAACTCACTCTCTGCCCTACCTTCCTATTCATAACGAATCCTACTCCCGTTATTCCGTTTTCTTCTCTGTTTGATATTACCCTGTAGTCATAAATCTTTGTCTTCTTTCCATTTCACTTCACTGACCCCTACTACAGCTTGATTCAGCCTTTGCATTTCCCTTTTCAGATTTTCTAGCTTCCTGTCCACTTTGCAACTTCCGACACTTCGTGTCCCGGTTCGTGGAATGTTGTCCTTTCGTTGGTTGGTCAGTCGTTTTCTTATGGTCACCTCCCCATTGTCAGTCCCCCCCCGGAAATACAAACGGGGAACTATTCCTTAACCCTTTGCGAATGGAGAGATCATCATGATCCTTTTTCAGTTATAGCCCACATGTCCTGTGGATGCACTTTACGTGTCTTTAATGCAGTGGTTTCCGTTGCCTTGTGCATTCTCATGCCGTTGCCCATGCTGATTCTTCCGCCTTTCGGAGCAATTTCCCACCCGAAGGGCAAGAGAGTACTCTGAAGCACCTCCGACCTCTTTGACAAGTCCGTTGGCAGAGTGAAGGTAACTTTTTATGCCGGAAGTCTTCGGCCACCAATGCTGATGATTTTTATTTAGAATGTAGGTGGTGGTGGGGTTCGATCCACGGCTCGAGAACGTTTTGATTACTAATCGCACTACCCTTTTTTTATATGTCAGTTTGTTCGTTGCATTTGTTCGGGCGGACGTCCCACTACAACCGCTCAAGTTGCCCAAGTTCATAGTTGATACTTGGACGGAACACGTTGAGGTACCGTGCAAATCGATACATCCACTTTTACAATTGCCAGTTGATCAAAGATGCACTGACTGTCTAAGTAGTTCCAGTATCTGTGTCTAATGTGAGAAAATGGTTCTTACGTAGCAGCAAGCGTAAAAAATATAACCCCAGCAACAACAAATTATAAAAAATTCTTAAAATCTCCTCCCCATTCCACAACAACCGTACACATTTTTTGACTAGTCACATATCCAAACGTTACTGCACTTCTTGCCACATGTTCATAAGTGTGACAGGTAATATGACTTCTACTACGGCCTGTTACTGAAAAATGGGGTCACTAAACAAAATGCCTCTATAAAAATCGTTGTCAGACGATCAGCATGGCTGTCCACATGACACGGATACTTCATAAGAAAGGTGCGTTCCAGTCACAACGTGAAGCTGTTTGTTGCGTCACAAAACAAGATACGACTAGTATCCAAATAACGTACATGTATTAACGGATACCAACAGTCACATGGAGCTGTCAAGCTATCAGATATCGATCCCTACCTCCTGCCCTCACCACTGGTGGCGGAGCAGTCTGTGAGCTATCTCCTGAAGAAGAGCACTGGCATGAGACCACAAACCCGTGGCTCGCGTCACAAGTCGGACCCCGTGACTTCCGATCGTCTACAACGGTGCGTCCACCGTGTAGATGACTCATTCTGTTGTGTACTCGCTTTACCGGCCAATATCTGTTGACAACCTTTACTTTTTATCTCTGGCTACGTATAGACTTTAATACTGTCTGCCTATCTTTTGTTTCTGTTACGTCGAACGTTACTGTCTATACCGTTTGTACCGAGCGAGGTGGCGCAGTGGTTAGCACACTGGACTCGCATTCGGGAGGACGACGGTTCAATCCCGTCTCCGGCCATCCTGATTTAGGTTTTCCGTGATTTCCCCAAATCGTTTCAGGCAAATGCCGGGATGGTTCCTTTGAAAGGGCACGGCCGATTTCCTTCTCAATCCTTCCCTAACTCGAGCTTGCGCTCCGTCTCTAATGACCTCGTTGTCGACGGAACGTTAAACACTAACCACCACCACCTATACCGTTTGTTTCTATTGTCAGTGTAATAAGCCGAGTAACTTGTGCTTATAACTGCAGACTTCTACAGCAGCAACGAGTCTTTTTAAACTCTCACGAGGAGTACACGGCAAGTTCCATCACCAGATTTCCCAGTAACTTCGCTCAGGGTCAAGAAAAGCGAACAAGTGTGTCGCATTATCAGTTGATTCTCTACCGTTTCTGAGAAAACTACGTTCAAAAGTGTCACTGTAATTTATATGCCTTTTAGCAAGTGGTACGTTGAAGCGAAGCGGCTTTACACTTTCGCGGTCCGTATTCGAAACTTGATTTTATTTTATTTATCCACCAGTGGTTAAAAATGTTCAAATGTGTGTGAAATCCTATGGGACTGAACTGCCAAGGTCATCAGTCCCTAAGCTTACACACTACTTAACCTAAATCATCCTACGGACAAACACACACACCCATGCCCGAGGGAGGACTCGAACCTCCGCCGGGACCAGCCGCACAGTCCATGACTGCAGCTTCTGAGGCCGCTCGGCTAATCCTGTGCAGCCCACCCGTGGTCTCACATGGTTACTATAGAAATGTTTCTTACCAGATTAGGTGATACAAGGGCGTTATATTAACTGAAAAATTGCAAATGGGTTTCACAATAAGTTTTCATACATTTATTATATGAACTATAGATGGTTACAATCTTTTTAAATTTTCATAGTCTTATGTTTCATTTTCTTATCAATTCTTATACTGATTCTTTTTATTATATTTATTCTTTTGAAAGATCTGATGCATGGTAGAAACATTCGACACATAGAAATTCCGAACACATTGCGTGAAGGCACACTTACCACAGTGATATTCCTTTCCACGAATGTCACTCGGAAAAGAAACGTCGTTAATATTCTACATCTACATCTACGCAATTACTCTGCTATTCACAATAAAGTGCCTGGCAGAGGGTTCAACGAACCACCTTCAAGCTGTCTCTCTGCCGTTCCACTCTCCAACGGCGCGGGAAAAACGAGCATTTAAATTTTTCTGTGCGAGCCCTCATTTCTCTTATTTTACCATGATAATCATTTCTCCCTATGTAGGTAGGTGCCAACAGAATGTTTTCGGAAATGGAGGAGAAAGCTGGTGACTGGAATTTCATCAGAAGATCCCGTCGTAACGAAAAACGCCTTTGTTTTCATGATTGCCACTCCAACTCACGTATCATTGCTGTGACACTATCTCCCCTATTTCGCGATAATACAAAACGAACTGCCCTTCTTTGCACTTTATCGATGTCATCCGTCAGTCCTACCTGATGCGAATCCCACGCCGCACAGCAGCACTCCAGAATAGGGCGGACAAGCGTGGTGTAAGCAGTCTCTTTAGTAGACCTGTTGCACCTTTTGAGTATTCTGCCAATGAATCGCAGTCTTTGCTTTACTCTACACATAACACTATCTATTTGATCGTTCCAAACATTGCTGAAGATATCAAGCGCTTGCAATTATTCGCGGCCAACCTCGCATAATGGATCACTTTTCCGGAGACTGGCGCTTGTAACTGATTTGGAATCAAGAGACACTACAGGAATTTTATCGAAAACAATTTCAAATAATTTTCTCATTTTTATTGCTTTTTAATTAATTCACTAGACTGACAATTAGTAGACGAATAAGGACGCTCGAAAACATTCCTGTAACACTCCTTTATGGATATGGGTAAACAAATGAAAAAAAAAAACAAAAAGAAAAACAGTAATCGGGTTTCGAGCACGGGGTGTAGAACCGCGAAGCCACTACGCTAAACACTATGGTATCCTTTCAGGTGAATGTAACATGCGCTAAATGCCACTTGGCGTATCTCGAACACTTTGATTGTCGTTTTCTCAGAAACTGTCGAGTTGTTGTTGTGGTCTTCAGTCCTGAGACTGGTTTGATGCAGCTCCCCATGCTACTCTATCCTGCGCAAGTTTCTTCATCTCCCAGTACCTACTGCAACCTGCATCCTTCTGAATCTGCTTGGTGTATTCATCCCTTGGTCTCCCTCTACGATTTTTACCTTCCACGCTGCCCTCGAATACTAAACTGGTGATCCCTTGATGCCTCAGAACATGTCCTACCAAACGATCCCTTCTTCTAGTCAAGCTGTACCACAAACTTCTCTTCTCCCCAATCCTATCCAACACCTCCTCATTAGTTATGTGATCTACCCATCTAATCTTCAGCATTCTTCTGTAGCATCTACAGATAAACCGACACATGTGTTCGCTTATTTTGAACCAACTTTCAGCGAGAGATGTTTCTCGGAAACCGGTATATGGCACTTGCCGCATTTTCCTCGTCAGTTCAACAACATGGACCCGGAGTTTATGAAGCAGTGGCCCCAACAACAGCAGGAACGCCGACTTATTGATAGGCCCTTACTGGAACAATAGAAACAAATAACGGCGTATATGGAGATGGTATCTGTTCTTTCGGATACGTCAGAAAGAACAGATACCAACTTCATTTAGTTACGGCTAACCGGCCATTGACCTTCTCTATGAGGATGCACACGCATTGTCCGAACTCTTACGGGACTCGGTAAGATCGTCTGCCGCGAGTAATGAGTGTAATGGACAGGGGTACTACGAATGTGGTGTGTGGACATTAAGTTGGGAACGCGGGCCTCACGGGGAGCGTGCTAGGAATAAATCCCTGCAGCCGCACTATCCTCTGTGCCCTTGGTGACTCAGATGGATAGATCATCTGGCATGTTAGACCCCGAGTTCGAGTCCCGGTCGGATTTTCAACTGTCCCTGTTGGTGTGTATTAACGCCTGTTGGCAGCTTAGGGTCTTGATTTAATTATCATGTCATTCAAATAACGGCGTAGTCTATCTGGCATGAATAGGCTGCGGCATTTCCACCGTTTCCTTTGCTTCTGGATGGCGTTGCCGATTGAGAAATGTATTTACGAAGCCTCCGTCACATTATTGCCTATACGATAACAAGCTCTTCTCGGAAACGTTCATTTCTTCTTTCGTGGTCTTAGCAAAGTGTGTCGGGTTTGCCCCACAAGTAGTCCAAGATCCTGATGTTTTTCTATCGCTGTAATCTGCTGTGAATGTCAAACCTGTGACACATTTACTCACTTGAAATTTTATCCGCGTTGTAAACAAACCGTCAGAAACGTACACAGGCTGGGTCACTGATCTCTGGTTCTTAGTCGGCGTTGCGCTTTTGTGACCTCCAAAGAATAATATCGTCGATCGTATGCCGACTCTTTGACTCGAGACTTGCCTCTCTAAAACATTTGCCCGACAGGGAACTCTGCTCACAGGCTTTACGTCATGCGGATGCGTCATTGGAATTCACACAGGAAACCGAAATCCAGTGGGAGGCTCAATCAACAATGCCCACGCTCACCACCTGTTCATCGGTAAACAGAAGCCCAACCAGAAGCCCAATCACACGCCTGTGAAGGCCGCTCCGATAAACATGTTATGACGCACCAGCGCAACGCACTAGAGGCACGCGAAAACGGTAGTGACACTTATTGTAACTATCAATGATCTCACCCTCGTAACTCCATTTCTGAATCATTTCTGGGTAATCCATATCGACGGAACTACTATCTAAGTCTAACTCCTTGTCCAGTGACACCCTCACTCCGTCTGCCCTCACCGATCGGCTACTTGCTTTTCGTGCAGCATTAGGCATCATATTACTATTGTGTGTCGGACGTCCGACCCCTGGAACCTTGGGAGCCAAGTGGAGTCTGGTTCTCCCGTCTCGTCCCTGGCGGGATCTCGTCATATTACCTCTCCTAATGAAGCAGGGAGAGCGTAAGGGAACAATTGACAGGAATGGGGGAAGGAAATACAGTACAAGAAGAACGGGTAGCTCTGAGGGATGAAGTAGTGAAGGCAGCAGACGATCAAGTAGGTAAAAAGACGAGGGCTAATAGAAATCCTTGGGCAACAGAAGAAATATTGAATTTAATTGATGAAAGGAGAAAATATAAAAATGCAGTAAATGAAGCAGGCAAAAAGGAATACAAACGTCTCAAAAATCAGATCGACAGGAAGTGAAAAATGGCTAAGCAGGGATGGCTAGAGGACAAATGTAAGGATGTAGAGGCTTGTCTCACTAGGAGTAAGATAGATACTGCCTACAGGAAAATTAAAGAGGGCCCTTTGGAAAGAAGAGAACCACTTGTATGAATATCAAGAGCTCAGATGGCAAACCAGTTCTAAGCAAAGAAGGGAAGGCAGAAAGGTGGAAGGAGTATATAGAGGGTTTATACAAGGGCGATGTACGTGAGGACAATATTATGGAAATGGAAGAGAATGTAGATGAAGACGAAATGGGAGATAAGATACTGCGTGAAGAGTTTGACAGAGCACTGAAAGACCTGAGTCGAAACAAGGCCCCGGGAGTAGACAACATTCCATTAGAACTACTGACAGCCTTGGGAAAGCCAGTCATGACAAAACTCTACCATCTAGTGAGCAAGATGTATGAGACAGGCGAAATACCCTCAGACTTCAAGAAGAATATAATAATTCCAATCCCAAAGAAAGCAGGTGTTGACAGATGTGAAAATTACCGAACTATCAGTTTAATAAGTCACAGCTGCAAAATACTAACGCGAATTCTTTACAGACGAATGGAAAAACTGGTAGAAGCGGACCTCGGGGAAGATCAGTTTGGATTCCGTAGAAATGTTGGAACACGTCAGGCAATACTAACCTTACGACTTACCTTAGAAGAAAGATTAAGAAAAGGCAAACCTGCGTTTCTAGCATTTGTAGACTTAGAGAAAGCTTTTGACAATGTTGACTGGAATACTCTCTTTCAAATTCTGAAGGTGGCAGGGGTAAAATACAGGGAGCGAAAGGCTATTTACAATTTGTACAGAAACCAGATGGCAGTTATAAGAGTCGAGGGGCATGAAAGGGAAGCAGTGGTTGGGAAAGGAGTGAGACAGGGTTGTAGCCTCTCCCCGATGTTATTCAATCTGTATATTGAGCAAGCAGTAAAGGAAACAAAAGAAAAATTCGGAGTAGGTATTAAAATCCATGGAGAAGAAGTAAAAACTTTGAGGTTCGCCGATGACGTTGTAATTCTGTCAGAGACAGCAAAGGACTTGGAAGAGCAGTTGAACGGAATGGACAGTGTCTTGAAAGGAGGATATAAGATGAACATCAACAAATGCAAAACGAGGATAATGGAATGTAGTCAAATTAAATCGGGTGATCCTGAGGGAATTAGATTAGGAAATGAGACACTTAAAGTAGTAAAAGAGTTTTGCTATTTAGGGAGTAAAATAACTGATGATGGTCGAAGTAGAGAGGATATAAAATGTAGACTGGCAATGGCAAGGAAAGCGTTTCTGAAGAAGAGAAATTTGTTAACATCGAGTATAGATTTAAGTGTCAGGAAGTCGTTTCTGAAAGTATTTGTATGGAATGTAGCCATGTATGGAAGTGAAACATGGACGATAACTAGTTTGGACAAGAAGAGAATAGAAGCTTTCGAAATGTGGTGCTACAGAACAATGCTGAAGATAAGGTGGGTAGATCACGAAACTAATGAGGAGGTATTGAATAGGATTGACTAGAAGAAGGGATCGGTTGGTGGGACATGTTTTGAGGCATCAGGGGATCACAAATTTAGCATTGGAGGACAGCGTGGAGGGTAAAAGTCCTAGAGGGAGACCAAGAGATGAATACACTAAGCAGATTCAGAAGGATGTAGGTTGCAGTAAGTACTGGGAGATGAAGAAGCTTGCACAGGATAGAGTAGCATGGAGAGCTGCATCAAACCAGTCTCAGGACTGAAGACCACAACAACAACAACAATGAAGCAGTGCACCCTACTGAGACGTTGACTCATATTGCTACGGATAAACCTATCAAACTGATAATCTTGTTTCGGGCGTATGGTTTGGAAGTCCCTTTTCGGGTAGATACTGGCGCGTCCTCTCCTCTTATGAACTGCACTGCCTACATTGAGTTAGATTCTCCTCCAGTACAGCCTATTCATCGCTGAATAACGGGGTGTAGTATCCATGATAGACACGTAGAAGGCTTCTTTGCAATGGATGTCTCCTATAAAGAGGAAACATTACTTTTTCTTTGTTGCATCTGGTAATGTGGGGAATATCTTTGAGTTAGATGCATTCAAACTGTTTGGGTTTTCCATTTTGGAGAATGAGTGTTTTGTTTCCACGACGATTCCATTTCACGATACTGACGTCTTAACTGACTCATACTCGAATTTGTTTACTCCCAGTTTAGGACGGCCTGCGGATACAGTTTTAAAAATTCATTTGAGACCCTGGTCCATACCTGACCTTTTGGGGCCCCGCCCGGTTCCGCATGTCCTGCATGTCGCAGTTAAGGCTGAACAAAAGTTTTGTGTTGACTGTAACAGAGGACACATGGCAGCCCCTAGTGCTTGCACCTCTGTTGCATTTTATTTTAATTCCTGACTATCTGACGCTGTCAGGTATGACCGCAGCTTTCGTATTTTTTGGTACGTTACGCTGTAACATTTAGTTTTAATTTTGTCCGAAGAAGGTGTCCCTTGTGACACCGAAACCTAGGTCACAAATTAATTGTGCTCGCGACTGAGGGCTGTGTTTTTCCAAATTTTGTATCATACAACAGTCGCTGATTAACAGCCATGTTAAAAACCTGAATTAAAGAAGTTTGAGGCCCTCGATGTGAAAAGACGGGACGGCTCTCTGTCCGCATATGTGGTCAGGTCACTGTCGATACTTTTTCCGTTCCTCGCCCAGAAGACCTATTTTCCAAGTTACAAAGCGGTGTCTGTTAAGGAAAGATCGATTTCACGGAGATGAGTACTCAATGGAGTATGACAAGATAATAATTTTGGCCACAGCAACATCCTTTTGGGACTCCGTCATAAAAGAGTCAGTGGAAATTCGCATGACAGACAATATTATCAACCGTGACAATCGCTACCAGCTAGGTAATGCGTGGAACACCGTCATCTCTAAGATCTCCTCCAGACGAAGACGTCAGAGTACTCCGATGGCCACGGCAATTGACATCGCCGAAGACAGCTGAGTTCTACAGTTCCACCAGTGAGTGCGCTGCTGGTGATGTGGTTCGTCTGTCCAAAAGATTTTGACGCATGCGCGGAATACTCGCTGCAAGTCTTCGATGGCTCACCTGAGGATGTCTGGCAGTTGTCCAGTCGAAATATCGTGGATGGAAGCCAACGACGACCGGCTGCAAGCCCGAAATCTTTTTGAATATTTAGTTCGCCGGGAAAATTTTAAAAATACCTTTTTGTTGTTACAATGCGCCAGTGGTCTTCCATGTTACTTAGAGCAGCTCATACAGAACATGCCTTCGACTTGCAATTACTTAGATGACATCATAGTGCCAGGGATATCAACTGATGAACATCTTCAGAACTTTCAATCTTTGTTTTCTGTATTTACTGTAGCTGACCTCAAATGAAACCTCCTAAAACGTTAATTTTTTTAAACAGTTCGTTGAGTACCTGGGTTTCATCATCAGGAACACAGCGATCTGTACTACTAAGCAGCACCCCATGCCATTAGAAACATCCTCATGTCCCAGAATGACCGTTTCATTCCTCATGCCATATCCCATTTTAACTATGGAATCTTCTTGTTGTCATGCTTCATAACATGGGGCTGGGGTAGTCCCGTACCACAAGGAGGCGATCGTTCTGAACATTCTATTGAGTTCACGTCCAAGGCGCTCAGAGCTGCCCAGCGCAACTGCTCCCAGACTGAAAAAGAGGCACTGTCCGTCATTTATGCAGTTCAGAAATTCACACCTATCTGCATGGCCTCAAAATTCAGCAGCTGACTGCCCTCTGGGCAAGACAGCACAAATGCTGCAATGTTGGGCATTGTTCTTATCAGTCTATACCTATGACATCCTCTACAAGCCAACCAGTGGCCGTGCAAACGCCGATGCTGTGTCCCAACTTCCAGTGGGCACCGACCCGCAATTTGACACTCCTGGACTACTGTCCCCTTGATGCTACACTGATCATGGCCCAGACGAGATCAAACCCTACTCTCAGCACAATGACTATGTTAGTTAAGCATAGGTGGCTGCTGAGCCGGGTGTACTTCCAAGGCTCGTTTCCTAAGCGTCGTGTGGACAGTGTTTGGGCGCGATCGGGCTCTAGCATCACGTTGTTCTCTTTTATTGCTTCGCTTCGTTTTTCCGCGGTTGTTCAGGGTTGGTCTTTTATGAAGCTCTTTCGTTTGAACTCCCGCCCGTAGTGTACCCACTACCGATTGCTAGTTCTGTCTTTGGTGTACTTAGAAACCGTAGGTTGGTAACACGACCGACTAACGTGTTTACTGCAGCAGACTCTTTGGCCTGTACTATTTATAGGCGAGCGCGGTCACGCTGGAGGACACATTCGAGGGTTGGATTCCCTCTCTTCTTCATCGAAGAGTTTCACTACTTGGGCTACTCTCAGGGTGCACCTTCGACGTGGAAGATCCCCGCCGTTTCCCTGCCGTGTCGTCTGCTTGCCGTCCATACTGCCTGCCGGTGCTCGCCGCCGCCGCCGCCGCCGCTTGGTCGCCGCCTTCCGGTCCTCGCCGCCGCCGCCGTCGCCGCCTGCCGGGGCTCGCCGCCCCCGCCTGGTCGCCGCCTGCCGGTGCTCGCCGCCGCCGCCGTCGCCTGCTGATCGCCGCCGCCGCCGCCGCCGACGCCGCCGCCGCCGTCGCCGCCTGCCGGGGCTCGCCGCCGCTGCCAGCCGGTGCCCGCCGCCGCCGCCGGTGCCCGCCGCCGCCGCCGCCATCCGGTGCCCGCCGCCGCCGCCGCCGCCATCCGGTGCCGCCTGGTCGCCGCCATCGCCGCCGTCCTGACCCTGGTCTACGGCCGTCTTCGTCTTCATCCGTCTTCGTCTTTGTCTGTCCCCAGTTTCTGTCCTTTCCTCTTCGTTCTGTCCGCCCCCACCACCACCGTCACTACTACCACCACCGCCATAGTTTATACTTCCCCTTCCGCCGCCTCCACCACTATAACTTGGTGTGCCCAGTCCCACCCCCCTTCTTCCATTCCACCTCTCCTCACTCTCCCTTCACCCTCTATCTTTGTCGCCCCCTCTCCCGCTTCTTCCTCTCGCTCCTCTCGTTCTGATCCTTTCCCCCCACTTCCCCTGCCTGTCACTGCAGCTCCGGCTCGGGTGGTGGCCCATCGGGCCACTGTCCACGCCCAGCTCTCCCCGTCACCTTCACCATCACCGCCGCCACTGCCACCGTCATCGTCATCGTCGCCGTCGCCTTCGCCTTCGCCGTCACCGTCACCATCTCCGGCGCCGACTCCGGCCCCGGGACCTGCCCCTCCCCGCCACATTCCCGTTGTTCCCATCCCCCACACCTCCTCCACCGCCGTCAAGCGCCCCAGTGGCACCCCTGCTCCCTCTGCTTCCAAAAAGGCTTCGCCTCGTCCTCCTTCCCCCACCCATGATGCCATGGATGTCTCCCCGCCTGTCCCTGCCCCCTCATCCTCCTCCTCTACCCCCTCCTCCTACCGCTACCTCCTCTCCCGTCCTGATCCCTCTCTCCTTGAAGCCCGGAACCTCACCCTCTTCCTTCGCCAGCATTCTCCTGGTGCCCCCATCTCCCTCCTCACTCCTCGCCGTGATTCGGTCCTCATCTCCTCCCCCAGCCCCACCCTCCACACATACCTCGTTTCCCGCATCCCTGTCACCCGCTTTGGCCCTCATGCCTCTCTCACTCCTGCTCCTTCACCACCTCCCTCCCGCCAACCCCAACCTCAGCGTCGCCCGCCCACTCTCACTGCCGTGATCACTCGGCTTAGTCCAGTGATCACGGAGGAGGAGGTGTTGGCGGAGCTCAAGGCGCATCCCCATTTGGAGGTGCGTGCGTTTCGCCGCATACATAACGCTGCCGGCCCCACCCGCCTTATGCGGGTTTTTTCTGAGCACGCCCCCTCCATTGACCGTCTCCTGAAGGAAGGTGCCCTCCTTTTTAACCAGCGGTACAAGGTCGACCCCTCCCGTTCCCCTCCTCAATCCCTGCGCTGCCAGAGGTGTCTGCACTATAACGCGCACCCCACAGCTGAGTGCCGCGAGGACCCCACCTGCCCGCATTGTCGGCAAGCGCACTTCCTCCGGCAGTGCCCTAACCTCCAATCCCCTCCTTCCTGCAATACCTGCAATCTCCCCCATCCCACCTACTCCCAAAAGTGTAAAGCCCGACCCCCTCCAACCACTCCTGAACTCACCGTCCCTGTCCGTCCCCTGGACGCCCCCACCCCTCCTGGCAATTCCCTTCGTCCCCCCCCACCGCTGAGGACGTCATCAGGTTCCTTACCATCGTCCTCCAGAATGTCCATCCCTTTCAGCGCCCTCACACCCTCCAGCAGATCTCCCTTGCTGCCCGTTCCATCTTCCAACTCAAGATGTACGCCACCTACTCCAACAACCAGGCCCATTTCACCTTCTCCCGTCTTGACACCCTCGTTTAAATCCCAGTCATGGCGCGACAGCAACGTATCCTTTTCAACAACATACGCTTCCTTCCCGCCAACAAAAACCTCTTCCTGCACACCCTTGCCACCCACCGCGTGGATGCCTTCCTCCTCAATGAAACCTTCCTGCAACCCCACCACACAGTCCACACTTCGCCCTACCTCCTCCACTGCTCCGATAATCCCCTCCCGATTGCGCGTGGCGGAGTTGCCATTGGGCACCACCGCCAGATCCCCGTTCGGCTCCAGCCTCTCCTTCCCGACCCCACCGAACACCTGATCCTTAGTGTCTTCTTCCCCGGCCTTACCATTACCTGCGCCACCATCTATGTTCGCCCCAACGCTCCTCTTCCCTTCGACTTCCTCTCCCACATTGACCGTACCTTCTCCTCCTACGTGATCGCCGCCGACCTCAACATCCATAGTCGTTCCGCCGCCCAGTTACGGCGGTGGCATCGGTTCCTCTCCTCCCTTCAAGGCGACCTCATTCCCATCCCCCAGCACACCCGTCCCGAATCCAACTCCACTCCTGATGTTGTCCTATCCTCCCCCAACCTCCTTGGCCGCATAACGGTGGATGTCCTGGAGCCTATTGGTAGTGACCATCTCCCTGTCCTCCGCACCATTTCAGACGGTCGTCGCCCTCGCCCCGACCCTCGTACTGCTCCTCCCCCTAAGTATGTCCACGACTATTCCCGAGCCGACTGGAATGCCTACCGGGATACCCTTTCCACCCAGGTCGATAGCCACCCTCTCACCTACCACCACCCTGACGATGTCACCCATGCCGCCTCCTTTCTCCAGCAGACCTTGTCTGAGGCCGTGGAGGCCCACGTTCCTACTGTCGCCATCCACCCCCACCGTCCTACCTTACCCCCACAGGCCGTTCTCCTCCTCCGTGAATCCCGTCGTCTCTACCGTGCCTTCCTCCGCACGCGTAACCCGGACACACTACGACGCCACCGGCAACTCCAGCGACACGTTCGTAATTTGCTCGCGGCTAAGAAACGCCGGGACTGGCGACAGACACGCACCCGTTTAAATGCAACCCTACCGATCACCTCGTCCAAGTTCTGGTCGGCCTTCCGTCGCCTTACCGGAACTAAACCCTCCCCCTACTATCCTCTTCTCCACGATGATCACCCCTTCCCTGACACCCTTAGTAAGGCCAATCACTTTGCCTCCTACCTCTCTGATGTTTTCTCCATCCCCGACGATCCCCAGTTCGATTACTCCCTCTTCCTGGATATCCGCGATCGAACTGACACCTCTGTCCCTCCCCTCGCTCCTGGTTTCCAGTACTTGGACAACATTACACACATGGAACTCAATGCCCCTATCACTACACAGGATCTCATTGATACACTCCGCATCAAACGCAACACCGCTCCTGGTCACGATCGTGCCACCTACCGTCACCTTCGTGAAGCTCCTGTCTCTTTCCTCTCCACCCTGGCCAGGCTCTACAATGTAGTCCTGTCCACCGGTTACTACCCCGTCCTGTGGAAAACCTCCCATATCCTCATGTTCCTTAAACCTGGCAAACCGCCGTCCGCCGTCTCCTCCTACCGTCCCATCAGCCTTACCTCGGTCTTCAGCAAGGTCCTGGAATCTATCCTCACCCGCCGCATCTACCAGCATCTCCGCCAGCACTGCCTCCTTCCCGTCCCCAGTGTGGCTTTCGGCCATCCGTCTCTTCCGACGATCTTCTCCTTCACCTCACTCATCTCCTTTCTGAACAGCTTAATTCCCGTCGCCCCGCCATCTTCCTCTCCCTTGACCTCGAACGCGCTTATGACCGCGTCTGGCATTCCGGTCTCCTCTTCAAGCTCCAAACCTTTGCCCTTCCCATTAACTACGTCCGTCAGATCGGTTCCTTTCTCTCCCGCCGTCCTTCCTATGTCACCATCCATAACACCGATTCCTACACCTTTTTCCCCTCCGCCGGTGTGCCCCAAGGCTCCGTCCTCTCCCCCCTTCTGTACCTTTTGTACACGGCGGACATGCCGCCGCCGTCGCCCCCCGTCCACCTCCTCCAGTTTGCCGATGACACCGCGTTCCTCGCCCTTGCCCCCACCCTGCAACGCTCCCAACGCCTTCTCCAATCCCATCTTGACCGGTTCACCGCTTGGTGCAACCAGTGGTTGCTCAAGGTCAATCCCTCCAAAACCCAGGCGATCATTGTAGACAAAACCACCCCTTCCTTCCGCCTCCTTGATTTCTATCTCACCGTCTATGGCCGTCCTATCGCCCTCACTCCCACCCTTAAGTACCTTGGCGTCACTCTCGACCGTCGCCTCTCCTGGACTCCCCATCTCCAGACAATCCAAGCCAAGGCACATTCCCGACTCCGTCTCCTCAAGCTCCTTTCCGGCCGCACGTGGGGTCTGGACCCCTCCACAATCCTCCACACCTATAAATCCCTCATCTGCCCTATCCTTTGTTACGCCCATCCAGCCTGGATCTCCGCCCCCCCTACCTTCTATAAATCCCTCCAAATCCTTGAACGCCATGCTCTCCGCCTTGCCTATCGCATCCGTCTCCCCTCCCCCACGAGGATCCTGTATGATCTCATCCCCTTCCCCCACCTCCTCCTTTTCCTTGAAAGGATACGGATCCTGTACACCTCCCGTAAACTTGATCCTCCTCACCCACTCGTATCCCCGATCCTCTCCCATCCCCGCCCGCTGCCGCGCCTGTATTCCCACGTCCCGCCCGGTCTCCATCTCTCCACCCTCCTTACTCTCTCCCAAGGTGGCTTCCGCCAGCTCCCCCTCCCTGATGATGTCCTCCTCCCCTCCATCTACCCCTCCTATCAACTTTGACCCTGCCCCACCACCCACCTCCGGTGTCCTTTCCTTTAGGCACCCTCCCTCCCTCCCTTCTCTTCCCTTCCCTCCCCTTCTCTTTCCTTTTCCCCCGGTCCCTCCCTCCACCACTCTTCCCCCCGGGCTTCCCCTCCCCCTTCCTCCCTCCCCCCTTTCTCCCCTGCCTGTGGCATCTCTGCTCTCCCCTCTCCCTCTCCCACTCCCCTTCCTCCTCCTCCTCTGTTGGCAGGTCCCCGGACTCACACACGCATAGTGAACATTTGCGCGCCGGAGATCATCGCCGTCAGTGTCTAGTGTGTGTGCTTCGTTTTGTGTTTCGTGCAGTTACAACTCAACTGTTCACATGTGCCGTCGCAGTTCTCCGTGTTTTGTGCGCCGTGTCAACAAGTGTTAGTGTTTTTATCGTCCAACGTGAACGGCTTCTTGTTTTTTGTTTTTTTGTAACTCCTTTCTTTGCCCGCCATTTTTTGTATTTTCTGTGTCACCTATCTCATATTATTGTACCCCATAAGGCTGAAGAGCGGCGTATTAAGCTGCTGCCAGCCCGCCTTGTATGAGGTGCTGAAAATTACAATAAAGGAAAAAAAAAAAAAAACACGCTGGAGGAGGTTGTCACGCAGTGGCCTTCGTGTCTGCTCTGGTGACGTCGACACCCTGCCTTCCGCGTACGGCTGTTGTTATCGAACCCGTGGAGGAACGCCGGCCTGGTTGGGCCCCTCCGTCCGCTCTTCACTGGTTGTCCGCGGGAAGCGGATGGCAGTCTAATCATCGCCTGCGTCGACGAAAGCAAACAAACCGTAACCATCACGGGACGGTGGAGCCGCCGTTCGGCGAGGGTTTGAGTCCGGGAGCAGTTCGGCTGGGTCGGTGTCTGCCGAGACGACTGGGGACGGCTCAGAATTGTGCACAGCAGTCCCGGACAAACGACGAAGTGAGCCGAGGGAAAGGAGAAAAAAAGTTAAGCGTGAATGTTTCAAGTTGATCGTCCTTTGGAATTGAGTTCATCCAGTCGTCTTTCCCGCCTTGTGGCCACCGCTGTGGTAATCCTCTGTTCTGTTCACTGGTGCAATTCTGACAGTGCAGATTCCTCCACACATCGTTGCTAATCGGTGTAGTGGTGTATTTTGGTAGTTATTTGTGTACGTTTGCACTTCTGTGTTTTGCTAGTTCATCCTCCCGCCCTGTGGTTCCAGAATTTCGGGTGGGGAGTTAGTTCCTTGTCTCCCAAAATCTAGTGCTGTATTATTAAGGTTAATTCTCGTTTAGTATAGTGTTCCGTTAATCCCTGGGTATATGTGTCCGCCATACTATTTGCGCTGTATTTATTCTAAGTGACTTGCACTGACAGTAGTTGGGGGTTCGAGTCCTGTCACGTAGCTGATAATGGGTCACATTGGTTTCGGCTTGTCAGTTGGATGGTGTTGCCTTAGAGGTTTGTTACCATTGGCATGTCAGCGTTGTCTAGCGCTACCGGGAGCTAAAGAAGAACATTGTGCTGATTAGGGAATGTTGTTGCACGTTCTTGTTTTCATTTCGATACCTGTATTCGTGAAGGCGCATGAAGTAAGATCTGTTCTGAAGCTATGCTGGATCTTGCGCTCTTGGGATTTTTGGTTTTGTTTTGATCCCGACTATTTGGGTGTCAGGAATATGGAACTGTGTTGTTAATGTTTGGCTTGAACAGCGGATACGCGGCTAGTTTAGTACGTGTGTACTGGCATGGCGTCCTCGTGAAGGCGTGCCCGCTAGATTGCTATTGCGTCTCTTCAAAGTGTAATTTCCACCTTACTAAAACCCCTTGTTAAAAAGGAGGAAGGGAAAAAAACTTTAGAAACACCTTCTATTTGCTTTAACTACCTTACCTGTCGCTTAAGTAATTATCTACTCAGTGATTAAGCTAATGGGAGCACCTATCCTAAAAGCAACTAGCGCACTTCTGTTATGGTGGCCCTCGTGCCTATTTTGGTCCTAAATATTGTATAAACAGGCTTACATGCTCCGTATCGAACTTCTGATCTTATTTTTGAGTGATTGTGGATTATTAAAATTGATTATAGTGCAAACGTTTGTATTTTACCAACCGTGCTTGTAAGTTATTAATGTGATTGGCTGGAATGTAATAGGTAAGTTTTAGGACCATAGGCTGTCCAGGTAGAAATTTTGAAGCCATGTTGTGTTGTGAAGTCATGTATTTATGTTTTATATTGCAATGAGAATTTAAATGTGGTAAACCCACGCTTTGTGATTAATAATAAAAGATTTAAGAGTGCGTTCACTTAGCGCTTACTTATGTGTTGTGTTATTATTATTTTTAAAAATTATAATAGGCGTTTTAGTTTCTTAAATTAAGGCCTTTCCAATTCGAAAGTGGTGGTCCTCCCATTTTGGGCAATTGTAAGCATCGAAGCAGGATTTACGTAGTTGGTGTTATGTATTGTACGTTATGAATAAATTATTTATGTGTTAAATCACGTCCGATATGTCAATTCCTTGGCCCCGTCCACACCTTGGTCGTAGACTTTTAATATAAAATGATCAGACCACCGTTCCAGCTGCCACATCTCTCAGCAAAGGAACATGATCGTCTCAAAACGTTCTTTTGCTTGGAAACCAGATCTCCCACTGTAATAGTGTTCTTCTGCTACAGATGCAGCACAAACAGTATCAGGGCGCTATGCCCCGGATCTGTGCCCCTGGATTCTTGCACTCGCAGGTCACTGGGGCATATCCTGCAAGTGATAGCTGGCACACATGCTTACCACCCATTGACTAGCTCATAGAGATCATGGTCCACCCCTGCGCCATATGTGTTGATCAGCATTCAAGATGTTCTCAACATGGCCCAGATTGGGCTCTTTGGAGTGCCTCCACATAGACTTCGGTGGTCCTTTCTTGTGTCAGTTGTGATTCGATTTGGTACTCATACTCTGAATTTCTGTATATCTTCCCCATGGGCTCCATGACAACAGCGAACATTATCATGCGCCTTTCTCAAATGTTTCCCATTACGGGCCTTCTGTGGGCAATTATCTCAGATCCTGGCAAAATTCACACCATTGGACGATGCCCCATGGCCACCTATACTGCCATCCCAATTACATGGAAGAGCCTGGCATAATTGCTACATTTATGGCAGCCTTGCACCCTTTTATGTCTGCTCTTACCCCAGAATCTCATCTGTCCTCAATACTGGACCATCACCCTGGAGTTGGCCCAATCGTTTGGACGACATCCGAGTTGCGTACCAGCCATCATCTGAGGCGCACATTTCCACCATATCTTGAGGACCCCATGGAAGGTCACCTCTGAACAGGTCACCAGAACCAGCTATGTCCTAGGACGCCACAAGCATGCACTAATGGTCGGCAAAACCTGCACCCTCGGCCTCTTCAGATATAGGCGCCTTGGCGCCTTAGGAGGCCACTGCTACTGGGCCCCTGACGGAATGTTGGTCATGGAGTGGGCTCCAGCATCCCCACCATCTAAGACCTGGGGGTCAAGGAAGGCAGGATTCGGTTGCGATTGTGGACGGGGTCGTAATCGGTTACTATTGGTTGGCTTTTCTTTTAATCACACACAATTTATTTAAAATCAACCAGAAATTAAAATAATGGCAATAATTTAAGAATTGTTTCACAGCTGAAGGCCTTAATGGCAATAAATTAAGAATTCCCATCACTCAGTCTCAACTCCACATTTAACGTTGATATGTTAACGTTTCTATGTTTCTCTTGCTTTGTTTTGACTGGATTTGCAGATCCGTAGCTTCAGTCGATGTTTCAGATTATGTTAGGAATTGAAAAACAAATTAAAGTTCGAGTAATGCTTGTTTATTATCATTCACCGTAAAATAAAAATCTTTCTGTTTCAGGATGGCCGCTATCAATGTGATCACACCATTTATCAGAAATGAAGATGCTCATTATGACCTGAAGCTGTCGCTCTCACCTACCGTAAACCATGGAGAACTGAATCAGCTTGCCAGAACTTAGATGAGGCTGCTCCTTTTAATATGATGGCTTGTGACATCACTCTTACGGCGCCAACCAAGTGCTACGTAAGAATTACAAAGCGTCTTATGAATAAAATTGTCCTTCGCACAATTTCAAACGACTTTGAAGGCCGATTGTCACTATGATTCATTAGATCGCAAATCGTGCTCATAACGTATTGATTGAACCAGACTGATATGCAGATGCAAAAACGAAAAATTGCATGTTTACCATAGACAACAAATCTGGACTAGAATTTTTTGAAAGCAAATTATTCTTTCTCTATCGACCTTATAGGTTATATTATTATTATTAATTCCTCTAACTCCTTATGTGGAGCATAGGGCTTCAACAAAGGATCTTGTTCTGTCTTCTGCTAGTATCTTCATTTCTTCCCATCCTACTCCTTGCTGATGGCCTTCTGCTTCAACTGACCATGTCATTTTGGACCTGCCTTGTCTCCGTCGTCCTTGCGGCATCCAGTCAAGTGCTGCTCTCGCAATATGTTCATTTGGTCTTCTAAGAGTATGTCCTAACCATCTCCACTTCTTGATCGTAATTTGCAGCTCAATTGGCGTCTGGTTTGTTCTTTCCCAAAGAGTTTCGTTAGAGATGACATTTGGACAGCGTATCCTCAGGATATTCCTCGGGCACCTGTTGTTGAATGTCTGCAGCTTGTGGATTAACTCTTTTGTCACTTTCCATGTTTCACATCCATAAAGGAGCACAGATTTTACATTCCTTTCAAATATCCGCAGTTTGGTCCTCAGTGATATTTCCCTCGATCTCCAGATAGAGCGTAGAGTTGTAAAAGCTCCTCTTGCTTTGTTGATGAGGCTGTTAATGTCCTCTGTTGCACCGCCATTTGGTGTAATAATGCTTCCAAGGCAGCAAAACTTATCCACCTTTTCAATTATCTGGCTGTCTAGCTTAAGCTCTGCAGTGCTGTTATCATTTGCCCGCATGTCTTTAGTTTTCTGGGCTTTAATTTTCAAGCCAAATTCCTTCGCTGCAGATTTCAGATCTTCTAGGTTCTCTTACATGTCATTGAGGCTGTGGGGTAGAAGACAAAGGGAATCTGCAAAATCTAGGTCTTCTAGATGTGTCCCATTGCTCCATTTTATTCCTCTCACTTTATCTATTGCTTGTGCCATTACAAGATTAAGTATTGTGTTAAAAAGTATCGGTGGGAGCATGCAGCCTTGCTTAACTCCTGTTTTCACCGCAAACTGGATCTAAAAGCAGACATTGATGTTGAATCTGGCATGTGTAGTTTTCATACATGCACTTGACGAGAGCTATTAGTTTCTTGGGGATTCTAAAAGTTCGCAGTGAACTCCAAATTTTTGTTCTAGTTATACTGTCAAATGCCTTTTCAAAGTCTACAAACAGCATGTAAAGTGGTGACTCATATTCATTTGAATGTTCTGCTATAATTCTCAAGGCGTTTATCTGGTCAATGCATAGGGACCTTCCCTGCATCCTGCTTGTTCCATTCTTATTTTCTTGTCCACATGTGCTTTATCCTACTTAGGATTATTCGTGAAAGGACCTTACTTGGAACTGACAGCAGGGTGATGCTTCTCCAATGATCACAAACGGATAGCTCTCCTTTCTTGGGGAGCTTGATGAGCAAGCCTCTTTTCCAGTCATTTGGTACTTGTTCATTCATCCATAAGGCTGCCAGGAGTGGATGTAAAATTTCTGCTGTTATAGAGGGATCTGCTTGAAGTAACTCTGGGATGATGTTGTCCAGGCCTGGAGCTTTTTCGTTTATTATTTGTTGGACAGCTTTGGCGATTTCTTCTCTGGATGGAGACTCTACGTTAATTGGAATATCCCCATCCACATTCAGCTGAGTTACACTGTCATCTGTACTTTCGCGGTTCATAACATTCTCAAAATGTTGTCTCCATCTCTGTACTTGGTCTTCTCGCTTGGTGACTAGTTTTCCTTGATTGTCCTTGACGGTCATTCACCCCCAAATTTCTTCTTTGACAGTTTTCTTGTGATGTTGTATAGTGTCTTGTTGTCTTACAGTTGATTACTTTAATTAAAACATCGCCTTTTAGTGGACAAAAATTTCCTGCATCGAGATATTTTGACCACGTACATCGACTGAGATACTGCGATTGCTTCAGAACGCGTCTTTAAGTAGGTTTTTGTAGGACTACCTCAGGGAAGCCATTTCTGTCAAACGATCGTGTCACTGCGAATAAGAAGCGGTTCTGACTTCCGGTAAACATTGATAATACTGAGATTAATTTCCAAAATAGAAACTATATTCGAAAACCTGAATCACACGAGAAAAGATAATAAAGTAAATAGAAATAAAAGAGCGCTACGAGGAGGCGGATGATCTCGAACAGATTTATGTTACAACAAAAGGAGTGCGTGATAAGAGCTTTTAATACTAGAAAAGTTAGGCTGTGATGAATAAAGAACGTAAGTCTGAAGCAATCTATTAGGATGAGTTACTTGCTTGCAATCGATCTTTTATTTGCGAAAACAGAGGAGAATTCAGTAGAAACATATCAAGTCGGTTCCAGTGTTTTGCCTTCTTTCATGCTGTAGAAAGCAGTCGCAGATATATAGAAATAAGGACTAAAACTTTAGACTTAGACAGATATCAGTTAATGTTGTAGAAACGTTTTGCAACATCATAATTAATAGATCTTTGGGGAAAAAAAAGATTACAAAAATAATCACAAGGGATCGAGCGGGTAAACAATTGCTAGCAAAGGATGCAGAAGATGTTTACACTCACTTTCCATTCATGGCATCTTTAATATCATGTTAACTGTGCAAAAAATACATTTTCTATTACCGTTATTTCGAGTACGCCATACGAAAGTCGACTGTTGTTTGAAATGTGCTCTGGCACAGCAGTTGCAGACACAAATTGAAATACGAGATTAAGTGAGGAAGAAGAGCGACAGGCTCGGACCGTGTGTGGGCCCCGCTTTCTGCCGCGCTGACAGGCGAACAATTTCCCAGCTGTCTGTTTGCCTGGCGAGCTGTGCGCCGATTTCCATCGCCTACTCTCTCCGAAGCTCTGGAGCAAAGTTTCTCCTTCGATTATTTTCTGTCATCGACGTGAAAAAGTTGGAACGCAATGTGGGCGAACAGCAGCAACTTTTTCTTTCTAGATCTGGTCAGCGTCTGAACTGTGTGCTGTTTGTGAGCAAAGACAACGGGATATGAAAGCTTTATATTTTCAAAAACGTGATATTGTGATAATGGGCACCAATTTTGTAAGGAATACCGTCACCTATAAAACAAAATTTACATCAGTAGGGTGTACATCAACAGATCTCCTACGTAGAACCAGGAAGTTTAGTTCTCAGTACGCATACAAACCTAGTAATATCACATGATGCCAATCCTTACTAATAACTTACCAGCCATATTTCACTATCGTATTGAAATTTTATTACTGGTTTTAGGAGGCAGAGATTTTGTTGTATTGATTCTTCTAAATTTCCAATCTGACGCAGTCATCATCGAAATGTAGCTTTTATTCCTAAATGAAAGATGCTTATAAACATCCAATGAAAAAATTAATGTCAGATGCAACAATATACTCAAAATCATGTACAAAATTGTTTTAAAAAGCTCACAATCAAATTCTCTTAAGCGCAGTGCCCATCACATGTAATTAGACCACAAACTAGATACCTTACTGTTGTGACTTGGCAAGACAGCCAAGTCACAATGACAGGAAGCCGAAAGGCACGCGTTTAAGCTCACGCAGGCTGGCGTGAGGTCTGGAACAGTTAAAGGAATTAATAGTAGCAAATAAAGTACGTAGTTGATATAATACTTAACTTTAATCCACAATTGTAGAACATCTCTCTTGACGCTACATGTTATAACCACAATATAAAATAATATCCAATGCTATGGCGCCTTGCTAGGTCGTAGCAAATGACGTAGCTGAAGGCTATGCTAACTATCGTCTCGGCAAATGAGAGCGTAGTTGTCATTGATCCATCTCTGGCAAAGTCGGCTGTACAACTGGGGCGAGTGCTAGTAAGTCTCTCTAGACCTGCCGTGTGGCGGCGCTCGGTCTGCAATCACTGATAGTGGCGACACGCGGGTCCGACGTATACTAATGGACCGCGGCCGATTTAAAGGCTACCACCTAGCAAGTGTGGTGTCTGGCGGTGACACCACACTTACTTACCTGAGAACTTGTACACCTTAAATTTGTAATTACTCTTTATCAGATTCTGTTCATTTTAAAGCTTTGCATTACTACTGTAAAGTAAAACCTTGTTGACATGGCAGTCGTTTTATTTCTGTATCTGTATTCTGTAGGACATCGCTCAAGGTCTGGCGATAGGTACTTCTGGTACCACAATTTCCTTGCTTGCCCTCTACATTTATGAATCAGCTCTAAACTCTCTGGTTTTCTCGTAGTTGTCATTTCGCGAGGGGTATGATAGAAAGAAATACTTTTCCCAACCAGCCAGGAACACGTGCTCTCCCAATTTCAACAGTGAACGTCTCCAGGGTTCACCATACCTCTCTTGTAGCGTCTGTCCCTGAGGTTACATTCTCGCATCAACTATACGATGTCCTGTAGAAACATGCCGCTCTTCGTTGGATCTTCGGTATCTCTTCTGTTAATCCGACCTGGTAACAGCCCCTGACAGCAGTACTCAACAATCAGAGTAACTAGTGTTTGGCAACGCTCTTCTTTCGTGGATGAATTACATTTCGTTAAAACTGACAGGTTCCTTTTTAGGTCAATGAACTTTGTCCAGCTTTCTCTCACTGATATTCCATCTTTCCAGCTCATTTCTGGACGGTGTGCAAAATTCCTGTCTACAGCTTCCATGAGCGCTTGATGCTATTCAAATCTTTTCCTGCCATAAATCTTTCAGTTGTGGAAATCTGAGCGAATCACATTAGGCGATTAGAGCGGATTTTACGTTACAGTTTCCAAGACACTTCATTAACCACTGGTCATAACTTCTCCTGCAGATGATTTTAACTTTTCTCCTTTCTTTGCTGGGATACCAGTTTCAGATCACTGACTTGATTGCTGTTTAGTTTCTTGCGTGAAGTCATGAATCCTCAACCGATGCACGAAAACAGTTTGACTCTCTATAAGGCATTCGAAGCATTGATGAGAATCTGATTTTTGCATTTGCTTCTTGTCAGCAACCAAAAAAATGTTTATTAACTAGTGCAACTTGCGCATAAGCTTTCTTGTAGATATTTCTGATATTCTTATGGGATCACGTGTTTCATACTTCAACGCTGATTCTTCGTTTCCAACTTTCTTGGCGATTTCCTCTGTGTTTGCAGCTTTGGGGTACCCTCCGCTTGGATCGTTTACATGAGATGTGCAGCAACGCTTAAATTCATCTATCGGTTTCTTGTTGTTACTTTAGTCTTCAGTTCGAAAGCTGCTTTGATGAGCTCTCCATGCTACCCTATCCTGTGCTAGCCTGAATAACTACTGCAATCCACATCCGTCTCAATCTGCTTACTGCATCCGTCTCTTGGTCTCCCTCTACGATTTTTACCCTACACACTTCCTTCCAATACTAAATTTCTGATGCCTTGGTGTCTCGGAATGTGTCCAATCAACCGATCCATTCTCTTAGTCAAGTTATGCCACAGATTTCTTGTCTCCCCAATTCTATTCAGCAGCTCGTCATTACTTATGTGATCGACCCATCCGATCTTCAACATTCGTCTGTAGCACCACATTTCGAAAGCTCCTGTTCTCTTTCTGTCTAAACTATTTATCATCCGTGTTTCACTTCCATGCATGGCTACATTCCAGACAAATATCTCGGAGAAGACTTCCTAATACTTAAATCTATATTCGATGTTAACAAAAGTCACTTCTTCAGAAATATTTTTCTTTCCATTGCAATTCTACATTTTACATCATCTCTGGTTCGGCCATCATCAGGTTTTGCTATCCCAATAGTAAAATTCATGTACTACTTTAAGTGTCTCGTTTCGTTGTTTAATTCCCGTAGCATCACCTAATTTAGTTCGACCACATAGCATTCTCCTTTCTCCATTCAAGACATGTCCATTCCGTTCAACTGCTGTTGCATGTCCTTTCATGTCTCGGCCAGAGATACAATGTCCTTGGCAAGCCTCTTTTCTTTCTTCTTCCTGAACTTTAATTCCTACTCCAAATTTTTCATTGTCTTCCTTTACTGCTTGTTCAGTGTACAGATTGAATAACATCTGGGACGGGCTACAATCCTCTCTTACTCCCTTTTCAACCACAATTTCCCTTTCGTTCCCTCGACTCCTAAACTGCCGTTTGGTTTCGTAACATATTGTATATAGCCCTTCGCTCCCTGTATTTTACCAATGCTACCCTCAGAATTTCAGAGTTTTCCAGTCAACATTGTCAAAAGCTTTCTCTAAGTCTGCAAATTCTATAAACGTTGTTTTGCCTTTCCTTAACCTGGCTTGCCGGCTAGAGTGGCCGTGCGGTTCTAGGCGCTACAGTCTGGAGCCGCGCGTCCGCTACGGTCGCAGGTTCGAATCCTGCCTCGGGCATGGAAGTGTGTGATGTCCTTAGGTTAGTTAGGTTTAAGTAGTTCTAAGTTCTAGGGGACTTATGACCTCAGATGTTAAGTCACATAGTGCTCAGAGCCATTTGAACCATTCTTAACCTAGCTTCTAAGATCAGTCGTAGGGTAAGTTCCGCATCGTGTGTTCTTACATTTCTCCGAAATCCAAACAGATCTTCCCTGAGGTCGGCTTCTACCAGTCTTCCCACTCTTCTGTAAAGAATTAGTGTTAGTGTTTGCAATCATGACATATTAAACATCTTTCGGTAATTTTCACATTATTGTTGACAATGAAGAGGGAGATTTGCAAAATCGTCGCTAAGAAAAAGTTTTGGGTGGCGACGAAGAAATTTTACGACACCACTGTAGCACAGTTTTAATAGTTTGTAGTAAGCCACCACTTTAAAATGACTGGTCAATAAGACCATTCTCCGCAGCAAGGTGCTCCCAATTAACCCACACAGAATGAATTTCATTTATTTCAGTGCTATTTCTTTCCCAGGGTGAGATATTTCACTTCAACGTCATTTATTTTTGTGCTGCAGATGCCATAAAAGAAGGCTGTATACATGGAAGAATCCTGGAGATACTGACAGGTTTCAGATAGATTATATAATGGTAAGACAGACATTTAGGAACCAGGTTTTAAATTGTAAGACATTTCCATGGGAAGATGTGGGCTCTGACCACAATCTATTGGTTATGAACTGTAGACTAAAACTGAAGAAACTGCAAAAAGGTGGGAATTTAAGGAGATGGGACCTAGAGAAACTGAAAGAACCAGAGGTTGTAGAGAGTTTCAGGGAGAGCATAAGGGAACAATTGACAAGAATGGGGGAAAGAAATACAGTATAAGATGAATAGGTAGCTTTGAGGGATGAAGTAGTGAAGGCAGCAGAGGATCAGGTAGGTAAAAAGACGAGGGCTAGTAGAAATCCTTGTGTAGCAGAAGAAATGCTGAATTTAATTGCTGAAAGGAGAAAATATAAAAATGCAGTAAATGAAGCAGGCAAAAAGGAATACAAACGTCTCAAAAATGAGATCGAGAGGAAGTGCAAAATGGCTAAGCAGGGATGGCTAGAGGACAGATGTAAGGATGTAGAGGCTTATCTCACTAGGGGTAAGATAGATACCGCCTACAGGAAAATTAAAGAGACCTTTGGACAAAAGAGGACCACTTGTATGAATATCAAGAGCTCAGATGGAAACCCAGTTCTAAGCAAAGAAGGGAAAGCAGAAAGGTGGAAGGAGTATATAGAGGTTCCATACAAGGGCGATGTACTTGAAGACAATATTTTGGAAATGGAGGAGGATGTAGATGAAGATGAAATGGGAGATATGATACTGCGTGAAGAGTTTGACAGAGCACTGAAAGACCTGAGTCGAAACAAAGCCCCGGGAGTAGACAACATTCCATTAGAACTACTGACAGCCTTGGGAGAGCCAGTCCTGACAAAACTCTACCATCTGGTGGGCAAGCTGTATGAGACAGGCGAAATACCCTCAGACTTCAAGAAGAATATAACAATTCCAATCCCAAAGAAAGCAGGTGTTGACAGAGGTGAAAATTACCGAACTATCAGTTTAATAAGTCATAACTGCAAAATACTGACGCGAATTCTTTACAGACGAATGGAAAAACTAGTAGAAGCCAACCTCGGGGAAGATTAGTTTGGATTCCGTTGAAATATCGGAACACGTGAGGCAATACTGACCCTACGACTTATCTTAGAAGCTAGATTAAGGAAAGGCAAACCTACGTTTCCAGCATTTGTAGACTTAGAGAAAGCTTTTGACAATTTTGACTGGAATACTCTCTTTCAAATTCTGAAGGTGGCAGGGGTAAAATACAGGGAGCGAAAAGCTATTTACAATTTGTACAGAAACCAGATGGCAGTTATAAGAGTCGAGGGACATGAAAGGGAAGCAGTGGTTGGGAAGGGTGTGAGACAGCGTTGTAGCCTCTCCACGATGTTATTCAATCTGTATATTGAGCAAGCAGTAAAGGAAACAGAAGAAAAATTCGGAGTAGGTATTAAAATCCATGGAGAAGAAATAAAAACTTTGAGGTTCGCCGATGACATTGTAATTCTATCAGAGACAGCAAAGGACTTGGATGAGAAGTTGAACGGAATGGATTGTGTCTTGAAAGGAGGATATAAGATGAACATCAGAAAAAGCAAAACGAGGATAATGGAATGTAGTCGAATTAAGTCGGGTGATGCTGAGGGAATTAGATTAGGAAATGATACACTTAAAGTAGTAAAGGAGTTTTGCTATTTGGGGAGCAAAATAACTGATGATGGTCGAAGCAGAGAGGATATAAAATGTATACTGGAAATGGCAAGGAAAGCGTTTCTGAAGAAGAGAAATTTGCTAACATCGAGAATAGATTTAAGTGTCAGGAAGTCGTTTCTGAAAGTATTTGTATGGAGTGTAGCCATGTATGGAAGTGAAACACGGACGATAAATAATTTGGACAAGAAGAGAATAGAAGCTTTCGAAATGTGGTGCTACAGAAAAATGCTGAAGATTAGATGGGTAGATCACATAACTAATGAGGAAGTATTGAATAGGATTGGGGAGAAGAGAAGTTTGTGGCACAACTTGACTAGAAGAAGGGATCGGTTGGTAGGACATGTTCTGAGGCATCAAGGGATCACCAGTTTAGTACTGGAGGGCAGCGTGGAGGGTAAAAATCGTAGAGGGGGACCAAGAGATGAATTCAGTAAGCAGATTCAGAAGGCTGTCTGTTGCAGTAGGTGCTGGGAGATGAAGAAGATTGCACAGGATAGAGTAGCTTGGAGAGTTGCATCAAACCAGTCTCTGGACTGAAGACCACAACAACAACATGCCCTAGCAGGATGGAATGCGAGCCGCCATGAGTTCTGTTTATTTAAAACGTTTGTCCATATGGCCGAGTTCTTTGCAAAATTTAATACCTTACACACTATCGATTTGGAGATACTTTCAGCCTGGGTTCTGAGCCCATCTTCTGTTGCTTTGGAACGTTGGCTGAACTGGTGAAGACACCACACCTCAAGTACGGGGTAGGTCCCGTCCTCTGTTGCACCATCAAACCCATGACCTGTTCGTTTCCTGTGGTTTGGAGGCGACTGGATGATAAAAACCACAGGCTCAGACGATCCCGCACGGACCAGTAATGCGAATTGCAACATATCCGTACTCTGTTGGAGAATTCTGTGAGTAGCCCCAAAGCATCTTCTGCGTCACGACACTTGCTGTCATTGCATGTGTGTATAACTGTGCAGGTTTGACAAGTATTATATGATAGCCCCTATCAGTCGATGATATGACATGTGATTAATACACTAACGGTAAAACATAGTAACACCGAGTAAAGTAAATTAATGAAATTTCCGTAATACATTTGTGTAGGTAACATAATATTTAAGTGATTAACATTGTAAGATAACAGGTTAATGGAAGCGTCCGGTAAATCAAACAACTACGTGCGGTCATAAACTATCACAACCACTAACTCTGCAAAGTTAACGCCGGCCGGTGTGGGCGTGCGATTCTAGGCGCTACAGTCTGGAACCGCGTGACCGCTACGGTCGCAGGTTCGAATCCTGCCTCGGGCATGAGTGTGTGATGTCCTTAGGTTAGTTATGTTTAAGTAGTTCCAAGTTCTAGGGGACTGATGACCTTAGAAGCCCCATAGTGCTCAGAGCCATTTGAACCATTTTGCAAAGTTAACAAATACCGCGCACCGCTGAACTTTACCACGGAAAAGCAATGCTGGCCAATCTTACCAAATAACTTCTACTACCTGTTGTAGGTGGCAGTTCATAGCCTACTGGACCCCTTTTCATGCTTTTGACCTGTGAGGTGCTGCAAGACCGTCATTCATGGAGGCAGGAGGTAGAGTGCCTACAAAGACATTCTAACATCTCTCTCGAATTTTGGAAAATCTCCAAGTCATTCACCAATAAAGGTAATGATTCCGAGCGCCGTCCAATCTCTAGCCAAATTTTGGCTAGACTGCGGACACCGCCCTCCCCACAGTCAAATTTCAAGATTTTTACACAGCTAGCAAGACTACGACTTTTTATTTATTTTGTGGGTGGGGCACAGACCTAATCTAATCGTCTATGTAGCCACGTTCCAGAGCACGCGATGAAATGATGTTGTGTTGCGGTTCGCACGGAAAACTTCCAACCGCCGCTTTCATTAAGTAAAAGAGATTCGTCCATGTATGAATCACGCCTTTGCACTTTCAAGCAACCTGGCACGTTATCTCTCATCGAGTTAACATGGGCAGCACCGAGTCGGGAAAGCGCGAGGGAGGAGACTGCATTGGCTCTAAAGACCACTTAAAGCTACACGTTTGTGGCTGTGGCGAAGGTCAAATGCTTACATCCCTTCATGTCTGCTAGACTGCTATGCTTGATAAAAGGAAAATACAGAGTCTCACAAACCGAAGTGACCAGCTAATTCAGTTCCTAGTTTGACCGTAGGCGACATTTGGAATTACATATACAGTTTTGCAAATAGCAATACGTACTACGAAAAGATCATTTCAGTAACCCATTCATAAATTTAATAGACCTGGGTAGTAATATCAGAGCAAAAAATACGAATAAAATATGTAGGGTGGTGCTACGTGAATAATTAAGCCACCTTATACAATGTCTGATATAAACAAGAGTTCTTGAGTGGGATTGAAAGTGTGGTGACGGTCGTTAGGATGGCCAGTGTTTCACGAGTATGAAACATTCCTAGATTGATAAAAATATGTCACGTTATGACAGCGAACCGACTGTTCCGTACTGACAAGTTACTCTGTAACTGCAGTATATGATCTGAAGATGGGCTGCTTGCCCGAAACCGGTCACTGAAAATAAAAATTAGCGATCAAAGACTGAAATGCCATCTTTTTATTTAATGAACGATCGCGGAAATCCCATTAAGACAATCATGTCTAGTTTTGATTCCTAGATGAGTACAAGCAACCCGTAAGTTGATAAAACATTTCGGACCAAAACACACATTTGCAAAATACGAATCTTCAGAATTCTGTAAGCCACGACTATCCATCTGAATACTTTAGGGATAGGTGTTTCGATTAATTTGACACATTTTAAAATTCCTCCTGAACAAGGAGAAACTAAGGATATCAGCGAGGATTTCAGGGGTAAAAATCAGACATCTGAAAGACTAATTTTAGCAGGAAATAGAGGAGGATGACTATCATATAACAAGTGCCAATACAAGCCAATATACAGGCTGGGTGACCTCGGATGAAAAACCCATTTTATATCGTGAACGGTTCGAGGTACCGAAACGAGGTTTTCTGCAAATGATAGTACGCCAAGGAGCATGTCCTCTAGTATGTGATAAAGAGTCCCAACGCTCATATCTATCGAGATTCTGTAATAAGTATGGTTTTTTAAAATGGAATGATATACTTTTTAATGACATCCGAAATCACTTGAAAAGACTACTTCCGAGATACGCTTTTTACCGTTCAGACTGAAACTCGGAGCAAAAGAATCCGCGAAATATTGTAAAACTGAAAGGTGGAATCGGGTACGGCTTTGTAAACACGATCATGCCAAGGTACGTCGTTGTATGAAGCCTTTCGACTGTTCACATGTCTGCACTGCAGGACTAGCGGAAACTGTGTCTTCCATCAGATCTGTCTGATAGAACATTGCTTGCACGCAGACATGTAAACCAATGAGGAAAAGTCTGACGTGCTACTCTTATACGGCAGATGGTAACACGAGATGTATCGTCAAGGAATGTGCGATCAGGCAGAGGAGTGTCATTCGCGTCTTGTGTAGGCATAAATTCTACTCCTATCATCTGTCACTACATCAGGCGCTCTGAAGGTGTGATTTCGAAAGTCATATAGTATTTTATTGGTTTGCTCCGCATCGCTCTGAAGACGACACTAGGTTTTTCTGACGTGTGCTCTTTACGGGCAAAGCAACTTTTATGAACAACATGAATGTAAGTTTACGCAACATACACTACTGGGCAGCTGAAAATCGACGCTGGCTTCGTTAGGTACAAGAACGACCGTGAATCGTATAAATTTGCTGCAGCATTACAGGAAATTTCACTGTGAGACCTTACTTCATCCCATGGATGTTAAGTGGGAAAGTGTATGCATGCGTTCTTACGAACACTCTGTCTTTCTAGAAGAGGTACCACTGGATAAGCAACAGTGCATGTGGTTTTAACATGACGGCTGCCCAGCTCATTCTTTCCGCGTTGCAACGCAGCATGAAACGTTTCCTCACCATTGGTTACGACGGATTCTCCTTATCTGAGTACTCTTGATTTCTCTCTGTGGGGAGCGCTGAAAGATGCAGATGAAATTCCAATTACACCAGACTACACGAGCCGTCGAATCGCCACAGTATGCGATGACGTATCATACATCGTACTTTCATCTTTTCGTCTATCTCTCGAACGACGATTGCAAAAGTGTATTGCAATCGATGGCAGACAATTTGAACACGTACTTAACTAAAGTGTAAAAGTACATTTCGTTAAGAAAAATATTTATTTTGTGGGCGACATGTCTCATTCATTCTGAATAAGCTTTTTAGTTTATTGAAAGTATATTCCGCCTAATTACATTTTCGAGTAGTATTTATAGACACATTCGTCCGACAACATGTTGTTTACTTTAAGAAGCATTCAGGAAAAGACAGGACAGATTTTCCTTTCTTTCTTTTTTTTTAAAAAATCTAGTGAAGTTAACAGAGTGAGTTCCTTTTTCCCTTGAATAGTACCGTTTATTGTTTTCAGGTATGAACGTCATACGTTTCTGTTTCGACTTTGACAAGTAAGGAGCAACGGAGAGGGTTTAAATGGAGAATCGTCTGACAAAACTGTAGTTGTTTCCATAAAAACCTGGAAACGTAAATACATTTGAAATAGCTTGCCTAAGCCCCACCTGGTACGTGAGATGCTAACACATGCCACAGCTCCATATCCAAACATCGTAACCGACCCTGTATAGATGTCGTATAGGAAATGAGGTTTTGTCTTAGTAGCGTAGGCCTTTCTTGCTATACATAACGACGGAGACTCGCATGAGAACTCTGTTTGGTCGTGTTCACACTGCATTAGCTGGCTCTGGCCACATTGCTTCCAAATTTTAGTGCGTTTCTCGGATTCTTTTGGGACGAATTCCAACCTCAACATTAACAATCATTATACCACTGAACTCAGGCCGGCCGGTATGGCCGAGCGGTCGCAGGTTCGAATCCTGCCTCGGGCATGGATCTGTGTGATGTCCTTAGGTTAGTTAGGTTTAAGTAGTTCTAAGTTCTAGGGGACTGATGACCTCAGATGTTAAGTCCCATAGTGCTCAGAGCCATTTTTGAACCACTGAACTCACCTTTTCAGGCACTCTCATGTGTATCTTTCTATTTAAAAAATCATACATGCTTCAAAATAATGCGTAATTCAATATCTTGATCCATCGAAGAGTTAAGACACTTTACTACATACACACCCTTTAGCCTACTGTCACTTGCCGAAAACCTGATTTCGATACCTGAAACCGCTCATACAAATAAAAGGAATGCTACGCCTTACGTGACTTACCTCGTATACCAGTAAGAGTTCAAGGAAAGTAGAAGTAAACGTTGCTCAATAAAACAGCTTTTCATACCCTATGGATCATATAACGATGCTTAATAGTCTAGCAAACAAGTGAAGAAGAATTCTGACGGCGGTCATTTGAATAACATAGCTTTTTATTCAAGTTATTACATAATAAAAAAAATGGTTCAAATGGCTCGAGGCACTATGGGACAACATCTGAGGTTATCAGTCCCCTGCCGGCCGGAGTGGCCGAGCGGTTAAAGGCGATACAGTCTGGAACCGCACGACCGCTACGGTCGCAGGTTCGAATCCTGCCTCGGGCATGGATGCGTGTGATGTCCTTAGGTTAGTTAGGTTTAAGCAGTTCTAAGTTCTAGGGGACTTATGACCACAGCAGTTGCGTCCCATAGTGCTCAGAGCCATTTGAACCATTTGAACCATCAGTCCCCAAGACTTAGAACTACTTAAACCTAACTAACCTAAGAACATCACACACATCCATTCCCGAGGTAGGATTCGAACCTGCGACCGTAGCAGAAGCGCGGTTCCAGACTGAAGCGCCTAGAACCACTCGTTCACAGCGGCCGGCCATTACATAAGAATAACATTTCTTTTCGCATCATTTTGGTCAGATATAGCAGCCATAACAATCGGTTATCCAACTCGATTTCATGAAGTTAAGAATAACCAGACGTAGTCTCTGATTTGCTGCTTTAAATTAAAGTCTCTTAAATCAATATTAAAAGCTTTGGGATAGTGGAAGATTCCGAAGGTACGGGAAAGGTACTCATCAGCTTCATATTGTGAAGTAAATACAAAAGTTTTGACAATAATTGGTGATTAGTTCATACAGTCTCCTGTCGCCGTTTAACTTTCGTTATACGTGTCAATACCTGAAACTCGATATAGAGTGGTCGCGGATACGCAGGGACGAGATGCAAATAAATCACTTGACTACTAATGGGACTATTCCGGCTCGCATAATTTCATTTGTTTGCCGTAGTTTGCGTCACAGATTAATGGTCGAAATCGCGTTAACAACTTGTCGACCGGCTCGCCGATACGTCGCTGGAGCGCGTGAATATTCCGGCGCCTGTTGAATTAGATTCTCCCGATATGTAGCGGACTGGGACTGGGTCGACGCGGCGCAATGACCAGCCGTGCCTGTGGACAGCAGAGCATGAATGCTACTACTGACCGCTTTCCGCTTTATTTTTGTTTTGCAGCTTAGGATTGTAATTCACTGCGGGATATAATGGAAAGAAATATGGGTCGAGTGCCTCACGCTTTCACAATAAAAACCACGTGATCCGCTGGATCATCGTTATTATTCCGCTTTTGTGCAACTAGCAGTACGTACAGAGAGGAGAAAATACAACTGGCCTGGAAAATATTTCACGAGGCATAAGACAGGAAACCCAAACCACCTCATGTGTCCCGTATGTTGGTGATGTAAGCCTGATAGATTAATGTGCGTGAAATACACTGCCGGAAACAAAAAAATTAGTACACCTGGAAATCCGACGTTGATTTCGATCCGATGACGTCATATGCCTCCTGGGGATTAATAGATGTACTGATAATGGTTTCAACGTAGCCTGCCAACAGATAGCGTAGACGGAGCGCCGTCTGTGTCTACCCTTTAAGGGGACGTTTGCTATATTTGGACCGAAAAAAGCATGTTCTTTGAGATTTTTTCTCGGGAGTGTTACAGATATCAATGTCAAATTTGGTCAAAATGTTTATTGATATGTCCTCTACAAACTGGAATTTTTTCTACCGGAAATGTCGAAGAGCAAAGGCGTTACGTACCGTCGAAACGAAACAAAATTTCGATGTGGACCTCCACGCGCGGTATTTCACAGGTCAAATCAAAACTGAGTTGACGTTAGCGAAGAACATAAGACTTTTTAGGAGTTGTACCTCCGTTAAGTTATTTGGACCATAGGAAACAAAATGGCGGCCATTTGAAAAATAATGCGTTTTTTTTCATCAATTTTTCGACTTCGTCTGTCAAGTAAAAATATTTATAGTTGATGGACCGGAATAAAAGTGGTACAACTCCTAGACAATTTAGTTAGCTTCGTCGGAAACAAAGAATCATGCCAATCGGTTCAGAAGAATTGAAATTACCATACAGCGCGATCAAAAAAACGTCAATTCGAGAAAAACGCGTTTGAAGTTTTGACTACATATAAATGGAATATTATGCAACTTACCGCTCGTATGGCCAGTGACAAGCTGTTTTCGGCCGCATGAATCCGGTGGTCGTCCGAATGCTTGGCGAACTGCGTCGAATAGAGTCTCAGGGTGACGTCCATCGTTGTCATGGTCTTCAGAATTGCTGAATACCCTTCGTTGAAGCTGCTCACTGCCAGAAAAGTTGCAATCTCCACACTCTTCGCACCAGTATACAAATGCTTGTGGGGCTAACATCCAAACACATGCGTTCAAACTTTCATTTGATTTTTGTGTGTTTCCTCCCAAGCACCGGTACAATAACTCTTCCTCCGAAAGAAAAAGACTGGTGCGTGAAAAATTACGATTTCAGGCAGGTGCATTTAAACACTTTTATGGATCTAAAAATGCAATTTAAGAAAATCGATTTTTTTTTAAACCAAAAGATAGTAAACCTCCCCTTAACAGGGAATGCTCACAGCCAGAAGGCTCAGTGTGATGAAGTCGTGTAAAGCGAGGAGGCAAACGTGCCACGAGCGCACTCGTGCTTCCTGCAGCCAACTGAGCGATTTAGAAAGGGGTCAAATTGTTGTGTTCCGAGTGGCGGGATGGTCCTTCCGAAGAACTGCCACACAAGTTTCACGTGCAGCGTCAGTTCTGGAACGCTGCTGGTATCAGTGGTGATGTGAACATTCCCACACTAGTAGACGAGGTTCTGGACGTCCATGCAGCCCAGACACCCGCCAGGTCCGTCGTATTGTAACAGCAGCAGTGGCAGCTACCACAGCAGAGATAAGAGGACTTGTGATCACAGACGTGTCAAAACCGACTTTTGCGAAACGGTTATTACCAGTGGGACTACGGGCACACACACCTCTACGCCGTCTTCCACTCGCCACAGCGGCGACGTGCACGGCTTGACTGGTGCCGTCAGAGGGTCGTTCGGAAGCTGGAATGGCACGCCGTGGTCTTCAGCTACAAAAGCAGTTTCTCTGTGCACGCAAGTGATGGTCGTTTGCGCGTACGACGTAGACATTTGAGCTCTGTGTCGTAGAGTGAATTCTTTCAAGACTCTCTGGCCCCACCCCAGGCCTTATGGTCTCGTCAGCGATAAGTTACAACACTCGTTCACCTTTGGTGTTCCTGGAGGCCATGTTAACCAGTACTCGGTACGTGCAGAATGTAGTCAGACCCGCTCTTTTGCAACAGGAAGTTGATGTGCTGTTCCAACAGGGTAATGATCGCCCATACACTGCCCGTGAAATTCAACGTGCTCTGCGAGACGTACAGCATGGCCAGAATGACCTCTAGACTTACAAGGTGCGACAATAAAGTAATGAGACTGATTTTCTTTGCAAGATGTGTCAACCCTGTAGGCTTCTATAGGCACAATATCTTTGACATTGGTCTATAAGCTGCTTCTAGTTCAAGCAGCACATCGATGCAACTGCTCAGTCGTGAGCTGTGCTGTAAGAAGTTAATATGTGTTTGGGTCTCTCGTCACACATATGGAACCGCATAATATTGCTCAACGGTATGCCATTTCTTTCTGTGTTAAATTGGGTGAAAACGAGACGACAGAAGGCTTTTGGAGGGGAGGTTATGTCAAGAGCTCAAGTTTGTCGTTGGCATTAAATGTTTAGTAAAGGTAGAACGAATGTTGAAGATGAAGACCGCAGTGGACGACGATCAACCTTGTGTGCTTCTTTGATTCCAAGGGAATTGTTCATAAAGAGTGGGAGCCTCCTGGACAAACAGTTAACCAATATTACTACAAAGAAATTTTAATAAAAGACTTCGTAAAACAGTTCTTCGTATCCCTGCAATCATTGCTGAAAACTGGATTCTGCATCACGATAATGCGTCATCCCAACTGCTCTGTCAGTACAGCAATTTTTAACCTCAAAAGAAATTTCGATACTACCACAGCCACCTTATTCACCAGATATCGCTCTGTGCGACTTTTTTTCTATTTCCAAGAGTCAAAACGGTAGTCAAGGGACACAATTTTCAAACAACATATGATGCCCAAAAAGCTGTGACGAGGGTCTTGGGGGCTATTACAGAACATGAGTTCCAGAAAAGTTACCATCAATGGCACAAGCGCTGGAAAAAGTTTGTGCAATCAGAAGGGAACTACTTTGAAGGAGACAACGCTTAACTTCACTACAACAGTAAGCAACATTTTTTTCACATCAGTCTCATTATTGTCGCACCTCGTATCTCCAATCGAGCACGTGTGGTATAGTATGGGGCGAGAAGTGACTCGTGCGGCTCGTCAGTAAGAGGTATGCGATGTATGCACTGCCTGCAATAGGCAAGGCAGAGGAGAGTCTCTGACCAGAGAGCAGTATGTAGTTAGTTGTTGCTTGTCGCTAGTCGGCACTAGTCTGGAGTAGTCTGCGTGAGTCGGCAGTAGTCTGCGCGTGTCGGCAGTCTGCTCTGGTCGGGATTCTTGAGGATGAGTATTATTGTAGAAGGTAAAGAAGTAGCCTTGCGCATATCTAGTAATGTATGTTAACTGTCATCCAATTTCTGTTAAAAAAAATGCCCCAATAATAATTTTTATAATACAAAGTATTTTTTTTAAAAAAGTATTCATTTCAATTTAAAGAATGTATACAATGCATAATTATTCCTTTCACGAATCACAAAGCATAGGCCAGCATTGCACGAAGCTGTGCCGAAAAATTTTTTAGGTAAGAGCAGATATATTCGCAGTTTTTATTGAGGTAAGAATTTTTGCTTTTTTTATTCAGAATACAGGGCCGTGGCGCAGCGCTGCTGTCGTCATAAAATTTACCAGGTTACCGAATTTTTTTATCATTTTGGTGTTTAGGAATTTTTCTGTTTCGAACTTAACATTGAATGAGAAAAGAATTTTGTGGGAACATTAAATGTGAATGCATTTCTGCACGGAGATTATAAATGGGAGCAAATTTTGTTCAGAGGTTACAATATTTAAAAAATTCATTTAATTAATAATTTTGTCGGGAGGTAACACTTGGTTCATATTTTTTTTAAATAATTTTGTGGGGAGGTTACACTGGGCGACATACGGCCAGGATCGTATTTCTTTGTGAATCTTCTGAGAAGCAGTCATATATCTGCTCTTATTTACTTAAACGTAGTTTGCGTCTGGCGCAACGCATTTACTAATTTGTCACTCTTTCTTTCACAGATCACCGGCAGTTTGTTGCTCTTTGTTGTAATTGTGTTTGTTGCATTTTGCATTGTCCTTGTTTCATTTGTGCTAATTTTTGATTTGTGGAAAATGCCGCGAAAAACTGTTAACAGTACATCGCGATGTGCAATGAGTGAAATAGCCGACTCGAATAATTTGACCGACAATATTTGCGACACTCAGTGTAATGATGACAATCCTCCATTTACAGACAATCAGTGCGTACCGACCGCTAGTAATGATTTTGATCCTAATGGTGAACAAATAAATTCAATTATGTCCTCTGTTAATTTAACGACAATTGATGACGCGGGACGTTCTGTTACAATGAACGCTGCCCAGTTTAACACACCCGATTTGCAAAATTTGAATTGTGAACAGATAAATTTTTCTAACGAAAATGAACAGTGTACTCAAAGTACGACAGATTTATTTGATTCCGATTTAGTGACCAACAGTGCACATTCGATTGGCAAACTTTTTCAAGAGTTACAGAATGACCAAATGGTTACAGAAAACGTGACAATTGCAGGTATGCCATCAAACAGCACAGAGAATAGAGTAGGTAATATTGGGTTGGATCAAATTATGGCACTATTGTTACAACAGAGTGAAAATTTCAAACAACTTAATGAAAATAATGAAAATCTCAAACAACAACTTAATGAAAAACTAGACAACAATTACAAACAGTCGAATGATAAGCAAGACAGCAATCACAAACAACTTAGTGAAAATCTCAAACAACAAATTAATGAAATTAATGAAAAACTAGACAGCAATTGCAGACAGCTTAGTGAACAGATTACAGCCGTTGCCGCGCAATGTCTGGATACTAAAGAACAATTACGTGAGGAAATTAAGGCTTGTGCTAGGAAAAGTAGAGAAGAAATTAGATCTGTTGCTCAAGAATTAAGGAATCGCAAGCAGCTGCAACAGAATCACTTAGAGACGAAATCAGTGCAGTCGGTAAACAATGCTCTGGAAATGCAACACAGCTACGCGACGAGTTTAAATTAATGTCAGCAGAACTTTCGTGCACACTGGATGCAAAAGTAGACGCTAAAATTGACCAACAGAACAACCAAATTGACGAACGGTTTAATCACCACCTACAAAACAGTGAAACGCGCTACCGTAAATTCATACAGGAACAAAATAAAGTAAAACGACAAGTCATGGAAACAATTACTGCACAGAGACGAAAGCAAGAACATACGTAGACAACAATATTGCTACAGTATCAGACGAAATTAATACTATCAAACAGTTGAGCACCGAATTGCGTGATGAAATTTCCGATCTTAAATCAAAAACAGATGCACACACAGTAGACTTTCAGACAGTGACCAACAGACTTGAACAATTAGAACTAATACAGGATTCCGATGTCATCAAAACAGATGTTAAAAAATTGAACGAAACCACACGTAAAATACAAAAACAAATTAATGCTTGTGACACTAAAAACGATGATCAGGTAAAAATACTGACTGAAAAATATGATGAATTGGCCAGTCGTATTGACGTTATTGAAAGTAATAATGACAGCAAATCAATGATACTTCACCGATTTCGTTTAATCAAACACCCGAATTCCAAAATTTACAGCAGACAATCAGTGAGACAGATTCGTCCAATAATACATTACGTAGAAAATTGTCAACTTTACAGCAAGAAGTGACAGAGATGAAAAATGTTTCAGTCAATAACACGTCACAGCAGACGGCACATTCCGAACATTTGCCACACTCACACAGCCAGTATAATTTAGGTAATTTACAGAGAGTACGTGACTTAGATTCCGAACAGTCACAGACAAATAGATTCTCATACAATCCTGAACCTGTTCAGACGTACAGAGACGATAATTTTGATTACAAACATTTTCTATTCGTGAGAAAATTTAAAGTATTTAAAAATGACAGAACACAGATTCACCCATTGGATTGGATACAACAATTTAGCTTTGCTTCTCCACCAGCTTGGCCAGTAACACATAAACTTGAATTTATTTGCAGTTTTTTGGAAGGCGAACTGGCAACTCGTATGAGACCAATCGCGAGACAATGCTACTCGGTAGAAGAATTTCAGAATGCTTTTCTGTCAGCGTATTGGTCGAAGACGACACAGCGCGGAATCAAGGATCAATTAATTAGTTTACCGAATTATGAGGACTCAAATTTTTCCACTGTCATGCAATTTTTTGAACACATGGTCCAACAAAACCAGTACTTAAGTGAACCATAAAGTGTATCTGCACTTATTCAATTATGCATTTCTAAATTACCACGATCATTAAGAGTGTTACTTTTAATGGGTCAACAGAAAAAAAATATTTCGGCATTCAGAGATCTGTTACAGCTTTTGGAAGTTCAGCAATCGGATTATTTCTTCATAAACAAAAATTTTTCACATAATGACCATGGTCAACGAGGATACAGCAATTACGATCAGTCACGCTATTTCAATAGCAAAGCTAATAGACGCATCAGGAACGACAACCACCAGAACTTTAATAACAGACAAAATTTTAATTATCAGTATCGTCAAAATTATCAGCAACAGGAACCACATTTTGGTAACAATAGACGTTTTTCACCGCAACAGCATGAAAGCCAACCGGTTAGCATACCTAACCAACAATGCAGTCTGCAAGGTCAACCAAGCTTTAATGTTTCGCCGCCTACACGTATAGCGTCAACTCCAACAAATAGTAACGCACAGCAACAAGGAAATCAGTACGTACAGAAAACACAGCTTTTCAATTCCTGTCGCAATGCACCGTATAGAAATGACTATGACAGACGTAAAAGTAATGAGCACAATTTTCAGCGTACGTTTAATAACAGTTGGTCTTATCAGCAGCAGAATCATCCACAACAACAGATTATCATGAATGAACCAGACAGTAGGTATCATCCCGAACGTAATACGTCAGGAAGAAATAACAGAACAGTACAAATAGTTGAAATGCCACAGCATCCTCCCGAAAATAATAGCACGTCAGATAGAATTTGACTAAATACAGTACAGGTTGCATCTTCCAGCAACGTAAGCGATACTTTTGACACAGAGAATCTTGTTCATGAAAATGTTATTACTTTTGACGACATCCGAGACACTCTTTTGCAGGAAAGACCAGTTATTCAAAAAACCATTTCACACCCTGTCATCGAAGTAAAAATTGGATCATCGAAATTTTCAGCAGTAATCGATTCTGGATCTCCTATGTCAGTCATAAATGAGGAAACTTTCAACGAATATAATAAAGAGAATACCTATCCTACGTTACCATTAGGCAAAACTAAAGTAAAAGGAGCGGTATCTAGTAAAGGAGTAGATGTAAAATTACAGACACATTTATCATTTTGTATTGCAGGTCATACATTTCACTCACATTTTTGGATTGTTCCTTTATTGACGACAGACGTTATTTTAGGTACGAATTTTCTGGTACAACACGACGCAATTATTGACTTTCAAAACTCCTATTTAATGTTAAAGGATGAAAATGTACAACTGGCTTTAGAATTTCAGCACTCTTTATCTGCAGAAGAACAAACAATTAATCGTGCAGAGGCCAATTCCGCATCACGTAACATAGACTGTCATTCCACATTGTTAACAGATACGTACGTACACAACTATAATACTCCAGACGAAGCCGACTATGACGTTATACAGATGATTTCTGATAAAGTTAAACAGAGCAGTGCAAATACAGACGACGAACGCACGCAACTACGCAAAATTCTTTTACAGCTAGTTCCAGTTTTTGACAACGTTCCTGGTACTACGTCCGGTTTCTTGTATGAATTTCAAGTTAAACAGCACGACACATTTAAAGCCAAACATTATCCCATTTCGTATATTCACAGAGAACAAGATAAGAAAGAATTGCAAGCTATGCTTGACCAAGGAATTATTGAAGCGGCAGTTAGTCCGTACATAAACCCGCTCCATATTGTTAAGAAAAAGGATGGTTCACTTCGCATCGTACTTGTTCGCGGCACATCAATGACATTATTATTAATGAAACGGATCGCCCACAGACACTAGAAGAACTTCTACAGGAATTTCATGGTACTGCTATTTATTCCACATTAGATTTGAAATCGGGATTTTGGTAAATTCAACTCCATCCGGACTGCAGAAAGTACACGGCTTTCCTCTGTTTTGGTGACTGTTATCAATTTTGTAAATTACCGTTCGGTTTAACTATTTCTTCAGCAGCATTTATTCGCAGTTTGAATACAATACTTCCGACAGAACTTAAAGACAGAATCACAACGTATGTAGACGACATTCTTATTGCAGAAGCTAACTGGCGTGAACACAATTTGATTCTTTAACAACTGTTACGAACTTTTCGTGCACAAGGACTCACGGTTAATCTCAGTAAATCGCACTTTGACAAAACTTCTATAAAATTTCTTGGACATGTAATTTCAGCAGAAGGCATTACGCCTGACCCGGAAAAACTTCAAGCTTTACGTGACATTACTGTTCCTACGACGAAGAGACAACTACGCAGCTTTTTGGGTTTAATTAACTTTTTTCGTAAATTTATTCATTACTCTGCATTAGACACCGCTAGATTATGTTAATTGACAGGTAAAAACACTATTTGGTCCTGGGATAGGCAAGCACATTCTGAATTTGTGAACCTGAAAGAAGCTTTGTTGAATGCACCACTTTTATCACACCCAGATCTTACTACAAATTTTTCCATTGCCACCGACAGTTCTAACAACGCTTTAGGCGTACACATTTTTCAGGAAATTAAAGAATATGGCACTACAGTAATTAAAAACATCGCCTTTGCGAGTCGCATTCTGCCACCTGCTGAACGTAATTATTCTGTCACAGAACTTGAAACACTATGTGTTGTATGGGCATTTACGAGATTTCGGCATTTTCTTTATGGAAGACCTACGACCGTTTACACAGATCATAGAGCTATACAGTTTTTACTTTCCGCTAAATTTACACACGACAGATTAAGTAGATGGAAACTTTATTTACAGGAATTTAATTTTACAATTGCTCACATTCCCGGTACACAAAATATTGTAGCAGACGCACTATCCCGTTCTCTCAGCAACAATCAGCAAGACATCGCAACCAACTTCTGCAAAGCAAATTTCAGCGTCATGTACATTCAACAAGTTGCATTTGAAAATTTTATTTCGTCGTCATTACAAGACATAGCGCAAGAGCAGAGTAAAGATAACGTGTGGAAAGAAATTAAACACCTTTGACAAGATAGGAATAATGTTACCATTAGAAACCATTACACTGTACGCAATAACATTCTGTTTCGCTGCTCACACCCTGACAGCAACAATTGGTTATTATGCATTCCTGACGAACTTGTTAACAAATTAATCTGGTATACTCATTTAAGTTACGCACATTACGGAGCCAGAAAATGTTTTCTTATACTGAGACAGAACTGTTATTTTACCAACATGGAGAAACGTATTCGACGAGTTTTAGCGTCATGTAAAATCTGCCAGAAAGCTAAGTCAGATACGGCTTCACATATTCCTCCATTACATCCCATTGTACCTGTTAAATTGAGACACATGGCCGCTGTAGACATTTTTGGTCCGATTCCCAGAACTAATAGAGGTTTTTGCTACATCTTTGTCGCTGTTGAACTCACTTCAAAATTTGTTACATTCACTCCGTTACGCAAAGCTACTGCTAAAACTGTTTCGAAAGCATTTGTAAAACATTTTCTATTTCATGTACGGCATGTGTTGAAAGTAATTTCCGACAGTGGACCACAGTTTCGATCTGCTATATGGACACGTATGTTACGAGCTAGAAACATTTCTCCGGTCTTTATATCCAGGTACCATGCTTCTTCGAACCCTTGTGAACGATTAATCAAAGAAATTGCTAAACTGTGTAGAATATACTGCCATAAAAAACACATTGATTGGGACACACACATACTCTCATTCCAGGATGTAATTAATTCCATACCAAATGAATCTACTATACTATCTCCGTCTGTTATACTGAAAAATGTTGAACCACCTAACAAAATTAAAGAATTAGTAACCTTTCCTACATCTCGTCGACTACGACACCATGAAATAATTGACATTGCGCTGAACTACATCAAACGTGCCGCAGAGCGCCGGAGAAGACAGCAAAAACAGGTTTGTACACGCCGTGACTTTCACATTGGACAGAAGATATTAGTACGCACACATTATTTATCTAATAGAGGAAAAAGTAGATGTAGTAAATTTGAGCTTTTATACGCAGGTCCATATCGGATTCGCAGCATTCCTCACCCCAATGTAGTACACGTCGAAACTCTGAGAACCAGAAAAACCAAAGGGAATCACCATGTCTCCAACATCAAACCCTTTATTGAATGAACATACTTTATGATTTATCACACTGTAATGCCATTTCCTGATATTTTTTATATAACCACTTATGCAATTATATTCACATGAACACTTACTGAAGATTGTCATATTTTTTCTTGCCAAGTGCCCGGCAAAGTAAGGTTAGCGGTCGCTTTTCTTGTCGTTACCCATCAGACCGTGCATGTTTTTCCAGATGAACTTACACATTTTATGACCAATTATGCAATTATATCTATGTGATTACTTACTGATGATTATCGTATTTTTTCTTGGCAAGTGCCCGGCAAGGTAAGGTTAGCAGATCGCTTTTCTTGTCGTTACACATCAGACCGTGCATATTTTCCATTCTTCATGTATGTATGATTGTTTTCCTGTTTTGTTTGTATGCACTATGAAATATTTAAGATATAACAAACACCAGTTGACTTTGACATTATGCCTTATCATATCTCAACATCGTGACTATTTTACATTTTTTTTTTTCCCTGCTACATTGTGATACTCTGTGCGCATTTTTGCATCTGAACACTGTCTATGTTTTTGACATATTACGTTTTTCTGTCATGCTATGCTGTATGCTCAATTATATCACTATAAACTAGTTTTTATTTAATGGGTATATGATTTAAATGCAAGACATTAACCATTGTTTATCATTTTCAGAAAGAAATAACGTGTAAAAGAAATAAATTGTGGGAATTTCACCTTCGCAATGAACGAAAGAAGATGCAATACCTCGTCACGAAGAGTAAATGGATCAGAATTAACAAGCATTAACAAGAATATACTATACACATCGTATGATAGCAGTCTTAACTAATTTTTTCTTTCAGAATACGAGGCGATTGATGCAGACTGTCAGACAGAACTACACATCTTAGTTTTAGTAATGAAATATACTAGAAAAAAGGAACTCTATACTATGAATAGTTGTATAATGAATAATGAAGTGACTTTTTTGCAGATGATAATGAATGATGATGAATAGTGATGCAGAATATGCTAATATGGATAATGAAGTTTTTCTTTACTGGTGATGATAATAATGGAATTATGGTGATATGGATAATGAAGTTTTTCTTTGCAGGTGATGATAGTAACGATAATGAAGTTTTTCTTTGCAGATGAGGATAATGTTGAAGTTTATGTATTTATGCTATGTAGTTATTTAAGTATTTGTTGCAGTTCGTTTTGACAGTATGTCTTATGTCGCATGGTATGATGACTGAAGGTTTTGGAAAGGACAGATAGAGAAAATATATACATAATACACGTTTCATTACCTGTTAATTCGAAGTTCACTACTTTTCAGCATAATATGCGTTTCTTCCTTCAGCTTAATAATCCATTTTGTATTTTTTGCAGGAGAAATTATTCATGAAATTAATGTGCTATAAGCAGTTGGTCATTAAACCTGTGTCATTCATGAATGTGATCACATATACTCTATTTGTTTCATAACCTTGCTACAGCTGACTCATGATGAATGACGTTGCCCATCTTCATTTGCAGCAATATGTCAAAAGCAAATATTGTTATGCCCCAGCAATTAATGATCGATCCCAACGCAATGCATTGCTAGCACAGAAAAAAGTATTACCAGTCCCAAATAATGCTACCAGTTTAAAAGTGTTATGAGTAATACTGAATGATGTTTTCTAATCACAGACTTTGAGTAATAGTTACAGTATGTTACATTTTAATTATGTCTTATGTCACTTGAATGATGAGTTCTGAGTAATAGTGAATGATATTTTGTAATAATGCATGGATGCTCTACACTCATTAACTCCTGTTTTGACTGATGACTTCTGATGTTTTGTAACTGGCCAATGAGTGTCAATAATTATGTCATATGTCACTTGAATGATGGAAAATGTTCTGTAATATTCAATACTTGCTGACCAACGAATGCCACTGTTTCTTATACTTTAAATTTGTATTATGTCACTTTCATGCTATATATATGATTACCAGTAGCTTGATGCTACACTCATTAGCTCCAGCTTTGACTGATGACTTCTGATGTTTTGTAACTGGCCACTGAGTGTCAATAATTATTTTTAAAATATGTCATATGTCACTTGAATGATGAAAAATGTTTTGTAATATTCAATACTTGCTGGCCAACGAATGCCACTGTTTCTTATATTTTTATATTATGTCACTTTCATGCCATATATATGAATACCAGTAGCTTGATGCTACACTCATTAGGTCCTGTTTTGACTGATAACCTCTGATGATTTGTAACTGGTCAATGAGTGCCAATGTTCTCTGTAAATAGATAACTTATGAACATTATTCTGTAATACTTCATACTTGGTACAGAAATGTTCAGTAACTGGGCGATGAGTGCCTCCAATTAATCAAGTCGGTTGATAGACTAGTAATTATCAATGATGACTGGCATAAGACTTAATGTCCTTCACCTTCTGATCTGATTACCAGAAACTACTGTAATATCCGTTTGTCCTGTCTATCCTCATGCTCATGGAGCACTATATTTGGTTTTTGCACTAATTCTACGTTGGTGTATCTTACAAGAACGTGGTGTTGACACGACATGCTGTCCACCACCTTGAGCGATGGAGATGTTATTATGGTCCCACTGTTTGATGTACCTAATGTACTACCAAAATGATAACATGGAATATTAATACGACATTTCAGTGTCTTGGCTACACTGATTAATACTTCAGGGAAAAGAACTTCAGATTGTCTCACTTGGTGTTGTGCTTCTGTAGAAAGATATGGACTTTCAGTGCAGCTGCGTGCAACCTAATGTGCTACAACCATGATGCAATCCTTCCCTTCCCTATCCTAGTTCTTGTGAAATAGTAAAAAAAAAAAACTACAGTGCGTGTGCACGTTATGTCATTTTGTTAATATGATTTGCATTCATTACGTATACATTTTGTGATTTGCTGATATATTCTGAACTACAGTGCGTGTGCACTTTTTGTCATTTGTTAATATGTTTTGTACTCATTACGTATACATTTTGTGATTTGCTGATATGTTCTGAACTACAGTGCGTGTGCACTTTATGTCATTTTTTAATATGATTTATACTCATTGCGTGTACATATTGTCATTACTTGATATGTTCTCTACTCAGTGCATGTGCACTATGTTTTATTTCGTGTTTTGCACTTATATGTATATATTCTGTGATTGTAAACTTAGTTAATTAGGAAAAATTTGTTGCTCATGGCAAGTCCAATTGACTCACCATCGCTGCCAAATTTTTGCCCCCCCTCCCCCTCCCCAGTGGAGGGTTATGTAAGAGGTATGCGATGTATGCGCTGCCTGCAATAGGCAAGGCAGAGGAGAGTCTCGACCAGAGAGCAGTATGTAGTTAGTTGTTGCCTGTCGCTAGTCGGCAGTAGTCTGGAGTAGTCTGCGTGAGTCGGCAGTAGTCTGCGCGTGTCTGCGCGTGTCGGCAGTCTGCTCTGGTCGGGACTCTGGAGGATGAGTATCATTGTAGAAGGTAAAGAAGCAGCCTTGCGCATATCTAGTAATGTATGTAACTGTCATCAATTTCTGTTAAAAAAATGCCCCAATAATAATTTTTATAATATAAATTATTTTTTTTTTTAAGTATTCATTTCAGTTTAAAGAATATATACAATGCATAATTATTCCTTTCACGAATCACAAAGCATAGGCCAGCATTGCACGAAGCTGTGCCGAAAATTTTTTTAGGTAAGAGCAGATATATTCGCAGTTTTTATTGAGGTAAGAATTTTTCCTTTTTTTATTCAGAGTACAGGGCCGTGGCGCAGCGCTGCTGTCGTCATAAAATTTACCAGGTTACTGAACTTTTTTATTATTCTGGTGTTTAGGAATTTTTCTGTTTCGAACTTAACATTAAATGAGAAAAGAATTTTGTGGGAACATTAAATGTGAATGCATTTCTGCACGGAGATTATAAATGGGAGCAAATTTTGTTCAGAGGTTACAATATTTAAAAAATTCATTTAATTAATAATTTTGTGTGAAGATTACACTTGGTTCATATTTTTTTTTAATAATTTTGTGGGGAGGTTACAAGTAAGCAACATTTTTTTCACATCAGTCTCATTATTTTCGCACCTCGTATCTCCAATCGAGCACGTGTGGTATAGTATGGGACGAGAAGTGACTCGTGTGGCTCGTCAGCCAACAACTCTTACAGGACTACGTGAACAGGTCGAGCAGGCGTGGCATAACGTATCCCAGGACAGTATTTGCCATCTGTTCGATCGACAGGATGCCAGTGTCAGCGCGTGCATTGTCGCCCATGGAGGCTACAGCACGTATTACTATGGGAGCTTCAGCATGGATCGATACCTTGTACCTCAGAACCGCTTGTGCTATTGATCTGTGAATGTAATCATTTTACGTACTCCGCAAGCACTGTTGCAACAGTAAATCTTGATTGAATTGGAAGCATGTAAAAGGGTGTGCTATTTTTTTAGGCCGTGTACTTTTCCGTACTGTTCTATTTTTCCCATCCTGTACATCGATGTAATGTGACAAGTACTGTTCTGGTACAATGCGCTTCCACGAAGTTCTCGATAAATCGAGCTTCAAAATTTCATGAGCCTGTTGAATATCATACAAGAGCGCCAATGGTTGAAGCAGCGACATTAACGCAACTAGAAATGAAGGTGAACTAGAAACTTGCCAGTACTGCGTTTGAGTCCCATCATTATTATTTTTAGTCTTACATCAAACGTTTGTATCGCTACAACGAACCGTGTTACTTAGAAAGGACTCATATTAAATCATAACTCTACTAACCCTCCCGAGACAGATTCGGGTCGCACTCAAACACTGGTCCATTAGTGATGGGACAACCGACTGGTTTCAACAATCAATTGGGCAGTCATTTGTTTAATCGTGTAGTCGGTTTCTTCAGTCGAATGAAACAGGCGAATGGAACGAGCCTCTGCAGCCCTGTCAGCTATACGAATGTTTTCACCCACTCTCTGGGTTTGACTGGTTTCACTCGATGTGAGACAACCGACTCACACAAACCTCTGACGCTTACGGCAATTACATGGATATTTTTACTCAGTCTCTGGGGGTTAGTGATTTCATTTATACACTTTTTTAGCCATTTCGGTTACACAGAAACCGTGACAAGGGTAGCGAACTTCTGCAGAGACAAATAATGAATCTTGTTTCAAGGAGATGCGAATATAAGGCACATTTCTAAAGATAATGTATTTTCAAAATTATCTATTTATTTACTTAAATACGAATTTGTCGTACTTGTGGCACTAAATATGGATTTTTTGATGGTTTTAAAAGGTTAATAACTAGTACTGCGTTATACATTTACGTTTAAATAATTGAACTATTATTCTTATATTTAAATTTATTCAATATTTATTCATGTAAATTGAGTTGATGAAAATATAATTTATGTTGATACGATAAGTAAGAATTATTTATGTCGTATCATTGTAGTAAGCACGCTGGCCATGTCAGGAAAGTTTTATTGTGTGAAGCGTGGAGAATTCATTCGTATACGAATAACATCGTTGGCGCGAGTGTGCTCAGTCGTGAAGGTGAAGGCACAGAAGTAGTTGCGAAGCTTCTGAGGTGGAACAAACGTATGTGTTGATGCACAAATGCCATAGTGTTTTGCGTCTAAAACGTTGCAAAATGTGGCAAGGCAAATTATAAGTAGGCAAGCAAGAATGTGGGCACAGTTTATGGTTGCGAGAAGATTTTGAAAGTAATGGATGAAACTGTGTGGCCCACATTTATTCATGCTGCTCGCTAATCAAGAAGAGCCTGCTGCCAGTAACAGATCTCATAATAAGAACCGCTTGAATTCTGATTGGTGGCCAAAGACTTCCGGCTTGAGAAGTCACCCTCATTCTGCCAACGGCCATGTCAAAGAGGGCGGAGGAGCGGGCATATGTTCAGGGCAGTCTCTTGCCCTTGGGGTGGGAAACTGCCCCGACAGGCGAAAGAATCAGCAATGATCAACGGCAGGAGGATGCAAAAGTCAATGAAACCAATGCATAAAAGACACATAACTTGTCTCCACAGGACATGTGTCCTGTGATAGGAAGAAACTGTCATGATGATGTCTCCATTGGTAAAAGATTCCCACTCATATCTCTGGGAGGGGACTCACAAGGAGGAGGATACCATGACAAAAAGATTGAATAACCAACGAAAGGAGAACGTTCTACGAGTAGGGACGTGGTATGTCAGAAGTTTGAACGTGGTAAGGAAGCTACAAAATCTGGAAAGGGAAATACAAAGGCTCAATAAAGATATAGTAGGGGTCAGTGAAGTAAAGTGGAAAGCAGACAAGGTTTCCTGGTCAGATTACTATAGGGTAATATCAACAGCAGCAGAAAATGATGTAACGGCAGATTGAGTCGATATGAATAGGAAGATAGGGCAAAGAGTGTGTTACCATGAACAGTTCAGTGATGGGTTGTTCTTATCAGAGTCGACAGCAAACCTACAAAGACAACGTTAGTTCAGATATACATGCCGACATCGCAGGCTGAAGATGAAGAGATAGAGAAACTATAGGAGGATACTGAAAGGGTAGTACAGTACGTAAAGGGAGATGAAAAATTTAATAGTCATGGGGGACTGGAATGCAGTTGTAGGGGTAGGCGTAGGAGAAAAGGTTACAGGACAAGCATAAGGCTTGGGACAAGGAATGAGAGAGGAGAAATACTAATGGAATTCTGTAAAAAATTTGAGCTAGTAATAGCGAATACTATGTTCAAGAATCACAAGAGGTAAAGGTATTCTTGGAAAAGGCCTGGTGACATGGGAAGATTTCAGTTAGATTACATCATCATCAGAGATTTCGAAATCAGACACTGGATTGCAATAAATTCCGAGGATCAGATATAGACTCAGATCACGGCTTAGTAATGATGGAGACTAGGTTGTAGTTTAAGAGATTAGCCAAGAAGAATCAATACGCCAACAAGTGGGATACGGAAGCATAAGGGATCACAAGATACGCTTGAATTCTCTAAGGCTGTAGATGCATCAAGAAGGAATAGCTCAGTAGGCAGTGCAGTTGAAGAGGAATTGACATATCTAAAAAGGATCATCACAGAAGTTCGAAAGAGAAACAAAAGCACAAAGAAGGTAACTGGGAAGAAACAATGGGTAACAGAAGAAATACTTCAGTTGATTGATGAAAGAAGAAAGTACAAAAATGTTCAGGGGAATTCAGGAATGCAGAAGTACAAGTCACTGAGAAAAGAAGTAAATAGGAAATACAGTGAAGCTAAGCCGAAATTCCTGCATGAGAACTGTGAAGAAATCGAAAACGAAATGATAGTTGGAAGGACTGACTCAGCATACAGGAAGGACAAAATAACCTTCGCTGAAATTAAATGCAAGGGTGATAACATTAATTGAGCAACGGGAATTCCATTGTTAAATATAGAGGAGAGAGCGGATAGGTGGAAAGACTACACTGATGGCCTCTATGAGGGGGAAGATTTGTCTGATGTGATAGAAGAATAAACAGGAATCGCTTTAGAAAAGACAAGGTGTGGTTTTACCGCCAGACACCACACTTGCTAGGTGGTAGCCTTTAAATCGACCGCGGTCCGTTAGTATACGTCGGACCCGCGTGTCGCCACTCTCAGTGATTGCAGACCGAGCGCCGCCACACGGCAGGTCTAGTCTAGAGAGACTCCCTAGCACTCGCCCCAGTTGTGCAGCCGACTTTGCTAGCGATGGTTCACTGTCTACATACGCTCTCATTTGCAGAGACGACAGTTTAGCACAGTCTTCAGCTACGTCATTTGCTACGACCTAGCAAGGCGCCAGATAATATTATGAATCATGTACCGTCAAGAGCGACGTTCGTCATTAATGGATTAAAGTTAAGTATCAAACTAATTACGTCCACTTTCTGAATTCTCATTCCTTGTCATGTTCCAGACCTCACGTCAGTATAGTTCTTCCCTCCTTACGCCAGCCTGCGTGAGATAAAACGGGTGCATTTCAGCCTCCACTCGTAACACGGTGTTGGCTCTTCAGCTAACACAAAACAAGGTATCCATTACTGCAATCAGAATTTAAGAGAGCTTTGGAGGACTTGAGATCAAGTAAGGCAGAAAACATATGTATAATATTCCATCAGAATTTCTAAAATCATGGCAGGGGAGTGACAACAAAACAATTATTGACCTTGGTCTGTAGAATGCATGTGTGTGGCGACATATCATCTGACTTTAGGAAAAAATATCATCCACTGAATTCCGAAGACTGCAAGAGCTGCCAATTGCGAGAATTAACGTACAATCAGCTTAACAGCTCATGCGTCCAAGTTGCTGACAAGAATAACACACAGAAGAATGGAAAAGAAAATTGAGGAAGTGTTAGATGACGATCAGTTTGGATATAGGAAACGTAAAGGCACCAGAGAGGCAATTTGACGTTGTGGTTGATAATGGAAGCAAGACTAATGAAAAATCAAGACACATTCATAGGATTTGTCAACCTGGAAAAAACGTTCGCCAGTGTAAAATGGTGCAAGATGTTCGAAATTCTGAGAAAAATACGAGTGAGCTATAGGGAGAGGCCGTTAATATACAATATGTACAAGAGCCAAGAGGGAATAATTACAGTGAACACACAAGAACGATGCGCTCTGATTAAAAAGGATGTAAGACAGGGATGTATTCTTTTGTCGCCACTGTTCAATCCGTATATCGAAAAAGCAATGATGGAAATAAAAGGAAGGTTCGGGTGCGGAATTAAAAGTCAGGGTGAAAGGATATCAATTATGCGATTTGCTGATGACATTGTTATCCTGAGTGAAGGTGAAGAAGAGTTACATGATCTGCTGAATGGAATGAAAAGTATAATGAGTGCAGAACGTTCATGGAGAGTAAATCAAAAAAGGCGAAAGTAGTGAGAAGTATCAGAAATGAGAACAGCGAGAAATTTAAAATAGGGATTAATGGTCACGATGTAGATGATGGTAAGGAATTCTACTACCCAGGCAGCAAAATAAGCAATAACGGACGGAGCAAGGAGGACATCGAAAGCAGATCACCACAGGAAAAACTGGCATTCCTGGCTTAAGAAGTCTACTAGTATGAAACATAAGCCTTAATCTGAGGAAGAAATTTCTGATAACTGAACTGTAGTGCAGCATTCTCCTACAACAGGAGAGAATCGAAGCGTTTGAGCTGTGGTGCTAGAGAAGAATGTTGAAAATTATGTGGACTGATCGGGTAAGGAATGAAGAGGTTCTGCGGAGGAATATGTGGAAAACATTGACAAGTAGAAGGGACAAGATGATAGGAGATCTATTCAGACATCAGGGAATAGCTTTCATGGTACTAGAGAGACCTGTTGAAGACAAAAACTGTAGAGGAAGACAGAGATTGATGACTCAAAAAAGGAAAAAAAAAGAAAAAGAAATAATCAGGACTACTTCGCACCACAATCAACGCATCCCAAAGTAAAATAGAACTAGAATTTTCTAGCTGTGTAATTGCATGCGAGCGTCTTGTAACGTTTTGGAACATTACAGTTGCTTAGCCAAAGAACGAACTTGCCGAAAGAAACTTCGTTGACGAGAGTCGTTAATCAACCAGTAGGGTTCTATCCTTTCACCATAAATTCCAAGAAAGTCATAAATAAACAAATAATCTAAAGGAGACAAATGTAATTAATTTTACGGTTTACATTCAGTCGTCGATTTCAGTTATAAAAGACAGTTGTAACTATAGATGCTCATATAGACTGATAAGCCAGAACTAGACTTCTTAAGTCATGATATTGGCAAACTGTGGGTATTTCTTATGAAGACCTGATGATGTTATTTCGAACGACACCGGTCGTGACATCATGAAAATGTGTCAATACGGCTATGGTGGTTTCTTATTGACATTACTACGTCTGTTCTCCCGGTTGCTATTCGCCTCGAGACCGTGCACGGCATTGAGGATGGTCCTATCGAAAACACCAGTTCGATATCCACATGGCAGTCTTGGAGCACCAACTAAGGCAACTAATTTGTAGCGTTTTGCGTGCCTTCTTCGATGCGTTATATTTTAAAGGCCAACAGTGTATATTACTACTGCATTAAAGGAAAATCTATTGCTCTCGCATAGGCATGTATCAGATTCAGTATCGTAGTTTTCTTTCATTGTTCTTTTTAAATATTTGCATTATTAGGGCCGAGAGGGGGACCCGAAAAGTATAATGAAGGCTTTCACGACCGCCGGCCAGTGTGGCCGAGCGGTTCTAGGCGCTTCAGTCTGGAACCGCGCTGCTGCTACGGTCGCAGGTTCGAATCCTGCCTCGGGCATGGATGTGTGTGATGTCCTTAGGTTAGTTAGACTTAAGTAGCTCTAAGTTCTAGGGGACTGATGACCTCAGATGTTGAGTCCCATAGTGCTCAGAGCCATTTGAACCATTCTGAAGCTTTCTCGACCGGATGTTTCAGCTGCCGAAAATCCTTCGGGTTGTATGGCCGTGGTCCACGGAACTCTTCTATCCCTGACGTTTCGTCCAAAGCTACGGAGGTGCTCCTGGTTGTGCTGTGTCTTGCAGTCGGAAAGACTCAGCACAGCCAGGAGCACCTCCATAGCTGTGGACGAAACGTCAGGGATAAAAGAGTTCCATGGACCACGGCCATACAACCCGGAAGGATTCTCGGCAGCTGACCCGAAATGTGACAGAGGAAACTCCTTCACGAAGAGCAGGAGGGAGCACAGATCATTTGAACATGGGTTGAAAGAGGTGGTAATGACTGGAATCGAGCAACGGACAGTTATGTAAGACAACCCTGAGTGAATTGGACTTTTATTCGCTTTAGGTACAGTGATGTAGTCGGCACTGGAGTGGAGGCCAACGGCACCAAGATGACATAGTGAGCTGTAGAAGTTCAGCGAGCCACTCTCTGCAGGCCCACCTGAGCAGTGACGCGCATAGGCAGTCTCACCCACTCTTGTCACCAGGATGGCAGTGGCTGACAGACCGAATGCCACGGCCGATGAGTGGCAGACCTGTCCAGGCTGGTTGTGCGCCTCGCGTTGCAGAATACAGAACAGGGAAGGATGGTACTCTGACCGTAGATTCCAGCATGGTCGACGTCGAAGGCGTGTGCCCACTCTGGGTGGTGGTCAGCGACACAGTGGTTGACAAGGGACAATGTGCAGTGACGGGGTAGCCAGGCAGCTGACACTGGACTCGAACCCACCTTTCAGCAGGGAGGTGGTCGCCCGAAGAGGTGGTAATGACTGGAATCGAGCAACGGACAGTTATGTAAGACAACCCTGAGTGAATTGGACTTTTATTCGCTTTAGATACAGTGATGTAGTCGGCACTGGAGTGGAGACCGACGGCACCAAGATGACATAGTGAGCTGTAGAAGTTCAGCGAGCCACTGTCTGCAGGCCCACCTGAGCAGTGACGCGCATAGGCTGTCTCACCCACTCTTGTCTCCAGGATGGCAGTGGATGACAGTCCGCATGCAATGGCCGATGAGTGGCAGACCTGTCCAGGCTGGTTGTGCGCCTCGTGTTGCAGAATACAGCACAGGGAAGGATGGTACTCAGACCGTAGATCCCAACATGGTCGACGTCGAAGGCGTGTGCCCACTCTGGGTGGTGGTCAGCGACACAGTGGTTGACAAGGGACAATGTGCAGTGACGGGGTAGCCAGGCAGCTGACACTGGACTCGAACCCACCTTTCAGCAGGGAGGAGGTCGCCCTAAGAGGTGGTAATGACTGGAATCGAGCAACGGACAGTTATGTAAGACAACCTTGAGTGAATTGGACTTTTATTTGCTTTAGATACAGTGATGTAGTCGGCACTGGAGTGGAGGCCGACGGCACCAAGATGACATAGTGAGCTGTAGAAGTTCAGCAAGCCACTGTCTGCAGGCCCACCTGAGCAGTGACGCGCATAGGCAGTCTCACCCACTCTTGTCACCAGGATGGCAGTGGCTGACAGACCGAATGCCACGGCCGATGAGTGGCCGACCTGTCCAGGCTGGTTGTGCGCCTCGCGTTGCAGAATACAGAACAGGGAAGGATGGTACTCAGACCGTAGATCCCAACATGGTCGACGTCGAAGGCGTTTGCCCACTCTGGGTGGTGGTCAGCGACACAGTGGTTGACAAGGGACAATGTGCAGTGACGGGGTAGCCAGGCAGCTGACACTGGACTCGAACCCACCTTCCAGCAGGGAGGAGGTCGCCCTAAGAGGTGGTAATGACTGGAATCGAGCAACGGACAGTTACGTAAGACAACCTTGAGTGAATTGGACTTTTATTCGCTTTAGATACAGTGATGTAGTCGGCACTGGAGTGGAGGCCGACGGCACCAAGATGACATAGTGAGCTGTAGAAGTTCAGCGAGCCACTGTCTGCAGGCCCACCTGAGCAGTGACGCGCATAGGCAGTCTCACCCACTCTTGTCACCAGGATGGCAGTGGCTGACAGACCGAATGCCACGGCCGATGAGTGGCAGACCTGTCCAGGCTGGTTGTGCGCCTCGCGTTGCAGAATACAGCACAGGGAAGAATGGTACTCAGACCGTAGATCCCAACATGGTCGACGTCGAAGGCGTTTGCCCACTCTGGGTGGTGGTCAGCGACACAGTGGTTGACAAGGGACAATGTGCAGTGACGGGGTAGCCAGGCAGCTGACACTGGACTCGAACCCACCTTTCAGCAGGGAGGAGGTCGCCCTAAGAGGTGGTAATGACTGGAATCGAGCAACGGACAGTTATGTAAGACAACCTTGAGTGAATTGGACTTTTATTCGCTTTAGATACAGTGATGTAGTCGGCACTGGAGTGGAGGCCGACGGCACCAAGATGACATAGTGAGCTGTAGAAGTTCAGCAAGCCACTGTCTGCAGGCCCACCTGAGCAGTGACGCGCATAGGCAGTCTCACCCACTCTTGTCACCAGGATGGCAGTGGCTGACAGACCGAATGCCACGGCCGATGAGTGGCCGACCTGTCCAGGCTGGTTGTGCGCCTCGCGTTGCAGAATACAGAACAGGGAAGGATGGTACTCAGACCGTAGATCCCAACATGGTCGACGTCGAAGGCGTGTGCCCACTCTGGGTGGTGGTCAGCGACACAGTGGTTGACAAGGGACAATGTGCAGTGACGGGGTAGCCAGGCAGCTGACACTGGACTCGAACCCACCTTTCAGCAGGGAGGAGGTCGCCCTAAGAGGTGGTAATGACTGGAATCGAGCAACGGACAGTTATGTAAGACAACCCTGAGTGAATTGGACTTTTATTCGCTTTAGATACAGTGATGTAGTCGGCACTGGAGTGGAGGCCGACGGCACCAAGATGACATAGTGAGCTGTAGAAGTTCAGCGAGCCACTGTCTGCAGGCCCACCTGAGCAGTGACGCGCATAGGCAGTCTCACCCACTCTTGTCACCAGGATGTCAGTGGCTGACAGACCGAATGCCACGGCCGATGAGTGGCAGACCTGTCCAGGCTGGTTGTGCGCCTCGCGTTGCAGAATACAGCACAGGGAAGAATGGTACTCAGACCGTAGATCCCAACATGGTCGACGTCGAAGGCGTTTGCCCACTCTGGGTGGTGGTCAGCGACACAGTGGTTGACAAGGGACAATGTGCAGTGACGGGGTAGCCAGGCAGCTGACACTGGACTCGAACCCACCTTTCAGCAGGGAGGTGGTCGCCCTAAGGACGTAGTCGCCCAGTAGGTGGCTCAGTTGTGTGAAGACGCCAGGTAGTCCGCTTACAATCTTCTGCTCTCACGGATGCCTACTGCTTCTGGCACCTAAGTCCAGAGTAGCTCATTGGCTGCATCATCATGTACTGCCAACAATCTTCATCCCAAAGTTGGGTTGACACTCGTGGCGTAGCTTGGCGTGACGTTGAAAATGGTTAATTTGTTTTTGTTGATGGTAATGTATACTTACATTTACTGGTATTTTGTCTGTTTGGTAATGTGAAGTGGAACTCGTGATTGGGGAAACAGTTAATCTCGTATTTAAGTTCGTGAGTAATTTTGTAATTCTCGAAAAGTGATTAGCAATGCAAACGTTAATCACAAATGCAACATTAAACTATGTACCGCAAAGCTCATGGCGAGAGTACAGTGTTTTCTGTCAAATTTAAGAAAACTGTCTTGTTAGCAATAGTACAAGCAATCTGCTTGCCAGGAAAATGTGAAATATAATTAACTACCAAAAATACCCTGTCTGAAAAGTATGTCTCTGTTGAAATGTTAATTGTATCACGTGAATTATAAATGGCCTACCTGTTTGCGCAATGAATAAATGCTGTGTTGCTGCTATCCCCAAACTACAGCGGCTCTGACTCCTATACTAGTTAAAAAATAAAAATTCAAACTACTAGCAACACGATGCGCAACGCGTGCTTTAAACAACAGAGATATCCACAAACCTCCTGTGCTAATAAATCTCATTACTGCAACGAACGTTCTCAATTAATGTTCTGTTACTGAGAAACTCGGGAAAGCAAAATTATATATGTGAAACTTGAAATAAAGAGACGAGTGCTGATTGATGAAAAAACAATAAAATAACTGTATTAACGAAACTTTACATCACTAAGACCAAATATTTCAGCGTCTGAAATATTAAAAATTCACTTTACGTGGAAACACCTGAAAAAACTCGCTTTACATTCTTACAAATATGTATGCTGTGCATTATTGAAGAAAAATTACTAAATCACAAATTCTTACGATATTATAAAAATCTCCAATTCGAGTTCCCTGGACAACTAATTACTACATTTGGATGTCTCGGAAAACGCGCTATTGCAGTACGTTTTTGAAGGCGTCTGAATGAATTTACGAAATATCTCTCCATACATAAAAAATAGTATAAGAAAATTATTGCCAGCACTCAGCACAGCCTAAATACATCTTACTCCACCTACCAGATACAACTCGACTCCTCCTCTCTCTCTCCCAGACAGGGCTCCACCCACAAGCAAAAGTCCTACTCTCGCAGCTTAACATATTTGGCAGAGATGTTGCCCACTATTACTCAGATCCTATTAAAGCTTTACGTTTCAGCTTGATAGCCAAAATATTACCAAAATTACGACTTTCTGTCTAAAACAAAACAACTACAACGTATTCACGTGAATACTGTATCTGACATCATCTCAGCACACTGAGAGGATCTGATTGAAGGTGATTCAACTGCACATATCCACGGTTTCTATGCAACCAGCAGTGCCCTCAGATACCATGCACAAGATTTTCATATTCTCCTGCTCGTTACATGAAAACTATTAGTCCTACAGAGAAAGTGAAATAGAACGTTTTGTAGAAAATTTAATGTAGTTAAATTCTGTAATGGGATATCTTTTTGGCAGAGGCCGCAGTTTCCGGATTATTCAAGGAAAACGTACAAAAGTGACCTCCAAATGCGTTTCTTTTGAGTATCTCGAGAAACTACATTAAATTTCCTACAAAATGGTTATTGAATCGTGATTTATTTTCAAAGAATATTCTTAAGAGTTTGTTTTATTTACTAGCGATACATCAAGAACATTAACACATTGAATCACACTATGTAAGCATGGAAGTAGTTGCCAGGGAGTAACTGATGATATCATAACCAAATTCCTGTTAACAAATGGGAATTTTATTCACTTTAATAGTTCCTAACGCATTTTTTAAAAAGAAACAGATTTAAAATTATAATCAGAAAGCACCCTCTAAATATCAAAGTTACAATTAATTCAGAGGCAGAAAGAAACAAGTTTTGACTGTATGAGCTTTTGGGCACGTAGTTACGACCGCTCACAACAGCCTCTGAAAGACTACACTGGTGCAAATCTGCAACACACCAGATAACTTTAGACTAAGGGTTTTAACAATTTACACAAGCACACAAACTCTGCGCCCCCCCCCCGGTAGGAGGGATGGAAATAGTACAAAACACTAACAATTAAAATATTAACCTTGCCACCGAAGGTGCAACTTGATTTTTAGCTTCTAAGAAAAGTCTTACGGCGAGAGGGTGGCAACTTTATATACTAAAATTATCATTGAAATAAAACCCCATGAAATGCAATCTTATATAAAATTCTACAAGGTTGGCCAAACAATAGCTAAGATGCTCTATAGTACACAGATACCGCCTCTCAAGATCATAGGCAATAATAACAAAGTTTCCAAAGATCCAAACATATTTCAGGTATTAGGCCGTTATACTCCAAGCAATAACTTCGTTAACACACCAAATCCGATAAACATGACAGAGACAGCTACTAACGAACAGTAGATTGACAGGAAGATTGCCGAACAACCCGAACCGCAGGTTGCTCTAACCCGCCCCTATTCCACAAGGGAAAATCGACCACCCAATTTATAAACAATCACCTTACCGCGGGTGGGCAAACGAAGAAGAATGGTGGGACGACCCCAAAGCAAAACGGCTGGTGACCTCATCAAGAAAACAAGTAGGATTTAACAAGAATAAATCAAACAAGATATCACCAATCACTTAACTTCTAATAAACTGCGATTTCTCGAGAAGACCTGGCCCAGCACCCCCAAATCGCTCTACCGAACCGTCCGCTGCCAGCCGTTTCAACGGACGCAGGAAGGCGCGCCGATCTCCCGTCTCACGGCGTCGCAGCTCGTACCGGCCAGACTGATGTCGTTGGTTGACTACTGTTGCTCGCAAAGTCACTACCCCTCAGTATACGCCACGGCTCACTAGACTCACGTAGCGACTTCACATGCGCCGACGTTCAAGACGGACAAGTGACCTTGTGTCTCAGTGCGCGACCGACTAACCAATCGATCCAAACGCGAATGACCATTGCCTGAGCAAACTCGAGCAGACTGGCGGCCTAACGCGCAGATTCAGATGCAGGAACTCAGCCCCGACCGGGTGACCACTCGCTGAGTTCTCTTACTGGCGGAGTGGAAAGACTCTCATTTTGCCGGCTTTAAAGGTTTTATCCGGACGACAGACATACTAGCACTCCGAACGACAGACAGTCAGTAACTGCCTAACAAACGCGGACGTGAAACAGACTAGCAAGCTGGGGAGGAGAGACTTACCCAGACTGACCGACTGGCGAACTCATAGCGCCCCTTAAATGCACGTGAACAGTCAACCTTTCCCCTTTCCCACCAGAGGGAGACACCGAAACTGCGATTGCCACAGCGGAGCCACCACCAGAAACGGGGGACTGCTTCACACTACGCGCTGCGGCGCGCTCTTCAAAACAGTAATTTTTACCACGGCTCAGTTATGTTTACTTATTCTGTAGGACTAACAGTTTGCTCATAACGAGCGAGAGAATACGAAAATAGCGGGAGTGGCTTTTGAAAGCATTGCAGGTTACGTAAAACCTATCGGTTGGGGCAGCTGGATGAGCCTGTATATCCTAACCATGCGGGCTCGTTCTTTGCTCCATCCACCGCGTTCACCCGGAAACCAAAACAGCGCACTCGCTGGCTACCATGAAGCAGTAGTGACTTCACTTGGGAAGCCTTCCTCGCCTGGTCAGCTTTCCTGGACGCTTTGTCATAGCTGAAAGTTGTCTCAACTTTGCTTTTCAGCAGCAGTCGTGGGTGCATTTTGCAGTGTCAGCGTACTGAGTGAGTATTCTTGAAGTCCGAATATGTGTTCTTCCTTCGCAGTGCGTGGTCACCATATGACAGCACCTCACTGCCAGTGTTGCATTGACGCCAGGCAGTTTAAGTGATCCAGGCTCGATAATGGCGCACCAACACAGAACAGGCAACTTACTGTACCGGCAGTGAGTTTTGCAATGTTTTGTTCTGGGTACAATTTTACCTCATAAGCAGGAGCCAGCTTCAAATATGTCTATCGCCATCCTACCACTATTATTATTATTATTATTATTATTATTATTATTATTATTATTATTATTATGTTTCTTAATAATGCGAGGCGAATACTGAGGCGATTAGAAATTGTGTGCAATATCTTAAGGTGTCATCGTAGAAGGGATATTGAATTTCATTGTAATTTCCTTCCTCGCTAGTGATACGGAAACCGACTCGGTAAGTGATGGTGATAGTATCAGTATAGCAGATAGTTGCAGCAACACATCACATAGGGGTGACCGTTCACCTTCTAAAGAAGCTAATTTGCTAATTGCACGGGTGGGTAACCGGCGGGCCGCTGGCAGATCTGACTTGCGAGTGGTTTCTGTCCGGCTCACGGAAGAAATTCGTGGACTATGATCATTTTATGTTACTGACTCCGTTATATTGTATGTAATTATTCCGCAATCTGTTGTACAATAAATCGTTAGGTCTATCAATCTAGTGACAGTACAGGTTTGTGTTCTCATCCATTGTAAATAATTGAGCTAGTTTAACGCAGCTCGTTAGTAATTTTATTAATGGTATATAATAATCACCAAGTTGACTGCTGTAACTCTTCTACGTTTCCAGTGACAGTGCGTCTTCTGTAACAACTCGGCCCAGCGGCTAGGCCTTTAGTCCGTATCTTGTCGTTGAAGCCTGTGATGCATCGATCTTCAAATGCAAGAGTTACCTAACTTTCTGAATCTGGGCTTTGAAGTGGAACTCTGACTGTATGTGTTGTGTTTAAGACCATTCTGTCTTTCTTCATTGGTACTGATTTGAGCTCACGCTACTGGCAGTCGTAACGTTAGCTTCCTACTATTTTTTGGAATAACCCTTAGCATCTGTCTTGGTATCCGCACGCTAGACGGTTGCGGTGGCCTACGAAGTTGGTTTCCAGCTACGACACAAAACTTCTTTCCCTTCTTTTTACAACCAATTTCGTTTAGAATTTCAAGATGTGCAATCCTATACTCTACATATGGAACACGTCAATAATTTCTAAAGCATGGCACATCCACCATACTTAATATTACTTTAGAATTGTTAGTTCCGGGGTTTGGTGTGATGGATGCAGTAGTTTTTTTCACTGGGGGGACTGTAGTGGCGTGGGTGTTGGGAAAGTGGATCAGGCTCATCAGCGGTTATGTAGGATTTGCAGCAGGGATAGGAAGATAGTGGAACAGGAGGGGAAAGTTGCTGCCCTTCAGGCTGAGCTAGATCAGGCTAGGGAAGATCTGGACAGGTTAAGGAGGGAGAAGGGCAAAGAGAGGTGGGAAGTGGCAACAGGTAGCAGAAGGAACAGGCCTAGAACTAAGTCTGACAGTTTTGTGGTGAATGTCAAAAATAAGTTTGACCTGTTGCTTCAGTTAGAAACTGATGAGCCTCAAGCAGAGGTAGGTATAGACAGGACACAACAAACTTTCAATAGGAAATTGAAAAAGAATGTAGGAAAGTCATCGAAAAGGAAGAAAGTTTTGTTGTTAGGCAGTTCTCATGCCACAGGTGTAGGCCAACTTCTGCAGGAGGAATTAGGACCAGAATACCTGGTCACAAATTTTTTCAAACCAAGTGCTAGTCTGGATCAGGTGACAGAGGATTTAGGTTCACTCTGTAAAGGATTTACCAGGGAAGACACCGTGGTTATTGTGGGAGGGCCAGGGAACAGCATCGACAGAGATCCTGGGTACAGTATAGAGTGTGAACTGGTAAAGATTGCGTCGGCATCGAGACACACCAATGTTGAATTTGTATCTGTCCTGAGACGCCATGACCGGCCTCATTTGAACTCTTCTGTTGGGAGAGTTAATTTGGAGTTGGAACGGCTGCTTGGGTTGGGTGCGGGGGCTCATATTGGTGTGGTTCCTGTTGATTATCTCAGTAGGTGGGACTATACCAGGCACCTCCTACATCTCAACAGGAAAGGGAAGGGGAAACTGGCTGGGGTAATAGCAGGAAATTTAAGGGGGGGAGGCACTACCATGAATGGTAAAATACCAGTGGTTACAGGTGTTAGAGCAGCACCTTTTTTAGGATAGGTAAGACAGAAAGATGTCAAGTTCTACGAGAGGTCAGGATTGAAACAAATCTTCAGTTTAGGAAAGAAATTAAACAGCACAATTCTAGTACACTGGATCACCAATCACAGCTATCAATTATAAATTTTCACCAATCACCAGAAATTTTATCTCCACCAAGTTGTATCTCAGTCCTAGGTAATTGCATTGATGAATTAAAGTCACCCAACCCAGTTGACATAATCTGCCTCTCTGAACACCATGTGACCACTGGTATAGGAACTAGGCCTAAGCACAATGAGAAACTCAGACAGGAGAGTACTGCAAATGTTAGAATAAGGAAAGGTTCTCATAAAAGTATAATCAAAAATAATGTAAGTATATTTCATCAAAATATTGGGAGTTTAAAGAATAAAGTAGATGAGCTTCTGGTTTGTTTAGAAGATTTAGAAGCTGAGAATGAAATAGATATACTATGCCTGTCTGAGCGTCACATTGTTACTGATATGGATAAGGTAAATGTAAGTGGATATAAGCTCCCTGCACATGTAATGAGAGAAAATATGGAGAAAGGAGGAGTTGCCATATATGTCAAAAGTTATCATTGTGCAAAAAGTATAGAAACAAAAAAGTTTTGTGTAGAGAAACATATAGAAGCACGTATCTGTGAGCTTAAATTAAATAAAGGTACATTTATAATTGTAACTGTATATAGGTCCCCATCAGGAAATTTTCATCTGTTTCTGAAAAATTTGGACTCCTTGTTGTCCTATCTGTCAGACAGGGGGAAGCAAATTATTATTTGTGGGGACTTCAATGTAGATTCTCTGAAAGAGTGTAATAGGAAAAATGACCTTGAAGTATTACTCGGTTCTTTCAATTTGACACCCGTTATTGATTTTCCTACTCGGGTGGTAAAGGATAGCAGCTCACTGATAGATAACTTCTTTATAGACCAAGATAAGTTTAACCAGATAAATGCTCAGCCTGTTGAGAATGGTCTTTCTGATCATGGTGCACAGCTAGTTACAATATATGACATAACTCCATTCAGCAATACTAAACAGTCCTCCAAAGTAGTACGTTCAGTCAACAATTTAACAATTGCAAATTTCAGGGAAAGCCTACAGCAGTTAGACTGGTGGAGGTGTACCGTGAACCTGATGCCAATGTAAAATATAATTTATTTCATGACATTTTTGTAAGTGCATTTGAAAACTGCTTCCCCAAGAAAATAGTTTAATATACTCGTAAGAAACCTTGTAACAAACCATGGCTTACTAAGGGTATAAAAATATCTTGTAACCGGAAAAGGGAAATGTATCTGACAGCAAGAAAGAGTAGTGACCCAGAAACTATCAAAAATTATAAAAACTACTGTGTTATATTAAGAAAAGTTATTAAAAAATCCAGGAGTATGTGTATCATGTCTGAAATCAGCAACTCTGATAATAAAATTAAAACAATTTGGAATATTATTAAAAGAGAAACAGGTCAACCAAGAGCAGAGGAAGACAGTATTACCATCAAATTGAATGAAAACTTTACGAACAAAAAGTCGGAAGTTGAAAATACTTTTAATAATCATTTTCTAAATGTTGTGGGTATAGTAGGATCCAGGTGTTCATTAGAAGATGATAGGCTGTTAATGGAAGAGGCCATACCTATGCAATTTGATACAATTGAAATCTCACCCACTTCTCCCTCTGAAATTAGGAAAATAATAAACTTGCTTAAAAGCAAAAACTCACATGGAATTGATGGCATTTCCAGCAAAATACTAAAAGCTTGCTCTCAACAGATAAATAAGATTCTCAGCCACCTGTGTAATAGCTCTCTGGAACAGGGCATTTTCCCTGATAGACTGAAATATGCTATTGTTATACCTTTGCATAAAAAGGGGGATAGATCTGATGTCAACAATTACCGTCCAATCTCCCTTCTAACAGCTTTATCCAAAATTTTTGAGAAAGTAATGTATTCAAGAGTAGCTTCACATATCTGTAAAAATGAAGTACTAACAAAATGTCAGTTTGGTTTCCAGAAAGGTTTTTCAACAGAAAATGCCATATATGCTTTCACCAGTCAAATTTTGAATGATCTGAATAACCGAACACCACCCATTGGGATTTTTTGTGATCTCTCAAAGGCTTTTGATTGTGTAAATCATGAAATTCTGCTAGACAAGCTCAAGTATTGTGGCATGAGTGGGACAGTGCACAAATGGTTTAATTCGTACCTAACTGGAAGAGTGCAGAAAGTTGAAATAAGTAGTTCTCGTAACACGCAAAGATCAGCACATTCCTCAAACTGGGGAACTATCAAGAATGGGGTTCCACAAGGGTCAGTCTTGGGTCCTTTGTTGTTCTTATTATATATTAATGACTTGCCATTCTATATTCATGAAGAGGCAAAGTTAGTTCTCTTTGCTGATGATACAAGTATAGTGATCACACCTGAGAAACAAGAATTAACTGATGAAATTGTCAATACTGTCTTTCCGAAAATTACTAAGTGGTTCCTTGTAAACGGACTCTCACTGAATTTTGATAAGACACAGTACATACAGTTCCGTACAGTGAATGTTATGACGCCATTAATAAATATAGACCTTAATCAGAAGCATATAGCTAAGGTAGAATATTCCAAATTTTTAGGTATGTCCATTGATGAGAGATTAAATTGGAAGAAACACATTGATGATCTGCAGAAACGTTTGAGTTCAGCTACTTATGCAATAAGGGTCATTGCAAATTTTGGTGATAAACATCTTAGTAAATTAGCTTACTACGCCTATTTTCATTCATTGCTTTCATGTGGCATCATATTTTGGGGTAATTCACCACTGAGGATAAAGTATTTATTGCACAAAAGCGTGTAATCATAATAATAGCTGGAGTCCACCCAAGATCATCCTGCAGACATTTATTTAAGGATCTAGGGATATTCACAGTAGCTTCTCAGTATATATACTCTCTTATGAAATTTGTTATTAACAACCAAACCCAATTCAAAAGTAATAGCAGTGTGCATAACTACAATACTAGGAGAAAGGATGATCTTCACTATTCAAGATTAAATCTAACTTTGGCACAGAAAGGGGTGAATTATACTGGCACTAAAGTCTTTGGTCACTTACCAAATAGTATCAAAAGTCTGACAGATAACCAGCAAGTATTTAAGAAGAAATTAAAAGAATTTCTGAATGACAACTCCTTCTACTCCACAGAGGAATTTTTAGATACAAATTAAGGAAAAAAAGAAAAAAAGAAAACAAAAATATTAAAAAAATAAAAAAATAAAAATAAAAAATAAAGAAAAACAAAAAACACAAAAAAATAAAGTTGCTATATTAACTTAGGTATGTTGTTAAATTAACCTAATTATGTCATGTATTGGAAAATTCGACTCGTTCCACATCATTACGAAATATCGTATTCATGTTCCATGGAGATAGTATTAATCTAATCTAATCTACTCTAATCTAATCTGTGAATGGGCAATACTTCAGAAGTTACTGACGCGTAACTTCTTATTATAAATTTGTATAAAGGTGCTCTTGATCAAATTGGTTATTGTAAGGTGTTGTGATTTAGGCAATTAACAATGACACTGAAGATACTTTTAAAACGACCGCGATTTGTCTCCAACAGACGTCGTACTAGCATATGTAGTTCCAGTAAAAATATTGTTTTAATAATTTTTTACCTAAAATTAGTAACGAAAGAGGACCAGACAGCCAAATTCTTCTGCGTACTGTTCCGTGTGAATAGCTGATTAGGCATCTTAAACTATTCTGGATCCATTAAAGCTATAACGATCACTTGAATATTTAAGTTTTAATTACTCAGAGGACTCTGCGGCAGGCAAGATTTCGGCCGCGGGTTGGTACCTGTTAAATTCATTTGTGTGCTTTGTCAAATATATTTACTACGAAAACCTGTACTATGACACAGTTCCAAACGTTCCCGAAATATGTATTTTGTTCTTAAGTGGTTACGAGTACACTGAAATACCTGTAGGTCGTAGATGCTGGGAATAAGTTATGCTGCATGCGAACGGATGGACTGAACATGAGAAGAATTGTAGAGAAGTTTCTGTCGCAGCTGCATCAAGACGATCAGAAGCAATAACGCATACTAGTCTCCAGGGAACTTAAACAACTGCTTGAGTGCCATCCAGATTTCCCTAAACGTTGTTACTGCTTAAGGAAAGTGGTTTATGGCTGTGACCCTGAAACGATGCACGAGTCGCCGCAGTGTAACAGTCTAAGACACTAAGTTTCAAGTTGACCTTTTGTTTACATCACATTGTTCTAAGTAGTTTGGAGGAGGATATCAGAAGTAAGCGCCCATAGAAGAGTCGTACGAACGAGTGGATACTTCACGATAGCAATTCACGACCCCACACGGCCTATGTTGTTAAGAAATTTTTGTTGTTTCCCAAACGCCGTACTCGATTGAAAGCTCCGAATTACTTCCTTCTCTTCCCCACGATGTAAATCAAGTTGAAGAGGCGAAGATTTCATACACAGAAGTAGATTCAATCGGAATCTTAGACGGTACCAAATACTGCAAGAAAGAGAGAATTCGAGAATGAATTTCAGAAGTGACAGGAACGTTGGTATTGACGTACAGAATCGCGTGGGTAGCACACTAAGATCTAGATAAGACGTAATAATTTCCGTTCATATACTTCAGGAAGTTTTGGTTGCAAACTCGTAACGTTATTTCTTTAAAGTCAACTCCCCAGCCGAGGTCTACCGGGGCGTTGAACCTGACGCTAGCGAATTCGACAGCTGCTTATCGAAAAAGATTTTAATCATCGGTATTTGACCATCAGAGGTTGAAGAAGGGGCAGCGTAAAGTTTCTGATTACCAGATCATGCATGAAGCAGCTGCATTTAATCCTGTAGCTTTCTGCAGCGTATAAAGCCTTTGGTGTCGGACGGCAGCTTTAAGGTTGATGGGCCGCTTGCTGCTGTGGAAGAGAAAGAGGCTCACCCCCAGATTCCCAAACACTCACTCACACACACACACACACACACACACACACACACACACACACACTACAAGCGCAATCCTAGCAGTTATTTACACTAAACGGTTATATTCTAGACACAACACACCTACTGCACGATGGCAAGGAAAAATAATCGACAGCTCAACTCCCAAAGGACCTTCAATCGATGGTTCAGTAGGCCATCTGTTGTGTTTTTGTCTGTGCTGGGTTTACAAACAAGTGTGTAGCTTCTTCTGGAAACTAATGTTTGCTAACGAAAGCGAAAACGTGTGTGGAGAGTGAATTTAACTTCTACTTCTCCATATAAAGAGCGAACCAGAACTCCACTAACAACTTTTCAGAGGTTGTACTATGGATCAAAAACATGGGTTCTAAGATATATACCTTTAGAAATGGTTCAAATGGCTCTGAGCACTATGGGACTTAACATCGGTGGTCATCAGTCCCCTAGAACTACTTAAACTTAACTAACCTAAGGACATCACACACATCCATGCCCGAGGCAGGATTCGAACCTGCGACCGTAGCGGTCACGCGGTTCCAGACTGAGGGGCCTAGAACCGCACGGCCACACCGTCCGGCTATACCTTAAGAGTCGTGAATACTTGTTCGTCTTCGCTAAAGTGAAACACATCTCTTCTACCAAAAAAGTGCTCGTAGATCTTGAAGTATGTATTTCAGAGCCCACGTTCACTGGACTTCGCTAGAATCTTCGATAGACTGATGTTACTTAATCCCATATTCATCCAGATTTAAAGAGAGCTATCATTCGGAATGCAAGTTAATATATAGTCTACGTCGTTCTATATCTTCTTACAAAGATCCTGCAGATAAGTGAATCTTCAGTGGGCTATCAGTGCGACCCAATATGACAATTCTTTTACGTATGTTGACAACTTTACTGGTTTTACTATACTCCCTAGGGGCACACAGGATATTGCTTTCATCATCAACCAGCATAGCGTAGTAGATTCCATGACTCAAATATCATTTAGCAATTGACATGTTTGAAGTGATGCTAGAAAAATAAACATTAAAAAAATCACAACACTGTGTTTCCTTGTATACAGAACACCAACATCATTGAAATATTGTCACTGATGCAATAGAGCTTCAGACACAAAAAAGAAGGAAAGCAGACAGCAGTAGGTGCGTATCTGCCAGTATGCGAGTGAATGCGAATTACAGCAATTAAATGGCTCTAATTAAAGTGGAGAGAGGAGACATCGAGGTGGCGTGGTCAGGATGGGCCGGAAAACGCGTCACTCTCCAACTGGTGCAGTGGTTCCCAATCTGGAGGTAATTACCTCTGAGGGGTAAAGTGAAATTTTTTGAGAGGTAAAAACTAAACGATTCGACTGTGTTTCAGTCACGAAACTAAATTATTTTCAAAAGATCATTACTATTACTAAAAATTTTTAAGACTATAATTTCAATTGTACAAGTTATCAATAATTACTTTTCCTCAATTAATGGCATTAATGCGATGAAGATTACAGGTTCCTCACATAGTCTACCCACTACACACATATGCTGTGCTTTGTCCCGTACGTCGCTGATGATAAAAGTGAGACATACAAATGGTACATATCTCAAAAAATGTCTTCTCCAAGTTAAAGATACTACTTGCGGTAGCCCAGAAATTACTTCTTTACTCGTTTCGAGACAAATGAATGAATTACTTGACAGCACGACACAGTAGTAACTACATAAGCGCTACTACAGTGCTGTACACAGTATTATTATTGTTATTGTTATTATTATTACCCATTACTGTTAGTGGCTGTGGTCAGACTCAAAGCAGTAACATCTCGAAGTCTTCCAATTTTTGTCAGTTCAGAAGTAAGGAGTGCACCAAGCAAGAGATTTACGAACAGTAAATATAGTGTACACATTTTAACACGCTTGATTTTGAATGGGTTTGCAGTGTGCAGGCCAAGCAATGGAGAGGAGTAATGCAGGTGAAGTATGTCTTGTAACAAATCTCTACCCTCATTTTGGATAGTTAGCTTTCTTTTATGAGAAGGAGCTTCGTCATTCATTCTAACACACACACACGCACACCCACAAACTATGAAACATCCCCTTTGAAAACTTTTTTATACATGACAGAGCTGGAAAACCTCTACGCTATTTGATTTTAAAACAGCTGAACAAAACTGTGCGTACTCAAACATTTCTCTCTTTACTTATTCTGATCAACAGAAAACTGACACACAATATATATATATATATATATATATATATATATATATATATATATATATATATATTAGCGCAATGCAATCTGACTCTCGCGGTTCTAGGCGCGCAGTCCGGAACCGTGCGACTGCTACGGTCGCAGGTTCGAATCCTGCCTCGGGCATGGATGTGTGTGATGTCCTTAGGTTAGTTAGGTTTAAGTAGTTCTAAGTTCTAGGGGACTGATGACCACAGCTGTTAAGTCCCATAGTGCTCAGAGCCATTTGAAGCAATCTGACTTTCAATAATCCCTACAAAAGAATAGCCCTGCCTAACAATAACCTATACCTTTCATGAATCACTTCCCTCACAAAAATCTTCGTTATTCGAACTACTGCAATACAGCGAGCGCCAATACTGCCAGCTAAATAAAAGATTCTAACTACTGAAGGCACTAACTACTAATAGGCATAGTTAGCAAATGAAAGATTTTGATGGAGAACAAACAATGTATTTACCTTAATAATGTTCAAAAGTCATCATATTTATATATATATATATCAGTTCATGATAACCAGTATGACAAATTTACTCTTTTTCTGACGGCCACACGTCCAGATCGTCCGCTCTCAAAATTCTGCCATCTCTCTCCCCACATCCATCACTGCTGGCGGCTCACCTCCAACTGCACAACGCTACGCGCTGTTCACACCCAACTGCCCAACACTGCAATAGCAAATATTCCAACAATGCAAACCAACCACAATGCACAGTCAGTGATTTTCATACAGAGCGCTACGTGACGTTACCAACATGAAAACCCAAACAGCCTACTTACAACTAAATATCATTCATCCTTCATCATTTTAAAAACAATAATATTCCAAGAAACGTTTTTTATTCTACACTTTACCTAGTTTATAAAATTGGTGATAAGTGTGCGGGGATCGGAGGGAGACAGACAGCGAAGTGGGGGTGGATGGAGGCTGGAGGGAGAACTGGCTGACGTCTGATTCCACGAAGAGATAACGGTCTATGAAATGTTGGGAGCCAGTGCACTAGAGGCATGAGTGTTGCGAGTGTCCATGTAATTTACTAACCGCACTGCAGAAGCAGGTTTCTGCATCATACCAGTATTACCTCGGCGTATCATAAAATGCCCAGAGGAGTAAGCGAAAGGACTGGACCTTAGGGCAGGGGATCATTCATCTTTTATTGTTCAGAATATTTATTGAAGTCAGTCAACACAAACAACAGTTATCATAAACTTCAAGTGAGAGAACATTTGTACATGAAGCCAATCAGTTGGCTTTAAATACCAAAGAGAGTATAACAACCTTTCAAACGAGAAAGATAATACATTTTTATAAAAGTAGAATACACTGAACGCCTAAAGGGAGAGAGTTTCAAAACCTCGCCCAAATATATTCGTTTTTTTTAATAAAAAAAAGGGTAACCTTACATATGAGCTGTGAATAACCATATTTTGTATTAACAAAATAGTGAAGAAATAACAAAATGGCTCTGAGCACTATGGGACTTAACATCAGTGGTCATCAGTCCCCTAGAACTTAGAACTACTTAAACCTAACTAATCTAAGGACATCACACACATCCATGCCCGAGGCAGGATTCGAACCTGCGACCGTAGCAGTCGCGCAGCTCCGGACTGAGCGTCTAGAACCGCGAGGCCACCGCGGCCGGCGAAGAAATAACATTTATAATAATAAACTCCCAGAGAGAGAACACTTGTACATGAGGCCTATCAGTTGACTTTAATTACCAGTGAGTGTATAACAACTTTTCAAATGAGAAAGGTAATACCTTTGTTATAGAAAATAGAAAACACTGCATGCCCAAATCGTTATCGTAAGTCCACTTACAAACAGTTTTAATACCTTGCCCACATATATTCGTTTAAAAGAAACAGGAACCTTACGTAAGGACTTCCAACTAGACAGGCAATAAACTACATAACACATCCCTTAGAAATAGTTCCCAGCTCACGGCATCGGCCAAATGCGGACATGAACGTCCTGCTGAGCAGCCAACACGAGCAACACCTGGTTGTGCCGCTCAGACCCGATTTATCGGCCCGACCGAGAGCGCGAAGTACAGTAGGTGCGTCCGATTTCACCCCCAGAATGGTTAACTCAGAGGGCTGTCATTGGGTGCACTTGGGCCTTAACTGAACGTTAAATTCCATCAGATGCAACAACAAGTGAGAACCCGAAGGAGTAGCCCAGACTCACCACTATAATCGGGTCCTTGGTGGATACCGATATTCAAACCTCGGCACAAGTGTCTCTCAGAGTTAGTGTACTTTGTTTGGTACATCATACAGTTCAAGATCCACAGTACTGTCTGGAAAAAGCTAAACAGTTTTAATACATTATACACAATAACCGCCACGACTTGGACGGTAAGGCAGAGGGTCGACGGTACTAGACACCAAGCAACAGCAGTTCGATAGGAATGATGCAACGAACTGCGAAGTGTCCGACTACAACACGGATTACTAACCGACTTTCATAACTGAGCGCTCACTAATAGTTTGTCTCAGGTGAGGTACACTTGCAATACGGAAGGCAGAAAGTGCCCGGCCAGTGAAAGACATATATGGAATGATGTCACCTTATCAGGTCAGCGAAATAATCGTCCAATAGCATCAGAGAGGTAGGTCACCAGTATAATCTCCCAATAAAATGTAATCGGTTAACGGCCGCCAACTGCTTGGCTACGCAGACAATTTCAAGACACCGCCGTTACAACTGTCGCCTGTACAATGCCTTTTCAAAACACCTCTTCAGCGACCGTGTTACCTCCCCTTCCCTGGCAATAGCATCGTCTCCTCCCCACCTCCCATATAAATTGCTATAAAGCCGGCATGACTCACCGCACTGATATATGAAAATGTACAAAGTTTTCAAATATCACAGGCTAACCGGAAACGCCCATTCTTGGTTTGGCGTCCAGAGCAACAGAGACGGGGAAGCTAGTGGCGTAACGTACAAAGCCTGAACTGCGCTCCAATGATCCAAGACTAGCAATTCCGTGCTAATAAATGTCCGTTATCATCGATGTATGAGCAACTGCCATAAAACTAGTCTGGACATTGGCCAGAACGACTTTAGGGCCGGGAAGAGAATGTTAATAGCGTCAAGCTCGCCCACTCCGCGTAATACCGGCCAAGAAATCAAACTTTAGCTTGCACATGTTCACTGTACGTTGGATCGGCAACTCCTAAGGTTAACTGCTAAAGTTACAAGATAGGCTCTTCTTTAAATTTCAGAATTATTGTATGCATAAGAGTTAAGGTATATGTTGGAAGCTTTTATCGCAGTACATGCTACACCTCATAGATAATGTTTTGCTATTATGACACCGGCCTACAAGGTTAGAATACTTTGCACTGAATATGGTCACCCAGTGATCGAAGTCGATCTGTAAAATAAAGATTTTAGTATTTACGATCGATGCTGCCATTTATCCAAACTATATTGACAATAATACGGTAATGGCGCACACGGTTCCCAATGGAATTAGGCGTCAGGAAATGAATGTGTGGCTAGATATTCCTTTCCAAAACAAGTCCGTTTCGTCAAGGTCGAAAACATGCTTCGCAGTAAGGTCTTTTTCTCTCACAACTTCTTAATTGCTCTTTTTAAATTCCTGGGCTCCAACTTCGTCTGTTGCAGCTGCCTCTCCTGTCAAAACAATGCTTTTTGTGATCGAGCCAAGCCGGCTGAGAAAGGTGCCGGATCCTACTTTTCTTTCCGTAAATCTGCATACAAGGTCTTGACTTTAGTATGGACAGCAGCTTCAAAGAGAGGCATGTGCTGTTGATTGTGGTGCTCGGTCTAGTATCTTAGATTTTTTTTTTTTTTCAGTGCTTTTCGTCGCCTCCGAGCAATATGTGGACACTCTAGTCTGACTTACGTCACATGAACAGTGAACAGTTTTTGGAACTGATTACACGTTGTCACGAACAACTCTGACAGTGGGTTTAAATCCCAAAGTACGCTGAATGTCAGTAATAGGCTCACCTTCCTCATAGCTATTCAAAAGTTTCCTCTCTGTTTCTAATGAATAACTCCTTCGTATAAACTTCTTTCTTTCGACAGGTGCTTTTTCTTTCCTTCTGCCCGACATTTTAAATACAGACCTTGTCAATTGCAACTTCGCCGCGCGGGATCAGCCATGCGGTCTGCGGCGCTGCGGGCATAGACTGTGCGCCTGGCCCCGGCAGAGGTTCGAGTCCTCCGTCGGGCATGGGTGCGTGTGTTTATCCTTAGGGTAATTTCGGTTAAGTAGTGTATAAGCTTAGGGACTGATGACCTTAGCAGTTAAGTGCCATAAGATTTCACACACATTTGAACATTTTTTGAATTGCAAACTTCGCAGCTCTACTGACATGAACAGGCGATTCACGACTCCACAAAAAAGACAATAGATACGCTGCTTCTGTGTTCTGCTAACAGATGGTGGCATTGGACGTAAAACTAAAATCGGAAAGCGAATCAGCAAACAACAGGGTCTACCTGTACGTGTCTTTCCCTCGCATCCCAGGCATGTCCTATGGTTCGGGGGACTGGATAGGACAATCAGGGACCCGTACCTTCCTCATCCTTGTGGTGTGAACCGTCGTGAGGGGTCTTTCCTTGTCTTGCTTTAACATGTCATTTGTCACCCAGGTCATGAAGCGTAACAGAATGTGTTTACCATTGTTGCACAATTGTTGACTGAAACCTACAATTATGGATAAAGGGATGTAAGGCGAAAGGTTAGGGCCCATGTAACATCATGTGTCATTTCCTGTTAGTAACTTACTGGCATAAATACCTCTGAAACAGGCAAGCCTTTGGCGATCACGATTTCAGTTAATTACCAGACAGTTTGAGTAAGATATCAGACCTCAACAATACGGCAATAAAAACAGGTACGCTAGATTAATAAGAGTTTCAGCTAAACCATATTATGAAATAGCTCTTAATTTAATTAAAAGGAATACACAGGCCTTCAGTAATAACAACTTCAGATAAGTAAAACTACCAAATAGAAAACATACAAGCATTCAGTAATAACAATTTCATTCAAGTAAAATTACTGAATAAATATACAGGCACGCCACTATCGACTCAGGAAAAACAAACAACAAACACAATTGTAGGAACCAACTGTCGATTAAATAAATAAGCTAAGACATCGCAATGATCCCAACAGTCCTATAGGTATCAATAAGAAAATAACAGTTAGGACCTCACGATCCAAAACTGAAGTTCATGAATCGAAGCTGAAGCATGCCGCTTCCAAAGGGAGCACAGAAATCAGCACAGTGGAATTGGCTTCAACTCCCTCACTGGTGTGCCAAGTCCCAGAGCTGACTGGCCAGGCTACGCACGAAGACGGCACTCGAAGTCAGCCAAGGATTCAAATCGGCCCACAGATACGCTCAGCAACCAGTCTCCAGACTCTGTGCCCACGACGCTTGCGCAACTGCTCGCCTACTCGCCAGGTAGACCTCTGACACCATCCTCCTCGCTCCGTTACCACTCCCCAACTCGCCACGCCGCAACAATCTCGAGCAAAGATCCTGGTGGCCTAAAACCAGAGGGACATCATACGACAGATCGAGCTCGCCAGGAATTCGAAACGCGACCCCAGCAACACCAACACAGAGCTCCCCCCCCCCCCCCCCCCCTCCTGCTTAACCCAATGGACCACAGTCCAACCTACAGAGGAAGAAGGAGAAGGTTAATTAACGGGCTTAGGTTGATTAAAGTGCACCCTGAGGACCTCACCAGTGGCTAAATGCCTGACAAGTAAATTAACCAGATCAGAATTTCGATTATATGGTATAGTCCTATGAAACGAGGAGTGAACTTCCCGAGCTTGGCACAGTTCTTCACAAAAACCTCATCCTCTACCATGCCCTGAAACGAGCGTCCATTCCTGTTACAAAGCCATGCCTGGCGTTGGTGGTCTAACCTAATGTTATTCCTGGCTGGTTCCCAAATTTCCCTAATATCTTCAGGAGTAACGCACGAAGGAAGGAGGTCGTTGATATCCCACCTGTTGGATGAAGGGGAATTCATGAAATACGCAAAACTGCCTTGGATGCTCCGCGCTGCGCAGTGTGAAATGCATAATTGAGCCAAGGCAAGGTGGTATCCCATTTACTCTCATGATGGTAAATCATCAGAGCTGACTTAACGCTCTCTCGGCAAAAGATGCCTGGGAATAACATGGCGAGTTTAACAATATTACGAAAGCAAAACAAACGACGTAAAACATTATCGCTAACAATACGCTTAGTGGGTTCAAACCAGCTGAACATGTTAGCCAGATGTACAATGGTAATGGCCGCCGTGGCCTACGTCTAGGAATTAACCACACAAATCTGGAAAACGAGTCAACAACCACCAGAATATATCGGTCCCCCTTCTTAGTATGAGAAAGTGCCCTATGTAATCGATAAAGAATTTGTCCATTGTGTTCTCCTCGCGCCTGATTGTAACAACCGCTTTGGGGGGCTGTAACTGGGTTTAGCCTTCTTACAGCCTTCACACTCACCCACTAATCTCCTGGCATCCTTGCACAAGGTGGGCCAACTGAGGTGAGCCTTAACCCTTTCCAAGGTTTTATAAAGGTCCAGATGTCCTCTCACTAAAGAATTATGAAAATAAGGGAAACCAGGAGGCATCAGCTCCTAAGGCAAACAAATTTTAAAGTCTCCGGCTTTGTTAAAGTGTTTACATAGTATGCCATTCCTGATGGAGTAGTCGCTAAGCTTACCATTGAATAAGAGCTACTTTCTTTATGGACCCCACAATGAATGTTTATCTTCTTTGGTTTTAAGGTCCACAAACAACTGGGAAACTTCAGCTAAAACGGTACACACAACCGGGTGAGACTCACTTAACGCCTTTATTCTCGACAACCCTCACCTCCTGAAACATACGACTGAGGGCGTCGGCGACTTTGTTATCAAATTCTTTTACGTGTCGCACTTTGAAATGAAACGCGGAAGTGCGGACCGCCCATGTGTCAATCCTACCAGTTTTCCTGGGTCGAGCCTACACCCAACATATGGCTTGATCGTCCGTCTCGATATCAGACTACCTATGCTCAAGATAGAACGGAAACTTCTCTAAGGCGAAAAGCACAGCTGGCTTCTCGCATTCGTAAACGGAGTAATTCATCTTGACACCAAACAACCATCTAGATGCGAAAGCTAATGGGCTTCTTATACCTTGATCCTCCTGAAACTCGCTGGGCGGACCTCCTACCCCATCCTCTTCACTCCGTTACCACTCCCCAATTCTCCACTCCACAACATACCCCGTCACAACAACCTCGAGCAAAGATCTTGGTGGCCTCAAACCAGAGGAACATCACATGACAGATCGAGGTAGTGGCGCCAGGAATTCGTAAGATGACACCAGCAACCCCGCCACGGCTCAGTGACCTTTCATCCTAGCTTCAGCAATTACCGAGTCACTCCTTTCGTCATGCTGAATAGCACTCCGCATCATGATTCAAGGCGTTGGATAGGTAAGATTCTCGAGAACCGCCCTTTAGACCAGGTCGTCATGGGCATGTTGACAAACAAAAGTGAGACGCCTTACTGAACAGCAGAGAATGCCACTCAAGGTCCCAGTTGACTTCGGCTTACACCATGCAAGTCTTCGTTTTCTGTGGTACGATGTCAGTGGTAACTCGAGACTTCAACCCTGCTGTCAGTACTGTGTCCCAGAGGGTTTGTGGTGAAACTCTCACAGTTACCTCCGCCTACATTTTAGGTACGTTACAGAGACTCAATAACCATCCTGTACTCGCACCAATGTTCATAAACAGTAGTCATTTATTTTACGTGCTCAATATACTGAAAATAAAGTCGCATTAGGAAGAAATTTCAACAGATGTATCGAATAGACATGGAAATACTTTAGAAGAACTTAGGCAGCGTTCGGTATAGTCATTCATAGTGTAAGTCTTTCCATTTCCATCAGTAAACAGGATAAACTCAATTAAAGTTCGAGTTTCACACCGCTGTAGAAAGAGAACCATTGCTCAGAATGACGTCAAATTTGAACAGCGTATTATTGATGCAAGGGGAAAGGTCACGGAACAAAAATAAATTTAACGGAAATTTCACCAATAGATGGCGCTGTAAGCATCAGAATACATACACCAGAAGCGCAGCATACGGCTGTTCGTCAGTTTGCGTCCGAGACGCCCAGCATGACTGTCTCCAGGAACGATCACGCGATGCTGGTAAAGTCTTTTACAGCAACGGTGACTGTTTGAACGGACAGTGAATGGTCGTGGAATATTCTGTGGACAGACGAAGCCTATTTCCAAGGGGACATTTCAGTACGCGGATTTGCAGAACATGAGGAACGGAAAATCCACACAGACATCAACCTGTACCGCTTCATTCCGCAAAGGTGATTGTATGGTGCCGGCCGCTGTGACCGAGCGGTTCTAGGCGCTTCAGTCTGGAACCGTGCGATCGCTACGGTCGCAGGTTCGAATCCTGCCTCGGGCATGGATGCGTGTGATGTCCTTAGGGTAGTTAGGTTTAAGTAGTTCTATGTTCAAGGGGACTGATGACCACAGAAGTTATGTCCCATAGTGCTCAGAGCCATTTGAACCATTTGATTATGTGGCGCGGGTTGACGGCATCGTTTATCGTTGGACAATATTTTTTCGAGACGATAAGTCCTACAGGTTCTGTTACCTGTAGCGTCAGTGGTAAACGCATTAAGAGTCTTTTGCGCTCCAACGTCATTGCAACCCTTCAACAGCGTGGATATGTGGTTAGGATCATTTCTACGCGAGATAGCGCTCCTACGCACATTGTACAGACAGTGAAGCGGCTGCTGCACAGACAGTTCGGAACTGCTAGAATTATCAGCCGTCATTTCCCTACAGTCTGTCCCTCCAGATCATCTCATCTTAATCCGTGTAACTTCTGGCTATGGGGTTGCCTGAAAGATGTGTTGAGAGCTCCAGATACAAACGTAGCTGAATTGAAAGGCGTGCATTGCGCAACGCATACTGAAGGTGACCTCAGAGAAACCTCTTGAAGAGCACGCTGTTTCTCGATTTCAGGTTGTGGCAGAAAACAGTGGACGGCACTGAAACCGTTTCTCTTTTATGGAATAGAGAAACAAATAGGAAGGACTGGACCCCTTTTGTTATCACTCGTTTTATTTAACAATCATATAAACAGATTCCTTTAAAACAACAATCTCTTAATCCTGATTACTTTAGGTAATAATAATAGTAAGTCACAAGAATTTACTGAATCTGCTACAATGTCTTTTTACGAATCTAAATCTATCTCATAGATAAGAAAATTTTAAAACCACTGACAATCATGGGCCTGACGTCTAAAATTAAGACACACAATATTTCTGACTAGTCTTCGGACACTGAGAACTGATGTTCTCAAAAACATGCCAGAGATGCACCCAATAAATAGCAGGATGAAGTTAGTATAAAGGCACTTGTTTCACATTCAAGAGTCAATCAATATCACTAAGGTTTACTATGGTTTCAAACTTGGCTCCAAGGCCCAGTAACACAATTAGTCAGCGCAAAGTCTCCCTATGAGTGGCACATCAACAACATTTCACAATTGTTATGTTTAATAAGTATAATAAATACCCAAGTTAACATAATTAGCACCAGAATTAATTAGCGAGGAGTGACGCCAGGTCGCTCGAAGGCAGAACGAAAACTTAACTTGGAGAAATGAAATTATATTTAAATGGACACCCTAGCTGCAAACAGGCGTTGATGTACTTCATTGGGGACATGTTGAAAATGTGTGCCCCGACCGGGACTCGAACCCGGGATCTCCTGCTTACATGGCAGACGCTCTATCCATTTGAGCCACCGCGGGCACAGAGGGTAGGGCGTCTGCAGGGACTTATCCCTTGCACGCTTCCCGTGAGATCTGGGTTCGAGTCCCGGTCGGGGCACACATTTTCAACATGTCCCCAATAAAGTACATCAACGCCTGTTTGCAGCTAGGGTGTCCATTTAATTATCATTTCATTTCTAGCAAAGCTGAATGGTCATCCACGGTAACCGTTCTTTCGGGAACAGATACTACCGTCATATATAACTTGTAGAAGCCAAGGCGGAAAGCAGCAGTTCGTACAAGATCCACTTCTCGAGCTTCCACCCGGAGTCACCTCCCGCTACCCTGGATTTCACAGCCCCGGTACCCAAGGTGGAAAGGTAGCGCTTACCCCAAAACACCAGCCAGCTATCTGTAACTTTTAACAAGCGCACAGAACAGGTCCGCAGGATAAATGTAAACAACCACCAAAAGATATTAAATAATAGGTTAAATTACTCACTAATAAAACGGCACACTGCCGTTGCGCCACTACGAATGAACTACACAGGCAAGGTACAACATACAGCGCAAATCTTATCAATAACCTTCAGGTGTCTTTCCAGCCATTAAGATACAAAAAAAAAAAAACTTACAATTACTAGCAAGGCCAGCGGACGCTCCAATCTTAGTCACAACTAAATTACGTGAACTCTTGTGCCCCACTGCTCAGTGAAAACCGTAACGAACACAGTTCTGAAAATTTCATTATAAGCTTCACTGAGGCTCATTGCGCTAAGGCTACCAAACACTCGAATGCAGTATATTTGATAAACAGATCACGGCCTTGCGGCTGATTACGTATTACAACAAACAACAACTTTCTACGAGCTGGAAGAGGCACGCTCGTGCATTATATTACTATTTAACAAATGTCTTGAACACCAAGAACTCTTCACAGGCACTCCTTTACTTCCGTGGGTACACCCATGCACTTACAGTTACCAGAAGGGAGATAGCAGCCCTCAACACCTTCACACACATGCCCTGAGTACAATCTCATTTAACTTTTCGCTGGATGTCCGATATGGCTTGCGTCGGGTACAGCAGGCGGCAATAAGGCAGCGGACGACCGTAGACAGCCGTGTCCGGAACTAGCAGCTCTCAACCCAAGGCAGCAGCAGGCCTCCTCAAAGGCGACAGGAAAGCCTCTCCACCAAGCTGCCCCACACAGGTGCTTAGTTCCCGCTCTACTACAAACGCACTCCGGCCTCGGGTAACGTAGAACGCAAACTCCACGTCCTTGGCGAGAGCCTCCAGTTAACTGTGCCGGCAAAGATAAAGCAGCCAAGACTCAGTATGCTTCGGGAGGACAACGGTTCAATACAGCGTCCGGCCATCCTGATTTAAGTTTTCCGTGATTTCCCTAAAATCGCTCCAGGCAAATGACGGGATGGTTCCCTTGAAAGGGCACGGCCGTCTTCCTTCCCCGTCCTACCCTAATCCGGTGGGACCGATGATCTCGCAGTTTGGTCTCTTCCCCCAAACAACCCAACCCCAACTCAGTACTTGCCACAGGCAAAGATAAGAGCGCGAAGGCGAGGTACTTGCAAATACGCTGGCGCGCCACCAAAACGCCGTGGCTCAAGCATATTTAAAATGTCTTGCGTCAGTCTCGCGACAATTAGAAACCGATGTAATTTGGCTATTTTTTGCGTTTTTTTGTCCCATGATGACAAGTAAAAACCGATGGGATTTTGCTTTTTATGCGGTTTTCAGCCTCGGGACAGAAGCCAATTTTTCCCATCCGTTATAGAGCAACCTTGCTGTGGTCGATAGGCTTGCCTAACTAACAGTGCTGCAGGTGTTGATTTCCGAAATTGAGCACTCATCCACATTAAACAATACAGATGGCGTAACCAGCAGCTCGAACCACAGCCGACGTATTGTGAATCATGTGTAGTTCGTAGCCGACCCCATTTAAAGGCCCTTCCAGCGCCATATAGTGGTAAAATGTTTGTTAAATTTTTCCATGACGTTTCCCCCTGCGTCTGTAATATGTTGTTCAAATTTGACGTTGAGGAGTGGTTGTCTTACTATAGCGTTTTGAAGCTGTTTTAGTTATGGACGTCCGGTGTATTGGCACTGGAATGTAATGTTCAAAATGGTTCAAATGGCTCTAAGCAATATGGGGCTCAACATGTGAGGTCATCAGTCCACTAGACTTAGAACTACTTAAACCTAACTAAGCTAAGGACAAAACACACATCCATACCCGAGGCAGGATTCGAACCTGCGACCGTAGCAGCAGCGCGGTTCCGGACTGAAGCGCCTAGAACCGTTCGGCCACAGCGGCCGGCGAATCTAACGTTCTCTATGAGAACTGAGGATATTTCCAGTTCCAAAATTCGCGGCCATCTCCCTACAGTACTGGTCGAATGTTTCGCTACTAGGCTGGAGTTGACAGTTACGTATTTCTACCGATCAACCGAAAATCTGCGTAGCAAAAGGAATGCCGTGATCGACAGCTGTGCAGCTAAGCAGCGCCCTTTCCGCTGCAGTGGAGCGTGTCTGCTCGGGACCCCGGTTAGGGCAAAAAAGCGAGCAGCGACTTCCTGGGTGGTGCGAGGCGAGCAGAGGCGGGCGGAAGGCGGGCAGCTGCGGCGCGGCGCAGCGCGCACGTGGCTGGCCGCACAGCACTGGTCTACCAGCCGCCAGCTGGCGTTTCCTTCCTGCCGAGCAGGAGGTATCCCGCCAGCGCCGCCCCAAGGTCACGCAGCCGAACCCGCAGTAAAGCCGACCTCTTACGGGACGTGAAAACGCACGCCGACGAGGAACTGGTGACGCCACAGTGTGGAATTCCACGTTCCAGTACACTGTGGAGCGTGAAATGAAAAATCTGGCACGTCAGATTTTCATCTCGTTTAGAGGAACGTGGCCATGGATATGCGACACCGTTTTACCTCACAAGCAGAACATAGGAGCTGCCGTATTGTACCGCATTAAACGTGGTACTTTGACTAGAAGAAGGGATCGGTTGGTAGGGCATATTCCGAGGCATCAAGGGATCACCAATTTAGTATTGGAGGGCAGCGTGGAGGGTAAAAATCGTAGAGTGAGACCAAGAGATGAATACACTAAACGGATTCAGAAGGATGAAGGCTGCAGTAGGTACTGGGAGATGAAGAACCTTGCACAGGATAGAGTAGCAGGGAGAGCTGCATCAAACCAGTCTCTGGACTGAAGACCACAACAACAACAAAAGTGGCACTCGCTGGGTTTCCTTTCTCTTTGAGTGCTGTGATATCAGGTACCGATACTATCCCAAGGGCATCATAGCAACAGAATCGCAAGTTTGCGTGAGACACCGACAATGGTTGTGCTGGATCTGATGCACCCAGTGGAGTGCCTCCGACAGATAAAAATTAATAATGCGGGTAATAATATTAAAACTATATGGAATATTGTCAAACGGGAGACGGGGCAGCCTGACAGTGCACAGCATACCATAGTAATAAAGCTAAATGATGATGTTGTGAGTGACAATTCACAAGTTGCAAGTATTTTTAACAATCACTTTCTGATTGTAGCAGCAAAAATAGGGTAAAGGCTTCAGTTGAAGAAGCAAAAAAAATGTCAAAAATGTCATTCCCAGGACTTCAGGCCTTTAGAAATAGCACCACTATCCCCCACTGAAATTAAGGGAATTATATTGAAAGCAAGACCTCATGTGGCGTTGATGGAGTCCCTAACAGAATTTTGAAGTGTTCTATTTTAGTAAGTGGAGTCCTTAGCGATGTATGTAATGCTTCGCTGGCACAGGGAATTTTTCCAGACAGATTGAAATACGCAACTGTCAAGCCTCTACATAAGACAAGAAAGGGGACAAGAGTGACTTACATAATTATAGACTAATCTCATTGCTGACTTCATTTTCTAAAATATTCGAAAAAGTTATGTATTCAAGAGAAGTCTCACATTTAACTGAAAAACATTTACTCAGCATGTCACAGTTCGGATTCCGGGAGAGTTTCTCGACTGAGAATGCTATCTACACATTTACCCATCAGATAGTACAGGCGCTAAATAACAAATTATCGCCAGTTGGTATTTTTTGTGATCTCTCCAAGGCATTTGACTGTGTGGATCATGTCACTCTCTTAGAAAAACTCAGGTTTTATGGAATTGAAGGTTATACACACAGCTGGTTTGAATCATACTTAATGAACAGAAAGCAAAAAGTTGTGCTGAATAGCACAAATAATGTTGGGAGGGTGGTAAATTCTAGTGAATCGGGAGTTATCACAGGGTTCAATTTTAGGTCCTCTGCTGTTTGTTATTCACGTGAATGACCTCCTACTTAACATTCAACAAGCGGAACTAGTACTTTTGGCAGATGACACGAGTGTTCTAATAAATCCCATTCCAGAAAAAGCAATCGAAGATATTGTTAAGGATGTCTTTCAAAGAATTATTTAGTGGTTCTCAGAAAATGATCTCTCCCTTAATTTTGAAAAAACTGACTATACACAGTTCTGTACACCGAATAGAGTCATACCGACAATTGATGTAGCATATGAAAAGGGCTCAGTAAACAGGGTAGACTGCTCCAGATTTTTGGGTGTTCACATTGATGACAACTTGAACTGGAAGAAGCATATTACTGAGCTTCTCAAACAACTAAGTTCAGCTTCTTTCGCTCTTCGTATAATCGCTAGTCTTGGTAATAAACAGATCAGCCTCCCAACGTACTTTGCATATTTCCACTCAATAATATCTTATGGAATAGTTTTATGGGATAACTCTCCACTTAGACATAAAGTATTGATTGCACAAAGGAGAGCAGTGAGAATAATTAGTTGTGTTCACCCAAGGACGTCATGTAGGCATCTTTTCAAGGATTTAGGTATTTTAACTGCACCATCAGTGTTCATTTATTCGCTAATGAAATTCTATACAAATAATCCATCTCAATTCGCGAAGAACAGTGATGTTCATACGTACAACACTTTCCTAGCCGTTATTGAAGCTGTCAGTTGCTCAAAAAGGAGTACATTGTTCAGCAACAAAAATCTTTGATCATTTGCCCAACAACATAAAGTGTCTCGTAGGTAGCAGATCAAGTTTTAAATCTAGCTTAAAATCATTTCATTTGGACAACTCCTTCTACTCAATGGACGAGTTTCTGTTTCATGATTCGTAAAAAAAATTAAAAAATTAAAAAATTGTACCTCTAAATGTAGTTGCATGTGTAGAACAAAAAATTTCAATAATATTAATATTATCACTATTCATGTGTGTGTGTGTGTATATATAGTAATCTAACTTGTTCCACATCATATCGACAAAATAATCGGGAAAATGATCTACGGAACATGACATAACTGAAATTAAAAAACTGAAACTCTGTATTTCGAGCGCTCTCTGCTGCCGCAATACAGAAAGGCAGGTGGCAGCGAGCCGGTCCACGCGCGCTTGCAGACACATCACTGCACAAAGCTACGCACACGCCACCTGGTCGCAACTCTGTCACCATTGTTGTTGCTATTGTATGGACTGTACTCTGTTTCTTACTGCGCTCTTTGTATTGAGCCTTCGTGCGTTTGGGAGGAATGCAAGTGGTGTGTTACTTATTCACTAGCCATTTCTGCTCCTACACAGCTTTCCTACAACGACAGTCAGTGCACCACTCTTTAGCCCATCTCTCCTTTCTGTTGTGTATGAAGTCATAAACAAGTACGTGGTATCAATATAAGCTGTTTCGAAAACGCATCGCTTTAGCTATCATATGGTATAAAAAAGTGAGATAAAGCCACAAACTGGTAGTTAATGGCTTCCTATAGTTGATGTTTTTATTGTTATAGCTTGTGTGCTACAAAAGTGTACTGTTTCAATACTACAGCACAATGATGATTTATCAAAAGCGCAATTCTCTGGTGCAAATTGCAAAATGGTTCAAATGGCTCTGAGCACTATGGGAGACCATCAGTCCCCTAAAACTTAGAACTACTTAAACCTAACTAACCTAAGGACATCACACACATCCATGCCCGAGATAGGATTCGAACCTGCGATCGCAGCGGTCGTGCGGTTCCAGACTGTAGCGCCTAGAGCCACTCGGCCACTCCGGCCGGCTGCAAATTGCATATTAAATATCAAATACTGTTAATTTTAGATACTGTCTTTATCCAGGGTGTTTCACAATTGATGTTACACATTTCTAGAAGTTGTAGAGAAGACTTAGCGGATCAAGCTTTTCCTAGAGACCTATGTCCTAAAACAGTTCATTGCCATGTTACGAGGAAAACAAGATGAAAAGGTTTCACTCCTGTTTACTGTGATATTACAATAGCTGTTTGTATGATGACCACCAAGTTCGGTGCATACGGTGTATTTGCGCAGTAAGTTTGCATAAACTCCGTCCAGTATGTGTAGTGTGCGATTAATCACTTCTGCTGCAGCCATGACCCATGCAACCAGATCTTTCTCTGACTGGACAGGGGTCTGGTAAACAAGACTCTTTATGTGTCCACACAGGAAAAAGTCTAAATGGGTTAAACCTGGGGATATTGATGGCCAAGCATGTGGTCCACATCGACAGATCCACCTGTCTCCATAGACTACTTTCAGATGGTTTCGCACGCGAAGTGCAAAATGTACTGCCGTAACTTCATTCTGGAACCACAATTCGTGCCGAATGTCCAATGGTACAACTTCCAAAAACTCCGCCAGCACCTGTTTCAGGAATGTCAAATACCTGGTACCCATCAGGTGGAGAGGAAGGATGTATGGCTCAATGACCCTTCAGAAGTGATGCGTAATTGCTTTTGGTGACCAGCCTTTATTTTTTTCTTCAGTTACCTTCTCGACATAATCGAAAGGAATATGATTATTAGCTACACCACCAGTAAAACGCTCATAAACTGGTTCGATGTCAGGAATGTCCTCGGAAGGCGTTTTCACCAAATCTTCATTCTCCAGGACTTCAGTGACAGTGGTATCTTCAAGTTTCTTGATGAAACCGAAAATAGTGTTTTCCATGTCTTGTTCCTCTTCATGTACTTGACCTGGCGAAGACGGTAATGCAGTCTGGTGTAAAACCTCTAACACCTTGTTTACGCCAAAAGTCACTGTGCACGAAACAAATACAAAACATCCATTTACAGTTCACTCGCACGGAAATACTATAGAGTCAGAATGCACTGCCAAGGCTCAATGCTCCTCCGCGCAAGGTTTACCTCCGATCGACTTTCTGTTGCGAACCCGTTACAATGGGTAGCTAAAATGTGCGTCATTGACGACTAGTGGATCGGTTGTGCCTACGTACAAAAGATGAATCCTGTCCCCACGAGGCACTTCGTTAATGTTCCTTGTCAGACTATATTCATAGAATACTTGAGAATGAGAACACTTAGCAACTTCCAACAAACACTGCGTATAATTTCAAAATTTTTCGTAGATTTCTCTTGTTGACCCTCTCCACCTCCTCCCCAACAAACATACACACGGAAAATAATGAAAGGAGACAAGTGTATTGCTTACTACACTTTAACTGTTGACGCAGCAGAACTTCAGCACAATCATGAAGTTCTAATTTGTTACTTCATTACAACAAACTCTATACGCAACACATTTTTCAGACAGGACCCACATATATCAATGAAAGTACCCGCAAAATTATATGATTGTAGGACAAGTTGTTCAGGAGATGAGACGTCATAAGCATTTACATGCATAAAAGATTAGCTTTTCTTAGAACGGAACGCAAATTATCAGGACTACACTGAAGCAAACTATGGCAATATGAGCACTTAGCGACTTCCAATAAACCTTAAACATAATTTCAAACCTTTTCTAAAGTTATCGTTTGTTACATGCCCACAAAAGAATGGAATGAAGACAGTTTGTCGCCAACGCTTCGTTGTTCGTGGGGTTGAACTTCATAGCGTTTTAGTTTATTATTCATTTTCTACTAACTCTATTCACCACCAATTTGCAGACAGTATCCGCACAAATTTCAGTTTTGACCCTTTCATTAATCCATGGGCGAATCATTCGACACCAATACGATCAACATTATTAGGGTTTTGCATCTACAAGCATCAAGGCTTTGCGTGCTTAACGTCCATTGTTTAACACATTAACTCATTTATAAGGAAATCGTACGTTTCAATTTGTTTTATGCGTGAGACTCCTACTGTTTAAAGAATGGATCTTTAGGGGTGGGAGGAGGAAGGTTTATTGTTTAATATTAACGAAATAAAAATATTGTGATCGCCTTGTGGAGAAAATAGCTCTAGAAGAAGTTGCTGGATTATAGATGGTTTATCTGAATGCACTTATCTACTTGATGGTTAACTGTGTAACGTATTCATATCATCTGATGAAGATTCGGCAATAAGTCGAAACTGGCAAATATACCACTTGAGTGACGTGAAGCTGAAGTGCATAATCAAAATGTTGAAGATTTTCGAGGGATATTTCCTGAGTATTTGGGTGCATGTTCTCCAGTGACCGATTACAGCGTAATAATGTAATTATGATTTTCTCCGTTTCTTATCCCAGAAAACTTTGTTTGTGAGAAAATAGCGTCACCCCTCAGATACAAAAGAACTGTGATGTGGTTGTCATCACTAAGCGAACAGATCAGCATAGTATTATTTGAGCTCCCCTTGCACTGAAACGGAATGAGGAACTGCATTGGTTAACACACACTCGGGAGGAATACCGTTCAAACCCGCGTTCGGCCATCCAGATTTACGTTTTCCGTGATTTTCCTAAATTGAATGCAAGAACTGTATTCGCAACTGCGAATATGATCAGACTCCAGCAGCACAATACATCGCTGACACTGAAATTCTGTGCCCGACCGGGACTGGAACCCGGATTTCCCGCTTTGCTTGAGTTTTCTCCTTATCTGCCTCAGCCATCCAGAAATTGCCAAAATTTCCGTATTTCACCAAGTGTCTATGTCCCGTACCCGTAAAACCGATGTGATCCCCTCGCAGGGAAAACTTACGATTACTGCCTCGGCCTTGTCATGGCATGAAATACGTTACTGCAATCCCTGTGTTTTTACGATGTAGTATGCAATGTCCTTCAGGCATGCATGCACTTTCCTGAAACAATTTAGGGAAACTCTATACTATATTGCAGTGCCTTTACGATGAACTCTACAACGTGTGAAAGGCAATGCAGAGTACATAATAAAACACAGGTATTGCAATACAGTATAGAGATTTCCTAAATCATTCCAGGCAAATGGTGGAGTGGTTCCTTTGAGAAAGCACGGCCGATTTCGTTCCTAAGCTGTAAAATGGACCGAGATTGTTCTCCGTCTCCAGTGACCTCCATGTCTACGGGGCATTAAGCCCTTTAATCCTTCTTTCGTCTTTCCTTCTTTCTTTTCTATTGCGTTCAGTTAACCCAGGCCCAAGGTGCACACCTTTCCACCCTTGATTGGAAAAACAATGCATGTTGCTGTCTGTCCCGTGTAACTAACTCTCCAAAGAGACAGAAATGAATAGTGCTGAACGCAAGTTTGTGGGAAAAGAGTAAAACGGGTATTACTGCCACGAACTGAAAGTATCTTGAGTGTTTCCAAGGAAGACTCACAGGACTTACCACCGATATTTGCACCAGTGCAGAAATCTGCAGGGCTGTACAAAGGAAAAGGTAAATGACAGGTAAGAATTAAAATGGAATGCAATCCACACAAATTATAAAAATGTATGTGCGTATGTATGTATGTGCACTAATGAGTCAGTCATTATGACCACCTACTTAACTGTTTGTTTGTCCATCTTGTACAAAAAATTTGTCTCCATGGCGATAAATTTCACGAAATTGGGATGACACCCGTCGGCAAACGTTTCTCTGTTCATTCCATGGGTTTTCTGATGTAGGATCCCATCCCAGTTAGCAGGCAAAAAAACAAACCTCAAAGAAAATAATGCATTTTAGGTATGAATATTCACCATTCTTTAATTATCATTGGTAACAGATAATTTGAACCAAAATGTATTTTTTCTCTCTTTCTCTCTTGCTTTCTGTTCGTTGTCTAGGGTCAAGTTATTTATGTGATGATTTAAACCCATTTCTTCGCCTCCAAGGATTTATTAACACCGAATCAAGTTTTCTTAAGGATATAATATTCGCCGGTGACTGTAAAAATTATTTATTTTACAGTTTCAATTTCGTTCTTTAGGCCATTTTCAAGCGATACTGTAAAATTTTTTGCTGCGGCACATGGCAGACTTTAAGATACTCCGACATGTATACACCTCATTGTCAAAAACAAGCCTTTTCACTGTAGAAATACTGTAACATCACACGAGTGCGGATCTCTGTACATCACTACAATTTCATGAAGGATGTTAGCACTGGTAATAGTTCACGTAATTTAAATCATTTCACGTCGTACAGAGCTTCCAACTCGACTGATGTTAAGATATTCCTACAGTGAAAAGGCGTGTTTTTTATTATGACATGTAAACATGTCGGGGGATTTTACAGTGCGACATGAGTCAAAGCAAAATCGTTTGGAGTACCACTTGAAAATGGCTCAAAGGCCCTGTTACAATTGTAAAATAAACAATTTCTTCAGTCAACGGCGAATTAGATGTTCTTTAAAAAGCGCTATATGACAGTGAACCCCGATTAAGAGAAGTTAAGCAGATCATGTGCTGATGACACAAGGTATTCATAGAACGAAAGCAATAAAAATACTCACTGAATTGGCGCTTTATGAACAAATTTATAATTTCACATTTCGCGGGATAATTTTTAGGAAACAGTAACTTTTTAATGGGATAATTTCATAATTAGCACATTAATCTTGAGAAAAGTATACGTTTTTGGAAAACCGGGAAGTGGAGACTTTGTACGTGTCATAGTTTTGTCATGTTTCTTTAAATAAAATGTTTTCAATCGAACTAATTGCACTATTACAACCAGGAGGCTGAAAATTAAATACCGAAGAAAAAAAAAATGCTGTGAAACATCATTAATTGAATTTCGATAGTTTCGTGAAAGTACTGATTGCGCACTTCGTACTTAATAGAAAGTATAAAGTTTTATTTGTAATCTTCCCCTTTCGTTTCTAATTACTTACTTCATTTTAAAATAACGCTTATTACTACATGTTAGAAATATTTATTGTACTTGTATTAATTATAACACTTGCTGAATGAAGTAATTACTTATATGTGATCATATGTATCGCATAATTCAAATATAAATTAGTATCGAGAGCTTTCATAAACCTTGTTATCGACTGCTACAGTAAGTGAAATTTGCCTATCCGCCCCCCCCTCCCCCCCGCCCTCTAGGTATATTTCTCTGAGCACTACATCCTGCTGCACCACACATTAAACGCAAGTCTGCAACTTCTCGTTGTGTGAAGTGCTCCGCCTTCTAGCACCAGTCATGAAGGGAGGTAAACTTCAACGTGGATACATCATAGGAAATTGCACGTATACTGTTTTTCAATATGGTGCTAGCTAGATCGATACTTTAGAGTGTCGTTTCTGCGAGACAAAAGCAATTTACAAACACGTGCCCCACACTCACTGCACATCCAAAACCTTGTACGACCTGAAATACTCATTTACATGCGTAGGCTCTCTAACCTCTAAACAGTTTAAGGTCCTCTGTCACCTCTATACTTGTCTCCCTGCTGGTTTGGGACCCTCTGTATGTCGATGTCATAAGAAGAGAAAATTATAGATTTAAAACAAATAGAAACAGTGACGTCTGAGGGTATATCGGCAGTTGCTGATAGCATGATAGCAGAATGGCAGTGAGCGCTATGGAAGATACGGCACATGAAATGAAGATTTGGTCGACCCGTGTCGAGACTGCGTTTACATGAAAAACTGTAGTGATTGGTAGAAAGGTGTAAGGTTAAAATCAGGAAGGTGTGGCACTGTCGTTAAAACTTGCTCCCAGTGTTGTTCGCAGAGCTTCGAAGCACTTGTTCGGCACCCAGTATGCGCAGCCGACAGCTTCGCACGAGCTACGACTGGCTCCTGCGACCTTAATTTGCTGTTACGTTAGAAGGGATTAGGTTGCGACCCCAATATGGCTTGCTATTGTTCCAGACACCGGAAGGGTGATATCATCCAGTAGTGAACACAGAATGCTTCATTAAAGTGGTACGTCTGAGAGGCGGGTCGCCAAGGGAGCGCACGCTACTGCTCGTCTCGGGACGATTGTTCAACTAAAGGGCGATATCATCTAGTAGCGAGCACAGAATGCTTCATTAAAATGAAGGTAGGAGGGCGGTCGTGGAACAGACAAACTGCGTCTCTAAGTGTGGTCTAAACACAAAAGGCGAAGCAATCCTGGCAGAAACTGCAGGCGATCTCCAAAAGGTTGCCATCATTCCAGTACAGTTACAGAAAACCGTAGTTTAAAAATCTCAGTGACAGGAGCTGACTCGCAGTATCTAAATTAGTTTCAGTCATTCAAGCTCCCAAATTTCTTACAGTGAAGGGAGAGATCTGCAACATAAATTAGCCAAGTTCCGGTACGACTGTGCAGCCATTTACGAACTCATAGTAAAATAATATACAAACTTCATAAGTATTTTACAAAGTATTGTCCCTGCCTCTTCCCATGTACCGAAGTGAATGTTTAGTACTCGACAAAGCAAGAAAGCAACAACCTGAAGGTGCAGAGATGAAATTGTTTAACGTGTGTCAGCGGAAACACATTGAGAGATCATATCTTCACCACAGCCAAATAACAATCAGATGTCTTTAACCTGCAAGTATGATCGGACTTGTGTGAGATACTCAAAACCTAAATAACTCGATGAAACCATTCAGGAAAATGGAATCGAAACAAAAGTAAAGTAAATCAGATGTCGAAAGACGGTAATGGCATACCGACTTACCCAAAATATCTGCAACAAGAATTGTATTTCTAACCATATAGAAGTAAGATAGTACAATACAGTAATTACACCAGAATGCACCTACGGATCAGAAATACAAATTTTGAGCAGGAAAATATCAACAAAAAGGAACCCAAAATCGTGAAATAAATTCTAGACACACAACTTGTAAACAAATAATATCCACTCAGAGACAAATAGGAAATCAAACAATACGCAAGTGTCTACAGAAAGGTTAGAAAACACACAATAAAAGAGTGAACTCAGTTACACTTACAAAGCAAATAGTCGAATTCTTTGACAACGGAAAATTCAAAGCGGGCACGATGAAACGTATTGATGCTAGCAAAACTGACCTGAAATTGGCAGTAATTTCATCACAATATGTCCACAATAGCTAAATCTTCAGGTCCAAAATACACAAATGGCCCAGGAAGAGATTAAAAGAAATATGGGCGCAAAGGGGGCGACGGGGGGTGGAGTAGAGACATCAGAGGGGCCGCCTCCAGTTGAACCACCTTGAGAAACGCATTTTACTTCTTAGATTTTGTTGGGAGCTATAAATACCTTTTGATAAAGATGCACGAAATAGTTCCTAATATTATCGGTCAAAATGTTTTCGAGACTACGCCAGTTCCATTGAATGAAAAACTATTTCTTTTAGTTGCAACTACGAATTTGCGATGCTACAGATTAGAAAAACTGAATACATCCTTTCAGACAATGACAGTCAATTTACCAGTGATAAATGGAACAGATTCCTAGCTGGAGAAAAGATGAAACAAATTTCAATTTTAAAACTCCAGGCTGAAGTGAATCTATCAAAGCAATGTCTTGGATAAAATACACTATGTGATCAAAAGTATCCGGACACCCCCAAAAACATATTTTTGCATATTAGGTGCATTGTGCTGCCACCTACTGCCAGGTGTCCAATATCAGCGACCTCGGTAGTCATTACGCATCGTAAGAGAGCATAATGAGACGCTCCGTGGAACTCATGGACTGCAGGTGATTGGGTGTCACTTGTGTCATACGTCTGTACGCGAGATTTGCACACTCCTAAACATTCCTAGGTCCACTGTTTCGGATGAGGTAGTTAAGTGAAAACGTGAAAGGAGACGTACAGCACAAAAGCGTACAGGTCGACGTCGTCTGTTGACTGACAGATACCGCCAACAGTTGAAGAGGGTCGTAATGTGTAATAGGCAGACATCTATCCAGACCATCACACAGAAATTCCAAATTGCATCAGGATCCACCGCAAGTACTATGACACAGGCGGTAGGTGAGAAAACTTGGGTATCATTGTCGAGTGGCTGCTCATAAGCCGCACATCACGCCTGAAAATGCCAAACGACGCCTCGCTTGGTGTAAGGGGCGTAACCACTGGACGATAGCACAGTGGAAAAACGTTGTGTGGAGTAACGAATCACGGTACACAATGTGACGATCCGATGGCAGGGTGTGGGTATGGCGAATGCCCGGTGAACGTCATCTGTCAGCGTGTGTAGTGCCAACAATAAAATTCGGAGGCGGCGGTGTTATGTTCTGGTGGTGTTTTACATGGAGGGGGCTTGCACCCCTTGTTGATTTGCGTGGCAGTATCACAGCACAGGCCTACATTGACGTTTCAACTAACTTATTGCTTTCCACTGTTGAAGAGAAATTCGGGGATAGGATTGCATATTTCAACACGATCGAGAACCTGTTCATAATGCACGGTCTGTGGTGGAGTGGTTACACGACAGTAACATCCCTGTAATAGACTGGTCTGCACACGGTCCTGACCTGAATCCTATAGAACACTTCTAGGATGTTTTGGAAAGCCGACTTCGTGCGAGGCCTCACCGACCGAAGTCGATACCTCTCGTCAGTGCAGCACTCCGTGAAGAATGGGCTGCCATTCCCCAAGAAACCTTGCAGCACCTGACTGAACGTATGTCTGCGAAAGTGGAGGCTGCCATCAAGGCTGTGGGTGGGCCAACACCATATGGAATTGCAGCATTACCGATGGAGGACGAACTTGTAAGACATTTTCAGCCAGGTGTCCGTATACTTTTGATCACATAGTGTAAGTATGTCTAACCTATTTATACATACTGTTCTCATACACTCCTGGAAATTGAAATAAGAACACCGTGAATTCATTGTCCCAGGAAGGGGAAACTTTATTGACACATTCCTGGGGTCAGATACATCACATGATCACACTGACAGAACCACAGGCACATAGACACAGGCAACAGAGCATGCACAATGTCGGCACTAGGACAGTGTATATCCACCTTTCGCAGCAATGCAGGCTGCTATTCTCCCATGGAGACGATCGTAGAGATGCTGGATGTAGTCCTGTGGAACGGCTTGCCATGCCATTTCCACCTGGCGCCTCAGTTGGACCAGCGTTCGTGCTGGACGTGCAGACCGCGTGAGACGACGCTTCATCCAGTCCCAAACATGCTCAATGGGGGACAGATCCGGAGATCTTGCTGGCCAGGGTAGTTGACTTACACCTTCTAGAGCACGTTGGGTGGCACGGGATACATGCGGACGTGTATTGTCCTGTTGGAACAGCAAGTTCCCTTGCCGGTCTAGGAATGGTAGAACGATGGGTTCGATGACGGTTTGGATGTACCGTGCACTATTCAGTGTCCCCTCGACGATCACCAGTGGTGTACGGCCAGTGTAGGAGATCGCTCCCCACACCATGATGCCGGGTGTTGGCCCTGTGTGCCTCGGTCGTATGCAGTCCTGATTGTGGCGCTCACCTGCACGGCGCCAAACACGCATACGACCATCATTGGCACCAAGGCACAAGCGACTCTCATCGCTGAAGACGACACGTCTCCATTCGTCCCTCCATTCACGCCTGTCGCGACACCACTGGAGGCGGGCTGCACGATGTTGGGGCGTGAGCGGAAGACGGCCTAACGGTGTGCGGGACCGTAGCCCAGCTTCATGGAGACGGTTGCGAATGGTCCTCGCCGATACCCCAGGAGCAACAGTGTCCCTAATTTGCTGGGAAGTGGCGGTGCGGTCCCCTACGGCACTGCGTAGGATCCTACGGTCTTGGCGTGCATCCGTGCGTCGCTGCGGTCCGGTCCCAGGTCGACGGGCACGTGCACCTTCCGCCGACCACCGGCGACAACATCGATGTACTGTGGAGACCTCACGCCCCACGTGTTGAGCAATTCGGCGGTACGTCCACCCGGCCTCCCGCATGCCCACTATACGCCCTCGCTCAAAGTCCGTCAACTGCACATACGGTTCACGTCCACGCTGTCGCGGCATGCTACCAGTGTTAAAGACTGCGATGGAGCTCCGTATGCCACGGCAAACTGGCTGACACTGACGGCGGCGGTGCACAAATCCTGCGCAGCTAGCGCCATTCGACGCCCAACACCGCGGCTCCTGGTGTGTCCGCTGTGCCGTGCGTGTGATCATTGCTTGTACAGCCCTCTCGCAGTGTCCGGAGCAAGTATGGTGGGTCTGACACACCGGTGTCAATGTGTTCTTTCTTCCATTTCCAGGAGTGTATAATTGTAAATGCTTTATCTGAGAAAAATGGGGCAATAGGTTGTTTCCTACTTGTTCTGGCATTGGCATGTTATTGTTTTAAATGCACTCAAAGAATATTTTGCCAATAATAACTGGACCATCATATTTCAATCGTGTTTTCGTTTTGTAAAACGACAAACCCTTCAGTTCTGTTTTAACTGATCATGCACTAATTTTCTGGCCGTTTAAATTGATTAGAAAGCGACTTGTTTGGTGACTCAAGGTCGAACGTCTCTAGCACTGTATGGTTTAATTACTCGTAAAAATTGAAACCACATCTCAATTCGAAGTGCGATGTTTACAAAATGATTTCTTTTGTATCAACATTATTTACTTACACAGTTATTCGTCATCAAGGCCACCGTTAACCATCAATGACCATCAATGGCCTGAAGCTCATTTTTATTCATTCTATTAAACACAATGGATACAGTTTCACTTGAAGCAAAATTAATCAGTATTTACGAGCGACGTTCAATAACTAATGCAACACTTTTTTTCCTGAGAGCATGTTGGTTTATCCAGGATCCCAGTACATCATATCACTCCGAACTCTTTTGGCTACGAAACCGTATTTTTCAACATTGTCGCCGTTCTAAGCGACGCCCTTACGCCACCTTACTGGGAGGCCCTCCCTATACACCCGCGTGGTACCACTCTACTATTCGACGTCGGAGCTAGCTCCTTGCTGCGTCAATAACGTCTCCATCGCCGGCGTTCTGTTTCCAGCGGAGTGAATCCTTCATTGCTGGCGGTTGTGACCGAGCGGTTCTAGGCGCTACAGTCCGGAACTGCGCTGCTGCTACGGTCGCAGGGTCGAATCCTGCCTCGTGCATGAATGTGTGTGACGTCCTTAGGTTAGTTAGGTTTAAGTAGACCTAAGTCTAGGGAACTGATGACATCAGATCTTAAGTCCAATGGTGCTCGGAGCCATCTGAACCATTTTGAATCCTTCACTGGGCCAAACAGTGGGAATCGAAAGGTGCGAGATCCGGGCTGTAGGGTGGATGAGGAAGAACAGTCCAATCAATATATATTTGAGCTCCTCTTGGGTGCGCATACTTGCTTGTGGCCTTGCATTATTATGGAGAATGAAAAGGTCGTTTACATTCCTCTAGCGAAGAACACGCTCTCTGCCTCGTGATGACTGGGTGTTGTGTAATGTCCTTAGGTTAGCTAGGTTTAAGTAGTTCTAAGTTCTAGGGAACTGATGACCATAGATGTTAAGTCCCATAGTGCTCAGAGCCATTTGAAGAACACGCTGCAGTCGTTTCTTCAATTTCCCGAGGGCAGCACAGTACATATGAGAGTTGATCGTTGCGGCATGAGGAACGGCAAGAAACAGAATGACCCTTTCAGAGTCGCAGAAGACTGTCGCTACGGCTTTACCGGTAGAAGGTTCAGCTTTGAACTTTTTCTTCGAAGAAGGTTTGGCGTGGCGCCAACTCATGGATGGACGTTTCGTTTCGGGTTGGAAGCGTTGAGCCAATGTTCATCACCTCCGACGATTTTCGACAGAAAATTGTTACGATCAGCCTCGTAACACGCAACCAATCCTGCCAAGATGGTCCTTCGTTGCTCTTTATGGTCTTCTGTTCGCTGGCGAGGGTCCAAGCTGGCATATACTTTTGAGGACCCCAACTGGTGGACGAGTGAGCCAGCACTACCAACTGAGACTTCCAGTTGTGGTGTTTGACGGGGATCAGTCTATCACCTCGAATGAGAGCGTCCGCATGTTCCAACATTGCAGGAGTCACAGCTGTGTGCGGCCAACCGGCACGGAGGACTTCGGGCAGGTTTGAGAGACTTGGTTGCGATGATGACAGACGTCACACCCAACTGCTCAGCGTGCTTCTGTTCACTGACAGGTCTCCGTAGACATTTTGCAGGCGCCTATCAATATCTGCGATGGTATGGTTTTCCGCCAGAAGAAGTACAATGACAGCTCTCTGTTTGGAACGCACGTACGTTACAGAGGACATTTGGAAGGCTACATATAGCGCGATCACCTATCGGAATTTCATGAAACTACAAAGCCAGTTTTTTACGTAAGTACCGTTTTGCCACTGCGCGGCCGCAGCGCTGCGGTCGGAGTTCTGCGCATGCGCACTGGGTACCTACATCTGTTGTCTACGCACTGATGCCATTACAGTCTGATTCTTCCTAGTTTACGTTGTGTACTGAGTGTTTAAGATGCCTCCGATAATCGTGTGTGCCGCCGCTTGTGAAGTATGGGATGTTATAAAATTTATTAGTGCTAAAGGCCTAAAAGCGATCGATATTCATCGTGAGAGCTGTGCAGTCTACGGAGAAAACATTATGAGTGATGGAATGGTAAAAAAGTGGGTGAGAGCATTTAAAGGTAGCCGCACAAATATGCATGATGAACAACAGAGTGGGCGTCCTTCGGTCGTTAATGAAAGTTTGGTGCAGGAAGTGGACAATAAGGTGAGAGGAAACAGATGCTTGACAATTTTCTCCTTGCAGGATGACTTTCCTAATGTTTCTCGTAGTGTTGTGTATGGCATTGTGACCCAGCACTTGAATTACCGAAAATTGTGCGCACGTTGGGTGCCGAAAATGTTGATTGATGTGCGCAAAACCAAACGTTTAGACAGTGCATTGACTTTCCTTGATCGGTACCACAACGATGGTGATGATTTCTTAAGCCAAATTGTTACAGGCGATGACACATGGGGGGCCTACGCCACATCAGACTTAAAACAACAGTCCATGGAATGGCGGCATTCAGATTCACCCAGAAAAGTGAAGTTTAAGCAAACAATTTCTGCCCAGAAAATCATGTGCACAGTTTTTTGGGACAGAAAAGCAGTATTACTTGTGGAATTTCTGCTTCTTAAAAAGACAATCAATGCAGAGGCTTACTGTAAGACGTTGCACAATCTGCGCCGTTCAATTCAGAACAAAAGACGTGGCAAGTTGAGCAAGGGCATCGTATTGCTGCAAGACAATGTCCGTCCGCATGTGGCGAATCAGACCAAAGATCTCTTCACATCTTTTCGATGGGAAACTCTAGATCTTGCGCCCAGTGACTACCATCTGTTCCTGCACTTAAAGAAACATCTGGGCGGTCAGCGTCTTCAAGACGATGACGAAGTCAAAACAGTGGTGATGCAGTGGTTAACAAGTCAGACGGCAGACTTTTATGAGGAGGGTATTCAAAAACTGGCACAACTTTATGACAAGTGCCTAAATATTGACGGACATTATGTAGAAAAGTAGATTAAGGTACAGGCTTTCATGTAAAAATAAAAATATTGAGATATCTTAGCACGTCTTTTTTAATTTCAAAACGGTACTTACTTAAAAAACACGCCTCGTATAGGGGCTCAAGCGGGAATATTCGACGATGTCCCATAACAAATTCCGCAGTTTTTTCAGCCGAAACTGACCCATAAAAAATGTGTTTCTTTATTTAACGACCCTCGTACAATTTCAGTTGAAATTCCCCTTTTCAACCGCTATTGAAATGGATCCTCTTGTTTGAGACTTTATGATATAATCTGGAAAATTAATCAGTTTGTACGAAAGGAACTGCTTCAAATCCCACACGAACTGTACAAGTTCTGTTTTATTAACAGTTTCTGCATTCTATAAACATCGTGCCTCGTCGTGCCACATTACTGGAGCCTTCTCCTGGGAGCTTCCCTTGCAAAATGCGGTACCCTGCTCTTCATTAACGTAGCTGTGGGCCGATGAGCTTCCGGTTTCAGTAAAACATACAGGCGCGCTGCTCGCCCGGCAGATGCTCCGTATAAGAGGACTGCAGGCGTCTTCCGGGAACTGGCGGTGCTGCACGTGCCACCGAGAGACGAGCGACCTGCGGGCGATGAAAAGCACCGGCCAGGACAACCCCGGGCACAGCAGCGGCGGCGTGTGCGGGGGTGGAGGGGGGTGACGTGGGCGGCGTGGGCAGCGTGGGCGGAGGAGGCAGCGGGGGCGGCTGGGGGCGGCGCTACGGGGTAGGCCCAGCCTGTGTGGGCGGCTGTTTTCTGTGCGCTGCCGGTGGCCTACTCGAACTGCTTCAGTTTCATATTCCGTCAACATGGAAACTGCAACAACAGCAGCTAACATTCATTTTCGTTGACGCAGACTCAATCAGTTCAGGTGACAGCTTGCGACGTTCCCATTCAGCGCGTCATTTCTGAAACTTTTCGTTACTGAAAAGCCCAAACAGCTATTCAGTTCCGCGGGTCGGTACAAAATTTGCGGGAGGTTTCCCTGAAACGTTTCTTTTCCGTCTATTCTCCGAAATTCCGTGACGTTGCATGAACTCCCACACGAGATCGCGTCCGGATACTTCACGCTCTTTGCGACGTGTGGCGCGCGAGACAAACAGAATTACGCGACACGCTGGTCTGCGCATTTACTCTCAAAAGCTTGTTGGCTTTTCACAGCTGTGGCGAATGTGGCAGACGGCGGAGAGAACGTGCATTGAAAGAAATATCGCTGCGAACTCTGAAAAACAAAAGGGCATCGAAGGAAGTAGCAGGCGTCGGCAGTCAATTCCGGTGTAAGTAAAGAACCCTACCCAACCACCAACTGACCGAACAGCCAACAAACTACACTCCTGGAAATTGAAATAAGAACACCGTGAATTCATTGTCCCAGGGAGGGGAAACTTTATTGACACATTCCTGGGGTCAGATACATCACATGATCACACTGACACAACCACAGGCACATAGACACAGGCAACAGAGCATGCACAATGTCGGCACTAGTACAGTGTATATCCACCTTTCGCAGCAATGCAGGCTGCTATTCTCCCATGGAGACGATCGTAGAGATGCTGGATGTAGTCCTGTGGAACGGCTTGCCATGCCATCTCCACCTGGCGCCTCAGTTGGACCAGCGTTCGTGCTGGACGTGCAGACCGCGTGAGACGACGCTTCATCCAGTCCCAAACATGCTCAATGGGGGACAGATCCGGAGATCTTGCTGGCCAGGGTAGTTGACTTACACCTTCTAGAGCACGTTGGGTGGCACGGGATACATGCGAACGTGCATTGTCCTGTTGGAACAGCAAGTTCCCTTGCCGGTCTAGGAATGGTAGAACGATGGGTTCGATGACCGTTTGGATGTACCGTGCACTATTCAGCGTCCGCTAGACGATCACCAGTGGTGTACGGCCAGTGTAGGAGATCGCTCCCCACACCATGATGCCGGGTGTTGGCCCTGTGTGCCTCGGTCGTATGCAATCCTGATTGTGGCGCTCACCTGCACGGCGCCAAACACGCATACGACCATCATTGGCACCAAGGCAGAAGCGACTCTCATCGCTGAAGACGACACGTCTCCATTCGTCCCTCCATTCACGCCTGTCGCGACACCACTGGAGGCGGGCTGCACGATGTTGGGGCGTGAGCGGAAGACGGCCTAACGGTGTGCGGGACCGTAGCACAGCTTCATGGAGACGGTTGCGAATGGTCCTCGCCGATACCCCAGGAGCAACAGTGTCCCTAATTTGCTGGGAAGTGGCGGTGCGGTCCCCTACGGCACTGCGTAGGATCCTACGGTCTTGGCGTGCATCCGTGCGTCGCTGCGGTCCGGTCCCAGGTCGACGAGCACGTGCACCTTCCGCCGACCACTGGCGACAACATCGATGTACTGTGGAGACCTCACGCCCCACGTGTTGAGCAATTCGGCGGTACGTCCACCCGGCCTCCCGCATGCCCACTATACGCCCTCGCTCAAAGTCCGTCAACTGCACATACGGTTCACGTCCACGCTGTCGCGGCATGCTACCAGTGTTAAAGACTGCGATGGAGCTCCGTATGCCACGGCAAACTGGCTGACACTGACGGCGGCGGTGCACAAATGCTGCGCAGCTAGCGCCATTCGACGGCCAACACCGCGGTTCCTGGTGTGTCCGCTGTGCCGTGCGTGTGATCATTGCTTGTACAGCCCTCTCGCAGTGTCCGGAGCAAGTATGGTGGGTCTGACACACCGGTGTCAATCTGTTCTTTTTTCCATTTCCAGGAGTGTAGATGTGTGAAAGCGCAGTATTTCACCCGACAGCACCGAGCGAGTTGGCGCAGTGGTTAGACACTGGACTCGCATTCGGGAGGACGACGTTTCAATCCCGCGTCCGGCCATCCTGATTTAGGTTTTCCGTGATTTCCCTAAATCACTCCAGGCGAATGCCGGGATGGTTCCTCTGAAAGGGCACGGCCGACTTCCTTCCCCATCCTTCCCTAATCCGTTGAGACCGATGACCTCGCTGTCTGGTCTCCTTCCCCAAACAACCCAACCCTCACCCGACAGCCGGCTCCTCCACCAGTTCACGCAACGCCCACCACCACCCCACACAACAAATTGCGTCGTCTGCAGCGCTGTCGTTCAAACCGCCCAACAAAATTTCGTCTTCTGTCGCTGAGTACGGAATCAGATGCTTTTCAGATATACGAGGGCTGTTCAGAAAGTAAGGTGACTTTTCAAATTGTGCGGGCAATGTATATTCGGTTATCAACCTTTTTTTTTTGTTATGTTGGTACACGTGTCCTGAACAGTTTCAAGTGTACAGTACACTTCGTTTGTTTTTGACTGACAGAAAGGTTAGACGTGTTTTAGTGTGCTCGGCGATTTTCGATTACTATAAAAATGGAGCAAAGAATTTGCATCTAATTTTGTGTGAAATATGGAATCAAGTGCTCTAAAACACCTGAAATGTTGACAGTGGCATATGACGAGTCTGCTCTAAGTAAAACAAAAATGTTTACAAGTGGTACAAACTCTGGCAAGATGGCCGGTAAGACGTCAATGACGAACCTCGCTCTGGACGCCCCAGCACATCAACAGCAGATGATAACATCCAAGCTGAGAAGTCGTCTTAATGTAAGAGAAGTTGCTGAGGATGTTGGCATATCTGGTGACTCGTGTGATGCAATTTTTTCGCATGTTTTGGGTGTGAGACGTGTGTCAACTAAGTTTGTTCCAAAACTTCTCAATTTTGATCAGAAGAACCGTCGCAAGAGCACCGCTCAGGAGCTCTTGAATGACGTCGATGATGACCCTAATTTGCTCAAAAGAGTCGTAACTGCTGACTAAACATGGGTTTACGGTTATGACGTCGAAACCAAAGACCATTCGTTCCAATGGAAGCATCCCAGAGAGCCAAGACCGAAAAAAGTACGCCAAGTTTGACCAAATGTCAAAGTATTGCTCACTGTTTTTTCAATTACCGTGGCTTAGTGCTTCATGAATGTATGCTCCAAGGTCGTAGGGTCAATAAGGAGGATTACCTTGACATTATGCGCCGTTTGCGGGGAACAATACGCAAAAAACGTCCGGAATTTTGGAAAAAGAATTCGCGGCTTTTCATCACGACAATGCACCTGCTCATTCATCATTGCTTGTGAGAGATTTTTTGGCCAGAAACAACACGACAACCATAACTCAGCCACCATATTCACCGGATTTGGCCCCCTGCTATTTTTCTCTGTTTCCAAAACTGAAGACACCTATGAAATGACGAAGATTTTCAAGGATTGAGGAAATAAAAACGGCATTGCTGGAAGTCCTCAAGGCTGTACCAAAAAGTGCTTATAGGAAGTGCTTCGAGGATTGGAAGAATCATTGGCACAAGTGTATTGTGTCTGAGGGAGATTACGTCGAGGGGGACAACATGAATATTGATGAATAAATAAATATTTTTTCAAAAAATGTAATATTACCTTACTATTTGAACACACTTTATAAAAGATGTTGAAAAAAGTATCTAATACTCACCGAAACAAGAAAAATAGGTCCAATAAACATGGGTCGGGAAAAGCGTTCTTTCTGCCATAAACACATATTTACAAGAGACGTTCAATGTGGCGTCTATTCGTAATGATGCACCCTGTGCCCTCCGGCGTAAGGAATAATGCACCCGGTTGTTGTTATACCGGCTGTCTCGCGTTGAAGACGCAACCCTGTAGTGTCCGCACATCGGTGACTGGCTTAGCGTACTCCTTCAAGTGTCCCTATAAGCTAGGGGACTGACGTCTGAAGAACGAGCAGGGCAGGTCAAGTAGCGCCCCGCTCCCCCCCCCCCCCCCTCCTCTTCTTTGGATCTTCTCTGTCACCTCTGTTAATCCTAAGTGGAAACTGTCCCGTGGAATATGACTCCAGAAGTGGCCAAACTAGGGTTTCATGAGTTAGCTACTTCGGCATGAAATAATTTGCTTACAATATTTTCAGTGAACCTTATTGTTGTTTAGCACTAGCTTTAAACTAGTAACTCGCTGCCCCCAAATAACTTAAAGAGTCTAGTCCACGTATAAGTGTGTTGAATATACGACGTTAAACAGGTAAAAAAGACGAAAAATCCTAATTGTTTTTGATTTGAGTTTCAGGTTATTCATCTACAGATTAATGAAAAAGTCAAAATCAAAACCGCTTTAAGAAAAGCTAGTGTTTCACCCATCCCAATATTTGTAACGTCGTATCTTCGGAACAGTGTGTCGCACAGTGATATAATTTTGCAGGTAAATTTGGTCGTGTATGTGAATACCGTCTGCAAATTGTGTTGCGAATTAAGTTAACAGTGAAGAACTAACAAATTAAGACGTCATGCTTGATGCTCGAGAGTCACTGTAAGAACAACGAAAATGTAGAGAAGCGATAAACTTTTCTTCCTTTTGCTGTTTTACTGGCGATATAGCCTGTTACGGACTAAAGGCAAGCACCGGCACGCCAGTCGGAAACGACAGAGAAGAGGAGGCTGCGAGAAGATGTCAGCCAATCGCACGCTGACCGACCTCCCTCAGGACGATAATGCGTCAGCAGCGCCCCCGAAGTGAAGAATACATAACCGCCGCGCCCGACTGGTGGCAGCCCACTTCGATAGCAACTTCAATGTTAGCCATTTCGTTAGCAGACGCATCATAACCTCTATCATTAGTACTCTCTACGTAGCAAAGACTTGTGTTTGGCTGTTATGAAGATGTCTGATTATTCTGTATGTCGCCCTTTGCTTGCGACACATTAAGTAGTTGTCTTGTTGTAATAAAACTCATTAATACGAGTTGTTTGTTTGTTTGTCTAGTGAACCGAGTATGCAGGATTCCTCGACACAACAAAGCCGGGGATAAGATACGAAATAATTAGGAATTGTGCGTGAAGTTCTTGGAAGTTGCTAAATGCTCTCGTTCTCAAACACTGGATGAAAACAGTACGGGTAATTTGCGGGCTGTGTGTTACTCTAACTCAAGACAAACACACAATTTTTATTCTTGACTTATTATGTTTAACTTTTACCGTAAGGTCATACATATTAAGTAGTTGATTATAACAGCATTTTAATTTCTTTAATTCGGTCTATAAGTATATGAAATGCTGAAAAACAAATTATCACCCTTGGACGCTGTCGAATAGGCAGTCTTCAACTAAGGCGGATGATTGGCTGACCGTTTCAGACATTTAGAAATTATAGGTAGCCACTTCGCGATGAGTCTCTCCGAACGCACATTCCACGATATTTTAACGCTGCCTGTTTTGGTTGTTGATCGCAAACCAGGTACAGAAGAATAATGCACCTGTTTCTATGCAGTACGGTATGTTCGCTTATTTTGGATATCAACTGCCGTACCCTCCAAAAATGGTCGAGACTCTTGCATTTCACTATTTTTTTTCACATTCTGACAGTACTCGTTATCCGTGAACAGGGTCACTGCATCAAATCCTTGTCGGTGTTCATCCGGTTAAGACTGTCATCTGCAAACAATATTTCCTCTGTCCACCTGGCCGCCATCATCAGATGAATAAAGCTAAGGCGCTCTCGTCGACAACTTATTCAAACCGGGAACGACGGAACCCTTACATGGGACGAAAATACGAAAGCGCATGCGCTAAGGTAGTGTACAAACGCTCAGTCGTTACTGCTGTCCCCTGGCGCAAGAAGAGTTGCTACGCCTCCAATGGGGAATACTTTCGATAAACGATATATCGTTAAAAGTTATTACTCACAGCCGGTCGACTCATATGCCGTTGTTTCTTCATATCTGATGAAACAGAAATTTTTTACTTAGCTGGTATGCATTAGCGCAGATATTATTATCTGTCTGATTTCGGCAGATTCTTTTAAAACAAAATCCCAGTAACGCGGAGCGTTTGCAACCACTTGTGTCTCACTGTATAGCATCCTACGTCCCTGTGAAAGAACGTGCTCAGCCACCGCAAATTTGTCAGGTTGTAATAATTGAGTATGGCGTGAAGTTCAATAAATCTGTCATTGATGGTACGAGCAGTTTGGCCAATGTATATTTTGGATAAAATCTCGGTTTTCAATCCGCGTCAATGCCAATAAAATTCTCGAGCTTTCGATGGCTAGCTCCGCCATCGTCGTCAGGAGTAAAACTACTGAGTATCTTTGACCGCATTCACATGGCTTCAAATGGTCCAAATGGCTCTAAGCACTATGGGACCACATCTGAAGTCATCAGTCCCCTAGACCTTAGAACTACTTAAACCTAACTAACCTAAGGACATCACGCACATCAATGCCCGAGGCAGGATTCGAACCTGCGACCGTAGCAGCAGCGCGGTTCCGGACTGTAGCGCCTAGAACCGCTTGGCCACAGTGGCCGGCCGCGTGGCTTCTTCAGACGTAAATCGCCCTTCACAGAGCCATTAAGTACTCTAATCTTAGCTAGCTGACGGAACACACATCTCATTTTATGTTTCTCCCTCCTATCTTGGCAGAATCATTCCCAGTATATGGAATGAAAGCCACAGAACTAGAATTGACTTCAGGTAACAACCCAAACTCAGAACCACTTCTAATCTGTCAGTATAGCCGTTATGGTAAAACACTTCCTTAAGGTGTTGCCGCTCTTGCGGCAAATTCTCAGCATCCGTGATAGTATACGGTCTTTCGACCAAGTCCCGTAGGACTCCTGTACGTTGAAACGGTGGACGACAGCCAGTATTATGTAAATACCCACCAGTATGTGTCGGTTTTCTATAACCACTGTGTCCTAGAGTTCCGTCATCTTTTAAATAAACCAGTACATCCAAAAAGGGTAATGTCCAATCCTTTTCAGTCTCAGTCGTGAATTTGATGTCAGGATGAAGACAATTAAAATGGTCCAATAACCATTGCATAGAATCTGTTCCTTATGGCGAAACAAGTAACATATCGTCAACATACGTTAAATAACAAGTAGGCTTCTAAAAAGATGTTTTCAGGGCCATATCCCCAAAGTGCTCCTCGAAAGGATTAGCGATTATGGGGGATAAAAGACTCTCCACAGCTACACAGTCGATCTTTCAAAATAATTGTCATTGAATAAAGAATAGGTGGACGTCAGTACACGGCGGCACAGCTTCGTCATTTCCATATCCAGTTTTTCATAAATTAAAATCAGTTACTCTTCAACAGGGATCCGAGTAATTGGAGACGCCACGTCGAAACTGACAAGTAAATCAAAGGGACCAGGATGAAGCGGCTTCAAACGCTGCATAAAATCCATGGAATCAAAAACGTGGTGTTTACATTTACCCACATGAATGTAAATGTCGCTCCTCAGGCCGGTTCGCAATATTCTCAAAACCAATGGCGAACATATGTATCGCATTGACACCCATTACATGAAGTCTATGAGAGGCTGAAAATATTCTCCATGTAGACGAACATAACCATATCTAGTCAGTGGTCGATTCAGTTCGATCAGAGGAGCCAGGCTGTACCACGTAAATACAGCCCACACCATCATGGAGCCCCCACCAAGTTGCACAGTGCCTTGTAGACCACTTGTTCCATCGGATTTGCTCCACAGTTGAACCCTGACACCAGCTCATACCAACTAAAATGGGGGCTCATCTGACCAGGACACTGTTTTCCAGTGGTCTGGGGTCCAATCAATATGATTACGACCCCAGGAGAGGCGCAAGAGGCGATGTCGTGCTGTTAGCTATGGCACTAGCGTCTTTAGTCTGCTGCCGTAGTCCATTAGCGCCAAATTTCACCGCACTCTCCCAACGGAAATGTTCGTCGTACGTCCAGCGCTGATTTGTACGGTTATTTGAGGCAGTGTTCCTTATCTGTTAGCACTGACAAACCTATGCGAACGTCGCTGCTCTCGGTCGTTAAGTGAAGGCCTGAAATTTGGTATTTTCGACACACACTTGACACTGTGTAACTCGGAATATTGAATTCCCAAACTATTTCCGAAATGGAATGTCCCAAGCGTGTAGCGCCAACTATTATTCCGCATTCAAGTCGATTAATTCCCGCTGTGATTCCTTAGCCACGTCGGGAACCTTTTCACGTGACTCACCTGAGTACAAATGACTGCTCCGCCAGTGCACTGCCATTTTGTACCTCGTGTACACAGGGCTACCGCCGTCTGTACACAGGGTGACAGTTATTGAACTATTCGGGAAAAAACGTAAATTAGTTACAAACTACAGCGTGCACACCCTTTATTCAACACGTAAACGTCACTACAGATATTCGGATTTAGGTTATGATACGTTCGACATGCCTGCCATCATTGTCGATGATGTGGGGCTGGCGAATAGCGAAATTCTGCGTGACCCGCTGAGGTTCGGAACTTAGATGCTACCGATGATCTTGTGAGTGGCTGTTTTCAGCTCAGAAATGGTTTTGGGGTTATTACTGTACACATTCTCATTAATACAGCCACACGAAAAGAAGTCGCATGTGTTCAAATCCGGAGAATGTGGCGGTCAATCGAGGCCCATGCCAATCGCCTCTGGGTACCACAGAACCAGAATGCGGTACCCAAAGTGCTCCTCCAGGACATCAAACACTCTCCTGCTTCGATGGGATCGACTTCCGTCTTGAGTGAACCACATGTTGTCTAAATCTGGGTCACTTTGGATAATGGCGCTGAAATAATCTTCCAAAATCTTCGCGTACCGTTTGGTACTCACCGTGCCGTCGAGGAATATCACATTGATTATTCCGTAGATTTTATTTAACCGTATGGCTAGGAGCCCCCGTCGGGCAGGCCGTTCGGTGGGTGCCGGTCTTTCAAGTTGACGCCACTTCGGCGACCTGCATTAAAAAAAAAGGAAAAAAAAAAGTGCAAATGTGTGTGAAATATTATGGGGCTTAACTGTTAAGGTCATCAGTCCCTAAGCTAACACACTACTTAACCTAAATTATCCTAAGGACAAACACACACACCCATGCCCGAGGGAGGACTCAAACCTCCGCCAGGACCAGCCGCATAGTCCATGACTGCAGCGCCTTAAACCGTTTTTTATTTTTTTTTGTTTCTTTCTTTACCGCTCTTTTTATTTTGTTTTATTTTTTTTAATTACTAAGAGTGTTCAGTTATGAGTGGGTGGAGAGAAGGCGGGCAGGGGTGGGAACCCGAGGCCTGGCCGCGATGTCTCTCCCCTCCCGTCCCTGAATCACTCCCTCAAAGTAGCTTTTATATTTATTTTTATTTTATTATCATGATTATTTTTTTTGTACCAGGAACAGGGAAATTAACAAAAGATCTTTATTGGTACAAACTGAAATACAACAGAAAAGCCGTCCTTCCGGCGAAAATAACACAAGACATTATACTCTTACAAGGCGAGCAATTTTTTTTGTTTTTATGAACAAGGTGCAGGAAAAAAAGAATAATAATACTGATGTAAGCAAGAGGTGTGAAGCAATATACAGTGGAGTGAGGGAAAAACCAGTGTGTTCTGGTATATGGCATAAAAGAAAGGAGGCGCGTGTCCATGCGCCTACTCCACTGTGGGTTACAATATAGAAAGTAGCGCGGGGAGTCTCAGATGTCAGCAGTGGGGGCGGGAGTGTTGTTGGCGTGTGGCATCATCCAACTGAGCGGGACTGACGTAAAGATCGCATGTAGGTAATTGGCGAAGAAGGCGCGGTAGCGCGGTCGGTGTTCGACTTGACTGTGGGCAGTTTGTAAGTACTGCCAGAAATCAAGGCTTGATTTGTCGCCATCGTTACACATGTAGGTGATCGTCCATCCCTTGACCCATACAATAGCATGATTTTTGGCGGCGGGGAAATAAGTATTCTCAGGATGGATAAAAGTCCATGGGTCAATCGAGTCCGGCGGAACGCGGAGGTAACAAGCAACGAACTGTCGGGCTAGTTTCCCCGTCACTGGTGACAGCACAAGTCAGTTGATGGACATCGTCATCCACGAGGTGACAAATGGAACAAAGTCGTGAGTCCATTAGTCCGATGGCGTGAAGGCGATGATTTGTGGCGAAGTTTTCATTTGCGACTTGGTACCATGTTGCCCGGACGTTGGAGGGAAGAAAAGGCTGGTGGATATGACGCCAAACCGTGGGCCACCGCTTGGACGGATGTCTGAGTTCGATATTGTTGCTGGATATGGAACGAAGCAGTGGAGTGTAAAAATCTTTAGGTCGAGGAGAACGCGTGGTCGGTAAGTGAGTGCGTGAGCATAACTGAAGTCGACGATGAAATCAGAAATGTGCGTCAGATGGTGCTTGATGTGTCCGACTGGTACTGGTGGTGTTATGGTCGCGGGCACAAGAATTTCCAGCAAGCTGCGCGTAAGAGAGGTGTCCCCGTGCCACTGCTTGTGCATGGTGGACATGTACAAGGACGCCGCTCGGAGTCGCACATTGACAAGGCCGAGGCCTCCCGCTCGCATGGGAAGGGTGAGCGTGTCGTAGCGGACCTTAAAGAGCGTACCGGCCGTAAGGAAGTATCCGAAGGCAGCCTGGAGGCTGCGTCCAATTGTTGATGACAGCGGGAGAACCTGTGCAATGTGGACCATTCTGGACGCCACATGTTGATTGAGGTATTGGACACGGTGTAAAGAATCGAGTCGTCGGAGAAAATTTTGTCGCACCGTCGTGCGGATAGTTTGGAGTGCACGCCGAAAATTGATGGCAGCGGAGCGGCGCACGGTGGAGGTGAAAATGATACCAAGGTATCGTAGTTTTTGTACACACGGGAGAGGTGCTAAGTCGTCGTGTGAGAGGCCGCGTCCAATGGGCATCGCCGCGGATTTAGCCACATTCATGTTACTGCCCGCTGCAGAGCCGTACGTTGATATCAAATCAAGTACCGTGTGTGTTTCACTCCGTGAGCGGATCAAGAGGAGGAGGTCGTCCGCATACGCACGACATCGAAAACTGTGCTGTCGCAAAGTGAGACCAGAAAGGTGGCTCGTCAGACTCCCGATGAGTGGCTCCAGGCTCATGGCATAGAGTAGGGTCGAAAGTGGGCAGCCTTGCCGTACGGAACGCCGGATCGCCACTGGTCCCGCCACACGGCCATTAACCTGAATCAGCGATTCAGCTGTGCCGTACAGGCGCCGGAGCACGTCGATAAAGGCTGGTGGAAAACCCATGCGGTTCATCACTGAGAACAGAAAAGGATGCCGCACTTTGTCGAATGCGCTGTCAAAATCAATGGCAACCACTGCGGCGCGGAGTCTGCACGCCGCTGCCAGTGCAATTAAATCGCGACATTGTCCTGTGGCCGTTTGTATATTAACTGAGCCGCCCGGAGTTGTCTGTTCCGGGGATAGAATACTAGGCAGGACCTTGCGGCATCGCGTTGCCAGTAGGCGTGTAAAAATTTTATAGTCTGCGTTAAGCAGAGTCAGGGGACGGTAATGTGCTGTCGTCACACCTGGTGTCGGTTTGTGGATGGGTATAATAATTCCCGTGACGAAGGACGACGGTACGGCGTTCCCCATCGTCAGCAGTTCATGAAACATCGTTCTCCACCGTGACGCCATTAGTGTGAGGAAAGCGCGATAAAATTCTATCGGCAATCCGTCGACACCAGATGACTTATTCAGAGCGCCTTTTTTGTTTGCATCATGGACTTCGTCACGCGTAATTGGCTCCATCATCTCGTCCGCTTCGTCGTTGGTGAGGGTGCGAGTTACGTGTCGTAACACAGACTCCTCAGCGTGGTTGTCAGTAGTCTCCTCCTGGTACATTGTGCGGTAGTGGTCGACAAAGGCACTGACGATTTCAGCTTGGCCGTGACAGGTGTTGATCTCGGTGATGAGTTGTTGTCGTCGATGTTTCCTATCGGAGGCGATATGATGCATGGTGGGATGTTCTTGTTCCGCCGAATCGTGACATCGGGTTCGCACTATAGCCCCCTGAAGTCTACGGCGTGTCAACGTTATAATTTGCGCCTTAATCCTGCTGCGTTCCCTCTGGGTGTCGGGGGTGGGCGGTTGGGCGTCCAGGTCGCGGAGAACGGCGTAGAAATAGTCGGTAGTGTGCCGGCGCCACGCAGCTACTTCCTTTCCATACTGAATCAAAGTACGTCGAATGGCAGGTTTGGCACATTCTAGCCACCAGGTCAAGGTCGTGCAGTATTTAGGTAAGCGACGTTCACAGGTGGCCCATGTCTCGGTAACACGTTGAAGACATTCGGGATCATGATGGTGGGTGGTGTTTAGCTTCCACGGTGCACGACTACGCCAGACCACTTGCTTGGGGAAGAGAATGTTGCAGATGTAGGCACAGTGGTCCGAAAAGGCCAGGGGCCAAAGTTCTGCACCTTGGACTGCAGGTGTGAGTTCCCGAGAGACGTAAATCCTATCAAGGCGGCTCGCGGAGTAACTCGTCTGGTAAGTATATCCAGGCGCGTCGCCGTGCCGAACTTCCCAAGTGTCGCGGAGCAACAGATCGCGGACGACAAGACGCAGTTCTTGACAGGTGTTGTAGTGGGGCACTTGATCTTTGGGGTGCAAGACACAATTAAAATCACCCCCAAGCAAGTAATGGTCGCAGCGTCCAAGAAACAAAGGAGCGATTTCTTCTGAATAGAAGAGTGCCCTGTCGCGTCTGCGGGTGGAGTCTGACGGAGCGTAAATGTTGACGATACGCTTCCCCATGACGGTGACAGCCATGCCTCTGGCAAATGGAAGGTATGTGATATCGGTCACTGGAATGCCTTCTCTGGCGTAGATGGCTACGCCGCGTCCCAGGTAGTCACCAGCAGAAGGATAAGTGTTATATCCCGCGACGTCTGGAAGTGTGGCCAAGTGTATTTCCTGTAGTGGTGAGATATCGACGTCCGATGCCCATATCATCTCTCGCAGCAGTTGAAGTTTCACGGGTGAGCTAATGGTGTTAGTGTTGATCGTCGCTATTCGGTAGGTTTGGAGCCGTACCCCGCCGTGGAGGGGAACTCCACCGGCGGAGGATGAAGAGGGGCGAGGTAACGGCGAGTCGTGCCGTACGCCACCTGACGGCCTTATCAGCGGCGTAACGATGCTTCCGTCTGGGGTAACTCTGTCCCCAGCGTGTGGTCCGGGTCCTCATCGACGTCCTCAATCCACACCATTGAAGGCGCTGTCGTTGTGATGGTCGTACGTTCCACGTCGGTCGTAGGGGCGGAGGACGTCTCGGCGGCAGTCGCAGCAGTGGAGTCCATTGGTTCAGGAGCACCTGAGCGAGCCAGTAGAGTAGGCATCGACACAGCCACAGTCGGCGTCATGTTGTCGTCATTCGTATCGTGGTGCAGGTTCTCCGAGGCCTCGTCGGGTCGGACGGACTCTGGAGCATCAGACCGTACGGCGCCTCCTCTTGCGCCTCTTAGGTGAACGTTGTTTGCGGGTTCGTCCCTCCGTGTCGGAAGACGGAAGGGAGTCGCGTCGCTCTGAGAGGAAGGCCGTCGCGGGAACGTCAAATGAAGGGGCGTCCGTATGGTCGGGTGGGTGGGGGTCGGAAGTCGTCGCTGTTGGTAGTGGCGCCGGAGTAGCGCCAGGCTCTGAGCGCGACGTGTCGGCCCCGGCGGTATCCGTAGCAGCTGGAAGAGTCACCGGTACGTGGGCCGACAGGCAGCGGCCGGTGGGAGGAGAAGAGAGCGCCGATGCGTAGGTGATCGGTAAAACCGTCATCGGAGCCCGAGGTGCCACGGTAGCGGCTGGCAATTGGGTGATTCGTCGCTGAAGACACTCAGATCTGAGGTGGCCTTCTTTGCCGCACCCGGAACAGGTCTCGGGTTGGCCGTCGTATATGACAACCGCGTGGCACCCGCCAATTTGCAGGTAAGATGGCACGTGGCGATGGAGATCGATGGTGATCTGCCATATACCGTTAAGAACGGGGTACGTTTTGAATTGCGCCCAGCGTTCGGCAGTGTGGCCATGTACAGTGCCATATGGGTGGAAAGCCGCGATAACGTCTTCCGCCGGGAGCTCGAACGGGAGTTCGAAAACTCGTATGGTGCGCATTCCTAAGCCGGCGTGGTCGACAGTGACAGCTCCGACATTGCCGTCGGCGTGGCAAAAGCGTAATCCATGGTCGGTGTCACGAAGTATTCTTTCACATACCGCGTCACTGACGACTTTGGCGTACACCGTACTGCTTAATATGGACAAATGGATGCCCAAGATGTCGGAAGCTGGGATCTTAGCAACGTCGCGTAGGAAGCGTTCCACTTCCAAGGCCTTTGCGTAGTCGTTGCAGAAGGTGAATCGTAATGTTGATTTTCTAAAACGGTTGGCCATGGATCTAACGCACGTAAGCGACACGTAAGTGACGGCCGCGGAAATGTAAACAACAGCGAGCGCGCGCGCTCCGCAGGCGGAAACAACAACACGTCCGCACTGCACGGCGGCGAAAGCCGGACTTGGCTTATCCCGCGCTGCGACCTGCAGTCGATGAGTATGATGGAATGATGATGAGGACAGCACAACACCCAGTCCCTGGGCGGAGAATATTCCTCGACCCGGCCGGGAATCGAACCCGGTCCCAGAGGATTGACAATCCGTCACACTGACCATTCAGATACCGGGGGCGGACATTTCGTGGATGGACGCTGGACACTAAACAGTCGCCCGTTGAGGGTGAAAAGACTTGTCGATCGCGAAATGCGGATTCTCAGTCCCACAAATGCGCCAGTTTTGCTTATTGACGAACCCACCCAAATGAAAGGGGGCTCCGTCGCTAAACCAAAACCTAATATGGATACAAATTCCCACCAGGAACCGCGACCAGGAGTGCTGTTTTAACGTCCTAACGCAAACCACTCAGAAGTTATGACGATTTTATATCAGATAGTTTAATAAATGTCACCCTGTACCACCCTACATCACTATCCTATGACTTTTGTTGGCTCAGTGTACGAGGACAATATATCTGAACCCCTTCAAAGCGGTCGATGAAAACACACATTATTTTTGCGTCTATTCCACAACACTCCAACAGTAATGAGATCTACAGGGGATTGGTAGCACTGGCGGTACGGAAATTATTTACGGTTTCGGGTGGAGAGGAAACACTGGCACGTAGATCATAGCGATGCATTACCCTCTCCGACTTTCCTGTCGGATCGGAACTGTTGCTTGTATAACGACGATGAAAACTTCCTGTGTCACTTGCATTACCAAAATCAAAATTATCGCCCTGCAAGACGGTCTGCATACTTAATCACGATGGTAAACATATACAGGAAGCAGGAGAGCTCATGCGTAAGATGTCATGTCATGTGACAGATGGAAGTGTACACCCATACTCGCGCATGTTGCGAGGTGCCGGGGCTAGCAGTGTATTTAACACTAAATTCTAGAATCTACATACGTAAATGATGCTCTAAGCCCCCCTCCCCCCCCCCCTATTCTAACTCCGACTTTTGCTGTTGCACAAGGATTAAAAAATATACGCGAACTGACTGTAATCAACCCTGCAAGTGGTGTAGAAAAGAGTTTGGCACCTGCAATAATTTAATTTGATAAATAAGTTAAATAAAGGAAGGTTTCATTAACGTAGTGAGAAATGATGGGTTGCTCTACCGATTAAGAGAATGAAAGTTCTGTCCAAAATAACAATATGATTTATTAAGACTAAACACAAAATAATAAACAAAAACACATGAAACATTTATAATACATCAAATTGGCTCAAATTGGATACTCAAACAAACGCTGTGAAGGTGAAGTTGTCCCTAAACTAGATTGTGAGGTTTATGACGAAGTGGTATGTGGAGCCAATTCCTTGCCACTCAAATCTTAAGAGAGACACACAGCTAACCCAACATTAATTGCTACTACTCAAGACAGAACAAAGTTAGAAAAAGACGAACAGGCGCGCTCTGCTGAGCTCTGATTATCACCTAGGAAAATCCCTATCTGCCGGTGCTGCGGACATACATTACCAAACTGTCTTCTTAACTGCCAGAACACGATCTGGCGTACCGGAGGCGATGGCTGGTTGCTTCGACGTCCTCGACCGAAAAACGAGAACCGACTACCTAGAGCAACAGTACAGGCCGAACACACAACATTCCCACCCCCACGACAGTGGCCGTGGTTAAACGTTCCAATCAGCATCTCGAAAACCGGCGGAAAATTCCACTCTATTGCCAGAACACTACCATTCCACCAATGGAGATTCTTGGCGCCAATTTCTGCGCTGATTTTGCTACGTCACGGAGCTATGCCCTGAGCAAGCCAATCACAGTTACTATTTTGCACGAAGCGCGGGAATTTTCCCGCCACAACTGCCTGGGTACACAAGTCATTCCCACGCCTCGCTGGTAGCCCGCCAGAAAGTGTTTTCGCTAAGTTTCTGCGAAGTAACGGAACCCCTAGCCCAGCCGCTACTTCAGACCCCTCCGGGCGTGTCTTTTGACAATGTCGGCGTCTGCAAAGCATTCACTCGACTTCCTCACACCCGTCGGCTTAACCCTTTCCAGATCAGAAGAGACCACCTGTCACCGGACCACCCGGGTGACGAGAGACGCTGCGTGGGAAGTCTGCGTGTGAAGGAATAGCGACTTTTCACTGCATGCAATTAGAGAGGAAAATCGTAAGATAGAAATATGAGAGGGGGCTCATGTCACCTCTCATTGTCACAAGTCTACACATTACATTAGATATTAGCTTCATCCATCGGCATCAAGAATATCTAAAACAGAAGCTTTATATTGTAACAGTCTAATTAGAAAATAATTTACGGAGTTAATAGCTCGTAATATTAGCTTTCCGAAGAAATTTCCTTGCTCATTAAAAAAGAGATACCATGTATTACATGAAATGAGACGGATCTCTTGTTGCAATCTTTTAATAATTTTCAGAACGTATCTTTAAAATACAGATTAGATTTTCTGAGAACGGTAGAATTCATTACAGGTCTTGAAGCGCAATTGTATTCGAAATTGTATTTGAAGCCATGTGTCTCTTTCGATGTGTCGTCTCCACGGGCGTATATATGCATGTTCTATTAACATACGTCGTTATGTATAAATCAACCCATTCAAGGAACTATTAAGACGCATGTCGTATAACTTTGTCATCTCTCGATGCAGTCTGGAAAATTTCATTCTCCTCGGAATTGTAGTTCTCGAGAAACACCGCTTCCCCTTAGATGCCGTGCCTATAATGATTTGAGCTTCAGTACCTCCTATTAGCTCTTGGAGATCTTTCATAACTCAGCTATGACAATCACTACTACGACGTCGTCTGTTGCTAAGGCCTACCCTCTTCCCGTGTTTTCCCAGCGCCCTTTTAGGTTGAGGCCCTTTTTGTGTTTTCCCGAGATTCTCTTATGAGCGCGCTGTGAGCGGTCAGCGCCCTCGCTGGTGGAACTGCGGAACTAAGCTACCAACGTGGCGATTGTTGCGACCACTAGTGGGCTCTGTTGTCTTCGATTAGAGCAAATCATGGAGATGATAAGTGTGGTGTCACCGCCAGACACCACACTTGCTAGGTGGTAGCTTAAATCGGCCGCGGTCCATTTAGTACATGTCGGACCCGCGTGTCGCCACTGTGTAATCGCAGACCTAGCGCCACCACCAAGGCAGGTCTCGTGATACGAGAGAGCACTCGCCCCAGTTGTACGAGAACCTAGCTACAGCCCAGTTGTACGAGAACCTAGCTACCGCCCAGTTGTACGAGAACCTAGCTACCGCCCAGTTGTACGAAGCATTTCTCTCTCATTAGCCGAGAGACAGAATAGCCATCAGCTAAGTTAATGGCTACGAACTAGCAAGGCGCCATTGGTATCAGTGCCTATAGCTTACGAGTATTCAAGAGAGATGTATTCCAAGGACTAATAAAAAGATAAGTAATAAGCCTCTACATACTTTTCTTCTTATTCATTTATAAGTTCTCATGTTCCAGACTTCACGCCCGTCTGCTTTAGCCGTGCGTGCCCTATCGGCTACCGTGTTAGTCTAGATTGCCTTTTCAGCCATCTCAACTTCACGGTGTCGGCCCAGCTACCGACACAACATTTATTGGCGACGAGCAAAAGAGTTTGTATTAATTCGTTTGCGACATTGGCGACGATTTAAAGTGTTCTGATTGCTTACATTTAATTGTGTCATGGCTTCGCCACATTCTCCAGATGTACTGTCCGAATTTTATCGCTTGCAGAATCAGCAGACGCAGGCGTTACTGGATGCCCTTGGACAGCTCGTCCAGGGTCAACGTACCATTCAAACCGATGCGGCCGCCGCCGCTTCTTCGCTACCGCTGCCTCTAAACGCTGTTGCACCTCCCTTTCGACCATACGTGGCAGCCGATGAGACGTGGCAAGAGTGGTCTCGCCAGTTCAACTTCCACCTTGCTGCCTACAGAATTCAAGGTAATGAGCGGCAGCCGTTTTTGCTTTCTTGTGTCGGTGTGTCCACATACCGTGTGATAGTGAAATTGTTTCCCCGATGAGACGTAGCAACTCTGTCCTACGAGGAAATTTTGTCTGCATTAGATGCCTATTTCAAAGAAACAGTTAATGTGGTTGCAAAACGGTATACGTTCTTTCGTACAAAACGTACGGCCGGTCAAACTAATAGGGAGTGGGTAGCAACATTGCAAGGACTTACTGGGGACTGTGCCTTTGAATGTGACTGTGGTCTTTCTTATTCAGATACAATGGTGCGTGATGCAATTGCACAGAACGTTTCTGATGTTCGCATACGGGAGCAAATTTTGAAACTAGTTAATCCCTCCCTTCAACAAGTGATTGACATATTGGATAGACAGGACACACTTGACTGTGCTCAGGAATCTTTTGAAACTTCGCCAGCCGTGTGTAACATTAACCGGCCCGCTGGACGCGCTGCGCGGCCCGGTAACCGGGCCTTGCGCACGTCGACACAGCGACCGCCGCGTGCTAAGCCACGTGTGCCGCGCCAGCCCACAAATGTAGTGAAATCGTGCCCGCGGTGTGCTACTAGACATTCGCGTGAACATTGCCCGTCACGCCAAGCTATTTGCTTTTTCTGCAATAAGAAAGGACATGTTCAAAGTGTTTGCCAGACAAAGCTCAGATCAGACAATCACAATCATTCCAGGCCCTTTGCTTCGCGCCGGAATCGAACCAAGGACACTCAGGCTCGTGGACCTTCGCCTATGGACATTCATGTCGTTAATTCCGCTTCGTCCGGTGACACTGTCTCTAACAGTAACTGTGTTCGTCCCACAAAAACTGTGCGTCGACGTCGCCGGAAATCACGTCAATTAGCAAGTGATTCTGTACCAGTGTCTGTTCCAATTGCACAAAACAGTCGCTCTTGTCGTCAGCAGGACAATAAACTTTTTGTGGACTTAGAATTTGAAGGCAAAGTGATACCATTCCAGCTCGATACCGGAGCTGCAGTTTCATTGCTCAATCACGACACGTACAAACAACTGGGCAAACCTCCGTTGCGTTCCGCAAATGTTAAGCTAACTACATATTCCGGACAAAAAATTCCTGTGTTAGGACAGTGCAGCCTTCTTGCAACATACAAGGGACAAACAAAACTTGTGTCATTTTACGTTCTTCGTTCTTCTTCTGCAGTGAACTTGTTTGGTCTCGATTTATTTCAGTTGTTTAACATGTCTATTGTAAATCAGGTCCTATCAGTGAATCAGACTGTGCCTACAGACAGTGTTTCTCGGCTGTGTGACGAATTTGCAGACATTTTTGCACCGGGCTTAGGTTGCGCTAAAAACTATGAAGCACATTTAGAACTGAAGGTAAACGCGCAACCGAAATTTTTCAGGGTACGCAATGTTCCCCACGCATTGCGTGATGAGGTCGCAAGAACGTTACACGATCTCGAATCACAGGGTGTAATTGAACGTGTGCAAGCTTCTCTCTGGGCCTCACCCTTAGTAATTTTGCCAAAACCTTCCGGAAAATTAAGACTTTGCGTGGACTTCAAGGCCACAGTGAATCCACAGCTAGTGACTGCTACTTTTCCTTTGCCCCGCCCGGAAGATCTTTTTGCTAAACTGTGCCCGGGAAAATATTTTTCAAAGTTGGACCTAGCAGATGCGTACTTGCAAATACCGGTGGACGACGAATCCCAGCGCGTATTGGTGGTTAACACGCATCTTGGATTGTACCGCTTCAAAAGACTGCCATTCGGGTGTGCATCCGCCCCTGCCTTGTTTCAGCAATATTTACAAACTATTTGTGCGTCGGTCCCTACTGCAGCAAACTATCTGGACGATATAGTGATCTCAGGACAGACAGAAGACGATCATCTTGCGAACTTACGAACTTTATTTCAGGTCTTGCGGCAAAATGGTCTTCGCTTGAGGAAGGACAAATGTGTGTTTTTTGCTCGTGACTTACCATACCTGGGACATGTCATTAATGCCCAAGGCATACATCCGAGTCCAGAGCACCTCCGTGCCATACAAGAATTGCCTTCCCCTCAAAATGTGAAACAGCTACAGAGTGTGTTGGGTAAAATTAATTATTACCATAAATATGTGCGCAATGCCTCTTCCATTTCAGCTCCGCTTCATCGCTTACGCCGTAAAGGTGTTCCGTTCGTCTGGACGACGGAATGTGAACGCGCCTTTCGCCAGTTGAAATCGGCGTTGCTTTCTAATACTTGCCTTACGCCATTCGATCCCCAGAAACCCCTTTTGTTGATGGTAGATGCATCGGATTTCGGGATCGGTGCTGTGCTTGCGCACAAAGTTGGCTCCCATGATCGCCCTGTTGCCTTTGCGTCCAAATTGCTCTCGTCTGCGCAAAGAAATTATTCACAGATAGAGAAAGAAGCTTTGGCTCTCGTGTTTGGTGTTACTAAGTTCCATGATTTCTTGTATGGTCGTCACTTTACCATCATCACAGACCACAAACCTTTGACATCGCTTTTTCATCCGACCAAGCCTGTACCTCCACGTACAGCGCAGAAATTCATTCGCTGGTCTATTTTCCTCTCGCAGTACCGCTACGATATCTTGTATCGGTCCACTGCTAAGCACGGAAACGCCGATGCGTTGTCCCGTTTGCCTGTTGCTGAGGATAAAGCATTCGATTCTTCCGAACTTGCTTGCATGTTCATTGATTCGGAAACCGATGAAGTGGTCGAATCGTTTCCGATTGATTTTCGTCGTGTCGCTACAGCCACAGCTGCTGACCCTGTCCTTGCTACTGTTTTACGTTTTGTTGCTACGCAATGGCCTTTGTCAAAGTCTCGGATCGAGGATCCGTTGGTTCGCCGATTTTTTGCTCACAAGGAGAGACTTTTTGTTCGACGTGGTGTTTTGTTGTTGCGTTCTGATAATGATCAGTCCCGAGTCGTGGTCCCCCGTTCGTTACAGTCCTCTGTCTTACGGCTTCTTCACCAAGGACATTGGGGTATAGTGCGAACGAAACAACTTGCTCGTCAGCACTGTACTTGGTTCGGAATCGATGCTGCGATTACGAATATGTGTTCTTCGTGCCCGGCGTGTGCCGAACAACAATCCGCACCGCCGCGGAAAGTCTTTGCATGGCCAAAAGCCACTTCCCCATGGCAACGCTTGCACATTGATTTTGCTGGTCCATTCTGGAATGCTCGATGGTTGGTTCTGGTCGACGCCTTCAGTAATTTTCCTTTTGTTGTCCGGATGTCTTCCACGACGTCCTCCGCCACCATCCAAGCGTTGTCTGCTATCTTTTGCATTGAAGGTCTTCCGCAGACTATTGTTTCCGACAATGGCCCACAATTCATGTCCGCAGAATTTCAGTCATTCTGCCAGGCCAATGGTATTCCACATCTGACATCCGCGCCGTTTTCGCCTCAGTCCAACGGTGCCGCTGAACGATTGGTCCGGACTTTCAAGTCACAGATGTTGAAATTGAAAGAGTCGCATTCTCGGGAGGACGCATTGTTGCTCTTTTTGTCTTCGTATCGCTCTCAGCCCCGAGATGGTCGCTCGCCGGCTGAGTTGCTCCACGGTCGTCCTCATCGCACCTTGATGTCTTTGCTGCATCCGCCGCATCAGGTTCCTGTGCAGCGGCAGACTCCTGCTTTTGCTCCAGGCGACGTTGTATTTTATCGCAACTATCGCGGTTCACGGCGTTGGCTCGCAGGGCGCATTCTTCGCTGCCTCGGCCGCGCGATGTATTTGGTTTTGGGGGCCTCTGGTGAGGTGCGTCGGCATCTCAATCAGCTGCGCCTCTGTCGTCGCTCGGGTTCTGCCGCTCCCCGTCTGCTTTCAGCGACGGTGCCGTCCGGTCAGCGCCCTGGGGACCCATCTACTGGCTCGCCTCATCCCCAGGTGTTACCGACGATGCCTTCCATTTTGCCCCATGGCGACGCGCCGCCGCCGCCGCAGCAGCAGCAGCCGCCGCCGCCGCCGCTTGTTCTCCCGCCGGCGCCGCCCGCATTCGACGCTTCGTTGCAGCCGCCAAGCGCCTCCCAGGGTCACGCGCCGCCGATCGCTTCCCGTGACCAGCTGTCCTCCGCCATGGAACTCCCGCCCGCTCCGGACCACTTGACGTCATCGCGCGTCGGCTACCCCGACGCAATGGAGGTTGATCCTTCGGTCCCTCCTGTCTCTTTACGGGCGCATACACCGCATGTTGACGTGCACCCTGGACTAATTTTTCAGGCGTTTCCTAGCTCCCCTCGGACCGGATGGCCGGGTGCGGGTGGCACAGCCTCGCCTGTTGTTCGGCTCCCCACCTCATCGCATACGTCAACATGTGGTCCTCCCCACGGCGGGCGGAAGCCTTATCACACGACCGTTCGCCGATTTGCGGGGGAGGAATGTGGTGTCACCGCCAGACACCACACTTGCTAGGTGGTAGCTTAAATCGGCCGCGGTCCATTTAGTACATGTCGGACCCGCGTGTCGCCACTGTGTAATCGCAGACCTAGCGCCACCACCAAGGCAGGTCTCGTGATACGAGAGAGTACTCGCCCCAGTTGTACGAGAACCTAGCTACAGCCCAGTTGTACGAGAACCTAGCTACCGCCCAGTTGTACGAGAACCTAGCTACCGCCCAGTTGTACGAAGCATTTCTCTCTCATTAGCCGAGAGACAGAATAGCCATCAGCTAAGTTAATGGCTACGAACTAGCAAGGCGCCATTGGTATCAGTGCCTATAGCTTACGAGTATTCAAGAGAGATGTATTCCAAGGACTAATAAAAAGATAAGTAATAAGCCTCTACATACTTTTCTTCTTATTCATTTATAAGTTCTCATGTTCCAGACTTCACGCCCGTCTGCTTTAGCCGTGCGTGCCCTATCGGCTACCGTGTTAGTCTAGATTGCCTTTTCAGCCATCTCAACTTCACGGTGTCGGCCCAGCTACCGACACAACAATAAGTTCCAAGCTTCATCCAGTTCGTAGCCGCTGTCGCAGTTCATCAGATTTTGCACCATACCTATTTCTAACTGTTCTTTAATAATAAAATCCAAAAAAGGTTTTGCCATGGCTAAAATTATTTTTTCGTCATACTCCATTGAATGTCCTCTAGAGATACAATGTTCGACAATAGCAGACTTTCTTGACTGCAGACAGGTTAGTGTAACGTTGATGTTTGGAGCGCGAGGTCTGCTGTATTTAAGCCCTGACATGCTGGCAAAATATTTTACTAATTCCGGCCTTCCGAAACAACAAAACTGTCCTTCACTGATCTCAGAATTCAGCAGTATCAGATAGTGAGTGAAAGAGCATTTTCGCCTGCAATCTGCGACGGATTCTTGGTATCTTAAACGAAATACTGCAAACAAATGGAAGAAACGCAGGAGATTTTGCCGGAATGCTCTCGTCCTTTACCCTTTTACCCTTTACCCCCTTCCTGCCTTTTTTTTTCTCTGAACACTGCCATTAGGTGACTGAGTTCTTTAGACAACCTAACTGAGAATGTGTAAGCTCTTCTTGCAAGTGTTTAAAGCACATAGTCAGAAACGTTCTTCCGTCCAAGCAAAACGTGCAGGAAAGGCAGATCGCCATCATTCTGTGGTTTCATGGAGAACCAAGAGCTATTATGTAACGAATTTAGCTGACTTGAACAATCCACTAATTTATCTTCTCTGTCAAGCCACAATATGAAAGGATTGTCCACATACCATCAAAAATACAGTTGCTTAAAGCTCTCCAGGGGAAACACAGAGGGCTACCGATGGCGATTTCGTCTCTCTGTTCAAAATATTCTTGGTAAAACATAAAATAGCTTGAGGAAAGGGTGTGCCAAAACAGAGCCGTTTTATCCATCTCAAATGCATTACCAAATAAAGCCAAACAATCTGCAAGAATCTACAAAAAGCGATACTACATCACAGCTAACTAAATGGTTTGAACTGCTTGGATGGAGGGCCCCCAACCTACTGATAAAATCAGCCCAGTTAGGCATATGGTGGGAGTATTTGCCCGCTAATGGGCTCAGCAAGGATATAAGGTGTTTGGCTAAATCATATATAGGAGCACCAACGTTGCTTACTATGGACCATAAAAGTGGTCCTCGTTTATGAATTAGGATTCCATACTGTCTTGGTGGTGCACAAGATGTCTCTTATGCTCTTCATGGTCTCTTGAGGTAGCGAGGAACAATCCAACAGTGCAAAAGCTTTCCGTTACAGACGCCCTGTAGCGTCATAAATAACCTTCTTATAGGTAAAATCACATAGGACAACATGACTCTTACCAACACACAAACTATGAGGTAATGCACTGGGCTTTACATTCTTTCAGCCTTCAATACGACAATATCAGTGCCCTCTCGGGGTTATTGTAGCGCAGCCCTTTCCTGGGAGGTTTACTGATTAAGAAGGAGCTTTCAAAAGAGCGTGACAAGCTTCCCTTCTAATTTCTTCTGCAGCATCGAGAGGAAGATCGTCCTCTATGTTCAGTTCTTAGGGAAGATAAACGCATACATGGCGATCCTGTGTAGTGTAGACCCTGAGCAAATTGCAGTATAAATGAGAGGAACAAATTTCGTACGAAGCATATATTAAGTACTCACTTCATGGAAGTAAGGTTCATGTGGCAGATTTTTTGAACGAATGGAAGGTGTAAATAATATATATGCATAGCCCAAATAAACGGAAAATCCAGTTTAATGGTTAAACAAATCTGACATACAAAGTCAACCGATTTGGTGTACGACAAACAGCCGGCCAGGGTGACCGAGCGGTTCTAGGCGCTACAGTCTGGAACCACTACGTCGTAGGTTCGAATCCTGCCTCGGGCATGGATGTGTGTGATGTCCTTAGGTTAGTTAGGTTTAAGTAGTTCTAAGTCCTAGGGGACTGATGACCTAAGAAGTTAAGTCCCATAGTGCTCAGAGCCATCTGAACTATTTTTGTACGACAAACACAGAATTATAACATTTGGCATCTCCTCCGAACATCAAGGTATAGAAGTACGTAAAATTAAATTTACCACTTGTTGCTAAATAGCTTTGTGAGCTGTTAAGGCCCATGAATTTAGAGATGCTTAACTCAGAGGTGGATCACCCCATCTTCAGATACAATCGAAAACAAGAACAAAGGCAGAACATTACCCCATAGTGATGTCGAAATGTGAAATGCAACCTAAAAACAAGACTTTCCATATAGCTTCAACACCCTTACAGTTTCCAATCATATCAGTGTAACCCAAATGCTCACTGCTTGTTGTGATCACATCGTTACTCACTGCTTGTTGCGATCACATCATTATGCTGAAAATTGCTGGCAGAAAGCGTCCATATCAAATACACTAGACAAGAGTCTGAAACACATCTGCTGCAATGTGCCGCAAAGGAATAAATTTGAGAGAAACGTGAGTTTTTGTTTCAACCTGCTTGAGCAGACCAACCGAAGTATAAGCGTCCAGCGCTCTGGCAGGCCGTCATTGGTCAAAGCGCTAGCTTTACTACAAGAGATTCCTCCCCCTTCCTGTTTAGCAAGGATGTGCCGCTCCTGTACACAGAGATGAGTGGTGTCTAATCGTCTGTTAGACAACAAGTGTCTTATATTTACTTGCATGTGTGGATGAAAAGATATTAATGACGATTGACAACTGTCCGAAACTGATTAGAAATAAATTCGCTGACTGCGAATATCTTGGCATCAGCTATGTGAGGCATAGATATACTACCTGACTTGACATCTGAAAATTTGTGCCGGACTAAGACTCGAACTCGGATAGATGTAGGGGACTATGAGATAGGTATGTGGGCAGTGTGGCATATGGAAGTTTGGATCGGTCCAGGAGGTGTGCACGGATGGCCGAAGTGGTTAAGGGGACCTCTTGCGGTAAGTAGGATTCGAGTCCCGCTCCGTCACAAATTTTCGTGTGTCACTAAAAGGTAGTATATCTAGGTCTTACGCACCTGATGCCAAGATATTCGCAGTCACCGAACTGATTTCGAAGCGCCTTAGATACGGCGCGCGGGTGTATGAAGTGTTAAAGGAAGGTCGGAGCGAAGAAGACCGCCGTTCAAGTGTTGCACTGCCGTGATACCGGTATAGAAGCAGCACGTAATTTCGGTCTACGTCTTTCATTTGGGTCGAATGCTGGGTGGTTCCAGAAAATAAATGTGTTCACAGTCCGAAAGAAACTAGAGTTGCTTTATTAATAATGCAGAACGGAAATACAGAGAACATCTGTGATGTAGGAGTGCCCCAGCAGAAGGTGTCCAATGTTCAAAACGCTGTTGGTGGAAGGCAATGGAATACCACACAAACAGCAAGGAGCAAACCTGCAACGAGCAGCTGTTGTTCATAGTCCAAAGAAACTGATATTGCCTCTGGAATAAGTGAGTCCAACGGTTCGCATTCAGTGCGTAAACAGCTTCCAACAGAATCATATGTCACTTACGCATAGAATTCTGTCGCTCGATTCATATGCGACATGGGAATTGTAGGTTCTTTCCTCGAGGAATTCTCTTTCCTAATGAAGCTATCTCTACAAATAATGGAAGGCTGAAGACAAGAAAAACATATTAATTCACAGACATGTAATTTTTTTTAAAGACATCATGTTTACGCCAGTGACTGTTAAACTTTATTTCCACTATTGCAATTTCGGTCTTAGACCGTTATCAGGTGCAGATGTTTTGGCTTTAAGCCATGTCAACTTTATACACACTTTTATATAAATGTGTCAGCGTGTATAATGTTGACATGGCTTAAAGCCAAAACATCTGCACTTGATAATGGCCTAAGGCCGAAATTGCAATAGTGGAAGTGTTGTGGACTGACAAGACAGCCAGTCCACAGTGACGGGTAACCGAAAGGCACGCGCTTAAACTCACGCAGGCTGGCGTGAGGTCTGAAACAGGATACGTAATGAAGGCTATAAAGAAAAGTACGTAGCTGCTGGAATACTTAACTTTAATCCACAATTGGTGAACATTGGTCTTGTTACTGTACATGCTTCATTAGATACATAGCAAAGGATAAATGGCGCCTTGCTAGGTCGTAGCAATTGACTTAGCTGAAGGCTATGCTAACTATCGTCTCGGCAAATGAGAGCGTAATTCTCAGTGAACCTTTCCTAGCAAAATCGGCTGTACAACTGGGGCGAGTGCTAGTAAGTCTCTCTCTAGACCTGCCGTGTGGCGGCGCTCGGTCTGCTATCACTGATAGTGACGACACGTGGGTCCGTCGTATACTAATGGACCGCGGCCGATTTATAAGGCTACCACCTAGCAAGTGTGGTGTCTGGCGGTGACACCACAGGAAGTAAAAGTTTCACAGTCACTGGCGTAAACATTATGCCTTTAGAAAACATATTAACGTGTCTCTGAGAATCAGCACTGGCTCAGGTACGTTGAACTTCAGGGGCAGTGCAGTGAGAACAATTAGTGCGAGATGTTGAAGAGTATGTGATTGGCGCTTACTTCACTAAATAGACCTTGACGGGTAAGTGACATGCTCAGTACCTTAGAGAAGTACTACCGGCTCTCCTGAAAAAAGTGGTACTTGAAGTACGTAGATGTATGTGTGGCACAAACACGGTGGATGCATGGCTTTCTAATCGCTTGTAGCTAAGAAACCGCTGGGTGACGTTGTCAGTTGGCACTGAAGCTAATGGATTTTATTCTTCAGGATAAGCTCAAAGATGACGTTTATGCATAGAGTCCGATAACCCAAGAAGATTTAAAATACCGCATTTTTGCAGCATGTGTTATAATATCGAAGGAATTTCTTCAGCTTGCCCAGAAGCCTTTGCCCCAGCTACTGAAGCTGAGGTCATTTCAAACAACTAATGATGTAAAGTCCATTTAAAGGAATTATGACTACAATATTTTGTGATTTCCTTGTTGATGCCTTTACTACTGTAATTTTAAGTGTGTATCTTGACAACAAACACTAGACGTGAAGATATTATATGCATAGCTCAGTTCCCCGTGTTACAAATGCATTCGGTTATGGACGTGGACCTTTTTCTCTAGGCTCTGGCAGAAACCAGAGCAGAGCTGTTACCGTAGTTAGATGAAACGTCCTTTGCCCTCTAGTATCTATCTCGGTCCAACCAGTCTGCAGCTCTAGGTATAGAAGCTTGCGTCGCTAGTGGCCAGAGTTGCTGCCTCTGGATCACGTGGTCCCGGATTCCATTCCCGCTCGGGTCGGGGATTTTCTCCGTCCGGGGAAAGGGCGTCTGTGTTATGTTCACTATTGCATAATCATCCGCAAAAGTAATGTGAGTGAACAAAGAAAAAAGTTGCCAATTTGTACGGGTGTTGATAACCATGCAGTTGAGCACCCCGTCCAACCACATTAAAAGGTCTCTGTTGGATTCCTTTCATGTTTAATTTCTTAAATCTGTTGTCATTTACGGCATAAATTCCTCTTCTAAATTTACTGTGGCGTTTCTGACTATCTGGGAGGAGACTGAGTAGTGGAACGTGTTACTTTTACACATAAACAAGAACGATCTGTCACACTACTAAACTTTAAAACACAGTTTATATGTAATTCATGTCACACAGTCTCATACGGAACCTACATCCGCTTTCTTTTATATACTGTATATGATAAGATACTGTCATCCCCCTTCCTTCCTGCCGGCCGCGGTGGTCTAGCGGTTCTAGGCGCGCAGTCCGGAACCGCGCGACTGCTACGGTCGCAGGTTCGAATCCTGCCTCGGGCATGGATGTGTGTGATGTCCTTAGGTTAGTTAGGTTTAAGTAGTTCTAAGTTCTAGGGGACTGATGACCACAGTAGTTAAGTCCCATAGTGCTCAGAGCCATTTGAGCCCTTCCTTTCAGTGTGAGAGGATGAATGAGCAAATGTATTTCTAGTTTCATGCTTGAGGGTAGCAGACAAGCCTGTCTGCTAGAGAACAGTAGGACCAACGTCGGAACAGGTAGCTACGCTTTCTAAAAGCAAAGAGGTTTCTATCGTTAGTATGGTCCTGTCCGTCCGTTGTCATGTTGGTATAGGAAGCTGTCCCTCTGGCCACTTCCGTTTGTATTTGTGAGCCACCCCTCAGGAAGGGACCAGGCAGTCTGTCCGTGGCGAGCGTCTGAAGTGGTAAGATCTCCGGCTAAGCGCGTATCTGCTAAGTCCGTAGGACAATGGATTTCTTAAGCTCAGCCTAACTGAAAATTTAATCACCTTTATTTCAGGTTTAGCTCTAAAATATCTAATGTTATCTTAAATTGCAGCGCAGTGTAATTCTCGTGTGAAGTTCAGAATATGTTTCGGTAGTTGCTTTGTCACTACTTTGTGAGTAAAGTGGAACCACGTGTTGATCAGTAGCTCTCACTAAGTTCATCAATCTTAAATGCGAATGTGCGTGAGATTATAACGTCTCGTCTTGACAATATTTTTCAATATAGCAACTTTTCTTTATGTTCAACCCACGTGGGGTGTACTTTGTGAGACCACTACCACGTGCTTATATAATTGTTTGTCCCATCAGGTTAATAGTAAGACGTTAGTAACCAGTTCGAGGTTTTTCTTTTATAAATTGCTTTTCGATCTAATTTATTTTAATTATCAAAATTATTGTGGAGTTATACGCTTTGTGTAAACCAAGTTGACCACGTGAAGCATGTGGTGTAATCATCAAAGTAGCCCTCAGCTATTCTTTTTGGGAAGATTTCACAGGGAGTTAGTATGAATTTAGTATACCAGTGTGTAGTAATTACATGACGGACAGGATTGTGCTACGAACGTAATTTCTTTGGGTGAAAATTGAATCGGTTGGTTGTGGTTAATTTCCTCTTGCATATGTTTCAACGTTCTTCGTGTGTTATTTTATGAATGCAGTGTTGTATGCAGTCTCCCAATCTTGGCTCCATATTTCATGTGTTCCGTAAGATTACAATCTCACATTTTCACAATCCTAAATAAGGCACCAGCTTAGTTACGACTCAAGTTTAATATGCTGAAATTTCAATGATCAATGTTAAAATAAATTTCCAAATATAAACTGATTTATTTCTTTTTATTTAAATTCTTTTATATATATATCACAGGTTGTCGTATGACTATTAAAAGATTATAATTAATGTTAGTCTGGTTCGGAATTTGGTAAGCTAGACTGGATACCTGGTGAAACAGTTGCGAGTAATGCAAGGTTAACTTCCCCAGACAGCTCACAGCTTTTAACCCGCTTTTATTGTCCATCAGTACCGCTTTCATAGCAAATTAAAGCAACAACGTTACAACATGTAGCCGATTGTCATAAGTATTAATTTTAAACTAAGCCTTTGTACACTATTCAGATTTCCGCTTTTATAGGTTACACTCAGCGACATCAGTCCGTCTGCTTGCCGTAGCAGTCAGTATAACGACACCAACTTCCGCATAAGACAGCAATAGGTTTCATCTTCAGATGAGATTAATTCTAATTTCCAAGTACATTATCCAGTTTTGGAGAGTGAAATGACATTGGATTCTTCCCCATAGAAATCCAATATTAGCACTTATTAGCATTCTAAAAAATGATGTTGGTACTGAAATTCCTGCAATTAATGTATCTATGAAACAAAATATACGTCAGTTCGTGTCGAAGTTTTCAGAATTCATGAGGGGTGAAAATAGAATCACGATTTCTTAAAAGATTTAGGAAGTGTCCGAGATGAAGGGCTTAGCTAAGTCATCCTGTATATGTCAGTGCACAAGAAATTTTCTTACTCAGCGAGCCGCACCGTGCATCGTAATTCATCTCATAAAAATCTTTGCTATGGGAAGAACTTTCATCTAGTTAAAAACTATTATATTACGAATAATGTATACTGTCAATGTTTAATTAATAAGTGTTAAAAAATCGTAGACTATGTACACGAAAGGTTAAACAGGTCTGTGTGGAGAAACCACGTTCATTTTTCTTAAAGTAACAAATGATTTTTAAAGGAAACGGAGACTTCATCACTTGTAACGTACTTCTGTTTCCCCCGTTCGTGCAGTAACCACTAATGTTCTTGAACTGCATGTTTTGTACCTTCCTGAAATAGTAACTCTTCTGTTCTCAAATGGCATGTGTCTGTCAGTCACTGTAGACAAAACTTTAGATGTCGCAATATTGAGTTTGTTAACGAATTTAATTTTACTCATGGACGTTCTGGGCAACTGTGCTCACACTGTTTGAAGACAAAGCGGCCGATTGCTCGCCGCATCTTCTCATTTAAGTTATTTATCATCCACAAGCCAAATTTCCTGATCTACATTGATGGAAAAAATAGCATCAAAAAATAATTAATGCAGAATAATGAATATTTGGAAATACATTTGCCTGTTTAACATATTTAAGTGATCAACATTACAAAATCACAGATTAATGTACGCGAAAATGTGAAATACTGGCACATTAATAACCGATGTACCCACCAAAGTGTTCAAGACAAGGTTGCAAACGTGCATGCATTGTGTGTTACAGTTATCAGATGTTAGTTTGTGAGATGGCGTTCCAATCCCATTGCACTTGTTTGGTCAGTACAGGGACGGTTACTGCCGTTTCTGAATGAAACTCCAGTTGTCGTCCGATGATGTCACCTACGTGCTTGACTGGAGAAAGATCTGGCGATGGAACAGGCCAACAAAACATGTCTACACTATGTAGAGCATGTTGGGTTACAACATCATGGCGAGTGTTATCGAGTCCGAAATTTTTCCCTCGATTGCTGCTCATCAATTGCAACATGGCAGGTCGAATCATTTGACTGACGTACAATATTGCAGTCAGGGTACGTGAGATAACTACGAGAATGCTCCTGCTGTCGTTCGAAATCGCACCCCAGACCATAGCTCCAGGTGCAGGTCCAGTGTGTCTAGCCCACAGACAGGTGGTTTGCATGCCATCAGTTGGCCTCCTTCTAACCGGTACACGGCCATCACTGGCACCGAGGCACAACCAGCTTTCATCACAAAACACAAAAGACCTCCTCCCTGCCATCCAATGAGCTCTTGCATGACACCAATGAATCCGCAAATGGTGGTGGTTTGGGGTCGGTGGAATGCACGCTACACCGTGTCGGGGTGGAGCTGTCCTTGAAGTAACAGATTTGTAACAGTTCGTTGTGTCACTGTGGTGCCAATTGCTGCTCACATTGCTGTTGCGGATGCAGTACGATCCACCACCCGCACATTCTCGAGAGCACCGCTACCAGAAATCATGTACAGTGGCTACGTACCTGTCAAGTCCTTCCAGAATATCGCAGAAGGAATATCCACCTTGTCGTAGCCTTATTACAAGATTTCGTTCAAATTCAGTGAAGTGTAATAACGGTGACTTTGTCGCCTTAAAGGGAGTAGGGCGAAAAACGGGCCGACTTGGAGGAGGAGAGGCACCACAGGACATTTTAATTTCCACTGTGTATACTTTTACAAATAAACTCATAAAACTTTGTCAACATGACAAGGAAGGATTGAGGAGTCACACTCATAGCAGTGGAAGTTCAAAAACATAACAAAATAAATTTTCTTTACTTGTGATAATTCGTCATTTGCTGTTGCTACAGGTGAGAGATTGCAGGGCACTCTCACTTCTGATGCGGTATTATGCTGCTTAATGTTCTTAGGGATGATGATGATGAGGTCCCATACTCTGAGGAGTGTAGGGGACAATGCACGAGACCCGCACCGCTGTACTAGGCAAGTTCCTAGTGGAGGTAATTTGCCGTGGCCCTCCTCCGACTGTAATGGGGATAAATGATGATGATGAAGAGGACACAACAACACCCAGTCATCTCGAACAGGAAAAATACCTGACCCCACTGGGAATCAAACCCAGGACCCCGTGCACAGGTAGCGAGAACACTACCACAAAACCATGAACTGCGGAGTGCTCTTAGGGAAGATGATGTTTATTACTTGGTTGCTATACTGGATACGACCTGACTTCATTCGTATGATGAAATGGTTGGCAGTAGTTAATGCTCTTGCTTGTGCGCTTTAGTGATGGAATAGCGGTTAGCTTACCTGCATTCAAAGGAAGAAGGTGCCGAGTTAATTGACTGTAGTAAAAATGTACGGTGACTTAGGGACGAGGAGAGCGTTTTTTCTGCAGAACCTGGATTGAAACGTTTGTGGACTGCCCAGTCCCTTGGTCTCATTGTGCAGACACATTGGATGGCGCCGTTCAGTCGTCGGTCGCACCAGGTAGGCTGACTAGCGCCAAGGAGTCGCTGGAGCTGTGGGCAATTAACTGGCAATGGCCCTTGTTAGGTCGGGTGGCGGCCAGGGTGGCCGAGCAGTTCTAGGCGCTACAGTCTGGAACCGCGCGACCGCAACGGTCGCAGGTTCGAATCCTGCCTCGGGCATGGATGTGTGTGACGTCCTTAGGTCAGTTAGGTTTAAGTAGTTCTAAGTTCTAGGGAACTGATGGCCTTAGAACTTAAGTCCCATAGAGCTCAGAGCCATTTCACTTGGTTAGGTAGGAAGCCAACGACACAGCTGTGAGTTTCAGCGAATTTCTGTGGGACTGGTCAGTGGCGCCCAGGCCTCCAGACACTGCTACAAAACATATTTGTGAAGGGACGAGGCTTTTAGCGAGTTTATGGCCATTCTTTGGAAACTTCAAGATGGACCCAAGAGAGGAGATAACGACCTTTCTATGGAGAGGTGTGGTTCCATCCAGGTCAGGCTTTTAGCAAAGATGCGTTGTGTATGTGTGGGAAAGAGGCCGTGAAGCTGAATCTTTTTTTTTTCCTGTTCTCCCAATTAATTTTTAAAGTCGTTGGTTGGTCAAATCTGTGCATCCATACCAGGGGACAGTCTTCCAGCTTCAAATGCTGCGCTCCAGCTCGTGATTGGCTTGTTCTAAAGTGGGAGAAGTCTAAGATGTAAATGTGCTATGCTACCGAGCTGGCGACTAAAGCTGCGAGAAAGAGAACATACACTTGTACTGACGCTTCACTACTAAAGAACGGCAGGTCTGGAATCCACCGGGGTTTTAGAGGCTCATAGGGAAGTACTTGTGTTCCGAATTAGCCGAATGTGAGACCTCGTATTCGCACACTGCCGTGCGCGCGCTTTTAATAACAGATTGACGTCATCCATGACTGCAGTCCCCGTGCGCTTCATGGCGTGCCACCCTGACCAGCAGAATGGTAAAGTATTCACTGCTATGGCGTAGGGCTCCAATAAATGCTTCTCAGCATCCTGATCTTTGGAATTATATTTTTCTTTATGTAATAGAAAAGTATAGATGCTTGATAGTAGCGTAGTTTTTGGGCCATACCACGCAGTCAGGTAAAGCAATTAGTTCTGGTTAGTGTCGTGTGTTGATCCCCAGCTGATCACTTTGCTCACCATAGACCCCGTATTATTGAACACATTTGTGAAATAAGAAAATTTTTGTTTGACGTTTCTTTAGCCATCTTTTGTCATGTGATGTTAAGGATGAATAAATCAATTGTTATTTAGCCCACAACCCCTCCCAGTGTTCTGATTAACATTACTATTGCCATTTTATTAAAGTCTTGATTGCAATCGAAAGATGGAAGCTTGCATAGGTACACTTTTCTTCATAAGTAAGAGAGATTCTTCAGTGAATTTTTCACAGCAGGTGTAAGAAACTCCAGAATTTTTCAAATCTATTATAAACTGTGGTAAAATTGAGATAATTAACTACAAAATTTGAGTTTTTATAAGAAGTTTAAAATATAACAGCTTATTCATTTTTTCATAAATTAAATAAATTCTAGAGTTTCATACACATGTAAGTATGGTTTGTATGCTGTGCAAAATTTAACGAACAACCTCCCTTAGCCGGCCGGGGTGGCCGAGCAGTTCTAGGCGCTACAGTTTGGAACCGCGCGACCGCTACGGTCGCAGGTTCGAATCCTGCCTAGGGCATGGATGTGTGTGATGTCCTTAGGTTAGTTAGGTTTAAGTAGTTCTAAGTTCTAGGGGACTGATGACCACAGAAGTTAAGTCCCATAGTGCTCAGAGCCAATCTCTCTTACTTATGAAGAAAAAGGTACCTATAGCAACAAATGCAACCAATAGTAAGTGAAAATATGATGAAATTTCAAATGTAAAAAAAAATTATTTTGTTATGATTTTGAACTTTCACTGCTGTGGGTGTGAATCCTGAATCCTTAATGGTCATGCTGACAAGTTTTATGAATTTATTTGTAAAAGTATAGTGGAAATTAAAATGTCCTGCGGTGCCTCTCCTGCTCCAAGTCGGCTCAATTGATGTCCTACCCCCCTTAAAGGAATTCGTAAGTAACATCAGCTCACCACTTTCAGTCTCCACGATATCTAACTCTCACAACCGTTACAGCGTATAGATAAAGGAAAGCTGATTTGCATTCTCACAGTGGGCGCTGCTAGCGCCACTCTTTTTGGATTGGTCTGAAATCTGAATAAACATCATCTTTGAGAAACACGCCTCAAACTTTCGTTTATGTCGCACAACTTCTCGGTGTTGCGATTCTTTTTTCTTTTCTTCCATCAGCGAGCGAAGTCGTGTCGAATGATCGTTACCAATTTTTACGTGGAAGTTACAATGGTATTTTACTATCAACGAGCCTTCAAACAATAATGACGCTCAGCAGCCATCATGGCCTACCCTTCGAAGGAGTACATCTATCGGCGACGGTACAGAAATCTAAAACCACCGTGATTGAGTGTTCTAGAAAGTTGAACCTATTATGATGTGTATATGAAGTCTTGACGGGTTGTCAGCCGAGTAGCGTCGTCGTCTCGTAGCAACGTTTCGATGGAATGCGTCTGCATCACCTTCAGGCGTTGCTACCAGACGACGACGCTACTCGGCTGACAACCCGTTAAGACTTATGAAATTCACAGAGAAAGCCTGCACTCATATATTATGATGTCTGTTAAATTTCTAACCACATTCTGCCGTCGCGTTTGTAATGTGTCTTTCCGGAGGCAAACTCATATTCATGCACAGGACAATTTTTGTTAAGTTCAATATTTCTCCCCCTTTTACCTGCCACTGCGGAAAGATACGTTATAGCGATCAAGTAGCTGTGAGCACCGTACTATGTTGCGAATTATCTGTTGCTGAAGCTCTCCCACCGTGGGAACAGACATCCATTACAGTTAATAGCTACACTACTGGCCATTAAAATTACTCCACCACGAAGGTGACGTGCTACAGACGCGAAATTTAACCGACAGGAAGAAGATGCTGTGATATGCAAATGATTAGCTTTTCAAAGCATTCACACAAGGTTGGCGCCGGTGGTGACACCTACAAAGTGCTGACATGAGGAAAGCTTCCAACCGATTTCTCATACACAAACATTAATTGACCGGCGTTGCCTGGTGAAACGTTGTTGTGATGCCTCGTGTAAGGAGGAGAAATGCGTACCATCACGTTTCCGACTTTGATAAAGGTCGGACTGTAGCCTATCGTGATTGCGGTTTATCGTATCGCGACATTGCTGCTCGCGTTGATCGAGATCCAGTAACTGTTAGGAGAATATGGAATCGGTTGGTTCAGCAGGGTAAAACGGAACGCCGTGCTGGATCCCAACGGCCTCGTATCACTAGCAGTCGAGATGACAGGCATCTTACCCGCATGGCTGTAACGGATCGTGCAGCCACGTTTCGATTCCTGAGTCAACAGATGGGGACGTTTGCAAGACAACAACCATCTGCACGAACAATTCGACTACGTTTGCAGCAGCATGGACTATCAGCTCCGAGACCATGGCTGCATCACAGACAGGAGCGCCTGCGATGGTGTACTCAATGACGAACCTGGGTGCACGAATGGCAAAACGTCGTTTTTTCGGATGAATCCAGGTTCTGTTTACAGCATCATGATGGTCGCATCCGTGTTTGGCGACATCGCGGTGAACCCACATTGGAAGCGTGTATTCGTCATCGCCATACTGGCGTGTCACCCGGCGTGATGGTATGGGGTGCCATTGGTTAGACGTCTCGGTCATCTCTTCTTCGCATTGACGGCACTTTGAACAGTGGACGTTACATTTCAGATGTATTACGACCCCTGGCTGTACCCTTCAATCGTTTCCTGCGGAACCATACATTTCAGCACGATAATGCACTACCGCATGTTGCAGGTTGTACGGTCCTTTCTGGATACAGAAAATGTTCGACTGTTGCCCTGGCCAGCACATTCTCCAGATCTCTCACCAATTGAAAACGTCTGGTAAATGGTGCCCGAGCAACTGACTCGTCACAATACGCCAGTCACTACTCTTGATGAACTGTGGTATCGTGTTGAAGCTGCATGGGCACCTGTACGTCTACACGTCATCCAAGCTCTGACTCAATTCCCAGGCGTATCAAGGCCGTTATTACGGCCAGAGTTGGCTATTGTGGGTACTGATTTCTCAGGATCTATGCACCCAAATTGCATGAAAATGTAATCACATGTCAGTTCTTGTATAATGTATTTGTCCAATGAATACCCGTTTAGCATCTGCATTTCTTCTTGGTGTAGCGATTTTAATGCCCAATAGTGTATGTAAGTTACTGCTTGAGGAAATATTTTAGTGTTTGAATCTCCCTAATTACCTCACAAAAACCTATAAGTAAACCAAATAAAAGGGCTCCATTATGACGACGTACTTGTACGTTACAGCTTTTCTGTAGACACACAGAACGTGGGCATGAAGCGTTACGTGACGTGTTGCTGCAGCAGAATTCCTTAAGAAATTGCAAAATTTCTTTTTTCGAAAGTAAGTTTGCCTCTAAAGATATGGCACGTAAAGCATTGCCCTTTCCGTGCTTGATTCCATCTGTATTTACATAGATAGGTCGCCACATTTCCGCATCACCCACTGTAGAGTAATCCCATATTTCCCTCCAGTTTTTATTTCTCTGCTAAACTCGATGAAAGCAGTTTGCTGAAATGCGCTGAACGGAATTGGTATTTGCGCATGGAATTCAGAAGCCAGGTGTCGGATTTTGAGCGGTGGTACGGTTCCGCGCATACAGAACAACCTGAAAATTTTTGTTTTACGTCATCTGGCGCGAGGGAAAAAAAATAGAAGGGGAACAGCGCTGAAATGCTAAGCTGGCAGTATTGATTCTGTATAGAAGCCGACGGTGTACGTGCTAATGAGCTCTGTGGAAAATGCAGAGCGAGCGGGCGGCCGCGAGAGGGACCCACCGGAAAAGGCGACCACGCCAGCAGCAGAGGCAGCGGCAGCGGCAGCGCTAATTGGCTTCTTTGGCTTCTTTGGTGTCGCGTCGTCGCACTCAGTGCAGAGCCAGCCACTTGACTCGCTGGGCGTAATCACTAGGGCTCGGATTTTAATGACGAGTCATATTTTTTTCCTCTGAATTATGGTGAATTTTACAACAATCCAGGTACTGTAGTAGAGAAAAATATATTTCTACAGTGCATATAAGTCATATGAACACCTCTTTTTAAAAATAGGTGACGTTTCGGTCAACGTTTGCCATAATAAGTCATATTTCGGCCATCACATGCCAAAAATGTTTGTACACTGCTCATAAGAATTAGGGGAACATGACCTTGGGCGTCTGCCATACTCAGTTGGGCAATAATTGAGGACTGGGTACATTGTCAAATTATACCTTTATCTTTCACAAATTAAGTATACGATCGTTTACATAAAAAGAACTGAAATGTTGAGAGGCACCCACATGCCTTGCTCATACTGTGGCATCAAGCAGTCAGGCCTGCAAGATGTGTGGTCTGCCAAGCGAGTGGATTCTTTCTTAATTTATCGAGTAACATGAACTCTCGTACTCACAATTTAAGTTACAAGTTATCCTACCATATGATTAATACGCAACGGAAACACGCATCTGACTATCAATAATTTACAGAACTCTGACTGTACACTACGCACTGGCAATACCACATTTTCTTTTTTTGTCTTTTATTTAACGGCTTTTGTCAACACGTGGCCACCGCACACATTATAAATTCGGGACATTATGACAACATACAATTCGAAGTAAAAGTCCACCAATCTTTTTCTATTCACTATCTTATTTATTTCGTTAAAATCTCTAACCTACACACACAAATTCTACAACCTACAACAATAACACATACGAAATTCCGCCCAGTGGGCATGGCTTTACAATGGTGAATCTCTATATTATGGTCTCGTAATTACTTTTAACGCTACAGTGCACTTTCTGGATAGTATGGTGGATCTTTTATTATACCTCACACTTCGACTCTCACAATCATCATCACGAAACTTTCCTCCAGGCCGAGCGGTACCGAAGGAACAAGCATAACCCACTAATCTTTTGAAACTACCTCGCTACTCTCCCATGCAAACCACACATACCCAAATTACATGACATACACCACACTACAACATGAAATACTACACAGAGAATAGTCACAACATTATCACTTTCAGCTTTCCCACTTCAATTAATATTTATCCCAGTTTCACACGACACTGCCCCACTTCATAATTCTACTTTCCTACTATGCACTCTGGAGATGTATGCACGTCTTCCTGTGCAATGCAAGCCAAGTGGCGTTGCTGGATAGACGGCCGACTCACCTTGTTTCTCTCTCAGAGTTTAAATCTAGCGTCACACGGAATCATATCACACAATTTAATATTAAGAACATCACACACGCGAGTCCTCAACTGATACCATGGACGAGTACTTCTCTTTATCTTTTGTTCAAATGGTTCAAATGGCTCTGACCACTATGGGACTCAACATCTTAGGTCATAAGTCCCCTAGAACTTAGAACTACTTAAACCTAACTAACCTAAGGACACCACACACACCCATGCCCGAGGCAGGATTCGAACCTGCGACCGCAGCAGTCCCGCGGTTCCGGACTGCAGCGCCAGAACCGCTAGACCACCGCGGCCGGCCCTTTATCTTTTGTCTCATACACAGTTTGAGACTCACACAGTACTCACCACGTGGAAGTACTAGTCTCTAATTTCAAGTCCTGCACACGCCATTTCTTAAATATTTCAATTTATGGTACACACGCTATTTCTTAAATATTTCAACTTATTGTACACACGCTAGTAATTCAGCTTAACTTAAGCACACGGAAGTATTTCAACTTAATTCTACACGTGGTTTCATTGTGACCGTTGGTCACTTCCGAAGATTCCTACAATCCCTTTAATATTACCTGCCTGACATTTAATTCTCCCCACAAAAGTTCCTGAAATAGACAAATTAATATTTCAAACTACTCTTAAATATTCCACATGCATACCATGTCTCCACTCTTTCGTCATTACGGAGCACAACTAAAACAGGTCTTAACAGCACAAGATCCAGCGGCAGAGTGCTGAAACATGGCCGTTCTTGAGGTTCTCTCCCATCTCTGTCGAGGTGGGGGAAGCACCTTGCTATCGTATTGGTCAGCCACATTTCAGGCGCTCAAAGCTCTGGTAAATTTCATCTCTTTGGTCCCACCAAAGGTGGCCAAAGGATCGACTCAAAGATGATCATATATTCACATTCACTGTCTGCGGTTAGCAGACGACCATACCTTCATTCATTTCACAGATCTCACCAAACTGGATGTAGGGATTTACTTTGTGGGAGTGCACATGTGATCAATTAAATAAATAAATTGTCATTCTTTCCCACACTGGTATCCGGCTTCGCTGTATTAATTGAAATTGAGTTATTTTACAAAAAAAATGTGTTGTTCTGACAAAAATAATCAAGTATTTCGTACCTATTTTCAATGTCGGGCGGTACTGTACCCTTTCACCACCGGCTACCCATGCAGAAAAAAATGGCACGGTACTATCCTTGCAATGCGAGGGTAGTTCCGAACATTTTTTTTAAGAAAAACTGTATTCGAACAAACGTAACCAGGAGGAGACCTTAGCCCCTAGTGACCTCAAATTGACGACCAAATGTTGTTACTTTACCAAATTATTGACACAATTGTTCCATTATTGTACTCTCCACAATCCGGAGTAACGTACACATACAAGTTTGCAACAATCCACATGACAAATAAAACATTACATCATGCAAATAAAAAATTATGTTGAGATAAAAATTTGCTTAGTTACTGGGATCTTCGTTATTTTTATGAGTAATCCAAACTTCAATAATTCTAAAACAAATAAAAAAAATACTAATTGTACTCGTGAAATTCTAAATAGGTCACCGTCCAAACACAGAACAAGTAATCTGACATTCATAAATTGCGTTGTAATAATCTTTACACGGCAATGTCTAAATACAAACAAACTCAACAAAAGGAAAAAAAATTGCGTACACTAGTTACACGTAGAAGTCAGGCTCCATATCAACACACGCAATAAATAGTTAGCAAAAAGTGCTTGAATCCACCAGTAGTTCTCATATCTTACTCTACTGCTCATTTCTCTATTGTTACATATTTAGACGACAAGAACTTGCATTTCGACTAGCCTTCGTTACACTTTAATGTGAAATATCACCACTGTGATAAAAAAATAAATGGCTTCAGTCAACACAACAACAAGATCATTACTGTCCACGACATCAAAATGCATCAATTAATTCCGATATTTGATGTGCAATGCAAACTCTTGTCCCCTGTGACAACCTTACTGACCAATGCAACAAGAGCCACTACGTTAGTATTACGCCACTGGCTAATAATTAAAGCATCATTGTACCAAATATTCTAATAAACATGCTACGTGAACTTGATAACTCAGAAGAAACAAAAAACAAACACTAACTATTCTAAACACAAATGTTAAAGAAATACAATTACCCTTGCTGTCCCTTCAGGAATGAAACATATAAAAAAAAATTTACACAATTACAAATACATTATTCCCTATCTTGCGAGTCACACGGAAACATTTCATTCTGTGATTTTCTTGGGGTCAAAAAATTGCTGATAGTTTTCCTAGAAACACTGTCTCGGTGTCAAAGCTCTCCCATGGTTTCCCGGACGAAAGTCTTTAAGTCACTCAAATCGGCATTTTTGAACACGCACTGAACAGTAAACTGTATCTCACATTAAACACAAATGTCATAAGTCACTCTCAGCGTACCATCCACACGAATCTGGTCGTCCAGAAATGGCCCTACAACTACTATTACCCACGGTTCTGTCCTTTCAGTTCATGGTGTAATTAAAAGTCGTAAGTTCCAACAAACAGCACTTATTCCTGCACCAATTAAAGAAATGTCTCCAACTACAGACGCAAATAACAATGTCCCACTCTAGTTTCTTGCGTTCATACAATAATTAGTCACCAAACGACAACTGTCCTCTTCAAGAATACCAAGCATCCCACATGCAATTCACAAAGCACACTTAACAAGTCACTGCCAAAAGTTTATGGATCCCACCATTCAGTGGTCAAGACAAAACAAAACGATCGTCCTGTCTGCTAAAGACAAAATCTTTTCCACTACTCACAACGTGGAAACACCAGTCTTTCACTTTCCACCTTATGGAGACATACGAGCAGTCATCTTGCTTCACGGCTCCACAGTCCAGTACTAGTTAATAGTTGCTGGTAACTAATGCCCGCCGGGCTCTGCCGCGCGTCGTCCATTCTGCCGTGGCGCCGCTGCGCGCGCCGTTGAGCAGAAGAAACCACCCGCTGTTGCCTCCGCGGGATACTTTCCCCAGTCGTAAGGGTGGCGGAACTTATGAATGGCCAGTGGTACGTGCGTGTCGCCCCAGGCCGTTGACCTGCTGTAGCGGGCGCGTGGAGTGTACCCCGTCCGGCAGTGGAGTGGGAAGTGCCGCGGCTCTGTCGCCCGTCGCCATGGCTACGTCAGCTCGGCCCGCTAGCAGTATGGGCGTTACGACACCCAATCAGTCAGACCGTTCCGCGCATCTCGCAACATTACAGACAAAAGGATATATTTAAATACTCATTGATTACATGTATGATCTATTAGATACATTGGTAATAAAAGAATCTTTGTTCTAAAAAAACATAAAACTATACACCCTAGTTTTCTACACATACATCAACATTTATCCCTTTTCTATATACAGCCCACTCTTGCGCTATTGATTGTACCTGTCGTCCCTCATACAAAACATGAATGTGTAAAAAAAAAAAAAAAAGGAATAATAAACAATCTATACAACTCATAATTACAATATAAAATAGTAGACTACTCTAACATCCTATCACAGTGAAAATATTAGAAACTGTTGATTCTAAAACTACAATATGCAATGAACCTTTGTGCTTGTGACAGACTGAAATTAATACCCCTTGAAAGTGTTCTAACAAAAAAATAAGAAATTATCTATACAGCTCACAATTACATACCACAGGTTGTTAAATATTAAACTACTTTAACATCCTAACACAATAAACATTTTAGAAACTGATGACTCTAAATCTACAACATACAATGCACCTTTGTGTTTGTGACAGACTGAAATTAGTATCTCTTTATACATTTTACATTTTATTATATATAACAACATTTCTAGGACATGTATGAACCATCCACATGATGTCAGATCCTGACCTGCCATCGAGGTTCATCCAAATCAAACAATACACAATAATGTTTTAGTTACAGATCGGTAGCATCCCCTTTATAGGAGTGTGCGCATTGATCACACTACTCTACGACTCTCACTCACCAGACATCACACTTTCCTTCTCATTCAATCCATTAATACACTAACAGAATAGGTCTAGAAGTCAGCTAACCTTAACACCACCACATTCACGACAACATACCATACCTTTGCTCCCTTATACTCAACCACATAACACATGAAGCTGTTTCGGAGATAGCTTTCCAGTCTCCGAATTCGTCCTTTCAGTCTGGCACCTCTCTCCATCGGCTTACCTCTGCATTCACTTTATGCTAAATATCAACTTAGAATTGCGAAATTTCATCTAAGAACAAAAAATACACAAATTATTCATCCTGAAAAATAACTGTACACTTTCTTGGTACCGTTTTGATTAGTTATACTGGTACCAGGCTTCAACAACAATGACAACAAAAAATATTATTTATGCCAAATCGCAAATGTCATGGTAAGAATTAGATTTACACTTATATTACATCTTACGTCACTATTCCACAACGTTCACCACCTGGGTCTCATACTCCCTTTATGTCCTTTCACATTGTGCAGTTGTCCTCATCTCTTCATTCGTATTTCGGCTCTCCGTCCGTCCATTACTCCATCATTTCCTGGTCTTCCTTCGCCATTGGCATCAATCTCTATTGCAGCATACACAGGCCTCTCTGTAACATACATCTAAGACATCTCCACATTATTAATTCTACTCACCTTTATTTACCACTGTTTCATCACGTCGAATCTCTCTTTATTGATCACACTGCTTCACGTCGCTTCTCTCCTTAAATAACACCTTTATCCACTACTATTTATCACGTCGCTTCTCTATCTACCATCTTTATCCACTCATTAATCATCACGTCGTTTCTGCTTGATCCTTATTCATATGACAAAAAACACGTACATACACCACTCTGTCGACTCCTGTTCACGGCTCATTCGACCAGTCTATTCCGTCATACTTCCTGACATCCCGCCTGTAAATTCTTATGTTCGATTTTGACCCTGCACAACGTTACACACCACAAATAAATACACTGACTATCTACCATAAATTGCCTACTTTAGATCTATCCTTAACTTTTCCATAATTTGATGTTAGAAATGTGATGAAGCCCACGCAATTGTTTTTCCTTGATCGTCTCAATCAGTACAGCATTTTCATGGACAATCCGCCTCACTCTGAATGGTCCACTAGACACAGTAAAGAATTTGCTAGTTAGAAATCTAAGTTTACATGAAAATTAAATGTGTGCAGAAAATATACAAGCTGGGAGAAATGGGACAGCCCAAGTGATAGAAACTTTGGTGCTAGTGGCCTCTTTCACTAACACCAGATTCCGGACAACCATACACGGCACCTCATTATAACTGTCACCACGACTATGACATACTATAGATCAGATGGCATCTAATTTAAAAACTTCGATCACATTACTGATGTGACCTGTAACAGCAGTATAAACGTACCCTATTCCATACAGATCACAATGTTTACTTTTTACATTACGTGTTAAGTACCTGCAATAGTCAAATCGCACTAATTATACTGGACTCCTTGGCATTATTACATAACATTTTAGCAACTGGTTTCTTTGAAGAAACAGTTCTTTTACTTTACAGTTCGAAATAAAAATTTGCAAATTTTGCTCTGAGAGACCAGCCTAACAGATGCCATTACTGGTGGTTTATTCTCTGATCAGAAGTATGGTATTTGCATTCCTACATATCAGTAGAGTATGTCTGTTACATAGACAATTTTCAGTGCCAGCTGCATGTGTTTTAAGGCAAGATGCTAAGGGTTGATATATTGGATTAGTTTCTCCTATCCTTCAATCCATTATGACAAGAATGAAATGCCAGGATTCCATGCTCTCCTGTCATTCTGATAGTTTCTGCCGTTCCTATCGTCGACACTATCTGACCTATGAGTCGTGTCTCCGTTCACGATATTGCTCTCATTACCCAATTCTTGTAACAAGTGCTGAAATGACGCAGAATCGTCTAAGCCTCTGCCTGCTATTACTATATCTCTGCGCAATTTCACTGGCAACTTCGCTCTACAGATCCTAATGAGCTTCCCAGGTTCGTATGTCACATCCAAATACCTATTTCGACTCAGGATTTCCTGATAGCACGACACTGGATCTCTTATACCACCTTCGTTACCATTTCGCATCATCAATATGCTTTGCGTAACCTGGTCCTGCTTACTTTGCGACCAGAATTCATTTAAATAGCTACTACAGTCTTTAATAACTTCCTGCATTTTCGCTCTAGCCTCGTCCCTCATTTGGAGAAGCTGAAACTATTGGCACAGGAGATACCCGTCTCTCTGAGTCTACTGGAAACACATTTAAACGTAGTGATACCCTTGTGCTCAAGGGATACAGCCCTCATTGGGAAGATGGGCTAAACTTCATTTTGAGGGGCAGTCCCCACGATGAAGGTAATGAATCTTGAAATTGAGGCAGCCTTGGAATATACCCAGTTGGGTTTGCCACCTGCTTTATCCGACACAACCGTTCTTCTGACTCTCTGAATTCGTCTTCCTCTTTCTGCCTATTTTCGCTTTTTGAGTTTATCTCAATCTCCCTCTCCAATCTACCTGGTGGTGTGTCACCTTCGCTACTGCACGCTAATTGCAACTGTGCTAGTTCTTCACTATGTTTCCTACTTATTACTAATTGCGCCTCTTTAAGCTGTAATAGCGATTGTATCTCCCCCTGGTTGGTATAAACTTCTCGCTGCGTACTGTCAGAGCCTGTCTCGCCTCTTATACTAATCTTTTCTACCTCTGCACTAATCGTATTCATTCTGACCACTACTTCTTTGATTCGCTCATCCGGCAACACGTCCCTACGTTCTGTAATATCGCTCTCTATTGCACTTATTCGTACCTCCAAATTATTGGCTTTTTCTTTCACAGCATCCTGTACTTGCTTCGACGCACCCACATTCTTCTCCCCCTCATCTAACCGATTATTAACTGCGGGCAAACGCTCATCGATAACTGTGTGTAGCTTCCTCATTGCCTCTTTATTTCCCTTATCCAATGTCTCCATACTTTCCTCACTATCTTTATCCATCGCTTCCCATCTTTCCATAAACTCCCTGTGTCTCTCCTTAGCCTCCCTATCCATCTTCTGTAAAAACTGCAGTATCACATTGTAATTTGCTACTTTCGACGCGCTCACCTCGTTCGCCTGAGAAATCGTAGCCTCGCTAAGGGTAGCTGCACTTTCAAAGCCCCCGATTGTGAACAAAGCCCGCCGCATAAAGGATCACCTAGCCGCGGTCCGCTGAACAATTCAGCCCCTTCTGAGTGTTCGCCGTCCCCGCTCATTAACCCATGGTCAACAGCTACTTCCTGCTGCACTGCTACGTCCACCCCAGAATCGCTATTCTCCATGGTGGCTACACTTTTCGACTGCGACCTAGTTACTACGGACATTACGCAAAAAAAATTATACCACGATCTTCCAGCCTTGGACGATATAGCAATTAATTACATAAAAAAATAAAAGATCCTCACCAATCCAGAAAGAAATTGCAAACAGAAAAAATTTTACTTCTTAGCGCTATCACCATATATTCCATCAAAAAATAAAAAAAAATCTTAACAGCAAACCCTAACAGCAAAATATCCTGGCAAAATATCCTGGAAGCAAAAAAAATCCTGGCAGGGTCGAAATTATGAGAGGCACCCACATGCCTTGCTCATACTGTGGCATCAAGCAGTCAGGCCTGCAAGATGAGTGGTCTGCCAAGCGAGTGGATTCTTTCTTATTTGTCGAGTAACATGAATTCTAGTACTCACACTTAAGTTACAAGTTATCCTCCTATATGATTAATACGCAACGGAAACACGTATCTGACTTTCAGTAATTTACAGAACTCTGGCTGCACACTACGCACTGGCAATACCACATTTTCTTTATGTCTTTTATTTAACGACTTTTATGAAAACGTGGCCACCGCACTGAATATGACTGGCGCACACATTATAAATTCGGGATATCGTAACAACTTACAATTCGAAGAAAAATGCCACCAATCTTTTTCTTTTCTCTATCTTATTTATTCCAATAAGTTCTCTAACCTAAACACACAAATTCTATAACCTACAACAATGACACATCAGAAATTCCGCCCAGTGGGCATGGCTTTACAATGGTGAATCTCTATATTATGGTCTCGTAATTACTTTTAACGCTACAGTGCACTTTCTGGATAGTATGGTGGATCTTTTATTATACCTCACACTTCGACTCTCACAATCATCATCACGAAACTTTCCTCCAGGCCGAGCGGTACCGAAGGAACAAGCATAACCCACTAATCTTTTGAAACTACCTCGCTACTCTCCCATGCAAACCACACATACCCAAATTACATGACATACACCACACTACAATATGAAATACTACACAAAGAATGGTTACAACATTTTCACTTTCAGCTTTCCCACTTCAATTAATATTTAACCCAGTTTCACACGTCACTGCCCCACTTTGTAATTCTACTTTCCTACTGTGAACTCTGGAGATATATGCACGTCTTCCTGTGCAATGCAAGCCAAGTGGCGTTGCTGGATAGACGGCCGACTCACCTTGATTCTCTCTCAGAGTTTAAATCTAGCGTCACACGAAATCATATAACACAATTTAACATTAAGAACATCACACACGCGAGTCCTCAACTGATACCGTGGACGAGTACTTCTCTTTATCCTTTGTCTCATACACAGGTTGAGACTCACACAGTACTCACCACGTGGGAGTACTCGTCTCTAATTTCAAGTCCTGCACACGCCATTTCTTAAATATTTCAATTTATGGTACACACGCTATTTCTTAAATATTTCAACTTATTGTACACACGCTAGTGATTCAGCTTAACTTAAGCACACGGAAGTATTTCAACTTAATTCTACACGTGGTTTCATTGTGACCGTTGGTCACTTCCGAAGATTCCTACAATCCCTTTAATATTACCTGCCTGACATTTAATTCTACCCACAAAAGTTCCTGAAATAGACAATTTAATATTTCAAACTACTCTTAAATATTCCACATGCATACCATGTCTCCACTCTTTCGTCATTACGGAGCACAACTAAAACAGGTCTTAACAGCACAAGATCCAGCGGCAGAGTGCTGAAACATGGCCGTTCTTGAGGTTCTCTCCCATCTCTGTCGAGGTGGGGGAAGCACCTTGCTATCGTATTGGTCAGCCACATTTCAGGCGCTCAAAGCTCTGGTAAATTTCAGCTCTTTGGTCCCACCAAAGGTGGCCAAAGGATCGACTCAAAGATGATCATATATTCACATTCACTATCTGTGGTTAGCAGACGACCATACCTTCATTCATTTCACAGATCTCACCAAACTGGATGTAGGGATTTACTTTGTGGGAGTGCACATGTGATCAATTAAATAAATAAATTGTCATTCTTTCCCACACTGGTATCCGGCTTCGCTGTATTAATTGAAATTGAGTTATTTTACAAAAAAAATATGTTGTTCTGACAAAAATAATCAAGTATTTCGTACCTATTTTCAATGTCGGGCGGTACTGTACCCTTTCAATGTCTCACAGGTGTCGAAGGTGAAGTGGAAACGAACATTCATCCCCTCATCCTGGGCGCTTTTCATTGGAACTCAGAGCTTCAATAACTTGTATTAGGCGTTTATCACTGCCTGAAACCTACGTAGCTTGCTCCATACAGGTCTATAGAGGATCATCCTGTGGTATTCTTTCTCATTTTTCAATGAGAGCCCGTGAAAATTCTTGGAGAGTCTGTGGTGGAAAAGGACGACAACAAACACGTTTGTCAAGCATGTCCCACATGTGCTCGACGGGGTTTATGTCAGGACCCACCGCCGGATGTTCCACTATTTCCATGTCCAGGCTTCACGAGACATCCCTGGTGACGTTCGTTACATGAGCCCTGGCTTAGAAGAAATTCACGGCCATCGCTGGCATGCAGCATCCACTAAATGGTCCAACAGGATCTATTCGAATTAGTGCGTTGCGGAAAGACAACCATAGACAACGGGAAGATCCATATTGCTGCCAGCATTGATACCTCCCGATAACATCCAAGTCCGCCCCGATAGTGAATGGTCAGCGTGACGGACTGCCTTCCTAAGGGGACCGGGTTCGATTCCCGGCTGGGTTGGGGATTTTCTCCGCTCAGGGACTGAGTGTTGTCTTCATCATCAATTCATCCCCATCCAGCGTGCAGGTCGCCTAATGTGGCGTCGAATGTAATAAGACCTGCACCAAGGCGGCCGGACCTGCCCTGTAAGGGGCCTCCCGGCCAATGACGCCAAACGCTCATTTCATTTCCGTAACATTCAAGAACCTTGCAAATCCGCCGATTTCCTCAAAAACATCTGGGAGGCACCGCTCACCACATGTCTCGACACACTCAAACTCGGTCATCATCTTACGTCAGCGGATATACGGACTCGCCGGTAACGAAGTTACTAATTAACTTCGCAGTGGAAAAGCTGAAGCGAAGCTGCAAGGTGTTTTCGTGTCAAGTGGGGTACTCGAGCAGGGCGTCTGGGTCACAATCAGTTCACTATAGTCTGGTCGGACACAGCGGCTCCGGTGGCCCTTCTGAGATCATCTTGCAGTGTTCTGGCAGTTTCAGTCCGACACCGCAAGGAAGAAATGGCCGGATAATGGTCTTCACGTAGGTTGTAATGCGTCGACGACCTTGTCCATCTCGTCTTGTGTACTCACCTGTCTCCTTGTAGCGTGTCCACAACCTACAGAAGGCAGGTGGAGAGAACTTGGCATCTCCAGCAACGCGATGGGAAATCCATCCTGTTTGGGTCAAACGGACTGTGTTATAGCTACCCACCCTGATGGAACTACATGTACCTCCCCTGACGCTTGCGTCAGATGGTCAGGTCCACATCAAGCTTGAAGCAGAGAGTGTGTGGTGTTAAAGGAAGGAAAGAATATTCAGGAGTTAAAGATACCTAAGCTCGTATCTTACACTGGAGCGAATAATGTGTACAAATCCATTCATCTCCCAACCTTTTCCGCTTCATTTTCTGCAGTACTCACGAAGAAACCTGCGACTGTGAGTATTTCCACCTAGACGTCAACTACGGACCTTGATACCAAGAAATGCTCTTGGAAGTGCACCTGTGGTAGCGACAGTTCAGATGGAACTGTTGCTGTCTCCACAAAAGTTCCTACTGTGACCACTGCTTCAGTTCCTGCTGTTGCTGTCTCCATGCAGACTCCGACGGTGACCACTGGTTCCGCTACTGCTGTTGATGATACTTTGGCAGGGCAAGTGCTGCACACTGGGTTGGCGCAGCCTTTTTCGGTGTCGTCGAATCTGAAGGGGAAGATTAAAGATAGGAGTCCTGTCAAGAAGGCAGAATCGAAGCAGGTGGCTCGTCAGATCGAGAAACAGAGGAAGACGACTCGGCGTTGAACTTACAATTCTGCTTCGATGAATCCTCGAGTCCACTCAGTTCTCCTCCTTCTGAAGTGGGTTCTCCTACACTCATAGGGGCAAGGGAAAAACGTAAACCTCACTGATAAATGGTTCCTGGGCCTCAATGGAACATTAACAGGTACAGAACACATTTGGAGAAGCTGAAACTATTGGCACAGGAGATACCCGTCTCTCTGAGTCTTCTGGAAACACATTTAAACGTAGTGATACCCTTGTGCTCAAGGGATACAGCCCTCATTGGGAAGATGGGCTAAAGGTGGTGTGGCTACCTTTGTGAATAACACTTACCACTTCACTTACGTCTCCCTCAGAACAGCTATTCAGCTATTTTCTGTCACAGTGCATGTTTCAATCGCTGTTACCATCGGCAGTATGTATCTGCCACCCAATGGAAGTATGGATAGAATGGGTCTTGCGGACCTCATTTCCCAACTTCCTCCAACCTTCCTGCTGGTAGGAAACTTCAATGCACACGGTATGCTACGAGGATCTCCATCTACGTGCCGCTGTCGTCGGATTGTCGAAAGCCAAACATCTCGACCTTTCGAATCACGAGAGCTAAGGCACGACAGACTATCAGAGAGAACAACAAAACATCTTGTCAAGTGTTTCTCGACCCGATCAGTCGTTCCACTACCTCATTGAAGGTATGAGAAACCACACATATCTGTCAAATGTACAGCTGACCTGTAACTCCTGTACTACGTTTGGGCTGTCTACAATCTACACCTGGGAACATAGCGAATGCCATGGCGGATTACTTCAGTTTGATCACTGCCACTGGAAACTAAGATCCAGCCTTCCTCCGCCATCGGGCATTCGGGCATTGGTAAATGGAGGGGGTTGGTTAGAATTTTAATTCTACCAACACCAAGGACTGTAATTGCCCCTTTTTCCATGCAGAAGCTTGAGTGTGCCCTATCTTGGTTCACAGAGACTATCCTATGAAATCACCATGTTACAGAACCTTCATCAGGGTGCGAAAAAAATACTGTTGTCCCCCTCTAACGCGAATTTGTTGACCTGGGACTTCCCTAACTCATGAAGGGAGGTAATTTTCGTACCCCTTCTGAAACCAGGACATGCTGCCGAGTAGTTACCGTAGCACGGCCTTCATTAGCACCATACGAAAGGCAGTAGAATGCATAGCCAACTGCAGTCTGATTTTGGTCTTAGAATTGTGGGACGTACTTAGTCGCTCCCAGCGTGTTTGTCGAAGCTATTGTTCAACCCTTGAGAACCTCACCTGCTGGAGGCGGAAATCCAGCAATTCTTCCTAGGCAGACAACGCCTCATTGGTGTCTTCTACAACCTTGAGAGGGCCTATGGCCCTACTTGGAGACATCACATCCTGAGACAGCCTTACAAATGAGACTTCAGAGATCAATTACCAGTTTTCGTACGGCCCTTCCTCTCCAGACGATTTTTCGATATTGGGTCGGTGACGCTTTCTCCGAGCGTTTCGAGCACGAAAATGGGCACCCTCACGGGTCTGTTTTAAGCATAACTCTGTTGGATATTGCCATAATGGTGTTATGTACGCATATAAGTCTCTTGTTCATGTTCATTGTTTGTGGACGACTTTGCCATCTTCAGCTCATCCTTCAACGATGCGACGTCCATTTCTCAGCTACAATTTTAGAGTGACTTGCAGTGTGGGAAGTCAAATGGCGCCCATGCGCTCAGAGTAAACTGCGTGGATGGACTGGACCGGATTCGGTGAAGTTTAAGGGATTCAATTTGGATGAACGGCTGACATGGTTACCACATACGAATGCTGTTGAGACCAAAGTTTTGAAGGGATTGAACATTTTAAAATGTCTTAGCCATAGGTCATGTCTTCTTCAGTTTACAAGGCGTTTGTGCAATCGCGCCTTCACTATGGTTGCACAGTTCATGACTCAGCACGACCATCTTACCTGTTCTTCATGAGGGGATTCGGTTGACAAATCCAATGCCTGACCTCTGTGCTGAGGCTGGTGAACCACCACTTGTCATCCGGCGGCGGGTCATCATGATGCATCATGTCTGCAGCCTACTCTCCACGCTACAATCACCGGCATTACGTACTGTTGCTCGATGTCCACTGGTCCGACTATAGAAGTAGATCACCAGAAACGAAGCCATTGGGTTGGCATGCGGCATTACTTAGTGGCTCTTGGCACAGATGATATTTCCGTGCTTCATCGAGGTTGGGGTCGTTCGCTGCCCCAGTTAATACGGATACCCAAGATTATTTTAGGTCTACCAGTGTCCAAGAAGACTTTTACTTCGGCCTCTGTTCTTAAATAGATGTTTAACAGAATTTTAGCCTAGCATTGTGACTCTGTGGTCGTTTACACAGATGGGTCAAAGACGTATAATTCCATCGGCTGTGCTGTGTTATTTCCAGACGGCGTCAAGAAAATTCTCTTACCTGGTTCATTCAGAGTGTATGACGCTAAATTGTATCCGACCCTGAAGACACTAGACAAGATGTGTTGCCTTCCCGCTACCAAGTTCCTCATCCCCACCCACTCCCTAAAAGCCCTTCAGACTTTCGATGACATGTATCAAGACGAAAAGTATCTTCAGCTGATTCACGATGCCTGTTCCACTTACAGAGGCAGGGAAAGGAACAGCCGTTCTGATGGGTACAAGCGCACGTGGGAAGTTATTGGGCATTGCATCTGCGCCGGGTAGTTTACATGAATTGTATGTAAACATGTAATGCCAGATATTTTCAAAAGAATCCTCTGTAGTGCTGCTTTGCTAACATTTTTGACTTTCTGCTAGTCCCAAGTCACCATGTGAGGAGCTACGTTAAGTTGTACATCATCTGCAGTCTGATCATCTGCAAGCTTGCTTAGCGAAAGACTTCTCACGCAAGTATCTTGATCAAGGAACCACACCTGATCCTGAGGAAAAATGTGATGTCTGTGTCTAACGATTAACTCAATGAACGTCTTCTGCAACACTGATAATCTTCGAACGTAAACCTGTGACATGTATCACCACTCATATAGTACTTAGTGAAACGATACATCAAGCAGTATATATTTTTTATTCTAATATTCTTAAATGAACAGCCTTTTATACATAAGGATACAAAAGGCAAACTTCATCTAGACACATCAAAAAAAGTTTTGCATCACTCTCGTTGCCAGAACTCCTGAAAATAGGCGTTGACTGTGGAGACTGTATCACAGACACAGTTCCTTTGACCAGAGATGGCACTAAACCCGCCCATAGATGTAAACAACCACGTATGAGTTGCGCCTATTAGACGAAGGGTGTCCGACAGCCGATCAGTTCCAGTCATTCCACCAGGAAGGATGTACACGGCTCGTGTTTCTGTAGTTAAACCATGGCTAGATGGTCATGACCGCGGTTGGATGGCGTCCGCAGCCTGTGCTAGGAAGGGCTCTCAAGAAGGGAAGTGTCCAGGCGTCTCGAAGTGAACCAAAGCGATGTTGTTCAGACATGGAGGAGATACAGAGAGAAAGGAACTGTCGATGACATGCCTCGCTCAGGCCGTCCAAGGGCTACCACTGCAGTGAATGACCGCTGCCTACGGATAATGGCTCGGAGGAACCCTGACAGGAATGCCACCATATTGAATAATGCTTTACGTGCAGCCACAGGACGTTGTGTTATAACTCAAACTGTGCGCAATAGACTGCATGATGGGCAACTTCACTCCCGATGTCCATGGCGAGGTTCATCTTTGCAACCACGACACCATGCAGCGCGGTACAGATGGGCCTAAAACATGCCGAATGGACCGCTCAGGCCTGGCATCACGTTCTCTTCAACGATGAGCGTCGCATATGCCTTCAACAGATATGAGCCCAATTGAACATGCCTGGGACGTGGCCTAACAAACACTCTGAGGGATCTACGCCGAATCGCCGTTGAGGAGTGGGACAATCTTGAACCAACAGTGCCTTGATGGACTTGTGGATGGTATGCCCCGAGGAATACAGGCATGCATCAATGCAAGAGAACGTGCTACTGGATATTAGAGGTACTGGTGTGTACAGCAATCTGGGCCACCACCTCTGAAGGTCTCACTGTATTGTAGTACAACATACAATGTGTGGTTTTCATGAGCAATAAAAGGGGCGGAAACGGTGTTTACGTTGATCTCTATTCCAATTTTCCGTGCAGCTTCCGGAACTCTCGGAACCGGTCTAATGCAAAACATTTGTTGATGTGTGTATGCCAGTAATTGCGATAAAAATCGACAAAATGTTATCTCTGAATTTTTGTAAGTTGTTCATCACCTGTTCTGATACATTCTTTTTCTTCTCTTGCTTCAGTTAGTGTACTCTCTTCTGCCTTGGCCATTGTTTATGGAAGCATCTTGTAATTCTTAGTTAATAATACTTGCATTAAATGTGAATGGTGTACATGAGTTTATTTTAAAATTAATAATTGCCATTTTCATAGCTGTCCAACCAAAGCTTCCAGTTTCTGTAAGTACTTGTAACACTTTCCGGAAGAAGAACTCGCCGAGGATCAATTATCAAAATTTTCTACCTATCTCATAGAGATCGCTACTAAAGGTATGAACTTTTTCAGAGCCTGCAGCTATTATCTCATTACGAAGTCTGATTTCCAATAAAATTTGCAGCGTTCGCGAAATAGAAATTGCGAGCCTGTTATCCCGGCAGTGGATAATGAGTCCACATATCTACATTCTCAAATAATTTCCTTTAACAATGCAACTCCTCTTCTTCTCCGTCGGATAGAAAGAGTTATACTCCAGACATCATATGCAGGACTTGATTTTTATCCCATATATATTGCAATGATTTTTTTTCTGTTACATGCGTTGTATAACGACTGAGAGGGCAATGGACGCTGTAAAAACCAAAAGAATCTGCGAGGAAAAGAACGAAAGTTACAAGTTTATTATCATAACGATTGTTGGTGTATTCAGCACCAAGTATAAAGAAGAGGATCACTTAATACTTTTAAATTCAGTAGATCCACTTCGGTAGAAATAAATTTTATCGGCGTTGAGAATTGCTTTTATGCATTTAGTTAGATTTTTAGTATTTTTTGTAATTAAGATTATAATCTGTAGAAATTCTACAAGATAATGTATACGCATAATTAAGTCTGTGTAACTGATTAGTGTGATCTGCATCTGTTGCCAAAGGTACATTTTTCCACGTACGTTAACGAGCGGCAATTATTACCTCTGCAATATTTTTAGTTGTATTACGTAAAAGCGATAACGCTTTAGAAAGTTACCATCCCTTGTTATGATGTTAGCTCGACAGAAATCACCGAGCTAGGTGGGGCAGTGGTTACCACACTGGACTCGCATTCGTGAGGGCGACGGTTCAATCCCACGTCCGGCCATCCTGATTTAGGTTTTCCATGATCTCCCTAGATCACTTAACGCAGATACCGGGATGGTTCCTTTGAAAGGGCACGGCCAATTTCCTTCTCCATCCTGCCCTAATCCGAGCTTGTGCTCCATGTCTAATGCCCTTGTTGTCGACGGGACGTTAAACACTAATCTCCTCCTCGACAGCAATTGGTGAAAATGTTCAGACTAATACTGCAAATAAGAGTAATCTAACGATGAGCGGCGATTCCACCGATGTAAACACAACTGTCAGCTCAGCTGCGTCGAGTAGTGAGTGTTGCCAGCTGAAACTGACGTTCATACAGAATCCAATATTATGACCTCTACTTCTTTTGCTGAAGTTAACCATGAATTTTAATCCAGTAGTTGATCCAGATGCGATGACTTCTAGTCTCATTATCGGATATGATAACATAACATCAGCCCACACGATCTAATCTGCTACTACAGCGCAAGACTCTCTCGCACAGTTTTTGCAAAAGTTATAAAGTATATTTACTGTCTTTTCGACACTAAAACAAAAAGAGATCATGACTCAAAAACAAGAAACTATGAATAATAACCAATCCTCTATGAATCATAAGTAAGACAGTATGTGTAATGATTTTTATACTTTGAAACAGCAAGTGAAGCAAGACAGCGAACAAGTTAAGAATCATACCGACATAAATACTGAAATTTCAGACTTTCAGGAAACTATTAAGGGCCTTCCTGAAAAGGTGACAGATTTGTCGGAACGTTTTGACACTTTACAACTAGACTTCACAACTAGTGCTTTCCTCCAGGAGTGCTGGTTCAAATGGCTCTGAGCACTATGGGACTAACATCTGTGGTCATGTCCCCTAGAACTTAGAACTACTTAAACCTAACCAACCTAAGGACATCACACACATCCATGCCCGAAGCAAGATTCGAACCTGCGACCGTAGCGGTCGCGCGGTTCCGGACTGAGCGCCTAGAACCGCTAGACCACCGCGGTCGGCCCAGGAGTGCTGGTTATGCAAGTTTCGCAGAAGAGCTTCTGTGAAGTTTGGAAGGTAGGAGACGAGGTACTGGCAGAATGGAAGGTGTGAGGACGTGTCGTGAGTCGAGCTTGGGTTGTTCAGTCGGTAGGACACTTACCCGCGAAAGGCAAAGGTCCCGAGCTCGAGTATCGGTCCAGAACACAGTTTTAATCTGCCAGGAAGTTTTAGAGCAAAATAGTCTGAAGCGCACAGTGTAGGAAATCTATCCAAAAGCAAATCAGAGAAATTTCTAATAGAAAAAGATAATAAAATTACTTAAAAATTTGAAGTAGAGCTAAGGAAATCGATAGATCAAACTGAGGTACGGGCTGAACAGGGACCATAGAGCTAGCTGTCAAGAGCGAACTTAGTTTCGTGAAGAAAACGTTGACTCAATATGGCAACGAGAAGTTCAAGATAAATTGATTTTTCAAGTTGATCGTGTGGAAAAGGACTTAAGTACTGTAAAAGGATAAACTGGTGATAACACATCACACACAGCTCAAGTAGGTAAAGCCTCGTACTACTATCATAGTCTGATATCGCAAAAAAGTGCTTGTATTGATGACGTATGCTGAGGTAGACAGTTTCCATAAAAGTGTACCAGTAGGAGTGTAGTGGAAGGACTCGTCCTTTCACCTGCCTTGTTCAAGGATAGTCTCCTCAAACATAGACAATTTCAAGTGTTCGCACCAGAAAAGACAGCTGTACAGCCCGTTAATTTCATTAAATCTCTTAGAAATGTATTGCGTAAAACGTAGTCTCACCCACGAAAGATTCAGTTCATCGCAGGGTTCGTTCAGGACAGTGTTAGGCTGCCCAATGGTTTACCGTGACTGCACAATTTTGTCACACGTATGCCTTCTATAATGCCTTTCTGGCAAAAAAAAGCTCAAAATGCGTTCAAGAAAAATTGAGGAAAGGCCTCTTAAATCCAGAGATATACAATCCTAGACAAGGAACCTTAAGAAAATATTTTGAGAAATATTTGAACAAGACTCGCTTCTGCGTTGAACCTGTACCAGGTAAAGATGTGTTACGTACTCTAAATGGCAAGTTGCCAATTCACCTCAGAGAAAAGCTAGTGCGAGTGCCTGGATCCAATTTGGAATTCTTTTTATCTATACTAGACTCCACTGATTTGGTAAATGAAGATGCAAGGGCTAATAATAATAAGGGAAATAATCATAGCAATGGGAATGGAATGAATCAAAGCAGCCACGTCGGAAGTACGGCAACTGTGATATTCCTAGCTGTGGCTGCCAATATTTTCTTTTGCTAGAAGCTCGCCTTGATGCAGCTTGATACACTTGAAGTAGCATATGGTACAAAAGTGGAATGAGGTACAAGCGACAGATGGTACAATATGTACCAGTCCCGTGGGAGAGTCCGCCAATTTTACTGAAGTTGCTTCTGATTGGTTGGCACATTCGGGTGCTTGGCGACAAAATGTCTAACTTCTTTTATTAATTATTTATATACTTTTCATTGTATTTAACCCAGTTTCTAATATGATAGTCTCTCATGGATACTCTACGAGTTTATCGGTTTTGTTTATTAAATTTCTCTACTTTTGAGAAACATAAGAATAATAATATCGCAACCGAAGTGCTTCGGACACGTTCGGGTCGCTTTGGCGCGCCTGGGAGACGAAGTACTTCAGCTGCGCTAGTCACTCTGTTCTGGGCATTCTGGGGGGCCGGAAATGTAACTTTGCTTTCGGCGTTCTTCAGAGCCAGACATGTCGTACTTCAAAAATGGTTCAAATGGTTCTAAGCACTATGAGACTTAACACCTGAGGTCCCCTAGAACTTAGAACTACATAAACCTAACTAAGGACATAACACAGATCCATGCCCGAGGCTGGATTCGAACCTGCGACAGTAGCAGCAGCGCGGTTCCAGACTGAAGGGCCTAGAACAACTCGACCACAGCGGCCAGCTATGTCGCACTCCATATTGGAAGTTGGAGAGAAAAGTTTCGATACAATTAAGAAAGCTATGTCAAGTTTTGTAAAAGACAGTGTAAAATGTATGAATATTTAAGTAACAACCAAACAGGATACAGGAATGAGAAGTGTCGTCTACTATCATTGTCAGTACAGTCTCTGTAGATGCAGAGACTAACCTGGACAAGTGGCATCCCATAAAAAACACAATCACAGGTTCGAAATGACGGCATATCAGCCTCTACCGAAGAAGATATCACGCCCGACGAGCTGCCTTCTGCGCTGGGGACACAACTTTAGGAGACAACAGGTTAGAGACTCTTATTCAATCTCTCCAGATCTCTCCAGCTTCGAAAGGGCACATAATTTATACAACAATCACGAACGGTCAGCTGACGCTCACGCCGGCTTTTGTTGCCGCGCTACCGGCGCCTCAGATTTCAGATGCTGGTGCGTATGTAAATTTTGACCCTCCATATCATAAGAGGAGGAGGACTGATGATACGTACCATCCAGCCTACCAAAGTAATGGAGCACGTCTCTGGAATAATCATAATGACCGTAATCACTGGCATTCCAATGCCCAAAGAACACGAACACGTCCATGAATAATCATCATGACCGTAATCAGTGGTATTCCAATGCTAAAAACACATGAGCACGTCCCTGGAATAATAATGACCTAATCAGTGGTATTTCAATGCAAAAAACACACGAGCACGTCCTGGAATAATAATGACCGTAATCAGTGGTATTCCAATGCTAAAAACACACCACAGTTCAGTACAACACAAATAATTCAAACAGCCAGTAGCATTCCAATCAGTAGATACCCTTTGATGGACTTACCCGTAACAGATTCTCAAGCAAATCCTGATGTTGATACGCGTTGGCTTACTCAAAATCCCACAGTGAAAGTTGTCGCCGTCACAAATGAGACGTCCCCCGGTTGCTAGTTCAACAAAGTAGTGTTGAAAACATTTAACCCCCTCCCTCCCCGGTGCTGACCATAGGAAGAAGTGTGGACTTTAGAATATTGTTGGCTCAGACTACCTACTGGAAAATTATAGGTCTATACCTGTATTATGATTTGAAGAAGTATTTCTAGTAAATGAACGTATATATTGACAGAATGGATAAATTAAGAAGAACATAGGCTTTAGTAATGCGACTGCACTTATTACAGTGACTATATTTTCCGACTCAGTTGGTAATGTTAAGAGACTGGGAAGATAAATTACCATGACCCCACAAAGTTTAGTTTTTGTAAAGGAAATGCCTTGGTTGCAAGTACATCAGCATGTATATATCTAGTCGATAACCAAATGTTATTGGTGTAGCTTCAGGAGCTAGGAGACAGACTACTGCTCTCTCTCCCATTTAAGTGAAAACAAATATTTTATGTGCCAGAGGAGAATGTTTGCGTAGTACGACCAATGTGACCTTAGACTAAGTATTGGTTAAGGGCATCGGAACCAATGGATACGATCCGTTTGTAAGTAAAAGCAAGTCAGTCATAAGACTGTTGGTTAAAAGGGTATCAAAAATTAACGGCCCTCCACTAGGTATGAAAGTGTATTGTATAATATATGTCAACGAATGTAGTAAGAACTTCATACGCAACACAGATAGTCAGCCACAGGCTACATCTTTACACTATAATCTACTGAAGGTCTAGTGTCAGTAATTAGAAAGTTTAGGCAAAAGATCATATTAAAAGCCTGTTTGCTGTATAATGGTAGGATCCGATGTAAATGTGTTAGCCTATTACTAAAGGATTTTATTTACCCATTATGTACCTGATTCTGCGTTAATGTGTGTCCTGCAGCGTCGTAGAATAAGTTTTCTATCATGTGATTTTAAGTCAGAGGAGCAAAATGTGATCAGCAATGTATCGTGTCTGGAACTTAAGTATACGAAGTGACCAATAATTGCGTTCGAACGAGACTAGATTATGAAAATTCCTAATGTCAGAGTGACAGTCATCAAAGTAAATGTCGAAGGAATATTTTTGTATTGGACGGTGATGACATAATTTTACTTCTTGGTTACATGTAGTTATGACTACGTGGCAGAAGTTTAAGAGATTGGTCAGGAAGAATCAATATACATAGAAGTGGGATACAAAAGTACTAAGGAGTGATGAGACACGCTTGAAGTTCTCTAAGGCTTTAGATACAGCAATAAGGAATAGTTCAGTAGGCATTACTGTTGAAAAGGATTGGACGTCTCTAGAAACGGCAAACACACATACTGGAAAGATAAACAGGAGTACAAAGAAGGTAATTGCGAAGATACGATGGGTAACAGAAGAAATACTTCGATTGATCGATGAAAGAACGAAGTACAAAAATGTTCAGGGAAATTCAGGGAAGCTAAAACGAAATGGCTGCATTGAAAATGTGAAGAAATCGAAAAAAAATTATTTTCGGAAGAACTGACACTGCATACAGTAAAGTCAAAACAACCTTCGGTCACATTAAAAGCAGGGGTCATAACATTAAGAGTGCAACCGGAATGCCACTGTTCAATGCAGAGGAGGGAGAAGATAGATGGAAAGAGTACACTGAAGGCCTCTTCGCGGGAGAGGATTTCTCTGGGATAATAGAAGGAACAGGAGTCGATTTAGAGGTGGTAGGTACTGCACTATTAGAATCAGAATTTAAGAGACCTTTGGAGGACTTAACAACAAATAAGGCAGAAGTGATAGATAACATTCTATCAGAATTTCTAAAGTCATTCGGGGAAGTGGCAACAAAACGACTATTCACGTTGGTCTGTAGAATGTATGGGTCTGGCGACATACCATCTGACTTTTGGAAATATATCATCCACAGTATTCTGTAGACTGCAAGAGCTGACAAGTGCGAGAATTATCACGCAATCAGCTTAACAGCTCACGCATCCATGTTGCTGACAAGAACAATATACAGACGAATGGAAAAGAAAATGGAGGAGGTGTCAGATAATGTTCAGTTTGGCTTTAGCAAAGCTGCTGGCACGAGAGAGGCAATACTGACGTTGCGGTTGACAATGGAAGCAAGACTAAAGAAAAATCAAGACACGTTCATAGGATCTGTCGACCAGGAAAAAGCGTTCGACAATGTATATTGGTGCAAGATGTTCGAAATTCTGAGGAAAAAACATGTACAAGAGCCAACAGGGAATAATAAGACTGGAGGGCCAAGAATGAATTGCTCCGGTTAAAAACGGTATAAGAGAAGGATATAGTCTTTAGCCCCTACTATTTAATCTGTACATCGAAGAAGCAATGAAGGAAATAAAAGAAAGATTGAGGAGTGGAATAAAAATTCAAAGTGAAAGGTTATCAATGTTGCGATTTGCTGATGACATTGCTATCCTGAGTGAAACTGAAGAAGAATTATATGATCTGCTGAATGGCATGAACAGTCTACTGAATACAGAATATGGACAGAGAGTAAATCGAAGAAAGACGAAAGTAATGAGAAGTAGCAGAAATGAGAACAGCGAGAAACTTAACATCAGAATGGTAACTAAGGAGACGAGGTTAATGAATTCTGCTACCTAGGCAGTAAAATGACCAGTGACCGACAGAGCAAGGAGGACATCAAAAGCAGGCTAGCACTAGCAAAAAGGGCATCCCTGGTCAACAGAAGTCTGCTAGTATCAAAAACAGGCCTTAATTTGAGGAAGAAATTGTTGAGAATGTACGTCTGGAGCACAGCATTGAATGGTAGTAAAACATGGACTGTGGGAAACCCGGAACTGAAGAGAATCCAAGCATTTGAGATGTGGTGCTATAGACGAATGTTGACAATTAGGTGGGCTGATAAGATAAGGAATGAGGAGGTTCTGTGCACTATTGGAGAGGAAAGGAATAGGTGGAAAACACTGACAAGGAGAAGGGGCAGGATGATAGGGCATCTGTTAAGACATCAGGGCCTGGCTTCCACGGTACCAGAGAGCTGTAGAGGGCAAAAACTGTAGAGGAAGACAGAGATTGGAATACATGCAGCAGATAATTGAGGACGTAGGTTGTAAGTGCTACTCTGAGATGAAGAGGTTGGCACAGGTGAGGAACACGTGGCGGGCGCATCAAAGCAGTCAGTAGGCTTATAAATGACCGTGTCTACGTATATTTGTATGTGTGTATATGTACATGTAGTAGCAGTAAGTTTTGTCGCACACATAGTAATCGGCTATCTTTACACGTATAGTAATTTTACTACCTGTCTCCGATGTTGAGACTTATTTCTTACAGAGGTGAGCGATTGGTCAGCGATGCCAAACTGAGCGATTCTGTTCTGTTAGAAACAACTGACGGGGACACTATCTGTAAAAAATTTGTGCTTCTTTAAAACGAGAATGAGATACGCATACAATCTATAAATGTGAAAATTGTTTGTAGTAATGAAATACTGAAGCATTAAAAACGTCAGTAATTGAATTCTGGTCGGATTTCTCGAGAGTGAGGTCTATATGTAACATAATATGTAAATAAGGCAAGGAGAAGAATAATTACGATAGTAATCATTTTGAAGAACCCAGTTCTAAAATATACTTGAAAAACCTAGCAGTGTACCTGGTACAGGCGTAGACTACGGTAAATAACATTAATGTACACTTGGGTACCCGTAATACGATGTGGCGGTCTAAAGATGACTTCTCGTCGTTCACTCAGAACGTTATTCCATCCGGTTGTAGTAAAAGTTGCAACTGAAAAGCGAATGCACGTAGTTCCACGAGCGTTTCACGCAGTCCGGGCGCTACTACTGACTAACAATAAGGTGGCGTGAGCAACGAACCCGTCCGGTCGCTGAGGCGGTTTAATTCTAATTGTTAGACATGGAGTTCGTATTCTTCAGTTTAAACGGATGAAAGGAGATAACTTTGTAGTCTATGAGATTATGTATAAAGGCAATGCCACCTTTATAGCATCTGTTTGCTATTTTCAGTTTAGCTGCTATCAAGTGAATGAACTAGTTCAAAACCTACGTACAACCCTTTGTAAACAATATATATGCACAGTGTGAGAACACTACAATTACCTAATGGTAATACGGCCTCGGTAACACTCACGACAATCACATCCAATTCAGTCCATATATGATATGTGTTTTGTCGTACGCGCAAGTAACTCGCACGTGCAGTCACTCTAACTCCCATTTCTATGTCTTTTCTAAGTAAACCACCAATTCTGCACATCAATGCGACTTCCTGAAGTCCTATACAAAGCGACCCAAAGTACCTAACCCGACTGCTCTGAAAAAATTTTTCCTGGAGGTTCCTGATCCAGACGACAGGTCCTTTGACGTAACACTATTGTATCTGCGATTCATTGTGTCTGCTCTACCACAAACATCACCACAGTCCAACATGAATGAACTACATTTTACCCCAAATAAATGATAAAGTGACTATTCCTAAATTTTCCCTCTTTCTAGAAATTTCTAGAAATATAAAGCTAAAGTAATCTTGCCTCAATCAAAGGGGGCAGAGACATGATACATCAAGCAGTATATATACATGTTTTTTATTGTAAATGATATAAGGATACACAAGGCTACAGAAGGCAAACTTAATCTACGTTTGCAATTGCGATGGAAATCAACAAAATGTTATCTCTGAATTTTTGTAGGTTGATCGTTATTTGTTTTGAGACTTTTTTCCTTCTGTTTCACTTACGCTCTAGTGCCTTGGCAATTGCTTATTCAAGCACTTTGTAATTCTTAGTTAAAAATTATTGTATTAATGGGAAATGGTGTACATACGTTTATTTTAAAAGTACTAATTACTATTTTCACATGTAACTAACCAAAGCTTCCAGTTTCTATAAGTAGTTGTAAAGCTTTCTGAAATAACGTCTTGCCCACGGACAATTATCATTTTCAACGTCTAATGCAGATCGCTAAGTAACTCCTCTTCTCGGTCGGTGAGGGAGAGTCATAACGGTGAGGCAGGACTTTCACCAATTAAAGTGGTTGTTCTGTGGTATCTATAACTATTTGCAAGAAGTATTGGTGAGAAAAGCAACAAACCTTAGAAATGGGACTACCTGGATCGCGACTGCTTTAGGTCAGATGTGAATCTCTGGAAAAACTATTTCAACGTAAACTGCATTATTTAGGAATAAAATTCAAAAAACGGGCTACAGACGTCAGTGTGCGTCAAATGAAGAAGCAAATAAGCGATTTGAAGTACACCATTCTTCTGTAGCATCTTACGGATTGATTTGAGATAATTCTATGATTTTGATGCAAAACATTGAGTGATTTGCTGAATTTTAACACAAAATTCACTAATTTTGGTATGAAGTTCATTGAACGAATAACAAAATTCAGTGATTTCGATGTGCGAAATTAGCTTATTTCGATGTAAAATTCGATTGTCTGCTGTATGTATGTGGTATACTGCGTATGTCCACTTCCTCCTCTATCTTTTCGGGTAGTGGTCTTTCTTGGTTTTAGTTTATCTGCATTCTGTTGACTACATAGCTTCATCGTGTATCTTTCCACCTCGCTTTTCGCTGTGTTAACCATGCATTATATGAACACACTGTCGCACTGTACGCATGACTGTGGTCTTTGGTGCGTTCCTACCAGTGTCTCTTTCTGTTTCCAGGAAGGATGACTGGAGTTTAACGTATCTTCTACATCGATGTTACTGGATATGAAACACTAGAGTCCAGTGACGAGGGTATAAACCTGTTGGGAGGGAGCCACATTGACACAGTCGTTAAATTTGTCTGACCTCAACACATATGGAGCTGCATTTTGCAGTGGTTCTTCAGAATTAGTTAGAAATCTTGTCGAAATGTGTACGATTGCTAAAATCACATCTTGCTAGCAGTACAATTCTAGAGGTTTCGAGTGCTTATGTAGTAAGCACGACAACGGATAAAGAACGAAATCAAAGACACGCTGCTAAAATCTTAACGGATACGCATAGCACAGACGAAAGTGAACGGTTGGGAGTAGGTTCAACGCGAAATTCATTGACGTAGGCACTATTTTCGTTGACTTCAGTGTAAAATTGAAAGATTTTGTATGCCGCAGGATCACTGCGCTCGACACCTCTTCATTAGATGGTGAGGCCGAGTCGTGTACTTGACGCTTCTGACTGTTCTTCTTGTTTTTTAATGCTCGGTACAGCTAGGTTACAGGTTGCTACTATCGTGAAATGTAGTTCTTTTTCCATGGTATGTATTTGCGATGTTTTTGAAGGTTGCAATTCGTTCTCTCACTTTGAATAAGCGTGCTTGGTTCTCATGGTGGGTGCATATAAGACTGACAAGTTTCTGGCAGGCTGTGTGTTAGCTAAGACTAATCCACGTTACTGCCTATTTTAACACCCGTCATACACTTCACAGACAAATTTTTACAATCATATTACTAGAATTAACCTTTTTTTTTTTTTTTTTTTTTGCTCCTGGTCTTCTTGCAGAAAGTTCGGAAAAAGGATCATTGTGCTAATCCTTCTGAATTATCGTGCAGACTTTTTGTGTGGAGAGTGGTTATCTGGAATTTATTGCTATTTTTTAATATTGGTTAAAGTATGCTTCTAGCATTTTCAAATTTTCCTGGTTTCTTAACTTGAGACACACAAGCTATGACTGCAGCGCCATAACAAAATCATCTCAGTGGCGGAAATCGGAATTACTATCCTGCACTTGGCATTAGCCAGTCAAACTGGCAGTATGCGTGCAGCATCCCTGTACGAATAACTGTCATCATCTGGCGAGTGGACCTCTTTAAGTTTGTTGCTGCGACCCTCCAGTGCTGGCCCAAGCGACAGAAGGCGACGCACATGTTTCCCCTCTTCCCCACGATAGGCCTCAGCCGTCACATTACATACGGCGTGGTGAAGTGACATTTGAGGGCGCTCACTGCTTGGTACATTGTTGGCCATTAAAGTTGCTACACCAAGAAGAAATGCAGATGATAAACGGGTATTCTTTGACAAATATATTATACTAGAACTGAAATGTGCTTACATTTTCACGCAATGTGGGTGCATAGGTCCTGAGAAATCAATACCCAGAACAACCACCCATGGCCGTAATAACGGCCTTGATACGCCTCGGCATTGAGTCAAACAGAGCTTGGATTCTGTGTACAGGTATAGCTGCCCATGCAGCTTCAACACGGTACCACAGTTCGTCAAGAGTAGTGACTGGCGTATTGTGACGAGCCAGTTGTTCGGCCACCATTGACCAGACGTTTTCAGTTGGTTAGAGATCTGGAGAATGAGCAGTCAAACATTTTCTGTATCCAAAAAGGCCTGTACAAGACCTGCAACATGCGATCGTGCTTTATCCTGCTGAAATGTACAGTTTCACAGTGATCGAATGAAGGATAGAGCGACGTGTTGTAACACATCCGAAATGTGACGTCCACTGTTGAAAGTGCCGTCAATGCGAATTGGAGGTGACCGAGACGTGTAATCAATGGCACCCCATACCATCACGCCGGGTGATACGCCAGTATAGCGATGACGAATACACGCTTCCAATGTGCGTTTACCGTGATGTCGCTAAACACGGATGCGACCATCATGATGCTGTAAACAGAACCTGAATTCATCCGAAAAAACGACGTTTTGCCATTCGTGCACCCAGGTTCGTCGTTGAGTAAACCATCGCAGGCGCTCCTGTCTGTGATGCAGCCATGGTCTCTGAGCTGATAGTCCATGCTGCTGCAAACGTCGTCGAACTGTTCGTGCAGATGGTTGTTGTCTTGCAAACGTCCCCATCTGTTGACTCAGGGATCGAAACGTGGCTGCACGATCCATTACAGCCATGCGGATCAGATGCCTGTCATCTCGACTGATAGTAATACGAGGCCGTTGGGATCCAGCACGGCGTTCCGTATTACCCTGCTGAACCCACCGATTCCATATTCTGCTAACAGTCACTGGATCTCTATCAACGCGAGCAGCAATGTCGCGATACTATAAACCGCAATCGCCATAGGCTACAGTCCGACCTGGTGATGCGTTTCACGCCAGTCAACTGGTGTTTGTGTATGAGAAATCGGTTGGAAACTTTCCTCATGTCAGCGCGTTGTAGGTGTCGCCACCGGCGCCAACCTTGTGTGAATGCTCTGAAAAGTTACTCATTTGCATATCACAGCATCTTCTTCCTGTCGGTTAAATTTCGCGTCTGTAGCACGTCATCTTCGTGGTGTAGCGATTTTAATGACCATTAGTGTATTTTTTCAGGTAAAACTATAAACATACGTGTGTTGTTCCTGCTGTAAATGTTTGAACAAACATAATTTTAAACCTAGAGCATATTATCTCCTGGGTTTCACAGTTGGGGTGATAGTTGTTTAAATTGGGATGTCAGAAGGAAGTGGGGAAATGGTTTAAAGTTTGGACAGCTGGACTAGCAACATTTTAAACTAAGGGCAGGCGAACTGAATTTTCGAATTTTTCGTCTTTATACTCTAGGACAAGTAATCTACTTCCACAGTGACAGTAAAGGGGAGTAGTAAACCCCTGTAGCACAGTTGGGCTACACTGAATTTCTCGCCAAATTTTGAAGTGGCCATAATTTTATACGTAGAGAAACTGGCGTGTGTCAGAGTGGGCGAATCTTTCAATGTTGCATGTCAATGGCGAAATATGGGGAAGGGGAGAAAATTTGCAACAATGCATTCCGCCTTTCTAGCCCTATTACTTGCCGTATGATGATTGCGTCTTTTGGCATGAGATTGCTCTAATTGTACCACGTGTATGTTGTGCCGTGTATTTTGATTTGTAATTACTCTAACTTGGACAAGTGGAATAATACTTTTAAGTTTTTAATCGTCAGAGTCACTATTTACTTCAATGCTGTAACTAGTTCGCGGCAAACAGTGATTATACTGAAATTATACTGCATTTACGCCGTTTTTCACCTGGACAGGTTTCAGCTAACGACATTTCCAACAGTAACAATCAAAGTGCTAAAAGTCATTAACAGTTCTACATCAAAGGGACACTCATGCATTTTTAAACGCTTTGCTATTGTAGCTGAAAAATGACGTCAATGTGAAAAAAACATTAGTAGTGCTGTTAATATGTTTTGAACGCTGAATGTAACTGTACCAACAAAGAGTAAAACCAATACTGAAACTCCGTTGTTCTCTTTTTCAAGCGATTTTCTAAAAGAAAATTAAAATATACGAAACCGCAAGTTCGAATCCTGCCTCGGGCATGGATGTGTGTGATGTCCTTAGGTTAGTTAGGTTTAAGTAGTTCTAAGTTCTAGGGGACTGATGACCACAGATGTTAAGTCCCCCATAGTGCTCAGAGCCATTTGAACCATTTTGTTGTAACGATAATGAAATAAAGTGTATGCAGAATTCTAGAGGAGACTTATCATGCAATGCATGTAAAATGCGTGATGATGATGATGATACAATCTTGATTAGTGTAAACCTTTACACATAACATTTCCATACGTCATTAGATACAGTAACTGATAAGGATTTTTGTCATTAATGTTACTGGTGCTGTGAACTTTCCACGATGCATGAATAATTTGAAAACTATTAAACTTAAGCAAGGCAAGGCATGTATTTCATTGGTTGTTGAGTTCTCGTTGTTTTAGCTGACAGTATGTTTCTACGATATTACTAAATCGTATATTCCTTTGTAGATGCTAATGTATGTGTATTTGGAACAACGACACTATGCTTGTCGGTTGTAAATTACGGCCTGGGAGGCGTACCTAATTTCGCTAGATAACCTGATATTTTAACAAATCCCTTTTAAAGCTAAGTATACTGTTTGTTATTTACTTCTAACAACAGTCGTGTACGTAACACTGTTCACTATCTAACCGCTAATCATCAGTAATATCATAGTCATTAGCTCAATAGCCACACGGTTAATTAGACTCAGTACAAGAAGAAAACCGGGACAGTGTTAATACTTCCAGCACTCAGAATGGGCCACCTTTCCTCTCTATTGTGATACTCTTCCAGAAGTTGAAGTCCATACAAACACTGACTAGTACAGGTTGACCCACTCTAGGCCATCTTCTGTTGATTTTGTCAGTCTTCTGACTGGTTTGATGCGGTCTGCCATGATTTCTTCCTGTTCCAAGCTCGTCAACTCATAATAACACACTCGACGCCTTCAGTATTTCACTACCTAGATCATGACACACCAGTGGTCCAAATGTCCGGATATGAGATTTATTTAATTTTCAAAACACAGCATGTTTTGTGACGTGATCCCGTTGTGACGTTCTATAAAAAGGGAAAACATGTCTCCTTAGGGAGCTAGTTAATGGGACCTTGTCTTCCCGAAATATGTGTTTTTCATCTTTGAAAAATCATTAACGTAGATAACTGGATAGTCATAACCTCTGCACTGATATATTCTCAGTACTTGTTGGATATGTTCTAAGCTCTGTTTTCTACTACCATTTTTGCTCTCTAAAGATCCCTCTTAGCCAGCCATAGTGCCCGAGTGGTTCTAGGTGCTTCAGTCCGGAACCGCGTGACTGCTACGGTCGCAGATTCGAATCCTGCCTCGGGCATAGATGTGTGTGACGTCCTTAGGTTAGTTTTAGTAGTTCTAAGTTCAAGGGACTGATGAACTCAGATGTTAAGTCCCATAGTGCTCAGGGTGATTTGAACCATTTTGATTCCTCTTAGTTCCACGGTAGCTATTTCATTATGTCTTAATATATGTCCAATCATCCTGTCCCCATTTGTACACGGTGGTTATAATGAAAGGGCAGCAACTCACAGAGGTCCAGTGTGGGCTATAACTATCTTATGGCAGCAAAACGTGGTAAATATACGAATGCGTTAATGCAGAACCGATATACACTGGAAAAATATTAGTTTAAATTTTGGCCACCAGGTGCAGATCTGACGCTGTGAATTCAAGAAGTGCAGAAATATCTCCATATATAATGAATTATGTACAGAACATGGGTAGAAAAGTTCAATCATGTTATAAATGCATGATGTTGGTTTTACTATTAACTGCTGCTTGCACAATTTGTTCAGTATGAGCACCGGAGACGTCGATGAGATGCTGCATCCGTCAAACGACGTGGTCAACAATTGTTCCCAGCAGTTCTTATGCCCTCTGAACAACGTGTACCTGTATATTGGCCTTACATCAGGCAAGGTCCGAACGTGTTCCCGATAAACGAATTCTCTTAGGTATCCCCAGAGCCAAAACTTATACGGATACAGATTAGGTGATGTTGCAGGTCATGCATCTGGAAAACCTCTGCAGATAACATTTTCGTGGAAGGTTGCATTAAGCAGATCTTTCACTGTGCGAGCGACATGTGTTGTCGCCCCAGGTCGCGTGAAAATAGTAATTTCCATACAGTTGCGCTCATCCAAAGCAGGCATCACATCCTGTACAAAGAAACTCAATTACGTGCAGACGTTACGGTTCACGTGACAGATCCTTTGGGTGTACTCTCTCTAAAAGAAAAAGGACCAAAGATAACGGTGCTTATGAATCTACACGACACAGTCGCATATAGCGAGTGCAGTGGTTCTTCGTGCAAACTTAGCAGTTCTGTGTATTCATTGCACCATGTAGTGTAAAACGTGCCTCTTCATTCCATATAACATTGCCCTGTCACAGGTCATCAACTTTTATCCGTGCCAGAAACATTGCTCCGGATGATGAAGTTTTACCTGCTGCGCCGTCTGGATCTTGTACGGGCGGCAGTGTAAAATAGACCGCCACACCCTCCGTACTGTTGACCATGGGAGAGACAATCCTCGTGACACTGCTCTAGTGATAGCACTATCGGGTACACGTGCTGTTACAGCAACAGCATCCTCGTCAAGAACCTCCACAGTGGTAGGTCGCTTTCCTATTCCAGGTGCCACACCAAGGTCACCAGCGTTCTCGAATTTCATTATCATCCTCTTCAAGCAATTTAATGATATCGGGCCTCTCCTCAGACCTTTTAGTCGGTGATATCCGCCCAGTTTAGCACTACAATTGCTGCAGTTCACATAAAACAGCTTCACTAACAGCGCACAGCCTCCCTTCTCTTTAGTCATACAGTTCATTCACGTTGTGGCTTGTCAGATGGGAGCGTGGGTTTTATATCATCCATCATACAAACAGTGTACAGCGCCAGATTTACGTCTGATGACACAACCTGGAACTAATTTTTTTCAGGGTAAGTAAATTCCGCATTAATGCATTAGCATATCTAAGAAGTTTCGGTGCCATATGACAATTACAACGCACAATGGACTTCTATGAATAATTGCACTTTAACTATAGGCAACCGGTGGTTTTCCACATATTTTCATTCCTCTCCCCCCGTAATTTTCAGCATGCTTCTGTTACACGCACGATCAAGCGCTTCGATTCTCTGTTCTGGTTTTTCCACAATACATTATTCACAGTACGCCATACACTCTCAGAAATGTTTTCGTCAATTTAAGGGCTCTTTTTGGTTGTATTACACCTATTCTAGCGAGGAATAACCTCTTAGCGTGTGCTTGTCTGCTTCGTGTATCTCCTTTCTTTCGTTCGCCATGCGTCATTTTGCTTCCAAGGCAGAAGAAGTTCTTCGAGTCATCTACTACGTCATTTCCAATTTTGATGTTAAGTTTATCGCTACTCTCATTTCAGTACTTTTTTTTCTCAACCTTCAGTCCAAACTTTGCGCTCTTTTGACCGTTCATTCCATTCAACAGATCGAGTCATTCTTCCTCTTTTCTACTGATTATATCAATATAATCGGTGAATCACATTGTAAACTTTTCATCTTGAATTTTAATCTCACTCCTAAATCTTTTATTTTCATCGTTTTTTCTTCCATGTATATGGACAGTAGGGGAAAAGGGCCCCATTTTTGCCTTTCTCGCTTTTTCTTCCAAGCACTTCTCTCTCGGTCTTTCACTCTTGTTGTTCCCTCTTGGTTCTTGTACGTTTTGTGTATTAACCTTTTTCCTTTTATCTTCTGCCTTTGATTGTGAGGATTTAAAATATGCACCATTTTACTCTGTCGATCACTTTTCCTAAGACATGAACTCTTATGAAATGTCTTCATTTTTCTTAAGTGCAATGGTCTGGAACCTTTCAGCAGGCAGAGGACATATAGTGCAAAATAAAATAAAGGTGGGCCGAATTTGTAAATAAATTTGGGTAGTCTAGAGTGATAACTTGGGTGTACAGGATAAAATGCTGGAATCTATTGACTGAGTTCAGGTTAACATTTGAACAGTTATTCATTTATTAATAACTTCAGTCAAGATGAATACAAGAGTGCAGTTTTACTTGAACAATAAACCTGACCTAATAACTGAAATCAAACTGCCGACAACAAAACGTCTTAAGCACTCTGACTTTGGTAGCGTTACTGATCTCAGTAATACCTTCTTTTTTTAATTCACGATGGTCCGCTACAGGACAGTGCTCGCCATCAGATTTAGGAACCAAGAACGTGGCAGCAGCATATGGGGATCAAACGGCTGGATTATACCCTTTTCTCGTGTTTCCTTAACATATTCAACTCACAGGTCTTCACTTTTACTTGTAACCATCCTTTCACAATCAAAATCGACTTACCAGCCGTCAGATATTGTCAGATACGCTACCAGCTTCCCAACTTACAGATTTCCTGCGTTTCCAAAACCCTTTTATAAGCAGCTGCAGACATCGTACTATCTAAATCAGAGTGGAGGCTGGTTCATTGTTCAATGCTCTGCATGCCAACTGCACGTGTGGAATCCCTTATTGCACTAATTAATTTGCCTTCCACATGCAGTAACTGTCGAAATTGTTGTTCTTGGCTGCTCTTCCCCATGCATTTACACGTCTCTACTTCCCACACTTCCAACAAGTTATCTGATATAAGCCACCCGCCTTTGTGAATCATGTTACCTTATTGAGCCTTTCCATTGAATCCTTGCTCCTTCTGTCTCTCATGTAACTCGTTACTGCCCAAGATCTTACTTTGACGCAGCGTCTATTCCTAAGCGAATTCACAAATTCTCTGGCCTCTATGTGTCTTACTTTTTCATCTAACATTGAGCGCTGCCTACTCTCGGAGTTCAACCTCTCTAAAACATGATTTATTACCCGCTCTTCGTATATGTCAGTTCAAAGCCTACCACGCTTCTTTTAACTCATTCCATGCACTTTATTACCGACCTGTAAGTCCACTGTTCACAGTGACGATAAATTAACTCTTGCAAGGCTCTGGGCCGAATTAACCTTTAAGTTGTACTCCTAAACTGTTTCCTCTTACTATTTTCTTGTATGACTTGAAAAACTTCATCGCGCAAGTCATCCTTTTTACAGCAGTTAACCTCAAGGCAAGTAGATTACTCGTTTCTACGTACCGTGGTGTATTTTGAAACTCAACGGTAAAATACAAAAAAAAATCAACCATGTGGTCAACTGAATTTAATGGAAAATTGGAATAGGTATTTAAACTTTCCTGTAAAGGATTCTGCCGTTAGGTAAACACGGTACGAAGTATCACTATTGCGATCTCTTAAATTAATTTTATCGTAAAAGACCCTTACTCTTCTATCACTGGTTTGAAACCATTCTTAGATAGTCAGTGAACTCTGTGCCTGCTCCCTGTCTACACCCATTAGATCATTTTAGCCTGGAAGAAGTTAAAACGGACACACAACCTCTGTGTTTGATTAGGCGTCCAACTATCCGTACTCTGTAGGACGACTACAGTTTTTTTTGCAAACACAGCAGTAATTGCAGCAGCAGCCAAACTTACATCATTGGGTTCGGCAGTTTGTTGCACCTCCAGCATGTGACTGTTTTGACAGACTTGTTCCGCCAGTTCAGGGACAGTAGCCTTAGCCTCTGACTTACATAACGGTAATTCACAAAATAACTTCCGTCGTCTCAAATAGACCGAAACCTTTACATCGCCGGACATTCAGAACAGTAACAACAGTGTAAACATAAAATACATTAATTCAGCATCAAGCGTCCACCCTCACTCAATCAATCGAGCTCGCTCTCTTCCAGACGTGGAGTGCTGTCTTGGGTGGGCGGGATAAAAGAGTGGAATCAATTTATTGACTTCAGGTTGACACTTACTCATATAATAATAACTTGAATAAACACCAACACGAAATAGCAATTTTACTTGAACAATAAACCTGCCCAAATAAGTGACATCAAATTAAGACAGTGAAATGTCTTAAACAGTGCGAGTCAATAGAATTCTACAGTATTTAATATAGCAAGACATTAAGCATCAGCATAACGACCAGTGGAACAAATACGAGCTTCAAACATTTTAGTCGGTTTAAAAATTAAATATTTGCAAAAACACTAATCGAATTCCTTAAAATGACAACTACTAACTTATTTTAAAGCCAATAGCAGTTCAGTTGAAGTGTCTTTAAAAAAAAAAAAAAAACATGGTTCATATTAACAATTTACAAACAGATCGGTACGGAATCTGAATTTACATAGAACCACGAGGGGAACGGTAACTTCGCTGTTGAATCCCCATCGCCAACTCTGTTATAATATGCATTGCGGCATATGAATTGCAGTCCGTTTCAGCTCATAAAAATATCACAGACTACCATAAAACAAGAAACCATGTCTTCACAGCGCGGTCATTCTTATTAACGTTTAAACCCCTCCCCCCCCCCCCCCCCCCCCCATTTGACGTAGATGATGTTGTGCCAAGTAATTTAATATAAGACACATGGGCTGCAAATGTCGGCTAACAGGACGACAAATATTAAAAATGTGACGTCACCAAGTGACATAGCTCGCCACAGATGTAGCGGTTTGGCTTGTCGATCGTACCCTCGCCGCTATGGGGCAGTGCTACACATCGCTCCCCTAGGCTGCTCTGTTTGCGAGCAGTTTTGTAAATGTGATCTGTTGTAAACGTAGGATTTACAAAATTATTGTCCTCGCTGTAATAAAGAAAAATCTGTTCTTACTTTATGTTTCTTTTCTTTCGTATCTTCTTTTTGTTTGGAGACTTTATTTAGCAAAGAACACGCAGGTTCTTTACTGGTACGAATAGAATTTGGAATCTTACACTTATTTACTTACCGAGCGAGGTGGCGCAGTGGTTAGCACACTGGACTCGCATTCGGGAGGATTATGGTTCAAAAGCCGTGTCCGGCTATCCGGATTTAGGTTCTCCGTGATTTCCCTAAATCGCTTTTTCTCATCCTTCCCTAAACCAATGGGACCGATGGCCTTGCTGTTTGGTACCTTCCCCCCAAGTAAACCAACCCATCTTATTTACAGGGTGTTTCAAAAATGACGGGTATATTTGAAACCGCAATAAAAACTAAACGAGCAGCGATAGAAATACATCGTTTGTTGCAATATGCTTGGGACAACAGAACATTTTCAGGCAGACAAACTTTCGAAATTACAGTAGTTACAATTTTCAACAACAGATGGCGCTGCAGTCTGGGAAACTCTATAGTACGATATTTTCCACATATCCACCATGCGTAGCAATAATATGGCGTAGTCTCTGAATGAAATTACCCGAAACCTTTGACAACGTGTCTGGCGGAATGGCTTCACATGCAGATGAGATGTACTGCTTCAGCTGTTCAATTGTTTCTGGATTCTGGCGGTACACCTGGTCTTTCCCGTGTCCCCACAGAAAGAAGTCAGAGGGGTTCATGTCTGGCGAATAGGGAGGCCAATCCACGCCGCCTCCTGTATGTTTCGGATAGCCCAAAGCAATCACACGATCATCGAAATATTCATTCAGGAAATTACAGACGTCGGCCGTGCGATGTGGCCGGGCGCCATCTTGCATAAACCAAGAGGTGTTCGCAGTGTCGTCTAAGGCAGTTTGTACCGCCACAAATTCACGAAGAATGTCCAGATAGCGTGATGCAGTAATCGTTTCGGATGTGAAAAATGGGCCAATGATTCCTTTGGAAGAAATGGCGGCCCAGACCAGTACTTTTTGAGGATGCAGGGACGATGGGACTGCAACATGGGGCTTTTCGGTTCCCCATATGCACCAGTTCTGTTTATTGACGAAGCCGTCCAGGTAAAAATAAGCTTCGTCAGTAAACCAAATGCTGCCCACATGCATATCGCCATCATCAATCCTGTGCACTATATCGTTAGCGAATGTCTCTCGTGCAGCAATGGTAGCGGCGCTGAGGGGTTGCCGCATTTGAATTTTGTATGGATAGAGGTGTAAACTGTGGCGCATGAGACGATACGTGGACGTTGGCGTCATTTGGACCGCAGCTGCAACACGGCGAACGGAAACCCAAGGCCGCTGTTGGATCACCTGCCGCACTAGCTGCGCGTTGCCCTCTGTGGTTGTCATACGCGGTCGCCTTACCTTTCCAGCACGTTCATCCGTCACGTTCCCAGTCCGTTGAAATTTTTCAAACAGATCCTTTATTGTATTACTTTTCGGTCCTTTGGTTACATTAAACCTCCGTTGAAAACTTGGTCTTGTTGCAACAACACTGTGTTCTAGGCGGTGGAATTCCAACACCAGAAAAATCCTCTGTTCTAAGGAATAAACCATGTTGTCTACAGCACACTTGCACGTTGTGAACAGCACACGCTTACAGAAGAAAGACGACGTACAGAACGGCGCACCCACAGACTGCGTTGTCTTCTATATCTTTCACATCACTTGCAGCGCCATCTGTTGTTGAAAATGGTAACTACTGTAATTTTGAAAGTTTGTCCGCCTGAAAATGTACTGTTGTCCCAAGCATATTGCAACAAACGGTGTATTTCTATCGCTGCTCGTTTAGTTTTTATTGCCGTTTCAAATATACCGGTCATTTTTGAAACACCCTGTATTTGCGATGCAATGTAGTGGAGCTGTATTACATTGGCAACTTTTCAGTTAACCAGCGGAGACCCCAAGACCAATAAATAAAATCATATTACTTCTGTGTAAACAATAATTGTCTAACACAATGCAAGAAAAGGAAAGAAAGACTGCATGCCAGCCACGAGACTCAAACCCTGAGCCCCATGCGCTAAACTCTTGCACATATGCCTCGAGCGACAATGACATGAATATGTGGGTTGGGGTGATGAGGAACGACAGACAAATAGGCTTCACTGCTGCGCGTGCGGCGACGCAACGTCATCTGTGACGTCTTATGTTCAACAGTTCTCATCCTCTTTCCCGGTGCTTCCAGAAATTTATAGCCCATGTGTATTATATTAAATTTTTTGTCTCAGCGTCATCTACTTCGCTTCAAGGATTTTTAAACTTTAATGAGAAACACCTTGGATAGCAGTACTAGCTGCAAGACTAACCAACTGGTTGCGCATCAACAACGTTTACTCGTACGAAGCCACTGGCTACAGCACAACAGTAAAATGCAGTCAGTAGGCAGATGCAGAGACGCATTGTAACATAATTAGACATATTAACGACACATAAACGTATACAAATTCAGTTCCTATACAGAAACGCACAAACACAGTTTGTAGCAAAATCACAGTTTAAATAGACTCTATCGGTAGACAAACTGTGAGAGGCCACTGGAAAATGTCGATATAGCCACACCAAATAACAGTACCAGTTTTTATATGAAGCATGCTGGCATTATCACCTGAGTTCACTCCGTGCATCCCATTTGGTTAACCACATTATAATATGCCATAACAAGGCTGCACCACCTCCAGAATCCAAAATACAGCAGGTTCACATGAAAGACGGCGAAATTGGCGGGGAGACTCACGTTAGCGATGTCTGATATGCAAATTACACACAACAAAGATATTTTGGCCACGCGGGACTAGCCTAGCGGTCTAAGGCGCTGCAGTCATGGACTGTGCGGCTGGTCCCGGCGGAGGTTCGAGTCCTCCCTCGGGCATGGGTGTATGTGTTTGTCCTTGGGATAATTTAGGTTAAGTACTGTGTAAGCTTAGGGACTGATGACCTTAGCAGTTAAGTCCCATAAGATTTCACACACATTTGAACATTTTTTGAAATAAGTTTTGCATCACCACGGTCCCCAGAACTCCTGAAGGTAGACGTTAACGGTGGATATTGTATCACAGTCGCTTTGACTGTTCAGAGATATCACTAAACCCGACCAAAGGTGGAAACACCCATGCATGAGCAGCGCCTATTGGAAGGAGGGGGTCCGATAGCCAATCAGTTCCAGTCATTCCACCAGGAAGGAGGTACACGGCTCGTGCTGTCTGTAGTTCAACCTTGCCTAGACGTTCACTATCGCGGTTCGATCGCGTCCGTGTTGTTACTTTGTGTCAGGAAGGGCTCTCAACAAGGGAAGTGTCCAGGTGTCTCGAAGTGAACCAAAGCAATGTTGTTCTGACATGGAGCAGATACAGAGAGACAGGAACTGTCGATAACATGCCTCGCTCAGGCCGCCCAACGGCTACTACTGCAGGGGATAAAACCGCTACCTACGGATTATGGCTCGGAGGAACCCTGACAGCAACGCCACCGTGTTGAAAAATGCTTTGTGTGCACCGACAGGACTTCGTGTTAAGACTCAAACTATGCGCAATAGGCTGCATGATGCGCAACTTCACTCCCGACATCCATGACGAGGTCCATCTTTCCAACCACGACACCATGCAGTGCGGTACAGATGGGCCGAACAACATGCCGAATGGACCGCTCAGGATTGGCATCACGTTCTCTTCACCGATCAGTATCACGTGTGCCTTCAACCAGACTATCGTTGGAGACGTGTTAGGAGACAACCCGGTCAGGCTGAATGCCTTAGACACACTGCCTAGCGAATACAGCAAGGTAGAGGTTCCGAGCTGTTTTGGGGTGGCGTTATGTGGGACCGACGTAAGCCGCTGGTGCTCGTGGAAGGCGCCGTAACGGCTGTACAACACATGAATGCCATGCTCCGACCGACAGTGCAACCATATCAGCAGCGTATTGGCGAAGCATTCGTCTTGACGGAAAACAGTTCGCGTAGGTAGGGTCACGTTCGCAGAAGGCTGTTGGGTGCAGGAGACACTTGTAGCAAGCCAACACAGTGCTGACAGCAGGTATAGCTGAGGCCGTCCAGATGGTCACAGAGGAGTCGTCGGAGTTCTGCACGCGGTGATGGACCTAATTCCCGTAAATTTAGGGTGTCCCGTAAATCCGTGCGTCTGGCTAGTCAGTTGGAGACCGAGCAGCACTGCAGTTGGGACGCAGCGGCAGTGATGTCGGGGACAGAGCGCCGTTGAGGCGCCGACTGCCAGTGCTCGCCGACTGCTGGCGACACACATGAACTGCCCGACGGAGGGAGATTGGAGCGGGACGACTGTTGGTTGGTCGTTCGGTTGGTTGTCTGATAGCCGACGTATATTTGGTCTTTTCCCCGATTTCCAGACCTGTTGTCGGTTGGCGTGGAGCAACGAGGAAATCTCCGCAGCGCGTAGTTTGGCCGGACACGCTGGCAGCCTCTATGCGATGTCAGAGTGTATGGTGCTGTTTCCAGTGCTACGAGGTTCGTGGCTCACCGACCCTGGACATGAAAGTTGAGATTTGACATAATCTAGCAGCAAGTCACGACTGTTCACGTTGTATAATAGGAGACCTGTGACATCATGTTTTGTTTCTTGGTACAAATACTGGTACGAGTCATCAGTTGACAGATATCATCAGAAGCGAAAGTGAAGTTGGATGCAGGCGAATGAACTGATTCTAGACTTTTTGAAATTCTCAACATATGTAACCGTCATCACAGATTACACTGATTACTCCGTAGCGCTTGTTAACGACGCAGTAGAGAAGATGCACCGCGGTATTCACGAAAACTCTGAAAGTCACACTTGATCCAGATATTAGCTTCTGAGTCTCAGAATAACCAACGTAAGGCGTGCGAATTGATAAAGAGGTCGTATTTTCATGTGCAGCACAACCGAAAAGTCACCGGAAGTGCTTATAATCATCATCTACATGTTTCCACCCAGAGCATTTGGAGAAAGACGTCCACATACAGTGATGAGCCATTTGCTTCATAGCGTCTTGCTCCACATTTGGAAAGCACTTCAGCAGCGATTTTGCTCGGCATTGATTTCACAAGACCTTGGTAGTTTTCCGGATATACGTGACGCTAGATGTCTAGGCATAGGCCATACATTTTCCGTAAATTGAATGACCGAGGTTGGTGGGTGCAAAACTGTCGCCAGATAGCGTCCCAGATGAGTTCAGTCGGGCTCAGATCAGACGAATTTAGTGGCCAAGACATTTGCTATCAGTATTGTGATGTGTGTACTGTAAGACCTTCAGTACACACGTCATCAGATTATTTGACTTGTCGCTCTAACGAAGTAGGCGAGTGTCAGCAATATGTCTCGTGGTCTTATCGTGGTGTGTTTATCTTCTGCCGTTAGGTCAGACGATAGAAATGCCACTTGCACGCTTAGAGTAGAAGACGGTGACCAACTTTAAATAGAACTTGATTAATTGTCACACACATTTATTAAAATAATAACAAGTATAAAAATTACTTAACTTGGTTCTGGATGCTATTTACAATTGACAGTCTGAAGTTCCTTTGGTATTGGTATGTTAATCTTATTCTCACGTATATCTCTGATACTTGACAAAAATGTCTATACATTTATCTTCATGGCTATGTACAGGAATATGGTAATCTTATTAGGAGCAGACTGAAACTTGACTATAGGCTGGTATAGACAAATGTAGAACTCGTACAGACTGGTACCGACTAATGCAGACTGGTACAGACTGGTGCAGACAAATGCAAAGGTCTGTACACTCGTTATAATACCTCGTGTGTTCATGTATCACTGCGCGAGTGTGATCCGCGAGGAGAAAAGGTTCTATGTTAGCAGCAATCTCATTGGCTGCGTTACATATTAATATGCGGATCGGCAGAAGCAAAATTTGGTCTGTCTCTATGGCAGCGCCATCTCGTAGTACGGAGACGGACGAGCGCTGCGCCTGCGCTGTTGTGCTTAGCGGGGCGCGCTCTAGTGGAAAAGTTGTGTACGCGCTGACTACGCGGAACTATGTACACAACAAGTATCATGCCCCTCAAACCAATATAGCACGACACTTGCCTTACGAACGGTCAGTTATCCTGCTGGAAGACGCCATCGCTGCCGATGTAAACATCAAATGTGATGGTAATGTTCACATACTCCGCAGCTGTTATAGTGCCTTAGATTGATAACACAGGTCGCATGGAAGGCCAGGTGGATGTACCTCATAGAATAATATTTATTCGACCAGGCTGCCTGCATCCATGGCGCTGTGCCTGTTTCGAGTAGCCATACGCCTGGATGAGGGCATATCCGTACATGGCCACCGACCTGGTGTAACAGGAATCGTGATTCATTTGATCAGGTGACACGTTTCCATTGAACAGGGATGCAATATCGATGGTTTTGGGCTCACTGCTACCGTAACCGACGAGAAGTTTGGGGTACATTGGAACAAAAAAAAATGGTTCAGATGGCTCTGAGCATTATGGGACTTAACTGCTGAGGTCATCAGTCCCCTAGGACTTAGAACTACTTAAACCTAACTAACCTAAGGACATCACACATATCCATGCCCGAAGCAGGATTCGAACCTGCGACCGTAGCAGTCACGCAGTCCCGGAGCGAAGGCCTAGAACCGCTCGGCCACAGAGACCGGCGATTCCGGGAACTGACGTTCGATCATGACTCAAGAGAAGTGATAATGCCTGGCTACGTTGCACCCATGGGGAATATTAATGATACGGGAATGAAAAAGGGGGGGCGGGGGTGGAAAACGGTAAAACGCTGGGGATAATTATCCAGTTTTTATTAACTTATTCTTCTACTAAATGACAAATGTAAAATTGTGCACACACTTTTCCACGTTGCATTATGAAAGAACTTTTTCTGAACTTACTAGTAAAAAGAAATATCCAAGAAATTAATAAAAACTAAGCTAGCTGCAAGGGCATCCATAACATAGGAAGAAATATATTGTACTCAGATGATTTTCCTTCAAGAACATAATTTGGAAGTCGGTATTACCCATGTTCTTAACAAGGTCAGAAGCGGAGCGTTTTTATGGCTTCTTACAAGTCGCCACTCGTCTCCCAAAATATCCCCAGATCTTGCCACCTCCACTCTGCAAACTGTGGTATGGCCGCTCTTTGCTAGTTTAATTTATTAACAACCAAAATAACTTGTTACCTAGCGGCTTGAAATGATAATAATAAGCGGACAGGGTAACAAATAATTCATTACTGTAACAGACTGAAAGCAACAGAATTAATAAACTCATTTAGACACCTAAAAATATTAGTTTAAACACATGTAAAACTTGTCCAGTAAAAGCACGGGAGGTACACAAACACACTTGTCTAAAACTTTAAAACATTTAAAATTACAGCAGAATGCGACCAAGTATAGTTAAGGTTGAGTGCTGTTAACTGTATTCTGTTTTGGCACTCTCAAAATCGATAGAGTTTAAGAAGAATAAACAATACACATATTAAAATGATTTGTCTGCTCAGATAATAATAAAAAAGAAACACAATATTTAACCATTATCATACGACTCACAGAAATATGTCTATTCTCAATCAGAATAAATGACGGCACGCGGGGTAGCCGTGCGGTCTCAGGCGTCTTGCACGGTTCGTGCGGCTCCTCCCGTCGGAGGTTCGTGCCCTCTCTCGGTCATGGGTGTGTGTGTTGTCCTTAGCGAAAGTTAGTTTAAGTTAGATTAAGTAGTGCGTAAGAGAACGTAGTGTGTAAGAGAACGTAAATAAGGTAAATGCACGTGACGATCAATTGATTTCCCTCCCCACCCCCCACCCCACCCCCCCTCTCGATGAAAGCTTCCAAAGCAAGGATATGCCACCCAACGAAATTAGAGAAGAGATTCACTTTTATTAACGATAGGTTCTAGTGTTCGAACGCCTCAGAGGATTTTTGATTGGCAGCTTTTGATTTCTATTTACAAAGAAAGCAACTGTTGTTTGCATTAGACAAGAGATAGGAAATATTTATTCTATAGCTAGTTGGAGCGCCACCTGCTTAATATCATACAAAAGGTTTTCCATTTCTACCCACTAATGACGAAGGTCTGTTTCTGAATTGACTGTTATTACGATTTTTCCCTAGGTTCTTGTTTCTACTGCAGCTACTCCACTTTCTTTTTCCTTGCTTTTCTAATGTTGTCCCGAATAGATGTGCACGGTGCTCGAAAGGTTTTCTCTGCTTTCAACGTTCCTGTATCTTCATTTCAAACAGGTCGACATACAACTTGTATATTTTATTTGGGAGACGTGTCTGCCTTTTCTTCCTTATTATTTGGCAAAGCCTTAGCTGTTAGAAAAAATACTGATATATTAAACTGATAATAAACCTATCATCCACAGTTTACACACAAATAGTGTTAACCGTCTCTACATAGCTACTATGCATAGCTTCTCAATAGGTGAATACTGGTTAGCTCATGACTGTTGGCGCTTAATGACGATGTTGTAGTAGTGACATTGTGCACCAATTATAAGCCAATTAGGTGTAGATTTTTACTATTTTTAATGTTTTAGTAATTTTATAACAAATTCATATGTTTTTAAAAATTGTTTAGAAAGGTGGTTTTCCTTTTTGCTTCCGTTGCATTGTTGCTAATCAAATGAAATCGTTTATCATGTAGTTGATATTCCATTATTATGAGATCAGGACTACTAAAATTTATGATAAATAATACAGATCAATGTGTCTCCCTCATCTGATGATGCCATCTCCTATTGTCACGTAGAAAAATCATGTAAACCTGTCCCTGATTGGAAGATTACTAAACATGGTTCTATCGGAGCAGTGTTACAATCGGAACATTTTTTACGCATTGGAGCCATCCTTCTTGATATAGAATCTCTGCAAGAGATCTAGAAGGGTCACAGTGCATTAGGTTCACATACTTTTTTCTTCATGGAAAAAATCATTAAGCAGGGTGAATATGGTTGATGAACATAGATGAACGAGGTTAGTAAACTTCCAACACCATCATTGTCTTGTCCGTGTCTAATATATGACGACTATTCAGAAAGTAAGGTCCAATCGGTCTCGAAATGGAAGCCACATTGAAAATTAAAAATGTTTTATATGCAACAGTTTGCTGCACCTTCCATCTACTTCTCCACATAGTCGCCGATCCGACTTAGACATTTGTCGTAGCGTTGTACCAACTTTTCAACACCGTCGTCATAGAAGGCAGCCGCCCCTGCGATTCGTTGTCTGCGCCAAAATGTTGTCTTCATAGCCAGCGACTCACATGACCAGAGGTGAATATCAGAATGAGCTAACTCCGGGCTGTATGGAGGATAATCAAGGACCTCCCCTGGAAAACGCTGCAGGGGGTTCCTCATTGCCCCTGCAGTGCATGGCGGAGAATTGTCACGGAGAAGGAAGCGCATGATAGGTACGTATGTTACGTAGGATTGCAGGAAATCAGGCGAAACCTCAGAGCAGGCAGGAGACACTACTGTTCTAGACGTCTTTACGTGCTCATTGTGTGCTCAGAACTGAAAAGAGCGACATGGCGTGATTGACAGGTACACTAGGGATACTGCCCAACACAATTGTGCAAAGTTTCATCGGATTTTCACTGTCGTTACCATTTAACGACTTACTTCCCTAACAGCTCTTGCATATTCAGCTCTAAACTATAGCCCGTTTCAACACTCGATGGCGCTTCGTGCATGTCGAGGCACGGACGGGGATACCATTGCTGGCGATTCCAAGCGACAGCTGTGGCAGGCGCATGATGCGTCCTTTCCGCTTGAAGGAAGCGTATATCATGCAAATTATGTCCCTCGCTTGTTTATGTACACTACTGGCCAACAAATTGCTACACCAATAAGGAATGCAGATGACAAACAGGTATTCATTGGAGAAATATATTATACTAGAACTGACATGTGATTGCATTTTCACGCCATTTTGATGCATAGATCCTGAGAAATCAATACCCAGAACAACCACCTCTGGCCGTAATAACGGCCTTGATAAGCCTTGGCATTGAGTCAAACAGAGCTTGGATGGCGTGTACAGGTACAGCTGCCCATGCAGCTTCAACGAGATGCCACAGTTCATCAAGAATAGTGACTGGCGAATTGCGACGAGCCAGTTGCTCGGCCACCATTGACCAGACGTTTTCAGTTGGTGAGAGATCTGGAGAATGTGCTGGCCAGGGCAGCAGTCGAACAGTTTCTGTATCCAGGAAGGCCCGTACAGGACCTGCAACATGTGGTCGCGCATTATCCTGCTGAAATGTAGCGTTTCGCAGGGATCGAATGAAGGGTAGAGCCACGGGTCGTAACACATCTGAAATGTATCGTCCATTGTTCAAAGTGCCGTCAATGCAATCAAGAGGTGACCGAGACGTGTAACCACTGGCACCGCATACGATCACGCCGGGTAATATGCCAGTATGGCGATGACGAATACACGCTTCCAATGTGCGTTCACCGCGATGTCGCCAAACACGGATGGGACCATCATGAGGCTGTAAACAGAACCTGGAATACGAAAAAATGACGTTTTGCCAATCGTGAACCCAGGTTCGTCGTTGATTACACCATCGCAGGCGCTCCTGTCTATGATGCAGCGTCAAGGGTAACCGCAGCCATGGTCTCCGAGCTGATAGTCCATGCTGCTGCAAACGTCGTCGAATTGTTCGTGCAGATGGTTGTTGTTTTGCTAACGTCCCATCTGTTGACTCAGGGATCGAGACGTGGTTGCACGATCCGTTATAGTCATGCGGATAAGATGCCTGTCATCTCGACTGCTAGTGATACGAGGCCGTTGGGATCCAGCACTGAGTTCCGTATTACCCTCCTGAACCCACCGATTCCATATTCTGCTAACAGTCATTGGATCTCGACCAACGCGAGCAGTAATGTCGCGGTATAATAAACCGCAATCTCGATAGGCTACAATCCGACCTTCATCAAAGGTCGCATTTCTCGTCCTTACACGAGACATCACAACAATGTTTCACCAGGCAACGCCGGTCAAGTGCTGTTTGTGTATGAGAAATCGGTTGGAAACTTTCCTCATGTCAGCACGTTGTAGGTGTCGCCACCCACTCCAACCTTGTGTGAATCCTCTGAAAAGCTAATCATTTGCATATCATGGTATCTTCTTCCTGTCGGTTTAATTTCGCGTCTGTAGCACGTCATCTTCGTGGTGTAGAAATTTTAATGGCCAGTTGTGTAGAATTAAGTGTTGTCACTATCATCACAACTCGCAACAAATGATATAGAAATTCACTAAACAACTCGTTACGATCATATTTAATGCCCGCATTAGCTATGGCATTCAGAACAGAGCGCTCAGAACACTTCTGAACGCTCATTGACTGTCGGAGTATGCGCGACGTAGGTGCGCAGAGCAAGCCTAAACTCGACCGCCGTCATTCGAAACTCCAACCGTTGTGTCATACGGAGCAGAAATGCCCAAAGCTGCGTGTATGAAATCGAAGTTGACGTGCATATTGCCTTCATATAGGGGGACAGTAGGAAACGATAGTAGGGACAGAGGAAGTATTTGGGACCTCACCGTCACTCTGCATATTGTGCTTTTTTTTAGTTGTAAAAAAAAATCTTTATTTCCAAAATCTTAATAATTATACAATTTTAACCCACTACCTTATATGATTAGTGGGTCCAGATAATGATACAATGATTACAATTACAGGTAATCCTATTTAAGTAAGTAATTAGTAAAGTAAGCTGCAGGATAATTGCAATGGGCAAAACTAGTTGATTTTAATTTTATAGGGATTACTTAATAAACCTATTAACTAGTTAGTACTGCCTATAGCGTTACAGATGTGTCAGTCAAGAAATATAAACCTACTTGTAGAGCCTTGCTCATTGAGCTAAACCCAATGAGCGTGCCCCTGACACTGGGCAGGCCAAGATGCCAGTCGCTCCAGGTTTCTAAAATTTAAGTACCTAAAATCTAAGTCCTACAACTAATTCCATCCTAAAGTCAAGTTCGGTGCTTGTCCTTGATCGGTAGTGTTGCACCCCACTCCCCGTAGTCCCGAACGCGGCGGATTCTAGACTGCGGAAGTCGGCCTGTCCACGCTCAGGCGTTATGGGAATAGAGTACCGGACTCAGAAGGTGTTAAGTATGTTGGGTTGGCAGAAGAGCCAACGCCGTGTTACTAGAGGAGGCCGAAATGCACGCGTTTTAGCTCACGCAGGCTGGCGTGAGGAGGGAAGAACTATACTGACGTGAGGTCTGGAACATGACAAAGAATTAGAATTCAGAAAGCGGACGTAATAAGTTTGATACTTAACTTTAATCCATTAATGATGAACGTCGCTCTTGACGGTACATGATTCGCAATATTATCTGTTCTGAATGGTAACTGAATATGGCGCCTAGCTAGGTCGTAGCAAATGACGTAGCTGAAGGCAATGCTAAACTGTCGTCTCGGCAAATGAGAGCGTATGTAGGCAGTGAACCATCGCTAGCAAAGTCGGCTGTACAACTGGGACGAGTGTTAGGGAGTCTAGACTAGACCTGCCGTGTGGCGGCGCTCGGTCTGCAATCACTGATAGTGGCGACACGCCGGTCCGACGTATACTAACGGACCGCGGCCGATTTAAAGGCTACCACCTAGCAAGTGTGGTGTCTGGCGGTGACATCACAAAGTATTTCTCAAGTTCTTGCTAGTTTAGGTCTCTCAGAAATTCCCTTAAAACTTTTTGTGATACCACGTTTGCCAGTTTGTTGATAGTACGAAAAGTGTCGTGTTGTCTGAGTAAGCTGTATGTGTTATGGTGTGGCAGTCGGTCACGTAACATTGAAACTACATGGTCAGGAGCACCCTCCGGAACGCTACAGTCACGGGTGTAGCCTTCTTCTCGAATCGACATAAATATGTCGGGTAGGGTCTATGACCAGTGAGAAAGTGGAATAGCCCCCGGGATAGTTAGAAGTACTTCATTCCCATCCGTTCCCTAATATTCAGAAGAAGATCAAAAGTTCTACGTCCGGTTTCTTCGGCTTCCCAGGATTCTCCTCTTAGTCTGATCTCAACCCTGCTCCCCGCCCTGCATATTGTGCTTGGCGTATTTCCCAAATTTTCAGCAGAACAGCTACCGGAGGACGTGTGGCTGCGTCCCGCGCCACGCCCCCTCTTAGTGACGTGGGCGGCGCACAGCACCGGTGGGAACGAGGTTTACGAGGCGACTGTCAGCGAGCCGTTCACTTGCGGGCGAAACTGTGCTTCCCTACTTCCGGCGAAACGTGGAACAAAGCGCGCATTAATTCTGTGGCGAGGGACGCTCCCGGCAACGGCAGCAGCAGCAGCAGCAGCAGCGAAGGGCCGAGACGTCTGCTCGAGGAGGCAATGAATAATGGATGGCGGCGGGGCACACAATGGGCCCGGCGACGGCGGCGCCCGCAACCCGCCTTCGCGTCGCGTCGCGGCGCAGCCGGGCGGGCGGGCGAGCGCCGAGCGCGTCCATCGGCTGATTGGCGGCGGGGCTGCCGGCAGCTGCCGGTGGGCCGCCGGGCCGGCGCACCACGCCCACGGCGCTCCCGTCTGGGGACGGCGTCCGGGCCCCTGTCTGAGGACAGCGCGCGCTCCGAGCCACGTCGTCACCACTCGTTTGAATCCTTAACGGTTCCGCTATCAAGACTCGCTACAGCAGGGCCTCATTCATTGTAGGTAGGTCAGGCTGGTGACTGAATCTGGAACATCATCATCGTCCTCTTCTTTTCTAGGATTAGCCTGTTGCCCGTTCGGTACTCACAGACGAAATCACGAAATCCTTCCCATCTTGTTCGATGTCTTCCAGTATCTTTTTTCCCATCCGGTTAGCACTTCAGAATCTTCTGGGGAATTCTGTGACCCGGCATTCTCATAAGGTGTCTCCAATCTTCAAGATATTCAATTTTTCTCATTCATGCCGAAAACTTTTAATTCTGTTCTAATATCATCATTCCTATTCATATCTCTTCTTTAGGAGTCCTCCATCTTTCTTAGGAACCCTTTATAAAAAAAAACTTCCTTCGCTTCCACAGGATAACACAGGAACTGTCATTGCTATATAGAATGTCATGGAGGTCTCCTTTTGTTTATGGCCCAATGTTCTGCTAATGGTACCACAGACAGCTTCAAATTTGTGAATTTCATTTACAGTTTCAGAGTCAAAACCAGCCTGACTGAGAGTTTTGAGACACTTGTTCTAAAACTGAATTATTCAAAAACAAACTTTAAGCTGACCAGAAGGCCATTGTTTTCGTTTTATTACTAGAAATTTTAAAGCTGTATTTCGATCAGCTTGTATACTGACCTTTGGAGCTCATCTATGTACTTCTGAATAATAACGATGTCATCAGCAAAGGCCGGCCGGGGTGGCCGAGCGGTTCTAGGCGCTACAGTCTGGAACCGCGCTACCGCTACTGTCGCAGGTTCGAATCCTGCCTCGGGTGTCGATGTGTGTGATGTCCTTATGTTAGCTAGGTTTAAGTAGTTCTAAGTTCTAGGAGACTGATGAACTCAGATGTTAAGTCCCATAGTGCCCAGAGCCATTTGAACCATGTCTCAGCAAAGAAAAGTACATTCCAGTGTTCCTCATAAGTAATCTTATTTCCTTTGTTTGCATTTCCAATTGCGAAGAGTGAAGTCAATGTAAATATTGAAAACGGCTGGTGATATTCCACATCTTTCTCTAACACCATGGTTAATAATTATTTCATCTAATCGATTCTTACTAATGTTTATTACAATGTGTGTACTATTTTCACTATTTCCGTCAGGTGATCAGGATATCCGCATTTAGACGTAATCTTCCACCAGCTGTCACGGCTCACGCGGTGAAAAGCCTTCTCCAGGTCAATTAAGATCGTATGGGTTTCTGTACTAAATTCTCAATGTTTATCTGTAGTGTTTTTAATTACAAACACATTGTCTGTGCATGAACGACATGATCTAAATCCAGAGCCTTTCCGATATTCTTCAAACAGTTATTAATTATCTTTGAGTATAGTTTCTAGCCATTATTAGAAGACTGATGCCACGATAATTTTTACAGTCATTACTTCTGCTGCATACAAATGATCTGCGATCTTACAGTTCGTCCAACGTTCATTTATTAATTGTAAAAGTCTTTTATCTAGAAACAAGCACCTTGTTGCGATTTACACAGACGAAAGTAAAAACATACACCACGAACACCTCCACCTAACTGATACTCCCAATTTGTACACTTGTCAAAAATTGATCATTTGCTATTATTGGCCAGAAAACACCTTCTGTAGTTATTCTGCCACCTGGTGCAGGTCCTCCAATTTGATGCGATTTCGGCGACTAGCGCTTCGATGAAGATAAGGTGAAATCATTAGAACAACGCAACCACGGAGACTCCAAGGGAACAACATCTCCGACCCGGCCGGGAATGAAAACCGGTACCTCGCGATCTAGGGGTAGCGACGCTACCCAGTAGATCAATCTCTGTGAACTCCATGCCTGTGCGATATCCTTATGCGAGCTTACTTTCACTAAAGAAAGAGGACGTTCCTACAGATATACAGGATGTTTCAAAATGTAGGGGATATAGAAGGTGTCTGGGAGAACGAAATGAGGATAGGAACCCATGTCCGGAAACCTCATCCTACGACGCTACAGAGCGTAGAAAGTATAAGCTCCGGCGCCTGCAATTGGGCCTTCCTTCCCGCAGCAGGCGTAATGTTATTTGTGTACAGACCCGTCCAGTTGGAGACCTCTGGTTTTTTATATTCGGTAATCGTGACCGGTGGCCAAGATTGTCATTGGAGCAGATCGGGTTAGCTGCTGTCTTGTCTCCTATCAATGCGATGCTCTGTTGTCGTGCTGGCAGAATGTGTCGGACACAGAATTCTGTCCGCAGTGTATTGTCTCCCGGAACCTTCTGTACAATCTCCGATGTTTTGGGGTATGGAATACAGGTTGTAACAGAAGGAGATCCACAACGTCGAAATTACGGGGCCGAACATCGGCCTACGCAGCAGGAATCGCAGCTCTTGAGAGTGCGGAAATCTGCCGCATTACACGAATAATAGCAGACATTCCGAGACGTCGGTGTCTTTATTGAATTTAAAGGAGAGGAGTCGTGAATCATTCCGTTGGTACGGGAAATTATAGAAATTGTGCAAACTAAACAATAGCTGGCCGGTGTGGCCGAGCGGTTCTAGGCGCTACAGTTTGGAACCGCGCGACCGCTACTGTCGCAGGTTCGAATCCTGTCTCGGGCATGGATGTGTGTGATGTCCTTAGGTTAGTTAGGTTTAAGTAAATCTAGGTTCTAGGGGACTGATGACCTCAGGTGTTAAGTCCCATAGTGCTCAGAGCCATTTGAACCTTTTTTTGAACCCCTGGTCCTGACCAAGGTTTCCGCGAGGCATATGCTGGAACTGGTAAACCCCTCGCATTTCTTCTCAACTGGGATTCCCCATTCGCTCTACTAGCAGTTTTTCTGATGACTGGCTGAGTAGAACCGCTGGAGGTGAAGCACAGCCGCAGGTGCCTGTGCCTCTAATTTCGACAATCACTAGTGTCGGTCAATGAAGTCACCAGACACGAGTTTCTATCTCATTTTGTTCCTCAAGACACCTACGTCCTCTCGAAATTTATCAGTGTAATTTTGAAACACCTCGTACAATGTTTTCAGTAGGGAAATTGCAACACAGCATACTCAGACGTTCTCCATGTGCAGCTTATCATCATCTTTCCGATTCTGAGAAACGTCGAATAAATGGCAAAAGCAACATGGCAAATACCATGCTGACAGATCACACATACAGTTGCATATAGTCGTGAGGAGATGGACAGTAGTGTGGCAGCAGGAAAGAGCCCGAGTCCACCCAGAATGACTATGCTTCGAGAAACTCATACGCTTGAAAGAGTAGCGCTAACGAATAAACTTATGACAACAGCTGAAATCCGGGCACAGCTTACATGCAGAGAATCACCAAAGGAACAGATTACTGAAAGCTGGATTAATGTCTCGAGTTGTCACGCGTCATTCATCACTAATGTAACGTTGTTGGTTTATTTTGTGTTGTTAGCAGTGCTGATAGCCAATAAAAGCGGGTTAAAAGCTGTGAGCTGTCTGGGGAAGTTAACCTTGCATTATTGAGCAACTGTTTCACCAGATATCCAATCTAGCTTACCAAATTCCCAACCAGACTAACATTAATTATAATCTTTTAATAGTCATACGACAACCGGTGATTTTTATATATATATATATATATATATATATATATATATATATATATATAAGAGAATTTAAATAAAAAGAAATAAATCAGTTTATATTTGGAAATTTATTTTAACATTGATCATTGAAATTTTGAAATTTCAGCGTATTAAACTTGACTCCTAACTGAACTGGTGCCTTATTTAGGATTGTGAAAATGTGAGATTGTAATCTTATGGAACACATCAAATATGGAGCCAAGATTGGGAGACTGCATACAACACTGCATTCATAAAACAACACACAAAGAACGTTGAAACATATGCAACAGAAAATTAACCACTACCAACCGATTCAATTTTCACCCAAAGAAGTTACGTTCGTAGCACAATCCTGTCCGTCATGTAATTACCACACACTGGTATACTAAATTCATATTAACTCTTTGTGAAATCTTCCCGAAAAGAATAGCTGAGGGCTACTTTGATGATTACACCACATGCTTCACGTGGTCAACTTGGTTTACACAAAGAGTGTGACTCCACAATAATTTTGATAATTAAAATAAATTAGATCGAAAAGCAATTTACAAAAGAAAAACCTCGAACTGGTTACCATCGTCTTACTATTAACCTGATGGGTCAAACAGTTGTATAAGCACGTGGTACTGGTCTCGCAAAGTACACCCCACGTGGGTTGAACATAAAGAAAAGTTGCTATATTGAAAATCATTGTCAAGACGAGACGTTATAATCTCTCGCACATTCACATTTAAGATTGATGAACTTAGTTAGAGTTACTGATCAACACGTGGTTCCACTTTACTCACAAAGTAGTGACAAAGCAACTACCGGAATATATTCTGAATTTCACACGAGAATTACAATGCGCTGCAATTTAAGATAACATTAGATATTTTAGAGCTAAACCTGAAATAAAGGTGATTAAATTTTCAGTTAGGCTGAACTTAACAAATCCATTGTCCTACGGACTTAGCAGACACGCGCTTAGCTAGAGATCTTACCACTTCAGACGCTCGCCACGGACAGACTGACCTGCGCTCCTACCGAGCGTGCTTCCTGAGGGTGGCTCACAGATACAAACGGAAGTGGCCAAAGGGGCAGCTTCCTATACCAACATGACAAGAGACGGACAGGACCATACTAAGGATAGAAACCTCTCTGCTTTTAGAAAGCGTAGCTACCTGTTCCGACGTTGGTCCTACTGTTCTCTAGCAGACGGGCTTGTCTGCTACCCTCAAGCATGCAACTAGAAATACATTTGCTCATTCACCCTCTCACACAGAAGGGAAGGGGGATGACAGTATCTTATCATATACAGTATATAAAGGAAAGCGGATGTAGGTTTCGTATGAGACTGTGTGACATGAATTACATATAAACTGTGTTTTAAAGTGTAGTAGTGTGACAGATCGTTCTTGTTTATGTGTAAAAGTAACACGTTCCACTACTCAGTCTCCTCCCAGATAGTCAGAAACGCCACAGTAAATTTAGAAAAGGAATTTATGCCGTAAATGACAACAGATTTAAGAAATTAAACATGAAAGGAATCCAACAGAGACCTTTCACTGACACCGTACTACTTACCGATAACACCGTAGCAAGGACAACAGAGGCATCCTTGGTGTAGATGCAGAGTCATCTGAGGCATTCGGTGTCATTATATGGCGCTCAGCAATGCTTCTCTTTTCAGTCTATGGTGGCCACAGATACAGACTTGTCCGTAGGCTGCCTGATGAAATGTCATGGGTAGCTGGGATTCTCGAGACCCACAAGTCTCCAGTTCCTAAAATCATGGTGTGGGAGCTATTGAATATGACAACAGAAGTGATTTAATAACTGTCGAAAGGAGGCTCAATGCTCGCCAGTACATGGCAAGAATGATGAGCCCCATTGTCATGAGCAGAGTACAAAATAGCATTTCCTAGAAGGATAACACAGACCCCACACTGCAGTCCTCACCACAGACGCCTTGAGAAATGTATATATCCTAGACTGACCTCGTCTGCCTAGCTCCTTACTTGTTACGCATAGAGTATATTTGAGAGCGATGGAAACACGTGTACTTTCATACCATCCTCCAGACAGCAATCTTCATAAAGTGACACAGATTGTTTATCAGGCTAAGAAAGAAATTTCTCAACATAACATTCGGAGGCAGCCTGCTTTCGCTTCGAAAGGCATACATTCGTCGATGTTTTCAAAATGGTTCAAATGGCTCTGAGCACTATGGGACTTAACATCTGAGGTGATCAGTCCCACAGAACTTAGAACTACTTAAACCTAACGAACCTAAGGACATTACACACATCCATGTCCGAGGCAGGATTCGAACCCAGGCTAAAGCGCCTAGAACCGCTCGGACACGCCGGCCGGCCGATGTTTTCATGACACAAGAAGTTTCAAGATCTCTCATTCAAAAGTTCAGTTCTTGTGGAGCCATTATGAAAAGCACTTAAAAGCCGCAGCGATGCAACATAGCGGATATCAACCTATGGTGTGTCTGTACGAGGCACTCCTGCAACTGAAGTATGTATTACCGCAGACAATGACATTTCAGATAAAAAGCATTGCTGTGGTAGTTGCTAGGTCATTATGATAGTAGAACAACGAATGAGACAGGATTAACGATTCAAAAGGACATAGAGCTTGCAGATATCGCTGAAGTATGTAAACTGAAAGGACAAAAGACATACGTTGGCTACTGACATTGTGTCGGACCTCTTTTTGCCCGGCGTAGCGCAGCAACTCGATGTGTTGTGGACTCAACAAGTCTTGAAAGTTCCCTGTAGAAATGCTGACCCATGCTGCCTCCATAGTCGTCCACAATTGTGAAAGTGTTGCCGGTGCAGAATTTTGTGCACCAACTGACCTCTCAACTATGTCCCATAAATGTTCTTTGGGATTCATGTCAGGCTATCGGGAGCTACCACCAGCTTACACAGTGCCTTGTTGCCAACTTCCATCCACAGCTTCGTGCGGTCTGCGCCATACCATCAGCTCCTACCAACTGAAACGGTGACTCATCTGACCAGGCCACGGTTTGTCGGTCATCTAGGGTACAACAGATGTGGTCACGAGCTCAGGAGAGGCGCTACAGGCCATGTCGTGTTGTTAGGAAAAGCACTCGTGTCGGTCGTCTGCTGTCACAGCCCGCTAACGCCAGATTTAGCCGCACTGCTCTAACGAATACGTCCGTAGTACGCCCCACTTTCATTTTTGCAATTATTTCACGCAGTGTTGCCTATATGTTAGCAATGACAGCACTACGCAAACGCTGCTACTGCCGGTTGGTAAGTGAAGGCCGTCGGCCACTGTGTTGTCCGTGGTGATAGGTAACGCCTGAAATTTGGTACTCTTTCTCGACACTGTAAAGCTTGGACTGCTTGTAACCTCCCCCTGACTTATCGACCTTAATGACTGTGAAAAATTAAACCGCGTGTCACCGATGAACCAACCGAACTACTTGAGTTTGATGAACCAGTAACAGTAGACCCAGAATATCCTCCACCCACCATTGAAGAGATAAGGAACCAGATTAAAAACCTTAAGAATGGTAAAAGTCCAGGTGAGGACGGTATTCCTGCTGAACTTCTCAAGGCTGGAGACGAAATCCTCTGTTTCAAAATCCACAAGCTAATCGAGCAAATTTGGGTAAAACATGAAATACCAGAGGAATGGAAGGTAGCTGTGATATGCCCCATATATAAAAAGAAAGACAAATCCGTATGTGACAACTACAGGGGCATAGCGCTACTCAACACCTGTTATAAGATCTTCTCCAACTGCCTATTAGAACGAATAAAACCTATAGCAACAGACATAATTGGAGAATACCAAGGAGGTTTCCAGGCAGGGCGATCAACCACGGACCAGATTTTTGTCCTAAAACAGGTCTGTGAAAAAATGTAGACTTCAAGAAGGCTTACGACAGTATACATAGACCTAGCCTGATTAGAACTATGACAGAGTTTGGTATACCAAAGAAGTTGGTCAAACTGGTAGAGGTACGCCTAAATGACACAAAACTTAAGGTTAAGGTAGGCAATCAAATGACAGAAAGCTTCCAAGTTGTAACAGGATTACGCCAAGGAAATGGGCTATCACCTGTCCTCTTCAACCTGGCATTTGAGAAGGTAATGCGGGATTTCAATAAAGAAAACATCAAGGGCATTCAAATTGGTAATGAACACATTACATATCTGGCCTATGCAGACGACATTGCACTATTAGCATGCACACAAGAAGATCTGAACAGAAGTATCCAGACCTTGGAGTTATTGGCAGCTAGGATCGGTCTACAAATTAGCTCTGAAAAGACAGAGTATATGACCATAGGAAGAAAGATCCAGAACTCTCAAGATTTAATTGTGAACAACACCAGGTATAAACATGTGAAAGAGTTCAAACACCTTGGATCATTTTTTACAGAAGTAACATAAACTGAAGCAGAGATAAAAGCACAACTGCAGGCGGGAAACAGATACTATCACTCTCTAGACCCTATATTAAGATGTAGAAGTTTCTCGCAACAACTAAAGCTACGGTTGTATAAGACATTAATAATGCCAGTAGTACTTTATGGTTCTCAAACCTGGAGCACTCGAAAACAAGACCTGAAGCGACTGCTAACATTTGAAAGGAAAGTCCTCAGGAAAATATTTGGACCAGTCAGAGATCAGACTACTGGAGAATGGAGAAGACGCCATAACACTGAATTAGAAGAGCTGTACAAGGAGCCTAACATCTTGGGAGTGATGAGAAGCAAAAGACTGCAATGGGCTGGACATGTTGTTAGAATGGAGGCAACAAGATGGCCCAAAATCACAATGGACTGGATCCCGTCAGGCAGCAGACCAGTGGGAAGACCTAGAAAGAGGTGGATCGATGGAGTGAGAGAAGACCTGTTGCAGCTGACAGTCACGGAAAACTGGAGACAGATAGCAGAAGACAGAGACGGATGGAGAGCTCTAACTGTGGTGGCGCGCGGTCCTCTGGGCCTGATCACGTGAAGAGAAGAATCGTCACCGAAGTCAATTTGTCGGTAAAGAGGGAGGAAAGGGTTACATCTAAATGAAAGGAAAAATGCAAATGAAACTGGTGGAAATTAATTTTGAAAAGGGGTAAAGTTAATAAAGAAAGTAAATGTGCGGCCGTTACGTTAACAATTAACTAGCGGTAATTAGATATTTGAGATTTGGGGGAAATTACGGTCGCCAGTCCTAAGGACATTTACTATAGTAACTGAAAAAAGAAAGGTTATTACACATATAATTAGCACTAGAAGCGTGGCAACTGAAGGTTGACACGTGTAGGTTGAAAACTGAAAGTTTGTCAGAAGTAATAAATTTCGCTACACTCTGAGTTAATTTAGCAAAAGAATTAATAAAACCGGAAAATCGAAAGTTAATTTAGTGACTGAAGTTAATAGTGAGCTTTCTTTCTGAAGCACATCGAAATTCAGTAAAATACGGTTAGTCTTGGACTACCTCAACAATCATTTCAAAAGCTACTTGAATCTACGCAATTTAGAAATAAGAGATTTAACTTTGAACTTGAATTAAACGATTCTGAGCAATTAACAATAGTAAAATTTAGTACGTACCAAGCTGAGCTGCAGTCACAGGTAACTAAAATACGGTAACAAAACTCGCACTCTTAATTTGTGCTTGTGCAGTCTAAATATTGTAGCCAGCTATGAATACCTTAACTGAACTTTGAAATTAAAGCAGTGAAATCGAATGATGCTGGCGTTTGAATTTCAACGACACTCGGGCTCATTTCGGAAAAGGAAGGGACCCTGCTTGGCAATGCAATTGGGACAATGAGCAACAAAGGTTCATGCTAAGTTGCTGTAATTTTGTAATGCAACAATTTTAAAAGTTTGAAAAGCTGAGGTCTGCCATACAGTTCTAAAACTTTACGTGCTTCCAGTCTTCCTTGATGGCTGATTGAAGGTTTGAAGCCGTCGACCGAGGAGGTGGCGACAGTCACTCATTGTCGGCCGTCGCTGTTGCAGAAGCTGGATGTTGGCGCGCCTTCTTCTCGACGCGGTCACCAGACGAAACGGGCTCTTGATGTGCGCCAGCTAATGCTTCCCGTCCGCGACACCGTGTCAGAAACTATCATCGCAAGTCGAGCGCAATTACATGCTGCCAAACCCCGAAAGCGCGGCAACTCGCGGGAGCTTCACGCAACACACCTGCTCCACTGCACCACCCCAGCCAGACCCTCTCTGCCCGCGCTCAACGCGACAGAGTTAACACTACCAAAGATCCTAAACACTTTCGTTCGTCACACGACCTATCGATGTATTCGTTCGATAGCATAGTTTTCCCTAGGCAAGACCCAGCGTAAAATACAAATAATATTTACAAAACAAACCAATTATACATCGACATAAATGCATATATATATATATATATATATATATATATATATATATATATATATATATATATACAAATAGTAAAACAATTACAATATACAAAGACACAGAAACGTCATATATTCAGGCATTAAAATAAGGTAAAAAATTGTAGTACAATAGATGGAAATACGAGGATATGCATTTCCGGCGTTACATGCTGAATCCCTTAATGATTCCCGAAATGGAATGGTCCTTGCGTCTAGCTCCAACAACCATACCGCGTTCAAAGTCCGTTAATTGCTGTCGTGCGGCCATAATCACATCGGAAACCTCATCGCATGAATCACAAGAGTTCAAATGATAGCTCTGCCAATGCACTACCCACTTATACCTTGAGTACGTGACATTATCGCCGTCTGTATATGTGCATATCGCTGTCTCATTACTATGGTCACCTCAGTGTGTAACCCAAGACTGGAATGCTTACCGAAAGAAACATTTCGATTAGCTTTTCTTTCCCCCTCAAGATTCTGAACATGACTGCGCTTCTGCGGGTGTGTATCCAACAGCTTCAATCCATTATTAACAACAGGAAATCAGTTGCAAAATCTTGACCATGGTTTCGACGGTTTAAAAGCATTATATAAAAACCGTAGCCGTCCACGGCACGGCTGGTTCTCAAAACATTTTAAAAGATCTCATATTTGAGACTGCCTACTACAACATATACTTCAAGTAGCATACTAAATGTTGTTTTATTCAGCATCAAATATGTGATCTTTTTTAAAAAAAAACATATTAAGAGAAATGTAATTAATGTAATTTAAATGTTGATTTAGTGGATGATATGTACTAGACAAAAAAAAGACTCCCTCATTGGATCTAGATAATGTGATTCTATGCAGAATACCTTCTGACGAAGACGGTTTTAAAACTGTCGAAACCATCGTCAGGGTTTAATAAATTTGTATTTTGCTACTAATCAGCTGTTATTTCTAATTCATTGAAGATTTCTATAAACGTGTGTTTCCTGTACCGTTTTCCATGGTTCCTCTAAATCACTCCAGGCAAATGCCACTATGGGTTCTGTGAAAGGGTGCGGCAAGTTCCTTCTACACCGCCTCTAATGACCTCGATGTCGACGGGACGTTAAACCATAGTCTTCCTACTTTCCTTTCCAGTAGCATGGTGTGATAAACCTTTTGCATTTCTTTTATGTTTTCGTCTTCTTTAAAGGCAAAGAGAAAAGATGAAGCGGTAGCCCATCATAGAGCCTATGTCTACCGTCAGGTCTTTTTCTTATTTTCGGTTGTTAAAAAAGATAGGAGTTTTTCTTGTACCAGTAGGAGGAAGGAAGGATTCGCGCTCAGCTACTGAACGAGTGAGAAGCACACCATTTTTAAGCGAGTAATTGTAGACCGCCATTTTGGGGTCGCTGTGAATAGCTGAGGAGTATGTATTTCACAAGTACACCGTTTAGAAAAATACAGTATTGATTTATTAACAGAAAGGTCGTATGAGTTGTTATTTCAAGTAGTACGATAATTAGAACTGAAGCCCACCTGTGTACTTTGGAAAATTGCGAAGATCCGATAAGCTCAATGGGAACACGGTCAAGTCTTCGAAGGTGAACACGGCGACCAACAGTAGTATTATAAAGAAGGGTAAGCACAAACCTACAGCAGAGAAAGAAACTACTTCTCCCTGCAAAATTATATGAACTAATACGAACTTATTTCCAGGCATAGCTCATTTTATTGTGCTTGTCATTCATGCCAAAGAATTAATCTCATTAATTCAATACATTTTAAAAAGCCACGCATTTCAACATTTTATTATCATTTATTCCATTATTTTATCATATTATGAAGTGGCGACCATGACAGGACAATACTGTATACTGTCGGAAATAAGTCTCTTCATTTAGGGAGACAGTATAGTGGGAAAAGAAGGGCGTTACATAACAGCAATAAAAGCTTCTAAGAAGCAATTTGAATTCAAGGTGAAAACTCCAAGCTGCCCAGTTTGAAATAAAGATACATCCAGAGCAAAAGTTTGCAGCAGAACGCCAGGGGAGAGATCCTCTGAATGTGGGAGACATTTATGCGGCTTAATTTGAGATACTTAAGGGCTGTTCCATAACTTGCGCAAGACTTCGCTTCTGGGGGTAACGACTATCACTTAGACATAGGCGAAAGACAGCTGTCCCATCCTATCCCAGCCAACGAAGCTTCAGACGCTGCTGCTTGCAGAATCTACCTTTGACTGGGGCAAATCGTGGAGGTCACACTCCATTTGACACCACCATCAGACTGATTCATATCAGGTAATGGCAAGCGCTAAAGCACTCCAGCAAAAACCTGCCAGTATTCTGTTTTCTTTTCCCCCAAGTGATAACTATCACCCAGGAAAGTGGTTCTGAGACAACTGTGGTATCGTCCAGAGATCACAGTGCCACACCAAAGTCAGCAATGCATATCGATACCACAGACATTAGTGAGGCCTCGCTGCAATACGCAACAACCAAAGGGAGACACTCTGGAAGACATGCCCTATATCTATATCTATATCTACATCTACAAGGCTACTCTGAAAACGACACTTAAGTGCCTGGCAGAGAGGTCATCGAACCAACTTCTCAATAATTCTTTGTTATTCCAATCTCGAACAGCGAGCGGAGAAAAAAGGAAAACCTGTACCTTTCCGTGCGAACTCGTATTTCCCTTACTTTATTATGATGATCGTTTCTCTCTTTGTCAATAGGCGTCAATAAAATGTTTTCGCATTCCAAGGAGAAAGTTGGTGACTGAAATTTCATGAGAAGATTCAGACGCAACGAGAAACGACTGTGTTTTAATTATGTCCACCCCAAATCCTGTATCATTTCGGTGACTCTCTCTCTCGTATTTCTCGATAATTCAAAACGTGTTGTGCGTCTTTCAACTTTCTCGGTGTACTCCGTTAGTTCTATCTGGAAAGGAGCCCACACTGCGCAGCAGTACTGCAAAGAGAACGGACAAGCGTAGTGTAAGCAGTCTCTTTAGTAAATCTGTTACATCTTCGAAGTGTTCTCCCAATAAAATGCAGTCCTGATTCGCCTTTCTCACAACAATTTATGTTGTTCGTAATTGCAATTCCAAGGTATCTAGTAGAATTTATGGCCTTAAGACTTGATTGATTTAACATGTAACCGACGTTTAACGGATTCCTTCTCACTCTCATGTAGATGACCTCACACTTTTCATTACTTTGTGTTAACTGCCAATTTTCGCACCATACAGATATCTTCTTCGTTTTGCAATCGGTTTTTATCTCCCGATGGCTTCACTAGACGATAAACGACAGCATCATCTGCAAACAGCAGAAGGCCTATAGCACTAACCTGGGTAACGTCAGAAATCACTTCCGTTTTACTGGATGACTTTCCGTCAGTTACTACGAACTGTGACCTCCCTGACCGCAAATTCTAATCGAGTCGCATAAGCACTCAATTTGATTACAAGACGCTTGTGAGATTCGATGTCAAAAGCCTTCTGGAAATCTAGAAATACCGAATCAACTTGAAATTCTTTGTCGATAGCACTCAAGTATTCTTATAACTAAAGAGCGAATTGTGTTTCACAAGAACGATGTTCTCTCAATCGTATTGACTACGTGTCAATTGACCGTTCTCCTCAAGGTAATTCATAGTGTTTAATCACAATATACATTCCAAGATCTTGCTGTATATCAACGTTAATGGAAAATTAGAAATTTGTGGTAAGTCCAATGGGACCAAACTGCTGAGGTCATCGGTCCCTAAGCTTACTCACTAATTAATCTAACTTAAAGTAACTTACGCCAAATACAACACACACTCCCACGCCCGAGGGAGGACTCGAACCTCCAAAGGCGGCAGCCGCGTGAACCGTGACAAGGCGCCCTAGACCGCAGAGCTTCCCCGCGCGCGACGTTACTGATAGGGACCTGTAATTTAGTGGATTACTTTCTTTGTGACCTGTACAATTTTCGAATCCTTGGGTACGGATCTGTATCTGTTTTGATGCTCGTTATTAGCTAAAGATTATTTGTTGCTAAGAGCTCAAGTGTGTTTTTACAATTGTTTACTATTCGTGTGGACTCATGAACTAGTTGCTCGAAATAATTTTCAGAGAATGCGTTTAGCACAATTTCGGATGATGATTTATGCGTACCTCCGGATTAAAACATGTATTTCCGCCAATATATCAAGAGTAAATTGAGATCAGCACCAACTATAATTTCTTGGGTGGGGGTCGTGCCTGAAATTAAACTCATGTTTTCTTTTAACCTTTCAGAAATTGCACCATCCAAGTTGAGAGGTCGATAAAAGGATCCAGTTACCACTATATTCCGATTGCCAAGGATAAAGTCTACCCACACTAACTTACAGGAATTACCTACTTCAGTTTCGCTACAAGCTAAACTACTTGTAACAGCTACAAACACGCCACCGCCAACTGAATGTGGCCTATCCTTTCTGAACGCCGTTACATCTTTCGCAAAAATTTCGGCTGAGCTTATACCCGGCTTTAGTGCCTATAACTATTTCAGTATCAGTGCTTTCTAATAGTGCTTGGAGCGCTGTACTTTCCCAACGAAGCTATGATAATTTACAACTGTTGTACCAATAGTTTCTAGATTTACGTTCTTCCCGTGTTCCTACTGTACCCTCTCAGACTGAAGACCTCTGTGTGATTCCCCGGGACCCGCTGACCCAAAAGGCTGGCCAGTCCACACCACACGGCCTACCACTACCCGAGTAACCACCTACTGCGAGTAGCGGGCTCCTGACCTATTTAGTCGCACCCGAAATCGCATCTCCCTATTGCGCAAGTCAAGGAATCTGCAGCGCACAAGGTCGCAGAAGCGTCTGAGCCTTTGATTCAGACTCTCCTCTGGGCTCTGCACCAGAGGTCTGCATACGGTGCTAACGACTGTGCTGCAAATGGTGAGCTCTGCTTTCATGTCGCCAGCAAGACTGATCTAAAGCGAAACACATCATTGGTATGGACAAGGGCCACTACCTGCAATTGGCTGGACCCTATGTTATTCATGGCTTCTGAAAGGACCTGTTCCTTATCTAGAATGTCTCCACCCCGTACTCACGTGTAATGCACATTGGCTATCTTTACATCCTTGGCAGCTATGTCCCTAAGGGGACCAATAAGGTGCCTACCATTGGAGCTCCCAGCTATCAATAATCCCATCCACTGTGACGGTACAGATCTTGCGGACGAGAGGTTTCCTCTGAAACAGAACAAGCGACTGCATCTGGTTGGAGGACACTGTCAGCAACAGATAGCACATGGAACCTGTTTTCAGACTAACTGGGGAGGCCTTACGTTCGGTCATCCGGGAAGTCTTTCACAGCCTGCCACGCCCCGAGGCGACCTCCCAATCGACCATGCATGAGTGGTCAACCTCAGTGCGAGCAGAAACTGGGCTGGCCACCAGACCTACTGGACGTCCGCTGGATTCTCTTGGCTGGTCCCCAACAGTGATGCCCATCCACTGAAGCCTCAAGTTGTGTAACGGAAGCAACCTGGAGCTGAGAGTAAAGAGCCAACAACTCAGATCGCATCTGCACACAGCAATCACAGTTCCTATCCATACTAAAGACAGTGGAAAATACACTACACTACAAACACGGACAAACGACTATCGACACATGTTAGACACTGTAGACACTGACAAAACACAAGAACTGTGTCTAATGAAATAGATTAACACACAGAGATTGAAAAACTAAACGACCAAAGCATACAGGTGGGATTAGGTAATCTGCCACTGGTTCCGAATTTGTAAAATGTCACAAAATTGGCTACTTTCGAACACAAACGAAAACTCGAGAATTTCATCTATTAAATATTAAATTAACAAGCAGAAGTCCAAAAACTAAAGTTCCAAAGCTCACAGAGAAAACTTTATAATTCGCTTCTGATTAGGAACTCGTAAGGGGCGTCAAAAATCGTTTACTTCCCTACTGCTGCTCTGTCTTGACCAGCAGCTGCAGTCTGAATACTGCATAGCATAGCAACGCACTCACACTAAGGTCAAAATAGTGTCGAACAGGCAAGAGCTCAGACCCAGTTGGACATCTCAGCTACAGCAGTCGACATATCGTCTAGAACCAACGAGTGGTTTAAGTTTCGGATGAACTTTCTCTGTTGTAAATTTCAAAAATTGCACATCAAGAGAGCATTTTGTTACTTAGTGCATCAAGTGATACTTTAATGGTCAATACAGTTGTAATTGATGCAGTACTCCCATGCCAAAGAAGTGTGTCAGAGTTAAGTTCATCTTTTTATTCACTCGTGTAACACAGTTGAAGTAATATTTGATCTCATTTCTTATTCATGTAACAGAGTGAACCAATATTTCACCTGTTCTAGATAAAAATGAACCATCTCACAGATCACTCAAAGAACCCACTGTTGTGGCCAGACGAGTGTAGTTTCGTCTGGTCATAACAACAATAATGATACGCAATTGGTACGTTCATTCTGATATTTTTTGTAAAGTGTAACTGCAATCAATCTAGCTGTCTTCGTACCATATGCCTTTGCGGGAACAAAAAAAAATTTTACACTGCACTTTCATTAAATTCCTGTGGCTCACAGTTAGCCTCAAGAATCTGTAAAATGTGCACACACTTTCATACGTGATTACATAAAGAAACTGATTATAAAGTGTCTATAATTTATGTAATCAAATTATGATAAGCATGAACTATGGTAAAAACTACAGTTGTAACCAGAGGCATAGGTCCCTTTGAACATTAATGTTTATATGGTAGAGGGTGTGAGACAACTCCATTTGGTTTTATATCGTGTGTAACAAACTACATCTATTTGAGGTTCAACTGTCTCTTACTTCACGTCTCACACAGATACAAAAAATCTGAACTTAGTGAACAATATACATGGATATTTAATGAGATATGTCCTTGTTAACTGCCATTGTAGTTGAAGTTAGATAGTTATGAGTTGTAATTACAAATACAAATTAGAACCTCTGCGGAAAATGTGACTCATTTTAAAAAGCTTACTGTGGTGTCGACCCGTATATTCAAAAACATTTAAACAGTATTTGGAACGATCGTATAAATTTGTCTCTGTTGATAGTTACTGTTCTGTCTGCCACAAAAACTGATGGAACATAAGGTCTACCCACCGTAACGTGCTGTTTTGTCTTTCAGAACTAGTGTTATCTTCAACTGTTTCTCGTTTCGGAAGAACTTTCATTGTTCCAAATGTCGAACACTGTCAAGAGAACAGTTTCTTATTTACTGCATCTCACATCAACCTGAAGACATTTACGAACTATTTGAGTCAACATATTGTAACACATTCCCGTTAATGTTTGCTTGAAACTGTCGTCTTCTGATTAATAGCTACCTCGTTCCGCTTCAGGTTTTCAAATGGTTCAAATGGCTCTGAGCACTACGGGACTTAACATCTATGGTCATCATTCCCCTAGAACTTAGAACTACTTAAACCTAACTAACCTAAGGACATCACACACATCCATGCCCGAGGCAGGATTCGAACCTGCGACCGTAGTAGTCGCGCGGTTCCGGACTGAGCGCCTAGAACCGCTAGACCACCGCGGCCGGCACTTCAGGTTTTCGTTTCGTTTGCTGTTCACCTGTGCTCTACCTCTTGCTCTGCGTCTAAGTACCTTTCCTTTTACCTATGTATGCATGATACTGTTAACTAAAGTCCTGACATTGCTCCTTAATTTAATTTGGTATGCCATGCTCTTCAAATAACCTTTCATAATCTACACTTCTGATCTCCCAACTAATGAGCTATTTCTTTCTAGTTATGTATCTATTTTTACTCTTCATCTTACGAGTCCACTGTCACATGAAATTTTAAAGTGATGTAGGAGCGTCAAATATGGATGCTCTGAACAGCAGTAAACCCTTCTAATACTTCTGTGCATACCACGCTCGTTTCTGTCCCTGTGTGACGCTCTTATGTGTCGCTGAGAGCCGTATCATCAAACTCAGATTTAACAGCTGGTGAAGGTGCTTTATGGGCTATCATGAGTTATTAGCCAGTGTTAGTGAATTCCGCTGCCGTGATGTAGCACTCTTGACGTGATCTACGCTTGAGTCTGACTCGTTTAACATGTCACGTTCCTTGAGCTATAATGTTTAGAGCTGAGTGACCGTTGTCCGTCAGAATAGTGGCCATTGCTTCCATTCATTACGATGGAGGGCTGTATTCGTCATTGGAAATTTACATTAGCTGTCCGTTCTGTTCGTTTAAGTAACACTAGCATGGTGATGACTTCTCTCTCTTTATATCTATCGTGATGGTAAAGAATTGTGTAGTAGGTTCGTTGGCTTCCGTCTCATTCCGATTGAACCTGGAATATATCAACATACGAACAGGGGAGGAGTGGAGGGAGGTAGGTGGTTGAACAAAGAAGTGAATATATTTCTATAAACACTCGTAATTTTAGGTCTTTCCCCTTCAAAATTTAAAGTTTGCGTCCATCACCGCCATTTGATGTTAACAGGCATTCGAATTGCCTCTCTTACATCTCCTGTAGTGACTGACTGCCTGTTTAGAACATACGAGTTTGGAAGGCGTCACGGACACGGTGTGCCGGCCGAAGTGGCCGTGCGGTTAAAGGCGCTACAGTCTGGAGCCGAGCGACCGCTACGATCGCAGGTTCTTATCCTGCCTCGGGCATGGATGTTTGTGATGCCCTTAGGTTAGTTAGGTTTAACTACTTCTAAGTTTTAGGGGACTAATGACCTCAGAAGTTGGGTCCCATAGTGCTCAGAGCCATTTGAACGGACACGGTGTAATAACACTGGTAGCCACACCCTTCCCGGTTCCACTAGAAAACTGAGCTGTTTATATGTTTCTATGCGAGCCATAATTTATTTCACTCTTGCCTTTGCGGACCTAACGCGAAATGTGCGTTGGCAGCAGTAGAATCGTTCTGCAGTCAACCACAAGTCTACACCTACATCTACACACAAAGCCCGCAAGCCACCGTATGGTGACGGCCGCTGTGGCCGAGCGGTTCTAGGCGCCTCAGTCTGGAATTGCGCTGCTGCTACGGTCGCAGGTTCGAATCCTGCCTCGGGCATGGATGTGTGTGTTGTCCTTAGGTTAGTTAGGTTTAAGTAGTTCTAAGTCTAAGGGACTGGTGACCTCAGATGTTAAGTCCCATAGTGCTTAGAGCCGTTTGAATCATTTGAACCTAAATTCTCCCAGTAGTGCGGGTCGAGAAGAAATTCGTCTTCCTTCCAGGGGTTCCCATTTGAATCGACGGAGAATTGCCGGAATACTCGGGAGTTGATCAAACCTACAGGTAACAAACCTAACAGCATGCCTCTGAATTGCTTCACGAAGCCAGATGCTGCAGTGTTTACCACTTTAGACTTGCATTCGTGAGCAAGACGGTTCACAACATCATCCAACCATCAAAATTTAGGTTTTCCACAATTTCCATAACTGGCAAGTGCCGAAATGGTTCCTTTGAAAACGACACAGCCGATTTCCTTCACCATCCTTTCGTAATCCTTGCTTCACCCCCGTTGCTAATGACTGCAGTGCCGACGGGACGTTACAGCTCTAATCTTCCTTCCTTCGGAATTTCTTCGATGTGAGGATCCCAAACACTCGTGCAATACTCACATTAAGTTTCTGTATTTGGTCTCCTTTATAGATCAGCTAACCTTAGAATTCTGCCAGTATGCTGAATTAGACCATTCCCTTTCCCTACAGCCAACCTTACATGATCGTTCCATTCCGTACTTCTTTGCAATGTTACGGATACGTCTTTAATAGGCGTGACTATTTCAATTAGCACACCACTAGTACTGTGTTCGAACATTATAGACTTGTTTCTCCTACTCATCTGCATTAACTTCCATTTTTCTACATTCAGATTTCCTACTCACCACGGGAAACAAAAATTCTAACGGTAGGACTGTGCCTACTCGTCATCACGGATTTCGTCCGAATTTATGGTACATGCAGACTTGACCATCAATGAAAGTGACAGAAGTAGGAGCTTCAGATCGCGAAGTGTTTAGAAAAGACATTTTTGGCGCGCGCCAGCCGAAGCATGAGCCATTTAAGTTTACGCAGTTTCCACGCAGCAACTTGAGCAGCGATAAAAGTACACAACGGTAATCCGAGTGTCGTAGGCCGAAATATACTGAATTTTTAACATGAAGGAGGATTTTCATCGTGCAGTATTAAAATGATTTCCCCCCACATGCATCCCTCTAGTGCAACCCTACGTTGTCTGTTTTTATCGTCAGGTAAAAAATTTCACCAAGAATCTTCAAAACCGTTCTTATCAAGAAATGGCATTGCGAAATACTGCATCAAAATACGTTCCACTGCACATCACCAGCAATCCTGGCAAATTTTTGCAAAATGGTACGTTGCACATTATTTGCTGTCGAGCTGCGTCATGAAAGAGAACGTTTTATAAATGAAAAGCACGTCTGTTCCTTTATAGAAACATTAAAACAACCATGTGATTGAAAAATGCAGGTTTTATAGCGCTTTGGAGATTTCGATAAAATCACTGCTTTCTCTGGTTCTACGATGTGTATCACCCCAGCACGTGTAAATCAACTACCCCAGAATAAAATTATTTAGTTTTGTATACGAAATTCTCGGTTGGGCCTCACAGTCCCTTCCTGGAAATTTATTAGCAAATCAAAATACTCCTTTGATTTTTCTTTTCATGCCTGTTATGAAAATATTTACAAGTACAATTTGCTGAGCATTGTCTCGGTTTCTTTGCACTGCAAGCATGCGCCTGCTTAGCTGGGTGGTAACGTGCTCGCCTCCCATGCACTGTGCCTGGGTTCGGTTCCCGGCCGAGGCGGAGATTTTCTCGGCTGGTGGACTGGGTGTCGTGTTGTCCTCGTCATCATTTCATCCTCATCGTCGGCTGCAAGTCGCCAAATGTGGCGTCGAATGAAACAAGACTTGCACTTGGCGGCCGAACCCGAATGGGACATCCCGGCCAACAACGCCATACGATCGTTTCGTTTTTTCAGTGTAAGTAACTTAAAAACTGAAAATAAGAAAAATGTTTCTCGATCCCATGATCCTCGGATTACCGTTTTCTACTCTTCCCTCTGCACCGGGAGCTGTCTGGAAACAGAGCAAATATAAATGGCTCATGACACACCAGCCGCGGGCCAAACTTATTTTTCTTTCAAACGCTTGGACGTCTGGAAGTTACACTTTTGTAACTTCCATTTCTGGCCAAACCCTGCATATACCATCAATTTGGACTAAGTTGGAAAATCGGTGATGTCGAGTAGGGAGTCCCCTTGAAGCAGAAATGTTACAATAAATAATTTTGGATGTCGGATAGAATATTCGTAGAAAACTGTAGGTATGTTGAGGTTGATCTTGTTTTGTCACATTGTGGTATTTTTACTTTCTAGCGCTAAATGGACCTTGGGCAGATGTGGGAACGTCCGTTCATTATTTAGGAGGGTAAGTCAATTATTATCCGCAAGGTAATTATAAAATTTTGTTGTAATCAAATAGATTACAACAAAATTTTATAACTACCTTGCGGATAATAATTGACTTACCCTCGTCCCCCCCATGAACCATGGACCTTGCCATTGGTGGGGAGGCTTGCGTGCCTCAACGATACAAATAGTCGTACCGTAGGTGCAACCACAACAGAGGCGTATCTGTTGAGAGGCCAGACAAACGTGTGGTTCCTGAAAAGGAGCTGCAGCCTTTTCAGTAGTTACAGGGGCAACAGTCTGGATGATTGACTGATGTGGCCCTGTAACACAAATCAAAACGTCCTTGCTGTTGTGTCACTGCGAACAGCTGAAAGCAAGGGGAAACTACAGCCGTAATTTTTTCCCGAGGGCATGCAGCTTTACTGTATGATTAAATGATGATGGCGTCCCCTTGGGTAAAATATTCCGGAGGTAAAATAATCCCCCATTCAGATCTCCGGGTGAGGACTACTCAGGAGGACGTCGTTATTAGGAGAAAGAAAACGCGTTCTACGGATCGGAGCGTGGAATGTCAGATCCCTTAATCGGGCAGGTAGGTTGGAAAATTTAAAAAGGGAAATGGATAGGTTAAAGTTAAATATAGTGGGAATTAGTGAAGTTCGGTGGCAGGAGGTACAAGACTTCTGGTAAGGTGAATACAGGGTTATAAATACAAAATCAAATAGGGGTAATGCAGGAGTAGGTTTAATAATGAATAAAAAATAGGAGTGCGGGTAAGCTACTACAAACAGCATAGTGAACGCATTATTGTGGCCAAGATAGACACGAATCCCATGCTTACTACAGTAGTACAAGTTTATATGCCAACTAGCTCTGCAGATGATGAAGAAATTGATGAAATGTATGATGAGATAAAATAAATTATTCAGGTAGTGAAGGCAGACGAGAACTTAACAGTCATGGGTGACTGGAAATCGATAGTAGGAGAAGGAAGAGAAGGAAACGTAGTAGGTGAATATGGTTTGGGGGTAAGAAATGAAAGAGGAAGCCGTCTGGTAGAATTTTGCACAGAGCGTAACTTAATCATAGCTAACACTTGGTTCAAGAATCATGAAAGAAGGTTGTATCCATGGAAGAACCCTGGAGATACTAGATTTTGTGGCGGCGTTCGTAGCGACAAGCAATTTGCTGTAGAAACGGCTTACGAAGTCACCGCCACACTTTTAATAGCGGGCCGACCGGTCCGCTGGAACAGTGAACAGAAAGATGAAAACCCAAACACTCTGATTAAATAAAAGTCGGTACTTATCTTTATTAACGAAGATACAAAACACAGTAGTGAACTCCGTGTCTACAGAGATCTGTCTAGTTCGAGTCGTAGCGGCTAGGTCAGCGTCGGCTGACGACAAACAACAACTCTGCTGCGATGAACACACAACTGACTAGCAAGTACACAATTCGGTGGCGAGTATACAACTGAGCGGCGAATACAGAACTGTCCTAGCGCTCGCGACTCCAGCGCTTAAGAAACCAGAAGCCAGCGGTGGCGCGCGCAGACTTGCGGCGATTTGCTGTCTCGCTGGTGCTGCTTATGCGGACGGCGTCCGGACTTTGATGCTGCCAACCTTTTGGCATCGGGCTCGGGTGGCATTACTGGCTAGGGTATAACACTCCTCCCCCCCAAATCGCCGCACCGTCGTTGAGTAATGACGTGGCGAGCGTCGACGGCGGGGGAGGGGTCTGGCCGCAGGCGTAGCAGAAGAGACCGGGGCAGAGACTGTTGTCGGTGGCAGTCCCCGGTCTGCACCCCAGCATTGGCTGCGCGGGGCCTCGGGAAACACCGACTGAAAACCGAGGTCAGGGTGCACGCCTGTGACCACGGTAGTGGTAGTGGACGCGACGGGGCGTCGGGACCCACGAAGAGAGGCAGCGTCTCCTGACGCTGCGTCGACGGCTGCTAAGTGGGCGCCGGACAAGGCGCTGCGGTGTCAGACTCCTTGGGGGTGCCCAAGGAAAGCGGCTGCAGGACAGGCTGCGCAGCCACCGCTTGGGAAGGCGGCCCGGCTGATGGGTCGACGTCCATCAGCTCCGAAGACGGTGGCGACTGAAGAGGGACCGCAGGCGCCGGAGCGACCACCTGGGGCGCTCCCGGATGAAGCTGCGCAGGAGGCATCAACGGGACGGGCTGTCGGCGTGGGAGCGGCGACGGCTGCTGCTGCTGCCCTGGGGGCGGCAGCGAAGTCGGAAGGCGCGGCTGGAACCCGCCGCGGACCAAATCTGTGGACAAAGAACGAGCGGCAGAATCCGGGCGGCCAGCGCGGCGCAACTGGTTCTGATGCCCTCCTGTGCACCCCAGTAGCACCTTGAACAGTATAAAAACCGCGACCCTGGACATGTATCACGGTACCACGTTCCCAACGACGGCGACCGTGATAAACTCTCAAAAAAACGGCGTCGTTGCGCTGAAAACGCGTGCGATGCTCCGAAGCGGCGGGTCGATCCAGGGGGTGCAACAACCGTAGTAGGGTGCGATGACGACGGCCGTGGAGAAGCTCCGCAGGCGAAGGGCCGTCGCGTGGCGTGGTCCGGTACGACGACAGGAACGTGATGAGGGCCTGCTGACGAGAGTGCGTAGCACGAAGGCGGTCCATATGATCCTTGAATGTGCGTACAAAACGTCCCGCTGCACCATTCGATTGAGGGTGGAACGGCGGAGTAAGAACATGGCGAATGCCATTGGCAGAACAAAAACTTTCAAATTCAGCAGAGGTAAATTGTGGACCATTGTCAGACACTAAAACTTCTGGAAGACCCTCAATACAAAAAATCGAAGTCAACGCCTGTATAGTTTGTGCAGACGTTGTAGACTGCATGGGCACCACAAACGGAAAATTACTAAATGCATCTATCACGATGAGCCAACGAGAATTCCAATACGGACCAGCGAAATCAATATGTACTCGCTGCCAGGGACCGGCAGGGCGTGCCCACTCAAAATAGCGTTGAGGCGGAGCAGCTTGGTGTTCGGCACACGTCGAACAATCTGTAGACATCTGCGTAATCTGCTTATCAATGCCGATCCATGTACAATGACGGCGGGCAAGCTGCTTGGTGCGGACCACTCCCCAATGACCTTGATGCAACAAGCCGAGGACCTTGGATTGGAGCACTTGGGGAACCACTACACGAAGCTGGTCATTCTCGGTGCGTAACAGCAAAACTCCGTGCGAAACAGACAACAGATGACGTTGCGGATAATAGCGACGAACCACAGGATCCGATATGTCCTTTGCCTTGGACGGCCAACCACGTTGAACAAAACGTAATAGTAAACTCAGATGAGGATCCGTAGCTGTCTCACGTGCCACCTGACGATAATCAATCGGAAAATCCCGGAGGGATTGATGCTCATCGGCATCAATCTGATGGCAAGAGTCGTCAGAGGAATCGAAGACATCATCCGCAGCAATCGGCAATCTAGAAAGCGCGTCAGCGTTTGCATGCTGAGCTGTAGGGCGATACAGTATCTCATACTGGTATTGTGATAACAAAAGAGCCCAACGTTGTAGTCTCTAACCTGTCCGCTGAGGAACTGGTTTAGACGGATGAAACAGTGACGTCAGGGGCTTGTGATCTGTTACTAAATAGAATGGTCTACCATAGAGGTAGTGATGGAATTTTGTGACACCGAACACAATAGCCAACGCTTCCTTGTCCAATTGGCTATAATTACACTGAGCTTTGTTTAGCAATTTAGATGCGAACGCAATAGGACGTTCGGTGTTACCGACTCGGTGAGACAACACAGCACCGACGCCGAAAGAAGAGGCATCACAAGCTAACACCAGAGGCTTGTTAGGGTCGTAATGGACCAGACAACGATCATTCAATAAAGCCTCTTTAAGCTGCTGAAAGGCTGATTGGCAATCAGCTGACCACACAAACGGAACATTCTTACGGCGGAGACGATGCAACGGTGCAGCAATCTGTGATGCATTAGGTATAAACCTAATATAATATGTCAATTTGCCAAGAACTGCTTGCAATTCCTGCAGATTGCGAGGGGCGGGCAAATCACGAATAGCTGCTAAATGTGACTGGGAGGGATGAATGCCTTGAGCATTAATAACATGTCCCAGATACTCAATCTCCGTAAGGAAAAATGAACATTTATCGATGTTGCAACGTAGGCCTGCCTGAGACAACACTGTAAACAAACACTCCAAATTACGGAACTGAGCCAGAAGTTGTGACAAAAAACGCTGAAAAACAGCTGGAGCTGACGCACAACCAAAAGGCAAACGCAGAAAACGGAACAACCCCAACGACGTGTTTATGACAAAATACTGTTGTGATTGCTCGTCGAGGGGCAATTGCAAATATGCTTCACGGAGATCAATTTTGGAAAAGAAACGAGCTTCCCCTAACTTATCCATCAGCTCGTCCGGTCTAGGCAAAGGAAAAGAATCAATGACAGTCTGAGGATTAACTGTCGACTTAAAATCAGCACACAAACGTAACTTGCCAGACGGTTTCTTTATAATAACTAAGGGAGAAGCCCACTGGCTCGCTGAAACGGGTTGAATAACACCGTTGTTTTGCCAACGACGAAGTTCATCTGCTACAGGTGCCCGGAGGGCGTGAGGCACTTGACGAGCACGAAAAAATCGAGGCTGAGCATTATCTTTTAACGTAATATGAACGGCAAAGTTCGCAGCACAACCTAGTTCGTCTTTAAATATGTCACTGTATCGTTTACACAAATCGGTTATGCTGTCTTGAGGAACAACAACAGAATTAATTTGCAACACATTGTCTTGGATAGACAGGCCAAACAAGTCAAAACAGTCTAATCCGAAAATGTTTACACTGTCTGTAGCGCGGAGCACTGTGAATGAAACTGTTTTTGTATTGCCACGGAATGTGGCTGGCACGCTACATACACCTAACACAGGAATTTGTTCTCCACTATAAGTAGCCAAAGAATGTTTTGCCGCTGAAAGTTTAGGGCGGCCAATAGCCGCATACGTAGCACTATTTATGAGAGTCACAGACGCACCAGTGTCTAATTGAAAATTGATGGTCTTATCCTGGATGCGTAGCTTCACAAATAGTTTATTACACTGTCTCTGGATCGGTGCAGTGGGGGCGGAAGACACAAAATCAGCGCGTTTAGCGCGTGTTCGCTGCTTACGACAACTCGTGGGTTGGGCGGGTGGAACAACAACTCCCGCTTCACTTGCAGTCTGTACATTACGTTTTACAGCGTTTGAATTACGCTTGGGTCGCATAGCAGAGGGCTGGGTGGGTGGCTTATTGCGAACAAGTTTATTACCCACACGAACCGTGGAAGAGTCTTTAAACGCGACCTTCTGGGCGGGCTGGCTTTGAAGAACATGAATATCCATGGGCTGGGCAGCACTAGAATTGTTCTTGCGATTACGCAAACAAACAGCCTGGATGTGTCCTTTCCGTTGACAAAAGTGACAAACCGCGTTTCTTAACGGGCAACGTTCACGAGGATGAGCAAGAACACACTTAGGGCAAGACTTAACTCTATCATTTTGCACACGCGGCTGACGAATGTGTTTAACATGACGCGGCCGGCTAGTGTTTACAGTTTGACTCTGCCGGTGGGGCCGCGGGCGTGACATAACTTGCTTAGCACAGGCAATTTGAGAAATACATGGCTGATCTAACTCACACTCAGCATAGTCAAAAGTATCTTGGGCTTCAATGATGTTCATCACAGTCTCTAATGACGGGTCAGGCAACTATAAGATAGCAGCACGAATATGAGAATCTGCAATGTTTTGAGTAATAGCGTCTCGTAACATGACATCACTGTAGGAAGCTCCACACACACAATTAAATCGGCACTGACGGGTGAGGCCCCGTAAATCTGTTAACCACTGTTTATTAGATTGATGTGGCAGTTTCTTTAATCTGAAGAACTTGAATCTGGCTGCTGCCTCATGAACTCGCGACTCGAAATACTCAGCAAGCTTTTTAACAACAACGTCATAGTCTAAAGCTTCTGGCTAGGATTCTGGGAACAACTTACAAAGCAGTCGATAGACTTCCACGCCTGCAGTGGAAATTAAATAAAGCTGCCGCGCAGTACCCGTGATTTTGTAGACTGTCATGTGCGCCTGCAACTGCGCGAAATATTCTCGCCATTCTTCTCTTGATGCATCAAAAGCACGGAAAGGTGGTGCTGCCTGTGCTTGTTCCTTTTGTGTTGGAGGATTAGCCGCTTGTTTGGCGATTGCTTCCACCAGACTTTGTATTTGCTGACTCTGTAACAAGATCAACTGTTGTAATTCGGCAGACATAGTGAACACAAATTAAACCAGCCCCCAAAATTTTATCGCTATAATTAGTATAACCAGAAACAAGTTGAACCAGCCCTGCACACGAGTTCGGAAGCCCTCGTCGCCAGTTTTGTGGCGGCGTTCGTAGCGACAAGCAATTCGCTGTAGAAACGGCTTACGAAGTCACCGCCACACTTTTAATAGCGGGCCGACCGGTCCGCTGGAACAGTGAACAGAAAGATGAAAACCCAAACACTCTGATTAAATAAAAGTCGGTACTTATCTTTATTAACGAAGATACAAAACACAGTAGTGAACTCCGTGTCTACAGAGATCTGTCTAGTTCGAGTCGGAGCGGCTAGGTCAGCGTCGGCTGACGACAAACAACAACTCTGCTGCGATGAACACACAACTGACTAGCAAGTAACAATTCGGTGGCGAGTATACAACTGAGCTGCGAATACAGAACTGTCCTAGCGCTCGCGACTCCAGCGCTTAAGAAACCAGAAGCCAGCGGTGGCGCGCGCAGACTTGCGGCGATTTGCTGTCTCGCTGGCGCTGCTTATGCGGACGGCGTCCGGACTTTGATGCTGTTAAAACCTTTTGGCAGCGGGCTCGGGTGGCATTACTGGCTAGGATATAACACTAGAAGGTTTCAGATAGATTACATAATGGTAAGACAGAGATTTAGGAACCAGATTTTAAATTGTAAGACATTTCCAGAGGCAGATGTGGACTCTGACCACAATCTATTGGTTATCAACTGTAGATTAAAACTGAAGAAACTGCAAAAAGGTGGGAATTTAAGGAGACGGGACCTGGATAAACTGAAAGAATCAGAGGTTGTACAGGGTTTCAGGGAGAGCATAAGGGAACAATTGACAGGAGTGGGGGAAAGAAATACAGTAGAAAAAGAGTGGGTAGCTTTGAGGAATGAAATACTGAAGGCAGCAGAGGATCAAATAGGTAAAAAGACGAGGGCTAGTAGAAATCCTTGGGTAACAGAAGAGATACTGAATTTAATTGATGAAAGGAGAAAATACAAAAATGCAGTAAATGAGCAGGCAAAAAGGAATGCAAACGTCTCAAAAATGAGATCGACAGGAAGTGCAAAATGGCTAAGGAGGGATGGCTAGAGGACAAATGTAAGGATGTAGAGGCTCATCTCACGAGGGATAAGATAGATACTGCCTACAGGAAAATTAAAGAGACCTTTGGAGAAAAGAGAACCACTTGCATGAATATCAAGAGCTGAGATGGAAACCCAGTTCTAAGCAAAGAAGGGAAAGCAGACAGGTGGAAGGAGTATATAGAGGGTCTATACAGGGGCGATGTTCTTGAGGACAATATTATGGAAATGGGAGGTAGATTAAGATAAAATGGGAGATATGACACTGCGTGAAAAGTTTGACAGAGCACTGAAAGACCTGAGTCGAAACAAGGCCCCGGGAGTAGACAACATTCCATTAGAACTACTGACAGCCTTGGGAGAGCCAGTCCTGACCAAACTCTACCAACTGGTGAGCAAGATGTGTGAGACAGGCGACATTCCCTCAGACTTCAAGAAGAACGTAATAATTCCAATCTCAAAGAAAGCAGGTGTTGACAGATGTGATGATTACCGAACTATCAGTTAATAAGTCACAGGTGAAAAATATTAACGCAAATTCTTTACAGACGAATGGAAAAACTGGTAGAAGCCGACCTCCGGGAAGATCAGTTTCGATTCTGTAGAAATGTTGGAACACGTGAGGGAATACTGACCCTACGACTTATCTTAGATGAAAGATTAAGGAAAGGCAAAAATGGCTCTGAGCACTATGTGACTTAACTTCTAAGGTCACCAATCCCCTATAACTTAGAACTACTTAAACCTAACTAACCTAAGGACATCACACACATCCATTCCCGAGGCAGGATTCGAACCTGCGACCGTAGCGGTCGCGCAATTCCAGACTGTAGCGCCTAGAACCGCTCGGCCAAAGGAAAGGCAAACCTACGTCTCTAGCATTTGTAGACTTAGAGAAAGCTTTTGACAATGTTGACTGGAATACTCTCTTTCAAATTCTGAAGGTGGCAGGGTTAAAATATAGGGAGAGAAAGGCTATCTACAATTTGTACATAAAGCAGATGGCAGTTATAAGAGTCGAGGAACATAAAAGGGAAGCAGTGGTTGGGAAGGGAGTGAGACAGGGTTGTAGCCTCTCCCCGATGCTATTCAATCTGTATATTGGGCATGCAGTAAAAGGAAACAAAAGAAAAGTTCGGAGTAGGTATTAAAATCCATGGAGAAGAAATAAAAACTTTGAGGTTCGCCGATGACATTGTAATTCTGTCAGAGACAGCAAAGGACTTGGAAGAGCAGTTGAACGGAATGGACAGTGTCTTGAAAGGAGGGTATAAGATGAACATGAACAAAAGAAAAACGAGGATAATGGAATGTAGTCGAATTAAGTCGGGTGATGCTGAGGGAATTAGATTACGAAATGAGACAAAGTAGTAAAGGAATTTTGCTATTTGGGGAGGAAAATAACTGATGATGGTCGAAGTACAGAGGATATAAAATGTAGACTGGCAATGGAAAGGAAAGCGTTTCTGAAGAAGAGAAATTTGTTAACATCGAGTATTGATTTAAGTGTCAGGAAGTCGTTTCTGAAAGTATTTGTATGGAGTGTAGCCATGAATGGAAGTGAAACGTGGGCGATAAATAGTTTAGACAAGAAGAGAATAGAAGCTTTCGAAATGTGTCGCTACAGAAGAATGCTGAAGATTAGATGGGTAGATCACATAACTAATAAGGAGGTATTGAATAGAATTGGGGAGAAGAGGAGTTTGTGGCACAACTTGACTAGAAGAAAGGATCGGTTGGTAGTACATGTTCTGAGGCATCAAGGGATTACCAATTTAGTACTGGAGGGTATTGTGGAGGGTAAAAATCAAAGAGGGAGACACAAAGATGAATACACTAAGCAGATTCAGAAGGATGTAGGCTGCAGTAGGTACTGGGAGATGAAGAAAATTGCACAGATAGAGTAGCATGGAGAGCTGCATCAAATCAGTCTCAGGACTGAAGACCACAACAACAACAGTCAAATAGGAAACATACAAGAACATCATTTTTCGACATAGTCTGCTTGCATTTCAACGCATCGTTGTACAAGCTTCCTGATGCCCTCATAAAAGAAGGTCTTCGGTTGAGTTGCGAGCCAGGAATGCACCGCTTGTTTCACTGCTTCGTCCGAGGCAAATCGACGGCCGCTTAAGGCCTGTTTGAGTGGACCAAAATAGTGATAGTCAGGAGGGACAAGATCGGGACTATATGGATGATCCAGTAAATCAAATTTTGGTTTCTGGAGCGTTTCAGCAGTGTGGGCAGCAGTATGCGGACGGGCATTGTCGTGCAATAACACAACAACTTTTGACAGTAATCCTCGGCGTTTGCTTCGAACTGCAGGCTTTAGCCTGGCAGTAAGCATCTCACTGTAACGTGCACTGTTTATTGCCGTGCCCCTTTCTCCATAATGTTCCAGTACTGCACCTTGTGCGTCCCAAAAAACCGTAAGCATCAGTTTTCCTGCGGACGGTTGGGCCTTGAACTTTGTCTTGTGCGGCGAATTTGGATGTTCCCATTCCATATTCTGCCGTTTACTCTCCGGCTCGTAATGATGGATTCATGTTTCGTCAGCAGTAATGATACTGTGTAAGTTGTCCCCTTCGTTACCATAGCGATCCAAATGTTTTTTGCAGATGTCCAAGCGCGTTTGTTTTTGCAACTGTGTGAGTTGTTTTGGGACCCATCTTGCACAAACATTATGAAACCCAAGTCTGTTGTGGATGATATCGTTGGCAGAACCGTGACTAATTTGCATACGATGTACCACTTCGTCAATAGTTAATCGTCTGTCTAAGAGAATCATTTCGCGTGAACGCTCAATGGTTTCTTGATTTGTGGCGATAAACGGTCGTCCGGCTCCTTTATCGTGCGTAACACTTGTGCGACCGTTTCGGAATTTTTCAACCCATTCGCAGACACTCCGTTGTGGCAAAACACTGTTCCCGTACTGTGCCGAAAGTCTTCGATGAATTTCGGCCCCTGATACGCCTTCCGACCACAAAAAACCGATCACTGAACGTTGCTCTTCTTTGGTGCAAATAGACAGCGGGGCAGGCATGATTAACAGAACGGCAGCGATAATGAAACTAACCTAGCGGCTTGAAATAAACAAAGCATGAGTCATCAACGTAAAACGATAGTACTACCAAAATAAACAAAAATATAACTAAATTACTTATAACGAAATAACTTACACTCGTAGAAATAACCATTCAAGTGAAGAAATCGGTGCACAAAATTATTATTGCCCTGTGGTAACTTTTACTTTAGAGAAGGCAAAGGAGTTAATCGGTTCTTCGAGGCTGTAAAAGGAGGTAAGAGAAAACGGATTAAATCCTGGCTGGCTTGGACTCTTGTCAAAATGACTGCTTGCGCGGTACGTAATAATTGAGGGGGTATTTCTCACTCTTCTCAAGAGCTTGCAGTTTTTAACTTTCCAATTTCACGGTCGATACATAAAAGGGATAATAGTTTTCTCCAGACCAGCTCATCAGAGTAGCCTTGTGCCTCATGAAATATGGCAGTAGGAAATAACCCGTTCGTACCTCTCTCGCTAATGTAAATCCGTATGCTGCGACTAACGATTCCATCGAGAATCATCTTCAGATTGCGGATGTATATGATTTTCAGAATTATTAAACTATTTTTCTCTCGCCAGGCAGTGAACAGTTTTTCTATCCCCGACAGTAAATGCAAGTCACAAAAAGGCAGATTTTACAAAGTCGTCCTGTATCCTCCAAGAGTCACTCAAGGGCGACGCTTTCTCGTACACTACAACGTCATCAGCAAACAGTTGTAAATCGTTGCTCATTGTGTTCTCCATATCGTTTACGTACAGAGAGAACAATAGTGATGCTATCACGGGTCACTCCCAACGATACCCTTGTCTCTGAAGAACACTCGGCGACCAGGACAACGTACTGGACTCTCTTCCATATGAAATATTCGAGCGACTCACATATCTGAGAATCTATTCCGCGCGCTCGGACTTCCACTGTGCAGTAATGCACTGTGTCAAACGCTCTCCGAAAATCTGCCTGTTTGCTTTTTATCCACGGTTCATGAGATATCGTTCAAGCGGAGGGCAAGTTGAGTTTGGAATAGTTACGTGTTTCCTTTTGCACAAAAAATACATATAGTTCACTAGCTCCCACTGAATGTTAAGCATCCTGCAGTCACAAGAAACATGGAATGAACTTAGCCGTAAGCTCTATAGTGATTTGCGCAATGGGTATTCTATCAGACTTCAGTAGATAAAATTTCAATATATGCCTTCTCATACATTTTCATTACGGGACAGTTGGGGCTAATGAACTCAGGAATATTGGATGGTGTGCCAGAATTCACATTAGGGACCCGTTTAGCTTACTAAGATGTTTCTATTTGTTTATAAAACAGGGCGAGCTCCTCAACTGCAGTAAACATTTAATACGTACAAAGGGGTACGTTTTTTCCATAAATTACTCATGAGTATTCAGCGAGGATTTGATTAAAGGAAGACTGCAACATAGACATTCAAGTGCTACAAAAACACTCCAAGATAACGGAAGCAATGTTCACCATTTCTAGCGGAGCTCTGGTTCTGAAAACTGGTTTGCTACCCGCAGTGGAAAGACATCACGAAATCTGGACCACGATGTAAGAAGTGAATCGTGAGTGGACAAGGAAATAATTCGGCCCTGACTAAATCCAGGAAAATTAGACTGCTGTAAAAATGCTTCCAACTCAAGAATTAACGGTTGTAGAAACTTCCTAAAACGGAAAAACTGACTAACTCTCATCCGAAATCATATTCCAAGCGCACACAGTAGTAGCACGTCATAACTCACCACACCCCCAAAAAGCGACTGTTGTTTCTGAAGAAACTCCTACCGGCTCCAACTCCATGTATACAGACAGGAAAATATTTAGCTGGGGGGTGAAATAACCAGTCTACAAAGCGAATTTGCAGTGGCACCAGGGGTGTTTGCCATCGGGACATAGCAGACACAACGCCTGGTCCGCAGACACAACGCCTGGTCCCTACATTCAGAATTTCCCGCAGAGTCAACGTCTAAAATTTTGCACGTGGGCTGCACGTTGAAGAAAGGACGAGTACGCAGATGTCCCGCCAAACTTTCGGAGACAAACACAACGGCCAATCCCAGGCCCTGCAACAAGGCGAAACCAACAAAGTGTATCTGAATTTTCCACTATTCGTTCGTTGGGAATTACATTCACATTCATACACTCAGACTGTCACCCATGTTTAGGAAAAGCGTAATAAAAATGAAAATGAAAACCAATCAGTACCGTTCCCAGTGTTATCTTCGCCCCTGGCATGTTAAGAAATATCTGAGAAAACATAGACAGAGAAAAAATACTTTGCAGAATTTAACAAAATCTCAAAGTCATATGTAAGGTTGATCGACTGCCGCCTTTCAAGGATATTTTGACTGTAATTCTACTATTCCGTTCTTTTACTCGTCTTATTATCAGGAGCCACTTCTACTTTTTGCCAGTTGCTTCGCATTTTACACTGGTCCAGAGATGTGTGACAGAATAAAGGAAAGTAAAGGACAACGCCGAAGAGTACGCTCTATAAAACCGAATTGGAACTTCGTCTGAACCTGGAGATTAATTTGTTTTCGAGCCTTTCAGCTGCTTCCCTCAGACCCGGATGCTTATTTCTATCTTCTCCATGCAGATGATCGTGGACCGTCAAACGATGGTGTATCTCTGTGAGACTATTGCGTGAATGATTTCTAAAATGTGTAATTTATAACTTCGTCTTTAGTTTTACCATCGTCTATTGCGACACAAGACTGGATACGAGTGACCGAACAGAAGGCTTTTTTTATCCGTTTTCTCCATCTCTTGTCTGCTGGAGCATATTGATGGCTGAATCGGACTGCTGTTCACTTTGGTCTTCGGGCAAGGAAATACAAGACCTGTAGACAGACCAGAGAAGGGGCGACAGATGCCGCGTTGTGAAGAAGGTTTTTTCATATCATGTCGTCCGACGTTGTCTTGCTGGAACACAGACTCACGCGTGAGATTGCAAAAGGGCATGACTTCGCCATCTGTAGCTTCTCACAAACAGAGATGAAAGGTTACTGTCGGTGAATACGTCATTTCATGTTGTCCCTACTCTTTTTAGGCAGTCAGGAAGACACAATGGCGAGTTTACCAGAGTGCTTGTTCAGACTGTCAGTTTGTGCCTGACATCGAGAACATACTTGAATTATTTCAGCGACTGGAAGAGATGGTTGAGACAACCCGCCTTCACCGCGAAATTCCAACAAACTTCACAATCTGTAGCGTTGTTCCCAGAACTGATCGTGACCCGCTTTTCTCGGTCGGGTGGAAGGTCAGAACAAGAGGTAGGCGTCGATTTCGAATACTTGTAGCATTGAGCAGTGTAGGCTCCTCCTAAATGGGTCAGGTGTGTGCTATACGTTAGAAGCTACTACCCAGACTGCCGACTGTTAGCCGGCCGAAGTAGCCGAGCGGTTCTAGGCGCTACAGTCTGGAACCGCGCGACTGCTACGGTCGCAGGTTCGAATCCTGCCTCGGGGATGGATGTGTGTAATGTCCTTATGTTAGTTAGGTTCAAATAGTTGTAAGTTCTAGGGGACTGATGACCTCAGAAGTTAAGTCTCATATTGCTCAGAGCATTTGAACCATTTAGCCGACTGTTAGTGTAAGATCCCCCCCACCACAGACGAGACTGTTAAAATTCGCCGGCCGCGGTGGTCTCGCAGTTCTAGGCGCGCAGTCCGGAACCGTGCGACTGCTACGGTCGCAGGTTCGAATCCTGCCTCGGGCATGAATGTGTGTGATGTCCTTAGGTTAGTTAGGTTTAAGTAGTTCTAAGTTCTAGGGGACTAATGACCACAGCAGTTGAGCCCCATAGTGCTCAGAGCCATTTGTTAAAATTCTAGTACCGAACAAGGTGGTGACGTGGTTAGTACACTGGCCTCGCATTAGAGGGGACGACGGTTCGAATCCCCGTCCTGTCATTCAGCTTTAGTTTTTCTGTGATTTCCCCAAATCGCTCCAGGGGTCCTTAGGAAAGGCACGGCCGAGTTCCTTTCCCATTCTTCGCTGATCAAAGCTTGTCCAAGAAGAAGTAGTAAGAAGGAAATAAATAAAAGTTCGGGGAGGATAAACGAGCTCATAACTACTGTGGCTAAATTTTGTGTAAATAATGAACGCAATTCTGATTACACAATACAAGCAACAATTTGGAACATAAGAGAGGTCAGGTCATTGTTAAAGATTAAATAATGGGTGTTTCTGGTTTCAGACAGGTGGAAAATCATAACTAGGTTTATCTTCTCCGGCAGTACTGAGAGTACTGGTTTTGCAATACATTCGGAGTCTGTTAGTTGCAAACGAATGATTGTTGTAAGAACAGTCGTAGGATGTACAATGTTCATTATTAACTCAAATACGACGCGTTTCTCTTGGGAAGGGTATCATCAGTTTATCTGGAAATATAAATGGAGGACGATATTACAATTAACCTGACGCGGTCTTATCAAGGACTCCATAGCAGCAAAGTGAGAGAGTAAAATAAGGCCAAATGAGATAGTTATCATATATGGGTATGTACGCTAACATAAAAAACCTATAATTACTGCGAAAAGGAATGAGTCAATTACAGGTACGATATCAGACTGAATAAACCGAAAAACAGACCATAAAAGCAGTCTGGAGAAAAACACTGGGAACAGGGAGCGATAGAGAACAGAAGGAGAAAACTAGAGAGCCGAGTTACCTATTGAGCGTTGTTGACAACAGTCATAACACCACGAAACAGGACCACGTAAAATTAGCCCCAGATCAAAACTGCACCAGATTCCGGCCCGCATACATGCAGAGCACACATACACTATCCGATCAAAAGTATCCGGACACCCCCAAAAACATACGTTTTTCATATTAGGTGCATTGTGCGGCCACCTATGCGAGGTACTCCATATCAGCGACCTCAGTGGTCATGAAACATCGTGAGAGGGCAGGATGGGGCGCTCCACGGAACTCATGGACTTCAAAAATGATCAGGTGACTGGGTGTCATTTGTGTCATACGTAAGCACACGAGATTTCCAAACTCCTAAACATCCCTATATCCACTGTTTCCAACGTGATAGTGAAGCGGGAATGTGATGGGGACAAATACAGCGCAAAACAGTACAGGCCTACCTCGTCTGTTGACTGACAGAGACCGCCGACAGCTGAAGAGGGTCGTAACGTATAATAGGCAGACATCTATCCGGACCATTACACAGGAATTCCAAACTGCATTAGGATCCACAGCAAGTACTATGATACTTTGGCGGGAAGTGAGAAAATTTGGATTTCATGGTCGAGTGGCTGCCACACATCACGCCGGTAAATGCCAAACGACGCCTCGCTTGGTGTAAGGAGCGTAAACATTGAACGATTGAACAGTGGAAAAACGTTGTGAGGAGTGACGAATCACGGTACATAACGCGGCGATCCGATGGCAGTGTACAGATATGGCGAATTCCCGGTGAACGTCATCTGCCAGCGTGTGTAGTACCAACAATAAAATTCGGATACGGTGATGTTATGGTGTGGTCGTGTTTTTCATGGAGGGAGCTTGCACCCCTTGTTAATTTGCTTGGCATTATCACAGCACAGGCCTACATTGATTTTTTAAGCACCTTCTTGCTTCACGCAGTTGAAGAGCAACTCCGGTATGGTGACTGCATATTTCAACACGATCGAGCACCTGTTCATAATGCACGCCCTGTGACGGAGTGGTTACACGACAATAACATCCGTGTAATAGACTGGCCTGCATAGAAAGAAGCCTTACCTGAATGCCATAGAACACCTTTGGGATGTTTTGGAAAGCCGACTTCGTGGCCTCAGCGGCCGACATCAATACCTCTCCTCAGTGCAGCATTCCGTGAAGAATGGACTGCCATTCCCCCAAGAAATCGCCCAGCACCTGATTGAACGTATGCCTGCGAGAGTGGAAGCTGTCATCAAGGCTAAGGGTGGGCCAACACCATACTGAATTCCAGCATTACCTATGAAGCACGCTAGGAACTTGTACGTCATTTTCAGCAGGGTGTCTGGATACTTTTGATTACACAGTGTATGAGTGATAGGAGCAAGAGCAAAGTACTTGGCTAGTAGTAATGACAGACATTAGGCAGCGCTGTAAACGGGGGTTGTAGTGCGATAACAATAAAAGATAATAATGAACAGAATAGCAAAAAAATATAAACCATACTAGAATAAAATGCAAGTACATGTATTTCAGGATGTAAGAGGCCGAAAACTATGTATGTAGCCATAAAAAGAAAGGTTCATAGGCGCAAACGCAGTACAAAGAAAGTGATATTCACAGAAGCAATAACAAACGAAAATATAGATAAAACGGTAAAATGAAACAATGAAATTATAGAAACTTGTGACGTAATTACTTTTCCCAGGCTTCCACTATCTCAAATAAATTCACTTTTATAGGCATTATGATGCTGACATAATCGCCTTGAAGGTGAAGAATGCGACATCACGTTTCCTATAGAACAGTTTAACGTCGTGCATACTAAACTGATCTTTACTCATGAATTTATGAAAACGAGGTATTCTCAACTTTTTCGATCTGCAGCTCTGACTCGTTAACAATAACATCAAATTGTCGCTTTCTTCAAGCGACTCAGTTACGCATTCTACGTCTTGTCATCTTCCTAAGTACAAAATGAGTTACTTTAATCCTATGATGCACCTATGAAGAAAACCTTGGGAGAGGGCGAAGGAACTGTTGTTAGCTCTATAGGGCAAATTTGACATTATTCCATTTTTAGGTGTCTTATGAGATAGCTAAATTTTTTCGGGGTCAAGATGTAAGAATACTGTTTACCAGCTCCAACAAAATCCAATATCAGTATAATCATAATGAGCGGTCCGGAAAAGATAAATATGCTGCCTCGGGCGTATATAAACTTGAATGCTGTGAATCTCAAGCAGCTTACATTGTCCAGACGCAAAGCGCTTTTAAAACTAGGTTTTCTGGAATAAATAATTACAAAGTTAAAACATCATTCCGCCTTCGCAGAACATCTCAAATACAGTGGCCACCAACAGCCTACATTCGGGAAGCTAATGGTTTTCGGCCACGCTCTCAAAGGGAAGAAAACCTTCTTCAAGAGAATGAAACAGGTAAACATTTATATATTCAGAAGGATAAGCTGCTTAATGATCAGTTGGCCAGTAAAAATGTCTTCTATGATTCCACGTTTCCAATTTTTAAAGAATTTATGATTTTCTGGTTCCTCTCGGATGTGTGGTGACCGTTACTTATCATATACATTTTGCTGTACAGTTTCACTCTTTCATTCTATCTTTATTTTTATTGTCAATCTTTCAATTTATTATTGCTTTCACGATTTATAAATTACACAGGAACTAAAGAGAATAAAGATAGACATTGTTGTCCAGGCTGAAACAGAGAAAAATGGAACAGCCTTGGAAATGTTGGACAGTTACACTTTTAGTGAAGCTGTAAAAGAAAATATAACACAAATTAACATGAATCCATTTCAAATTCTAGTCACACCCTTGTGATTCCATGCAATCTTCGATGATGTACTATCCACTAAGAAAGGGAAATTCTTTGAAATGCTTTATGGTGAAATTAATAAAATAGGAAAAACTAGAGAGACCATCATCCTGGGGATTCAAAAAGTAGGGTCTGTTGAAGACTAAACAGCAAAGGAGGAGAAAACTTGAATGACTATGTAAAAAGGATAACAGAAATAAATCAAAATCATAAACTTAAAATGCTTCATGAACTTTAAATAGACAAAGAAATCAATACATATACGTGGGTGCAATGCGCAAGAAATCTGAAATGCGTCATTGCCCATGTAGACTGATAAGAAAACAGATCGTGAGCATGATGTTAATGTCGGAGAGTATTGAGGTGTTATACACTGAAGCGCCAAAGAAACCGGTATACGCATGCGTATTCAAATACAGAGATATGTAAACAGGCAGAATACAGTTCAGCGGTCGGCAAGGCAAGACAATAAGTGTATCCCGCAGTTTGTTAGATCGGTTACTGCTGTTACAATAGCAGGTTATCATGATTTAAGTGAGTTCGAATGTGATGTTATAGTCGGCGAACGAGCGATGGGACACAGCATTTCCGAGGTAGCGATGAAGTGGGGATTTTCCCCTGCGACCATTTCACGAATGTGCCGTGAATATCAGCAATCCCGTAAAACATCAAATCTCCGACATCGCTGCGGCTGAAAAAAGCTCCTGCAAGAACGAGACCAACGACGACTGTAGAGAATCGCTCAGTGTGACAGAAGTGCAACCCTTCCGCAAATTGTTGCAGATTTCAGTGCTGGGCCATCAACAAGTATCAGCGTGCGAACACATCTTCGATATGGGCTTTCGGGGCCGAAGACCCACTCGTGTACCCTTGATGACCGCACGGCACAAGGCTTTACGCCTGGACCCGTCAACACGACTGGAAACATGTTGCCTGGTCGGACGAGTGTCGTTTCAAATTGTCTCGAGTGGATGCACGTGTGCGGGTATGTAGACAACCACATGAATCCATGGACTCCGCATGTCAGCAGGGGACTGTTAAAGCTGGTGGAGGCTCTGTAATAGTGTGGGGTGTGTGCAGCTGGAGCGATATGGGACCCCTGATACGACTCTGACAGGTGACACGTACGTAAGCATTCTTTCTGATCACCTGCATCCATTCATGTCCATTGTGCATTCCGAAGGACTTGGACAATTCCAGCAGGACAATGCGACACCCCACACGGCCAGAACTTCTACAAAGTGGCTCCAGGAACTCTCTTCTGAGCTTAAATACATCCGGCGGCCACCAAACTCCCCAGACATGAACATGTCTGGGATTCCTTGAAACGTGCTGTTCAGAAGAGTTCTCCAGAACCCTCGTACTTTTACGGATTTATGGACAGCCGTGCAGGATTCATGATGTCAGTTCCCTCCAGCACTACTTGAGACATTAGTCGAGTCCATGCCACATCGTGTTGCGGCACTTCTGCGTGTTCGCAGTGCTCTGCACGATATTAGGCAGGTTTCTTTGGCTCTTCAGTGTATGTGCGATTAGACCATTACTTGCAAGGGGACAGCGCCCAATGGTCCTGACCTATTTCGTCCAAATCTATAATATACGCAGGGATTGGCCAAAAATGAAAGTAACAGAAGTGGGAGCTTCAGATGACCAAGCGTTTAGAAAAAAAGTTGCATTTTTGGCGCTGTTCGATTGAGGCTTGAACCATTTACGATAACATAGCATGCGGACAGCGGTCACGATTTCTCTTTCCCTCTCGAAGAGATAAAAGCAGTTTTGAATCTTTTCGATCAAATTCCGTACCTGGCGGTAAAATACATCGTAGGGTTGCACTAGGGAATTGCATTTGAGGGAGTCCTACCTTGGAAATTTATCTGAAATTCCGAATTTTATTTTGCCTTTTTTTTCATGCCTTTTATGAAATATGTTTTATTTGAACGTCATTGTAATTTATTAGCAGTTCATGTAACGTAAAAACTGAAAATAAAAAAATAGTTTGTGGAGTAGGACTCGAACCCTCGACCGTCGGATTACCATTTTGTACTCCCGCCGCGCTAACCGCTCATTCAAAATTACGCTCACATAAATAGCTCATGTCTCGCTCGATTCGAGACAAAAATGTTATTGTTTTCTAAACGCTTGGACATCTGAAGCTCCTATTTCTGTCACTTTGTCTGGTTGGTTAGTTTGGGGGAGAGGACCAAACAGCGAGGTCACCGGTTCCATCGAATTAGGGAAGGAAATCGGCCGTATACTTTTAAAGGAACCATACCGGCATTTGCCTAAAGCGATTTAGGGAAATCAAGGAAACCTAAATCAGGATGGACGGACTTGGGTTTGAACTGTCATTCTCCCAAATTCGACTCCAGTGTGCTAACCACTGCGCCACCTCGCTCGGTCTGTCACTTTCATTTCTGGAATGGGAAAGGTAATTTATCCCATCAATAATAATGACAGCTAGACTATTATTAACAACTGGAGCTGCACCATTTTCTTCTGATTCCCAAAAGTTATAGGTGCATCAGCATCAAATAAATGCTTAACACTGATAACATGGCAAAAATTTGTTGCAATAATAATGGCCAAGCCCTGTATAAACTATTAATTTGGACGTGTAGACGTGGTCCCCTAGTTAGTTAAAGCTAAAACAAAATTTCCTTACAAGAATCAGGAGCGAGGAAGTATAAAAACACAGGAAGAAACAAATAAGCGTTATGATAAAGGAAGTCTGAGACATGTTAGCACAGGAACGCTCTCTCATCAGACGCATTCAGAAGCTTGTTGAAACAGATAATCTGTAGGGGAAGTGTACGATAACATAAAAGCGGCGGAGGAATCTCTTGGTACATAGACTAGAAGTTAGAGTAAGTAAATGTGGCGGATAATGAAATAGAAACATTAGTCATCCAAATTGGATATATTATTAAAAATGGTAAGTCATTAAAGCTGAGTAAAACAAAGAAGACTCTACAGAATTGAAGCAATTTCACGCACAAACAGACAAGTGTAAGAAAGTGAGTGCATTGAGATCAATTCGTATGTAGGAGGAGTCAAGGCAAACAAAATGAATCACACTAGTATAAAATTAATACCAACAAAACAATCGCTAGTCCACTATGAGCAATTACTGACGGGTGAATATACAAAAAATATTAATCGAACGCGAAGAGATAACAATAATATTATCTTGGAACTCTTCCGTTTGGTCCGTGTTTGCATAGAAAAACAAACAATACAGTTCAGAAAAGACTGAGACCAGTCAGAAAAACCTCAGACAAATTCAGCAACGCTGGAATATATCAACTCACTTGCAACTCTTGTCAGGCCCACTACATAGGACAAACAAGCAGATATCTCCGAACGAGGTAGACAGAGCACATGAAAGCTCTAAGAAGTGACAGCACACATTCAACTTTAGCAGAACATCTAATGAACAAAAACCATAACCCCACTAATATCGAAAACGATCTACGCATTCTGAGAAACAGCAACAGTCTACACCGACAACTAACGATAGAAGAAAATTACCACATACAAAAGGCTATAGTCGAAGTTAAAAATGTAATAAATGAAAACACAACACTCTGCAACAACACACTCTCTACCGCTCTAAGAGAACTGACCAAGAACACAGAACAGAGAGCACACACACACGCAAAAGAAACACTTCCCCATCACACACAGAGACATAAACAATGAACAGAAGTCGTCGTAATTCGCGCTACAGTTTTTCATAGCCTCTCTCGCCACTTGCGATACGCCTCTCGCAACACACGCGAACAGCAAAATGGCGTAGTATTCTGGATCAGAATCAAAGTGCAAAAGTTTTGTTTTTCTGTGTAAAAAGCAGCCACACACCATCCAACGAACGTGAGTACACGAATAGATAAGCAACAGCTAAATACACACCAAAATAACTCGTTTCCACAAACACTACCACAACCCCAAGTATATACTATTGACATACGAAGTTCACCTTTGAGTATTTGTTTACTAACAGCCGCTCACATGGTTGCAGATGACATGATGTTCGCTAAGTATAAAAAGAGGGCAACAGAAAAAAGAGCACAGAAAATATGGCACAAACAGCGCCAATAATAGATTAAAACATGCTGTAGCATACAATAAATAAGGTACTATGAGAATATCAATATAAAAGTAAATTACATTTTTACAAATCGTCATTTGAAATACTGTGTTTGTACAACCATACCATTTTCTGCATGTTTTAGATTTAAAAAACCCCACTGATGATGGTGATATTTGTCGCCGAAACTAGTTTGGGTTAATAAAGAAATAAACAAATAACATGGTGTTTGAATCAAGGTGGACTCAGTTTGTGACATTACTGCGAAGAGATAAACACTGAACTTTCCACCCCTGAGAGAGCTGCACATCAGTTAAAAGTTTAGAAGGAATCCTGCTAGAACACATCAAGCGTGGTACAGGTAAACAATTCGAAGCCTTGTATAAATATAAGTTTTTAAAATGCGCTCCTGTAGCAGGTCAGTGGAGGAATATCGAGGCATCGTCCATTTACAAAAGAGCGGATGGGCACGAGTGGGAGTCGCGCACTGAGGGATCTTAGCAATTTAATTATGTATATAAATAAGTCAACTACAGATTTTGATGAGTGAGTGTACGAGTACCAAAATACGTAACACAAATGGCCGTATCTTTTAATTTCCTTGACTTAGAAGCTTACATGTTTACACCGCCAAGGCACCGTAGACCTTAGTATTTGCCACAGATTTCAAAGTGATACCCGTACCCATTCCTGAGGAAAAGAGTTCTTAACAGACGGAAAAACAGACTGCCAACAAAGTGATCCTATATGGGCCCCGTTTTTACCGGCTGAGGTCCGCGACTAGAGTTCGCGACATTTATGATCGTGATCACCATAGTCTTTGTGAAACCCATTCAGAAACAAACTTCTTTTGACAAACCAGTTCTTCTTCTCCTATTTCCAGTTTGTGCTATACTATTAACTTTACTTTGAACTGAAATTGTTGCTTAAATTTATTTTGTTTCCTTCAGTCGAAACCTGGATATTGCAACTTTAGGCCAATGAAGTAGAGCTACAACTATCAGATCGACTGAACATGGAAAGAGTGAGAGCCTACAGAAGAGAGATTTAACCATTGCTGACTATGCTCTGAATTAATGTCATTGTAATGACATTAAATGTGATGTTCTTGATACAGCAAATAAAGGCAGGAAATTAACTTCACTTGAAATTCAATAAACACAGCCCCAACCATTACATAGTCCTTAATAAATACAAGTCCACTATTCACCATTGTTAAAGTAGTAGCAGGCAGGCAACCTTGCTCATATTAAGGTGGATTAATGATAGAAAAGACCCATCGTCGTTTAATGACAAAATTCAAAACTAAAGCAGAGATTATTACACTCGCGGTTCAAAGCCGAACGCGAAAACGTCGGCAGACAAATTCGTGAGTCTATGAAAGTATCGAAGCGCAAAGAAGAAATTTCACCGTCACACCTCAGCAAAAGATTTTTCCGAAGACCCAAAACAATTCTTGTCTGACGCAAAACTACTACGCGGGTTCATGGTTTCAATTCAACGACTCGTTGAGCACTCTGGTGTGACAACAGAAGATAGCAAAATGAAATGCAGTGTTTTACATTTCTGCGCTGGAGGAATTATTCTTGAAGGGGATCACACTCATATAACGTCAACAGGCGCTCGTATAAAAGCCACGGTAGCAGGGTTTCCGGTGTAAAAGTTGAATCTCAGTACGGCTTTACATATAGTACTCTACAAATTGGCCCCTTACTTAGTTTGTCGCGAATCTCTTGCCCAGCGGAATATCCCAAGCGGCTGGAAAAAAGCCCAGGTGACTCCTGCGTATAAACAACGAACAAACAACATTACAGACCAATGTAGCTAACATTTGTTTGCCGCAGAATAATTCAGCGTATTCTGAGTTCGAACATAACAAATTTTCTTGAGACAGAAAAGCTTTTGTCCACAAAGCAGCGAGAACTTTGAAAACATCACTCGAGCGAAACTCAGCCTATGTTGTCTCACATATCTGCGGACTATGCATGAAGACCAACAGGCAGATTCCATATTCCAAGATTTCCGGAAAGCGCTTAACTCAGTGCGTTACTGCAGACTGTTGCCGAAATTCCAAGCACGTTGAATAGGTTCCCAGACATGTGAGTGGCTGGAAGACTTCTTACATAATAGAACCCAGTATGTTGTCCTCGACGGAGAGTGTTTATCAGGGACAAGGCTATAGTGAAGAGCGCCCCAGGGAAGTGTGATAGGACCGCTGTTGCTCTCTGTATACATAAATGATCTGGCGGACGCGGTGAACAGCAGTCTGAGGCAGTTTCTGATGACGCTGTAGTACATGGGAAGTTGACGTCACTAGTGACTGTAGGAAAATACAGATAACTTAGACAAAATATCTAGTTAGAGTGATGAATGGCAGCTCTCTCTGAATATACAAAAATATCAGTTAAAGCAGATGAGTAGGAAAAACGATCCCATAATGTTCGAATATAACATTGTTAGTGTGCTGCCTGACGCAATCACGTCGATTAAATATCTAGGCGTACCGTTGCGAGGCTATATCAAATGGAACGGGCACGTAAGGACGGCAGCAGTGAAGATGAATAGTCGACTGGGTTTATTGGGAGCATTCTAAGACAGTTTAGCTCATTTAAAAGGAGAACGCGTACAGAACTCTGAAAATCACTCGGAGAAAGATCCGGGCTGTACGGAGGACGTTGCATTGTTTCCCGGCCAAATCGCTGAAGCGTAGCCTTCGTCCGATTGGCGGTGTGGTGGCAGGCATTATCGTGTGAAAGGATTATTCCATACGATAGTATTCAGGCAGCCCGAGATCAAATGGCAAAGCCAACAGTGGAAACAGCCACATCTTCCCTGCCAAAAAAATTAAAATTCACTGAAGTTAACATCCTTTTAATGCAGGGGCCCTCTGCTCGTCGAGGTCCTTGAGCGTGAAACCCCAATCAATGCGCAGCTTTATTAAGACACTTCGCAGAAACAGCGACGCCTCATAAAGTCAAAACGCCCAAGGAATACTATCGGACAGAATCATCCTGTCGCACGATTCTGCCTCCCCCCCCCCCACCCCCTCCCACCCCTCCCCCCACATATACACACTACGCTACGCTTCAGCGATTTGGTTTACGGCGTGATTTTCACATCTTTGCCGACTTGAAGAAAGATATACGTGGACGTCAGTTTGAGTTGGACGAGGAAGTGGGTGCGGTTGTGGAACCGTCAGCGCCGACCGCGTTCTACAAAACATAAATTGACCGGCTCGTCTTCCAGTGCGATAACGTCCTAGAACGTGTGATTATTACTTTTTGAGGGAACCCGTCCATTGTCTTCCGTAGTCCCGCTGTGGCGGGTGTTCTGTTTTACTCAGTCTGACCCTTTAGATTGGATGCCGGAATGTCTGATCAACACGCAAGTATTACAGAGATGCTTCGAGAAGTCAAATGGGAATCCCTGGATGGAAGACGACCTTCTTTTCGCGAACATTAATGAGGTAACACAGAGAACAGGCATTTGAAGCTGACTGCAACACGGTTCTGCTGTTGTCAATGTACATTTCGCGCAAGGACAACAAAGATAAGAAAATTTATTGCTCATTTGCGAGATGATTAGGAATGCAAATGACTAGCAGTGGTACAAGGTACCCTCGCCCATGCACCGTACTGTGGCTTGTGCAGTGTGTGTGTTGATGTAAATGTAAGATAGGAAAGGTAAGATAATATCTGCACAACGCATTGACTACTTCCTCCCTTGTGTTACAATTTTTTTTCGTTATTTTCACCATGTAGACTGACAATGGCAAGGAAATCGTTTCTGAAGAAGAGAAATTTGTTAACATCGAGTATAGATTTAAGTGTCAGGAAGTCATTTTTGAAAGTATTTGTATGGAGTGTAGCCATGTATGGAAGTGAAACATGGACGATAAATAGTTTGGACAAGAAGAGAATAGAAGCTTTCGAAATGTGGTGCTACAGAAGAATGCTGAAGATTAGATGGGTAGATCGGATAACTAATGAGGAGGTATTGAACAGAATTGGGGAGAAGAGGAGTTTGTGGCACAACTTGACGAGAAGAAGGGACCGGTTGGTAGGACATGTTCTGAGGCATCAAGGTATCACAAATTTAGCATTGGAGGGCAGAGTGGAGGGTAAAAATCGTAGAGGGAGACCAAGAGATGAATACACTAAGCAGATTCAGAAGGATGTAGGTTGCAGTAAGTACTGCGAGATGAAGAAGCTTGCACAGGATAGAGTAGCATGGAGAGCTGCATTAAACCAGTCTCAGGACTGAAGACAACAACAACAACAATTTTTTCCAGGTAACGTCTGTGCCAATACTCACCTAATGTGCTGTTTTTGCCTTGTATTCTTGTACTTTTCATCTTAGAATGATCAGCAAATTGTGTGAGATCTTGTTTCTTCAGTTTTCATTATCATTGTTAACGCTACTTTGTGTCTGTAAATGCTGCTCAGAAAGACGTTTTAACGAACCTTCTTCATTATGATGAAACCCACAAAAAGAAGGAACAGAATGTTAATTTTCCCGGTAAATACTTAGCACGGGAGCTATGCGACAAACAGTTTGCAAATACCAGTGAAAAACCTGTCAGTCGAATGACGAAACAACTTTCAGCAAATGAAACTACAGGCTTCCAGAGACCTTTTCAAATGTCAAACATCTAAGATGTATGCATGCAGACTGAAGCGAAGAATGACAATTTGTACCAAAGCAGAATTCGGTTCAAATGGTTCTAAGCATTATGGGATTTAACATCTGAGGTCATCAGTCCCCTAGACTTAGAACTACTGAAACGTAACACACATCTGTTACTGTGCTCGCTTATTTCCAAGTCCGTATCCACCTTAGTGCTGAGTTTTCACTCAGACGGCGCTTTGGCGTTAGGCGGTTGTTTCCGTGTGTGATCGCTGGCCGCAGCTTAGCTGGAGGCGTGTGAGGAGGAAAGAGGTGGCTGCCTTGGCGTGGCGACAGTTCGGATCGGCTGGGGTTGTTTGCGTCTGGACGCCGAGTGGGGACCGTGATTTTACGGGGAATTGTGTGGACAGCGGCGTGGGGTGCCGTTTAACTTGATTCGCAAGGGGAGCAAATTCTCGCCTCTTATAGTTTGTCGAGCCTGGGTTTGAAATACCTTCTATGTGCGGCGGGATGTCATTTCGTCCTCCTGTCTCACCGTCGCTGCGATTGCTATCCTCGTTTACCGTCCCATGGATGTATATCGATGGGGTACGCTGCTCTCCGTACTCTACTAGATGCTGGTGATGGAGGTTCGTCGTTCAGCAGCACGTTAATCTGGGTGCTTTATGTTTGATTTTCAAGTGCATAGTCTTCGAGTGGCACTCCTTAGAGTTTGCCTTGCGCAGTTAGATTGGAGTTTATTTTGTCTTGTGGTGCTTCCGCTTTCCGTCAACGAAGGTTAACCTTGATTCGGCACTCCGTACGACGCTTGGCACCTCAGCAGGCGGGTCGGAGCCACCTTCGCGACTAAACTGAAGCCTTTGGACTAAGAGGTCCTGTGTTTGGCATATTGTTCATAAATTGTTGTGTTGGTATTAAGTTGGCTGAGGTTTCTTATGGATTTCCCGGCATTTGGTCTGTTGTCCGGCCCGGTCTAGGTCTCGTTATCTTAAAAGTCGGTCCCCGTTTTGGCTTAGTACGATTTTGGTTTATTGCCGGTGGTTCTGGTAGTACGCCGTGTCGCTGTGGTTCTGTTGCATTTTGTATGGGGCTGTGTGCTCGGAGCCGTGGAGTACCATTTGTGTGAACCGCTTTCCTGGGGAGTACTGATCGGGCCATTCTTGGTCCTCTGCTGTATGAATTATTTTATTATTATTTTAAAGTAACATTATCACTTAAATGTTTAATTCTTGTTGCGTTAATTGCAACTTGGGCACTGAGAAATTTAGTAGTGTAACTACGGAAGATTTAATAGTGGCACATGCCCCTTTACCTGTTCGTAATCTGTTAATTACCGCCGGCCGGGGTGGCCGAGCAGTTCTAGGCGCTGCAGTCTGGAACCCTGAGACCGCTAGGGTCGCAGGTTCGAATCCTGCCTCAGGCATGGATGCGTGTGCTGTCCTTAGGTTAGTTAGGTTTAAGTAGTTCTAAGTTCTAGGGGACTGATGACCTCAGAAGTTAGGTCCCATAGTGCTCAGAGCCATTTGAATCATTTTTGTTAATTACCGAAAGACCTTAAGCTCATAGTCATATGATGTGATTTTCTTAAATTATTGTATTTTTATGTCATGTTATTGTTTTTTTTAATTTGCTGATCACTGGTGTACTGTTCCAAGTATTAAAATGTTTCAGGTAGCTATTAATTGGGTGGAACACACGGAACCGCAACGGAGAGAGTAGTTGCGTGCCGTAAGTTTCCGTTGTCGGCGCGGCCTGGTATCCGTTGTTTGTTTTGGTGCACGTGAGTTAAGTATTGTGTTGCCTCCTCCCTTGCCGCCCCGTTATGTTCTTCTCATAAACATTTCCTTCAAGGCATTCTAATTAATTTTATGCTAGTATTATTTTAATTTCTTATATTGGTAAAATAGTGCGGCCTTCATTATGCACACTGTTTGTCATAGTGGAGTTGATGCGCCATTGTAATATTTTAAACTCCATTGTGTGTGCCCTTCGTGATACATATTGTTTGTGATAATAGATTTGAGTATGCCAATTGTAATGTCTCATATATCATGATGTGCGTGTGTAATGGTGCAATAATGGATGATTGTTATTTCTGTTTTTGGCGCCCTTCATGCCTCCTTTCTTGTCCCTATTGGTACAGTATGCTTGTACTTGTGTTGGAAACCCCACATCAACATCCATTCCCGAGGCAGGATTCGAACGTGCGACCGCAGCAGCAGCGCGGTTTCAGACAGAAGCGCTTGGAACAGCTCGGTCGCAGCAGCCGGCGCAGGATTCGGACCCGGGTATTCCGCTCACTAAGCAAATGCGCTAGACACTACGCCACCCTGCCACAATGACTATGCACAACCGCACCGACAGCTGTCCAAAGTCATTGTGCCAAGCTGGCATAACGGTTAGCGCATCTGCGAGGTGAACAACAGATCCAGATTCGAACCCCAGCTGTGGTACAAATTTTCGTTCGTGAAATATTAAAATGTTTGTGAATTCCTAAGGGAACAAACTGCTGAGGTCATCGGTCCCTAGACTTACACACCACTTAAATTAACTTGTGCTAAGAACAACACACACACACACACACACACACACACACACACCCTTGCCCGAGGAGGACAATGGCGCATCAACTCCACTATGACAAACAGTGTGCATAATGAAGGCCGCAATCCGTGACATGGCGCCTCAAACCGCGCCGCCACTCCGTGCGGCTTTTCCGTTCGTTGCTTCAGTCTGCATGTATGCAATAAACTTTTACTTTCGACGTACTGTGGCTTTATAATGTACTCTACTTTTTTAATGTATCTCAGTTTGGTGTTACTTTTGAATTTTGTCAGTTGTTAAAATCGGTTCCGAAGTAGCTCTTCATTCTTGACTTTCTTCTGTCCCATCTCCGTCCTTTACTAGTGTTACGGTCTGATTGTTGCCATGTCTTACTCTCCTTCCTTCGGTAAAAGTCTGCAGGATCTTCAACATTAACAATCCTGTTGAGATCTATCATCAGCTAAAAAACTATTTTGCCAGTTCACATGCATCAACCTCTCCAGAACCATGAAATGAATTAAACTCACTGAAATGAAATGATTAGGGCGTTGGGGATGAAGTTAATGAAGATGAAATGATATGAAATGATAACACTGAAAATAGTTTGGAGGTATTGAATAGTTTGGAGGTATTGAATAGTTTGGAGGTATTGAACTTGTTATACTTCCTAGGTCGTAAAGTGTCGCTTCCTGTTCTCTCTGTAAGAACGATACAGGTAATTACCACTATGAAAAGATGCGGAAAAAGTTGGGCGACGTACCGAAGGTTATATCGCCCATCTGTCTCAGCAAGGTCACAGTCTCCGCAGGTGGCCCGCAAAGAAACCAGACCTTCACAGCCACATGTTACTCTCCTTTGAGCTGGAGTCTTCACAGGAAGAGCTCTAGCGTGTTAGATGTCTGGAGTGTCAACATTCTGACAATGTTGCAGAGGTTTACAGGCAGGTTTTCTGTCAGTTCGTGGGCATAGGCGTGTAAGCAGAAACCTAACATTTATATCTGCTCTCTGTCTCTCTCTGCACGTTGGCGTGTGTGTGTGTGTGTGTGTGTGTGTGTGTGTGTGTGTGTGTGTGTGAAAGTGAGTCTGTGTGTGTGGGTGTGTGTGTGTGTGTGTGTGTGTGTGTGTGTGTGTGGGTGTGTGTGTGCATGTGCGTGTTTACGTGTGCGTGTTCTATGTCTGTATCAATCAAAATGAAACACATATTACCACGTATTTTGTGTTTCCTTATTAGTTTATAATTTCAACAAATTATGCGCTGCATTCGTCAGTGGGTGCACAATCATGTGCTGAGACGTTTCCAGTAACATAGAAACTCAAAATTTGGCTGGCGTCTAGATATACAGGGTTAGTCACTAAATATTGCCACCTAGAATAACTCCGAAAGTATGACATGAGCTGAAAAGTTTGTGCGACAAAAGGTGCATGGGACAACAGGGGGCCATAATATGACGTTAGTTTTTTTGTTGCTTGGTGGGGTCGCATCAGAGATATGAAGGTCAACTTTGTTTTTCTTAAATGGCTCAAAATGGTTCAAATGGCTCTGAGCACTATGGGACTCAACTTCTGAGGTCATTAGTCCCCTAGAACTTAGAACTACTTAAACCTAACTAACCTAAGGACATCACAAACATCCATGCCCGAGGCAGGATTCGAACCTGCGACCGTAGCGGTCTTGCGGTTCAAGACTGCAGCGCCTTTAACCGCACGGCCACTTCGGCCGGCTTCTTAAATGGAATGCTATAGTTTGGTGCCTATTTTCTGATATCGAGACGAATCCAATGATGTGTAACAGTAAGGTCTTTGAAGGTCAACGAAGGTTTCAAAGGTGGCATGAACGTCCATTTAAAGAAGGTGTTCGAATCGATGAGCATTGGTATCAAAGAAGTGCTGCAATCTTCTTATCGTGGATTGAGTAGTATTCCTTATCACTTCAGCACATATCGAAGCACATACTCTGACAATCCTCTCTTGTATATCGTGAAAATAGTACATATTCGCCGAATATGGCGCATCCATCTAACGTACCGTTGACATGTAAACACCATTCGGCGGTTTCGCAATTGCAACACTAATAGGAACTGTAAGACTACTACTGTCGAATCAAGCGAATGTGAATGATGTATTTCTTCGAAGAACAAGTCGATATGATTCTCATTTACGGAGAATGCCAACGAAATTCAGTGAGAGCTAGAGACTTATACGCTGAAAGATATCCTCAACGTACGCACCGTACATGTCGTACATTTAAATATGCGTATGATAAATTGAGAACAACTGGATCTTTAACGCATTGGAAACATATCCGGCAAAGGAAAGTTTCTAACGAGGAAACGGAAATTGGTACTGTGGTTCGAGATCCTTGTGTTAGTTCGCGTCAAATCGCAGAAGAATCTGGCATGAGCCGGAGTAGAGTTGTTCGTGTTTTGCACCACCATAAATAACATCCTTACCATATCAGTCTCCATCAACAATTAACCGGTACGGATTGTATGCATCGTATTGAATTCTACCGATGGGCTCAACTTTAGATTCAGAGGAATGACACACTTACTGATTTGATTTTATTTACTGACGACGCTACATTCACGAACCATGGAAATGTTAATTTGCATAACATACATTATTGGGCAATTGAAAATCGGTGTTGGCTGCGGGAAGTTGCACACCAAAAACCGTTGTCGGTGAATGTATGGTGTGAGATTCTGGAGGACAGAATTATAGGCTCCTATTTCATCGAAGGAAATTTTATTGGTAGGAAGTACACCACATTCGTGCAAGAAACATTAGGTCTGTTATTAGAAGAAATACCTTTAGGAACAAGGAACAGAATGTGGTATCAACACGACGGATGTCCTGCACTTTTTTCGCTGATGGCTAGAAATGAGTTGTAGACTCAATTCCCAAATCGTTGGACTGAACGCGGAGGAGATGTGTCGTGGCCGGCTCGTTCGCCAGACTTGACGCCTCTGTTGGGATTCGTAAAAGACATTGATTCTAAAGACGTTCCAACTACACCTGAACATACACGTGAGAACTGTCAGAGCATGTGCTTCGATAAGTGCCGATGTGATAAGGAATACTACTCAGTCCACGATAAGAAGATTGCAGCACTTCTTTGATACCAATTGTCGTCACTTCGAACACCTTCTGTAAATGGAAGTTCATTCCAACTTTATGACTTTTGTGACCTTCGTTGACCTTAAAAGACCTTCCGTTATGTACCATTGGATTCGTCTCGATAGTCGCTATCAGAAAACAAGTACCAAAATACAGCATCCCATTTAAAAAAAAAAAAAGAAAAAGAAAACAAAGTTGTCCTTCATATCTCTTAAGCGACCCCACCTAGCAACAAAAAACCAACTTCATATTATAGCCTCTGTTGTTCCATGCAACTTGTGCCAGAAACATTTCAGCTCCTATCATACTTTCGGAGTTATTCTAGGTGGCAACAGTTAGTGACTCACCCTGTGTAGTAGTAAGAAATAAATCAGTAAGATGTAACTTTTTCGTTGTTTCATCCGTATTTGCAGGACCCATGATTAAGTTAACACGGTATGGAAGCTTGTGGAAGTGATGCTTGGGGGGACACATGAAAGAAACAGTGGGTCGCCACTAAATTCCGTAGCATCTGTTATCAATAATTTTAGTTTTTATTCAACATAGCCAGTAACTGAACTCCGTCAATAATATGAGATGCATTCAATAAGTAATACAACACATTTTTTATGTCGGCCCGTTTCCGTTGAAAAATTACAAAATTTGGTGTGGGACGTCGCGGAATATTCCAGATTCAGCCCCTATAGTGACATGAAATTCAGCTGGGTGGTGGCATTATACGTAACCTTCAAAATGGCGTCTGTAACTGAGATGGGTTCCAACCATAGTGTTGTCATTGAGTTTCTTTTGGCGGAAAACCAGAGCATCGCACGTATTCATAGGCACTTGCACAATCTCTCCGGGGACCTGGCAGTGAAGAAAAGCAAGGTGAGTCGTTGCCGGCTGGCTGTACACAGTGTGAGTCCTGCAATGTTGCAACGTGAGGACATTCTTATACGAGGAGACAGACGGATCACACTCAAACACCACGATGCACAAGTGGACGTATCCATTGGTAGTGTTGACGCACTTGTCCACCTGTTGGGGTATGATGTGTTGGCAAATGTGCCAACACCTTGTAGATAGAGGAAGCCGAAATGCACACTATCTAACGCAGACGGGCGTGAATTCTGGAACAGGATAAGTAGTGAATTCTAATAAGAAAAGTATGCAGCTCCTCGAATACTTAACTTTTATTTATCCTTGTTGTATATATCGTTCTTCTTGTTGAGACATTTCAGACGATAACTATCAAACTATGTAAGGCTAATGACGCCTTGCTAGGTCGTAGTCATGGAGTTAGCTGAAGGCTATTCTAACGGTCTCTCGGCAAATGAGAGAAAGGCTTCGTCCGTGTAGTCGCTAGCAAAGTCGTCGTACAACTGGGGCGAGTGCTATCCCGTATCTCGAGACCTGCCTTGTGGTGGCGCTCGGTCTGCGATCTCACAGTGGCGACACGCGGGTCCGACATGTACTAAATGGACCGCGGCCGATTTAAGCTACCACCTAGCAAGTGTGGTGTCTGGCTGTGACACCAAAGGGTACTCAAAGTGTGTGCCGTCTGGGTTCTTCGCCGCCTAACACAAGACCATGAACAGCAACGAAGGGCCACCTGTGCCAAATTGCTTGCGCATTACTAGGCTAATCATGAATATTTATGTCGAAAATCGTCACAGGCGATGAAACATGCGTTTATGACTGTTAACTGAAAACAATCCATAGAGTAGTGTTAAACAACCTTTCCTCAGAAGAACAAAGCCGCACCCTGAGCAGCTAAAGTCATGACGACGTCCTTCCTGAATGGATTATTCTGTTTGATATCGCCCCTCACTGAGCAACGAACAACTATAAATTGTATTGTGCTACCCTCAGGAAAATGAAGAAACTAGTTCAGCCTGTTCGTCGCCACAAAAATGCAAACGAACTTCTCCTTCTCTATGGCAATGTAATGCCTCATACGAGTCTGCGCACCTAAGGGGAGCTCACAAGACTGGATTGTCCTTCCTCATCCACCCTACAACCTGGATATCGCACCTTCTGACTTTCATCTGTTTCGCTCATTGAAGGATGCGCTCTGTGGATGATGAGGAACTTCTTGATGCAACAAGACGTTGGCTCTGACGTCGACCAGTAGAGTGGTATTGTTTGGGTATACAGGCCCTGCCAGCAAGGTTGCGTAAGGTCGACGCACTGAAAGGAGCTTGCGTTGGAAAGTAAGGTATATTGTGGTGTACTGGAATCCTGAATGAAACCAACCTGCTTTCAGAAAAATATATGTTGTGTTACTTATCGAACGCCATCTTACATTCTCCTTTATTACCCATCGCTGTAATGGAGTAGTTTCTCAGTTCAAGTGTAATGAAACCTCTTACTTTTGAAAGCAATTGTAAGACCAAAATTAAAAAGCGCGTTCATTACGATGAAGATCTCTTGAAATCATTGGACTCATTTAGGGTAGCTAGAAGACACCAAATGGAAGGTGGGGGAATAAGAAAGAGGCCGAATCACATCTGCTTGAAGCTTCGTAAACTGTTTTCGTAATCTGTGCATGTATATTATGTTGTACGGCTTCGTGCACTCTTCTCGGTCGATTCTCTCATTTGCGGGCACAATGAATTGTTCGCAATAAATATAATTATGGTCAACATACATACGCTTTAATTCGTAGTTCATGATATCGCCTTTATTCAAAACTTAAGGACTTTCTGGAATGTGTCCGGTCTCTCACATGCAAGTGCAGTCTGACGAGGCAAAGAAATTCGAGCTGCCTCCAATATTTTTGCGCTTCTACTGTACTGAGGAAGAATAACTTTTTAGAACAGCTCTTTTTTTTATCTTGGGGTTCGTTTATTCATAAAGTTTCGTCTTATATTCGCAGCGTAAGTCATTCTTACAAGCATTAGAATCCTAACAGCGAATGAGAGACGACAATCGGTAGCCAGTGTGTTGGGTAAAGAATCAAAAGCATCAATATAAAGAAACCGGAAGTTAAGTACTGCTTTCATTTTTTTTTTTTGTTTTTACTGTTCTATTAAGTTTGCTTAACATTACCAAAACTGGAAAAGCTTCATTGTAGTTGATTATCAAATTACTATATTGGAGCGGAGTTCTATGCTGCATCATTGAACAGTGACAGAAACGTCTTCAAAGGAATAATCGTTTCCTGACTTATACATAGGCTTCTTCCTAACATTGCGGCGTACAGCAAGAACGCTTAAGACTGGATATCATAAAATATTTCTATTTGTCGTTGTTTTCTGCGAAAACGAGATGTTTCCCACTAGAGCACAGAGGCAGCCTGTAAAGCACTGTTTATTGATCTCATTTCGAAATCTCTTATGCCGCTGATGGGGAATTTTCCAAGTTTTGCAGTTACCCAGAAGCTTAGAAATAATGTATAGCCTCTGTCATTACCATACCTCCCGCAGTTTTCTGAGGGTTTGATTATACCAGGATTCACAGTTGGTCGTCTTTGACTTCTTTTGTATGTTCATGTCCTAATTTTTCAACGACCACAACTGTGATCTGAAATTTTTAAACTGACAGTCAACCGACCATTATTTTTGAAGTTAAAGCTCTCATTCGGAGTGCCTGTAGGCGGAATGGATGCAGCCAGCGCTTTTTTTGTTCGTCCACACTATGTCACTACGGTAGAACGACGTTTTAGAGTACAACAGAGTTGTTATTCTTTCGTCAGACTAGTATTTGTATACTATATAGCGATGACGTCTGTCCATTTTATCGAAACATTTAGTTTACATCCTCAAATGCGACATTTCATTTATTAATATCTCCAACGACAATATGATCTAGAAACAAAGATCCATAGATATTTACAAATCTCATATTCACAAGCATTAAAATCCTAATAATGAAGCACAGACGACAATCGATGGCCAGTACTTCACACATATTTCTGATATCCTCAGAATGAGGGCGATCTGTAGAATTATGAACACTGAATAAACTTTCAACTTTCAAGATCGCTAAAATCGTTCATTCATTTAGATGACCGGTTTCGATAATTCTCCGATGTCATCTTCGGATCTCTATTTACATCATTACACAATCTACTCCTTCAGTACAATGAGTGGTGCTCTGAGATGTATGTACATGTTGGTATCGTGAGATATACTAGAAGACGGCAGACCCGAAGATGGCTACACTGAAGAGCCAAAGAAACTGGTACATCTGCCTAATATCGTGTAGGGCCCCCGCGAGCAAGCGGAAGTGCCGCAATACAACGTGCCATGGACTCGACTAATGTCTGAAGTAGTCCTGGAGGAAACTGACACCATGATAATGCAGGGCTGTCCATAAATTCGTAAAAGTACGAAGGGGTTGAGATCTCTTCTGAATAGCACGTTGCAAGGCATCCCAGATATGCTCAATAACGTTTGGCGCCCAGCAGAGGTGTTCCTGGAGCCACTCTTTAGCACTTCTGGACCTGTGGGGCGTCGCATTCGTCTGGTGGAATTGCTCAAGACCGTCGGAATGCACAACGGACATTAATGGATGCAGGTGATCAGACAGGATGCTGACGTACGTGTCACCTGTCACAGTCGTATCTAGACGTATTAGGGGTCCCATATCACTCCAGCTCCACGCGCCCCAACCAATATAGTGCCTCCATCATCTTGAACAGTTCCTGCTGACATACAGGGTCCATGGACACATGAGGTTGTCTCCCTAACGGTACACGTCCATCCGCTTGATACAATTTGAAATTCCAGTCATCAACAGTCTAATGTCGGTGTTGACAGACCCAGGCGAGGCCATAAGCTTCGTGTCATGGAGTCATCAAGGGTACATGAGTGGGCCTTCGACTCCGAGAGCCCATATCGATGATGTTTCGTTGAATTGTTCACATGCTGACACTTGTTGATGACCCAGCACTGAAATCTGCAACAATTTGCAGAAGGGATGCACTTTTGTAACGGTGAATGATTCTCTTCAGTTGTCGTTGGTCCCATTCGTGCAGGATCTTTTACCAGCCGCAGCGATGTCGAAGACTTGATGTTTTACCTTTTTCCTGATATTCACGGTACACCCGTGAAATGGTCTTACGGGAAAATCCCCACATCATCGCTACCTCGGACGTTCTGTGTCCGATCGTTCGTACGCCGACTATAACACCACGTTCAAACTCAGTTAAATCTTGATAACCCGCCATTGTAGCAGCGGTAAACTATCCAACAACTGCGCCAGACGCTTGTTGTCATATGTAAGCGTTGCTGTTCGCAGAGCCATATTCTGCCCGTTTACTTATCTGTGTATTTCAATACGCATCCCTATACGTTTCTTTGGCACTGCAGTGTATATGGATAAATGATTTTAGCTATCTTGGCAGCTGAAAGTTTATTCAGTGTCATATCGTTAATTCTCTTTGACCAAGACTATGGGAGCACATTTCTTTCATGCTGAGATCCTATAGCCTTTTCCACGCTCTGCTTTGACTGTACTGCCGCGTGACAGTACTAGCGTTACAATTCGAGAGAAGTTGACAAAACTTTTGTTTTTCTACGCCATCATGAGTCAACTTAAGACTGAACAGACAGTCGGCACAAAATGAAAGACAGCTTCTATCTGTAAAAAGATTGTTATTTCAAGCAGCTGTGAACGCTTGACGACTATGTATCTACTTGAAAGAGGACTATGTATCTAGGAAAAAAAATTGCCATCTTTCAATTTTATATGAGTACAGACAAAGAAATATTTTGTTATGAAGTACTAAATGTCATACGAGTATAAATCCGGAAACCCACTGGTTCACTGACGTAAACATTATACTGAACGAGTTATACACGTAATGGTTAATGTCTCTCAACTACACACAAACTAATCCTCTACCTGGGTTACTTCCAGCTAACAATGCGACGACTGAAATGAAGAAGAGGTCCGGAAATACGCTAATATGTTCGTGAAGGAACTGTAAATGTGGGTAAAATACTTACGCTGTGTCCACTGGGACACGTGGACACATATTTAAGAGTAGTCGTGAAATATGATTTTAAAAAATTTGCTTTTCTGAGTGAAGTGTGTGAGTGTGCAGCCATGTGAGGATAATCGTTATGACTGTATGCATAGCGCAAGATTCTATTGTGGATCGTTATTTAAATGGAAGGGAGAGAGTGAAGCCCCATACTGGTACAACATCCGACGTAACGGTCATTCACAGTTTCGTACGTCAAATTCCATAAGAAGTTATGGAAATGTTTAGAATTCATCCACGTCATCACGCAGTGTAATGAACAGCTTAACGCAACATCAATTCGCCTTGCTGAAAAAAGATAGGCAATAATCCTCCGCAAATCGAATTTAAATCCACTCTTTCCTGACCGAGTACATGTTGTGCCGTGCAGGATGAAGGTGTACCATGGTTAAACCCGTTACTGCGTCAAAGCCAGTGATCCCTTCCCTGCAGCATCCAGCAAGAATGCGAGATACAGCAATCGACCTGGAGATTGTCGGTGCACCACCATCAGCTAGTTCCTAGTAACACGCCACAGCAAAGACAAAATGGACAGTTCAAAGTCAGTAAGACAAGTCACACAGTAGCACCACAACACATTTTCGCACGAAATAAACGTAATTTACTGCCTAACACCTCCATATACGGATATGATCCCTCTGCCTACCGAATACATGCTGTAACACGGAAAACCACCACTCCCTCTACAATTAACCTCGACATTCTTTATAATAGTAAGAGCCATGATATACACCCACAAACTGTAAATATGATTCATGAATAACGCCATCTGGATTTTTACTAGTAACAAGCAGATGGCGAAGCTTCCTCAATATATAATAACTGGGAAAAATTACTCGTCCGTAATACCATCTGTACACTGAATAGCTAGTGGAAACTGTGAAGTCCACGCCACACGAATTCAAAGTGACTATGGTGCACCTCCAGTAATTTTCCTTACTATCTGTCATCAATCACCGCCTATTAAGCTGAAAGCATAATTAATATTGCGAATTAGTCGGCTCCATCGTCGGATGATTTCGGACTGCTACATCAACATCTAACTTGCCTTAAATGCTGAAAATCACTTACAAAAAATAAATTTTGAATGAACACATGTCACTGTATATATGAAGACAGTAACTGTTCCCGAAAGAACAGAATACTGTTGATGCCCGTGCAGCTTTTCCCTGGAATAAATGATGACTAACTGAAACCCTCGCGCTATTCATCTGTGTCCTCGGTGGCCCAGATGGATAGAGCGTCTGCCATGTAAGCAGGAGATCCCGGGTTCGAGTCCCGGTCGGGGCACACATTTTCAGCTGTCCACATCGAGGTATATCAACAACAACTGTCGGCAGCTGGTCACATGTCATTGTGACGCTTTGGCAAATACGTCCAGTGGGACCAAGTTTTGAAATCCAGACGTCAATGAGATTCACATGGTGGTTGTTGTTGTGGTCTTCATGCTGAAGACTGGTTTGATGCTGCTCTGCACGCTACTCTGTCCTGTGCAAGCCTCGTCATCTCCGAATAGCTACTGCAACCCACATCCTTCTGAATCTGCTTAGTATACTCATCTCTTGGTCTCCCTCTGCAATTTAATCCCCTTCTCAACCCCCTCTCACACAGACACATACTTTTCTTCAATTGACGATCCCATGATGTCTCAGAACGTGTCCTATCAATCTATCCCTTCTTCTAGTCGTGTTGTGCCACAAATTTCGTTTCTCCCCAATTCTATTCAGTACCACCTCATTAGTTACTTGATTTACGCACCTTATCTTGAACATACTTGTGTAGCACATCTCAAAAGCTTCTATTCTCTTCTTGTCTCTATTGTTTATCGGCCATAATTCACTTCCATACATGGCTACACTCCAAATACTTTCAGAAAACACTTAAATCTATATTCGATGTTAACAGATTTCTCTTCTCTAGAAGCGCTTCTCTTGCCACTATCAGTCTATATCTTATATCCTCTCTATTTTGGCTATCAACAGGTATTTTTCTGCCCAAATAACAAACCTCATCTACTACTTTAAATGTCTCGTTTCCTAATCTGTTACCTCCGCATTGCCTGATTTAATGCGACTAGATTGCGTTATCCTTGTTTTGCTTTTGTTGATGTTCATCTTTATAACCCTTTCAAGACACTGCCCATTCGGTTCAACTTTTCTGACTGCAAAATCCTTCGCTCTCATTGTGATAGAACAACAGTGTCATCGGCAAACCTCAAAACTTTTATGTCTTCTCCCTGAAATTTAATTCCTACTCCAGCTTCTTCTTTGATTTCCTTTTCTGTTTTTTCAACGTACGGACTGAAAAAAAAATATTTTTAGTTTTACTCCTATTACCTTCATAGTGTCAAAGAGAGTATTCCAGTCAACATTGTCAAAAGCTTTCTAGAATGTATAAACGTATGGGTGGAACAGATTTGTCATAGCTGGCTAGCTCTGACGGAATGTCATTCAACCACGGCGTCTTATTTCGACATAGGTGTTTCAGTGCTCCGTCTAATTCTTTTCGCAGTACCATATCTCGCATCTCATCTTCATTTGTGTCCTGCACTGTTTCTATAATATTGTGTTCAAGTTAATCGTCCTTATTTAGACCCACTACATACACGTTTCACATTTCAGCTTTCCTTTCTTTTCTTAGGATTGATCTGTTGATAGTCCAACTGTTGCTTCTCTTTCCTGTAGGCGTTACTTATCTTTCTCCTACCGAAAATGCTTCTAAATCCCTACATTTGTCCTCTGTTCATTGCCATTTAGCCATTTTGCACTTCACGTCAACCTCATTTTTCAGAAGTTTGTACTTCCTTTCGCCAGCTTCATTTGCTGCATTTATTTTATTTTCTCCTTTCATCAATTGAATTCAATATTCCTTTGTTATCCAAGGATTTCTACTAGGCTTTGTCGTTTACATATTTGATTCTCTGTTGCCTTACTATTTCATCTGTCAAAGCTACCCATTCGTCTTCTACTATATTCCTTTCCTCTGCTTTACTCAGTCGTTGTCTAATGCTCCCCCTGATACTCTCAGCCATCTTCGATCCAAGAATGGAGGCATTCACGGCCAGTGTTTGTCATCACTTAACAATTCCGGGCTGAGATGCCGTGGTCCATACATAAAACTCTCCCCTGACGTTTCGCCCATTGTCCTCGGAGGTTGCCTTCCACAGTCGAAGGCGAAACGCCAGAAGAGAGTTTTATGTATGGACCACGGCATCTCAACCCGGAATTGTTAAGTGATGATCTTCGATCCTTTCAACTTATCCAGGTCCCATCTCCTCCACATCTGCTCCTGGAAATATCTTGACTTTTGAAATCTGGTTGCGAAATCTCGGCCTTACCATTATAGAATCAGTCTGAAGCCTTCCGACGTCTCCAGGTCCCTTCCACGTATACAACTATATTTCATGATTCTTAAATTAATCTTGGAGATTAAATTAAACTCTGTGTATAATTCTACCAGGCTGCTTCCTCTACCCCCATCACAATTATGTTTCCGTCTCCCTTAACTATCTAAAATTGGTAAATGAGGAAACGTGATGCAAGATAATGAACGTCCATAGACAAAAATCATTAAGATGTCATATTATCAAAAAAGAACTTAAAATTGGCTGTGAATTCACATTCGAAATGTGAGCCGTGCACGGCTCATGTTCATGCCATTTATTGTTTGCCATCTATTACCGTACTGCCGCCTTTTTCTTATTCAATTTACTGGCATCACTAACTTCCTGCCTTACTTGTCCGTGAGCAGCAGCAGCGCGTATCGATAAGTTCACTGTCCTACCATCTCTGGAGCGACGATAGTATCTCCGGGTCGGCGTGTGTCTGGCAGTCAGTTGGAGACGGAGCAGCAGCGCAGTTCGGAACGGACGAGCCACTGCTCGGGACGCAGCAGCAGTGAAGTCTGGGACAGAGCGCCGGTGAGGCGCCGACAGCGGGGGCTCACCGAGCACTGGCGACACACATGAACTGTCCGACGGAGGGAGATTGGAGCGGGACGGCCATTGGTTGGTCGTTATGTTGGTCGTCTCATAGGCGGAAGTAGATTTGGTCCTTTCACAGTTTCCGGCTGTGCGGTGTGCGAGCAGTTGGTCGGTTGGCGTGGAGCTGCAAGGAAATCTCCGCGGCGCGTAGTTTGGCACAGGCCGCTGGCGGCGTCCACGCGAGGTCGGAGTGTGTGGTGCTGTTCCCATTGCAACGAAGTCCGTGGCACACTGATCGTGTACACGAAAGTTGAGTTTTGACTTAATCTTCCAACAAGTCAGGACTGTTCACATTGTGTCGTTTGGATTTCGTTGTCGGCTGTTTGGACATTCCAGCAAACAACAACGTGTGTTGTGTGATGTCCTTGGGTTAGATAGGTTTAAGTAGTTCTAAATTTTAGGGGACTGATGACCATAGATGTTAAGTCCCATAGTGATCAGAGCCATTTGTACCATTTTTTGAATAACGTGTGTTTTCAAGTTGTCAAATTTTAGCCACCCTCCGGTGGAGTTTAACTGTACTTGGTTATTTTGAATTGAAGTGCACCAGCGGAATCTTGTGCCTTGTGGTCGCTAACATTCCGGTTACATGCCCTGGCCGTTGACGTAAATTCAGGCAGTGTATTTTCCTCATCGTGTGGCCGCTGTCCAGCTTGACAGCTCAGTGTATGATTGGTTGTGGGCGCCAATACCTTCTACGTTGTTCCATTGAACTCCCTGTTGTGTGCTGGTCGGGTGGAGCGGAGGTTAGCTTGTAGGTGAATCCGTTGACTTTCCCCCGGTTGGGTTGTGATCGGATCGACAATGGTTGGGGCGACTGCCTGTCTCACCTAAGCAGGCGTTAGTGTTTGAATTCCAGGCCGACCCTCGGAAACTTCTGAGCGCCGTTGGGTGTACTGCCTTTTATTATTTGTTCTTGTTGTTTGTATTTGTATGGCTTCCAGCCGATTGTTAAATTAAGGTTGTTTCGCCCTTAAGGTATAAGATTGTTTGGACCTTATAAAGGCACATTTGCATGCCGAGCGTGAGTTTCCTCGGAAACGCGAGATATTAATTAAATAAATAATCAGTGACAAATAAATAAAGCCTATGGCACACAACTGCAGCGCTGTGTCGCTGATAAAACAAAAGCACAATTACGTTACTCGTATGTTTGATTAAGAAAAGAGAGCTCTGGTTGAAGTGGTGCGAGAAGCACGTATTTTAGTTTATTGTCTGGCACACCGCCATATTTCATGTTATTGAAACTTACTGCGAGTTGCATCCATACTAGGCACTCGATTCTGAAAAGAATTTATATTTATAAAAGTAAGTAGGATTATGAACTGTAGGCTTATTCATTGAATATATCTGATTTAACTAACTGTGTAACTTTTTTATGTTTAGTAGACAATCACCTCTGTACGACGTTTTGGCATGGCGGGCAAATTATTGTAATATTGAGATTTAGTTTATGAGTCCGCACCTACCGCAGCAGTCTTTGGAAACGATTTAATTACGAAGTCCGATTATTTCAGTTTTATTTCACGGTCAACTACGAGTAACATTGCCTTTACGAAAAAGCCATTGTCAAGCGTCTGATACCGAATAATTAAAACCTGACGACTCATAGGAGACACATCATACAGATAAAATAATTAATATTTTATTATATTTTATTTTATTTTATTAATTTTATATTGGCGACTGCGTGTCGGACTTGTTATTTTGTCATTTGTTACATTGTTCTCTTTGTTTCATGTGAAAAATCAACTTTCTGGACCTGGACTTGACTATATGAGAAATAACAAAAATCAGAAGATATTTGCCAATTATAAAATTTTGCGGGAAGACGTAAAGAAGCTTCCAGCAAAATAAGGTAAGACGCAGCATCTTTGCATTAGCAGGCTTGACCAGACGTATAATTCAGTGTATTAGCTTTTCAGTAAAATTCTGTAGTGTTTCTTTTCCGCATAACAGTTTCAGTGATAAATTCCATTCTCAGTATTTTTCCCTAAACAATAACGTATGCAACAATACCAATACACGAGTGTACAATATGGCCGACTTCTGTACGATATCATGTAACATGGCCAGCAGCCATTACCAATAATCTCAAATTCAGTTTATATTTTTAAATTAACAGACAGCCATTGTTGCTACGACCGATTCATGCTCAACTGCATTTTATTTTAAAATCAGTGTCAAATATTTTCTTGAAACATATATCACGTGTGGCATGGTAATAACTAGAAAACAATACGCAAAAATGGAACAGCAAAGACGTACTATTCAGACGCAATCCGACTCGGACGAGAGACAAATGTTAGAAAATGACTTTACGACAGCAACCGGTAGTGACGATTCATCAAACATTGAGGCAAGTGTTGACGAAAATTTTGACAATAGGCCTTCCACCACAAAAATTTCAAAGTCTCAATCAGAGCCCATGTTAATGCATGACGTCACGTCTAATGACGCGGCGGGGGCAGAGACCTTGCAAACGGTAAACATTGCCGACATGTTACAAATGCTAATGAAACAGAACGCCGAAAACATGGCAACCTTAAGGACACAAAATGAACAGTTAAAGACACAAAATGACGGAATCAAATCTGATCTCATAGCACTCAAGACAGCTAATGACACTTTATGTAAGCGTGTGGAACTTATAGACGCCACACTGACCAAACAGATGACTGAACTCAGTGCTAAATTTTCCCAGCTTAATACGAGACAAGAAAAGACTACAACTGACGTAGCACTTTTACAGACACAAGTAAAAAACCTTAATGTCACGTGTGAAGTTCTTACTGAACAAATTCAAACATATCCTTCAGTACATGACAACCTTGAAAAACGAATTAATGACGTACAGAATAAATTTGACAATGTTGAACAACACCTGACTGACATCTTACAATCTGATGCCACAGCTCATTTTCAAAATATTAATAAAGAATTTCATGATTGGGTAGTGAACAAAGACAAACATTTTGATAGATGCTTACGTGAAAATTTACCAACAATTGTGCACGACTCCGTAGCGCAATACATTACTAATAACAAACACCTGATCAGTGACGCAGTACAATCCGTCACTGCACCCATGAGACAATTCGCCGATCGACCACAGTCTGAATGTAACGAAAATATCAGTCAAAATGTACAGTTCAGAAACCAATATACATTCGAGTATGATACACACATTCCGCACACGACAAATACACAAGAACAAAACACACCACGACTACAACACATACCACGATGTGCAAACACAAACACAAGCTATTATCATGGTAAACCACAGCAACATTATCGTAATTACTCGCCAGCTGGACATAGCAGTAATTACAGTGGGACAAATCCATATCATAATGCAAAGGAAGACGAAAGCTTAATGAAACACAGGCAATTTCAGATTTTTATCCCAGAAAAACGAACCATTCATCCGGTGATTTTTCTCAAATCTTTTAGTAACGCATTTCCACGCACTTGGAGTGACCGGAAAAAGATTTCATATATTGTCGGTTACATCCAAGGCGATGCAGCTGTCTGGGCATACAGTCAAGCTGACGTATGTACCACGTACAGTGAGTTTGAGCGTGCTTTTCTGAACAAATTCTGGTCGCAATCCGTTCAGGAGCGACTCAGAAGACAAATTTTAGAACCTGAAACTTTTAACAGTAAAAATGGTAACTTACGTAGATATTTTGAAAAATACTTGAACATGGGACACTTTTTAGACGAACCAGTCGCAACGCGAGATATACTCCGTGCGTTGAAGGCCAAATTGCCTTTCAACATTAAAGAAAAACTCCTACATATCCCGGATGACGATTCAGATTATTTTTAACAGCTTTAGATTCGGTTGACATGTTACTTGAAGATCAACGCTTCGCGCGGCAAAACAGCAGCCACAATGTTTACACTAGTGGTATGCAAAACATGCAGGCTTGCCAACACAATTCTGGCGCGCCCACAGTTGGATACGCGGTACGACAAAAACAGCAAACTCACATGCCGTCTCAGTACGGAAATCAAAATCAACACGCGTATTCCAATACAAACAATAGTTACAACAGTAATAACATTTCATGCGGCAATCCATACAAAAGGCACCGCGGTAATAACTACAACGGTAACAACGGATACAAAGGTAATAACAAAAACACAAACAGAAATAGAAATAATAATAACTACGAGCCAAGACAGCATCAAGGTTGGACTCGTAACGATCAGTACTTTCATTCAAACTCTGCTTTACCACAGCAGCCACCAGGTCAAAATTGGAGCATACCTTACGACCGACAGGTAAGTTATAATCCGCAACAGCAACAACAACCGCAAAAGTTTGGAGATCGTGATGGGCAATATCTGAATGTGAATATAATAGAAATGACACCTGATGCACAACCTCAATCTGTGTCAGTACCTAGTACAAATGCTAATCCAACAAACTAGAAACAGTCACTACTTTGCCCCAGGTCGTGGCTGAAGAATCCTTGGGGGGCGGCTTCAATGTTAATCAGTTATTTGACACCACACTTGAACACCAGAATAATGATATGCCGAGTAATTCTAAACAAAAACTACCTGTTTTATTTATAAGATACAACCACAATAACAATATATCAGATGAACTTTTACAAGACAGTACACAACGTCGTTTAAACACAAATGAAATTGTTTTAGCATCTACTACTGGTGTAGTAGGTGGGATTCCAACTACTATTATCCTAGATACAGGTGCAACTGTGAGCGTTTTGTCTTTTAATTTTTATAAAAAGATGTGTGAATTGGAACCTGTGCCTGAGTTTCCTGCCCAAAACTGTAAAATAACTACTGCACTAGGTAATAAGTCATGTAGGGTTACGAAGCAAGTTTTTGTAAACGTTAAAATAGGTAATGGAACCGTACAATGGCCATTCCTGGTTGTACAAAACCTTGTGACTAATTGCATATTAGGAATAGATATTATGAGCGAGAAGGACTGCATTATAGACTTCTCCAAAGGTAAATGTATTTTAAATGATAAAAGCAGGGTAATTATTATTGATTTGGACAGGAGAACTCTAAAGCATGACAAACACTGTACAGGGTACAAGGTTCAGTTAGTACTTGACAAAGACATTCATGACATGCAAACACACTCATCTGACGCAGAGCTAATGGACTTGAAAACATTGCTTGATCATAAGATAAGTGAAGCTACAGCTCTCAGTGTACATGAACGTATAAAACTACAGGAAGTGTTATCCAAATATTTACAAGTTTTTACCAAACGATTAGGTGTTATCAACATGTATGTGTACAAGATTGAAGTTAAGCCTCACAAGATCTTCTACCATAAGACATATAACGTACCGTTATCTCAACGACCTGCTGTGTGGCAAGAATTAAAACAAATGTTAGACTGGAAGGTCATTGAACCATCCACCTCACCTTACTGTAGTCCTCTACTTGTTGTCAAAAAATCAAATGGAAGCATTAGGTTAGTGTTAGACGCACGAGCTATTAATGAAATAATTTTACCGGTTCACACAAAACCTGAAAATTTAGAAGAGCAATTACAGAAATTTCTAGATGCAAAATATTTTTCCACAATAGATCTCGCTAATTCGTTTTGGCAGGTGGGTATCACTCCTGATTCTCGGAAATATACTGCATTTATGTTCGGGGGGCGAACCTATCAGTTTTGTGTTCTACCCTTCGGACTGAATGTCAGCTCTGGGGTATTCATTACAGCCCTGGATACCATGCTTGGCGACGATTTAGTTGAGACAGTTACACACTATGTAGATGATATACTGATAGCTACACAGTCTTGGAAGGAACACGTTGACACACTTCAAAGAATTTTAGAAAAATTTGCACAAGCTGGAGTCACAGCCAATCTTAGAAAATCAAAGTTTGGTTGCAGTGAGATAAAGTATTTAGGACATATCATTAATTCACAGGGCATACGTCCGGATCCCAGTAAATTAGATGCTATCAGAAACTTTCCTAGCCCTAGAACTAAAAAAGCAGTTAAAATCATTCCTTGGGCTATGTTCATTTTTCAGACGTTTTTTTGCCACAACCACTTTTGAACAGTAAACATCTGCTAAATCTACTCAGAAAGAATCAAGTTTGGATCTGGTCGGAACAGTGCCAGAATGACTTTAATACAATTAAACATGTTTTAGTGAGTGCTAACATATTGAGCCATCCAGATTTCAATTTAGATTTTTGTATGACTTGTGACGCTTCATGTACTGGCTTGGGCTGTTGCTTATTTCAAGTTGTAAAGAATAAAGAGGACGAACAGATAAGAATTATTGGGTTTGCGAGTCGCACTCTAACTGAATGTGAGCGTACATACTCCACTACTGAGTTAGAAACACTTTCCATAGTATGGGCATTCAAGAAATTCAATTATTATTTATTTGGAAAACATACAGTAATTTACACCGATCACCAGGCCCTGACATTTTTGTTAACTTGTAAACTTGTACATCCTAGACTATCACGATGGGCAGTTACACTTCAGAACTACTCTTTTGAAATTAAGTACATAAGAGGTAAGGACAACACCATTGCAGACACTTTGTCTAGACTTCCACAAGGTATGAATGATACCAACAGTGACTTAGAAAATATAAATGACTACAGGATTCTCTTAATGCAAGACAAGCAGTATCACCAATATTATATTGATATGTGCAGAAACATGGCTGAATTACAAAAATCTGATCCTCACTGGTATAAAATAATAACATTACTGGTAGAAAAACACAATCATCCTTTGACTAAGTATTACAAGTTACACAATGATGTGCTATTTTACCACCGACATCCAAATGCTACTAACTGGTGTGTATGCATTCCCAAAGAGTCTGAACGTAATTTAATTTGGCACACACACTTAGTTTGGGGTCATTATGGGACAAAAAAGTGTTTAGCGAAGCTCAGTACATACTGTTATTTTAGCAATATGAGAAGAAAAATTTACAGGGAACTGAAAACATGCGTCATATGTCAAAAATCAAAACCTCAGAATTTATCCACAAAAACAGATTTACATTCTATTTTACCTAGTAAACCCCTGGAAATTCTGTGTACTGACATCAGTGGACCGCATCCAGCTAGCTCTGGAGGCGTCAAATATATCTTAGCTTTTTACGATATATTTTCTAAACATGTTAAACTTTATGCTTTAAAATCCGCCACTGCAAGTGCTATAATACGAAGATTCTCAAGTGATTACCTGACGCACGTGGGAAAACCTAAAGCAATTCTGTCAGATAATGCAGCATACTACTCTGGGTACAAATGGAGAAATTTCTTGAAGGACAATAACATTAAAAGTATATTTATTTCGAGGTTTAGTCCACAATGTAACGCGACTGAGAGACTTTTCCGAGAATTAAATCGATTCATGAGGACCTATATTTCATCAAGACATACTAATTGGGTGTCCTACCTAAGTCTTTTCGAAGACGTACACAATAACTTAAATATTTACGATAAAAATTACACACCTAACGAGATCATGTTCAATTGCAAACAGAACGATCAGTGGATAGAACCATTACCTAAGTTGTCAGACAAGGAAATCACACCTGAACAGAAAATGAAAGAAGTATTGACTACGTTGACACATCACGCACAGATACGAAACAAACATCACAGAAACATAATAAAAAGAAAACAAAAATTCGAGGTAGGAATGCTTGTACTGCTTCGTACTCATCATAAATCTGTTGCACTCAAACGACGCAACGCTAAGTGGCGTCTGCTATATGAAGGACCTTATATAATTGTTAACATACCGCACCCTGGTGCGTATCTGTTACAACATCGTAGAACTAACAAAATTATTGGGCTATACGCACACCGAGATCTTAGAGCATTTCATGCTGAATAATGTCAAAGTCATACCCATCAAAATATTGCTAAGCAACTCGAAAAACTCTGTTGCTACAACACAGATAATAAGTAGTATAGAAATTTTCATTTCAGCGTTCCAGAGTCGCAGTTGAAGACAGAAGAACTTTTCTTTCAACGCCGCGGCTCCACCGAGAAGACTGAATATTAAAGTAAAATTTATGATTACGTAGCAGTGAATGACATATTAATTTTTCACGGAACATTTGTTATTGTAGGTACCACTGACTTGGTATGACACCTGACGAACTGACAGACGTCATCTGTGAAGCGATCTTTTACTTTGAGAAATAGATTAGACGCACATCCCTCAACACGAAAAGCATCTATCAGTAGTCAAGGCCACACAGACACTCTACACACACGCACAAAACGCGAGGAATCGAACATTTTCTCTCTCTTACTATTTTGAATATTTATTGAGTAGCGAAAACGCCTGGTCTTGCCTACTGATGTAATGAATGTTGTGTCTAACCTATCTTAATTTCAGATGACATCACAAAACCGATAAAGAGGACGTAAATATCTGCAATTCATGTAATCAAATGTGACACAATGTAATAACCTATAGCTATGTAATGATGATGTAAACATGTTTATGTGCAACTGTATTACGTTTATACTAAGAAAATATGTGACGTGTGTATGTATAATTACTTATTTTTTTAACTGATGTATCATGTAAAAATTTGAACAAAACGAGTGCCAAAAAGACATTGCATAGTGAACCTCTGTTCACGGACATTAACGAACATTACTAACTCTGCAACTACGCGGAAACCTATGTGAAGTGCATAATTCGTGCATCGTCTAGTGACATTACTACAGTACCTAACTTCAAGATGTTAACTGGATTAACTGGACACAAAGTGCCTGTCCAGAAAACAACACGACGGGTGGAAGAATTTTGGTTGGAACTTCAGGGAATGAAATGTTCTCGAAATGTGACGGACACTCTTACCTGGACTGTCCAAGGATCGACGCCAGCGATGTGCCGTCCGAGGTTCTGCAACCAAGCTTCCACGGAATGTAAAAAACGAACTGCACGTGGACCAATTACTCGACGGGTCACGTCTGATCTGTAATAAGCAATGCTTTTACTCACAACGAACTGCATCACAACGACTATAATGGAAATAGGAAATGGACACGCTTATGTATTAATCACATTGTTATACAACGATGTTACTCGGATCAAAAAAACTTTACCACGACGATACTAACCTGTAAAAAATTATTGTGCAGCAGATGTATATGAACTGTGATAACGACACGATGTGTATAGGTCAGCGCACCTGAAACATACGGACATTTTTCTTTGAAGTATTTCAAAACAATACTATGTAACTAAGAACATTCAACAATCTAAGTTGTATTGTGTTATAACGAATATTGTAAATTTAAAACTAAGTTACCTGTCATAGAATGTAGTCTTCATATGTAATCTTGGTTGAATATTTTCTTTGTGCAACGACTGAGAAACGCGCGCACACGAACAATATGAACTGCAATACTGTGCCGCGTGATCTAACTGTACGACATAACGGCAGTCACACAGACGCTTCTGCGCAAGCGCGCACTCTATCTGCCAACATAAGAACTTTTATGGCACACCCGCGTCATTCAAAGTTTGTATATAATGTGTATAATGCAGGTCATGTAAATAGTTGTAGATAACTTAGATTTTCCTGTGCCTTTAGGTGAATTGCTCGCCTGCAGGTGTGTCCTTTCGCCTCGCAATTCAGGGGGCAATATAAAGGCACATTTGCATGCCGAGCGTGAGTTTCCTCGGAAACGCGAGATATTAATTAAATAAATAATCAGTGACAAATAAATAAAGCCTATGGCACACAACTGCAGCGCTGTGTCGCTGATAAAACAAAAGCACAATTACGTTACTCGTATGTTTGATTAAGAAAAGAGAGCTCTGGTTGAAGTGGTGCGAGAAGCACGTATTTTAGTTTATTGTCTGGCACACCGCCATATTTCATGTTATTGAAAATTACTGCGAGTTGCATCCATACTAGGCACTCGATTCTGAAAAGAATTTATATTTATAAAAGTAAGTAGGATTATGAACTGTAGGCTTATTCATTGAATATATCTGATTTAACTAACTGTGTAACTTTTTTATGTTTAGTAGACAATCACCTCTGTACGACGTTTTGGCATGGCGGGCAAATTATTGTAATATTGAGATTTAGTTTATGAGTCCGCACCTACCGCAGCAGTCTTTGGAAACGATTTAATTACGAAGTCCGATTATTTCAGTTTTATTTCACGGTCAACTACGAGTAACATTGCCTTTACGAAAAAGCCATTGTCAAGCGTCTGATACCGAATAATTAAAACCTGACGACTCATAGGAGAGACATCATACAGATAAAATAATTAATATTTTATTATATTTTATTTTATTTTATTAATTTTATAACCTTCAGCCTAATTTAAAGAACTATTTTAAGTAAGGCCTTTGGCCTTTTAAAGAATTTAATTTTGTTGAGTCTTAAGTGATGGTTCTCTAGCCGATTTTTAAATTAAAGTTGTTTTGCTCTTAAGGTGTCAGACTGTTTGGGCCTTCAGCCTAATCAAAGGACTGGCTTAAAATAAGTCCTTTTCCATTTTAAAATTTTAATTTTGGATTGAGTCTTAAGAGATGGGCTTCCAGCCGATTTTTTTAAAAAATTATAGTTGTTTTGCTCTTAAGCTGTGAGATGTTTGAGCTTTCAGTCTAATTGAAAGAACTGATTTAAGATAAGCCCTCCTGGCTTTTAAATTTCTGATTTTGGTTTGAGTCTTAAGTTATTGGCTTTCAGTCAATTTTAAATTAAAGTGGTCTTGCCCTTAAGGCATGAGATTGTATGGTGTATTCTACCAGTTATTAACATCCAGAATTAATGCTGTGGTTTTTTTTAATTTTCTCTGGACTCTTTGGTCAAATAAATAAAGTTGTATTTTCATGTGTAACTGGCAGCCGCTTACTTTGGCCCCTTTCCACAATTTAAACTACCTGTCCAGTCCTGCGGGTTTAACAGGGCGTCTCAAAATGGACTATCTTTAAATCTCTTAAGTGCACTACCTTAGACACGACAATATTATCACTCCATAGTACATGAAACATTATTTAAAGTCAAAAGACCTGCCTATAAGTCGCTTGAGGCTACAAACGCTTATCATTGAAATAGATTCGCATCACAAGGTGCTTTAAAACAATTACAAGGGTTGAAAAAGTTCAAATTTAACGTGCGAGATTTCCACGTAAATAATAACGCGAAAAAGTAAAGAATTGGTCATGTTATGAAACTCATTCATGTGAAAGCACTGCTTGGTCATGCTATGAAACTCATTCATGTGAAAGCACTGCAATGCACGCGCCTATAAGATTCTCACCATTTACATCGAAGTCTCCTGGTCAAGCTTCCACCTAGCTGCCCAGGAGGAATGCGAGACGAGAAGTGCCGAATTCTTTGTGGATTGAACAGCATGGGATGTAATCAGAGTCTTAAATGTCACTGTAGGAGAGCGTGAGTGGACAACTCGATGCACGGATTGGCGTTCTGCCACCAACAAGTGATTAACACTGTGCATGTTGCAGATCTACGAAACACGACAAGGTACTCATAATGAAACAGCCTCCTTTCTAAATACAGTTATAAAACGGGAAAATGGCTGATGAAAAATCCATGCCTGCACAAAATAAAGCAGTTCCCATTTGTTAAAGGGTTTCAGTATTGGAAAAATAACTATCTTTAAAACTCCAGAAATTTTGAACACTGTTCAGTAGACATACGCCTCCAATACTTGCGATAGTTGCCAGCCGATGCCTGAACTCTGCGAACTCCAAGCAGCTCAACAGATTTGTTCCAGTAGGTTTCCTGTCAGCCGATCAGCTTCAGTAGGAGGTTGCAGGTACACTCTTAACTCATTTCCGCCTCCCTATTACAGCAATCCTGAGCGAAGTGCTGCTACCTGCTAACACTTCTCACAATAAGCACCGGAAGACACCTCCGCTGTAGCAAACCAACTGCCTCTTAAGCCAGCTTAATAGGATCTGACCACATACCACTAATACAGGTTGTGGAAGGACCAACCCATCTCCTCTAGATTGAACAAAAACTCTCTCAATCGCAAACGATGTGGTTGGTTCAACACCTAAGAGAATGGCCACCTAAGAGAAAGGCTCCACAACATGGCTGGGTGTATGTAATAGTATTCGTAATACGTCACAGTTCTGAGACACTCCTGTACTAAGTTAACAAATCCATGACGAAACACATTTCTTTGAATCTTCTTCTTCTCTTCCATTTTTCTTATCTGTTGAGTGTATCAGATCAATGAACAATTCTCATTAATTGTTCGAGTGAGGATTTTGTACGTAATTTCCGTCGTGGGTAAAATTAGCTTCTTCATTTACTTTTGCCTGGCTGCCGGGATTTTCACTGGTAAATTCAAGTACTCTTTCCCCCTGAATCTCCTCAGGTAGGTGCTCCTAGATATCTGACGATTGTGATTAATTTCAGTCAGGTAGCGGTAGTTGTATAGTCAGACGGTATTGGGTTCCTTCTATATTAACGTCTAGTTATACGAGTGATCCGGCAGGTTTCGCAGGGACACTGATCACTTTCGATTCTACATGTATCTCGAACCAGTTTTCTGTGTCTTGAACTATCAGTATATGTCGTAATTCTCTATAATGATAACTGCTTGAAAACGTTGTTAGTCTGGTCGTTTGTAGACTCACAACAAAATTTCAGCCTGCCCTTAAGAGAACACTGTGGTCGATTGGGATCGATGTACATGGTACCAGGTAAACACGTGACCTTCTAACGCTGAAGAAAGCCGTGTCAGTGAAATGGTGTGTACGTGCAAGTCGGTTTGTGGAAACAGGCCTGTAAGAAAGGTCGAGGTGGAAACATACAGAACCGCAAGAAGAAGAAGTTGTCGTGTATGGATCTGCACCTGACCACAACATATCTTAAGTTGTCCATTGTGTTGGTATGTAGGTGTGGACCATGTGACTTATCCGCAACGAATGGTGTACCGTCCGCAGCCAAGTAATGTGGCGTAAAATCAGTGGTCCTAAAGAGAACCTAAGCGACATGAATTGGAGATGCCTCACTCCTTGCCAAGGACAATCGGCCTCAACGCCGACAGTAATTGTTACTGCCAGTGAACGGAGGTGCATCTCAACCATATTTCGAGCGAACATTGAGAAGAGAACTGCATGAAATGGACACTTGGACTGAGGTATCTCGATAAACGCCATTGCTGGTAGTGGCAAATGAAGCTGCGATGGGCGAACAACACAGAAACGACTGGGGGCGTATTGTGTAGTCCAAAAGGTCACGATTTTGCTTCTTTGCAAAAGAAGTAAATCACCAACGGCTCAATTAGGCGTTTAACTCGCAGTCTCAGAGGATGCAGTTCGGACCAGAGACGGTTCTGTGATGCTTCGGAGGTCTTTTCATATCATAAGTTGGACCCACTAATTCGGGTTAGTGTGAACATGAAAGAAGATGATTATATCTTCATCCTCGGTGACCAAGCGTTTCCCTTTCTTCTACATCTTCATGGCGAGTTTTCTGTGAACTTCTCATCTTCCAAAACAGCAATAGCCATGTGAATACGGCAGCATGAATATTTGTTTGATGGTCGCTCAGGTATCATACCACACGTGAGATGATGTCTGTTCCATAGAAAACGCCTGACACTATACGGTACAGTGGGTGAAACGTTGTAATCAATGTGCTCTCAGTTTCTTAGCTTCAAGGCAGGGGCAGCCCAGAATTCAGCTCGCAGCCATACCCTAACTCGTGTGCCATGGCGCTCCGTCTGGCAACACACTTCCCCCACCACCGTGCCACACTGAGTGATAAAAGGGGGATGAGGGGGAAACTGCGAATGCGCCATATTGAGATGGCAGTGCAGCTGCACTGCATACGACTTGGTTTCATATTTCATATTTCTCGACAACACAGATGACAAACGAACGAATTTCCAGTATTATTTTCAGCTGTCTAGTGCTCAAATTACACAACTGCTCAAGGACATAGGAAGCTAGGGATCTTTGCTGATGGACAAACTTGTGATTGGTACATAATTTTAATTTCGACTAGAGAATAACTTTAATTATTACAAAATTACAGAATCAAAAAAATGGTAATATAAAAATTTAATTCGGACCTTTGTCCCTTTTTTTTATTGGTACAACATACAAATTTATTTTTCACCGACTGAATTGCACTGAACACAATTAATATTTTAATTAAACAATTAAAATGGCTCTGAGCACTATGGGACTTAACTACTGAGGTCATCAGTCCCCTAGAACTTAGAACTACTTAAACCTAACTAACCTAAGGACATCACACACATCCATGCCCGAGGCAGGATTCGAACCTGCGACCGTAGCGGACACGCGGTTCCAAACCGACGCGCTTAGAACCGCACGGCCACACGGGCCGGCTAATTAAACAATTAATTTGAATACTGAACCACAATCAGCGATGGCAGAAAATGTCAATTATAGCTCGCAAGCAATCATTCTTTGTCTCACCACAAGGTAAGATAATAAAGATACAATCTTCAAACCAAATTTAAACAGCCATAAAATTACCAAAACTTCACGGGCACAAGACACAATAAAAATTTAATTAAACGGAACCGGCTACATAATAGTCCACAGTCCCAAAATTCTTATACTAAAACACAAGGTGGTCAAAGAAGGAGAACCCGGAGTTGAAAACCTCACCAAAAAGTAACGATAGCAAGAGTTACAGTGTTCCCCACCAATATGCAAATAAGTAAAGCGTACATTAAGTAAGAATGACGGTTGTTGGGTCAGCCACTAGTATAATATTTAAATAACTTCCAGAAGCTATAAGGTAATAAAAGGGCAGCCTCTTTTAATTAACAAATGGTAAGACTCAAAATTGTTCTAAAATTGCAACTTAACTTTAAGCAACAGCTTTAAAGGCCATAGCAGCGCTTGGAAAAAGTAACACTGCGGAAGACAGACAGCGCCAGTTTTCGCTGCCCAAAACTTGTGTTCAGGATCTCATAAACTGGCGGATATGTAATTCGACTGGGCCCAAAATAAGTAGCCCTGACAAGGATTTGTAAACACCACCGACCCCGGGGCACAATAGTCTTAACAAAAGTCCTGCAGCACAAATAAATTCCAATAAGTGCAAGCTCCAGTCACAAGTAAGACTATAATTAATAATAATTACAAATGTTGATCGTGTTAGGACAGCAACCAGCCACAAGTTTACTTTGAGTTCCTTTATTCAAAGGAAACCGTTACCGGTTTCGAATCGTTGCGATTCATCATCAGACGGTTTACACGCTTTCTTTCTACATTTGGTGTGTTTTTTACAGATTAATTGTCGTGAAACGTCGGTTTCGAGTGATTGTTTCTATAACGTTCATCCAATCGATGTAAATGCATTCCCACTGCATCCTCGTTGTTGCACACGTAATAGTTGTCACTGTACACTTTAGATTTGTCGCTGAGTTCATTCCAACCACGCACAAGAGTTAATGCAAATTCTTACGGAGCGATCCTAGAAATTTACTGTCTCCTAAGAAGTTAGCAAAAATTTAAGACGCCACTTACAGTAGGCTTAAGGAAATCCCTGCATTAAATACACTCCTGGAAATTGAAATAAGAACACCGTGAATTCATTGTCCCAGGAAGGGGAAACTTTATTGACACATTCCTGGGGTCAGATACATCACATGATCACACTGACAGAACCACAGGCACATAGACACAGGCAACAGAGTATGCACAATGTCGGCACTAGTACAGTGTATATCCACCTTTCGCAGCAATGCAGGCTGCTATTCTCCCATGGAGACGATCGTAGAGATGCTGGATGTAGTCCTGTGGAACGGCTTGCCATGCCATTCCCACCTGGCGCCTCAGTTGGACCAGCGTTCGTGCTGGACGTGCAGACCGCGTGAGACGACGCTTCATCCAGTCCCAAACATGCTCAATGGGGGACAGATCCGGAGATCTTGCTGGCCAGGTTAGTTGACTTACACCTTCTAGAGCACGTTGGGTGGCACGGGATACATGCGGACGTGCATTTTCCTGTTGGAACAGCAAGTTCCCTTGCCGGTCTAGGAATGGTAGAACGATGGGTTCGATGACGGTTTGGATGTACCGTGCACTATTCAGTGTCCCCTCGACGATCACCAGTGGTGTACGGCCAGTGTAGGAGATCGCTCCCCACACCATGATGCCGGGTGTTGGCCCTGTGTGCCTCGGTCGTATGCAGTCCTGATTGCGGCGCTCACCTGCACGGCGCCAAACACGCATACGACCATCATTGGCACCAAGGCAGAAGCGACTCTCATCGCTGAAGACGACACGTCTCCATTCGTCCCTCCATTCACGCCTGTCGCGACACCACTGGAGGCGGGCTGCACGATGTTGGGGCGTGAGCGGAAGACGGCCTAACGGTGTGCGGGACCGTAGCCCAGCTTCATGGAGACGGTTGCGAATGGTCCTCGCCGATACCCCAGGAGCAACAGTGTCCCTAATTTGCTGGGAAGTGGCGGTGCGGTCCCCTACGGCACTGCGTAGGATCCTACGGTCTTGGCGTGCATCCGTGCGTCGCTGCGGTCCGGTCCCAGGTCGACGGGCACGTGCACCTTCCGCCGACCACTGGCGACAACATCGATGTACTGTGGAGACCTCACGCCCCACGTGTTGAGCAATTCGGCGGTACGTCCACCCAGCCTCCCGCATGCCCACTATACGCCCTCGCTCAAAGTCCGTCATATGCCACGGCAAACTGGCTGACACTGACGGCGGCGGTGCACAAATGGTGCGCAGCTAGCGCCATTCGACGGCCAACACCGCGGTTCCTGGTGTGTCCGCTGTGCCGTGCGTGTGATCATTGCTTGTACAGCACTCTCGCAGTGTCCGGAGCAAGTATGGTGGGTCTGACACAGCGGTGTCAATGTGTTCTTTTTTCCATTTCCAGGAGTGTAGTTATACCGAATCCTGCTGCAACAAGTGCTTAAACCAACTACGAGCCAGTAGTGTTGAATTCTACGGCTGCTGGACACGTACACAGTCCCGGCCAAGCTCAGACCGGACAGGGTGTCCTAAAACAGACTAAAATTTCCATATAAACCACTTAAAATAACACACGTTGTACATGAAGCAGAATAAGCAGTACATTAGCCTCAATGAATAAGACACTGTGGAACCAAGTTCAGAACTATCCTTAACTAATCTCCAGCAGATACAACATGCCACCATAAGTCTCACACATGTTCACCAGTTAACATCAGAGTATGAATCATACGTAACTTAATGCTTCCAGTAACGCGATGAGAAGATGTCCAGCATGAGACGACGAACCGGCCACCGTTTCGCACGCAAGGGCCCTGACTCATCAGCACCGTACACACGGCGCGCGACCAAACGACAAGTACGGTGAGGCCCAGACACCGCGAATGGAGACGAAGGCTTCAATTCAAAACTATGTTGCCTCGTCGAACGCCGGCGGGAGGGAGACCCCGGCCACACGCCAAGCCGGAAAATCGAAGTCGGAACAGTCAGAGATACAAGACCAGACGAGTATCGATATCAGCGACGCAAGTGGAACATAACTAGCGCAAGTCGCCACGGCTCAGTTTAATCACTTTTGGCACGCTGAAGACAAAATATGATTTTTATCTCACACAGACTATCACCATATGGACAGACGCAAATAATTTCACAGATTTTCACACTCAGGATGCCACGTAACCGTGACTTACTTAATTTCATAATCGAAGAAAGGCAACTTCATTAGGGAGATACAAAAACTCTACCTGAGGAAAAAATGTAGATATCCTGGACACTTTTAACGTAAAAGCGTTTGTCCTTAAAGTGGAAATTACGCTGCAACTCAATCTCTTACAACTGAACATGCACGAGGGCACTTACATGTGCTCAAAAACAGGTGCGTCCTCAAAACGTTCAGAAAACTATCCTTGTAGTAAGTCCAAGGCTATAATGAATTCTTTAGTCCTCCCGTTTTCCTTAACGTCAGTGCGCTTAGGGAACTGGAGTGTGTTTGTGAGAATTTAGCCCTTTTACAATGCGATTTCCTTTTTAAATGCATATCCATCAAATCAGAAAGAAGTTGTTCGTCTCTCAGCAGTGTCTTACTGTGGGCAGTGTGCAGTGAAGTTCACTTAAAATGTGACGTCTACAACCCATTCTGAACGTTCTAATTTTCGTTCTTGCACTACTTTTCCTTCATAAATTCAACAATAGCTGGTATTAAAACCAGGAATGCTCCTAGTCTTAACCAACTTACGTTGTAGTGATCTGCAAAGTCTCCATCCTCTTCGTCAGCTGCGTAGAATGGTTCAAATGGCTCTGAGCACTATGCGACTTAACTTCTGAGGTCATCAGTCGCCTAGAACTTAGAACTAATTAAACCTAACTAACCTAAGGACATTACACACATCCATGCCCGAGGCAGGATTCGAACCTGCGACCGTAGCGGTTGCTCGGCTCCAGACTGTTGCGCCTAGAACCGCACGGCCACTCCGGCCGGCAACTCCGTAGAAAACGGTTGCAACTGATAGTGGAATAATGCATGCAACTTCAGAAATTTTACTGTTCGTACCTGCATTTTTATTATATGCTCCATGAGCACAATTTTAGCACAAAATTCTTCTTGATGTAGAGAACAATGGATTACGTCTGTCTATTTCTATAAATTTTTGCTCCTTAATTGACAATTAAATTATTAAACTCTCTGTTTGGTACTGTAATATCGTTTCATAGCAAATTTGCAGTACTTATCACTTATGCGACTCACAATATACACATATATACAGAGAATTTTCGTTCCTCTCTCCTGTCATTATAGACATTTAGTTTTGAAACTTCTTGACTATAGATCGTTATACGGTCTATTGTTGTGCAAACATCCACTGGACCTTTGAACTTCATACCATAAACAAATAGCAAAGGGTATATAGCGCTAATACCACGATTGTACCGAGCTGAAGAGAAATGTGCGGACTGGAAAATGCCACACCCCAATACTGAATGAAATGTCGTGATGTACCGAGTACTTCCATGGAGGAGAGAACAAATCTGAGACAGAAAGAATCTCAGTTCACACTCGGTACCATATCCACCTCGCACGCGGTTCGGTAGGCCATGGCCGACACTGCTCTACGGGATCGAATCGTAAGTTTGATGCGGCCCGCCACGAATTCCTATCCTGTGCTAACCTCTTCCTCTCAGAGAAGCGCTTGCAACCTACGTCCTCAATTATTTGCTGGATGTATTCCCGTCTCTGTCTTCCTCTACAGTTTTTGCCCTCTACAGCTCCCTCTAGTACCATGGAAGTCATTCCCTCATGTCTTAGCAGATGTCCTATCATCCTGTCCCTTCTCCTTATCAGTGTTTTCCACATATTCCTTTCCTCTCCGATTCTGCGTAGAACCTCCTGATTCCTTACCTTATCAGTCCACCTAATTTTCAACATTCGTCTATAGCACCACATCTCAAATGCTTTGATTCTTTTCTGTTCCGGTTTTCCCACAGTCTGTTTCACTACCATACAATGCTTTCCTTCAGACGTACATTCTCAGAAATTTCTTCCTCAGATTAAGGCCGATACTTGATATTAGTAGACTTCTCCTGGACATAAATGCCCTTTTTTCCACAGCTAGTCTGCTTTTGATGTCCTCCTTGCTCCGTCCGTCATCGGTTATTTTACTGCCCAGGTAGCAGAATTCCTTAACTTCATTGACTTCGTGACCATAAATCCTGATAGTATGTTTCTCGCTGTTCGCATTTCTACTACATCTCTTTACCTTCATTTACTCTCAATCCATACTGTGTACACATTAGACTGTTCATTCCGTTCAGCATATCATGTAATTCTTCTTCACTTTCACTCTGGATAGGAATGTCATCAGCGAATCGTATCATTGATATCCTTACAGGCCGCGCGGGATTAGCCAAGCGGTCTCAGGCGCTGCAGTCATGGACCCGGCGGAGGTTGGAGTCCTCCCTCGGGCATGGGTGTGTGGATTTGTCCTTAGGATAATTTAGGTTAAGTAGTGTGTAAGCTTAGGGACTGATGACCTTAGCAGTTCAGTCCCATAAGATATCACACACATTTGAACATTGGATATCCTTTCACCTTGAATTTTAATTCCATTCATGACCTTTTCTTTTATTTCCATCATTGCTTCCTCGATGTACAGTTGAACAGTAGTGGAGAAAGGCTACATCCTTGACTTACACCCTTTTTAATACGAGCGCTTCATTCTTGGTCGTCCACTCTTATTATTCCCTCTTGGCTGTTGAACATATTGTATGACACGTCTCTCCCCATAGCTTACTCCGACTTTTTAAGAATTTCGAACGTGTTGCACCATTTTACATTGTCGAACGCTTTTTCCAGGTCGACAAACCCCATGAACGTGTTTTGATTTTTCTTTAGTCTTGCTTCCATCATTAACTGCAGTGTCAGATTTTCCTCTCTCGTGCCTTTACTTTTCCTAAAGCCAAACTGATCGTCATCTAGAGCATCCTCAATTTTCTTTTCCATTCTTCTGTATATTATTCTTGCAAGAAAATTGCGAATGAGAGACAGACCAGCAACTGAACCGTAAATTTACTTTCAAAATCTTTTCTTAAAGAATTTACGTTATTTACTAGCAATTCATCAAGAACATTAACACATTTAATCACACTACGTGAGCGTGGATGTAGTTGCCAGAGGGTAACTGATGAAAACAAATTTCTTTCAACAAATGGAAATTTTATTCCTAAAAACCCTTTCTTTAAAAAAAATAGATTGAAATTACAATCAGACAGCACCCTCTAAATATCAAGCTACAATCTATTCAGAGGCAGAAATAACAATTTTTTTTGAGAGTATAAGCTGAGAACCTTGCCGCTCCCTTTTAACACGGCCGTAGTCATGGCAGCTCACAACAACCTCTGAAAGACTACACTGGTGTAAATCTGCAACACACCAGATTACTTTAAACTAAAAATTTTAACAACTCACACAAACACATAAACTATGCACCCCGTAGGAGGGATGGGAAATGGTACAAAACACTCACATTAAAAAATATTACTTGCCACTGAAAGTGCAACTTGTTTTTAAAAGAAAACTCTTACAGTGGAAGGATGGCAACTTTATATACTCAAATGACCATTTAAATAAAAACCCATGAAATGCGGTCTTCCATAAAATGTACAAACATGCTCTACATTACATATATACCGCCTCTCAAGATGATAGGCAAGATAAAAACATATTTCAGGAATTCGGCCGTTACACTTCAAAGGAATAAATTCGTTAACACCGAATCCGAAAGACATGGCAGAGGCAGCTATTAACGTACGGCAGACCGACAGACAGACAGACAGACACTAACTGCCTAACAAATGCGGACGAGGGACAGACGAGCAAGCTGGGGACGAGAGACTGACCAAGAAAACAAGTGGAATTTAACAAGTACATGAAGCAACATATCACGAATCACTTAACTTCTAATAACTCCGATGTCTGGCGAAGACCTGGCGCAGCACCCCCAAAACGCTTTCCCGAGCCGTCCGCTGCCAGCCGCTTCATTGTACGCATGAAGGGGCGCCGATCTCCCGTCTCACTGCGTCCCAGCTCGCACCGGCCAGACCGATGTCCTGGGTTGACTCCTGTTGCTCTCGTGTCGGCCGCGCAGCCACTACCCCTCGCTATACGGCGCAGCCCACTGGACTCACGTGGCGACCTCACATGCGCCGACGCTCAAGGCGGACAAGTCATCTTGTGTCCCAGTGCGCGACCGACCAACCGATCGATCCAACCGCCAGTGGCCATTGCCTCAACAAACTCATGCAGACTGGCGGCCTAACACATACTAGCATTGCGGACGACAGACAGACACTGACTGCCCCACACTGACCCGGCTGACCAACTGACCAGACTCGCCGCCTAGAGAGTTTTGTACTTTATTGTAATTTTGATACCTGAACAACCAGGTAGGCTGGCAGCAGCACAATACGCCGCTCTTCAGCCGAAGAGAGTACATGGAGATAAACAAAGAAGAGACATCACATAGAAAAACGGCGGTTAAAAATAGGTGACACAAGAATATAAAAGCAAAAGAAGCCGTTCACACTTGACGACAATCCACACTGTGAACTGGAGACCCGACGCACAAACACTGAAGAAGACGATGTCACTGGTGAACAATGGAGCGTGACGGCGAAACTGAACACGGAACATGATGGCACACACGATACACTGATGGCGGTGATCTCCGGCGCGCGAATGTCCACTGAGCGTGTGCGAGTCCGGGGACCTGCCAAGAGGGGAACAGGGGTGAGGAGGGGGAGAGGGGAGGAAAAGACGATGCCACGGCTTAGGAGACGGGGACAGGAGGATAGGGACAGGGGAGGGGAGGCCCGGGGGACGAGGGACGAGAAAAGGAGGAGGGAGGGAAAAGGGAGAGAAGGGAGGGAGGGTGCCCAGAGGAGTAAGTACAGGAGGAGGTTGGGAGGATCAAAGTTGGTAGGAGGGGTAGATGGAGGGGAGGAGGGCATCATCAGGGAGAGGGAGCTGGCGGAAGCCACCTTGGGAGAGGGTAAGGAGGGTGGAGAGATGGAGACCGGGCGGGACGTGGGAATACAGGCGCGGCATCGGGCGGGGGTGGGAGAGGAGAGGGGAGACGAGCGGGTGAGGAGGAACAAGTTTACGGGAGGTGTACAGGATCCGTATCCTTTCAAGGAAAAGGAGGAGGTGGGGGAAGGGGATGAGATCATACAGGATCCGTGTGGGGGAGGGGAGACGGATGCGGTAGGCGAGGCGGAGAGCATGGCGTTCCAGGATTTGGAGGGATTTATAAAAGGTAGGGGGAGTGGAGATCCATGCTGGATGGGCATAACAAAGGATAGGGCGGATGAGGGATTTATAGGTATGGAGGATGGTTGAGGGGTCCAGACCCCACGTGCGGCCGGAAAGGAGCTTGAGGAGACGGAGGCGGGAACGTGCCTTGGCTTGGATTGTCTGGAGATGGGGAGTCCAGGAGAGGCGACGGTCGAGGGTGACGCCAAGGTACTTAAGGGTGGGAGTGAGGGCGATGGGACGGCCATAGACGGTGAGATAGAAATCAAGGAGGCGGAAGGAAGGGGTGGTTTTGCCTACAATAATCGCCTGGCCGCCTAGAGAGCTCTTAGCGCCCCTTAAATGCACGTGAACAGGCTACCTTTCCCCTTTCCCACCAGAGGGAGACACCTAAAGCTGCGATTGTCACACAGAAACGGAAGGTGACTGCGGCGCGCTCTTCAAAACAGCAAATTTTACCACGGCTCATGCATGAGCTGTTAAGCTGATTGTGCGATAATTCTCACACTTGTCAGCTCTTGGCGTCTTCGGAATTGTGTGGATGATGCTTTTCCGAAAATGAGATGGTATGTCTCCAGACTCATACATTCTACACACCAACGTGAATAGTCCTTTCGTTGCCATTTCCCCCAATGATATTAGTAAGTCTGATGGAAGGTTATCTATCCCTTCTGCCTTATTTGACCTTCAGTCCGCCAAAGCTCTTTTAAATTCTCATTATAATACACGATCTCCTATCTGATCTAAATCGACCCCTGTTTCTTCTTCTATCACATCAGACAAATCTTCAGTCTCATAGAGGGTTTCAATGTGTTCTTTCCACCTATCCGCTCTATCCTCTGTATTTAACAGTGGAATTCCCGTTGCACTGTTAACGTTACCACCCCTGTTTTTAACGTCACCGAAGGTTGTTTTGACTTTACTGTATGCTAAGTCTGTCCTTCCGACAATCATTTCTTATTCGATGTCTTCATTTCGTCTTCGCTTCCCTGCACTTCCTATTTATTTCATTCCTCAGCGACTTGTATTTCTGTATTCCTGACTTTCTCAGAACATTTTAGTACTTCCTCCTGTCATCAATTAACTGAAGTATTTCTTCTCTTACCCACGGTTTCTTCGCAGTTAAATTCTTTGTACCTATGTTTTCCTTCCAATGTTTGTGATGGCTCTTTTTAGAGATATCCATTCCTCTTCAACTGTACTGCCTACTGAGCTATTCCTTATTGCTGTATCTGTAGACTTAGAGAACTTCAAGGGTATCTCGTCATTCCTTAGTACTTCAGTATTCCACTTCTTTGCGTATTGATTCTTCCTGACTAATGTCTTAAACTTCAACCTACTCTTTATCACTATCATATTGTGATCTGAGTCTGTATCTGCTCCTGGGTACGCCTTACAATCCAGTATCTGATTTCGGAGTCTCTGTCTGATCATGATGCAATCCAACTGAAATCTTCTCGTATCACCAGGCCTTTTCCAAGTATACCTCCTCGTCTTGTGATTCTTGAACATGGTATTCGCTACTAGCTGAAACTTGTTACAGAACTCAATTAGTCTTTCTCCTCTTTCATTCCTTGTCCCAAGCCCATATTCTCCTGTAGCCTTTTCTTCTACTCCTTCTCCTAAAACTGCATTCCAGTTCCCCATGACTATTGGATTTTCATCCCCCTTTCATACTGTATTACCCTTTCAATATCCTCTTACACTTTCTCTATCTCTTCATCTTCAGCTTGCGACGTCGGCATGTATACCTTAACTAGCTTCGCCGGTGTTGGTTTGCTGTCGATTCTGATAAAAACGACCCTGTCACTGAACCGCCCACAGAAACACACTCTCTGCCCTATCTTCCTATTCATAACGAATCCTACTCCTGTTATACCATTTTCTACCCTGTACTCATCTGACCAGAAATCTTCATTGACCCCTACTATATCTAGATTGAGCCTTTGCATTTCCCTTTCCCGATATTTTATTTTCCCTACCACGTTCAAGTTTCAGGCATTCCACGCCCCGACTCGTAGAACGTTATCCTTCCGTTGATTGCTCAATCTTTTTCTCATGGTAACCTCCCCCTTGGCAGTCCCGGATGTAGAGTGATGTCCAATTTTTTCGGTGTGCTTGTACATTGGCGACCAGCAGTTATCCTGATGCTGTTGCCTGGACACACGGCACACTACTTTCGCTTCTAGTGTTGTCACTTCGTTAAGAAAGCCGTCCTGGGTACTGTTAGGTAGGTATATGAGTAAACAGCTAAAATGCTCACCAGTTACCTGTCACCCAGTTCCAGTTGCAAGCTGTTTGTGTAACGGTTTCCAGGGCAACTAAAATTTGATTTTCGTATTTGACGTTAACATTTGCCCAATTTAAAAGATTAAATTGATCTGATTATCCACTTATTAAGAGTTATAATCTTAAGTTAAAAGTTTAGTACAACAAATAAAGAACAAAAATTAGTAACTGCGTGTGTCTTGAGTCAGTGTAACTCGTGGCGTGCAGCTTACCCAGACTATACTCATCCATTATGTGAGACTGTGACCACTTAGTGACTTTCATTAGAGTTTACATGTAATGTCAAAAATTTTCGAAACTTTTCCTCGCTGATCCCCCTACAAAGTAAAGAAACGAAAAATGGTTTTTAACGGGCTCCTCGCCAGACTATGAACGGCCAAAGGGTGTTTGCCACCTGCTGTGTCATCCTCTGCCTTGCAGCGTCATGCGGATGCAGTATGGAGAGACTCATTCAGCAGACTGCTCTCAGCGTCATTTTGCATACTTCCCAGAGGTATCGCGAGGCCGAATGCATCCCACACTGCTCCTCCCATCGACGAAAAGTCCATGGTAGGGCCACGAATCGATATCGGGTCCTCCATACTCTGCATGGCGGCTATCACCGCTGACCCCTCAGCTACGGAGACGGACGAAAAATGCCTTTTGCTTACTACGATTTCGTTGCTCATACAGTAAAACGTGTGGATCAGATTTGACCTTGTGATTTATTACTTCTTTACCAGTAACTCTCTTAACATATGAAGCCACCACTGACGTACTTACGTATGTATGTATTAAACCGGGGACCTAGAAACGACGGAGAGGTTTCGTCCCGCCGTAGCCCTCAGTGGTACACAACTCCACAACAGGCCACAGCAGTCCACCTACACCACCGTCACCCATACCTGTCCCAGGCTCATTGTGCGGTACAGCCCCCAGTGGACCACTCTGGAAACGTCTCATACCAGACGAGTGTAACCCCAAATGATTGCATGGTAGAATAATTATGGTGTACATGTACGTGGAAACGGTATTTGCACAGCAATCGCCAACACAGTGTAACTGAGGCGGAATAAGGGGAACCAGCCCCCTTTCGCCGAGGTAGATGGAAAACTGCCTTAAAAACCATGCACAGGCATGCCGGCACACCGGACCTCGACACTAATTCGCCGGAAAGATTCGTGCCGTGGATCGGCACGCCTTCGCACTCAGGAACTATTGGCATATACTACAGAACGTGCCTCGAAAATTATATCCCTGTGCGATACTCAGTTCAGGAGATATGCGATCCAGTCACATTAATGTGACCACTGGCTATATTCGACGTCAATGTGCAGTAACCACCCACAGACAGCAGGTCGCTGTACCATCAGGGGAGACTATCCTATATAAAGCGTGTCAGGGAAACGCGGAAAGCAGTAAAGTAGTTGTTGTTGTAATGTATAAGAGGAGCGATTTATGTTAGGTCCAAAAGGGCATGATCATTGGGTTTCGGGCTAACGGTGAAAGAATTTCCGAAACAGCTAAGTTTCTAAACCGTTCGCATGCCGTCGTGGTTAAAGTATACTGTATATGGCAAAACTGTGCTTTTCAAAAACGGCGCCGAAGCAACTGTGGTGCATACATGACAGGGATGAACGACAGCTGCACAGGCGCTCAACTGTTGTGCAACTGACCACCCAGATGAACCAAGGGGTATCAGAATTGTCCCCTCAATGAGCATTAAGCAAGCGTTTCTGCATATGGGCCTCCACAGCAGGTGACTGCTTCATGCATCCATGTTGACTGATGTTCATCGCCAACGAAACTGGATGTCCACTGGGTCACAACAGGTGGATGGCAACAGGTGACCTTCCAGATGAATCACGTTTCAAGCTCCATTGGCCAGATGGCCACTACCATGTACAGCGTGAAGCGTCTGAAGGCAAACACACTGCAACAATCTTCAGAAGGATCCAGACCTTAGGAGGTAGTATTACGTTCTGAGGAATAGTTTCGTGGCATTGTCTGAGCGATCTCGTCATTCTGGAAGGCGCAATGGATCAGTACCAGTTTGCATCTATCGCTGGGAACAATGTCCACTTCGTTTTTCCATGGCACGATGGCATATACCAGCAGGACAATGAAATCTGTGACAGAGCTCACAGAGGACATGTGTGATTTGAAGAGAACCAGGATGAGTGTACTGTACTGTACTGTATGTAATCCGAATAGAAGATCTGTGGGACCACCTCGCTCTGGCTGTACACGCTCTGGTTGCTCACACGTGAAACCTCGCGCAGCTGGCCACAGCACTGGAGTCGGCATGGCTCCATACACTTGTCGGTATCTTCCAGAACCACAGTGACACTCTTCCTGCACGTCTCGCAGCGGTCCACGCTGTAAAAAGTGGTTGTTCAGCCTTCTGACGGGTCGTCCCATTAATGAGATTGGACAAAGTATGAGGTCTCAAACATTTGCGAGCTTTGCTCTCCATCGGATTGACCACATCTCTGGGATGAAAACGAACAAGCTATGACAGAATATACACTACTAGCCATTAAAATTGCTACACCAAGAATAAATGCAGATGATAAACGGGTACTCATTGGACAAATATATTATACTAGAATTGACATGTGATTACATTTTTACGCAATTTGGCTGCATAGATCCTGAGAAATCAGTAGCCAGAACAACCATCTCTGGCCGTAATAACGGCCTTGATACGCCTGGGCATTGAGTCAGAGCTTGGTACAGCTGCACAAGTAGCTTCAACACGATACCATAGTTCACCAAGAGTAGTGACAGGCGTATTGTGACGAGCCAGTTGCTCGGCCACCATTGACCAGACATTTCAATTGGTGAGAGATCTGAAGAATGTGCTCGCCAGGGCAGTAGTCGAACATTTTCTGTATCCAGAAAGGCCCGTACAGGACCTGCAATATGCGGTCGTGCATTATTCTGCTGAAATGTAGGGTTTCGCAGGGATCGAATGAAGGGTAGAGCCACGGGTCGTAACACATCTGAAATGTAACGTCCACTGTTCAAAGTGCCGTCAATGCGAACAAGAGGTGACCGAGACGTGTAACCAATGGCACCCCATACCATCACGCCGGGTGATACGCCAGTATGGCGATGACGAATACACGCTTCCAAAGTGCGTTTACCGCGATGTCGCCAAACACGGATGGGACCATCATGAGGCTGTAAATAGAACCTGGAATACGAAAAAATGTCGTTTTGCCAATCGTGCACCCAGGTTCGTCGTTGATTACACCATCGCAGGCGCTCCTGTCTGTGATGCAGCGTCAAGGGTAACCGCAGCCATGGTCTCAGAGCTGATAGTCCATGCTGCTGCAAACGTCGTCGAACTGTTCGTGCAGATGGTGGTTGTCTTGCAAACGTTCCCATCTGTTGACTCAAGGATCGAGATGTGGCTGCACGATTCGTTACAGCCATGCGGATAAGATGGCTGTCTTCTCGACACCTAGTGATACGAGGCCGTTGGGATACAGCACGGCATTCCTTTATCAAAGTCGGAAACTTGATGGTAAGCATTTCTCCTCCTTACACGAGGCATCAAAACTGCGTTTCACCAGGCAACGCCCGTCAACTGATGTTTGTGTATGTGAAATCGGTTGGACCCTTTCCTCATGTCAGCACGTTGTAGGTGTCGCCACCAACTTTGTGTGAATGCTCTGAGAAGCTAATCATTTGCATATCACAGCATCTTCTCTCTGTCGGTTAAATTTCACGTTTGTAGCACGTCATCTTCGTGGTGTTAGCAATTTTAATGGCCAGTAGTGTATGTGCCAAACATAGCACCAAAAATATTAGTAAACTAATCAGACGTTTGAAACTATTTCATACACTGGAGTTCGTTTCTTTAAAGAATCGGGTATGGGTCCTTAATAGTGTGACAACATTCCCTGAAAGCAATCTCCTTCATTACCTCAGTTCCTAGCGCGAACGACATGCCCACTGTATTGTGTAACACGGTCACGGTTCCGGGGGCAGCGCACCGTGAGCTACAGAGAGGTGATACGTTTGCAGGACGGGCGCTGGCTGCGCGCCCACGGACGCTGTCGCCACTGTGGCGATACGTGCAGCTGCACAGCTGCAGCGGGCGCGGGTTGAGCGGGCAGCTGGCCGCGCGCTGTTTACACTTGTCCGCGCGCCAAATTGCTGGCACGGCGGCCAAAGGCTGCGGCGGTGACGGCGGGAAGACGGCCGCTGTCAGCCACACCCACCCCAGCGGCGATGGGCGCAAGCGACGAGACAATGAGGTCCTGCTAACTCCTAGCGTTTAGACGTGCTGAAGGCGAAAGAAAGTAATTGCGACTGTGTGTATTATTCGGAAAAGTAAAGAATGTCATTATTTTAATGAGATGTACAACATACACTATGTGATCAAAAGTATCCAGACACGTGGATGAAAATTAGTTACAAGTTCGTGGCACCCTCTATCGGTAATGTTGGCCCACCCTTAGCCTTCATGACAGCTTCTACTCTCGCAGGCACACGTTCAATCAGATGCTGGAAGCTTTCTTGGGGAATGGCAGCCCATTCTTCACTGAGTGCTGCACTGAGGAGTGATATCGATGACGGTAGGTGAGGTCTGGCACGAAGTCGGCGTTCCAAAACACCCCAAAGGTGGTCTACAGGATTCGGGTTAGGACTCTGTGCGGGTTAGGAATTCCTCTTTAGCAGTGGGATGCAAGAAGGTGCTTAAAACTTCAATGTACGCTTGTGCTGTGGTAGTGCCACGCAAACCAACAATGTGTGCAAGATCTATCGATGAAAAACGCGTCTACACCTTAACACCCTGCCTCCGAATTTTACTGTTGGCAGATGACGTCCACCGGGCATTCGCCATACCCACACCCTACCATCGGATCGCCACACTGTGTACAGTGATTCGCCACTCCACACAACGTTCTTCCACTGTTCAATCGTTCAATGTTTACGCAACTTACACCAAGCAAGGCGTCATTTGGTAGTTACCGGCTTAATGTGTGGCTTATGAGCAGCCGCTCGACCATGAAATCCAAATTTTCTCACCTCCCGTCTAACTGCCATGGTACTTGCAGTGGGTCCTGATGAAGTTTGGTATTCGTGTGTGGTGGTCTAGATAGACGTCTGCGTCTTACACATTACGACACTCTTCAACCGTCGGTGGTCACTATCAGTCAACAGACGAGGTCGACTGTACGCTTTTGTGCTGCACATTTCCCTTCACGTTTCCACGTCACTAGCACATCGTAAACAGTGGACCTAGGGATGTTTAGGAGTGTGGAAATCTCGCGTACAGACGTATGACACAAGTAAAATGGAAATGCCGTGTGGCTAGGGCATCCCGTCGGGTAGACCGTTCGCCTAGTGCAAGTCTTTCGAGTTGACACCACTTCGGCGACTTGCGTGTCGACGGGGATGAAATGATGATGATAATGACAACACAACACCCAGTCCCTCAGCGGAGAAAATCTCCGACCTAGGCCGTTAGGTACCACATTCCGTCGCGCTGACCACTCAGCTACCAGGGGCGGACATGACCCAGGTGTCACCCAGTCTCCACGTTCGAAGTCCGTGAGTTCCGCGGAGCGCCCCATTCTGCTCTCTCATTATGTCTAATGACTACTGATGTCACATGTATGGAGTACCTGGCAGTAGGTGGCAGCACAATGCCCCTAACATGAAAAACGTATGTTTTTATGGGTGTCGGGACACTTTTGATAGCATAGTGCAACATTAACCCTAGAATAGTATACCAATTTCGAACCCTTGCATACCTACATCTTCGTCGATTCGACTACCACACCTAGGTTTGGCCAGGAAAAAGGACTAAAAGCGACGCAACGGTAGAATTAGAAACCATTTTTGTAGGAAAGTTAAAGAAAAATGCATTTCACTGGTTACACGCTCCTCCCATTGCAATAAATCACAAAAACTCACATCGTCTACTAGGTTCACAAACAAAAGGGCACTGATACATACTTTTCTCCCGCCGGAAACACTATGGAATAACTACCGAAAAGAAAATTGCGTCAACTCTTACACAACACTTTCAATAATTATGTGCCAAGAGTATTTAATACAAACAACAGTTCCATAAACAACAGAAGAAGAATGTCAAATGAGAAAAATAACTCAAAACATTTTAGAATGTCACATGTATATCCAGTGGAAACAGCCGGGTCTTGGCAAATGTGGACTATGTTCATTGCTGTTGTTTTAAGCAGACTTTTTCATTTTCCAGGAGATTCCTATCTTAGACATTAGCTCGCCTTCAGATGGCACAAAGATGTACTGGAAAGTGTCTCCAGAGAACGACGTTGTGACTGACGACTGGGAAGCTGCTGAGGGACTCGTCTTCCTTGAACCATTCTCGTTACTTGTGTTCTGCACACTTTTCAGGCCAGTATTTTCGGGACGAATAGTTGGCTGTACTGCCCAGGCAGTAGACCGCTCCATTGGCACCATCAACAGAACAGGCTCTGCTAACGGTATACTACGCCTTCCACGTCGCTGGCAACGGGTTCTACACAACGCTGGTGACTACTTTGCAGGACAGTAACAGGTGCAAACATGTAACTCTTTTGTATCGGTTGTGAATAAATAGTTGCCACTATTTAAGTTCCAACCCTCGTATATGGACTTATTACTCCCTGCACATAACTTGCTTGACAATTTTCTATTGCTGATACTATTAACTTGCTTCACTGTAAGACTTTCATTTTATCAAACACATTCATTTGTATTCCTTACCAAATCAGCTATCAGTCATCATCCAACTAAAAACTAACCACATGCAATATTCCACAAGGTTCCACCTTGGTCCCCTTACTTTTTCTTCTGTATATTAATGGCGTTGTGTATATTAATGATTATTCTCGAGTAATGTTACCATTTGCCAGGCTTATTTTATTTGCAGATGAGACAAAAATTGCAAAAATGTTCAAATGTGTGTGAAATCTTATGGGACTTAACTGCTAAGGTCATCAGTCCCTAAACTTACACACTACTTAACGTAAATTATCCTAAGGACAAACACAAAAACCCATGCCCGAGGGAGGACTCGAACCTCCGCCGGGATCAGCCGCACAGTCCATCACTGCAGCGCCTTAAGCCGCTCGGCTAATCCCGCGCGGCTAAAAATTGCAATATACAGTAAATCAACTATAGTTTTAGAAAAATTGGTTAATGACTTTTCGTAGACATCAGGAACTGGTTCCTAACTAATTCTTTGTCACCAAGTGAGTGATTCCCCACAGTACAAGTCTAAATTATGGCGAAAAGTAGATAGAAGAGAACGAGTGTGTTAAATTCTTGGGAGTACAACTTAGTAATAAATTCAGTTGGATGAAGCGTACCACAGAACTGCTCAAGCGCTTAAACAAATCTTAATTTGTAATGCAGATTCTGTCAGACATGGATGATGAAAAAATGGAGAACCTAGTATCCTTCTCATACTTCCATGCCGTTTTATTATAAGCGATCATTTTTTGAGGTAACTTAACAAGTGTAGCTAAATGTTTCCCACGTTTAAAAATGTATAACAGAATTTTTTGTGAAGGCACCTCAAGAACTTCCTGCAGAGACCTGCTCAAGGAACTGGTGGTACTAGAATCAGATAATAAAACATTCTCGGGTTTCAAGCCGCGTCAAGTGGTTTACTGCCCACGAGCATTCGGCAGAGATCTCCCCTGCCCTTGTCAAGTGGATGACTGTCGTGTGGTTCTCATTGCCGTGGTTATATAACCACCCCGCACCATATATGGTAATGTTTTGGCCGTGCGACCGCCGGGCCCGCTTCAACTCCCTCAACACTGGATCCCACGCTGTACTCAGCTGCAGTCCACCGTCTCTATTGAAGGTGGTGTCAGAAATGCTAATCTCTATTGCCTCGTTTATCACGCTATCCCAGAATCCATGAGTCGGTTTAATAATAGACGTCTCATCGAACGCAATTCGGTGACCATTTTCCAGAGCATGTTCTGCTACAGCTGACTTGTCGGGATAGCGCAGACGGTAACACCTTTCATGTTCTATGCGGCGCTGTTCAATAATGCGAACAGTCTGGCCGACATAGAACTGCCCACATCCACACGTTATCTTGTAAATTCCTGGCCTTCTGAGGCCTACATCGTCTTACACAGATTTCATTAGTTGCCTGATCTTTGCCGAAGGACTGAAGATTGTGTCTATTTTACGCCTCTTCAGGAGCCGACTAATCTTCCCTGTTGTCGAACCACAAAACGGTAAGAATGCAACCTGCTTGGTATCTTCTTCAGAGGTCTTCTTCCTTTGAGGCTTGGATGACACTGCTTGTGAGATCTGTTTGTTGTTGTAACCGTTTTGCTAAAAAAACTTGCGTTAGTGGCTCAATTCTCTCGGCAAGTTTTCAGCGTCTGAGACGGTTTCAGCTCGATGTCCTAAGGTCCTCAGAACGGACTGTTTCTGTTCTGGGTGATGGAAGCTGGCGGCGTGCAGATACCAATCCGTGTGGGTGGTCTCGCGGTAAACCCTGTGACCTAGAGACCCATTGGGGTTCTGGCGGACAAGCACGTGCAAGAACGGCAGGGAACCCTCATTCTCTACTTCCATTGTGAAGCTTATGTGGTCGTGGGTGCTGTTGAGGTGCTCCAGGAACTCTTCTAACTTTTTTTGTCCATGTGGCCAAATGACGCTACGTCGACGATACCTTCATCATTTGGCGACATGGACGATGAGACGTCTATTATTAAACGGACGAATGGCTTCTGGGATAGCACGATAAACGAGGCCATAGAAATTAGAGTTTCTGACAACACCTTCAATACAGACGGTGGATTTCAGCTGAGTACAGTGTGGGATCCGGTGGTGAGGGAGTTGAAGCGGGCTCGGCTGCCGCGCGGCCAAAACATTACCATATATGGTGCGAGACCGAGCACCAGTGACGTCACGAACGACGTCATGAGCGACGGCGCGGCTGTATAAGCGCGGCATCACAACCACACGACAGTCATCCACTTGGCAATGGCAGAGATCTCTGCCGAAAGCTAGTGGGCAGTAAACCGCGTGGCGTGGCTTGAAACCCGAGAATGTTTTACTAACGGATATCGTCGTGAAAGCATGCATTCGTACATAGAATCAAATGGTAAACAACTTCAGTTGTAATTTCTTTTATTTGTTAGATCACCACCGGTTTCAGGAACAAAGAAGAAAAGTATTTACAACTACAGTGGTTTATTATATGCTTCCACAATTCTCAGTTGCGGATGTTCCATGGTGATACTAATTGTTGCTCCCCATATATATTTATTCCTTAACGGAATTTGTCAGAAATAATGTATCCCTTTTTCCAAATCAGTAACTCAGTTCATGATATCTGTATTAGAAACAATAATCTTCACTTCGATTTAATGTCACTTAGTTTGGTCCAGAAAGTGGTCCACTACACAGAAACATAAATTTTTAGTTAACTGCCAGGTGTAAAAGGGAAACCACTAGAAAAATTCAGTTTAAGAGGACCCAAAAGGATTCATTGGTGGTCTTATAATCCATTTCTTTGTAATACCAACACTGGCGTTTGTATTACGAATAACATCAAACATCGTGAGTGCTACATAAAATGTGACTTCTATACTTCAGTAGAATGATTTTGTATGTTCTGGCTCACTAGCTCAATTATATAAAAAATAGCTCATTAACACTCAAAATTTTTTATTTTTCACAAAATTGACCTAGTTATCCAGAACATACAAAACCATTCTACTATCCCCTTTAACTAATAATAATATAATATAATATAATAACAACTATAATAAAAATCATTTATTTTATATACATTTCCTATAGGTGAATGTAATGTAATTAAATATATTAGTGAATTAACTATTATTTTGAAAAACAATTAAAAAAAAGTTTTAGATTATTTTCTTAACCCTAAAAATGTCCTGTTTTTGACTTCTGTGAAAACGTATTTTTCAAAATTATTTTTAAAACAAATTTTTAAAAAAGCATTTTTTGTAACTTTTTCTTAACCCCAAAAAATGCCCTATTTTTTACCTCTGTGAAAAATGTGTTTTTTAAAATTATATGAAGAATAAGTATGTAAAAAGAGCTATCCAGAAGAAATATAATAAAATAAATCAGAAATCACTTAATAAGAAACATACTAAAATTTTCATTTTTTATTTTTTCTATCTTTCTTAGAATGTTTCAGAAATGTATATAAGCAAGAAGTTCAGACTTTAATAAATTTTTAAGTTTCTCATTCATTTATATAGAAGTAAATGTTGATAATTAAAAATTTTCAGTAAATAATCTGTGTTGTGCATCATATGTAAGATTCTTTTTACCATAATAATTACATAAGCAAGTGTATCATTTGGAATTTTATCATTAAAAGTTGCACAAAGCTTCAAAGTAGTTTTCTGTGTAGTTACTACATTCTTTCTACATGTCATATTAATTACATAAATTGGATAATTATTTATAAAACTAAAAGGGCTAATATCAATATCTGATTTTAGTAAAGTAATTCGTTTAAAATCTAAAAATGCATCATGTGCTTTTAGATAATTCATATTCCATATTTCTTGAGGAAAAACTTCATTTCTACCATTTTTCAAATATATATTCTGTAGTTTAACATGATCAAATAATGACAAATCAACTAATTGATTATTTTTACGATTTGTTTGAAATGTAACAAATACGAAGTATGGCATATCAAATTCAGTAGAGTTATAGTAATTTGTAATATCTAGTTCAAAAGTGTTTTTACCAGATAAACCAGCAACTTCTTGTGTTTGAAGTTCATAAAAAGGAATAGGAATTTTCGGCTTTTTAAGAATAATTTCACATTGTTCAAGTTCATAATTTGATTCATATTTAACAACTGGTACACGAATTTCTATAGATACTATAACTATTTTTCCTTCTTTACGAAGTGCATCTTTTATTTCAATTCCAGAATCATTTTTATCAGACCAACGTAGAATTGTGTCTCCAGAAGACGAACTGTGTAAAAATTACAGTTAAATCTCCTTCCCACATAATTTGTTTATAATCTTTAAAAATCCATCAAGTAATGATAATGGATAAAGAACTTCATTTCTTTTATTATTTATTTTTCCTGTCTCAATTATATGTCCTTCTAAACTTATTTCATCAGTAACAGATGAAGTTAGATGTAATAAAACTGATGAAGAAATAAAAGGTTGTTCAATTCAAGATAAAATATTATTTTCTTTATTTATCATTATAAAATCAAACAGTTTTGCTACATAATTATCAATTAATTTTTTGTTTGATTTTCCATCATAAGTTAGAAAATCTGTTCAATCACTTCCAATAATACTAAAATTCATGTATAATTGTGCATGATTTGGATGAAACCAACCAATACCAATATTTATTTCAATTTCTGTATCTTTGTCAGGAACATTTAAATTATTTTTAGTTTTCTCAATCACAACTTTCAACTTTATTCATGACACAGACTAAGATTGTTTTAGTGGTTACTTATTTATTAAGGAAAAAATTTATTAAAATATTAAGATATTTCTAAAACAACTGTTACAGTAGCACCATTAAAGTCAATTAAATTATCATTTTCATCAGTTATAGTAACTTCTAAGTCTTGAATTGTATTAAAAATAGGAACATTTACAGGATATTTTGCTCATAAATTATTGGTCCACCAAATTCTGCATTATGTTTAACTGAAGCAATAATATTAGTCTCTTTATGAAAATGATCATTATGTTTTACATACATTCCATCAGTAAGATTAAAATTTATATTTCCTAATTAAAAAGGAATAATTTTAGGAACATCATTAGCTACAGCTTTTTCATTAGGTAAAATAATTTGATTACTAAAACCAAGTAAACTGCCAATACTATCTTCTATAATCATATATAATTTTACATCACTTTCAATAACAATTTTGTTTAAAATTTCATCTGGTTTATATGTATATTAGGTTTTTTCGAATGAATAAATTTTTCTAAATTCTTAAAACTATACTGACCTATAAGAATTTCTGTCGTTTCTCCATCACAATGAAGTTTATTATATTTTTTCTAATATTTGGAGCTCAGAAAGTTGAATAAAAACCAACTAGTGAAACATTACTATAACTATCAGTTTATCTTTTTCTAAGTATTGAAGATTTATCACTAAAATGAAATAATCTACTCATTTACTACTGAAAAAATTATTAAATAAATGAATTAAACAGATTGGGAACCTCAAGTAAGAATTCCAGAAAATAAGTTAAAAAACAAACATGGTATACTTTTATCAAATTCTATTAGATGTCGATAATTGGACCAAGTGGTTGTGGAAAAACAACATTAATGATTGATAATTATATTTACTTCTGCTGTGAGTACCGGGCGTGAGTCATGCTTCGGAAGCTCAGATGGTAGAGCACTTGCCCGTGAAAGGCAAAGGTCCCGAGTTTGAGTCTCAGTTGGGCACAGTTTTAATCTGCCACGAAGTCTCATGTCAGTGCACACTCCGCTGCAGAGTGAAAATCTCATTCTGGAAACATCCCCCAGGCTGTGGCTAAGCCATGTCTCCGCAATATCCTTTCTTTCAGGAGTGCTAGTTCTGCAAGGTTCGCAGGAGAGCTTCTGTAAAGTTTGGAAGGTGGGAGACGAGGTACTGGCAGAAGTAAAGCTGTGAGTACCGGACGTCAGTCGTGCTTCGGTAGCTCAGATGGTCGAGCACTTGCCTGCGAAAGGCAAAGGTCCTGAGTTTGAGTCTCGGTCAGGCACAAAGTTTTAATCTGCCAGGAAGTTTCAAGAAATATGATAATGAAAAAGTGATTTTATAATTGATAATACAAAAGGAATTCCATATTTAATTAGATTTTTGAATAATCTTTCACATACATTTTGGAAAAGTGATAAACATGGAAAAGGATTAGTTAATACTTTAATTAACAAATTGCCATTTGAAACGTATATTCCTGGTTATCAATTTTGTGGTCCGGGGACGAAATTAGAAGAAAGATTAGCTAGAGGAGATGATGGAACAAATCCATTAGGTGAAGCTTGTAAAAACATGATATTGCTTATAGAGGTTTAGCAAAAAGACATATACCGAGCGAGGTGGCACAGTGGTTAGACACTGGACTCGCATTCGGAAGGACGACGGTTCAATCCCGCGTCCGGCCATCCTGATTTAGGTTTTCCATGATTTCCCTAAATCACTCCAGGCAAATGCCGGGATGGTTCCTCTGAAAGGGCACGGCCAACTTCCTTCCCCATCCTTCCCTAATCCGATGAGACCGATGACCACACTGTCTGGTCTCCTTCCCCAAACCAACCAACCAACCAACCAAAAAAGACATATAGCTGATAAAGAACTTCAATTAGCTGCAAAAGAAAGAATGCATGCAAATGATGCTTCATTTGGTGAAAACGTGGCAGCAACAGCAGTTAGAGGAATAATGTATGGAAAACGAATATTAGGAATGGGAATTAATGTAGATGAAAATGGTTGGGAATTATAAATTTAAAAAATCTTTATTAAATTTTAAGCTATATAAATGAATAACTTTCCAATTGATTATACATTGCAACCTAGTGGCAAAACAAAACCAAAGTCAATTAAATTAAAGTTAAATAATGAACAATTAAATGCAATTGAAAAATTTTTAACAGATGTTCAAAAAAGGAAAAAAGAAAAAGCAACAGCTGAAGCTGTCTTAGGACAGTCCAAAAGTTGGTGGAAATTTACTTATTACATTAGGTATTCCTGTTGTTAAAAGAATTATTGAATATTTAACAAAAAAAAAAGATGATAAAGGATTAACACAACATGAAGGTGGATTTTTACCATTATTATTAGCCACATTACCATATTTAACAACAATTGGTTCTTAAGCTGGTGAATCTGCAGCAATTGCAAATGCAGTTATAAACAAGAAGGAATCCAGTATAGAATTAGAAGAACAAAAAAGACATAACTTAGAAATGGAAAATAAAGCTGGAACTAGAATAAAGAAAACAAAAAAATTTCGAAAAAGTGATTGATAAATATCCTAATGCATTAACTAATTTTGATATAGAAGAACTTTCTAAACAATTAAAAATTATACACTTTCGTGGTGTATATATGATTGATGAATTGCCAAATAAGCCATTTAAAACTGAATGTGGTATAGTAAATTCAGATACATCTGATAATCCTGGTACATATTGGATTTGTTATTATAAAAATAATTCTAACAAATTTGTTTTTGATTCATTTGGTGGTAATATACCAAAAAATTTAGTTAACTATTTAAGAAAAATGAACTATACTACAATACAGAAAGAATACAAAATTTTCATCAAGTAATATATGGTCATTTCTGTTTATTCGTTTTAAAATTGTTATGTGAGAATTATAACTTCAAGGACCTTTTATATTTAATAAATTGACGTTTTTGGGAATAAGATATATCTAATTAAACAAAATGAACAAATAGATAATACACCTATATGAAATTTAGGTAATATTGAAAATAATATTAAACAACTACAATCAATAGATTCAAACATAACTAATGTAATTAAACAATTTCAAAAAGAATTAAGTGGCGTTTTTAAAATAACTAAAAGTTATATTGGTTTGCTAATGTAAATTATGCTATTGATGCAAAAGATGTAGTTAACAAACAATACATATAAAAAGATTGTGTTTCAAAACCAGAATACATTAGCATTCTAACACGATTTAATAACTATGTCATCAATATACTATTTAATGAAAAAATTAATCAGATTCATCATGATAACTACAACACCTTTAAGAATTTCTTTACAAATAAGGAAGTAGTAAAAGCTTATTCAGATTATTTCTCAAAAGCAGATGTAGCACCTTACTTAGAACAGTTAAGTAATCTTGAAGAAAAAGTATATAATAAACAAATAATTGAATTTACTTTTATAACAGGTGTTGAACAAAAAATGTATAGTTTTGAATATGATTTCATTCTTAAAAGAGTTATTATTGTTGGTAAAAATATAGAGATTTAAAAATGGATGACTTTGATATAACAGTCAGTGTAGTTGACAAGCTATATAAAATAAATAATAATATTCAATCAATAATGGTACATAACTCAAATTTTATAACTAATATTGAAAGATTCTGTTAAAACTGTTCCTGTAGATGTAAATATAATTGCATTTCGTGACATAATTTCAAATTTAAACTTCGATAAATTTTTTATCTATACAAACGAAAATCATACTTCACATGATTACCATATTTGTTGTCTAAAGTGTAAAAAGCTTACTGATACACATAATCCACATAGAGTAACAACTAAAAATGAAAGACAAACAATTTGAAGGTCTTTGTACACTTTGTAAATCTAAAAAGAGTAAATCTGTTAAAAAAAATTTGTAAGTGCTGGTGATGGTTTAAATAATAATATTCGTGAAAATATAATTAATGAATTACATGAAGCAATGAGAAAGAACTTTAAAAGAGGAAATGTTGTTTCTTTTAGTATAGATGATTTATGGCAAGCTGATTTAGTTGAAATGGATTCAGGTAATTTACAAGGAGTTTCTAAAGTAAAAAAAGGATATCAATATTTATTAACAATTATAGATGTTTCTTCTAAATATGCATTTGCTGTTCCTATTAAAGATAAAACAGCTAAAATTATGGTTGATGCGTTTCAAAAAACTTTTCTAGATAGAAAGCCAAATAATTTACAAACAGATAATCGTAAAGAATTCTATAACAAAGAATTTAAAGAATTATTAAAGAATTATTAAAGAAATATAACATTAATTACTATTCTACTTTTTCCAAATTAAAAGCATCTCTTGTTCAACGATTTAACAGAACACTTAAAGAAAAGATGTCGAAGAAATTTACTTTACAAGGAAATTATAAATGGATCGATCTAGTTCAAGATGTTATATTGCTGGAGAAGGCCGATATGCACACTATAAGCTCACGCAGGATGGCGTGAGGTCTGACACAGGGTACGTAATGAATGCCATAAAGAAAAGTACGTAGCTTCTGAAATACATAACTTTAATCCATCATTTGTATACTCATTCTTGATGAGACATGCCTCATACGATAACTATCAATTGCTATGGCGCCTTGCTAGGTCGTAGCCATTGACTTAGCTGAAGGCTATTCTAACTATCTTCTCTGCAAATAAACGAGGCTTCGTCAGTGTTGCATCACTAGCTAAGTCGACCGTACAACTGGGGCGAGTGCTACTAAGTCTCTCGAGACCTGCCGTGTGGTGGCGCTCGGTCTGCGATCACTGACAGTGGCGACACGTGGGTCCGACATGTACTAATGGACCGCGACCGATTTAAAGCTACCACCCAGCAAGTGTAGTGTCTGGCGGTGACACCACAAAAGATCTAATTGATAAATATAATAATACAAAAAAATGGTTCAAATGGCTCTGAGCACTATGGGACTCAACTGCTGAGGTCATTAGTCCCCTAGAACTTAGAACTAGTTAAACCTAACTAACCTAAGGACATCACAAACATCCATGCCCGATGCAGGATTCGAACCTGCGACCGTAGCGGTCTCGCGGTTCCAGACTGCAACGCCTTTAACCGCACGGCCACTTCGGCCGGCCGTAATAATACAATACATTCTACAATAAAAATGAAACCAATAGAAGTAAATGAAAATAATATAAAAATAAGTAACTTTATATCTAGTGAAACTGACACTAAATTTGTAAAAGGTCATAAAGTTAGAATTAGTAAACTTAAAGGTCTTTTTGAAAATGGATACACAGCTAATTGGTCAACAGAAGTATTTGAAATTGAAAATGTTATTCATTCTAATCCAGTTACATATAAATTAAAAGATACAGAAGGAAATTTTGATGAACAAGAACTACAGAAAAACGAAATATCCAGATGTATACTTAGTTGAAAAAGTTTTAAGAAAGAAGGGAGATAAAGTTTATGTTAAATGGTTAGGTTTTGATAGTTCACATAATAGTTGGGTAAATAAAGATAAAGTTATTTTATAGTAGTTCAGTTGGATGATGATGATGCAGACTAATTATATCATTAACTAATTGTTCTTGTGTATAGTTATTCAAAATATTGAAATAGTTCAGATGAGAGACAATCCTTAAATTTTCATTCATTCTTTGATATAGATTTATTGAGGTAGGATTATAATTCAATCTTAACATTTCTTCACAATTAGGATGTCTATTTTCGATTTTATATAGTTGCTTCTGCAATTTTTTTCGTTGTGTTCTAATGACATAATAGTTATATTTACATTCATCATCAAATAACTTCAAAATTACAAAAGCTGGTATTACATTTTTATTGTTTGTTTGTGGAACAACATTTGGTAATAGTGTATCTATTTCTCTGTTTGTTGTGTTTATGACATCAATGGTCATATAACTGTTTCTCTTAAATTTTCGATTTGTTTTTTATCCAATTTACGTATTTCATGTAAAGATTCTATTTGACATTTATAAGCATCAATCATATCTTTTCGAGTTCACCATGATTGATGGTAAAACCCATCTTTTAAATTGTTTTGCTTCTTCTTTATTAGAAGATAAAATTTGTGAATATAAATCGGATTCATTGATAAACATTGAAGATTTTTCATTACCTTTAAACCCTGGTAATTAACAGGTTTAGATAAATGTTCATATTTTACTTTATCATCAATGTCAGTATCTTTATACTGTAATACCTGTGCAACATCTTTTGCTGTAAACTATGCATTATTTTCTTCATCAGTAATCATTAAAACTTGATTATTATTGTAAGTTAGCTTGTTGTTAAATAGATCTACAATCGATTCCATTTAAGACAAATATTTTTATTAGTTTTGCGAAAAATGAACATTGTGTGAAATTTGTAGTTTTTTTTATGATTAAATTAAATTGTAAAATGAAAGCAACTTTATATATCATATTATTTTGTAATTCTATTTAAATGAAGATACTTCTTTTATTACTGTTTGTGAAAATGATAGTAGCTGCACCAGGCTTAGAACTGCAAAACAACAAGGTAGTTAAATATTTAAAAAATTTTGGTTATTTAGATATTTCACCAAAAACTGAAATAACCCAAGTTAGTGATGAATTATTAAGAGAGTCATTAATGTTATTTCAACTAACACAATCTTGAGGTTACTGGTGAATTAAATGAAGAAATGTTACGTTTTATGAACAAACCAAAATGTGGTGTAAAATATTCATTTCATAGTTATAGAACTAGTATGTATAAATGGAATAAAAGTATACAAAATGGGATTATAAAGGAGGAAATAAAAGAGTATTGGAATTAACAAATGCAGCTTTTAGTTTATGGTGGAAATATAGTGATATTCAGTTTATTCATGATATCAATTATCCTGATATTTTAATTACAGGTAAAAGACGAATACATTTATATGAATTTTATGGTCAACATTGTCCAAATGAGTTAGATGGAAAAAGGAAATGTATTAGGTCATGCTTTTTTTCCAAATAGTAATAATGATCCACTAGTAACTCATATGGATAAAGATATTGATTGTCCTGTTTGCTTAGGTGATGAAAATAATTATCAATTTGTTAAAACAAGCTGAAATCATATTTTTCATAAAGAATGCATTGACGAATTGTTAAAGAAAAAAGAAATTTGTCTACTTTGTAGAATTATTATTAAAAATAAAGAACCATAAAAATCTGAAATAATTGATATTAGTGCTATGTTTGATGCTCAAGATGAAGCAGCTTATTATGTTGAGTATGATGATGATGATTATTGGTGATGATTATTTTTAAAATAATTTATATGAGTAATTTAAAAAGAAAAAAATTTACTTTTTTACGATTATAATAAATTTTTTTCTATATAAGTGGAGCACCTTCAATTTCAGCAAGATTATTCCCCAAAACCTAAATTTTGTAAATACTGTAATATAGAGAAATCAATTGATAATTTTACTTTACAAAAATACATAAAAGATGAATATAGAACTATATGTAGAACATGTTTAAATATTTCAAATAACTTCCGGGAATTCAGCCACGTAACACTTTCAGCGACCGCCGATATTTCGGTGGGAGAACACCCCGCCATTTTCAAGGCAAACTGCAATGGACAGGCGGCGTACATGCAAATTTAATACCTCGGTTCTCCGACAGAAGCAGGAAAGATAACACACACACACTGAACACTAGTGCCACCAAAGATGACCAAAGTCAGAGCTATCGATAGTGAGACTATGAATTCGCAGGTGAGGCAGCATTGACTCTGTTCCTCTGTTTTTTGACAAAGGAGAGAGCCGGATTCCAAACAGAGTTTAAACAGAAACCTCCATCCCTGTTAACGAGGTTGCTCACTAATTTAATCTCAACTGCCTCTCTAATGACACTGTCCCAATAGCTGGACGTGCATGCCAATATCGCGGTGTTATTATATAACATGGGGTGACCAGTATCTAAGCAATGTTCAGCAATAGCAGATCTATTTGGCTGCTGTAATCGTGTGTGCCGTTTATGCTCAGTACATCGGTCCTCCACGGTCCTGAGAGTTTGACCAATATATGCCATGCCGCAGCTACAAGGAATACGATATACACCCGCCTTACGCAGTCCAAGATCATCCTTAACGGAATTCAAAAGTGCTCTAACTTTAGATGGAGGTCGGAAAACACATTTCACATCGTATTTCCGTAAAATACGACCGATCTTATTGGACGTGTTTCCTACGTAAGGCAAAAAGGCAGTAGACTTAGGTGTTGACTCAGAATTATCATCAATCACCCAATGTACAGTTAGTCGATAGCGCAACGCATGTTCAATCTGTCTATCACTATAACCATTTTGACGAAATGTAACTTCAAGATGGGACAGCTCAGCTGGCAAAGTCTCAGCAAACAGAAACGACATGTGGCCTGTGTACCAAGGTACGAAGTACCACTTCACGCTGAGCCGAATGGTGACAACTATTAGCTTGTATGTACAAGTCGGTGTGAGTACGTTTCCTGTAGACTGCAAGTCCCAATGATCCATCATCCTTCCTCCTAACCAACACGTCGAGAAAGGGAAGGCAACCATCCTCTTCCACCTCCATCGTAAAACGAATGTTCGGGTGGATCGAGTTCAGATGTTCTAGAAAGACATTCAAATTCTCCCTACCGTGAGGCCAAACAACGAAGCTATCGTCAACATATCTAAAGAAACAGGCGGGTTTTAAAGGCGCCGACTCCAATGCACGTTCCTCGAAGTCTTCCATAAATACATTTGCGATCACAGGAGACAACGGACTACCCATCGCAACTCCATCTGTTGCTCGTAATACTAGTCATTATATAAAAAGTAAATTTTATTTAATGACCAGTATTACGAGCAGACAGATGGAATAAAAGTAAAAAGTAAAGTTGTATACGCCAGGAGAAACTCAGGTCTCACAATGTTTAAATAAATATCATGTAGAAAATTACAATAAAAATCGAATTCCTTGTGTATGTGGAAAAAGTGTTGCTAAATATGAGTTTAAAGAACATTTAAAACGAAATCCAAGTGAAGAACATACAAAAATGGAAAATGAAGAAAAATCTATAACTACGATCAATAATGAAGAAGTTATAAGTGAAGAAAAATAGAAATGTAAAATTTGTCAAGAAATTAAAGATTTAAATTGCTTTTACATAAATCCATAGCATAAAGATAAACATAATAATAAATGTAAGAAACATACTTTAGAATATATTAAAAATAAGAAAGCTTTAACTTTAAATAATAACCCTTTATGATTAATTATCTATCCATCTATTAAATAATTATCATTTTATTATGAAAAATAATTTTTACTATTCTAATGATTTTTTTCTAGTAAATAGAAGACCAATCTAATTGATTCATAAACTAATTGTTTAAAAAATGATTGATTGTTAAACTAATTTTCTTTTTGATCGATTATTTATTAAATAATAGTCCTTAATAGTCCTTATCCATCTATTAAATAATTATCATTTTACTATTGAAAATAATTTTTAAAATTCTTATGATTTTTTTTGTATTAAATAAAAGGCCAATCTAATTGATTCTTAAAATAATTGTTTGAAAAGTAATTGATTGTTAAACTAATTCTCTTTTTGATTAATTATTTATTAAATAATAGTCCTAAACAACTACAACAGTTTACTGTTGTAGAATAAATTATTTATGAGGATATTCAAGATTAGGTAAATCTGATTTAATTAGATTTATTATTAGTAATCATCAAATTATTATTAGTAATCATTAGAAGTAATACATCTGTAGTAAGTGAAAATAATTCAAATATTGTTAAAAATAATACGTATAAAACAAGTGAAAATCATAACAATTATTTAGCTGAAGTAAGTAAAAAATATAAATATATGGTTAATATTTATATACCTGAACATAGTTCTAAGACTGCAACACCTGTCGCTGAAGAAGTAACTGATAATCAGACAAATATTGTTAAAAATTATAAAGCTGAACCTAGAGAAAATCTTTGGAAAAAGTTACCATTTTATGATATTTACGATATTTTTCTAACTAAAGAAGATAAAACATTAAAAGGAAAATTTCCATTTTCTCCAAATATTTTTCAGAAAGCAAGAGACAGAAAAACAATGAAAGATTACTTAGTTGAAAAAGCATTTGCAGACAGATTACAAGCTATAAATTTAGAAAATAATATGGATATACTTGATCCTAATCATTTCTTAAATGCAGTAAAAACAATAATTTTTAAGATTGTTAAAGACTATTTGAAAGTACATCATGGTGCAAAGATAAATTTTAATTTATATTGTGAATATAAACCACAAACAGATGAAACAAATGAAAAGTTCAAGAATTTGGACAACAGACACCAAACTTTCAACAGAAAAAGATTTTAATAAAAAATTCAAAAATGCTAAAAGACATGTTTTAGAAAAAATATCTAATTTTCAAGCACAGGGATCTGGATGGTCATTAAATTGAATAATTGGTTTACAATTAGCAATTAACAAATATGTTCCACTAAGAGGATCATCTTACATTGATTTACCAGATAACTTTAAAAATAAAAAAGCATGTATTAATATGAAAAATAATGATCAAAATTGTTTTCTGTGGTCTATGAAATTGGCTTTGTTTCCTGTAGATAAAAATGCTGAAACAATAACAAAATATAATGATGTCGGTTTTACCTTGATAAAAAACTTGAAAATATTGAATTCCTTGTACTAGTTGATCATATTCCTAAAATAGAAAATATAATTATGTATCTATTAATGTTTATTCATTTGATGATGAACATAAAAATTATCAAGTGTATCCATTAAAAATTACTAAATGTAAAAAGGAAAATCATATAAATTATTTCAAGAAAGATAATAATTCACATTATTGTTATATACAATATTTATCCAGACTTGTATCAAGTCAAATGACTAAACATACTTAAGTAAAATTTATTTGTGATTTTAGTTTACTACTTTTTAACAGTAAGGAAGAATTAGATACTCATACAACAAACTATTTAACTAATAAAATTGTCAATTTACACAAAAAGTTCCATTTGTTTTTTATGCTGATTTTGAAAGTTTACTTTTAAAAATGGATTATTGTGAACCAAATTCAGAAACACAATATACAACGAAACATAAAAAACATGAACCAAGTGGATTTTGTTATTATATTAAATATATATATGGAAATTATAAAGATCATGTTGTTTATAGACCAAATTGTCATAAAAAATTTATAGAATGTATAAAGCAAGAAGTTGAAGAAATTGGAAGAATTTATTCTGAAATTGAAGAAATGGAACCACTTACACTTGATGTATACAAATCTACTGTTTGTACACTATGTAAATGTCCTTATACAAAAAAGAATAAAAAAAGTACATCATCATGAACATTAACTGTAAAATATTTTGCTCCATTATGTAATAATTGTAATTTAAAATTAAAACAACCAGACTTTGTACCTATTTCTTTACATAATTTATCTGGTTATGATTCTCATCTTTTTGTAAAAGAACTTGGTTATGAAAATAAAGAAATAGAACTAATACCAAATAATGAAAATAAATATATTAGTTTTGGTATACATACAAAAAAATTAAAAATGAGAATCGTTGTTATATTTAGCTTTATGGCTTCTTCACTTGATAAACTTTCATCAAATTTAAAGAAAAATCAATTAAAAAATAATAAAAAGTATGTTCTCCAGAATTATTTAACTTAGTAATTAGAAAAGGAGTTTATTCATATGATTACATGGATTCTTGGAAGAAATTTGAAGAAACACAATTACCAAAAAAGGTTAAATTTTATAGTGAATTAAATGATTGTGACGTAAGTGATGAAGATTATGAACATGCAAAATTAGTTTGGGAAAAATTCAATATTATAAATCTTGGTGAATATCATGATTTATATCTGAAAACTGATGTAATATTGCTAAGTGAGGTTTTTGAAAATTTTAGTAAGACATGCATAAATACATACAATTTAGATCCTTCTTGGTATTTTACTGCACCAAGTTTATCTTGGGATGCAATGTTAAAAATTATTGATCCAAAACTTGAATTTTTACGTGTTTATGATATGCTTCTAATGGTTGAAAAAGGAATAAGAGGTGGAATTTCACAATGTTGTAAAAGATATGTATAAAGCAAATAATAAATATTTAAAAGATTATAATAATAAAGAAATATCAAATTACATAATGTATCTAGATGCAAATAATTTATATGGTTATCCTATGAACCAATATATACCATATGGCGGATTTAAATGGGATGAACCAAATAATTTTAATTGTACAAAAATAAGTAAAATGTCAAACAATAGTCAACATGGATATATATTTGAAGTAGATCTAGAATATCCAAAAGAAGTACATGATTTACATAAAGATTTACTGTTATCAAAACTTGTTCCAGGTACAAATGAAAGTAAATTAATAACTACTTTAGATAGACAGTGTAATTATGTAGTACATTATGGAATTCTTAAACAATATTTATCTTTAGGAACGAAACTTGCAAAAATACATGAAGTTTTAAAATTTAAACGGTCTGATTGGTTAAAGAAGTACATAGATCTAAACACACACCTAAGAACTAAAGCTAGAATCCATTTTGAAAAAGTTTTCTATAAATTAATGAATAATTCAGTATTTGGTAACACAATGGAGAATATAAGAAATAGACCAGATATAAAATTAGTTTCAAATAGTAAAATGTGTGATAAACTTGTAGCTAAACCTAACTCTAAACATAGAACTAAATTTAATGAAAATCTAGTTGCTATTCACATGAATAAAACGAAAATAATATTTAATAAACCTATTTATGTTGGATTAAGTATACCTGATTTATCTAAAGAATTAATGTATGATTTTCATTATAGAGTTATGAAACCTAAATATGGAGAAATGAATGAATTATGTTATCAAGAAACAGATATATTTACAATATTGAAACTGAAGATTTCTATGAAGATATGAAATCGACGATTGATTACTTTGATACAAGTGAATATCCAACAAATAATATATTTGGTATTCCACAAGTAAATGCGAAAGTTGCTGGAAAAATGAAAGATGAATGTAATCGAAAAATAATGGACGAATTTTGTGGTTTGAGAACAAAGATGTATGCTTATAAAATTGGTGACTAAATAGAAAAGAAATCTAAAGGAATTAAGAAATATGTCATTAAAAACGAAATAAGTATAGAAGATTAAAAGATTATTTATTTAACAATACTGAACAATATAGAAAATTTAATTAAATTAAAAGTGAAAAACATGTAATATATACAATTAAAGTGAACAAAAAAGCACCAAGTCCTCATGATAATAAAAGATATGTTTTAGAAAATAGAATAGATATATTACTATATGGTCATTACTCATTATTGAAAATCTAATAAATAATTATTATATATAAATCTAATAAAAAAATTTCTATATAAATGGAGACTTTAATCAAGAAGCTAAATAATTTAATTATTTCTAAAGAAATTAGAAAAGTAAATGAGCTAGAGGTAAACGTATTATATAATATTATGGACTGTGATTATTTAAATACTAGATTTCTAGAACTACTTTGTCTAGAACTTAATAATGATTTTAAAGTTATTTTACCAAATAGATTTTCTAAATTAATTGACGATTTTGATTTTGATATAACTAAAAGAGGGCAAATGAAATTAAAATATAAAGGAATGAAGAAACTTAAAAATAGAAATAATGATTTTCATGGTATAGAGTTCACAATGTAAACAATTTTCTTCTGCCTTCATGTACTTATTCTTAATGTAATTTTAAAAAACACATTTTGCACAGCGATCAAAAATAGGACGAGTTTTGGGGCTAAGAAAAAGTTACAAAAAATGCTTTTTTTAAAATGCGTTTTGAAAAATAATTTTAAAAAACACGTTTTTCACTAAAGTCGAAAATAGGACATTTTGTAGGGTAAAGAAAATGATCTAAAAACGGTTTTTAAAAATCGTTTTTCAAAATAATAGTTACTTCACTAATATATTTCATTACATTACATTCACCTATGGGAAATGTATATAAAATAAATGATTTTTATTCTAGTTATTATTATATTATTATATTATATTATATTATTACTAGGTAAAAGGGATAGTAGAACGATTTTGTATGTTCTGGATAACTTGGTCAATTTTGTGAAAAATAAAAAATTGTGAGTGTTAACGAGCAATTTTTTATTTTTTATAAAATTGAGCTAGTGAGCCAGAACATACAAAATCATTCTACTTACTTCTTCAGTGTAAAATGCGTCTGCCTACATAGCTGAGTGTTTGCCGGCATGGTAGCTCATCATATTCAGTCAGAGGGATCCTTGCCCTCTGTAATAAAAAAAACTGAGTAAGGGATTCAACGATCAACTTGAACAGATATCTTGTGACTTCCACCCATACCAAACGTGACAAACAGTGTTGAACAAAGTGCAAAAAAAAAAAAAAAAATATGGTCATTGCAGTGGAATGTCATTCAAGGCATCCGCGTTTGATTCCCTGCTGGGTCAGTGATTTTTCTCCGCTGGGGTACTGGGTGTTGTATTGCCCCCATCGACACGCAAGCTCCCGAAGTGACGTCACCTAAAAAGACTTGCCCCAGGCGACCCGTCTACATGAAAGGAGGCTCTTGTCACACGACCTTTAACTGTATAATGTGAAACTATAGCCTCTTAATTTGGCCAGGAAGGCTAGAGCAATGGGGATTTAACACAGTTCACCCACTGGTACAACATACACATTTATTTTGCACAGGCTGAATTCATTAAACTCAATTAATAATTTAACTAAACAACAGTTAATCTGAATATTGAACAGTAATAATTCACATGCAATCAGTGTTTGCCAGATCATAAGATAAAAACCTAATGATGCAAACTTCACGCCAGATATAAACAACTATAAAAATGACCACAACTTCCTGAGCAGAAGACACCAAAAAAAATTTAATAATAGGCCACTGCCAAAAATTCCTATACTAAAGTACAAAGTCAGCAAACAAGGAGAACCAAAGATTGAAAACTTTGTAAAACACACATGGTACAGGATTCGACAATAACAATCAGATAATTAAAATTTACGTTAAATAAGAATGACTGTTGAGATCTCAACCACTAGTAAGATGTTTAAATAACTCAAAGATGCAATCAGTTTATAAAAAGGGAACCTCTTTTAATTAACGAATAAAATGATCCAGAATTTCTCTATAATTTCAAATTAACGTTAAACAGCAGCATTAAAGGCCACGGCTATGCTTGGAAGAAATAACACTGCAGAATATGGATAGCGCGAACTTTGACTGCTCAAGGCTGGGCACAAAATGACATAAACAGATGGCTGTGTAAGCCAACTGGGCCTAGAATGAGTGAGCCTGACAAGGATCGGTAAACAGCACAGATGCCAGAGCACAAGCAGTCTTAACAAACCTCTCTGCAACACAAATAAATTCCAGTAAGTGCAAGCTCAAGTCACATCCAAGTTTATGAAAAACAGTGATTACGCTCCCTATAGTTAGTGTAATTTCTTATGGAGTGATACCTACAGATAAAGATATAATCAGCTACCTAAAGATATAATCACTTCTGACCATAATCTGTTACTATGTAAATGTAAAACATATGTGGTGTGAACTGTCAAAAAGATTACAGGAAACATTTACACCACACTGTATAAAACAGCACAAAATCTATGTGAAATCAATATTTTAGAATTTCATGTGAAATATAAAGAGAAAAGTCATCAGATAGAGTCACAACATAAGTTATATGTAAGTCAGGAAATGTAGACATAAGTCTGCCTGTTATATACATAATTTAGAAATATAAAAATTAATAACAACATAGTTGTTTGTGTAATTCGTGAGAATGAAAATTATGAGTCCAATTTCAGTTATACCTTAATAGTTCACTAAATTCTTCTCTTATTAAAAAAAATTGTCTTAAATTCCTATGAAACGATAGCACATTGTAATTCTCAGACTTTGTATATGCAGGTACTTGAAAATGGAAATCTTCTGAAACAACTCCCGTAATAATTAACAAATTTTTAAGCAGTAATACTGAAACCTTACTTACAATGTCTTGAATTACATTCTCAACCTCTCCACAATGTCTCATGTGGCGATAACAGGTGCCACTGTTGTAATGTCCCGTTTGTCGGATGAGTACATCAAGCCCAAGGCACACTTGATACTATTTGGAAGGAGTAAGCTGTGTGCAACGCTTTTTTCCACTCTCTATGAGCTATCTTCAACATATAACAAAAATGCGACAGTACACTACAGAGCGAAGAACAACCTCACTAAATGGGGACGTCGAATCGAACAAAATGTTCCAAACAATACACCAGAAGAAATTCCATTGTGGATCTACTGTCATAAAGCGACAGCCAAACAGCGAAGAAAGCGCGAAAGTTTGTGCATTCAAACTACCTTGCCCCAGTTACTACCCGCAATGTTAAGAGCAGAGCTACTACGGAAATTAGCTGAAGGTAACGGTATCTGCTGAACAGTGAAAACCTGCAAAACTTGAAGTTCCTGTATCTGTGGCTTGTTCTTTTAGATGAGAGTTTTCTCTTTGTTTATGGCGTAAAGCTTGGCCAATAAACCAGCTACTCTAGAAAAACCGTAATGCCACTAATTTATTAAGATAATAAACTGTACTGCAGAAACAGCGCTGCAGTAAGAAAGTCGGCATGTGGTACCTAAATTAGAACGTTATTAATAAAAACGTGTAAAGGCCTCTTGTTTTAATTTTTGCTAATATATAAAGAGCAGGAATGAACTGTTTCCTGACAGGCACATTAGGCTGTAAGAGTGAACTAAGACAATGAGGGAAAATAAAACAAATTATATGAGTATTTTAAAAGTTATTTTTTTCTCAAAACACATTTTTTACAGCAGATTCCCGACATTGCTGCCTCCATAACAGCTATTGAGTTACCATTCCGGAAAAACGATTGACACAACCACTCGAAAAGTAGTCGAGCGAAATTGTACTGTTATGCACACCCAAACGAGGTCATTTACAAAGTTGTGTGAGCTCTTCGCCGATTGGCTGTTTGTGGGACGAATGGCTAAACTTTTACACAGTCCAGATTTCGTTCTGTGGAATTTTGTTCTGCGTGAGGTAGAGTTGCAAATATCATGACGCGAGCCGCAGCACGGAAAAGAGTAAAACATCAGCTAATGAACGTGTCAACCTCGCCGCGACTAATTTGAAACGAGCGAACTCAATATTCAGTCCGTAGAGCGTGTGTCATATTATTGCTAATCGCATATGCATGGTCATTGTTAAGCGAGACCACAGACACAGAACCATTAAAAATAGAAGATCCGTTTTCATTATTATTCTTGGTTTCAGGATTCAATGCATGTAGAATGACAACATCCGCTTGCAAGCTCGTGAGGTTGTTTTCCAGTCATTATGGTTACGCCACTGTCCGGAACATTGAAAAAAATTTGGGGACACACCTGTCCGATGTCGACAGTTATACGGTTAAAAAATGAATGAAGCACTTTTCTGAATAGCGTATAGAAATCAGAAAGCTCTTTCATCCTTTGGCCTCCTGTGTCATAATGCATATTTGACGTTAGCTGAGTTAACATTTTTTAGTTCATTGAACTTTTGCAACATTACTCCAGTACACCGCTTACATGTCGAATCATAACGTTGTGGTTATCGCTTTTTATCATTGTTGCCAACAGCCCTTTTATTTAAACTTTCCAGAAAGCGGTATTTTTTGTGTTGTTCAAAATGGCTCTGAGCACTATGGGACATAACAGCAGAGGTCATAAGTCCCCTAGAACTTAGAACTACTTAAACCTAACTAACCTAAGGACATCACACACAGCCATGCCCGAGGCAGGATTCGAACCTGCGACCGTAGCGGTCGCGAGGTTCCAGACTGAAGCGCCTAGAACCGCTCGGCCACGTGTGTGTGAGAGAGTGTGCGTGTTTGTACATATGTGTGTCTAGTGTTGGGGAACTTCAGCAGTAAGTTTTATTTTCGGAAAACCGCCGAGTCTCACTTAACATGTCCAAGTGGTTCAGTGAAGCATGACAGAGCAGTGATTCAGACTCAGAGTCGGTACTGCACGATAATCCAGCGGCGTTGCATCTGACGATAGTCGAGTAAAATACTGATGCATTTAGTCAAAAGCGAAGAATGCGGGTAAAGTTGAGAGGTTCTATGCCCTCTTTTGCGTGTCTCCTCTCATTTTCGTCAATTTTAGTAATGTTCTATGTCATTGCACGGTAGTAACAGACCGAATGAGGTTATTGTAATTAGAGTATTTGTACTGAGAGCTCAAAAAAGCACTTTTCACTTGATTCCTAAACACGTTGGGTTACTTCCCTAGATGGCCTGTGCGAGACAAGCATCGGAAGACGCGGCACACGGCATTTCCGGTTGGGGGCTACACTTCCCTGAATTCTGAGGGGGTTCGTACAATAGGCTTAAGCGCCTGGCGGAACGACTAACGTCGGTCAAGTTTCGCCTATTGTATGCACGGCGAAACGACCTGGGAGACGTCTGAGTGTCACCGCAGTTTATGTGTTTACCGTTCCGGCGCATCTGGAACAAAGATTCTTGCCACCTACTGACTGCATTGTACTCTCGATTCTGAGAATACTTCTGGACCGTGCCCTGCCGGGTGCGACTGTTTGGCGCCGGATGGCCGGTGGTCTAGGCGGGTTGTTTTTGTAGCCGGTCAAACGACAGGTTCTGTGCCCTCTGCTGAATAGCAGAGGCATGATTGGTCAGCTTAAACTGAGGCTAGCTGACGTCATAAAGCCCTGCTCGAAATTGGAGGGAACGGTCGCTATTGGCGCGAATGATGTTCCGAGACAGTGTGGGGGAATTTTGGAATCAGCACTGAATGCTGATTTGCGATGTTCAAGGAGAGTGGAGGGGGGAGGGGTTGAGCAATGTTGGCTTCGCTCTTGCATCGCATCACAGAGTGGAATTCTTGATCTGATCTTCTTCGGAGTCGGACGGTCTTGCGACTTGGTCGCTCGTTTTTGGAAGCCTTCGCAGTCAGGGTTTGACACAGAGTTGCTGCACGGCAGAAGTCGGCGCCTACATCATCAAGACATTGGCTACCGACGACGTGCTGCAGATTTCAGTGCTGGGACAGTATTTTGCGGCTCTGGCATTGTAGGGCCTTGTCCGTTTCATACTGAATCCCTCAGTTGCACGCGCGCCCGCTTTGCTACAAGTCCACCTTGCTTGTTTCTCCATGTGATCTCATTTGAGCTCTCACTACTATTTGCTATACTGCTATATAGTAGGGAGATTAATATTTTATTCATTAGGACCTCCAGTCATTATCGTCAGTCTATTGCATCACAGAGAGTAGGAGCCCCTTGTCCCTGGGCCAACTCTTATTCTCATAATATTTCAGTATACCCTATCCTTTAACCTACTGTTTGTGTCGATAATCATGTGCATTTATGTTCTGATGTATAATAAATCTCATTGTAATATTTAATCCGCATATCATTTCGTAGATATATGCAGAATCCCATTTCCTGTTGTTTACTACGATAAAGTTCTCTTTTTTTGAGTAGGTAATGATTTCTATTAAATTATTGTGAGTGTGCACTACTTATTTTACCAACTAGCAGGGTCTACCATCATTTCCTTACGTTACCGGTGTACGCATAATTAATTAGCTGGTTGATAAAGAGGGGGTTGAGTGCATGTCTCAGTCTCATGCAAATTCGTCAGAATTAAAGAGGTACAAACTCTTCTCCCCGGCACCTTGCAAAGTTGGTGTTGCAGAAGAGGAGAAGAGGCAGTGTGATAGCATGAACTCCATTGCCTGTGAACAAACACTACATTTCAGCAGTGATTTTCGGCGTGAGAGGATGTGACACTGATGGTTGTTAGCTGTCCGTCAGTCTGGGACGTTATGCTTGGCAGAGCGTATCCCCTGATGCTAATCGAGACGAGTGCGTTAATGTGACAACAACGTTCGACATCCTCCCTCTTCTTTTCACTGGCGTAACCGTCACTACAACGTAAACATTACGTTATAATGTAGAAGCACTGATATCATTGATCTGAACGATACAGGTACACATGTGACGCATTAACCACAGATTGGAGGAAGACGATGGTAAAACAATTGTCCCTGGGGCTTGCTGTGAGAACAATCTGGGATATTCCATATTGATGGCATTCTCAGTAATTAGTACAAGGATTCAGTTAGTTCATCAGTTTCGAGGTATCCTAACATATTCGTTTGTGGACTATACATTCGCTCTGTAAGAGTACCGTATGTTATTTTCCTGCCCTCTCAGCTAAGCGGACATTTACTTGTCGGCGGATGTGTTCCTTGGTTTTTATGCGTCATTGCAAACAGCGCTGAGTGCGGCTCGACAACGCAATGCTCCGAGTCATAGCAGAGCCATTAACGGCACTGTGTGACACGTAATAAGGCTGGCGGTACGCAGTAAACGCTAACGATGTGGAGTGATAACGTTCACTGTTCAACTATCAATAAAATAAATTTATGGAAGGCGGGTGTGACGCCATATAATGGATGCGTTGAAAACTCAGCAGATCCAGGAGCAAGCCTATTCTGTTTTTCTAGGGTAAGCCCCATGTCGGCAACATGTACTGCATTGAGGTAACGTATTTTTAATTGATGATGCTGTATTTCAGTAAAACCTTTTTTCAACTTATCATGACAGTTTAGTTTGATACATTACATAAAATTTACCAGTTATTAACTTTAAAATTGTGACAAACACCTGCTATAAATTCGAAAGGACAGCAACTGAAAGAAGTACTTCTAAGGACAATGCCTTGTTGCTGCAACCATTCTCCCACATTTTCTGCTGTTCTCCTAAATTCTTCATAATTTTGGCATTTTGTTGTTTAGAATCATCTTCGACTATATTTCTTTTTGGTCTCGCATTGGTTTCCTTTCACAAAACTTTTCCTTCCAATATGTGTGCTTTATACTCATTGCGTCTCAAGAACTGTCCAAAAAATTTTGTCTTCTAAACGTGCTGTTGCTGGTTAATCCACCCATCCGTTTCACTGATAGTATTTACTTCACACGATCGATTTCGAAATAACACAGTTTTATCTATAAACGATCTTGTAGCAGACCAGCTCACCTGAAACACTGAAGCACATAAAGACATCTAAGCCGTAACCTCATAGATAATCAGTAGTGCTACTGTAAGCATAAGATATTCCTAATACCTGCAGTATCTATAGCCTCAGAGAACCTCGTATCCCACTTCTTTCCGCCATTGATTCATCCTGACTATCGTCTTAAACTTCCGCCAACTCTTCATCGCTACTGAATTGAGAACAGAGTCTATATCTCCTCCTGAGTGCGCCTTACAATCCAATATCTGATTTCGGTATCTAGGCCTGACCAAGGTATGACCTAACTGGAATCTTCCCACAATTCCTGGCTTTTTCCACATATACGTGCTCGTCTTGTGATCCTTGAACAGAGTATTCGCTATTACTAGCTGAAATTTGTAGAAGAACTCAATCTTTCCCTTCTCTGATTCCTACAACCAATTCTATAGTCTCCCATAGTCCTTTCTTCTACTCGTCCTCTATTTCTCTCTTCATCTCCCGCTTTTGACGTCGGCTTGTATACCTGAACTGTTCTTGTCTGTACCGGTTTGTTGTCCATTCTGATGAGAATAACTCTCTCACTGAACTGTTCACAGTAATATACTCTCTGTGGTACCTTCCTGTTCGTAACGAGTCCAACTCCCTTTATACCATTTTCAGCTGCTGTTGATATTGCGCTATTCTCGACTGCCCAGAAATCCTTGTCTTCTTTCCATTTCACTTCACTGACCCCCACCATATCTACATTAAGCCTTGGCACTTCCCTTTCCAGATTTTTTAGCTACCCTACTACGTTCTCACTTCTGACATTCCATTTCCTCAGTTCGTAGAACGTTAACCTATCGTTGCTTATTAAATCTTTTTCTCATTCTCACCTCCCCCTTGGCAATCCTCGCCTAGATATTCGAGTGGAGAACTAGTCCGGAATCTTTTGCAAGTCGAGAGATCGTCATGAAACTTTCACAATAACAGGCCACATGTCCTGTGGATAATACTATATGTCTTTAATGGAGTGGTTTTCATTCCCTTTTGCATCATCAATCCGTGGATCATTGCTGGTTCTTCCGCCTTCAGGGGCAGTTTCCCACACCTGTGAGAAGCCGTGTGTGACACCACATAGTGGATGCTATGAGGGCACAACAAAGCAATGGCCATGCCTGTTCCTTAATTGCCTGGTCTCTCGGCATTATGTATTGCACAGTCGTAACGTATTTTAATAGATGAGGCTGCATTTCAGTAAAATTTTATTTAACTCGTCATGACAGTTTATTCTAATACATTTCATAGTACCCACAGCAAAAAAGTTTTGCATCACCGCGGTTCCGAGAGTTACGGAATCTGTATAGAAAATTGGAATAGAGATCAACAAAAACATCATTTCCGCCCTTTTTATTGCTCATGAAAACGACACATTGCATTTTGTACCACCATACAGCGAGACCTTCAGAGATTGTGTTCCAGATTGCTGTACACACCGGTACCTTTAATACCCAGTAGCACGTCCTCTTGCATTGATGTATACTGAGCGAGGTGGCGCAGTGGTTAGCACACTGGACTCGCATTCGGGAGGACGACGGTTCAATCCCGTCTCCAGCCATCCTGATTTAGGTTTTCCGTGATTTCCCTAAATCGTTTCAGGCAAATGCCGGGATGGTTCCTTTGAAAGGGCACGGCCGATTTCCTTCCCAATCCTTCCCTAACCCGAGCTTGCGCTCCGTCTCTAATGACCTCGTTGTCGACGGGACATTAAACACTAACCACCACCACCACCGCCACATTGATGTATGCCTGTATTCGTCGTGGCATACTATCCACAAGTTCATCAAGGAACTGTTGGCCCAAATTGTCCCACTCCGTCAGAGTGATTGGTGGGCCACGTCGGCCATGAACAGCCCTTTTCAATCTATCCCAGTCATGTTCAATAGGGTTCATGTCTGGAGTACGTGGTTGGTTGATTCTGAGCACTTTGCGACTTAACTTCTGAGGTCATCAGTCGCCTAGAACTTAGAAGTAATTAAACCTAACTAACCTAAGGACATCACACACATCCATGCCCGAGGCAGGATCTGGAGTACGTGCTGGCCGCTCTAGTCGAGCGATGTCGTTATCTTGAGGGAAGTCATTCACAAAATTTGCACGACGGGGGCGCGAATTGTCGTCCATGAAGACGAGTGCCTCGCCAATATGCTGCCGATATGGTTACACTATCGGTAGGAGGATGGCATTCACGTATCCTACAGCCGTTACGACGCCTTCCATAATCACTAGTGGCGTACATCGGTTCCACATAATGCCACCCCAAAGCAATGACGCACGAAGTACATAGTTTGCACCATCATAAGTTAGCGAAAGATTTTGTTGAGTATCCTAGGAAATTCTAGCCCTGCGTAAAATCACTAAAATGGTCGGGAACATGTGGACCAGTCTCTTGAGGCAATAGAAATTAGCAGAAAAAACCTGGAGTTTTCAATTCCTAACGAATCATTCAGCCAAGAGGCTCGTACAGACATATTTTGGTTTGACCGCCGCACAGACTCCTGTATGTATTATGTGGGCTTTCTGGCGTGAAGTTGAAAACAAATAAGTCGGCACGTTCTTTCGGAACCCCAATTCGGTTTTATATGCTGCAGAATTGTTGAGCATATACCAAGTGCCTATATAATAAATTAGCTTCAGAGAGAAAAACTTACATCACCATATCAACACGAATTTAGAAAGCATCGCTCGTGCGAAATTTAGTTCGCCCTTTCCTCCTGTAAACCAAGCTTGAAGGGAAAAGAAGAGTTTCCATATTCCTTGTTTCTCGGAAAGCATTCACATAGCGCCACGGTGCAGATGGTTAACGAAATAGATACGTGAGTCGTCCAAAGACTTTTTAAGCAATAGAACCCAGTACGTTGTCCTGAACGCCGAGTGTTCACTGGAGAAAAAAGTTTCGCCAGTAGTGCTCCAGTGAAGTGTGATAGGATCGTGGCACACTATTCGTGTAAACAGTACGTGTCTGTTGATGACTCTGCAGTGTACGGGAAAGTTTGGCTCAAATGGCTCAAATGGCTCTGAACACTATGCAACTTAACTTCTGAGGTCATCAGTCGCCTAGAACTTAGAACTAATTAAACCTAACTAACCTAAGGACATCACACACATCCATGCCCGAGGCAGGATTCGAACCTGCGACCGTAGGGGTCACGCGGTTCCAGACTGAAGCGCCTAGAACCGCACGGCCACACCGGCCGGTGAAAGTGTGGCCTTTGAGTGACTGTATTAGGGTAGAGGGCGATTTCAATAGACTTTATATGTTATCTGATACATGGCAGCTTGCTCTAAATGTGGTAAATGTAATGAGAATGAATAGGCACGCCATTCCGTAATCTTCGAACACAATGTCAGTGTTGTGCTGCGTGACACCTATATTAAACATTTAGGCGTGACAATCGAAGCGACCGGAAAAGAAATGACCATTACATTCGGTTGTGGGATAGGCGAATGGTTAACTTCAGTGTACTGGGAGAATTACCGGAAAGTGTGGCTGATCTGTAAAGGGGACCGCGTACAGAACACTTGCGGACCCATTCTGCTCAAGGGTTTGGGATCTCCAACAGCTCGAATCGATGTCAGACAAGGAAGCAACTCAAAGGTGAGCTGCTAGAACTGTCCGGTAGGTCTGATCAACACGCGAGTGCTACGGAAATGCTCCGTGCACTTAAGTAGGAATCGTAGAAGGAACTACTTAGAAAGTAGGGAACAGGCATTTGCTTCAGACTGCAGAACGATCGTATTACCACCAACGTATATCTCGCGTACGAACCATGATGCTAAAATAAGAGACATCAGGGCATACAGCTTTTGTGAGTTACAGAAATCCAGAAAGACCTAAATCTGCAAAGTGGATGGAGCCTTCTCCTCGGAAATGCTAGCCCAGTACCAGCGGTTTCTCACTGAAACCACCATTTTTTAAATACCAGTACCACTAGCCTGAAACCACCGATGCTGGTGCAAGACAGAGCCATAAGGTATACGCTGAAGTACTCAAGTATTTCTACGAATGTAGTTCATTGTAGCAGTCATTTATAGCGTTCAAAGCAACAGTCGGTGGGGCATCATTGTACACGATTGCAGGAGATTGTGTCATGCGGTTAATTTTTTTTTTTTTTTTTTTTCGGTGGGAATAATGAAGAGTTCATTGATAGTGAAAGTAAGTATATCTAAAATTACTGTAGCGTAAATTTGCATTTATAACGCAGCTGTTATAAGTGGTTTAAACACAACCACTAGGCCAGTGTGTAGTTTTGATACAAAATGTAATAAATTTTTGGCCCATCTTTGCTTGTTAAAATTTGTCCTTGATATTACGAGTTCATGGATATTTCGAGATGAGGGACTGTGTCTATGAAAAATGCGGATTTGCTTTAAAATATATCACATGAAATGATGATTCATGAGTGTCCAAAGTGAAATCACCTACTTTAAAAACAATTTTTACTTTTTCCCAATTTCTTCTTATATCCGTCGCATACTGTGCTGTCTCCCCCTGCAGCGAGGATCTGCCACTTCCATGACTCGGTCGCAGAGTTCCTGCCTCAGGCCGCAACGCTGGTCGTGAGGATGACGTCAGTAGGACCACGACCCACCAGTGGCCACATCCGGAAGGGTTTGGTCAGGCCGCCGCTGTAAACAGGCTGCGTGAGGAAACGTTTGGTGGGACGCCCGCTGTCAGCTCGCCAAAGTGACATTCCGCGAACTGGACGCAAGACCAGCGCTGACTTATTACGCCTTCCATTTCCGTGACTGCAGTCCGGCAGCTAAGGCATGAATTACGGGCGTACAGTAACTCTAAGCTGAACTGTTATCATGAATGTAATTTTCAATCCTGATCGCCTATTTTCACTCGTTTTATAAACAACACATCTTCCAGCGTTTCATCTTAGGCTACCACAACATTCGCACCATGGACTATCATTAACAGCTATCACGAGAACATGGTAGAGCTGTGCACGAGAATCTGACGAAATGCTACGTGTCGACATTGTTTTAAAATGATTCTGATGACGACTTAAGCCGAAACGACTATAAGCTTGTAGCTTATAATATAAAAAATGAGCAAGGCGAAAAATTACTTTAACTTGTAATGTAACCGTGACAGACTTGCACAATTTTACAACATTTATTGACTGAACAATTTTTCAAGAGTTGTAACCGTATGCAAATATAAACCATCCTTGCATTCGTCTTTAGTTGAACTATTCTTGTCGAAGAGCCCTTCAATTCTTTGTTGTTGTTAACGGTTTTGGTGCAGTAATCGTGGTCTTACCTGTCTTCTCGCATTTCCAAAGATGATTCTCGCTTTCAACACTGTACATCTCAGATTGAACACGATACCAATAATACTTCGTGTGCACATTCAGATCAAGCTTTCACAAAAGACTTCTCCGTACAACATTCGATCTGTATTCGGATATGACCTTCGAAAGGGACTAGATCACAACGTACCTGTGGCAGTTTCGATATCGGTCGTTTAGCGCAAAACTTAACATTTGCTGGTTTACTCTCGGTTCCCATAAATATTATCAATAAACAACGGATTAATCGATATGAAATTCATATTTAATTTTGGTTTATACAGAGTCTCAGAAATGAAGAAACGCTGAATTTTTTCAGATCTTTTTCCTGAATAAGTCAGTAAGGTATGCTGTAGTGATATGAGACGAGTCAGTAAACAAGCAATTTACGTAATTCATTTATAAACATAAGTTCATGGTGCTCATCCCCAAATGCATTGCAAACGGCTTGTGATACACTGTTTCAGGTCCTCGACGATAAACCTCGAAGACTGGCGTGCCGCATCACATCATTTAAGAAACACCGTCCTTTATCAGTTGTATCCATGAATGTCAGTAACGTTATGAAGCCCGCCCGGGTGGCCGTGCGGTCAAAAGCACGGCCTTCCGGGCGGAAAGGAGCGCCTGGTCCCCGGCACGAATCCGCCCGGCGGATTTGTGTCGAGGTCCGGCGAAAAGGCCAGTCTGTGGAAGGTTTTAAGGCGTTTTTCCATCTGCCTCGGCGAATGCGGGCTGGTTCCCCTTATTCCGCTTCAGTTACACTACGTCGGCGATTGCTGCCCAGAGTTCTCCACGTACGCGTACACCACGATTACTCTAACATGCAGACATAGGGCTTACACTCGTCTGGTGTGAGACGTTCCCTGGGGGGTCCACCGGGGGCCGAACCGCACAATAACCCTGGGTTCGGAGTGGGGCGGCGGAGGGGTGAAGTGGACTGCGGTAGTCGTCGTGGGGTTGTGGACCACTGCAGCTGCGGCGGGGACGGACCCTCTCCGTCGTTTCTAGGTCCTCGGTTGTCATACAATACAATACAACGTTATGAAAATCAATAACAAAAACTGTATCACATATACCTCTTCTTAAAAACATTCTCGAATATATTTACATTGGATACTCACTCTGCCATTAGCCTGATTTAACGTTTGATACCTTTGCAGAAATTGTGCTCGAAATGGTTTGAGCGTGGCTGGATTTTGTTCAATGTCCTGAAGCTGCAAAATAGATTTCATCAGTTAAACAAACACAGGTGGTACTTCAAGTAAGGAACACCACATCGTTGGTCACAACGATGATGGATTTAGTACACGCAACAGCACTCTCATCAGTGCATGTACTGGGGATTAAAGCAAAGACTTCGTGGTTGGAACCATGTCTGTCAGCACAAGTGAAACAGCTGCACCTGTTCCCCAGGAACACTTACTATCCGAGCGGGATTAGCCGAGCGGTCTGGGCGATGCAGTCATGAACTGTGCGGCTGGTCCCGGCGGAGGTTCGAGTCCTCCCTCGGGCATGGGTGTGTGTGTTTGTCCTTAGAATAATTTAGGTTAAGTAGTGTGTAAGCTTAGGAACTGATGACCTTAGCAGTTAAGTCCCAGCAGATTTCACACACATTAAAAAAATAAATAAAAATAAACCTTGCTATCTTCATACTTGAAGAAAACTGTATTGATCGTGGCTCTACATTCTACTTCATGGAACGAGAAACAGCTGAATAAAACAACTAAAATTCATGTTATGTATTGGTGGCTGTTCACCTGATAAAAGAACAGTACTTAAGGTATTTTTTAAAATGCGTGCTACGTTGTTGTCGTAGATATCCCCTCTCCCCCCCCCCCCCCCCACACCTCCAAAGAAAACAATTTGGTGCATTAACCAGGCGAATTCTCTGACATCAGGTTCTGACCGACCTATCCACTCTTTCCTGAAGTCGACAGTCAGTTGCACTCGTGCGATTTGCACAGAAACCCCATTTTTTCACAGGTACACTAAGAGAAAAAAAACCACGAAACCGCAAAGGAATTATCGGAAAGGGACGGAAATCAGTATATGTGATGTACAAATACAGACAATCAAATGACTATAGTTTCAGAAAAATTGAATTATTTATTCAAGAGAAAGAGCTTCACAAACTGAGCAAGCCATTGACGAGTTGGTCCATCTCTGGTCATTGTGCAAGCAAGTTTTTCGGCTTTCCGTAAACGTTCTCCCGAGGGAAATAGTACAGAATGTTATCTAACACGCACGTTAGATCTTCAAAATCCCGGCTGCTCAGCTTGTCTCCCAAATCGTTATATATAAGGAACAGGAAAGGCCCTATAACACTACCTTGAGGAACGCCTGAAATCACTTCTGTTTTAGTCGATGACTTTCCGTCAATTACTACGAACTGTGACCTCTCTGACAGGAAATCAAAAATCCAGTCACATAACTGAGACGATATTCCATAAGCACGCAATTTCTCTGCAATCCGCTTGTGTGGTACAGTGTCAAAAGCCTTCCGGAAATCCAGAAATACGTAATCGATCCCTTGTATATAGCACTCAACACATCATGTGAATAAAGAGCTAATTATGTTTCACAGGAACGATGTTTTCTAAACCCCATTTTCTTCGAGGTAATTCATAATGTTTGAACTCAATATATGTTCCAAAATCCTGCTGCATATCGACGTTAACGACATGGGCCTGTAATTTAGTGGATTACTCCTACTACCGTTCTTGAATATTGGTGTGACCTGTGCAACTTTCCAGTCTTTGAGTACGGATATTTCGTCGATAGAACGGTTGTACATGATCGTTAAGTAGGGAGTTAATGGATCGCCTAATCCGAAAGGAACCTAATTGGCGTAAAGTCTGGACCAGAAGACTTACTTTTATTAACTGATCTAAGTTGCCTCATAACTCCGAGGATTTACTTCTACGTTACACATGTTGGCAACTGTTCTCGATTCGAATTCTGGAATATTTACTTCGTCTTCTTTTGTGAAGACATTTGCTGGTCAAGATAGAGTTTGGCAAGTACGGAGATAAGCAATAGAAAGTCTCACAGTATGCGGGCGGGCATTACCTTGCTGAAATGTAAGACTAGGATGGCTTGCCAAAAAGGGCGACGGAAAGGGTAGAATACGATCGACGTACCGCTGTGCTCTAAGCGAGTTGCGGATGATAGCCAAGGTGGTCTTGCTGTGAAATGAAATAACACCCCAGACCATCATTCCAGGTCGTCGAGTCGCATCCCACCATTGTCAGGGGGTGTCTCGAGACACGTCTTCGTTGGTCATCGGGGTCATTTCTCAGCAGTACTCATCGCTGCAGACAGTTCTGCTCCAGTCAATGAGATTCCAGGTCATCTACACTACTGGCCATTAAAATTGTTACACCACGAAGATGACATGCTACAGACGCGACATTTAACCGACAGGAAGAAGATCCTGTGATATGCAAATGATTAGCTTTTCAGAGCATTTACACAAGGTTGGCGCCGGTGGCGACACCTACAACGTGCTGACAGGAGGAAACTTTCCAACCTATTTCTCATACACAAACAGCAGTTGACCGGCCTTGCTTCGTGAAACGTTGTTGTGATGCCTCGTGTAAGGAGCAGAAATGCGTACCATCACGTTTCCGACTTTGATAAAGGTCGGATTGTAGCCTATCACGATTGCGGCTTATCGTATCGCGACATTGCTGGTCGCGTTGGTCGAGATCCAATGACTGTTAGCAGAATATGGAATCGGTGGTTTCAGGAGCGTAATACGGAACACCGTACTGGATCCCAACGGCCTCATATCACAAGCAGTCGAGAGGACAGGCATCCAATCCACATGGCTGTAACGGATCGTGCAGCCACGTCTCGATCCCTGAGTCAACAGATGGGGACGTTTGCAAGTCAACAACCATTTGCACTAACAGTTCTACGTCGTTTTCAGCGGCATGGACTATCAGCTCGGAGACCATGGCTGCGGCTACCCTTGACGCTGCATCACAGACAGGAGCGCCTGCGATGGTGTACTCAACGACGAACCTGGGTGCACGAATGGCAAAACGTCATTTTTTCGGATGAATCCAGCTTCTGTTTACAGCATCATGATGGTCGCATCCGTGTTTGGCGACATCGCGGTGAACGCACATTGGAAGCGTATATTCGTCATCGCCATACTGGCGTATCACCCGGCGTGATGGTATGGGGTGCCATTGGTTACACGTCTCGGTCGCCTCTTTTTCGCATTGACGGCACTTTGAACAGTGGACATTACATTTCAGATGTGTTAAGACCCGTGGCTCTACCCTTCATTAGATCGCTGCGAAACCCTACATTTCAGCAGGATAATGAACGACCGCATGTTGCTGGTCCTGTGCGGGCCTTCCTGGATACAGAAAATGTTCGACTGCTGCCCTGGCCAGCACATTCTCCAGATCTCTCACCAACTGAAAACGTCTGGTCAATGGTAGCCGAGCAACTGGCTCATCACAATACGCCAGTCACTACTCTTGATGAACTGTGGTATCGTGTTGAAGCTCCATGGTCTGCTGTACCTGTTCACGCCATCCAAGCTTTGTTTGACTCAATGCCCAGGCGTATCAAGGCCGTTATTACGGCCAGAGGTGGTTGTTCTGGGTACTGATTTCTCAGGATCTATGTACCCAAATTACGTGAAAATGTAATCACATGTCAGTTCTATTATAATATATTTGTCCAATTAATACCAGTTTATCATCTGCATTTCTTCTTGGTGTAGCAACTTTAATGACCAGTAGTGTAATAAATGTCAACCAACGTCAAGCCGAGTAACTGAATGCATTAGGGCCAGAGGTGCAACTGACTTGCTCAGCTTGTGAAGCTCGTGCTGTTGAATAAATAATCCAACTTTTCTAAACTTTTATTGTTTGTCTGTGCATGTACATCACAACTACCGATTTACGTCCCATTCTTCGTGCTGCCCCCTCCCCTTTTTTGTCTTATAGTGAATTTTCCTAGTTTTATTTCCCCCATCGTCTACTATGCACCATATGTGCGAGAGACAGTCGAGATCGCTCGCATTAGCAAGTGAACTTGTCAGAAGAACATCTGAGTGAATTGTAGTAAGCTTATGCTTATACACATAGCTCCTTCATAAAACAATGGAGTGGGCGAAGTTGGGAATAATATCTACGGAGATAAACCAGTAAAAATGACCTGACGTGATAACAGTAGGTAAGATTCTAAGCTTGTGATCTGTCTGCGCTGGGCCGGCCGGTGTGGCCGAGCGGTTCTAGGCGCTGCAGTCTGGAACCGCGCGACCGCTACGGTCGCAGGATCGAATCCTTCCTCGGGCATGGATGTGTGCAATGTCCTTAGGTTAGTTAGGTTTAAGTAGTTCTTTCTAGGGGACTGATGACCTCAGGTGTTAAGTCCGATAGTGCTCAGAGCCATTTGATTTGTCTGCGCTGGAAAGTTTACAGTCAATGCGTTTTACTACTTTTAACTTATGGCAGCAAGACATTATGTTATGTGAGATAACTGATTTGGTGAAATCAAATATATAACGAAATGACAGACGACGGCATACCGAAAGATGAATACACAACATTGGAAAATATGGCGAAGTAAGTGTGACTGGAGACTGAACTGCATTATCTAGTACTGTGTGTCACTAAATATGCCACAGAAAAAGAACACGGCATTTTAGAAAACTTTTATACAAACTGAATAAAGTATATAAAATTTGATTATTGTCGTTTCCTCGAGAAAAAGGCCGATATACAGTAGTAGATGAGGTCAACGAAACATGCAAGAAATCGCATGAAATATATGAAACACACACTAGCGTTCCTGTACGAAATTTAGCCCAAATTTACCTCCGACGCTATAAAAAGCCTGCATATTACCAAACCTACGTACCCACAAACTGTTATCCAACTTAAACTCGTATGTTAACCTTCGACTAAACAAAACCTAATTTGAATTGAGCTGCATCTGGACTGAATGCAGCTTCTCTTTATGTTAAATGCGCAACTGAATTAAAACAATTATCTGATCCTAATCAAAATTTCCACTTACCTCGTGTCTTTACAACACTGTTGCAGATTTCTCTACAGCACAACAGCAAACAGGAAGTAGCCAGCGGTTAAGCTAGATTTCTATTTTTAAAACTTCGTTGCGTGCCATATAGTGCAATGTGGTAATGCCTAATGATAAACCTTCTTTAAACAGTGGAATGTCTAGAAATGATATTCCAATAGAAGGATTTTAGAATGAGGTATGTATATAAAAGCAAAGCGTTATCTTCACACATAACATTGGTCAGAACAATACTGCGCTTAACAGAGCAAACAATGGTTTAAAAAGGGTATAATGTTAACAGAGAGTTCTTTAAGAAAACAAACCGCTTAATCAGTTGATATGTTAATGCATGACTCAGGAAAGTGGTGTCGTCTTCCTTTCAGCTCTGATCACGTGAACAAAGTTAACTAGTTGACAATAATCACTCCTACAAACTAGCTCCGCAGTGCTGCGGTGTTACCTCTGTGGTGTCACCACCAGACACCACACTTGCTAGGTGGTAGCCTTTAAATCGGCCGCGGTCCATTAGTATACGCCGGACCCGCGTGTCGCCACTGTCAGTGATAGCAGACCGAGCGCCACCACACGGCAGGTCTAGAGAGACGTCCTGGCACTCGCCCCAGTTGTACAGCCGACTTTGCTAGCGAAGCTACACTGACAAATACGCTCTCATTTGCCGAGACGATAGTTAGCATAGCCTTCAGCTACATTTGCTACGACCTAGCAAGGCGCCGTATTCAATTGATAATTAATATTATGAAGCATGTACCGTATCGAGAGATGTTCTACAATTGTGGATTAAAGTTAAGTATTATATCAACTACGTACTTTATTTGCAATTCTCAAGATATTGTCCTGTTCCAGACCTCACGCCAGTCAGCGTGTAATTAAACGCGTGTATTTCGGCCTCCTCTAGAAAAACAGTGTTGGCTCTTCTGCCAACACTACAACCTCTAACTTCTTTTATTAAAAAAGAAAACGACATTCTTGAAATTTTTTATACTTTTCTCATTTCAGTGTATTCATCACAACCATCCTTGCTGTCCCTCACGAAAAATATTTCTTCGTCTAACAGGCACAATCACAGGTCAACACAGCACTACTCGATACGTCCATCACCTGCCACACTTCAGCTACGAGTGTATCAGACGTCGCAGAGGCAAAATCTGTTCCACAACAAGACCAAAGATTGTTCGACAGTAACATAACTAGCTCTCTATCTCTCTTACGAGCTCATCGATAACTTACAAAAACCAAAATGACGTGCCCACCTTAAAAGTAGTCCGGCAAGCGACAGAGATTTTTAATCATGGTTGGCAGAAAGGAATTTCAACCTCGTCCTGGTTGACTACGAGCCAAAAGTCTTGAGGCCGACGGCTCCCTGTCGGTAGGTAGCAAGGAATGCGGACGCAGATGCGTGCCTGCAACTAAGCGACGGGTAGGAGTCAAACTGGAAGAAAAGAAGGTCAACAAAGACTTCACGCCCCTGAAAGATATACGGCACTTGTAGCTACTTTAAGTTTACAGGTCGCATCCGACTGCGTCTGGTGGAATAAAAATGAAGCAAAAACTCGATCTGTCGAGAGACACTTTGCGCGCCAAAACGTGTTACGCGTGAAATAACGCTAACGTTGACAGGAGGTGTGTCCGAAGTCCTGAGATTCACAGAAGAAATACGACTGCGGCACTCGAGTTGCCAACGGAGACTGGGGAACAAAACGTCGCTGAAAGATCTATTTGTAACAGGGGCGCATTCTGGTGGACTTAAGCGCACATCAAAGGAACACGGTTTCCTCGGCAGCCCGCTAAGCGTCCACAACATCAAGATACCCGTAAATCCTCAATTACGCGTGTGTATGTTGAGTCATGCGTGAGACTAGTGAGTGCATCTATTCGTAATCCTTTCCGCTATTTGCATCTTACGAGCGGTCCTTTCTGTCGGACCCGGTGTACCTACATCGTGCGCTATTACTTCTTGAACACAAATCATCTTCTTCTTTTGCTTGTGCCTTTGTCCTACTTAGCCACAGGGTCGGCATGGTCATTAGCGGATGTGGCGTGGTTAGTTGAAGGGGTGGCCGGATGCCCTTCCTGACATCACCCCTGAATGAAGTTGCTCTGCAACATCCTTTTTATTCAAGGAGAGCCAAAATTTTCTAAATCATCACGAACTTAACCTTATTCCACATTAAATGTCTTCCATTTGGTTCGTTATTCCACGCTGAATTTTTGCCTTCGAGGTAGATGCGTACGAAGACGACTTTCATAGTAACTTATAACTGATTGGATGTTTTATTTTAATTTCGGTGTTCGTACACTCAGGAGGATTACCGAACATTCTAGATCTATTTACGATTATAGATTATTCGGAATAATTGTATTTCTCAATTATTTTACTATCCGCTTCTGTAATGGAAATTTTATAACTTAAAAAAAATTCTAGAATAGTCTCTGACATGCAAAGGATATATAGTTTCTTGCCTGTTATTGATTAAAACTGAACTAATTTTGACGGTATACTAAAATCTGCAGGTCGACTGGAGTGGCCGAGCGGTTCTAGGCGCTACAGTCTGGAATCGCGCGACCACTATGGTCGCAGGTTCGAATCCTGCCTCGGGCATGCATGTTTGTGCCGTCCTTAGGTTAGTTAGGTTTAAGTAGTTCTAAGTTCTAGGGGACTGATGACCTCAGAAGTTAAGTCCCATAGTGCCAAGAGCCATTTGAACCATAAAATCTGCAGGATGCTACATTGTGAGATATAAGGGGATGGCTCTATACACCGACATACTTTTCAAGCATTTTATTTTAAGAGCTGATACAGACGACGATGGAATTTTGGTAGATATTGTGAGCGTGTGGGTGCTATTCTGTCATTCTGCGCAATGGATTAATCTGAGATGTACCCTTTACCCTGTGGCTCCTGCAAGATGCAATTTCCACCCCCACACTACTACAGAAGTCAGACAGACGCTCCTAACATTCTAAATAGAAATGCCTGAAAAACGTTCAGCAATAAATATCTTCTGGAGTCGTCCGCTGTAAGGAAATGACACAAAAAATCACAAAATGTCTTACATAACTAGTGGGATACTTAGGTACTGGAGTAGTGCTAGTTAGTGTAAGAAAAACACGAAACTAACGAAAATTATTATTTATTTTGCAAAAATTCTAAGAAATCACAATGGCACTTTTAGTTAGGAACTGAACAAGTTATTTGCGGGTTATTTTCGGAATGTGAAGTTACCTCTTAGGGATACGATTCGCTAATGAAATTTCTGTACAAAGTTTAAGATTGTTATTGACTTGGCAGAATGGCTGAGAGCCACGCCTACTCAACTTGAATAATTATCCATTAGAATGTTGCTAGGTACGGTCGAGGCTGTCGCATATGAAATGCAGTGAAGTGTATTGTTGTGGAGGAAATATGGGGCTCACAAGAGCTGTAGCGCACAATACCGTAAGCTGCGATGACTGCTGTCTGCACCGCTCGCTGCTGACAAATAAGATAACTCTCGTTGTATCAGGATTGGCCTTTGCCAATCAAACTCTCTCTACGCCTTGATGAAGTCAAGGACTCCTATTCGCCCCTAGACTATTGGCGTGGTACACCGGTGGGATAACCAGTCCACTGCGATGCCACTCAAAAATTCGCTCGTAGCCGTTTGACTATAACTCTGGCCATTCATGCCGCACAGTAGCTGTGGCGGCCAATACAGTGAACAACGCTTAATCACAAGGACTCAATGTAGAATCGCACTCCGATTCGCTCTCGATAGAGGTGCTCTCCCAGTGAAGAACTGAGTAGAGACTTGTTCCTCGCTCTTTGAGTACACGTACGAGCGTACACGCTCTCATTACGTGTTCTCGCTGCATGAGCGACAACAGAATGGGCCCTCTCCACGCCAGACGTGAAGGGGTATATCTTTCGGTCTCTTCCATTACTCCTTCAGCTCAAGGGGTCAGGAATATCGTCTGCCAATCAAGCATTGCTCTTCTACAACGGGAGAATGACGTTTCGTTTAAGGCGACAAATCCGGAAATCTGTAATATCGGCGTTTGGCGTTTGCTGTCTCCCTGTGAAAACCTCTGAAACAGCGTGCTATGTTTATAAAGAATGCGTAAGCTAGGCGCTCCCATACAGTGGAGCGGAATTTGCTTTTAAGCCAAACACGGGGTCGTTCTCCCCTTTCACTCGGGCAAATGCTGTCAGTTCCACGGGCAGTCGCCGTCCGATGTAGATAGGCTGAATCGTCCTCTGAAGGGACTTGCCTCTCGTCATGCGGGTCACCTCTCCCGAACTAAAAGCTCTTGTGGCCGTTGTGTCTTGAATGTGTGTGTGTACGCCAGGCTCGAGTATCTCAACCCTGGTGCGCACTTGTTATTTGCGTATCGTTTACATGAATTCATACAACATTGACATTATCTTATCGAGTTTGGGTTCGAATGAAGCGTCTTGATGTGCGGAATATGATTGTGTGGGCGGAATATGTAAGCAAAGAAGGTCAGGAGACCACGACGACTTACAATATTTAATGGACTGTAGCCTAAGAAGACGCTTCTTTTATGACATAGGCTAAATACAAAAAGCACGGAATACTGCATAGCACAATAAAATGAAGCATGTCGCAGCACAAGTAACTGACAATCATTAATATCAGACCAAATAACTGTTGCCGAAATAACTTTAATTGCGATAACTTGCACAGCAAAACTTCCGTTTAGCTCATCTCTGTTTTCCGCTACCCTTAGAGTGCAGCACAGCTTTCATTTCAGTGCTACATTTGTACGTATACAAACAATGTCATTGCAACATATTTTAAACTTACTATCTATAACGTAGACAAAGAAAGTTTTTGCTGTGCTTTATAGTAAATAGTTTATTATTTAGTTCAGAACTGCATAAATTTGTGTGGCCTTACCCTAAGTGGCATGATGTTCCACCCATTTCATGAGAGGACGACAGTTTCAGTGTACGAGCGATTTGAAACTGGAACACACATCGGAATTGTCTATAGGCAGTATACGAGATTCAATAAGAAATGCAACACATTTTTTTCTCTGTAAATTTCGAAAAAATGCGGAATTTGTTGTTGGACATCGTACAATATTCTCGCTTTAGCCCCTGTAGTTCCATGAAGCTGCGGTAAGTGACGACCTTCAAAATGGCGTCTGTGTCGGAGGTGCGCTCCAAGCAGAGGGTTGTCAATGAGTTCATTTAGGAGGAATATTCCTAGTTGATTGCTCAGTGTCTCTGAGACCTGGCTGTGAACAAAAGCACGGTGTGTCGTTTGGCAAGGCGTCTGTCATAATTGAAACAACATCGCGAAAATGTGTCAGATCTCCCTCGTGCCAGTCGGCCACACACATCTGTGACTCCTCCCTTCAGCATATTCGTGGCCACAACAATGCCACTCCACAATCCTACTCTATGATCACGCAAGGCCACACAGAATTCTGCTCTCTCGAGAGGAGCTCACAAGACTTCAGTGGACTGTTCTTCCTCATCCACCCTACAATGCAGACCTCGCACCTTCCGGCTTCCATCTGTTTCGCCCAATGAAGAATGCACTCTGCGAGAAGCAGTACGTGGGTGATTCGGAAGTTATTGATAAAGCAAGACGTTAGCTCCGACATCGACCAGTAGAGCGGTACCAGGCTGATGTTCTGGCCCTACCAGTAAGTTGTAGCCAAAAGAGTGGGGATTAATATGATGTTTTGGAATCCCGAATAAAACCAACCCCATTTTCTGCATTACTTATAAAAGAACCCCCGTATGTTGTTACAGTGAAGAAAGTGCATTGTCCCTAATTCGAGTTCCATTCCAGCATAAAATTTTTGCTTGTGACTCGTGACCGCTGCAGTGAAGGATCTACAAGGATTCAGTTAACGAGCTAAGGGTATTGGCCCAGTTGTTAGAGTGCGCACAGAAGGGCAGAATGTAAACTCAAAAGTGGAACATAAACGTACAGAGTGAGAATTAAAATCGTCATACTTTCTGAAAGGTTTGCGTTAGGGCGTTCAAACTGCCGGTTGGCCGCGGGGCATGATGGGAATTAGTGTGCGCATGCGTTGTTTGGTTTAGCGACGAAGCCCACTTTTATTTGGATCGGTTTGTCAATAAGCAACATTGGTGCACTTGGGGGACGGAGAATACGCGTTTCGCGATCGAGAAGTCTCTTCAGCCTCATCGGATGACTGTGTGGTGTGTAATGTCCAGTCACGGAATAATCGGGGCGACATTTCTTGATGGCACGGTGACTACCGAACGTTATGTGAAGGTTTAGGAAGATGATTTCATCCCCATTATCCAAAGTGACCCCGATTTCGACAAGAGGTGGTTCACGCAAGACGGAGCTCGACCTCATCGAAGCAGCAGAGTATTTGATGTCCTGGAATAGCACTTTGGGGAAAGCATCGTGGCTGTGGGTTACCCAGAGGCCTCGATTGGCCGCCATATTCTCCGGATCTGAACACATGCGACTCCTTTTTGTGGGGCTATATTAAAGACAAAATGAACATCAATGGCCCCAAAACCATTACAGAGCTGGAAACAGACATTCGGGAGGTCATCGGCAGCATCAATGTTCCGACACTTCAGCGAGTCATGCAGAATATTTCTTTTATTCTGCGCCACTGAGCCGTACTGCGGCTCGCGTTAGTGCTGTTGTAGGTTTCCGTCCTCTGTAGGAGGACAGACTGTATCGTTTAGTTGACATGGTTGCGGTTGTTTGTCTTCTTCTTGTGTTGACTGGCGCCACTTTGTATCGCAACCGTTGCCTGTTTGCTAGTGGCAGCAGCTGCGTTATCGATATCTAGTAATTGTGGCCTTATAATTACGGTGACGTGGTTGTTCTTCCGGGTCGTGTGAATGAGCAGTTCGGTTGGGGATCCGGAGCAGCCATGAGTGCAGTGCGAAACCCACCGGGACTTCTGGTGGCACGTATGCACTGCCGGATGGAAGGGCTGTGTTCGCGAGGGTACACAACCTAGTCGTCAACAGGGTCTAACAAGCCTTAAGTTGTGTGGATTTTAATCCGAGTAGTGAAAGCTCCACCATTGTTAGATATCGCGATTGTCCAGTGACGCGTTCGTGTTGCTGCTCGCGGTGTCGCTGAGACGAAGAGCAGCGAGTGGAGTGCTTGGGGAATGTGGATCTAATTAGCTTTCCACGACTTCTTGTTACTAATTGCTGCATTCTATGTGTTACTGTTTGTCAAGTTCAACCAGCGGTATTTTTCCTGCCTGGTAGCCGCAAACACCCCAGTGATCTGCCCAGTAGGTCGGTTGGTGTTTCTTCTGCTCTGGCAATAGTGGTGCCTTTCTTCTTTCGGACGCTCTAAACACAGCATTCTGAGGACGTACCGCTGACCGTCGGTTCCGGCTTTGGCATGTTGTTCCATCGTTGCAATGGTTATCGGACTTTAGGTAGCTTCAGCAGATTATGATTAGTCATTCGTTAGACTGCCATTAGTCTGTGTTACCATCTTGTGATGTGAATGACACTCTTTGCTCTCTTTCTCATTGCTCGTGAAAGTGTTTTTGGCGTGATCTACTCAGAGGTCGATTCCTGGAGCACCGTCTGTGACTGGCTCTTGTGTTTTATTATTGTGTTACTATTTTATTATTGTATTACCAAATTAGCATCATTTGTCCCACCTGTTTTGGGAACAGTTGCTTGTTCTTTTGAATTAACCTTGTTATTATATTTGATGTTTTATTGTATGTTGTAACTTTTTTAAATATAATTGCCACTCTTGGCGTTACAGCAAGTTAAACGGTTGTGGTAAGAAGTTTATTATCATTTTATCTCACCTGTTTGGTGATCAGTTGCCTGTCTTTTGCTACAACATTGCTGTTTGACAGTATGTTTGTTAAATTGTTTTAATAATTGCCATTCTTGGCGTTTAAGGCCTTCACCCATGAAACAGTTCTTAATTTATTGCCAGTAAGGCCTTCAACCATGAAACCTTAATTTATGGCCATTAGGCCCTCAGCCATGAGTGTCGTTACTTGTCGTTACTTGTAACCGCAGGGGTAGGTATGGGGAAGATAGAATTTGTCTCCCACGAACCGTAGTTACTGCATTTATATTAAAAAAGAAAAAATTCCTCCAGCTATAATTAAGGTATCGATTTTATTTTGGCAACTAGTTCCAACGTTGTAACAACGTCATCTTCAGGCCCATACACTTGTTGACGTTAACTACTTGCGGCCGATACTAGAAGTCAGTGGTGAGATATGGACGTTGGGCCTGAAGATGACGCTGTTACAAAGCTGAAACTAGTTGCCAAAATAAAATCGACACCTTAAATACACCTGGAGGAATTTCTTCATTTTTAATATAAATTTATAGCAGCTGACGTCCCACTGTCCTCCATTTCAACTATGGATGTACGAAGATTAGTTATTCCAGTCTTCCGGTACATACATGACTCTCCGGTAGGAGGACATTTAGGTATTAATAATACCTTAGAGAAGGTCAAAGAGCAGCTGTCTTGGCTGACACTTTATAAAGACATTAGATATTTAGTCAAAGAATGCCGCGATTTTAAGAAGGGAAAACCAAGTAACTCTGTAACCAAGTAACAACTGGCGAGGGTATTGCTGCAGTAGGAACGGGAAGAGCATCCGTTCGACAAATTGTTTGTTGATCATGTGGGCCTGCTTCCTCGGACGAAAAGTGGCAATTCGTATATTCTCGTAGGGGTGAACGCCTCCTCCAGGTTCGTTTGGTTGGTACCTAGCCGGGGTGTGACCGCTCTCACCACCATCTCTTATCTTAGCAATAGTTTTAGGTGGTTCGGGCAACTGCGGACATTTGATACGGATAACGATCCAGGCATTCTGGCAAGGTCGTTTAGGCTATTCTGTTTTGCCAGTGGGATAAAACATGTTGCCACCACATCTTATTACCCTCTGGCTTCCTTCGCCCAAAGAATTAACAGGAACTAGAAGTCAGCGTTGATTATTTTACACCATAAATCCACCTTGACCTGGTTAGCGTTTAACTCTGTGCGGCATGAAGCATCCCAGGCCACTCCAGGTAGCCTAATGCTCGCATATCTCATGAATTCCCCGCTCTCCAATTTATCGGGAATAAGTGATCTTTTACCTCCATCTATCACTCTGGAAGTTCTTAGGGAGAAATGGGGGCGAGCTCGGGCAAATATTAGGAAGGCTCAGGATCGTCAGGTCTGTCGCTATAATAGAAACAGACTTCTCGGGATAATTGCTTGGGGAAGCTTGTCCTGCGTTCCCCTGGTCCATATTCAATTGTCTAAATTTTAAGCTCGGTCAATCTTTTGGTCAAGGACCCAGGAAAGGGAAAGCTTATAAGGGTTCATCTCAGTCAGATTAAACATTCCAGCGGAGTGAGGGGTTCTTAGTCCCGGGGTAGGCTTGTTCAGATTTGAGAGGGGGAGATTGAGCCCTGGCGTCATTGAGTTAGTAGGCTGTTCTGTATTGTGTCACTGTCTATATACGGGGTTCGCTAGGCCAAGAGGGAGGCACGAAGTCTGGGGATCGGCGGAAGCGTTGCGACAGAGGTGGTCACGAGGGCCGAGCGGCCGAAGCTACGAGTTGCGCAAGGAGGGCCTGCGCAGAGCGAAGATACAGGAGTACTTTACCTGGGTCCGCGTCGACAGCAAGCAGGAGGTGGACATTCCGTCGGTTGGTTGGCAACATTCGTTTCAGACGACCGATCGTTGCCTCGCTGCCCTCTTCTACCTGGGTTTCATAGGCACCATTCAGTAACCGCTGCAACGCACCATGGACCCAGGCAACTGCTTGCTGATGAAGGAGAGTAACATTCTGTAATCCTCGTGGTGATTTGTTTCTTTGTTTACCTATCCTCCTTATTGTATTTTGGTTTGTACGCGGCCCTCTGAGTTTTACTTGGTGGGGTCTTTGGTCGTAAATATAGGTTCAAATGGCTCTGAGCACTATGCGACTTAACTTCTGAGGTCATCAGCGCCTAGAACTTAGAACTAATTAAACCTAACTAACCTAAGGACATCACACACATTTATGCCCGGGGCAGGATTCGAACCTGCGACCGTAGCGGTCTCTCGGCTCCAGACTGTAGCGTCTATAACAGCACGGCCACTCCGGCCGGCGTAAATATAGGCAGTAATGTTGTACTAAGACACTAGTTCACGTTTAAAAATTTGTCCCACAATTATTATATTGCCTTTCCTTTCTGGTTTGTACCTGATCATTAACGTTCTAATTAATCAGTTCTTGGTCGTAAATGCAGCAAGAAAAATTACACTAAGGCACAGGTTGCCGTTAAACCAATGAGGAACCTTGTGGTTAGATTTAGCTGTTTACCGGTTCAGTTCTTTGATTGTAATTGCATTGCTCACTCAGTTATAATCTGAACTGTTGTACTAAGTTGTTCATTTCCGTGGTTGAAAGACCGTGTCATTATTGGTGTATTTCAGCTGTATCTTGTGGTTCCGTCAAGTGAGTTCCATTGTAATAAGTGTTCACAAGTGATGTTTTAAGACGTTCCTTCAGAGCGGTCTTAGTAACTGACAATCAGTTTAATTTTGAAAATATTAACAGCCAACTGTCACCAGGGCTATAGTCAATTGTCAGAAGGGACAGGTTGGGGTCCACTCGCACCTTGATTGCCGATTGAAATTAAGAGGTTGGTTGCTTTGAAGTAAGCCTTATCATTGTCTTATTGTTTGCTAATCTGTTTAACATTTAAGCACAGTTGCGCACCTTAACCCCGAACCTTTCGACATCCAGCTTTCAAAATAAAGTCATTTGTTTTGAGTATTGAATCATTCTTGTCATCAGTGGTGCTTATATGGTTTTCATGTGTTGCAGAAGGGCATTTAATAAGACAGACTGTGTCCAACAAGGTAGTAAACACCGGGGTTTCACCCGATAACGGGCGGGCTACAGGTCCGGCCGTCTTCTTCAAAATGTGTGTGAAATCTTATGGGACTTAACTGCTAAGGTCATCAGTCCCTAAGCTTACACACTACTTAACCTAAATTATCCTAAGGGCAAACACACACAGCCTTACCCAAGGGACCTCCGCCGGGACAAGCCGCACAGTCCATGACTGCAGGACGTCTTGTAATAATTGTCATATTGTTGGCTGTTTTGCAACACAGCAATTCAGATTTCTTCTGCAAAGACTAAAAGCTTACTCAACTTAAGGCTTAAGGTCAAAAGAATTTTGCAAATTTGTTCATTTTTTCAAAGAAAATTATATGGTTAAATGCTTAGATTATCTGTAAAACACAGTTTATATATTGTTAAATAAACAGGTTTTGTAAAAATAAAGTTATATTGTCGGATCCTCCCTTCCACGTTTTCCTTAATTCCAGTAAGTCTCACGTATCACAGGTGCTTCGATTTGGCTTGAACCATTGCAACAACATGTCGTTTGGATGACTTGTATTAGGACTTCTGGCGTTGTCACTGATGGTGGCAGAGCATGGTATCTGGTTGGTTTGGGAAAAAATGGGAAAGTGAGGATAGGCAGAAGGCAGTGAAGATGTCGTGGGAAGGATAGCGTTTGTGACAGAAGTTATTGTAGATGCGGGTGAGACTTTAGGATGAAGAGGGTCAACATAGTGTGGTGGATTGCGGAAAAATCTCCATGTAGTGGTGATTGAGTGGACGGCTTTTACAGATGACACAGATGGTAGGACTGTCCATAGTGAGATAACGGGACAGTGAACAGCCAGCAGTCGATGACTGCCAGTGACAAAGTGTCCTTGTTGTGACTGGATTACAGCACCGACTCAAGGGTGATGGATTGTTACCGACAACAATGCAGTAATGACACCAGATTCATAGATTGTGGAGGAGGTGCTGAGATGACAGTCACGAGGCAGTGAGACGACCGCGAAGTCAAACGATGATGATCCATAAAGCGAGGCAAGGCTGCAGGTGGCAGACAATAATTAAACAAAGGGGTGTTCTCGACAGATGATGATCAGCGCGTAACCCGAGAAATTCTTGACGACAATACACTAGACACTAGTATTACTTGTGAAGCTTCTTGGTTATGCAGTGCAGGAGAGGCTGGTGAATTGCTACTGTCGAACTATCTGTAAGGAATAATAGTATGTTTATGGGCGAATGAGCGCAATGCAGTAATGGCACCAGATTCCCACTCAAAGTTTTGCTTTTAGGCTATTGTGCGAGCACAGTCCAAGGTCGTATTCTGCCCAGCTGCCCTAGCACGTCAAAGATCGTATGACGTTAGAAGATTACCCAGTGGCCCACAGTTTTGGAGCCAGAATATTTCATTTTTCAACGACTTTCGACACTCTTAATGATTAAACAATTTAAGCAATGCCCCACCACCCTCGACAGCCCTTGCCACACTTGCTGTTCACCTATCATTACAACTGCCACCGCTTTGGAGGGTGTTGTGTATGTGTATATGGAGCCCATCGTCTAGATCAAATTGGTAGTTCATTTTATGATGTTTCTTTTCATCAGAACCTATATGTCCATGTTAATAGCATATGGGCTGAAATGTGTAAATGTAGGTATAGAACCAAATAGTGACTGACACCTTTATGGAAATCGAGATGGGGTGGAACCATGTATGTAACAAGCTGTAGTGCATTGAGCGTCTGATGATAGAGTACCGTAAGTCTCATACTCCTCCACACATCATCATCTTTAGCAACACGACATCCATTATCAATATGCACTACACCAAAGCTAATGGTGCCTTTATGTCTAACATTCAAGAGTGAACTTACATATTTACACGAGGAATAGGCTGCCTTTAGAGACCCATGGGCCTGATTAACAACTTAACTTCACAGGCTGTCTCGTCACATGGCTTGACAGCAGCGCTGCTAAAGTCAGAACTACAGCACCCATGACGTTACATTTGCGGGAAAACGCAGCAACAATATAAATAAGAGCAGAACCTCTTGTTACAGGTTTGTTTAGCAAGTGCGAAAGCATCACGGAGATGCTCAGTCAGTTCCAGTGACAGAAACTGCAAGCTGAGGTGTTCTACATCACGGTATGGTCTGCTGTTAAAGTTCCGGGAATGTACGTTCCTAGAAAACTAAACCAGCATACTACTTCCTTTTACGTATGCCTCGCTAAAAGATCATCAAAATAAATTTAGACAGATCCGATGCGGAGTCTTAGCAGCAATTGTTCTTCCGCGCGACCGAAGCAGGGAAAGGGGGAAGTGATACTGTGGTGTATAGAAGTAAATGCTGATGTATATAAACGTCCACAAAGTCAGTTTTAGAGAAGAATTGATTCCCTATTAATGTAGCCAACAGTTCTTGTGGATATGGAATGGGATAGATATCACCACAAAAACACAGTTAACCAGTTGATTTCTTAATGACGGTAATTGAGGTCCTCTGTCCGACTGCCGGCCGGACTGGCCGTCCTGTTCTAGGCGCTACAGTCTGGAACCGAGCGACCGCTGCGGTCGCAGGTTCGAATCCTGCCTCGGCTATGGATGTGTGTGATGTCCTTAGGTTAGTTAGGTTCAATTAGTTCTAAGTTCTAGGAGACTGATGACCTCAGAAGTTAAGTTGCATAGTGCTCAGAGCCATTTGAACCAACCATTTCCGTCCGACTAGCGGAACTGAGCGGTAAGACCCCTAGGCCTCAGAAATATTAAAGCTCCTTATTAACTATGTTACCCATGGCGAATGGTATCGGGTGAATTCGACAAAAACGGGATTGCAGTCCTTTTAAAGATAGGTGCACAACAAAATCCTTAGGACAGCCCAGCGAGGGGCAAAACATTGTTAAAATCTTCATATAACTTATCTGAATCAGTGAATTATGTACAAATTGACTTTAGATTCACGTATTCGTCTATGCGTACGAAAAAAATGTATCCAGTTATGTTATTGGTCAACGGCGAAGTAACTACCACAAATATTATCTGAAGATCTACATTTTTATACTTAGCTGTTAATGACAGCTGACTTTTTAACGAAATATTTTGATGGCTGTAGTTCATTACTCGCCGCTGTGTCTTGTGCAGTGGCGGTTATTATCGGCGGTGACAGACTCCAAGTCGACCTAGAAGTTCTCCTTCGTTTTGTTCAAGGCTAAGATGATGATGACCATGACCGGAGTTCCATTGGCTGTCCCTGATACTGGTGTAACAGCACTGACATGGTCACCAAACCATGATCGAGCCGCTTGACCGCCGATACAAGCACTACATACTTACTCTTTGCTCTGCTAGTCGCTGTATATTGCATCACAATGCGGCCATCGACGCATAGCGTGCCTGTGGTGGCAATCTAGGCTACTGTGTTGGTTAACAGCAGTGATGTGAAGCGGCGGCATCCATCCACTGGCTCATAGGTTGGACGAGATCGATGTCGTACATTACACTCTCTTTCCCGAGTGTCTACCGACGGTGGAGGACACTTTTTACCCACTAAGGCAAATGACACTTTTCTAGACTTGCACGAAAAGCTACAAGGTCTTTATCAAGGGACCAAGACATGATAATCGCTTGGGGAAATATATGGAGTTTAGGGTGGATGCTCGAGTGTTTCCTACATGAGTAGGCGCAACTTCTGCGTTACGACATGTGCGATATGTGGACGTGGGTTATCATCAAGCAGCTGCACCACTTCGCGCACGATTCCACACTGTGATTTTCTAAAGATGTGCAGCTCCATACAAATTCTTCGTTCACCGATGGCGTCTGTCCTTCGGCAGCCAAGAAAAGAATAACAGCACATTGGCCCCATTTGGACGTTTCCGTATTTACCGCAAGTGCATCGCAAAGACACGAATGCCTGTTGTGTCGGTAGCTGGGCCGACACCGTGAAGTTGAGATTGCTGAAAATGAACTCTAGACTAACGCTGTAGCCGATAGCGCACGCACGGCTAAAGCAGACGGGCGTGGAGTACTGGAACAGGAGAACTTATAAATGAATAAGAAGAAAAGTATGTAGATGCTTATTACTTATCTTTTAATTAGTCCTTGGAATACATCTCTCTTGAATACTCGTAAGCTATAGGCACTGATACAAATGGCGCCTTGCTAGTTCGTAGCCATTAACTTAGCTGATGGCTATTCTGTCTCTCGGCTAATGAGAGCGAAAGGCTTCATACAACTGGGCGGTAGCTAGGTTCTCGTACAACTGGGCGGTAGCTAGGTTCTCGTACAACTGGGCGGTAGCTAGGTTCTCGTACAACTGGGCGAGTGCTCTCTCGTATCACGAGACCTGCCTTGGTGGTGGCGCTAGGTCTGCGATCACAGTGGCGACACGCGGGTCCGACATGTACTACATGGACCGCGGCCGATTTAAGCTACCACCTAGCAAGTGTGGTGTCTGGCGGTGACACCACATTCCTCCCCCGCAAATCGGCGAACGGTCGTGAGATAAGGCTTCCGCCCGCCGTGGGGAGGACCACATGTTGACGTATGCGATGAGGTGGGGAGCCTAACAACAGGCGAGGCTGTGCCACCCGCACCCGGCCATTCGGTCCGAGGGGAGCTAGGAAACGCCTGCAAAACTAGTCCAGGGTGCACGTCAACATGCGGTGTATGCGCCCGTAATGAGACAGGAGGGGCCGTAGGGTCGATCTCCATTGCGTCGGGGTACCCGACGCGCGATGACGTCATGTGGTCCGGAGCGGGCGGGAGTTCCATGGCGGAGGACAGCTGGCCACGGGAAGCGATCGGCGGCGCGTGACCCTGGGAGGCGCTTGGCGGCTGCAGCGAAGCGTCGAATGCGGGCGGCGCCGGCGGGAGAACAAGCGGCGGCGGCGGCGGCTGCTGCTGCTGCGGCGGCGGCGGCGCGTCGCCATGGGGCAAAATGGAAGGCATCGTCGGTAACACCTGGGGATGAGGCGAGCCAGTAGATGGGTCCCCAGGGCGCTGACCGGACGGCACCGTCGCTGAAAGCAGACGGGGAGCGGCAGAACCCGAGCGACGACAGAGGCGCAGCTGATTGAGATGCCGACGCACCTCACCAGAGGCCCCCAAAACCAAATACATCGCGCGGCCGAGGCAGCGAAGAATGCGCCCTGCGAGCCAACGCCGTGAACCGCGATAGTTGCGATAAAATACAGCGTCGCCTGGAGCAAAAGCAGGAGTCTGCCGCTGCACAGGAACCGGATGCGGCGGATGCAGCAAAGACAGCAAGGTGCGATGAGGACGACCGTGGAGCAACTCAGCCGGCGAGCGACCATCTCGGGGCTGAGAGCGATACGAAGACAAAAAGAGCAACAATGCGTCCTCCCGAGAATGCGACTCTTTCAATTTCAACATCTGTGACTTGAAAGTCCGGACCAATCGTTCAGCGGCACCGTTGGACTGAGGCGAAAACGGCGCGGATGTCAGATGTTGAATACCATTGGTCTGGCAGAATGACTGAAATTCTGCGGACATGAATTGTGGGCCATTGTCGGAAACAATAGTCTGCGGCAGACCTTCAATGCAAAAGATAGCAGACAACGCTTGGATGGTGGCGGAGGACGTCGTGGAAGACATCCGGACAACAAAAGGAAAATTACTGAAGGCGTCGACCAGAACCAACCATCGAGCATTCCAGAATGGACCAGCAAATGAATTTCTGCGCTGTACGTGGAGGTACAGGCTTGGTCGGATGAAAAAGCGATGTCAAAGGTTTGTGGTCTGTGATGATGGTAAAGTGACGACCATACAAGAAATCATGGAACTTAGTAACACCAAACACGAGAGCCAAAGCTTCTTTCTCTATCTGTGAATAATTTCTTTGCGCAGACGAGAGCAATTTGGACGCAAAGGCAATAGGGCGATCATGGGAGCCAACTTTGTGCGCAAGCACTGCACCGATCCCGAAATCCGATGCATCTACCATCAACAAAAGGGGTTTCTGGGGATCGAAAGGCGTGAGACAAGTATTAGAAAGCAACGCCGATTTCAATTGGCGAAAGGCGCGTTCGCATTCCGTCGTCCAGACGAACGGAACACCTTTACGGCGTAAGCGATGAAGCGGAGCTGAAATGGATGAGGCATTGCGCACATTCACTTACACCTTATGATGCTATATCCTTTAACGGTCGGGCGACCGCATCACGCAATGCGTGGGGAACATTGCGCGCTCTGAAAAATTTCGGTTGCGCGTTTACTTGCAGTCCCAAATGTGCTTCATAGTTTTTAGCGCAACCTAAGCCTGGTGCCAAATAGTCTGCAAATTCGTCACATAAGCGAGAAACACTGTCTGAAGGCACAGTCTGATTCACTGAGAGGACCTGATTTACAATAGACATGTTAAACAACTGAAATAAATCTAAGCCAAACAAGTTCACTGCCGTAGAAGAACGAAGAACGTAAAATGACACAAGTTTTGTTTGTCCCTTGTATGTCGCAAGAAGGCTGCACTGTCCTAACACAGGAATTTTCTGTCCGGAATACGTAGTGAGCTTAACATTTGCGGAACGCAACGGAGGTTTGCCCAGTTGTTTGTACGTGTCGTGATTGAGCAATGAAACTGCAGCTCCGGTATCGAGCTGGAATGGTATCACTTTGCCTTCAAAGTCTAAGTCCACAAAAAGTTTATTGTTCTGCTGACGACAAGAGCGACTGTTTTGTGCAATTGGAACAGACACTGGTACAGAATCACTTGCTAATTGACGTGATTTCCGGCGACGTCGACGCACAGTGTTTGTGGGACGAACACAGTTACTGTTAGAGACAGTGTCACCGGACGAAGCGGAATTAACGACATGAATGTCCATAGGCGAAGGTCCACGAGCCTGAGTGTCCTTGGTTCGATTCCGGCGCGAAGCAAAGGGCCTGGAATGATTGTGATTGTCTGATCTGAGCTTTTTCTGGCAAACACTTTGAACATGTCCTTTCTTATTGCAGAAAAAGCAAATAGCTTGGCGTGACGGGCAATGTTCACGCGAATGTCGAGTAGCACACCGCGGGCATGATTTCACTACATGTGTGTGCTGGCGCGGCACACCTGGCTTAGCGCGCGGCGGCAGCTGTGCGGACGGCCGCGAGGGCAGTTGACCGGGCCGCGTTGCGCGAGCGCGCCCGGCGGGCCGGTTAATGTTACACACAGCTGGCGAAGTTTCAAAAGATTCCTGAGCACAGTCAAGTGTGTCCTGTCTATCCAATATGTCTATCACTTGTTGAAGGGAGGGATTAACTAGTTTCAAAATTTGCTCCCGTATGCGAACATCAGAAACGTTCTGTGCAATTGCATCACGCACCATTGTATCTGAATAAGAAAGACCACAGTCACATTCAAAGGCACAGTCCCTAGTAAGTCCTTGCAATGTTGCTACCCACTCCCTATTAGTTTGACCGGCCGTACGTTTTGTACGAAAGAACGTATACCGTTTTGCAACCACATTAACTGTTTCTTTGAAATAGGCATCTAATGCAGACAAAATTTCCTCGTAGGACAGAGTTGCTACGTCGCGTCGGGGAAACAATTTCACTATCACACGGTATGTGGACACACCGACACAAGAAAGCATAAACGGCTGCCGCTCATTACCTTGAATTCTGTAGGCTGCTAGATGAAAGTTGAACTGGCGAGACCACTCGTGCCAGGTCTCATCGGCTGCCACGTATGGTCGAAATGGAGGTGCAACAGCGTTTAGTGGCAGCGGTAGCGAAGAAGCGGCGGCGGCCGCATCGGTTTGAATGGTACGTTGACCCTGGACGAGCTGTCCAAGGGCATCCAGTAACGCCTGCGTCTGCTGATTCTGCAAGCGATAAAATTCGGACAGTACATCTGGAGAATGTGGCGAAGCCATGACACAAATAAATGGAAGCAATCAGAAAGAACACTTTAAATCGTCGCCAATAAATGTTGTGTCGGTAGCTGGGCCGACACCGTGAAGTTGAGATTGCTGAAAATGAACTCTAGACTAACGCTGTAGCCGATAGTGCACGCACGGCTAAAGCAGACGGGCGTGGAGTACTGGAACAGGAGAACTTATAAATGAATAAGAAGAAAAGTATGTAGATGCTTATTACTTATCTTTTAATTAGTCCTTGGAATACATCTCTCTTGAATACTCGTAAGCTATAGGCACTGATACAAATGGCGCCTTGCTAGTTCGTAGCCATTAACTTAGCTGATGGCTATTCTGTCTCTCGGCTAATGAGAGCGAAAGGCTTCATACAACTGGGCGGTAGCTAGGTTCTCGTACAACTGGGCGGTAGCTAGGTTCTCGTACAACTGGGCGAGTGCTCTCTCGTATCACGAGACCTGCCTTGGTGGTGGCGCTAGGTCTGCGATCACAGTGGCGACACGCGGGTCCGACATGTACTACATGGACCGCGGCCGATTTAAGCTACCACCTAGCAAGTGTGGTGTCTGGCGGTGACACCACAATGCCACACTAGTTCCTTGCCTAAATCTCGGTGCTCATATACCTGCATCGGAGACGTGCTACGTTGCAGTGCCCTCGAAGCGAAACTTTTTGAACGCCGCTTGCATCAAGGCACTTTGACATTCGGGATCCAAAATGTTACTTGCAATGGAGAAGGAAGAGACGCAGACGGATGTCCCAGGTTTAGCTTGCATCCTGAAAACAGATAAACGCCGCGAGTGGAGGCAATGCAAGCAGCGTTGCCTTTTGTTTGATAAATAGTTCTAGCAGTTCACTTTGCTGCCGCTTTTGTTGTTCTTGTAAGATTACCTGCTGCTTTCACTAGTCCACAAACTGTTGATCCAACCTTTCGGTGTTTCTATTACACAGTAAGTGAGGTCCTTGTTGCCAATGTAGCAGCGCACTAGAACGCACAAGGAAAACCTGGTATTCACGAGCGTAAGCAAGAGATTTGCGATCACTGTTAGCTTAAACACCGGCCTTGCAGGCGGACTGTATCTGGCAGTGTCTAAAACAACGTATGGAGAACCAATAAGAGAAACCAAAGCCGTTGTATGCCAAACACAGATATCCATTAGTAAACAGAGCCTCATACAGAGCGCCTGTTAGTGTTTTTTCGCTTTATTATTATTTCGATTCCCCACGAAGGGGCAGACTGCTAGCGAATAAAATCGTTCTTCAGCCAAAGAATACACAAGCTGAAAAGATGATTAAAAGAAACAGAACGCAATAAATGATAATTTGACAACGAAGCCTTTAACGAAGGCGCTGTTTTACAAAACAATCTCGGACGTCTTGGCGCGTCAGTTCAGGACAAAAGCTCGAGCTTTCGATGAAACCTTATCGGTTTTGTCAACTGCAACTGATTGTCTAAAGTGCTGCTGTGTTGGCCTTATATAGTCCACGGACGGCTTGTGATTGGTCGGTAATTACGTAATGCTGTCAAAGGTGGTGTCACATCTGTGCTGATGACGCCACCGCTTCCGTAGTAGAGTAAACATTGCCACGAATGTCTCTTTTCTGCATCGAGAATTCGCTTCCAGGCACCACTAATTATATCTACTGTCACGGTTGAAGCTCTTCTCGAATATTTTCATTTCAACAGCCTCTTTAATTACGGAATCCTAGTATGTTGCCGGCCGCGGTGGTCTAGCGGTTCTGGCGCTGCAGTCCGGAACCGCGGGACTGCTACGGTCGCAGGTTCGAATCCTGCCTCGGGCATGGGTGTGTGTGATGTCCTTAGGTTAGTTGGTTTAAGTAGTTCTAAGTTCTAGGGGACTTATGACCTAAGATGTTGAGTCCCATAGTGCTCAGAGCCATTTTTTGAACCTAGTATGTTGCCACCGCAGAGAGGAAGGAACATCACGTTGATGTTCAATGTTTTCGCGTTTCCTTTTCTTGAAAAATCGTGGCTTCATACCACGTGAACCATAGCCGATCTTTCGGAACACATACTTCAAAATACCAGTTTCGGAATCCAAGTGGCCCCATCTGAAACCGATCTTGCTTTGTGTACCAATGTATTTAAAAGTGCTCTCATCTGGACTGGAGAATGAAAATTCTGGCCACTAAGATACAAATCAGTGTGCGTCGGCTTGTGGCACACTCAGTGGTCGAGACGTCCGTCTGGCTTTCATTGCACCAAAACATTTGAAAATGGCAGCCTTCCTCCTTTCTCTGGCGCGACAGTAAACTCGATATTTGGGTGCATGCCGTTCATATCAAGGAAGTCATATTCGTTGGTCCGAGCACGGTGCTCACAACCCGAACTATAAGCCACTGTTAAGCACTAATGAAGGACTGGGTCCCTTACTTCGATTGCACGTAATTCATTAAGGTCAATCCAACACATTTATTTCAAATAACATAAACGAAGTCTGACATTAAGCAGGAATAAAAAAACAATTTCCATAACAGCTGATTTAGTGCGTGAAACGCGAGTTAAGCCAATAACCAGACAAACTAGACAATTCTCCGTAATTCAAAAGAAAGAGAAGAACAAAATTGAATCAATACACCCCACTGACAAATATCCAAAAAACCTTACAGTACTACTCAAAAGAGTTCACTGAAGTGGGGAGCACTCATTCACCCGACAGAACACTTCAAAATGAGTTCAATAGCTGCGTGCCCCAGAAAACTGCAAGACATTAAATACACTTCATTTGACGAATAACAAATACTCATTAACATCACGCCACTCCTGTTTGAACTGCGGTGTCCCAAAGAAACAGGCGCTTATTCTGCAAGAACAATTTTTTATATGTTTAAATTACAGCATTAAGGAATTCCAAAAGATGTCCAACCGAACCCCCCCCCCCCTTTTTCAGTTGAGGCACAAATCTTTCCCCTTTCTAGGCGGAGGCTGAGCCAGAAACACAGAATGCCACAAGAAACACAGTTTTGCTGTGAAATCTTACAGGACACCCGGAAGCACTAACAGACAAGGGGTCGGCACCCACAAATGACACAGGCTAAGAGTCAGGCTGGGAGCACATCCTACGAGAACTTGTTCACACTAGGCTCACCACAAACTGTAGGCATTCCGGCCGAACATCCGCTTGCGGTGGCTGCCAGAAAGACGAAGCAACCAGCAGGCCCACGCCGTGCTTCTCACACAGGCACCTCAATTTGTACAAACATCTAGGCCAACACCAACTCCGGACTCTCCTCTCACTGCGAGGCTTGGCGCAGTTTATATGAAGTGCCTTCCAGGCAACCAGTAACCGCCGCAGGAGTTTCACGATTAGCAACAGCCCCAGAGTAACAGACATCACACACGTGCTTACGCCCGAGCCACCACTCCGCCAGTCTCACCGGCCGCCCCAAACCGACTGCCTCTCGCCGTCCCGCGCGCCCCAGCCGAAAACGCAAAGATGGTCATTCCCGGGGACGCGCCAAAGATAACAAGCCGATGTGGGTCATTTGTATACGCTACTACAGGAGCTGTGGCGCCACCAGCGCTGAGGTGGGGCATCATCTGCGCATTAGGTAATTATCGCCAATCATAAGCAGTTTATGAGTTAAATAAGGCCACCACAGCAGCTGTTTAGACAGTCAGTTGCTACTCACGAAATCGATGGAGGTAATCGTGATAGCTCGAGGCATTACCCTGCACTGAGGCGGCAAGAAGGCAAGTGATCTCACAAGGGAACACATTTTTGGGCAATATTTAAGATATTTCCCAACAATGGATGACAATGAATGAAGGTTGTGGTGTCACCGCCAGACACCTGTCAGTGATAGCAGACCGAGCGCCACCACACGGCAGGTCTAGAGAGACGTACTAGCACTCGCCCCAGTTGTACAGCCGACGTTGCTAGGAAAGGTTCACTGACAAATACGCTCTCATTTGCCGAGACGATAGTTAGCATAGCCTTCAGCTACGTCATTTGCTACGACCTAGCAAGGCGCCATTACCAGTTATATTAAGCTTATTATACTTTTGTATCATCAAGAGCGATGTACTCCAATTATGGATTAAAGTTAAGTATTACATCATCTACGTACTTTATTTGCAATTCTCAAGATATTGTCCTGTTCCAGACCTCACGCCAGTCAGCGTGTAATTAATCGCGTGCATTTCGCCCTCCTCTAGAAACACAGTGTTGGCTCTTCTGCCAACACTACAAAGGTTGTTTAAAAATCATACTCATGAACAATGCTTATGATTTTTAAAATTTTATAGTCGATTTATGTTACAGTTAAAGTATGATCATTGATGATAATGCTAATGCTGCTATGGTGTAATTGTGATGCATGAAAATGATCATGCGATGATGGAATGATAAATATGACTATGAAGCCCTGTTGAACCGCAAGTAGTGCGTAAAAGTCAGCAAGCTGGAGGAGAGTGGAGAGAAAAAATGGAGGGATATGTGAGGTGGAGCGTTGTGACAAGGGTTGGGAGGAGAGCTGTATCTCAGGGCGGGGAACGGGAGATGTTTGAAATTCTGGCATGAGAGGGTGAATGAGGCAATAAGGTGCAATACAAGCTGAATTACATGTGTAGTGGCGCAGAGGATACCTGGATTTGTAATTAATGGGTGGTATATTTGGTACCAAGATGGGGTTTTGCGATTAATGTATTGGATCCGGAGGTGTCCTACGAACAGAGGGAGATGCGGGAAGTTGATATGGTGTTGGATACGAAACTGAGAAGGTAAGCGGATACGGAAGTAGAGAGTGGGTGGGATTTCGAGGGAACTTAGGGAAGGCGAGATCCAGGCAGTGTCGGCTTAGGTAAGGGTGGGGCAGATAATGGAATGTTAGTGCGCCGTGCAGACTGCTCTGTATCCTGGTCTCTGGCAGAGAGCGTCGCTAATGCAGCCGTTTCGCTCGCCTTCTTGCAACACGGGCATCTACACCTGCATCTAGCACCTACATCTACATCTACAGACATACTACAGAAGTCACTACCACTCATTTCCTTTTCGGTTCTCCTCACAAACAGGCCGAAAGAATAAAGAGGCTGCCTATGCCTCCGTAAGAGCCCCAATGTCTCTTATCTTGTGGTCTCTACGCGAAATGTACGTTGGCGGCAGTAGAATTGTTCCGCAGTGAGCTTCAAACGCCGGTTCTCTAAATTTTCTCAACAGTATTCCTTCGCCTTCTCTCCAGCGATGCCCATTCGATTTCCTGAAGCGTCTCCAAAATACTTGCATGTTGTTCGCACTTTCCGGTAACAAATCTAGCAACTCGCCTCCGAATCGCTTTGACGTCTTCGTTTAATCCGACCTGGTACTCGAGAAGTACTCAAGAATGGGCCCCCTCGTTTCTGGGTGTTGCTCTCGTTTACAGATAAACCACACTAACTGCTCTTCATAAGCTTTAACAGCTGACGATCGACTAATCTCCCTTCGATTTCCCATGAATATCAGTCACTGAGTTTATTAAATTACTCCAGACCTTCATAAAGTATGGGGTGTTCAAAAAGTCTCTCCGCAGTGCCGTATGATTATTAGGCGCGCGTGCCGTATGATTGTTCGCCTGACTGGATTACTTCCCTTCAAGTGGACTCTCCCAACATTCCACTGTTTCGTTTATCTCAGCCAGCGTCAGTAGTATCGCTGGTGTGTGTCGTTACGTGTTGACGTGAATGTTTAAGTTTAGTTCATTTGTTCGTTTGTTTCGTTTTTGTCACTGTTAAAATGCTAACCATTATAGAACGTGTGTTTTTAGTCGAACAAGTGTTCAAAGTGGGGGTAAATACACAGTTTCAGTTCGTCAAACATTTAATTCAGTTTTCCCGGAGACAACACTCCCACATCGCGATAACGTACGAGATTTGATTAACAAATTTCGAAGTACGGGTTCAGTGACAGATGCACCGATAAGTGGTCGTCCTAGCTTTTTGTCTGAGGATAAACTACTCGATATTTCCGACAAAATGTCCACGAGTCCCAACAAGTCAGTAAGAAACCTCGCCCAGGAAATCGATGTTAGTGTCGGGACGGCCCACACAGCTGTAAGGAAAAAATTAGAACTTTTCCCATATAAAGTGACACTCGTGCAAGAACTGAAAAATTCTGATCATGGCAAGAGACTGCAATATTGTCAATGGTTCAAAAATTTCGTTCAACAAAATGGAAGGTATATTCTTAATGAAACGTTTTTCACTGAGGAGACATGGTTTCATTTATCCTGGGGTACATGAGCTCACAAAGTTCTTGTATCTGGAGTACTCCAAATCCATTGCGTATTCATGAGGAACCACTTCATTCTGTGAAAATAGGAGTTTGGATTGCAATTTCTAGACATCGGATTGTGGGTCCCATATTTTTCAACGAAGCAATATACGCACAACGATACTGCAGTGATATTCTGTATCCATTCATAGAGGACTTGTGTTAAGTGAAATACCGAACGGTTATTTTCAACAAGATGGTGCAACAGCGTATACAGCTCGCGTTTCAATGTCACTGCTTGCTGATGTTTTTGGTGATCGCATAATGTCACAGCGACTTTGGCCTCCACGATCGCCTGACTTAACACCATCTGACTTTTTCTTCTGCGGTGCAGCGAAAGCAACTGTCTATAAAAACCGTCCAAAATCCATCGATGAATTGAAAACTGCAATATCCACTTTCAATGCTTCAGTTATAGAACAAATGTTACAGTTTGTGTTTGGAAACATGTTCAAATGTTCAAATGTGTGTGAAATCTTATGGGACTTAACTGCTAAGGTCATCAGTCCCTAAGCTAACACAGTACTTAACCTAAATGATCCTAAGAGCAAACACGCACATCCATGCCCGAGGGAGGACTCGAATCTCCGCCGGGACTAGCCTCACAGTCCATTTGGAAACATGATTAGACGAATTGAATCGTGTATTCAACAACAGGGGGGACAAAAAATGGTTCAAATGGCTCTGAGCACTATGGGACTTAACTGCTGTGGTCATCAGTCTCCTAGAACTTAGTACTACTTAAACCTAACTAACCTAAGTACATCACACACATCCATGGCCGAGGCAGGATTCGAACCTGCGACCGTAGCGGTCACGCGGTTCCGGACTGTAGCGCCTTTAACCGCACGGCCACTCCGGCCGCCCAGGGGGGGGGACACTTTCAACATTAAATGTGAAAATTTGTAAGTAAAAATGAATATTCCACAAATTAATAACTTGTATTTCACTGACTTCCATTTCGGGATATTCACTGCGGCATACGGCACGCGCGCCGAGCGTGATTAACCGAGCGGTCTAGGGGCGCTGCAGTCATGGACTGTGCGGCTGGTCCCGGCGGAGGTTAGAGTCCTCCCTCGGGCATGGATGTGTGTGTTTGTCCTTAGGATAAATTAGGTTAAGTAGTGTGTAAGTTTAGAGACTGATGACCTTAGCAGTTAAGTCCCATAAGATTTCACACACATTTGAACATTTTGATACGGCACGCGCGGCTAACAATCATGCGGCACTGCGGAGAGACTTTTTGAACACCCCGCATATGACACCATTCCCTTCAAATCCTTTATCTTCATGGCAAGGAAGATCAACCATCACACACCCGTGAGACAACTTTTACTGCTATTCCAGATGCTCTCAGATATTCCTGGTGAATGTGCTCCACCACCACCTTCTCCTGCAATACGATGTGGTTGTTTTCGTCCCATTGTCAGGCAAGATACAACTATAGCATTCTGAATCTTATCGTATGGTGCCTCACCGCCAGCATAAAGCATTTCCACGCGGCCTCGTGCGCCGTATCAATGACGACGACGCCAGGCGATGCGGAGGTGCAGCGTCGGCGCGGGCCGCTCGCCGCGTGATTTATGCTTCCGCGTCGAAGCTGGCGTTTGTTTGTAAACAGCGCGAAGGCTGCGCCGCCAGTAAGCAGGGAGAGACAAAGGTATCAGGCCGCCGCCACCTAGAGAGAGCCAGCCGCCGGTGGCCGAGCGGTTCTGGCGCTACAGTCTGGAACCGCGCGACGGCTACGGTCGCAGGTTCGAATCCTGCCTCGGGCATGGATGTGTGTGTTGTCCTTAGGTTGGTTAGGTTTAAGTAGTTCTAAGTTCTAGGGGACTTATGACCTCAGCAGTTGAGTCCCATAGTGCTCAGAGCCATTTGAACCATTTTTGAACCTAGAGAGAGAGTCGGCACCATTCAGGCGCCGCCGCCTTCTCTGCTGCGACGCTGCCTCCGTCACGTGACCACAGCACTCACGTTCCAGCTCACACACAGCTCTGCATATCGCCTAAAACTGGGAATTTTATTCTTCGGGGACCGCATCAATGACCTGATATTGAAAACTATTGTGTAGTGTAAGTCAGCAGGCTTTCGTGGCCGTTGTCATTGAAGTTAAAATCTTCTCGGTTATTAGGCCGTGTCATGTTTCTACTAAAATAATCGACGTTTCGACCCCTGTACTGGGATCTTCCTCAGGATCTTCTGGTGTTCTAGCAGTAGTGCACAGTAGAAGATTCTGAGGAAGACCATTTTAGAAGAAACATGACGCGGGCTAATAACTCAGAAGATTTTAACTATTGAGTAGTGGTTACCTGATATGATCATTCAGTGCACCAGGCGATATATAATGTTTTAGTAGGTTTTTTTAAAAAAAACAAGATCGCTAATCACAGCCAACATGATTTAACACCAAGAAGGAGCAAAATGTGATACGTACCTCGCTTGTGCCTCCCATGCATGCTCAAAGCCGTACATACTTTATGATGGACCTCCTGGTATTTCATTGTAATGCCTCGACTTTTTTAAGCGTATTGTATAGTCCTCATGCGACAGAGCGGTGTAAGTATACGATGTAAGTATCTCTGTCCAGTTTAATGGATCTGAGGATGGAAATACATATTTTACTTTCTGTGAATCAGTGTAAAACCGAGTGCAGGTAAGTACTGTGTATGTTTGTGTACATACCTTAATAATGTACATTATAGGAAGAGATTTGATATGGAGACCACAAGGCGGTGCACGCATCAGTACTCCATCTACCTACGATTGGTCGACAGCATAATGTTCTTGTAACACTTCCATCTGATGATCAGCCTGCAGTGGCTCGAAAACATGTTTATGTTGGACAAATCGTATCAAAAAACTAAGAAATCGACTGCTTGCATATTTATTACCAGATAAATCGGCACTCTATATTGCCGAAACCAATAATCCAGTACTTGTGTTAACGAATCGATCTTCATGAATAAATTAGTTTTAAAAAGAAGACTACAATACATTATTACGTAATGATTTGATGTGTACTGATGGACCATTCACATATTCTGGAAAAAATTTAGTCGGGACAGACGACGATAATGGTACTGTACTTCGTTATTATAAACCCTGCATTTTTCTTCTTCGCTTAGTTTGTTTTCGTGATGTCACTACATTCCTTTAAGGAGTTGACCAATCGCTTCGACAGCCTTCCCATTTGCTTTTGTGACTTGTATCTCTATTTAAATGTGTAAATATTTAATATATCTCCGATAAATAACAAAATAAGTCGATAGTAACTTATGGACACTATCATATCGTTAAAATACCAAAAAGTAATACCATGAAGTGATGTTAGATGTGAAGAACACACGTAAGCAACAATACAGTGAACGAATGGAAGACAGTAACTCGCTTCGCTTGGTTCTGGAAAAGTATAGTTCATCTGATGAGGAAGATGATGCTACGACCTATTCTAGCGTACTGCTACATGTTTGGCCCAATTGTCAACTGGGTTTGTGTGTGTGTGAATTCCTAAGGGACCAAACTGGTGAGGTCATCGGTCCCTAGACTTACATACTACTTATCCTAGGAAAAACACACACGCCCGAGGGAGGACTGAAACGTCCAGCCGTGACATGGCGCCCTAAACAACGCGGCCGCTCCGCGCGGCTGCAACTGGATTTGATGAGTCTTTAAACGAAATCAGAGACGCACTACAGGGATCGTACTAAGCCGATGTACCAGACATGCAAAGAAAGGTCAAAATTGTTTTGAGGTCCAAGGCAGTATATTTTGAAAAAAATGCGTTTATTTAAATACAACCATTTTCATGTAGGTGCCTACGTGCTTGCAATGGGCTTACCCCGTGTCGACAGAACAGACGTAATAACACAAACCTGTGTCGTGTACGCGCTCTGACTTGTGTCGTTTGAACATAAGGCATTGCACTGTTGTGACACTCCGCTCATGTAACATACAATTTGTCATAAGTGTTTAAGAGGCCGCAGAACACTCTCAAATTCGTTAACACTTGACCGCCACCAAAAAAAATAAACGTTGTCTTTTTACCACTATCTTACGTGATATGTAATTCAAATGCACCGTAAAACAGTATCACATGGAATGAATACGCCAAACCTCTTTTTGCTGTCTTAGTAAACACGTACATCAAGAGAGAGCACTTGGTCTGTAATTCTCAGTCTCTCTCGGTGTAAGCAACTCAGCTACAGCTTTTCTCTGCGTTCTGTTGTGAAGTGTATGTTAGCCTACAGTTCGAAGTTGACCAGTTCAGTGTAGGAGGATAGTCGCTCTAAATGTCTCTCTGTATGTTGGAAGAAAAGTACAGTCATGTACATCATTTACCTCGCTGAGCAGCCCTCAGTTTCTGGGAAGTCTTATGATTCCTTTCCCGTTTTTCCAGTTCAAAGTCGTCTATGGTAATTGTGGACGGGCTTAGAGATATGAATTTCCTTGACTGACTCTCATTCAGTTTTGCCTTTCTTAGTGTCCTGGTGAAGTATAATGGAAACTTTAGTATTAACGTATATATTCACCAATATATTAACGAAAGTACTTTTTTTAAAAGAAATATCAGGTATCGAGTATCGACATATTCCACACTACACCATGTCCCCAAACTGGCCAACCTAGTGTTGAATATAATGCTACAACAATTTACCAACTAAAGATAATGTGGTAGCAGTGTTTATCTGCTTGGGAGCTATGCCTATTAAGAACTTTTTTTTTCGCTTTCGAAACTTGTCTGTTGTCCTTAATGTTTTCTGCATACAAGGTTTGGAGTGTTTCTCCGGGTTCTCTTCCGCTCCTAGCTCCTTTGCTAGTCTCTGTGTCCGTTGCTTTTCAAACAGGTAGGAGGTCTCACGAATTTTCGATCCTTGCAACAGTTGTCATTTATGGTTTATGCAGGCCAGATTTATACATTAGCTGCTATTAACTAACTTCTTATGAAAGAAGATTAGAGTTTAACGTTTCGTTGGCGGTGAGATCATAAGAGACGGAGTTGAAGCTCTTAGTGGAGAAGGACGGGATAGAAAATTGGTCGTGTCCTTTTCAAAGGGACCATCCAAATGTATGCCTTAATCGAGAGAAACAACAGAAAAACTTAATTTGGGTAGTCGGAAGCGCAACTCGGTGGCAGTCCTCCCTTGTGCTGGTACAGTGTTATACTGTCCACACTATTTCTTCCCCGAGCATCGGTAGGATTGCGGCGCTGTCGAAAAGTCCCTGTCGAGAAGCCCTTTGAGTGTCTGGATAATGGGAGGCACCTTTTAATATACACAAATAACTCGAACCCTTTGCTACAGATGTGTATTACTGTATTAAAGTTTTTTCTTTATTCTCTTAATTTAAAAAGAAATAAGTTTTTAAGTGCTAGTTTTGCACGGTTAAATTACTGTGGGGTTCTACTAAGTTTTTTTGGGGTCTTATTATCAAATCTGCGTCCCCCTGAAATAGTACCTCGTTATCCTGCGTGCGCAAGGATGTCTATATTTGTATTTATGGATACGTCACTCACAACATTAATCTCTCTACGATGAATAGTGTTAAAAGTATTCCACAATTCAAAATAACGTCTTTCACAGAAAAATTCTTGGTCGACTTAAGAGTTTTTGTTTTCCTACACTTGTGGTGATACTATTATCCTTTTCGCAAAGAAGACTGGATACAATGATAACCTGGAATAGATACGACCACTAGAGTTGATACGTAATCTGTCAAGAATAAAGTGAAATATTTTGCAGTGAAGACTGTACCTTTAGCTGTCTTTGTTGTTTACATCTTCCTAGAAACTAGCTATTTTTTAATAGTATAACCAGTTCTTCCAGTACCATACGAACTAGATCAATTATCAACAAGAGCGAAGCAAATGCCGGAATGATTCCCTTCGAGCATTCTTGTCCGATTGCGTTGCGTCTCTAATAAAGTAAATTCGTATCGCATGATCTGGTGGGAGACCCCGAACGGCAGGTTCAGCCGCTTAATGGGAAAGGCTTTCCCTGTCCTTCGCCCAGACTGGCAACCTTCCTTCGTGAAGTATGAGGCGCGTCTGTCAAGTGTTCAAAAATGGCTCTGAGCACTATGGGACTTAACATCTGAGGTCATCAGTCCCCTAGAACTTAGATCTACTTAAACCTAACTAACCGAAAGACATCACACACATCCATACCCGAGGCAGGATTCGAACCTGCGACCTTATCAGTCGCGTGGTTCCGGACTGAAGCGCCTAGAACCTCTCGGCCACCACGGCCGGCGTGTGAAGTGTACCTCATACGTGGACGGCTCTAATGGTTGTATGTGTAGTGTGGCCTATTGTTTCCGCTGTATGCTGATGAAAGGAGGAAGAGGGTGAAACGTGGTGACGGCACATAGCCTACTCGTCTCAGACAGCATCAAAGAGGCCGCCACATCCGACGGACGGATCGCTGTAAACAGTGTCGCATGCCCCCAGTCCATCAGATAATGCTTTTCTGGACCTAAAAAGGGCTTTTATATGGATGTTTCTGGTATCAAAGGATTAGCCGTCATTTCTCGACGCCCAGCGTACGCCCGATTGCTTTTCTCATGTTGATGATCTCCATCTGACAACCCAAAGCACAAACTTCGATTGAATAGAAATCACGCTAAAGATTGAAGATCTGTCAAAATACTACGGGATAAACCAGCTAAAACCAAACCCATCAAAGACAAGTGTGTGCTTTCCACCTGAGAAACAGTGAAACTAGCGGCAAGTTAAAGACAGAATTGTCAGGGGCTAAGCTGGAATACTGGGACAGTCCAAAATATTTATGAATAACACTCGACAGATCTCTACCGTCCAAAAAACACTGCATGAATTTCAGATCAGAAGTCTCTACCAGGAACAACCTACAGAGAAAACTGGCCGGATCACAGTGGGGCCGCCCAGCTGAAACCATCCGAACTTCTACAATGGCAGTATGTTATTCCTCTGAAGAGTACGCCTGTCCTGTTTGGTACAAGTCAACACATGCCAGACAAGTGGATATTGCCCTAAACGACACATGCAGAATTACGTAGGCTACTTGAAGTCAACTCCAGTCGAATGGCTGCATCACCTTGTAGGAATTGCACCACCTCCTGTTCGAAGATAAATAGCAACAAACAGGCAAAGACAAGCTGGAAAAAAACGTATCCCATGCGTGGACAGCAACCCAACCCGCAACGACTAAGCTGAAAGAAAAGTTTCCTCAGAGCATCGGAGAAAATAATAACCACTGATGAAGAAGCCAGGCTGCAACTATGGAGGACTGAGACATACCACCCTCCTGGGTTGGAAAAGATTTTAGAATCTGAACCCCTTGGTCATGACGAGAATTGGCCACTTTGAAGCCCTTGAATAGGCTCAGGTCAGGATTGGGCAGATCACGGGCTAACCTGGCAAAATGGGGATACCCTGAAGAAAAGAAAAGCGGATGTGACTTTGGGGATGAACAGACTGTTCAACATATGCTTCAGTGTCGACTGTTCCAGCCACATGCACAGAAAATGACCTTCACCAGGCGACGGAAAATGCTCTGGAAGTGGGCAAATTCTGGTCAAAGACTAGATAAATTAATGTATGTTTTATGTATGGTTACGACACGAGAATAATAATAAAATTCCATCAGACACTGTACAGAGATTTGCAGTTTAATCGAGGACATTAGCACCAAGTGTGATGATTAGGAACTTTACGACACCACCTCTCCCCCTCCCTCCCTCCTCCCTCCCCGCCTCATTTTCCAGAAAGGCAAAGGGAAGACTGCCGACAGCGCAGGACATACGCGGTTGATTACCCATCCAAGTATTGGCGTTCTTTAGTTTCGTTGATCTGACAGGAACCGGCGTATTCAACGAGGCAAGGCCGTCGGCTGCTTACCTCTAATGAAGCTCACGTTGACTGAAGACTAAACGATTATCAGCCTTCCCTTCTTCCTTCGTAGTCGCGTTGGAACCATTCTGTGAAACGAACTTTGCTCCATTTCAGTTGTAATAACTGTCATTTTTCTTTTACTCAGGAATACGCAACGTCCCCTTTAGTTTGTCGTCAAAGTACCTCTGGTGGATTTATATTGCCGCGTCTGGAGTCATTAAGTTCCGCTTAAGGTAATGAATATATTATTCATCTACGAGGAAGACTTCGCCCGATGCCAGAAGTGACTTGCAGCAAGTAATACAGCGGTTCCAACTCTTCCAGTGAATGGCGTTTTTCATGTCCTATTGAGACGTATCAAGTTGCCGCAATTCCTTACCAACTTTCTCTTCCTACAAAAGAACTGACTGCAGTTTTTCACTGCTTGTATCAGTCCGTACAACGGAACAGCTGTGAAATGGACAACTGAGGCATGACCAGCGTAGGCCTATTCTTCTAAAGACTCATTTTTGACTTTCACCTTTTTATACTATTCGTAATGAGATCGTGTTGTGATTACGTCAGTTCACTGAACGAAGACCTCAGCCTCTGTGGAGTCCAGCGTAATCCTGTAACCTTTTTCCCTATGTTTCTGAATGATGCACTTCGCACACTACATACGTAATGACCGTCAGCTCCGAAGTCTCATTATCAAGTGAAAGTCACTCGCTACGTGGGCCCACTTCGTCTTCGAAGATTAGTGCTTTGTGCTTTTAATTATAAAATATTTGTGGGTTAGTGAAAAATTCATTGTCAGCTCAGAGAGCAGGGTAATCGGTTTAATAAATTCTGATTTTCTGAAAAAGAGAGCGTAACGTACTCCCGTTGTAATATCGCAGTCGCTGGTATCAAACTCCCTAATAGGGTATTTCTCTTTACTGTTTCCTAAATTATATATTTATTAACAAATAAATATTTTAACTATCACTTATCGAATCACAATGTATTTATTAAAAAAATATTACATTTATAATGAAAATGCGATTGTTTCCAACTAATTGAAGTGAAGCACAAAAATTCGAAACAACAAATAGAAAAATGATATACTTCTTTGTTTCTGGGGATCGAACTGTATTGCGTGCATTCTCTCGTCTATATCAAATTTCAGTTTGTTGTCATATGACGAGTAATTAAAACCAAAAATATATTATTCTCAGTAATAAATTATTATCAGCATTTATTAACTAACGTTTCCATCAATATGGGATTAAAAAGTTAAAAAAGTTATGCTTCTAGCAATACTCGAACCAGCAAGTGTGTGATTAAGCGGAAAAAAATTTATTCAACTACAGATTTATTCTTTTTCTTTACATTGAACTTACAGATAGCGTAACAACACAATAGTTCCGTTCAGAAACTGCACAACGTATATCCAGATGTAATTCACGTAATTGTCTTATTTAGGACGTTGCCTTATCTCTCCTTGTAGCTTTTTGTTCGTCTTGACTTACGGCGTTGCGATGATATATAATACCAGAAGTCTTTGCTTTCGTTTTCCAGTGTTAAGATATAACCGGTTCTAGCCGTTCCGTGAGCTTTTATCCAGTTCACAGTGTTCCATTTCTTTTTTTAGTGTCTGGAGCTAAGAAGTGTGCTGGCGTGGTGGTAGTGGGCGTAGTTCTGTTTATTGTTCCTAATATTTCCCGAACGTTGTCCCATATTCCTTTGACGTTCTTACTGCTGTAAGATCGAATCTAGTGCATTTGGGGGTGTCCACAAGGTGTGCGTTAGTGGGCTGATTGATTTGGGGGAGGCAACCAAACAGCGTGGAGGAAATCGGTCGTGTCCTTTCAAAGGAACCATCCAGGCATTTGCCTGAAGTAATTTAGGGAAATCACGGAAAACGTAAATCAGGATGGCCGGACGCGAGTTTGAACCGTCGTCCTCCCAGACGCGAGTCCAGCTACACCTCACTCGGTCTGCAAGGTGTATTCCACTCATCTAAATAGGTGTGATTTTGGTGTTCACAGCGCGACACCACAAACCTCTCACTTGGGATGGCAGATCTCAGTTGTTTGTATTCTCTCATATTGTCAGCCAGTCGCAGTTTTTATATTTATTTTCGACATTGTTTAGCTGTTTCCTTTCCATTAATTTGCCATAAACGTCTCTCACCTTAAGTATGTTCTTTTCTTGGGCTTGTACATGAACGTAACTGTAGGTTCATTCGATAAAAAAATGTTTGAGGTGTATAAATTCGTTTGAGATATTTCTTACGTCTGTTGTTGGATACTGGCAGGTGGAAGCTGTTTCGTTTATTAGATGAGCTGTGATGTTGCTGGGTTGTCGTTTCCATATCTTACAGGCGTTGGTTATGTGTGATGTTGACAAATCCTATGAAAGTGTCTCGATTTTTCTTCAGTCTTGCTTCTATTATCAACTGCGATGTCAGAACTGTCTCTCATGTGCCTTTACCTTTCCTAAGGGTACCTTATCATCATAGCTGATTGTAAGATAATTCTCGCACTTGTCGCCCCTCGGAATCTTCGGAATTGTGTGGATGACGTTTTTCTTCCAAAATCCTGGTGGTATATCGCCAGTCTCGTACATTCTACACACCAACGTGAATACTCGTTTTGTTGTCGCTTCACTCAATGATATTAGAAATTCTGATGGAATTCTACCTATCCCTTCTACCATATTTGACCTTAAGTCCACCAGAGCTAATTCTGATATTGGATCCCCTATCTCCCTTTTGACTTTCCTACATGCTAAGTCAATCCTTCAGACAACCATTTCTTTTTCGATGTCTTTACATTTTTCATGGAACCATTTCGTCTTAGTTTTCCTGTACTTCCTATTTATTACACTTCTACGTGGCTTGTATCTCGGGTATTCCTGAATTCCCCTGAAAATATTTGTACTTCCTTCTATCGTCGTTGAGGTGAAGTATTTCTTCTATTACCCATTGTTTCTTTGCAACGTTCCACATCTCCTCCGCAAAGTAAATCCAAAGCTGTTCACACAGGTTCCGGTAACATGATGTGACCTTCTTGTACGACTGCAGGGGCCCTCTGCTCGTCAACTTCCTCAAGTGTGGAACCATTATCAATGTGCAGCGGTGTGAGTCACTTTGAAGAAACTGCGACGTGCCATAACATCAAAACGCTCAATTATGCTGTCGGACGGAATCACCCTGTTGCTCGATAACGCTCTCCCATACACTGCCAGTCGCTTCAACGATTTGCTTGGGACACACTGCAACATCCTCCGCACAGCCCAGATCTTTCACAGTGTTACTTTCACATCTTTGGCGACCTGAAAAAAGATTTGCGCAGAGGTCGGTTTCAGTCGGGTGAGGAAGTGCAACAGCTGGTGCGCATTCTACGAAACAGGATTTGATCGTCTCGTCCCCCAGTGAAATAAATGTCTTAAGGTGTTTGGTGATTACTTTTGAATGGAACCATTCCATGGTCCCATTGCGGCAGGTATTCGGTTTTCATTTGAGTTCCCCTTATATGACGCCTCTAGAGGCTCATGTAACCAGTTTGTCAGTCCAGTGCCAGGCTCGTGTCACCAGGAGTGGCGGGCTCTGGCTGAGATACTCTGATGATCCAAAACATCATGACTACCCGCTCCACGTTGGAACACAATATAGCAGCGGCTCTGTATCGCGTGGGTTCGGCGTCCTCGGTGGTATATGACCACACACACGGACGATTGGTTTAGACTTTGGTGTTGGGTTGCGGGCGTGGAGTTTACGACCGATACCGTTAGGTATGCGTTCAAATCCGACGAAACTGGTGACGAAGACATCATCGTGAGGTCCCTATCACGCACCTCAATCAATTACATCAAGTTTTTGGCCACCGACAATGTGGTCTGGAAAGACATCAATCACGAGCGGATGTAGGTGGTCCGCAATAATGTCAGGTAGTAGACAGCTCTGTGAATTCGATTTTTACCATATCTCAATACTGCCACCATGTTTCGAGCAGCTGTTCACCTCAAAAACGGCGTATAAGGACACGACTATCGACCACGGAAAGTAATTGGTCCGACCAGGTGATAAGTCTCTATTAACCCACAGTCAAATCTTGATTGATTTATTTATTTTGTATTTGTTTGCACTTCAAGTTCCGTAGGACTAAATTGAGGAGCAAATCTCCAAGGTCACTGAACGTGTCAGTACATGAAATTACAACACAAAAGTAATAACAGATAAAAATAATATGTTGACGATACCGAAAAAAGTCAAACCATAAGTTCCAGTAAACGCAGTCAACAATACTGTTTCTGAGCCGAAAATATCCTTTTATAATGGGAAGAGTTACCCAAAATATTATACCATACGACATAAGCGAATGAAAAAAGCAAAGTAGACTAATTTTCGTGTCGAAAGATCACTCACTTCAGACACCGTTCGAATAGTAAAAATGACAGCATGAAGTTTTTGAACAAGATCCTGAACGTGGGCTTTCCAGGACAGATTACCAAGTATCTGAACACTTATAAATTTGAACTGTTCAGTTTCACTAATCATATGCCCATTCTGTGGAATTAGAACGTCAGGTTTTGTTGAATTGTGTGTTACAAACTGTAAAAACTGAGTCTTACTGTGATTTAGCGTTAGTTCGGGAACAGATAATACCGTCATATACAGTTAAAATATGGCTTTCCGGCCATTGACCTTCTTGTACGAACGCTATGCCCGAACTAGTACAGGACTTGGTAGATTAATCTGCCACGAGTAATGAGTATGATGGGCAAAGATCTATTAAGCGCACTACGAATGTAGTGGTGTGGACTTGGGAATGTGGGTCTCACGGGGAGCGTGCAAGGGGAAAATCCCTGCAGGCGCACTATACTTTGTGCCCTCGGTGGCTCAGATAGATAGAGCGCCTGCCACATAAGCATGCGATCCCATGTTCGAGTCCCAGTCGGGGCACGCATTTTCAACATGTCCCCAATGAAGTATATCAACGCCTGTTTGCAGCTAGGGTGTCCATGTAATTAGCATTTCATTTCTAGCAAAGCTGCATGGTCATCAACGGTAACTGTTCTTTCGGGAACAGATACTACCGTCATATATAGTTAAAATATGGCTTCCCGGCCACTGACCTTCTTGTGGAAACGCACACGCTATGCACGAATTCTTACGGGACTTGGTAGGTTAATCTGCCACGAGTAATGAGTATGATGGGCGAACATCTACTAGGCGCACTACGAATATAGTGGTGTGGACATGTTGGGAATGTGGGTCTCACAGGGAGCGTGCAAGGGATAAGTCCCTGCTGGCGCACTATCCTATGTGCCCTCGGTGGCTCAGATGGAAAGAGCGTCTGCCATGTAAGCAGGAGATACCGGGTTCGAGTCCCGGTCGGGGCACAGATTTTCAACATGTCCCCAATGAAGTATATCAACGCCTGTTTGCAGCTAGGGTGTCCATTTAATTATCATTTCATTATATTTATCATCGATGTTATCGGCACTATAAATATCCTGCCACTCTTGTTCCTTGACAAGGTTTAAAAAAACTCTATTGCTGTTGGATTAACGTTCCTCTACAGTTTGTAATTATATGTGACATTTGTTTGAGTACAAAAGCCTTTTAGTGTGAAAATTTGTGCATTATGGTCTGAAAGGCCATTCACCCTTGTAGTAACAGAATGCCCATCTAGTAATTAAGAATGAATAAAAATTTTGTCTATGGGTGTGCTACTGTTCCCGTGCACCCTAGTTGGAAAATACTGTTTGCATCGTATCATATGAACTTAGGAGATCTACCAGCATCCTTTTTCTTGCTTCATCATATACAAAATTTATATTGAAGTCACCACATACAGCTAATTTTAGGTACTTCCTACAAAGTGAATCAAGAACCCCCTTCAGCAGAAACGCTCTGAAGTCAGAGGACCTATAAACAACACCAATTAGAAGTTTAGTTTCACTAAATTCAACTGCCCCTGCACAACATTAAAATATCTGTTCGGTCCAGTGCCGTGATATGTCTATGGGCTCAAATGGAATACTGTTTTTTTACGTACATAGCCACTCCCTCACCCCGCAAGGAACTCCTCGAAAAACAGCCCATTGCAGTTTCTGCTGACGATGTCGTTGTGTCAACATGGGAACACGTACCGGTCATCTTCTGTTCAACGCTGTGTGCTGAACGGTGTGGTCCGAAACGCCTGTGCCTGCACCAGCACTGTCCTCTGTCCTCAGATTCACCACAGATCGCCGCCATTGCTGCTTTATAGACCGAGCAAGCCTCCGACCTCCACGTCTCGTGATAGGGTTGCCTATTCGTGATTCTTCCGTTCTTCAACCACTGTCCGTAGCATGCGATCATCCGACTAGCTTCGCCATTTCCAAATTGTTTGTATCCAGGTGCCGGGCCGTAACAAAAAAATGGTTCAAATGGCTCTGAGCACTGTGGGACTTAACATCTGAGGTCATCAGTCCCCTAGAACTTAGAACTACTTAAACCTAACTAACCTAAGGACATCACACACATCCATGCCCGAGGCAGGATTCGAACCTGCGACCGTAGCGGTCGTTCGGCTCCAGACTGTAGTGCCTAGAACCGCTCGGCCACTTCGGCCGGCTCGGGCCGTAACAATCTGTTCTTTCTCAGTGTAGCTTATGTCAGTGGATGTCCCCATTTGCGACCCGTATCCTCGCTAGAAAGATTCCCCATTCGTCTCTGTTCCCCTTCTATAGTTTCCTTATCGCGATACGCGGCCGCTACACTATCAAGTGGCATTCAGTTCGCTGGGCTTTGGACGTAATATTACAACCAACGTTACTGTCACTTGATGGGCCTTTCATGTGAGTCGCCCAGAGAAGAGCTTAGGCATTAACCAAATTTTCAACATCAAAGAGACAAATTGACACTTCGTAGCTGTTTCTGTAACGAAAAATTCGAAAATTGTGGCTGTATTTCTGATTCGTGTTTTCATGATCTTAACTGAAAAGCTTACTATATCCGATGACATACAGTTATGCTGACAAGCGATTCGCCAAAGGGAAGTTATAAGTTACAGCAACAACCGAAGAACACCATTTGGGTCTCCTTATGATGACGTGTTTTTCTATCACTTGACACAGTATTTAAATCGGAACTCAAAACTTGTAGACGTACAGACATAATGATGACACAACAGTGTAATTTCACAATGCCCCTGCGTCCTACACCCCAGACAGTTGGTTGTAGGAAGTGTCTAGTCATATTTGTTCGATTAATTAAAGCGGCTGAAATAAAATCTTGTGCGGCTCAAAACTGATATGGCAGATATAAAGTGTCAGTACGCCACGGAAAAGAGCACGTGAAGATACTTTGTACGGAAAGGCCACTTATAAACGTGCATTTATTTTTCAACACATTTTTCTCGTTTAACCTACTACAGTAAGAATTTGCGGCACCTGTGGTTTAGTGGTGGCGTCTTTGACTAGCTTTGGCTATTAATCAAAACGATCTCAGTCCCGGGTAAAAACCCCGCCACAGCTTGAATTTTGAATACAGGTCATCAACAATGGCGGCCGAAGACTTCCGGCATAGGAAGTGGACCCCATTCTGTCAACGGTCTTGTAAAAGAGGGCGGAGGAGCGGCAAGATGTTCAGGACACTCTTGTCCTTGAGGTGGAAAACTACCCCTAAAGGCATAAGAATCAGCATGATGAACGGCAAGCGGATGTAGAAGACAACGGAAGCCACTGCATTACAGACACGTAATGTGTATCCACAGGACATGTGGCCTGTAATTGAAAATGTTTCATGATGATCTCCCCACTGCCATAAGCTTCCGAAATAGACCCCGATTCGGATCTGCGGGAACGCACTGCCAAGATAGATATGACAATGAGAAAAAGATCGAATAACCAACGAAAGAATAAAGTTAGGGTTCTGGCGTGGAATGTCAGAAGCGTTAGGGAAGCTAGAAAATCTGAAAAGGGAAATGCAAAGGCTCAGTCTAGATATAGGGGGGATCAGTGAAGTGAAACGAAAAGAAGATAAGGATTTCTGGTCAGATGAGTACAGGGTAATATCAACAGCAGCAGAAAATGGCATAATGGGAGTAGCATTCGTTATGAATAGAAAGGTAGGGCAGAGAGTGAGTTATTACGAATAGTTCAGTGATAGGGTTTTTCTCATCAGAATCGACAGCAAAGCAACACCGACAACACTAGTTACCTACACATGAAGTCACAAGTAGAAGATGAAGAGATAGAGAAAGTTTACGAGGATATTGTACGGTTAATTCAGTACGTAAAGGTAGATGGAAACCTAATAGTCATGGGGGATTGGAAAGTGGTTGTAGGGGAAGGAGTAGAAGAAACGGTTACGGGAGAATATGCTAACGACCGTATTCTACGAACAAGAATTGATCTTTCGTCCCCAAATGGGATAAATGTCTTAAAGCGTGTGGTGATCGGTTTTGAATGGAACCATTACGCGGTCCCGTAGTGGCTAGTGTCCGATTTTCGTTTGACTGTCCCTCAGATGTTGTCTGACCATTCGTCCTTGAACCACGCCTACCATCTTTCGACTCGCCTCATCAACTGATGGTCGAAAATGGGTGTTAACTTACAAGTACAGTAGTATCACAAGACGAGAATTTGATGACCCCATAAAACAGAATGCTGGTAAAGAATGTAATGAAAGACATTTCTTTCAAGTTTTGTAAAGTATCGTTTGTAGAGCAGAGAAGCACATTCTGTATAAACTTCGGCAAGTACATGCTGCGACAATTTAGTCTGACTGGTTTCTTCTACGCCCAGATTGTCGCTCAGTTAAGATAGAAAATTTCATTCTTAATCAAAAAATGGTTCAAATGGCTCTGAGCACTATGGGACATAACTGCTGAGGTCCCCTAGAACTTAGAACTACTTAAACCTAACTAACCTAAGGACATCACACACATCCATGCCCGAGGCAGGATTCGAACCTGCCACCGTAGCGGTCGCGCGGTTCCAGACTGTAGCGCCTATAAGCGCTCGGCCACCACGGCCGGCTCTTAATAATTTCTGAAGTTGTGTGACAGCAGAGTCCTACCTAGATATTAGCAAACGTAGGAACTCATAACGTTCACAGACCGCGAGCTAGAAACTGCTACTCGCAGGAAACAAGAGTACAACATATGATGAAATGCATCTGATTATGTGATACTGAATGAGCTCCAATAGAGTGAGCTTTCGACTGAATAGTATCCAGTAGACAGAACCGTTTCCGCTACGCAGACCAAAGCGCGCCTCCTTTAAGAGACCTTACTCTGTGCCACCCATACTGGGTTAGCTGCAACAGTTGCCAACGTGAGATTGGACTGGTATATTACCGGGAACAACGCTCTGTTTTGCGACCACATTGAACGCGATGTGGGGAGCTAGCCGAGCAACTAAGCTGCCACTTCGTTCGTTTTTGCTGACCCAGACTCGCAATCTAGTCGCGCCATCGCTCCCTGGAAACGCATCAGCGTTACGTAAACGTGTTTAATACGCAGCAGTGTTCCAAAATAAGGAGACAGTGACCTCTTTCGACTACACCGCTCCCTGAAGCACACTCCTTGCGAGAACAGTTGTTTGTGAAGGCTTAGAGGACTACAAAAGCATTCCTCTGATTATAACTGCAACGTGCTAGTTACCAAAGCAACTTTACTCATTACGTACTCACGTTACTCATTACGGGTAATTGGGTCTCTGTGGACCTAGTGAAACAGGATGTGATTTGAAAGCATTTTTTCTTAAATTTTAGTACCTCACTAATATAACGGCGATTAATGTGTATCATTTCTGTATAGTTTTGAAGTGAAAGACACTCTCAGTTTGGAGTCCGATATGTAGCCCACGCTGTCGAATGGCATCATGGGTCCAACAAGCCGGACATCATCATCCAGCAGACGAACCAAATTCAAATGATTCAAATGGCTCTAAGCACTATGGGACTTATCATCTGAGGTCATCAGTCCTCTTCACTTAGAACCACTTAAACCTAACTAACCTAAGGACATCACACAGATCCATCCCCGAGGCAGGATTCGAATCTGCAACGGTAGCAGCAGCATGGTTCCGGACTGAAGCGCCTAGAACCGCTCGGCCATAGCAGCAGACGAATCATCAATAGTGTAACGTGCGCAAACTCGATGGGTCAAAGGGGAGAAGTTTGAAATTAATGCTCCAATAATGATGCGCTGTGATCAGGAACTGCTCCCTCATAAAGCCAAATAGGTGTAAAAATTATTTACACTACTAAGATTCGACCCGAGTTTCTATAAATCTGGTTTGTTGTTTCAGACTGATGAAAAACACATTTCATCTTAATGAATTCGATGTCAGCCCCCGGTAGCTGACTGGTCAGCACCACAGAATCTCAATCCTAAAGGCCCGGTTTCGATTCCCGGCTGGGTCGGAGATTTTCTCCGCTCAGGGACTGGGTGTTGTGTTGTCCTAATCATTATCATTTCAACCCCATCGACGCGCAAGTCACCGAAGTGGTGTCAAATCGGAAGACTTGCAACCGGCGAACGGTCTACCCGACGGGTGGCCCTAGTCACACGACATTTACATGTATTTTTAATCAGTTCGATATAACTGAAATCGTCAAATTATTTTTTACCTCATAAAGATTTGACAGCGACGGTAGCTTTGAGCAACTTGAAACTTTTACAAACTGAAATGTAAATGTTTTCAAGAAATTTACTAGAATAATCGTAATACTGAATCAACGATACAATAAATACATACTAAAGATGAATTTAACGAACAGAAAAAAAGGGAGAAAACAATGTTCTCAGAATTTTAGTAACTGTGCAACAGTGTAGGTCTTAGAAAGGAGTCTATCATGGAGATTTTTTTCGCTGGATTAGTGGTATTTTGTTGGAGTTAAGTTCCTATCCATGTTAATGAAAATGGCACACATGCACTTCGATGTAAAGATGAGTGGTGACGCGAATTTCGTGTTAAGTTAAAAGATTTTCTGCGTTGTTCCCATGCAAAACAGGAGGAGTAAGGGAATAATCTCTTTAGTGTTACAAGTTCGCCCGCTTTTAATTAATTTGCACTCCCGAGAGCCAGAAACCTTTGCGCCCTTGCACTGTTTGTAGAAGTGTTCACACTTGACACAAGCGCTGTACGAAAGCACATGACCAAACACTGTTCCACTGTTTGTCAGACACAGGCTAAACTGCGGTGACGAATGTCATGGGATACGTCCTAATACTGTGTCGGGCCCCCATTTGCCCAGCGTAGAACAGCAGCTCGATGTGGCATAGGCTCGACAAGTCGTTGAAAGTCCTCTGTAGAAATATTGAGCCATGTGAAAGTGCCACCGGTGCAGGATATTGTATATCAACTGACCTCCCGATTATGTTGCACAAACGCTCGATTAGATTCATGTCGAGGGATCTGGATGGTCAAATCATTCGCTCGGAGTGTCTAGAATGTTATTCAAAACAATCGCGAACGACTGTGGCCCGGTGACAAGGTGCATCATTATTCGTAAAAATTCCATCGTCGTTTGGGAACATGGAGTCCACGAATGGCAGCAAATGATCTCCAAGTAGTCGAACATGACCATTTCCAGGCAATGGACAGCTCAGTTGGACCAGAGGTCCAAGTTCATTTCTTGTAAACAAAGCCCACACTGTTCCAGAGCCACCACCAGCTTGTACATCGCCTTGTTGACAACTTGGATCCAAGGCATCCTGCAATCGGTTTTCCAGTAGTCTAGGGTCCAACTGATATGGTCAGTAGCCCAGGAGAGACGCTACAGGCCAAGGCACTAAGCGTCAGTTGTCTGCTGCACTACGCCATCCATAATCCATTAGCAACAGATTTCGCCGCATTATCCTAACTTTGCACATTGTTTTCTGTGGCTATTTCACTCAGTGGCACTTGGCTGTTGGCACTGACAACTCTATTCAAACGCCGCTGCTCTTTAAGTATAGGTCATCGGCCACTGCGTTGTCCGTGGTGAGAAGTAATGGCTGAATTCCTTATTTTCGGCACACTCTTGACACTGTGAGTCTCGAAATATTGAATTCCCTAACGACTTCCGAAACAGAATGTCCCATGCATCTAACCCCAAATACCACTACGCATTCAAAGTCTGTTAACTACAGTCGAGCGCCCATTATGGCGTTGCCAGTGGAAGCCGTTTTACAAGCAAGCAATGCCACCGCCATGTGTATATGTGCATATCTCTATCCCATGACGTTTGTTACCTCAGTGTATTCACACACTTTCATTAGCTCTACATTGATCTTCTCATTTGTTTTACCCAATTTTATTCGTTCCCTACTATTTTCCAAATTATTACAAGAGCGTGAACGTTCACTAACCTTAAAATTCCGGTCACTTACAAAGTATGTTGAAAGCGGATCGTGGATTTTAAAAAATAAACAAATAAGTAAAATGCTGGAATTGCTTGATTAATATCAGATGCTCTAAATACTGGTGTCTTCTTGCTCGATTTGTCAATCTTGGGAACAGCTCTAACATTGAAAGTTTCAAGTGACAAACATGGTATGGTTTGTCCTATTTTGCCATCTACTTAGTACGTCTTGTATTATTGTCATTGAGACTGAAAAATTTTCTGAAATAAGTGCCACTTAATTGTTTCAGACCGTTCGTGCTAACTTGTATTAGTGTCATTCAGAAGGTTAAATTTCCTGAACTCAGTGCCACATAGTCGTTTCAGACAGTTCGTGTTAATGATGACCCACTGAAAGAGGATTCAAGCAAATAATATATCGAAAATTGAATAAATACATTTAAATATTGTGTACCGAAGGAAACACTCAACGGATACTTAATAATCAATACAAGCATAGGAGCTACGTAGACTACAGTAAGTAGTACGCAACTATCGACGATCAGTGGGTAGATGAACACCAGACTAAAAGAAATTTCACCTTACATTGATCTTACATCATCAACATATCATAAAAATAGAGAAACCAGGTTAGTACAGGTGATACTGTAGCACGACTCTCAAGGTGGCTGCATTCGTTTTAGTGGCTGTGCGGTTCTAGGCGCTGCAGTCTGAAACCGCGAGACCGCTACGGTCGCAGGTTCGAATTCTGCCTCGGGAATGGATGTGTGTGATGTCATTAGGTTAGTTAGGTTTAACTCGTTCTGAGTTCTAGGGGACTAATGACCTCAGAAGTTGAGTCCCAGAGTGCCCAGAGCCATTTTTTGCATTCGTTTTGTTTTTCTCACTCCTACTATCCTACTACCCTGGAAGCAGAAACATGATTCCATTGCCTTTGCGAAAGTGAGCACATGCCTTTAACACCTCAGGCATCATTTGCAACATTTAAGATATTATTTGTCTTAACGTAAAGAAACATAATGAACTCAGAATAGAAATCAATGCGACTCTCTAAATTTATTATCAGCTAAAATAAAAACGGAAGGATTTTTCTAATGTAATACGCTGTCTGTTAGGCAAAATAGTCGTTCTTGAAGAGAAGTTATCGTCTACCTAATGTCTAGGTCTGATAAGGAATCGACGGCAAAACAAAGCCAAGAACATTCGTTTAGTTATACATCCCGAAGTCACCGGGTAATTCAGTATGTAAATAGATATCATAATCTAATATCATGAGGGATCACAACACGATAATAGGGTAAAGAATAGAAGAAAGTTAGGGAAGAATATGAGGTTGGTAGTAGTAATCAAAGAGGAGAACCATTAATAGAGTTCTGCAATAAATTTCGTCTAGTAAAGCGAATACACTGCACAAAAATCACCCGAGGAGTTGGTATTCATGCAAAAAGCCTGGAGATACGTGAAGATTACAGCTGGATTACATCATGGCCAGACAGAGACTCCAGAATCGAGTATTGGGTTGTAAAGCACACCCAGGAACAGAGACAGACCTGGATCAGAATTTAATAATGACGAAGAGTAAGATTAAGATATTTGCCCAAAAAATCATTGTGCAAAGAAGTACGACATAGACGTGCTGGGGAATGATGAGATGCACCTGATGTCCTGAGTCTGTATATACTGTGATAATGAATACCGCGCCTAAGCAGTTCAGCGAGGAAGAAAGGACATCTGCAGAAAGGGTAACCACTGTAGTGGACAGATAAGCGTAGGTACGAGGATGGTATCTGCGAAAAAGCCTTGGCTAAATACTTGAATTGATTGACGAATGAAGGAAGTACAAAAATGTTCAGGGAAATTCGGGAATACAGGAATGAAAGTCACTCAGGAATGAAATAAATGGAAAGTGCAGCGAAGCCAAGGTGAAATAGCTGCAGGAAAAATGTGAATAAATCGAAAAGAAATGGTCATTGGAAGGACGGAGTAAGGTCAAAACAATTATTTTGTACATAAATGAATATTCCTCTCTGTTTCATGTCATGAAGAAGATTGCAGCAATACAACCATGGCAGCATATTCGTCAGTGCCATCAGAGATAAGCCAATCACTGCCATACTTCGTATGCTTATTGATGGCTTATGGTCAACATCTGTGCTGTAATTACAAACGTAGTAATAAATTCCCTAAGAAGTGAATTCTTTGAGTTATCATTCAAGAAACCTATAGTGTTTGATTATTTTACAATAGCTAACTGAATCCCATTTTAGCAGTGTTGATTGATGATATCTGAGGACGATCGAAAATAATTTGATATTTACAATTCACGCAGATACCATACAAACACTACAGCTCAGCCAGAGATTATTTTGGAGTTGTTCATTGCAAAAATAGCCTTTATCATTGACAATTTTTCCACAAAGCTAACCTTTTTAAAGTTGAAAGTATTTTTACCTAATATAGAGGCTTTCAATAGACCCGCCAGGTTAGCCGAAAGCGCTAATGCGCTGCTTCCTGGACTCGGGTAGGCGAACCGGCCCCGGATCGAATCCGCCCGGCAGATTAACGACGGAGGCCGAAGTGTCGGCCCGCCTGGATGTGGTTTTCTTGCGGTTTTCCACATCTCACTAGGTTAATACGGGGCTGGTCCCCACGTCCCGCCTCAGTTCCACTGTTCGCAGACATCTGAACACATTCACGCTATTCCATAGCCTACACTAGAAGCAGACAGTTGGGGTACACCATTTCCGTCCCGGGGGGTACGGGGTGGCGACAGGAAGGGCATCCAGCCACCCCATAAATTAACCTTGCCAAATCCGATTAACCATACCAACACTGCGTCACTGAGGGAAAAAGGCACAAGCAAAAGAAAGAAAGAAAGATAGAGGCTTTCGGTAATGTCTGTTAGGTTTCCCAAAAAAATGTAAAAAATATTTCATGAAGACTTGACAGACCAGGAAAGATAAATGTAGTAATTACAGCATCAGCAGGGGATGTCAAGAGATGGGGTCTGAATTTGAACAGAGACCTATAACTTTTAGTGAGTTCAAGCAAAACGTTACCGAAGAATACTGTCAGAACGGAAGCAAGACTGTTTATAACGTAAATCCATAATAGCGAGAATGTATAACAATAGGGACAATAATTCTATGAAATATTTCTGCAAATCTCTCACTTGAGAAGCAGACGATCCGAATCTTAGATTATTCAGGAGTTATGGGAAAAGCTCCTAGAAGGTTAGAAGAAATAGGTATGCATTAATCAAAAATGCTTTACAACTTTTTTTGGAAAAAGTTAAGGATGAAGACCACTACAAAGGGAACTATGGTTACCACCGACTAATAGCAACAATTGAGGTCATCACAATGACAACGACCAGGAGATGTGGAGTGAATGTGGTACTAAGGGGAATGGGCAGAGGACGATTTAATTCCCCTGCTCGTCGTAGAGGTTTTTCACCGCGAAGTAACCATGACAGCAACGGCACGAAAATCTAGGAACCACGTATGTTGCTGGCCAAACTAACACGAAAAATTTGTACATCCTCGACGTAGGAAACAGCATAAGAATAAACATCGTGAATTCACATAATTATGCACAAGGTAGAGACTGCGAAGTGTTGCTAGACGCTACCACTGTAGCGATGGACGTTGCCCTGCATACCAACAAATATTTAGCAATCTGACCAATGGCATGGTTACAATGACGAAATTATACGATAAAGACCTTCTGTACAGGAAGAAGACAAGAAACTCGACGTCTTCATAGACTTGTTCACTGTCGTCGAAAACAAGGTGATCCTTGATGTGAAGAAACCGAAAAAGAAATGGTTGTCAGAAGGACTGACTCAGGTTATAGGAACCTCAAAACAAGTTAAAAGCAAGGGTGGTAATGGGAACTCCGCTGTTGAAGGCATAGAAGCGAGCGGATAGGTGGAAAGGGTACATTGAAGGCCTGTATATGCGTGGAAGATTTGTCTGATGTGATAGAAGATGATGCCTCTACGTAGACAAACTGCGCTAGGAAACAGGAATTTGGATTTTTCAGTGCTTAAATTTGGAACATGGAACGTGCGTGCGCTATTGCAGATAGAAGCGATGAACAGTGTTGCAGAAGAGGTGCTACGGTATGGAATGGGAGTTTTGCACTGCAGGAAATCAGGTAGAAGGGAAGAGGAGAGATTTATAAGCAGAAATTCTCGATGTACTTTTCAGGAAAAGATGAAAGACGAGTATGGAGTTGGGTCTATAGTCTCCAAGGATATGTGTAGATCAGTTATTGGTTTCACCTAGTATAATGAAAGAATATGTACTCTGCGTGTGAAAGGCAAATTTGACAATATGACCTTTGTGAATTTATATGCACCAATGGAAGAATCCGATGAAGGTACTGTGGACATCTATGATCAGCTACAGGAGGTTTGTGACAGAATACCCAGACACGATTCCAAAATAGTTGTGTGAAAGAGTGTTTAGTAAGGAAAGTCTACATGACTAATAATAATGATATGACCGCTGCCCAGTTTGCTTGAAGGCAATAAGTAACTGTTTTCCAAGGAAAATATTTACAAAGGGACATAGAAAATACCAGGAACAAATTAAGCAAACCAAACAGACCATATATTGATATCAAAGAGATAGGCATCCGAAATGGAAAATGTACGCACTTTCCGATGAGCTCATTCTGATTCTGTCCATTACCTATCAGGAGCCAAAACGAGATGGAAACATGCCATGGCTGCCAAAGGAAGTAGAACCAGAGTAAAGAAATGGAATAAAGAACACCTGAAACATAGGTCTACTGTTCAGGAGTACCAGAACAGATTGACGCAGGAGTTACAAACAAAACATGATGGAGATGATATAGACAAAGAATGAAACTCTATTAAAGATGCTATTAAGACAACAGCACATGAAATATTGGGGGAGGCAAGGAGTCTTAGGAATGAAGACTGACATGATGATGAATGTAGACAGGCAGTGGAACAGAAAAATGACGCAAGGCTGGAATGCTTGCAGTGGCATTACATAATGAAAAGTGAATAGAGGCAGCAAGGGTATGCAGTAGGGAGAAAAGGGAAGCCATGAAGAGAAAAACAGAGAAGATGGAAGAGCACTACCAAATGAATGAAAGCAGAAAATTCTGCGAGAAGATTAAAGAAGGAACTCAAGAATATAGACCGAAAATAACTGATTGTAAGGACAAAGAGGGAAATTTGCTGACAGGTAAACAAGATGTTCTGGATAGATGGCGAGAATGCTTCAAGAGAATTTTGGAGCACAATCCTACCAGGAATGAGTAGCCACTCTATTATACCGCAGATCCAGAAATAGAGGAACCAACATTAGAGGAAGTACGGAACATAGTGTATTGTATAAAAAATTGTAAAGCACCAGGAACGGATGAATTAACTGCAGAACTGCTAAAAAATGGGGGAACTGAACTTTATAAGCGGATCCACAATCCTATTAAGTTGATATGGAATCAGGAAAGAATCCCAAAAGAATATACATTAGGTGCAATTCAACCAATACACAAGAAAGGAGACAAGACCTGCTGTTGAAATTACCAAGGAATCACCCTGCTGAATGTAACCTATAGGATCTTCTCTATTATTTACAACAGGTTAGCCCCATATGCAGAAGAGATTCTGGAGGAGTATGAGTGCGGATTTCGGCTTAATACGAGGGTTGTCCAGAAAGTAAGTTCAGATCTGTCACGAAATGGACACCACAGTGAAAACCCGAAGAAGCTTTGCACAGATGTGTTGGGTAGTGTCTCTAGTAGGACTGTCGATCGCATCAAGACGCTCTTTTCAGTTGTGAGCGCACTGTGAGCAAGTAAAGATGCCTAGAACAACGATGTCTCCCGCCAAGTAGGAGGGCCCGCTGAGAGGCTTCGCCTTAATGAATGCAGCCCACCTAACACAACTGCCACGCACTTCCTTCTTCATGGCAGTTCTCAGCCGCACTCTGTAGGGGCAGTGAAGACGCTTCTGCGGCCTTTACGATGGAAAGTGTTCGATCACCCACAACACAACCCTAATTGGCTTGTCCTGAGTATCACCTCTGTTCACATGAAACGCTGGATACGAAGACAACACTTTGGCGCAGGCTACACGCCACAGACCAGAGTAAGAAGTATCGGAAAACCCAGGTGGCTGCCTTGTATGACGATGGTGTTCGAAATTTGGTGTAACCCTCCGACAGATGTCTAAGTCGGAGCGGCGACTATGTAGAGAAGTATCTGGAAAGTTTAGCTAACTCTTGCAAATAAAATGTTTCTGATTTTCGCTGTGTTTTCCATTTAGCGACCGATCGGAATTTACTTTCTGGCCAAGATCAACAACAGACCAGATATTTGTGTTGAGGCAAATACATCAAAAGGCATGTGAGTATAACATTAAACTTAATAACCTCTACATAGACTTCAAGCAAGCCTTTGATGGTCTCGATAGAGCACAAACCCTAAATGATTTACTACTGCTTGGTATCGAAGTATGTCTCACTTATTCAAGAAAATTTGGCTGGTTCCAAGGGTGTAGTGCGAGTTGGTGGGGAACTGAGCAACAGGTTTAGCATTAGCAAAGGAGTCAGACAAGGGGACGCGCTCTCTACACTGCTTTTCAATCTGACACTTGAAGCAGCTGTACGGAAGTCTCAGATATCTGGTTACATAGGCACAAAGTCGATTCAGATGTGCGCATATGCTTTTGCTGTACCAATTATTAGTAGAAAAAGGGTGTTTCTAGAGAGGATAGTATGTGAACTGAAAGAAGCTACGGGACCTAGAGGCCTTCCTATAAATGAAACAAAGACTAAGTACATGAATTTCACCAGGAAGTTAAATAATAGCTTGGATAGATTATCAGCAGACAGTTTCAATTTTGAACATGTGCTGAACTTTGACCTGTCCAGCGGGATCAGGATCATACTACTACACGACTTCCGACAGCGCAGTACATCAAGATGGGACATCGCTGGTCACCATCATATTCTCGAATGGTATCGAAAACGCTCTAACTTACCCCGGCTTCGCCTGGCAGACTGCAACCCGCCAAACCACAGCTGAATTGCTGGAGCAGCGGCCTTGCTGACCAGAAGCGCCGAGCCGTTAGCAGGAGTCAGCGGAATTCCACTGTCAGAGGCACGATGTGTCAGCCTAAGCTGATGAGGAGACACAGGAATGTTCAGATGTGCGTGAACTCCTAAGGGACAAACTGCTGAGGTCATCGATCCCTAGACTTACACACTACTTAAACTAACTTAATATAACTTACGCTAAAAACAACACACACACCCATGCCCGAGGGAGGACTCGAATCTCCGGCGGGAGGGGCAACGCAGTCCGTGACATGGCGCCTCCAACTGCGCGGCCACTCCGCGCGGCAGGAGACACAGGACAGTAAAAATTAATGAATAAATATTAATTTGCTAATCATGTTTTATTAGGTTATACCATCCCGTCTCAGTTCAACACCTCTACAGTATCACTGATAATGACTTCAGTTCGGCAACGAAGAGAATCCACAAGTTTCTTCAGCTGTGCCATATCCAAGTGAAACGATTTATTGCTGGTTAGATCCCATACATCTACCAAATTGCCGGGATTTTTCACCCATTGTTCCCAATAGCTGAAGATATTTTCTTTGGGTTTGAGATCGGGTATTTATTAATCCGGTCGAAATGCCATGGATACGTGACTGAACGCTTTGGTGCTGGATGTTTTGTCCTTAGAAGACGACAAAGTCCACAGCATAGAGTGACATCTTGAATAAAAGGCAACACTTGGGCACTAAGAAGGTTGAAAAAAAGACATCCTGCCCATATTTTATACCCAGCAGTCATAGGCCCTGCCGACCACACGCGCCTTCCACAAACTGCCTCCATTCCTTTCTGTTTTGTGCTCGGTTCGTCCAGGTGTCTTCAATCGCCAGGGCTGCCAGGTCCCTCGACAGGTCGTCCATCCAGTGCTACCTTGGGCGTCCTATGGGTCGTCTGGGATTTTGTTTCGCCTCAGATGCTTTCAGCGCCTCTCTTCCTTCTGGCATACGGGCTACATGGCTTCCTCAACGGATTCTTTTGCTCTTTATCTTCTGTAGTGTTGTTGGTTGTTGCATCAAGAGATAGATTTCTTCATTCCCCCTCCTGCTCCATTCCCCTTTATCAGAAATTAGTCCCCATATCATTCTCATTACTTCCCTTTCAGTTATTAATAGTTTCCCTTTCCGCTTTTTGTCATGCTCTGGGTCCCTGAACCGTACAAGACTGCTGTGTTGTAGATTATTGTCAGTATTTGCTGGTACAGATTTTGAGTCGAGAATCTCTCTGAGGGAATATATGCATTTCATTCCCACTGCTATTCTTCCCTTGATATCTATGATGTTGTTGCTGGTAAACCAAGATCCCTAGCATCTGAACTGGTGAACTCTCTTGAAGCTCGTGACATCTGTCTCAACCAATTCTTGCTGTTCTTATCTTCTTCCTACAAACATGAACTCAGTTTTGTCTTGATTCGCCTTTAGCACAACCTTCTCCACTTAGCTGTCCATATCTTTCAACTCATGAACTGATTCACATAGCATTACTATATCATCTGCATATGAGAGACAACTGAAATCACTATCCATCTCTATTCCATCCCATTCCTGTTGCGTAGTTTCCCTTATTAGTTTTCTGACATAGAACAGAACACATGAGTGAGCATCCCCTTGTGTGACGTGACCCCGGGAACGAACAGCTGCCTTTGATCCATCCATACAAGTTTTCACCATTCACGCAGTGCGTTGTGTAGGCTATTCCTGCGGATGCTGCGTGACTCAGATTCCCTAGGAAGCTAGTGAGAATGGTGCCAACTTTTATTGTTGGATCACTGGCAGCTGTGCATTTGCGAAAGGTCACGTTAGCCTGCCCAAGACACTCAAAATACCTCAAAACGTACAAGAACCATCTCTGACCTGAGCTACACCCTCAACATAGCGCAGGTTAAATGCATCATTGGGCAGTTGGAGCTCGTGACGCCTTGAATGTTTAGAAAAGAGATAAAATCACAACTCGTTGGACCAATAAATTACTGTCCAGTTTATGTATTTGACCTAGTGATGACATGCAGCATAGTGTTCCACTGCGAATAATCTCTTCTACAAAAATCAACTGGATTCCGCAAACAGACATCTTGCGAAATTCAGCTCACTCTGTTCCTCCATGATCACAGCGTTGTAGACATAGGCGCAGAAGTTGCTGTCATGTTCCTTGACTTCAGGAACTCATTTGTCACTGTCCTGCAGTACCCTATAGTGGAAACAATACGAGATTACTACCGGACCAGATTTGCGACTGGATTCACGACTACCTCGCAGACAGAACAAAACATATTGCTCTTCAGATGCAAAAGTAATTTCGGGATAAATCCATGTACCACTACCTTTTACAAAGTATATAAATGATGTAATAGAAAGCGTCGGTAGTTGTTCAAGACTGTTCACAGATGAAGTAGCAAAGTCAGAAGACAGTATGGAATTGCAGAACGACCTACAGAAGATTGGCGGACAGGTGCAGTCTCTGGCAGTTGGCCTAGAACGTAAGCAAATGTACCATTCTGCACATACATGGGAAAAGAAATCCAATACTACACAACTACACTGTTGATGACAAATTGCTAGAAGCAGTATCTATCGTAGAATATCTAAGAGTAACTATTCAAATTGATAGAAGCAGTCCCTACTGTAAAATATCCTGGAGTAGTCATCCAAAGCGACCTCAGGTGGAACGACCACATAAAACATAACAGGAAAAGCGGAGGCCAGACTGACAGTCATAGAATTTTAAGTAAATGTGATTCATCCACGAAAGGCGTACAATGCGCTGTTTGACCGATTCTTAAATATGATTCATCAATCTGGGCCCCGTACGAGGTAGGAATCATAAGGAAGATCCAACGAATAACGACTCGTTTCGCCAGGGGATCGTTTGATCGGCGAGAGAGCGTTACAGAGATGCTCGAAAATTCCAGTGGCAGACGCTACAACAGAGGCGCTGTGCATCACAGAGTGTTTTACTACTGAAATTTCGAAAGAGCACTTTCCGGGAAGCGTCGGACAGCACATTACCTCCGCCCACATACAACTCGCGAAATGACCACGATGAAAAAATTCGCAAAATGAGAATTAGTGCAGAGACTTACCGGCAATCATTCTCCCTATACGCCTTTCTCGAGTGGACCAGCGAAGGGGGGGATCAGTTAGTGGCACCAAAAGTACCCTCCGCCACTCACCGTCAATTGGGTTGCGGACTATTGATGTTATATATAGATGGAGAACTTTTGCGGGGTACATGAAACCAAATGTCCATTGCAGACACCTTCCTCTGCAATATCTGCTCGGAAGCTAGTTTAAATAGACCTGTACTCAATGACAACAGCAATTCCTGTCGGCTTTGAAACAAATTGTTGTTGGCAAGACGTAACATTCGTCTGCAGTTCCCATAGATTAAGATATTTTTTGCAACCAATCAGTCTATGTCCTTGCGCAGTGTTACATGGCTGATAATGATACGCCATTCCATGTATACACCTTGGACAGTCCGCACTCATATATCAACAAATCGGGCGGCGTGGTCATGAGTAAGCCGAAACATGATATCTCCTTTCTCTACCATTTTATGATATCCCCTCTTCAATCCATCTTACTACGCTGATACCATTAGAAAAGGAAATTTAAAAAAATAATAAAAAGAATCCGACCCATGCATACCACTTCACTGCAAAGACTTACGTCTGGTGAAGAGTCATACGGCCGCATGGTATCACTTCTGTATTATCTACAGCTCTCCATGGCCACTAGAGTGGTTGTTTAAGGGAGTAGCTAATATTTTGCCTGGTTCACCTTAGGTTAGAAATTCGGCCCGGAAACGGCTTATTCAGAGCAGTTTTTCTTTCAGATGGGGGCGGCTGACTACCGCTGGTCTCCTACCTCCTCTGTTGATACGAGAAGTGAACGGGCTCCAGTCGGTTCTAAAGCACAGGTCCGCATCCATTCACCTGCCAGATAGGATTCTGGGTTTCGTCCTTCCCCCCGCTGATAAGGAAATTGTAGCTCACAAACAAGCCCGTTACAGACATTTATGACACAGAAGAACTGAACAGAATAATACAAATTGCACAGCAGAATACGTGCTACGTAAAGACAATAGATTAAATAAACAACAAAATGTAGAAACAGGAAACACATGTACAAAGAACATGCACATGCACATACTGACACAGCACATCTAGTTAACATACATGATTGGCAATATACTAAATAGACAAGGTCTCATCTTAGCATAACACAATGCAGACCAGAGGTGGAAGACATGCTGCCATCAGTGACAAACATATCCTGTCTGGCATATACCGATTAACTTGCAATTGCTGTCGGTCTGTATACGTGTGCCAACCACATAAGAATTTTAGAACCAGATGTACAGAACATTTAGCAGCACTGAAAAGTAATGAATACCACTCAACATTTGCTGATTATCTAGTAGCTCAGAATTACCACCCAATGAACACAAAATCTGATTTAAAAGTCTTAAATCTAGTAACAGCCTATCCCAAAAATTGCCCAAGGAAAAAAGTACTAAACGAATACACATCACTATGCAATGCACCCTCTTCGCCACAACCCATATGCTTCGCACCATTGACTCTACCAGACTCTCCATAAACCTCTCCCTCTCTCTCTCTCTCTCTCTCTCTCTCTCTCTCTATATATATATATATATATATATATATATATATATATATATATATCTCACACACACACACAACACACAAACATTGGACACAGACACATACATACATACATAAGCTATGCATCTCAAATATCATCAACATTTTAAATTCACGTGTCCCACCCGAAACAAACGCAAAACGAAACAAATTAACACTACATAGTTATTAAAACATGTGAAATGGCAGCAGAAACTCTGTGCTTGTCTGTGTCTGTAATGAAAACAGCAAAAGAAATTATAGTGTTAGGAAGACACGTGCAAGGGTTTTTCACAACATCAGAAACAGTAATACGCTTAATCACTCGATATATATTTATACCTAGCAGCAAATGAGCAATAAAGGAAAAAAATTAAACCCGTTTGTCCTTCGCGAGTGACAAGTGCCAGAATGCGTGATAGACTTAAAGCTATGAGTATTACCCAAGTAATAGGTCATACCAGGTATCTAATCAAATTTATATATCCACATTATTTCCTAATTTAGCTTAAAACGAAAATCTTGACTTAAATAGTAAATGAACAACAAATAATGCCTCAAATCAGTGACATATGTCACAACTTTGTACTGTAAACAAATTAATGCAAAATATTTGACACATAATAATCGATCCTTTTGCAGATATAAATATACTGCACAACAGAATTAAAGGTTCACTTTTTCGAAACACTGTAATTGTGTCGGCTCGTCGATGCTTCAAACAGCAACTTGTCGATGCACGAGAAAAGCAGGTCACAACTCCGAATTTCATGACGTGGAAGGTGTGTTAATGACGTCACATTGACAACAAAACCCACCAAAATTCTGCCTAGCACCACCGTGGACGTGTCACACCATGAGAAGGTCATCTCAGCCCCGCTCACCCAGAACCACTTCGCCCAACATTGTAAACATGTTGTTTTTTTGTGTGCGTGGCCGAGGAAAATATTTCAGACACGCTGCCACTCAGAATCGAAACTAGAAGGCCTCAGGGAGTGGCATAAATGGCGTCAGTGAAACCAACCCTTCTCTTGTGGCGTAGATTCTCACACACTGCGCAGTCGAAAACTACAACTTGCAGAGTGATGAGCAACAGAAAGACGACCTTGACAACCTTCGATAATGCTGACAACCACGCACTTTTCAATCCCCCGTGAAGGCTGTTGTACCCATTTAGAGTGCAGTACATTTGAATTTTTGCTCTTGTGTACAGGCTGGAGCCACTGGGGAGTCTTCAAAACCTTTGAACGAAATTTGAAGGTGAGCAGAACTAGCAAAGGGTCTTTTTTCTTTTCCAGTGCTCCTGTCTCACGCTCTTCGGAGGCGTGATCATGGAGGACTGCGGCACTGACATAGGCCTGGATAAAGCGAGAAAGGGGCAGTATAACTCGACCCAAAATCGTTGGGGCAGCCGTGGATAGTTCTTGAGTATTTTAAAGATGTACCTTTGCAGAGAATACCTGTGAAATACCCCAAGGTGCCTGCAGGCAGGCAAATGGCCTCAGAGGAGGGTCAAGTGATCGTCTACATGCAAGTACCTCAGGCTAATTTGCAGTTTTTCTCCGTAAATGCACATTTTCAAAAGTCTAGTAAATGTGGGCGAGTGCCTCCGAGGGTTTTGCCGAACTGGGGCCTTTGAGGGATTCCTTTTGGTCATATTCAGGCTTGTGTCAACACTGTACACAAGAGCAAAAATTTCGGTCGCACTGCACCCCACAGGGGTGAGATAATGTTCTGTGGGGTTGCAGCTCCGTGATGTCCGACGAGAAGGGGGTGAATAGTTTAGGAGGCGTCAAAAGTGCCAAAGGTTGTCAATAACGTCGAACTATCGTTTCCGATTGGGAAATGTAGGGGAATCAACGTCTAAAGGAGAGGAGCGGTTTTATTGACATCCTTTATGCCACCCCTAAGGTCTTTTCGTTACGATACTGTGCGGTGTTGTGCTGAAATGTTTTTCTCAGTCTCTCATAAGAAAACCGCTTGATTTCAAGGCTGGGCGTCGCCGTTCTGACCTCCATCGCAGAGGTGTCACAAGGAGAGGTAAAATGTGGATGAGAGGGGTATGACGTTCCACGGAGGCGCTGAACAGAATGTTTTTGAAATTTGGTGCTAATGTGGCACCATAAACTCATTTTAGATGTCATATGAACTTCGGCGCTCTTGCCTTCTTTCCGCATGTTGCGACACCTTGCTGTTTGAAGCGTCTTCGAGTGCGAGGAAGACAACATAGGGCGCCACGCTTTTGCACCACTATAGGGGATGGTTGTAGGAACCTTTGAGCCGAATTTTAAATCTGCGTTGGAACTGTAGGAGAATACGAAGTTTCGAAAAAGTGGTCTTTTAATTCTGTTGGGCAGCGTTCTTTTGAGCCGAAAGTTAATATAAGCCACGCAAGACTTTAACCTGTAACAATAATTCTTTTTACACTACTGGCCATTAAAATTGCTACGCCAAGAAGAACTGCGGGTGATAAACGGGTATTCATTGGACAAATATATTATACTAGAACTGACATGTGATTACATCTTCACGCAATTTGGGTGCATAGATACTGAAAAATCAGTAACCAGAACAACCACCTCTAGCCGTAATAACGGACTTGATACGCCTGGGCATTGAGTCAAACAGAGCTTGGATGGCGTGTATAGGTACAGTTGCCCATCCAGCTTCAACAGGATACCACAGTTCATCAAGAGTAGTGACTGCTGTATTGTGACGAGCCAGTTTCTCCGCCACCATTGACCAGACGTTTTCAATTGGTGGGAGATCTGGAGAATGTGCTGGCCAGGGCAGCAGTCGAACATTTTCTGTATCCAGAAAGGCCCATACAGGACCTGCAACATGCGGTCGTGCATTATCCTGGTGACATGTAGGGTCTCGCAGGGATCGAATGAAGGATAGAGCCACAGGTCGTAACACACCTGAAATGTAACGTCCACTGTTCAAAGTGCCGTCAATGCGAACAAGAGGTGACCGACACGTGTAACCAATGGCAGCCCATACCATCACGCCGGGTGATACGCCAGTATGGCGATAACGAATACACGCTTCCAATGTGCATTCACTGCGATGTCGCCAAACACGGATGCGGTCATCATGATGCTCTAAACAGAACCTGGATTCATCCGAAAAAATGACGTTTTGCCATTCGTGCACCCAGGTTCGTCGTTGAGTACACCATCACAGGCGCTACTGTCTGTGATACAGCGTCAAGGGTAACCGCAGCCATGGTCTCCGAGCTGATAGTCCATGCTGCTGCAAACGTCGTCGAACTGTTCGTGCAGATGGTTGTTGTCTAGGAAACGTCCCCATCTGTTGACTCAGGGATCGAGACGTGGCTGCACGATCCGTTATAGCCATGCGAATAAGATGCCTGTCATCTCGACTGCTAGTGATACGAGGCCGTTGGAATCCAGCACGGCGTTCCGTATTACCCTCCTGAACCCACCGATTCCACATTCTCCTAACAGTCATTGGATCTCAACCAACGCGAGCAGAAATGTCGCGATACGATAAACCACAATCGCGATAGGCTACAATCCGACCTTTATCAAAGTCGGAAACGTGATGGTGCGCATTTCTCCTCCTTACACGAGGCATCACAACAACGTGTCACCAGGCAACGCCGGTCAACTGCTGTTTGTGTATGAGAAATCGGTTGGAAACTTTCCTTATGTCAGCACGTTGTAGGTGTCGCCACCGGCGCCAACCTTGTGTGAATGCTCTGAAAAGCTAATCATTTGTATATCACAGCATCTTATTCCTGTCGGTTAAATTTCGCGTCTGTAGCACATCATCTTCGTGGTGTAGCATGTTTAATGGCTAGTAGTTTAGAAATGAAGTAAATGTAGGATGTTAGTTTACAAGTTCGTAATTTTGTTCTTTGTGGTTTGGTGTTGGTTCAATTACTCTTCCATGTCTCCATGACTCTGGTTGGTTGGTTGGTTGGTTTGAGGAAGGAGGCCACACAGCGTGGTCATCGGTCTCATCGGATTAGGGAAGGATTGGGAAGGAACTCGGCCGTGCCCTTTCAGAGGAACCATCCCGGCATTTGCCTGGAGTGATTTAGGGAAATCACGGAAAACCTAAGTCAGGATGGCCGGACGCGGGATTGAACCGTCGTCCTCCCGAATGCGAGTCCAGTGTCTAACCACTGCACCACCCCGCTCGGTCCATGACTCTGGAATAATTATTGATATGTCACACTATGTCGCAAATGTTTGGAACATCATTTTGTGTATCTGCAGTTTACCAGCAAGTGCTTTAATTGCGCGATTAATATATCAATATTCGTCCAAGTCTACGCAGTAGTGCGGCCTTAGATATCCCGCAAGTTGTTACCGCGACAACTGAGAAGATCCCGACCCAGTGAGGCCAGTCCGGGGTCAGTTAATTCCCGCTCGGGTGGCGCGGCTGCCACGCTGTGGGATTTGGCGATCGGCTTTGGCGGGAGCCGCGCCGGTAAAAACCGGCGGTGGGCGCGGGGGTGGGCCTGGGGCGGTCGTGGGCGTGTCAGTGGGTGCGACGGCCGGCTCAGGCCCGCCTGATCCCGGATCCAGCGCCCAAATCCCGCTCGCTGCCCGGACCGCTGTTTGGCACAGTCGGCGCCTCCAGACGCAGAGTGCCACACACCGCCGCGCTGCACATCCGACTTGCCGCCCACGCAGCCTGGGATCCACATACCGCAATCCTGATTTCTGTTTCCTGCTCCATCTATAACTGTCAAAGCGTAAAAACGAATAAATAAAGAAAGAACTGCATCGTCTGATGGAGCGATTTATGTGGGTTGGAATTTTAATAGTCGCAACTGTTTATTTACTATTTTTTTTTTTTTTTGGGTCCTCAGTCTTCTGACCGGTTTGATGCTGCCCGCCACAAATAAAGGCTCCTTTGAAAAAAAAAATTGTTTACTACTACTACTAGGCTAGTTACTGTTTAGCTCTACAGGACCTTTATACTGAAATGTTTCCCACACCACCTTGTATTGTCTTTCTATGTGTGTGAGTAACTGTATGTTCACTGTAAATACATACAGCGTACACAGGGCGATGTGTGAAACTGATAGCGATTACGCGCTTCCGCTGTTGTAGAAATCTGCTCCAGCTGCTACAGATACCGTGTTGAGCTGAAAGTGGTAACTAAAGTACGGAGAAATATTCGTCGGGGCTCTGTTGCATAGCAATCAGATTGCTTTCAGTTCTGAGAAATATCCAGGTACAATTGTGGATTTGAATGATCCATGAAGTGACTTCTTTTCCGAAGAAAGCATCGAACTATTTCACTAGAACTGAACGCTCCCGTTGGAACTGTTCTCAAGCTGGTATTTATTATTAAATCACAATAGAAGTATACGCTAGTTGTAGAATAACACATACTTTCTTGAAATAAACAATATTTTATTGTTCTATTAACTGATTTCCTTCCATATACACATATATTTTACAATGTGAATCAAAATTTCACAGTGGCCTCGAACTTTACATCACAAGAATGGCTCTCTTCTTGTAAAATTACTCTTAACGAGAAGAAAAGCTCTATATCCTCAGAATAATTATGTGAGCGCTGACCGCCACAGAGTAATAAGCAATATCTTTGTCTCTCTCTCTCTCTCTCTCGCACTGTCACAGCAAGTTACGCTGCATGATACATTATACACCAAATTCACTCCAGTGCCAACCTCTTCACCTCAGAGTAGCACTTGCAACCTACATACTCAATTATCTGGTGCATGTATTCCAGTCTCTGTCTTCCTCTACTGTTTTTCCCCTCTACAGCAACCTCAAGTGCCATGGTAGTCATTCCCCAATGCCTTAAATCTTATCATCCTGTCCCTTCTTTTTGTCAGTGATTTCCACACATCCCTTTCCTCTCCGATTCTGCGCAGAAACTCCTCCTTCCTTACCTTATCAGTCCACCTAATTTTCAACATTCGTCTGTAGCACCACATCTCAAATGCTTCAGTTCTCTTTTGTTCAAGTTTTTCCACGTCCATGTTTCACTACCATACAATTCTGTGCTCCAAATGTACATTCTCAGAAATTTCTTCCACAAATTAAGGCCTATGTTTAACACTAGTAGACTTCTCTTGACCAGGAACGCTCTTTCTGCCAGTGCTAGTCTGCTTTTGATGTCCTCCCTGTTCCGTCCGTCATTGGTTATATTGCTGCCTAGGTAGTAGAATCCCTTAACTTCACCTGCTTCGTAGCCATCAGTCCTGTATTAAGTTTCTCACTGTTCTCATTTGTGCTACTCCTAATTAATTTCGCCTTTCTTCGATTTGCTCTCAATCCATATTCAGTACTCATTACACTGTTCATTCCATTCAGCAGATAATATTTTTTTTTTCGTTTTCTCTCAGGATAGCAATATCATCAGCGAATTGTATCACTGACATTCTTTCACCTTGAATTTTAATTCCACCCTTAACCTTCCTTTTATTTCCATCATTGCTTCTTCGATAAACAGATTCAACAGTAGGGTCGAAGACTGAATACCTGTCTTACATCCTTTTTAATCCGAGCACTTCGTTCTTGGCCGTCCACTCGTATTATATACCAATACTAAACAGATACTGTCCTTCAAAGTAGTCTCCAGCTTTGTTTTTACGCATTGTCACTTTTGCGGAAGTCGTAGAATACATTCAGCAGCGTGTTGATAGCTCGAGTGTAGTTGTCTATTGCTCGACGAATCTTTGTTACAGTTCTGAAGCGAATGCATTTTCCTAAATACCATTCTAGTCATACCGGTTTTGGATGTCTCTGTAAGTTTATTCCGTTCCCAGTACTTAATCTTTCGTATATTGTTCAGAGACATTGCCTTATAAAATATGTTTCACTATCGGAAAGAACGAAATTAACAGGAGATATCAAAATGGGATGTGTGGCGGAAACAACTTTCCGCTATGTAACCCAACGAAAAGATTAGTATACAGGGTAATTCAGCTTCCCCCACCCGTGTCGTTTTATACAATCCTACCTACAACAACAAAGTTGTTGTCCAGTTCATTCTAGAGATGTGTAGCACATTTTCCAAACGTTGCAGAATAACTGATTAAGTATGCTAAGTGCTGGGGTGGAGTTTGTACCTGTTTAATTCTGGAGAATTTTGCATGAGAACGAGACATGCACTCGACCCCCTCCTCACCTACCACCTAATTATTCATGCGCACAGCGGTAACGAAAGGATGATGGACCCTGCTATTCCGTAAATTAAAGAGTGCACACTCACAATAATTTCATAAAAATCGCAATGTACTCACTAAAAAAAGGGAAATTTGTCATAATAAACGACAGGTAATGGGATTCTGCATCAATCTACGAAATGATATGCGGATTAAATATTGCAATGAGATTTACTATAAATCAGAACATAAAGGTACTTGATTGTCGATACAAACAGTAGGCTAAAGGATAGGATATACTGAACTATTGTGAGAATATGAGTTGGCTCCTACTCTCTGTGGTGCAGTAGACTGACGATAATGAATGGAGGTCCAATGAATCAAATATTACTCCCCATCTATAGTGCAGTATTGCAATTAGTAGTGAGAGCTCAAATGGGAAAACATGGAGAAACAAGCAAGGTGGTCTTACAGCAAAGCGAGCGTGTGTGCTGCTGAGGATTTCAGTATAAAAATGATGCGTTCTACAATGCCGGAGCCGCAAAATACTTTACCAGTCCTGAAACCTGCAGCACGTTGTCAGTAGGCAGTGTTTTGATGATGTAGGTGCCGACTCCTGCTGTGCAGCAACTCTGTTTCAACCCGTGGCCTCGAATGCTGTCCGAGAATTCTAAGTTCTGCTCGCGTGGCCGAAGCAGAGAAACTCCTGGATGCACGAGGATGTATCTCCAGAAGGAGACAGCAAAACCGCCTAAACTCACCCTGTTGGTACAGGTGCGAAAATCCAGAGTAAGAATCTGGGTCTTAAGTAGCGGAATCAAACTGGAGTATGACAGAAGTCATGCTCCGTAACGGTTCCGAAAAAGTACTATGTAATGTTATGTGTGCCTCACTGCTTTTATTTAACTAATTTGTGCCTGATTTTATTCTGAAAAGCTCAGTAATTTATGTAAATACCGTAAATGTAAATGTGATTCAAAAAGTACTTGATGTGAAGTGAAACGCAGCTGGACAGCAAGAAACTCTTTAGCAAGCAATCCCCGCAATGATAGTATTAGAGAATCTTTGAGTGTGGACTCTAAAAAAAACAATTGATTTATTAAAAAAAAAGAGGACTGTTAATCTGCATCTTGTGGAAAGAGGACGTGCTGCTAGGCCTCTCCCAGAACGTATTGTTACATTTAATGAAAATTGATATTTTAGTGATAAAACCGAGTAAAGTGTGTGTAAGGGTTGCCAAACATTTATGTATACAGATTTTCTGGAAGTGAAGAATAGAAATATCTTTTTTCTTTTGGAAAAGGAGGTGAACTTCATTGTCGTCGCCGTCTATCAATCGACAGAATTGGAAGTGTACAAAGTTCACTAAAATACAGGAATAGAAATGCATTCTCTATAGTTTTCCTTCAATAAGTAACAACCTCTCATAATTTCTTAATTACAGTAACTGGATTATGTTCATGTACAATAGTATGGTGCTGAACTCCACTGACCAATTTTGATGTAGCTGGACGTGTAGTTTGAAGATAGTTTGTGTGCCAAGCAATCTCCTTTTCTCAAGAAAAGCAGATTGCTGTTTGATCGTATTTACTTACAAACAGTGGTTCCTTAGGTATGAAAAGCTACGAAAACTTGGGCTCAAAGCTATCCACAATACGGCCAAGTAACTAACAGAGTCGTATTTTAAACCTTAAAAAACAATAACTTCCTCCAAATTGTAATATGTCACCAACTGGTGCAGAAGCTAGCTGATCATTCACGGAGGCAGCAACCAAAATTCAGGTACCAGTTATGACTTAAAGTAAAAATCTCAATGAAAAATCAATCTCTCTCTCTCTCTCTCTCTCTCTCTCTCTCTCTCTCTCTCTCCAAACACATATATACATATTCATATTATTAAAAAGAAAAAGTTATTTTTATAACGACTGAGTCGCTAGACCGTCTGATTCCGACGAAGATCAGATCTTGAGAGCCATGTGATCTCGCAACGCAAGAGCCAACATTATTCAACTCCCCATACCCTCGAAAAGCTACGAATCAGCATTCAGTGCTGAGTCCAAAATTCTCTCGCACTATCTCAAAACATCATTCGCGCCAATAGCGACCATTACCTCCAACGCGGTGCAGGGCTTTGTGACGTCAACTGGTCTCAGTTTTAGTTGACCAGTCATGCCTCTGCTACTCGTATTTAGCAGCAGGCACTGAACTTGCTGTTTGACCGGCTACGAAAACAGCATGCCAAGAGCACCGGCCATCTGGCGCCAGGCAGTCGCACCCAGCAGAGCATGGTCCACAAGTATTCTCAGAATCATGAGGACAATACACCCAGTCGGTGCCAGCAGTCTTTACTGGAATGGTAAAAACAAAAACTGTGGCGACACTCAGACGTCTCGCAAGTTGTTTCGCCCTCCATACAGTAGGCGAAACTCTGCTGAGGTCAGTCACTCCGCCAGGCGCTCAATCCCACTGCTGTACGACCCTCTCCGTATTCGTGGAAGTGCAACCCCCCCCCCCCCCCCCACGAAAACACAGTGGGTCGTGTCCTCCGGTGCTCGCCTCGCAACAAGCCACCCAGGGAAGTAACAGAGAAAACTAAAAGCAAGACCACATACAGTTCCCAACATGCATAGCAATCAAGTAAAACGTAATTTGAGCTCTCAGTACAAATACTCTCATCAGAATAACCTCATTCGGCCACTTCCCGCCGGAAAAATGATTTAAAACATTAATAAAACTGATGAAAATGAGAGCTGACATGCAATAAAATGCATGGAACACGTCAAGTATACAAACACATCTTAGAGCTATCATAAAAATTTGTTTATGAATCTTCTTCAGTACATAAATGCGGTGAGTCACATTAATATGTTTATGAAACTTCTAAAATGCGGTGAGTAACATCAATATGTGACTCACCGCATTTATGTGCTGAAGAAGTTTCATAAACAAAATGCTGTACACCATAAAATTTTTACTTGTACACCTCCCATTTGGAGATATCCCGTTAACGCCATTGTTTCCGATGGTGAAACTCCCTTTATAAGGCAGTGTTTCTGAACCATTTATAAATGTTTAAGTACTATAAACGGGGTAAACTTATAGAGATATCCAAAACCCTTATAACTACACCGCTGATACACTAAGAAAGATTAGAGGCGTTTGGGTAAGAATGTAAGGAGTAATGAATATCTCGTTCAATCCTCATTTGTCTCTTTTACAGTATGATTCCCTTTGGTAACAGTACCCCAAAGCTCTAAGAGGAACTTACCTTGATTATATGGCTGTCGCCTCTCTGGATATCGTTCCTGGCACAGACGTAAAGCGGATTGCATAAAACGACATTGATAAGAGTAGCTGAACCACGCTGAATATTTAAAAATGAGGTAGCCTATGTCCACCCAAAACGTTGATTAGAGTGCCTGTAAAAATTTGAAGTAAATATCTCAATAACTTTTCGAAATTTCTGTAGCAACGATCACCCTTTATATATCTAATATGAAAAGAATCTATACCTTACGTCTGTCCAAATTTTCACTAGCATAATGTGTAAAAAACTGAAGTATACCTGTAAACTTCCCCCTACTTCCTCCTATCTTTTATTGGCTCATATATGTTATTAAGGAATCTCGTGATTTGGCATTACGCATTGTTCTACAGGTTATTTAGACCTTATCTGAGTATTCTATCAGCTTTGTTACAGTCTCTTACTCTACTCATATTGTTTCAAACCGCGAGGCAGTCTGGAACCGCGAGAGCGCTACGGTCGCAGGTTCGAATCCTGCCTCGGGCATGGATGTGTGTGATGTCCTTAGGTTAGGTAGGTTTAACTAGTTCTAAGTTCTAGGGGACTAATGACCTCAGCAGTTGAGTCCCATAGTGCTCAGAGCCATTTGAACCATTTTATTGTTTCAACGCAACAGATAACGCTAGCCTACTATCAACAAGATCCACTTGAGCCGACACAGAGGGAGGTTCACATATAATTTGTCCATGATATGCTTTATTCAGTAATTCAGATACTATGCGAAATTAAAGTTCAAAAAATTTTTAGCTCTTTCTGTCCTTTTACCAGATCTCAGAATCATTTTAAGAGGGCACATAGGGAAATGTTATCTAATTAACACGAGATCTGACTCAGTAACAAAATTAGGTTTTTATTATATCACAGTTCAATGTCACATGATCAATCGAATATTACGTTCGGTAAGCAACCTATTAAAAAGGATGTTTCCCAAATCAAATTGAACAACAATCATAATAATAAAAAGTGATAATGAGAGCATAAAATAGATCAGCAACCGTACTTCGGTCTTCTACGTTAATGAAATGGTTGCCACACTATTAGGAAGTGTGGGTGCCGCGCATACCGAGCACATTTACGACTCTGCATGCAAATTCCAAGCTTTACTGGGCAATAAAGAAATCGGACAGGCTGTGCAACAAGAGAGTCGGAGTGGATTTGCAGGTCGTGTCGCCAGCGTGTTCCAGAACTATTCCTGCCCCCATAAAAGGCACAGCAAAGTAACATTAATGAAGGTTCTGTTCCAAATCTACATCTACATCTACATCTACATTTATACTCCGGAAGCCACCCAAAGGTGTGTGGCGGAGGGCATTTTACGTGCCACTGTCATTATCTCCCTTTCCTGTTCCAGTCGCGTATGGTTCGCGGGAAGAACGACTGTCTGAAAGCCTCCGTGCGCGCTCTAATCTCTCTAATTTTACATTCGTGATCTCCTCGGGAGGTATAAGTAGGGGGAAGCAATATATTCGATACCTCATCCAGAAACGTACCCTCTCGAAACCTGGCGAGCAATCTACACCGCGATGCAGAGCGCCTCTCTTGCAGAGTCTGCCACTTGAGTTTATTAAACATCTCCGTAACGCTATCACGGTTACCAAATAACCCTGTGACGAAACGCGCCGCTCTTCTTTGGATCTTCTCTATCTCCTCCGTCAAACCGATCTGGTACGGATCCCACACTGATGAGCAATACTCAAGTATAGGTCGAACGAGAGTTTTGTAAGCCACCTCCTTTGTTGATGGACTACATTTTCTAAGGACTCTCTCATTGAATCTCAACCTGGCACCCGCCTTGCCAACAATTAATTTTATATGATCATTCCACGTTCCATATGCATACTCCCAGATATTTTACAGAAGTAACTGCTACCAGTGTTTGTTCCGCTATCATATAATCATACAATAAAGGATCCTTCTTTCTATGTATTCGCAATACATTATATTTGTCTATGTTAAGGGTCAGTTGCCACTCCCTGCACCAAGTGCCTGTCCGTTGTAGATCTTCCTGCATTTCGCTACAATTTTCTAATGCTGCAACTTCTCTGTATACTACAGCATCATCCGAGAAAATCGGCATGGAACTTCCGACACTATCTACTAGGTCATTTATATATATTGTGAAAAGCAATGGTCCCATAACACTCCCCTGTGGCACGCCAGAGGTTACCTTAACGTCTGTAGACGCCTCCCCATTGATAACAACATGCTGTGTTCTGTTTGCTAAAAACTCTTCAATCCAGCCACACAGCTGGTCTGATATTCCGTAGGCTCTTACTTTGTTTATCAGGCGACAGTGCGAAACTGTATCGAACGCCTTCCGGAAGTCAAGAAAAATAGCATCTACCTGGGAGCCTGTATCTAATATTTTCTGGGTCTCATGAACAAATAAAGCGACTTGGGTCTCTCACGATCGCTGTTTCCGGAATCAATGTTGATTCCTACATAGTAGATTCTGGGTTTCCAAAAACGACGTGATACGCGAGCAAAAAACATGTTCTAAAATTCTACAACAGATGGACGTCAGAGATATAGGTCTATAGTTTTGCGCATCTGCTCGACGACCCTTCTTGAAGACTGGGACTACCTGTGCTCTTTTCCAATCATTTGGAACCTTCCGTTCCTCTAGAGACTTGCGGTACAAGGCTGTTAGAAGGGGGGCAAGTTCTTTCGCGTACTCTGTGTAGAATCGAATTGGTATCCCGTCAGGTCCAGTGGACTTTCCTCTATTGAGTGGTTCCAGTTGCTTTTCTATTCCTTGGACACTTATTTCGATGTCAGCCATTTTTTCGTTTGTGCGAGGATTTAGAGAAGGAATTGCAGTGCGGTCTTCCTCTGTGAAACAGCTTTGGAAAAAGGTGTTTAGTATTTCAGCTTTACGCGTGTCATCCTCTGTTTCAATGCCATCATCATCCCGGAGTTTCTGGATATGCTGTTTCGAGCCACTTACTGATTTAACGTAAGACCAGAACTTCCTAGGATTTTCTGTCAAGTCGGTACTTAGAATTTTACTTTTGAATTCTCTGAACGCTTCACGCATAGCCCTCCTTACGCTAACTTTGACATCGTTTAGCTTCTGTTTGTCTGAGAGGTTTTGGCTGCGTTTAAACTTGGAGTGAAGCTCTCTTTGCTTTCGCAGTAGTTTCCTAACTTTGTTGTTGTACCACGGTGGGTTTTTCCCGTCCCTCACAGTTTTACTCGGCACGTACCTGTCTAAAACGCATTTTACGATTGCCTTGAACTTTTTCCATAAACACTCAACATTGTCAGTGTCGGAACAGAAATTTTCGTTTTGATCTGTTAGGTAGTCTGAAATCTGCCTTCTATTACTCTTGCTAAACAGATAAACCTTCCTCCCTTGTTTTATAAGCCCCAAAATATTGGATCTGGTGTAACAAATATCTGAATAACTCTGATACGCGTGCTGTGCCCTCTTGGCACGTAATATTAGCAAATATTATCACGCTACTAATCTGCAAAGAATATTCTGACTTGTCTGTAATGTGTAAACCATCATTACATTTTAATCGAATTCCCTTAATGAAACCGAAATTAACCTCCCATCAATAATTATTGTGTTACAATAAAGTCTTCCCTACCTTTGCCAAATTTCAACATGACCCACACAACTACAGTTGCATTTCTGCATCATACAGAAGGTAATGATCACTAAACTCTAAACACACTTGGCACTCAAAATTCTACTACGGTATATTTCACAAGTCATACACAATTTTATCATATTTTGATGCAAAATTTTACCTGAGCATTACGATGATAATAATCAGAAGACATGTCCCAATGAATCAACCCCTCAGCACTGAGTGAAAACCCATCCCTTAAAATGATTTGGAGCGAAGCACATGGCTCCACCAATCACCCGAGGACACACACGAAAATACGTAATTTAGCAGAACACTGAAATTGCCATCACGCACACTCCCTAGAAACGTCCGCCCCCAGTAGCTGAGCGGTCAACGCGACAGAATGTCAATCATAAGGGCCCGGGTTCGATTCCCGGCTGGGTCGGAGAGTTTCTCCGCTCAGGAACTAGGTGTTGTGTTGTCCTAATCGTCATCATTTCATCCCCATCGACGTGCAAGGCGCCGAAGCGGCGTCAAATCGAAAGACTTGCATCCAGACGGGAGGCCCTAGTCAATGACATTTACATTCAATGACTAGAAACATTTTTAGTTACTGGTTCGTACTGACGTAATTAAGCACTGAAGGTGCCTTTAGCCACGCATCTACTCCAATCTATACCCATAGTGGTAGGCGCGAAAATTTGCAAACGGTCATCCACAAGGAAAAATTTCTTTAAATTCAAAAGATATTCTCAAAACACATGTCAAACAGAAGTATTTGATGCAAACTATTAATTTAACAAAAACAAATAAATGAAATACCAAAAATTACAGTCCTATGCCGAAGGCATTTCCATCTGTTATAAGTGAGTCCTCACGACCGCACCTATTTCAATATCACAAAATAATTAAAATTGTCGGGTCTCTCGATGTGTGCCGTCCAAGCTCAACTTGAAAGGCAACATTCCGCGTAACGTCTAATACAATATAAGTCATTTTTAACCAGGTTATCTCATCATTTCTGCCGGTGCTTCTCGGAAACGTCCTCACACTGGGTCTCCTCGCTGCTGAGTTCCAAACATGGAGGAAAGCTACCCCAACGACCACCTACTCAAACGAAACGAGGAAGACGCCGCTCATTGGCTGTTTCCTGCCTCCTCCTCCAGAAACAGGTAAAACTCGAGCAAGCCACTGCCAACTCTGCTCTTACACCACCTAATGTCAAAGATTTGCTAATTCAGTACCACTACCACTGGTGAATGATCCATACTTTTACCCACAAAATAATTACTTTCTGTCACTCATATCCATACAGAAAGGGTGAAGAAGGAATAAACGAAGCGTGGCAGAAAAATAAAAATAAAACTACAGTGACAACTTTCCATGTCTAGCTGGCTAGAAAGGTAACTGCACGTAATGCACATTAATTTGTAAAAGAAATTATCCTCGAAGGCTCAGATGGAGCGTACTACAGCACCGCTTCAAATAGAATAACTTTACGAGCGACTTGTACAGTAGCACTTTAGTATACATATGCTCTTTGTAAGTGTAACTTCACGGCACATATAATCATGGTAGATATAACAAATCCAACAGTACTGCAATATTGATGCAGATCGAATCCTTACAAGCGGCAGGGAGTGAAAGAAGAAGCCTGCACAAGATTTTAATGTGCTGGCAACCAGGTCCGCACGCTTTTGAAGTCTGTGGATGAAGTTACTACCGGTTTCCACATTACGCCCGTTGCCGTACGACGTTAAAACAAATTATTAACGTAATTTGGGCTTTAAACCTTTACCATTTAATACGCGCTGGTACTTTCATCGGCTTCTGCGTTAAAAAACAGGTGAATTAACTTCGCATATATAACTGCAAAAATGAATGTCACCTATTTCTCATTTTCAGTATGTAATTATTCATCACCACAGAAGGTTCCAACTGACACGATGAAAATATGTGTTGCTACGGCAATACTAAATAATGGCTAGGCCATCATGACCTGTTTAAGTAATGTCCATAAATTTCCGCGTCGTTTGACTGGTTGCTTACTCCTGCGCAAGCCCATATATAACCAGCCACTAGCCATTTTGCGGTTCGCTTTCCGCTAGTATGCTCCAATCATTAGCTCTAACCGACAGTTGTTTACAGAATGGATAGAAAAACGCTGTTAAAAGTGAATGTAATGTAGCTGTAATGTGCATGGCATGCTTGTACCCTCATGTTCCGAAAAAACAACATCCTGACCGAATAGGGAAAGGACGGTCATATTCACAGGACGTGTACACTACAATGTTCTGCAGACATGATTAGCATTTGAACCATGTCTGCCCGCGGGTTCAAGACCAACATTGACACCACTGGTCAACACCACCTACGCTGCAGTGCCCCAGGGACTCCAGCTGTCGCTATAAACCGAAAGTAATGGATCACTGTGACTTGAGCAGAAGTGCAGGATGCCTGTGCGAACCGTACCGTCAAATCAGTGAGTTTGAAAGAGGCCGCATTATTCGCAAGAGAGAATGTGGTGCATCCATCCGGAAAAATACTGCTCGTGTGGTACGAAGTGTTTAGACGGTGCAACGGGTGTGTGCAGAGCGCATCAAGGAAGGCCATAGAACACGATGAGATGGGATGGTCAGGACCCACCACCCAGAACCCGCCCCCCCCCTCCCCCTAGAGAAAGAGCGACACCTCATCCGAATGGCATTGCATGACAGATCTGCGTCCTGCTCGGCTCTGGCTCAACAGTGTCACAGTGTAAAACTATGTACACAATCAGGTTTAAAGGTTGACAGTCCATTGCCTTCTATTACGGAGTGGCTTAAGTGCGCATTGTCCACTTCTCTACTTACCTTTGACGAATGTGCGGCGGAAACATGCTAGACGGCAACGGTGTATGGAACGACATCACTGGGGACAGGAATGGCATTAGACAGTGTTTTTTGACAAATTCAGGTTCTGCTTGTTTGAAAATGATAGCCGCATTTTGGTTCGCAGCAGACAGGGGGAGCGGAATCACAGTGACCGCGTTCGCACAAGACAGACAGCGCCAACTCGACGCTTTATAATGTGGTATGTTATTGGGTACAATACCAAATCACAGTTAGTGCGTGTCCAAGGCACTGTGATCAGTGTGTGAATGACATCCTGCGACCCCTAGCCATGCCCTTTCTACACAACAGCCCAGCTGCCATTTTTCAGCAGTACAATGCATGACAACATTTTACTGCATGAAAAAGTGCCTTGTTGGTGTCACGGCCCTGGTCCTTTAGATCACCAAACTTGTCGCCAGTCGAAAATGTGTGGGATATGGAGAATTTATTGGGCAGCATTGTAACCCTACGCCAACCACCATAGATGAACTTTGGAAGGAGGTGAATGCAGTATGGATGGAAATACCACATGACGCTATTTGAGCCTTATATGTGTCGATGCCATTACACATGGTACAAGTTACCAGCGCCCGTGGCGGAACCCGTTGCTACTAGGCAACAGGACACATGCTGAACCGAGGTGACTGAAATGCTAATCATTGTTACAGTACATATTAATGTACATGTCCTGTGAATATGAACGTCCCATCTCTATCTTTCAAGATGTTCTATTTTTTTTCTGAACACCACTGTAGATTTTTGGGTGAGCTGCATGTGCGATGGTACCCTGACAAACAAATTGCTGGAAACAGAAACCACGTCAGAATCCAATATGAACAGAATTTGCGGGTGTCCTGTCATACTTTTTAATTCAGGTTTCAATTTGTATGTGGAGGGATACCTATACTGCTATCAAATGTGAGCATCCTTTCTGCCATACTGCTTTATTAAGTTTCTAGGGGAAAAAATTGGAAAATGACATTCTCTCCTTAGCGCCAGTTCCGTGTTGTTCGCGTTGTTTCTCAAGCTAACTCCATTCAAACACGATAACTCGAGACCGGTTGGAAGTGCACTTGAAAGGCAGCCCTGATCCGCCATTACGCAGTCCATAATTACTTTCGTGTTTAAGGTCACCAGCGTAGCTAACATTAGGGAGGAAATGTCCCAGGTTGGATCTCAGCTAACACGCTGTGAATAAAAATCTAATGGCAGCCGAAAATCTCTCGGCCTACAGCCTTACCGTAAATTGACACATTCTCGCTCCTAACACAGGTTTTGGATTTAAGGTTCCGGTAGGACGACGAATTGCATCCGCACAGCTATAGCAGCCACTGTCGTACGTTGGTGGAGTGACGTAAGAAGTTCTCTGGTGCGGCAATGCGCAATGTCAACCAGCGAAGTACTTCCCAACGCTACAACCAACAGTCATTCTGCCCCGTCTACCTGTAGCAGCTGTTTCGGGATGCGCGTAGAACATAGCCTTGATTTCCTGTTGGCTTAGATACGGCGAAAGTATTTAGCAACTATAGTCTTCACGATGGGCTTATTAATGCATACACGATAAGTATTACGATAATAAGCGAGAGCGATAGTTTTCCCTGTATACGAGGGACGTTCAGTGAGGAATACAACACAGTTTTTTTTTTCTGGAAGCACATTGGTTTTAGTCAGGATTCCAATACATCATATTATTCCCCACTCTTTTGACTACAAGACCCTATTTTTCGACAGAATATCACGCCACCTTGCTGGTATGGTACCACCTTATTGGCATGGTACCACTATACTTAGCCGGCCACTGTGGCCGAGCGGTTCTAGGCGCTTCAGTCTGGAACCACGCGACCGCTACGGTCGCAGGTTTGAATCCTGCCTCGGGCATGGATGTGTGTGATGTCCTTAGGTTAGTTAGCTTTAAGTAGTTCTAAGATCTAGGGGACTGATGACCTCAGCTGTTAAGTCCCATAGTGACATTTTTTTAACCACAATACTTATCGACGTGAGGGCGAAGCCCCCAAACCTCTCGTACTGCTTCCCGCGGAGTGCATCCTTCATTGGAAGTCGAAATATGCGAGATCAAGGCCGGAAGGTGGATGAGGACAAACAGCCCAATGTAGTCTTGTGAACTCGTCTTGGAAGTGCAGGCTTCCGTCAGGCCTTGCGTTGACATTGAGATGACCGTTTGCATTTTTGTAGCGCCGAACACACTGAAGTCGTTTCTTAAATTTCTGGAAGGTAGCGCAATGCAGTCCGGAGTTTATCGTTGCACCATGAGAGTGGACATCAGACAGCATAACCTCAGAATCCCAGACCGTCGCCATGATTTTACTGTCTGAGGGTGCAGCACTGAACTTCTTCCTTCGGAGAAGAGGTAGGGTGGCACCAGTTCATTTTTTCCGGTTCTAAGTGATGAACCAATGTTTCATCGCCTGTGTCACAATCAGCCTCCTAACAAGCAAGCAATTCCGCACAGATAGTCCCTCGTTGCTCTTTATAGTCTTGTGTTACGCGGCTAGGATCCCAGTGGGCATACACCTTTGAGTGCCCAAACTGGTGGACGAGTGTGGCAGTACTACCAACAGAGACGTCCACTTGAGCATCGAGGTGTTTTCCATTGTGATCCGTCGATCACCTCGGATGAGAGTGTTCCAACATTGCAAGAGTCACAGCTGTGTACAGCCAGCTGGCATCTGGGACATCGGATAGGCTTGTGCGATCTTGCTGCAATGATGACAGATGCCTCGCCCAACGACTCTCGTGCTTTTGTTCACTGCAAGGTCTCCACAGACGTGACGCCAGCGCCTATGAACATCAGCAACGCTGTGGTTTTTCGCCAAAATAGACATAATGACAGCTCTCCGTTACAGACATTTAGAAGGTTACGTGCAGCGCTGCCACCTATTGCACCTTCATGAACATATAGGGGATGAAGCGGAATATTCCGCGACGTACCACAACAAATACCGCACCTTCTAGAACAGCGGAAATATTCCGCGACGTTAATGTTGTGGTCTTCAGTCCTGAGACTGGTTTGATGCAGCTCTCCATGCTACTCTATCCTGTGCAAGCTTCTTCATCTCCCAGTACTTACTGCAACCTACATCCTTCTGAATCTGCTTAGTGTATTCATCTCTTGGTCTCCCTCTACGATTTTTACCCTCCATGCTGCCCTCCAATGCTAAATTGATTCCTTGATGCCTCAAAACATGTCCTACCAACCGATCCCTTCTTCTAGTCAAGTTGTGCCACAAACTTCTCTTCTCCCCAATCCTATTCAATACCTCCTCATTAGTTACATGATCTACCCACCTTATCTTCAGCATTCTTCTGTAGCACCACATTTCGAAAGCTTCTATTCTCTTCTTGTCCAAACTAGTTATCGTCCATGTTTCACTTCCATACACGGCTACACTCCATACAAATACTTTCAGAAACGACTTCCTGACACTTAAATCTATACTCGATGTTAACAAATTTCTCTTCTTCAGAAACGATTTCCGTGCCATTGCCAGTATACATTTGATATCCTCTCTACTTCGACCATCATCAGTTATTTTACTCCCTAAACAGCAAAACTCCTTTACTACTTTAAGTGTCTCATTTCCTAATCTAATTCCCTCAGCAGCACCCGATTTAATTTGACTACATTCCATTATCCTCGTTTTGCTTTTGTTGATGTTCATCTTATATCCTCCTTTGAAGACACTGTCCATTTCGTTCAACTGCTCTTCCAAGTCCTATGCTGTCTCTGACAGAATTACAATGTCATCGGCGAACCTCAAAGTTTTTACTTCTTCTCCATGAATTTTAATACCTACTCCGAATTTTTCTTTTGTTTCCTTTACTGCTTGCTCAATATACAGATTGAATAACATCGGGGAGAGGCTACAACCCTGTCTCACTCTTTTCCCAACCACTGCTTCCCTTTCATGCCCCTCGACTCTTATAACTGCCATCTGGTTTCTGTACAAATTGTAAATAGCCTTTCGCTCCCTGTATTTTACCCCTGCCACCTTCAGAATTTGAAAGAGAGTATTCCAGTTAACGTTGTCAAAAGCTTTCTCTAAGTCTACAAATGCTAGAAACGTAGGTTTGCCTTTTCTTAATCTTTCTTCTAAGATAAGTCGTAAGGTTAGTATTGCCTCACGTGTTCCAGCATTTCTACGGAATCCAAACTGATCTTCCCCGAGGTCCGCTTCTACCAGTTTTTCCATTCGTCTGTAAAGAATTCTCGTTAGTATTTTGCAGCTGTGACTTATTAAACTGATAGTTCGGTAATTTTCACATCTGTCAACACCTGCTTTCTTTGGGATTGCAATTATTATATTCTTCTTGAAGTCTGAGGGTATTTCGCCTGTCTCATACATCTTGCTCACCAGATGGTAGAGTTTTGTCATGACTGGCTCTCCCAAGGCCATCAGTAGTTCTAATGGAATGTTGTCTACTCCCGGGGCCTTGTTTCGACTCAGGTCTTTCAGTGCTCTGTCGAATTCTTCACGCAGTATCTTATCTCCCATTTCGTCTTCATCTACATCCTCTTCCATTTCCATAATATTGTCCTCAAGTACATTGCCCTTGTATAAACCCTCTACATACTCCTTCCACCTTTTTTTCCGCGACGTACCACAACAAATATCGCAGCTTTTTCAACTTAAATTGGCTGACAAAAAAATCGTTCTATTAGTTGTTGAGTGCCACCCGTATTAATGTTTTCAGGCAGACTGAGAAGCAGAAAGTAGAACGATGTTGTGCTCACCCATGCGTTGGCAGTTAGCAGGGTAGGAAACGGCTGGAAGGTGTAACATGGGACAGAGGCAGAAAGAGGACCCCACTGGTGATGCCGCACATAGTTGTCGTTCCCTCTCAAACCAAAAAATACCAGGCAGCCGTCTTTCCAGTTACAGAACGGTATAGCGGCGTCCAACACCGCTAACTTACGTGATCAGTGACTGGGAGTAAAGTGGTGAAGGTCATTACAAAGACGCAAAATATTACGAATTTTTGAATTCTGTACAATCATTTATTAAGGAAATTTGTGTATATGAACTATAATTTATGAATTTCACTACGTTCTTTATGCTGTACACGTGCTGTACCACCAGGACAAAAGTCATCCACTAATACCGTGTCGGACTTCCTTTTGCCCGGCGTAGTGCAGCAATTCAACGTGGCATGGACTCAACAAGCCGTATGAAGTCCCCTGCAGAAATATTGAGTCATGCTGCCTCTATAGGCGTCCGTAATTGCGAAAGTGTTACCAAGCAGGATTTTGTGCACGAACTGACTTCTAGATTATGTCCCATAAATGTTCAATGGGATTCATATCTGGGTGGCCAAATCATTCGCTCAAACCGTCCAGAATGTTCTTCAAACCAATTGCGAACAAATGTTCCCTGGAGACACGACATTATTATTTGGGAACAGTAAGTCCCATGTTCTCCAAATAGCCGAACATAACCATTTCTAGTTAATGAACGGTTCAGATGGAGCATAGAGCCCAGTCCATTCTATCTAAACAGAGCTCACACCATGTTGGAGCCATCAACAACTTGCGCAGTGTATTATTGACAACATGGGTCCATGGCTTCGTGGGGACGCGTCACACTCGAATTCTAACCAAGCTCTTCCCAACTGGAATCGGGTTTCATCGGACCAGGCCACAATTTTGCAGCCGCCTAGGCTCCAACCGATCCGGTCATGAGCCCAGAGGACGCACTGGAGCCGACGTCGTGCTGTTAAGCAAAGGCATCGGCGTCGTTCGTCTGCTGCCACAGCCCATTAACGCCTCATTTCGCCGCACTGTCCTAGCGGATACGTTAGTCGTACGTCCCACACTGACTGCTGCGGTTATTTCACGTAGTATTGGTTGTCTGTTAGCTCTGCTACACAAACGCCTCTGCTCTCGGTGAAAGCCGTCGTTCACTGCGTTGTCCGCGATGAGAGGTAATGCCTGAAATTTGGTATTCTCGGTACTCTTTTGATGCCGTGGGTCTCGGAATATTGAATTCCCTAACATTTTCCGAAACTGTGTCTCATGTGTCTAGCTCAAAGTACCGTTCCCCGTTCAAAGTCTGTTGATACCCCACGCGGCCTTATTCACGAGATTGCAGCCGTTATAAAGACTAGTTATATTTTTTTTTTTTAACTCAAGCAATGGTAGCAAACCCACCAGTCACTTCACTTTACTAAAAGCAGAAGTGTTGTGGTCTTCAGTCGCGAGACTGGTTAGACGCAACTCTCCAAGTTACTGTACTCTGTGCAAGCGTCTTCATTTCTGCATAATTACTGCTCTGTGCATCTACTTGAAAATGCTTACTGTATTCAAGCCACGATTTGCCTCCGCAGTTTTTACTCTTCCACATTTCCTTCCATTACCACGTTAATAGCTGTACTACATGCACTCATTCAGCCAAGAAGTGCAAACTGATTCAGTACTTCCTCAATAGTTATTCAATTTACTCATCTAATTTTCAGCGTTCTTACGTGACACCACATTTCAAAAGCTTCTATTCTCTTTTTCTCTGAACTGCTCATAGCCCACTTTTAACTTCCATATAAGGGACCACGCCGCTTAAATACCTCCAGAAAATACTTCAATTCATATTCAGAGTTAACACATTTCCTTTTTTGAGAAACGCGTTTGTAACTGTTGACAGTCTGCATTTTGTATCCTATCTACTTCCGTTATCGTCACTTCTTTTGCTGCCCAAACTCATCGACTACTGTTAAGCAAAAGGTTACACATGTATGTACCAATTATATGAGTATGATGTTTTAATTGTATAGTGAAAGGATTTGAAGATGTAAAATCTTTGAGTATTTAATGTTTACATCAAGTGAGAACCAAGAGCCGTTAAGTAATTTAGAAAACGCATATTAAACACCACTTGTTTTATTTTATATCATCTATGGATTTTGGTTACAGACCATCATCACTAGATGTAAGGTAAAACGGATCAGTTCTAAACACACCCCAATTTCCTTTTAAGCTGATACAACATCAAGGTCATTGCAGTGAAACCACCCAAACAATTATAGTTACCCGTTCTTGAAATACTAACGAACATAACTCACAATGATTTAAGTCAAATAGACCTAACTGATTTCTTTTACCTTACATGTAATGATGATCATCTATGACCGAAACCGGTAGACGATATATAGGTTAAATAAAACAGCTGGTGGTTAAAATGCATTTTCTACAGTCTTTTAAAAATATATATCGATTTCGTCTTCATCATCAATTCATCCCCATCCTGCGCGCAGGACGTCCAATGTGGGGACGAATGTAATAAGACCTGCACCAAGGCGGCCGGACCTGCCCCGAAAGGGGCCTCCCGGCCAATGATGCCAAACGCTCATTTCCATTTTACCGAGTGTAACACTTTTTAATAATGAATATTATTTTAAAAAGAAAGTATACATTGATCTTGTCAAAAGCCCGAGAAGTGACACTCCTTGGTGTTATAGTACCTCCAGCTTCCCCCAGGTCCCCCTGGCGCGTGTGTGTATTCCAGGTCTCAGTACAGGAAGCTAAACATCGCAATCAAGCTGTGTAGATCACGCGATGGCGACCGACCGCCATGTCATCCTCTACCACGTGGCATCCTGTAGCTGAATGATGGAGGAGCACAGGGTCAACCCACCGCTCTCCTTGCCACTGTCAGTTTTCATGACCGGTAGTCGCTGCTTCTCACTCATGTAGTACCTCAGTTGGCATCACAATGCCGAGTGCGCCTTGTCCCAGTCCCTCTACCTAGGAAAAAAAAGTCTGACCAAGGGACTACAGTCGTTGACAAAAGTCTTAGTAAAATGAAATAATACGCTGTCATTTTTGTGTAATTAACATTGCTGTGCAGGTTGACCACTCAGTTGCAGGTCGAGCTACTAATATTACTTAACCAACGTTGCTAAAGCCACATTGTGTGGTGAATAGTGGAACATGGGCGATGTCACCCCACTGACGGCACCCAAGATGGCAGATGTGAGTCAGCTGACGACGCGAGAACCGTTATCCAAGATGGTGGCCGTGATGTCAGCTGATGACGCAAGTACCGTTATCCAAGATGGCGACTTTTGGCTATGTGCTTCAATGGGTCCCACTCCCCCTTTACGACTTTTTTGCTTGATGGTGCATCATCCTCTTGGAAAAAGGGCGGGAATATCGAATTTTGGAGGGAATTTTGCTCTACAAGCTTATTCCTGCAGTTGAGGGGGGTTAGTATGATTCAAAATGGCCCTGAGCACTATGGGACTTAACTTCTGAGGTCATCAGTCCCCTAGAACTTAGAACTACTTAAACCTAACCAACCTCAGGACATCACACACATCCATGCCTGAGGCAGGATTCGAATCTGCGACCGTAGCGGTCGCGCGGTTCCAGACTGTAGTGTCAAGAACTGCTCGGCCGAGTTAGTATGGTGTTGCCTCCACTAGTGGCTGCTCATGATGTCATTCAGTTCGAATATAATTTGTTTAAATTTGTTTAAATTTGTATAAATCTGACTAAATTTGTTGAAATTTGTTGTTTGGTGTTACCACCACAAGAGGTGAGATATCAGTGGTGGTGTGGATGGAGCATGAGGAAATGTTGGTGCCAGACAGGGGGAGTTTTAATAGCTGTACTACATGCACTCATTCAGCCAAGGAGTGCATCCACAGCTCACTGCGTGAAGAAGAGAAGTGATCATTAATGCTTAAACATGAAGAGGAAGAATAGAGTCCTTCAAATAAATGATTTGCATTACACAATGCATGGAAACATCTGTCTCAGCTCCCACAACACAACTGCCTCTGATCCACCAGACCAAAGAACTGACCTAGTTCTCGAGTTCACCACTAGAGGGCACCGTGATTGTGCAGTTCACTCCATAGGAGCACAGCTTCATGATGACGTCACATGTTTTTCTCAGCTGCACATGTGGCCCAGCCCCCTTCTACCCTTCCCCCCCCCCCCCCCCAGCGATCTGGAGAGGGAAATTGGTGGGAAAAGTAACCAGCCTGTTCTGGGCTGCTGGAGAGAGGAAGGAGTGTACGTTATTAATTCTTTGAACAATTTCTTTAGGGACGGATTTCACATACTAGTTTATTTGTTATGCTGATACAAAACGCTCACCCTGATGTGCTATGGATCATAATATACAGTATACAGGACTACTCGTAAATAATGGAGTACATTGATGTGCAGAGACGCAAATAAATCATAAATTACCGAAATAATCCAGTATACAGCATCCAGACGCGCAAACTACTCATAGATCACCGAAATAATGCATACAAACACGCTTACAATGCTTAAACACGCGAAAATAATACAGTGCACAAACACTCAGTGCACATAAAAAACTCAACTTATCAGCAGCTCGGAACCCTGACTCTTACTGGATGAAAAGCCGAAGTGCACCCCCTAACACATAAAACTATCCAAATGTGGGACAGAAAGGTTAGTATACTTTATTTACTTTGGTCAGGAAACTGCAACAAATATCCATCCTACTTACATAATTAATCACTATATCAGTCCTAATTATACAACTATATGCATAGTGCAGTATAATAATCGCTTAAAATCTCAAAAACTAACGATACTATACAACTGGTCTTATCCTGCTGGGAAAAAATTCACAATATCACTCGAAACTGACGCAAATATCGATCCTAATTATGTAATTAATCACAAAGATTGGAACTAATGACACAACTATGTGCACAGCGCTAAACAACGACTGATATACTCTGCAAAAACTGACAATACCATACAGCTGATGTTATCCTGCTGGGGAAAAAAATCTCACAGTACCACTCAAAACCACCGACAGCAAACACTCAAACTCTATCCTACACCTACAAGCTAGGGGGAAAAATGCGTCGGTATTAAGTACAATCTTTACTCTTTTTAGTGCGGAATACGTACAACTGAATAGATGCTGGTGTTGGACAGAGAGCAGTTTAAAAAAAAAAGTGTATTATTTGCAAGCATACAGCATCCATCGCTGTTTGACAACAGAGTTCTTTACAGTTGCTCACTAAAAACCACCCTACAGCCCACCTAACCGAAGCCAATAGACGCTATCATAGCTGATGAAAAACAATGCGTCACTGTTCTAATTAGACTTCTAAATTCTCGTTAAAAAACTAGCACTAGTAACGAAAATGTCATTATGTAGCACATGCACTGGAGAAAATCGTCGTCCTGAAAGACTGCAGTTGAACTTGGATTCACCTCAATGCACAGTCACAAAAATCAGAAAATCCCCTACAGGATGGAAGGATAAAGGAGCTACTACACAAACAGCCTCGCGATACATGCTGGCAGCAGACTGCCTTGATACAAACGCACTTAACCAACACAAAAGCAGGTGTAGTTAACCTGGAGATAAAAGGGCTGCTTTCCCAATTGCATCGTGGTCATCTAAAGTATAGTGGCACAGACACCCCTAATGGCCAGGAGGCGCCGCTGTCACAGACTAGACACATCCCTAACGTCTCTTGTTCTGGGTTCGAAAACACTTTTGTTTGACGTCACTTAGACGCTCCAGCATGGGCCAGGACAGAACCGTGGTCTTGTAGGAAACTCGCCCGCCGTTCTGCGCTCGAATATTTAACTTCAACTCGGCTTCTACAATAAAGCAACTCATAAAAAATCATTCGCGACGATAATAAATCTCCTCTTTCCGCGAAAATAGACAAAGTCTGTTTTCATTAGTTCTATGAGCAAACTCAGTATACTTTTTTGCGTTTGACTGCACTCACATCTCATTTATTTTGTGACATTTAGAGAAGTGTACTGCCACCGATCATAAACGATCAGCAGAGAGAAACTTATCCCGTCTGTGAAGACCTTTACGTGGAAATTAGAAAAAAGGAGGAAAGTGATACTTCCACTCACGAATACCAATGTTGGTGATGTAACTGATTCTAAATCGCCCCTAAAAATAACAAAGTCAAAGAACCAGAAATATGTCTTCCACCTGCTAGACGCACACACCACACTTGATGTTTTCTCAGCTACATAAAGTCGTGAAAATTGAAGAAGCAGTCAACCAAGCAATCGTCCACACCTGGTAGCTGAATGGTCAGCGCAACGGCATGGGTTCGATTCCTGGCTGGGTCAGAGATTTTCTCCGCTCAGGAACTTGGGGTTGTGTTGTATTTATCCTCTTCATTTCTTCCCCCCATCGACACGCAAGTTGCCAAAGTGGCGTCAACTCGAAAGAATTGCACCGGGCGAACGATCTACTCGATGGGAGGCCTTAGCCACACGGCATTTACATTTTACCGGGCAATTTAGATGGGAGGGAATAATGGCCTAGTGCAAATACATATCCATATGGATCTTCTCAAATTTCCACTTGATCACGAAAGCTGTCCAACACATATTAAGTATTAGTTTGCTGTTTGGCCATCTCAGGGACAACACAGTTAAGTCAACTACATTCGTTCATTGAAACAAGCCTCTCCATTTGGATGGCTCCTGCCGTTAGCAGGAAACGTGAATCATTCCCGGCACAGGCCACTGCTGCGCCAAGCACGCATAGACAGAATCATCCTACTAAATCGTTCACATATATATTTGATAGCTATACATATGATTAAATGTTAGGATTTATGTTTCAGTTGAACAACATTCGACAATGAGCGAAGTATCGGAAATACACCCTGTTAATGGCTGTGGCTCATGAAAAGAAGTATCTGTACCATTCTTCTGACTTGACATACTCCTCCGTTTGCTATCACAGTATTCCACGTCAAATCCATACCTTCCTTACGAGTAGATATAGTCATTTCCTTTGCACATGTCGGAACACAAACATATACGTTATAAACCTGATGCTCAAGGCGAACCCATCACACATCCGCTACTGCTAAGTATAATACTTCTTCAATAACTGATTGCTGACGATACGAAATAGCACTGATCGAAAATCAATGATGGGTGGACGTGTCTCATAAGTTTCCTTGCGAGTGGTACCGCTGTGTCCTAGGAAGAGAGGTGTAATCGTCTTACAGGCAGCGAGATGTTAAAAAACACAACAATATTAACAGCACAAGCGGTCTTGGTTCCACAGATGCATAAATGTATCCATGTTAAATGCTATATCCGCTTTATAAATCGAGGTATGGCATTACCTCTGAATGAAGTGGTTTTTTCCAGACAAATACGGTGACACTGAATATAGACATTGATCGCGTGAATGTATAGTATCAGACCAACAATGCTGTTGCACGCCACTAACGGTGCAACCTCGTAATAAAATTACCGAATTTTGAAAGTGATTTGGCTAAGAGTGTGGTATGAAAACGATATTTGCAACTCCCTCACTGCCGCCGCTAGATATTTCTCCAGTATTTGCAACACATTCTGTCTTGATGCCATGTCAGAGGTTCGGTTATATATCGACTGGGTTATAGATGATGGTTGATTGAGAAGGATCACAAACAGTAGTAGATGATGTGCCGAATGAGGTCGTAAGAAATGTACTCTACCTTTTCAAATCTCTAGTGTTATGCTATCTGCTAGAAATGATGTCTATGATTTGGAATCAAGTCTTTCAACATACATGTGTTGGATTCTATGGAGAAGTCCTCTAATGACTACAGCCACTACTGAATCATATTTCTGGCACTCTCATATCTCGAAACGAGTCACCTTTCTCGAACCTGGCTGCTAGAGTAAAATTCCTACCTCGTTTTAGGTATTCCCTATGCCTCCTGCAACTGTCCCTCAGACTCTGCAATACCATCCCTGCAGCTTTGCAGATGTGATCATTCCAGTGTAAGTTGGATGTAACCCATGTAGAAACAGGCTAAGCTGCGTTACTGCGACAGGATCGTGTTTTGACCATTCGATGTAAATGGGAACTGGGAGAATAGCGAGGAGTTTTGCTACTGCACTGTGGTGCGTCCCCAAACTACATACAAGTACTACAGATCAGCATCCCTCAGGGCTCATTCACATCTATCACCCCAACATGCTATCTTCGTTATTCTGTACCATCCAACAGAGAGAAATTACGAACTTTGAAACATCTACTAACTTCATACGATAGAGAACTCAAAAAGATTTTTACCACATCTCTCTCCTCCAATATATCGAAAACAAATACCACATGCATGCTGGCATCGAGCACATTTGATGATCCTATTAAATACACATGTACTGATCAACTACACAGGCCTGTATAAAGTTTCATCACCTGTACTGTAGAAGGATGATCATATCCCGTGGACTATACTGTAAGTCGCAAGAGAAAATCCCAGTGACCCTGTCTCATTGTTTGAAACATTGTTTTTTTCTGCTCTAACACGTTTTGTACACTGCCATACATTTTGCTTTTCCGCCACGACTTCGAGGCCTGTGTCAGGTTCTAAACTGACATTATCACTTTCTGATCCATGGCCTCTCGCAGAAAAATAGACGTCGCACGCTGCAAATTATGTTGTTACTGCTGCTACCGTAACACACCACACACAACTGGATGATTTTAAATAAAAGTCAGTTACAACATAAGGAATGTGTGCGGCGGCGCGGTTCTTTCCGTCCCTTTACTACGAAACTGCACCTACCTGTGAACATTATCTCAGCAGATCATCAGTAGGAAAGCCAAGTGAAACCTACTGTACTTCGACGTGGACCAGGCTGGAATTGAAGTCACTAATCTACGTTTCGGGAGAAAGTTTTCACACAAGTGAAAGGTTGGAAATTTTGTCCTCAATTCATATATTCTGAAACTTAGGTGAATAAGTATCACTGCCAAGCCCGTGCTAGTCTTAACAGTCACTCACAATCCCTTTCGCTCACGTTAGCAAGTTTATGGTGTTGCATTTCACGAAAACGTAATAGCTACAAAAATACGGATTGTTTTTGATTGATAATGCTCGCCAAATATTAAGTCTGTCGGTACCAAATGCAGTCACAGTTTTTAGCCTTCGACCTGCTCAATACGCCACGCGAAATATATGTCTTTTCTCGTCACAAAATTCACTTAAAAATTCCGCAATTTCTACACACCCATCGGAATAATTATGCCGTCACTTTACAACACTTTTGATGTATGAAACACTGCTAGATCTGGCAACTTATCATTTCCATCGGAACTACTACTACACACGTCCGATATGTTTCATGGCTAGGCTTCCACTCTTCTCTACGAGCAGAAAAAGGCGCGGGAAGAATATTGCTTTACCATTGGTCAGTTTACTCAACAGCCGACAGCAAAACAACATTCTCCCACGTCAGTCCGCGCTTTTCATCCATAAGCAATCGCAAAATAGTAAACCTAACGACTGCACTTTTTACCGACGTAATCATCTAATATGCTGAACTTTTGCTTATGCATAAAGTTATTTACTATTGTTATTTACCAAAAACTTACTTTACAAATTTATTCTACAAATATCCCCTTTGTCCATATCCATACTTCTTCGAAATGTTCCCACACTAAATTCTACTACATAACTCGTTAAACAATTATCTTCATATAAACCTTAAACCACACTCACGCATCATTCATGCTGCTAAAACACATTTATAACATTTTACATACAGAAAAGGACATAATAAGACTTTATGAAAATACTAGAACAGTTTATGAAAAACGTTCTGTTACTTTAGTGCACTCTAATGGGCACAATCGAAACTAAAATCACAGTCCCCCTATCCAATATTGTCCTCTATCGGCGGATACATAAACTACGTGCGCGTCCAGTCTCGCGTCACCATCTGTCACTATCCAGCTCTGAGACACTGCTCCCACTTAACCGCCTTCAATGGAGGATCGGTATACGGCGCTACGCCTCATGTGGAAGAGTTGATTGACGACCTCTACATTTATACTCACCTGTCACAGTGATGGCTCTGAGTTCAATTTCGACTGATTCCCCATACTACCGTGAAGTATGCGGTCGCTGTTTCGGTGCTGGCCATCCCCAGGAGGTGCCGCCCCTCCACAAAACTCTTTTTCCAACTCAAACAAGTGTTGTCAGTACATCAACCACACTATTAATGTTTAAGTATTGTTCTAGAGTCTAGGATCAGTACCTGGAAGGTATTGGTAAGAGAGAACATACACTCCTAGGGCTACAACGTTCAGCACTTAAAACAGGCTGTAATGTTAGGTCTCTTGAGTTTCCGACGTATCAGTCATATGGAAGGCAGCGCTGTTATTATTCCAATGTAAGAAATATATTTCAAGTGCATGACATACATCCTTCTTCCCTGTTTCTCTACGATAAACTATGGTATCGAACCGTAAAAGGAAAAAACTACTTCCTTAAAGCATTTTTGTGTGATATGAGCACAATATAGCTTTTCGGAGATGTATAGCCTGCACTGTTCACATCCGATCACGGTTCAGAAATTATACTATGCCTGCATCAGTCCTATATAAAATGAAGATTAGTAACGGGGAATACCTCTTACAAGGAAACAGATAAACGCATAGCAGTAAAATCTGACATGTGAAAGTACAAGTCATTCCGCCACTAACTCTGTAAACAGAACATCTGTCAGGCAAATTATACATGGGGATTGCAGTGTCTCACAAACACCTATTGCTAACTTAGAATCATCTTAGTTATGAAGCTGAAGTCTAGATTTTACTCCCAAGATGCGACAGGGGGAGGGAGTACATTGCATAAATCATAGCTCGTTTAGAGGAATGTGTCACTTTTCATCACACGTGAGATGGGATGACCGACGTGTTTGCCTTAACGATCGCAAGTAGACAGTGCTCTAAATCACACACAGAACACGTGGTTGTACATGAGTCGAACGCAGGCCATGTCACGCGACTGATGCATCCTGACGGAATAGCGGAAAAATTGACCTTGTAGTAACTTCTACCTCTCTAGAATGCATCAACAGTCCACTATTAAATCGTACCTCGTTACAGCTAATCTCAATCGATCACCCCGTCCACTCTCCTTTAACGCAGATACATGTAAGTTTAGAAGTGGATGGTACTGTGCACTCCTGAAAAGCGTCAAATACAGTAGTGGACTCGGGTGTATCACTGTTACATCAACAGACATGCAGCACAACGCTGCCTCGATGGAAAAAAAGTGACTGCTTCCCTAGTTTCCTTCGCTTCCATGTCGACGTTTTCTCGGATTCGTCTTGCTGTTGCATACTTGTTCCCACGTACAAATTGTTCTGCGCCAACCAGATGATACACAAGTTGTTGTTGTTGTGGTCTTCAGTCCTGAGACTGGTTTGATGCAGCTCTCCATGCTACTCTATCCTGTGCAAGTTTCTTCATCTCCCAGTACCTACTGCAGCCTACATCCTTCTGAATCTGCTTAGTGTATTCATCTCTTGGTCTCCCACTACGATTTTTACCCTCCACGCTGCCCTCCACTACTAAATTGGTGATCCCTCGATGTCTCAGAACATGTCCTACCAACCGATCCCTTCTTCTAGTCAAGTTGTGCAACAAGCTCCTCTTCTCCCCAATTCTATTCAATTCCTCCTCATTAGTTATGTGATCTACCCATCTAATCTTCAGCATTCTTCTGTAGCACCACATTTCGAAAGCTTCTATTCTTGTCTAAACTATTTATCGTCCACGTTTCACTTCCATACAAGGCTGCACTCCATACAAATACTTTCAGAAACGACTTCCTGACATTTAAATCTAAAAGTTAACAATTTTTTCTTCTTCAGAAACGCTTTCCTTACCATTGCCAGTCTACATTTTAGATCCTCTCTACTTCGACCATCATCAGTTATTTTGCTCCCCAAATAGCAAAACTCCTTTTCTACTTTAAGTGTCTCATTTCCTAATTCCCTCAGCATCACCCGACTTAATTCGACTACATTCCATTATCCTCGTTTTGCTTTTGTTGATGTTCATCTTATACCCTCCTTTCAAGACACTGTCCATTCCGTTCAACTGCTCTTCCAAGTCCTTTGCTGTCTCTGACAGAATTACAATGTCATCGGCGAACCTCAAAGTTTTTGTTTCTTCGCCGTGGATTTTAATACCTACTCCGAACCTTTCTTTTGTTTCCTTTACTGCTTGCTCAATATACAGATTGAATAACATCTGGGATACACAAGTACTTCCTCAATTTCCCCGCATTCTGGTGTATATTCGTTCAATTTATACGTATTCTCCCGTCAATTTTCCGCAATTCTATCGATTTTATGTCAATTCTATCCATGCGGTCAGGACATAACCTGTCGTTCTCTATTCTAAAATTGCTTATAAGTGTAATACAGCTGCCAACACCTGGCCAAAATTCACGGATCGGGAGGCGCAGTATGGCACTGTACTCGATTGTATCCAGTTGCCTCCACCCCACATACTCCACATTTGGAGAGTGTTTGCTCTGTTTTTCTGTATGTCTGCGTATATGGATGTGCCGCGGATTGATTTGACATACATTACTATAATATCAAAGGAAGGAGAATGTCAAGTCATAAGAATGGTACAGATATTTCTATTTCCAGAATCACAGCAGTCAGCAGGGTGTATTTCCAATACTTCGCTCATTGTCGAATGTTGTTCAACTGAAACCACAATCCTAAAATTTAACTGTATGTATAGCGTTCAAATACATATGTGAACGATTTAGTAAGATGATTCTGTCTTTGGTAATTGGCGCAATGGTGGCATGTGGTGGGAATAACTCACGTTTCCCGCTAACAGCAGGAGCCGTCCGAACGAAGAGGCCTGTAGCAATGCAGGAATGTAGTTGACTTAACTGTCTAGTCCTCTAGGCGGCCGAATAGCGTATTGATACTTAGTATGTGTTGGGCAGCTCTCGTGATCAAGTGGAAATTTGAGAACATCACCGACATCGGTATTCGTGAATGGAAATATCAGTTTCCTTTATTTTCTTTTTTCGAGTTACCAAGCAAAGGTCTTCACAGATGGGATAAGTTTCTCTCTACTGATCATTTGTGATTGGTGGTGGTACACTTCTCTGGACATCAAAAAATAATTAGATGTTAGTGCAGTCGCCGGCCGCTGTGGCCGAGCGGTTCTAGGCGCTTGAGTCTGGAACAGCGAGACTACTACGGTCGCAGGTTCGAATCCTGCGTCGGGCATGGATGTGTGTGATGTCCTTAGGTTAGTTAGGTTTAAGGAGTTCTAAGTTCTAGGGGACTGATGAGCTCAGATGTTCAGTCCCATAGTGCTCAGAGCCATTTGAACAATTTTTTGTGAGTGCGGTCGAACATAAAAGTATATACCGATGTTGGTCATAAAACAAAATGAGAATAGGCTTGTCTACTTTTGTGGAAAGAGGAGATTTATTATCATCACAAATGTTTTTTTAATAGTTCGTTCATTATAGGAGGTGAGTTGATGTTAAATGATCCAGCACAGAACAGCGGACGAGTTTCCCAAGAGAGTGCGGTTCTGCCCCGGCCCCTGCTAGAGTATCCTATGTGACATTAAACAAAAGTGTTTTCCAACCCAGAACCAGACTCACTGGGGACCTGTCTAGACTGTGACAGCGGCGCCTCCTGGCTATTAGGGTCGGCTGCGCCACTATACTTTAGACGACCAAGATGCATTTGAGAAAGCCGCCCTTTCATCTCCTAGTTAACTATACCAACTTTTGTGTTGGCGAATGGCGATCGTGTCAAGGCTGGCAGTGGCGAGCATGAGTCGCAAGGCTGCTGGTGTAGTAGTTCCCTCAGTCCTTCCATCCTGTAGGAGGATTTTTGGCAGTTTGTGACTATACATTGAGGAGAACGCAAGTTCAGCTACAGTCTTTCAGGACGACGATTTTCTCCAGTACATGTGCTACTTTATGATCCATTCGTTACAAGTGCTGATTTGTCAACGGCAACTTAGATCTGTGGCGCATTTTTTCCATCACCTGTGATAGCATGTATTGGCTTCGGTTAGCTGGTTTTTAGGGTGATTTTTAGTAGGCATCTGTAGTGAACTCTGACGTCAAACAGCGATAGATGCTGTATGCTAGCAGGTAATATACTTTTTTTAAACTCCTCACTGTCCAACACCAGCATCTAGTCAGTTGAAAGTATTTCCCACCAAAAAGAATTAAGATTGTACCTTATACCCAAGCATTTTTCTCTGTAGCTTGTAGTTATAGAGTTTGAGTGTTTGCTGCCGGCCGAAGTGGCCGTGCGGTTAAAGGCGCTGCAGTCTGGAACCGCAAGACCGCTACGGTCGCAGGTTCGAGTCCTGCCTCGGGCATGGATGTTTGTGATGTCCTTAGGTTAGTTAGGTTTAACTAGTTCTAAGTTCTAGGGGACTAATGACCTCAGCAGTTGAGTCCCATAGTGCTCAGAGCCATTTGAACCATTTTTTTGAGTGTTTGCTGTCGCTGGTTCGAGTGGTATTGAGAGATTTTATTTCCAGCAGGATAACACCAGCTGTATGGTATCGTCAGTTTTTGCGGAGTATATCCGTCTATAGTGCACTATGCACATATTTGTGTAATTAGGCCTGATCTTAATGATGAATTACATAACTAATATTTATCGAGTGGTATTGCGAGATTTTTTTCCCAGCAGGATAACACCAGTTGTATGGTATAATTAGTTTTTGCGATTTTAATCCGTTCTTGTAAAAAGCTATACATATAGTTGCGTAATTAGGACCGACCTTTGTTATTAATTACATAATTAGGATGGATATATGCATCAGCTTCCAGACAAAATAGAAAAGTACACTAACCTTCCTCTACCGCATCTGGACAGTTTCCATGTGTTAGGAGGTGCACTTAGGCTTCCCATCTTGTAGAATCAGGGTTCTGAGCTGTTGATAAGTTGCGTTTTTTATGTGCACTGAGTGTTTGTGTACTGCATTATTTTAGGGTGTTTAAGCATTGTGAGCTTGTTTGCTTGCATTATTTCGGTGATCTACGAGTAGTTTGCACGTCTGTGTGCTGTGTACTGGATTTTTTCGGTATTTTACGAGTTATTTGTGTCTCTGCACATCAGTGTACTGCATTATTTACGAGTAGTTTCCAGTTCTGTAAACTGTATATTGTGACCCCAAGCACATTATGGTGAGCGTTTCGTATCAGCATAATAAACCAGGTGAAATCTGTCCCTAAATAAATTGATCAAAAAAAAGTACACTCCTCCCTCTCTCCAGCAGCTCAAACCAAGCTTATTCATTTTCCTGCCAATTTCACCCTCCAGACCGCTGAGGAGGTGAGGAGGCTGGAGCATACATACAGCTGAGAAAAACATGTGACGTCATCATGATCCTGAGCTCCTATAGATTGAACTGCATGATCAAGTGACCTATCGTGGCGCCCTCTAATGGTGAACTCGAGAGCTAGGTCAGTTCTTTGGTCTGGTGGTCCAGAGGCAGTTGCGTGGTGGGAGCTGAGACGGATGTTTCCATGCATTGTGTTATGCAAAACATTTATTTGCTGGACTGTATTCTTCCTCTTCATATGTTCTAGCATTAATGCTTGCTTACATTCTTCATGCAGTGAGCTTTGGATGCACTCCTTGGCTGAATGAATACAGCTATTAAAACTCCCAGTGTTTGGCACCAACATTTTCTCATGCTCTTTCCACACCGCCAACTAAAATCTCAGCCTTTGACGGTTGTAACACCAAAGTACACCAATAATGCTGTAGATAGGTAATTCATGTAATCAAATTTCTACAAAATTCAACAAATTTATATAAATTTAAACAAATTATATTTGAATTGAATGACATCATGAGCAGTCTTTAGTGGAGGCAACCCCATACTAACTCCCCTCAACTGCAGAAGTAAGCTCTTAGAGCAAAATTCCCTCCAAAATTCGAAATTCCCGCCCATTTTCCATCAGGATGACGCACCATGATGCAAAAAAGTTATAAAGGGGGGGCACGAGCCCCACAGAATCACATAATTCAATTTCCCACCAAAATTCAAACTTCCCACCAGGGGGCGTGGCAGGGGGCGTGGCACTTTCCCACCAAAATTCATACTTCGCGCCTGTGGGGCGTGTCTCTTTCCCACCAAAAGTCGCCTTCTTGGATAAGGGTACTCGCGTCATCAGTTGACGTCACGGCCGCCATCTTGCATAACGGTACTCGTGTCATCAACTGACGTCACGACCGCCATCTTGTATAACGGTACTCGCGACATCAGCTGTCATCACGGCCGCCATATTTGATGACGTCAGTGGGGCGACACCGCCCTTATTCTACTACTGTGGTAGTGCTTCATTCGAAGGCAGTCACTTCGAGTTTTGGTAGCAAGAAGAAATTTCACAACCTTTATTTACCGGTTGTGGTTACCAGATTCTGCACCAGATTTCTAGGTTAAATTTCGAACCTCTCTGCAGTGTATCGTGGAATAAGATCATGTGCCATTCGATGGTGTTAAGTCCATTTGTTAAGTTTGGTGAGCTTTTGGTGCTGTTCGAGAGAAGCATTCTGTGTGTAAGCACGGGGTTTCACCCACTGCATCGTCTCCAAAAACAATGACAGAAACATGACAGTAAGTTGTTCATGTGCTCATCACAGTGACTTGCTCTGGACAGGCACACACTCTTCGCGAAGAAAGGGTGTCTTGGTGGACAAAGAAAGTAAAGCTTTCCAGCCGAAATATCTTTCTAAAGTGTGGTTAAGAGTAGAAGGTTAAAAAACACATTTGAATGATTATCAAAACACTTACAAACTATTAGAAAACATATAATGAAAATCATTGCTTAAAATTTTGTTGACAGTGGCTTTCTTAAGCATAAGATTAGCTAAAATTCGAGGTGGCTCAGTAAAATCGCACTGCACCGCTTAACGAAATCCTGTCTCGGTCCACAGCTGTAACTTCATATAGTGTATATGACAAAATGGTGTGAATTTATCGTACTTTCCAATAAGGCCTACGGCAATTTAATCACTAATACTACATCAGTACGTTTCAGTCATTAAAATTAGTCAGTTGCAAGAACGTAATAAAAATCCTAAGTTTTTTCTCTCTTGCTTTGTGACTTCGTGGAACAACTCACAACTAAGTTGGCGAATTAGCGGAAATACGGAGTACACTTAATGACCTGTAATATGCGCCCATTGTCAGATCCACAGAGAAATCGAGCCAACTCACCGATAGCAACCTTCCCCTAGATGGTTTTTCATTGGAATTTTGAAAACTAGAATCCTGAGTATTCGATTTCGAGTTCTGATTCAGAAAACAAGCACGAAAGAGCTAGTATATAATTTTAGTTTAAAGAGTGTAGATGTAAATGTTATAACTTCAGCGGAAGATTTTATTTGAAACAATCTTACTGCGGGTGCGACTCTTATAATACAAATATTTGCATAAACCATAGATAGCTTTAACGTCCTCTGTTTCATCCTCTAGACCGAACAAACTTCCGAATTTCGTCGCCAGATGAGAAATTACGCGGCGGGAAATGTCGCAGTGCAGGCGGGCAGTGCGTATTCCCCAGCTGGCAGTAGTCCTCGCGGCACGGCACTTCATCCCTGGAGTCCAGCCAGTGGCTTGCATAAGGGTGTGTCACCGAGGAGCGCCAGTGGACTCAAGCCAAAAGAGACCTCTTGGAAACAAAGGCTGCTGAGGCGCTGGTGTTATGTGCAGTCTAGATGACGCCTTTTCTGCTGACTGTAGAGGGATGGTCATTCATTGATCACAGCTCTTGCATCGAAATGTCGACTTTAATGCGAAACCGTCAGTTAAGCAGCTAACGTCTGCCCTAGACTTACGATACATAGTCAGTTGAATTCATTACACTAGTATGAACAAAAGCAGGCAATGGCAGGAAATGATGCCTGAAACGGTAGACACGGGAGTGGTAAGGTGCCAAACCAGTTTTAGTCTCTTCTCAACTTTGAACACCTGAACACAGATGATCAGTTCAGAAAACTTTAACTCTGATAACCAGCAGTAAAGAGCAATTAACTTTACAACTCTCATTGCTGACAGTAAAGTAATATGTACAAAAAATTCTAAGACTCTTCAAGAACGACCTTTCTCCTTGAAACAAATTACTATAGCTCATAATTTCTTAAAAAGGCAACTAGACAAATCACTCATGACAATCAGTTAAACAACAAATAAAATCCTTGCGAATCCGTTGACAACCAAGCGATAAAGAACAGTACTTAACTTGTGGGGTGGAGGGGGGGGGGGGGGAGGGGGATTATGCGCCGCAATACTGGCATTAATTTTAAAAATGGTAAGTCCTTTAGTGCACTTTCTGGCCTTTCTCTTTACAAAACTCCACGCTTGGCTCTTCTGGTTATTGTAACTTATGATACCTATAACATAAACCTGTTAGCACAGGCAAACACAGCGCTTAATTAAGAAGTTTAATAAAGTTTAATAATGGTAACAAACATACGTAACCACGCGCACACACACACACACACACACACACACACACACACACACACACACACACACACACAGAGAGAGAGAGAGAGAGAGAGAGAATTTGCAATGAAAAGCCATGACAAGTATCATAATTATCCCTTCGCATTAAACGCCACAAACCTATCTAATTTTAACCATTTATTTTAACCGTCTGTGAATTAAGCCAATAGGCGATTGCTCCCTCTCGAACTAACATAACAAACCAACAGTCTGAATGACTTCCAGACACTTCAGGTAAAAAGTAAGTATTTGACCAAAGCAAAATAAAGCATTTGACTGTATGAAACAATTCTGGATCAGCAACATTGCGAACAGTTTAAGCCTGTTACTCGTATTCCACACACACTGAGTAAGTCAACAGCTAGTTCACAAAGACCTCCTCGGTTTACGAGAAGCACAGTGTTAACCCACTTCATCGTACTAGAATTATAAAGAATTTAGGGATCATCCACCCAGCTAATCTTTACACAATGGTTGAGTAAAAGGAACTCCCTTTAAAGCAAAAAATATCAAAAATGCAGTAAAAGAACAACAACAGCTCATGATGGTTATTTAAATATGAATAATATGAACACCGTACTAAATTACTGACAATTGAAGTTAACACATTTCTTAACTGGCGAAATAAACCTGAACAGTTTTAATGGTTCGAATGGCTCTGAGGACTATGCGACTTAACTTCTGAGGTCATCAGTCGCCTAGAACTTAGAACTAATTAAACCTACCTAACCTAAGGACATCACACACATCCATGCCCGAGGCAGGATTCGAACCTGCGACCGTAGCGGTCGCTCGGTTCGAGACTGTAGCGCCTAGAACCGCACGGCCACTCCGGTCCGCACCTGAACAGTGAAACGTGGTCAAATTACTAATGTCAAATGACTTAGACCAACCAGCTGTGAGCTGTGCCACGCGGGGAAGCTGCGCGATGTAAGGCGCCGGCCGCCGGCGCCTTGTCAAGGTCAGCGTGGTTCCTCCCCCCCCCCCACCCCCCGCTACACCCACCGCTCCACCGCCCGTCGGAGGTTCGAGTCCTCCCTCGGGCATGGGTGTGTGTGTGTCGTCCTTAGCGCGTAAGTTAGGTTAAGTAGTGAGTAAGCTTAGGGCCCGATGACCTCAGTAGTTTAGGCCACAAACTTCCAATTTGCGAGCTGTTTCATAACAAATAAGGTCAGTAGTCCAATCAGATCACAGAGTAGTTTATAGTAGCGTAATGATATTCCTACTTTTACTATAACCAGGCTGTGGGACACACATGCTTTGAACAGCCTTTTAGCCACTAAACCACCGAAACCGACAAACGGTCACTGCCCTTTGTGGACACCAGGGCAAACTGGCCCCTCAAACTCGAGTGCAGTACTCTCGTCGGACTCGTACTCAGCGACCACGCCGGCTCCGCACAGTCACAGCGGACAACCCGCCGCCCCTCACTGCACCACCCGCTCGCTCTCTCACTCCGCCAGCTGTCGCGTGACCCGCCACCTTACGGAGTATCCTCGTACCACCGCAGAATCAAACTCGAAGGACTCGACAGCAATCGACACACCACGAGCTGAAACTGTCTTCCAGTCTCTCTAATCGGAATATAAAACCACGGACGACTATCGATAACCAGAGAGCACTACTCTCACTGCGAATCCAGGGCACACGTCTCAATGCCCATGAAGCACTTTAATGAATAAGTTGTGACTAAGTATATTCTTTACAACATCTTGTTCCTCTCTACCTTTTACTTTGCTTGTTTTTGTACCGGGAATACCAGTGATGGGTGATGCCACCTAACACCATGTGCCTACACTGTGTTGCATCTTTCCGCAAGGACAGCAATGGCACGGACATGGCATATTGTTTTTAGCAAGCTCGGATGCAAGAGGGGAGCAGGTCATGGGGGGGGGGGCATGAATTCCCCAATTTTTTTTAAAGTCATCAGTCTTCTGTCTGGTTTGATACGGCTCACCACGAATTTCTCTCCTGCGCCACCTTTCCATCTTAGAGTAGCACTTGCAAGTTACGTCTCCTATTATTTGCTGGATGTATTCCAATCTCTGTGTTCCTCTACACGCTTCACCCACTACAGCTCCAGCTAGTACCATATAAGTTATTCCCTGATGTCTTAATAAATACTTTATCACCTTGTTCCTTCTTCTTGTCAGTGTCTCCCAGGCGGTGCTTTCCCCACCGATTCTTCGGGGAACGCCCTCATGCCTTACGTTATCAGTCACCTAATTTTCAACATCCTTGTGAAGCACCACGTCTCAAACGCTCCTATTCCGGTTTCCACACAGCCCATGTCTCACTACCATACAATGCTGTGTTCCAAACGTACATTCTCAGAAATTTATTCCTCAAATTTGATACTCTAACACTTCTCTTGGCCAGGAATGCGCTTTTTGCCGGTGCTAGTTTGCTTTTAATTACCTTAATGCTCCGTCAGAGTTATTTTGCTGCCTAGGTAACAGAATTCCTTAACTTTGTCTACTTCATGATCCACAATTATGTTGTTAAATTTCTCGCTGTTGTTATTTCTGCTACTTCTCATTACTTTCGTCTTTCTTCATTCTTGTAGGAAGATATATTGTAAAATGGGATGAATTTTTGAACAACATTTCTCCGCAATGATGTTGAAGTTATATGCCAAGCAGAGATTAATGTAATACAGCATTTTACGTATTTTATTGTTGATGTGGTTGTATTTTAAATCTAGTCGTCCGTGGCACATTAAAATTGGTGGTGTCTGTATGTCAACTTTTTGGGGGAGCTGTGATGGTAGGGTGTGGAGTGATTGGGGTAAGCAAGGGGAAGTTAGTATGGACGTGGATAATCTACAACGTAAGTAGTGCCGAGCTGGACGGGAAGAGGGAGAAGGAGCTCCTCCTGCACCCCTCCGCCACAGAGCTGCAGATGGTGCGGCGGTACTGTTCGTGTGCTCCATTTAAGCCCTTCATGTTGGTAATACGAGATCGTTGTATTGATGGTCAGAGTATGTGGTAGCACAAGGAGAATATACGCAATATAATTCGCTCACACAATGGCAATTTGAATCTTAAAATGCATGTAAACTATGTTTTATTTTACTAGTCACGCTTCTTTAGCCGTCATTTTACATACCCATGAAAATGAGTGAATGAACGGGTGATTGTTAGAGTTGTAGAAAAGATATGACTAGTCAGAGATGAAACTTCCTCGCAGATTAAAACTGTGTGCCCGACCGAGACTCGAAGTCGGGACCTTTGCCTTTCGCGGGCAAGTGCTCTACCATCTGAGCTACCGAAGCACGACTCACGCCCGGTACTCACAGCTTTAGTTCTGCCAGTATCTCGTCTCCTACCTTCCAAACTTTACAGAAGCTCTCCTGCGAACCTTGCAGAACTAGCACTCCTGAAAGAAAGGATATAGCGGAGACATGGCTTAGCCACAGCGTGGGGGATGTTTCCAGAATGAGATTTTCACTCTGCAGCGGAGTGTGCGCTGATATGAAACTTCCTGGCAGATTAAAACTGTGTGCCCGACCAAGACTCGAACTCCCGAGTTCGAGTCTTGGTCGGGCACACAGTTTTAATCTGCCAGGAAGTTTCATATCAGCGCACACTCCGCTGCAGAGTGAAAATCTCATTCTGGTAATCAGAGATGAATAGAAGGTGGTGGTTTTGCGAAGAGCCAAGCTTGAGCAAAGAGGTTTGCTTAGGTTTCCACAATGTATCGATGTTTTGGAGGGGTCAGCTAGCTCCGACAAACGGACACCTTTCTCCCCACCCCCAGCGGTTCGAACACGAAGACGTAGGAGGCACTGGAGTGCGCCATTTTTAGGCGCTGTATGCCCAGAGTGCGGATGTTTCCAAGTTGGAAGTATTGGTGAAAAATGAACTATATTTATGTATTAGTTACAGTCAATATAGAGAGGATACGTTCTAAAACGAGGTAATTTTCGTGTTTTTGAGAATCTAGATGATTGTAATTGGGTAACTGCGACAGAATGTGGTGCTCGTTTTCAGCGGGCACCTTTGTGCTTGGACATCATTAATTAAAACTTCTTCAGTTAAGAAAGCGGGTAAAATTATTCATTTCTATGTTCGGGATTATAAATTTTATTTGGGTTTTTTGATATTTCTTTGTGTGATAGTGTGTTAAGCACACTACGCACTGAAAACGTAAAGGAGCCTTAAGTTACAAAATGTACGCTGTTACCAACCGCTAACAACACTTATGTATGTTAGAAGGTTAATGAAAATAATTTAACGGGATCGGTGTTATCATTTCGCGAGTTTTCTTTGTGACTCCGAGATGAATAACGGTTTGCTCCCTTGCTGCTGATGGGGACTATCTATAAGAAATAAATGTAACTACGTAAGAGTATTTGCTGGAACAGTTACTAGATGGGATAAAGACTGACTTGCAATAATTTTCTAGTATCATTTTTCGAATTTCGGATCGTTTTATTTGTACTTGCTTTGCAACCACGTGTTTCGCGCCAAGTTAGGGAGACAGTTCTCTGTAATCAGTAAACATTGATGTGTGTTCTTTATCAATCTTCATTCATTGCTAGGGAAAACAGCAGAGCAGTGAGTCTATTTCTATTATTATTGATGATTATTTGTCATTTCCTTTGTAATGGCTGGCGGTTCTCTGTAGTCAGTAAACATTGATGTGTGTTCTTTATCAATCTTCAGTCATTGCTAGGGAAAACAGCAGAGCAGTGAGTCTATTTCTATTATTATTGATGATTATTTGTCATTTCCTTTGTAATGGCTGGCGGTACGATCTTTCATGTATGGCTAGATATGTTTCGTGCACTTTACAGAGAATTAGTTCAGCGAATATCAGAATCATTATAGCTTGTCTATGCAAGCATTATTGTGTGGTGAATTGTGCTAGAATTTTGAGTGCCTGAATTTTAGTTTGATTTCAGAATGGTGGTTGTAGCTCACATAAGACAGAATTTTGTTAAATTCGGCAGTTCGGCACTGTAAATTCCCTAAGAATGTCAGACACATTTAACGTAATTTTAACAATTGCAAAAAAAAAAAAATGGTTCAAATGGCTCTGAGCACTATGGGACTTAACATCTATGGTCCTCAGTCCCCTAGAACTTCGAACTACTTAAACCTAACTAACCTAAGGACATCACACAACACCCAGTCATCACAAGGCAGAGATTAACAATTGCAACTAGCTACATTTAGCACAAATCACAAGTGATCGTATACCCAATTTATGGTCGAATATTTGCTTTGAAGTGTTCACTGAAATTGAATTTCATTGGACGGCCGCTGTTGTCGAGCGGTTCTAAGCGCCTCAGTCCGGAACCACGCGGCTGCTACGGTTGCAGGTTCGAATCCTGCCTCGGGCTTGGTGTGTGTGATGTTCTTAGGCTAGTTAGGTTTAATTAGTCCTAAGTCTAGGGGACTGAGCACTATGGGACTTAACATCTGAGGTCAAGTCCCATAGTGCTTAGAGCCATTGAATTACATTCAGTTCCATGCTAATGCAATCAAGAGTAGTTTTCCACTGACTTAATCACGATAGCTTCTGAGTGCAGTCACGTTGTTATGAGGTCTCATAGTCAGAACCGTACTCTGCTGATCTTTGATGCTTAATCTTCCCACTGCCAGCGACATTCAGATCGCTGTTGTTAATACAGACAGTACCTTGCATGGCAGTGAAAATTGTGTGTTGTAAGACGAAATTATTTCCCTTATACGAAACTTCCTGTTACCTAACAGAGACACAATCTTATACTAGCCCTAGGAGACCAAGATTAATCCCAACTGGGAATTATTACGTGTAGCCTCGCAGATGAGAAACTCCTAACCTGAAGGGGAGATGAAACTGTAATATGACTGTTAAACTAAGGAATAAATTCTGTACAGCAAGATCCATGTGTTGCACAAGACAAAAAGGAAACCTTCATTCATTCCCATGCAAAGTAAATTAGCAATAACTGAAGGTATATGATTCAGGAGGCTACTTAAATAACAGAAGGAAATGAAATTGAGAATGATAAAAAATCATAAGTTGAAGGCAAACAGTTTATGGCCAAAAAGAAGCCTCTAGCCCCCCTCTATACTGATTGTGCTGGCTGATGACAGAGTCAGGGTGCATTACCCATTGTGCATTATTTCAGTTAATCCGAATGATGAAAGCTAATTAATATTATTCATTTAACTAGTCTGGGTGCAATTGGAAAGGCACTCTGTTGACACTAGTCATAGCAAGCAATGAGAGGTGGCTTCAACCTGTAACCTTTAAACTATTAACAAATGAGACAGCCAAGCGCCCACGGTAGGGAGGAATAAAACTCACACTCGGCAACAGCAGGTGATTAAATCAAAAAAGCAAGTAGAAAAGGAGTACACAGTGACGCTCGCAAAACTGACATATGCGTCGATTCTAACAGTGAAGGAATAAATACTTTGTAGTAACTTTGTTTTTCTTAGATGGAACAACATACTCTATTATTACGAAAATACATGTTAGCCGAATAACAATGATGTCTGGCGCAGATTTCTACCACAAATAGTTCATGAGATAGCGTCATTGAACATTACGAGCGTTGCCCACCCACTGCAATCATCACTAGTACGGTATCTGTGCCAGCAGCATCCCCGTTCACTTCGCGAAGTGTAAAACTAGTATCGACAGAGCGAAAATATTTGCGACCCGTTCTTCACATTTGTTCATGCACACTGAATGCGCCCTTACGACATATCTCAACGCTGTGTTGCTAACGTGTGTATACACGCTCTAAGTTACATTTAACTAGATGCACAATGTTTCGTTCGTATATAACGCATCTAGACGTATCTCATCACGCACCTGTAAGTACAGTATGTCAACAGAAGTTTGCATGTACGTATCATCCCCTTAACCACAAGTTTAAAGTGCCTTTCATTATATATCTCGACTCCTTCATTTTGCACCCGTCTGGTGCGCATTAAGAAAATGTTGTCTATAACCTGATGGACGCAAAAGACAACATAGTAAACTGCTTGGCACTCCGTGGGGCGAAACTGGTGGCCTGTCGATATGAGACTGGTGTCACCGTGGCGTCGGCGGGTTATCTGCTGTTTTCTCCCGCGAATAACAGCGGAAAAATGTGAAATGAATGTTTGCCAAAATGTACCTTATGGCACTCAATATCCTATCTGTAGTCACTACAACCTGTTGGGAATTGGTAGGAATATGAAAACCAACGTGACAATCAGTGTGTCTCATAATTACAAGGTTATTACAAATGATTGAAGTGATTTCACAGCTCTACAATAACTTTATTATTTGAGATATTTTCACAATGCTTTGCACACACATACAAAAATTCAAAAAGTTTTTTTAGGCATTCACAAATGTTCGATATGTGCCCCTTTAGTGATTCGGCAGAAATCAAGCCGATAATCAAGTTCCTCTCACACTCGGCGCAGCATGTCCCCATCAATGAGTTCGAAAGCATCGTTGATGCGAGCTCGCAGTTCTGGCACGTTTCTTGGTAGAGGAGGTTTAAACACTGAATCTTTCACATAACCCCACAGAAAGAAATCGCATGGAGTTAAGTCGGGAGAGCGTGGAGGCCATGACATGAATTGCTGATCATGATCTCCACCACGACCGATCCATCGGTTTTCCAATCTCCCGTTTAAGAAATGCCGAACATCATGATGAAAGTGCAGTGGAGCACCATCCTGTTGAAAGATGAAGTCGGCGCTGTCGGTCTCCAGTTGTGGCATGAGCCAATTTTCCAGCATGTCCAGATACACGTGTCCTGTAACGTTTTTTTCGCAGAAGAAAAAGGGGCCGTAAACTTTAAACCGTGAGATTGCACAAAACACGTTAACTTTTGGTGAATTGCGAATTTGCTGCACGAATGCGATTCTATACCGCCCAGATTCGCACATTGTGTCTGTTCACTTCACCATTAAGGAAAAATGTTGCTTCATCACTGAAAACAAGTTTCGCACTGAACGCAACCTCTTCCATGAGCTGCTGCAACCGCGCCGAAAATTCAAAGCGTTTGACTTTGTCACCGGGTGTCAGGGCTTGTAGCAATTGTAAACGGTAAGGCTTCTGCTTTAGCCTTTTCCGTAAGATTTTCCAAACCGTCGGCTGTGGTACGTTTAGCTCCCTGCTTGCTTTATTCGTCGACTTCCGCGGGCTACGCGTAGAACTTGCCCGCACGCGTTCAACCGTTTCTTCGCTCACTGCAGGACGACCCGTTGATTTCCCCTTACAGAGGCATCCAGAAGCCTTAAACTGCGCACACCATCGCCGAATGGAGTTAGCAGTTGGTGGATCTTTGTTGAACTTCGTCCTGAAGTGTCGTTGCACTGTTATGACTGACTGATGTGAGTGCATTTCAAGCACGACATACGCTTTCTCGGCTCCTGTCTCCATTTTGTCTCACTGCGCTCTCGAGCGCTCTGGCGGCAGAAACCTGAAGTGCGGCTTCAGCCGAACAAAACTTTATGAGTTTTTCTACGTATCTGTAGTGTGTCGTGACCATATGTCAATGAATGGAGCTACAGTGAATTTATGAAATCGCTTCAATCATTTGCAATAGCCCTGTAATTTGCTTAACAGGGACACACATTTCCAAATAACTTCACCACTTATTATGCCTAAAAACATATGCTTGTTTTATCGGAGTGGGTCCGACTAAGACTGCTGTGGTACTTTTTGGGGGGTATCACCTACTTGCCCTATACGTAAGCACAAATTATTCCCTTCAGGTCTGCAGAGAACTTAATAAGCTCTTTCGGAATGAACTGTAACGCTGAAGAAACGATACAGGATCGAACATTATAGCACAACACTGCATTGCTAGACTGTATTAACACGTTGATTAGATTAGTATAGCTACAGTCAGAAAACAAAACTAAATTCGTTGCCTCAACACTCACAAAAGCATACTCATTCTCAGCTTGCATATACACTTTACGACAAAAAAAAGCACACCACGAAGAAATAATACTACTGGGCCGAAAACGGTAGAAGTGATTTACATGTACACACAAACAAATAAATAAAATTTCAGAAAAATGGGATGATTTATTCAAGAGAAAGAGCTTCACGAATTGAACTAGTCGATAACGCATTGGTTCACCTCTGGCACTTATGGATGCAGTTATTCGGGTTGGTATAGGTTCATAGAGTTCTTGGATGTCCTCCTGAGGGATATCGTGCCAGATTCTGTCCAATTAGATCGTCAAATTTCCGAGATGATTGGAGGGTCCTGCCCACAATACCCCAAAAGTTCTCAATTGGGATGAGATGCGGAGACCTTACTGTCCAAGATGAGGTATGGCAAGCACTAAGATCAGCAGTAGAAGTTGTCACTCTGTGGGGGCGCGATTTATCTCGCTGAAATGTAAGCCCAGGATGGCTTGCATGAAGTGCAAGAAGACGGGTGTAGAATGACGTCGACATACCGCTATGCTGTAAGGACGCCATGGATGACAAACAAAGAAGGCCTGCCATGAAAAGAAATGGCGCCCCAGGCCATCACTCATGTTGGGTAGTTTGGCGGGTGGCAGTTATGTTCGGATCTGACGACTATCCAGGGCCTCTCCAGACATGATTTCGGCCTGGAATCTGTTTGACTGGTGTGGAATTGTCTTTTAGTGATGAGTCCCGTTTCGATGCGAGCCCCGATGGGCAACGAAGATGTGTCCGAAGACGTCCGAGACAGTGGTGGGACGTAGAAGGGCAAAGTTCATACCACCCCATGTTGCATTGTTGACAAATTTAATCAAGATGGCGGATCCAAGATGGTGGTGATAGATATGGCAATGTTGCAATGATGTCAGAGTGGGAAGTACAACTATTGGCAGGAAAATTGGCCAATTGGCCGACCTACACTAACCTAACCCCCAACCCCCGTCCTCACCCCCCTCCCCAGAAAAAGCGGGGAAGTTCAAGGTCACTTTGGCTCCCTCCACTAGGCTAAGGAAATGGCGGGAAGAAAATGTCACTTGGGCTACCTCCACTAACCTAAGTCATCCGACCACCACCTCTTCTTTGGAAATGGTGGGAAAACGACTCAGCCTGTGCTGGGCTGCTGGATAGGATGGGTGCAATTCTTTATTTTGCATGCAGTGTTTATTTAAATAATTTTAGTTGTCATACACAGCAGCTCCATCCAGTGTGTTCACCATGAAGTTCAGAGACCAACTGACCCACTACACAGTACTGCTGCCAGAGGGCACTGTCGTCCCATGGCGGTCTGGGGGGAAAATGGTCGGAAAAGGACTCAGTGTCCAGCTGTAGAAGAGAGGAAGGAGTGTATTTATTTTCAGTAGGAAGTTGAATCTGTTTATATGGGGATGCATTTCACATAGTTCATTTATTACGCTGATACAAAACACTCACTCTGACGAGCTTAGTGTCTCACTACATCGCCTACAGACCTGCGAACTACTTGTAAATCACCGAAATAATGCATTGCTCAGCCTACAGACCTGTTCACAAAATAATGCAATAGACATGTTCACTCACATAAAATTGTCAAAAAATAATGCACGTGTAGCGCTATGCAAACATGCTCACACCACTTACACAGCCGAAAATAATGCAGTGCACAAACACTCATTGCACGTAAAAATACTTTCGAACTATCGTCATCCGTGATGTGTCAGCAAACTGTTCACTACAGAGGCCCCAAGGCACTCACGCTGGTCCATCCCCGCCATTTTCGCAGGTTAGTGGAGGAAGCCCAAGTGACCTTTTTTTCCACTAAAATTTGAACTTCAAGCCATTTTATGGTGGTGGTGGGGGCGATGGAGGGGGGGGATTGGGGGGGGTAGTTTAGTGGAGGTAGCCCAACTGACATATTTTCCTGCCAAAATTTCAACTTCTCACTATGACGTCTTTGCCACATTGCCATATCTATCATCGCGATCTTGGATCCACCATCTTGAATAAATTTGACAACAATGCAACGTGGGGTGGTATGAGTTTTGTTCTACTACTATGGGATACCAACCTGACTATGGCCTGACAATCGAGGTGAAGGTCTGGAGTGCCATTTGACTTGATAGCAGGAACACTTTGGTTTCCAAAAAATCAAAAAAATGGTTCAAATGGCTCTGAGTACTATGGGACTTAACATCTGAGGTAATCAGTCCCCTAGAACTTAGAACTACTTAAACCTAAGGACATCACACACATCCATCCCCGAGGCAGGATTCGAACCTGCGACTGTAGTGGTCCCGCCGGCATTTTTTTTTGTTATTTTTTAGTTTTTTTTGTTATTGCGAGTCTTTTGTTATTGCGAGTTTGCCCATCTCTGTCACACACTGGAGAGCGTGGCGGACAGGAAGCAATCAAGACAACTGTCAACTTTGTCCTATGATTAATCCAGCGTGAAACCCTCCAGGAACCTGTAGCTGGGGTACAGTCAATAACGAAGATGTTTACTTTTCTCTACTCTAGTAACTCGTATACGTAATTTTTTACACCCTGTATACATGCATTAAGTAAAATTTCATTATTTGCTACCCCTCCCCCCCTCCTCCTTGGAGTTCAGTTTTTTAAGCCAGCGGTGTATTCCTTCGACAGTTATCCTGCTGAAAAACATGTATCGATACGTTACGTTACAGCTCCTGATGGTATTTTCGTTGTCCTTGCAACAATAAGAAAATGCATGTTTTCTTTCCACCAGACGCCTTTCTCTTTATTGAAGTAAAACACCATCCGTGGTCTGTAATGAAAGATATTTATAATTTGATTCGTTTTTAAGTTCAAACAATGTGATGCTCTTTTACTTACGGTGATTTCCGCTCTGTTTCTCGCCTCCATGGGGACATCCTGTCTGCTAGCACATCTACGGAGTTTTTCTTCGTTAGACACTGATACTCGTAGACTAGTTTTTAGTTGGTCTGCAGAATCATGCATTAATCACATTCTTCTACTTATTTCAATGTGTACTTCTTTCACTATCTGTGCAACTGAGCTGATAGATGCCGGATTGTTGGTATCTTTCCGGTTCTGATTTCAGTTTTTGTTTTTCTGAATATCTTACCTACTTTATGCGTGAATTTGTTGTGGTACTTCATTGTATGCCATTTTTTGTAGTAGTGTATATTGCATGTCTTGGTGCGGTTTGGCAGCAGAAACTGTGAAAAAACATACATTGGAATTACTAGGAGAACATTCGACACAAGATACAAAGAACACGCCAGAACATTTAAAAACAGTACAAACTATTCATCATTTGCAGATCATTTAAAACAAGAACACCATAGACCAAGCACTATTGAGAAAGATACGAGCGTAATAAGAATCAATAAAGACAGACACCTCCTCACTTTCCAAGATAATTTCCGCATACACAAAATAAACAGTTGTTTAATGACCAAATAAATATCGGAAACCAGAAACTATACAAAATAACTGAAGAAATTACGCCGGCCAGTGTGGCCGTGCGAGTTCTAGGCGCTTCAGTCTGGAACCGCGTGACCGCTACGGTCGCAGGTTAGAATCCTGCCTCGTGCATGGATGTATGTGATGTCCTTAGGTTGGTTACGTTTAACTAGTTCTAAGTTCTAGGGGACTGATGACCACAGATGTTAAGTCCCACAGTGCTCAGAGACATTTGAACCCTTTTTTTTTTTTTTATTTGAAGAAATTACATGGAAAAGAAAAGAGCCTTTTCCAACCTTCACCCTCTTCCACCGAACTGCCCCTGCTCTCCCAATTTGATTTCATTTCTTGCTCTTCACCTTCTCCTCCAACTCGCACTCCATCACACTACTACACACCTATGTCCACTCATCATGGCCCCTTGGTCCAAAATGGTTCAAATGGCTCTAAGCACTATGGGACTTAACATCTGAGGTCATCAGTCCCCTAGACTTAGAACTACTTAAACCTAACTAACCTAAGCACATTACACACATCCATGCTGAGGCAGGATTCGAACCTGCAACCGCAGCAGCAGCACGGTTCCAGACTGAAGCGCCTATAGCCGTTCGGCCACACCGGCCGGCTCATGGCCCCTCCCTCCCCCAAAAAAAATAAATACTCCTTCACTACTCTTACACAGTATATAAATACACAAATACACAGCAATATAATTAAATGCAATTACACACAAACAATTAACTAAAACACAAAGTAAAACGAAAAATAAAAAAGAAAGAGTGTAGGTTAAAGACATACTATTGGTAATGTTATGTTGGCAACACTACAAAACACTAACCACAATGCGTTCTTAGAAGTATAAAAATAAACAGGAAACAGTAGTGTGTGGAAAAGTGCTGCGTAAAATGTGAGAAATGCATAGTGCTGCACAGCAACTAAAATTAAACTACAAGTATCTGTGTCTAACAAGCGGAAATCATCGTAAGCAAAAAGCAAGATATTATTAACGAACTGTTTTTCGATGTAAAAAATAAATGAAATTATAAATATCTTTAATTGCAGACCACTGATGATACTTTACCTAAATAAAGCGAAACTCGTCTGGTGAAAAAAACGCGCATTTTCTTCTAGTTGCAACAACTGAACTAAAATACCCTCAGGAATTGTAAAGCAGCTTCGGATAAGGCCACACAAATGAAGAAGTTACGTTACGAGACGATGATAATACAGGGTGTTTCAAAAATGACCGGTATATTTGAAACGGTAATACAAACTAAACGAGCAGCGATAGAAATACACCGTTTGTTGCAATATGCTTGGGACAACAGCACATTTTCAGGCAGACAAACTTTCGAAATTTCAGTAGTTACAATTTTCAACAACAGATGGCGCTGCGGTCTGGGAAACTCTATAGTACGATATTTTCCACATATCCACCATGCGTAGCAATAATATGGCGTAGTCTCTGAATGAAATTACCTGAAACCTTTGACAACGTGTCTGGCGGAATGGCTTCACATGCAGATGACATGTACTGCTTCAGCTGTTCAATTGTTTCTGGATTCTGGCGGTACACCTGGTCTTTCAAGTGTCCCCACAGAAAGAAGTCACAGGGGTTCATGTCTGGCGAATAGGGAGGCCAATCCACGCCGCCTCCTGTATGTTTCGGATAGCCCAAAGCTATCATCGAAATATTCATTCAGGAAATTAAAGACGTCGGCCGTGCGATGTGGTCGGGCACCATCTTGCATAAACCACGAGGTGTTTGCAGTGTCGTCTAAGGCAGTTTGTACCGCCACAAATTCACGAAGAATGTCCAGATAGTGTGATGCAGTAATCGTTTCGGATCTCAAAAATGGGCCAATGATTCCTTTGGAAGAAATGGCGGCCCAGACCAGTACTTTTTGAGGATGCAGGGACGATGGGACTGCAACATGGGGCTTTTCGGTTCCCCATATGCGCCAGTTCTGTTTATTGACGAAGCCGTCCAGATAAAAATAAGCTTCGTCAGTAACCCAAATGATGCCCACATGCATATCGCCATCATCAATCCTGTGCACTATATCGTTAGCGAATGTCTCTCGTGCAGCAATGGTAGCGGCGCTGAGGGGTTGCCGCGTTTGAATTTTGTATGGATAGAGGTGTAAACTCTGGCGCACGAGACAATACGTGGACGTTGGCGTCATTTGGACCGCAGCTGCAACACGGCGAACGGAAACCCGAGGCCGCTGTTGGATCACCTGCTGCACTATCTGCGCGTTGCCCTCTGTGGTTGCCGTACACAGTCGGCCTACCTTTCCAGCACGTTCATCCGTCACGTTCCCAGTCCGTTGAAATTTTTCAAACAGATCCTTTATTGTATCGCTTTTCGGTCCTTTGGTTACATTAAACCTCCATTGAAAACTTCATCTTGTTGCAACAACACTGTGTTCTAGGCGGTGGAATTCCAACACCAGAAAAATCCTCTGTTCTAAGGAATAAACCATGTTGTCTACAGCACACTTGCACGTTGTGAACAGCACACGCTTACAGCAGAATGGCGCACCCACAGACTGCATTGTCTTCTATATCTTTCACATCACTTGCAGCGCCATCTGTTGTTGAAAATTGTAACTACTGTAATTTCGAAAGTTTGTCCGCCTGAAAATGTACTGTTGTCCCAAGCATATTGCAACAAACGGTGTATTTCTATCGCTGCTCGTTTAGTTTTTATTGCCGTTTCAAATATACCGGTCATTTTTGAAACACCCTGTAAGTTCTCGATATGTTAAGTCCTGCTAACAGCAACAAGGTGGACGTGCGACTAGACGGTAAGGAAGACGCCAGCCGCAGCCGGCGCGGTAATGACGTCAGCTGGTGTGGGCCGCGCCCAGCCCGCGCGTCTGCAGGCGAAGCGGCTGAGTTATGGGCGGCGGTAGGCGCGGCCGTGGCGCAGTATTTCAGAGCCCGCCGCGTATGACAGTTATTCCCGCCAGCGCCCCCCGAGGTGAGGGATGACTCAGCGCCGATCCCGTGCGCGGGGATGCCAGTTAGCGTCACAGAGCGGCTCGCCTACCGGCGCGCGCTGCCATTCCTCTCCACACAGTGGCGTCACGGGCACCGCGTGTTTGGGCTTCTGTGTGGCCGCGCGTGGGCCGCACGGTGAATAAATAGTTACCAGCAGCAGCTGCGTTGTCACCGGAGCAGGTGCGCCATTGAAGAGTTCACAACAAACCGATCCCAGTATCTCGTTCTTTAACCTCTTTTACGTCATCGACTCTCTTGTCTCAGTCTACATCTACGCCTAAGTGTATACTCGGCCACCTCGTGGCGTGAGACGGAGTGTCTTTTGTGTACCACGTTCACATCCCTCAAAAAATGGTTCACATAGCTCTAAGCACTATAGGACTTAACATCTGAGGTCATCAGTCCCCTAGACTTGGAACTACACTACTGGCCATTAAAATTGCTACACCACGAAGGCGACGTGCTACAGACGCGAAAGTTAACCTACAGGAAGAAGAGGCTGTGATATGCAAATAATTAGCCTTTCAGAGCATTCACACATGGTTCGCGCCGTTGGCGACACCTACAACGTCCTGAGATGAGGAAAGTTTCCAACCGATTTCTCATACACAAACCGCAGTTGACCGGCGTTGCCTCGTGAAACGTTGTAGTGACGCCTCGTGTAAGGAGGAGAAATGCGTACCATCACGTTTCCGACTTTGATAAAGGTCGGATTGTAGCCTATCGCGATTGCGGCTCATCGTATCGCGACATTGCTGCTCGCGTTGGTCGACATCCAATGACTGTTAGCAGAATATGAAATGGGTGGGTTCAGGAGGGTAATACGGAACGCCGTGCTGCATCCCAACGGCCTCGTATCACTAGCAGTCGAGATGTCAAGCATCTTACCCGCATGGCTGTAACGGATCGTGCAGCCACGTCTCGATCCCAGAGTCAACAGATGGGGACGTTTGCAAGACAACAACCAACTGCCCGAACAGTTCGACGACGTTTGCAGCAGCATGGACTATTAGCTCGGAGACGAAGGCTGCGGTTACCCCTGACGCTTCATCACAGACAGGAGCGCCTGCGATGGTGTACTCAATGATGAACCTGGGTGCACGAATGGAAAAACGTCATTTTTTCGGATGAATCCAGGTTCTGTTTACAGCATCGTGATGGTCGGATCCGTGTTTGGAACCACTTCGTGACATTCGCTTCAGAACTGCTCCAGAGATTCGACAGGCAGTAGACCGCTCCATTCGCACCATCAACAGAACAGGCTCTGCTAGTTCCACCCCTCGTATGTGTTGGCTCTTCTAGGAACACACACTTTCGAAACCTTAACAGTGAACCACAGTCTGATGCAGAATACATCTCTTGCAGTGTTTGCCACTGTAGATGGCTCAGTATCTCAGGGATACTTTCGGACTTACAAAGTGAACCACTAACGAAAAGCGTTGCTGTTTCATGGATCTTCTCTGTTTCCTCTATCACTTCCCTCTGGTACGGATCGCATACTTGAAAAATGGCTCCAAGCACTATGGTTCTGAGGTCATCAGTCCCCTAGACTTAGAACTACTTAAACCTAACTAACCTAATGACATCACACACATCCATGCCCGAGGCAGGGTTCGAACCTGCGACCGTAGCAGCAGCTCTGTTCCGGACTGAAGCGCCTAGAACCGCTCGGCCACATCGGCCGGCGATTGCATACTGATGAGCAGTATTCAAGCATTGGTCAAACGAGTGTTTTGTAAGCTACTTTCTTTACTCCATTTCCAGACGATTCTTCCAGTGGACCCCAATCTGGCATCTGCCTTAGTCGCGATTAATTTTACGTGGTTGCTCTATTTCAAATCGCTCCATACCTATCCTGCTACTTATTTTATTGAAACAACTACTTCCAGCGATTGTTCTGCAATTGTTCAAACATACAATAAAGGATCTTTCTGTGTATGCATTCGCAATACGGTATATTTGTTTCCGTTGAGGGTAAATAATCACTTCCTGCACCAAGCGAATTCGCTGTACGTAACAGCATCATCCGCAAAAAGCTTCGTGGAACTTCCGGCGGTATCTACTAGGTTATTTACATACGTTTTGTGAAAATTAATGGTCCTGTAGCACTCTCCTCGGGTACGCCAGAAGATTTACATCTGAAGACCTCTCTCCGTTTACAACCACATGCTCGTTTCTGCTTACTAGAAAAATCTTTAGTGCACATACACAATCGCCCTGACATTCCGTACGCTCGTGTTTTGTACATTAGCCTCAAGGAACAGATCTACCTATACTTACTGCTTTATGGGTCTCAGGGACGAATAGAGCAAGCTGGTTTTCATACGATCTTTGTTTTCGGACATAAGTCGGCGTGGTGTCACCGCACTCGCTAGGTGGTAGCCTTTAAATCGGCCGCGGTCCGTTAGTATACGTCGGACCCGCGTGTCGCCACTATCAGTGATTGCAGACCGAGCGCCGCCACACGGCAGGTCTAGTCTAGAGAGACTCCCTCGCACTCGCCCCAGTTGTATAGCCGACTTTGCTAGCGATGGTTCACTGACAAATTACGCTCTCATTTGCAGAGACGACAGTTTAGCATAGCCTTCAGCTACGTCATTTGCTACGACCTACCAAGGCGCCATATTCAGTTACCATAAGTACTATCTTCAAAAATGTCTTCTGAACAGATAATATTGTGACTCATGTACCGTCAAGAGCGACGTTCATCATTAATGGATTAAAGTTATGTATCAAACTAATTATGTCCGCTTTCTGAAATCTCATTCGTTGTCATGTTCCAGACCTCACATCACTATAGTTCTTCCCTCCTCACGCTAGCCTGCTTGAGCTAAAACGCGTGCACTTCGGCCTCCACTCGTAACACGGTGTTGGCTCTTCTGCTAACTCAAAAGTCGGTTCTTGCACTGAAGATTTTCGGCGTCCAGAAATCTCATAATACACGAGCATAAAACATGTTCCAAAATTCTATTACTGACCCATGCCAGAGATATTGGTCTACAGTTTTGGATGTGTCCGATGACCCATCTTGAAAACTGGGATGACATGTGCTTTTTTTCCAGCCATCAGGAATACTTCGTCCTCCAAAGACTCTTGGGAGTTAAAAAAAAACAACAGCAAAAGTGTCGTCCGAACACTTCCAAACATATACATTTATTTCCTCGACAAACTATATACATGCAAACACGTCAAACAATATCCAGAATTTAGTAAGCGGCACATTTCTACTGTATCCACTGAATCTACTGAATCTTGTTTTCTTGGTAGGTGCTAAATAACATCGAAAATTATTTTTCTCAACAAACAAATCCCGCGATGACACTGTTGAAATAATTTTCATTGCAACACATTTTTTATTTACGTTCTTATTTATTCACAATATAGGCTTTTGTTCTGTGAAACGTTAACGGCTCTTTGCTTTCTGATATTCAGTCTTTCTTGTAGGACAACATTAGTAAAAAAAAAATACCAGGAGCTCGTGAACCTTGTCGATATGTGGCGAAAACAAAGCAGACAACACAATAAAGATTATGAAGACAAGAAAGCACGAAAAACATGTCTATAATAGGAGTGAGCTTGGCCAGAATAGGTTAATTTAAGACAATTTTCATTTCTTATTTCGTCTCGGTTGCACATTTCAATTAGATTACACACTAATTAAAAATGTGCAACTGAGACATAACAATAAATGAGAATTCTGTTAAACATCAATACAATTGCCGTCTATAGTGAGAAACACTTCTGATTTTAACAAACACCGCCACACTCCACTGTTCCTGAGTACGCGCAGCGTACAGCTACTCGAAAATTGAGAATTCCACAGCCTGTAGAATCCATGGGACATTGACGTCATAGACACACTCGCGTCGTGGTTGGCTGCTCGTTTACACACGCAGGCACACAAAGCGCAGGCACTTTTCGATTTTGACCAGAACTCGCTCGCGTAACACCGTCTTTGTGGTGATGCGTAAAAATGCGGCTTTAAAAAAAAAAAAAAAAAAGCGCGTGGAACTTTTATGGCTCATTTCCATGTTACTTCAGCTGTGGTGCGGGTACTTAGCCACTTTAGTGTTCATTACGGAGGGGGTGAGGCGTAAACACAACAGCCGGCCGGAGTGGCCGTGCGGTTCTAGGCGCTACAGCCTGGAGCCGAGCGACCGCTACGGTCGCAGTTTCGAATCCTGCCTCGGGCACGGATGTGTGTGATGTCCTTACGTCAATTAGTTCTGGGTTCTAGGCGACTGATGACCTCAAAAGATAAGTCGCATAGTGCTCGGAGCCAACACAACAATTTGCGGTAACGGGCGACTGTGTTTTCAGATGATATAAATGTCTGTAGGAAGAGTGTGAATCAGAAAAAGTGACCCGGTGTGGCGCTCATCCCAGTGCTGACAGCTGGAGCGTGAGGTGTGGGACAGAGACCGCAGTGCCGATATCACAAAGTATTTTCCGTCTCTCACTGCGCAGAAGGCATCGTGCAGCCGCCTTCTTAGTGGCACAGTACTGCAATGGAAATACATTCCAGCAACGAAAGTAGCATCTAGTGAGCCTTAAAGGGGTGCAATGGGACTGTTCAGAAATAAAGCTGTTATCAGCCTGGAGGTTTGAACGTAACAGTGATTTACTGGCATGGTCCTATTGCTGAACGTTGCCTGCCATTAACTGCGTCTGTCCTATGAAATGATTTACCCAGCCAGTTATAGGATCTCCGAACCTCTTTGGAACTCGACATTATTCACGTACAGAAAAGTGGCCAGAGCTGAAAAAAGGGCTTCGTGGGATATAAGAATTCTACAACTGAGAGCTCTCGTGCGTAGTGGGGTAGTTTAGCTCGGAGTCACCGAGTATCAGCAGGACTAGAATGACATTTTCACTCTACAGCGGAGTTTGCGCTGATATGAAACTTCTTGACAGATTAAAACTGTGTACCAGGCGGAGACTCGAGCTCAGGACCTTTGCCTTTCGGGGGCAAGTGCTCTACCAACTGAGCTACCCAAGCACGACTGACGCCCCGTCCTCATAGCCACTTCTGCAAGATTCGCAGGAGAGCTTCTGTGCAGTTTGGAAGGTAGGAGACGACGTACTGGCGGAATTAAAGCTGTGAGGACGGGGCGTGAGTCGTGCTTGGGTAGCTCAGTTGGTAGAGCACTTGCCCGCGAAAGGTAAAGGTCCCCATTTCGAGTCTCGTCCCAGTACACAGTTTTAATCTGCCAGGAAGTTTCATCAGCAGGACTGTTACTGGGGGAATACAGAATATACAGCCCACGAGAAGTTCTCGGCTATCAAGGCTGGAGGAATCTCAACATTGACACACAGCTAGAGCCCTAAGTTGTTTTCATCAGGGCTGTTACTATTTAAGATTGTAACAGATACTAAGGATGTTGGGGACAGTGTGTCTTGATGGGCAGATTAAGGATAGAAATGGAACGTAAGGTATATGGAACATTAATCTAGCTACGCTACAGAGCATCAACGCTACATATAGGGTCCTACGTCTGCCGTTAGCAGCCCCTTCGACGAGAAGGGGCCTACTGGCCGCTCTAGTGTTGTTGTGACGGGCGTGGGCGCTTCAGACGTCGCCTAAGTTCCTAAATGCTGTCCGGCCCATCGCGAAAAGTTCCGCTTGTTGTCTGTCAGCGTACAAACTCACGTTTACTCGCCATTGGGCAGCTCGGCCCCTGCACCTCTGCCGTCCTGCGATTACGTTTTCTGTCGTCACTTTATACCTCAAAACGCCCTCTACAGTTTATTGTACTTTGTGTGAATCTTTATGAATAACCAACGTTCGGGATAACGTTTAAATTTCCCTGACACTGTTGTGTGTGTAGGCATGAAACGTTGAAGTACATGTAAAGAGACGCAGGAATACTTGCAGATGATCGGTGCTTTCTGCAAACACTGCCCTCAAAATAAATAACTGCAACTTAGTACGTATCAATATTTCGAAATGCAAAATAACTCGCTAGTGCAGCGCAACTCGCAGTGCGCTAAGGTACGAGGGTCAGCTAGGCTCGGATTGAATCCCCGCAGCAGATTAAACTGTTGGTCTGATACCACCGACCAGCCTGAGTGTGGCTTGCTGGCCGTTTTCCATCCTCGTTTAGGCAAGTACTGGGCTGTTCCCCAAATTTCGTCTCAGAAAATAGAATAAACAGTTTTAAAAAATAACACACAGAACAAGGTTTACGCGATTCACAGAGAGATGGCGCACACGGCTTCCCTCCCTTAAGTTAACTTAAAGGGCATCCAGCAACAATTTTAAACAATAAAATAAAATTTACGGAATGCAGAAACAGAGGGTCGTCATACTAGAGTGGATAAACACTAGCAAGAAAAAAATTAAAAATACTAGATATTTTTTGATTATCATTCGCATATACCTCAGGGTATCCAGAGATGAAATGACTACAAGTCACAAGGTCAGGAACTACCCTACCTTTTGCCGTCTCCAGTGACTTCCTCTCTTCAATAGCCAAAACTTAAATTTAATCACTTGTATTTTCGCAAACATCCTCAAATGCTCCTGCTTGGTTCTTGTCGAGAAGATTTAGCATGTAGAATCTTCCCACAACTGCCACATGACGCACGTGTGGGCAGCTGTACAAGACAACAAACAAAGAAACAGTCGAGTGCGAATTAATTCGGAATCAGTCAAGTGACAGATTCAGGAGACTTTAATAATGAACAACCGACAGGTGAATACATAATTTTCCAATCAATTCCATTTCGAGTGTCTCGAAAATTGGGTCGTGATTTAAGCCATTAACTAATTTCCGAGAAAAAAATTCTTGACAGTAATCCCTAACATGCTGACAAACCAAAATCAGCAAATAGGTTTCGGTTGCCGTCATTTAGAGAGGCGCTGATAAATATTCAGAATGGCAGCAACCGTTAAAAACCACACAAATTGTAAATGGTCGCTCTTCTTCCCTGGCGATACAATTAGAACCGCCTTTCCGACAGTTGGGACTGAGCCAAAACAGGAGACCTCTGTCGGCAAAAAGACGTCATCATCTCCTGTGTCTCAGTAGTGAGACTTTGGCCCCTCTCTTCCTACGTACTTGGCAACTGTTGCAGGACTGTGGCGCCAACATAAAAGGTCGAACCAACGCCACGAGTAGCGACATGAAGTTTAAGCTTCGCAACTGTCGCTGCCACATCTTGTTACAAGCTTTTTCCGCTGTGCCTATAGTAGCTGGTTACAATTACGAAATGGACGCAGCAATGTACAGTACTGGTCATTAAAATTGCTACACCAAGAAGAAATGCAGATGATAAGCACCTATGAATTGGACAAATATATTATACTAGAACTGACATGTTATTACATTTTCACGCAATTTTGGGGCATAGATCCTGAGAAATCAGTACCCAGAAAAACCACCTCTGGCCGTAATAACGGCCTTGATACGCCTGGGCATTGAGTCAAACACAGCTTGGATGGCGTGTACACGTACAGCTCCCCATGCAGCTTCAACACGATACCACAGTTCATCACGAGTAGTGACTGGCGTATTGTGACGAGCCAGTTGCCCGGCCACCATTGACCAGACGTTTTCAATTGGTGAGAGATCTGGAGAATGAGCTGGCCAGGGCAGCAGTCGAACAGTTTCTGTATCCAGAAAGGCCCGTACAGGACCTGCAACATGCGGTCGTGCATTATCCTGCTGAAATGTAGGATTTCGCAGGGATCGAATGAAGGGTAGATCCACGGGTCGAAACACATCTGAAATGTAACGTCCACTGTTCAAAGTGCCGTCAGTGCGAACAAAAGAGGTAACCGAGACGTGTAACCAATGGCATCCCATATCATCACGCCGGGTGATACGCCAGTATGGCGATGACGAATACATGCTTCCAACGTGCGTCCGCCGCGATGTCGCCAAACACGGATGGGACCATCATGATGCTGTAAACAGAACCTGGATTCATACGAAAAAATGACGTTTTGCCATTCGTGCACCCAGGTTCGTCGTTGAGTACACCATCGCAGGTGCTCCTGTCTGTGATGCAGCGTCAAGGGTAACCGCAGCCTTGGTCTCCGAGCTAATAGTCCATGCTGCTGCTAACGTCGTCGAACTGTTCGTGCAGATGGTTGTTGTCTTGCAAACGTCCCCATCTGTTGACTCAGGGATCGAGACGTGGCTGCATGATTCGTTATAGCTATGCGGATAAGATGCCCGTCATCTCGACTACTAGTGATACGAGGCCGTTGGGATCCAACACGGCGTTCCGTATTACCCTCCTGAACCCACCGATTCCACATTCTGCTAACAGTCATTGGATCTCGACCAACGCGAGCAGCAATGTCGCGATAAGACAAACCGAAATCGCGATAGGCTACAATCCGACCTTTATCAAAGTCGGAAACGTGATGGTACGCATTTCTCCTCCTTGCACGAGGCATCACAACAACGTTTCACCAGGCAACGCCGGTCAACTGCGGTTTGTGTATGAGAAATCGGTTGGAAACCTTCCTCAAGTCAGCACAGCCACAGGCGCCAACCTTGTGTGAATGCTCTGAACAGCTAATAATTTGCATATCACAGTATCTTCTTCCTGTCGGTTAAATTTCGCGTCTGTAGCATGTCATCTTCGTGGTGTAGCAATTTTAATGGCCAGTAGTGTAGCTGGCTGCCGGCGTACGCTTTCCGGTTTGTTCGCTCGGAGAGCGGAAGTAACTCTCGCACGACGACCAAACCACAGGCGCCAGCGATGTGGTAAGATTTACCACAGTCTCCCCCTTTCTACCTTTATCTGCTCCCTAGGTTAAATAGTCTGTCTGCTGCTTGACTGTAGTTCTGTGTACCTATGGTTTGAGTACATGTACTCTGTGTCGTTTACCAGAGCGCAACACGAGTATAGGCAACCTTGGACCAAAGAGTGTCATCTGTTACAAGATCTTCTACAGTTGTAAACTTTTTATTTTCTCAAAGGAAAGGGAAATTTGTCTGACTGTAATAACTGGCGTGGTATTACATTGTTTTCAGTGCCCAGTAAAGTCCTCACCAGAATTATTTTAAACAGAATTAAAGGGTCTCTTGAAAAGCGACTGCGTAAAGAACAGGCCGGTTTTAGGGCACAACGCAGTTGTGTTGATATTATTAACACTCTTAGGATCATTTTAGAGCAAAGCAAAGAATTCCAAGCAACCATGTACTTGGCATTCATTGATTTTCAGTAGGCCTTCGATTCCGTGAAACATGAAGTGCTCTGGCAGGTGTTGCGGAAGTATCTCACACCACAGAAGATCTTAAACATCATAAAAGATCTATATGATTGTTACAAATGTTGCGTACTCCACAAGGGAAATATGACAGAGCCCATAAAAGTAACAACTGGAGTCCGGCAGGGTTGCATTTTCTACTTGTTCTAGACTCAGTTATGAGAAGAGTCACAGCACGCAGGAGACGAGGAATCCAGTGGGGGATCCATAGACGTCTGGAGGATTTGGATTTTGCAGACGACATAGTTTTATTAGCTCAAAGACCGACTAATATGCAAGCTAAATTAAACTTGCTGAAATAAGAAGCAGAGAATGTTGACCTCAAGATAAATACAGACAAAACAAAGGAAATGAGAGTAAATTCAGGGAACATGAGGTGCCACTGTTAATAGGGGAGCAGCGGGTGGAGACTGACAACTCATTCCTGTATCTGGGTAGTATATAGACGGAAGATAGTGGAGCTGGAGATAACGTTAAAAACCGCATTAAAAAGGCAAGTGCTGCCTTCATACAATTGTATCCAATATGGAAAAATAGAAATATCAGGTACAAAACAAAAATCCGTATTTTTAATACAAATGTGAAGGCTGTCCTTCTGTACGCCAGTGAAAGCTGGAAAAAATGGATAGAAAGATAACATCCCAGTTACAAAGCTTCATAAATAGATGTCTTCGACGCATCATGAATATCTGGTGGCCAGAAAAAATATGTAATGAGGAGCTCTGGCGAATAACAAACCAGATACCTATAGAAGACCAGATACGAGAAAGAAAGTGGGGTTGGTTGGTGCACACCTTGAGAAAACCAGATGGAGCCATTGAGAAAAAAGCATTGGAATGGAATCCCCAGGGAACAAGGAAGAGAGGAAGACCTAGGGCCACATGGAAGAGGACAGTGGAAGGAGAAGCAAAAAGAGATGGCAAGACCTGGACAGAATTGAGGCAAATGGCCAAAGACAGAGACAGATGGCGAGCTCTCCTGGATGCCCTATGCCCCCATAAGGTCCAAAGGAATCAAGTCATGTCTTTTGGGACTTGTGATGCGTTATGCTTAGTTTTAATTTAATACACTGATCAGCCAAACCATTATGACCACTACTCACTCCGACCTTGGATGCCACCTGATGGCGTTGCGGACACGTGACACCGCAAGAAAAGTACCTAACCAGAGCAGACACAGACAGAATATCACCCTAGCAAAGCTATGGACTGCAAATGGTGAAATCCATTGAAATAAGCGATTTTGACAAACGGCAGACTTTTATTACGCAGAGCATCTGAATGAGCGTCCCGAAAACGGTGAAAGATGATCTAATGTTCACGTGTTCCTGTCGTGAGTATCTATGGAAAGAGGTAGAAGGACGGTGACACTACCAATAGGCGCTAAGGGGCTGAACGTCCACGATTCTTCACAGAACGTGGGGTTCAGAGCCTTGCCTGCTCTGTAAGGCAAAATGGATGGTGCTCTGTATCTAAAGTAGGATAGATGGTTCTGTGTGGCATCTCCGCTGAAAGAGCCCAAACCTGGTGCATCTACAAGTGTTCCAGAGCACACCATTCGCTGCACATTGTTGAATATGGAGCTCCGCAGCAGACCAGCCCTATGTTCACATGTTGACCAAACGACATAGTCAACTACGACTGCGGTGGGTACGGCGGGACCATCGGGATCCGACTGTCGACCACGCTACGCTAGATCGATGGTCGTCTCTACAAACGCCGACATCGAGGTGAACTGCGGCTCGAAACGTGCAACGCGCCTCGAACGCAGGCTGGTGGGAGCAGAAATGCTCTGAGAGACATTGTCCTGCACTTGCGTGTGACGTGTGGTAGAAATCGAACACACGCTTGACAGCTGAGAACCACTTGCCTCCCTTCATGCTTGATATCTTCCCCGACGTAGATTATAAACTTCTCACCCGTATCCTCCGCACACGTCTTCAAACCACCATCGGACACATGATTCTTCCTGAACAGACGTGTTTAGGCGGTGTCAACAACATCCACTTGGCGCCTACCGCGACGTCACGGCGCAGGCAGCTGCCTGCCACCTCCGAGGCGCCCTTGTCGCTGTCGATTTTGATCAGGCCTTCGATCTTATCGACCACAGTTTCCTTCGCGCCGTGCTCGAACGCATGGGCCTCTCGCAGACGTCAGCAAGGGTGATCTACGCTTAATCCACGGGGCGCGCTCCCTGAGTATGGTCAACGGCCACCAAACTGAACACATCACTCTGGGACGGTCGGTACGACAGGGATGTCCTTTATCAGGAGTCTTATTCACGGCGGCCCTCAACCTGCACTGCACGGCCTTTGCCAACGACAGGAAGGCATCTACATTAGAGACGTGACCTTCCGATGTGCTGCCTTCACTGACGAATCGGGCGACGAAATCCAAGCGACGTTTCAGTGGTTGTGCCGCTAAGACGCGGTATCAGGCATCGTCGTCAACATGCGCAAGACGACATACATGGATGTCGGGAGACGTCTTCTTTACCCGACAGCGATCCCCTTCCAAAAGGTTCCCACACTGAACGCAATGGGGATGCAGTTCTCCAGTACAGTATGCCGAATTGTAACAGCCACGTATGGCCAGCTACTATGAAGGACACGGGCGCTGCTCTGTGACAGCAGATTCCGCTATATGGATATGATTCTCCGAACGCGTTACGTCAGCACCTACCTAGCGTCCAAACTTAATTATTTTGTGCACATTTGTCCTCTAACAGTCACCATGTCTCACAGTTTCCAGGCGGCGTACGGACAATTTGTGAGTGCAGGTCATTCCTATTCAAAGTTCGCTACACTACTTTAACGAGGCCTCCACTGCCAGGGGTCTGGGGTTGATTCACGTCCACAACCGTGTGCGGGCATTGCGGCTGGCGTGGACCGTGGCCAACAACAGCTCGACGGGGACGCTGCTACAGATCGTCGCGCCACGAGATCTTCGTCCACCGGTCGCCGTGGGCTACATGGCTCCGTCTCTTGCCCACATCCGCCATTTCATGGTGGAACTGAGGTACATGACCGAGGATCTACCGGCGGCGAGGGCGCCGAGCACGAGAGATTACCAGCGCATCTATCAGGCACGACAACCCCGTAACAACGTCGAACAACAACACCCAACCATCCGCTGGACCAGGGTGTGGCGAGCTGTCCAGACACCATACTTGCCCACGTAGGCTCGTTCCTTGTGGTATGTGGTTGTGAACGACGCTATGCATATGATCGTTAATTAGGCCCGATCTTTATGATTAATTACATAATTAGGATGGATCTTTGCTTCAGTTTCCCGATCAAAATAAATACACTAACCTAACCTTCCTCTCCTCTATCTGGACAGTTTCCATGTGTTAGTGGGTGCACATGAGCTTTCCATCCAGTAGAATCATGATTCGAGTCCCAGAAACAACACCACTATTTTTAATTTCCCGTCAGTTTCCGGGTGGAGGGTGAGATGGGATGTCAGCAGAGCCCTGGGAAAAATAAATTCCCACAAAAATTCGAAATTCCTCCCAAAATTCGAAATTCCCGCCAACAAGGTAGGTTGGGGGAGGCGGAGGGCGGAGAGAAGGGGAGGGGGCTGGGACCCACATGCAAGGGGTGTGATGGTGGGGGGCGGGGATGGCGGGGGGGTGGAGGTGTTTAATTGATCAATTTTATTAATTTGCATATGAATTTGATATCAAAAATGTGCTCGTGCCTCCAATTCCCTACTCCTGTCAACTAGTAAACAATAGGACCTATGAAGAGGAAAATTACAGAGGAATTGAGAACCTTTCAAGACAACTGGACAATAAACTATTTTTTGTGTTACAGAAAACATAACCCATATGTCTGATATACAATGAACCTGTCTCGGTTCCAAAAGAACATAACATCGAGCGTCATTACGAAGTAAACATGCAATTATAAGTGGTTCAAATGGCTCTGAACACTATGGGACTTAACTTCTGAGGTCATCAGTCCCCTAGAACTTAGAACTAGTTAAACCTAACTAACTTAGAGACATCACACACATCCATGCCCGAGGCAGGATTCGAACCGGCGACTGTAGCGGTCACGCGGTTCCAGACTGTAGCGCCTAGACCCGCTCGGCCACCCCGGCCGGCGCAGTTATAAGTACAAGAGATAATTTCGACAAAGCTAGATAAACAACTTAAAATGAAATTTTCTGTTCAACAGCAGATATTTGCAAGAGCGAATTCAGAATGAAAGCGAGTAATACAATAGCTTGGATACTGGCAAAAAAATCAAAGCCACACTCAGACGGATAAATGGTTAAAGAATGCTTAGAGACCGTCGTTGAAATTGTGTGTCCAGAAATGAAAAACGATTTCTCAAAATTAGGCCTGCCTCATCAAACTGTTACTAGACGTGTAGACGACATTGGAGGAGAAACTGAAAATAATTTAAAAAACCGAGCAACTGGCTTTTGATGAATGCACAGATACCGCGGATAACACCCCGCTCAAGTGCCGATTAATGTGAGAGGTATTGCCCACTTTAATAGAGCAGAAGAATGAACGGCATTGTATCCATTTCAGAATACCACGAAATCTCAAGATTTCTGGGAAGAAATTAAAACTTAACAACCTATCGTGTCTAGCAACGGATGGTGCTCCAGTAAGGGCTGGGAAAAACAAAGGTTTAGTTCAGTTGATTGAATACGAAGCTCGCAAAGTTGGCAATAAAATGGTTAAAATGGCTCTGAAGACTATGCGACTTAACTTCTGAGGTCATCAGTCGCCTAGAACTTAGAACTAATTAAACCTAACTAACCTAAGGACATCACACACATCCATGCCCAAGGCAGGATTCGAACCTGCGACCGTAGCGGTCGCTCGGTTCCAGACTGTAGCGCCTAGAACCGCACGGCCACTCCGGCCGGCCAGTTGGCAATAGGTCGATGCTAAAAACTTTCATTGCACTATCCATCAAGAGAATTTATATGCCAAAAAAATGGCTCTGAGCACTATGGGACTTAACATCTATGGTCATCAGTCCCCTAGAACTTAGAACTACTTAAACCTAACTAACCTAAGGACAGCACACAACACCCAGCCATCACGAGGCAGAGAAAATCCCTGACCCCGCCGGGAATCGAACCCGGGAACCCGGGCGTGGGAAGCGAGAACGCTACCGCACGACCACGAGATGCGGGCTTTATATGCCAAGTGCATCAAAATGAACCATGTCATGATGGAAGTTGACAAAACAGTGAACTTTATTAAGTCGAAAGAATTTCTGAAGTCTTCGGATTCAGAGCATGATAACAATTCGTATTATACAGAAGTAACGTGGGTAACCCGTACGAAAATGTTGAAAAGAGTGTTTGATTTGAAGCAAGAAATACAATCATTCTTTGAAAGCAAGTCAAAGAGGTTCCCGGAGTTCGAAAATAAAGAATGGCTCTCCTACTTTGCATTCTTGGTCCATATAGTAGCCACGTAAATGAAGTTAATACTCGACTCCAAGGAAAAGATCAGCTAATTAATGTCATGCATGAAGTTATTTCCGCATTCCAAATGAAACTTGGGCTTTGGGAACAAGTTACGAAGAAAAACTTCACACATTTTCCTACACTGTCAAAGCAATCGGACGTCACACAGGCTGCAGCGATTAAATGCGGTTCTTGGATATCTGACTTTAAATGTGAATTCGAATACCCGTTTTGAAGATTACTGCTTTTTTCTGTATTTGCTATGCCATTCTCCGCAGAAATGAGTTCACTACCGGGACATTTACAAAAGGAATGCTGCGAAATGCAATTTAATGCACAGTTAAAAGAGAAATTTAATCAGGTTGGTTTGGAAGAGTTCTATAAAACATACTTGGACAAGAAGAAATATCCAGTGTTTTACAAAAAGGGTTTAAAAATGATTTCATTAGCTGGAAACACTTACGTGTGTGAACAGCTTCGTAGTCGGGTGAATTACATGAAATCACAAATGAGAACATGAATTAGTCATGTTCATCTGGAAAATTCTGTGCGTGTAGCAGCAACTTTGTTTGAGATCAACATTTACTCACTTGGTCCAGTCAAACAAAGCCAGACATCCCACTAACATCATATTTCATTGACTTGTATAATAAATGTTCTTTCCTCGGATTTTGAAAGTTAAATTAATATTTATTGCTTGTTTTGGTCCACAAAACAAAAATTTGGTAATACGACCTGCGGGGAAATCCCTTTCAAAATTTTGGCCCGCCAGCCGAAAAGGTTAGCCACGTTTGGTGTACAGTCAAGTACGATAATAAGAAGATGTTTTATGCTCTGCGCTACGCGCACATCGAATGAGCGATGATGCAGGTCAACAGCCTCATCAATGCATTTAACTTGGACAGCACTGGCCAGCGAGTTGGTCTGACTAAAGTTTAGTGATGTGAGCAGCTGCAGTTACGACGCAAAAAGAAAGAGAGATGCAGAGAAACAATACGAGTATAGTTTCGTATCTCATTTAATTATTAAAGAGGATGAAATAATAGTCGACAAAATTCTAGTAATATCGCACCCTTCTTGGAGTACGTCCTGCAGCTCGTGGTCTTGCGGTAGTGTTCTCACTTGCCGCGCCCGGGTTCGATTACCAGCGGGGTCAGGGGTTTTCCCTGCCTCGAGATGACTGGGTGTTCTGTCGTCTTCATCATCACCATTCATCTTCATTACGGTCGGAGGAAGGCAATGGCAAACCACCTCCGCTACGACCTTGCCCAGTCAGCGGTGCGCTCCTCGGGGTATGGGATCTCATCGTCATCTTGGAGGACCAGACGGAAAACATAAAATGCTCACATTCTTAGCTAGCACAATACTGTGATTAAAAACAAGAGTGATGAAAATACCTAATCTAAACACAGGGCAATTTTTCTGCGTGAGGTATGTGTGATGCAAAGGTGTATTACAGAGATTTTTTCGACATATAGTTAGATACTGAAGCCACAGGAGGTAGTACCTTACAGTGAATCATCCTGTAACCTGGCCGGCCGGGGTGGCCGTGCGGTTCTAGGCGCTACAGTCTGGAACCGCGCGACGGCTACGGTCGCAGGTTCGAATCCTGCCTTGGGCATGTATGTGTGTGGTGTCCTTAGGTTAGTTATGTTTAAGTAGTTCTAAGTTCTAGGGGACTGATGACCTCAGAAGTTAAGTCCCATTGTGCTCAGAGCCATCCTGTAACCTCTGAATTCCTTCCATATCCGAATCCGATAAATACATTTCAGTACTGGAACTGTTATCTGCTACACTGATAACGAGTCGATCAACAACAGAATCCACGAATCCAATCAAGCGACTCATTTTCTCCTCTTCTCTTATGACGAGCCGTTCTGTATCCCGCCAGCGTTCGACAGGGTCGTGTGACAAAGCTCCGTGTCTTAGTTCCAATTCGTCTGGCAACTTACATGTCTCACTCATTTCTCGCGACAAATCCATTAACCTGGATCCCGATCAATTCTATTGGGTTTATTTTGCAGTGGTACGGTTGGAATTGTGAAATCGCAGCATTCGAATAGTGTGTTTCAAAGCTGTGAAAGTTATTTTTGTCCGTGTTCCCACGACGCTTATCACTCTGGCTCGTGTGATACCACATCTGTGGTATAATACACTGGACATAGTCAAAACAGAGTATTTGATTTTTCATTTTTTTTCTAAAAATTACACTTTTCTTAATGTAAACAACCTCTATTCATAATCTTTTATAGAATATCGAAAATCAGTCATTTATATTTACAATAAAACTGGAATTTGGCGTGCAACGTGTAATTACAAATAAGAAGACATGCATTTTTAATTAAAATCGTGATTAGATAGGTGTTAAGTAGCGTAATTATGAAGGGCGAACGTTAACGAAACCGAAAAACTGCAGGAACGGAAGGAACGGATTCATGACTGGAAATGGAGGAAAAAAGGTCCCACGACCATGTGTCCGGAAAAAAACTGGGCTGTTTCGGAAATCAGCCTTATGGAAAGACAGTTTATTTTTATATTTCCCCAGACATGTTCCGTCACCAATGTTTCATCTTCTGTGGGTTAAGTTCTTTACTTCTGTAAAATATCACATTTGTAATAATTCGACTACTATAGGCCTAAGAAACAGATAATTTGCAATTTACTTAGTTTTGTTTTGGATAATCACCTTAAAATTACATCACTAATTGAACTTTATTATTGTCCATCGAGTTTAGTGTTCGTGTCCGTCGTTTTATTGACAGCATGTCATCTGCAAATTAGCCATGAAGGTAATTATTGGCATATTGTGGAGAGCTGTTTCGTTTATGTACGTTTCTGTACTTAAATTTTCCGTCCTGTTTCGTGTCACTGGTTGGTGTCTCAATCAGCTACTACCTAGTGCATGGCTTTCGCTCAGTTTTTCATAAATTTCCGCTCACTACTTCACCTCACATGCACTTACACAAAATGTGGTGAAACGAGACCTGAGCAGACACTTCTGACAATACACTCAGTGAACTGTGTTATGTTATTGTCGTTGCTCACTTGTTCATCGTTGGCTCTGTGTTTGTTATGGCGCTGATTTTGGATGTGTGTGTGTGTGTGTGTGTGTGTGTGTGTGTGTGTGTGTGTGTATGCGTGCGTGTGTGCGTGACAGAGAGAGAGAGGGGGGGGGGAGGGGAGGGAGGGAGAGAGAGAGAGATGGAAATATGGGTGGGAAGAGAAACAAGAAAACAGATTTTTTTTTTTCTTCTTTCTTTTTTTGATATTTTCGTAGAGAGTCACCTTTGTATATTTCCTTGAGTGATCCAAACAGTGTTTTGTTGCACACTGTTGTATTTTCATTCAGGGCTCTCTTTCCCTGTATTATTGCTTTTTGTATGTGGTAGTTCGTTGTGAGTTTTTGATAGACACTGTTGCTTTCTCTGAGGATGTTAAGATCAGTCTCCATGTTTTTTGGGTGGTGGTTTTCTTGTATGGTCTGCAAAAGTGGAGAGTGTACTATCACTTCTTAGGGCTCTGAGGTGTTCGGAGTACCTCGTTTCGATATTTCTGCATGTTTGGCCTATGTAGACATGCATTAACTGCAGGTTAACTGGTATATTCCAGCTTTGGAGAATTTGTCTGCAGAGGTGTTTTAGATCTTAGATTCTTCTGTACTGTGTTATTTGTGCGGAATGATATTTGTAGCCCTTCCTTCTTAAGTATGTTTCCCCACTGTGTACGTTGTTGTTACTGTATGTTAGTGTGTGCCATACTGTACTCTTTGTAGATTGTTCCTGGTATCCTGTGTTTGTCTGGAGCTTGCGTTCTTGGTTCTCTGTTGTGGCTGGTGATTTGTTGATGGTTTGTTCTCTTTTAATTTGTGTCCGGAAATGGATCGTTGCCGCAGTCAATGACGCTGACAAATTACTGTTCCTCTGGCCACCTGCTTTGTGTTCCTCGTGTGTTGCAGGTGATAGGGATAGTAGCGGTTGTCATGCAGGATGCACATAATCGTACTTTGGCTTACACGATATTGGAGGGTCGCGTGCCTGGAGCTTGTACCAGGGTTTGTCTCAGTATCCTTTAGAACCAGGTCCACCAAATACGGTGTACGTACAGTCCGGCAACTCCCTCGACGTTCGTATGTGTGAAGGATCGGTGATCAAACAAACGCACAAAAATGGCTTGAAATGTTGCGTTATGTGGTTGGTGTCTGTGGGGGTACTTGTTTCGGTATAGCCGTGCTGCCTCTTGACCGTTTCCATCTGCTTGACCTTCCATAAACGCCATCTCGGTTTGTTCCCCATAAGAGCACCGGACCATTCTGCTGCTTACAGTACGCTGCGTCAGTCACACAGCCTGCAACACCCAAGGAACACACGGCACGGGGTCAGAGGAACTGTCATTCGTCAGCGCCATCTACCGAGGCAACGTTGCATTTCCGGACTTATATTCATAAGGTCTTTTTTCTTCCATTTCCAGCCAGGAATCCGTTCGTGCAGTTTGTCGGTTTTATTAATGTTCACCCTGTCTTTGACTAATCTTATATTTAAAAAGGTTCGTATTCCGAATTGAACGAAGAAAAACAACAACCAACGCGAGATTTGTACCCTCGATCAAGAGATTCCTACAGAAGTAATGCTCTACAGCGCTACCAGTATTCAAAAGTCCATCACTTTAGTAAATACACTTCCTGTGACAATACAGTTTCATGAGAAAAAAATTAAGACCAACCGGTTTCTCGCAACTTTTTAGTAGTGTTCCACAACGGAGCTGGAAGCAGCGTCAGATATTTTCGCACTACGTACTAACAGTGCGACAGTCACAACAGAGCAGTGCAGGGACTGCGACAGAAAACGATTTTTGAAAAAGAAACTACACAGCTGAAATATGATAAGGAAAAGATAATACAGTGGAATATCTTTAAGTTCAATTTACCGTAATATAGTAATAAGATATCTAATATAAAACTAAGACCTGATTCCTAGAGCGTGACAACACCAGTGTACATGTGTTACGACTGCTGACCAATCCCCGCCTTTGTGTTTGTTTTCATCTTATGATGAACAAAGAATAGTGAAAGGACTGAAATTCAGTAATATAGTTAACTGTTGTAGGAAAACCATGGAAAACGTAAAACAAGCGGAATTTTAATCTCTTAATCTCTCAGTTACGTATCAATTGGCGCAACTACTGAATCACAAAGTTTGATTCCAATTTGTCCATCGCGAGCATGGTGCGATTGAAGGACATCCCAATCGGGACAAAAATAGACGGGCTGTAATATTTTAAAGTCGTTAACCGCGATAACAGCAGGAAGCGCGGTGCTCTCTAATTAACATGAGAGGAGATGTCGGTGGCGACCGGCCGCTCGCGTTGACTGGCAGCGGCGGTTTTTGCACGTCTCGGCGCCAGATAGCATCCAGGGCTGGCACATTACGATGCTCTGGTTCTTTTTTCCGAGGAGCTGGGAGTAACTTGAATGCTGGCCATTAAGGCAGCGGCGTAATACCAGCAATTACAGTAATTAGCGGCGGCGGACAATGCTCGCGAGCTGTTCCTCCTCCCCCTTCCCTTCCCCCACCACGTCGGCCCCCCACCCGCGACAGCTGCTCGCTGCCGTGTTACATCTCCCAGCACGCTCCGCTGCCGACACTTTCTGAAATCTGCGCCGCGGCCAGGTGCGCTACAGTGCTACTGCCCATGGGAAGCTGGGCTCGGCGAGAAAGTTTCTTCCCTTCTTCGTTCTTCCGTGCTTCCCAATGCACTGTAAAAACCGCAAGGTACAACATGTTAGTAGTACCTGCTCCCTAGAGTGTTAAGAAATACCAAAGCAAAACTCCCACAGGGATCCAGTTGCGGACCTAAGTTTGGGGATTTAGGGATTTAAACTCAGCCATCTTGCTGAGATCCTGCTATTAACAGTGTCATCCTTGAAGTTTTCGCGACCGTCATAATATTCCAGATGTTCGAAACACCTGACCATCCACAGGGAGAGGAAGGCTACCTAAACAAATTGTGACTTCGCAACAGTTTTTAAGATTTCTCGTCAATTTTGTAGAATTTCTCAGCAATAATGCCGAGCCAACATACTTGGCCGACGTTCGTGGTAAACAAATCTGCCACAGAATGAAATTTTCACTCTGCAGTGGAGTGTGTGCTGATTTTGAAGCTTCCTGGCAGATTAAAACTGTGTGTCGGACCGAGACTCGAACTCGGGACCTTTGCCTTTCGCGGGCAGGTACTCGCAGGAGAACTTCTGTGAAGTTTTGAAGGTATGAGACGAGGTACTGGTGGAAGTAAAATTGTGACGACGGGTCGTGAGTCGTGCTTGGGTAGCTCAGTTGGTAGAACACTTGCCCACGAAAGGCAAAGGTTCCGAGTTCGAGTTTCGGTCTGGCACACAGTTTTAATCCGCCAGGAAGTTTCAAATTTGCCACAGTTTTAAAATATTTTTATTGGCAGAAGTCTTGCACGACAGAAGTCGCTATGCGCTACCACGACTTCTGTCGTGCAAGACTGCACTCGGTAAGACTCCGGTCAATAAAAATTTTGTACAACTGAGGTGGATTTGTTAACCATAAACATGTTGCACAACAGTTGTGGTTCTTCCACAAGTAAAAATTTATCCTTAACCGAATTATGCACACTCTTCTATCGATGTATTAAGAAAAATAGATTAAAACTGTGTGCTGGACCGAGACTCGAAAGGCAAAGGTCCCGAGTTCAAGTCTCGGTCTAGCACACAGTTTTACTCTGTCAGGAAGTTTCATATCAACGCACACTCCGCTGCAAAGTGAAAATTTCATTCTGGATACACGATTATTGTTTTCTTTTCATCATTTTGCTCCTGTGTGGATTCTGCCATCAGATTGACCAAACTCTAGAACCATTAGTGTAAGTTCAAACTTCCTGAAGAACTTGATACAGTCAATCAGCTTGCTAAGAATGTAACAATGCTTAAAAACGTTTTCATATAATTCTTCCATCAATAGCTTTCATTACCCATCTGCCAGTAGTGCTCCAAAGCGGTATGGAGATCACAAACTTATAACTGAACTTAAAGGTTCCAAGTATGTACTAGTAGCCTCTACGTGATCTTGGACTTGGGTCCAAAAGTTCCGTGACAGTGATGTCTCGTATTCCTCTCAGTACAATTTGAAACTTAGGTGCTTGGTGCCTGACTGCAACAGGTATGGCTTTTGGAATGTCACACAACTACTTATTACTATTTTTATGTGTCTATCCATATTACTAAAGTTGATCGATGTAAAATATTATTACAAAAATTATAACCTGCCAAAAGATGTGGTCCTACAATATTCATGCTTATTTATGAACAGTTCACTATCATCAATGCATTGTTAAAGGACCAAAAACAAGGGATACTTTTATATAAATGAATATTTGTAAGAAGTGTAATATAGTACAGGCACTTTGCCAACCATAGAATATGGACAAACATACCTAACAACGATGTCATAACCAAAATAGAAAGGAGAATAGAAATTTGTAAATGTCAAATTTGGGGAACTGATACACATGGAAAATTAACAGGAAATATTAGTTAAGCAAATGTCTATCCTTTTAATGGTTATGTTGAAATTTACAAAATGTGCCACAGCCATTTCTTTATTGAGACTTGTCTGTAAAGAGCAGTGATAATTTTACATAAATGGGCAATTATGTCATGTGCTAATGTAATATTTTTCTTTAAAAACTGGACAACAGATCAGATTCTGACAATTGTGGCACTGATTCTTCATCGGGTCGTAGCATCAGCATTTCAAACTGCGAAAATGAATTTAAACGAGGTCATACGAACGCTGTTAATCTGTTGCATTCAGGATGTTCAATTACTATTTCTTATGAATATGATATGTGTATGATATAGTCATAGACGTCTATTTCCTTTGAGTATATTTAAGAAAGACCTTTCGCTCTCAACTACATCAGAGTGCTAACGTCATAATACTGCAAACCATGACTGACTTATGGAAAAGGTGTCCATGTTTGTAGATTTAATTGAGGAGCATTTATTTCATGTTGTGAATCTTTTTCCGTATAAAGTTTACTTACATTTGTTCCGAACCCTCATTTTGTGATATACATACGTGCTACAGCCCGGCTGATATATACTTTATAAGCTGACAGTAACTTCCATTCGAGGCTTCGAACCAGTCAGCCATAGCAACTGCAGTCTGCTAAAGTTATGCTCAGGGCTCGTAGTTCTGTGCACTAAACTGTTTGCTTTCCCCACCAACGTTTTTGACTTGTCACCTTCCAGTATTCCTTCACGTTCTGCAATTGGCTCCCTCACCACTGGGCATTGCTAGCCAACATCTGTGGTGTATGAAACTGAAGTTAAAATCTTCTGGGTTATTAGGCCGTGTCATGTTTCTTCCAAAATGTCCGACGTTTCGACCCCTCTGCTATGAACTTTCTCAGGATCTTCTGGTGTACACTACTGCTAGAACACTGTCAGAGACGAGTGTCGCGTCCACTTATAAAGGGGGAGTTTTCTGGGGTTCGTGCTGGAGAAATGATAGTATTGGTTAAAGTTGGCTACCATTGTGGTGTATGCCGCCTCATCATCCACATTGCCATTCACCTCCTCATCTTTGCTCTCACAGCCTAAACATATGACAAATGCATCCTGTACAATAAAGCCACCTACACCCACTGCAGAAGAGACCACCCGCATAACCAGCACTCCTGTTTGCAATCTCCACCCATCTGCAACAGCTGTAACGATTGTAAGCATTGCCAATTCACCTACTCCCTAAATAAAAAGCAAAACTGCTACCAATAAAAACTGAACTTAAGTACTCAGGTTTCCCACTGACAAACCCCTCATCTCAACAATCAATTTCTTATGTGCCCCCTGCCCCACTTTCACTCCTGTGACGACAACATCATCCATTTTATATCACTCTTCTCCACAGCACTCATTCCTTTCGAACGACCATGTATCCTACAGCAGATCACTTTAGTTGCTCAATCTGACTTCCATCCAGTGGGAAGATGAACCATAAGGAGCAAGAAAGACACTTCATGGTTAGAGCATCACTTAAAAACAAAATTCGTTGCTAATACAAGGAGAAAATGCAGTCAACTACATTCCCATCACTCCTTTCTTGATGAAATATAAGGCTCTGCCTCAACAAACGCCTCTTGGACACTTCCGATATCAAAAGTTCTACAGTTTACTTCGACATAAACTCCAAAATATCAATACCACAGTTGCAGAAAACTTTCTTGGTAATGCCTGTTCCACGTACTACTGCTGCAAGACTAAAACAACTCTGAATTGATATGTCACCTTCTCCACCAGAAGACAGGCAGCGCCACCAATATTGCTCACGAAGGACACTACTAGTGCTTGTTGCCTGAAGGAACCGTGCACTGCCAGTCACTTCTGCCACTCACTTTAAGTCTTACAGCTATACTTAGTACTTACCCTCCAGTCTGTTCCATAATGCACATATCTGTTTCCTGACGTCTCCTAGAAACTCCCAACACTTATTTCTCCGTTTGTCATCCGTAAAATACGGCAACAAAGAAATTGTAAGCTTTCCTTCCCAGACACAATGACTGAGAATAAAACTATTTTATGAAACGCATTCTATACAATTTTATTTAACATAATTATGATTCAATAAACTCCTCACAGCTAAACAACCTTCATCATTGGTGTAAAATATTTTATTTCCTTATACTGCTACTGGTATTTCTCTAGTCGTCCATTGTTGGAAGACACTCTTGTCACATAAGCCATGCTGACCTTATGTATTTAAATGTGACTTGTACTATTTTCACTGTTCATAAAGTGCGACAATGTCGATAGTTTTATTTACATGAAAATAGTGTAGGTAAATAAAGGGTGAGAGAAGACGAGTCACTCTGTCACTATTTTTCATACTCAAGGCTACTCTTCAGTGTTGATTTTATATCCTAGACATCGCTTTTGTAAGACGACAGGAACTTATCAAAAAGATGGGGCACTGACTGGAGCATGTATGTTAGTGCATGTGGGATCTTTATAGTGCCTCTCCTTCAAATAATATTTTTTGGAGTTGAGAACAAGTGGACAGTTTAGTCATTTAACAGTAAATATCCCTGTAGACTTTGGGGATTGGAAGCCACATGCAGCTATTAGGGAAATGGACATCTCGAAGCACTTACTAGGATCAGAACGCTGGACCCAAGAATTTCCCGCACTGGTGTGCGGACAATTCATTCGACCAAAGAGACGAAAAAACTGTGTACCTGGATCTACCTGTTAGGCGCCTCTAGCCACGGCAGGAGCAGGGTCACAGGGACGCCCAACCAAGGCAGTTTGACAGTGTCACAAACGCCTATTGTGAACAAGGATGCCGGCGGAGTGGCCAAGCGGTTTTAGGCGCTTCAGTCTGGAACCGCGCGACCGCTACAGTCGCAGGTTCGAATCCTGCCTCGGGCATGGATGTGTGTGATGTCCGTAGGTTAGTTAGGTTTAAGTAGTTCTAAGTTCTAGGGGACTGATGACCTCCGATGTCAAGTCCCATAGTGCTCAGAGCCATTTGAACCATTTTTTGAACAGGGATGGCGGCCATAAAACCTCGTGGGTTTCGATGTTAACCATTGACTAGGTGCTGTCGAGGGAGACAGGTGATGTTGTCCCTCTGCCTGGCGAGATTTTAGGAAGCCTCAGGCCTTCAAACGAGTTTAGAATGGAATGCATCATTTATGGTAGCTCTGAAATGGTCTATGTTAGGACACGAAAGCACTTCTCTTAGTTTAGCCGAGGCGCCTGGTCAGACAAGCTATAACATGCACCCACCCGGATAATGATCTCTGTCATAAATGTGTTGTTCACTTTAAGCCTAAATGGAAACTCAAAATGAGCTACCTAAAATGGCCATGGGGAGAGTGTAACATCTTATCCACTCTGTGTGGTGATTTACGAGTCAGGGACTGGCTGCTTTTCCAGAAAAGAGAAGAATATTATTAACTTTGATTATGACTGACTCGTGAGTAGAGCAGATGCTTTAGAGAGGAGATAAAGGATGAGTGGGAAATCGTGACTTCTAGTTGCACAGTGCGCGTTTTAATGCAATGGCGGAAGTTTACATCTTGTGCTAGCCTGGGACTCGAACCAAATTGCTCTAATTCTGTAGAACAGTTACTGTGTAGCAGACGCCATCCGGACATGCTTTCCGTCCTGACCAAAATTCTCAACTTATCACACACTGCAATGCAGCGGCCCCCATGCATTAAACCCCTACTCGCAAATGATTGATTGCCGTGGGAGTCCTGGTGATACTATTTCATTCTCACTGAAACAAACATTCAGGAGCCATCACATACTTATATATGTACGCATGCACAAGGGCTATTCGGACAGTAAGTTCCGGTTGGTCCCGAAATAGAAATCACTGTGAAAATCAAAAATGTTTTATTTTCAATAGTAGCTACACCATACAGATACTTCTCTCAGCTCTGAGTTAGAATCTAGTCATAGAAGGCAGCCTCCTGTTCTTTCTGCCAATTATCTATGCTCATGTACTACTCATTGTCTATGTCAAAATGTTGTCTTCATAGCCAGCGGTTCCTGTGAGGAGAGGTGAAACACCACCTATAGAAAATGCTGCACAAACATCTTCATTGCCCCTGCACAGGGCTACCGCAAATTGTCGTGAAGAATGCAACGCATAACAGTTACGTTATGTGGGTTGCATGACATCAGGCAAAATCTGCCACCAGGCCTTCATACTTGGCGGGAGACACAATAGGCACCTTTACGTGCTCACCATGTGCTCAGAACTGAAAAGAGCGAAGTGCCACTATCGAAGGGCATACTCGAGGAACTACCCACCACATGCGTACCACAATTCATCGGATTTTTCACAGTGGTTTCGTTTCGGGAACCGATCGGATCTTACTTTCCGAATCACCCTCGTCTGTCGGATACGTTCAACAGAACAGATACCTCTCAAATGCATAAAAGTCGATATTAGTGTTGAAATCAGTACATACAAGATTTTATACAAACTGGAGCAGTTTTTGCAATGAAATATTAAAACGTATCAGAGTGACTGAAAATTTACGTTAATGTTTGATTTGAAAATACCAGAATTACTGAAAAATGAAGGTGCTGTCTTTTTAACATAGTATACAACCATTTTTTAAATGTATCTTCGAATTCAAAGTATTAAAGTGGCATAAAAACGTGTTCAAGAATTAAACACAGATATTACCGAAAAATAAATGAGTGGGCTGTACATGATACATAAATATCTTTTTTTTATATTACTTGCAAGTCAAGAACATTAAAGGCGGCACCTTAGAGGACTGCCTCAACGGATATAAAACATGCGAATGAGAACACATAATGATCACGACGTCGGTGTGACTTTAAACTCTAATTGTCCTCTCAACTTGCCAGTTTTCGATAATCGCTAGGTGTTACAGAGCAACAGCACTTAGTAATTTTGGGATTTGCGAAGTCCTTTTAACTTCTGAAGAGTACTGAAAGTTAGCATGTTTAAGAGCACTGAAAAAAGGTACGTAATGGCGCACTTACCGGAGCAAGAGTGCTCAAACGGTCGACGTTGTCCGCCAAAACGAATGGTTCTCCTGCTAAAAGAGGAGAGCATCTTCCTTTCTTTTCATGACAATGAACGGTCTGGCGAGCCGTCTGGTCAGTTAATGAACGGCGACAGACAAAAGAGAATTCTAAAGTACGTCGTACAACTTATATATCTGAGGTAATAAAATTGAAGCAAGTTTAATATGCACTTGAGTACGCTTCTTTGTAGCCATTCCACCAACAAAAACAGTGTTGTATACGCACAACTCTCGCACAGTAACATGATGTAACACGTAGCGCGTGTCCCAAAAGGAAGAGCCGATTGGCAAGGCAACATGCGTGTTTGCAGTGCAATACTGAGATCCTCCAAGAGCGAGTACGCAAAGTTACCATTCTATTTCCTTCTTCGATTTCGGCCATATACGCACCTCGAACTAACTTCATCAAGAATTTGTCTTCTTTTCTTATTTTCAGTCTTTTCACAATTTCTTCACTCTTTCACTACGGTATGGTCTTTCTTCTTTCATCTCTCCATACAGTGATGAGCTTTTTGATCTTTTCCTAAAAACAAATTTATTACTTTCCTCAAGTGACAGATGCTGTTAAAAACGCTGCAAAAATCAAGTACCTACGTTCTGGAAATCACTATCGGAAATAGGAGGAGGTATTTTTTCTCGTTTCATAGCGAGTAGCATGTCCTTTTTGCGACAGTGTAGTTAGTCGGCACTTCATCCATTGGCACCATTCAGAATGACCAAAGCCGAGAAATTTTAAATAAATACATTCTGCAGAGAACAGAATAGAAACTTTCTAAACTGGAGATATGACGTCTTGGGAAACAGTGACAGCTGTTACTTTATTTGGAGAAAAGCTTACATCCTTTGCCACTAATGATTTTTTATTTAGGAAACCTGTTTCAACCTGGAAAGAGAAGTTTCTCAACAGGGCGAGGATTCTATAGCAAAGGGTCAACTCAGTTTAACCTTACATTTACGCCTTGATGATAAACCTCGCAGTGCAGTACTAACTTCAGATGTGAGATGAGTTGTAGGCCTATATTTGGTCGAAACTGGTGAACTATATAAAGAACAATGAGTCGCCAGACGGCGTATTTTCATTATAATAAGAACCGTCATCTGACACGAAAAAATATGCCGCTTGAATTATCCAGACGAATCGAAACTTCTCTAATAAATACATGAGTGCTGATAAATTTAGCTCTTGAGTTTCTTCCATGCTATGGAATTTAAAAATGCTTGTATCATAGTACCCAAAATGTTAGAGGAATAATCTGTTGGAAGTAAATACGTTCGTTTCTGTTTGAAGTTACTTTAGACGTTATCTCTAACACTATTGCAGGGTCCTCGACTTCGGTTTCCTATACCATGTACTTATCAATATGCTTCTTAGCTTATACTATATGGCCGAGCTGTCAGATTGAATGAGGGTATAAACGTGCAAACAGTGAGCAGTCAGAGAATGTGAGAGCTGAGTGAGAGAAGCATAACACTCATTGTTCTAAAAAACATTTATTGTCTAAAAGTTAACTCTACCTTGCGTGTGTTCACAACAGATAAAAAAAAGTAAAAAGCGTAGAAATAGCAAGTAGCTGGGAATCGTACTGAAACATTAGATAAACGGTGGGAATTGTAACAGTAATGTGTGTATGTTGGTCTACATTCAACGCGAATCCAGAATGAGACCCTTAAATTGTTTCGACATAAATGTTTCCACTTGAAAAAAAAGTGATCTTAAGTCTATAAACATTGATACAGATGGATTTCTCCCGTCTTTGCCCTCAGATCATTCAACATGTATGTGGCACTTCGTTGTTTGATGTGATGAGTTTTGGAAAGAAGTAGTTATTAATGGCTGTTATAAACAATGAGAAACAATATGAATAATGTAGATCACCGTTTTTCAAGATAATTCGAACTGCATTCCACTCTGCAGCTTGTATTCTTTCTTCCCAGATAAGCTATATGAATGTAATATTTAATCTCAAATATGGAATACAGTTTAAGAGCTTGGATGACTAATACAGTTTTGCAGTTTGCTTTATCATAAATAGCAGAAAGCACAAGCGACATATATGCTTTTTTGCAATATAAGTATAATAACTTGATAAGTACAACTGGAAAGTAATGTTTACAAATACTAGATAATTGCATTTAACTTTTCTTCTTTATTTGTAGATAATTTGTTCATAGATTTTGGCTTTGTTTTATATTTAAGACTTATTTGATTTCATGGCAACTGAAACAGTTTGTATTTATTTGAATCTTTGTTATTTATCTTCTTCCAAAATTCTTCTTAATAACATCATATTGTACTTTGTAAAGAACAATTTTACAAAATTCATTTCATCTGAATGCATCTTCACATGACGAAATAACTTAAGTGCAAGTGTAGAACTGAACTACAGTTGGTCCACTTCTCGTCTATTTAGAATTTTGTTGTGCGTGAGAGAAAGTTCTTCAGTATTACAGTTCTTTAATTACACTAATTTTTAAATTAAAATTATCAGGTGTAACACAATATTGCATTCTGGTAATAACTATTTCAAAGTTTCAAAATGAAAGGTATTGTAATTTAAATTTGATTTCAAATTCACTGCCAAAAATTATAGATTTAACAAACTTCGCACTTTTATTAATTTATGAAATAAAATGATTTTGAATAAAGCTTACTATTATTTGTAAATTGATGACAAAATGATTTCAGTAGGACGAGGGACACAAATTTTTATCTGCGTAGAAGTACAATGAAATATGATGTTTGCTTATATTATAACTTTTTGCTAGTTTTCTTTTCTTGAAACTAATTATGTGTTTGCCTACATTTTGAGTAATATAGCTTAAATTTAGTTGAACGGAATGGATGGTGTCCTGAAAGGAGGATATAAGATGAACATCAACAAAAGGAAAACGAGGATAATGGAATACTGTCGAATTAGATCAGATGATGCTGAGGGAATTAGATTAGGAAATGACTTTTGCAACTTGAGAAGCAAAATAACTGATCACTGTCGAGGTACAGAGGATATAAAATGTAGGCTGGCTATGGCAAGGAAACCGTTTCTGAAGAAGAGAGTTTGTTAACATCTAATATAGATTTAACTGTCAGAAGTCTTTTCTGAAAGTATTTGTATAGAGTGTAGCCATGTATGGAAGTGAAACATGGACGATAAATAGTTTAGACAAGAAGAGAATAGAAGCTTTCCAAATGTGGTGTTACAGAAGAACACTGAGGATTAGAGTTGGGGAGAAAAGGAATTTGTGGCACAACTTGACTAGAAGAAGAGATTGGTTGATAAGACATGTTCTGAGGCATCAAGAGATCACCAATTCATTATTGGAGGGACGTGTTGAGGGTAAAAATCGTAGAGGGAGACCAAGAGATGGGTACACTTAGCAGCTTCAGAAGGATGAAGGTTGCAGTAGTTACTCGGAGATGAGGAAGCTTGCACAGGATAGAACAGAATGGAGAACTGCATAAGACCAGTCTCTGGACTGAAGACCACGACAACAGCTAAATTTAAACTATCCAAAATAAATATTTTACACACCAGCCTGTTGCTCACTACAAACTCAAATGTATAATACAACAGCGCAGTACTAAACAGTTATCTCCAAATGTATATCCCAATTTATCTTCCTCTGCTTCAAAATGATGAATCGCATGAGGAATCTGTACTGTAATATGTCATATATACTTGCTGTGTGTGTGAAAAACCCAAAAGCGATGCTTCTGTTATTTACAACATATTATAAATAAAATGTTTACTTTTTGTGGCCAACTGTATCGCGTTATTAATATTTACGTGCGTATCATAAAATATACGTGGAAGTTGGTATCAACATTTTCATCACTGAAATTTTACTTCCCTCCCTGATAAATTTAAAGGTCTAAATGTCGGCGTTCGTGAGCTCGACCAGCTCTCAGAGGTACGGAATTCGTAAGTAAGTTGATTACCCTTCCATCGTCAGGTGCACTGAAAGACAGAAGTCAAAGAGACCACCATTTTGACTCCTCAGAAACTTTAGTACGTCCGACCATGGAATAGAAGTATCTGTAGAGTGAACATAGCGTGCTGTGCACGTCACCATCATCAAACCAAAATAGTCGTGTGATGTTGGTATGATGCTGTCGCAATACCGAGGGTTGGTAGGGGGACCCACTCCGTGCCAATCTTTTGAAAATATTACAATCTAGTCACTTACATTAAACTTTAAAACTTTGAAAAAGTGTTTATTGGTTTTAATGAATTCTTGTGCCAGATTCCATATATGTTTTAAATTTTTCAGTTATATTTAACTAAAAAATGGAGATCTCCGTAGTACACGTTACTTTCCTCAATGAATGTTGTATTCATTATTTCCAGGTTCAGAGAGTGTAGAAAGGGGAAGGCACGCGGTTTGTCTGTGTTTGCGTCGGGATGATTGTGATGATCCTGAGGCGCAGCACGTGCGTTTCTGAAACTGCACGACTTGTCGAGTGTCCGAGGAGTGCTGTGGTGAGTATCTCCAACAGGTGGCCAAACCAAGGCAAAACCACGTCAAGATGTCAAAGGGTTGGACAGCCACCCCTCGTTACACATGTCGGACGTCACAGGTTGGGCAGACTGGTAAAACATGACACGTCGCGAACTGTGGCGTAACTAACATCAAACTGTAATACTGGGTGGATTACAATTGCGTCTGGACACATAGAGCGCCGGACACTCCCAACGGTGGACCTCCGCACCCGACGACCAATGCAAGTCCAATGCTAACGCCACGACATCGGCAATTACGACTGAAATGGCAAGCGGTCATCGGCCTGTACGTTGTCGTATGGTCCGATGAATACCGATACCTTCTTCATCAACCCAATGGGAGGGTGCTAACTTGTCGTCTTCCAGGGGAACAGCTCCTTGACACCTGTACTGCGAAACGCAGACCAGCTGGCGGCGGCTCCATTGTGTTCTGGGGAACATTCATGCGAGCATCCATGGGTCCAGTGGAGGTCGTGCAAGGTACGATAATGGCCAAGGTTACAGACCACGTACACCCCCTCATGGTGGTATGTTTCCTGATGGAAGTGGCATTTTTCATCAAGATAATGAGCCGTGTTACAAGGCCAGGACTGTGATGGAGTGGTTCGACGGACACGGTCATGAGTTCCAGTTTATGTGCTAGCCCCCCAACTCGACAGATGTAAATCTCATCGAACACGTATGGGAAGTGATTGAATGTGGCGTCAGAGCTCATCGTCCCCCTGCCTTGGATTTTTAGGAATTAGGTGACTTGTGTCTGCAGAGGTGGTGTCAACTCCCTCCAGCGACCTACCAACGTCTCATTGCTTCCATGCCACGACGCGTCGACGCTTGTATCCGTGCCAAAGGTAGCCACACTGGCTCTCAGGTAGATGGTCGAAATGTTCTGGCTTGTCAGTGTATTTTAGTTTCGCTAAGGGTAAATTATGATTAAATATATGCCACCTGAAAGCAAAAACGGTAGAATTTAGTACTTAAAAATATTTCATAGTGTGATAAATCACTAATTTGCTGCATATCTTGACTTTATATTCTATCCTTTTCAGATCACTTTCACTCTGGCGTACTACAAGCCATTCCGCAGTGCCATAGTTGCATCTTACATCAATGTGATGAAGTGCAAACAAAACCTAAAAAATAAAGGGTCCATCACTTCTTTTCTTACAACAAGAAAACGACGTACTGGCTGTGATATTAGACTTTCATTTACCTCCGCAGAGCTTGAAGTCGAGTTTAGTCCAGGTATCAAATGTCGGTTATTAAGCCTGTTTAAAATCCACGCTCCTTTTGAACGGGATCTGTCTGCACTTGCGATACAGATACAGTCAAACTGTGCAAAGCTCCTGCGGACAAATTTTACGAAGTCCCATTGTCACGTACATTTTGAAATGAAAGTATGTTAAGTACTAATATTCTTTCTGTGCTTCTGAATGCTCACTTCATTGATATTCCTATTTTAGACGAGATACCAACGATATGTCTGCCACGGGGCTTAACGAGGAAGTGACTTATGAAACATCAATACAAGCATACTGTAAAGCTGTGAGAGATGATGACGCGGGTGAAAAATTGACTAGACTCCTTTCACTGTGAAGCAAAATGGAAATAACGGAAGATCATAAGGAATTTGATCCACATGTGCTATTTTATTTTTCGTTTAGTCAGATGACCATTGTTTTCTGAGACCTGTCATATATTCCGCACACAAAACAAACAAGAAAAAAAGTTTATTATATGTTGAGATCTGTGAGGAGTGCAGTCATAAAGTCTAAGGCATTTCGAGTCCAGTTGGTTGGTTGGTTGGTTGGTTGATTCGGGGGGAGGAGACCAAACAGCGAGATCATCCGTCCCATCGGATTGGGGGAGGATGGGGAAGGAAGGCCATCAGTATCTGACGGAATGTCGTCTACTCCCGGAGCTTTGTTTCGACTTAGATCTTTCAGAGAGCTGTCAAAGTCTTCTCGCGGTAACATATTTCCATGTCCTTTCAAAGCAACAATCCCTGCATTTGCCTGAAGCGATTTAGGGAAATCCTGGGAAACCTAAATCACGGTGGCCAGTCACGGGTTTGAACCGTCGTCCTGCCGAATGCGAATTTAGTGTGCCAACAACTGCGCCACCTCGCTCGGTCTTTCGAGCCCAGTCCAAAGGCCTTATAGGCAGCGTACGCAATAGTCTTAATATTGTAGACACACCAGGTTGGAGTTTTCGTACGTGGTTCAGAATAACTCCACATTTGCATTTGTAGTTTTGATGAGTGAAAATGGATGTTGTTGTTGTTGTGGTCTTCCGTCCAGAGATTGGTTTGATGCAGCTCTCCATGCTACTCTATCTTGTGCAAGCTTCTTCATCTCCCAGTACCTACTGCAACCTACATCCTTCTGAATCTGCTTAGAGTATTCATCTTTTGGTCTTCCTCTACGATTTTTACCCTCCACACTGCCGTTCGTTACTAAATTGACGATCCCTTGATAGCTCAGAACATGTCCTACCAACCGATCCCTTCTTCTAGTCAAGTTGTGCCACAAATTTTTCTTCTCCCCAATTCTACTCAATATTTTGTCATTAGTTATGTGATCTACCCATCTAATCTTCCCATTTCGAAAGCTTCTATTCTCTTCTCGTCCAAACTATTCATCGTCCATGTTTCACTTCCATACAAGGCTACACTCCATACAAATACTTTGAGAAAAGACTTCCTGAAACTTAAATCTATACTCGATGTTAACAAATTTCTCTTCTCCAGAAACGCTTTTCTTGTCATTCCCAGTCTACATATCCTCTCTACTTCCCGGCTGGGTCGGGGAATTTTCTCCGCCCAGGGACTGGGTGTTGTGCTGTCTTCATCATCATCCTATCCTCATCGACTGGTGGTCGCCGAAGTGGCGTCAAATTGAAAGACCCTCATCCGGCGAACGGCCTGCCCGACGGAGGGCCCTAGCGATACGATTAAATAAACAAAATCCTCTCTACTTCGACCATCATCAGGTATTTTGCTCCTCAAATAGCAAAACTCATTTACTACTTTAATTGTCTCATTTCCTAATCTAATTTCCTCAACACCACCTTATTTAATTCGACTACATTCCATTATACTCGTTTTAATTTTGTTGATGTTCATCTTATATCCTCCTTTCAAGACACTGTCCATTCCGTTCAACTGCTCTTCCAGGTCCTTTGCTGTCTCTGACAGGGTTACAATGTCATCGGTGAACCTCAAAGTTTTTATTTCTTCTTCTTGGATTTTAATTCTTACTCCGAATTTTTCTTTTGTTTCCTTCACTTGCTTGCTCAATATACAGACTGAATAACATCGGGGATATGTTACAACCCTGTCTCACTCCCTTCCCAAACACTGCTTCCCTTTTATGCCCCTCGACTCTTATAACTGCCATCTGGTTTCTATACAAATTGTAAATAGCCTTTTGCTCCCTTTATTTTACCCCTGCCACCTTGAGAATTTGAAAGAGAGTATTCCAGTCAACATTGTCAAAAGCTTTCTCTAAGTCTAAAAATGCTAGAAAAGTAGGTTTGCCTTTCCTTAATCTATTTTCTAAGATAAGTCGTAGGGTCAGAATTGCCTCACGTGTTCCAACATTTCTACAGAATCCAAACTGATCTTCCCCGAGTTCGGCTTCTACCAGTTTTTCCATTCGTTCGTAAAGAATTCGTGTCAGTATATTGCAGCCGTGACTTATTAAAGTGATAGTTCGGCAACATCTGTCAACACCTACTTTCTTTGGGATTGGAATTATTATATTATCTGAGGGTATTTTGCCTGTTTCATACATCTTGCTCACCAGATTGTACTGTCAGGGCTGGCTCTCCCAAGACTGTCAGTAGTTCTAATGGGTAGCAGACCAATTTCTTAATCAACTATGATGGAAGGCAACCAGAAGATTGGAACCAGGGCAAAAACTGGCTCAGTGTTTTCAGCTACACGCGTCAGCGAATGTCCGTGCTTACTCTGGTATATGTTCTCCATGGCTATGCGATGTACGTGTTCCCACAACGTAACTGCCCCATTTTCGATGAATAAGCCTCAATCGTCCGATCCGGAATAACTCTCTGCTCTGCTCCCTGATGTTGGTGAGGTAGCTTATTGCAAGCGTTGCGTTTATACACGTGACAGGGTTGAGAAGGTCACAGATTTCTTTAGCTCACAAGTGGATCTTTGAACAATCCTCGGCTCTCTCAACAAATACCTACGAGGGACGTTCAATAAGTAACGCAACACATTTTTTCTGAGAGCAGGTTGGTTTTACTCAGTATTCCAACTCACCATATTATTCTCCATCCTTTTGACTGCAAAACCCTATTTTTTAGCATAACCTCCGTTCAGTGCGACGGCCCTACGACGTGTTATTGGGACAGCCTGTATGCCCATACGCCACCACTCTACTAGTCGATTTCGGAGCCACTGTCTTCCTGCAACCTGCCCATAATCCACATACTGCTTCTTGCGAAGTGTATCCTTCATTGGGCAAAACAGATGGAAGTCGGAAGGTGCGAGATCCGGACTGTAGGGTCGACCGGGAAATACAGGTCAGTGCAGTCTTGTGAGCTCATCCCGATGTGCTGACTTGTGTGAGGCCTTGCGTTGTCATGTTGTCATGGTGAAGGAAAATTTGGTTTGCACTCTTATGGTGACGAAAACACTGAAGTCGTTTCTTCGATTTCCTGAGAATAACACAATACGTTTCAGAGCTGATCGTCGCACCATGTAGGAGGTCATCAAACGGAATAACCCCTTCAGAGTCCCAGAAGATCGTCGCCATGTCTATAGCGCTGAGTGTGCGTGTTTCAACCTTCTCTTGTTACGAGAGGTGATGTAGCGCCACTCCATGGATTGCAATTTTGTTACCAGATCGATGAGATGGGACCTGGATAAACTGAAAGAACCAGAGGTTGTAGAGAGTTTCAGGGAGAGCATAAGGGAACAATTGACAGGAATGGGGGAAAGAAATACAGTAGAAGAAGAATGGGTAGCTCTGAGGGATGAAGTAGTGAAGGCAGCAGACGATCAAGTAGGTAAAAAGACGAGGGCTAATAGAAAGCCTTGGGTAACAGAAGAAATATTGAATTAAATTGATGAAAGGAGAAAATATAAAAATGCAGTAAATGAAGCAGGCAAAAAGGAATACAAACGTCTCAAAAATGATATCGACAGGAAGTGCAAAATGGCTAAGCAGGGATGGCTAGAGGACAAATGTAAGGATGTAGAGGCTTGTCTCACTAGGGGTAAGATAGATACTGCCTACAGGAAAATTAAAGAGACCTTTTGAGAGAAGAGAACCACTTGTATGAATATCAAGAGCTCAGATGGCAACCCAGTTCTAAGCAAAGAAGGGAAGGCAGAAAGGTGGAAGGAGTATATAGAGGGTTTATACAAGGCCGATGTACTTGAGGACAATATTATGGAAATGGAAGAGGATGTAGATGAAGATGAAACGGGAGATAAGATACTGCGTGAAGATTTTGACAGAGCACTGAAAGACCTGAGTCGAAACAAGGCCCCGGGAGTAGACAACATTCCATTAGAACTACTGATGGCCTCGGGAGAGCAAGTCATGACAAAACTCTACCATCTGGTGAGCACGATCTATGAGACAGGCGAGATACCCTCAGACTTCAAGAAGAATATAATAATTCCAATCCCAAAGAAAGCAGGTGTTGACAGATGTGAAAATTACCGAACTATCAGTTTAATAAGTCACAGCTGCAAAATACTAAAGCGAATTCTTTACAGACGAATGGAAAAATTGGTAGAAGCCGACCTCGGGGAAGATCAGTTTGGATTCCGTAGAATTGTTGGAACACGTGAGGCAATACTGACCTTACGACTTATCTTAGAAGAAAGATTAAGAAAAGGCAAACCTACGTTTCTAGCATTTGTAGACTTAGAGAAAGCTTTTGACAATGTTAACTGGAATACTCTCTTTCAAATTCTGAAGGTGGCAGGGGTAAAATACAGGGAGCGAAAGGCTATTTACAATTTGTACAGAAACCAGATGGCAGTTATAAGAGTCGAGGGGCATGAAAGGGAAGCAGTGGTTGGGAAAGGAGTGAGACAGGGTTGTAGCCTCTCCCCGATTTTATTCAATCTGTATACTGAGCAAGCAGTAAAGGAAACAAAAGAAAAATTCGGAGTAGGTATTAAAATTCATGGAGAACGAGTAAAAACTTTGAGGTTCGCCGATGACATTGTAATTCTGTCAGAGACAGCAAAGGACCTGGAAGAGCAGTTAAATGGAATGGACAGTGTCTTGAAAGGAGAATATAAGATGAACATCAACAAAAGCAAAATGAGGATAATGGAATGTAGTCAAATTAATTCGGGTGATGCTGAGGGAATTAGATTAGGAAATGAGACAGTTAAAGTAGTAAAGGAGTTTTGCTATTTAGGGAGTAAAATAACCGATGATGGTCAAAGTAGAGAGGATATAAAATGTAGACTGGCAATGGCAAGGAAAGCGTTTCTCAAGAAGAGAAATGTGTTAACATTGAGTATAGATTTAAGTGTCAGGAAGTCGTTTCTGAAAGTATTTGTATGGAGTGTAGCCATGTATGGAAGTGAAACATGGACGATAACTAGTTTGGACAAGAAGAGAATAGAAGCTTTCGAAATGTGGTGCTACAGAAGAATGCTGAAGATAAGGTGGGTAGATCACGTAACTAATGAGGAGGTATTGAATACGATTGGGGAGAAGAGAAGTTTGTGGCACAACTTGACTAGAAGAAGGGATCGGTTGGTAGGACTGTTTTGAGGCATCAAGGGATCACAAATTTAGCATTGGAGGGCAGCGTGGAGGGTAAAAATCGTAGAGGGAGACCAAGAGATGAATACACTAAGCAGATTCAGAAGGATGGAGGTTGCAGTAGGTACTGGGAGATGAAGAGGCTTGCACAGGATAGAGTAGCATGGAGAGCTGCATCAAACCAGTCTCAGGACTGAAGACCACAACAACAACAACAATCGATGAGATGGACACATGTTTGATCGCCTGTGATGATATTCAAAAAAATTGTCAGATATGTTCCGTAACACACAAATAATTCCGCACTTATGGTCCTCCGCTATTCTTTGTGCTCTTCTTTTAGGTGGCGTGGAACCAAGTGGGCACATACCGTTGAGCACCACCGAGCGAGGTGGCGCAGTGGTTAGCACACTGGACTCGCATTTGGTAGGACGACGGTTCAAACCCTCGTCCGGCCATCCGGGTTTAGGTTTTCCGTGATTTCCCTAAATAACTTCAGGCAAATGCCGGAATGGTTCCTGTGAAAGGGCACTTCCGATTTCTTTCCCCATCCTTCTCTAATCCGAGCTTGTGTTCTGTCTCTAATGACCTCGTTGTCGACGGGACGTTAAACACTAATATCCTCCGTTGGGGCCCCCTCAGGTGGACAGATGTGTCAGCACTACCAACAGAGACTTCCACTTGGGCAGCGAGGTGCCTGATTGTAGTCCATCGATCACATCGAGTGAGTGTCCGCACGTTCCAACATAGCGGGAGTCACAGCTGTGTGTAGCCGGCCAGCATGGGAGAGATCGGACAGGTTTGCGCGACCTTGTTGCGATGATCACAGACGCCTCGCCCAACGACCCACCGTGCTTTTGTTCACTGCCAGGTTTCTGTAAACATTCAGCGACATCCTGTGAATTTTCCACCAAAACAAGCTCAATAACAGCTCTCTGCTTGAAATGCACATCCATTACAGACACTTTTTAAAGGCCATGTGTAACGCCGCCACCTAACGGAATTTCACAACGCATAAGGGATGAAGTGGGAATATTAGCTGATTAAAAAAAAATGCGTTGCGTTACTTGTTGAATGCCCCTTGTAAACTCTCGAGATAGCAGTTCAGTAATATGAGTCTTACAGAGTCAAGTCAAAACTATAGTGTCCTGCAGTTGGTAGGAAGAATTAACGATCAAGTTTGAACACACTTTATTTAACTAAAACGCCTTCTTGTCGCGCACTAGTTTCCAAACTCAAGAACAAAGCTGGATAATAGTTACAAGACAATGAAAAAAATAATAACAACCAAAATACTACGATACACAATTCCCAAGTGGCGTTACGCCCAACAAGATAGAAATTTCTACAAAAGAGTATGGCGAGTGTCTATTGGGCTAGAGCTAGCGAGGTATTGGCCAGAGATGTTGTAACTAGAGGTACACACTGCCAGTGTCACATGGCTTTTCACGAAGTGGTGCCGTGTTTAAGCGGAAAGTCTGTTGATGTTTACATTCACTGGCGATGTTCTGATATGAGGTCTTGAAGGGAGGTCGGCAGCTCACCTTGCTTGTCTGTTGTGCGGAACCTCTAGCTGATAAGGGGCCACTACGACAAAAACCATGGAAACAAGACGATTCACTCCCACATTGATATACGGCACAAAGTTTTTCTTGGACCAGTGCATGCAACAAACTTTTAGGTCCCTGATAAATATAAAACGGTCGCCAGTTACCAGTACCTGCTTGGACTCAGTCACAGTACTCTCATCTTTGGAAGCCACAACTGCCAATCAGCTGTTAACAATTCAGAGCTGTATACGCAAAATCGCACGTGCCTGCACTGAAATGATGAGACCTGTCTCGGAACTGCTGATAACCTTCTGTGTCCAAGCCTTTAAGCTCATCAACAATGTAGCTGCAGATTGAATGACTTGTTGCTCATCCTGTGACACTTTCACTGGTTCAGTTAATACCAACCCCCAGTTTGGCACTTCCACCAGTATAAGCAATTCGTAAACTATTTGGTAGAGGAATGACCAGACATCTCTTCGAGTCGTGCAGTGAAGGCATTGGGAAATTCAATATTAAAGTTGGGTTTCCGGGAAATCATCCGTCTTCCGAAAATCCCTCTGAGGCTCACACCCACCTGCACGACCACTGTGGTCGACTGCATCACAATTGAAGTGTATACAGTTATTGTCTAGACTGAAATCGTGGTGGAATTATAAATCCTCTGATAATCCGTTCCGAGCGGCTTCGAAAATATACCCAACTTGTTAATCAAAAATTGGTCTGTAGGCTATATAGGACCTTCCACTTGACTGAAGCGGTCGATCACACTGGAGATCGACTACAAGCGGTATGATCTAAATGGTAGAAGTTTTGCTACTGAAACTTCTAAACACGAAATTATGGAGATGCTACGCGATGTGTAGCGGGCATATTTTCAGCCATTTCTTTTATTTCCTTCATAGAATACGTAAATGGATATCTATATAACAACATTGTATGAAATTAATATTAATCGTGACTCCTATGTTTTTTTGGAAGCTATGTCCCAGTAGAAAACATGTTATCTATGCAGAAAATTGTGAGTTTGGAAGTGATAGTTTATGATCGAGTAGTTCAAGGTGGGATCTGAAGATGCGTAGCTTATCGGGTCCAAGTGCGGGACAAAATAGTGGAAAATTAATTATTTCGCGGAAAGAAGAACAGTTTTAGAGTGGTGGAAGGAGGAGAAGATTAAGAAATTCCAGGTACAGTGTATTTGGTTGGAGAAGTCTGTTTATTACATTAAAGATACGAGTAGAACTCGGAACATCCTGTAAAACGATGGTTGCTCTATTGTTGCGATAATTTAATAATATTTTAATTATTCTCACACTCTGAATATACACTCCTGGAAATTGAAATAAGAACACCGTGAATTCATTGTCCCAGGAAGGGGAAACTTTATTGACACATTCCTGAGGTCAGATACATCACATGATCACACTGACAGAACCACAGGCACATAGACACAGGCAACAGAGCATGCACAATGTCGGCACTAGTACAGTGTATATCCACCTTTCGCAGTAATGCAGGCTGCTATTCTCCCATGGAGACGATCGTAGAGATGCTGGATGTAGTCCTGTGGAACGGCTTGCCATGCCATTTCCACCTGGCGCCTCAGTTGGACCAGCGTTCGTGCTGGACGTGCAGACCGCGTGAGACGACGCTTCATCCAGTCCCGAACATGCTCAATGGGGGACAGATCCGGAGATCTTGCTGGCCAGGGTAGTTGACTTACACCTTCTAGAGCACGTTGGGTGGCACGGGATACATGGGGACGTGCATTGTTCTGTTGGAACAGCAAGTTCCCTTGCCGGTCTAGGAATGGTAGAACGATGGGTTCGATGACGGTTTGGATGTACCGTGCACTAGTCAGTGTCCCCTCGACGATCACCAGTGGTGTACGGCCAGTGTAGGAGATCGCTCCCCACACCATGATGCCGGGTGTTGGCCCTGTGTGCCTCGGTCGTATGCAGTCCTGATTGTGGCGCTCACCTGCACGGCGCCAAACACGCATACGACCATCATTGGCACCAAGGCAGAAGCGACTCTCATCGCTGAAGACGACACATCTCCATTCGTCCCTCCATTCACGCCTGTCGCGACACCACTGGAGGCGGGCTGCACGATGTTGGGGCGTGAGCGGAAGACGGCCTAACGGTGTGCGGGACCGTAGCCCAGCTTCATGGAGACGGTTGCGAATGGTCCTCGCCGATACCCCAGGAGCAACAGTGTCCCTAATTTGCTGGGAAGTGGCGGTGCGGTTCCCTACGGCACTGCGTAGGATCCTACGGTCTTGGCGTGCATCCGTGCGTCGCTGCGGTCCGGTCCCAGGTCGACGGCCACGTGCACCTTCCGCCGACCACTGGCGACAACATCGATGTACTGTGGAGACCTCACGCCGCACGTGTTGAGCAATTCGGCGGTACGTCCACCCGGCCTCCCGCATGCCCACTATACGCCCTCGCTCAAAGTCCGTCAACTGCACATACGGTTCACGTCCACGCTGTCGCGGCATGCTACCAGTGTTAAAGACTGCGATGGAGCTCCGTATGCCACGGCAAACTGGCTGACACTGACGGCGGCGGTGCACAAATGCTGCGCAGCTAGCGCCATTCGACGGCCAACACCGGGGTTCCTGGTGTGTCCGCTGTGCCGTGCGTGTGATCATTGCTTGTACAGCCCTCTCGCAGTGTCCGGAGCAAGTATGGTGGGTCTGACACACCGGTGTCAATGTGTTCTTTTTTCCATTTCCAGGAGTGTATTTATTCCGAAGATCGATGGAGTATAGGAAAGTGCAAGTGGGAGAATACCAAAGAAGAAAAGAAGAATTAAAAGCGAAATCATTACAGAAAACGCCGTAAGAAGAAGATACTAAAGACACAGAGAAAATTCCTGAACCAGAATCTTTAACGCAACTGCACTTTGATTTCTATGGGCAGCAAACCAAATTTTTCGTATTACGTGAGATCATAAAGAGACTACGAATTTTACTGTGTTATAATGGAGACTAACCGGTATTACATTAAACTGTGAACAGTCATTACACTGTGTAAGGGCCTTAGTTTCAAGTCACTTTAAAGTGAAATTAATAAGCGGCCCATCTGCCATTTGAATACACAGTTATGCAGTCGTCATTGTTGAAAGTGCAAACCTGTCTCTACGAGTTATAACTCGTCGTAATCCAGTCCACATCCTGTTCCGAAAAAGTTTAAAGTTTCACAGTGTGTGTTATGCTACTGCTGTGGAAATTTTTTTGGAATTCTGTAATTAATTTTTCTGATCTATGAGCTAAACGTCGCGATTTTGCTGTGGCCCAATGATCTTCAGAGAACATTAGCATCGCGACGGCAGCAAAAAGTAAACTTTTATTGCTTGTCAAGATGAGCCATTTCTGCGAATCAGTGATTATTATTTAGCCCTCATCTTCATTGTTATATCGCGTGAAATCAGATTTTAGATAAACTGTTAAATTAAAATGAGAAAAGACAGCATTTTCTTAAGAAAATAATTAACAGTTTTCCACAGCATTTCAGTTACATTAATAGTGACACAATTATGCCTCACATTTAGACTTTGCGGTCGTACGTTATAGCTACACACCACAACAAAAGTTTGGAAAATCGAAGACTTTACTGCAACGAGTTCTTGTAGTACATCCGTTGAGATCTGCACATTTCCTTATTAACAAAATAAACATAGTTTCTTCTGAAAACAAGGTAGACTCAACAAAAGTTTGGAATATCGAACAGTTTACTGCAGTTACTTCTTACAGTACACCCACTGAGGTCTGCACATTTCCTTATTAACAAAATAAACATAATTCATTCTGAAAACAAGGTAGATTTGGGTTAGTTACGAGAAATCATTATAAAACATAATTGGCTCTCTCTTAAATGTACATCTTAGAAACAAAAAAAAGTGAAAAATCTTAATCTCATGATGATGATTATGTCTTTAGTAGTTCTTCCACTCTGCAAGCATGCTCTGGATAAGACTACCAAGTTTATCTTGAGGTGTGTAGGCCTACTCCTCAATGGCAGCTTCAGTGAGGCTCTGTAGACTGTCAGATAGATTCGAACCTTCAACAGGTTCCATGCATGCTGAACTGCGTTCATGTCTGGGGGCTGTGATGGCCAATATATCCATTTGATGTTGCATCTTTGAAGGTATTGAGACACTGCTGGAGTACATTACGGCCTTACATTGTCATAGATTTGGTTGAAGTCGTCACCGACTTCAAGTCTGTAGGACCTTGCAATCGTTCGTAGAACCTCTTGGAGGTATCGATGACTAGTCAAATGGCCGTAGATGGGGACTAGAGGGGGTCTGCCGGCCCATCATTATTACCGCCCAGAACGTTACACTTCCACCTGCAAATGGATGGACTTCCTAAACGTATCGGCGTTCCTGGTGTCGTCCAGCGCTTCTCCAAATCCTAACACGTTTGCTGTACAGTCGCAAACCAATCCTCGTCTCATCAGCAGACATGACGTTACTCCACGTTGCAATGGCCCAATGTTGATGTGCAAAAGCCCAGCTCCTTCGATTGCGTCCGTTCCGTTGATTCAGGGCAAAACTTCTCACTGGTCTTCTATGCACTGTTTGGTCTGAGATGCGAATCCTTGTTGTCCTGGAGCAGTCGTTTCCAAATTTCTGACCGTTGATGTTGGGCGGCTGCCAGCCGACAGTTGGAAGGAACGATCCTGCATTGGCGTTGTCATACGAGGACGACCACTGCGGGTGCCTTGTTCACATTTCCCCTCTCTCTGTACCTTCTCCACATCATAGACACATCACTTTGAGCGACATGTAACCAATCGGCAACATCTTGCTGACTCTATCAAAGTGTCGTGTGGCTCTACGTGGCATGTGACTGCAGCGCTGAACACAAACTGAGTGAAGCTGTTGTTGATACTGGACTGTTCGCGGTGCGCCGCTGCGGCAGCGGTATGTTTCAGTATTCCAAACTTTCGCTGAGCAGTGTATTTTGCACCTATTGTTTTGTAAGAGTGAGAACGAGTGCTTAAGAGTGTTGCCTTGCTTATCTCAGTTAGGTATAAGAGGAAAGCTAGCCACAAGACGAGTTTATGGATCTAATCAGTCACATATGAAGCCTTCTGTATTAAGCCGAGTATGTCAGAGGAGTGTGGTACTTCGAGTTAAATTTGATCAGGAAGGTATTTCTGCGACCACATTGTACACTAAGCTGTTAACTATTTGTGACAGTATAGTAAACTCTTGTTATCGGAACAGTGTAGACGCTGTAGGATGAAAATAACTGGTTCACTCATTTCATCAGATTCAGCAGGAAACACTGCAGCTTATATCGGCGAATTCATACTAAACTAAACCTATGTAAAAGGGTCTTAACTAATCCAGCAGCCGCAGTAACAGTGATCGCGAGGATTAGTCAGAAGAGACAGACACAAGAGTAAGTTAGGACCGATTTAGATCCTAAACTGAGTACTTTAGGGTAAGGAATTATAAGTCGAATATAAGAACTTTGTGACTGACTGATTGCAGCGGTGGGAGCCGGTATGACGTGAGTGTAGTTAGCTGCACTTGACCAGGCTGTGCTTGCTTGCCAAGGACTGCGATTTTCTAGTGGCTGTCCCCGACCACTCGATCATGAAACTGCAATCACATATTTCAACTAAAGTATAGTGGTCGAAAATGAATAATGATATAAAAAGTTTGTATTTACTGACAACAGTTTAAGCTCATAGCAATAGTTCAAGGTGACGACAGGAGCCTACCAAAGACCACCTCTTAATCGGTTTTTGGTGGCGTTTCACACACTAGCGATTTCATTTTAGGGATCCGGCGACTGCGTAGGCCTTGGAAGGGGCTCCACCCTTCCAATTACACGATAATATTTTACAGGTGCTCTTTTCTTGGAGTCATTTGTGTTCTGACAGGCTGACACGGCCCACCACCGTCTTAACACATGTCCTGCCAGCCTGTCGTTGCTCCTTCTTAATATTTTCCTCATATTTCTTTCCTCGCCGATTCTGCGGTGAACCTCCTCACTTATCAAATTTTTGTTTTATAGCACCACATTTCACACGCTAAAATTCTCCTTTTTCCAGTTTCCCCACAATCCATGATCAATTTCCATTCAACGTTGAGCTCCTAACGTAAACCACGTTTCTTCCTCAAATAAAGGGCGATGTTAGGTACTAGTAAGCTTCTTTCATTCTTATTCCTCCTTCTTGATTCTCATAAATACTGTATATTACTCGTATTTCCCTATAACTATGAATGCGTCACGATTTTCCTTAAATCTTTTTTTTCCATTACCAGTTGTGTCATATCTGCCTCCCGATGATTTCATCTTTCCTAAAGCCAAACTAACACATTTTCAGTTTTCTTTTTCATTCTACTGTACGTTATTCTTGTCAGCAACTTGGATGCATAAGCTGGTAAGCTGATTGTGCGCTACGCATATGCCCTTGCTATCTTCAGGACAGTGTGGATGATACTTTTCAGAAAGTCTTATGGTATGTCTTCAAACATACAGACTTATAAATTCTGCAAATCATCTTGAATAGTCGTTTGGTTGCGACGTTCTCGAATATACTGAAAATGAAGAGCAAATGAATCAGAGACGAAAAATTCCTAGCTTTGAATTAATAGGAGTAACGAAAAACCTTGCTTTTGGAGTGACAACAAGTGTACGATCGTCAATCAAAAAGGCACATCTATCCTCTGTATCTGATCTCAAGGACACCCACGAACTTACAGTAAAAATAGGAGAACTAACAGTAATTACTCCTAACATACACAAACCTCCAGCTAACTCCTGGCCTCCACAGGTCATTCCGATATCACAACACCCCTCCATATACCTCAGAGATTTTAACAGCCACCATTTTCAATCGAAGTATAAGATAAGTGATGGAAATGGTGGAGTCGTTGTAAATTGGGCAGAAGACAATAGCTTATATTTGGCGTCTGATGCAAAGGATAAAGAAAAATTCGTATCAGCAGCTTGGAGACAGGAGTATAATCCCAACATATGCTTTGTAACAACTAATGACAATAAATTACCTCTCCGAAGTTTGCGATTCGTAGTACAAGACTCCCAGCACCGTCCAATCTTAATTGAAATAGGGATATCCCACTCGTTTCATCTTTTCCAGTACCTATACGGAACTTCAGAGAAGCAAACTAGGATATATTCGTTAAAATCCTGGACAAATGTCTTGGTTGGATTCTCCCAAAAGCAAAACACTATGAGAGGCTTGTTGGAGCAGCAAAGAAGGCAATCCCTAGGGGCTACCGGAAGCAATATATTCAACATTGGAATGAAACTACTAAGAAACAATACGATGAATTTCTAAAAAGCGAGGACTTGGAAATACCGGATAACCTACTTATAGCCTCAATACATCCAGATGTATTAGATGGACAGAGATTGTTGAGTCACTCAGCTTTCAAAAATGAAGTAAAAAAGCTTAGTTATTAGTGAGGAAGATGGATGGAAACGAAATTAAAGTAAGGAACAACACTCATCCATGAGCCAATAGGATTGCTTTTTGCTGTACACATCAAGAGCATCAAGGGATAAAACTCATACAAGATGCATCAGACGCAAACCTACATTGCTCAAAAAGAACACTAGTGAACAATCTGACTTCTCAAGAGCTTTGTCCGTACCTGAAATTTCTGCTGTTCTTAAAACTCTAAAACCTGGACAGACATTGGGAAGCGACTGAATCCACCCAGAATTTATTCTGCATAGTGGGAACTACCCAAAAAAATGACTGGCGGATTTCTTCTCTGATATTATGATATCTGGTTCAGTCCCACAAACAATGAAGCAATCAAAAATCATAGCAATACTCAAGCCCAACAGGTCACCAGACCAGGCAAAGAACTAACGCCCAATTGCACTATTGAGCACCATTTAGAAGTTCCTTAAAAGAATTCTATACAATTGGAATAGTCTATTAATCTTTCAGAACCTCCATATTGAGCAAGCTGGATTTTGGCCAAGACAAACATTTTAACTACAGAGATACAGAGAAAGGCACTAGCTGCCCAGAAGTACTGAATAAGGGCTTACCAAAGGGATCTGTCCTTGCTCCTTTCTTGTTTAATTTGTGATATATCCAGCACAGTCCAGAGAGTTAGGGTATGCCAATGACTGGGCGATAAAAGATCTAACAGAAAACTTTTGAAACAACTGAAGAAATCCTAACTTCTGATCTAGACGTCGTAAGTTATTATTTCCGTAAATGGAGGTTACTACCAAACTCAAGTAAAAGAGGAGCTTCATGTTTTGATCTGTCCAATAGATTGGCATACAGAGCCCTCAAGACTACTTTGAAACAGACCAACTTCGTCATAATATGCATCAAAAAATCTTGGGATCACGATAGATAGGATACTTTCTTTTAAGGAGCACTTGACACGAACTTCTGCTAAGCTCAAAATCAGAAACATCATTCTCCATAAACTCTGCGGCTGTCGTTGGGGATCGTCAGCAGATACTCTCCGGGTATGAGCACTCGGTTTGGTATACTCAGCAGCAGAGTACCATGCTCCTGTCTGGCTTAACCCACACATAAAAAAGGTAAACGTACAATTTAACAAGGCCACCGCATTGTTAGTGGGTCAAAACGATCTACTCCCACATACTGGCTACCTGTTGTAATCTTACCCTCCCACACATCACCATTATATTTCTCTGTTATTTGCAAAAGTTTCGAAAGCTTCGAGAGGTGTAAGATATGATGATGATGATAAAGTGCCATACTCCTTGACAGAGCGTAGGGGAACGATGCGGGAGACCCGCACCGCCGTACTACTAAGGTCCTAGTGGAGGTAGTTTGCCATTGCCTTCCTTCGACCGTAATGGGGATGAATAATGATGATGAAGCCACAACAACACCCAGTCATCTCGAGGCAGGTGAAAATCCCTGACCCAGATATACAAAAGAAAAACTTTTTACTTATCATCATTTTCTCATCTTGGCTGCAGTTCTCGCGTCTAGGGGTACATTCTTGAGGCTGAAATTTTGATTTTTTAGGTCCCTGTTGATCTGAATAACGTTTGAAGATTTGCTTGTTTTACTCTTGAATTTTATTCTTTGCCACATATTTCAATATCACGCCATCTTTACAATTTCTGCTTAATATTCCAAATTTCATTGTTAGTGTCAATCATACAAATACGTCTGTCTCCATCATAGGCATACCCACTACTTTCTACTTTCTGCGGTACTCACAATATTTCAAACAAAGCAAAAGAGATTACAAACTTCCTTGACAAAAGAAGAATTTTTATTAAGTTATATCATTATTTTATAAATGAGTCCAGAAAGAAATTTAATAATTCGCGTTATATTGTCCAATTAATAATATGAATTTTGTGTGTATCAGCTATTTCATATATTTCTAAAAGAAAAATAATTTTAACTATTAGTACATATCGATTGTAACTCATTAATTTTTTATACGCTTTAGGCTGAAATATAATACATCGTATACAAAATCATATGAAATTCATTTAGTTAAACATCTGAGATAATGTTCACCTATACTAGTTACTTGGTATCGACGATTTCTATTTTAAAAAAAAAGGCAATGTTAGAGGAGGGTGTCCCATTACACTATCTTGAGCCGCATTCCATCTCCTGATATCACACAGAAGAGCGCGCTACTGAGTGAATATCAGAAGATTGCTAATACCACCGAGCTACCAATAATGTACCTCGTATTTCTTGAGGAGCGAAAAAGACTAAGATCAAGATACCTCACTGTCATCACAGCTAGGACTCTCATGGGGATTGAATTCAATACCATCGATGAATGGAACGCTACTGGCAACAAAACTATTCCCCACAATGCCTGAAGCTGCCTTGCATCCAGAAGAAATCCCCTGCATTCGACCAGCCTCGGCAATTTGGACTACCTTGAACAGGTTAGGGACGATGTTCAGACACTCTCTACAAGTGGGACAAACCTTCATCACCGTCGTGTGATTGTGGTGCGGAACGACAAACAGTTGCTGATGTTATATCGACATGTCCGGCACGTGCCTACGAGGGTCCTTTAGAAGATTTCCTCACAGCGCCGAGTGATGTTATAAAATACATAAAAGACCTTGATATCCATATATAGCTGTTGTTTTGAGTAATTTAATGTTGGAGAGCTGTGTTTAAATGTTGACGTATAGTGGTTTTGTAATATTTGTATACTTATTGCCATATGATAAATAAATCTCGAAGATTTTAACAATCCCAATGGAGTGTTCTCTATGCCTTCCGCCTTATTTGACCGCAAGTCTTCCAAAGCTCTTTTAAACTCTGCCTATAATTTTGGATGTCTTTCATATCAACTCCCATTCCTTCCCACATCATCATTCACTCCCTCCCTTTGTAAACGCCTCTAATATTCTATTTTCACCTATCCGCTCTCTCCTCTTCATTTAGCACTAGAATTCCTCTCGCGTTCTTGATGTCGTAGCCTTTGCTTTTTAATTTCATCGAAATTTGTTTTGACTTTTCTTTCAAATGACCATTTTCTCTGCTACTATTTCGCCTTGGTTTCCCTGCAGGTTCTATTTATTTCATTTGTAAACGATTGATATGGCTGTGTACCTGTCTTTCCCTGATCATTTTTGTACTTCCTTCTTTTGTCAGTCTTTTACGCATTTCTCCCGTTACCCAAGGTTTCTTCACAGTTACCTTCCTAATACCTATTTTTCTGTTTCCAACTCCTGTGACTGCCCTATCTATAAATGACATGTCCATTCCTCTTTGAGGAATTATTCTCTTCCGGGCGGTTCTGTTAAACTTCAGTCTACTTTTCATCATTACTAAATTGTGATCTGCGGTTATATCTGATCCTACGTAAACTTTACAGTCACTTCCTAATTTCAGAATCTCTGTCTCTTCATGATAAAACCCAGCTGGAATCTTTCTGTACCTCCAGGTCATTTCCAAGTACACCTCCTCTTCCTCAGATTTTTTAACAATAGACTCGTTATTATTAGCTAAAATTTATTATAATATTTAATTAGTCCTTCTCCTCTCTGATTCCTATTGCTAATCCGATATTCTCCCGTAAATCTTTCTTTTATTGCATCACCCTCACATCCAGAATTATACATTCGATACCTTCAAATACATTCTCATCTCCTCATCTTCCGCTTGAAATAGGTGTAGTACCAGAACTACATTTGCTGCCGTCGGTTTGCTGTCGATTCTGATGAGAAAAATTGTTTGTAGTAACACACTCGTTGCCCTACCTTCCTATTCATGACTAATCCTACACTTCTTACACCATTTTCTGACACTGACATAGTTCTTATCAATGTGTAAGGTGACCACATCCTCGAAGATCTCAGGAGTCCGTCACATTTTAATTCATAGATAATTACATTTATTTATATGTAAAGTCGCACCTCAAGTGAACATAATCGAAAGTGCAGACTGGGGAATGTGGAGAAACTGGCTGTGGCTAACACGCAATGAGTGAAGCAGAACATTGTATAAAGGTCGTTAAAAAATGGTTCAAATGGCTCTGAGCACTATGGGACTTAACTTCTGAGGTCATCAGTCCCCTAGAACTTAGAATTACTTAAACCTGACTAACCTAAGGACATCACACACATCCTTACCCGAGGCAGGATTCGAACCTGCGACCAAAAGTCGTTAAAACTCAAGTTATACCTGGAGGAAGAATTTATCATACGTGTTTGTTCAAAAACCCATTCAGGATGTGCAAACACTTCAAGCAGAAAGAGCATTGCCTCAAACTAATTTGATGCCGGGATTCTTCACAGACACAGGACAGTGGTCGCAGGTAGCAAGTGAGATACCGCTGCAGAACTCGACTTCAGTCTGCCTCTATATTGCGGTGCAAGTAAGACTGCGGAAGGTTTAGTGACGTGCAATAGCACAGAGCAAAGTACCACGTGACGCATCAGCCCATAGGACCATCATGCCACGACTGTCTGTAGCGTGTGCTATGGAGTGAGTGTAGAACATTAACTATTTTCCTAGATTTTCATTTCTTGATATGTGGACGTTGGTTCCAGAATGGTGAAGATTATCGTAGGCTTTGATCGAACCCTATGTAATCTGAGTAGGTGTAAGGGAGGTCGTGCAAACTTAACCGCTAAGGAATGTCATTTTTAACGAGCAAATACATCTCGGAATTTCAAGATGCGTACTTTAATCACAACAGCTTCGCCGCCAGAAGTAATTCCGCTTTCTATGTAGTTTAGACAGTTGCAGTTCATACATTACAAACAGGTTGTTTATGTACGCCGTTAGATGAAATTTCAACTTCCGAACCCTCCTTTGTGAGAAGCAACGTTTAGATGGCTGCTACACCAACTTCTACCACTATTTGCTGGAGATATTGGTTTTTTCTTTATGATTCCCTCTAGTATCATCTAAACTAATCCTTGATATTTAAACACATAGTCTGTAGTTCTACATCCTAAGGTTTCCTCTAGTGCCCTGGAAATTATTTGCTGGCTTCTATGCACATGTTCCATCATCCTGCTCTCCAAGGTTTTCTCTAATACCACAGATTTTATTCATTGGTGTCTAAGAATATATTCTGCCATACTGCCACCCATCGCTCCCTCTACTACCACGCTGGTCTCTAAACAAATATTTTATAGTGCTGCCCAGTAGGGGTTCCTTGAGTACCAAGGAAATTATTTGTTAGTTTCTAAGCACATGTTCGTTCATGCTGCCCCATAAGGCTTCCTCTAGTACCATGGAAGCTATTCTCTGGTATCAAAGCTCATATTCTATCATCCTGCCCTCAAGGCTCCCTCTAATACAATGGAAGTTATTCCCTGGTGACTAAGCACATGTTCTATCATCCTGCCGTTTAAGCTTTCCTGCAACACCATGGAAGTTATTACCTGGTGTCTAAGAGCATGTTCAGTCATCCTATCATCCAAGGTTCACTACCATTTCTGGTGTCCAAGCACATGTCCTATCATCGTACCCCATAAGGTTTGCTTTAGTACCATGGAAGTTACTCATTGTTGTCTAAGTAGATGTTCTGTTATCCTGCCATCTACTGCTTCCTCTAGTACCATGGAAGTTATTCCCTGGTGTCAAAGCACTTGTTCAACAATCGTGCCACCTACAGTTCCCGCTATAGTGCGATCCAGGAACGATGGAAGTTTATGCAGGTCGACAAACGGACGGGCATTCCATTGTTGCCGATTCGAAGCGACAATTGTCGTATGCGCATGAACATGCTTTGCACTTTATGTAACCGTGTATCCTGCAAACTACGTCTCTCACATTGGTGTGCAGAATTTGTTGCTTAAAGTCATCATCAGTCATGACAGCTAGTAACAAATGAAATAAAATTTCACTAGATGACTCGCTGTGATCACGTTTAATGCTCGCATTGGGCAAAGCGCTCAGAACACTACTGAACGCTCACTGGCTGTCGGAGGATGCGTGACGTAGTACTTCGGCCGCCACCTTTGTAACTCCAACTATAGTATGTATTCCCTGGTGTCAAAACATATTTCTATCGTCCTTTCCTCAAGGCTAACTCCAGTACCACGGAAGTTATTCGCTGGTGTCTGAGCACATGTTCTGTCCTCTAGTACAATGGAAGTTATTCATTGGTGTCTAAGCAGATATTCTGTTATCCTGAAATCCATGGCTCCCTCTAGTATTCGTTTGCATCAAAGCACATGGTCTGTGATCCTGCCCTAAAGGCTTTCCCTAGTACTGAAAATATCTCTTTAATTATTTTCATTAAACACTGATCTACAGAATTTTCCCTAATGAAGACAACTCAAACTTAACCTATTCATTTATTACCCACCATATACAAGCCCAACGCAATCTGACTGCTACACATTGACAACATGACTTCCAATAATTAACCCAAAACAATGGCCCTGAATTGCAAGAAATTCTGACAAAAATACAAATCCAAAAAATATGAACTTAAAGAAATATGAAACGACCTTCAACTCTGTTAATTGCCTAAACTCATTTCAGTCACGAATTCCAACAGTGCAAACCCCATTCTTTTTCATAAGTCATTTACCTCACAGAAAATCTTCATAACACGAACTACAGCAATTACAGCAAGTAGCAGTTATAGCCAGCTAAATGAAAAGATTCTATCTACTACAGACTCTAACTACTAGGAGGTATTTGGTTCGTGAAAGAAAGAGTTTGTTGAAGAGCAAACAATGTATTTAGAAAATTTTACCTTATTCATGTGATATCCAGTTCAAAAAATTATACTCGTATAGTTGTCAAAAATTTCACTGCCCAAGCATTACCAACCAAACATCCACCATCATTCATTTCCTTGCGTATTTTCTTATAAACACATCATTTCATATTACTTTACAACGCATGTCGCACCAACACAGTCTCCACTAAGAATATCAGATCCATACTCTTCCCTATCCACTCGCTAACTGCTAGTCAGTCCAACCACAGAATCTCTTGCCGAGGGAGCAGAGCGCTGCCAGCGATATTAACACAGTCTACAGCGCTGCCAACATACAAACAGGCTAGTTACAGTACCATGGAAGTTATTCGCTGGTTTCTCAGCACATATTCTATCATTGTGCTCTCTAAGATTTCCTCTAGTGCCACAGAAGTTTTTTGTTGGTGTATAAGCACATGTTCTATCATCCTACCGTCTAGTACCTTCTAGTACCATGGAAGGTTTTCCTTGGAGTCAAAGCACATGACCTGTCATCCTGCCCTCAAGGCTTTCTCTGGTTTGATGGACTTTTTCGTTGGTGTCAAAACACATGATGTATTGTTCTGCCCTCAAGACTTCCTCTAGTACAGCGGTCGTCTGTAATAAGATGCATCTAGCAACAGACAGCAGAATCGAAAAAGTCAACGAAAGTTAAGAGCTTCTTAAAAGGTTAGTTTTCCTGCTCAGTAACAAACAAAACTTTTAACACAGGTAGTAATATTTTAAGACGCTATTTTAACTGACGTTGGTGAAGTCGGTCATGAGCAAAGTAAAGTTGGCCACTTACCTCAAGGGCAGAGGTTTAAGTAGTATGGCCAGTGTAGGGTTAGTGGATGTGAGATGTGGAATGTTTTCTTGTTTGTTATCAGTACTAACAGCTCACGGGAGTCCGCAAGTAGTACCGATTAGTCACTATGGTACAAGTCTTGACAAAGAAGTAAGATGGATTCGTGAATGCGCATTGCAGAGAAAGTTACCTCGGAAATTAGCACTTCTTTGTAGCAAGGAAAATTAAATTAATTAAGGCTTTCGTAAGATAACACAGAGAGTAGAGGAAAATTGCCTTTTAAATCATTTATGAATCTTTTAGGGTTGTGTCGCATATTCAGTAGTGTATTTAAATATAACTACAAATACTACTATTAAACAAAGTAATTCTTTTGTACATGTAGTAAAACGAACATTTTATCATGCAACTATAGTGTCATTCCCCTTAGATCGCTAAGGCTGTCAACGGCCTGAAAGAGAGAGCAGTAGTCGCGAAGTGTTCCGAATGGTGTCGACTTTCAACGATCTGTACTTTGGGGCCAGTGGCCCATTTATGCGCCCTTACTGTAGTTCGTCTCTTGGGAAGCTCATGATACACGAATTTATGTAGGTTACCAATCAATAATGAGTACATATGAGGCCCAAAGGGCCAACCAACAACGTCAGTAATGGCTCTTGAGGAAAAATGTTTAACGAGCACTACTCTAGTACCATGGAAGTTATTAGCTGGTGTCCAAACAAATGTTCCAGCATTGTGTATAGTTTCATCTGGTACCATGTATGTTATTCGTTGGTGCGGAAGCTCCTACACTCAAACATATTATGATCCTGCACTCAAGGCTTTCTCTAGTACCATGGGCGTTATTGCCTGGTGTGTAAGACCACGTTCAATTATCCTGTCATCTGTGGGTCACTCTAGAACCATGGAACTTGTACCCAGGTTTGTAAACACAAGCCACGTCAACCTACCCCATATTGTTGTTAGTGTTTTCCATGTATTACTTTAGTAGCAGAGGGTCTCTTGTTATCAGTTACGTCGATTTTCAGCATCCTTCTACAACAACACATGTCAAATGCTTCGATTCCTTTCCAGTTTCCAAAATGCATGGTTCGCTTGTGGACATTGTCAGAATTTTTTTTCAAATTGACCTTTATGTTTGATATGCCTCTGCTAATCTGCTCCCAATATCCTCCTTCCTTCGCTTGTCACACGTTATTTTGCTATCACAGTAACAGAGTTCCTTAACTTCATCTGCTATGTGGTTCTCAAATTTGCTGTTAATTTAACCACCAATCTCTTTTCCCTTTCACCTTATTACTTTCGTCTTTACTTTTGTTGATTCTATGCTCTCTTAGACCGCTAATTACATTTAAGAGGTACTGTAATCATCCTTACATTCACAGAGTATAGCAATGCCATTAAGAAAGCTTATGTATCTTCCACCATGGATTTTGATCCTGAACTTTTCTTTTTTTTCACCTTTACTTCTTCAGTGTACATTAGAGATGGGCAAAATCGTTTACCCTTGGGAACTAGTTCACTGGTGATCGCTCTTTTTTGGGAACCGTTCATTTTTACTCGTTCACCGTTCATTTGTGCTTGGTATACGGTACTTATGAAAAATTGAAAATTAGTAGCATAGGTGACTGAAGATGGAAGGCGCCAAGAGGGGGTACTTGCCTCTGCCCAGGAGTAAGGAGTAAAGAGCTGCTATTCATAACAGAATTCTCACACACTTGTAATTTTCGTGATTCTACAAAACCTCTCGTTTAGCCAACTCTAGCGTTATTTGGCTGATAGCAGAGAAATAATATAAGGTGGCTCACGAAAAACCGGCCCCGAGTACTTGCCAATTACGCACGATTTGATGACCGCTACGAGCAGAATAGGTAAACATGTAATAATTAAGCAGTGAAGAAATAACAAATAAGCTAATGCAAACAACAACTTCGAAACAATAGATAATGATTGGTGGGCGACAACGAGCAGTCTAGCACTCGGAGCCGATTTTTCGTGCACCACCCTGTACCACTGAAATAATATCGTAGAAGTTATCATATTCTCTTCACAAAATGTGATACCAGGCACTCGATTATGGAACGCGGGCTTCATACGGTTGTAAGTCGGTCTGCCTTCCATAACAATGAACATGCTGTTTTACCTTGGATCAAAGAAAGATGGAAAAAGGCCACTCGTGTGTGCCGTGCCGACTTCCTTTGTGTTTGTAATAAAAAAATCTTGCATTTTTACAAGTATTTCTTCTGCTGTTTATCGAAATAGTGAAGCAAGCTGGTATGCCGTTTTCTTACCTCAAAAGATGTGTATATTACATACCACGTAATTTTACGAAATTTACGTAATTATAAAATACATTTTAATTACCAGTCATGGACGCTGAATAGAATACGAAAGGAACCAAAGTTCAGGGTTCAAAAAAGGTATGAAACAGATCTAGAATGGGCGTGCGCGGCGAACGAAACGAACAACTCTATACTGAAGTAACTATGAGCAGTCGTCAGTGGAACTGCGACGAGTGGCTACGCGAAGAAGGACGAGTCCGCCCGAGTGAGACCGAGACAGACGGGAACGAGACCGAGGCTGGAACGAGACCGGCCGACGTGCCATGGCGGGAACGAGACCGACCGTTTCCCGTTCTCGGCAACTATAAGCAAAAAGCCGCGACCGAAGTGAATTATGGTCTTTGAACCAGTTAGTTCGCGAACGACCCATCTCTAGAGTACAGACTGAGTGTAGAACTGAAAGACGACGTACCTGCCTTAGTCCATTTTTATTCGAAGCACTTTCTTGTTGATATTCCATTCTAGATGTTCGACTAACCTCTTCTACCATACTTTAAAGTGAGACGTCGCAATTATGTTTTAACTTTGTTGCCCTAGCGGCGACTGTCCAGACTACTGAAACAACACCCGTGGTTATTATCCGCCCTAAAAGATTCACGTTTCTCACTTCTCGTCCAGAAGTAAGGAACAGTAGTGCACGAACAGGAGCGAGATATACAGTTCGCTGAGTCCCATCTCTATTATGACACGCGTAGCAGGAACGAGCGTAGGTGATGTATTCAGCTCCGCTTCACTGTTGGAAGACTCGCCGCTGTTATTTCGCGGAACGGCTGAGCTTGACACCACCCCTCTGAATTTCCGCAGCGGCGGCTTAATTCCGCAGGCGGCGGCCCGCCGGCCTCTTTGAGACGACGTCACGCCGCCACGTATGCGGGGCGGGCAGCCAGCGCCAGCCGGCAGCGGCGACTGTTGTTTATCTTGGCGGCGGGCGCCGTTGTGTCGCCACAAAAGAAGCGCCGACCGTCGGCCGCTGCTGCTGGCGCTCTTGTCGCCGGCCATCCCGGCCGTCGCTGCCGCTGCAGCTGCAGCTGCCGTCGCAGACCGCTTCTGGGTACCGCTGGAGCCGCGCGCGTCTGCGCTCGCGCGCTGCTCAGCTGCGGCGGTGCGCGCGATGCGAGGTGGCGGGGCTACTCTCAGTAGCGAGGGGCAGAGTGGCACGTGACGCACCACCAAATAGCGTCACTTCGAGTCACAATGGACGCCGACGAACTAACTTAACAGATCGGAACGGAATGTCAAAACGTTCCGAAAATGTCATATTACCGCCTGGAGCCGCTGGCAAAATACATTATTTATACAACTAGTTTGATTACCACCAGATTCCTATATTCAACTATATGAACTAATATCGTTGCGTCGTTTGCGAACTAACGGAGCCAAAGGAACGGTTCACCAAGATGAACGGAACGAGTGATGAACGAATTCTAAGGAACGGTCTTTCATGGTTCACTTCGGTCGCAGCTTTCTACTTATAGTTCCCGGGAACGGGAAACGGTCGGTCTCGTTTCCGCAACAGCGTCCTCGTTCCAGCCTCGGTCCCGTTCCCGTCTGTCTCGGTTTCGCTCGGCCGGACTCGTCCTTTTTCGCGTGGCCACTCGTCGCAGTTCCACCGCCGACCGCTCATAGATAGTTCAGTATAGAGTTGTTGTTCGTTTCGTTCGCTGCGCACGCCCATTCTAGATCAGTTTCAAACTTTTTTGAACTCTGAAATTCTGGTTCATTTCGTATTCTATTCAGCGCCCATGACTCGTAATTAAAATGTATTTTATAACTACGTAAATTACATAAAAAATTACTTGGTATGCAATACATACATTTTTAAGATAACAAAACAGTTTATCGGCTTACTTCACTATTTCGATAAACAGCAGAAGAAATACTTGTAACAAGGCAAGATTTTTTTATTAAGCATGAAAAGGAAAATCGGCACGGCACACACAAGTGGCCATTTTCGGTTGTTGTTTTTTTTATCCTAGGTAAAAGAGCATGTTCATTGTTATGGGAGGCAGACTGACTTACAACCGAATGAAGTCTGTGTTCCATAATCGAGTGTCTGGTGATACATTTTGTAAAGAAAATATCGTAACTCCTACAATATTATTTCAGTGGTACAAGGTGGCGCACGAAAAATCGGCCCCGAGTACTCAAAAATGATTCATATGGCTCTGAGCCCTATGGGACTTAAAATCTCAGGTCATCAGTCCCCTAGAACTTAGAACTACTTAAACCTAATTAACCTAAGGACATCACACACATCCATGCCCGAGGAAGGATTCGAACCTGTGACCGTAGCGGTCGCGCGGTTCCAGACTGAAGCGCCTAGAACCGCTCGGCCACACCAACCGGTCCCCGAGTACCGGACCGCTCATTGTCGCCTACCAATCGTCATCTGTTGTTTCGAAGTTGTTGTTTGCATTAGCTTATTTGTTATTTGTTCACTGCCTAATTATTACGTCCTTATCTATTCTGCTCGTAGCGGTCAACAAATACTGCGTAATTGGCGAGCAGTCTGTTCTCGGGGCCGGTTTTTCGAGCGCCACCTTATATTATTTCACTGCGATCAACCACATAACGCTACAGTTGCCTAAACGAGAGGTTTTGCGAAATCACGAAAATTACAAGTGTGTGAGAATTCTGTTATGAACAAAAATTCTGTACCCCAGGGCGGAGGCAAGTGCCCCTCCCGGCGCCTTCCATCTTCAGTCACCTATGCTACTAATTTTCACTTTTTCATAATAAACGTATACTAAGCACAGATGAATAGTGAACGAGTAAAAATGAACGGTTCCCAAAAAAGAGCGATCACCAGTGAACTAGTTCCCAAGGATGAACGAGGCTACCCGTCTAGTCATAACTTCTGAACAGTTTGCGTTACGACGTTCAAACGGCACGGTTGGCCGCGTGTGATGACGGGAATTGTATGACTAGGTGTAGCGACGAAGCCCACTTCCATTTGGGTGGGTTCATCAATAAGCAAAATTGGCGCATTTGGAGGAATAATAATCCGCATTTCGCGATCGAGAGGTCCCTTCACCTTCAACGGGTGACTGTGTGGTGTGCAACGTCCAGTCACGTAATAATCAACGAGATATTCCTTGATGGCACAGTAACTATGTAAAAGTATGTGAAGGTTTTGAAGATGATTTCATCCCCATTATCCAAAGTGAACCTGATTTCGACAAACTGTGGTTAATGCAAGAAGGAGCTCGACACCATCGAAGAAGCTCTGGGGACCACATTATGTGCTCTGGGGTACCTCAGGCCACTGGCATGGGCCTCGATTGGCAACCATGTTCTCTGGATCTGAACACATGCAACTCCTTCTTGTGGGGCTATGTTAAAGACAAGGTGCACAGCAATAACCTTAAAACCATTGCTGAGCTGAAAACAGCCATTCAGGAGGTCATCGACAGCGTCGATGCTCCGACACTTCAGCTGGTCTTGCAAAATTGCGCTATTCGTGTGTGCCACATCATCACCATTGATGGCAGGTATATCGAACATGACATAACCTAAATCCGAATATCTGTACTGGCGTCTACTTTTTGAATACAGTGTATGCACATCGTAGATTTAACTAATTTATTTTTTTTTCGCATAGTTCAACAATTGTCACCCTGTACCAACTAAAATAATACATAAGTAACATTACAGGCTTAAACTATCACAGATCTGTTAACTAATGTAAATGTTAACAACAATACACACAAAATGGAATGTCATGTACTCACATAAAAGTATTCACAGCGTCGTGTTAGACAAAAGTATAAAATCGTTATCGACAGGTTACAAAACCATGAAAAGTACTCTGAAAATAAAGTTTACCATAATATAGTTAAGTGGCTCATTACGAGAACCACATATCATAAAGATGTAAATGATTCATATTTGTACAGAGTTACCTGTTATGATATCGTAGTATAAAGTATTCAGTCTACAAAACCTTTGCTAGTGTACTCATTCATGTTGAAATTGTAATTGGCGTTAATGCTGTAAACAGATTTTTCCGTTATAGAGGAGACTAAAAAGGTGATCACTCTTTACTGGTATAGCCACAGTCGGTTGTAGAGAAGTTTACATTCATCAATAGCGACTAGAACCTTACGGTTACTAAGCTGTGTTTCGTCTGCTATAGTAAGTACATGTTCCAGGCATAACAGGTGTTCTATATGTTGCATATGATTGCAATTTGCGCGTGTTACAATTATAGTTGCGGTGACAGAAAACAAAATGCATAGAAGTAATGGCTTACGTGTACTCTGTACTATTATACGAATTGTATGACGTTATTGCCAATATTCGTTTAGCGCGAGAAATGATTCAGATGACATAGTCTCAGTATCAATGGTAAATGCAGTTGTAAATGCAGAATACTGATTCTACTAACATGTAATGATGTTCTCTGATATGAAAAGTTGCAAATTAGAAAGTGCAACACCATTAAAGTCACCTTAATGGAGCTTTCCTATTTTCACGAAAAAGAACTATACTTTTCCTTGGAGGCCTTGGCCCCAGACACTTTGGATTTCTGAGGGCCATTCATTACTAGAATATTATGTCTCACGCAACTTTCGTCATATGCAGACGAGAAGTGACGCTCTGCAACACGAAGCTGAAATGCTGTGTTAAGGTGCACCAAAATCTTGACGGTTACGTGAAAGTCTTTGATTGTTGTGTAATTTTCATTTCTTTTCAACTGCGAGTTTAAGCAGTCTAGCATGTTTATGTTTAACGTATTAGACATGAAATGTAGCGAAGCTAGATGTCGCGCACATTGAAATCCGAGCAGGTTCGTTGTTCTGTTAATGAGAAGAGACTCTGGGCTTTCTGTGAGGTTCGCATTGAAATCTTGTTATAGAACTGGTTAAAATTCTTTGAAAGCTATTTTCTGTTTACATCTGAATTACAAATATTTTTTATGTACTAGATCTTGTGAAAACTGACCCATGCTGACTGGTCCAGGCTAACACAAAAGCTGTTTCTGCAGTGAAACATTAATTCACTTTCACGTGGACCACTTAAGCAGATAATTCTCAGCGAGTGAGTTCCTATTTTTAAGCAGTGTGGCGTTATGAAAAAGTTAAAATTATGTTCTCGCCCGCAATGACGTTTTTGAAAAAAAATCTGCTCAGTATATGAAAACTGCAAATTATTCAGTAATAATTATGGGATGCCTTTCCCTGCACTATTGAAAGGAAAACACAAGTTTACATACTTATAGAATTAATTATCGTTATCATGTGAATGCTTTTTCTTACAGTATTAGTAACAAACATATGCCATTCTCATCACGAATCGTCAATAACGTCCTTCTACAATCAAGAACAAAACGAAGTGTAGTCAGTTTTTTCTCTTTCTTCCTCGTTAGAAGACTGTCTACTCATTTTTAACTTTGTTCACAGAGTATCCTTGAAGTACATAGTTTTCGTATTAATAGTAATTTTCATTGTTCTTTTTCTATATCATTTTACAATATTTGTCACTTCAATAATCACAACACATCGTCTTTATGACTTTTTTCAATATTTTCGTTATTACAATTGTTTTTATATCGTCCCACTAGTTTCGTAAATTTTCACAAAAACGTCATAGGAATACATACCCCCCCCCCCCCCCCAAAAAAAAGAAAATGTGGTAGTTATTTGTCCCTTAGCAAACTACAAACACTACCCACATTTTTAGATCTAGAGTCCATTTTAAAATGTGTATTATTACATTTCTCTCCTAATTAGGCATTAGTATCTCCCAGGGATAAGTTGTACAAGTAACAAGTATTATGCCTATAGTTACTTCGATTATCTTTCCTACTCCCCTGCTTGACTTGCGTGTAGTCTGTTACTAAGATAACAAAGTCCACGGGCTATAAAAGAATAAAGGGGCCCTTATTCAGGTTTAGCCGGGAGTGGGAAAACCCGGGAAAAAAACACTCCAGCGCCTCAGTCTACGCACAAAACAAGCGTCTAATACAAAGACAAATGTTGTAATTTACCATGAATTTTGTTGTTATAACAAGTAACATATTATATGAAAAAATTATATTATAGAAACTTTTTACCTTTACAATATAGGTAGAAAATTGTTAGGTTGCTATCACAGAAATGGAAATTGTAGAAACAATAAAATCATTATTAATTTTTCATGACGTTTGTGATGATTTGTTGCGTCGGTCCGCTGCGAGATAAAGGTGGCGTGTTGTTGTGGCGTTGAGGCTGCAGTCGCCCACGCACTCTGCATTGTTGTTCGTCCGCTAGCCCGATCGCGCGTCTCGTCAGCAGCAGTACAGTCGTGTACATGCAATAAGTCACACACGCATTAAAATTCACGCTTATACACCCTGCATCTGGAAAGAAGTTTCATTAGCACATTTTATGTTGTATCCCGTTCCGTGTAGTTAATGTTCGTGTGTATTTGTGAACTTGTATAGTTCGTCCAGTTCTTTTTGTCTACACGTAACTTAATTATTTAAAAGTGTAGCAATCTTTCTCCATATTGCACAGAGCACAATTTAAGAAAGTGGGTACATTCCGCACACACGCACTGTGGTGGGTGTTCATGTATGTTTCCTGTACATATTTCACCAGTCTGTGTTGACACACAACGGATGTTAACGTGCACTGATTTGTATCAATGATACACATTCACCACATCAGATGATGCACATCTTTTTCCGAAAACTGTCACATACGGTGACCACAACATTTAATACAGTTATATAACACTGTTCGCTTTACAGATCGCTACTGCGTCGTTTGAAACAGCAACAGTCCTCTAACAAAATACACTAATACGCAGGCAAGAGTCTTTCACAAAATGAAATTGTAATCATTTAATAATGACAATAATCAAGAGAAGTTCGTTTTTTGGCAACCCAACGTTACACATAATAAACATCCTTCTTCAGGTTCACAATGTTGTTGCCCAGATGATTTACTGATTTAGCCCTTGTTCATTTTTTTTCGTCATTTATTCATGGTTTGTAGGACATTAGTCCAAATACAACCAGCTACTAGTCCCTAACCGAACTGTCCCGGTCGCGAAACATTATTTCAAATTCTTACAAGTTGCCAAGATGGGATTCTATGTAACCTTGGAATAGTATCACGTAATCCAGATTGGTACCAAGTTCCTCCCCTGTGGTGCCATATTTATTCACCCAAGATGCACTTATTCTCGCTTACATTCAAGACATATTTAAAAAAACATAAAATAATAATCGCAAAAAAACTCTTTAACTGAAATTGCAAAATTTAAAGAAGTAACTTTGACCTTCAAATGATCTTAGGTTTTTTATTGCCTATTTTAACTATATTTACCAGAAAAATCTTCTAAGTCCTGATGACTTTCTTCTTTTTATTATCAGTTAACTCTAACTCCATGATATTATTTCTTCCATAAACAATGCTTTGACTTTGTAGTCAATAATATATACTAGTACGTACATCTTAAGCTATCACTTGCAAACATTTTCACATATAAATAGTATTGTAAAAACACAAATGGGATACACAGTAATTGTAAAAAACACAAACGAAATACATTATAATTCTATAAACACTAATGAAATTTTCATCTTTAATTACTCTGGCCAAGTAGCCCCCCCCCCCCCTTCCAGCATATCAGCTGGTTCTCTATATTTCTTATAAATCGTTTTAAATCCTCGTGAGGATACACTCCTTTTATTTTTTGTTGTCTTTTGTTCCCAATAGATAACTTTCATGGTTTGGTATGTCAACAATCTTAAAGGGCCTGTGTACAATAGTTGCCACTTTTTGTTCACTTTTCTCAAAATTGACGACTTCGGGCGATGCCGTACTAATACTAGATCACCGACACTGACCCAAAGTGTCTGGGGCCAAGGCGCCCGAGGAAAAGTACATTTCTTTTTAGTGAAAGTAGGAAACCTCCATTAAGGTGGCTTTAATGGTGTTGCACTTTCTAATTTGCAACATTTCATATCAGAGAACATCAAATGGTTCAAATGGCTCTGAGCACTATGGGACTTAACATCTGAGGTCATCAGTCCCCTAGACTTACAACTACTTAATCCTAACTAACATAAGGACATCACACACATCCATGCCCGAGGCAGGATTCGTGCCTGCAACTGTAGCAGCAGCGCGGTTCCAGACTGAAGCGCCTAGAACCGCTCGGTCATAGCGGCCGGCCATCGTGTTAGTAAAATTGAGTATTCTGCATTTACAACTGCATTTGCAATTGATGCTGAGAATAAGTCATCTTAATTATTTCTTGTGCTGCACGAACATTGACAATAACACCATACAATTCGGATATTAGTACAACTGGCACCCATAACGTCGGGCCAAATTTTTGTTATAGAGTGCCAAGAATATCTAATGAATTATTTAATCAATATAGAAAACTTAAGTAAACTTAAGAATACATAGTGATTAAACTGTACAACTTGTATATGTATGTGTATATGTATGAAGTATATTTAATACTGTACATGATTCTTTTCCATGAACTGAACGAGAACTCTATTGTATGAGTGAATGAGAACAGAGACGTTTGATTTGGACAAAGAGAAACTGAGCTTGGACCATAAGTTGACCAGTGGCAGAAATATTTACAAGATAAGGGCATTTGTCTCAGTGTACTAGCTTGCTGATATAGTGACTAGTAACTGCAGTGGATGGCCGCTACCTACGGATTACGGCTCTTAGGAACCCTGACAGCAACGCCACCATGTTGAATTCGCAGGTTCGAATCCTGCCTCGGGCATGGATGTGTGTGGTGTCCTTAGGTTGGTTAGGTTTAAGTAGTTCTAAGTTCTAGGGGACTGATGACCTCAGAAGTTGAGTCCCATAGTGCTCAGAGCCATTTGAACCATCTATTAACGTGCATTCTAGACAGACTGGCCCATATACCGAGAAATATTGATTTCCAGACATATTGTTATAATAACCTTTTTTCTAGTTTTGAACTATACTACCTCTTCCACCAGTAAGTTCTACTTTATTTTCCAACACACTATATAGGAGTGTATAGTTTCATGGCGATATGTGCTAATACAAGTTTCTCGGGTTTCCGGCCGCGTCAAGTGGTTTAAAATCCACGAGCGTTCAGCCGAGTGCTCCTTGGCCATTGTCAAGCGGTGACTGTCTTCTGGTAGCTGCTGCCGTCCTTATATAGCCGAGCTGCCTGCCGTGACGTCACTGGTACCCGCTCCAGCACCATACATGGTAATGTTTGCATTGTGCGGCCGCAGAGCCCGCTTCAACATTCCGATGGCCGGGTCCCCCGCTGTGCTTAGCTGCAGGCCGTCGTCTTTATTGAGCATGTTGTCACAAATTTTTAATTCGATCGCTTCTTTTACTATGCTATCCCAATGTCTCGTCGAATACAATACGATGACCGTTTACTATTGCGTGCTCTGCTACCGCTGGCTGATTCCTCTGGGTGCCGTAGACGAAAACATCTCTCGTGTTCTACACAGCGCTGGTCAATGGTACGCACAGTCTGTCCGATATAGAACTGTTCACACCCACGTGGTATTTTATATACTGGCGTTCTGAGGCCTACGTCGTCTTCCACAGGTGTCAAGAGTTATCGAATTTTTGCTGGAGCCATGAAGACCGAATCGATTTTATGCCTCTTTAGGAGCCGGCTTATCTTTCTTGTTATTGAGCCACAAAACGGCAAGAACGCAACGCAAACTTCTTCGAGTCCTCCTCGGAGTCTTTCTGCTTACGTGTTTTCGGAAAGATAGCTTGCGAAATCTGGCGGTTGTTGTAGCCGTTTCCCTTGAATACTTTCCGTAAGTGACTCATTTCCTTCGACAAGTTTTCATAATCTGAGACGGTTTTGGCTCGTTGCAGTAAGGCCCTCAGAATAGAACGTCTCTGCGACGGATGGTGATAGCTGTTAGAGTGTAGATATCGGTGGCTGAGACAGCCATTTGCTTCGTGCTTTGTGGCGGACATCATGGACATCATGGAACGGCAAGGCACGTCCTGTCTCTATCTCCATCGTGAACTTTATGTTGTCATGGATGCTGTTGACGTGGTCCAAGAATTCTCCCAGCTTTTCACGTCCAAGAGACCAGATAACGAACGTGTCGTCGACGTAACGTTAAGAGCAACCAGGCTTTTTAGGAGCCGTGTCCAGGGCGATGTTTTTCGAGTATTCCATAAACAGATTGGCTACAACTGGAGCTATTGGACTTCCCATCACAACGCCGTCCGTCTGGTTGAAATATTCTCCATCATAAAAGAAATACGATGACGTCAGAGTATGCTTGAATAAATCCACAACATTGTCGTCAAATAACTGGGAGAGCATGTAACTTCCCCCTCACTTACCGACCTTAATGACAGTGAAAAATTAAACCGCGTGTACCTAATGGAAATTTGGGAAAAAGCAATCGTCACCGAAGTTAATCTGTCGGTAAAGAGGGACGAAAGGGTTACAACTAACTGAAAGGAAAAATGCAAATGAAACTGGTGGAAATTAATTTTGAAAAGGGGTAAAGTTAATAAAGAAAGTAAATGTGCGGCCGTTACGTTAACAATTAACTAGCGGTAATTAGATATTTGAGATTTTGGGGGAAATTACGGTTGCCAGTCCTATGGACAATTACTATAGTAACTGAAAAAGAAAGGTTATTACACATATAATTAGCCCTAGAAGCGTGGCAACTGAAGGTTGACACGTGTAGTGCGAAAACTGAAAGTTTGTCACAAGTAATAAATTTCGCTACACTCTGACTTAATTTAGCAAAAGAATTAATAAAACCGGAAAATTGAAAGTTAATTTAGTGACTGAAATTAATAGTGAGATTTGTTTCTGAAGCACTACGAAATTCAGTAAAATAAGGTTAGTCTTGGGCTACCTCAACAATGATTTCAAAAGCTACTTGAATGTACGAAATTTAGAAATAAGAGATTAAACTTTGAACTTGAATTAAATGATTCTGAACAATTAACAATAGTAACATTTAGTACGTACCAAGCCGAGCTGCAGTCACAGGTAAGCTAAAATATGGTAATAAAACTCGCGCTCTTAATTTGTGCTTGCGTAATCTAAATACTGTAGCCAGCTATGAATACATCAACTGGACTTTGAAATTAAACCAGTGAAATGGAATGATATTACTTCAACGCTGGCGTCTGAATTTCAACGACACTCGGGTTCATTTTCGAAAAGGAAGGGACCCTGCTTGGTAATGGAATTGTGACAATGAGCAACAAATGTTCATGCTAAGTTGCTGTAATTATAGTTACGAAAATGGAACAGTTTGAAAAGCTGAGGTCTGCCATACAGTTCTAAAACTTAACGTGCTCCCAGTCTTCCTTGTTGGTTGATTGATGGTTTGAAGTCGTCGGTCGAGCAGGTGGCGACAGTCACTCACTGTCGGCCGTCGCTGTTGCAGAAGCTGGATGTTGGCGCGCCTTCTTCTCGACACGGTCACCAGGCGAAACGGGCTCTTGATGTGCGCCAGCTAATGCTTCCCGTCCGCGACACCGTGTCAGAAACTATCATAGCAATTCGAGCGCAATTACATGCTGCCAAACCCCGAAAGCGCGGCAACTCGCGGGAGCATCACACAACACACCTGCTCCACTGCACTACTCCAGCCAGACTCTGCTCTGCCCGCGCTCCACGCGACAGAGTTCACTACCAAAGATCCTAAACACTTTTGTTCTCCACACGACCTATCGATGTATTCGTTCGATAGCATAGTTTTCCCTAGGCCAGACCCAGCGTATAAATACAAATAATATTCAGAAAACAAACCATTTATACATCGACATAAATGCATATATATACATATAGTAAAACAATTACAATATACAAAGACACAGAAATGTTATATCTTCAGGTAACAAAATAAGGAAAAAAATTTACAGTGCAATAGATGGAAATAGGAGAATATGCATTTCCGGCGTTACACGAAATACGATTACGTCAGTGTATGCTTGAGTAAATCCACAACACTATCGTCAAATAACTGGGAGAGCAGATATATGGAGTCTTTAATGGGAACGCTTGTGGACAATGACACTACGTCAAAGCTGACCATAATACCCCCTTCTCCAAGACGCAGGCATTTAATTCGACTGATGAAGTCGGCTGTATCTTGACGTGGTGCACACAGTGACTAAGTGAGGGATAAGGAGGTTGGCCAGATGTTTCACGAGTCTGTAAGTCGGCGATGCAATGGTGCTCACGATGCGGCGTAGAGGAGTGTTCTTCCTGTGAATCTTTGGAAGGCCATACAATGTGGGTGGTCGAGATGCCCGAGGGAGAAGATTTTTGATGACATTCTCTTCCAGCGAAGACCTCTTGAGAAATACTGACGTCTTCCCCATTATCCTTAAGGTTGGGTCCTTTGACAGTTTTTTATATGTCTTTCCTCCACCAACAACCAAATTTTCGCGTTATAGTCGGCTCGTTCCATAATGACGGCTGCATTGCCCTTGTCAGCTGGCAGGACTACCAGGTGTGGGTCGTTTCGAGTTCACGAAGACCATTACGTTCAGCTGTTATCATGTTCGAAGTCGGCGGCTTGGGTTTAAAAAGAATTTTAGACCACTTGACGCGGCTGGAATCCAGAGAAACTTTTCTTAACACTGTATTTATTTAATTGTTTGCTCTGTTTTCGTGACGCAGTGCGAAGATGACGTGGGGACCTGGATGTTTATTGTATGAATGTTCTCCCACAGAAGAGGCAAAATATTGAAACGTTCCTTTTGTCCGTTCTCGAAGCTACCACGACATTGTGTGAAGTTCCATGCATGGCTGTGGACAGAATCCAAACACTCTGCTACTTTTTAGTAAAATGAAGCACGCAAGACAAATTACGCAATGTAAAGCTCCCAAGATTTAAAACTCTTGTTGCCCAACATTAATTGTCCCCATTTACTATTAAATGAGTCTAAACTTTTCGTTGTTTCAGACCCAACGATTAATGCCTTGTAGCTACCTGAATACATTCATAAATATTACGAAAACTGACTGCTGGACTGCACTGGAGAAACCATACTGCCAACAGTTAATACACGGCTCCAGCTATACTAGCGCACAAATGAAAAGGTGGGCGTGTGAAATGTGCTGTGCAGAGATAGGTAAAGAATACGTCACACTCTTCTGCCGCTGCTTAGCCTAATAACTGGAATGCTAGGGTAAGCGTCACATCGGGCCATTCTTTCTGCTTCTGATTCTCCCCAGAAAAATATCTACACTCGGAAAACTATCACTGCTGCTGCTTGTAATAGTTACGGTAGTTGCTGTCTGCCACCGATAACGAACGCTACGTGGGGAAATATCTTCATTACACCTAATTAAACATCTGAATCAACGCTGAGTGTTCTTCACCCAGTTCTAAGAGCACGCTGTAGACAGCCATTGGTTGACGGTTCAAGTAGTGCAGGGGAGGCCAAGAATTCGGCTCGTGGCCATTCCGGCCACGAGTGCCATAGCGCCGAAGCTAGCTGGCTGAGTACGAGGGGGGAAAATTTCGGAAAACTTCGAAGCGCGGAATTTAAACGGCAATCTAGTCGCACTGAAAAAGACTTGGTTTTATGTTTCACATTTCTTAAAACATAAAATAAAAACAAAACAAATTTTCAGTATTATTTATTTTTTGGGTAATAAAGGCAGAATTTTTTTTTTTGCTGGTACAAAATATCAGCATACGGACGGAAGAAGAAAGTTCACAGATTTTCGGCCGGACGTTGTGCCCGAGTGGTTCTAGGCGCTTCAGTCTGGAACCGCGCGACGGCTGCAGTCGCAGGTTTGAATCCTGCCTTGGGCATGGATGTTTGTGGTGTCCTTAGGTTAGTCAGGCTTAAGTAGATCTAAGTTCTAGGAGACTGATGACCTCAGACGTTAAGTCCCATAGTGCTCAGAGCCATTTCAACCATTTGAACAGATTTTCACACTCACACTGCCACGTAATCGTGACTTATTTAGTTTCATAATAAAAAAGTGTTTCATGTTGGTCGAAATAGGGTAGCATATTTTTAACGTCATCACGCAGACGAGGAAACTCTACCCGACGGAAGCAATGTAGGCGCCCTGGACAGTTTTAAAGGGATTTGGCTTTAAAATGGCAATAACATTGCAGATAAGTCAGTTACATCTGTACATGCACAGTGATGTTTCCAACTGAAAGGTCTCGAAAACAGCACGAAAACCGATGGATGACTGGTAGTGTCCTCAAGACGTTTATGGAACTATCCTGTTAATTCTTACAAGGCCACAATGAATTTTTCAAACCTCACGTTTTCTTTAACGTCAATGCTCTTAGGTAATTGGACTGTGTATGACAGGATACATCCCTTCTACAACGAGATTATGTTTTTAAATGCATCCTCATCAAATCAGAAAGATTTTGTTTCTCACGTTTCAGTGTCTTACAGCGAGCTGCGCGCAATCAAGTCCATTTAAAATGTGAAGTTCGCAAACCATTCTGTATGTTCTAACTTTTGCTCATGCATTCCTTTTTCCTCCATAAATTCAACAACAGTGAGTTTTAAATTGAAAAGTCGTCCCAGGCATGACCCTTGACTCAACCAATGTGGTTTTCAGTAATACCTGAAGTCTCCATACTTTTGGCTCAGTTCCATCGAAAACTGTTGCAACTGACACTGGAATAATATGTCCGACTTCAGAAGTTTTTCTATTCGCATCACCAGTTTCTCGACCGTGCTGCATTCCTGCAAATGTAGCACAAAGTACTGGACAATGAATCACGTCTGTCGATCGTTGCAATTTTTTGCTCTTTCAATCTCGATTAAATCTTTAAATTCTTTCTGCGTGATAATGTAATATTGCTGCATAGCAAATTTACAGTACCTGTCGCTTATGCGACAGCGTAATTCATACAGAGAATTCTCATCCCAGTCTTCTGTCAGTCCCATTAATTTTTAAAGGCTTGTGACGATGGAGTGCTAGACTGCCTCTTTTTGGGCAAAGAGGCACTGGACCTGGGAACGACCTTCATATCACGAACAAGTAGCGAAGAGCAAAGGGCGCTGATACCACGAATCTGCCGAAACGAAGAGAACTGTGCCGACCGAAAAATGCCCCACCCCAATACTCATGAAATTCCACGCTGCACCTGATATTTCCGAAAACGACCGAGCGGAGCCGAGACACACCGGGCCTTGTCCCACACACCCTGTGCGTGTGATGTTTGGCACGCAGTGGCCGGCTCTGACGTAGTGCCACTTCCTCTTGCGCATCGCCCCACTGCCCGCCCTCTTACATGCAGACCGCTGGAGTTGTACCAACTTCCGTCGATAGTATTCCCATAAGCAAAATAGCTCACTTCAGTTAAATGGTGGAAAGATGCACATAAAGAGTACAGATGACGTTTTGCAGCTGCAGACTTTAAACACCATTACCCGAGTAACTAATGGCACCACAAACTACTGTGTATGACACTTTTCTATGGATAGAGCACAGGCTCATTAAACCCCAAAACTCTCCAAAAAGACCTCAAAACTGCGTAGAACTTCTCTCTGTGCATAGGAATGTTTTTACTAACTCTTCCAAAGCTTTCCATAGTGGCAGAGCAAATTCATTCATCACTGAGGTTCACTCACTACCGCCCTAATTACACCCATCACTCCACACCAGTACAGAGGTCGTCAGCGGATGTTTCTACCAAAGATACTTTCTCAACGCTTGTACTATATTCTCACTTTCTGCACATCAGACGGTCTCATAATCACTTTCACCATGGAATTATAGGCTAAGCGGTGTGACGCTATGTTAACGTTCCGTATAGTGTGAACTCACCGCCGTTTGACGATGACGCCGCATCCGATCCCTTGGTGTCCAGTGTGAGTGAGCTTAATTCTAGCGTACCTGTCTGAAGCACACGCTTCTGTTTGCAGATGATGCTGTCGTTTATCGCCTAGTAGAGTCATCGGAAGATCAAAACGATTTAGAAGAGATAGATGTATGGTGAAAATTGGCAGTTGGCCCTAAATAATGAAAAGTGTGAGTTCATCCAAATGAGTGCTAAAAGGAATACGTTAAAGTTCGATTACACGATAAATCTGTCAAAACTAAAGGCCATAAATTCAACAAAATACCTAGAAATTACAATTACGAAGAACTTAAATCAGAATGACCGCCTGGAAAATATTGCGGAGAAGGTGAACCAAAGACTGAGTTTTATTGGCAGAAAATTTATCAGATCTACTAAAGAGACTACCTACACTACGCTTGTCCGTTCTCTTCTTGGAGTACTGCTGCGCAGTGTGGGATCCTTACCAGGTACGATTAACGGAGTACATCGAGAAACTTCACAGAAGAGCAGCAAATTTTGTATTATCGCGAAATATGGGAGACAGTGTCACGGACATGATAAAGAATTTCAGGTGGACATCATTAAAACAAAGGCGTTTTTCGTTGTGACGGAATCTTCTCACTAAATTTCAGTCGCTAACTTTCTCCTCCGAATATGAAGATATATCACCGAGGCCGACCTGCATAGGGAGAAACTATCATCATAATAAAATAAGGGAAATCAGAGCTCGCACGGAAAGATATACGTGTTCGTTTTTTCCGCTCGCTGTTCGAGACTGGAATAATGCAGAATTATTGTGAAGGTGGTTCGATGAACCATCCGCCAGGCACTTAAATGTGGAGATGTATGCGTAAATGTAAAGCATTTAGCATTGCTTATCTTGTTATGTATGTAAGACGAGGCTTTTGTCCATTGTAGTTTGGATTATCAGAGACAAAAAGCAAACAGATCAAGTATTACGTTGCCGTGTGACTAGAACGCGTGGCTTCCTGCTGAAGTCTGATAGAAGGGGCACTGCTGAGTAAACGTGTTATTTGCTTATTTTCCACTGAAACGCGATAGAGCTAGTCTGTAGTTGCATCTCGCTTGCAGTGCATCCGAACCTTCTCTTCTAGCTTGAAATCACACTGAATGTGTTAAAGCGTGTTTTTGCTTGAAGTGTGGTGACCACCAACATGGACTCAGAAGATCATAGTATGTTCCGTCATTTATACTATTATTCTTCATTTTACTTACTAATTTTATTAGTAATGATTGTTTTTGTTACAGTTCAGGGTGTTTCCCTGCATATTTATTAATACACTGCAATAGAAATATCATTCCTCTACTGGAAACTTAAAAAAACAGTCGCTGTATACCGTAGGTTGATTTTGTACGATGGTTTTACATTAATGAATGGTCAGCTATAAAAAATGTCATCTTTGCAATGAATTCAGAAAGCATATTGCTCTTATGTTAAGCCCTCCGAAAGTCGAAGTTTGACAAGAATATTGCTTATGACCCCATGAAGAGAAATTGTGAAAAAAGTTTGTGACAAGGTTGGACTTCGCGAAAAATTATGTGTTATCAGGAGCTACCCAACATGTTGAAGGAAAGAAAGGTTTTAAACATAAAATGTCTTATATAAAGTCACAATTGAAGAAACGATAGTTTGCATGACACAACGTTGAAAGTACCTTCTTAAAAAGTAACCATAATTGGCTGCAAAGTACTATGAACATTTCATGTTGCAAAACTCGAGTTGGCAGATCATCAAAGTTGTTCGTAGATTTATGCGAAAGCAGTAAAACACGTAAGAGACAGCTACCGAGAAACAATTTTGGGCCTACATAATTAAAGTGTGACAGTCAAATGAAGCTCCAAGAATCTGGAAATGCTGAGGGTTCCAAAGTCGTTCATTTCCTACATGAGAAGCTAAATACAGACATGATCAGAGTCGTAGAAATCTTCAAAAGAAAAAGAAAAAAAAAACAGAATTCTAGTTTCCCAATATTTTCACAGTCTAGGTCTCCCCGATGCAGGACCTCCCTTCTCTGAATCAACTTCGACATTCGCCAGTTTGATGATCTACTTACCACACCAGCCTATCCTGCAATGGTTCGGAGATACACTGAATCTTTTTGACTATGGTATATTTTATAAATATGGATGAATATTATTATGAAATTGTGGAAATTTGTGCTTCGGCTAGCGCAAATTACGATGGATGTAACAAGTTTGTTTGTGCGGCCATCCTCCGCAGCAAGCATATAAATACTTGTTTTGCAAATAAAATTGCCTTTTCCTGCTGCCTGTTGCTTTATTTATCCCATCACGTTTCGCCTTCTCCTGTTGTAAGTCATCATCAGTGGGATCTGTAACGATACGGTCTTGTTAGTTTTAGATTATTAAACAGTTCACTTCGCAATTTTTTTTGTAAAAAAAAGTAATTACTTACGATTTGCTGATCTGCGTTACCTCACATCGGGACTGGAGGTCGCACTACCATTTTTATCACTGCCATATAATCACGTCTTGGAGTTATCGCCTTCCACACACTGTTCACCATGTCTCTCACTATTTTTGTGGTGGACTATTGTTCTTTTGTCACTCGTTACAACTATTTCGTCGTACACTGTTTTTCACAACGTAAATATTGCGACTCCATTACGTGTTTCATCTACTTTGGTATGTTTACCTATTTTTTGCCAACCTAACAAAGTATATGTTTGAGACTAACTTCTATTTATGTTGTTTATACCGTGTGTATGTGAGTGAGAGAGAGGGGGATAGAGTCATCGAGATTTTTTATTTGGGTGGGTGGGGGGAGTGTACTAGCTGTTAGCGAGTGGTTGAAAACTTTGGTGACAGCTGAGTTGACTTTTCGTTTCAGTATTGTGTGGAGGGGGTCATGGATGAGTGAGTGTAGAGATGTTGGGTTCTGTTATTATTATATTGGACAGTATTACTATATTAACACTTTTTGCGAACGTTAGTCTATTATTTTATCTATTAGTGTAAATAATGAATTGCTTGGCATGTGATCTTGGTCAGTCAACAGGATTTTCCCCTCTGCTTTTGTGTTTTGTGTGTGGAAATTTTCTTACATGATTAGGAGGTGTTTCTTATTGTTGATTCTAATTATTTTCATGTCATCTTCTCTAGTGGTTGGTTTGTGGTCATTTTCTCTTAGGTGTTTTGCAAATGTGGAGTGGTTTGTCCCATATTTCAAGGCTCTCATGTGTTCTTTGTATCTGACATAAAATGTTCTCCCTGTTTGTCCTATGTATGTGCCTTCGCAAGTGTTACACTGTAGCTGATATATACCTGTAATTGAATGACTATTAAGCAAAATTTCTTCAAATTTAATGAATCCCAATTAAATTTTCTGTTCTACTATTATTTAAATATACGCATGAGACTAGTTACTTTTAATACTTAAATATTCACACACAACTATTAGTACGTGGAATAATTAGAGGTATCACTTCTTATTCTTAATTAAAAGTAAATGAATTAGATATTTCACACACACGCCACTTTTTTTTATTTTATAATAAAAATTATTTTTATCAGAAAATGTACACAGTACTATTGAACGCACAATATTATCACTTCACTTCTTATTTTACTCTTTTTACCTTTTTTGCTTGAAGTGAAGATCAGTAGGCAAGCAGCGCGCTGAAACACGGTTAATTGGTGTTTTTTGTATTCTCAGGGAAATTTCTAACTGTCTTCTCACCTCGCGAGAAATTCAGAATAATTTGATTTAATCTCGTAAGTGTCGCGTTGGTACCGTGAGAAAAAAATGTACTAAAGAAATGTCTATAACATTTATAAATTGGAAATTTGGGACTGCTGTTACGAAATGAAAGCAGAAATGTTGAATTAAACAATTATTATTTAACGAAGTAAATAATATGTACAGAAACCTAACATTTTGTGGATAATTCTCACAGTTTTGGACATAACAAAGAATTGTGCCGTATTTCGGCAAAATACTTGGACATTACAATAATCTTAGCTCACCTCTGTAGCGGAAGAATAAAGCATTCATAATAAGGTCATATTAGCACTCGCAATTGGCGATAATAATAGAATGATTAAATAAATTCCCAGCAGGAATACAAGTTTAGTTCATTCGAACAAAATGGAAGAAAATAGGTGACTGATAGCGTAAGATTCTGTCGAAAAGGCGCCGATTAAAGAAGAGAAAGAAATGACGAGCGCGCATTCTTATATAGAACAAAATACAGATGATAATAATACGCCGCTCTCATTATTCTGGGCGTACATATTCGCTGACTTGCAGGGAAGTTCATTAACTCGTGGTTACATAACATCTTTAAACCTTAATATTCCGATAGAAAAAGAAAACAGTATGTTATTACGTCGCGGGCAGGGCACAATATTATAGAGAGTACCCTGAAAGTCTCAGGTATGACGGAAACGCCAAGGTTAAATTGTTAACGTCAGTTCTATCATCCTTTTTATGTGAGCGAATCAGTGCAGTTTTCCATTCACCAAGTATTATTTCACATTCCCAGGGCTTTTCCTTCTACCAGGGCATTAATGGCGATTTCTCCTACACTTTCCAACATTTCCGCTCTGATAGAGTCTTCCTCAGTTTCTTTATTATTCTTTAGTTTCGCGACTATCCTCCTAGGTTCATCAGGAGAAGAAGGAGCTGAATCGGTATTTCTTTGCTATTAACTATTGTCGGCCATTTTTCTCTGGGTTATTAGCAGTCAATCAGCCAACGATGTCTAAAATGTTTATCTTAAAGAAAAGACTGTACATGGATTTTACTGAAGATTTGATATAGCTGCACAATTACGGGAAACACTCTACTTAATATCCTTCAGGGAACCGGCATCCTTTCGGTTCGAAGCGATTTCTTATTTTGGGAAACCAAAGTTTTATATCTGCTCTCGTGTAGGTCTCGGTAGATTTTCTTCTAGCACAGCTGTTCGCTTTGTAATGGCTTTTTAGGGGTCACTGCCTGTTGCCTACCAGGTATCTTGCAAGTGTAAATATCTGCCTACCCCTGGGACAGGGACTGTTGTTGTGTGATAAGTTGGCATCCTACGCTGTGTTGCAAACGTCTCAGGAAATTAGTCTGGTGCTATCCAATCTCGTGTCTGTTGTCATATTGGTGTGTGTGTGTGTGTGTGTATGTGTGTGTGTGTGTGTGTGTGTGTGTGTGTGTGACTTGTATGTTTGTCGCATTGCGGGTTTGCACGAAATAAATGCTACAGTGTTTCATGGCTGTAACGCATATTCTTCAAGCTGTGTTATTTCTTTTACTACCCTTCAAACGTTTCAGCAGAACTATCAGTGAATAAGATACATATACAGCTTGGATCGATCCTGAAAGAACAAAATGATTTGGCTGCCCTTTTGAAGTACAGCCAAAACTTGTGTTTGTTTCACACATATTGTGTGAATTCTGAAACTTACATTTCAACTATACTGTGATTCCACTTTCTCCGAGTTCACATTATTCTTTGAGGGTATGTTTTTTAGTTTTAGCTTTGGATGTTTTTTCTTACACTGAAGTCTGTTTCTTCATAGGATATTCATCTAAATACCGAGTACTTTTGTTTAAAGAATTCAGTGCTAAGTTGTCTTCACCTTCATTCGCTGTGGAAATATCTGGAACAGCTGAGGCCAATCCAGCAGGTGTTTAGTAATCTGTTTTGTAATTTTGTGGATGAGTTCACTACCTAGAAAGATACTAATGTAACATTCACTCCAAAAAGTCTTAAAATTCTTCAGTACACCTGCATACACTTTAAATGTATTGTAATTTCCCATTTATGACTGGAAAACAATTTTTACAAACTGGAAAAACTACCGAATTGTACATGTATATTTCACTGCCATATCAGTAAAGAAGCACTCTCCTTTCTTTATTGTCTGTTATGTTACCCACTGCTACTGTATATTCTGTCATTGTATATTCCACAAACTCAATATTACATTAATTTCACAGAAAAGTGCTGATGATATAGTGTGAGGCGTAGTTAAGTGATGTAATTTTAAATTTTTGAGATATCTATGTTTAGTTCTATTCTTACAGACATAACATTTGTACAACCGAAAGTAAAGAGTTAACGTGAAAATAAAACCAAAAGCTACTAACTTTCATATAGGTAGAACATAGTATGAAAAACAAACAACAAACATTTGATGCAGCAAACGGTGTTAATTTTCCATCAAAAAAATTAAAAGTTAATGTTAATACACTCCTGGAAATTGAAATAAGAACACCGTGAATTCATTGTCCCAGGAAGGGGAAACTTTATTGACACATTCCTGGGGTCAGATACATCACATGATCACACTGACAGAACCACAGACACATAGACACAGGCAACAGAGCATGCACAATGTCGGCACTAGTACACTGTATATCCACCTTTCGCAGCAATGCAGGCTGCTATTCTCCCATGGAGACGATCGTAGAGATGCTGCATGTAGTCCTGTGGAACGGCTTGCCATGCCATTTCCACCTGGCGCCTCAGTTGGACCAGCGTTCCTGCTGGACGTGCAGGCCGCGTGAGACGACGCTTCATCCAGTCCCAAACATGCTCAATGGGGGACAGATCCGGAGATCTTGCTGGCCAGGGTAGTTGACTTACACCTTCTAGAGCACGTTGGGTGGCACGGGATACATGCGGACGTGCATTGTCCTTTTGGAACAGCAAGTTCCCTTGCCGGTCTATTAATGGCAGAACAATGGGTTCGATGACGGTTTGGATGTACCGTGCACTATTCAGTGTCCCCTCGACGATCACCAGTGGTGTACGGCCAGTGTAGGAAGTCGCTCCCCACACCATGATGCCGGGTGTTGGCCCTGTGTGCCTCGGTCGTATGCAGTCCTGATTGTGGCGCTCACCTGCACGGCGCCAAACACGCATACGACCATCATTGGCACCAAGGCAGAAGCGACTCTCATCGCTGAAGACGACACGTCTCCATTCGTCCCTCCATTCACGCCTGTCGCGACACCACTGGAGGCGGGCTGCACGATGTTGGGGCGTGAGCGGAAGACGGCCTAACGGTGTGCGGGACCGCAGCCCAGCTTCATGGAGACGGTTGCGAATGGTCCTCGCCGATACCCCAGGAGCAACAGTGTCCCTAATTTGCTGGGAAGTGGCGGTGCGGTCCTCTACGGCACTGCGTAGGATCCTACGATCTTGGCGTGCATCCGTGCGTCGCTGCGGTCCGGTCCCAGGTCGACGGGCACGTGCACCTTCCGCCGACCACTGGCGACAACATCGATGTACTGTGGAGACCTCACGCCCCACGTGTTGAGCAATTCGGCGGTACGTCCACCCGGCCTCCCGCATGCCCACTATACGCCCTCGCTCAAAGTCCGTCAACTACACATACGGTTCACGTCCACGCTGTCGCGGCATGCTACCAGTGTTAAAGACTGCGATGGAGCTCCGTATGCCACGGCAAACTGGCTGACACTGACGGCGGCGGTGCACAAATGCTGCGCAGCTAGCGCCATTCGACGGCCAACACCGCGGTTCCTGGTGTGTCTGCTGTGCCGTGCGTGTGATCATTGCTTATACAGCCCTCTCGCAGTGTCCGGAGCAAGTATGGTGGGTCTGACACACCGGTGTCAATGTGTTCTTTTTTCCATTTCCAGGAGTGTATAATATGTGACAATTTACTCATAGTGCTGGCTCTACTGTGGCCTTGTCAGTGTCAATGTGTTATATGATATGGCTGTAACATTTTAGTGCCACAAACATAACCCTTCCACTTAACTTATAGATAAAAATGTTAAAATAATAATGCAATGTCATATTTATAAATAAATAAGAGCATTGAGATACCAGATTTAGTGTGAAAGATTTAATTGTAGTACAGAAAAAGTTAGGCTTTCACAAGCTTCTGCAGTAGGCTCTTGTCAATCTTACTTGTATCATCCTTTTCTGGCCATACAAATTCATTCCTTCTGTCAAGCGATTTAACTAATTTTTTTCGCTTTGTTCCTTGATAACTTGTCCAACAAGATAGTGCAAATGCCCTCATTCAGAATCTAGTTTCATAATCCACTGCTCATTAAACAACGAAAACTTTCCTCTACTGGAACAGATAAGGAAGAAATTCCTGAGTGCTTCTTCTTGAACATTCAGATTTGGATTAGGTGTGAATTGAAAGTGTGTGCCACTTCCAGATAATAATATTATTGAACTGTATATGTCTCATTGGTGCAGGAATTATGCACTTGAGTGTTTGGAAAAGATCTGGTATAGCTCCAGTACATCTGTACCTGGTCAACGTGACTTTTCACGTACTCTACTGGAACTTCTGTTATAATAACTTTCAGTTATGGATTTTGTACCAAAGATGTGCAGTCAGTAATTAGAATTTGTCTAGCTTTCACACACTGCCATACATGATGCCTTGGTGCCACCAGAGAATATTTCCACAACTTTAAGATTATAACTTTTTCAGGAGGTGTTTCTTCTGATTAAAGGCATGAACATTTAACTTATCATGTTGGCAGATAATAATCAGATACGATAGCGTATGAAACTTGACTAGTAACAGTGTAAGCCACTGCTGCATTGATAGTGATTTGTTCACTACTTCAGAGTGCACTCCTCACCTCATGTGATGAAAATAATGATCCCACTGAAACGAATCTGCTTAGTGCAATAATGCTTTCTTCATAACACGCTGAATGTCACATGGACACTGATTGGTGTTTCACCACCACGCTGGTGGGCAGACAGCATTAGGCTCTGCTGTGGCCGCTGGCAGTCATCCGCTAAATATAAAATAATGGTAGTAAATGAGTTAAAAGAACTATTTTATTCTTTTGTTTCTAAAATATAGAAAGGTATTTCCAAACATTTAGGAACTTATTTGGAGGTCTATATATGATTTATAAAAACAATGAAATAGCAATCTAGCATTTTGTTCCAAATGTTATGACTTTTTATCCAGTTCGAATAAATCTTCAACCGTCCATTCACAGTAAAAATATAAAGGTACCTCATTGTGATGTGAAGTATTGCACAATTTCATAAGTTACACATTATGACTTTTGAACCGATATTCAAAAAGACAAAATCTATTCCATTTCAAAATTTAGCTTTTTTATTTAACTTTTCGTTTAATTACAGTGTTAAGTAAAACTGAAACCACATGAATGAATTGCTATATCCTTCACGTAATTAAGAAACTAAATTGATGAAAAGAAAATTGTTTACTTTGCGGAGAAAACGGAAGTGAAACGTATTGCACCCTCTTATATGTTATTCTAATAAGGAAAACAGCGGACAACAAACCGAAATTAAGAGAGATTCCACTACATCCATGGCAGTCTTGATTGTTGCCCGGCAACGGACTGGAGTAGGTAGGGAAAGAGTGAGGCGTAAATGGAGGATATTAGCAACCTCTGTTTGTGTAGAAGCATCGGCTGTCGGAATAAGCTTTCTAAGGGCCGAAGCAAAAAATGTAGTGAATGTGGGAGGGTTATAGATATTCTTGGGCTCACCATGCGGGATGTGTTTCGATTTTTAATCTTCTGTATCTTCCTTTCTTCAAGGAAGACACTCCAGTCACTCCTCCAGACAGGGTGACCCCATCACAATTTACACACTTCGGAGAAGAGAAGCGAGCTACTCTGTCATGGCTGGCCTTTCCACATTTGCCACAAGTGGCTTCACCTTTACATCCTAAAGTGGTGTGCCCAACGCGCTGGCATTTAAAATAGCGCATTGGATTGGTCAGATAGGACCACACACCTAGGTGATGGGAACCTCCCTTGATATTCTGTGGAAGTTTCGTGCTATTGAAGGTAAGGGTGAAGGAGTCACATTTTACTAGATCCTCATCAACCCGTTTCAGTGTATTTTGCACATCGACGATCCCTTCTTGAGCCCACTCATCTTTCAGTTCTTCCTTCGAAATGTCTACCAGATCTCTACATGATACAACACCTTTGCTGTAGTTCAAAGTGTTGTAGGGCTTCGTTTCTATAGCACATTCCCTAAGGTATTTAGTTTTCCGTAGGTTTGTCACTTGTCGGGAACTAACATTTTCAACCAAAAGTGTTCCATTAGTCAGTCACTTGACGGATTTCAGTGTACCTGCGATGCTCTCTAAATATTTTTGTACGAGTATATAAAACGAAATTTTCTCTAAGCTGCCCCCTTTTCCGTTTCACATTCAAAAACACCTTCTGACCAGCAGCATGCGTTCTGTAACTAATCAATAGAAATTCCTTGTAGCCCCTGAGTCTGGAGGACTGGCTACACGAGTCCTGTTATTTGATTGGGTTTTCGTACCTACCAGCGGCCCGCGATTTTCGCTAAGAGGAGGAGATAATTTCAAGGATTCCATTTCCGTCCCATAGCAGCTAGTGAAATAAAAGTCCCCGAATGCCTCGGTAAGCCTTATACAACGGAGGTGCGGCAGGGTCCCTAGATGTTGCCTGCTAACGACTGTTCCACCTCACCAGCCTTGCAACTCATCGGCGACCAGCACACCTTGAGATTGAACGGTTTTTTTTATAGATGTTTTTATCATCCTTGCGATCCGAATGATCAGGACAAGATCCCCCTTTCCCGTGGCAGCGTTCCACCACGTTCCACGGTGGTCGCTGAAGCGTGCCCAGAGCTTGCGGTGACAGGGGACTGGCGGCACTTACCAGTACCCTGCCCAGCGTCGCCAAGCCTGTACTCACTAAACGAATGCTGGGCCCTTAGGGCGGTTTACAGACAAAAACGTCCGTAATTTCCTGTGACCAAATAGTTACTTGTTTTAAATTATAATTTCAAATTATAATAGGAACCGTTTATATCAAAGGTAGAAGCTTACTCTGCTCTGTGAAGCAATATTCGTAAGCTTTCATATGTGAATATAGTTTTCCAAAGTTTGGATCTACAACATTTTTTGTATTGCATGTTCAGATAATGACGTAAATACAGTAATACTGGACTCCCGCTTAAAATCTTAGTTGACTTGTAGCCCCTTATTTAACTGCATTTCGTCACAAAAACCAAAACTTGCAAAAACGTATATTAGATAATGGTAAGTCTCCAAGAGTTTCGATGCATATTACTTACATTAAATAAACGACGAAAAATGCAAGTGGGGTCCATTACGTAACTTTGCAAATTTTGGATCTATATGTAAACAAAGTAATTTGATTCATAAGGAAGACAAATTAGTATGTTGGCTATTATTTTGATACACCTACGATCAGCCGAACACAAGTCATTCCATATTCAGCTGTGTGGGTGGCTTAGATCGTAATATATCCATTGCGTGCGGTGATGCTGTCTTGCTCACTGCAACACAGTTTTTGTTTTGAGTGTGAAATGAAGGATACGTATAAGTGAAACTAACGTAATCTTTCTGTAGAACGTTCGCCTCTGAAACCTTTGACGATCTTTTAAAATTTTCTGTAGAAAGCAAAACGTTACTAAAAAACACGAAATGGATCGTAAAGTGAATTTTATAGACCGTATATTTTACCTGTAAATGCACTGCTACTGGCTCTCTGAGGCTACAGTATTTAACTCAAAGCTGCTAACACTATCATGAGACGATGTATGTAATGTGGTAGTGCGCTATACTCCGAGGTAATACTCTTTCTGGCTATAACTGCTAAACGCTAACACGTGTAATTTCGCAATTCCTTTACGAGCTGTCACGTAACCCGCCCCTTTCTTTCGACTTCCGGAGAGTTGGCAGAAGGTGGTTCCATTTGCTTTATTCTGATCGCGGTGTTGCCTTTCAGTGATTGCGTTGGTGGTACAGACATTTTTGTTTCGCCAGCAGGTGAACACAGGGTTGGTAAACCTGTTAAGAGGTAATCTTCCTGTGTGACCTCAAAGAGCTATCCGGATACACCTGATAGACTAGAATATTTTATCTCTCTGACCCATATGATCTCTTTGTTTCGTATACTCTCGTGGTTTCTGACGTAAAGCGCGCAGTAGTCCTAAGAATTCTTCTCTTTCTTTCCTCCATTTTTTCAGTCAGATCATTTCCGAGTAGTGATAAACATTCAGTGGATGACTGACTTGTAATATTTTGCCTTCATATTGGCCGGCCCGTGTGGCCGAGCGGTTCTAGGCGCTTCAGTCTGGAACCGCACGACCACTACGGTCGCAGGTTCGAATCCTGCCTCGGGCATGGATGTGTGTGATGTCCTTGGGTTAGTTAGGTTTAAGTAGTCCTAAGTTCTAGGGGATTGATGACCTCAGATGTTAAGTCCCATAGTGCTCAGAGCTTTTAACCATTTCTTGCCTTCATATTGCATAATAAGCATTTATTATTGTAGATGTGCCGCGTCAATTGGTAGGCTAGTTACCACTCATTAACTAGCACTGGAGACCTGACAACTTCAAACTTCAGTTCGTCGCCTGCACGGACGCTTTTAATTCCTCTTTTTTTTCTTTTTTTTTAAAAAAAAAGCATCACTATTTCAGTAGCATCGCTTTAATACCGTGCTCGACGTTTGTGCAGTACTGAATTTCTCGAAAGGCTCCTGGACTCCTGCTTCGACTGCCTGTCTATTCAAGTAAATGAACTGTACTGCCACTGTTGCTAGAGTGTCGGCTTTGATTCCTGCTAAAGCCAGTCAGCGTACTCATCAACCCTTGTCTCTAGCGATCAGGTTGGTTCGGTGGTACGTCACTAGAAGCGAATTCTTACTTGGAGAGGAGGCTTTTAAAGTAAAATTATCTTCGAGCGAATATCAGCGGAGTATCAAAGAACCATTACTTTTCACAGTATATGTAAACACCCTGGTGCATAACGCTGGAGTTATGGAGGCTTTTCACGGACGGCATGCTGTGCGGCCCACTCAGATAGCAATGCCTCTTGTTTTTTCTCCTTCATTTTGGCAGTAACGTGGTAACACGAATTTAGTGCACTGCCGCTAATCTTGTTCTACAAACTATTCCAGTAACGGCTTCCTACAACGGATGCCAGCTCTTTAAAGTTTGAAAACCGGTCAACAGTGACGCTCGTATGAGACCTAATCGTATTCATGAAAGGCTACAGAAGGTGTGTGGAGATGTTACGTTGGACTTCAGCTCCCTTTAGACGATGGTTTCGTTGCTGTACAGAAGTTGAAAGACAAACACGTGCCACACACAGCGGCCAGCTGTCAGCTGCAGTGCGACAGGGTGCACCTTAGACTCCATCCAACACGTGAAAATCTTCAGGCTAAAGAGAGCATCCCTTCATCAAAAATTGCCGTTGTGTTTTACGTGACAATGTAAGATCGGCACCAGTCGCTTCTCCACTGGTGAAAGAGCAAACAGAGGCAGAGAAGTCTTGCCCCATCCACCGTACAGCGCCGACCTTGCACCATCAGACTTCCGTATGTTCGCCTACTCAAAGTAGACCATCGGGATCATCACTATGAAGATGCGGAGACCTTGAAAAATTCTGTACTCTAGTGGCTGAGGAAGCAGGACCATGATTTTTACGGCACAGCTAACGTGTTCTTGTATGAAGGTGGAAAAGAACTGTGGACAAAGATAGTGATTCTAGTGATAAACTAATCTTGAATATTGCAGTTCTCCCCTATGTATGTGGCATTTAATTTTCTAGTGAAATAAGAATTTGAAATATAGGAGACACTGCTACCTGACAGAACTTTGTACATGCAGAGAAGTCACAGCACTAGAAAACTGTGGCGAAATGCAGTAAGTCCGGCAGGGGATCGACGTTTCGAGCAGGAATTGATGATAGACCCTTGACATAGACAAATGCAACGTATCGTGCATAAATAGGCAGGAAAACCAATTATTGTTTGATTACACGATTGCAGAACAATCTCTGGAAGCAGTCACATCCACTAAATATTTAGGATTACCTGAGCAACAATTTTAAATTTACTGCATCGACGAAGAAGGTAGCTTGCTAAACACTCGTCCGACCAATACTTCAATATTGTTCGCCAGACTGGGATCCCACCAACAGAACGGCAGAAGAAATATAGAAGATCTAAAGTAGAGCAAAACGTTTCGTTACAGGTTCATTTTGTTGTTGTTGTTGTGGTCTTCAGTCCTGAGACTGGTTTGATGCAGCTCTCCATGCTACTCTATCCTGTGCAAGCTTCTTCATCTCACAGTACCTACTGCAACCTACATCCTTCTGAATCTGCTTAGTGTATTCATCTCTTGGTCTCCCTCTACGATTTTTACCCTCCACGCTGCCCTCCAATGCTAAATTTGTGATCCCTTGATGCCTCAAAACATGTCCTACCAACCGATCCCTTCTTCTAGTCAAGTTGTGCCCCAAACTTCTCTTCTCCCCAATCCTATTCAATACCTCCTCATTAGTTACGTGATCTATCCACCTTATCTTCAGCATTCTTCTGTAGCACCACATTTCGAAAGCTTCTATTCTCTTCTTGTCCAAACTAGTTATCGTCCGTGTTTCACTCCCATACATGGCTACACTCCATACAAATACTTTCAGAAACGACTTCCTGACACTTAAATCTATACTCGATGTTAACAAATTTCTCTTCTTCAGAAACGATTTCCTTGCCATTGCCAGTCTACATTTTATATCCTCTCTACTTCGACCATCATCAGTTATTTTACTCCCTAAATAGCAAAACTCCTTTACTACTGTAAGTGTCTCATTTCCTAATCTAATTCCCTCAGTATCACCCGATTTAATTTGACTACATTCCATTATCCTTGTTTTGCTTTTGTTGATGTTCATCTTATATCCTCCTTTCAAGACACCGTCCATTTCGTTCAACTGCTCTTCCAAGTCCTTTGCTGTCTCTGACAGAATTACGATGTCATCGCCGAACCTCAAAGTTTTTATTTCTTCTCCATGAATTTTAATACCTACTCTGAATTTTTTTTTCATTTAGTACGTACTAAAGCGTCACGGAGGCGCTCATGCAACTCCAGCGACAGAAGCGGCGAGAGAGGCACTATACGTCACGCTGTGGGTTACTGTTAAAATAAGGAGACCATACGTTTCTACAGGAATCAATAGTTACATTGCTTCCTCTTGCGTACATCTCGCGAAAAAGCCAAGTAATTCCTAGCGTTGCAAAAACAGACATAATGTCTTATGGGACAACAGCAATCAGTGATTTTATAATGTTACTTAAAATCCGTCTTGATTGCAAATTTTTTTATTCATATGACCGGTTTCGGTTCATTCAGAACCATCTTCAGATCTGATATTTCAGTTACGTGACGTAGCATGTGAAAGATGCTGGATTTGGACGGGTTACTCCTGTAACTGAAATATCAGATCTGAAGATGGTTCTGAATGAACCGAAACCGGTCATATGAATAAAAAAATTTGCAATAAAGACGGATTTTAAGTAACATTATAATTCCTAGTGGTTTACTCCTCCTAATTTCTAATTTTTTTCCTTGGTAGCAGTTTGCACTTGCTCCTCGGTTAAAAATCTTTACGAGATACAGTGTAGCTATAGAAAAATTTTTCATGACTGATATAAGATTGGTTAGCTAAAAAACCATATTCTACTCACTAAGCTGTCTATAGTCAAAGGTGAAATGTAACATTTTTTCACGTCTTTTGATACCAGTTTTGTACTGTATACTACAGCCTTTGAAAATGACGGAATACCGAAACGCGTGAAAGTAGGCTGTTTAAGTTTTTATGTTGGTAACGCCACGTAGCGCTCTGTATGAAAATCACTGACTGTGATGTGTGCAGTCTGGGGCTGGTTGGCATTGTTGGAACATTCGATTGTGTAGTGTTGGGCAGTTGGACGTGAAGAGCGCGTAGCGTTGGGCAGTTGGTGAGCCGCCAGCAGTGGTGGATGTGGAGAGAGAAATGCCAGAGTTTTGAGAACGGACGATCTGGACGTGTGCCGCCAGAAAAAGAAAATTGGATAGATGGATGTCATGAATTGATATATATATATATATATATATATATATATATATATATATATATATATATATATATATATATATATATGATGACTTTTGAACACTACTAAGGTGAATACATTGTTTGTTCTCTATCAAAATCTTTCATTTGCTAACTATGCCTATCAGTAGTTAGTGCCTTCAGTAGTTAGAATCTTTTATTTAGCTGGCAGTATTGGCGCTCGCTGTATTGCGGTAGTTCGAGTAACGAAGATTTTTGTGAGGTAAGTGATTCATGAAAGGTATAGGTTATTGTTAGTCAGGCCCATTCTTTTGTAGGGATTATTGATAGTCAGATTGCGTTGCGCTAAAAATATTGTGTGTAATTTTAACGATGATCAGAATAAGTAAAGAGAGAAATGTCTGAGTACGTTCGGTCTTGCTCAGCTGTTTGAAAAATAAATAACGTACGAGGTTTACCAGCACAGTAATACATAATTTTCTAAGAGGACGTTTCACGCATACAAAGACGATTTTGGAAATAATAAAAAGTGTTGTCAAGACACCTGAAAGTTATTAAAGTGCATCCAAATGACTGCTTCCTCTCACAGCTTTTTCATGCAAATTGCATTTTGTCTGTGAAAGACATTGATTGATTAGCTTTTTGATGAGTTCCTCTAGTATCATATCACACTTATTCCCGATTGCTAAAATTCCCCTTTAATGATGCACATATGACCATCGGAGGACAATGCTGAATTTTTTGTATCTTTATGTCACAGCCAAGAACATTTCACCACAGACCCGTAGTCATGATTGCCTGTTATAGGTGTCAGGTATTTTTCTGGTTTCGGATTCAAAATGGGCCACCATAATTTCAAAATGAAAGAGCCCCATGATTGCTTTGGTAGTCTTATCACCAGGAAGGGCTGTTCGGTCTGTTTCATTAAATGGTGCCGTTCTCTTCTTGACATGGCTATTCTTAGTGTTCAACGAGAAGACAAAAAATTGCAGACTATTAACGTTAGAGTTATTGGAACATTTTAGTGTGGCTGATTTGGACGTAGTAACATAACTGCTCTTTCTCTCTTACCTTACCCATCACAGCTCGGCCCTAACTATGTGAAAGCCTTCGAAGGAGCTGATGTTTTCTTCCACAAAATACGTTTTCCACTTCTGTTTGATTCCAGATGAAAGACTTCTTTGTTGGTCGAATTAAGCGAGTAGCCCATCGCAATATTTTGTATTTCTTAGTGAACTTCTTGTTAACTCCAAGTTCGTCGGATCGACTACAAGTTGTTGTTGTTGTTGTTGTGGTCTTCAGTCCTGAGACTGGTTTGATGCAGCTCTTCATACTACTCTATCCTGTACAAGCTTCTTCATCTCCCAGTACCTACTGCAACCTACATCCTTCTGAATGTGTTTAGTGTATTCATCTCTTGGTCTCCCTCTACGATTTTTACCCTCCAGGCTGCCCTCCAATACTAAATTGGTGATCCCTTGATGCCTCAGAACATGTCCTACCAACCGATCCCTTCTTCTAGTCAAGTTGTGCCACAAACTTCGCTTCTCCCCAATCCTATTCAATACCTCCTCATTAGTTATGTGATCTACCCATCAAATCTTCAGCATTCTTCTGTAGCACCATAATTCAAAAGCTTCTATTCTCTCCTTGTCCAAACTAGTTATCGTCCATGTTTCACTTCCATACATGGCTACCCTCCATACAAATACTTTCAGAAACGACTTCCTGACACTTAAATCTATACCCGATGTTAACAGATTTCTCTTCTTCAGAAACGCTTTCCTTGCCATTGCCAGTATACATTTGATATCCTCTCTACTTCAACCATCATCAGTTATTTTGCTCCCCAAATAGCAAAACACATTTACTACTTTAAGTGTTTCATTTCCTAATCTAATTCCCTCAGCATCACCCGACTTAATTCGACTACATTCCATTATTTTCGTTTTGCTTTTGTTGATGTTCATCTTATACCCTCCTTTCATGACACTATCCATTCCGTTAAACTTTTCTTCCAAGTCCTTTGCTGCCTCTGACAGAATTACAATGTCATCGGCGAACCTCAAAGTTTTTTGTTTCTTCTCCATGGATTTTAATACCTACTCCGAATTTTCCTTTTGTTTCCTTCACTGCTTGCTCAATATACAGATTGAATAACATCGGGGATAGGCTACAACCCTGTCTCACTCCCTTCCCAACCACTTCCTCCCTTTCATGTCCTTCGACTCTTATAACTGCCATCTGGTTTCTGTACAAATTGTACAGCATTGTCAAAAGCTTTCTCTAAGTCTACAAATGCTAGAAACGTAGGTTTGCCTCTCCTTAATCTAGCTTCTAAGATAAGTCGTAGGGTCAGTATTGCCTCACGTGTTTCAATATTTCTACGGAATCCAAACTGATCTTCCCCGAGGTCTTCTACCAGTTTTTCCATTCGTCTGTAGAGAATACGCGTTAGTATTTTGCATCCGTGACTTATTAAACTGATTGTTCGGTAATTTTCACATCTGTCAGCACCTGCTTTATTTGGGATCGGAATTATTATATTCTTCTTGAAGTCTGAGGGTATTTCGCCTGTCTCATACATCTTGTTCACCAGATGGTTGAGTTTTGTCAGGACTGGCTCTCCCAAGGACGTCAGTAGTTCTAATGGAATGTTGTCTACTCCCGGGGCCTTGTTTCGACTCAGGTCTTTCAGTGCTCTGTCAAACTCTTCACGCAGTATCGTATCTCCCATTTCATCTTCATCTACCTCCTCTTCCATTTCCATAATATTGTCCTCACGCCCTCTACATACTCCCTCCACCTTTCTGCTTTCCCTTCTTTGCTTAGAACTGGGTTCCCATCTGAGCTCTTGATATTCATACAAGTGGTTCTCTTTTCGCCAAAGGTCTCTTTAATTTTCCTGTAGGCAGTATCTATCTTATCCCTAGTGAGATAAGCCTCTACATCCTTACATTTGTCCTCTAGCCATCCCTGCTTAGCCATTTTGCACTTCCTGTCGATCTCGTTTTCGAGACGTTTGTATTCCTTTTTGCCTGCTTCATTTACTGCATTTTTATATTTTCTCCTTTCATCAATTAAATTCAGTATTTCTTCTGTTACCCAAGGATTTCTACTAGCCCTCGTCTTTTTACCAACTAGGTCCTCTGCTGCTTTCACTACTTCATCTCTCATAGCTACCCATTCTTCTTCTACTGTATTTCTTTCCCCCATTCCTGTCAATTGTTCCCTTATGCTCTCCCTGAAACTCTGTACAACCTCTGGCTCTTTCGGTTTAGCCAGGTCCCATCTCCTTAAATGCCCACCTTTTTGTAGTTTATTCAGTTTTAATCTACAGTTCATAACCAATAGATTGCGATCAGAGTCCACATCTGCCCCTGGGAATGTCTTACAATTTAAAACCTGGTTCCTAAATTTCTGTCTTAGCATTATGTAATCTATCTGAAACCTGTCAGTATCTCCAGACTTCTTCCATGTATACAACCTTCTTTTACGATTCTTGAACCAAGTGTTAGCTATGATTAAGTTGTGCTCTGTGCAAAATTCTATCAGGCGGCTTCCTCTTTCATTTCTTAGCCCCAATCCATATTCCCTACTACGTTTCCTTCTCTCCCTTTTCCTACTACCGAATTCCAGTCACCCATGACTATTAAATTTTCGTCTCCCTTCACTATCTGAATAATTTATTTTATTTCATCATACATTTCTTCAATTTCTTCGTCATCTGCAGAGCTAGTTGGCATATAATCTTGTACTACTGTAGTAGGCGTGGGCTTCGTGTCTATCTTGGCCACAATAATGCGTTCACTATGCTGTTTGTAGTAGCTTACCAGCACTCCTATTTTTTTATTCATTATTAAACTGATTCCTGCATTACCCCTATTTGATTTTGTATTTATAACCCTGTATTCATCTGACCAGAAGCCTTGATCGTCCTGCCACCGAACTTCACTAATTCCCACTATATCTAACTTTAACCTATCCATTTCCCTTTTTAAATTTTGTAACCTACCTGCCCGATTAAGGGATCTGACATTCCACGCTCCGATCCGTAGAACGCCAGTTTTCTTTCTCCTAATAACGACGTCCTCTTGAGTAGTCCCCGCCCGGAGATCCGAACAGGGGACTATTTTACCTCCGGAATATTTTACCCAAGAGGAGGCCATCGTCATTTAATCATACAGTAAAGCTGCATGCCCTCGGGAAAGTATTGTTTAAAAAAGATGACATGGGAAAGTATCTTCTCAAATGTATTTCTTGCGTCAGTAATGCCGTGCACCATTGCAGCTAAGCAGTCTGTACCGTTCATTGGGTTTTCTTGTAAGCTTGTTGGCTTTGCTGATCATTTAAAAAATTCTTGCTGTCCTGGGAACTAGGCTTGAATGTTTTGTGTGCTTGCCTCCATTTAGTCAGTCTGTAGATTCTAAATTACAACTGATCTATGTTATTTAATTTATACTCTAATGTTTCTTTTCCTGTGTTCCTGCAAAGTCGTGAAAGAAATGTCTAGTGTGGTCGTCCTGAAAGGTTTAAAAGTGGTTTCGGTACCGTGTTCGTAAGAATGGATCTTTTATGTAATTATTAGGTGCAGGAGAGTTACTGCAGCTGTGAGTGTATCTGCTGTCGTTAGGAACTCTACAATGCCTGTGCGGTCGTACCGCAGGTTACTACGCGTTTTAATTCTTGTTGGTGTAAGCATGCTTGACATGACGTGCGCGTGGCGGGATGCGGGCTGCGGGCGGTGTAAAAACAACCCAGACGTGTTTGCGTGCAAACGCCTGTTCTCTACGGAGTGCGTCCGTCGCATTTACTGCGGCTACCGTGACTTCTGCACAGCGTAATGTCGTGGATATAGCGTATGAAGTTCCTGAACTTCTTGTCTGGAACAGTACACGGCTCTACTAGGTACATTGCACACAAAACAGGAACACGGTGCCGCATAATCTGTGATCTAAATGCACCCTTACGATGGCCAGTAGCCAACCTCGTCGTGTCTTCGAGCAAAATTTCTGCATTAATGGTTCGACTTTATTTATTTCCCAGTAGTTCCATATGTAGTTCTGTATCCACTACAATTTTATCAACATGTATTATTTTTGTCTAACAAGCAACTGGTACAGGATTTATTACTTTAGTTATAAGAAACTGTATTGAGCTGTTTGATACTGCAGCCGACTTCACTTCGAAGTTGGCTCTCTTCCTATTGGAAGAGCTGGTATTTGTGATATCCTTTCTAAAAATAGACACTAGAAGGACACAACATTTTATCAGTGGATACATAATATAAATTATCAGTATTTTTCGTAATTTATCGACAAACGGCCCCGGACATGTTCCAGTGTACCTTTTCGTTCAAAAATGGTTCTGAGCACTATGGGACTCAACTGCTGAGGTCATAAGGGCCCTAGAACTTAGAACTACTTAAATCTAACTAAGGACATCACGCAGAACCATGCCCGAGGCAGGATTCGAATCTGCGACCGTAGCGGTCACACGGTTCCAGACTGCAGCGCCTAGAACCGATCGGCCACTTCGGCCGGCTGTACTTTTTGATATCAGTTATGGGTGCATATATATTTTCTGTTGCAGGGAGTTGGTAGTCCTCCAATCGATTAATTACTTCTTGATGTGATACTGGTACAGAGCTACCTTCAACAAGATGTGTTGTTATTGTTTTTACCAAGTCAACGTCAACAGGACACCTTTTGCTTTGTCAGATTCGGCACAAAGTCGTTAATTTTATATTCAACGCCTTCTGGCCCTGTGGTACTTACGCTTTCAATTGATGACATGCATCCGAATTTCCAAACTGGATGACGTTCTATTAATTAATATTGCGCTCTAAATGTCTCTAGACTGAAGCATCTGATATTGTTACAGTTGATGTAGCAGCTCTAACCGTTGCTATCGACAGTGAATCTCCTGCTGTGGCAGCTGTTGTTGCTAGAGTACCACCGACGCTGGCTGTGGTACAGTGTGTTGTATGGAAGCTTTGTAAGAGTTTTCTACTGACGTTGGGCAGGGCTTCCGCTGCGGCAATGAATGTCACTTTCAGTGAGCAAGTAAGTATCACAGGGCTCTGTGAAATGCTTGTACCACTAAGTTCATCTGTAGCAGCTTGTAGCAGTTTCTGATTCAAATTCCTTCGCCTCCTTTCGCCGCACTATTCTCAAATGTACCACAATCTATTGGTGGAACTTCAGTCTTATACGAATCAGCCAAATGGACAGTGAGCAAATCTAATTTAATGAAATAACGTTAGTCTTATTAAACGCGTTTTCAGCACACCACATTCAAGCCGAAGTAGAGTAGGAAATTCTGTTTAAGTTGTTGTTAATTCGTTTCACCAATGATAATTATATGTCGAAAGAGGATCCCAAATTTGTTTACTCTTTTCAGTGAATCAGTGGTATAAACACAACAGTTTAACTTCACTGTTTAAAAAGGTTGTAAATTGAATGTAATTTGAGGATTACACAAATCGATTCCTCCGAGTTTCAAAATTTTTAAAAACAACAACACAATAAAGTGAAGAAAGCAAAGAGTAAATTTCAAAACCAGAATCTAAGTTTGACAACTTACTTCTATTTTATATCTCCTCAAGGAAATGTGTTATTCACTGAAGTACTACCATTAACACAGGAACTGTGATTCGAACTTTAGAATGTAATTATATTGCTGTTACAATGAATTCTGTCATTCAACGGTAGAAGAACCTGTGTGTCAGTTTATATTGCCATTTCTGTTTATATTGTAATGATTGACTGCCACAGGAAACAAGGCAGCGGAGAACATGTTTTCGTATTTGTCAATGGAATTTCTCTGCACCAGTGTATGAGATGAATGAATGAAAAATGGTGAGTACTCGTGCACAAATGAGCATTCAAAATAAACCTAGAAGTGAAACGTCCTGGCAGATTAAAACTGTGTGCCGGACCGAGACTCGAACTCGGGACCTTTGCCTTTCGCGGACAAGTGCTCTACCAACTGAACTACCCAAGCACTACTCACGCCCCGTCCTCACAGCTTTACTTCTGCCAGTACCTCGTCTCTTACCTTCCAAACTTTACAGAAGCTCTCCTGCGAACCTTGCAGAACTAGCACTCATGAAAGAAACATTCTGGAAACATCCCTTCGGGTGTGGCTAAGCCATGTCTCCGCAATATCCTTTCTTTCAGGAGTGCTAGGAGTTACCATATTAATTTACAAAGTACAGCAAAATTGTAAAAAGATTCCCTATACATGTTACAGCACGATTGTACCAAATTGCCCCATGCATTACCACTGTTACTCAAAAATGTAACAAATCTCCCCTGTTATCGCAAAAATTGTAACAAAGTGGATTCCATGACATATGTGAGTTTGGGTCGGTCCTGAAGGTGTGCTCACATAGCCGAAGAGGTTAAGATGGCTGCTCGTAATAAGCGGGAAATCTGGTTTCATCCCCTTGTGTGGCACAAATTTTTTTCTGTCACAAACAGCTGTCGTTAATCTGGATTCGCAAAAAGCCAATATATTTTGTAACAAATTATCCTCCTCCCCCTCCCACACATTGCTGTGTTGTAGCGAAATTGTCCCATACATCGTTGACTAAGCAAGCTGAAACATATTCTGGCAAGTTGTGGTTTGTTCCAATAAACAAAAGTGTCTTATCAATGCCAGGAAGTCAACACTTGTTCCTACAAGCAAAATGCTTAACCATGATGCCATTTTGGCAGGTCAGTACCCTGTCCATGATGTCACAAGCCGTGCCCCCCTATACTATATTATCAGGATGCCAAATGCAGGTAATTGGGACTGACCTCATGACATCACAATTCAAGATGGTAAAAATCAATGATGTTATGGCGACGACCACTTTAATTCCAGGCAAAACACTGTGCTGTAACTGGCTGTTTGGTTTTTATGCCAATATGACGTCATGGATTTCACCATTTTGTATTCTGACATCATGTGGTCAATCACAATGCTCTGTGCGATCCTAAATTTTCTCTTCTGTTTCTATATACTTGGATTCGTGAGCTGTTAATCTGATAGTGTGAAGCTATCATTTTTATCTGTCTATGCTATCTTAGATTTGCATGGACGATAATTTTCAGAAAGTCCTATGGTATGTCTCAACAGTAATAACACTAACCTTTATAATCGTTTAGTCGTCAGTTACCGAAATTTTATAGAGTGTTAGCAGTCTCTTCTGACTTCTGCCAGATCTCTTTCAAACTCTGACTGTAACACTGTATACCATATGTCCCCTTAACTGAAGCCCATTTCCTCTCCTCTTATGACAGGACACAATTCTGACCCCTCATAGAGACCTTCAGTGTACTATGCCCACGTACTTGCTCTCTCCTAGGCTTTTAACAGTGGAATTCTTTTTGCGTCCTCAGAGTTGTCGAATTTCCTTTTAATTTCATCAAAGATTGTTTTGACTTTTCTGCAAATTAACATCTTAGGTGTTAAGAAGAGAGTCATGAAACTGACGGAATATAATGTTTGGAGATCTGTGTTATGGATATAAGGTCACCAGGAGATGGAATTTATGTGACGACAGATGCCAGAAGTAGTTAAGAGTTTTATCAGAATGTGTTAATAGAGTGGAGAATCACCGATGAAACGAGAGACGTGTATTCATCGCGAATGGACGCTGCGTTGTTACCATTAATGTTACCAGCACTTTGCGCAAGTCACTGCATCAAGAACCTCGCTTAGTGGTCCAACAGCTTATACGACTAGGACAATGCTTCTTTAAGAAATGATACTCGTTTTACAACCAAAAAATGCAGGACGATGCTAGTGGACTCATTTTGGACTGGCGCAATGAGTTGGAGGGATTGTTTGACATGGTTAGATGAGCACGTATTTCACGTTGACGATTTTGTCAACAGACGTGACTGCAGTTGCTGGGAGACAGAATGAGCCATAAATACTTATGAACATCCGAATAAAATAGTATTGTGTGGCATTATAGCTTTTACCATTTATACGCCTTTCATTTCCCACGTAATATGGTCAGCGATAGTTATCTGCAACTGCTCCTATATCCTGAGTGTACAAAACTTTCTCATTGGGTAACACGAAACACCTCTACTTTCGTCGGTTGGTACGCTTTCACAAAAGACATTCTCGAGTGGTAGCAAAATCGTTTCCCAGGTTGACAGACTGGCAGACGTGCCCCAGTGTGACGTTTCCTTTGGGGATAGACGATGAATGAACGGTACCGAGAGAGGCAAAATTCTTTGGATGAACTGCAAGTAGCTCTCACCTATGTGCTGACGACTGATCCGAGACATGTGACATCGTCAGTTACAGACATAACGTATCAGTTAAAATACATGTTGGTTATAGAGTTACATGTTTGGTAAATCATCACATGTAAAAAACCATCAAGGTCCTGAGTGTATAGTGACGAAATTTCAAAGTAACCAACTAACAAACAACAAACAACAAAGTTACAGCAATCTGTCCATGTTATACCCCCTCTTTCTCCATCTCATCCTCCCCTTATCTGTGTCCATATCGTCCTTCCTCCTCTGTGTTATTCCATCTCCTCCTACCCCCCCCCTCTCTCTCTCCATCTCACACTCCCCCTCTCCCTTCATGTCCTCCTTCCCCTCTCTGTCCATTACCTCCTCATCCTCCCACTGTCAATCTCCTTCTGCCCTTGTGGTGTGCATACTGTAAGACCTTCGGTACACACATCATCAGATTATTTGACTTGTCGCTCTAACGAAGTAGGCGAGTGTCAGCAATATGTCTAGTGGTCTTATCGTGGCGTGTTTATCTTCTGCCGTTAGGTCAGACGATAGAAATGCCACTTGCACGCTTAGAGTAGCAAATTGGCGGTGACCAACTTTAAACAGAACTTGAATAATTTTCACACACATTTATTAAAATAGTAACAAGCATAAAGCTTACGTAACTTGATTCTGGTGCTATTTACAATTGACAATCTGAAGTTTCTTTGGTCTTGGTACGTTAATCTTATTCTCACATATCTCTGATACCTAACAAAGTGTCTATATGTTTCTCTTCATGGCTATGTACAGGTATCACTGCGCGAGCGTGATCCTCGAGGAGAAAAGATTCTACGTTAGCAGCAATCTCATTGGCTGTGTTACGTATTAATACACGGATCGGCGGACGCAGAATTTGGTCCGTCTCTAAGACAGCGCCATCTCATAGTGCGGAGACGGATGAGTGCTGCGCCTGCGCTGTTGTGCTTAGTGGGGCGTGCTCTAGTGAGAAAGTTGTGTACACGCTGACTATGCGGAACTCTGTACACAACAGCCTCCCTCTCTGTCTGTACATCTTCTCCTACACTCCTTCTTTGTCCATCTCCATTTCCTCCTCCCAATAAGAGGCTGGTTGATCTTTTCCTACAGCATTTCTTTGCAGATATCAAATTTTATTTTAATCTAGCCGTAGGCTTAGCAGGAGCGTTTTGTCTATGACTTCACCCGAGTGCACACATGTCACATATAGTTATTATATTTCACGTAAATTTGTACACATATTACAGCTGTGTGTTTAGCGAATTTCGCCATGATATTATAATTCCTGAACTATGTGTCTTACAATAATGTAATTTTGCACATACATTCAGTGGTATGTGTGAATGTAGTCTACAAAATATGTGACAAATAGATTTCTTAGTAAAGAAGTAATAAATTAAAACGTCATGTTTGATGTGGCAGTCTTTTAGCCATTTCAATTTTTATGGCGTCATATCTCCTGAAGCATGTGTCATAGAATGACATAAATTACAGGTACATTCAGAGGTATATATGAATAGTGTCTGAAAAATCTGCTGCAAACAGTGTTAATATTAAAGAAGTAATAAATTAAAACGTCATGCCTAATGTCACTGTTTTGCTACATAAACATCGACAATTTTGTAAGTTAGAAACAAGGCCATACCAAAGCAAAATGATTATATACAAAAAGCTAATGACTTTTTCACAGTAAATATAACACAAATCATTATAGATCCCACAAACAAACATTTAGCACAAAGAAACAAAATTATTAAACAAAGTAATACTATTGTATCCAGCTATGAAGAAAAGAGCGCGTTTGTGAGTGAATTCTAGAACGTCTACATTACATCCGAAAATTCATAACGTACCTCTCCTTCTCAATTCAGTTATCGTTAGTATAAGTAGAACCACATATTTCCTTAACAAAAAACTACACAACATTGTAAGGAAACAATACAGAACAAAAATTATAGTTTCAAAAATGGTTCAAATGGCTCTGAGCACTATGGGATTTAAGATCTATGGTCATCAGTCCCCTAGAACTTAGAACTACTTAAACCTAACTAACCTAAGGACATCACACAACACCCAGCCATCACGAGGCAGAGAAAATCCCTGACCCCGCCGGGAATCGAACCCGGGAACCCGGGCGTGGGAAGCGAGAACGCTACCGCACGACCACGAGATGCGGGCAAAATTATAGTTTACTAGCACAAAAATAATGGACTTATAAATCCCAAAAACAGCAGATTTGTCCAATATGGTATCATAAATCTCTATAGAAACACCCCAATTGAGGAGACAATTGTCATAATAGAACAAAATTTACCACATTACAGAAAAAGCAGCATAACAGGCGTCAATGAGATCGTTCAGTTATTAAACTTGACACTGAAATAAAACTGCTTTCAGTTCGATGGTAATTTTATTCTCAAGCAGATGATGTACCTATGGGGTGCAGCATTACAGGCTTAATAGCAGACATTTTCCTAAACAATTTGGAAGAGAAATTCTTTCACACCACAAACACAGTAATTCCAAAAATCATATATTACTATAGATATGTTAATAACAAATAATGAAGACATCCAACTAATACACGGTGGTCACAGGAATCTGCATCCCGAAATAAAAATTATCAATAGAATTGGAAAACAATAAATTAGCTGGATTATGCACCCAAATTCGAGAATTATCGGAAACCGACCATAATAGACACCATTATTAACGCACATTCGTGTCTTCCAAAATCGCAAAGATACGCATGTTTTCATGTTATGATTACTCGATTAACATACCAACTTTTCGAACCAACGCCGAACAAAAAGAAATACAATTCCTAAAATTTTGATCCTACAAATTTTCACAAACCTCTATGAACAACGTGCTAAGCCTACACTATGCACAATACTTAAGAAAATGACGCTGATAAGAGAGTTACCAACAATATAAAAAATTTTATATATACCCTCTACATATCTACGAACGATATCTCACACAATTCACGCGTTACTAAAACAGAATAACAAGATTTGCATATCAAACGCGACACATTCATCGAACACTACTACACTTCGGAGAAACAAAGGCAACCATGTACTCAAATACAGGCACATATAAAATTCAATGTTAAGTACGTGATAAATTTTATATAAATGAAAGTGGATGGAATTTCAGTATTCGATAAGGAGAACAAATCAGAAAGAGCGACAGTAACTCATCACTATCATCCAGTAATTAATAACAGAACGACGTACATACAGAATGGACTGTCGAAGTCTTGTACATTGCACGCAAAGGACAACTAATAAGTATTGTTAAAGATTTCGAAATATATTCACGTACGTAACATTACCCTCAAGGAATTCTAAATTAATAGATAGATTTGAAACACAAACATTACATATAAAATTTTATTGAAATTATTCTTCAGAACACGAGATGAACAGAAAAACAAAATGTTACCGCGAAATTAAAAATAATCGGTAGAAATTACACATTTAAGAAAACAACATCTGGAAATTGTAACCAACCTCGAAAATCACAACTCTATCTAACATAACTAATCCCATATAGAACGGTAGGATTACATTATATATGAGGGTAGAACCACATTAAACATAAATCATAACTCAATATAATATAGCTGGTAAGAACAAAGATATGACCTGCAGAATACCACAGAAGCAAACAGTCCGTAAACATAAGCTGTCAGTACAGCTGTCACGAAACGTCATTATGAAATAAACTTTCATAATTCGACAACTCCACAAATAACTGTCCCAGCAAAAGTTTAACGTCACTACAGCGCCAAAATATCAAAGGCACAAACTTAGGTATGTAGCAAACCAAAATTATGTAATACATTATATTTTCTGCTTTAAAATTTGAAATACTCTACCACTGTATGTGTTTTTCACTGATAACCAGAAGATCGCAATCACGTCGAAATAAGCCCAGAGTAATAAACAATATTAGCGAACACAGCAGAGTCTTGGTTTCATAATACAATAAACGTATGTGACATATAGGAGGAAGCGGGCCCATATGAGTATAGATTTTTATAGCACGTATGGACGGATGCTGACAGCTTTGGAAGCCTTGCGTTGTTTCGGTCTTTATAGCGTTTTTTCGCATATTGCTAAAATGGCTTGCCTAATATAATTTTCTTCAACATTCTTCTCATTTTCCACAGACCACGCCAGCACTGCAAAATCCATTTACCCGTAAAGCCAAACGCTTGCAGCGCTAAAGCGTGCAGCCGATAGAGCCCGCTTAATCCCGCATAGTAATGAAAAATATGAAACTATGCAACAGTAACGAGCAGCCAAAGTCAGAAGTTATGAGATCAGTCTGATTGAACACACCCAAATCATAATAAAGAAAGGGAACAAGAGAGAAGGGAAAAATGAGTTCATAAGTAAAAAGCACGAAGGGAATATCGACAGTAGCTCTGGAAACGAAGACTAGACTCCATAACTATCAAAACAAAATTAAAATAAAATGCGTGAAATAAACTTTTAAACAATCATCTGGATGGCCGCTGTGGCCGAGAGCTTCTAGGCGCTTCAGTCCGGAACTGCGCTGCTGCTACGGTCGCAGGTTCGAATCCTGCTTCGGCCATGGAAGTGTGTGATGTCCTTAACTTATTAAGGTAAAAATAGTTCCAAGTCTAGGTGACTGTTTACCTCGGATGTCAAGTCCCATAGTGCTTAGAGCCATTTGAATCATTTGAACAATCATCTGGAAAGTCGTTTACGTGTTATACGTATTCACAAGCCATCAGGACTGGACCCTTAAAAAAATGCAAACGCCTTCTTTGAGTTCAAATCAAAAATTGCTAACAAGACATAAAAAGATCTTTCACCGTTAGAATATAATAACTACACTCGTCTAATTTTTCTTTGGTGTTACTCTCTTCTTTTCGTTTTGGATATCTCAGGAAAACAATTCGCATCAATTTTTTTTCTTTTGGTGTTTATCGTCCAGCATTCTCATATTTCGGAACCTTCTCCGCTCTTCTACCGAAGCTGAACTAGTCCTGCCTCTAATTCTGCCCTGCAAACCTAATCAGCCTGATTTTTTGATTGGAAAGTCACTCTCTTGTAAATGCTGTTGCCTGTAACCACTCTATACACCTTGGATCCAGTGTACTTCAGTTCTCTTGTTCACAACAAGCGATGTGTCGGAAGAACATACTCGAAGATATTTTCGTCTTGACAGTGTCCGAAGGACTTCCGGAATGATTCCTGCATAGAAATCGGCAGCGAGTTATCTGCTTCATCCCTATCCAGCTCGAGCTTAATTATACCTTCCTCTCATAACCCTCAATACACAGTTAAAAGTATTGATGTGAGGCTTGATCTCTATCGTGAACCTACAATTTGATTAATTGCCATAGTTTTCCTAGATACGAAAAACAGCTACATACTTCCTTCCTTCCTTGGTCTTTTAATTTAATATGTTCTTACGCCTCAAGTTCTATTCATCTCGTGATCGAAGATTCTGGAACACTGCTTAGCACTTGAATCAGTTTTTCTTCTATGCAGGTTTGATGAGCAATGTATAGGACCGAAACCGAATAAGTTCCTTTAAAACTTGTAACATTTAACTCCATACGTAGACATCTATACACATATACATCGGCATCCAACCACTACGTTAAAGTGTGTGGCGGAGGGTACTTTAGGAACATTGTCAATGCCCTGTTCCACGTTCTATTTGCGGACAGTGCATAGTAAAGTTATTGTCACTAAGCCCCGACACGAGCCGTATTTTCACGATTTCCTCGTCGAGATGGTGTCGAAAGACTGACGTGACAAAAATTAACACGTCGTCCAATTATTTTTGGAGCGTTCTTTCGGAGAGGATGGGCTGTCTTTCCTTTTTACGGTTCCGTGGCTCATTCTATGAAAACGCAACTCTTATTGATCGCTTTGTTGTCCGTCCGTCCGTCTGTCTGTCTGTCCAACTGTTATGAACCCTTTTCCACAGGAACTGGTAGACGTACCAATTGCAAATATTATTTGATCACGTGGTAGTGTAAAAATTTTAAAATTCTAAATCTGTTCAATCGAAAGATACGACCATTTACGTCACATTTTTGACATTCGAAAACTCACTCAAAAAACCTATAAGGTACTTCCCGTTGACCTATAATCGTAAAACAGTAAAGGTAAAGGCAATAATCTGAAAACTGTTAATTCATGCTTATGTAATACGAACAAATATTTTTTTGTAATTTTTTATCTGTCTGGCTGTCTGTCCATCTGTAAGACCCCTTTTTCTCGTAAACAAGCTGGAGTATCTAATTCAAATTTTTGTCACTTACTGAGGTGTATGGTTCCTAGGCAGTGTAAAAATTTAAGCTTCTAAGTCAATGCAATCAAAAGATTCGGTCATTTATGTCACGTATTTTCGTACTAGCCAACTCACTCATCAAAAACTATAGGGTACTTCCCGTTGACCCAGAACGATGAAATTTGGCTAGAAGCAAGATTTCACAGTCCAAATAAAGTGAAAAAGATCTGAAAAGTATTGAATTGTAATTAAACCACATAAAAACATCTTTTTGTCTTTAGAGCTTACATAGCATTTACTAGCCGTCAAAAGCATAATAAACGAACCTAACTTCATGAAAACATTAAATATTAGTTGTTTACAGAATGAGATTTTCACTCTGCAGCGGAGTGTGCACTGATATGAAACTTCCTGGCAGATTAAAACTGTGTGCCCGACCGAGACTCGAACTCGGGACCTTTGCCTTTCGCGGGAAAGTGCTCTACCATCTGAGCTACCGAAGCACGACTCACGCCCGGTACTCACAGCTTTACTTCTGCCAGTATCTCGTCTCCTACCTTCCAAACTTTACAGAAGCTCTCCTGCAAACCATGCAGAACTAGCACTCCTGAAAGAAAGGATGCTGCGGAGACTTGGCTTAGCCACAGCCTGGGGGATGTTTCCAGAATGAGATTTTCACTCTGCAGCGGAGTGTGCGCTGATATGAAACTTCCTGGCAGATTAAAATTGTGTGCCCGACCGAGACTCGAACTCGGGACCTTTGCCTTTCGCGGGCAAGTGCTCTACCATCGAGTCCCGAGTTCGAGTCTCGGTCGGACACACAGTTTTAATCTGCCAGGAAGTTTCATTAAATATTAGTTGTATTCGTGTTTTAGTAAGTGAATAAAAAATATTTTATTAAATCTTCTATATCTGCTTACACAAACTGGAGTCCCCCCCCCCCCCCCCCCCCAAGCTTCCTGTCAGGGCTAGTCTGAGGAACTACTGTACAGATTTTAATTCCTGGAACAGATATGTTGTCAGCATCTATGTCGAAAACACGCAAAAATCGTTGAGACTGTCGATTTCCAGAACGAATAAATTATATATTTGCGCACTGAAAGTTCCGGGCAAAGTTAAACACAAGTATAAAGTTCCGTGCAAACTTAATTATAGATATAAATCCTACTCGTACTTGGTCATTTTTTAATTTTTATTTCTTTTTTAATATGTATTCTGACTGGAAAGATGCGGCCCGCAACAAATTCCTGTTCTGTGACAACCTCTTTATCTCAGAGTAGCACTTGCAACTTACGTCCTCAATTACTTGTCGGATGTGTTCCAATCTCTGCCTTCCTCTACAGTTTCTAGCCTCTACAGTTTCATCTAGTACAATGGAGGTTAAGCCCTGATGTCTTAACAGATCTCCTAACATCCTGCCTCTTTTTCTTGTCGGTGTTTTCCATAAGTTTCTTTCCTCGTCGATTCTGCCCAGAAGCCCGCATTCCTTACTACAGTTTTCTGTAGCACCACATCTCAAATACTTTGATTCTTTCCCGTTCCTGTTTTGCCACAGGTTATGTTTCACTACCATACAATGTTCTGCTCAAAACGTACATTCTCAGAATTTTCTTCCTCGAATTAAACCCATGTTTGATACTATCACATTTCTCTTGTCCAGGAATGTGCTACTGCCACTGCATTTTATGTCTTCTGCCCGTCATGGGTTATTTTGCTTCCTACATAGCAGGACTTCATGTTCACCAATACTGACGTTAAGTTTCTCGCCGTTGCCATATCTAGTACTTCTCATATCTTTCTTCTTTCTTCGATTTGCTCTTAATACATATTCTGTATTCATTTGACTACTCATTCTAGTCAACAGATACTTCCATTTTTCTTTAGTTCCTCTTAGGATAGCAATGTAATCAGCAAATCTTATCATTGATACCCTTTCATCTAGAATTTTAATTCCACTCCTGAACCTTTTTTTTATTTCTGTCATTGCTTCTTCGATGTACAGTTTGAACAGTAGGAGCGAAAGACTACATCTCTGACTTACACCATTCGTTCTTGGTCTTACAGTCTTATCATTCCCTCTTAGTTCTTGTACATATTGTGTATTACCCGTCTTTCCCTGCAGCTTACCCCTATTTTTTCCCAGAATTTCGAACATCTTGCACCATTTTAGATTGTCGAACGCTCTTTCCTGGTCGATAAAGCCGATTTTTGCTTCCATTTGCTTCCATTATCAACTTCTACGTCTTTCCCTAATTCTAATAACTGTGTTTTGTCGGAGCCCTTACGATGCCAGTGTGGGTGGTTTTCCCAGAATGGCAGATGTTTACAAGCATCTGTTGGAAAAAACTACCGTAAAGTCAGCAAGGAAGCAGAATTTTCCAGTGGAGTTTTAAGCGCGAAGGGGAAATGGCGAACGAAATTGCCTGCATACAGCTAATGAGTCTGACTGGACGAAAGGCCTAAACGACTTCTTGGAGCGGTTAGAAGCTCGCGAAATCGAAAAGTCGATCGGCAGCACTCCTGAGCGCTGAAGTTTGGGGGTCTCTGGACTACGGGTGCTGATTCTATAGAAATGCTGACTTTTGTATCCGGAGACTTGGAGATTAACAGTGGTCCAAGAAGTACTTCTTCCAGTGTGGAAAGCTGGGAGAACTGGCAAAGGCACATTCCTCTCGTGCATGTGGAGTGGTGAACGGTTTTGTGGTTTTTGTAGGCGAGTGATGCGGGTAGCGAAAGTATTCACCCTCAGCAAGCATAGTCCTCAAATTAGGTTGAGGGGCAAAGTACCCAGTGGGACAACGGTGCTGTGTAAACGAGACGGACTTGGCGATGTTTAACCCTTTCAGTACCGACAGCATGAAAACAAGCATTATTTTAAACTTTTTCACAAAATAAACGTTCATTATCGTAGTAAGCAACGAATACAAGAAAAAATTGGTAATAACTACACCCTCAGTTGTTTCAGTGGTCTCACTTTGGAATATAATTTTAATTTTTTTTTTACTCAATTAATCTTTATTATCATAGCAAACAACGAATACAAGACAAATTCACAAAAAGTAAACAATAAGTGTTTTAAGGAGGTGGTTTCACTTAGGAACAAGTGCGAAATACAGTTTTCAAGGACCCTTCTTTCCATTTGATACATCTCAAAGCAATTCATGTTTTCCCTAGACACAAACCTACATCTCTAAACTTCAATAAACTCATAATACCTAATACCTAATACCTAATACAAATTATATTTCGAAACCACTCACAAAAACATTAGTACAAACTCCAATTTACGTTCCTCCCACAGTCAACAATCTCTTCAGTATGGCTATCATAAGAAAAACCGCGCGTCACCATCTCCTGCAATCACGTAGCACGGTTTCCGCGCCAACTGTTGCTGTGTGTAAGTGACTGCTGCACTGCATTACATTCGTAGAAGTACCTCAGTGTACCACTTGATGACTCTATCTTGGAACAGCACCGGTGATTTCATGCTGAAGGCACTGGTACTTAAAAAAATTAATAAAACGGTGGCTTCAGGCAGAAAGCATTGCTACTCAGAGGCTTAATAGAGGCTAATACAAACACAAATAGCCCTAAAACTTAATAAATTTTGTATCAAAACTACATTTTTCATTTCGGAACCACTCACAAAAACATTAGTACAAACTCCAATTTACATTCCTCCCACAGTCAACAATCTCTTCAGTATGGCTATCATAAGAAAAACCGCGCGTCACCATCTCCTGTAATCACGTAGCACGGTTTCCACGCCAACTGTTGCTGTGTATAAGTGACTGCTGCACTGCATTACATTCGTAGAAGTACCTCAGTATACCACTTGATGACTCTATCTTGGAACAGCACCGGTGGTTTCATGCTGAAGGCACTGGTACTTAAAAAAATTAATAAAACGGTGGCTTCGGGCAGAAAGCATTGCTACTCAGAGGCTTAATAGAGGCTAATAAATTACAATTGTTTCTATGGAAATTTAAGTGTGGTTTAATTGTGACGTTTATTGTACTGACTTTGAACTGGATTCCTGTTTTGTTGCAGTGGTGCTCATCGGAGGAAATTGCTAGTAACCATTTGGAGGCGGTGAATGAAGTGTCAGCGACGTACACATTGCTCTCTAGTGGTCCGATCACGGAATCTTCCTCAGAGTACTCCAACAGCTATCGGGCTTTTAATTTCTGACTTCGGAGCAGTGAGAAGCTTATACCTGTCTCGTGGGTCAAAGCGTGACTGATGACACATACATAGCTTGATTTTATAGAGGTATTACTGCAGAGAATAAAGCCTGGTCCACCATAAACACTTCCGACTAGATCATAGGAGCAACACGCCGTATAATTTACCTAGCGTGCTGCCGTAGCTAAGAATCCATCCATGACTTCTGGCCGCTGCCCCAAGTATGTTTCGCGTGACACAACAGGATCTTCAAGAACTGGGGCACTCACAGACTTTGAATGTGGTCAGGTGATTGGGTGTCACTTGTGTCACACGGCTGTGCGCGAGATTTCCATGCTCCTAAACATTCCTAGGGCCACTGTTTCCGATGTGACAGTGGAAACGTGAAGGGACACGTACAACACAAAAGCGTACAGGCCGACCTCGTCTGTAGACTGACAGAGACTACCGACAGTTGAAGAGGATCGTAATGTGTAATAGGCAAACATCTATCCAGCAGACCATCACACAAGAATTTCAAACTGCATCAGGATCCGCTGCAAGTACTATGACAGTTAGGTGGGAGGTGAGAAGACGTATTTCATGGTCGAGCGGCTGCTCGTAAGTCATATATCGCGCCGGTAAATGCCAAACGACGCCTCGCTTGGTGTAAGGAGCTTAAAAATTGGACGGTTGAACAGTGGAAAAACGTTGTGTGGAGTGACGAATCACGGTGCACAATATGGCGATCCGATGGCCGGGTGCGAGTATGGCGAATGCGCAGTGAATGTCATCTGCCAGCGTGTGTAGTGCCAACAGTAAAATTCGGAGGCGGTGGTGTTATGGTGTGGTCGTGTAGTTCATGGAGGGGCTTGCACTCCTTGTTGTTGTGTGGCACTATCACAGAACAGGCCTACTTTGATTTTTAAGCACTTTCTTGCTTCCCAATGTTGAAGGGCAATTCGGGGATGGCGATTGCATATTTCAACACGATCGAGCACCCGTTCATAACGCACGCCCTGTGGCGGAGTGGTTACACGACAATAACACGCATATAATGGACAGGCCTGCACAGAGCCCTAACCTGAATCCAATAGAATACCTTTGGGATGTTTTGGAACGCCGACTTCGTGTCAGGTCTCACCGACCGACCTCGATACCTTTCCTCAGTGCAGCCCTGTGGCGGAGTGGTTACACGACAATAACACGCATATAATGGACTGGCCTGCACAGAGCCCTAACCTGAATCCAATAGAATACCTTTGGGATGTTTTGGAACGCCGACTTCGTGTCAGGTCTCACCGACCGACCTCGATACCTTTCCTCAGTGCAGCACTCCGTGAAGAATGGGCGGCCATTCCCCAACAAACTTTCCAGCACCTGATTGAAAGTATGCCTGCGAGAGTGGAAGCTATCATCAAGGCTAAGGGTGGGCCAACACCACACTGAATTTCAGCTTTACCGAGGGACGGCCCCACGAACTTGTAAGTCATTTTGAACCAGATGTACGGATAATTTTGATCACATAGTGTTCATCACCTACAGACGCCATTTTGAAACTGTCCTGTAGCTACGCTATTTGTCAGAAGTGACGGAAACTTAACGCGCTCACTCAGGAGACTTCTAATAATACGAACGTTACGTTTCGCAATCGTAGCATTGTTTTCGGCCGAGAAAAAAAATGCGATGCATTACTTTCTGGGTGCAGCCCTCGTATGTAGATACCCGCAAGTTCACTCACCATAGCCTATAGGGTACTTACCGTTGACGTAGACTCATGAAATTGCCAAAAGGCAAGGTCTAAAAATACAGTTACCTGAAAGAGTCTGAAAAGTGTTTATTGGTAACCATGTAAACTACTTCAATAAAATTCTTCAGGGTATCAGACCGCATCGTCATAATTTAAAATGCGCCAACGTTTCGGCCAGCGTTGCAGCTAGCCTTCATCAGGGCCTTACGTTAACCGCTAAATGAACACACTTGGTTCCTTAAATAGCTGCACGAGAAAACCGTGTCGTTACTTGATTGGCTGTTAAAGGAGGAGGAGGGGTGAAAGGTATGCTTTATTGGTGTTTCCTTTATTATCTGTCATTGGCTGAAATAGGTGTTTTCTATTGGTCTTTATATTAATCCACCCCATTGGAGGAGACGGACGAATAGCGAACAGGTGATGGCTGTGACGTCACACTGTTTCCATGCTGTCCAGAAGCCGGCTGCGGCGTGCCATTGCTTTGTGTGCTCGCGACCACTACTGCGGCTCTCCGCGTGTCTGCATGGGCCGCCACGGCTCTGCCGTCGCTCCGTAGCCCTGCTATTGCAGGCAGCCAAGACCTCGGAAGCTTGTACCCATCCTCTCTATTCATGTTGGCGGGTCTTTTGGCTATTTCTATCGCCTCTCTAATCTTTCTTTTGAAAGTGAGAGGCTGTTTCGCCAGGACGCGGGCTTCTTGAAAAAATATTGGTTTCCCGCACTCGTCTCGGTGTTCCGCCACTGCTGACTTAGTGTGTTGTTTCAGGCGAATATATCTTTCATGTTCCGAGAGCCTTGTGCTAATCGGACGTCCCGTCTCACCCATGTAGACTAATCCACACGCACAACCAATTTCATACACGCCAGCTGTGTGTAGTTTGTCAACTGCATCCTTGGTAGAACCGAGCATGTCTGATATTTTGTTTCTGCTTCGGAAAATTGGTTTGATGTCGGCTTTTCGTAGAATTTTGCCTTGTACATATGGTAACACAGCAATGCTCTGTGCCTCCTTCTCCTCTTCCCTATTAGTCTTCTCCCTTGTCGACATGGTGCTGTCTATCATCTGCTTCCCATAGCCATTAGTTCCGAAGATGGACCTGAGGCGTTCAAGTTCTGTCTTCAGATGTTCTTCGTCGCTTGTCCTGTACGCTCTCTTCGTTAGCGTGTGCAGGGCGGACTTCTTCTGCGTGGGGTGATGGTGGGAGGAGGCGTGAAGGTACCTGTCCGTATTGGTTGGTTTCCTGTACACTTTATGGCCAAGGAAACACCAATAAAGCATACCTTTCACCCCTCCTCCTCCTCCTTTTACAGCCAATCAAGTAACTACACGGTTTTCTCGTGCAGCTATTTAAGGAACCAAGTGTGTTCATTTAGCAGTTAACGTAAGGCCCTGATGAAGGCTAGCTGCAACGCTGGCCGAAACGTTGGCGCATTTTAAATTATGACGATGCGGTCTGATACCCTGAAGAATTTTATTGAAGAAGACAACGGCCGCGGAAGCCTACGCTTACATGTAAAACTAATTTACCAATTGTTATCCGACTTCAAAATGAAAACATTCCCGAAAATCTTGGAATGCCCGCGACCGATATCTTTCCGGGATCAGTGCCAACTACAGGCACAATTCTTCGATATTCTCTGTTCCCGAGATGGATGAACTGTGTATGTACACAACTAAGATTGAACGGACCCCCCAGAGCGCGTGTCCTCCTCACAACTGGCCAATTTTTTGTAGTCGTTATACTTAATGTTGTTCCGGACGGTTACTTGCGGGTATTCTACATGTGTGACTGCTTCCAGTGCTTAAATCGCTAATAGCATATTCGAACTTTAGTGGTCTCTTTGACTTTTTATAAGCAGTAAACTACATATATTCACTTTCAATATCAACTGTCAGACTCCATGCCAGTAGTCGATCGTCTGCAGGTTGTCCTGCATTTCGCTACAGTTTTCTAGTGTTACAACTTTCATATAGACAAAAGCATTTTCCATAAAAACCCTCAAGGATCTTTCGAAGTTTTAAACTACATCAACTGTGAGCATACTGATATGCTGTATTCAGAACGAGATTTTCATTCTGCAGCGGAGTGTGTGCTAACATGAAACTTCCTGGCAGATTAAAACTATGTGACTGACCGAGACTCAAACTCGGGACCTTTGCCTTTCGCGGGCAAGTGCTCTACCACCTGAGCTGCATAAGGACGACTCACGAACCCTCCTCACAGCTTCAGTTCTGTCAGTACCTCGACTCCTACCTTCCAAACTTCACAGAAGCAATCCGTCACACAGTTGTAATCTGCCAGGAAATTTCATATCAGCGCAGACTCCGCTGAACTGTAAAAATCTCATTCTGGAAATATCCTCCAGGCTGTGGCTAAGCCAAGTCTCGCAAAATCCTTTCTTCCAGGAGTGCTAGTTCTGCAAGTTTCGCAGGAGAGCTTGTATGAAGTTTGGAAGGTAGGAGACGATGAAGTGGCAGAATTAAAGGTGAGAGGGAAGCTCAGGTGGTAGAGCACTTGCCCGCTAAAGGCAAAGGTCCAGGGTTCGAGTCTTGCTATGGCACGCAGTTTTAATCTGCTAGGAATTTTTAAAATGTTGTGGTCTAATCTGTGCGCTTTGTATTGTGCGGTGTGCGAGGTGACTGGAGTTCAGTTGTCGTTCGTTGGAGCTGCTTGCCACACTCGCGAATTCAACAGCGAATGACCAGACAACCTATTCTATGCTTTGATAGAATACAACAAATCGTACGACTGTGACGATGATAATTATTCAGGACGCTTAGTCCTAATGTAGCTGAATTTTCATTGACAGCTAAATAAAATTCGGTTAGATTCTCACAATAGAAAAGAATCCAGCTAACTTTTCAGACTAAAAGAAAAAAATATGTTTCTCGTAATGACACCTGTATTTCACTGGAAACATCGTTACAGTGAGACTGCAATTCAGTGAACTAGAGTCGTCTGGCGATATTGTAATGAAAAGGGTGACCTCCTCAGAACATCGTGGGCCAAAATGATGACGTGAGAGAAAGTTATCTTTAAAATACTAATTTATTTGCCCTTAATCAATGTTGATCAAGTTTACTAGGGGTTAATTTACAATGTCTTTCACCCAAAACGTATATATCAGTATGCAAACGATGTCAAGGCTTTATTATGCATCCCCAGCGTGATAATCTTCAAATCTGTTCAGAAGGCACATGAATGCTCTCTCTGTAAGACTGTAAACAGAGATGCAAGTCATTTTCCAAAGTCTGGACAACTCATAAAAGGCGTATATACTGGATAGCGTCGACTCTTGATCGCAGTATCATAGAGAGCTATCAATAAAAAGCAATTACAAGTTGTGAGACAAACTCTCAAACCGTGAGCTATGCAGTGCAGAGACAATGCAAACGCTACCTGCGACACTTACTCCAATTAGCTAAAGAAGTACCAAGTTGAAGCCAGGCACCGAACAGCGACTCCCCAACGGCGAGAGGCGAACAGCCACCATGTACTCATCTCAAAGCGGCTACTCAAAGACTGCCGACCCTCACAACCTTCAAAATTGCCGTAGGATTGGGAAAAACGGTGAGGTTTGACACAGTGACAACTGAAACTTTCCCTGTATCTTCCTGCATGCAGGGAGATCCTGCGGAATGTACTCCTCTAGTGCTTGTTGTGTTCTCTGAAATGTTGGAAGAGTACTGGCCCTCGCGTTACGATGGATGGAAAAATGTCTGGGCGTGAAAATACAACTCGCATCCCATGCTGTTCACGGAAACATAGTATTGGCTTTTTCCCTCCATCCGCTTCGATGAAAACCTGTGATCTTTTGCACAATTATCACGCGAACTCACGTCGCTCGCTCTGCTTCGAAAGGCACTTTTGAAGTACTCTGGCTTAGGAGATGTCCAAAGTGGCTTACTCGCGTGCCCACTGCCCCTGGGATTTCTGGGTGTTAAACCTTCCAGATTTATGCTATTGTCCACCCAATGCCTAAGGCTTGCAGCTGACCCTTCACGTCACATTCCAAAAAGTAGGAAAAACACGAGATAAAACGCCAGAATTCACAAGCCCTTCTCTTCCACTCGCAAAGTTTACAAGAACACAGCACAAAATGATTATGTATGTTGTCACTTAGCAACTTGTGACAAATCCCTGCCGTCACAACATTGCTTTCTTCTATTAGTTTGGTGTCATTCGTTGCTCCAGCAACCAACGCTAAACTGTTGCTATAACTGGTGCGTCTCCCATAAACTCCGACGAACATCGTAGATCTTAGCTGTTCCTGATGAGCACTTTTACTTAGTTTTCTCTTCCGTGGTCACTTATTTTAATGTCGACATTTTCGACGATCATGTGATGACTGGAAGGAGTACCCCGTATCTTCGACTGTGAAAGAATTTCGCAAGACTGAATTCATTATTTTGTCGTTCTGCCATCTTCGCTTTCCATGCCAGTATGGTCAGTGAATAAACATTTCCGATCCTACTATTTATCGTACGTAAGATCAAAGTTTCTTAGGATTTATAGTCATATCGGTTGTCAAAATTCATACAACGCTTTTTGCATTGCTCTCCTTACACTCAAACTGCCTTCGTTCAAATTTTCTCTATCAAAATGGTTTTCATTCCTCTTAAATCTGTGAGTTAGCTCTCTCTGCTTTCATCGCCACTTTCTAACGCTGCTATTAAACCACAGATAATCTTCTCCATCCCCCACAACCTTACTCGGCACATGAAAGTGTAATGCCTATTGTACGATGCTTTTGTATTTAATCTGAAACACATGTTTTCTCTACATAAACCGTTCAGATATTCTGTAGTTTTTTTTCCAGTTATTGTCACTAAGCAAAAATATCTCCATGCTTTCATAATACTCCTTGGAACACCTCTTCTCATTGATATTAACAAAGGTCTCGCAGTCGGTCTCTTGTTCCATCCTCTACATTGTTTCCAAACATTCAGGTTTCTTAGAAACTACGAAATCTAATACATTTCCTGACAATTTAGTTCGCTATCTGCTGGAAGTTATTTTCAAGATATTCGGAATAATCTCAGACGAATGAATGTGTTTGGGATCACTTTTAATCAAATAAATCTCCCATTCTACAGATGGCATACTGATGTTTCTGCCAATTACAACAGCAATATCAGGAAACTTCTTCGCAATGTTTTTCAAGTTATCTCCGAATTGCTCTGTCACGATAGCTGGGTCTATAGAAGCAGCCGATCACCATGTTTGATACATGCTTAGCTTTATCCAGCATTCAGCTATTAATTCTTTCACAGATGATGTCAAATAAAAGTGTCACAGATGACAGAACTGCTCTTCCAGTTTTCAGTAATTCTGCCATCTTCACCACCAACTTCGTTGTATTCTAGTTCTTGAGCAATGCCTTTGAGTCGGATATTGTCGTCATGTTTAGCGATTCGGTAGCCTAATAGAGAAGCACAAACTAGAAAATTCTGTACATAGAACTTAACTACGTCACGTGAAAATTACCGTGACATAGGACAAAGACATAAATCTTTAAATGTCTGAAAATAAAAATCGATCTTCAAAACTCGCCATGTTAACCGCAACAAAAAACTGAAAAGATACTGGTAAGTGAAGTATGAAGATGAAATGGGAGGTATGCTACTGCATAAAGAGTTTGACAAAGCACTGAAAGACCTAAGTCGAAACAAGGCCCGGGAGCAGTCAACATTCCATTTGAGCTACTGATAGCCTTGGGAGGGCCAGGCATGACAATACCCTTCCATCTAGTGAGTAAGATGTATGAGACAGGCGAAATATCTTCAGACTTCAAGAAGAATATAATAATTCCAATCCCAAAGAACGCAGGTGTTGATGAGTGTGAAAATTACCGAACTATCAGTTTAATAAGTCACGGCTGCAAAATACTGACGCAAAATCTTTACAGACGAATGAAAAACTGGCAGAAGCCGACCTCGGGGAAGATCAGTTTGGATTCCGTAAAAATGTTGCAACACGTGAGGCATTACCGTCGCTACGACTTATCTTAGAAGATAGATTTAGAAAAGGCAAACCTACGAATCTAGCATTTGTAGACTTAGAGAAAGCTTTTGACAATGTTGACTGGTATACTCTCTTTCAAATTATGAAGATGGGATGGGTAAAATACAGGAAGCGAAAGGTTTTTTCCAATTTGTATAGAAACCAGATGGCAGTTATAAGAGTCGGGGGGCATGAAAGGGAAGCAGTTTTTGGGAAGGGAGTGAGACAGGGTTGTAGCCTATCTCCGATGTTATTCAATCTGTATATTGACCAACGCATTAAAGGAAACAAAAGAAAAATTTCGAGTAGGAATTAAAATCCATGGAGAAGAAATAAAAACCTGGAGGTTTGCCGATGACTGTAATTCTGTCAGAGACAGCAAAGAACCTGGAAGGGCAGTTCAACGGAATGGACAGTGTCTTGAAAGGTGAATATAAGATGAACATCAACAAAAGCAAAGGGAGGATAGTGGAATGTAGTCGAATTAAATCAGCTGAGGCTGTGGAAACTAGACTAGGAAATGAGACACTTAAAGTAGTAGATGAGTTTCGCTATTTGGGTCGAAGTAGAGAGGATATAAAATGTAGACTGGCAATGGCAGGGAAAGGGTTTCTGAAGAAGAGAAATTTGTTAACGTCGAGTGTAGATTTAAGTGTCAGGAAGTCTTTCCTGAAAATATTTGTATGGAATGTAGCCCTGTATGGAAGTGAAACATGGGCTATAAATAGTTTAGGGAAGAAGAGAATAGAAGCCTTCGAAATGTGGTGCTACAGAAGATGCTGAACACCAGATGGGTAGATCACGTAACTAATGAGAAGGTACTGAATACAATTGAAGAGAAGAGGAATTTGTGGCACAACTTGACTAGGCAGTGTGAAGAGTAAAAATCGTAGAGGGAGACCAAGAGATGAATACACTAAGCAGATTCAGAAGGATGTAGTTGGCAGTAGGCACTTGGAGATGAAAAAGCTTGCAAAGGACAGAGTAGCATGGAGAGCTGCATCAAACCAGTCTCTCGAGTGAAGACCACAACAACAACAACAACAACAACAACAACAAGTGAAGTATTTGCTCACTGTGAGAAGTATTCCGAATTATTTCAGTAGACCAATCAAATGATAAAATTTCTACCTGGATGCAGTAAATATGCAACTTTAATGTCCCTCTTGCTCTTTAACCCAGAGATACGAACATAACTTTCCTAGACAACAGTTCTTTCATAACGAAATTCACGCGTATACTTTCCCGCTCAAATCTTATATTGCTTGCACTTGGACCAAGACACAAAACAGAGGAGACTCGCCGGCCAGTGTGGCCGAGGGGTTCTAGGCGCGTCAGTCTGGAACCGCGCGACCGCTACGGTCGCAGGTTCGAATCCTGCCTCGGGGATGGATGTGTGAGATATCCTTAGGTTAGTTAGGTTTAAGTAGTTCTAAGTTCTAGGGGACTGATGACCTCAGAAGTTAAGTCCCATAGTGCTCATAGCCATTTGAACCAGAGGACACTCAAACGTCTCTCGATATGTTCGCAACTACGTCTCTAAACACAATAACTCGGACCGATCAGATCTCTGCAACTGGTTAGTCCGCTCATGATGTAATATTCATGATTTATTCGTTGCAATGTCCAAAGAGCAAACCCCAAGTGGCCAATTTTAGAGGTTTTATGCCTGTGAATATGTCTAAGTTTACAGCTGACGCCTACGATATTTCTTGGCAGGCAACAGCAGGAAATAACTTACACATAAATTATGAAGTATCTAATTTCATTGCCAGACAATGATTTACGCGATAAACAAGCTCCTCTAAAAAATGTATGAGGGGGAAGAGCTGCACCGTGGCTTTCACATGACATCACTTGTAAGTAGGCTGTTTATGTTTTCTTTATGTAAGTAGGCTGTTTAGGTTCTTATATTGGTAACGCCGCCGCCAAGTAGCGCTCTCTGTATGAAAATCACTGGCTGTGCTGTGTGCAGTCTGTGGCTGCTTTGCATTGTTGTAATACTCGCCATTGTAGTGTTGGGCAGAGGCAGCTGGCTGTGAACAGCGCGTAGCGTTGCGCAGTTGGAGGTGAGCCGCCAGCAGTGGTTTTGTAATTTGTCATGAACTGCTATATTTATATATGATGATATCAAGGTAAATACATTGTTTGTTCTCTATTAGTATGTTTCATTTGCTAACTATCCCTATCAGTAGTTAGTGCCTTCAGTAGTTTGAATCTTTTATTTAGCTGGCAGTAGTGGCGCTCGCTGTATTGCAGTAGCTTGAGTAGCGAAGATTTTTGTGAGGTAAGTGATTTGTGAAAGGTATAGGTTAATGTTAGTCAGGGCCATACTTTTGCAGGGATCTTTGATAGTCAGATTGCGTTGCGCTAAAAATATTTTATGTCAGTTTAAGCACAGTCATGTATAATTGTTCAAAGGGGACGTTTCATACGTCGACCCTTAGCCTAGGATACCTCACTGGAATCTTCTGATTTTTTTTCTTGTAGTTTGTGTAATTAGTGTAGCTATTGTTTATCGCTAGCGCGTAATCATAGAGAGAATTTCCTTTGTAGTTGTAGTTTTTCATTGTTGTGCAGTAAAACAGTTGTGGCATGCATGTAGATTTGCACCAAGTATTTCGCAGCTGCGCTGGCAATTAAGTAGACATTATTTCCATTGCTATGTTATTTTATTTTGCTCTTCAAATTGTGCTTTTCTGTGTTATCGTGTGAAATATTGTGACAATTATGGCGTGTGAAAAACGTAATACTAGGCTCCAAAGTAAACTGAGAAATGACAGTGAAGACGAAAGCAGTGTGTTAGCGCCGCAGAGTAATGAATTAACTAATGTTCAAAGTAGTAATTTGGTAACTGTGCACAGGGAAATGGAGCGGGCGTCAAACAATGGTGTAGACAGTGAAACAGGTAGTGAACAGGGAAGCGTTATCGATCGATTGGTCGGCAACAGCTCGCCTCAGGAATCGGGAATGACAGAACACAATATTGCAAATACTGCAGACTCAGGTTTTGGGTTCTCACCGTTTTCTCAAATGAGTCAAGACACATTTTCCGCTTGTCAAAATGTGAATGTTGCCAGTGCGACTTCACTGCCGAAAAGCACTGAGGAACATGTTTCAGACACCAGTGCATTGTTATTACAATTAATGCAACAAATGGGACAAAAGCTTGAAAAGTTAGACACAATGGAACAACACCAGAGACAAACACAGCAACAGTTAGACACAGTGGAACAAAATCTCAAAAAGTTAGACACAGTGGAACAAAATCTTAAAAAGTTAGACACACTGGAACAAAATCAGAGACAAACACAGCAACAGCTTCAAAAGTTAGACTCATTGGAACAAACTCTTGAACAAACGCGTGAAGATTTAACTACTGAGTTACATAACATTGAATCGAAATGTCAAAAAGTCTGTAATGACGTAAAAACTCAAATTTGTGAGCATTTTCAACCTATTTTTTTGCGGCATGAAAAGGCATTACAGAATCACGAAGCAGCCATAAAAGAACTGCAAATTATTGTTCATGAAAATCATGAGACCTTGCGGGCTAAATTTGACTCAGTTGCATCTACCGATTCGGTTACGCAACTTGCAAAAACTCAGGAAAACTTAAAGAACACAGTAGATTCGATTTCAACACAAATGGACAATCTGAAACTTGGTTCAGAAAAACACATTGAGGAAATGTGTTCACTATCGGAGAAAGTAGCCGAACTTTCGGATCAGTTCACTAACTTACCTACGAAGGTAGATGATAATCTGAACGACACAAAACCGGTAGTCTTTAATGACACAGAAGAGTGCGAACAAATTAGGAAATTCAAACAAAATCAGAATCAAATTAATACGCAACACCAAAGAGAAATCCGGGAAGTACAAGATCAGCTGACTCAGGTAATACAAGAATTACGTATTTCAGAGGCCACTCGCGCTCCAATACGGGAAGAGGGACTTAGAAATACGGAACAACCACAAAATAATAACACAGGACACTTCGGAAGTTATGAAAGAAATTGGCAAGGTGCACCGAATTTTGAAATGGAACCGCCGAAACGACGTAACAATGACCGATATGCGACTCGCCGACATGATGACTTTGACTATAAGCTGTTCATTACTACACGTAAATTCAAAACATTTAAGAATTCTGGCAACGACATTCATCCAAATGCATGGCTCCATCAATTCTCTCATTGTTTTCCTCCCAACTGGTCATTAGAGCACAGATTATAATTTATGTGTGGCTACTTAGAGAATGAACCAGCTGTAAGAATGCGGTCGGTCATTCACGATTGCCACAGTGAAGGAGAGTTTTACCATGACTTCCTCTCAGCATATTGGTCTCAGGCCACACAAAACCGAGTAAAACAAAGCATCATAATGATGAAACGTTTCGAACAATCTGAATTTTCCAGTCTTATGAAATATTTTGAAGACATGTTGCACAAGAATCAGTACCTGTCAAACCCATACAGCCCCTCAGAACTTATCCGCATTTGCTTAATCAAATTGCCTGAACATTTACGACACATTATTTTGGCAGGACGTTGCAAAGACGACATTGAAGCTTTTCAGGGACTGTTACAAGAATTGGAAATTGACACTGACAATCGCGGAATGCGGAAACAGGAACACAACAATTACAGGTCACATCCGTCACAATTCCTCGATAATAACTGGACGCGACAAGGCTATTCTCACAACACAAATCGTGACCAAAACAGACACCATTTGTAAAAATTTTTTGTGGGGAGCATGGGGGCTATGTAAGTAGGCTGTTTATGTTTTCTTTATGTAAGTAGGCTGTTTAGGTTCTTATATTGGTAACGCCGCCGCCAAGTAGCGCTCTCTGTATGAAAATCACTGGCTGTGCTGTGTGCAGTCTGTGGCTGCTTTGCATTGTTGTAATACTCGCCATTGTAGTGTTGGGCAGAGGCAGCTGGCTGTGAACAGCGCGTAGCGTTGCGCAGTTGGAGGTGAGCCGCCAGCAGTGGTGGATGTGGGGAGAGAGATGGCGGAGTTTTGTAATTTGTCATGAACTGCTATATTTATATATGATGATATCAAGGTAAATACATTGTTTGTTCTCTATTAGTATCTTTCATTTGCTAACTATCCCTATCAGTAGTTAGTGCCTTCAGTAGTTTGAATCTTTTATTTAGCTGGCAGTAGTGGCGCTCGCTGTATTGCAGTAGCTTGAGTAGCGAAGATTTTTGTGAGGTAAGTGATTTGTGAGGTATAGGTTAATGTTAGTCAGGGCCATACTTTTGCAGGGATCTTTGATAGTCAGATTGCGTTGCGCTAAAAATATTTTATGTCAGTTTAAGCACAGTCATGTATAATTGTTCAAAGGGGACGTTTCACACTTAATGAGTATCAGAGATGTAGCATACAGAACATACAAAGCGCACACGACCGCTGATAACCATCCCACCTTCAAGCAACTGTGCAACCGAGTTACTCAGTCTCTGTGAGAAACGCTAAACGCAAGTGTCCCCTCCCATTAACTGAGGACTTTCACTGTCCGCTTGTCTTGTGAATATATCTACGAGGTTTAAGGCTAGGCAAACCCAAACATACAGCTGAACCTCTAGATCCTATTAATTATCTAAATTAGTATTTCGCCACGCTGATACCTTTACTTAACCACGCACAAGAGCACAAAACATTGGCTCCCTCAAAGAACAGTGGTTGGTACAAACTGAGATTCTTTTTCCCTATCCGGAAGGCCTTAACACGGTCAAGAAGTTAATTGCACCAAATCATTCGATAGCTGAAACTGATAATACTACAGGCCACAGGATCAGTGTCCTCGTAGATCCACTACCGTCCTAAATAACGGACTTTTTAACCATTATCTGGTTTCCAGCATCTTCCGAACAGCTTGGTAGGAGGGACTCATACAACCGTTACCCAAGAAGGAATCTACTAAACAGTGCTCCGACTATAAACCCATTTACATTCTAGCAGGATTATTTACGGTCTTACAACACATAATTCACGAAAATCTTACTAACTACTTAACATAAAATAACTTTTTATATGAATAACATTCTGGTTTCTGGCAAAATCGCAGCACGACGACTGTTCTTGTATAAGTGACTGACAAAATGGAACAAACAGTGGACAAACAAGATGCGACTCTCATGTGCTTTTTGGATTTCAATAAAGCTTTCGAGACATTCTACTTGCGACATTCTAGTAACTTACCATCAACTTCCTTTCAAGGATTAGGAGCGATCCGAACTCACAAATACACACATCAAAAAAAGTTTTTCATCATCTCGGTTCCAGAACCTGTACAGAAAATTGGAATAGAGATCAACATAAACATCGTTTCCGCCCTTTTTATTGCTCATGAAAACCACACATTGCATCTTGTACCACCATACAGCAAGACCTTCAGAGATGGTACCTCTAATACGCAGTAGCACGTCCTCTTGCATTGATGCATGCCTGTATTCGTCGTGGCAAACTATCCACAAGCTCATAAAGGCACTGTTGGTCCAGAATGTCCCTCTCCTCAACGGCGATTCGTTGTAGATCCCTCAGAGTGATTGGTGGGTCACGTCGTCCATAAACAGCCCTTTTCAATCTACCTCAGGCATGTTCGATAGGGTTCATGTCTGGGGAACACGCTGGCCACTCTAGTCGAGCGATGTGGTTATCCTGAAGGAAGTCATTCACAAGATGTGCACGATGGGGGCGCAAATTGTCGTCCATGAAGACGAATCCCTCACCAATATGCTGCCGATATGTTTGCGCTATCGGTCGGAGGATGACATTCACGTATCGTACAGCCGTTACGTCGCCTTCGATGACAACCAGCGGCGCACGTCGGCCTCACATAATTCCACCCCAAAACAGTAGGGAACCTCCACCACGCTGCACTCGCTGGGCAGTGTGTCTAAGGCGTTCAACCTGACCGGGTTGCCTCCTAACATGTCTCCGACGATTGTCTGGTTGAGGCATATGCGACTCTCATCGGTGAAGAGAACGTGATGCCAATCCCGGGCGGTCCATTCGGCATGTTGCTGTGCCCATCTGTACCGCACTGCTTGGTGTCGTGGTTGCAAAGATGGACCTCGCCATGGACGTTTGGAGTGAAGTTGCGCATCATGCAACCTATTTCGCACAGTTTAAGTCGTAACATGAAGTCCTGTGACTACACGAAAAGCATTATTCAATATGGCGGCGTTGCTGTCAGTAATCCCCCGAGCCCTAATGCGTAGGTAGGGCTCATCCACTGCAGTAGTAGCCTTTGGACGGCCTGAGCGAGGCCTGTCATAGACAGTTCCTGTCCGAACAACATCGCTTTGGTTCACTCCGAGACGCCTGGACACTTCCCTTGTTGAGAGCCCTTCCTGGCACAAAGTAACAGTGCGGACGCGATCGAACCTTGGTATTGACCGTCCAAGCATGGTTGAACTACAGAAAACACGAGCCGTGTACCCCATTCCTGGTGGAATGACTGGAAGTGATCGGCTGTCGGACCGCCTCCGTCTGATAGGCGCTGGTCATGCATGGTTGTTTACATCTTTGGGCTGGTTTAGTGACATCTCTGAACAGTCAAAGGGGCTGTGTCTGTGATACAACATCTATCTTTAGAAGTTCTGGGAACCGGGGTGATGCAAAATCTTTTTTGATGTGTGTACAATCATTCCTATCTTTTCCGAAGTCTTCCAATATCTCTTTCCCCTTTGGTTTTGTACTTCAGGGTCTTCTATGACCTGGCATTCGTAAGAGATGTTGGCTCCAATTTTGACGAGACTTTTTCATTAATGTCGATAATATTTAATTCTTTTTTTAATATCTTCATTTTTAATCACGTCTTTCCTTTTACATGCCTTCTTCACTTCAGGTATCTCATTGCCGCTGTCCGAATTTTATTTTCTTGTTTTTAAGAGCTCTTACAGGAGTAGTTTTTTATCCGTCTGTCCGTTGATCCCTCTATTAAGACCCAATTTTATAGCTTCAGGTATAGATATCAAGTTGAAATTTGTGTCAAATACTAAAGTCTGCAGTCCTTTGGCGGTGTAAAAAATTTAAGTTTCTGAATGAGTGCAATCAAAAGATATGATGATCCGTTAGGACCCCTTTTTCTTAGGGACATTTAGAGGCATTACGTTAAAATTTATGTCAAACATTGAAGTCTATAATCCCTTGGTAGTGTAAAAAATTTAAGCTTCTAAGTCAGTATAATTAAAAGATATGGCCGTTTATATCACACATTTTGATACTTTCACAGTTGTCTCTTTTCGTACTTTATGACCCAATGATCTTCTTACGGTACCTCAGAGAACTTAGAGTTTATTTTCATTATCAGAGTCAAAATTAAAACTTATGTCACAGCCTAAGTAAGAGAATGGACAGACTTGTTCGATATCTTAATTATCCAGAACCATTTTTGATTTGACTGGTATTATACTCGGAATGCCATTATTTTAGTTTTTATCACTAGAAATTTCTAAATTTTATTCGTTGCATATTATGTTCAGCTGGTACACTAAATTTTCGAGGTCATCTTTATTGCGAAATTTATAAGTACAAATTTTCTACAATTGCTGTACAATGGTTCCACTCATACCTTACATCGCACAACAGTGGTTAATGACCGAAAAGGAAGGTTACAATGGAGGAAGGTGGAATAAGGGGTCCCTCATGGATCAGTAGTGGGTTTGGAACTTTTCTCATTATACGTCAATGACGTTTAGACTCTTCTGTCCCATTGCGAATGCCATATGCTTACAACCATCAGTTATACCTAAGTGCATGTCAACAACCTGTGCATATCAATCCAGCTTGCAAAGGCTGACTTAGTGGCGTTATCAGAGTGGGAGCAGAATATATGTTTGAAACTCAATCCATCTAAAACGCCAGCGATCTTAGTCACTCGCAATATTACCAATCAGTTCAGAGAGTCTCTTCCACACTTAATCTCGAAGGGCACGAAAATAATCTTTTCTTCTTATGTAAACCACTTCGGATGATTCTGGACTATCAGTTACAGTGGACTGAACACAGAACTGCAGTCTGCAAGAAGGTGTCAGCGTCATTTCAATCACCAAATAAATATAAGGAACTCGAAGAGTCAGTGATACTCCCTGTACCCTATTCTCCAGTCTTTCGTATAAGAGCTCACTCTGTGTGGAACTGGAGGTAAATACAAGTGTGCGATGCAGTTGTGACGTACGCCTTTTCGACCGTCTGACTCCTGCCTACAAACAATTATCATTGCTACGTGCCGACAACTGTAGAGACTACAGTACCCTGTCTACTCTGGCGTCTATTGAGTCGTTGCAATCTCCCCTGTTCATTTTCAACGCCTAAACTATTGCCTGAAACGCGTAGGAGAAATGGCCCCTCTCAACAGTAAAATCCTCTCCGTGCCCCTAAGTAACACTGCCATGTTCCCTAAACCACTTTCTACACGAGGAACCCGACTTTTGATCAATCTCGCCCAGAGAAATTAAATTCCTTTCAAACTTCAAAAGACAGCTAATACTCTGCCTTATATCACAACAGCTGTCTCTCCAATGTACCTGTCTTTAGCTCACTCTCGTCAACCCCTGCCTCCTCTACAATATTTCCCTCCCCCCTGTCTACAGAGTTCTCTATTTAATTCTGTTCTTTCTTAGCAGCCATTCTCACTGCCATTTCGACTTTCTTCTCTTTCATTGTTCCTTCTGCTTGTGATAATACTAAACACTGTTTCAGATGTGCTAGACTAATCAGTATCATTCTTAATGTAATTTATTATTGCTATTGTTATTATTGCCTTTATTATGAATGTTTTGTAAAATGTTTGGTAGATAGGTAGGGGTAAAGACCTGCTTTGGTGAAAACTGTTACCGAGTTTTTGAACTGACTGCTGAGCCGTGCCGGCTCGTATCGATTGATCGATCGGGTCGGCATGGTTGGGATCTTTGGGCTCGGCCGTTTGACGTGGCTTTTGGCCGCGACGGGCGTGTGGCGCTAGAGAGGGACAGCCGGAGAGCTGCTCCGCGCATGAGAAGAATCGGAGGCGAGCGTGGTTGAGCAGGCCGGGGCACGACGCAGAGGTTGTGGTGTGTTGGACACGTTTGAAACACCGAAGCTGGCTCGTAGTGTGGGAACTGGACTCGGCCACATTACCCGAATCGAGTCGTGCGGCCCTGATTTGGATCTGTAAAGGATTTCATAAAAGGTTTGGTTTATCTGGATTTTGTGATGTGATACAGTCCGAGTAAGCGAGGTGTATTAATTGGTGCTATTGCTGTTCGGAGTGACGGACGGCATAAGCCAGTATGGTGAAACTGTATAATTTTTCCTGATACACTGAGCTATGTGGACGTTGTTATAGTTGGTTCAAAGCACAGGTTTAACATTGAATCTGTACGTTCTGTGTTATATAATTGCATTGCTTGTTCACTCGTAAACAGTGAAATGGTAGTCTTACTTGACTGTTTATCAGTATCCTGTTAAGGGGTAATTTAAATGAGCTCCCCAGTTTCAGTGAGAGTATGTCAACCTACTAGTGTAGTTTACATCTCTAAGCTGACTTGGTATTATGCTATTCGCCCTCTTCCTTTAAGGTTACGTCAGGGGCATTAGTTATTGATTCACCCTTGACTATTTTATTTCAATGTTTGTGAAATAGGCTATCATTTTATACATCGTAGATTTTTAATTTTGACGAGTTAATGTGATGCCAATTGAGGAGCTACTCGACCGAATAGTAGCAGCTCCGGTCAAAGAAAACCATCATAACGACCGGGAGAGCGGTGTGCTGACCACACGCCCCTCCTATCCGCATCCTCATCTGAGGATGATATGGCGGTCGGATGGTCCCAATGGGCCACTTGTGGCCTGAAGACGGAGTGCTATGTGACGCCACCTGCTTTGAAAATCTGTCACGAAGGGGTGTATCTGTTTACATTTTATTTAAAAAAAACGTGATATCCATGATTGGTTAAACTCTATCTCATTATTGTAGTCTCCTTTTGCGAGCTTTACTGTGTACAGAATTTAATTAACTTGCGAATCACTTAATGCCTGTTTAAAGATTAATGTTGTTGTTTGAATAGGGCGCTTGCCCGTGCTTGTAAGGTTTCTTTGCTAACTTATCTTATCACAAAAATTTTAAAGATAAAATTTTATTTGGCCAAAGAAAAGTTAATAAAAGTGTTGTTGTTAAAAACTGTGAATGTTGCTTATGTGGCCCGGCCCTCCCGCTCAACAGCAGTTGCCTGATTACGGTGGATTGACCACCACAACTGCTATATAATCATGAATTGATCAGCAGGTGGCAGGTTCGTCTTATTGTAACTTATAGCTCCGTGAAAGTTCGTCCCAACAGGTCACTCCAGAGGTTAGAAAATGAGGTAATTTTGTTTCTTGCTACTTACATATAACTTCTCTGATGTTTTGAACGATCATTGTGTAATGTGGGGTTTGAAAAGAAGAATCAAAGAGTTATTCGTTGACACTACTGCATTTAAGCTTCACTTTCGCGTGGAAATAATAGCTCCAGTTGTCCCCCAAAATCAAAAGAGGCGCATTTATAAGGAAATGGCGAAATGAGATAAATCCTCGTAGGTGTTTTCGTGCAAATCTCCACAGCTCCAACAATGTGACGACTATTTTTCAATGATAACCCTCGCAAAATATGACATACTGTACATATTGCGTAAGATTATCTCAACTGAAGATATGATTTTTCTGTCTAAAATAAAGACTTACGGGAAACTTTCTGGAAAAGGATTGACTTCTGTTCTTCTAACGTCGAGATGAATCGAAGAAGAATGAGTGGGAAAAGAAAAACTGGTTACTGCGAAGGAAAGAAGTGCCAAAGAAAAAAAAGAGCGGATTGTAGAAACAAAACAACGTAAGCTAGATTTCATTACACCAGAAGAAAACAGTTCACACAGGCAGTTAATTATTCTTCGGAATCAGATTCAGACTTCCCACGTCATGACAGTAGGTCAGATACCGTTATGGACTTACTGTTTGGCGAGGAATTATCCCTAGAAGAACAAGAGCAAGAACAAAAGCCCGGGACTTCAAGGAAGAGTTAGAGGACCTAAGAAACTACACTAGTTACATGGAACCAAGAGACCTGAGCCTGAGTAATTGAACTCTTTCAGGCTACCCTACTAATCCCCCTTTCGTGGAGAAGAAAATATTTTTTTTACAAGTATTGTTAAACATTATGTAAAAATTTACGAGACATTTTAACTCAATATTCTGTTGATTATCTTGGCTACAATACAACAGTGCTACAGAGGGTTATTTAAATACAAGCTCTGCAGGGCTTTACCCCATTCTGGTTTGGCTAAATTATAAATTTCTCTCAGTTTGAAAATCAGTGCTGGAATTTGGGTGGCTTAAAGGTAACAACCCAGCCTACGACTTCAGTTTGAAGTAGCGGGAAAATCTACCCCTCACTGACCACCATATTAAAAAAACTGAAAATTTCGGTGTTTTAGCCAACCTACCCTATGTGTTGTTCCTGGTCTGACCTAAGAGAGGGCCTTAAGGCCCTAATCTGATCAGGATAAATATGCAATAAATAAAGAAATGATTTGGAAGATGATCTAAGTTAATTTCTCTTCTTTCTTTCTCTAGAACTGCTGGAGGAATGCTTCGACTGCCGGGATTCTGAGCGGCCACTGCAGCCGATGAGACATAATGAGGTATCGATGGGCTGACCCGGGCTAGGTTCCCCAGCTCCAGGTCAGAGTTGTGCCCGCAGCGCTCTGGAATGCCGGGCTGAGTATTCCGACGGCGCACCGCGGTCCTGGAATCCAGCCCTCCTTCTGCCCCTGCCCTCGGTCACATCTCAATGTTAGGCAGTAGCCTCAGCACCGTGGCATTCCTGTCTGACTCCTTATGGATTTACAGTTCCACTGTCGCGATCCATATCGACAGCTGGACCTACGAATATCACTTTGTTTTGTGTCTCTGCTGTTCTTATTTAGTCGCCAATTCAGCTACGATTATTTTCTAACTTCGTGAGGTCTATCTCTGCCATAAATTAAAGACATTTTGCTTATTTACTATACGCTTTCTCCTCATTTATTTATGAAGCATAATCGGAGGTGATTTTGTGTGGTCGTTGCTTTTATATCTGAGCCGAGATGGAACTGTATTTTGCCGTTCTCTGCAGTCCATTATGTTTACTCGACAACATTACAAAGTTCCTAGTACGTGGCCTACTAGTAAACTGTAAGATGGAAATTTTGGAACATTCACAATAGGAAATACTGAATTGTACATCGCAGAGCAAATATGAAGAAGAGTTCATACCAGACCGCCACTGATGATATTTTCCAATCATTCATCCATCCATATGCAGTGTTCCGTAGATTCCATTAAATAACTTTCAAAAGCGGCGACTGTTGAATTACCTAATATGCCGCGAAAGCCTACATAAAAATCTTGAAGAACCTGTACTTAGAGAATAATCTACGTATATACTATACTGTGTCCAAAAAGTCTGCGTACGTAGGGAATTCTAAAAATTCTAATAAATACTCTTTATTCCATAAATATTAATAAATAAGTAATAATAAAATCAATTTTAATAATTCTAATATATTTCGTTTTTTTCTGATTGAATGAGGGCTCTGTATATAGAAGAACGAGTGGAACTGGTACTCTTAAGTGGACGAGAAGAATGGTCGTATCGCAAAATTGCGGAAGAATTTAACCTTAGATACCCTCATCATCAACCTGTTTGTTTTACTGCCGTCGAGAAATAAATCACCGAGTTTAAAGGAACAGGCAGTACTTTGGGCAAACCTCCTTCCGGACAACCAAACAGTTCAGACTAAACGAAAAAGGCTGTCTTGGTCAAGGTTTATGCTAGCCCAAAGAAATTGCTTTTTCGGAAACGACGGAGTTGGGTATTCCAAGGTCAACCATCCATAAAATCCTAGCAGAGCAGAAGTGACATCCATACAAGTTACAGATATTGCACCACTCACATGAAATGACCCCGATTGACGCATGCAGATGTGTGAATAGTCTGCAGACAAATAGGATGAAAATTACAGTTTTGCTAAAGACTGTGTGTTGTCCACTGATGAAGCTGTGTTTCATATCAATGGTGAAAACAAACAAAATCTTCGCTACTGGTGTCAAGGTAATCCACAATGGATGAGTCCATCCAAACAGCAGGGCTGCCAAAAGATGATGGTGTAGCGACGTATGTGGAAAGCCCATGTGCTAGGACATTTCTTCATTGATGAACATGTAACGGATGAACATGGTGAGGGACAAATTGATCCCACAAATTGAGCATTTGAGTGAGGGACTTCCAGACTAGTTTCAGCAGCATGGGGCTGCTGCTCATTTTACTGCAGCTATTGAAGACTGGTTGAATGACAGTCTTTTTCGCTGGATTAGAAGAATAGGTCATATGGAGTGGTCCTCCGACCACTAACCTTTCTTGCAAAGTGCATCAAATTATGCATTGAAAATCACGGAGATCGTGTTGAAAATGTTGTGTGTTAACATTACAGTAACTAAAATGTGCTTTGTTATTATTTAGTAGAACTCCGTAAGCACCGACAGTTTATGGGCATCCTGTAGAGTCCCCGACGTATCGCTAAGTCAAGATTAGGCTAATGGCAGAGCGCGTCGGAGGCATTTAAGCGGTTGAACTTCCCGCGCTTCACACGCGAATGGAATCAGAAGAAACCCGTAATACGTGTCACGCACGTACTCTGTGCCATGCAGTTCACAGGGGTTTGCAGAAGGCGAATGTAAATCTACGCACTGTTCTTAATCCCTTCAGCAAATTTACGAAAGTCTGTCTGTCAATCTTCCGACTTAAAATTCAACTCCTCTCCTCTCAAACGCTGGTTCACCGCTTCAGTTAGTGCAACAGCTTGCTCCATCAGGTACTTGGGGCGGTTTGGAAGACATTGCCCTCTGCGTTAGATGAAGTCACAGAGAACTCTGAAGTAAGGGACTTAAAGACGTCTGAAGTTGTCGACAGTTACAATTCTTAGACTGAAGACCCGTTATCTAAAGCGCTCGTTGTTTCTTCGCACTTTGGACAGTGGCCCGTTCGGCGTCCTACAAATCGGCGAGTTCCCACTGTGTCCAGTGAATAGCTTCCGACATCTGTTTTCTATACGAAGTAGTGGGCTGCCTTTGTGCTAGGCTTCTCAGGTGAGATCTTTTTGCGCAGTTCCACTTTGAGCCTTTTCACTCTGGCAGCCACTACTCTGTGAACAGTGGTAGGTGCAAGAACGACTAATAAGATGCCATTAGACCTGTTAATCACGGATTTTGATGAGCCTAACGTATGTTGTAAAAGAACCTATCCTGAACACCTGCCTAGCAATTTTTCATGCGAAAGCCTCTAATTCCCGAGAAAATCGGCGTTGAAGTTTTATGCAAACCTTCAATACACATAACGTTAAGCATGTTTTGACGAAGCGAGAGTAGCGCAGTGGTAAAGGCTCTGGGCTGCCACGCTGGCGGTACGAGTAGACATACCGCCCATGTCCTATTTTTACTTACATCACATAGAATAGGAGGAGCTTAGTGTTTAACGTCCCGTCGACAACGAGGTTATTAGAGACGGAGCACAAACTCGAATTAGGGAAGGACGAGAAGGAAATTGGCCGTGCTCTTTCACAGGAACCATCCCAGCATTTTCCTTAAGCGATTTAGAGCAATCACGGTAAACCTAAATCTCGATGGCTGGAAGCGGGTTTGAGAAGTCGTCCTCCGGAATAAAAGTCCAGTGTGCTAACCACTGCGCCACCTCTCTCTGTCACACAGAATATCATTACGAGCGTTGACTGAAAAGTAATGCCTCCACCTTCGTAACTCTTCAACAGTTGGCAGCATTGGTATGCGGCAGGTACGGGCTTGTTCCGTAGTCTCTTCTCTACAGCTCGAATTGGCGGGTTAGCATTAGCATTGAACGGTTGTCACTTTGTAAAGTATGGAGCCCTGCGCAGACGGTCGGTCATTGCGATTTAACCAACGTACAGTCATTGAATTCTTGACAGCAGAAGGTGTCACCCCAAAGGAGATTCATCAGAGAATGAAAGCAGTTTATGGTGATTGTACTGATGTGAGTACTGTGTGTCATCATTCTCGTAACGCGAGAGGAGTTCCTGGCAAATTTCAAGTCTGTGCGCTTTCATTTCAGGAGTCAGCATCCGGGGTACCCATCGTGCGCAGCTCTTCTGATAACCAAGCAAAGCAATAGTGTGACCCACACGCTCTTGTGAAATGCCAGTTGTGCTTGTAGTTTCTCTATGAGTGGTACGACGATCGTCCTGAATCAATTTGTCAACATTTTTTTTTGTGAAACTCAGTGCTTGCTGTCACAGGACGGCCCACTCTTTGTTCGTCACGCAGGTCAGATGTTCCCGCCTCAACATCTTCAAACTCACTCGCCCAACGACGCACAGTACTCATATCAACACAAACACCATAAACTGCTTTCATTCTCTGATGAATCTCCTTTGGTGTGACATCTTCTCCTGTCAAGAATTCAATGACTGCACGTTGCTTAAATCGCATTGACAGACCGTCTGCGCAGAGTTCCATACTTAAGACTGTAACTACACAACTGTTCAATGCTAAGGCTTCTCGCCAACTGGAGATGTAGAGGAGAGGTTACGGAACAAGCCAGTACCTGCCGTATACCAATGCTGCCAACTGTTGAAGAGTTACGAAGGTGGAGGCATTATTTTTACTATCGAATTCCAGTCCCCCAAGACTTAAATTTTCGTCTGTGTTGACTATCTGAATAATTTCTTTTATCTGATCATACATTTGCTCAATCTCCTTCTCATCTGCGGAGCTAGTTGGCATATAAACTTGTACTACAATTGTGGGTGTGGGCCTCGTGTCCATCTTGGTTACAATAACGCGTTCACTGTGCTGTTCATAGTAACTTATCCGCGTTCCTATTTCTTTTATTCATTATTAACCAACAGTTGCATTACGCCTATTTGATTTTGTATTTATAACCTTGTATTCACCTGACCAGAAGTCCTACCGTTCTTGCCACCGAAGTTCACCGATCCCAACTGTATATAACTTAACCTATCCATTTCCCTTTTTAAATTTTCTACCCTACCTGCCGGATAAGGGATCTGTCATTCCAAGCTCCGATCCGTCGGACGACAGGTTTGTTTCTACTGATGACGACGTCCTCCTGAGTAGTCCCAGCCCAGAGATTTTACCTCCGGAATACTTTACTCAAGAGGATGGCATCATCATTTAACCATACAGTAGAGCTGCGTGCATTCGGGAAAAATTACGGTTGTAGTTTTCCCTTGTTTTCAGCTGTTCGTGGTAAAAGCAGAGCAAGACCATTTTGGCTGATGTTACAAGACCAGATCAGTCAATCATCAAGACCGTTGCCTCTGCAACTACTGGAGAGGCTGCTGCCCCTTTTCAGGAACCACACGTTTGTATGGCTTCTCAACAGATACCATACTGTATGGCTACCGCTGAGGAAGGCAAGCCTCGCCACCAACGGCTTCAACATCGTTTTTCTCGGAATCTGGGGACCGTCGCATGAAAATCCGCTGCACAGGTGCTCAGAACAAGTCTCTCCCTCTATAACATATCTAAGACTCATCAAAATTCGTGATTAACATGATGGTTCACTTGTAGGACACAAAGTTAGCTGTAGCAGCAGTCTTCAAGCAACCCACAATCAGACTATGTTATTCGTTGAAGGTTTGTATCTTCATATAACTTACCTCCGTGGCCGAGGTCGTTAATGCACAACAATTGTACCTATATTCCGCAAGGCACCTTATGGTGTGTGGCGGAGAATAGTCTTCGTACCATTGTTACTTCCTCTCCATTTCTGTTCCATTCAGGAATGGCACTCAATAAGAACGACCGTAGGTAACTTCCTGCGCGAGCTCGAATGTACATCAGCTTACGTTCACGGTGTTTAAGTGAGATATACGTAGGAGTAAGCAATATATTGACTTCCTGGAAACGGAATTCCAACAATAAACCACATCGTGATGCATAGTGCATTTCTTGTTGCATCTGTCATTGGAGCTGGGTGAGCATTTCCCTGAAGAGTTCGCGTTTACACCTGTAACGAAATGCGCTGCTCTTCTTTGGATCTTCTATATTTCTTCTATCAATCCTGTAGGTCCCAGATAGTCGCGTAACAATGGAATGTCGGTCGAATGAGGGTTTTGCAAGCTACCTCTTTCCTGCATACAATAGAATTCCTGAGGATCCTTTGAACGAATCGGTCTTTCATATGCATTTCCTGCTATTACTTTCTGGGATCGTTGCACGTTAAACCGTTCCGGATGCACGGCGCTAACTATTTGATGGGCGTGACTGCTTCCATCGACTTTTCGACAATCTTGTAATCATACAGTTCACCTATATATGCGCAATACATTACATTTGTTTTTGTCCAGGGTCAACGAGTCCTGGACCTAGCACCGAATCTCTGCATTTCGCTATCATTGTTAACGTTTCGACTTCTCTACATACAGCATCAGGATCGATAAACTGCCTCATGAAGCTTCTGACGTTATGTAATAGACCATTTATATTTGTTATAAACAGTAATGAATACACACGGCCCAGTCACATTAATGTGACCACCGCTTATGATCGACATCAACGTACAATAATCCAGTAACCACTATCATGCGGCAGATGGTAGCACTAGCAGTGGAGGGTATTTGAAACGGCGTGGGGTGGGGGGCGAAGGAGGGGGGCCCGGAAATAGTGGGGTCGTTGTCGTAATGCGGAAACGGAACGATTTATCTGGCGTCCAAATGGCATGATCATTGGCTTTCGGGCCACAGGTGAAACCATTTCCTATATGGCTAATATTGTAAATTGTTCGCGTGACGCCATGCTTAAAGTATAGCGTGCATGGAAAACTGGCTCTATCCAAAACCGGCGGCGAGGCAACTGTGATGCATCAGCGGTGAACCATGAGTGCGGAAATATGTTCGTGTGAATGGACGGGCAACTGTTCAGATGAACCAAGGGTCTACCAGTAGTGACCCCTAAACGACCGTTCAGCGAACGTTACTGCATATGGGCCTCCACAGCAAGCGCCTCTTTCATGCAGCCATACTGATTGCTGTTCGTAGGTGACGGAGGTTGGAATTTGAAAGCCAGTCCCGCAGTTCGACGTTCTATGAGTGGCGACATGTGGGCATCTTCAGGTGACCACGTTTAATGCTGCATCGAATAGATGGCCGTTGACGTGTACAGCGTGAAACGTCTGAAAGCAAACTCCTTGCAAGGGTCGAGGCCGGAGGAGAGGCCATTATGGTCTGCGGAACGTTTCCGTGACATTCCCTAGGTGACCTTGTCGTTCTGGAATACACAGTGGATCAACACAAGCACACCTCTATTGTTTTTTCTCGGCATGATGGCATCTACCAGCAGACAATGCAACGAGTCACACAGCTCGTAGGTCACGTGCGTTGTTCTAAGAACACCAAGATGAATTTAGAGTACTCCCCTGGCACAAAACTGTCTGAATTGAAACCCAATCGATAATGTGTGGGACCACCTCGATCGGGTTGTTCGCGCCATGGATCCTCAATCACCTAGTATGTTCTTTTGCCCGGAACTATTCAGTCGAGTCAGAAAGAAGGCCTGCTGCTTCGTAAGCGTGTGTTTTGGTCATTAGGTGACAATATGGAACTGTGTCGAAATCCTTCCGGAAGTCAAGCAACTCGACTTTAACCTGGGCGCCAGTGTGGACTGCCCTCATTCTCTGATGGAAAGTACGTGTTTCATACGAGTTCCGGTAACGGAAGAAATTTTCCCCACTAATATTCGGGGAGCAACAGGAGGGAAAATGGTGGCTCGAATGCGCCATTGTATAACATAAAGTTCCATACCTTTACATAGTGCCTTTTAGAGCGATCCGTCTTGGTGCCCCTTTGGTGCCGCCATTGGGTTTCACCTTGTCTCTTGTCTCATCATCATAGCACACAAAACATGACACAATACTAAACACACATCTACTACAGTCATCTGCACTCAACGCACACACTTTAGATACATTACATGCTATGAAACAACAAGTTTACTGTTAGCAGTCACTATTTATTTCCACGACGCATTTCAAAGGTTTAAACCTCCATCATCAGGAAATTTACATTTGTTAGTATGACATTTGTGTGTGTTGTGTTACGATTTTTTTGAGGAACTAGTGGCACTGTCTAGTGGGGAAACACATTTGACAAAAAACTAAACGTATATCGAACGGTAAAAATAAAATAAGTAAAATAGAGTACCTCCCGTGGTCACAGGTTCATTTCCCTGTCGTAACACATCACAGGTATACTGTTCTATTTTGTAAACAAATATTGAGTCTGGAAACTATTAGGTGCAGCGATCGTATAGCAGAAGAGAAAACATTATCATAAAGTACAAAGAATGTAAATCGTAACAACATTTTTACAGAATAAATTTTAAAGGATTTTCTAGATACTTGTTTTGAGGTGTCGAATTCATGCGTTGGAATAAATTTTTTGAGTGTTATACAAATCCGTTAATGTAGCTTAAACTTCATACTCTATATTAACTTGTCAAAATCAGATTTATATACCATCTTAAATATTTATTCCAACGCATGTATTCGACACCTCAAAACAAATATCTCCAAAATCCTTTAAAATTTATTCAGTAAAAATGATTTGATTTACATTCTTTGTACTTTGTGACAATTTTTTCTCTTCTGCTATACGATCGCTGCACCTATTAGTTCCCAGTCGCCATATTTGTTTACAAAATAGGACAGTATACCTTGATGTGTAATGAACCTGTGACCACTGGAGGTACTCTATTTTACTTATTTTATTTTTACCGTTAGATATACGTTTAGTTCTTTGGCAAACAAATGTAACTCCACCTGATGATAGAGGTTTAAACCTTTGAAACGCCTCGTCCGCAGCTCGTGGTCGTGCTGTAGCGTTCTCGCTTCCCGCGCCCGGGTTCCCGGGTTCGATTCCCGGCGGGGTCAGGGATTTTCTCTGCCTCGTGATGACTGGGTGTTGTGTGATGTCCTTAGGTTAGTTAGGTTTAAGTAGTTCTAAGTTCTAGGGGACTGATGACCATAGATGTTAAGTCCCATAGTGCTCAGAGCCATTTGAACCTTTGAAACGCGTCGTGGAGATACAGTGACTGGTAACAGTAAACTTGTTCTTTCATTTAATATCAATAACAGTTACGGTAAAGCCTAACCTAAAATGTTCGCACTTCATATATTAACTCTTAACACACCGGGTGTAAAGGGGCCATAGTGAGCGGAAGAAGAAAACCTTTCCTGGTAGGGTGGTCGAACCCTACCCCTCAGACACTCTTTGCTAATGTCATAAGACTAGAATTGTAAAACTACCGTAGCCTACCGTATACTGTCATAAATAAGCGCAAGCTACGGTAGCTTTACTTGTACTCTTGGCCAGTTACTTTTTCGTTAGGTGTGTTGCATACCTATTGGGCGTTGCTTCATTCGACCACTGTTTCGATGTGTCAGTGTCTTATTATATTCCCCTGCAAACCGGAAGCGGTGAACCGCCTAGATACTGAGTGAGGATATGTAAAGGGCCGCGTAATATACGGAACATTTGTGTCCTACATAGTTATCCTCATGTCTCTTACTTAAAAATAAACAGTACTTGTAGTCAAATTAATTCAGGTTTTATTCGAAAGTTGTTGATTTGCAACATGAAGCAGAGAGATGTTGCAGTAAAAATAAGAAATAAGAAATTTAGCATATAGTCCCATAGCGCTAGAAAACGCAATTTTCACACAAAAAAGGAGAATTAAAACAAACTTAAAAACAAAAATAAACGAAACATTGCTTCGATACTTCGTCGAACTTCTACAAAACATGTTTCTGTTGTTCATAAATAACTTTCGTATTTATACATAATGACAGGAAAATTCTGTCTTTGATCGTGATGAAGAACGTTCTATTGAGTACAAAATAACAGCAATAATCATATAGATTTTTTTATGTTTGTGCATGTAAACCATACTTGCATCAAAAGTAATTGCTTTGTTACATAAAAGTGCAAAAATTACGTGAGCAACCAATTTTTATTAGCAATAAGACATAATTTATATTCTGTAAGGACATAAAGTAGGCAATGGAGTAATACTGAACGATGGGCGGTTCTAGTTATGTGCAGAACAGACAAATAGAAGTTTCCCTCTTACACATTCATTTACGATGGTGTCCAAAATCAAAGTAACAAACGGAAATTTTGCAACGTTGCGTTTATTTCGGCTCAAAACAGTATAAACAGCTGATAGTGAAGTAGAAACAATGTAAAGAACACAGAACGTAATCAGCTACGACATGCAGTTGATTAAGTTCAATTCTAACAACTGGTTAATGTGCTCAGTGTGGGGTGTGGTCACCTCTCGCACCAATACAGGTCTCACAACGACGGGACATGCTGTGAGTGATGTCATCACTCTCAGGTTGAGCTATCCCGTGACTTACATGACTTCGGTGAATGTCTCCTGTAATTTGTGTGTTTTCCTCCCATTCTTCCTGCAAAGCTGCTCACAGGTTTTGGAGAGTGGTTGGTGGCTGCTGACGTGATGCAATCCGTATTCCTAGTGCGTCCCAGACTTGCTCTATGGGATTCAAATCGGGAGAGCGAGCAGGCCAACCCATGTGTGCAATAGCTCCCATTTCAAAAAAAAAAAATCAACCACCCGTACTGTATGAGGTCGAGCATTATCGTCCACCAATACGACGTCTGGACCCATAGCACCTCGCAACAACCGCACATCACATCCCAAGATCTCCTCTTGGTACCCGACAGCAATTAAATCTTGCTGATTAACCCGTAAAATTTCATGAAGAGGAGTTCGGTTGGTCAACATAGGCATCCGCCTCGATATCGGTCTCTTTCCACAATGTCTGGGTCGGGAAATCGTGTTCCACGTGCCCTCCGCATACGAATCCGTCTAGGATCACTCTACAGACCAAATCGGGACTCATCTGTGAAGAGAACATTAGCTCATTGTTCGACAGTCCAGGCGGCATGTTGACGGCTACACTCTAGACGTTCCCTTCTGTGAAGACACGCCAGAGGTAAACAGGCAGCAGGCCTCCAACAATAAAGGCCACTCTGATGAATCCACACAGTTTGCCTCGATACAACACGTCCTGGGAGTTCTGCAAGGTCAGATGACAGTTGCAGCCGACCTTGGTGGCCGTGCGGTTCTAGGCGCTACAGCCTGGAGCCGAGCGACCGCTACGGTCGCAGGTTCGAATCCTGCCTCGGGCATGGATGCGTGTGATGTCCTTAGGTTAGTTAGGTTTAAGTAGTTCTAAGTTCTAGGTGACTGATGACCTCAGAAGTTAAGTCGCATAGTGCTCAGAGCCATTTTTGTCAGTTGCAGTGTAGTACTAAGGCGGTACCGTCGTGCCCTTACAGCCAAATAACGGTCCACTCTTTCTCATGTCACCTGTGGTCAGCTCTGTCCCGGTCCCCGGGATACAGTTTTGGTCTCTATGAACTGTCGCCTCATCCGAGAAACAACAAAACGATTCACAGTAAGCCATCGGGCCACATCGGTTTGCGACAATCCTGCTTCCATTCTTCTTATGATCCTCCATAACACAGAGTCCGTAGGTATCTTCGCTCGGCCGTACTGCACCGTCTGTATACAGCGTAAACAGCGATTGTGAATGTGGGACTACCCTGCAAACACTGCCCCGCTTGATAGTGCCCTGGCGTCATTGTTGGCGTGGTTGTCCGTTGATCGGAATGCCATTTTCCGGTCGTAACGACATATGTTGACAGTTTGTATGACTATATAGTCAATTAGGCACAGGACGGGGAAATAGCAGTTTGTTGCTCTAATTTTGGAAACCAGTGTATTTTTCTTTCTCTATCAATACTGCCGATAGACCTACCATTTACTACGACATTCGTGTAGTGTACCAAAACTACAAAACCGTTGTTTTAGTAGAGTGCAGTTCTACATACGACTGTTTATTTGCCTCTACATGTCTGACACCAAGTAACCGATACCAGCTGCTCTCGGTCGTTAAGTGATGGCCTTCAGCCACTCCCTTGCCTGTGGTGAGAAGTAATGCCTGAAATTCGATTTTCTTGTCACACTGTTGACACTGTTGATTTCGGAATACTAAATTCTATAACGATTTCCGAAAAGGAATATCACATGCGTCCAGCTTCTAACAACCCTACCACAACAAAGGTCAAAAACTAACTATGATTGTGGTGTTTCTCACGCTGCTAAATACTGCATTTTCGGGCCGCAACAAAGTTATTATGTGGCAGGTGTCATTGGAGCACAGTTAATAAAGTCATTTCATGTAATAATGAATAAACTAGGCACTCATCTTTTCGTGTTTCCCACGCTGGTCTCGTTGTAAAATCATGGCTCAACCGTCGAAAACGTAGGTGGTGATGATTCCAAGCTCGGATGCAAAGAGGCCTAGGTTTTATTCTGCTATATTAAAAAGTTTTATAGATGTGTTTCACAAACCATTCTTGAGGATTAAACCTTTGAAAGTTAGAACAATGGTGACGTAAAAAAATAATCAGCACTCCGAATTTAAGTTACACTTCCTTTTTATTGCTTTTGTTGCAATACCACGTAACTCAGAAAACATCACTTCACAATACGAAACATACTTGAAAAACATCTTCCTCACTGTTAAAGTTCACATTTTATAAGCTGACTACAATATGCGTCTTTCCAACATGACGTCCAAGGCTTGACCTTCTCAAGGTCCGACTCTCTAATCACCACTTACGCCCTCAAAAATCAGGAGTTACAAGTACGTCAAAGATCGTAACGACAAAAGAAAGAATACACATAAGAATAATATCATTGCAATACAAACATATCGATGTATCAAAGTACCTCTAAATTAACGAAATCAAATCTGAATGTTGTCTCAGAAATATGTTAACTACTTTACAGAAACACAGTAGAATGTTGCTGGTATCGAGAGGTTGAGGTGAGCTGCCGTAATGGTTACGTAATTCAAGTACCATTACAAGCTCCATCTACTGTTTCACATTCAGAGTCTGTTAATTCCCTTCGTGGGGCCATAGTCACGTCGGACACCCTTTCACATGAATCACCCGAGTACAAATGACAGCTCCACCAGTATGCTGCCCTTTTATACCTTGTATAAGCGTCCGCCCCGGTAGCTGAGTGGTCAGCGTGACAGACTGTCAATCCTAAGGGCCTGGGTTCGATTCCCGGCTGGGTCGGAAATTTTCTCCGCTCAGGGACTGGGTGTTGTGTTGTCCTAATCATCATCATTTCATCCCCATCGACGCGCAGGTCGCCGAAGTGGCGTCAAATCGAAAGACCTGCACCAGGCGAACGGTCTACCCGACGGGAGGTCCTAGCCACACGACATTTCCATATTACCTTGTATAAGCGACACTACTACCGTTTGTATATGTGCATACCGCTATCCTGTGACTTACATGATTTCGGTGAATACGTCTCCTATAAATTTGTGTGTTTTCCTTTTGACAGTAAAACCATGCGAGTATTTGTCATAACTATTAAAAAGTTACAAGAAAGTTAGGACATGGTATCACAGCATGTTTCGTGAGCACCTACCATGTCTGATGCACAGCACCGTGGTTTGAACTAACGAGCGGGTACAATCTACAGACGTCGTACGTCGGCTGCGAGGTGCCGGGCCGCCAGGCCGAGCGTGAAGCTTTTAACGACGCCCTGCCGCAAATACAGCGGGCCGCGTATAACGAGTGCCTTATAAATAGGCCGTCAGCTGGAAGCCGGCGACGCGTCCACCTCAGCGCCGCGTACGCTGGAGCGGCGCCCAGCACACCTCGGAGACGCGCTGGCCTCTATATACACACCGGCTTATTTTTGCTCGTCCACGGTATTTATATACTGCGTCGCCGGGAGCTCATTAGGGTGGAATCGTTCCGTTTTCCTAAAAGTCTTTCCGCGCCACAAAACGAGCCCCTTTGACAGCGCTTGTCGCTATAATGGCAGCAACGCCTCACCACGCTTAGCGGTGTGCACGTGGCGCTGGGGGTGGTGGGTGCGGAGCGCAGTGTACGACCCGACGTTTCAACCAACAGCGTCACTCTGCCGCGTCTGCCTGGAACGTGTACTTCGCAGTCCGCATAAAACATGTAGCTTTTCCTAGTAAGCATGTGGGAGTCTCGTAAAGTAGGTACAATATGAGAATCCCGAATTGTTTATGAAAATATGAGATTTTTCCAGGAAAAACAGAGTGAAAAGGGAGTACTTAATGAAAAATTGAGTATTTTAAAAATGGTGTAGAACTTAAATATGAGAATCCCGAATTGTTTATGAAAATATGAGATTTTTCCAGTAAAAACAGAGTGAAAAGGGAGTACTTAATAAAAAACTGAGTATTTTAAAAATGGTGTAGAACTTTCATATTATACCTGCTTCCATCTAGTTGATATGAAATGGTGAAAGAGAGGGGAAAGATGAGTGGGAAACGTGACTTCCAGCTGCACACCGCGTTGTGCTAATGCAGTGGCGAGAGATGAAAGTTTGTGCTTTACTGGAGCCCAAACTCGGATTTACCACCTCTCACGAGCTGTTCTCATGAGTGGTTGCCATTACTGCTTAGGCCCTTCGGACACAGTCCCTGACCAACTAAAATTAACAACTTACCATATGCTACAATGTAGCGCTCAACGTCCATCAACCCCTACTCGCAGATTATTGATTCCCATTCAGACTACATTAGGGCATCCACACTGAAACAAACTTCAAGGAGCCGTCGAAAATTATACAGGGTGCTACAAAAAGGTACTGCCAAACTGGAAACATTCTTCACACACAAATAAAGAAAAGATGTTATGTGGGCATGTGTCCGGAAACGCTTTATTTCCATGTTAGAGCACATTTTAGTTTCGTCAGCATGTGCTGTACTTACTCGATTCACCCCCAGTTGGCCCAATTGAAGGAAGGCAATGTTGCCTTCGGTGCTTGTGTTGACATGCGACTCATTGCTCTACAGTACTAGTATCAAGCACATCAGTACGTAGCATCAACAGGTTAGTGTTCATCACGAACGTGGTTTTGCAGTCAGTGCAATGTTTACAAATGCGGAGTTTGCAGATGCCCATTTGACGTATGGATTAGCGCGGGGCAATAGCCGTGGCGCGGTACGTTTGTATCGAGACAGATTTCCAGAACGAAGGTGTCCCGACAGGAACACGTTCGAAGCAATTGATCGGCATCTTAGGGAGCACGGAACATTCCAGCCTATGACTCGCGACTAGGGAAGACCTAGAACGACGAGGACACCTGCAATGGAGGAGGCAATTCTTCGTGCAGTTGACGATAACCCTAAAGTCAGCGTCAGAGAAGTTGCTGCTGTACAAGGTAACGTTGACCACGTAACTGTATGGAGAGTGCTACGAGAGAACCAGTTGTTTCCGTACCATGTACAGCGTGTGCAGGCACTATCAGCAGCTGATTGGCCTTCACGGGTACACTTCTGCGAATGGTTCATCCAACAATGTGTCAATCCTCATTTCAGTGCAAATGTTCTCTTTACCGATGAGGCTTCATTCCAACGTGATCAAATTGTAAATTTTCACAATCAACATGTGTGGGCTGACGAGAATCCGCAAGCAATTGTGCAATCACGTCATTAACACAGATTTTCTGTGAGCGTTTGGGCAGACATTGTTGGTGATGTCTTGATTGGACCTCATGTTCTTCCACCTACGCTCAATGGAGCACGTTATCATGATTTCATACGGGATACTCTACCTGTGCTGCTAGAACATGTGCCGTTACAAGTACGACACAACATGTGGTTCATGCACGATGGAGCTCCTGCACATCTCAGTCGAAGTGTTCGTACGCTTCTCAACAACAGATTCGGGGACAGATGGATTGGTAGAGGCGGACCAATTCCATGGCCTCCACGCTCTCCTGACCTCAACCCTCTTTACTTTCATTTATGGGGGCATTTGAAAGCTCTTGTCTACGCAACCCCTTTACCAAATGTAGAGACTCTTCGTGCTCGTATTGTGGACGGCTGTGATACAATACGCCATTCTCCAGGGCTGCATCAGCGCATCAGCGATTCCATGCGATGGAGGGTGGATGCATGTATCCTCGCTAACGGAGGACATTTTGAACATTTCCTGTAACAAAGTGTTTGAAGTCACGCTGGTACGTTCTGTTGCTGTATGTTTCCATTCCATGATTAATGTGATTTGAAGTAATAAAATGAGCTCTAACATGGAAAGTAAGCGTTTCCGTACACATGTCCACATAACACATATTCTTTCTTTGTGTGTGAGGAATGTTTCCTGAAAGTTTGGCCATACCTTTTTGTAACGCCCTGTATATGTTTGAGTGGTGTCTGTTCTGTCAGACATGTCTCCTCGACGTTCCTTACAGTGGCGACGAATTAATGATGTTCGAACCGAATTAATAATTCGCGAGTAGGGGGTTAATGTACGAGGGAGGGATGCTGCACTGCCGCCTGCGATATCTAGGACATTTGAGTTGGTCAGGAACTGTGTCCGGATGGCCAAAGCGCTTAAGGCAACCGCTCGAGAGAAGTGGTAAATCCGTGTTTGAGTCTCTGTCCAGCACAAGTTTTAAACTTACACCATTGCATTTCCACAGTGCCCTGTGCAGCTGGAAGCTAGGAGTTTCCCACCCATCCCTTCCCTTGCTTTACTCATCCTCTATTTCATATGAATATGTCCACCAGCCGCATAATCATGAATGGAGCCTGTCGGACAGAGATTTATACATTTCATATTAATGGTAGTATGGTGTGGTTACTTCACTACTGTGGTGTTCATTACGGGTACTATAAAGATAATACAAGTATTACGTTAAGAAGCAACAGGGTAGTCTTCCTAGTGTATAAATTCAGTGTGTCACTCACTCCAAAGCTGTCAGTTACCAGGTTAGGCGATGGAGGGGATGGGTGGAATGTGAGGTGAGGCATAAACACACAGACACACACACACGCTGGTGACGCTGCACTTCGTTCTCCACTCTTTATGCTCAGAAAGCACAGCACAGCTCCCTTCTTCTGTGCACACCACTACAGCGCCGCTCTAGGACACGCTAGTTGAACCCAGCCATCAGTATTATCACCACAACCGTATAGTATCATGTCAAAAGTGCCTGAACACAAGTGGAGTAGGCTCATTATAGACCTAATACCATGTCACCCACAGAATGTCGCGTCTGAAGCGGTCGTTCCATTGAGTTGGACTTTATTAGAAAGGGACACTTGTCCAGTACGACATGAATTTCAAAGGGAATCAGCTGTCTCTTCATACATGTGCCTTACGTAACTTCCTTGAGTGGCTGTGCAGCTAGAGAAGATCAGCGTAGTGGGCTCCTAGGATAGCTTTGTTTACATGCAGAGCTGTCGTATTCAAAGTCATTTAAATATCGACACACTTCTTATTGCCACACCACGTGTATGACATGAGTCCTTGCTGATGTCTGTTACCAGCATCATCACAGTTTAGAGCCCAGAACGACTGGTCGTTGTTTAAGTACATGATGAAAGGCCCCCAGGATGCCGTAAAATTAAGATTTATTTAAAAACAGTCAAACTCTCTCGTATGTAGGACGATGAGGATGTACGATTTTACAGATTAAGTCCTGCTATCTCGATGTATTATATGTGTGAGTGAATAATACAACGTTAAAGAACCGTTTTAAGCATTTTATTTATTGAAGTAAGTGAAGAGGAAAATTACAGGAAGAGGATTTTAGTGATTACGACACGCGCCGGAGTCCCCGAAAACCTGGGTGGGAGTGGTCGCACAAGCGCCACTGAAACCGCAAACAACTAGACACCATTCCTCGAGTCACCAAACGATCAGACACAATGGGCTTTTTAAGGACCTTGCCTGGCCAAGATACCAGCGTAAAAAAGGAGCTACTCACTACCACCATCAATTCTGTCAAAGACATAATCAAAATCAACAAAGTAAAACCGAGAAAAAACTCGGTAATCGTTGAAGTTGCCTCAGAAGAGAACAATCTGTTGAACAATGCCAAATTAAACTCGGTGGTCAATTGCGAGCCACCGAGGAAAAGAAACCCTTTAGTCATCTTATACGACGTATCAACGATTATGACTAACGAGGAACTACAAAACACTATTAAGGCCCAGAATTTTGAGGACATGACAGATGAGGAATTTAAAGAAAGTTTTAGACTGAGATTCAAAACGGGGCCTCGGGACCGTGATGTGGTTCATCACGTTGTCGAGGTCTCCGCTCAAATGTGGAAAAGAGTAACGGCAATGGGCAAATTATACATTGGCTTTCACGCCGTAGATACTAGAGACTATCTTGTGGTACTACGTTGCCACAATTGCGGAGATCTCGACTACGTTCTGAGGCACTGTACCAGGGGGTCGGCCTGCTCAAAATGTGGTGAGGATGGTCATGCGAGGAAAGACTGTAGGGCTGCAGCAGTCTGCATCCCATGTAAAAGACGGGGCAAAAAACCTTCCGGAGCCACTGGACGCAACTTCCCCACTTACAGACTCTTAGAACAAAGATTAATTTCAAGGATAGACTATGGCTGATCAAGCTAAAGCCAACAGGATGCCCAAGAGAAAATCCCCGAGCAAAAGGAGGAGGGATGCCATGAGGGCAAGAGCTTTCAGTTATTCATGAGGTCGCTCACGACCGCCACTATTGAAACCACCAACTTTTCTACAATGGACAGAGGGACTCAAACGGAGCCTTTTACAGCCACGTTTCCCTCCTCCCCAAGCCGGGAGACGAGGCCGACTAAAGACCAACGGCAACGGCATCCTGTAACGGAGACTGTGGCAATCTCAACAACAGAGGAGAATAGAACTACAAAGAAACCAGTTCAGGAAAACATAATAACTAGCTCCAGCGAAACGTCTACCACAACAGATCCTGTCGTCAGATTGCCACCAGTCGACCCAGTCAGAGTCTATCCCAACCTCGAATTCACTATGCAACTAGCAAGACTAGAGCAGCCGACTACCCTGACCACTGCCTTGAGACACGTGGTTCGGGTGGGACATGAGTATGGTAGGAGATTCACCTTCTCGGTAATGGAGGCTGTGGACAGAATACAGCTCAAGTCAGTGAATCTCCCCACCGACTTCGGAGCCCTGCGGGACTTACTTAAGAAAGTCTTCGAAAGACGAGGTGAAAAATTCGACCTGGACGATATCTATGAACAAGCAGTTTTGGCAAATGGACGCATCTCATTCGACTGGAGCAAGACATGGCCAAATGACAGAATCCACACATACTTTCCATAAATGACTACATGACGAAAATCACCATTGGCCAACTTAACACCCATAACAGCAGACTAGTGATGCAGGAGCTACGCAAGGCAGTGGAGGAGAGGAGACTAGATGTGCTCTGTCTGCAAGAGCCGTACTCCCTAAATGGGAAAATAGCTTTCGCGGCTGCGACCTAGCAAGTCGTAAGCAGAGGGGAAGACCCAAGATCGGCAATTATAATAACTAATAAACTTCTAAGGGCCACAGTATTATCACGATTCACAACCAGCCACTGCAACGTCGTGGAGCTGCAGTCTCCATCGGGAGAAATCATCATTAACATGTACTTCCAGTATGGAGACGATATTGAGAGAGATCTGGCACACCTTACCACAGTTATCACGGCGTTGCGGGGGCGGAAAGCGATTGTAACAGCTGACATAAACGCTAAATCCCACCTATGGTACAGCGGCACCAGGGACCCAATGGAGAAAAGGCAGAAGAGGACATCATGGCCTTGCTGCTGGTGGTGGCTAACAAGCTGGCAACCCTTCGACCTAAGTGGCGGGAGGTGGCCAAGGTACAAACATTGACGTGACCCTGGCTACGCCTAAAGCTGCGTATCACATTCAGCAATGGAGAGTAGAAGAGAACGCCACCACTAGCGATCACAACCTCATCACCTTTACTATAGGAGACAAGGAGAGCCGCTGGGCCATGGGGTGGGAGGTGCAATACAACTACAAAAAGAGCCGATTGGGAAAGACTTGCTAGGGAGTGCGACAAGCCTGCACTACCAGAAGGTGACGGACACCTGGACATTGACGTACACAACAGAGCCGAGGAGCTGGTGAAAGTAATAACTCGAGCGGTGAAAGCTGCTGTACCTACTAGGAGGAAAGCCATGGCGGCCTCTTCGTCACCATGGTCAGCTGAACTGGAGGAGATGCGCCGGTCTGTCAGACGGCTCAGGAGGCACTACCAGCGCAGTGCCGTCTGGTTGGAAAGACAAAGATGGTTGCAGCTATACCGGGAAGCCAAAGACAACTTCCAAAAACAACTACGCGAAGTCAGATCAAAAAGCTGGGAACACTTTGTTTTGAATCAACTAGCTTTAGACCCATGGGGAGTTGCCAACAAGCTTGTCCGTGAGAAAATCCGCTCTCCGATGGAGCTCTGAACCGTCAGGTATGGGGGCGGGATGACGGAGTCTTGGCAGGAAACTGCTGAGGTCCTTCTCCAGTCCCTGTTGCCTGACGACACCGCGGATGGAGAGACAGATGACCAACGGCAGCTGCGTGATGATAACAACAATGAATATGGAAATGAAACGGCAGTTTACCCATTCTCTGAAGAGGAGGTAGCTGCCCATATAAAATCCCTGAAGATAGGGAAAGCTCCCGGGCCGGACGGCATTGTGGCAGAGGTGGTGCAATTCATGGCCCCCCAGATAGTCGCCCCTCTAACTCACCTCTACAATGAATGTCTCAGGCAGAAAAAGTTCCCTCGAATCTGGAAGAGGGCAAATGTAGTCATCATCAAAAAAGGAGCTGACAAAGACCCAGCAGAAATAAAATTTTACAGACCAATCTTCCCGCTCGATCTGCTTGGGAAGGTTCTGGAAAGACTACTGGCTGACAGACTGGCTGCACACCGAGTGCTGTGCGGGATGAGCAGCAGGCAGTTCGGCTTCAGGCCTGGGCGATCGGCATCTGATGCAATTGCCCTGGCGGCCGAGGTCTGTGGCTCTACCCCGTACAAGTACGTCGTCGGCATAATGGTGGACATAAGTGGCGCCTTCGACAACCTGTGGTGGCCTTCGCTCTTCTCCTGTTTACGGGAGAAGGAGTGTCCAGGACCGCTATATGGGTGTCTGAGGAGCTATTGTGAGGATCGGGAGGTTTGGCTATCATCCGCCAGCACAAGAGTAAGAAAAACCATCACAAAAGGATGTCCCCAGGGCTCCGTACTAGGTCCCCTGTTCTGGGACATCCACATGGAACCTTTACTAGACAAACTACAGCAAAGTGATGAAGTGCTAGAGGTGATAGCCTCCGCACATGACCTCCTCCTACTGGTCGGCGTTCGTAGCCGAGAAGATATAGAGCCCAAGATAGAAAGAGCAATAGAAACACTACAACTTTGGTGCCGAAACACAAAGATGAAGATCTCACCAGCCAAGTATACATACCTTCTTCTAAAGGGACAGCTAGTTCGTAATCCAACTGTCAGGATTGAGGGCTCACCAGTTCTCCGGCGACGAGAGACTGGCTACCTTGGAATCATAATTTTTGAAAGGTAAAACCGTAACTCAACCGTAACTCAAAGAGCCCTGCAGGTCCTCAACAACCTCATTTCCATTGGACACAAACGATTTCATCTCCCACCATATCTCATCAAACTTTACCACTATAGTATACTCAACTCAATAGCAGGTTACGGCTCCGGAGTCTGGGAGCACAGGCTCACGAGGGTGGTGTCTGCCATGACAGTGAGAAGAGTACAAAGAAATATGATTATGAGATCAGTGGGGGCATACAGGACTACGCCAGGAGGAGCCCTGTTAGTCATAATGGGGCTCTGCCCCTTGGACATCAAAATTCGAGAACGGGCCGCTTGGCATTGGGCAAAGAAGGGGAATATGGAGAAAACAGAGGAAATTTTAGGCAGCAGGACTGGGAACTAGGTTGAGATTAGGTTAAGAGGGGACCAGCTATGGCAATGATCGTGGGAAGGCGAAGAAACAGGGCGCAGAACTTTTGATTTTCTACCAGATGTTAGGGAACGGATGGGAATGACGTATCTCGAACCAACCCGGGGACTAATTCACTTTCTCACTGGACATGGACCCTACTCGACATACTTATGTCGATTCGGGAAAAAGGCGACACCTGCGTGTGACTGCGGTGCTCCGGAGGGTACTCCTGACCATGTAGTCCACGAGTGCCCCCTTTTCAATGATGTGGCTTCAACGTTACGCGACCAACTACCACATTATGACACATGCAGACTGCTCAGACAACACGACACCTTTCAGACCATTAATAAACTGGCTAACGTGATATCACAGAAAGTCTTAAAGTACTACCTGAGAGAATTAAACTAGCATTAATGAGCGACTTACCTAAACACCGATAGAGTCTGGTACCCTATTCCCAAACCGCCTAGGCGCGGAAAGGCCGACTTCCGCAATCTGGAATCCGCCGCGCCTCGGGACTCAGGGGGAGTGGGGTGCAACTTCACCGATCATGACAACGCACCTGATTTGACCTTAGAATAAGTTAGTTGTAGGACTTAGTTTTAGACACTATTTCTAGAAACCTGCAGCGATCAACATCTTGGCCTGCCCAGTGTCAGGGGCACGCTCATTGGGGTTAGCTCAATGAGCAAGGCTCTATAGTAGGTTTATATTCAACTGACACATATGTAACGCTGTAGGCCTTAGTAACTAGTCTATAGTTAGGTTACCTGCTTAGTAGTTAATTAACTAATTTGCCCATTGCATTTATCCCATAGCTCACATACTAACTAGTTACTAAAATATAACTTAGAATATCTGCAACTAAAACTGTTGTATCACTTTTTCGGCCCACTAATCACATAAGGTAGTGGGTTAAATTGTATAATTAATAAGTTTTTGGAAATAAAGAATTAAAAAAAATTGATAGAAACAAGTGAGTCAGTCTTCTGCCATGTTCTGCATATTCCCACTCTAAATTATTATGGAATATTTTTTGAGATAACTCAAAAAGAAAGTATTGAGTGCACAAAAGTGAGCAATAATAATATCTGATGTTCACCCACAGTCTCACAAAGCACCTCTTCAAGCAGTTTTTTTAATTGCATCGCTTTACAAATATTCATCATAAATAATCCACCACAAATTTGAGAAGAATAGTGATGTCCATACCAACAACAGTAGAGGTAAAAAATACATTCATTACCCATTATTAAAGTTGTCAGTGGCTCAGAAAGAAGTTCAGTATACAGGAAAAATTATTTCTGAAGAATTGTCCAATGACTAAAAGTGAAAATTTTAAAATTAATGTAGCCTAAAATCCTTCTACTCAATGAGAAAGTTTTCATTTAAAAACCGACATCATATAAACAAATAAGTTTTAAGTGTAGCTGTATGACTACCATCAAAATATGATATCTTCATTAATGCTAACACTAATCATGTACACATATCCTAAAAAGAGACTATTTTCACATCATTTTCGTGTTCAAATGACGTATGGAGCATGTACCTAACTTACTAACTTGCAATAGCCACTGCAAAATGTACTAATGCAAAGCTAAGGTACCCTTTAACAGGGGGTGAATCTTCGAATCGGAGGACCATGCGTCATCTTGCAGTGCCAAGTTGCATCTGTGGTCAGTGCCTATGGCAGACTCAAAGAAGGTAGTGACACCTTCACCTAGCAGCACTCCATCATGTATCGGTGTAACTCTGTGTTGGGAAAAATACACAGAGCAGCGTGACGAACTTAGGCTGTATAAATTTGCAGAACATGGTTGGCCAGATGCACACACTGTCGAGCCAATGTCTCCTCACAATCACCATAATTAAGCCAGGCTATGCCCAAGTTCTCTCGATGTTCTATCTGTGTTCCCAAGGTGCTCAGGATTTGATGTGGTTTATGTCCACTACTTCTTCTGATGTGATTTCTCAAACTATGTTTGACAGGTCATAGTGAACAACGCCTGCACATGCCTCTAATATCTGAACTTGCCCATTGCGCTGGGAACACAGGTAGTGGTCTGCACTAAGGCTTCATCGTGCCTCTGGAGGAAGACACTAGCGATTCACATGTGTGGCTCTACATCTCAAACAATTGCACCCAGCGAGCTACTGCCGTATTTCCATTCTCAAAGAGTTACACTTGTTGGTACGATTCCGCACATCAACTTCAACGCGTAGCACCCATGCTGGCCGGCACGTTAGCTCAGTGTGTTCGGTCAGAGGGTCTCTGTAATAAAAAAAAACTGAGTGAATGGATCAACAATGAACTTCAACGGGTGTTATGGGACGTCCGCCCCGAACTGATGCAACGAACAATAACGAACAAAATGAGATTTTAAAAAAATTGCCTGGGGATAACATCTTTAATTAGTAATCAAAACGTCTTTGATCCCAGGTTCGAGACACACCATTGCTTAAATTTTGATTAATAATCAGCACCCTCATTCTGCCAACAGCCTTGTATAAGAGGGCGAAGGAGCGGACAGAGGTTCAGGGCACTCTCTTGTCCTTGGGGTGGGAAACTGCTCCTAAAGGCGGAAAAATCAGCAATGATCGACAGCATGGGGATGCAGAAGGCAATGTAAACCACTGCCTTAAAGACACATAATGTGTATCCACAGGACATGTGACCTGTAATTGAAAAAGTGTCTGCCCTCTCCACTGGCAAAATTTTTCGGAATAGTCCTCCATTCGGATCTCCGGGAGGGGACTGCCAAGGGGGAGGTGACCATGAGAAAAAAATTGAATAACCAACGAAAGGATATCTTTCAACGAGTTGGGGCGAGGAATGTCAGAAGCCTGAACGTAGTAGGGATGTTAGAAAATCTGAATAGGGAAATGCAAAGGCTCAGCCTGGATATAGTGCTGGTCAGTGAAGTTAAATGGAAAGAAAACAAGGATTTCTGGTCAGATGAGTACAGGGTAATATCAACAGCAGGAGAAAATGGTGTAACTGTAGTAGGATTTGTAATGAATAGGAAGGTAGGGCAGAGAGTGTGGTACTGTGAACAGCTCAATGAAAGGCTTATTCTTATTAGAATCGACAGCAAACGAACACAGACAACGATACTTCAGGTATACATGCCGAAATCGCAAGCTGAAGATGAATAGATAGAGAAAGTATATGAGGATTTGAAAGAGTAATACAGTACGTATAGGGAAATAAAAATCTAATGGTCATGGGCGACTGGATGGATTTCTAGGTGAAGGAGTAGAATAAAGGATTCCGGGGGAATATGGGCTTGGGACAAAGAATGAAAGAGATGAAAGACTAATTGACTTCTGTAATAAATTTCTGTTAGTAATAGCGAATACTCTGACCAAGAATCACAAGAGAAGGAGGTATACTTGGAAAAGGCCGAATGATACGGGAAGATTTCATTTAGATTAAATCATGGTCAGACAGAGATTCCGAAATCAGATATTGGATTGTGACGCTTACCCAGGAGTAGATATAGTCTCCAATCACAATGTAATATTGATGAATAGTAGGCTGAAGTTCAAGAGATTAATCATGAAGAATCAATCCATAAAGAAGTGGGCCACGAAAGTACTAAGGAATGTCGAGATACTGTTGAAGTTCTCTAATTCTCTAGATACAACTGTAAGGAACAGCTTAGTAGGCAGTACAGTTGAAGACGAATGGACACCTCTAAAGAGGGCCATCACAGAAGTTGGAAGGAAAAACATAGGTATATAGAAGGCAACAGCAAAGAAACCATAGGTAAGAAAAGAAATAATTCTGCTGCTCTACAAAAGAAGGAAGTATAAAAATGTTCGGGTTTATTCAGGAATACGGAAATACAAGTCACTGGGGTATGAAATAAACAAGAAGTGGAGGGAAGCTAAGACAAAATGGCTGCAAGAAAAATGTGAAGAAATCGAAAAAGTAATGATTGTCAGAAGGACTGATCAGCATATAGGAAAGTTAAAACAACCTTCGGTGACATTAAAGGCAAGATTGGCAACAATAAGAGTGCAACAGGAATTCCACTGTTAAATGCGAAGAGTGGATGCGTGGAAAGAGTGCATCGAAGGCCTCTATGAGGGTGAAGATTTGTCTGATGTGATAGAAGAAGAAACAGGACTCGGTTTAGAAGACATAGGAGATCCAGTACTAGAATCAGAAATTAAGAGAGCTTCGAAGGACAAGATCAAATAACGAAGAAGTGATACATAACATTCCATCAGAATGAGATTTTCACTCTGCAGCGGAGTGTGCGCTGATATGAAACTTCCTGGCAGATTAAAACTGTGTGCCCGACCGAGACTCGAACTCGGGACCCTTGCCTTTCGCGGGCAAGTGCTCCACCAACTGAGCCACCGAAGCACGACTCACGCCCGGTACTCACAGCTTTACTTCTGCCAGTACCTCGTCTCCTACCTTCCAAACTTTACAGAAGCTCTCCTGCGAACCTTGCAGAACTAGCACTCCTGAAAGAAAGGATATTGCGGAGACATGGCTTAGCCACAGCCTGGGGGATGTTTCCAGAATGAGATTTTCACTCTGCAGCGGAGTGTGCGCTGATATGAAACTTCCTGGCAGATTAAAACTAGTTTTAATCTGCCAGGAAGTTTCATATCAGCGCACACTCCGCTGCAGAGTGAAAATCTCATTCTGGAAACATCCCCCAGGCTGTGGCTAAGCCATGTCTCCGCAATATCCTTTCTTTCAGGAGTGCTAGTTCTGCAAGGTTCGCAGGAGAGCTTCTGTAAAGTTTGGAAGGTAGGAGACGAGGTACTGGCAGAAGTAAAGCTGTGAGTACCGGGCGTGAGTCGTGCTTCGGTGGCTCAGTTGGTGGAGCACTTGCCCGCGAAAGGCAAGGGTCCCGAGTTCGAGTCTCGGTCGGGCACACAGTTTTAATCTGCCAGGAAGTTTCATTCCACCAGAAGTTCTAAAATCATTGGGGAATGTGACAACAAAACGACTGTTCACGTTGATGTGTAGAATGTTTGAGTCTGACGACATACCATCTGACTTTCGGAAAAATATCATCCACACAATTCCAAAGACTTAAAGAGCTGACAAGTGAAAGAATTATAGCCCAATTAGCATAACAACACACGCATCCAAGTTGCTGACAAGAATAATATACAAAAGAATTGAAAAGGAAATTGTGGATGTGTTAGATGACGATGAAAAGGCACCAGAGAGGCAGTTCTGATAATGGAAGCAAGAGTAAAGAAAAATCAAGACAATCGACCTGGAAAAAGGTTTCCACACTGTAAAATGGTGCAAGATTTTGTAAATTCGGGGAGAAATAGGTATAAGCTGTAGGGAGATGTAAGCAGTTAGAATGATTCATAGTAGTAGATGACGCACACAAAAATAGGTATAAGCTATAGGGAGATGTAAGCAGTTAGAATGATTCATAGTAGAAGACGCACACAAAACCTAAGCCAAGAGGGAATAATAAGAGTGCAAGACCAAGAACGAAGTGCTCCGATTAAAAATGGTGTAAGCTAGAGATGTAGTCTTTCCCATCTACTGTTCAATCTGTACATTGAAGAAACAATGATAGAGATAAAAGAAAGATTCAAGAATGGAATTGAATTTCAAGGTGAAAGGATATCAATGATACGATTCGGTGATGACATTGCTGTACTGAGTGAAAGTAAAGAAGAATTACACGATGTGCTGAATGGAATGAACTGTCTAATGAGTACAGAATATGGATTGTGAGTAAATCGAGTAAAGACGAAAGTAATGAGAATTAGCATAAATGAGAACATCGAGAAACTTAACACCAGGATTGATGGTCACGAAGTAGATGAAATTAAGGAATTCTGCTACCTAGGCACCAAAATAATCGATGACGGACGGAGCAAAGAGGACATCAAAAGCAGACTAGCATGGGCAAAAAGGGCATTCCTTTCGAAGAGAAATCTGTTAGTATCAAACATAGGCCTTAGTTTGAGGAAGAAGTATCTGAGAATGTATGTTTGTAGCACAGCATTGTATGTTGGTGAATCATGGACCGTGGGAAAATTAGAACGGTAGAGAACTGAAGCATTTGAGATGAGGTGCTACAGACGAATTTTGAGAATTGTGTGAACTGATAAGGAATGGAATGAGGAGGCCCTACGCAGAATCGGAGAGGAAAGGAACATGTGGACAACACTGATAAGGAGAAGGGACAGGATGATAGGACATCTGTTGAGACATCAAGGTACTAGAGGGAGCTGTATAGCAGAAAAACTGTAGAGGAAGGCAGAGGTTGGAATATATCCAGTAGATAATTCAGGGCGTAGGTTGCAAGTACTACTTTGGGATGCAGAGTTTGGTACAGGAGAGGAATTCGTGGTGGGCTGCATCAAATCAGTCAGAAGACTGATGACTCAAAAAAGAAAACAGGACTTTCCCGAATGCTTCTGCATTGTCCCTCTCTTTTTTATTGGAAACGCCAATTCCCTGGGGTTTGGGATGGTGTACTTTCTGATACATCCTGCTATCTAACAAGGAACATCGCCTTAGTCAAAAAGGACTTCAGATACTAGTAAATATCACACAGTAGCGTTATCAGAGTTTCGTAGGCACAGCACTGAGTTTTTGGAAGACATACAGTTGCTAATGGAAATATAGCATGGGCTGTGGCAGCCATGATACATTCCCTTCAAATTGTTCCGGAAAATGGTCAGAGCCTATCCTTAGGTGAGCTCTAACTCAGAGCAAGCCATTCATTTCTAAGAAGCCAACCGCCAAAGTTCATTTTCCAGATAACTGTGCAAACATGGGAGCTGGGATAAGGGCAGGTGTGGGTTCAAATGGTCCATAGCTCTCCCTATAAAATCAGAGACATCGCTTGACCTGGACCCAAACAGCTCACTTGGCTGAGCTCCTAATATAAATGATGACTTCACTGCTGTGTTTATAGAGTTGTAATGTATGATCTTAATAAAAATGGAATAGCCACTTGGGGTGGTGCCCTTAAGTAAACAAAATAGCTGGCAGCGCCTCTGATGCTTATATAAAAAAACTGATCACTTGGCTGAGTCCATTATGTACACGAAATGATTACCAGATGCTCTTATCAATTATTTTAAGGATGTTTATCCCTTTTCAAGTTGCTACTTGCCCCTCTCTTCTCCCTCCTCCATCACATTCCTCTTTTACTGGTGGGAAATTTAAAGGTAATGTTATCATATAGGCTAAATGATATATTAGGCACATCATTTATAATTTATTACCCAATTATCTTATCACTATAATTTATATCACTGTAATCTTAATTACTTTAAATTATATTATTCTAATTACCGTAATTAATGTAATTTATGACCACTATCTAAATATAACTGCCTGTATATTTACAGAAGTGATTTACAACACCAAAAAACGATGTTACGAACATTGACAGTACAGTGGATGTGAGACATTAAAATATCAACTGAGTTACTATAATTTAAAGATTTCATGGTTGAGCAATGGCCATTTCTTCAATGTATGATCGCCATCCATTCCTACATGTACAATTTTGAGGCTGTTTGTTACAAATGTTGTTGATTTTCTCCCAGTATTCCAAATACCCATTTTCCTATCTAAAGATATCTGTAAATGTTTAACATTTAAATCACAATGTATTATTTAAACAAATTACACTGATAACTCGCATTTATAACTTTTACATTGTTAATCACAAAAATGCGTCCACCGCAGATCAAACAGAAAACATCGCTAAACCCCACGTTTAGACAGATTCCGCCGCCATTAGGATAGGAATGCGATAGGAATGCAGTTTATTTAAAACAAGTAAAACGTGAGGAATAGTCTCACAATCATGTGCACCTCTGTCTGTGCCGCTGCTGCCTCCGCCATTCTCAAGTGTTCATAATGACTGTCGCTTCATATCTGAGATGCTGCAGGCCACTGAACCCTCGCTCTGCTACTGACACTGCTGCTATGAATGTTTGTGGGTGGGCACCTACATAAACGCTTGCCACGCCCGCCCGGAACAAAGGGGCCCCTTCGTGAGTCATGACGCACGCTGGAGACACCACCCACAGCCACCAGTGTAACTATTTTCGTAACTCGTCTCTTAGTCGTTGCGGATATTTTCAGAAATGAGACTTTATAAACATTCCCATCACCCTGTTTTCTCCATGGCAAGACGTTTACAGTAATAACTATTATGCTTTATGTGCTATATACTAAAAAACTCATCAGCATATCACAAGCATCAGTTTGTTTCCAGTTACGGACAAAATGACTGTAAAGCGGAATTTTACCTTGTCATTCGACAGAGCAGTCGCAAATTAGTTTAAAAAAACAAATATCTGGGTACAAAAACTGTATCAGTTTTTATATATACATTTACACACAGAAAACAACTCATTCTTTATGTAAGCTTGGCGTATTTTTAGTAACTTCCTGCTTAATTTTTTAGATTATAATTTAAATCTACTTCTGAATCACAAAGAAAGCCCCAATAATATCTAATTTTTTTCTACACGTTTCTGTATATTAAATAATCTCTTTTATCTCATTCTTATGATCGCTATGTGAAAGATACGATTGTGGCAGCTGAAGCTTCCAGCACTGTTCACCGAACCATTTGTTCTGAAATCATTTAACCCACCTCTTTGCTATTTGAGATAATGGGAAGAATTATCGTTGGTAAACCTCTGTATCAACTCTGTTTTCCCATTGTGGTCATTTTGCGAGACATATGTGGGAGGAAGTTGTTTTATAAGCAAGCTGATCACTTACGTTTCGTTCTGAAGACACTGTCTTTGTGAGCAGAGAGCGATCTATTTCTGGTGTGTAAACCTAATCCTAGAAATAGGATTTTTAAATTTTTCTTCCAAAGTTGAATGTTTTGATATCCAGAATAGACTAAATGACGAATTTTTTACAATATAGTGCATCTGAAGCAAAAATGGTTACTGTACAGGTCTTGTTGTGGAGTAAAAGGGTGATGGAAGTCTGATTTCTGGAGAGACTCGCAACGACTTACAGAAGCGTTATAAAAAATTATTCGACTGATGGCTGGTTCCTGCAGCGACATCAGCTAATGTCATGAATTAAGGGCGTTCGGTTACATAAGGATCAAAGGATCTGACAGGCGTTTTGTTTACCAACATTCACGAGTCATCTTTATTGTAAACTTCGATGAAAATCTCGCTTCCACTGGAAAAAATACTAATAAGGTGTTCTGATAGAACGAATGCATGGATTCTAGGGCAGCACACGAACAGTGAAAGTAATAGCAATAGTGAATAGTAAAATACATTAGTCAAGTTTGGTAACGCTGGTTACAGCAATTGTAGAATGCACGGTTAGCCCTTCTGTCCAGCGTTGACTACAGTTCCATGAACACAAACTAAATAATGTTATCTAAACTAAAGTCAGAATAAAACTAATCTTTTATCTTGATTCACTTTTCGAAGAATAGTTCCAAACTAATAGTACACAATTAAATCTCTAGGCAGGTGGTCTCTACCCATACACGATAATTTTATTCGCTATTCTGTTTCTAGTGAAGACTAAACACTTTCCGTCTATTGGCCAATGTTTCTACGTCATTTGACGACTTGAAGACATGAATACATGACTGCAGGAACTCCCTAACAAGACTCGGACTGACTTAAAACTTGCAACTGACAACTTCCGCTCGTGCACGGCGCTTAAGCGCACCACTCTCGTCCGGGTTGCGTGATTCTCGTGGGGAGCTTGATTGGTTTGCGCGCAGCGATGTTTCTGCTGCGTACGGACGTCCACGGTGCTTTTAGTACTAATCGTCGCAAACTCTTATAGTGTGGTATCTCAGCACACTACAACCTCACAATCTTGCTTGCTCCATTAATGGCTAGCCTTCCACCGTCTTGAGAGGATCGTCTGATAGTATATATTAGACCTAGGAGAAGCCATCTTGTAGAGTAAACAACTCGGAAGTAGTCCGTTTGTGAACAAGACTGAGCAGCATAATGAACAACATAGACACATAGTATAAAGCTTATTAGACACCAGTCGCTCTTTTCAAGGAGACCATATTGAATCGAAAGTGCCTGACGGGTATAACAAAATTTTCCTCTCCCTCTTTAATTTGCAGACGTTGAGAAGTTTCATGAAATAAATAACTCAGTAAAGGTTGTTGAATAACTTCGCCCATTAAACTCCTTGCCTCATGTTCACGTAAGTATGTTCTCTTGTCCCTGAGAGGGGGATAGGCCGCGGTCAAGGTTACTCACGACGTTGGAATGCTTCTGCCTAAATTACCAAAGTATCAAGCAAGACAGTTTTTCAACTTCCCAGTTCCCATCCACACGACCACCCCACATGTAGGATTCACATGGTCGTCCTCTGCCTCTTAACTATTCGTAACTTTCAGATACAGCACAATATTGCCCGAACTATTACTTTTTTCATAATGATTGACACCATGTTATTAACTGTTCATGCTGTGGTGTCACCGCCAGACACCACACTTGCTAGGTGGTAGCCTTTAAATCGGCCGCCGTCCGTTAGTATACGTCGGACCCGCGTGTCGCCACTGTCAGTGATTGCAGACCGAGCGCCACCACACGGCAGGTCTAGAGAGACTTACTAGCACTCGCCCCAGTTGTACAGCCGACGTTACTAGCAATGGTTCACTGACGAATACGCTCTCATTTGCCGAGACGATAGTTAGCATAGCCTTCAGCTACGTCATTTGCTACGACCTAGCAAGGCGCCATTATCAATAGATATTGAGGTTATAACATGTACCGTCAAGAGCGATGTACACCAATTGTGGATTAAAGTTAAGTATTATATCAACTACGTACTTTATTAGCTACTATTAATTCCCTTAACTGTTCCAGACCTCACGCCAATCTACGTGAGCTTAAAAGCGTGCATTTCGGCCTCCTTTAGCAACACGGTGTTGGCACTTCTGCCAACACTTCACATGCAATACATTATGAGTGAAAAATGTGTCGAGATAAGCACAAATTTTTAAAGAAGAGTGTGCTCCGTCGGGCAACTTTTGGGGTGTGATAACACTACCGCACTTTCGTTTACAATCTCCTGTCCATAGTTTAAATTTATAACCTTTTTCTACTTACGGACGTATCCGCTTCGTCTTCTGGTTACTCATTTGATCCCAAAACGAGCAGATGCCAAACGTAGCAATCGCCCTGTAACATAGCGTACGAAGAAGAAAAAAAACATGTTTTCTTTCAGAGCTGTAATTGTTTTTGTCCTCATACACTAAGTACTTGTTTTTCGTTTTTTTTTCCGCGTTCGGATACCTAGGGATAGTGTATTCTATGTACAGCAACCTTTGTGAGCCACCAGTGAGCACATAACCTTTGCCATATAAAAACTACTGCAGTGCAGTCGCACTATTTTTCTTTCGGTATGACTCAGGGCAGCTGATCTCTTTCAATACGTCTCATCTGCGATGATCTGGAATTAATATTTGCTTTATTGCTACTCCACTAGTGATTAGTTTTCGGTGCATTTCTCTTGGAAAACAGTGTTTACTGCGCTGTACTGCTAATTTATAGCGTACCTATTTACTATCAAGTAATTTTTCTAAGTTTACTTTTTGGTGGAGAATCAGCTTCTGTAATAACGCCTTAAAGGGGAAACAGTTGACTAAAAGTATCTCCAGAATACAGCAGTCCATTTAGCATGCATCTAATTTTTCTAGGGTGTCCTTTCTCGTAATTGAAACGCGCACAGAAAACTGCAGAATGTTGTCAAATTGACTCTAAAGAACATCAAAGTGAAATTATTTGATGAAAATTTTCAAAACTATAGCAAGTGATGTCTGAACTTAATTATGTGCATTCTGTGTATTCAACAGTGTACAATTATTTTGTCGAGCATCGCTTGCCACCTGTTAGTGAACCCATCTACTCTTGTACAGACGGTGGCATAGCTTCTGTTCCAAATTTAAAAAGTATGTCGAAGTACTATCTGCATTTTATTCATAAGCAATGCATCATATGAAATACATTAAGCGTAAAGTCTGCTTAGAGCACGTTTAAAAAATAATAATTTTATCAATGAAATGTTGCACAGCGAAATAGTCACTAAGCAAATGGATAATATTTTGTTACAACCAACTGGTACGACTCTTAGTGGAGCATGCCCGTCGATTGCGCAATGATGGCATAACCAGTGTCTACCCTCGCAAGAGAAAAAGTACAAACAAGCAGGAAGCTCATTCCCTCAGACTGAATGAAAAAGAATGTCGGGATCAGCGCTTAGACAGGAGGGCAGAACAGACGAAGGCTATTCTGTAATAGGGCTACATGTGGTAAGTAACCCTAGGGACGCGGAAGGACGCCTTTCACGCTGCAAAATTTACACAAAACAACGCTCTGAAGATCTGAAACTAAATATTAGACTACCCTAGAGCGCTGACAGGCTCGGAAAATGGGAGCACATTCTGTCACCAGTATGGTGGCATCATGTCATCGACAGCTGTAAAACCTTCACCTTCCTTCTATTCATTCACAGAATCTCACCACTCCATCTGCAGCACTGATGGCGAGGGCGAGGGCGAGGAGCGAGTTGCAGGATGACTTGGTGAATACGACAAACTCTTGCCGAGCACCACGAGCTGGGAGTCCACTGCTAGAAGTTCACAGCTGTCTTTTGTGAACAACTTCTACTCTCCGAGCTGTATTCCTGATGCTCACACCTGTGACTACCTAAAGATGAGGGTCAGGTCGATCTGCCAAGAATGAAGAACTGACCTGCCTGTCCGTCAGCTGTTTGACTTGAGAGAAGGGCGCCTGACGCCATTCTTAGGCAATACAAGCACTGCCCTACTGCTATATGTTGGGACCAGCTTTGGGGCTGCCCTCTTTGTCGCTGTTGGGTCTTCCACATACACCACAACGACAGGAACAGGAGGGTAATGCAGATTTCTAAGCGCAGCTACACTCAGTGAGAGCGATGAGCCACTGACAGGTGTCCAGAGCTACGCCAGGCTGAAGAGACGCGCCGGTCGCCATACCCTCCTCCGAAGGGCCGAGGCACGGAAAGCCAGCAGCCACAGGCACTAAAGTGCTGCACTGCACCTCCTTGCAATGCAGACTCAGCATGGCCTCTGCTAGCCTGCACTAGGAAGAAGACAGAGTCATTGTAAACCTCCTGGAAATAAAGGACTGTTAATTAGAATCTCAGCACATCACATGCCAACTTCCGAACCTCTGCTCGACTACCCTACACTTATGTAGGAGGCAACGTCTGGTGGGTTCTTACAAGAACAACAGTCAGTTTATTTTGGAATTATTCTGTGAAACGTCTAAGTTCAAGTTTTTTAATCCAAACATGATCATGGGAAAGATTAATGCAGAGTATAGAAAAATATAACAAACTTCTCCAGAAAAGGGTGGCAGCAGCATGAATATGAAGAGCTCAGACATTATGAGAGAATGAGAGAGCTGAAAGGTAAAGGAAATACGAGCTGAATAGAAGAAGGAATGCTAGGGAAAGGGTAGGGGAAATAGACGTCTAGTTGGAACATTTGATATTCCAACAGGAGTTCCACAGAGGAGTAAGAGAACTAAATCGTAAACAGGCCTCCTGTAATTATCGAGATCCTTGGGAGAACCAGCCATGACTAACCCACCTCGTATGCAAGAAACGTAAGACAGGCGAGATATCTTAAGGCGTCAAGAAGAGTGTAAAAATCCCATATCAAAGGAGGCTGGTGTTGACAGGTGTGAACAGACATGGTTGCAAAATATTCAGGTATTTACAGAAGAATGGAAAAACTGGTAGAAACTCATCTCGCGAGATATCACTGTGGGTTTCACAGTAATGCAATAACATGAGTGGCGATACTGACTTGTCTTACAACATAGACTAAAAACGGCAAACGTTTTTACATTTGTAGATTTAGATCCCATCAATCGACAATGTTGACTGTAATGTACTGCGAGAAAGTCTGACAGTGTCAGAGATAAAATGCGGGGAGCAAAAAGTTACTTACAACTTTTACAGATATCAGATAGTAGTTATAAGGAACAAATGGAAGTAGTGGTTGAGGAGATAGTGAGACATGATTGTAGTCTAACCCCAATGGTACTCATTCCACATTCTGAGCAAGCAATAAAGAAAACCAATTAAAAATTTGGAAAGCGAATTAAGGTTCAGGGAGAAGAAATAAAAACTACGAAGTCTGCCGATAAAATTGTAATTCTGTCAGGGTTGGGAAACGACTTGGAAAATCAATTGAAGGGAATTGATAGCGTGTAGACAAGAGGTTATCAGATGAATCTCAATAAAATTAAAACAGGTTTAATGGAATGTAGTCCAATTAAATCAAGGGGAAGTAATTTAGGAGTTGAGACACCAAAGGTAGTAGTTAAGTTTTCTTATCTGGGTAGCAAAATAACTGACGATGTTAGAGGTACGGCGGATATAAAAGTCAGACTGGCAACAGCAAGAGAAGTTTGCTTTCTGAAAAAAGAAGTATGATAACATCTAATTCAAATTTAAGTGTTAGAAATTCTTTCCTGTAATGTATGCAGCCTCAAATGGAACTTAGAAGTTGAGAATAAGCAGTTCATATAAGAAGAGAAACTTTTGAAATGTGGTCCAATAGAAGAATGCTGAAGATTATATGGGTACTTCACATAACTAAAGAGGACATGCAGTCAGTTCCACAGAAAAGTTTATTCCGTTATGTGTAAGAAATAAACGACACTATTATAAATATGTGTTTATATGAAAATACTTGCTATTACTAATTGCACAATTACCTAACAGTTAATCCAGTCGCCGCCATTATCGATTATAGCTCGGTACCTTTTTGACATGCTTTCTGCATATGCTCTCGGTAACTATCTCGATACTGTCCTGATTTTATATGACAGCTGCTTCAAAGTATATTGGCTTTCCTTTAAGCTTAATCTTAACATACGACCAAACATTTCGATCAGATTTGCATCCAGAGACATTGCAGGCCAATTCATCGTGGACACCACATTGTCTTGTTTCCATGCTGTATAGAGACGACTACGATGTTTCACCTAAACCACAAGCAGGCAAACCATGCAACCAGAATCGCTTTCAGAAACCAAACGTTGAGATACAACCCCCAACCAAACTACCTGGGAGTAGCGCTTGACCGCACTCTGACCTTCAGAGCCCACCTAGAGAAGACAGCCTGCAAAATAAAAACTAGAAATAATATAATCCTAAAACGGATAGGAAATGGCTGGGGAACGAATGCGATAAGACTCAAGACATCGGCCCTTGCTCTTGACTAATCATCGCCGGCCGAAGTGGCCGTGCGGTTAAAGGCGCTGCAGTCTGGAACCGCAAGACCGCTACGGTCGCAGGTTCGAATCCTGCCTCGGGCATGGATGTTTGTGATGTCCTTAGGTTAGTTAGGTTTAACTAGTTCTAAGTTCTAGGGGACTAATGACCTCAGCAGTTGAGTCCCATAGTGCTCAGAGCCATTTTTGACTAATCATCAGCAGATTACTGCAGCTCTACGTGGTTAAATAGCGTCTATACAAGAACAGTAGATACTCAACTCAATAATACACTCCTGGAAATTGAAATAAGAACACCGTGAATTCATTGTCCCAGGAAGGGGAAACTTTATTGACACATTCCTGGAGTCAGATACATCACATGATCACACTGACAGAACCACAGGCACATAGACACAGGCAACAGAGCATGCACAATGTCGGCACTAGTACAGTGTATATCCACCTTTCGCAGCAATGCAGGCTGCTATTCTCCCATGGAGACGATCGTAGAGATGCTGGATGTAGTCCTGTGGAACGGCTTGCCATGCCATTCCCACCTGGCGCCTCAGTTGGACCAGCGTTCGTGCTGGACGTGCAGACCGCGTGAGACGACGCTTCATCCAGTCCCAAACATGCTCAATGGGGGACAGATCCGGAGATCTTGCTGGCCAGGGTAGTTGACTTACACCTTCTAGAGCACGTTGGGTGGCACGGGATACATGTGGACGTGCGTTGTCCTATTGGAACAGCAAGTTCCCTTGCCGGTCTAGGAATGGTAGAACGATGGGTTCGATGACGGTTTGGATGTACCGTGCACTATTCAGTGTCCCCTCGACGATCACCAGTGGTGTACGGCCAGTGTAGGAGATCGCTCCCCACACCATGATGCCGGGTGTTGGCCCTGTGTGCCTCGGTCGTATGCAGTCCTGATTGTGGCGCTCACCTGCACGGCGCCAAACACGCATACGACCATCATTGGCACCAAGGCAGAAGCGACTCTCATCGCTGAAGACGACACGTCTCCATTCGTCCCTCCATTCACGCCTGTCGCGACACCACTGGAGGCGGGCTGCACGATGTTGGGGCGTGAGCGGAAGACGGCCTAACGGTGTGCGGGACCGTAGCCCAGCTTCATGGAGACGGTTGCGAATGGTCCTCGCCGATACCCCAGGAGCAACAGTGTCCCTAATTTGCTGGGAAGTGGCGGTGCGGTCCCCTACGGCACTGCGTAGGATCCTACGGTCTTGGCGTGCATCCGTGCGTCGCTGCGGTCCGGTCCCAGGACGACGGGCACGTGCACCTTCCGCCGACCACTGGCGACAACATCGATGTGCTGTGGAGACCTCACGCCCCACGTGTTGAGCAATTCGGCGGTACGTCCTCCCGGCCTCCCGCATGCCCACTATACGCCCTCGCTCAAAGTCCGTCAACTGCACATACGGTTCACGTCCACGCTGTCACGGCATGCTACCAGTGTTAAAGACTGCGATGGAGCTCCGTATGCCACGGCAAACTGGCTGACACTGACGGCGGCGGTGCACAAATGCTGCGCAGCTAGCGCCATTCGACGGCCAACACCGCGGTTCCTGGTGTGTCCGCTGTGCCGTGCGTGTGATCATTGCTTGTACAGCCCTCTCGCAGTGTCCGGAGCAAGTATGGTGGGTCTGACACACCGGTGTCAATGCGTTCTTTTTTCCATTTCCAGGCGTGTACTATTAGACTGATTCTAGGAACAGTCAAATCAACACCAACCCAGTGGCTCCCTTTTCTGTCCAACATCCACACTTAAGAAGACATCTAGCACTGAAAAAAAGAGTGGCAAAAATGCCTAGACAACCGTCAACTTCCTATCCATCAAGACCTCATCTCCCAGTCTCGACTAAGGTCTCGTAAATGTGGGATGAGATTCAGTAAGAGGCAATTTTAACATTGATGATGCTTGGCGCCGAGAATGGTCCTTCTCCAACCCAGACTCAAATACTCGAATCAACGATCCGAGCCAACGCCCTGTCGGATTTGAGCTACCAAGGAGATGCTGGACATCACTCATCCGGTTCCGAACAGGACATGGAAACTGTCACTACTGGGTACATAAATGGGACGTGGTTCATAGATCTGACTGCGACTGTGGACACAACAGACACTACAGCATGTCGCCACTGAATGCCCTTTAAAAAAATTCCAAGGCACCTTCCAGGACCTTCATTTGCTTAAGGGAGAAGCTACCGCCAGGCTGAAAGGACTCGACATCCATCCTTGAGCAGTACAGTAATGCCAACTACATGGTCACCTTATGGAATTACACATCACTTATTAATTCATTCTATGTGACTTGATATTAATTTCATATGTCGTTATCAGCATTTTATCTTATAATTAATATTTACTGTACACATATATCCTTTATCTCAAAATATACCAGATGTAATCTGATACTGCATTACTGATGTAATCTGATGCTGTATTTAAATCCATACGAAATAAGTAAATAAAATACGATGTTTCTTATCATTATCCTCGTCAAGAACCCAGTTTGCCTCGTTGGAACAAAATAGCCTCCTAATGGATCTCAGAAGGCATTTTTGATAAATATTGCACAATTTTCGTCACACGATGTTTTGCACTCATCTTAAAGTGCAACCGACAAAAAAAAAACTTTCAACTCTGACACTGTTTATCGATACACTGAGCAAAAGTGCATTGAGTAAAGATTCGAGCTCACTATCAGAGATTCGCTGGGGACGCTACATTTAAAATTTTGACGTGCACTTTCTTATGGAACAGACTGTACCTAATATAACTGTGGAGAAAAGAAATTATGTCTCAATTATAACGATAAAAGAAGGGATCGGTTAATAGGACACATCCTAAGGCACCAAGGAATCGTTAATTATGGAATGGAGGGAAGTGTGGGGAGGGGTTAAAATTGTGTGGGAGGACCAACGTTTGACTACAGTAAGCAGGTTTAAGTGGGTATATAGGTTGGAGGTATGTATTGAGAGATGAAAAGGAATGCACAGGATAGAGTAGTGTAGAGAGCTGCATCAAACAAGTCTAAGTGAAAAGCACTACCGTTGTTCCAGAAAAATCCACTGGCGTGGAATACATATCTGTTTTTCTGAACTTTTTATACAGTTTTGAAATACTTATCTAAAATATTACCTTCGGATATGGATTAAAACTGCTTACTCCATATAAAAATGGGCTGGCTCTGAGCGTTATGGGAGTTAACTTCTGAGGTCATCAGTCCCCTAGAACATAGAACTACTTAAACGTAACTAACCTAAGGACATTACACACATCCATGCCAGAGGCAGGATTCGAACCTGCGACCGTAGCGGTCGCGCAGTTCCAGACTGTAGCGCCTAGAACCGCTCGGCCACCCCGGCCGGCGCATAAAAATATTTCGGATGATAATTGCCTCGTGTGAATGACGCAGTCACTTCCAATTTTACTTGATTCGTAATCAAGGACACAAGTTTCGCGAAAACTTTATTTCTCTCGCGATACATGTTGTCAGATAGTTCTCCCGTGTAAATCATTCTACATACTTCAGTCTTCGTTCTGTCTCCCTCACGCAAGAAGCTCCTATCATTCGTTGTGAGAGACTCATTGTCATACCGTTTGTTGGTTTATGACAATGCAGCAGTTGTGCAGTTGTGACAAGACCAACAAGTACAGCGGGTGTACGCATTCAGAGACAAAAGACGCTCAGAAAGTGAGCATACAGTCAGTTAACAGAACTGCTCAGTGTTTCCGTATTAGCGGAAGTGTGGTAAGAGTAATTTCGAGAGAATATTATGAAACACAAAGTGTTGATGCATCAAAACAGGGTTCTGGGATACGACTATTGGGTTTTACAATAATTAATTCACAATTTCTATATAGAAAAGCGATTTCCAAAAATAGCGGGCTTACATTGATTGACTGTTCCGTCGGTTCTTGGTATCATATTTCATACATTATAAATGAAAACACACACGACACTGGTGTAACATTCTACAACATTTACTACTTGTTACACGAAATACCTACCACCACAGATATAATAATACCTGCAAATTCTCAGCACCCAATGACCCATAAACATGCTGCTTTCATTCTATGATACACCGTCTAGTAACCATCCCCATGAGTGAAGACAACTTCGAAGTAGAATTAAATACAATCAAATGAATAGTGCAAACGCCGGCCGGGGTGGCCGAGCGGTTCTAGACGCTACAGTCTGGAACCGCGCGACCGCTACGGTCGCAGGTTCGAATCCTGCCTTGGGCACGGATGTGTGTGATGTCCTTAGGTTAGTTAGGTTTAAGTAGTTATAAGTTCTAGGGGACTGATGACCTCAGATGTTAAGTCCCATAGTGCTCAGAGCCATAAGCGCAAACAAAGGCTATCCTCCTACCTTAGCAGACTCCATAATGCACAAAAAGCAGAAACAACAGCTGAACTCTCTTCTTTACGCTGTCCACGATGTACCACTTCAAGAACGCAATAAATGGTGCACAATTCCGTACTTAGGAAAAGTCTCATTGGATGCAGCCAGAAAACTCAAATCCAGACACGTAAAAACATCACTTTATGTGCACAACTCTGTTGAACACTTTGTCCAATAGTACAAACAGCACTCCAGCTAGGAAAAGAGTGGAAACATAGAATCACTTATAATTGTGGAAAATTCTACACAGTTCAGTCTGGGAGGGCAATATGTACCCGCTTGATGGAACACCACAGAAGCTGAAAATTTCGAGAAGAGACTCTACTTTTGCAGACGATCTGCTTAAAGAAGGCTACAGTACAAGATGAAGCATGAAGTATACATCACATCTATAACGGAAGGAAGATCAACTATCTTGAAATAAGGAAATTAATAAACACATATCCATCAACCCAAGCTTAGTACTGAATTACCAGACACAGTTCCCTTACTCGCCATTGATAGCTCATAAGCCCACCCAGGTCACGTTGTGAATTACCCCTCTTTGGATTGTAATACCAAACGCGTCTTAGTCACCAAACAGAAATGCATAGAACTACCAGAAAGGACCTGTGTGATAATAGAACGGTGAACTGTATGTGGAAAGATGGCTGTATTGTCCCACAACATGGGTTGTGCAAAAACTGTTCTGTGTTAAATGAAGCAAAACACAGCAAAGTGTACCGTCCGGACATGGACACAGCATACAACAAATGGTTCACGTACTTGAAAAATTAGGCAATAGACCTGCACTTGTAATGGATATAGCTTTCTCTTACTTATAACTTCATTGTTACCAAACCCTCTATAATATGGATCACTGAATGACTGCAGGACAATAAATCAGAGTTTTTAACTAAGATAAAATTTTATGACAGATCCACGAAAGAAGATGTAGTGGAACATCCGAGCCTCATTTCCTTTGGGCTCAGCGATAAAGAAATGGAAAATCAGTGGTTGCCTGGGGGGCACTTTGAATTAAACGTGATTGAAGTAATTTGACTGTTTATATAAAGAAAGATATAAAAAGCAAATGAGACTTTCGTTGTAAGTGACACTTTACCGCTCTGTTAGTCCAGTCTATAAAAACGGAGAATGGAGATTACAATGCTGAGTTACGCGTAGATGAAATCAGTAGGAACGAACGAAACATGTGAATATTCCACAAACTCAAAAATCTTAATGCATTAAGAGATCATAGTCTCCAAGCGACAACTTAATCATTGCCTAATCAAGTTGAAAACTTCGACAGTGATGAACGACACAGTAACAATAGCGTTACAGGTAGCTTTTTCTTCCCATTCGTCACTCGGCAATGCAAAATTTATTTTGTCTCTGCATGCTACAGATTGTGTTTTCATTCACTGTTATAAATGCACAGTACACCTCATCGTTCATTTTCTGAGTGTTGTTTGTATATATAGAATTCACGTTCTACACCCATTAACTGCTGCTCGATAGCTAGGTTTCTTGCTGTCTACACACGAAAGTTTCCGAATGCGGCAACGCTGCAATGAAGCTCGTGCACTGAGTTGCCACACTTTGCATGCGGAATAGGCGGTTATCGCGTCACAACAGCAACTGGGCGTTGCTATCACGACTACGCCCGACCGCAGCCCTGCATACATTGCCGTCTATTAGCAGTTCCCTTTACACTTCCTAACTCACAATTATGGCGATAATTCATATCTGCTGTTATCAACAAAGTAATACATCCGTATATTTTCTGCGCCATAGCAGAGACAACAACGCCCTATTCGTATAGCTTAACGGACAGCGCATTAACTTACGAGATTGGGAGGTGAGCTACACCCAGGACCGAAGGATAGGTGATCATTTTATTATAATTATATTCCTTATGAGCGACAGCGGCGAAAAATGAGCAGTTTTATGTGTGGCTTCCTCTACTACGTTTTTCGAGAGAACACCAGCTGCAGAAACTGCAACGCCAACGACATAATTCAGAAAAAAGAATTGATTGGGCGGAAGATAGTGATGATCAGACAGATACTATGGAAACAGAGCTGGTGTCTTAGGAAGACTTTTCATTGAAGAGCTGTAAAATGAAGTCTAAAAAATTACAAGATCAAAAAATAGTGGGATGGAATTAGAAGCTAGCAAATTTCCTCTAAGCTGTTCTTTGTTTTGTTCAAAAATGTGTGTGAAATCTTATGGGACTTAACTGCTAAGGTCATCAGTCCCTAAGCTTACACACTACTTAATCTAAATTATCCTAAGGACGAACACACACACCCATGCCCGAGGGAGGACTCGAACCCCCGCCGAGACCAGACGCACAGTTCATGACTACAGCGCCACAGACCGCTCGGTTAATCCCGCAAGGCTCTGTTTAATATCGAGTAGCGTTGTACAGTGCAATACACATATAATGTAGCCTCTGTGACTATAAATCAAATTCACAGTGCACCGAAGACAACTGTGCTAGAATACTTCCTACTTGTATGTCAGCCTGATCTAGTCACAGCTTTTTACAGGAAATTAACATCAAAAACTTGTATTTTTCGGAATAGGAGTTTTTAAATATAGCTCCTGAAAAATCATGTGGGATTATAAACTTCGCCAATGATGGGACTGGGGTGAAAAAGTAAGTCTTTTAGAATCAGGGAGGGAAAATACCTGCAAAATTCTTAATGCCATATTTACAAATATTTATTTTATCCCCGCCATGAACCATGGACCTTGCCGTTGGTGGAGGGGCTGGCGTGCTTCATCGATGCAGATAGCCGTACAGTAGGTGCAACCACAGTGGAGGGGTATCTTTTGAGAGGCCAGACAAACCTGTGGTTCCTAAAGAGGGGCAGCAGCCTTTTCCGTAGTTGCAGAGGCAACAGTCTGGATGATTGACTGATCTTGCCTTGTAACACTAACCAAAACAGCCTTGCTGTGCTGGTACTGCGAACGGGTGAAAGCAAGGGGAAACTACAGCCATAATCTTCCGCGAGGGCATGCAACTTTCCTTACTGTATGGTTAAATGATGATGGCATCGTCTTGGGTAAAATATTCCTGAAGTAAAATAGTCCCCCATTCGGATCTCCGGCCGGGGACTACTGAGGATGACGTCGTTATCAGGGGGAACAAAACTGGCGTTCTACGGATCGGAGCGTAGAATGTCAGATCTCATAATCGGGCAGGTAGGTTACAAAATTTAAAAAGAGAAACGGATAGGTTAAATTCATATATAGAGGGAATCAGTGAAGTTCGATGGCAGAGGTAACAGGACTTCTGGTCAGGTGAAAACAGTGTTATCAACACAAAATCAAATTGGGGGTAATGCAGTCCTACGTTTAATAATGAATAGAAAAACAGGAACGCGGAGAAGCTACTACGAACAGCATAGTGAATGCATTATTGTAGCCAAGATAGACAAGAAGCTCACGCCACCACAGTAATACAAATTTATATGCCAACTAGCTCCGCGGGTGAAGAGATTGAAGAAAAGTTTGATGAGATAAAGAAATTATTGAAATAGTTAAGGGAGACGAAATTTAATAATCATGGAGGTCCGGAATTCGATAGTAGGAAAAGGACGAGAAGGGAAAATAGAAGGTGAATATGGACTGTAAGAAATGAAAGAGGAAGCCACCTGGTAGAATTTTGCACGGAGCGTAACTTAATCATCGCTAACACTTGGTTTAAGAATCATGAAAGAAGGTTGTATACGTGGAAGAGACCTGGAGACACCAGAAGGTTTCAGAGTGATTATACAATGGTAAGATAGACATTTAGGAACCAGGTTTCAAAATTGTAAGACATTTCCAGGGCAAATGTGGACTCTGACCACAATTTATTGGTTATGAACTGTAGATTAAAACTGAAGGAACAGGAGAAAGGTAGGAATTCAAGGAGATGGAACCTGGATAAACTGAAAGAGCTAGAGGTTGTAGAGAGTTTTAGAGTGAGCGTTATGGAACGATTGACAAGAACAGGGGAAAGGAATACAGTAGGACAAATATGGGTAGCTTTGAGAGATGAAATAGTGAAGGCAGCAGAGGATCAAGTAGGTAAAAAGACGAGGGCTAGTAGAAATCCTTGGGTAACAGAAGAAATACTGAATTTAACTGATGAAAGGAAAAAATATAAATATGCAGTAAATGAAGGAGGCGAAAAGAAACACAAACGTCTCAAAAATGATATCGACAGGAAGTGCAACATGGCTAAGCGGTAATGGCTAAAGAACAAATGTAAGGATGTAGAAGCATATGTGACTAGGGGTAAGATAGATGCCGCCTACAGAAAATTGAAGAAACTTCCTGGCAGAACAAAACTGTGTGTCGGACAGAGACTCGAACTCGGGACCCTTGCGGCCGGCCGGATTGGCAGAGCGGTTCTAGGCGCTTCAGTCTGGAACCGTGCGATCGCTACGGTCGCAGGTTTGAATCCTGCCTCGGGCATAGATGTGTGTGGTGTCCTTAGGTTAGTTAGGTTTAAGTAGTTCTAAGTTCTAGGGGACTGATGACCTCAGCAGTTAAGTCCCATAGTGCTCAGAGCCATTTGAACCATTTCAGGACCTTTGCCTTTTTTGGGCAATTGCTCTACCATCTGAGCAACCCAAGCACGACTCACCGCAAGCTCCTCACAGATTCAATTCTGCCAGTACCTCGCCCGACTCCTACCCTCCAAACTTCACAGAAGCTCTTCTGCGAACCTTTCCCGCGAAAGGCAAATGTCCCGAGTTCGAGTCTCGGTCCGGCACACAGTTTTGATCTGCCAGGAAGTTTCTTCTCAGCGCACACTCCGCTGCAGAATGAAAATTGCAATTCTGGGAATTAAAGAGACGTCTGGAGAAAAGAAAACCACCTGTACGCTGAGATGTTAAATCAGTCCTAAGCAAAGAAGGAAAATTCGAAAGGTGGGAGAAGTATATAGAGCGTCTATAAAATGGCGATGCACTTGAGGGCAATATCTTATAAAGAGGACGTAAATGAAGAGGGGGTGGGGAATATGATACTGCGTGAAGAATTTGAGAGAGCAGTGGAAGACCTAAGTAGAAACAAGGCCCCAGGAGTAGACAATATCCGTTAGAACTATTGACAGCCTTGGGAGAGACAGCCACGGTAAAACTCTTCCATCTACTGGGCAAGGTGTATGAGACAGGCGAAATACCCTCAGACGTCAAGAAGAATATAATTAGACCCAGAAGAAGGCCGCTGCAACCGTGGCCGAAACGTTGGTTTTTCTCCAGCGGCAGTAGTTTTTACATTATGACGCGGTACCGTACCCAGAAAACTTTTATGTCGAATGACTGGGGCCGCGGAAGCCTACGCAATTCTTTCGTATCCTTTACTTCCCACGTGTCTTTCTATTTTATGTGTTTAACCAATGCCTCTACTTCATGGAAGTCATTAAAATTTGGCAGCTGATCCTTGTTATTTAAAACATAATTCCAATTTCCCATTGTTAAAACTTATGCAGGATTTTCTTTGGGAAGATATAAAGTGTCACTTTTGTAAAACTTTGCTCTGTCTTCTCTTGCATTATTCCCTGAATGTGGATAGTATTGTTGTTGTGGTCTTCAGCCCAAAAACTGCTTTGATGCAGCTCTCCATGCTACTCTATCCTGTGCCAGATCTTCATCTCCGAGTGCCTACTGCAGCCTACGTCCCTCTAATCTGCTTAGTGTATTCGTCTGTTGGTCTTCCTCTTCGATTTTTAGTCACTATGCTTCCCTCCAGTACTAAACTGGTGATCCCTTGATGCCTCAGAAAGTGTCCTACCAACAGATCTGTTCTTCTGGTCAAGTTGTCCCACAAATTCCTCTTCTCCCCAATTCTATTCAGTACCTCCTCATAGTTACATGATCTATCCATCTAATCTTCACCATTCTTCTGTAGCACCACATTTCAAAAGCTTCTGTTCTCTTCTTGCCTAAACTGTTTCTCGTCCAAGTTTCACATCCATACATGGCTACACTCCATACAAATACTGTCAGAAAAGACCTACTGACACTTAATTCTATACTCGATGTTAACACATTTCTCTTCTTCAGAAACGCTTTCCTTGCCATCGCCAGTCTACATTTTATAACCTCCCCACTTTGACAGTCATCAATTATTTTGCTTCCCAAATAGCGAAACTCATTTACCACTTTAAGTGCCCGATTTCCTAATCTAATTCCCTCAGCATCACCTGATTTAATTCTTCTACATTCCATAAACCTCGTTTTGCTTTTGTTGATGTTCATTTTCTATCCTCCTTTCAAGACACTGTCCATTCCGTTCAGCTACTCTTCCAACTCCTTTGCTGTTTCTGACAGAATTACAATATCATCGGCAAATATGTAGGATTTTGTTTCTCCTCCCTGGAGTTTAGTCCCTAATCCAAATTACGAAAGAAGTACAGATCCAATTTAGAAAGTTGGACTTTGGCGTCAAAGAAAAAATTAAGAGTAATATTTATCGCCTGAGGTAGACAGAGAGCTAGGTGGCCAAGAAACAAGACGGAATTCCATTACTCTCGTCTGAGAGACCTTTATGAGCAACCAGTGTCTTAAGAGGTTTTTGGAAATCTAAATAAAACTAAAGCTAAAATGACAAGTATTAAGAGGAAGCAGCTGGAAGGTTTAGAAACAAAAACCCGCATCTCGTGGTCGTGCGGTAGCGTTCTCGCTTCCCACGCCCGGGTTCCCGGGTTCGATTCCCGGCGGGGTCAGGGATTTTCTCTGCCTCGTGATGGCTGGGTGTTGTGTGCTGTCCTTAGGTTAGTTAGGTTTAATTAGTTCTAAGTTCTAGGGGACTGATGACCATAGATGTTAAGTCCCATAGTGCTCAGAGCCATTTGAACCATTTTTAGAAACAAAATCCCACACCAGAACAACGGTGGAAGAAGAAAATACTTCCATCCTCCTCTTAGGCAGGAGAAGGAATTTTATTTATAACTTCAGAATGGAAGATAAAAGAGTTCTGAAAGAACAAAAAGCTATTTTAAACGAAACACACAGATTTTATCATCAACAGTTTTCTGAAAATTATATTGATGAAAATTCAGCAACAGATTTCTTACAGGCAGAAAAGGAAATTAGAAATCTGACATCGAAAATTACACATGAAGAGGTTTTGGATATTATTAAATCTTCGCAGGCCCCGACAACCTGCCACTGAATTTTATAGTATCTTTTGCACATAGTAGGCAACACATTCACAAAAATTGTTAATGAGATACTGAGAGGGGAGTTTGTTCCCGCTGCTTTCAAAACGAGTGCTAAATCCAGAGTGAAGGATCGGAGAAACAAAAGAGCTTAGCGAAATTAGGCCAATTAGTTTAATGAACACAGATTAAAAAATACGAGTAATTGCACAGGTAATTAAAGAAAGACTGAGATCCACTCTAGAAAATATAATTGGGTGCCGCCTGACGTCTCCTTTGACGTAACATATTTAAGACAGTATCTGAATACATGGACATCGCAGCTGTTTTGTCCACATCGTCGAGAAATGGAGGCCTTGGCTTAATAGAGTTTGCAAAGGCATTAGATAGGTTTAACCACGCATGTATCTTCTAAACTTTGAAACGTGGTTTTTATAACAACTTGACCGTCAAAGTGAACGTCTTAAGGGCAATAAACAAGCTTTTCGTTTAATGGGCAATATACAAAAAACATAGTCCCACAGGACTACTCTTGCGAAATTTGAATCTACATCTACATCTATCTACATCTACGTGATTACTCTGCTATTCACAATTAAGTGCCTGGTAGAGGTTCAATGAACCACCTTCAAGCTGTCTCTCTACCGTTCCACTCTCGAACAGCGCGCGGGAAAAATGAGCACTTAAGTTTTTCTGTGTGAGCCCCGATTTCTCCTATTTTATCGTGATGATCATTTCTCCCTATGTAGGTGGGTGCCAACAGAATGTTTTCACAATAGGAGGACAAAACTGGTGATTGAAATTTTATGAGAAGATCCCGTCGCAACGAAAAACGCCTTTGGTTTAATGATTGACACTCCAATTCACGTATCATGTCTGTGGCACTATCTTCCCTACTTCGCGATAATACAAAACCAGCCGCACTCCTTTGAACTTTTTCAATATCATCCGTCAGTCCCACCTGATACGGATCCCAAACCGCACAGCAATTCTCCAGAATGCCGTATTAGAGGACATAACAATATCTGGAAAGAAAAAAGTAAGAAACGCATACGCTGTCGATGTTGAAGTCATAGTAAGGAGCAATAAAAACACTATCCAGTTGGTGGAAAAATTACTGCAGTATTGTAACGCAACGGGAGGGAAAATAAATGACACAAAAAGTTCATTTTTATATCTGAAGGGTCTCAGTAATGCGCAACTACTGTGGAAGAACCATGTGGAACATCATGCTGCCTTAGGTAAAAGCTCATACTGGCGCCTACATAGAAAAATAGCCTCCAATTGCAGACAGGTACTAGACAAAATCAGATGCATCCTAATATTAAACCAAACAAGAGATCTGAATGTCAAACAAAGAATAAAACTGTATCATTCTTTAAAAAGCAACATATGTACGTCAGGTATTACCTTTACCAAAGCAAAGCGGAGACTGTCATGAACACAACGTGCCATGGTATTATTTTTAGAGTAGCAGTGGGCACAACAACCTTGAAACCTGAGAAGGGAGACCTAGGACAGACAGACATTCTAAAAGAAAAAAAAAGAGAAATATTGCTGCCCTCTTGACCAGAAGAGCCACCGGTGAATACCAGCAGAATAAATTACAAGCTGAAATACATACGGCATTTTTACCTGGAAACTACTTTATACGTATTATACAGGACAAAACCAAGAAGAAATGTCAACATGTAGTGGAAAGGTTAAAATCAAACGAAAAGCGGAATAAGACGGAAGTAAAATACCCCAACAAAGATTGGAAAACAATATGGAAAATTATAAATAAAAGATACTGGGCGTCCATAACTAAAATTTCAATTTCTAAACGTTGTAGAAAGAGAACCACTGCTCACAATGACTTCAAATTTGAACAGCGTATTATTGAGACATGGGGAAGCGTGACACAAAGAACACAATAGATCGCACTATAAGCGTCAGAATACGCACACCAACAGACACGCAGCACATGGCTGTTCGTCACATTGTGTCCGAGACACTCAACATGACTGTCTCCACAAAGGATCGCAAGCTGCTGATAAAATTCTTGTAAAAGAACGGTTACTGTGCGCCAGTATCCCTGCAGAAGTTCCGGACGCTCAGGGCTATGAAAAAAGGCATTGAGCTGATGTCTGCTAAGGATCTGAAGCAAATAATTACAGAATTAGAAAAGACACGTTCTTTTGAAGTGCAGTGTGGCAGAGGAAGGAAACCAGTTCATTAGGCGTCTGTCGAAGATGTGGCCACAGCATTGCAGGATGGGTCGAGCGATGGTGTGCAAACGTACGGAGCAGGGGAACATTGTACACGCCTGAGAGCGCGCTGCATAAAATCCTGTGAAACATCTCTTGTGTTCAGGAGTTGCTTCCTGATGACCTGCCAGCAAGACAAACGTCCGCTCTGGAATTTCTTGCTCGCAATAAATGGACACGGAAAATTCTGTGGTCAGACGAAGCCCATTTCCAAGGACATGTCAACATGTAGAATTGCAGAATACGGCCAAAGGAAAATCCACAAGCACGAAAACCGGTACCACTCCATTCTGCAAAGGTGACGACATCGTTTATAATAGGGCCGTATTTTTTCGAGGAGATGAGTCTTGCGGGACCTGTTACCTGTACCGTCACTGGTAAACGCTGTGATTGGTTGGTTGGTTGGTTTGGGGAAGGAGACCAGACAGCGTGGTCATCGGTCTCATCGGATTAGGGAAGGATGGGGAAGGAAGTCGGCCGTGCCCTTTCAGAGGAACCATCCCGGCATTTGCCTGGAGTGATTTAGGGAAATCACGGAAAACCTAAATCAGGATGCCCGGACGCGGGATTGAACCGTCGTCCTTCCGAATGCGAGGCCAGTGTCTAACCACTGCGCCACCTCGCTCGGTAGGTAAACGCTGTGAGAATGTTTTAAAGACCAACATCATTCCAACCCTTCAACAGCGTGTGTGTGTGTGTGTGTGTGTGTGTGAAGAATGTGTGTGTGTGTGTGTGTGTGTGTGTGTGTGTGTGTGTGTGCAGTCATTCTTATGCAAGATGACGATCCTTCGCACATTCCAGAGCCAGTGATGCGGCTGCAGTAGAGACATTTCGGAAATTCCAGAATCATCAGCCGACATTTATCTATAACCTGCCCGTTCTGATCACCTGATCTTCATCCATGTGACTTCTGGCTGTGGGGTTGTCTGAAAGATGTGTTCAGCGATCCAATTACGGACACAGCTGAGTTGAATGCACGCATTTCACAGCGCATTCTAAACGTGACCAGCGAAGCACTCCGATCTGTTGTGGAACACACTGTTTCTCGAGTTCAGCTTGTGGCAGAAAATCGAGGACAGTAAATTGAAAATATCTTCCGTCAGTCTCACTACAATTAGAAACCGACGCCATTTTGCTTTTTATGCTGTTTTTAGCCCCAGGACACTTAAAAACAGATTTTTCCCTTCCTATGTGGTACGATCTTGATGTGGTGCATGGGCTTAACTAACTAATAGTGTCGAACTTGTACAGTCATGAACATTGAACAGTATGGATGGTGTAATATGCATTTCAAACCATAGCTGTAGTATTACGATTCATCTGTTATTTGTAGCCGACCTCATTTAAGTTCACACGTTTACAGCACCATCTAACGATAAAATTTTTGCAGTTTTATTTTATTTATTTATTTTTTCATGGCGTTTCCCCCTGCGTGAATAATCTACTGTTCACATTTGACGTCATCGTAAGCGGTGGTTCTCTTTCTACAGCGTTTTGAAACTGGAACTTTAATTATGGCCACCCTGTCACCCTGTACTAACACATGTGCAAGTGGCACGGTACGGAGTCACAAATAATATTGTTATTTCCACTGAAAAATTATTCTCAATATGACTCAGTGCGACAACTGTATGTCTTAAATGCACTACTATTTTCTCATTAAATCTGTGGTGTCACCGCCAGACACCACACTTGCTAGGTGGTAGCCTTTAAATCGGCCGCGGTCCGTTAGTATACGTCGGACCCGCGTGTCGCCACTATCAGTGATTGCAGACCGAGCGCCGCCACACGGCAGGTCTAGAGAGACTTCCTAGCACTCGCCCTAGTTGTACAGCCGACTTTGCTTGCGATGGTTCGCTGACAAAATACGTTCTCATTTGCCGAGACGATAGTTAGCATAGCCTTCAGCTACGTCATTGGCTACGACCTAGCAAGGCGCCATTATCAGTTGCTATTGATATTGTAAATAATGTGCAGACAACAGCTACGTTCAACATTAATGGATTAAAGTTTAGTATTCCACCAGCTACATCCTTTTTTTCTAGTCTAACTTCCTTGCCCTGTTCCAGACCTCACGCCAGCCTGCGTGAGCTAAAACGCGTGCCTTTCGGCTTCCTCTTACATTAGTGGGTTGGCCCTCTTTCCAAACCACAACAAAATCATCCTTCCATTTGTGATGGATACAAAAAGATATATGGAAGGAAGTTGCAATGCAGGTCGGCTGCAACAAACGGAGTGATGGAAGAGAAATAATACTGAATAACTTATTCTTTCCAGAAGAAGTTTCTTTCTCAACAAAAAAATAATGTTATATTATGGATATTTGGAAATATATCAGTTATGTTATAAACAAAAAGAGAAATGATCACGTACAAGAATGTAGAGAATATGTGAAATTAGAGTACTACAAAATACACAAGAAAAAAGACCAACAAAAGAATTTCGACAATATGTTGAAAAGTCTATTTCAGAACAAGGTGCAATCTGGAGATCAGCGACAGACTAGCTCCGAAGATATTTACTATACAATTTTTCAATAAGCAATGTTGTTGCACATTATCACTCCACTGCATACAGGGTGATCCACGAAGTAAAAAACTTATATTCAGGGAAGTAACAAAAACGCTCATCAGATGCTTAAGTTTTTATGGATTATTTAAATTTTTTATGAAATATTTACAAAATTGATTTACTTTCATGATCATTAATTTTTTCTCTACAGTCGGATGGTCCCGGTAGGCCACTCGTGGCCTGAAGACGGAGTACAGTCGAATGCTGTCTACCCTAGTCATCTACTGCGTTCGTTCCAGTGGCTCTGAATGATTTTGCTGCCACAAAACCGTATAGTTGAATTCTAAGTTCTCCATTTGTTTTCAAGTGTTCAAAAATGTTCAAATGTGTGTGAATTCCTAAGGGACCAAACTGCTGAGGTCATCGGCCCCTAGACTTACACACTACTTAAACTAACTTATGCTAAGAACAACACACACACCCCTGCCCGAGGGAGGTCTCGAACGTCCGGCGGAAGGGGCTGCGCACATTTGTTTTCCTCTCAACTACGTATGTGGGAGCAACTGCATCAAGTAAGTGTTCCATAACGTGTGTGGCGCTAAAATACCATGTGTTGTCAGTGAGGCAGAGTGTTCAAGTGTGGCGTGTGTTTGTGGCTTGTGAAATGACAGTGACCTTGCAGCTGTTGAAGTTCACAACCGGCAGTTTCCAACACCAAATTCAGGACTGCTGCTCTTCTTTTTCAGATTTTTTGAACACATTTTGCGAAGATGGTAAGCAGCGCAGTGATGATCACGTTCCATCTGAGCGACGAGTTCAAAAGAAAGTGCGCGATCTGAAAAATAGCAAAAGAATGTGCACGGTTTGTGAGGTATTACTGATACCGTTCACTTTAAGAAGTCTACAACTAACAGGTTACAACTTTCGATTCACCTCGATCACTCACGAACATGTGAACAATGAACATTATGTGAGGGACGCTTTTAACAATTCCATCCAAAATCTTCACTCCACCGATAGTATCTTTGTTCTGCCTACAATATTAACTGTGTGCTTTCAGGCGTTCAATCGAGTGTTCTTTTCCTTTAATGCATTAAATGGAAACTTGGCTGAACACACCCCTAATTAACCCCGTCGAGTAAACTTGAGGTATCACATCGATAGCAGTGTACCTTTATTAACACTATTTACAGACGAAGTCTTTGCTTCGCCAGGGCTCTATGTAGCAGGTATGTCAGGCAGTCGCTTGTGGATGAAGTTCGCTTTCCTAGTTGCAGTTGTTTTTGCATTTCTGTTATGCAACACGATGCAGTGCACACCTTACTTCATTAATGAATCTTATTTTAAAATAATTCTTTCAGATTCATGTTTTTTGTGCTTTTCAGTTTAGACGGGTATATATTTGCAGCATGTATAGTGTATTGTCCTATCCATTTAATGTGTTTCTTTTCTCATATGATATCTAGTATATTATGATTCGTGTTTTTGCCATTGTAACGTATTATTGTCATGTATTTTTACTTTGTCATGTATTATTGTCTTTGCCACGTCAAACAGATATATATACTGCTGAAGTCACATTCATATGCGAATAAAACATTTGCACTCGTATTATGTATTGATGATTTCGGGACAAGGGAACGAGTACTGTGGAAACAAATTTCCAAGTTTTTTTAATCAGTTTACATTGCGACGAAGTCGATTACATAACTTAGAGGAGGGTATTGTTTGACAAACATGCTTCAATGTACGCCACAGTAATAAATCCCTCCCCCCCTCCACTCTCCTTTGCAATGCTGTTGTTGTGGTCTTCAGTCCAGAGACGTTTGATGCAGCTCTCCGTGCTACTGTGTCCTGTGCAAGCTTCTTCATCTCCCAGTACCTACTGCAACCTACATCCTTCTGAATCTGTTTATTGTATTCATCTCTTTGTCTCCCTCTACGATTTTTACCCTCCACGCTGCCCTTCCATACCAAAATGGCGATCCCTTGATGCCTCAGAATATGCCCTACCAACCGATCCCTTCTTCTAGTCAAGTTGTGCCACAAATTTCTCTTCTCCCCAATTGTATTCAATACTTCCTCATTAGTTATGTGATCTACCCATATAATCTTCAGCATTCTTCCGTAGCACCACATTTCGCACTGGACTCGCATTCGGAAGGACGACGGTTCAATCCCGCGTCCGGCCATCCTGATTTAGGTTTTCCGTGATTTCCCTAAATCTCTCCAGGCAAATGCCGGGATGGTTCCTTTGAAAGGGCACGGCCGACTTCCTTCCCCATCCTTCCCTAATCCGATGAGACCGATGACCTCGCTGTTTGGTCTCTTCCCCCAAACAACCAACCAAACCACATTTCGAAAGCTTCTATTCTCTTATTGTCCAAACTATTTATCGTCCATGCTTCACTTCCATACATGGCTACACTTCATAAAAATACTTTCAGAAACGATTTCCTGACACTGAAATCTATACTCGATGTTAACAAATTTCTCTTCTTCAGAAACACTTTCCTCTCCATTGCCAGTCTACATTTTATATCCTCTCTACTTCGACCACATGAGTTATTTTGCTCCCCAAATAGCAAAACTCATCTACTGCTTTAAGTGTCTCATTTCCTAATCTAATTCCCTCAGCACCACCCGATTTAATTCGACTACACACCATTATCCTCGTTTTACTTTTGTTGGTGTTCATCTTATATACTCCTTTCAAGACACTGTCCATTCCGTTCAGTTGCTCTTCCAGGTCCTTTGCTGTCTCTGACAGAATTGCAATGTCATCGGCGAACCTCAAAGTTTTTATTTCTTCTCCACGTATTTTAATTCCTACTCCGAATTTTTCTTTTGTTTCCTTTACTGCTTGCTCAATATACAGATTGAATAACATCGGGGATAGGCTACAACCCAGTCTCACTCTCTTCCCAATGACTGCTTCCCTTTCATGTTCCTCGACTCTTATTGCCTTCTGGTTTCTGTACAAATTGTAAATAGCCTTTCGCTCCCTGTATTTTACCCCTGCCAAATTCAGAATTTGAAAGAGAATATTCCAGTCAACATTGTCAAAAGCTTTCTCTAAGTCTACAAATGCTAGAAACGTAGGTTAGCCTTTCCTTAATCTATTTTCTAAGATTAGTCGTAGGGTCAGTATTGCCTCCTTCGCAATACACACATATATTCTAACATTGGTATGAGACAAAATCTCACTTACAATTTTCCCCGAATCAGTGGTTTGCTCGCGGTAATATCATTATTTGGCCGACACATTCTCCAGACACTCCATTAGATTTTCGTTTAGAGGACTGTGGGAAGACAGAAGAGTGCATAAGAGAGGTAGACACACCTGATAAGCTGCTAGGTCACATCCTACCACACTCATAAATGATCGTAGCAAGACATGTTCACGTGAACGTACAATAGTCCATTGATGTTGATGGTAAGCATCACAGAAATTTATTGTGAACGCTTTACAGTTGACTGAGAGCTGATGGGAAACTTTCCTATTTGTCCTTATTATGCTTAAAACAGAATTTTCTCTACTTTTACGTGTCAAGCTGGAAAAAGAAGTAAAAAAGTTATCAAATTCAGGTATCCCGTTTTTCCCCGCAAACGTCTTTGAGAAACCTAAAACTACCATAATGCACAATTTTTAAATTCCCTCTCCAAAGTTTTATTTCTCCCTTGACGAAAACCAAAGGCAACAGCGTAGTCTTTCAGATGTACAGTACGCTACAGTTTCTAAATACGTTGTAAAGGATTCATTGCGATGAGTTGTTGACCGAGTCCCTTTCTTTGAAGAAAGTATCTGACTTACCTACGTTCCTATCTCCTCCAGTCAACTTCAGTTTCAGACATCTCTTTACCTTTCCGAGGTATTTTATGTAAGCCATCATCTATCACTTGTTTTACACATTTCTCTACATTTTCAGATAAACCGATTTCAAAGTACACTGGTGAACGTTCTATCAAAACTCTTTGAAAAATTGCATCAAAACCTAAAACTTTTCCGAAATTCTGATCAAAACCGAAATCTGAATGATCATTAGCATCATTTCCACCAGTTTCATTGTCTTCATCATCCCCTACATAACATCGTTAGCATCTGTCAAATCTTTTAGAAGAGCTGAAAAAATTCCGTCATCTGTCAGCACTGGCAAAGCCCAAAATAGGACACTTATCTGTAAAACAATGTTTACACTAACGAAAGCAGTGTTAACATTAACAGAAACATGACGCTTCTTTAGATCGACAAATATAGTGAAAAATTTAACGAAACCTACAAACCAAGCTTGTGTATTGATACACGGAAAATCAAAATACGGCCAAACGATATTCTGAAGTACACACAGTTTTCGGTTTATTTCGTATATAAAAACTACAGGCTTAACAAAAGAGGTGCACAAGATGAAAATAGGACCTGCTTTAATCATATCTATGCTAGTATACACAAAAATTGCTAACGGTCGTACGACAGTAAACAAAACAAGTACGGCCTCTCCAAAGCAAATTTTCAGCTGTCACCAAATAATACACACATACTCATTGACTAGCAAGTGAGATTTAGAAGGCAGTGAAGTGTTTCCAAATCAACATAAACAAGTACTTAGACATATTATCAGCCCATCGATTGTCGCCTGTCAAAGATAAAAACTTACGTATCAGTTCTGCAGAATCGCTATATGTTTATACAAAGACCCTGAAATGTGGGCCGAACGGGATCCTGTACAGACTTCGGCGGCGGCGGCAGAGTAGAAAATTGGCTTCGGTGCAGTGGATATGACGCAGCAGCTTTCCTAACCACGCCCTTGTGAGGTAGAGGGACAGGGCTTAAGTGAGATAACCCTGACAGAATATCGGGCAAATCAGAAGGCACACTGTGGTAAGATTACTCACAAGAGCCTGGATATTCCGAAACAAATTTAGAACACTTACGGAAATATCTGTACTAACACCATACGCCATGCTGTATACAGCAAATGCACTTGGAGGAAAACATTTAAATGTGAAAGGAAGAGTTACTATTGTGAAGTGACTTGCTTGCATTGAGCAACTATACAGATTCGTCACAGAGCCAAACAGAGTTAGGCAGCAGCAGCGGCAAAAATAGATTGCAACAAACATTATCAACAATTTACAGTGATTTATCGATAGAAGATTTAAAGGGTGCAGATAATTAAAGTTCCAGTTTCAAAACGCTGTTGTAATGACGTCAGATTTGAACAGTATGTTATTGACACAGGGGGAAACGTCATGGAACAAAAAGAGATGTAACGAACATTTTAATAATACATGGCGCTGACAGCATCTTAACTTAACTGGGGCTACAAATGACAGATGAATTGTAATACGACAGCTATAGGCACATTATACCATCCGCACCGTTCAATGCACATGACTGTACAAGTCCGACAGTCAACAGTTGTGACACTTTTAGTTATGTAACCCCATCCATCACGCCAGGGTCGTACCATATCGGAAAGGAAAAATCGGTTTTTAGTTCTCCTGGGGCCAAAGACCGCATAAAAAGTAAAATTACATCGGTATCTAACTATCATGAGACTGGTGCGGACATATTCAATATCCTGTCCACTGTTTTTTGCCACCGTTTACCGCTACAGATCAGAGTGTTGTGGAAATACACACCATTATCCATCATTTTTGCTTTAATTAGGCTACTACTTTCAACGACTCAGTAGCGTCTTCTTCAGGCTCCAACACATCTAATGTCCGAAGTATTCCAGTCTCATGTGTGAATACGACAGGAACCACAATAGTAACCGCAGTCTGTAGAACTCTGACGAACACTGTGTGTTGTCTAAACAGGCAACAGCTGATGTCGCAGGTGTGGAGAGCACACACTGTTCGAAAGATTTCTACGGAATCCAGTTACTACAATGGTTCTTGTATTACGCATACATGGGATGGGAATACTGCGGACGTTAGATGTATCGGGGCCTGAAGCAGACGCCACTTAGTAGTTGAAACCAGTAGCCTAAATAAAGTGTTCAAAAATAATGACTGATGGGGCATATTTCTACAACATGTCTGCCGGACACTATCCCTCATTCCGTATTTTTGTTGTCTCGGTTGTCACAGAATGCGTTGTGGAATGTGTGACTCCAACTGAGCTGCATTCGTGGTCGGAGCACTGGACGTAACAGTTTTCAGATAGTCCCGCAGCCAGAAGTCACACGGGTTGAGATCAGTTGATCCGGACGGCCAAGCTGGAGGGAAATGACGGCTGATAATTCCAACATTTCCGAAATGCCTCTGCAGCAGTCGTATAACTGGCTGTGCAACGTGCAGAAGAGCGCCATCTGGGATAAAAATGCTCCTACCCATACATCCGCGCTGTTGATGGATTAGAATAACGTTGGCGCACCAAAGACTCTTACAGCGTTTACCAGCGACAGCACACGCAGCAGGACCCTCAGGACTCATCCCTTCGAGAAAATACGGCCATACGATAAACGATGCCGTCAAAAATGGTTCAAATGGCTTTGAGCACTATACGACTCAACATCTGAGGTCATCAGTCCCCCAGAACTCAGAACTATTTAAACCTAACTAACCTAAGGACATCACAAACATCCATGCCCGAGGGAGGATTCGAACATGCGACCGTAGGAGTCAAGCGGTTCCGGACTGAAGCGCATAAAACCGCTCCGCCACAGCGGCCGGCACGATGCAATCAACCTGCACAAGTCACCTCTGCAGAAAGACGTGATACCGGTTGATGTGTGTGCGGATTTTTCGGTGCGCATATTCTGCAGTACTGCGCACTGACGTGTCCCGTTGAAGATGGAAATGGGCTTCATCTGTGCAAAGAATGTTTCATGGCCATTCATTAACCATTTCCAGGCAAGCAAGCAATTCCAGAGCGATCTTCTGTCTTTCTGTGTGGTCAGCAAGAAGCAATTGCTAAATAGGAGTGATGTTGTATGGATAGCAAGCAGGATATTTCCAGAATGAGCGCACACTCCGCTGCAGAGTGAAATTCTCATTCTGGAAATATCACCCAGGCTGTGGCTAAGCCATGTCTCCGCAATATCCTTTCTTCCAGGTGTGCTAGTTCTGCAAGGTTCGCAGGGGAGCCACTGTGAAGTTTGGAAGGTAGGAGAGGAGGTAATGGCAGAAGTTAAGCTGTGAGGACGGCTCGTGAGTCGTGCTTGGGTAACAAAGATGGTAGAGCATTTGCCCGCGAAAGGCAAAGGTCCCGAGTTCGAGTCTCGGTCCGACACACAGATTTAGTCTGCCGGGAAGTTTCAGCAAGCAGGACGTTTCACAAGATTTTATGCAGCGTGCTCACAGGCATGTCCAGCGCTCGGGCTGTTCCACGTGCACTGCATGTCTGTCACTACCACTCGACCCCTTCTGCAGTGCTGTGGCCATGTCTACGACAGATATTGGATCAACTGCTTTCCTCCGTTTGCCACACTGCACTTCAGAAGAATCTGGCTTATCGAATTTTGTAATCGTTTTCTCCAGACGCTTAGTACACATCGGACCATACCCTTGAGTGTCCGGAACTTCTGCAGGGCCACAGGCTCATAGTCATCGTTCTTGTGAAAGAGTTTTATCCGCAGCGTGTCTGCTTTCATACAGGTAGTACGTCCGATGAATAGGCACTTGAACTTACGTCAGTTGCGCAACATAGTCCTTCCCGTGTGTGTCTTCTTCAGAGCTTCACTTCAGCAGTCCTGCTGGGCGTGTCGGAAGCAAACTGAGGAACAGCCTCTCACCACGCGTCTGATGTTGTGCGTATTCTGACGCTTACATCGCCATCTATTGGTCAAATTTTGGTAAAACCTTTTTGTTTCACGGGGTTTCACCTGCGTCAGTAATATACTGTTCAAATTTGACGTCATTCTGAGAAGCGGTTCTCTTTCTACAGCGTTTTCAAACTGGAACTTTAATTATGGACATCCTGCACAATACTTACCTGGATTATAAAAGGTTGTGCGTGGCAGCACAGTTAAATGTTCTTTTGCACTGATCTGTCTTTAAACACTGTTGTAGTCCTGAACCCAGTGAATGATCACCAAATTACTTGTATAATGTCCGTTGGCTTTTCTTGGCGTCGGCTGTATACGAGTCATGAGCCACACTCTGAGGACTGACCTCAATATGTCTGACTATTTTCCAACGGTTTTCTTGAGGTACTATCGGCTGAGTTGAGCCGTGTGTCTACTTACGTTCAGGTCCGTCCGATGAGTAGCCACTTGGACTTACGTCAGAGCCTCACTTTAACGAAATTATGCCTGAGTCGTAGGCATCTCGGCGCTCCCGTATCTTCTGTAGGACACAGCAGGCTCTGAACCTCCAAACGAAAAATGGACGACTTGAAACTTGAGGGGAATAAATCTAAGGGTATACGAAATTATACAAGAAGTAAAGAACAGGAAGAGTGATGTCCTCATATAAACACCATTGAAACTGAAATGCTAAGGAGCAGATAACAGGGAGGAATATATTCGAACACTCCCCCAATCGTTCGCCATCTTATTTATTTGTGTATTTTGATTTTATACATCTCCCCTGTAAAATTTTGAGATATATGTACTAATGGTGTCAATCATTCCATTTATTACGCACTGGAATTTTTTTTAAATCGGTGCCTGAAAAGATGGCCCTGTCACTCATAAATATATCCTTGGAGGAGATCCTTAGAGCATGAATTATACGAAATATTAACTACTACCCAATAAGAGTATCCTGCATTGTAAACTTATGCAACGGATTGCCCCAAGAAAAGTGACTATAACAAATATTCAATCTCCTACTCTGCTGACACAGCTCAAATATTCCTCTGATCGATATTTAGTAAATAACCCACATACGAACAAATTAAATGATGGAGGGCGAGCAACACTTCTACTAAAGGATAAATTCTAGTCTTGACATAACATTTTATTTGGAGTGAAACGCATATATTGTACATGAACACTCAGTAAGTTAAAGAACATGCAGAAGTGTCTACAATAAACTAATATAGCTATCTTCTGCTTAAGTCTGCCCAGTTGTGAATAAGGCGATGCGAGACTTTCTACATGGAATGAGTCACTTCGCTTCCGTGCTGAAAAAGTGGAAGTGAAACGTCAGTGAAACCTTTACAAGTGGTGCCAGAAATCGAAACTATCTGCTAAAAATAAAAAATAAAGTCTCAATCGCTTTTTGATATTTTAATTCAGTATCAAACGGTTTCGTCCCTTCCAGGGTGGAATCGCTTGCTAACGAAAAAAAATCTGTAAACGTGATCGATACTATTTTTATTTGATTTTTAGCATTTCATACCGATAGCTGCTCAGCTCTAATTACAGAATGTTTTCTAAAATTTTAAACTATCTTCCCTGATTGCCGGAGCGAGTGTCTATTACACCGTCTCAGAAAGCGTGGCATGCAGTGACGACTCTTGAAGTATTGTGAGCTACGAGCAAGGCTGGGGCCCTGCAGTGCTTTCAGTGCTGAAACCTGAATCCTCAGACAGCAGAGTACTAGCGAGAAAATGCTAAGCCCAAGATCTAAAAAATAGTTTCATTGCCAACAACCAACGTAAGTCGTGAACTCCCAGCCAAAGAGGCGAAATTCAGAAAAGTCTTAATTGGAAGTGTATAACAGAGATAGAGCTCTCCAGAAAACCGAATGCGAGACGCTAGATGAGGACTCCAGACAAGACATGAAGTTCAGAATCGTCTTAAACGAATACCAAAGTTCTCTGTAGAGGGCAAAAGCTGTAGAGGAGGACAGAGATTGGGATACGTCAAGCAAATAATTGAGGACGTAGGTTGCAAGTGCTACTCTGAGATGAAGAGGTTAGCACGGGAAAGGAATTCGTGGCGGGCCGCATCAAACCAGTCAGTAGACTGATGAACAAAAAAAAAAAAAAATGCAAACTACCGCCTGTAACAGTCCTATCCAGTCCAAGGACTCTGACAGAAATCTGTTCAGCTCGGTGGCTCAGACAGGTCTCTTATTCCAAAAACTAGTGGCTCTCCAGCTCATCTCTGGTTACCTCTCCCGTAAGTGGGAGCGGGAGAATCAAAGCACGCTTTGTTAATACCCCCAGCCACCTCACTCTAAGAAAGCTCCAACCAACCACAAATTCAGGCTTGGTTTCTGTTGTCGAATCTTCTAGAAGAAAATTTTCTGTCCCGTCGCTTCGTATAAGTTTACCAGTTGGAAACCTCCTCGTTAAAAATCGCGGAAAGCAGGCTGACGGACGTGACTCTGCGCTAACGACGGCTGGTGGCGCAGGACCGCTGCCGACACATTCCAGGCGGCTTCTGCACTGCCTAAAAAATTTGCCGCCCATCATTGTACGCCGCCTGCCCTCGCATTCCGTTCCGGCCACATCCTCGTGGGAGCTGGCGCCATCGGCATCTCTGGGATCAGCGACCACTCGCTTACAATAGTCGTGCCGGTGTTGCATCCCAAGAGAGCCCTGGCGTGGCGTGGCGTGCCGCTGTAGAAGGGATCTTTGTGATCCCAGCCGTCGGCTGTCTCCCCGCTGTGTTTCCTGTTCGCCCGCTTCTGACTGCACTCTGGCCTTGGTGCTCTTGTACCGTTCCTCCACCAAGAACTTCGCAGCAACACTACATTTAAGACCGATCACCCAACACGCTAGTGAGATTCAGTTATTAGTGCCAAACTGTACTTGTCGATGTCAGTCGTATCATACGAGAGGAAGCCGAAAAGTAAAGAGACTTTTGACAAAAGGAATTATTTATTCTAATGATAGAAAACGGAGACATACGTTATTTTTCTACGTAAACTCCATGAACCTGAAACCAACTTTGCACGACATCACTTCTGTATCAACAGCAAAATCTTCTTCCCCAGAGTGCTTGCTTCAATGGTACAAACATACGGAAGTCGTTTGGAGCCTGGCGTGGATTGTCTGGCGGGTGTTCCAGCAATTCGAATCCCAACTCTTTTATTGTTTCAGCCGTCCGTTTGGCAGAATGTGGCCGAGCTTTATCTTGCTGCAGGATGACGCATTTTCGCCGTTTTACGCGACGTTTCGATCTGATTGAAGGTTCCAGTCTAGTTCTCAACACATCACAATAGTTCTTAATATTCACAGTTTCGCATCTTGAGGTGAAATTAACGGCTGCCCCACCTTCCATGTCCTAGAATAGCGTTAGCAGCTGATGGTTGGTGATGATGGATGTTTCCAAAACTATGCTCGCAGCCTTATTTTCCGGTTAGTGATGATGCACCCACGTTTCGTCTACAGTAACGATTTGCTGTAAAAATCCATCTCCCTTGCTATGATAACGGGCCAAATGTTTACAAGAGATGTCTATCCTTTGCGCTTTGTGCTACTCTGACAATTCTTTCGGTTTCCACCTTGTTCGCACTTTCCGAAAATTTAGCCCGTCGTGTAAGATGGTATACGCTGAATCCTAACTGATACGTAAAGTACTAGCGACTTCATTCAGTGTGATTCGTCTGTTTTCCATCACCATACCTTTAAGGACTTTCAAATTGTTCTTAGTTGTTGACGTCGATGGCTTCGTCAAACAGAGAAGTTCTACGCTGTCTGAAGCGCTCTGTCTATTTGTAGATCTTGCTTCACGATAAACAGTTGTCACCACACTGCGCTTGCTTTTGGCGAATAATTTCCACAAGTTTAACACCCTCCACAAACGAAAAGCAAATCACTACCCTGAATTCCTCACTGGTGCAGATCGACAATGAAGATGCCATGTTTCACGGTCTGCTACAATACAATGACTAGGGCGACATAAGAGTGACCCGTTTTGTAGAATTGTTGCGGACGACAATACTTCAGCCCTGGCTACTAACAGTGTTACCAAACCCGATGGCAAGAAATTGCAAAAGTCGCTTTGCTTTTTGTCTTCCCATCCTATATTCATAATAAAACGGCTCTTCTCCTATCAAATGATACCAAAAATCCAATCTATTTCGATGTCACAGTGTGCTTCTGAAGCATTGTAAGGTGCAAAATGTTGCCACCTTACAATATATTTTTGCACTCCAGATTAAAAGCAAGTGTGAGAGCCTTGACAGGACTTGGTGTATCAACAAGAAAGGAATTGAGAATAACTAGTTATGTGTGGTATAATGAATGTCCCATTGCTCTAAGGTTGAAGTCTGGTAGATCTCACTACTGTATAATTTGCATCTGTGCGCCTGTCGAAAGACCAACTCTTGGAACGGCGCCTGTCGAAAGACCAACTCGTGAAACGGCTTCTACTCACCCTGTCAAGAATTTGTTAACAGAGTAGCAGAAAAAGATTATCTTTATTACTGAACGGCTAAAATGGTTACCCAGCCACGTGCTGCCAGTTGCAGGTTGCCTATCTAAAGGCTTCCAGCGGCAACCAACATTCCATTTTCAGCAGTTCATGTAATCATGGACCGTATTTAAAAATGTAAAATGCTGTCATAGTCTACTCATTAAGAGGTATGCTCTTACGTTAAAAAATTAACACAAGATTTCAAGTATCAAATCAGAAACTTGAGGAAGTACAACTCACGACGCACAAACTGCCACAGTTATAAGCATCCAGTGTTTGATAACAAAGCTGTTTTATTCGAGGGCAGTTAGATTCTTTAAAGGATCAGGGTTGAGTGTAACTGGTTTAGCGATAACAGGTGACCTAAATCTGGCATTGGTAGTACAACAATCCAGAAATTATTAGTGTCATGTGGCAATGAAACATCATACGCAAATGAGAAGTTGTCGAAGAATTAGTAGCTTCTCGGCGAGAAAGTAGAGAGAAATTTATAATAGAATGTTTCATAGTCAGTGATACACTCTGGTCTTGCACAGCGGATACTAGGATACACTTATCACGCTGCAAAATAAGATCACAAAAAAATCTGGAAAAAAATAACGAACCTGAAAAACTGAGGTGTAAAATACAACTATTACAACAACCCAGTATTAAAGATACTGGTTTAAACAATAAATCAAGAGAGGCTTTGGAGACGCAAGAAGGAGAACGTGGCATAAAATGAAATTGGGAAATGAGGATCTAATAAAACTAATAATGAAGATGCTTACCTAAGATGACTAAATAGAAAAGGCTGTGAAAATCACACTGTGGCAAAAGGAAACGTGCAATAGTGATAATATACCAATAAAAAACTACAGAAACTGCTCGGAGGCTTTTGTTCAAAGAATGATGTGAGACCAAAGGTTTCACAAAGATGTAGTTTTACGGGGCTCCAAAACCTAAGCTTCGAGCTGAGAGATAAAGAAGGGCTCCAGCCTATTACAACTGAAGAATAGATAAACCGTTATAGAGAACTGTAGGCCAGTCAGAAAGACCCATAAACAGCAATTATAGTTAACACTAACCAGTAGGATACAGTTTCCAGTGCTGCATTAGAAGCAGCACATAAAGTGATAGAAAACGGAATGAATGTGTAACATTTCAGATACGGACTACAGAAATAAAATAATTGGCTTTACAGTACAGTGAGATATGGGACATATGGAAGACTCCAGAGGACTCAGACGTGGACATGAAGGCAACAAGACAAGTGCGGGACAAACATGAAAGAAACAGTAACAAACTTAAATGTTAATCATGAGACTGATGAAGAACACTATTACTGAAAGCAATGCACTACGAATGACCAGAAGCCGACTCCAGCGGCAAGCATACTTTCATGAACCCAGTACAGCTGTTTGCTCGGTCTGCATATTCGCCTGATACGTCAGCCATCGAACACGTCGGTAGCTTGTTCGTCACGAGCAACCACTGTTAAAGGTCTGTAGACGCCTAAAGCCCATATTGGTTCCACGACCTTTTGAAGTTATATTTGCAACATTATATTTACAGCACAGGAAGTTTTTTCCAACGCACGTATTTCACGTATCTAATCCGGCTTACAAGGTTTATTTCACTCAGGTGTATTCTTCTTAGTGCTACAGTTTTCGCGAACATTACTGTAACTAAATACCAACCGACAACTTGAAACTGAGAAGTTGATTTCACTTTGTCACGTTTTATAAATGTTGTACAAAAAATAAATAAACTGAAAATTAATACACTTGTTCACATTTTGATGTGCTTGAGCAGATAAGTGGTTTCGACTTTACAGCCATCATCAGATCTAAATAGAGCAGCAACGCACAGGACGCGTACTCTTAAACTCAATTAAAACTCCAAAAAAAAGTTCAAATGTGTGTGAAATCTTATGCTACTTAACTGCTAAGATCATCTGTCCCTAATCTTACACACTACTTAACCTAAATTATCCTAAGGACAAACACACATGCCCGAGGGAGGACTCGAACGTCCGCCGGAACCAACCGCACAGTCCATGACTGCAGCGCCCTAGATCGCTCTGCTGATCCAGCGCGGCCTAAATTCCACTTGATCACACCTCAAGAAGATAAGTGTTGTGTACATAGTTCCGCGTAGTCAGCGCGTACGCAACTCTCCCAATAGAGCGCACCGCTAAGCACAACAGCGCAGGCGCAGCGCTCGTCCGTCTCCGCACTACGACATGGTGCTGTCTTACAAGGGGAGGCCGCCAATTGTGAAATTCAGATTCATACTGCGCATAATAAAAGCTCATGGCCAGAGGTGTAATGTGGCAAAGCACCAAGACGCACTTCTCAGCCGTTGTCGAGAAAATCGACAGTTAAAAGAAACCGTTGCGGTGAAATACTCTCTACGATTCACAATTTCCTACAGCGCCGTGGCGCAGCGGTAAGCGCTCGTGTTCGTAATCCGAAGGTCAGTCTGCTTTAGGCAGTGGCGCGGCACGGACCTGCTGTCCCGGCCGCGGGCGCGCGTGAACGAGGAAGTGTTTACACCGCCGGTACTCGCGCGTGTTGTTGTCTGACTCGATCGCCATGGCACACAATTTTCGAAAGACTACGCTCCAATTTACGTTCGACAACGAATTTGCCAGACCCAAAGCTTTCGAAATAGAGCGTTTTTTGAGGGAAGAAGTTCGTTTACCTGCTGCAGACATAATTGGAATACACCTGTCCATTGTAAGCAGTACAATGTACGTAAAGATGACCGATGAAGCTGCGTGTGAAAGAACTCTCTCCGCTGCTCAAAGAGGCTTTAAATTTCGACACTCTGATGGCCATATCAGCGATGTAACAGTAGCTCCTTCAGGATTGGGTGTGAGGGTCATTCGGATCTTTGAGTTGCCGTTTGAGGTGCCAGAATCGATGGTTACTGAATCGCTGCGACCATATGGAACGGTACTTAGTCATACGCCTGAACGCTGGGCTAGTTTTAATACCTATCCTGTGCTAAACGGCGTGCGACAGGTGCGGATCGTCCTTACTAAACATATCCCGTCTTATTTATACATTGGCGGATGTCGAGCTATTGTGATCTACGATGGCCAGCCACGCACCTGTTCTGGCTGTGGTGGAGAAGGACATATCCGCTCGGAGTGCATACAACGCCGCGTCGTGCAACTGCCACGTGGAGAAGCGTCACAGCGAGAAGTTCCCACGCCACTGCCGATGACGTACGTGTCGGTGGCTCGCCGGGAGGTGTTGCCAAGTTCGGAGCGTGACAATGACGTGTTTATGCAAGAGCAGACCGAGTTACGGGAGCATGGAGGTGACTCGGAGAATGTCCCTGCACCCATGTCACGACAGTTGAGGGAGGAACCTTCCGAAAACTCACATGTAGCAAGAGACGTGGAAGTGGATGTCCAGACGGTGGCGCCGGCAACGGACCAGCGAACGACCGACGAACACAGTGAGGCAGCAGAGGGCAGGGCACGCAAACAGCGATCGCCGAAGCGTCGCAAAAAGCGTCGCCATAGTTCGGTTGACACGTCCCCCCCTAGCCTAGGGGACACGGAAGGTATCCTAGCCGAAGAACTGTCTGACACAGAACACGTGTCTTCAGAGGACGCTGACAGGATTCCGTCCGATGGTGACCGGATGTCCTGCCTTTTAGATGGTCCCTCTTCATTGACACCGACTGACCCAGCGCTGCCGACGAAGGAGTCAGGGACACCAATGTCCCGGCAGCCACGTCGAACTACATCAGAGGACGTTTCTCGGATGGATGACCACTGCGACTGGGCGGAACCAGTCGAAGACCTACAGGAATTGCCACCCCCAAATGATGACCACTCACCTACAGGTTGCACACCACGGAACGACAACGAAGGAGGGCAGCCCGTTGGCGGGCACCCCTCTGAGCACGAATAGTGGACTAAAGGCCTTGGAGTTCTCAATGATATGACACGAGCATGACAACGACAACGAACCAAGCATGTAAGGTGGGCACAGTGAACATTAACACCGCACGTTCGCTTGCAAAGATGCAACTTCTCCGGGACATGATTTACGCCACAGACGTTGATATTTTGCTGATGCAGGAAACCTTCAATGCTGCTTTTTCCGACGTGCATGGATACAACACTTATCTAGCGCCGACTCCAGATGGAGGACGTGGCACAGCGATACTAGTCCGGGAAGGGATTCCGATGTGTGACCTCGATTACCTTCCTTCAGCTCGGGGTTTGGCTATGACCGTGAACGGCATTCGTATCGTCAACATCTATGCACCCTCCGGATCTGACAATCGACAGGCGCGTGCACGATTCTACTCGGAGGAGATTGCCCCCCTATTCCATGGGAGGTATGACCACATCTTGGTAGGGGGGGATTTTAACTGTGTACTCACACCGAAGGATCAAACTCCTAATTTCAGCTCCTGCCACGCATTGAACACTATCTGCCGGGACATGGCCCTTATGGACACGTGGGAAAAGATCCATGGGCAGCGAGAGGGCTACACGTATTTTACTAGCCACTCGGCGAGCAGGCTGGATCGGATTTACGTTTCTGACGGACTAAGAGATCACGTGTTGGCTGCTGAACGTTGGCCCACAGCTTTTACGGATCACCTTGCGTATTTATGCACGTTAACCCTCCCACGGCAGCGGGTCTGGCGGAGTCGCAGTTCCTGGAAACTTAATTCCTCCTTATTGGTGGATCTCGAATGTCGCCAGCGGATCGAAGAAACATGGCAGACTTGCACTCGCCGTCTGCCGCTGCACCGTACGGTTCTTTCGTGGTGGCTGCAGTGCGCAAAACCGGCGATACGAAGAGCTCTCATAACGTATGGCAAGGAAAAAGCAAAATGGCTCCGAGATACAATTGACTATTACTACATGGTGCTCCGCGACCTGTCCTCCAGAGCCCCATCGCCCGAACGTCAAGCGGAAGTCCATCGCATTCAGGCCTGCATTTTATCAATCACGAGACGTCGACTGGAGGGACTTTCGATCCGTGCTCGGTGCTTGGACAACGTCGATGGAGAACGTATTGGCATGCATCATGTGTCCAAGGGACACGCGCGTAATCGCCGATCCCTAATCACAGTCCTCCATGATGACGATGGTCGGCCCTTGACGTCACAACAGGCCATTGCTGCTGAGTTTCTGGAGCATTACCGCCTCCTTTTCACTGGGACGCCGACGGACAATCGGACAGAAGAAGAAATTTTGCGACAGATGCAAACGGAGGTGGATGGTCCGGATGCAGAGGTGCTATTGGCACCCCTAACGGAAGATGACATCCGGGGCGCACTCGCGAAGGGTGCGGTGCATAAATCCCCTGGGCCAGATGGGTTGACACTCGAATTTTACCGCGCATTTGCGGATTTAATGATGTCTCAGTTGGTATTGATGTATAACGAGTTATTGAGCCCTGACACGGATGTACCGTCGCAGTTCATGGCGGGACTGCTTATACCAATACCGAAATCGACAGCGAGTGACAGCGCCCATCAATTTAGACCGCTCACGATGCTCAATACTGACTATAAGATCTTTGCGCGAATGTTGGCGGCAAGGCTCAAGATTGTAATATCCAAAACAATACCACCAGACCAGGCTTGTCTAGGGGTTCGGAGCAACATACATTCTATCCTCGGCGAATACCGTGACGTAATTTCCCTGACGGACGCTTGTCGTATGCGAGCGGCGTTCGTATCGGTGGATTTTGATCGTGCCTTTGACAGGATCAACCATGATTTCCTTGACTCGACCATGCGACGCATGGCGATACCACAGGATTTTATTACCGTCCTCATGCGTCTCCTTCGCGGCGCTTCTTCGACGGTGAGAGTCAATGGCAGGGAGGTAGGAACGATTCCTGTTCGCAGCTCAGTTAGGCAAGGATGTCCCTTGTCGATGATACTGTTTACAATTGCGCTCGAACCATTGATGCAGACTCTTAGACGGACTCTAACAGGCGTCCGACTCCGTGCGAGCTCCTTCACGTGTCGTGCATATGCCGACGACTTGATGATACTCGTCCGGTCGGAGAACGAAGTAAGTCAGGTGGTTACCCTTCTTACTACGTACGGGGTAGCTGCGGGAAGCAGGGTCAACATGAATAAAACCAAGATCATGCACATCGGTCGAGGGCTGGACGCTCTGCGAAGTCCGTTTACGACGGTGGACATCTTGCGATGCTTAGGTGTCTTGTTCACCCGATCGCTACGGCAATCAGCGGCGGCGAGCTATCGACGTCTTCTCCAGAACGTCCGACTGCACATACGCAACAATTCACTCCGAACGCACGACCTGCTCCAAAGGGTGGACTACACTAATGTTCACCTGGCCTCGCGACTGCCGCACTTGGCACAGGTACTGCCAATGCCACATGGTCTCGCTGACAGAGTAATGGCGGCCTTTGGATACTATGTCAGCCAAGGAATGTTGTTTAAGATCAAATACGAGACTTTAACTCTCCCATACCACTCTGGAGGATTTAACCTCACGGATGTGCGGAACAAGGCTCTAGCTCTATACCTGCGAGCGACGCTACGAACTTGGAACCAGCGGCAACACGCCATCACGTCGGCCATCCTGGATGTGCTTCTTCCCACGTCCTTTGAACCACCGGTAGCAGTAGGCACCATCTCGCCCTCGTTTTCTCACGTCGCGCGATTTTTTGTTGATTTTAGTTATGTTCAGTTACAGATACCTTCTACCAGAATCCCCACTACCCGTGAGATATATCGATACTTGCGGCGTCATCATGGCAGCAATGTTGTCGAACTTAAATACCCAACACGAAACTGGCGACAGATTTGGCGAGCTGTCCACACACCTCTCCTCACCACAGCAGCGCGATCGTCATGGTATACACTAATCAACCGCAAGACAGTCAACCGCCAACGATTGTACGACATTCGCATGGTAGATTCCCCGCTCTGCCTTATATGTGGCATGCAGGACACCGACGAACATTCTCTGCAGTGCGGTGAGGCAAAGGATGTTTGGCGGCTGACGCAACGCATCATGGCCCTCCTCCGACGCACCGACGAATCCACGATCACGACGGACGCTTTATTTTTCCCTGACCCTGTCTTTTTCCCCTCACACAAAACATCGGCAATCCGATGGATTGGAGGACACGCATCACACTACGTGCTCTCGCGGACCTTGATATCGGTCATGGACTATTGGCATTATCTACTAGAACAACACGAAATCATCAGACGCCACTCTAAATATAAAACGCATTTTGCGAACTTTCTAGGCAGCATGTTTCATAACCCCCCGAAGCGGTGGGGAGTCCCAGGTTTACGTTGGATCGAGGGATAGGATTTACTCCCAGTGAGGTGACGAGGATGTCACTTCGGCCCTATATTTATTTCCCTCCTTTTTTATATATGATTTTTCTTTTGGGACATTAAAATTAAATGAATAAATAAAATATTATTGTTACTAAAAAAAAAAAAAAAAACAAAAAAAATTACAATATCAATGTTTCCTTCCTGCTGCCTCTCCCTTATCCTGTCAGGGGACGGGGACACCGTGGCCAGGCCTCCAAGTACGACCCCTGCCCACTCTGCCCCCTAACCTACCAAAAAAAAAAGGTCACCGGATCGAATCTCGCGCCATGCAACTTTTTTTTTAGTATTTGTTATATATATATATATATATTCTCGGCAATCAGTTGCAACAATTATGCATATAATAAGTCGTTGAAAGTCGTTTGTCGTGGAAAAACTGGCGACTTCGAACATGATTATGTTTTCCGCAAACAAAGTTGTATTTCGCAAGTGTTATTAATTCTCTTCATAATGTTTACACGTGTAGTTAACGGAAGTAGAAACGATATTCCGATACGAATACGTATAGTGTAAGTCAAACGTTCGAATTAGAGTAGAGATCCCACGATATATATATATATATATATATATATATATATATATATATATATATATATATATTGAAATACAAAAAACAAATACTAAAAAAAAAAAGGGTTGCATGGCGCGAGATTCGATCCGGCGACCTTCAGATTACGAAACCGAGCGCTTACCTCTGCGCCACGGCGCTGTAGGAAATTATAAATCGTAGAGAGTATTTCACCGCAATGGTTTCTTTTAACTCGATTTTCTCGACAACGGCTGAGAAGTGCGTCTTGGTGCTTTGCCACATTACACCACTGGCCATGACCTTTTATTATGCGCAGTATGGGCACTTATGCAGTTTAGCAGGTACGGAAAAATTTATCAACTTTTTTCAAAATTTGATCGATTATAGTCAAATTTGATACGCTGATTGCGAATACGATATTTATTTTCGCCCCAGTCAATTATTTACATCAAAAAAATTGTTTTAAATATTTTTAAAAATTTTTTTATTTTTCAATATTTTGTCGATATAGTGAATTCTGATGCGCTGATTTCGAATATAACATCCATTTTCATTTTCCATTGACCGTCGGCGATATCTTCTGCCCGATAAGCGCGGCGCTGCCGATGACGCAACATTGTGTAATACACTAACTAATCAGTATTTTCAAATCATAGGCGGCCGCTGCCGCGGCCGCATTCCAAAAAAAAAACTCCCAACCTAACCTCAAGTGGGCTACGCTACAGATCACTTTATTTATGAAAATACAAAGTACAATCACCAACAAACTTTACATATTCACCCACAAAGCTCTCCAAGCCAGATACATTTGGAATGGAAAATTTTTTCCGTACCTGCTAAACTGCATAAGTGCCGCAGTATGAATCGAATCTGAGTTTCACAGTTGGCGGCCTCCCCTTTTTAGAGACGGACCAAATTCTGCTTCCGCCGATCCGCGTATTAATATGTAACGCAGCCAATGAGATTGCCTTTTCTCCTCGCAGATCACACTCGCGCAGTGATACCTGAACGCTCGAGGTATTATAACGAGTGTACAGACCTCCGATTAGTCAGTCTGCCTCAGTCGGCATTAGTCTGCATCAGTCTGCCGTCGAGTTTCAGTCTGCACCTAATAAGATTACCATATTCCTGTACATAGCCATGAAGATAAATGTATAGACACTTTGTCAAGTATCAGAGATATGTGACAATAAGATTAACATACCAAGACCAAAAGAACTTCAGATTGTCAATTGTAAATAGCATCCAGAATCAAGTTAAGTAATTTTATGTTGTTATTATTTTAATAAATGTGTGTGAAAACTAATCAAGTTCAGTTTAAAGTTGATCACCGTCAATCTGCTACTCTAAGCGTGCAAGTGGCATTTCTACCGTCTGACCTAACGGCAGCAGATAAACACGCCACGATAAGACCACGAGACATATTGCTGACACTCGCCTACTTCGTTAGAGCGACAAGTCAAATAATCTGATGGTGTGTGTACCGAAGGTCTTACAGTACACACACCACAATAAGACTTGCCATTCTTTCCTTCTCTGTGGTCTGCTTGAAAATTGTTTATTGGAAAAAAAACTGAGACACATAACGGTAGTTAAAAAGGATTAGAGCTGCCAAAATAAATTCGAGGTAGCTCAACAGGTTCCTCACGGAGGAAGTAATTTCTCAGACACAACTTTCTGTCTCGTAACATTTTCGTGACGGAGGTCGCTTTCAAACAAAGCAGTTGTTTCCTGCGTCTATTCGTCCTCTGATACTCATTGTGGTGTAAATTTATGTTCTCAGCATTCTGTGTGTCTGACTAATATTAACAGGCCTGTCACCGACTGTCCACGTCGGTGTTAGTTCGGTTGCTTCCCTTTTAGGCGTTAACTGGATCGCGTGGGCCGGTCTGGGGTGATGAAGAGGCGCATTTGAATTCAGGTTGCTTGTCGGATGTCGCGACGGCAAGGTTCTCCTGTTGAGGCCGTGACTTGTGGGACACGGGCGGGGCCGAAGGTCGCAGCACGGGTGGGAGGGGCCGGCTCGGCGTGGCGTGGCAGCCGTCCAGCTGCCCAGCTACCGCTGCGGGCGACGCGCACGCCGTTAATATACACCGCCGGGAAAAAAAAGTATATTTTAGAGACCTCCAAATCACTCAGGATTTATTGTTGCAATAGTGCATATTGTGTACATGAAACGATTACATTCGGCCGCTGTGGCCGACCGATTCTAGGCGCTTCAGTCCGGAACCGCGGTGCTGCTACGGTCGCAGGTTCGAAGTAGTTCTAACAAGGGAACCTTCCCATCGCACCCCCCTCAGATTTAGTTATAAGTTGGCACAGTGGATAGACCTTGAAAAACTGAGAACAGATCAATTGAAAAAACAGGAAGAAGTTGTGTGGAACTGTGAAAAAATAAGCAAAATATACAAACTGAGTAGTTCATGCGAAGATACGCAACGTCAAGGGCACAGGGAACGCAGGAGAGCCGTGGTCTCGTGGTAACGTGAGCAGCTGCGGAACGAAAGGTCCTTGGTTCAAATCTTCCATCGAGTGAAAAGTTTACTCTTTTATTTTCAGTTTATGTGACAAACTCTTATGTTTTCATCACTTTTTTGGGAGTGATTAACACATCCACAAGAAAACCTAAATCGGGCAAGGTAGAAGAATCTTTTTACGCCTTCGCCAAGTGTACAAGTTAGGTGGGTCGACAACATATTCCTGTCATGTGACGCACATGCCGTCACCTGTGTCGTATAGAATATATCAGATGTGTTTTCCTGTGGAGGAATCGGTTGACCTATGACCTTTCGTCTACTAATCGCACGGTTTTGCGATGCGGTCGCAAAACACAGACACTAAACTTGTTACAGTGAACAAAGACGTCAATGAACGAACGGACAGATAATAACTATGCAAAAATAAAGAAAATAAAATTTTCACTCGAGGGAAGACTTGAACCAAGGTTCTGACGGTCGGCAGCTGCTCACGCTACCACGAGACCACGACGCTCCTCAGCTCACTTTGTCCATGATGTTACCTATGCGACCCGTGGACTACTCAGTTTGTATATTTTGCTTATTTTTTCACAGTTCCGCACAACTTCTTCTTGTTTTCTCAATTGATCTGTGTTCAGTTTATCAAGGCCTATCCACTGTGCCAACTTATAAGTAAATCTGAGGGGGGTGCGATGGGGAGGTTCCCTTGTAAGTTCTAGAGAACTGATGACCTCAGATGTTAAGTCCCATAGTGCTGAGAGCTATTTGAGCCATTTATTCAGTCACACATTGTTAAGGAGACTGAGCTCTAATATGTGCTGTACCATACAGCCGTAGTTATAGTGCGTGTTGCAAATGGTTTCCATGTGCCTCAACGCATGCATGTACGCGCCGTAGCGTCTTCTGTCTCAAATGTTCATCCGAACGTTGCTCCAGTGTCTCCACATCTGGAAAGGGCTCTGCATAAGCGATACTTTTGTGATGGCCCCACAGCCAGAAATTGCACGGGATGAGATCCGGTGAGCGAGCAGGCCATGCAACTGGTCTCCCTCGTCCCATCCGTCGACCAGGGAAGACACAACTGAGATGCGTCCGGACATTAACGGCGAAGTGGACTGGAGCATCATCATTAGCAGTCACATAACCCATCGAATCATCAATGGAACTTCATCTGGCAGGGGAGGCAAAGTTATCCGCAAGAGACGCCGATAGTTTCGGCGTGTTAGGTGACGTGGAAGGAATACTGATCTCAAAATACGGTCGCCAATTAGCCATTCCGGCTGAACCGATGCTGATGATTCGCTGTCACCGTACGATTGGGGTTCTGCATACTATCCCACAGATGATTGATATGGAAGTTGAAGATGCCGCTGCGCACAAAGACGGTCTCATCAGTGCGGAGGATGGGTGACACATAACCCGGAATCGTTGTTTCCTGGTGAAGAAATCAGTGACAAAACTGCTCCCGATATGGAAAGTCTGTAGCAAGTACGCCCTGCACACGCTGTAAGTGATAAAGGTAATAACAATTCTCAAGGAAAATGTTCCATACGGTCGCCTGGCTTAACCTGTACTGGTGGGTCAACTGCCTGGTGCTGACACGGCAGTCTCCCTCCACAGTGTTAATCACATTTTCCTCCAGGTCTGGTGTCCTGCATGACTTCCTGCTTCCTGAAACAACACTGTCTCAGACAAGCAGAAACGGCGAAACACTGTTGTAAACATTGAATGCTGCGGTTGTTGTCGGCGGGAAGAGGTCTCCTGATACTTGCTGCCCGACGCTCGTTGTCATTTGCCTACAAGGTGAGTCAGAAAGTGAAGTGAATCGCACACAAAATTGCCAGTTACTATGGCAGAAGAAGGAGCTAGCGCATGACGTGTGAGAAACAGTAACGCCCTCCAGGAGTTAACCATGCATATTGTAACTGCGGCTGCGCGTATTACACCGTAGGCTTTGTACAAAGTATGATTAAATAAACGGAAACCGTACATTTCCGGACATCAGTTCATTAGATCTTCTTTTTCCGTATCCTCTCATCGATCAGTCCCTAGAGTTTGTACATGGTGCAAAAAAAATCACTCTATATATTCAAACAAGAAAACCATGTTCATAACAGTGGACTAGGCGAGATGTGAGTAAAATGTTTGAGAGGCTTTTGAAATTTTTTGGCCTGAATTTGGCTTTGTGGCTCACTGTTACTTCCTGAATGAATTGGATAGCAGCGCTACGAACAGATATAATTCCCAGAAATTTTGAACAAAATACAGTCATTAACTTGTGGAATAAAAACTGTTACACATGAACCACTGATAGAGCCGGGCGAATTTCTGCTTCCAGCGCTACATATAAAGTTGAACCCAATATGGCTGGTTATTAAAGCTTTAAATTTAAATAGCTTTACATACAGTTGATTACGTTAAAATTACCCAATGTCAGTTTGTAAAAAAGTGAAAGCATGTTTGTTTATCAGTCCGCAGATCACAGATCTGTTTACCTCCAGTAAAAATTAGTGCTTAAATACAAGGAAAAAAACCTGGCAATACTTTAATGAAGTTTCGAATAGTTTTCTGGGGAACGTCAAAGCAGAAAATTTAAAATAACTTATAAATGATTTGATGCAGTCGCACTAATAGCTGGATTGTAGCAAGTCTATGCGAACCAGAGGGGGCTGTTTTGTACACCTCTAATACCATCACGCCAGTAGAATCTACAAACGGATTTACCCGTCGGGACGCTGCATGCAGAACCACAGCCCGTCTAAAAAGACGACGTGGTGCCTGACCTGTGTCCAATGTTGCCACTGGTCGTAGCTGTCTTTCTATGCTGCCGTCGTAAGGAAAGTCGCAATAATGGCCGCTGTTGAGCTCCAGACGTCGCACTGTCCGTCTATATACTCGACTTGCCGTAAATAGGACCAAGTCCTGTTTCAAGGCACATAATGTTGCTCTACGATCCTGCATCGCCCAGTGAACAATATATCTTTCCTCTCGGGCGCTAGACGCATGGTGCCGTTGAGATCCTGCAAGGCGTTTAATATGGCCAGCCTGAACCCATCGATTCGATATTCGCATGATAGTCACAGCATTCCTCCCAAGACGAGCAGCAATATCGCGGTACAATAAACTTCAGTACCATTAACCTACGATCCTGCCACAGTCGAATTTTCACACATACTAATAGACTTGTGTTCTCCTTGCAGGGGGCATAACACGATCACCTCACTGTCAATCATAACTGAAATTCGATTTCTAGACATGTAAACCTGCTAGGTAACCTTTCCTTATAAACAGAACGGCGACAGCGTTACTGCTATTTACTTTATTGGGTTGTAATGAGACTCCAATCATTTCTATATTCAAGATATTATATGTCAATAGCACGGCTGTTTACATTTTTTCAGGTTTTACACGACTTAAAATCAATCAGCATTTTTCGGTAGTATACAGGGTGAATCACCTAAAACTCGCACCTCAAATATTGCGAGAATGGAAAATCCTGTTGCTCTGCCGCTTTCACAAAATGGTTCGGTAGTCAGGCGCTCTTGTTGTTAGCCAATCAACAGATTGTAATAAGATTGTAATAATACTTAGAAAACGTATTTCTTGTGGAAACATACACCTTTTTAAATGGAACAATGCCCATTGACACAGTAAAAGCAGGGTAAATTAGAAAGCTAGTGGTGTTTGCTGCAGGCTTCTAGTGCAAGTCGTTTGCGGGATATCGTATTTTGAAAAGTTCCCACAGCGACACTTGTACAATACCTGTTGTAGCACACTAAAGAACAGCACAAGTGCACAGACTAGTTACGTGGATTCTAACCGGCAACGAGATTGTCACATGTTTGTTGCGTTCAAAATGATCACCGACCGAGGCACTAAACATTTCCAGTCTGGTATCGCCCGACTGCTGAACACGTGCTAGCATTTCAGGGGAGATGTCCGAGCAGGCTACAGCAGTATGTCGTTGCGTATCACCGGGTATAGTTGGTATGGCCTTGTCGACAGCGTCTTTCGGCATTCCCCAGAGAAAAATGTCTACAGGCATCAAACCCGGGGAAAAGTCCGGCCAAGGTACATTCCTATGTGTCCACTCAACGATTTGGAAACAATTCGTGAGGAGATGCTGTAGTACTTCATGAACTATGGGCTGGACAGTCATAATATTGGTAACACAGGTATCTCGTTGTTTCCAGAGGAAAGTCTTACAGCAGCTGTGGAAGATCGTCCGTTATGGAACTGCGATACTTGTGTATGCTCAGTGTTCCGTTTATGAAGCACGAGCCTATGAGCTGATGGTTCACTATCCCACACAACACGTTTACATTCCATGGACGCTGACGTTCCACCTGACGAAGCCAAAGGGGATTGTCAACAGACCAACGATGCGTGTTTCGGTGGTTTGCCTGGACATCGTCATTAAACAAGATACATGATACACCTGAAGTATTCTACCTTAACCCCCACGTACAGAAGTTAACACGATTCTCATAACCGTTCCCGTGCAGCTCTTGATGGAGAGGGATGTCATAGGGGTGAAACCTAAGTGGATGAAGAAAGCTCAGGACACTTTCCTAACTCATGCCACTTCCTCGTTCCCTTGCGGGGGAGCTAACGTGTGAATCAATTTGCAACAACAGCAATAACATTAATTTCTCTCTCTTCTGTCGTCTCTTCACACCTTCTGTTACATTATCTAGGTGTTGCACTGTTACACGACCACTTACAAATACCTGGTTGAAGAAGCAGCTAAATAATTTCCGAAGTGGTTGACGTCTATTGGGATATCTTGCCGCATACACTATATAAGAACGAACCAATATTCAAGGAAGGAAACCGGAGTAACCCAATGAATTACAGACCCATATCACTGACCTCAGTTTGCAGTAGGAATTTGGAGCATATACTGTACTCGAACATTATGAATCACCTTGACGAAAATGACTTATTGATACATAACCAACACAGCTAGCTCTTTATTCCCTGCCGCGCGGGATTAGCCGAGCGGTCTCAGGCGCCGCAGTCATGGACTGTGGCGCTGGTCCCGGCGGAGGTTCGAGTCCTCCCTCGGGCATGGGTGTGTGTGTTTGTCCTTACAAGGGATCTCGGATTGATTCCATATTCCTAGATTTCCTGAAGGCTTTTGATACTGTTCCTCACAAGCGACTCTTAATCAAATTGCGTGCATATGGAGTATCGTCTCAGTTGTGTGATTGGATTCGTGATTTTCACACAGAAAGGTCACAGTTCGTAGTGATAGTAAATCATCGAGTAGAAAAGAAGTGATATCTAGCATTCTGCAAAGTAGTGTCATAGGCCCTCTGCTGTTCCTGATTTATATAAATGATCTAGGTGAATCGAGCAGCCCCCTTAGGTTGTTTGCAGATGACGCTGTAATTTACCGTTTAGTAAAATCATCAGACGATTAATTCCAATCAAAAAATGATCTAGAGAGAATTCCTGTATGGTGTGAAAATTGGCAATTGGCACTAAACAAAGAAAAGTGCGAAGTCATCCACATGGGTACTAAAAGAAATTCGATAGATTTTGGGTATACGATAAATCGCACAACTCTAATGGCTGTCATTTGGACTAAATACCTAGGAATTACAATTACCAGCAACTTAAATTGGAAAGACCACACAGATAATATTGTGGGGAAGGCGAAGCAAAGACTGCGCTTTGTTGGCAGAACAGAATATGCGACAAACCCATTAAAGAAACAGCCTACATTACACTTGTCCGTCCTCTGCTGGAATATTGCTGCACGGTGTGGGATTCTTAGCAGGTAGGATTGACGGACGACATCGAAAAAGTGCGAAGAAGGGCACCTCGTTTCGTGTTCTCGCGCAATAGGGGTGAGAGTGTCACTGATATGACACACGAGTTGGGGTGGCAGTCACTGAAACAAAGGCGGTTTTCATTACGGCGAGATCTGTCTACGAAATTTCAATCACCAACTTTCTCTTCCGAATGCGTAAATATTTTGTTGGCACCCACCTACGTAGAAAGAAATTATTATCGTAATAAAATAAGAGAAATCAGAGCTCGAACGGAAAGATTTAGGTGTTCCTTTTTCCCACGCGCCATTCGAGAGTGGAATGATAGAGAAGTAGTATGAAAATTGTTCGATGAACCCTCTGCCAGGCCTAAAAGTGTGAATTGCAGAGTAACCATGTAGATCTACATTTTTCCTGTAGTCTCCATATACCATGAGTTGGGTTGGGTTGGGTTGTTTTGGGGAAGGAGACCAGACAGCGCGAGGTCATCGGTCTCATCGGATTAGGGAAGGACGGGGAAAGAAAGTCGGCCGTGCCCTTTCAAGGGAACCATCCCGGCATTTGCCTGTAGCAATTTAGGGAAATCACCGAAAACCTAAATCAGGATGGCCGGACGTGGATTGAACCGTCGTCCTCCCGAATGCGAGTCCACTGTGCTAGCCACTGTGCCACCTTGCTCGGTATATATACCATGAGCATATCGGCTTTTTCTGCATTTGTAAATCCCATCGTCCACTCACGACCCATTGCTTGGATTGCCACACACTAACTGATTAGCAACTCGCAATGTACTCAAGGAACACGCAAGTACACAGTAAGCAAACATAACAACATCGTACCTAGCAACTACGCAGACGGAATGGCGCAAACAAGTGTCACCGTGGTAGTTTTTCAAAATGCGATGTCTCGTAAACTACTCGCACTAGACTCCTGCAACGAACACCACTGGCAGTATAATTTACCCTTCTTTTGCTAACGCGAATAGTCATTTTCCATAGGAAAAAGTGTATGTTTACAAAGAAATACACTTTCTGAGTATTGTTACAGTCTGTGTATTGGCTAACAATACGAGCTCCTACTACCAATCCAATCTGTGAAAACCGCACATCAATAGCACATTCCGTTTTCGCAGTGTTTGCGGTGCAGGTTTTATGTGATTCACCCTATGTAAGCCCGCAAACTGTAAATTCAGTTCGTCTTTCATTAACCCAACCAACTTTTTATTCACCAAAGGAATATCGTGCTTCTTGTTTGCTGACGATATATTAAAAAGACAGAGATGAAATTTACTGATGATTGGGCAGTAGACTATTTCACATGAAATACAGTGCTGATACGCCAGTACAGTATTTCGATAAAGAAATGTGTGACACTGTGTGTGTGTGTTGGTGTGGGTGGATGGGCGGGTGGCATGGTGGGTGTGTTTGACAAATGTGTTTGCCATTATGGATGAGCTTCTCAGTTTTGTTCATCACTTTAATACTCTGCTGTGAATTGCTAGATTTGGGAGGGGACAGAGCTCGGCTTGATTTTTGATCAGCTGTTCAAAAAAGGTTCAAATGGCTCTGAGCACTATGGGACTTAACTTCTGAGGTCATCAGTCCCCTAGAACTTAGAACTACTTAAACCTAACTAACAAAACGACATCACACACATCCATGCCCGAGGCAGGATTCGAACCTGCGCCGTAGCGGTCGCGCGGTTCCAGACTGTAGCGCCTAGAACCGCTCGGCCACTACGGCCGGCTTGATCAGCTGTTTTATTTAGTGATTGTGTGGAGGTGCGTGAGGAGGGGGAGAGAAGGGGGAGTGGGAGGGTCAGTAGAAGAGGCTTGATGACGTCATGACCATGTTCATGTGACGATCATGTGATCATTTTGGAGGTCAAGCGAAGATGAAATTGCGCCAGGATCCCTAGAGTCATACTTCTTATTCAGCTTGCAGCCTTCATGGTTGCAGTTTTTTCATTCTAACATTTTGCAAGAATATCCAAAACACCATCACCTGTCTAAATTTCATTTTATTTAATTGTACTACCAGTTACAGCGTTATATTACGTCGTCTTCACGCACGTTACCGACGTCCCACCTCTTGCACAATCGAAATAGGGACCGACATACAGTCACTGGTATCCGTGAACTTCTTAACACAATGATCCCTTCGATCATCACTTGCAGGGTCATTGTGTTAAGAAGAAGTCTACAGACACCAGTAGCTGTATTACGATTTAGAAGAAGTGGGATTATTTCTTCAAGTCGGTCGGCGGACCTGAAAATGGCATAATGTAACGCTGAAACTGGTTCTTGTTTTTGTGGTCTTCAGTCCTGAGACTGGTTTGATGCTGCTCTCCATGCTACTCCATCCTGTGCAAGCTTCTTCATCTCCCAGTACCTACTGCAACCTACATCCTTCTGAATCCGTTTAGTGTATTCATCTCTTGGTCTCCCTCTACGATTTTTACCCTCCACACTGCCCTCCAATACTAAATTGGTGATCCCTTGATGCCTCAGAATATGTCCTACCAACCGATCCCTTCTTCTAGTCAAGTTGTGCCACAAATTTCTCTTCTCCCCAATTCTATTCAATACCACCTCATTAGTTATGTGATCTACCCATCTAATCTTCAGCATTCTTCTGTAGCACCACATTTCGAAAGCTTCTATTCTCTTCTTGTCCAAACTAGTTATCGTCCATGTTTCACTTCCATACATGGCTACACTCCATACAGATACTTTCAGAAACGACTTCCTGACACTGAAATCTATACTCGATGTTAACAAATTTCTCTTCTTCAGAAACACTTTCCTTGCCATTGCCAGTCTACATTTTATATCCTGTCTACTTCGACGAAATGAGTTATTTTGCTCCCCAAATAGCAAAACTCATCTACTACTTTAAGTTTCTCATTTCCTAAGCTAATTCCCTCAGCACCACCCGATTTAATTCGACTAGATTCCATTATCCTCGTTTTGCTTTTGTTGGTGTTCATCTTATATACTCCTTTCAAGACACTGTCCATTCCGTTCAGCTGCTCTTCCAGGTTCTTTGCTGTCTCTGACAGAATTACAGACTGCTACGGTCGCAGGTTCGAATCCTGCCTCGGGCGTGGATGTGTGTGATGTCCTTAGGTTAGTTAGGTTTAAGTAGTTCTAAGTTCTAGGGGACTGATGACCGCGGCTGTTGAGTCCCATAGTGCTCAGAGCCATTTGAACCATTTGAACAGAATTACAATGTCATCGGCTAACCTCAGAGTTTTTATTTCTTCTCCATGGATTTTAATTCCTACTTCGAATTTTTATGTATCTGGTAGGACAAACAAAATAAAACAGGAAATTTAGACTGCTGAATTTGTTTTAATTTGACATTTTATATTGAACAGCCGAGGTTCCGCAACCATCTTTTATAAAAATGGTCTTATGGAGGTAGGTATTGTGAGGTAAGTATTGTGAGGTAACGGGTGAGTTGCGGCGCCCTGGAAATATTCTAAGTTCAGAGTTTGCGGCCACCGGTCGGGCCGCGCGGCTGGGCCTAGCTCGTCAGCAGACATGTGGCGAACGTTAGCCTGACGAGAGGGGTAGCCACAGTGCATGGTCCAGCCGCGTGGCTCGGAATTCCGCTGTGACGAGGACGGTGCTTTGTGTCGATGAAGGAGATGTCTATGCCGGGAGTGCCAAAGATGGCGGACTCTATGAAACCTTAATGGCGGACATTTCACAGTTCCTATAGAAATTAATAGTAGCCAGATGAATCATGACACTTCAAAAAGAAACATGTACATTTCTATTATTTGCACGACGATTGCGATGGTGTAATCAGATTTTCAATATATTTATTAGTTTAAAGTTTAATATCTGGGAGTAAATTATACAAGCAACGAATTTTCAGAATATAAACGAGTCTTTAGAAAGCTATTAGTGTAAACCTCAATTGGTATGAATTACAGGCATGTATCTTGAATAGTATAAGAGTTATTGGAGGTCAAAATTGGCCGATTACTATCGATCGCGTCAGGCCATAAGTACTCCACAGTTACACGAAAAAAAAACAGTAGCATCATGCTTATAAATGTATTTATTCATCTATGTCTTTCTTTATATGCGATGTGTGCTATTCATGAAGAAACTGGTCAATTATTTGCTGTGTTTTAGAACCTACCTTCTTTTCTTTTGATATCTGTTTATTTAATTGTTTATGTATTTAATAATGTGTGTTAGAGTGTGTTTATGGTCCAGCCGTAGGAATATTTATTTAATTTCAAGTATTTAAACGTAAATCCAGTATTTAGTGTGTGCTTAAATATGTTTGTGAGTGTACGTTCGCTTGGAGACCTGGCGGGAGCGCTCTAGCCAGTCCCAGCGCTCGTGAATGGGGAGACTGGATGGAAGGGCAGTTCTGGACAGGAGGGCACAGGACAGGGCGGGAGTGAGTGCTGCACGCGGGCAGTACAGCGCGAAGGTCGCCCAGTCGCGGGAGAGAGACTAGGAGAGTGTGAAGCGGTTTTGTGCGTGGTCGCGGCAGAAAGAAATACACTCCTAGCCATTAAAATTGCTACACCAAGAAGAAATGCAGATGATAAACAGGTATTCATTGGACAAACATATATTACTAGAACTGACATGTGATTACTTTTTCACGCAATTTGGGTGCATAGATTCTGAGAAATCAGTACCCAGAACAACCACCTCTGGCGTAATAATAGCCTTGATACACCTGGGCATTGAGTCAAACAGAGCTTGGATGGCGTGTACAGGTACAGCTGCCCATGCAGCTTCAACACGACACCACAGTTCATCAAGAGTAGTGACTGGCGTATTGTGACGAGTCAGTTGCTCGGCCACCATTGACCAGACGTTTTCAATTGGTGACAGATCTGGAGAATGTGCTGGTCAGGGATGCAGTCCAACATTTTCTGTATCCAGAAAGGCCCTACAGGACGTGCAACATGCGATCGTGCATCATCCTGCTGAACTGTAGGGTTTCGCAGGGATCGAATAAAGGGTAGAGCCACAGGTCGTAACACATCTGGAATATAACGTCCACTGTTCAACGTGCCGTTAATGCGAACAAGAGGTGACCGAGACGTGTAACCAATGGCACCCCACGCCACTACGCCGGGTGATACGCCAGTATGGCGATGACGAATACACGCTTCCAATGAGCGTTCACCGCGATGTCGCCAAACACGGATGCGACCATCATGATGCTGTAAACAGAACCTGGATTTGCCATTCGTGTACTCAGGTTCGTCGTTGAGTACACCATTGCAGGCGCTCCTGTCTGTGACGCATTGTCAAGGGTAACCGCAGCCATGATCTCCGAGCTGATAGTCCATGCTGCTGCGGTCGAACTGCTCGTGCAGATGGTAGGTGTCTTGCAAACGTCCCCATCCGTTGACTCAGGGATAGAGACGTGGCTGCACGATCCGTTACAGCCATGCGGATAAGATGCCTGTCATCTCGACTGCTAGTGATACGAGGCCGTTGGGATCCAGCACGGCGTTCCGTATTACCCTCCTGAACTCACCGATTCAATATTCTGCTAACAGTCATTGGATCTCGACCAACGCGAGCAGCAATATCGCAATACGATAAACCGCAATCGCGATAGGGTTTAATCCGACCTTTATCAAAGTCGGAAACGTCACAACAACGTTACATCAGGCAACGCCGGTCAACTGCTGTTTGTGTACGAGAAATCGGTTGCAAACTTTCCCCATGTCAGCACTTTGTTGGTGTCACCACCGGCGCCAACCTTCTGTGAATGCTCTGAAAAGCTAATCATTTGCATATCACAACATCTTCTTCCTGTCGGTTAAATTTCGCGTCTGTAGCACGTCATCTTTGTGGTGTAGCAATTTTAATGGCCAGTAGTGTACTTTGGAGCGCCGACTTGCGCACTTGTGAGATTTCCGTGGCTTTTATAGTCAAGACGTAGTGTGTGTTTAGAAGTTAATATCTCGCGAGCTGCGTTGTTGTTCATAACTAATTACGTGCTGTAGGAATCTATTGTTTCCCTGTTATTCAACTTATATTTTATTTAATTGCTTGACCATCGACACCAATAAGTGTTTTGCAGGAATATACCGCATTCTCAAAAGTACCTCTACTATCGTACTCATCATTAAACTCGTTAAGATAGTGCCTGCAGATTTTATTTAATTGCAATCTTTCTTTTATAAACTACTATGTTGCATTAACAATTCACAATTTCTGAGTGATAGGAACCTTCGATCATTCGATTCATGTGTATATTCATATTGTGTAATGTAGACTCAGCAGTATTTGGCCTGTAATGCGGCAACTACGTATCCCAGCCCATAGACAACGAAACCAGCAAGAACTTTTGATATTTTAAAGCTGAGTCTGAGGGTGCATGGTTGAGGGCTACACATCATTTCATTTCATTTATTGTTTGAAAGCCCGCAGTATGCTACACTGGGCAAATTGCATCGTCGTTAAGCTAACACGCATTATTAGTATCAGCAGTGAAACACGTTGGTAATGGTTCGTACACGTAAATCTCATTTACTTTGGCAGTCATTGCCTAGCAATGCCTTTTTCTATACGTTGCTGGCAGCTGGTGATACCATCATCGCTACGTTACAAAAGCTATCTCTCCTCGAAAGTTTTTGTTGTCGTATAGGAAAGTTGTTCCAGTAACTTTTCAGAAAGTTAGTGCGAATAAACGGTCCGAGGAATATGTCGGCGGGGTGCAGTGGGGAAAGTTGGCAGTGGGGACCGTCACTCGGCGCGTCCCCGCCGCCATCATCGGTCGCTCGGGCTCGGCGCTCCCACCTGCAAAGTCTGCCGGAGCTTAAAGAGCTTTCCTCGGCGCCGTGGACCAATATTTGCTCGCGGCAGAGTTGTCCTTCCGCTTACACACAGCGAAAAGCTATTTCCTGAGCACGATAATAATAGATTGTAACGAGCTAGCATACCCCTTAGAGATTACGAATCTTTCGTGGCTCGAGGAGTTGTGGCCTGTTCGTGCTTCCAGGGAAGCGAACAGTTCGCGTTACAAAAGATGTATCATCGGTGAAGCCGCGTCTGCCGCAAAATACGCTGCCACCTACAATAATGCAAGAAAAGTCGCGTGAAAGGATAAAAACGTAATAGTTTAAAGCATTATTTTATTTATGCTTGTTGGAACTTCTCGAAAACATTTATCTACATCTACATCTACATCCATACTCCGCAAGCCACCTGACCGTGTGTGGCGTAGGGTACCTTGAGTACCTCTATCGGTTCTCATTTCTAGTCCAGTCTCGTATTGTTCGTGAAAAGAAAGATTGTCGGTATGCCTCTGTGTGAGCTCTAGTCTCTCTGATTTTATCCTCATGGTCTCTTCGCGAGATATACGACGGCAGTTCAATAAGTTATGCAACACATTTTTTTTCTGAAACAGGGGTTGTTTTATTCAGCATTGAAATACACCAGGTTATTCCCCAGTCTTTTAGCTACACAACACTATTTTTCAACGTAATCTCCATTCAATGCTACGGCCTTACGCCACCTTGAAATGAGGGCCTGTATGCCTGCACGGTACCATTCCACTGGTCGATGTCGGAGCCAACGCCGTACTGCATCAATAACTTCTTCATCATCCGCGTAGTGCCTCCCACGGATTGCGTCCTTCATTGGGCCAAACATATGGAAATCCGATGGTGCGAGATCGGGGCTGTAGGGTGCATGAGGAAGAACAGTCCACTGAAGTTTTGTGAGCTCCTCTCGGGTGCGAAGACATGTGTGAGGTCTTGCGTTGTCATGAAGAAGGAGAAGATCGTTCAGATTTTTGTGCCTACGAACACGCTGAAGTCGTTTCTTCAATTTCTGAAGAGTAGCACAATACACTTCAGAGTTGATCGTTTGACCATGGGGAAGGACATCGAACAGAATAACCCCTTCAGCGTCCCAGAAGACTGTAACCATGACTTTACCAGCTGAGGGTATGGCTTTAAACCTTTTCTTGGTAGGGGAGTGGGTGTGGCGCCACTCCATTGATTGCCGTTTTGTTTCAGGTTCGAAGTGATGAACCCATGTTTCATCGCCTGTAACAATCTTTGACAAGAAATTGTCACCCTCAGCCACATGACGAGCAAGCAATTCCGCACCGATGGTTCTCCTTTGCTCTTTATGGTGTTCGGTTAGACAACGAGGGACCCAGCGGGAACAAACCTTTGAATATCCCAACTGGTGAACAGTTGTGACAGCACTACCAACAGAGATGTCAAATTGAGCACTGAGTTGTTTGATGGTGATCCGTGGATCTTCTCGAACGAGTGTGTTCGCACGCTCCGCCATTGCAGGAGTCACAGCTGTGCACGGCCGGCCCGCACGAGGGGAGATCAGACAGTCTTGCTTGACCTTGCGGCGATGATGACACACGCTTTGCCCAACGACTCACCGTGCTTTTGTCCACTGCCAGATCACCGTAGACATTCTGCAAGCGCCTATGAATATCTGAGATGCCCTGGTTTTCCGCCAAAAGAAACTCGATCACTGCCCGTTGTTTGCAACGCACATCCGTTACAGACGCCACTTTAACAGCTCCGTACAGCGCTGCCACCCGTCGGATGTCAATGAAACTATACGAGACGAAGCGGGAATGTTTGAAAATATTCCACAAGAAATTTCCGGTTTTTTCAACCAAAATTGGCCGAGAAAAAAAATGTGTTGCATTCCTTATTGAAATGCCCTCGTACGTAGGAGGGAGCAATATACTGCTTGACTCCTCGCTCAAGGTATGTTCTCGAAATTTCGACAAAAGCCTGTATCGAGCTAATGAGCGTCTCTCTTGCAGAGTCTTCCACTGGAGTTTATCTATCATCTCCGTAACGCTTTCGCGATTACTAAATGATCCTGTAACGAAGCGCGCTGCTCTCCGTTGGATCTTCTCTATCTCCTCTATCAACCCTATCTGGTACGGATCCCACACCGGTGAGCAGTATTGAAGCAGTGGGCGAACAAGTGTACTGTAACCTACTACCTTTGTTTTTGGACTGCATTTCCTTAGGATTCTTCCAGTGAATCTCAGTCAGGCATCTGCTTTACTGACGATTAATTTTATATGGCCATTCCATTTCAAATCACTCCTTTGCTGACCTGCTATATTGTAGCTAAATGATAAAGGACCTTTCTTTCTATGTATTCGCAGCACATTACACTTGTCTACATTGAGATTCATTTGCCATTCCCTGCACCATGCGTCAGTACGTTGCAGATCCTCCTGCATTTCAGTACAATTTTCCATTGTTACAACCTCTCGATATACTACAGCATCATCTGCAAAGAGCCTCATCTATTATGATGGTCGTTTGTAAACTACCACAAACGATACCAAATCGTGTGAGTTCGCTAATTATTTTCATGTCTATGATCTCATTAATACTGTAGTAGGCAAGCGTAATTGGGCTTTCTATTTTTGACGTCGATATTAACAGCAGAATATAGAAACATATGAAAAATGACCATACAAGCCGAAATTAATTGTGTGACTGACAAAGGTCATAATGAATACTCAAATGTTTGTGGTTTTGAAGCTCACTGTGAAAACTTTCGATGCATTTCTATCGACATGTATACGGCCCAGTCACAGTAATGTGACCACAGCCTATATTCAGTGAACGTCCAGTACCCGCTCATAGGCGTCAGTGGCAGCAATTAGCGGTGGAGGTACATAAAATGTGTCGGGGGACGCGGAACAGGGTGCAGTCGTGTCGTAATGCGGGAACGGAGGGACTCATCTGAGGTCAAAAAGAGAGTGGTCATTGGCTTTCGGCCAAAGGTGGAATTATTTCCGAAACGAATAAGTTCTTAAATTGTTCGCGTGCCACCGCGTTTAGAGAATACTATGCATGGCAAAACAGCGCCATCCAAAACCATCGTCGAAGCAGCTGTGCTGCATCACGGGCTATGGTTGGTTAACTGGGTGAACGACACATGCGGATATGTGTACGGGCGAATATACGTGCAGCTATTGAGCAGCTGACCGCCCCGATGAACCAAGGGCTACCAACAGTGTCTCCTTGACGACCTTTCAGCTCACAGTGCATGTCCGTGGCTCGGAGAGCACCAGGGTGAGTTTACAGTGCTCTCCTGGCCATCAGATTTCCCGGATTTTAAGATCCTCGAGAATCTATGGGACCACCTCGACCGGGCTGTTTGGACCTTCAGTCCTCAATAGAGAAACCTAGAGCAGATGGCCACGGCACTGGAGTCGGTAAGGCCCCACATCCCTGTCAGTATCTTCCAGAACCTCACTGACTCTCTTCCTCCACCTCTCGCAGCGGCCCGTGCTGCAAAAGGTGGCCTCATCAACAATCAGCATTGGCTGCCGAAGACTTCTGGCATAAGAAGTCACATTCTGCCAACGGCCTTGTCAAAGGGGACGGTAGGGAGGACAGATGTTCAGGGCACTCTCTTGTCCTAGGGGTGGGAAATTGCCCCTAAAGGCAGAAGAATCAGCGATGATCAACGGCATGAGGATACAGAACGCATTGGAAACCACTGCATTAAAGAGACGTAACTCTTATCAATAGGATATGTGACCAACAATTGAGAAAGTGTCATAATGGTATCTCCATTGGTAAAACATTCCAGAATTTTTTTTATGCAAGGACTCCATCGCGAAAGACTTCGTAGTCATTTCAGAACAGTCCCCATTCGGATCTCTGGGAGGCGACTGTTAAAGGGGAGGTGACCATGAGAAAAATATTGAATAATCAACGGAAGGATAACGTTCTACGAGTCGAGAATTGGAATGTCAAAAGGTTAAATGTGGCAGGGATGCTATAAAATCTGAAAAAGAAAATGCAAAGGCTGAATCTAGATACGGTACTGGTCAAAGAAGTGAAATGGAAAGAAGACAAGGATTCCTGGTCAGATGAGTGTAGGGTAACAGGAGAAGAAAATGGTAGAACAGGAGTAGGATTCGTTATGAACAGGAAGATAGGGCAGAGAGTGTGTTACTCTGTACAGTTCAGTAATACGATTATTCTTATCAGAATCGACAGAAAACCACCACCGATAACGATAGGTCAGGCATACATTCCAATGCAGCTAGTTGAGGATGAAGAGATGGAGAAAGTGTATGAGGATATTGAAAGGGTAAGACAGTGCATAAAGGGAGCTGAAAATATAATATTCATGGGGCCTGGAGTGTTGTTTTAGAGGAAGGAGTAGAAGAAAATGTTACAGGAGAATGTGGGCTTGGCACAAGCAATGAGAGAAAGACTTATTGAGTTCTGTAATACATTTCAGCTAGTAATAGTGAACACTCTGTTCAAGAATCACAAGAGGAGGACGTATACTGGGAAAAGACCTGGTGATACGGGAAGATTTCACTTAGATTGTAAGATGGCAAGAACTATGCCCCTTACATGAAGTCATAAAAGATCATCTAACTCACATTGAGCGAACAGAAGGGCTGAACAAAAAATGACTGACAAGGCACAATGCATCTTTTAGAGGGTATAGTATGGACATATTGGAATAATTAATGTCGGGTGATGGTTTCAAAGTAATTCACACAACATGAAAACTTTGTGGAAACGAGTTGATTTACTGGACTCTAGTTTACCCCAGGGAAGCATTTAGAGTCAACCGTGGCCGGCTGGGGAATGGCGAAGGGAAGCGACAATAGGCAGCTTAGGGCGGCTCAAGCTCTGAGAAAGCAGTAACGCGGCGCAGCCTCCAGCCGCCTTAAGATGAGTGACAGTGATTGGGTGGTTTACCTCGACTCCATGCTGATGTACCAGGAAACAGACAGAGAACTTGTACGCCTGTTGATAAATGTCCGTCATCCTGTTTTCTGTGAAACATGCGAGAAAGCCACGCAAAGCTACGGTGGAGCAGTCAACAGAGGTCAAAATATGCATGTTCGTGACTACAGCAACTTCACGCTGAATTCACGGTCCGCAGAGCCTGAAGTAAATCAGGTGAAGAGCGACAGCATGAAATACGCTGGCCTCCAATGGGAACATAGGACCAAGGAATTTGAAGTACTCTCCTGGGAGTCAGAATTCCGGAAAAATTGGTGTTTGTGCAGACGCTAACCTTGATGGGTGGCCTGGGAGGAGCGAAATAGCAGAAGTTGAGAGGAAGGGAAATTTTGTGGGAATTTGTTCACTTCCCAGAGCAGGCATTGGTCGGCGCTGGGAAGCGACGCATAATTAACGTGACTTGCGCTGCAATTGGCGTAAGTGATTTTGCTGGAGGGGAAACCGAGGCGAAGTGCGGACTGTGAGAAGTCTCCGTAGAGGTCTTCCATTCCCAGCTTGCCTAGAGTGCGGACGTGGCATTCTTTACTCAGCTTGCCTGGGAAAGAGTGAGCATTTCTGCAGTTTAGGACCTAGCAAATGGAACGATTGAGCTTGGAGATAGGAAGTTTTGGTTCAGCTATATACTGAGAAAGATAGCTAGGATGAATAGACATGCCCAGCCTTGCAGCACCATGAGGTCGGCCGACGTCTGCACAACGACGACGCTCTGCCACGCTGTATTCGGTGATATCGTGCCATCTCCGGCCACTGATTAATTTGTTGGATCCCGTCGGTAAAGTTTCCACGAGGGTTTCATGGGCTGTGTATTGTAGAATTCTTCTCGCACTTCGAATTACGCCTGGGTCAGTCGATAGGAATTACTTTTGAATTATCGCACTTTACTCCACGCAAATGCAATTTATTACCACTGCCTGATAGGAGAGTCTTGTAATGTGATGATTGAAGGTTGGGAGTTAAAATAATTTTGTGCTAATCGACTGCATCTGTTCTCAATCAAGTAGTTGAAATGCCAAGCCACTTTCTTAATTAATTTTAGGTTCAACATTTGCATCTGGTGTTCAATAGCTGAATATAACATCAATGTGCACCCATTTTTAATTAAAAGGGATCAATTCTGAAACGATTAATGTCAACACTGCCACCGCAGTTCAATCAGGAGTCACAGGGCCATATTACTTTTTTGCGTTATCCGATATTGCGGCAGTTTTTGCACTCTCTGTTGATCTGTTAGTCAATTAGTTGGGGTGAACACACGCCAAAACCAGCTAAGTGACGGGTGGGGTGTTACAAGATTATACTATGGTCAGACAGAGATTCCGAAATCAGTTACTGGATTTTAAGGCGTACACAAGAGCAGATATAGACCCGGATCACAATATAATAGTGTTGAAGAATACGCTGAAGTTTAAGGGATTAGGCAGGAAGAATCAATACGCAAAGAAGTTGAAAGGTGGCTACACTGAGCCACAGCGCCAGAGATTGCGCCAAAGAGTATTATTCAGCCGCCTCCACTGGCAGTGCTTGTCGAGAACTCGTAGTAGGTGTGCTTGCTGAGATGTCGTAGTGAAAAGTTCTTGTCGAGAAGTCGTAGTGGAGAGTGCTTGTTCCATGTTTTATGCAGTTGTTTGATGGGATAGACAGCAGATGTTGTTCTAATGGAGATATTGTAATGATCAGAGTGCTTTTCGTCAATATATATGAAGGTAAAATATTCCCTGTTTTTTTTTCATTATTTCAATGTCTTAAATAATGCGTCATTACAGGTTCAGTCAACAAAGCATCTGGCTTGTGTTCTTGTATTAGAGTGTAATTCTGGTTTCCTTACGCAATTATAGTATTTCTATTTCTTTAATTACTTCGGTATAAATGGTATTTAAAATTTCTTGTCTTGTTGAAGAAGAACCGTGCCAGATGTGTACGTTGAATCACGCTCCCACACACAGAACAATTACACTTGTGTTTTCGTTTCGTAGGTTTTGTAGTTGCTGGGGACTTAATTAATTAATTGTGTTAACGAAAATTTTCTTTCATTCTTTGTTGTTATTCTATGCAGTCAGGTTGCGTACAAATACTAGTCAGGGCCAACCGTTTACGAGACCTCGTAATCGGACATACAGCTACGTAAATTAAAAAGTATTTGCATTTCATATTTATATAATCAAGCCCCCATGCACGTGGCGACCGCTGCTTCGGATCGTCCCTTGGAATTATTCTGATTGTAAAAATAGTATACAGTAGTATTGTTGTAGTAATTTGTAGTTTAGTAATTGTAGTCTATTTTGCATGTGTAGATTTGGTAATTGTCATTCTTGTAATGGTATTTCAGAATATAATTTTGTTGTCTTGTATACTCGTTTGACAATGTAGTGCAATTATTTCAATTGTTCGTTAATCGCGTTTGAGGGAAACATTTCGTGTGAATGGTATTGTTGGAGATAAAGAGTCTATGTGTGTAATTTTTGTACAGTGACGAGTTTTGTATGTTGTGTAAATGATTACGCGATCGATGAAAAAGGCAAAAATGATGGATAGTCAGAACGACGAAATTGTTGACATGGCGAACTCGCCAACACAGGAGAACAGTATGACGAATAATGAAGTGGAAAACAATTTAATAAGTCGGGAAAATAGTCCGGAAACATTTCAAAATTTTTCTCAATCAGAAAATTCACAGAATACGAGATTAACGATAGAAGATTCTGGAATAGTGTCGAACACAGATAGCTTTACAGCTATGACGAAGGAAGCTGGTTTTGTGGGAAATGTTAGGGGCGAAAGGAATTTCAAACAAGTTAATATGCAGCAGTTGATGAGTGCAATATTAAATTTTCGATCTGAATTTAAAACAGAGATAGGAACCTTGGGATCTGAATTAAAAACTGATATGGAAACAATGGAAACACGGTTAGACTCACAAATAGGAACAATTAGAACTGAGATGGGAACAATGGAAACACGGTTAGACTCACTGGGATCACAGTTAGGATCTGAATTAAAAACAGAGATGGGAACTTTGGCAACACGGTTAGACTCACAAATAGGAACAATTAAAACAGAGATGGAAACAATGGAAACACGGTTAGATTCACGAATAGGGACGTGTTTCAAAAATATGAAAGATGATTTAAAGAAAGAAATCAGAGAAGAAGTACATCCGATTTTGAATGCTCACAATAACAGATTAATTGCAGTAGAAATCAGACAAAAGGAACGGGATAGAGAACAGGAGGAAAGAGATCGCGTGATAGTACAGAAATTTTCAGAGTTAAATTTACAACGCGTACATGATAAGGAAGAAATATTTGAGAGAATCGAGGAATCCGTACCAAATGACAGGATAAATAACCTAACACAACAATATGAACAGTTAACTACCAAATGCGTTAATACTGAAACCCGAGTCGCGACACTTACGGAAGACGTAAATAAACAGAAAGAACAAATAGGTGATTTATCGGAAAGAGTTGAGGAGATTTCAGACAAATTGATAAGTCTTAGTTTAAATGGGGACAGAGATTCAGATGATACAGCACCACTGCCATTTGCAGAAACCGAAGAGTACCAGAACATAAATAAGCATGTTGAAAATCAGGGAAAATTTAATGAACGCGTCAAAAGGGAATTTGAGGCATTATGAAAGCAAGTCAAACAAATTGAAGGCGAAATCGTAAGAAAAGACAGCAAAGGAAATTTAGAATCACAAATAGCAGAGGGGTTTGAAGAAAATAATTTGTTTCATTTACGGGATGCAACAAGAGAGCGCCAGGCGCGTGAACTTGACAATAATCGACATTCGGACTGGAACAGTCGCGGTAGACCTAAGTTTCTCCTGGCGTATACAACTTTCAAATAACTTCCGGGAATTCAGCCAGGTAACACTTTCAGCGACCGCCGATATTTCGGCGGGAGAACACCCCGCCATTTTCAAGGCAAACTGCAACGGACAGGCGACGTACATGCAAATTTAATACCTCGGTTCTCGGACCCAAGCAGGAAAGATAACACACACACACTGAACACTAGTGCCACCAAAGATGGCCAAAGTCAGAGCTATCGATAGTGAGACTATGAATTCGCAGGTGAGGTAGCATTGAGTCTGTCCCTCTGTTTCTTGACAAGGGAGAGAGCCGGATTCCAAACAGAGTTTAAACAGAAACCTCCATCCCTGTTAACAAGGTTGCTCGCTAATTTAATCTCAACTGCCTCCCGAATCACACTGTCCCAATAGCTGGACGTGCATGCCAATATCTCGGTGTTATTATATAACATGGAGTGACCAGTATCCTCTCCATGTTATATAATAACACCGAGATATTGGCATGCACGTCCAGCTATTGGGACAGTGTGATTCGGGAGGCAGTTGAGATTAAATTAGCGAGCAACCTTGTTAACAGGGATGGAGGTTTCTGTTTAAACTCTGTTTGGAATCCGGCTCTCTCCCTTGTCAAGAAACAGAGGGACAGACTCAATGCTACCTCACCTGCGAATTCATAGTCTCACTATCGATAGCTCTGACTTTGGCCATCTTTGGTGGCACTAGTGTTCAGTGTGTGTGTGTTATCTTTCCTGCTTGGGTCCGAGAACCGAGGTATTAAATTTGCATGTACGTCGCCTGTCCGTTGCAGTTTGCCTTGAAAATGGCGGGGTGTTCTCCCGCCGAAATATCGGCGGTCGCTGAAAGTGTTACCTGGCTGAATTCCCGGAAGTTATTTGAAAGTCGCGGTAGGTCTTTGTTGTCACGAGGAGAAAACTTTGACTATAAACACTTCTTGACTGTTCGGAAATTTAAGATCTTTCGCAATTCCAAGAATGACATACATCCATGTTCATGGTTTGATCAATTTATGAACGCACTTCCACCAAATTGGCCACTAAGTCACAAACTGGAATTTATGTGTGGATATTTAGAAAACGAACCGGCGACGCGCATGCGCGCACTTATTAGAGATTGTAATAATTTAAATGATTTTTATCATTCATTTCTATCGGCATATTGGTCCGAAAACACACAAGACAGAGTCAAACATAGTCTTATTATGCAGCGTAATTTTAAACAGCCTGAGTTCCGCACGCCAGCAGAATATTTTGAAGACATGATTCGAAAGAATCAGTTCCTTTCCAGCCCTTATAGCCCGACTGAACTAATTCGCATTTGTTTAACTAAGCTGCCACAATCCATAAGACAAATTGCTTTAGCTGGAAGATGTAAAGACGACATTGAGACTTTTAAGACTTTGCTACAAGAACTCGAGTATGACAATGACGACGGGACTTCCTGTAATTTTTTCAGTAACAGTAATTACAATAGATTTTCAGAGAAAAGGGATAGTGATCGGAACGGGCGTTATATGGGTAATTTTGAGAATGACAGACGTAACAGACAGGACAATAGATACCAGCCTTACGACAATAACAGACGTTCTAACAGAAATTACACAGACAATTATAATAACGGTAATTCCTACCGGAATGATCAATCATACGGAAACAGTAATCGGTATCATCAAGACAGAAATTATTCATACAGTAATAGAAATTCTTTCTACAGAAATAATCAGGGTAGTAGATACAACAATAATTTCAGAAGTGACAGTCATGCAGACAGACAGGAAAATAGAAATTTTAATAACAGACACAACCAAGAATTTGCATCTAACAGACAGGAGGAACCTAATTGGCATCCTCCACGTGACAGAACTTCAGAGAGACAGGTGCAAATAGTAGAAATTGATCCGCGAAACGACGGGAATAATCAAAGACGTGACGCAAACAATCGACAATGACTTGCAGCTTCGACTTCTGGCAGCAATATAGACGGTTCAGAAAGTAATGACACTACGACTTTACACTACGTACGCCTGGAAGACATGAGAGACATTTTGCTAGACGAAAAGGAAAATAATGTAGACGCATTTTTACATCCTGTTATTGAAGTATGTGTGGGTAAGAATAAGTTAACTGCAGTTTTAGATTCTGGGAGCCCACTGAATGTCATTAGTGAATCAGTTTTTCGTATATGTGTAAGAACTATTGCTTGTCCTGTGTTACCTGTTTCTAAAACTACGATTCGAGGAGCGATTTCTGGAAAAAGTGTGGAAGTTAAACAACAGACCAACCTAAATTTCATTTGTCAAGGATACGAATTTTCTGCTAATTTTATTGTTCCATTACTCAGTACACAAATTATATTAGGTATGGAGTTTCTTAACACACATAAGGCAATTTTGAACTTTAAAGAAGGAAGTGTGAATTTGACTGTTGCCGGAAGGCCGAAATGTTTGAAATTTTTCGAGTGTTTAACAAGATCTGAATCAGATACAAAATGTTTAAGGTTTCTTACTTCTGATGTTTTCGTTGAGCATTACGACGACAGTGTGTTTATTCATGACAACGACAATAGATACAGAGATGCGATGGATGATATAATTAATAGCGAAGAATTAATTGATGAAAAGGTTAAGAAAGCTCAAGTGCTAGATGACGTTGCAAGAGAAGAACTGCACCAAATTTTGACTTCACATGCTACAGTATTTAGTCATCACACAGGAACTATACAAGGCTTACAATATTTATTTAAAGTAAAAGAACACACACCATTTCGGGGGGAAACGTACGCTATTCCTTTGGCTTACAGAGACAAGGTTAAGAGTGAACTTCAATACATGACAGATCAAGGCATTATTGAGCCAGCATTCAGTCCTTATACCAGCCCATTACACGTTGTTCTTAAAAAGGATGGGTCAATTCGTTTGGTTCTGGATTCCAGACAGATAAATAATATCATCATTCCTGAAACTGACCGCCCACAAAATTTAGATGAACTTCTTCAACATTTCCATGGAATTAAAGTTTTATCCACGATTGATATGCGCGCAAGTTTTTGGCAAATAGAACTCCACCCTGATTGTAGAAAATATACTGCCTTTTTAGCCTTTGGTAACTGTTTCCAGTTTCGGAAATTACCGTTTGGACTTAATGTATCTTCTGCAGCATTCATTCGTAGTTTAAACGAAAACCTACCTGTTTATCTTCGTGACAATATTACTTCATATGTTGACGACATTCTTATTGCTAAACGTTCTTGGAGTGAACACAACAAAATTTTGGATTCATTATTACGTATCTTTGCAAGAGTTGGCATTACAGTGAACTTGGAAAAATCTGAATTTGGTGGTTCTCAGGTGAAATTTCTCGGTCACATTGTTTCTACAGAAGGTGTTCTTCCTGATCCAGAGAAATTAGACGCTATTCGTAACTATGCTGTTCCTACCACAAAACGTGATGTTCGTAGTTTCCTTGGTGTCTGTAATTTTCTTAGACGCTTTGTTAGATTGGACGATTTGGCCACACCTCGTTTATGTGAACTATCTGGAAAGAAATCTACTTGGTGTTGGGATGAGGAAGCTCAGTCAGAATTTGAACAACTTCGTGATGCTTTAGTTGCTGTTCCACTTCTTTCACATCCGGATTTATCTAAAGATTTTTGTTTGGCGACGGATTCGTCATACAAGGGCCTAGGTGCACACTTATTTCAAGAGATAGAAGAAGACGGCGTTGTAGTACAGAAAACTATTGCATTTGGAAGTCGTGTTCTCTCTAAACCAGAAAAGAATTATTCGATTACGGAACTCGAAGCTTTGGCTCTTGTATGGGCTTTCACAAAATTTCGCATATTTTTGTATGGCAGACATACTAAGGTTGACACTGATCATCGAGCTCTGGAATTTCTTATGTCAACAAAATTAACTCATGGAAGATTGTCACGATGGGCATTGTATCTACAGGAATTTGACTTTAGTATTGTTTACATGCAGGGCTCTTCAAATATTGTTGCTGATGCTTTATCACGTGCACCTATGGGTTTGAAACAAAGTGCTGAAGAGGACTGCAAGGAAAACAGTTATTGTTTGATGTATATTCAAGGTGTTGCGTTTGAGAATTTTATTTCGTCTTCGCTCCAGGACATCGCTAAGGAGCAAAATAAGGATCCAATCTGGAAGGACATTAAGGAGAAGTGGAGGAGAAAGGAAAGCGTAGCGATTAGACAGTATTATTTAGTTCGCAATGATATTCTTTTTAAACGAAAATCGGTCGACAACTCTGTTTGGTTAGTTTGTATTCCTGATGAGTGGGTCAATAAATTGATTTGGTACATACATTTCAATTATGCACACTTTGCCCCCAGAAAATGCTTTCATAAATTACGAGAAAATTGCTACTTCAGTAATATGGAAAAACGTATTCGATCTGTTCTTGCCAAATGCAAATTATGTCAAAAGGCTAAGCCGCCAACAATTTCTCACAGAGCACCGTTGTTTCCTATCATTCCAGCGAAATTAAAGGAGATGGCTGCAGTCGATTTGTTCGGTCCAGTGGTTCGTTCTACTAATGGTTTTGCGTACATTTTCGTAGCTGTGGAATTGACATCAAAATATGTGTGTTTTACACCTTTACACAAAGCAACAGCTCGTTCAGTATCTAATGCTTTCATCAAACATTTTCTTAAAGAAGTGGGTCATGTTGATAAGGTTATATCAGATAATGGATCACAGTTTCGCTCTAAAATTTGGCTTCGTACTCTACAGCGTCGTCAGATTAAACCAGTTTTCATTTCACTTTTTCACCCTCAATCTAACGCTTCAGAGAGATGGATGAAGGAAATCAATAAATTGTGTCCTCTTTATTGTCATCAGAATCACAGAACTTGGGATCAGTATCTTCATATTTTTCAAAACATTCTGAAAGAACTTCCTAACGACTCAACTTCTTTACCGCCTATACTGATATTAACAAACAAAGCACCGACAAATCGCATTTCTGAAATCGTTCCTTTTCCACCTTCACGGAAACTGCGGCATTCTGAAGTTGTGAACCTGGCTCTACAAAATATTGCATCTGCGGCTGCTAGAAGAGAGAAATCAGCTAAACGTCCTGGTCGTTTAAAAACTTTTTCAGTTGGTCAAAAGGTATTAATTAAGTCTCACCGTTTGTCGCACAAAGGAAAAGGCTTGTGTCGCAAATTTTTTCTGCTTTATAATGGTCCATATAGAGTTCGCAAAATTATTCATGATAACACTGTCGAAGTAGAAACTCTTAAATCTCGGCGCTCTAAGGGAGTCCATCATATGTCGAACGTTAAAATTTTTGTGGAATGACATACTTTCGAGAAACCAACAGTTATACGTAAACATGCAGAGAATACAAGGATACCGCGCTGTGTTTTGGCGGCGGCACATACTCAAAGCAACAGTCAAGTCTGCGCGCCGCACAAGGCAGTCGTTGACCGCAAACAATTACTTCCTACGTCACGCGCCTACAGCTGATCGAGCGCTCAGTGCGAATGCACTGACAGCCGTAAACAAATACACAGTCTAACTTCTCCGATTAAATTCGGTATAAAGCTATAGTGACTTGATGAATTATGTTATTAACGTTCAGTATTTTTCAGGAAACGGTTCTATAAAATATTTAAGAACTTCAGGTAAATTCTGTGCGTGTCCGACGTTAAGACGACTTGCTATCGAGAAATTTTCAGGAAGAATGTAACTACGAAGAAGAAACTAATAAACTAAAAAGGTAACAATTAATTGAGTTTATTTTTCAGGTAACATATTTCCACTTAGGCACGTACTTTAGACGTAATTTGCTGCTCGCGATTATGTGATTCATACTTTGTGCTAATTTCATGTTCTATGAATTTACTTGTGAAGCGACGTGCTTGCGTACGTTAACTGATTTTGATAATGATTGATTATTGAACAGGGTTGTTATTTGTATATATTATGCATCGCTTGGCTGCACTGCTTTTTCACTGACATCATATTTTTTTTTTTATGTACCTGCTGTGCTTATTTATTTAAATTATAATTGTCACCTGATTAACTGTGCTGACTGTGATTATGTATGTAGGTTACACTTTGTGATTTATCTGCTTGCGCCTTTATGTTTACTTATTAAGATGACATATGAACATTCATTTGCTTATGCTGATATGATGCTAATGACTTGTTTATTACGTAAGATATATGTTTGCTGCTGTGCGTATGGATTGCATATTTATACATTTCTGTTTGTTGTCATAACTACTCTTTAATTTGGTATATAGAAATGCTGATTTACTGTGTACAAACATAGAGTTTAGGTCACACTATGGTATTAATTATAGATTATTCGCTTGACAGAGCCTCGTTGTAGGAATTGTGCTGCATCCACTTGTTGACATTCTGTTCTCTACTGCTATATTTACTCGCTATTGCATGTTTTGCTTACGCTCAGTGCCTTATATTTTTAAGATAAGAAAATGAACTGCTATAATTCGACGAACGACATTAGTACAAGAAACTTCATAGAAATCACATGAGCTGGAGGTTTTATGGAAGCTGTATAAATTTATGCTAATAGGAAGGAAGCTAATGACATGACATACCAACACTAGGGTTAGACCATTGACAGTTATTACACTACATTCTTCGTGAGCAATTGAAATAGCAAGTGACACTTGACACAAAAAATACTCCACATGTTTGCTTCTGCCATGATTCTTGAAGTGGTGTACACACTGTGAAATATTAGGATCATTCACACTCCGTAATCGTACTTAATTACTGAGAGTTATTCGAACTAAGTCTGTTAGAGGTCATGTATGCATTTCTTTTGTTTAATGATGGACAAGGTAACCAAATGTACTTTATAATTCATAATGAGTAGAAGATTTTGCTCAGATGGATTACACAGAGGTTGTGTGTGGACATTGTGTCTTCGGATTGTATGGGATGATGAATTGAAGTTTGCACTAGGATTTTATCTGTACTTGTTCGAGGAGACTGACTGGAGGAAAGAGTTCTTATGGAAGTAAAATTATATTGGTGCTAAGGATTATATGTATCGACGTATTGAAGAGATATTATTGAGGTATTGAGATTATGTGAAGTTGATGATTATTGGAGTTTTGGTGGACAAGAGGTAAGGTAAATGATATTGATGATAAGATTTATATGCATCGACGTAAGAGGTATTATTGAAGTATTGAGATTATGTGATGCTGATGATTATTGGAGTTTTGGTGGATAAGAGGTAAAGTAAGTGAGGAGCATATTTTTTTTTGTTGGTTTTATGGAACGAGGAGGATGGAGATAGCAGACTAGAACACTAAAGTGGAAGGAAGATTGTCTACACACACTCTGTTAAATCAATAAGCAGTACATATTTTTTTTTGAGAGAGGAAGTAATTGCATATCTTGGCTCACTGACAGTTGTTCAGCAACCGTACATTTTGATCTGGCTTGGCAAACATTGGTCTTGACAAGATGACTATGACGCTTACTAACTATTATTGACTGTTATACATTGGTGCCACTACTACTTGATACACAAGTTGAACATCAAATTTTGGACAGAATTGCATTTACACAGTTAACAGTATTCAATTACACAGTAGTACTTAATGTGGATGAAACATGAGTGAGTGTGATTTGTGTGTTTTCCCTTCTTAATCCCAGATAAGTGGTACCGACTTATCTCCTAAATATTATTTTACTTGTTTGTTGTGGCTTGCACTGACACCCATAAATATTATAGGTTTACTGATATTTGTGTATTTGTAATAGTTAATATGACAATTATCTGATATGATTTGTGTGTTTGTTATAATTTGTATGTTTAGTGTAAGAGCATTGATAATAATTTTGTAAAAGCAATTGTGTGTGCATTCAAACTGTTGTTCACACCTGCACCTGTTCAACATTGATGTATGACACTTATAAATCTTTAATTTCTGCTGATGAACTGTGTGATTAGTGATAGTGAATATTATGGACTGTTACCTGCACTTGTTCAACATAATGGGTGCCACTTAGAAATGTTTAATTTCTGCTGATGAACTGTTTGATTAGTGATAGTGAATATCATGGACTGTTACTTGTACTTTTTCTACATGATTGGTGCCACTAGGACATGTTTAATTTCTGCTTATAAACTCTGATGAACAGTGTGATTAGTGATAGTGAATATTATGGACTGCTGCCTGGACCTGCTCATCATTGCTAGGTGCCACTTATGAACTGCTTCTACTGAAATAATGTCACTTGTTGCTGTGTGTACCTGTTTAACATTGCTGGGTGCCACTAATGGAACTGTTTCTGCTGAATGATGTCACTTGTTGGTGTCTGCACCTGTACAACATTGCTAGGTGCCACTGATGAACTGCTTCTACTGAAACAATGTGACTTGTTGCTGTGTGTACCTGTTTAACATTGCTGGGTGCCACTAATGGAACTGTTTCTGCTGAATGATGTCACTTGTTGGTGTCTGCACCTGTTCAACATTGCTAGGTACCACTGATGAACTGCTTCTACTGAGATAATGTCACTTTTTGGTGTCTGCACCTGTTCAACATTGCCAGGTGCCACATATGGAACTGCTTCTACTGAAATAATGTCACTTGTTGGTGTCTGCACCTACTCAACATTGCTGGGTGCCACTAATGGAACTGTTTCTGCTGAATGATGTCACTTGTTGGTGTCTGCACCTGTTCAACATTGCTGGGTGCCACTGATGGACTGCTTCTACTCAGGTAATGTCACTTGTTGGTGTCTGCACCCGTTCAACAATGCTGGGTGCCACTGATGGACTGCTTCTACTAAAATGATGTCACTTGTTGGTATTTGCACCTGTTGACCATTGCTGGTTGCTACTGCTGGAACTATCAACTACTTGGTTTTTTTTTTAATCATTCAAGTCATTTTATGTGAACATTTGTATAAACTGATTATTTGTGTATTGTGTGAACTACTATGTAAAGTCACATGTATGAAAGAAGTTGTATTGCTTACTGTATTTCATATATTAGATTATTGAAAGCTCAGTGCAAAGCCAAAATTTTATCTAATTATGTGATATTTACGTATTAATATTATCTTTTATTTTTGTCTGTATTTTTGTGGACGAATTTGGTGGTATTTTCACCACCAATGCTGGCAAACATACCATCAAATTCTGGCCCGTGGAGGAAGGGCATATGAAAGGTGGCTACACTGAGCCACAGCGCCAGAGATTGCGCCAAAGAGTATTATTCAGCCGCCTCCACTGGCAGTGCTTGTCGAGAACTCGTATTAGGTGTGCTTGCTGAGATGTCGTAGTGAAAAGTTCTTGTCGAGAAGTCGTAGTGGAGAGTGCTTGTTCCATGTTTTATGCAGTTGTTTGATGGGATAGACAGCAGATGTTGTTCTAATGGAGATATTGTAATGATCAGAGTGCTTTTCGTCAATATATATGAAGGTAAAATATTCCCTGTTTTTTTTCATTATTTCAGTGTCTTAAATAATGCGTCATTACAGGTTCAGTCAACAAAGCATCTGGCTTGTGTTCTTGTATTAGAGTGTAATTCTGGTTTCCTTACGCAATTATAGTATTTCTATTTTTTTTAATTACTTCAGTATAAATGGTATTTAAAATTTCTTGTCTTGTTGAAGAAGAACCGTGCCAGATGTGTACGTTGAATCACACTCCCACACACAGAACAATTACACTTGCGTTTTGGTTTCGTAGGTTTTATAGTTGCTGGGGACTTAATTAATTAATTGTGTTAACGAAAATTTTCTTTCATTCTTTGTTGTTATTCTATGCAGTCAGATTGCTTACAAATACTAGTCAGGGCCAACCGTTTACGAGACCTCGTAATCGGACATACAGCTACGTAAATTAAAAAGTATTTGCATTTCATATTTATATAATTAAGCCCCCATGCAAAGTGGGATACGGAAGTACTAAGGAATGACGAGATACACTTGATACCAGGTACAGCAATAAATCGTAGCTCAGTAGGCAGTACAGTTGTCCAAAAAGGACAGTCACAGAACTTGGGAAGAAAAACGTACGTACAAAGGAGGTAGCTGCGAAGAAACCATGGGTAACAGAAGAAAGATCCATGAAAGAAGAAAGTACAAAAAATGTTCAGGTAAATTCAGGAACAGATAAAAATAAGTCGCTATGGAATGAAGCAAATAGGAAGTGCAGAAAAGTTAAGACGAAATGGCTGCATGAACAATGTTAAGAATCGAAAAAGAAATGACTGTCGGAACGACTCAGAATACAGGAAAGTCAAAACTAGCTTTGGTGAAACTGAAAGGAAGGATTGTAAAATTAAGAGTACAACAGACATTCCATAGTTAAATGCAGACGAGAGAGCCGATAGGTGGGGAGAGCACACTGAAGGCCTCCATGAGGGGGGAGATTTGTCTGATGTGATAGAATAAGAAACAAGAGTCGATTTAGAAGAGATGGGGATCCACTGTTACAATCAGAATTTAAGAGAGTTTTGGAGGACTTGAGATCAAATAAGGCAGGAGAGATAAATAAGATTCAATTAGAATTTCTAAAATCAATGGGGGAAGTGTCAACAAAAGGATATTCACGTTGGTGTGTAGAATGTATAAGTACGGCTATATACCATCTGACTTTCGGAAAAATATCATCCACTCACTTTCGAAGATTTCAAGAGCTGACAAGTGCGAGAATTATCGCACAATCATCTTAACACCTCTTGCACCCAAATTGCTGACAAAAATAATATACAGAAGCATGGAAAAGAAAGTTGAGGATTTGTTATACGATCAGGGAAGGTGAATATACCAGAGAGGCAATTCTGACGTTGCGGTTGATAAGGAAACCAAAGATAAAGAAAACTTTAGACTCGTTCATAGGATTACTCGACCTGGAAAAAGCGTTAGGTAACATAAGTTGGTTCAAGATGTTCGAAATTCAGAGAAGAACAAGGCTAAGTTATAAGGAGAGACGGATAATACACAATGTGAATAAGAGCCAAGAGGGAATAATAAGAGTGGTCGACCATAAACGAAGTGCTGGAATTAATAAGAGTGGAAGACAGGTATGTAATCTTTCCCCCATGTTGTTCAATCTATACATCGAAGAATCAATGGTAGAAATAAAAGAAAGTTTCACGATTGGAATTAAAATTCAAGGTGAAATGGTATCAATGATGTGATTCGGTGATACCATTGATATCCTGAGTGAAAGCGAAGAAGAATTAAATGATCTGCTAAATGGAATGAACAGTGTAACGAGTACAGAATATGGACTGAGAGTAAATCGGACAAAGACGAAAGTAATGAGAAGTAGCCGAAATGAGAACTGCGAGAAACTTAACGTCATGAGAGATGGTTAAGAAGTTAAGAAATTCTGCTACCTAGGCAGCAAAATAACGAATGACGGACGGAGTAAGGAGGCCATCAAAAGCAGACTGGCACTGGCAAAAAGGGCATTCCTAGCCAAGAGAAGTCCACTAGTACAAAACATCGTCCTTAATTTGAGTAAGAAATTTCTGACAATGTACGTTTGCAGATCAGCATTGTACTGTAGTGAGACATGGAACAGAAGAGAATCAAAGCATTTCAGATGTGCTGCTACAGCCGAATGTTGAAAATTAGATGGACTGAAAAGGTAAGGTATGAGGAGTTTCTGCGTAGAATTGGAGAGGAAAGGAATATGTGGAAAACACTGGCAAGGTGAATTGTCAGGATGGTAGGACATATGGTAGATATCACGAAACGACTTCCATGCTAGAGGGAGCTGCAGAGGCCGAAAACAGGGGAGGAAGGCAGAGATTGGAATACATTCAGCAGATAATTGAGGACGTGGGTTGCAAGTGCTACTCCGAAACGAAGACGTTGGCGCAGAAGAGCAATCCGTGGCAGGCCACATCAAAGGAATGAGAAGACTCACCATCATCATCATCATCATTTAAGAGTGATTATGCCTTTCAGCGTTCAGTCTGGAGCGTAGTCCCCCTTATAAAATTCCTCCATGATCCCCTATTCAGTGCTAACATTGGTGCCTCTTCTGATGTTAAACCTATTACTTCAAAATCATTCTTAACCGAATCCAGGTACCTTCTCCTTGGTCCACCCCGACTCCACCTACCCTCTACTGCTGAACTCATGAGTCTCTTGGGTAACCTTGCTTCTCCCATGCGTGTAACATGACCCCACCATCTAAGCCTGTTCGCCCTGACTGCTACATCTATAGAGTTCATTCCCAGTTTTTCTTTGATTTCCTCATTGCGGACACCCTCCTGCCATTGTTCCCATCTACTGGTACCTGCAATCATCCTAGCTACTGTCATATCCGTAACCTCAACCTTATTGATAAGGTAACCTGAATCCACCCAGCTTTCACTCCCATACAACAAAGTTGGTCGAAAGATTGAACGGTGCACAGATAACCTAGTCCTGGTACTGACTTCCTTCTTGCAGAAGGGAGTAGATCGTAGCTGAGAGCTCACTGCATTAGCTTTACTACACCTCGCTTCCAGTTCTTTTACTATGTTGCCATCCTGTGAGAATATGCACCCTAAGTACTTGAAACCGTCCACCTGTTCTAACTTTGTTCCTCCTATTTGGCACCCAATCCGTTTATATCTCTTTCCCACTGACATTACTTTCGTTTTTGAGATGCTAATCTTCATGAGAAGACTGATGGTTCAAAAAATAAAAACTCTTTTCCTGACCATTTGTGGTTTTTGACGTGAACCTAATAGGTCTTGCGTTCAACTAAGAAATTATACAGGTGTTTAACAGACTTCTGGCAGCTGTAAGGTGGGCTTATTAGATAAAATTTCGATAGGCAACTCATGTCTGGAAACATACTGTTAGCAAGGAAAATAATTTTGGAGGCTGGATTAGTTTCAAACCTTCCCTTCTACAGTATGCGCACAGTGGAGACAGTGAGCTCAGAGCCGTGTGCTTTACAGGAGCTCATGGCATAGACATGGTACTCGTTCTCTTCTAAGAAACAAAAGGCGTCCTGAAACTCGAGAGAGTGGCGTGTCCGTTGAGCACCACAACAGCAAGCACGGGTTGCCAACACATCAGTTCCTAGCAGCCTTTGTTTTAGTTGGACGAAAGTGGTATGCGATGTCATAATTAGAACAGGAACTGAAGACAGCACTCTCTTCTCTGTGTGCGTACCATGAAGTGTGACATCTTCACATTTAGTTTATATCCAAACAGTACACAGCCGGACGTGGGTCCTTTATCAAAACTTTATCTACTGAGTCCCCCCTAAATCTCTAGAACCTTGTAATAGAAACGTTGAGAACATCCTTTACAATGAATGTATACGAGGGTCGGTCAAAAAGTAATGCCTCCCATTTTTTTTCTACTTAAAGAAATTAAGTTAAGTGAAAAATTTGAATTTGGCGCCATTCCTCAAACCTTCTTCTGCAATCCACTGCAGTAGTAACTTTCTGTGTCAACAGGTGGCAGCACAGCAGAAGTTTGTAAGATGGCCGACATCGATGTTCGTTTGAGACAGCGTTGTGTGATTGAATTCTTGAATGCAGAAGGTGAAACGCCCATACGCATTCATGAAAGACTGAAGAAGGTGTATGGTGTTGTGACAGTGGATGTCAGCACTGTTAGACGATGGGTTCGTCGTTGTAAGGAAGCTGAAGGGCAAACACCGTTGACTGACGAAAAGCGGAGCGGCAGGCCGGTGAGTGCAGTGGCTCCACACAACATTCAGCAAGTTGATGACATCATTCGTGGTGACCGTCGGGTGACTGCAGATGAAGTGTGTCGCATTATTTCTCTTAGTAAAGGCAGTGTGATCACGATTATTAAACAATTGGGGTACTCAAAAGTTTGTGCACGGTGGGTTCCAAGAATGTTAACCGATCAGAATAAAGAGGCAAGGAAAACAATAGCCTCCCAACACTTGCAGCGCTTCCGTTTGGAGGGAGATGAGTTTCTGAAAAAAATTGTGACCGGGGACGAAACATGGGTGCATTTTTTTGAACCCGAATCAAAGAGGCAGTCAATGGAGTGGCGTCACACAAGCTCGCCGAGGAAGAAAAAATTCAAAACTGTGCGATCGGCAGGGAAAGTTATGGCAACAGTTTTCTGGGATACAGAGGGTGTGATTCTGGTTGATTTTTTGGAGCAGGGATGCACAATAAATTCTGTTCAATACGTCACAACCCTCAACAAACTTAAAGCACGTCTTCAGCGAGTTCGCCCAACAAAATCAATGGCAGATGTTCTTCTTTTGCATGACAATGCAAGACCACACACCAGTCGTCACACCTCTGACGAGATTGTCAAAATTGGATGGGAAGTTTTGCCTCATCCCCCATACAGCCCTGACCTGGCACCATCAGACTTCCATCTGTTCGGGCCACTAAAAGAAGCTCATCGTGGGATTCATTTTGAAGATGAGGAGGCCGTCAAAACATCCGTGCGTCAATGGCTTAGGAAGCAGAGCTGTGATTTTTACCGTGCTGGGATACATGCCCTTGTTCAAAGATGGACCAAAACTGTAGAGATGGGCGGAGATTACATTGAAAAATGACAAAATGATCCTCAATGTTGTGGTTTTCAACCTATGTAATTGCATTTAAATTTCCTGACAATTAAACGTAGAAAAAAAAATAGGAGGCATTACTTTTTGACTGACCCTCGTACAATGAATATTTGTCTTTCGGTTTTGCAACACAATAATACCATCAGCAGGTACGTGCATTAGGTTAAGTTAAGCATAAAGACCGAGACCAGCACTAGATCAATTCGTAATAACAATAATAATAATAATAATAATAATAATAATAATAATAATAACCTGGTAAGCGGAATCAGTTGGGTAGATGGTCCCCGACAGAGCCTTGTAGTAACTTCTCTCCTTTTATAGCTGGCAAGGATGGCAATGAAAGCAATCGGGCGCCAATGTATTGACGGGGGCTCAGCATTGGAGAAATTTATTTCTAAACTATGTTACTTCAGTCATGCGGAGCATGTGTTGTAACCTCCCCACAAAAATTTTAAATAGGACAGAAATATAAAATGAATAGGAGCCAAGCGTAACCTCCCCACAAAAATTTTAAATAGGACAGAAATATAAAATGAATAGGAGCCAAGCGTAACCTCCCCAGCAATTAAATTTAATGACAATAAAAGTGAGAATCGCAATCTGACCCAAGTATAAGTTCCCACAAAAATAATGAAAAACAATTCAGTGCTAATGAAACTTCAGTGACAATGAAAATTCAATTAAACCAAAATATCGGTCTTTGGCCCTGTGCAAAAAAATTAGAATTAAATTCTTACCTCATTGAAACTGCTTGTCAAATTTCTGCTCTTATTGTTGCGCATGGCTTGGAGGAACTGCATTGCAAATAATATTTTTTTTTTTTAATTTAACTGAAACTTTTCTTTAAGGGAAGTGGAAGGAAATCGTTAGTTCAATTTAATAATTTTTTTTTTTGTAAAAATTGCTTTGAAATCAAAATTATTATTGGGGCACTTGTTGGAAATTAATTACAATAAATAAACTTTACATTATCTGATGATTACCTACATTAACAATATACCTCATTCAGCATCTCGACCAGAATGCCATGTCGACGCTCGCCGACTGCGTCCCGCTCGCGACCGTGACAGGACTAGACCACTACTGCCGACAGGCTACATCACACAACCGCACTGGGCTGCTACTACCGACAGAGTGCACTGGCCTACTGCAACTCGCGTACTCCACGACGACTACTACTGTACTGCTCGCAACACTCGCGCGGTCAAGCGCAGACTAACCACGATAATAGGCTCTCTGGTCAAAGATTTTAACGTGCCTCACCATCGCTGCTACGTTACATACGTGTTTCAGTGTATAGAAGGAAAGATATTGGATTTGTCAATCTGGAAAAATCTTCGAAAATGTAAACTAGTGCAAAATGTTCGACATTCTAAGAAAATATGGGTAAGTTGAAGAGATAGACGGGTAACATACAGTATGTACAAGAACGGAGAGGGAAAAATAAGACTGGAAGAGCAAGAACGAAATTGTCACATCAAATAGGGTGCAAGACAGGGCCGTGTTCTTAGCCCCTATTGTTCAACGTAAACATCGAACAATAAATGACGGATATAAAAGAAAGGTTCAAGAGTGAAATTAAAAATCAAGGTCAAAGGATATCAATGATAAGATTTGCTGATGACATTGCCGTCCCCAGGGAGAGTGAAGAAGAATTACGTGACCTGCTAAAACGAATGAACAGTCTAATGAGTATAGAATATGGAATGAGAGTAAACCAAAGGAAGACGACAGAAACGAGAAGCAGTAGAAATGAAACCAGCGACAAACTTGACATCCGAATTGGTGAACACGAAGTAGATGAATCTAAGGAATTCTGCTACCTGGGCAGTAAAATTACCCACGATCGATGGAGAAAGGAGGACACAAAAAACACAAAAGCAATGGCAAGAAGTATACTAGTATCAAACATAGGCCTTAATTTGAGGAATAAATTTCTGAGAATGTACTTTTGAAGCACAGCATTGTGCGGTAGTGAGACATGGACTGTGGAAAAACCGGAACAGAAGAGAACAGAGGTATCTGAGATATGGTGCTACAGAGGAATGTTGAAAATTAGGTTGACTGATAAGGTAAATATTGAGGAGGTTCTCCGTGGAATCGACAAGGAAAGGATTATATGGAATACACTGACAAGAAGAAGGGACAGGTTGATAGGACATCAGTTAAGACATCAGGTGGTACTAGAGGCAGCTGTAGACGTTAAACCTGTGTAGGAAGATAGAAACTGGAATACATCGGCAAATAACTGACGACAAATGTGGCAATTGCTATTCTGAGATGAAAATATTGCCACGGAAGAGAAATTCGTGGCAGGTCGTGTCAGTAAGAAGTTTGATGATTCACAAGAAAAAAGAACGAAGAACGCAAAATGAAAAAGACACTTCTGGTAGTTCGGAAAGAAGAAAGTTAATTGGGTGACGTTATGTCGACGACAAGAGCACCAGATGAGGAGCACAATCTCAGACTGTCAGAAGGAGAGGGAAAGAAATCGTAGAAATAATTTTCAGAGGAACCATCTTGGCGGATTTAGGGAAACACTGAAAAATGTAAATCAGGTCGGCCTTATAGGAGGGTACTGGAACGTTTCTTGGGGAATGGCAGCCCATTCTTCACGGAGCGCTGCACTGAGGTTGGCACTACACACGTTGGAACATGACGTTCGCCATACCGACACCCTGCCATCGGAGCGCCACATTATTTACAGTGATTCGTCGCTCCACACAACGTTTTTCCACTGTTCAATCGTCCGAAGTTTACGCTCCTTAAACCAAGCGAGGTGTCGTTTGGCATTTACCGGCGTGATGTTTGGTTTATGAGCAGCTGCTCGACCATGAAATCCAAGTTTGTTCACATCCCACCTAACTGGCTCAAATGGCTCTGAGTATTATGGGACTTAAAATCTGTGGTCATCAGTCCCCTAGAACTTAGAACTACTTAAACCTAACTAACCTAAGGACATCACACACATCCATGCCCGAGGCAGGATTCGAACCTGCGACCGTAGCAGTCCCGCGGTTCCAGACTGAGCGCCTAGAACCGCGAGACCACCGCGGCCGGCTCCCACCTAACTGTCATAGTGTTTGTAGTGGACCCTGATGCAGTTTGGAATTCCTGTGTGATGGTGTGAATAGATGTCGGCCTATTACACATTACGATGCTCATCAATTGTCGGCGGTCTCTGTCAGTCAACAGACGAGGTCGGCCTGTACGCTTTTGTGCTGTACGTGCCCCTTCACGTTTCCATTTCACTACCACATCGGAAACAGTGCACCTAGAGATGTTTAGGAGTGTGGAAATCTCCCGTACAGACGTATGACACAAGTGAGACCCAGTCACCTGACAACGTTCGAAGTCCGTGAGTTATGTGGAGCGCCCCCTTCTGCTCTCTCACGCTGTCCAATGACTACTGAGGTCGCCGATATGGAGTATCTGACAACAGGTGGCAAAACAATACACCTAATACGAAAAACGTATGTTTTGGGGGTGTCTGGATACTTTTGATCACTTAGTGTATTTCGTTCTCGTACGATGTATGCGGCAAGATATCCCAATAGACGTCAACTGTTAAATCCAGCCTAGTCGTGAAATATGGGATGTCTAGGAAACCTGCTTTCTCGGATCGCAAGACAACATTCAAACAAATCTTATTAACGAGTTTTATTACAAAAGGAAAAGATTATAATACTTAACTTTGTCAATTACACAGACGTGTCACAAGCAAAGGACGACATGACATGCAAAACAAGCAACGCTCTTCAATATAAACAATCCTGTCGCTGCTACACAAGTCCTTAATTTTGAAGCTGCTACTGAACTGGGCCGCGACCAGAGCGCGGCGCTTATGTCCTCATCACCTACGGGCCGCTGCTGTCTCGTTGTCGTCCTTGGGAGGGGTCGGTCAGCGTGCGATTGGCTGACGTCTTCCCACAGCCATCTCTTCTCTGTCGTACCCGACTGGCGAGCCGCCGTTTGACTTTACGCCGTAACATTCCTCCCTCATCCCAAAGCGACGGATCGTCGTCGTATAGGGAGCATAACAGCGGGGGAGGCAGGAGCGTGGACGTACCCCGCCATCTGGCCTTCGCTCTGTTGGAAACGTCCCCCGAAAAACGACCAGAAGGATACGCGTCCACCTCCTGGGGGCCCATATCATGATTTCGAAGGCGTCGGCTGCTGCAGCGTGGGCGGGTCCAGCTCCATCGTTAGGACGAGAGGAGGCGGAGGCTCCGTCTCCATGGGGTCGTCCGCGGTGTTGTGATGACACCCTCTGGCGGTGGCTGTGACCGTGCTGTCCTCGGGATCCGTGAATCTGGGGGAACTGATACAGAAGATATACCACGCACATGACAGTGGCGAATTCGATTGTGATGTCGGCGCTGCAATCCGTCTGGGCTAAAAAAAACTGAAAGACATGATATGCGACGCGAAGCGATACTTGCGGCCTTCCTTCGGCGACGGATGCTGAGAAGGGTGGAGCAGGTGGAGCAGTATCCGATGGCGGCGGCCGTGAAGCAGTTCCGCCGGCGATGAGCCATCTCTCGGGTGCGAAGGATAGGAGGCGAGAAACAGTTGCACTGCTTAATCCCGGGTGTGAGCGGTGTGACGTTCGGCCATCTGCTGCTTGAAGGTTCTGAGGAAACGTTCCGCTTCGCAGCTGGACTGTGGATGGAACGGTGCACTACTTAGATGCTGTCTGCTATTTCGTTCATAAATTCATTTGACGTGGAGGACCGTTATCCAACAGTATGACTTCAGGCAAGCCTTCGAGGTAAAAAATAGAGGATAGCGCCTGAACTGTGCTACGTGACGTTGTTGAGTTCATTGGCACACAAAAAGGAAACTTGCTGCAAGAATCTACCACAATCAACCAACGAATGTTCCAAAAAGGTCTCGCAAAGTCAGTGTGCATACTTTGCCATGGTGATTGCGACTTAGGCCAAGCAGATAATATTTGCGGCGCAGCGGATTGATTTACCGCACAGGCGTGATACTGTGACGTCATCTGTTCTATTTGGGTGTCCATACCCTGCCAAGTACAGTGTCGACGCGCTAACTGTTTGTACGAACAATACCCCAGTGTCCTTAGTGAAGTGTCCTTAGTGTAGAGCTTTAAAGATCAACACATGTGACTGTACACTGTCATTTTGAACAAGAATGGGACCTTGCCGTATAGTGTGGCTATGCCGACGTGCAAAGTATCGGTCCACTCCAGAGTTCATTATCTAGTAGTATTTGAAGATACGCGTCGCGCAAATCAATTTTTGAAAAGTAGCAACCACCGCCTATTCTGTCCATGAGATCTTCTGGTTGTGGCTGTGGTAGTAGTGGTAATGGTGGTAAGTTCCTGTGGGACCAAACTGCGAAGGTCATCGATCCCTGGGCTTACACACTATTTAATCTAACTAACTTACGCTAAGGACAACACATACACCCATGCCCGAGAGAGGACTCGAATCTCCGATGGGGGGAGCAGCACGAACCGTGGCAAGCCGTTCGAGACAACGCGGCTACCCAGCGCGGCCTTGATGTGGCAATGGATAAGTATCAATGACAGTTTGTGGATTGAGTGTAGACTTAAAGTCAACACAGGGGCGAATGCGACTGAAGGTTTGGGGAACAAAACCTGTTGACTTGCCCATTGACTTGCTGGTATGGCCGCGCTATTTAGCAGTTCTTTAAGTTCAGCAGCGACGTTGTTCCGTAATGCAATAGGAACAGTCCTCGCCCGGCAAAATTTCGGCTGAGCAGTATCTTTCATAGTAAGATGTGCAACAAAATTGTTAGTCTTGCCTAAACCTTCAGAAAAAGAGTTCAGGGAAGTCTTTCAGCAAGCTAGCTACACTGTCTTTAACGTTGAATGCGGTCATTGACAACATATTGTCCTGAATTTGAAAGCCAAAAAAATCAAACGAATCAAGGCCAAATACGTTCTCATAAGCGGGTGATTATAGCACAGTGAAAGTCATAGTTCGCGTATGCGAGTTATACATGGCAGGCAAAGTGCATTTTCCGAGAGCAGGAATGTCTTGTCCAGGATAAGTCGTCACGTGCGTGCTAGTTTTAAGCAGGTGTGGGGAACCTAACAGTTTATACGTGTTACAATTCAACAATGTAACAGAGACACCTGTGTCCAACTGAAATTTCACATGTTTTCCACTAAGAAAGAAATGAACAAAAAATTTTCTGGACTGGTGTAGCACTGAAGAAACTGTTTTCCTGCTAGTTTTGCAAATTCCTGCATCGGGCTTGGAACACACTGTATCTCGTATTACATGGGTCTTGTGACTAGATTTATGTGAGTGGGCAGAATTCTTGTTTGTTCCATTGCAAACATACGGATTGCATGTGACCTTTCTTGAGACAAGGGTAACACTGTGCTTGTCTGGAGGGGTAATCACGGCGTCTGTGCTGTGAATAGCACCAAGAGCATGACTTAATTCTGTTTGCCTGGTTAGAGAACTCTTTACGCGGTGCGGTGTACACGCGTTGCTGCTGCCTAGTGGGCCAGTCGCAAATACGAGATGACTCAACTCAGCAAATTGTTGGATGCTCAAATTTATCGGCCGACATGGCACCTGAATCGTACTGATCTAGAATTTGTATGACATTATGAAATGATGAATCTGACTGTCAAAAACTGTTATCTAAGTTTGACATCAGTTACATTGTACGCGGTCACATCACGCAACATAACATCGGAATATAAAGCACCACAAGCACATATGAATTGGCATTTCCTCGTCATACCGTGTAAATCTGTTACCCACTCGCGATAATTTTGTTCTTAGCTTTTCTTGCAACGAACGAATTGGTATCTAGCTGCCACCAGATTCACTTGTTAGTCGCAATAGTTAGCGAATCTCCATCCTGAACGTAGGAAAGTTCACTCAGAGTGGCGAAAACCAGCACTTCCTTTAGTTGACAAAAAAGAATGTGGTTTGACGCTACCTGGTACGCTGAGAGCAATTACGTGGGTTCATACTGTTGCAACCACTCGAGCCAGTCCTCGTCTTTTAAACTGGCGAAAAAGCGGTATGGCACTCGGAGCTATGGCTGTTGCCTGTTGCACTGTATTGGTGACCTCACTGGTGAGGAGTTGCTGTTCCATGTTTAGCAGCATGGAAATCTGCTGGGCCTGAAACTGAAACATCTGTGTTAGATGTGTTGCATCTATCGCTTGCAGCTGAGGCGCCTGAGAAGGAGGTGGGAGAGATGGGTGGCTGACGTCGGAAGAGGCAAATGCAACAAACAGACAATGCAAGCAACAAAAATAAGCACACAAGCAAAGAAAATTTCTGCAACGCCCTCCTGAAAACACTAATTAGCAAAAACGCTATAAGAGATACTATGAAAACATGTAAACACACCCCTGCAAAGGAAAGACAAGGTAGAAAAGAGAGGTAGAAAAGAAAAAGAAAAATTTGTGGCAGTCAGGCACTGGGTTCTTCTTACGCCTCGTCGCCAAATGTTAAATCCAGCCTAGTCGTCAAATATGGGGTGTTTAAGAAACCTGCTTTCTCGGATGACTAGACAACATTCAAACTGCATTAATGAGTTTTATTACAAAACGAAAAGGTTACACAGATGTGTCACAAGCAAAGGGCGACATGCAAAATAAGCTGTTCTTCACTATAAACAATCCTAAGTCGCTGCTATACAATTGCCCAATCTCGAAGATACTATGGAGCTGGCCCGCGACCAGTCGGGCACCGCTCTTATGCCCTCTTCACATAGGGGCCGCTGCTGTCGCGTTGTCGTCCTGGAGAAAGGTCGTTCAGAGTGCAAATGGCTGCCGTCTTCTCATCGCCATCTCCTCTCTATCGTTCCCGACTGGCGTGTCGGCGCTTAACTTTAGGCCGTAACATCAACCATCCCGGCAACTATTTACCAACATCTAAAACTACTCACGTTAAAGTGGTAGTGTAGTATCTAGACAACATAACAGAAGGAAACAAATGATGACAGAAGTGGAGGAAATTGAAGTTGTTGCTGCTGTTGCAGACGATCCATATGTTAGCTCCCCAGCGATCGCACGAGGAAGCATGAGTCAGCCAAGTGTCCTACGCATTCTCCGTCGACATAGGCTCGATCCCTATCACAACTCTCTCCATCAAGAGCTGCATGGAAACTATGAAGAGAAATATAGTAGCTTTTAGACATGGGCATTACGTCAGGATACTCCATATATCTTGTTTAGTGATGAAACTACATTCACGAAGCATGCCGAGGTAAACCGCCGAAACATGCACTGCTGGGCTTTTGACAATCGCCTTTGACATCGTCAGGTGAAACGCCAGCACCCATGAAGTGTAGAAGTGTATTTTTGGGATAGTGAGCCATCAGCTCATAAGCCCGTTCTTCACAAACGGAACACTGAACGCACACAATTATCGCTGCATTCTAACAGACGATCTTCCACGGATGCTAGAAGACTTCCATCTGCAGGCTAGGAGGAACCTGTAGTACCAACATGACGGCTGTCCAGCCCATAGAGCACCAAGTGCTGCAGCATGTCTTTACGAATTGTATCCAAATCGTCGGATGGACACAGAGGACCTGAACTTCGACCGGCCTGTTCGTCAGATGTGGCGCCTGTAGACTATTTTTTTGTGGAGAAAGCTTAAAGACCCTGTCTACAAGGACGTACCAGTTACCTCGATGATATGCAACGGCGTTTTACTGTAACCTGCTCGGACATCTCCACTGGAATGCTAGCTAGTTTGGAGCAGTCGTTGCATACCAGACTGGAAGCGTGTATTGTCGCTGCCTGTGGTCAGTTTGAACACAGTTTCTGATGGTCAGTTGTCTCGTTACTGTTCTGAATCCTCAAAATTAGACTATGCACTTGTGTTGCTCTTTAGTGCTACAACATGTATTTTAAAAGTGTTGGTGTGGGAACTTTTTAAAACACGACATCTCGCAAACAACTCGCACTAGAATCCTGCAACAAATACCACTGACATTCTAATTAACCCTACTTTTAATTTATTACTGTCAATAGGCATTGTTCCGTATAAAAAGCTTATGTTTACAAAGGAAACACCATTTCTAAGAAATATTACAATCTGTTGTTTGGCTAACGATACGAGCCTCTAACTACCAATCCGTTCTGTAAAAACCACGCATCAGTAGCACTTACCACAATATTTGTGGTGCAACATACGTCCGGAAATGCAGCGTTGCCACGTAAGATGGCACTGACGAGTGAGATTTCCCCTGACCACGTGCTGTATGTTGCTTGTGTGTTGCGGGTTGTGTGATTCACCCATCGTACTGTAAGCAGCAGAAGGCTCTAGTATTCATGTCGGAAAAAAGCTAGTACAAGCTTCATACAAGTGGCCCGCCAAATGTTGTAAACCAAGTACAGTTATGTGTTTCCTGCTTTTTTTTTTCCTTATTGAATTTCGATTCCCCCCGAAGGGGGAGGGCTGGCAGCAGCTTAGTATGCCGCTCTTCAACCTATAGACTTTGTTTTAAAAATGTAAAGCTAATATATAATAAAAACAGGCGATGAAATCGGAGACTTAAATGGTAACATGGCGAAAAAATCATGGAACTTAAAGCATAAAACAAAGGGATGATGATGCTAATAAAGTACATATGAAGCAGACAGGTAAAATAATAGACAGACAATTAAAAAACACGGCGACAGTCTGGTTTCTGTTGGCAAAAGACATAAAATTCACACCCAGCGACAGCATGGTTTCTGTTTGCAACATTTGGAAAGACGAAACAACAATGAACATTGTAACCTTTCCACAGAAATGTTAAATGAAAAACAAGAAAATGGAGCCATGTGTAACCTCCCAGCACCAATATTGATAAATGAAAATAATGAAAATGGAAATGGAGCCAAGCGTAAACTCCCTGCAAAAATTAAGGAATGAAAATTGACCAAAAACCCACAATAATATTAATTAAATAATGAACCATGAACGAAATGTAACCTCCTAACAGAAATAATAATATCTGGTAAATTTTATAAGGACAGCAGCGCTGACCTTCGGCCCTGTATTCCGAATAACAAAAGCAAAATTCTTACCTCAATAAACTGCAACTATATCTGCTCTTATTTATCGGCACAGCTTCGTGCAATGCTGGCGTAAATATTTTTTTGGATTCTTGGAAGCAATGATGATGCATTGGAAAAATTCTTTAAATTGAAATTAATGCTTTTCTTTAAAAAATTACTTTATATTATGAAAATTATTATTGGGGCATCTTTTTCTGAACAAATTAAATTACAGTTAACGTACATTATTAATTATACGCAAGGCTGCTTCTTTACCTTCTACAACCATACTCATCGTCCAGAGTCCTGACCAGAGTCGCGACCAGACTGCCGACACGCGCAGGCACGCGCCGACCGCCAACTACTCTATCCGACTGACTACTACTGCAGACTCGCGCAGACAAGCGCAGACTGACTTCTACTGTCGACTCGCGGAGACTAGCGCAGACACGAGACAAGCAACAACTAACAATAAACTACTCTCTGGTCAGAGATTCTGTCATGCCTCTCCCTTCGCCGGCGAAGCATACACCTTACATAACCTTCCACTGGGGGGGGGGGGGGGGGGGGGCAAAAATTTGGCAGCGATGGTGAGTCAATTGGACTTGCCATGAGCAACAAATTTTTCTTAATTATTTAACTTTACAATCACAGAATATATACATATATATATATATATATATAGGTGCAGAACATGAAATAAAATATAGTGCACATGCACTGAGTACAGAACATATTAGCAAATCATAAAATGTATACGGAATGAATGGAAATCACATTAACAAATGACATAAAGTGCACACGTACTGTAGTACTGAACATATCAGCAAATCACAAAATGCAATGAATACAAATCATGTTAACAAAATGACGAAAGTGCACACGCACTGAAGTTCAGAACATATCAGCAAATCACAAAAATGTATATGCAATGAATACGAATCATGTTAACAAAATGACGAAAGTGCACACGCACTGTAATATAGAACATATTTGGGAATCACAAAATGTATACATAATAAGTACAAATCACATTAACAAATGGCATAGAGTGCACACGCACTGTAAAATTCTCTAATATTTTTTTACAACAAATAAACATATCAAGGAGTGAAATAAAGTGCACATGCACTATAGAAGTCTTTAGTATTTTCAGGACAACTGATCTTATTAACAAATGAAAGGAAGTGCACACGCACAGTATATGTCTTTATCATTTTACAAGAATTAGTAAAGGAATGGGAAGGATTGCGTCATGGTTGTAGCACTTTAGGTTGCACGCAGCTGCACTGAAAGTCCGTATCTTTCTGCAGAAGCACAACACCAAGTGAGACAATCTGAAGCTCTTTTCCTTGAAGTATTAATCAGTGTAGCCAGGACACTGAAATGTCGTAATAATATTCCATGCTATCATTTTGGTAGTACACTAGGTACACCAAACAGTGGAACCATAATAACATCTCCATCGCTCAAGGTGGTGGACAGCATGTCGTGTCAACACCATGTTCTTGTAAAGTAGGCCAACGTAGAATTAGTGCAAAAACCAAATATAGTGCTCCATGATCATGAGGATAGACAGGACAAATGGATATTGCAGTAATTTCTGGTAATTAGGTCAGAAGGTGAAGGACATTAAGTCACATAGTAGTCTTCATTGAGAATTAAACTAGTCTAACAACTGATTTGAGTAATTGGTGGCACTCATCGCCCAGTTACTGAACATTTCTGTACCATGTATGTTGTATTACAGAATAATGTTCATAAAATTAACTGAATATAGTACTTATTGGCACTCATTGCCCAGTTACAAACCATCAGAAGTCATCATTCAAAACAGAAGCCAATGAATGGAATAGTATTAACATAATTCACTTAATTATAGTAATCATTGGGATCATAGGTAATCTTATTACAATAAACAGTGGCATTCATTGGCCAGCTACAAAGCATTTTTTTTTTTTGTATTATTCAGAAGTCATTACTCAAAATGAGTTAATTATTGGCATAGCATTTATACATAATTAGTCTAATTATAGTAATCATTGGCATCATAGGTAATCTTATTACAATAAACAGTGGCATTCATTGGCCAGTTACAAAGCATTTTTTTTTGTATTATTCAGAAGTCATTATTGAAGTGACATACTATTCAGAGCTGATCAGTATTATTCAGAACTCTCTTAAACTAGTAGCATTATTTGGGACTGGTAATTACTTCGTTTGCTTTTGAGTTATTGCTGCAAATGAAGATGTGTAACGTCATTCGTCATGAGTCAGCTGTAGCAAGGTTATGAAACAAGTAGAGTATATGTGATCACATTCATAAACGACATAGGTTTAATAAACAACTATTTATACCACATTAATTGCATGAATAATTTCTCCCGCAAAATATACAAAATGGATTATGAAACTGAAAAAAGAAATGCATATTATGCTGAAAAGTAGTGAACTTCGAATTAACAGGTAGTGAAATGTGGATAAAAATATATGTGTTCTCTAGCTGTCCTTTCCAAAACCTTCAGTCATCATACCATACGATATAAGACATACTGTCAAAACGAACTGCAACAAATACTTAAATAACTACATAGCATCTCTTAACTAACAGTAAATATATAAACTTCATCATTATTTTCATCTGCAAAGAAAAACTTCATTATCCATATCACCATAACTCCATTATTATCATCACCTGTAAAGAAAAACTTTATTATCCATAGTAGCATATTCTTCATCATTATTCATCACCATTCATTATCATGTGCAAAAAAGTCACTTCATTATTCATTATACAACTACTCCTTATTTCTATCATATTTCATCACTAAAACTAAGATGTGTAGTTCTGTCTGACAGCCTGCATCTATCGCCTCGTATTCTGAAAGAAAAAATTAGTTAAGACTGCTATTCTACGATGTGTATAGTATATTCTTGTTAATGCTTGTTAATTCTGATCCATTTACTGTTCATCACGAGGTATTGCATCCTCTTTCGTTCATTCCGAAGGTGAAATTCCCATTTCTGTTTAATCTATTTCGTTTACACGTTATTTCTTTCTGAAAATGATGAACAAAGATTAATGTCTTGCATTTAATTCATATACCCATTAGATAAAAATTGGTTTATAGTAACATAATTGAGCATACAGCATAGCATGACAGAAAACGTAATATGTCAAAAACATCGACAGTGTTCAGAAGCAAAAATGTACCCAGTGTATCACAATGTAGCAGCAAAAAAAAAGTAAAGTAGTCACGATGTTGAGATATCATAAGGCAAAATGTTAAAGTCAACTGGTGTTTGTTATATCTTAAATATTTCATAGTGCATACAAACAAAACAGGAAAACAATCATACATACATAAAAAATGGAAAATATGCACGGTCTGATGTGTAACGACAAGAAGAGCGACCTGCTAACCTTACCTTGCCGGGCACTTGCCAAGGAAAAAAATACGATAATCATCAGTAAGTAGTCACATAAATATAATTGCATAAGTGGTCATAAAATGTGTAAGTTCATCTGGAAAAATATGCACGGTCTGATGTGTAACGACAAGAAGAGCGACCTGCTAACCTTACCTTGCCGGGTACTTGCCAAGAAAAAATTACGATAATCATCAGTAGGTGTTCATGTGAATATAATTGCATAAGCGGTCATAAAAAATTAGGAAATGGCAATACAGTGTGATAAATCATAAAGTATCTTCATTCAATAAAAGGTTTGACGTTCGACACGTGGTGGTTCCCTTTGGTTTTTCTGGTTCTCAAAGTTTCGACGTGTACTACATTGGGGTAAGGAATGCTGCGAATCCGATATGGACCTGCGTATAGAAGCTCAAATTTACTGCATCTATTCTTTCCTTTGTTGGATAAATAGTGTGTACGTACTAATATCTTCTGTCCAATGTGAAAGTCACGGCGTATACAAACCTGTTTTTGCTGTCTTCTCCGGCGCTCTGCGGCACGTTTGATGTTGTTCAGCGTAATGTCAATTATTTCATGGTGTCGTAGTCGACGAGATGTAGGAAATGTTACTAATTCTTTAATTTTGTTAGGTGGTTCAACATTTTTCAGTATAACAGACGGAGATAGCATAGTAGATTCATTTGGTACGGAATTAATTACATCTTGGAATGAGAGTATGTGTGTGTCCCAATCAATATGTTTTTTATGTTCTACACAGTTTACCAATTTCTTTCATTAATCGTTCACAAGGGTTCGAAGAAGCATGGTACCTGGATATATAGACCGGAGAAATGTTTCCAGCTCGTAACATACGTGTCCATATAGCAGATCGAAACTGTGGTCCATTGTCGGAAATTACTTTCAACACATGCCCTATATGGAATAGAAAATGTTTTACAAATGCTTTCGAAACAGTTTTAGTAGTAGCTTTGCGTAACGGAGTGAAGGTAACAAATTTTGAAGTGAGTTCAACAGCGACAAAGATGTAGCAAAAACCTCTATTAGTTCTGGGAATCGGACCAAAAATGTCTACAGCGGCCATGTGTCTTAATTTAACAGGAACAATGGGATGTAATGGAGGAATATGTGAAGTCGTACCTGATTTAGCTTTCTGGCAGATTTTACATGACGCTAAAATTCGTCGAATACGTTTCTCCATGTTGGTAAAATAACAGTTCTGTCTCAGTATAAGAAAACATTTTCTGGCTCCGTAATGTGCGTAACTTAAATAAGTATACCAGATTAATTTGTTAACAAGTTCGTAAGGAATGCATAATAACCAATTGTTGCTGTCAGGATGAGAGCGGCGAAACAGAATGTCATTGCGTACAGTGTAATGATTTCTAATGGTAACATTATTCCTATCTTGCCAAAGGTGTTTAATTTCTTTCCATACGTTGTCTTTACTCTGTTCTTGTGCTATGTCTTGTAATGACGACGAAATGAAATTTTCAAATGCAACTTGCTGAATGTACATGACGCTGAAATTTGCTTTGCAGAAGTTGGTTGCGATGTCTTGCTGATTGTTGCTGAGAGAACGGGATAGTGCATCTGCTACAATATTTTGTGTGCCGGGAATGTGAACAATTGTAAAATTAAATTCCTGTAGATAAAGTTTCCATCTGCTTAATCTGTCGTGCGTAAATTTAGCCGAAAGTAAAAATTGTATCGCTCTGTGGTCTGTGTAAACGGTGGTATGTCTTCCATAAAGAAAATGCCGAAATCTGGTAAAAGCCCATACAACCGTTAATGTTTCAAGTTCTGTAACAGAATAATTACGTTCAGCAGGTGACAGAATGCGACTTGCAAAAGCGATGTTTTTAATTACTGTACAACCATCTTCTTCAATTTCCTGAAAAATATGTACGCCTAAAGCGGTGTTAGAACTGTCGGTGGCAATGGAAAAATTTCTGGTAAGATCTGGGTGTGATAAAAGTGGTGCATTCAACAAAGCATGTTTTAAGTTCACAAACTCAGAATGTGCTTGCCTATCCCAGGACCAAATAGTGTTTTTACCTGTCAATTGACATAATCTAGGGGTGTCTAAAGCAGAGTAATGAATAAATTTACGAAAAAGGTTAATTAAACCCAAAAAGCTGCGTAGTTGTTTCTTCGTCGTAGGAACAGTAATGTCACGTAAAGCTTGAAGTTTTTCCGGGTCAGGAGTAATGCCTTCTGCTGAAATTACATGTCCAAGAAATTTTATAGAAGTTTAACCAAAGTGCGATTTATTGAGATTAACTGTGAGTCCTTGTGCACGAAAAAGCTTGCAACAGTTGTTCAAGAATCAGATTGTGTTCAGTCCAGTTAGCTTCTGCAATAAGAATGTCGTCTACGTACGTTGTAATTCTGTCTTTAAGCTCTGTCGGTAGTATTGTATTCAAACCTTTTATAAAAGCTGCTGAGGAAATTGTTAAGCCGAACGGTAATTTACAAAATTGATAACAGTCACCAAAACAGAGAAATTCTGTGTACTTTCTGCAGTTCGGATGGAGCTGAATTTGCCAAAATCCCGATTTCAAATCTAATGGATAAATAGCAGTATTCTGTAGAAGTTCTTCTAGTGTCTGTGGGCGATCTGTTTCATTAATAATAATGTCATTGATGTGACGCGAATCAAGCACGAGACGAAGTGAGCCATCTTTTTTCTTAACAATATGGAGCGGGTTTATGTACGGACTAACTGCCGGTTCAATAATTCCTTGGTCAAGTATAGCTTGCAATTCCTTCTTAACTTGTTCTCTATGAATATATGGAATGGGATAATGCTTGGCTTTAAATGTGTCGTGCTGTTTAACTTGAAATTCATACATAAAACCTGACATAGTACCAGGAACGTTGTCAAAAACTGGAGCTTGCTGTAAAAGAATATTGTGTAGTTGCGTGCGTTCGTCGCCTGTATTTGCACTGCTCTGTTTAACTTTATCAGAAATCGTCTGTATAACGTCATATTCGGCTTCGTCTGGAGTATTATAGTTGTGTACGTACGTATCTGCGAACAATGTGGAATTACAGTCTATGTTACGTGATGCAGAAATGACCTCTGTCCGATTAATTGTTTGTTCTTCTGCAGATAAAGAGTGCTGAAATTCTAAAGCTAGTTGTACATTTTCATCCTTCAGCATTAAATAGGAATTTTGAAAGTCAATAATGGCAACGTGTTGTACCAGAAAATTCGTACCTAAAATAATGTCTGTTGTCAATAATGGAATAATCCAAAAATTTGAGTGAAATGTATGATCTGCAATACAAAATGATAAATGTGTCTGTAATTTTACATCTACTCCTTTACTCGATACTGCTCCTTTTACTTTCGTTTTGCCTAATGGTAACGTAGGATAGGTATTCTCTTTGTTACACTCGTTGAAAGTTTCTTCATTTATAACTGACATAGGTGATCCAGAATCGATTACTGCTGAAAATTTCGATGATCCAATTTTAACTTCGATGACAGGGTGTGAAATGGTTTTTTGAACAACTGGTCTTTCCTGCAAAAGAGTGTCTCGGATGTCGTCAAAAGTAATAACATTTTCATGAACAACATTCTGCGTGTCAAAATTAGTGCTTGTGTTGCTGGAAGATGCGACCTGTACAGTATCTAGTCAAATTCTGTCTGACGTGTTATTATTTTCACGAGGATGCTGTGGCATTTCCACTATTTGTACCGTTCTATTATTTCTTCCAGACGTATTACGCTCTGGATGATACCTACTGTCTGGTTCATTCATGATTATATGTTGTGGCGGATGTTCTTGCTGCTGATAAGACCGACTGTTACTAAATGTACGCTGAAAATTGTGCTCATTATTTTTACGTCTGTCATGATAGTCATTTCTATATGGTGCATTGCGATAGGAGTTGAAATAGTGTGTTTTCTGTACGTACTGATTTCCTTGTTGCTGTGCGTTACTATTTGCTGGGGCCGACGCTATACACGTACGCGGCGGAACATTAAAGCTTGGTTGACCTTGTGCATTACATTGTTGGTTAGGTATGCTAACCGGTTGGTTTTGTTGCTGTTGCGGAGAAAAACGTCTATTGTTACCAAATTTTTGGTTCCTCTTGCTGATAATTTTGTCGATACTGATAATTGAAATTTTGTCTGTTATTAAAGTTCTGGTAGTTTTCGTTCCTGAAGCGTCTATTGGCTTTGCTATTGAAATTGCGTGGATGATCGTAATTGCTGCATGTTTGTTGACCTTGGTTATTATACGAAAAATTTTTGTTTATAAAGGAATAATCCGATTGTCGCACTTCCAAAAGCTGTAACGGATCTCTGAATGCCGAAATATTTTCTTTTTGCTGACACATTAAAAGTGACACTCTTAATGACCGTGGTAATTTAGAAATACATAATTGAATAAGTGCAGATTCACTGTATGGTTCACTTAAGTACTGGTTTTGTTGGACCACATGCTCAAAAAATTGCGTGACACTGGGAAAATTTGAGTTCTCATAATTTGGTAAACTAATTAGTTGATCTTTAATTCCGCGCTGTGTCGTCTTCGACCAATACGCTGACAGAAAAGCATTCTGAAATTCTTCTACCGAATAGCATTGTCTCGCGATCGGTCTCATACGAGTTGCCAGTTCGCCTTCCAAAAAACTGCAAATAAATTCAAGTTTGTGCATTACAGGCCAAGTCAGTGGAAAAGCAAAGCTAAATTGTTGTATCCAATCCAACGGGTGAATCTGTGTTCTGTCATTTTTAAATACTTTAAATTTTCTCACTGATAGAAAATGTTTGTAATCAAAATTATCGTCTCGGTATGTCTGAACAGGTTCACGATTGTATGAGAATCTATTTGTCTGTGACTGTTCAGAACCTAACTCACGTACTCTGTGTAAATTACCTAAGTTATACTGGCTGTGTGAGTCTGACAAATGTTCGCAAAGTGGCGTCTGCTGTGATGTATTAAACGCTGAAACATTTTTTATCTCTGTTACCTCTTGCTGTAAAGTTGTCAATTTTCTGCGTAATGTATTATTAGACGAATCTATCTCACTGATCGTCTGCTGTAAATTTTGGAATTCAGGTGTTTGATTAAATGAAATTGGTGAAGTATCGTCTGATTTGTTGTCATTATTACTTTCAATAACGTCAATACGACTGGCCAATTCATCATATTTTTCAGTCAGTATTTTTACCTGATCATCGTTTTTAATGTCAGAAGCATTAATCTGTTTTTGTAATTTACGTGTGGTTTCGTTCAATTTTTTAACGTCAGCTTTGATGTCATCGGGATCCTGAATTAGTTCTAATTGTTCAAGTCTGTTGGTCACTGTCTGAAAATCTACTGTGTGTGTATCTGTTTTTGATTTAAGATCGGAAATTTCATCACGCAATTCGGTGTTCAACTGTTTGATGGTATTAATTTCGTCCGATATTGTAGCAATATTGTTGTCTACGTATGTTTTTGCTTTCGCAAACAATTTACGTTTATCTCCCTGTCTCTGTGCAGTAATTGTTTCCATGATTTGTCGTTTTACTTTATTTTGTTCCTGTATAAATTTACGGAAACGCGTTTCACTGTTTTGTAGGTGGTGATTAAAACGTTCGTCAATTTGACTGTTCTGTTGGTCGAATTTCGCGTCTACTTTTGTATCCAGTGTGCACGAAAGTTCTGCTGTCATTAATTTAAACTCGTCGCGTAACTGTGTTGCTTTTTCAGAGCATTGTTTACCGACTGCACTAATTTCGTCTCTAAGTGATTCTGTTGCAGCTGTTTGCATACCCCTTACTTCTTGCGCAACAGATCTAATTTCTTCACTACTTTTTCTAGCACAAGCCTCAATTTCCTCACGTAATTGTTCTTTAGTATCATGACATTGCGCGGCAACGGCTGTAATCTGTTCACTAAGCTGTCTGGAATTGATGTCTAATTTTTCATTAAGGTTGTCATATTTTTCATTAAGTTGTTTGAAATTTTCATTATTTTGTTTGTGATTGTTGTCTTGTTCTTTCTTCTGTTATTTGAAATTACTGTCTATTTTCTCATTAAGTTGTTTAAAAAATGCCATAACTTGATCCAACCCAATATTACCTACTCTATTCTATGTGCTGTTTGATGGCGTACCTGTAATTGTCACGTTTTGTGTGACCATTTGGTCATTCTGTGATTCTTGAAAATGTTTGCCAATCAGATGAGCACTGTTAGTCACTACGTCGCAATTAAATAAATTTGTCGTACTCTGATTACACTGTTCATTTTCATTAGAAATAATTGTCTGTTCATTACATAAATTTTGCAAACCGGGTGTGTCAAGCTGGGCAGCGTTCATTGCAACAGAACGTCCCGCGTCACCAATTGTCGTCAAATTAACAGAGGACACAATTGAATTCATCACTAGGATAAAAATCATTACAAGTGGTCGGTACGCATTGATTGTCTGTAAATGGAGGATTGTCATCATTACACTGCGTGTCGGAAGTACTATCGGTCATATTATTTGAGTCGGCTATTTCAATCATTAAACATCGCGATGTACTATTAACAGTTTTTCGCGGCATTTTTCACAAATAAAAAAAAATCAAAATTACTCACAAATGAAACAAAGACAATGCAAAATGCAACAAACACAATTATAACAAAGAGCAACAACTTGCCGATGATCTGTGGAAGAAAGAGTGACAAATTAGAAAATGTGTTGCGCCAAATGCTAATTACATTTAAGTAAATAAGAGCAGATATATGACTACTTCTCAGAAGATTCACAAAGAAATACGATCCTGGCCGGATGTCGCCAAGTGTAACCTCTCCACAGAAATGTTAAATGAAAAACAAGAAAATGGAGCCATGTGTAACCTCCCAGCACGAATATTGATAAATGAAAGTAATGAAAATGGAAATGGAGCCAAGCGTAAACTCCCTGCAAAAATTAAGGAATGAAAATTGACCAAAAACCCACAATAATATTAATTAAATAATGAACCATGAATGAAATGTAACCTCCTAACAGAAATAATAATTTCTGGTAAATTTTATAAGGACAGCAGCGCTGACCTTCGGCCCTGTATTCCGAATAACAAAAGCAAAATTCTTACCTCAATAAACTGCAACTATATCTGCTCTTATTTATCGGCACAGCTTCGTGCAATGCTGGCGTAAATATTTTTTTGGATTCTTGGAAGCAATGATGATGCATTGGAAAAATTCTTTAAATTGAAATTAATGCTTTTCTTTAAAAAATTACTTTATATTATGAAAATTATTATTGGGGCATCTTTTTCTGAACAAATTAAATTACAGTTAACGTACATTATTAATTATACGCAAGGCTGCTTCTTTACCTTCTACAACCATACTCATCGTCCAGAGTCCTGACCAGAGTCGCGACCAGACTGCCGACACGCGCAGGCACGCACCGACCGCCGACTACTCTATCTGACTGACTACTACTGCAGACTCGCGCAGACAAGCGCAGACTGACTTCTACTGTCGACTCGCACAGACTAGCGCAGACACACGACAAGCAACAACTAACAATAAACTATTCTCTGGTCAGAGATTCTGTCATGCCTCGCCCATCGCTGGCGAAGCATAGACCTTACAACATTCACTGGAATACTGCACTAAAAGGTTGGCAAATATGACATACCACAGCCGAGAGCAGGTGGGGGGAAACTGGACAGATGATGGGAAAATAAAAAAAGGGTGGAGGGAGAGGAAAAAGGGAAGGGTGGAGGGGGGAATGATCCAATGGAGGATGAGGACCCATAAGAGGGGTGAGGGGTGCTGGGCAGATACGACAGGGAATGGGGAAGGCAGAGGAGGGGAATACAAAAGGACTTGAGGGGGGGGGGGAGAAGGGAGGTTGGGAGAGGTTTGGTGGGGAGAAAACAGGATGGAAGGGGGGGAAGAAGGAGCCCAGGGAAAGGACAGAGGAAAGGAGGAGGGGTGGGGATCAAGGTTGATAGGATGGGTATATGGAGGGAGAGAGGGCATCATCCGGGAGGGGTAGTTGATGGGAGCCACCTTGGGAAAGGAGATGAAGGGTGTAGAGATGGAGGGTAGGGGGGACACAACAGTGAAGGCGTGGCAGGGGACAGGGGCGGGAGAGGAGAGGAGCAACCAGGGGGTGAGGGGGATCAAGGCAGTGGGAGGTGTAGAGCATGCGGAGATGTTCGAGGAATAGGAGTAGATGGGGGAAAGGAATGAGGTCATAGAGGATCCGAGTGGGGGACGGGAGGTGTATACAGAAGGTAAGGCGGAGTGCATGACGCTCAAGGATCTGGAGGGGCATATAGAATTGGGGGGGGGGGCTGAGATCCAGGCAGGACTGGCATAACAGAGGATGGGACAGATTAAGGATTTGTAGGTGTGGAGGATGGTAGAGGGGTGCAACCCCCAGAGAGGAGTTTGAGGAGTCAGAGGCAGTTGTGGGCTTTGGATTGGACGGAGCAGAGATGAGGGATCCAAGTGAGGTGACAATCAATGGTGAGGCCAAGGCAGGTGCGGGTGGGGGAGAGGCGGACAGGCCGGGTGCAGACGGTAAAGGAAAAATCCAGCAGCTGCAAGGAGCGAGTGGTACGACCTACGATGATTGCCTGGGTCTTGGAAGAATTGATTTTCAGGAGCCAGTGGTTACACCATGCGGCAAAGAGGTCAAGGTGATTCTGGAGAAGGCGTTGGGACCGTTGGAGGGTAGGAGCGAGGGTGAGGAATGCAGTATCATTGGCATACTGCAAGAGGTGTACGGCGGGGGGGGGGGGGGAGGGGTTGGGGCATATCTGCCGTGTAGAGGAGGTAGAGGAGAGGGGAGAGGACAGAGCCCTGGGGCACACCTGCAGAGGGGTAGAAGATGTGGGCATTATGAATGGTAACATAGGAGGAGCGGTGGGAGAGGAAGGAGGCCATCAGACGGATGTAGTTGACAGGAATGGCATAGGTTTGGAGTTTAGACAGGAGACCGCGATGCCAGACACGGTCGTAGGCCTTTTCGAGGTCGAGGGAGACAAAAATGGCGGAGTGACGGGAGTTAAGCTGGAGGGAGAGGAGATGAGTGAGGCATAGGAGTTGGTCACCGGCAGAGAAGGAAGGTCGAAAGCCACATTGGGTGTCAGGGAGGAGGTGATTTTGGTGGAGGTGGTGATGGATGCACTGGATAAGGATGGATTCCAAGAACTTGCTGAACACCAATGTGAGAGAGATAGAATGATAGGAAGGGGCATCAGATGGAGACTTGTTGGGTTTGGAGAACATCAGGATACAGTAGGTTTTCCACAGGTCGGGGTAGAAGCCTGTGGCAAGGATGACATTGTAGAGGGTGGCAAGGACTGAAAGGAAGGAGGGAGGACAGTGTTTTAGGTGGCGGTAGGTAACGCGGTCGTGGCCGGGAGCAGTGTTGCATTTAGTGTGGAGTGTGAGGCTGCTGTCCTGTGTAGTGATGGGATGTGTTTCCTGCGTGACAACTACTATTATACATATCACCTGCAACGAGAGCAAGGATTACCAGCAGCGGATTTCCTTCTACGGGAACGATTTTGTCGATGGTTTTAGCACCAGCCTATTACAATTATGGGAGTTCTATCATCAGTCCCCTTTACTGGCGAAGCAAGCTTTACCAGAACTCGCATCATCAATCTGCGTAATAGTCATCTGTGGGCTACAGACGCGGCACGTGGTCGAAGGAACTTTCATTCGACAGCGCCATCTACCGTAGCGTTTTTTTCGTCCATTTCCCTTCAGGAATCCGTCCCTGCTGTTTGTCTCCTTTATTAATGTTTATAGAAGACCGCGCGCAGAGTCGTTGTGTGGGTATGTCTTGGTACTCGATTCCTGTTTGGGCTAGTAAATGGGGCAAAAAGTTTTTAGTTCACCTCGGACCAGCGGTGCCATTCGAACATCTGTCTTACTGTAGTTGTGTCACAGCAAATTAAGTAAGGTCTCAACGACGGACTGGAGCTGGCTCCAAGATAAATTGTGTGAATCGTTTAATTCCTTTTGCGAAAGATGTTAATAGAGCTGAAATGAATGCTCAGCCAATGACACCACTTTTATGTGCACCGTTCGGATTTTATATGCAAATAGGTGCAAAAGACACGTTCTTCTGGGAGGTTTTTGAAGCGCTACTTCAACACTTTAAACTTGTACGAATCGGTTCAAATTTTGCGCTAAGGTAAATAAATGAATAAAATTAAAAATAAATTTTCTAATCTTTATCAGTTGGTGAGATAAGATTGTTTAAAGTCTGGCTAGACTTAGCATGTAAAATTCATTCTCACGTGAATCGAATGCGCCGAAACGGTTTAAAGTGATTCAAATAAATAAAAAGTGCACTCTCATAATAGTACTGAAAACTCTCTTTCAAAGGTCTCGCTTCATCCGTGCAAAAAATATGTTGTTTTTTTTAGTAATTATTACGCGCGCCACTTCTATGCTTCAAATTGTGTGCAAATAAACACGTTTCTCTGGGAGGTTTTTGAAGTGCGCCACTTCTTTACTTCAAACTTCTACGAATCAGTTCAAACTTCACAGTAAGGTAGATAAATGAATAACGTCAAAACGAAATTTTGTTGTACAATAAACTTTAGCCGTTGCCGAAATACGATGGCCTAAAGTCGAGGTACCTGTGGCACATAAAAATCATTCTTAAGTAAGCCGAATGCGTAGAAACGGTTTAAAGTGATTCAGATAAACCAAAAATGCATTTTCAACTTCTGTAGCCCTGTCTTCCTCAGCTGCGTGTAATATTACGGTATATTGATAATTTTTACTTATGGACCGTCTGACAGCAACTGAATAAAACACAATTTTAGTGCCATACGCGTTTCGCCTTTATTTTCTGCAAGGCATCATCAGTGGCCTGGAATATGTACGTATGTTAGCTATTTAATTTACATTTTTCTCACTGTGCCTATAGGTTATAAACAGTTCTGGTGGTTGGTATTTCCTATTAAGTAGTAATGTTTTGAACTGTACTTACAGGTTGCGTGGACAGTTTCTTACATATTACGCTCCTGTTGCATTTTTGGTGTTGTTGTTCTTCTTAGGAATGCCATTTTGCGGTTTTTTCCCACATTCCACAGCACTATGAACTGAACGTTTGTTTCAGTGCAATGTTTTGGTTTCTGTTGCCGACTGTCAAATGTTTTTGCCAAAGATCGAATGTTATTGCCAAACTTTCGAGTGTAATTATTGAAGTATCTGTGATCTGTTCGTGTATGCTTTTGTTTGTGCGTTTGTGTATGTGTGTGTGTGTGTGTGTGTGTGTGTGTGTGTGTGTGTGTGTGTGGGTGGGTGGGTGGGTGGGTGTGTATTTTGGTGTGGTTGGGGAGGGGGCTGTGTGTGTGTGTGTGTGTGTATGTGTGTGTGTGTGTGTGTGTGTGTGTGTGTGAGTCCAGATGGTGTGGGGAAGAGTTTTTTCCTTTATTAAGTGTAGTAGGGAGCCTGTGCTGATGTGTGTTTGTTCATTTATCACATGTTTGTTTTCTGCTATGGTTTTCTGGATGTGGAAGTTTTCTTGCATCTGTATAAGATGTTTGTCATGGTTGCTCATTCTCGTTATTTTCATTTCTTGTTCCATGTTTGTAGGATGATGGTTATGGTGTTTTAACTGCTCTGCAAAAGTGGAATGATTTGTTTCATACTTCCAACATCTGATATGTTTGCATCGTGTTTCAAAATTCCTGCATGTCATGCATATGTATACTGCATCACAACTTTGACATTCAAGTTTATATATTCCTGATTGTTGGAATTTGTCCCTCTTGGTAGCTGGCTGGCTTAGGTGTGATTGGAGGGTTTGCCCAGGCTAATATGCTATTTTGAAGCCCTGTCTCTTTAGGATGTTTGCAACTCTGTGTGTTAGTTTGTGTGTGTGGGTCATGGAGTACCATCTGGTTCTTTTCTGTGTGGTGTTGTCATTGTGTGTGTTCTTGAGTGTGTTTGTAAGTTTTCAGCTTGTGAGTTCTCTTGTATTCTGGAAATATTGTGTTTGTTTTGTATTTGTGTTTTTATTTTTTGATTGAACCTGTGTACCACATGTGTGTCATACCCGTTGTTCCTAGCTATTTGTATGATTGTACTCATTTCTTGTTCATAGTTTCTCTTGCTGAGTGGAATTCTGTGTAATGTTAATGTATGTAACATGTGTCTTAGTGCTGCAAGTTTCTGGCTGTGGGGGTGGTTGGATGTGGAATGTATTATTCTGTCTGTGGCTGTTGATTTTCTAAAGATGTTAAATGTATGTTTGCCATTTTCTTTTTTATTGTAATGTCAAGAAAATTTATTTGATTTTCTTTTTCTTTTTCAAGTGTGAATTTTATGTTCTGATGAGCTTTGTTTATTTTCAGATGGAGTTCATCTATTTTTTTTCACTTGCCAGACAAATAATGTCATCCACTTATCTGTAAAAAATGCATTCTTATCATAAAATTGAAAATTTGGTTTCAAAAATCTAACTTGATTCGGATTTTCGTGTAAATGAGTTTTTTTGTTCTAGTGCCTCTTAAATGTTTCGAACTAGTGCGAATCGGTTCAAATTTGAAAGAAGGTAGACAAAAAGATATAATTAATGGTCGTACTGTTGTTTTGTGAAACCTTTGTCCGTTGCCACGACATAAGCAACATGCTTCGAAAGACAATAAAAAAAACCTATACTGGATCAATCGGCGCCCGAGTCAACAAAAATGTACATCTGTTGCCAGGGTGTGGCATTTTAATGTCTAAATTACGGTAGACTAAAAGTTGGGGACCAGACTGAAGTATTCTTCTATCATAGCGCAAGAAAGTGAATAGATCCTGGGCAGAGTTGAGGGTGAATAAGATGGGAACTAGCTTAGATGCTGACATTAAACCCTACTTCCCCATCCCAGTGAACTCTCTTATCTATAAAGTGTTGGCACGCATTCACCTTACAATCTACAAGCTAGAGTCTCTGATCCCGTGCCCAAAATCCAGGAGATTCGCCTACTATAATATGTGACTGAAGATCGTACATTTAATAGATAAAAAAAATTTTCTGAAGTTATAAAATTTCTAGGCGTGGATTTGTTCCTGGGGGAATGACATCATGTTACTTTACTTGACACGACGAGTTCTATTACAGGACATTAACAAGTAAAAAAGCGATAATATATCAAGATGTTTTGATTTAAAAGTCTTTGAAGCTGCCAGGTAGGTCGAAAAGGAAGATCCCTTCGTCTACATCCCTTACTCTGCCCAGGATATCTTCGCCTTTTTTGTCTTATGATAGGAACTTTTTTCATTCTGAGAGAGAGAGAGAGGGAGGGAGAATAGTGTAATTTGTGTCATATTTTTTACGCTTAATGTAAATGGGGGTAAAACATCTCCAGGAGCACTGGTCTTTCCGTAAGAAATATTCCAATAACAGTGTAAGAACTTTTTCTGAAGTTAGGATGGTTCAGTATGAGTCGTGCTAAGGTTCAGATTGTATTACATAGTATCAACCTCTGTGTGCTATTTGTACAAAGAAGGAGAAGAAAGTTCAGGACGTTTCAAAATATTTGTATCAAACGTCTAGAGATGACAGATCCTGTCATGGGGAAAGACTTCTGTCAGAACTAAAGTTTTCATTGACGCTTCCCTGTGACACTAGGCATCTGTTATTACTGGTTATGCCCCTGATAAGCGACATGGCGTAGGCACTCTGCAGAAGGAGTATGCAATGAGTGTTTGCCTACAAGCCAGTCATCTGCTCTGGGTGAATGGAAAAATAAAGTTCCTGATTCGCTGCTAAAATATCTTTCTGTGCTTAGAGACATTCAGTTTTTTAGATTTTCTTGTTGAAAATCACTCTGCTAATTTACAGGAGTTGGAAGTGTGCGGAAGCAACACAACTGGTTAGTAGTCATCTCGTCGAGCCAGAGCCGGTGAAGTGATGGCGAAAATTTTATTTCTAACAAAAGTTGGTCCCCATTATGTGATCTATCACTTCTACACATATGATGCAAAGACTTTGAAACACCAGTGCGTTACAGATAGTTAACTATCAAAAGACATTCGTTTAAATAAGTTGTAATGGACTTCTGGCATACTCAGTGTAGATAGAGAAGACTGATTGCCTGGACTGTGCACACCGACGAGATCCAGAAAAATCCAAGTAAGTGGATGTGTAAAGTGATTGTGGTGACACCAAAAAATATTTAGATAGAGCCCAAACAAGGCAATAAAAATCTAGTCAGGCTAAAACACTACTGGATAAAACAAACGATTTGACCATGGTTCTTCATATATGTTGTGGTTGAAATCCACCTTATTGAAATTCTCATTATTAAGTGAATACATCACACTGAAAAACTCTTCAGTGACGAATTTCCTTAATTCTCCAAAATTAACCTCTAAATTCTTGTGAACAAAGGTAAATGGATAACGCGCAAATTATGGCCCTAGGCATAGCTCTTAAAGTGAGGAATTTCCAAAACAAATATTGCACCCTCATTACTTCTATCTCATTGCTGTAATACACTACTGGCCATTAAAATTGCTACACCAAGAAGAAATGCAGATGATAAACGGGACAAATACTAGAATTGACATGTGATTACATTTTCACGCAATTTGGGTGCATAGATCCTGAGAAATCACTACCCAGAACAACCACCTCTGGCCGTAATAACGGCGTTGATACGCCTGGGCATTGAGTCAGAGCTTGGATGGCGTGTACAGGTACAGCTGCCCATGCAGCTTCAACACGATACCACAGTTCATCAAGAGTAGTGACTGGCGTATAGTGACGAGCCAGTTGCTCGGCCACCATTGACCAGACGTTTTCAATTGGTGAGAGATCTGGAGAACGTGCTGGCCAGGGCAGCAGTCGAACGTTTTCTGTATTCAGAAAGCCCCGTACAGGACCTGCCACATGCGATCGTGAATTATCCTTCTGAAATGTAGGGTTTCGCAGGGATCGAATGAAGGGTAGAGCCACGGGTCGTAACATATCTGAAATGTAACTTCTACTGTTCAAAGTGCCGTCAATATAAACAAGAGATGACCGAGACATGTAACCAATGGCACCCCATACCATCATGCCGGGTGATACGCCAGTATGGCGTCTGTGATGCAGCGTCAAGGGCAACCGCAGCCATGGTCTCCGAGCTGATGGTCCATGCTGCTGCAAACGTCGTCGAACTGTTCGTGCAAATGGTTGTTGACTTGCAAACGTCCCCATTTGTTCACTCAGGGATCGAGACGTGGCTGCACGATCCGTTACAGCCATGCGGATAAGATGCCTGTCATCTCGACTGCTAGTGATACGAGGCCGTTGGGATCCAGCACGGCGTTCCGTATTACCCTTCTGAACCCATATTGTGCTAACAGTCATTGGATCTCGACCAACGCGAGCAGCAATGTCGCGATACGATAAACCGCAATCGCGATAGCCCTACAATCTGATCTTTATCAAAGTCGGAAACGTGATGCTACGCACTTCTCCTCCTTACACGAGGCATCACAACAAAGTTTCATCAGGCAACGCCGGTTAACTGCTGTTTGTGTATGAGAAATCGGTTGGAAACTTTCCTCGTGTTAGCACATTGTAAGTGTCGCCACCGGCGCCAACCTTGTGTGAATGCCTTGAAAAGCTAATCATTTGCATATCACAGCATCTTCTTCCTGTCGGTTAAATTTCGCGTCTGTAGCATGTCATCTTCGTGGTGTAGCAATTTTAATGGCCAGTAGTGTACATTCAAACTATTAATCGAACCAGCACGCGAAAGGCTTCCCACCTTCCAACATAAACTAAAAAAAATGCTTTACATACCTGAAATACGCAGAACAATCACCAACAGGACTCTATTGTACCACCTCCGTTTTTCCAAAGGGGTGAAGAACAAAACGTTCAACAAAATGTGAATAGAGCTCATGTCCTCAGACATCTCTATTCAGTAGATCTCACCATTCAAATACACTAACGCACAGTCAGAACAAGCGTCACATCTGTTCACAAAATGGCGTTGAACCTCGCGACGCTTTACTATTTCCTGGCAATTACAATTGTTTTTGTTTCTCTGGTGTATCAGTCAGAATGTTGGTCTCAACTCAAACCTGTTTTGCACATTCCCAACAACCTCTGATATTAAAATAGCAGCTAGAACTCAGTGCTCGCCTCTGATTCGTGCTTGAGGGTTGCTGCTGAAGTTTATCAGACTCCTAATGTCACCCTCTGTGATCGACAATGATACTGTGGTGTATCGCGTGGCTGAGTTGTTGCTGAGTGCTCGCTTCTCAGGCATACAAAGACGCTAAGCTGGCTCATAGCTTGTGTGCATCCAACAGCTAGTTAAAGCTGCATTGAGTTCTCCGATTCACGCAGACGAGCCTCTATAAATGAATTAAATTTCATAGTCGTATCTTTGCACTTACGTTACATGACCAAGTGAATCTGTCAAATTTCATTGCCTTTTCTTTTTCACATGGCTCCTTCACTCACACAAATATCTTTCGGATTAGGTGTAGAAAGTTCTTGTGGGCAGTTTCACTCCAGCACGTATCAGAGTTCCAATGGTTGCAGATGTGAATAGTCATTGTCTAGCGGATAATCGTCGTTTCATAAGAATCCTTAAATATAGAAACAACTTAAAAACTTGACTCTGGAAATGAGAGAATAAAATTGGCATATTTTCCCGGGAATTAGTTCTTTACAAGCCACTTAGAACAAACATCCGTCCTGTAATGATGACATAGTTAATACTTCGCCCTCAGGGACTAAGGACAAGAAAAAAATCATTTAAGGTGCACATTTTGCTAAGGTTTGAAGCTCCTCTTAATATTCTTCCGTGTTTGCAATTTAAAATTGGGTTGTTTTGAAAGCAAACTTATGCAAACACAATTTGTTTACTTTCTCATTTATCCAGACATGTTTCGACACTTATGTGTAATCTTATGTGGGTAAAATTTTTATTTCTATGAAGTACAATATGAAATTTATGACAGCTTAACTGTTGTAGGCCTAAGAATTGCAATATGTGTTATTTGCTTTGATTTGATTAGACGCTCACCTTAAAATTGCATCGCTAAATGAATTGCATTATTATACACCAGTTTTTGTGCCCTCTTTTGTCGTTTTTTTGACAGCACGTCATCTGCGAACTAGCCATGAAGAAAATTTATGAGTATTTACCAAGAACTTTTTTGTGGGTAGAGGTTATGTGCGTTTCTGTACCTACATTTTTTTCGTCCTGTTGGGTGTCTGGTTGGTGGTTCATCGTTGATAACGGTGAACAAGCGAGTAGCAGCAATACAGATACAAATCTGGGGCCGTAAATGCAATAAATATGTATAGAAATATTTCCGTATGTAATGGTTTAGGAACGTAATGTGAGCAGAAATAGTCAAACAACTGAGAAAGACATAATGTTAATTTTATTATTAACCGCCACTTACACAATTTCTTCAGTATGTGCACTAGAGACATCGACGAGATGCTGTACAGCGCCAGATTCGCACCTGGAGGCCAAAACTGGAACTAATTTTTTTCCAGTGTAAATTGGTTCCATATCAACCCATTAGCATAGCTACCCAGTTTCGCTGCCATACGATAATTACAGCCTACACTAGACCTGCTTGGGTGGCTGCCCTTTAGTTATAATCACCCAGTATAAACTGCTCTGTACACACTTTGCACTACCTGCGGATCTACTAATGTGTATGGATGTAGGTACAAGCGAAGCAAGGAATGAAAGATTAGACCATATGAAATTAGAAAATAACATTAGTAGGAAATAAAAACAAAACAGTAACGAAAAATAAGGCAAATGTATTTGAATATTTACGAAATCAGAATCTGGCGCTTGGCAACATTCAATAGCATGTCGTTCGCGCTCATGCATAGTAACATGTTTGAATGCTGGGCGGCATATTGTCCATAATCTATTGAGACAATGTCGCTCAAGTCCATTCCACTCTTTTGTGGTGCCCCTTCTGAGACCATGAAGCCAATGAGCATGTGGCGAGGTTTCCTGTGTTGACACACTACAAGTTTCAAATGGTCTCAAGTATGCCCAGTCGAATTCATACAACAGATACCGCAAATTCCTTTCGATTCACTCCTGCTTGATGGAGGAAGGTGTCCACAAGGCGGGCATGGTATTCGAATGCATTATCACGTAAAAATACGAACTCACTGTCAGAATGCCCATAGTATGGCTAGAAAATCTTGACTCATTTCTGTACAGAGCTGAAGTTACTCTCGACATCGACAACAGACGTCAGACCAGCCCAAAATATGACTGACCCACCGCCCAGATGAACACATGTACTGCATGCCTGAGATGTGTAACCGTACACTTTCCTACGACAGCCCGCAGTTGTCAGATGAAGCCTGCACTTTTCAATGCAGAGAACCAGATGCCAACCATCCAGGTTCCGTTTCAGATGTTCCCTTTCTTTCTTTGCCCATCATGATGCTAGGAGGTTTGTACTACCGTTCTTACTGGACACCTAGAAGCTACACAGATCGTGTGGACACGGTTGCTTTCTACCTGAGACAACATAATCCTTCTTGTTCCTTTTAGAAATGCAGCCTCTATTCTTTCTGGAGTACCAACGAGCCACGTTTTGTACTTAGCGGTCATGTTGACTGAAAGGAAAACCTTCAGTGCTTTGTGTCTGTCAACAGTAGGTAAATGTTCGAGTGATGTCACTGTGGTGTATCCGAATCCGGAGAGAATTTCCAGTTCTGACATCGTTTATTGCCATAAAGTATGTATGCACTGTTTAAGTTTTGAGTGACCCTTTGAGGGATTTTGACGGATTAAATTATGTTCCCCGTCTGATCAAATGCATCCAGGCACCTGTTAATGGGCATTAATATGGGATGTGTCCATCCTTCCCTTATATGATGGCTTGATATCCGCTGGGGATACTTTCAAGAAGGTGTCTGAATGTCAGTGGAGGAATGTCAGCCCATTCTTCCTCAAGAGCGACCAGGTAGTGGTGTCGGATGCTGCAGTCGGGAGCGAATCGACATGCTAGCTCATCCCAAAGATGTTCCATTGGGTTCAGGTCAGGGCTCTGAACAGGACAGTCCATATCAGAAATGTTATTGTCCACAGACAATAGCGTCACAGCTGCTGCTTCATGACAGAGTGTATTGTCATGCCGATACAATCATCATCTCCGATCTCTTCCTCGAGTGAACGTAGTATGCTATGCCGTAAAACGTGTTCAATCCTCCCTTAATTAGCATTCCGTTATCACAATAAGATCACAGACTAAAAACGGGAACACCCTCATACAGTAACTCCACCTCCTCCACATTTCACTGTTGATCTACATATGCTGGCCGCTAATCTTCTCCATGCATTCATCAAACCCAAACAATTCCATCGGCTTGCCATGAGGTATACAGTGACTCAACACTCCAAATTCCTCGTTTCCAGTGATCCACTGTCCAGTAGCATTGCTCTTTATACCACCCAAAGCGTCGCCTAATATTGAGTACAGAAATGTGTGGCTTATGAGGATCTGTTCGGCTGAAGTACCTCACTATTTTTAGCTGCTTAAGCACCTTCGAACTCACAAGTGACTACTTCAGATGATTTCATGCATTTTTGCAACCACTTTCTGCAATGCTTCAAGGTCCCTGTCCATCAGCGTATGCTGTCTGCCTGGTTTTTGTTTAGCTGTTGTAGCTCCTTCTTGTTTCGATTTAACATCACCAACAGTCGATCCGGGCAGCTTTATAAGAGTTCAAAAGTCGATGATTTATTTGTTACACAGGTGAAATCCAGTGAGTAGTCCAAGCTCCCAGGCGATGAGCTCTGCTGAATCACGCATTCTGCTACTACCCCTTCATGGCTAACGACACAATACTCCCCGCCGTCTTTCATACTGCCGGATCCGACTCTCGTGAGGTCTACTTGTCGATTCCCATTACACTGAGGTGTCCGGATACTTTTGATCAGATACTGCATACAAGCTCCATTGCCCATTCACAACTAGAGAGACAGCTCTCTAGAGAATTGCACTCCACCACACAAGTGGCCCTACCCAGCCTTACCTGTGGAAAAAAAGAGTGTTGGGAAAGAGGTTTCCCATGTGCGATGATAAGATTTCTGGACAATATTTTTCGTTTGTTTATTCTTTACTAACTGCTGCCTCGCTCAAGTTTGCGTAGTAATTACAACAAACATAATATATGAGGCCAGCTGAAAAACTGCTATATTAAAGAGTCGTTTCTTTTTCTGTGCAATTCTGACAAAGCCGATTTGTCGTGATGACCGGTAAATAACTTTCTTTCATTTAGTTCACAAATTGTGACACCTTCTAAACATTTCACGATAGTTAAGACGACATAAACATGGTCTTTCCCGATTTTACTTTTGACCAAAACACGATTCTGGAAGCTAGAGACGGAGGTTTTCGTTCATCCTCCCTTTGAGTTCTTGTGATGATAGTTCTACACAAACTTTCATTCCCTAACACATCTTTCTTTATTTCTAACCGAGAAGTCAAATAACTGTCTTCATAGATTTAACTTCAAAAATGATTTAATATAACTAAATATTTACATAAAATATTTTGTCCCCTATTACATCCCCTTATCGGTTGAATTAAAAAAAAAACGTAAAATACATATTTTTTAATTTCTAACCGAGAACCGAAACACAAATTTTCATAGTTTTAGCTCTGAAAATGCTTTCAGAATGAACTATTTCCATGATAATTTCCCTCAGACAGTTCACCACTTAGGGGCTGAATTTGCAAAAATTCTGAAACACGAATTTTTGTATTCCTGGCAAGATCTAAATATAAATTTTGGCTGGAAGTTCAAATTTTGACGGGAAAATAGGTCAACTGGGCAACCTCCACTATCTAAGTCATCCAACCACCACCTCTTCCTTGCAGTTGGCAGGAAATTGTCTCCATCCAGCAGCTGGAGAGGAAGGAGTGTACTGTATTTATTTTCAGTGGGAAGCTGGAACGATTTATTTAGGGAGTGGATTTCATGTAGCTCATATATGAAGGGCTTATTTCAATAGTGGTACAAGTCCATTACCTCCACTTTTCTGTCTGTAATGCTTCTGAAATTAATGGTTGAAACAAACAGAAAGAAAGGTCTATCTCTAGCAAGAAGCCATACGTTTGAATATTTCTGGTATCTCAACTGCAGATTTTTCAGTGCTCATTTAACTTTAGAACTCTGTATCTCACATTATTGAAATAAGCCCTTCATATTACGCTGATACAAATCATTCGCCTTGACGTGCTTGGGATCACAACACATACCGTACAGACCTGCAGACTACTCTTAAATTACCGAAATAATGCAGTACACTGATGTACAGACACGCAAACAACTCGCAAACGGCATATAAAATGCTCTGCAAACACGCTCACAATGCTTAAACAGCCGACATAATGCAGTGCACAAGCACTCATTGCATGTAAAAACGCTTTCGGACTATTGTTAAGAAATACAACCGAAACGCATCAGCGATCTGTTCCTTATGGAGGTCGAAGGTCTGCACATCCGGGTGGCGCGCGCACATCTAGAGGGGGTAGTAAGGTGTTTACCTGGACACCTTGGCTGTTGCGCCTACGCATCGCCTTTTTACCTGCGGGTCCAATGCCGACCTGATTGCTAGGGAACCTCCCCATCGCACCCCCCTCAGATTTAGTTATAATTTGGCACAGTGGATAGGCCTTGAGAAACTGAACACAGATAAATCGAGAAAACAGGAAGAAGTTGTGTGGAACTATGAAAAAATAAGCAAAACACACAAACTGAGTAGTCCATACGCAACATAAGCAACTTCAAGGATGACGGGAGAACAGGATCGCCGTGGTCCCGTGGTTAGCGTGAACAGCTGCGGAGTTAGAGGTCCTTGGTTCAGTTCTCCCTCGAGCGAAAAGTTTACTTATTTTATTTTTGCAAAGTTGTGATCTGCCGTTCGTTCATTGACATCTCTGTTCACTGTAATAAGTTTAGTGTCTGTGTTTTGCGACCGCACCGCAAAACCGTGCGATTAGTAGACGAAAGGACGTGCCTCTTCAATGGGAACCGAAAACATTTGATCCAGGAAAACACATCTGATATATTCTATACGACACTGGTGACGGTATGTTCGTCACATGACAGGAATATGTTGTCGACCCACCTAACTTGCACACTTGGCGAATGGGTGAAACGATTCTTCTACCTTGCCCGATTTAGGTTTTCTTGTGTATCTGATAATCACTCCCAAAAAAAAATGAAAACATAAGTGTGTGTTACATAAACTGCAATAAATGAATGCAACAGTTTCACAGTCGCACAGTTTTCTCTGTGCTCTGTCAAAACATATGTTTTTAACGTGTGTAGACCGTCAAATCCTGCATATCTCCAAGCAAATCTGAACATGTCCTGGAATTTTGGAGAGCGAAGTTGATTATGTGTGAGTGCCTGAACACTGAATTTGTCTGAAAATAAAAATTAAAATTTTTCACTTGAAGGAAGAGTTGAACCGAGGCCCTCTCCTTCCGCAGCTGCTCACGCTAACCACCGGACCACGGCGCTCCTTATCTCATATTGTCCTTGTTGTTGCATATGTTGGACGTGGACTACTCAGTTTGTATATTTTGTTTATTTTTTTTTCATTGTTCCACACAATTTCTTCCTGTTTTCTCGATTGATCTGTGTTCAGTTTTTCAAGGCCTATCCCTGTGCCAACTTACAACTAAATCTGAGGGGGGTGCGATGGGGAGGTTCCCTTGTAAGAAGTTTCAGTGTTACACTGACGTCTCATGTCAATGTAAATGACAGCAAGTCTTACTTTGGACACACTGTAGCAATCTTTTGCACTGCTTTCAGTAACTGTTTACGAAAATATCCCAGAATAACACAGAATGCATTCTTCCCAGCGATCCTAACTAGACAGCTCAACTATTACATATCAGCCCCTTTCCAGAAATCGTAAAGTGGCACACAAATAGTTAATGATCGCTGTTTTTGTAGAAGCTTTCGTCATGTGTCTGCATGTCTGCATGGAAATTCTTGTCCTAACAGGACAGCCTGTTCAAAACATGGGTCAGCACACTTCATTAATGTCTGTGGGAACCTGCCTTCGAAGAACAAAGCCATGGCAGAACTAACAGGTTGTCAATGTTGTACAGACGTCTCATGTCGATGTAGCTGACAATCAAATCTCCCTCTGCACAGATGCATACTGCAGAAATCTTTTGCACTGCTTTCAGAAACTGTTTACAAAAATATCCCAGAATAACACCAAATGCATTCTTCATGATGCTCCTAACGAGGGATCCCACCCATCATGTGTTACCATTCCTGGAAATTGTGATGTCCTGCTTTCAACAAAGGTCTCAGAAATGGTAAACATTCGGTCTTATTCTCACCGCACTTGCGATAACACTGTTAATCCTAAAAGCGTTCTTGTTGTTTGGAGGAACAGCATCCCACCAGAGATGGAGGGCCTGCTTGAACATGTCTCTGAAAACTCGATCCACCCAACTTGTTTGAATCAGGCTGTAGAGGCTCCCATGCCCCACACAAAGGATGTCTTGTGAATTAATGGAGTATTCTGATTGGCTCTTACTGAATTTAGCCGCCAAAATATTGCTGATGTCGGTTTGGGAGCAATGTCCGCCATTCTTTTATGCAGACAGACAAATTACGAGACTTACAGCAGAAAAACTATTTTGTACAGGTCGAAAAAAAACCATGCAGCAGCCATATTTCACTGACAGTTAAACCCTGCAAAAGTGTTCTACAGATCATGATATACGCAAAAAAAGACATTTCCTCAATTGCACTGCTCTACCACCTACGACGAAAGCTTGAATATTTTAGCGTGAAACTGTCTGTAGGCTATTTGTTGTGACCCCAAGCACGTCAGGGCGAATATTTTGTATCAGCGTAATATATGAACTACATGAAATCCACTCCCGAAATAAATCGTTCCAGCTTCCCACTGAAAAGAAGTACAGTACACTCCTTCCTCTCCAGTTCCCCCAGTTCCAAGAATGAGGTGGTGGTTGGATGACTTTGGTTAGTGGAAGTAGCGCAACTGGTCTCCAACCCCATATTTCATGATCTGTATATCATTTTGGCAGGCTTTAACTGTCAGGATTTATTGGTGGCCAACTCCTTCTAATCCACTGATGAATTTCTCAGTGAAACCAACTGATATATATAAAAGTACAATCTAACTTCTGAACCATTTCAGCACAGTAATGTGTTCATTGTAAATAAGTATTGTAGTAGTTGTATTACATGTTTATTACCTTATAAATTAACTTTTTTATTTTAAATTCAGTGCATTAGTATTTGTAAAATGACTCTTTCATATAGTGTTCACTAAAAAATGACGATCATTCCACTTGGAACCTGTGAAATGGTACATTAGCTTATTTCTATTAGTTGTAAATATTTGTCATGTATTGTTGTATTTCTGACATGTTCTACATCCTGGAGGACCTCCTCACTATAGATCAATTGGAATGAAAGTAAATCTAATCTAATCTAATCAGTGCGATATGGCAGTCTATACTAAATAGTTTTGCCCTCGAAGTCTCAACTGCAGAAAATGGCAGAGAGTGCTCCCACACTGGCAGCATCAGTAGTTTGGCGGGCTGCAGACAAAAAAAATAAAAAATAAAAAAAAATTCAAACTTTGTTCGACAATACCGGAGCACTGTAACTGAGGAAGTGTCTTTCCATATTTCACGATCTATAGACCACTTTTGCACCGTTTAACTTTCAGTGCTGTGTGGTTGCTGTATGTTTTTTCGATCTGTACAAGCAGGCCATCCATCTGTGGAGGGATGCTGTTCCTCCAAAAAAAAAAAAAAAAATGCTTTATGATTAATGGTGTTTTCGCAAGGAAGCATAGTAATGATGAAGGATTTAGCGGTGAGAATAAGAGTGAACATTTACTGTTTCTGGGACATTTGTTGAAAGCAGGACGTCACGATTTCTGGGAAGGGTAACACATGATGTTTCGAGTGCCTCGTTAGGACCATCAGGAAGAGTGCATTTGGTGTTATTCTGGGATATTTTCGTAATCAGTTACTGAAAACAGTGCAAAAGATTTCTATAGCGTGCCCAAAGTAAGACTTGGCTGTCATTTACATAGACATGAGACGTCAGTATAACACTGAAACTTCTTAGCCGCACCTGCGAGGGTGGGTCGCTAGGAAAACATCTAGCTAGCTGTTAGGCCGGGGCTGGACCCGCAGGTACATAGGCGATGCGTCAGAGCAACAGCCAGGGTGTCCAGGTAAACACCTTACTACCCTCTCCAGGCGTGCACGAGCCACCCTGGCGTGCAGGCCTCGGACGTCAATATGGAACAGGTCGCTGATGCGTTACGGTCGTATTTCTTAACAGTAGTTCGGAAGCGTTTTTACATGCAATAAGTGTTCTTGCACTGCATTATTTCGGCTGTTTAAGTGTTGTGAGCATGTTTGCAGAGCGTTTTATAGTCCTTATTTTGACCGTTTACGAGTTGTTTGCGTGTCTGTGCAGCAGTGTACCGCATTATTTCGGTAATTAAGAGTAGTCTGCAGGTCTGTAGGCTATTTGTTGTGACCCCAAGCACGTCAGGGCGAATATTTTGTATCAGTGTAATATATGAACTACATGAAATCCACTCGCGAAATAAATCGTTCCAGCTGCCCACTGAAAATAAATACAGTACACACCTTCCTCTCCAGCCGCTGTACAGAGACCAATTCCCCCAGTTCCAAGGAAGAGGTGGTGGTTGGATGACTTTGGTTAGTGGAGGTTGCGCAACTAACCCATTTTTCTGTTAAAACTTGAATTTCCCGCCAAACTTTTTTCCACCATTTTGTTAGGTTAGTGGAGGTAGTCCAAGTTACCTTTTCTCCCGCCAATTTTTCCCGCCAAAATTTTCCCCCCATTTTCTTGAGGAAAGGTGGGGAGGGGACAGGGGAGTTGGGAGGGGAAGGGGTTACATTAGTGGAGGTAGACCAATTGACCTGTTTTCCCACCAAAATTTGAACTTCTCGCCATGACGTCATTGCGACATTGGCAAATCTGTGGTTGCTATCTGGGATACGCCATTTTGAATTGTGGTGTCACCGCCAGACACCACACTTGCTAGGTGGTAGCTTTAAATCGGCCGCGGTCCATTAGTACATGTCGGACCCGCGTGTCGCCACTGTGCGATCGCAGACCGAGCGCCACCACAAAGCAGGTCTCGAGATACGGACTAGCACTAGCCCCAGTTGTACGGACGACTTTGCTAGCGACTACACTGACGAAGCATTGCTCATTAGCCGAGCCAATAGTTAGAATAGCCTTCAGCTAAGTCAATGGCTACGACCTAGCAAGGCGCCATTAGTAACATTGCATGTATCTATGGAGTCTCACTTATATCGTCAATAGCGATGTACCAAGGATGGATTAAAGTTAAGTATTACAGAAGCTACGTCCTTTTCTTTATAACATTCATTACGTATCCTGTTACAGACCTATAACTTGCCTGCTAAACGCGTGCCTTTCGGCTACTTCCGTGGCGTGGCTGTCTTTCTACGCCACAACATGAATAAAATTTGCAACAATGCAGTGTGGGGCCATGTCCTTGTTGCCATGCTACTGATGTACTCTATGGGATTCAAATCAGGACAGCGAGCAGGCCGCGCCACTTGTGCAGTGTCTTCCGTTTCCAAGAAACCACCAACTACCTGCGCTCTATGAGGTCGAGCTGTACCATAAGTCCATCGATACGAAGTCTGGGCCCACAGCAAAAGAGGTCCAAAATCTCGTCACGATATCTGACAGCAGTCAAACCCTTCCAATTGAGCTTTACAATGTCATGAAGTGGGATTCTAGTGTTCAACGTAATCCCTGCCCACTCCATTAGGGTCTCTCCTCGGTATCGGTCTTTTTCCATAATGTTTGGATCCTGAAATCGTCTTCCACGTTCCCTCCAAATGTGAATCCATTGAGAATCACTCTCCAGACTAAATTGGTACTCATCTGTGATAAAAAAAACAATAGCCCACTGTCCAGGTGACATGTTGATGACTCCAGTCTAGACGTTCCTTTCTGTGAAGACGCGTCAGGGGTAGACACAGCAGGTCTCTGACAACAAAGGCTACTTTGCTGATGCCTTCTGCCACTGTTTGCTCCGATACAACATGTCCAGCGGATGCTGCAAGCTCACATGCCATTTGTCGTGCTGTACAAAAGCAGTACTGTCGTGCAGTTACAGTCAAAGAACGGTCCTCTCTTCTGAAGTCACACGTGGTCAGCTCTGGCCTGGTCTTCAGGACACCTTTCCAGTCTGTGTTCACTGTTTCCATATCCGTCAAACGACAGAAGCCATTGGGCCGCTTCAGTTTGCAACTGTCCTGCATCCTGTCTTTCTATGGCCTTCCACTGCAGAGGATCTGGCAGGCTTCTTTTCTGTGCTATACTGCACCATCTGTGGCCATCTAAATAGCGATTGTGGATTTGGGCTACCCAGCAAACACTGCCTCGTCTTATAGGTGCCCTGAAATCATCATTGTAATGGTTGTCTGTTGACTGGAATGCCATCTTCATTGTATTTGTTTAAAAATTAAATTGTGACTTTCAGAGTCAATGGTGTGGAAAGCAGAGGATCCGGAAGTATAAGTACGGAAAAAAGATGAGTTGTAAGTACTACTTCGCCCGTTAATGACATACGTGCGAGCCGTACCGGAGAATATCGACCCCGTGACTCGTGGAGGTGGTGATGACGCACTTGGGCGGCCCTTGTCAGCCGACATCCGCGGCACGCTTTAGCGGGCTATCTCGAGGAGAGGAGCTGCCCCGGGAATCGATAGGCGCGACCTCTCGTGGCGCCTGCAAACTGCTCGCGGCCGCCATTGTTTCGCACTTCTTTGTGGCACAGAGTGCCGGGAACAAAGGTTAGTCAGACGACCCCGCTCAGCCATCTGCCATCCGAGGCCCTCCAGTCGCCTGATGAGCGAGCGCCAGCCCCAACCCACCGACCACCCCTTCCAGCGGCGTGCTGCGCTCTTTGTTTCCCAGGTGCCGCTCCGCCCTACGTTCCGGCCTTCTTTCCCAGCAGCCGACATTGCCCCAGTCGCGCCGCTACATCTTCCTACACCCATAGATCACATAGAACTTTTTTCTAAATACACTGTAGGTAAAAAAAGTACACCTTTTTAGAGGTTTCCAGTTCACTCAAGATTTATTGTTGCAACTGTGCTAATGGAGTGCATGACTTGATTACATTTACAGATGAGTAGCAAAAGCGGTTCTGAGATGACAGGTATCGACCCATGCTGCAGCACCGGTACTCGGACGTGGTGTAGCCTCCACAGGCTGGATACGTTGGGAGCGATACGTCGCAATGCCTGCTCGACTAGTTCATCAACATCTACATCAACATTTATACTCGGCAAGCCAGCCAACGGCGTGTGGCGTAGGGCACTTTACGTGCCACTGTCATTACCTCCCTTTCCTTTTCCACTCGCGTATGGTTCGCGGGAAGAACGACTGCCGGAAAGCCTCCGTGCGCGGTCGATTCTCTCTAATTTTACATTCGTGATCTCCTCGGGAGGTATAAGTAGGGGGAAGCAATATATTCGATACCTCAACCAGAAACACACCCTCTCGAAACCTGGACAGCAAGCTACACCGCGATGCAGAGCGCCTCTCTTCAAGAGTGTGCCGCTTGAGTTTGCTAAACATCTCCGTAACGCTATCACGCTTACCAAATAACCCTGTGACGAAACGCGCCGCTCTTCTTTGGATGTTCTCTATCTCCCCTGTCAACCCGACCTGGTACGGATCCCTCACTAATGAGCAATACTCTAGTATAGGCCGAACGAGCGTTTTGTAAGCCACCTCCTTTGTTGATGGACTAAATTTTCTAAGGACTCTCCAAATGTATCTCAACCTGGCACCCGCCTTACCAACAATTAATTTTATATGATCATTCCACTTCATATCGTTCCGTACGCATACTCCCAGATATTTTACGGAAGTAACTGCTACTAGTGTTTGTTCCGCTATCATATAATCTTACAATAAAGAATCCTTCTTTCTATGTATTCGCAGTACATTACATTTGTCTATGTTAAGGGTCAGTTGCCACTCCCTGCACCAAGTGCCTATCCGCTGCAGATCTTCCTGCATTTCGCTGCAATTTTCTAATGCTGCAACTTCTCTGTATATTACAACATCATTCGCGAAAAGCCGCATGGAACTTCCGACACTATCTACTAGGTCATTTACAGATGTTGTAGTTCTGTAGTTCTGGAAGTCACTTTTTTCTGTGAGTCACTTCTCATCCCATCACATACATCATGTACTACGAGGGTCACTCCAAAAGAAATGCACACTGTTTTTGTAAAAATACAGTTTTCATTCTGCAAGTGTGAAAGTTTTACAGTGTGTAGATACATCCTTCCCGCTTGTTTTCAAACTTAGGTTAACCTGTTCCAGTGAGTGGCGCCGTCACAGCACGTCTTCAAGATGGCTGCTACACTTGACGTTCGTCAGAAGCAACGTGCTGTCATAAAATTCCTGTGCTGTGAAAACGAGACAGTGGGAAACATCCACAAGAGGTTGAAAAAGGTGTATAGATATGCTCCTGTCGATCGCAGTACAGTTAGTCGGTGGGCAAGCAGGTTACATGATGAAAGCGGGCACGGCAATATTGAGGATTGTCCTCGCAGCGGCAGGCCTCGTACTGCACACACTCCAGACAACGTGCAGAGAGTTAACGAATTGGTGACTGCTGACAGACGCATCAGAGTGAATGAACTGTCATGCTAATTGGGATAGAGGAAGGAAGTGTTTGCAGAATACTGAAAGTGTTGGCGTTAAAAAAGGTTCGTTGCAGGTGGGTTCCCAGTATGTTGACAGTGGCTCGCAAAGAAACAAGAAAAACGGTATGCAACGAACTTTTCGAACAGTACGAGAATGGTGGAGATGAATTTCTTGGAAGAATTGTGACAGGTGATGAAACATGGCTCCATCATTTTTCACCAAAGACGAAGAGGCAATCAATGGAGTGGCATCACGCAGATTCACCCATGAGAAAAAAATTCAAAACTACACCTTCTGCTGGAAAAGTTATGGCTACGGTGTTTTTCGATTCCGAAGGATTCTTGCTTGTGGACATCATGCCAAGTGGAACCACCATAAATTCTGATGCATATGTGACGACACTGATGAAACTTCAAGCTCGACTGAGTCGTGTTCGACCACATCTGCAAAAGCAGGATGTTTTGCTGTTGCACGACAAAGAATGGCCACATGTCAGTCAAAAAACTATGGAAGCGATCACAAAACTCGGATTGACAACAATGAAACACCCGCCTTACAGTCCTGACCTGGCTCCATGTAACTATCATCTCTTTGGGAAACTGAAAGACTCTCTCCGTGGAACAAGGTTTAAAGATAATGACTCCCTTGTGCACGCTGCCAAACAGTGGCTCCAACAGGTTGATCCAGAATTTTACCGTGCGGGTACACAGGCGCTGGTTCCAAGATGGCGTAAGGCAGTTGAGAGGGAAGGAAATTATGTGAAGAAAAGGAAATATTGTTCCTAAAGGATGTATCTACACACAGTAAAACTTTCAAACATGTAGAATAAAAGATGGATTTTTGAAAAAAAATAGTGTGCATTTCTTTTGGAGTGACCCTCGTAGATTTGGGACAAGTCTGGAGATCGTGCGGGCCACAGAAGTTGTTGCACGTCTTGCAGAAAACACTGTGTGGATGTGCATTATCCTCCTGGAACAACACATCACCTTCCTGTTGTAAGAAAGGCGAAAGGACAGGTCCAACAACAGTCTCCACATACTGAGCGGTGGTTAGCATCCCTCCTGAAACACCAAAGATGAACGAGAGTTGCAGATTATCGCACCTCAGACCAATAGGCGTGGGATTGGGCCAATGTGTCTAGGACAAATGCTCTCTACAAGACAGTGCTTCCCAGGTCCACGTCGTATGCATGAGTGGCCATTACTTGATGAGGGCTGAATCTTCTTTCATCGCTGAAGACCACGCCGCACCATTCCAAGTGATCCTCTGACAGCAGCAGTTGAACCGTGCATGTTCATGGTGTAACGTGAGTGGAAGACTGGCTGTAGTCCCACCGCTAATAACCAGTTCAAATGGTTCAAATGGCTCCGAGCACTATGGGACTTAACATCTGAGGTCATCAGTCCTCTAGACTTAGAACTACTTAAACCTAACTATCCTAAGGACATCACACACTTTCATGCCCGAGGCAGGATTCGGACCTGCGACCGTAGCAGCAGCGCGATTCCGGACTGAAGCGCCTAGAGCCGCTCGACCACAGCGGTCGGCAATAACCAGTTAGAAACAATTCGTGTTGTCTTGGCTCACAAGTCGTCTTATCTCTGGTGCAGTAGCTGTACGATCTAGCACCGTTGCACCTAGAATGCGACTATCCTAGGATGCGTCTGTGCCGTGTGGAAGTGCAGAACCTCGTCTACAGGTGTGAGAATGTTCACGAGACCACTGACACAGTACATCCAGCTTTTGTGACAGTCCTTCGGGAGGATCATCCCGCCTCTCAGAACGCTACAATTTGCCCCTTTCGAACTTGTTGTAGGAAGCACGAGTGCTTTTCTGTGGCACGGTTTCCAGCTTGTTCCACATGTTTCCACCAGCCTTCTGGCTTTAAGCACTTCTTATTAAAGGGCACACACATATGGCGCTCTGGTAGCTATGCCGCTACGCTACGCCGCTATCATTATCAGTACATCAACTATTCCCCATGTGGCATATACGGTCGTCGGATCAAAATCGACGTCGTCTTTCCAGGTGTGCTTTTTCCGGCACTCCACCACCTACATGTGAGCGAACGCGTTACTATGACACAAAGCCAAAACAACCACCAAAATAAAAGACGTCTCATCGAAATCTGTGATATCAACACCAGCTGTTAGGGAATATTCGATATCATGTTGCTCCATCTGGTGGTTTGTCACATCATCCTTGTCATACGACCGAGACGTTATTGCTCAAGCGTGTACAGCTCTTCGATAAGAGGCCTCACGGTATCAACAGTGTAGGCAAAATTCCTGCAACGTCGCACTGTTTCAACCAGTCTGTTGGGCGGCTGATGGTTATAGAGTGCTGACACATAAGTTTTCAGATATTCTGCTTAACCAGTTACGCTGGCCACTGATGCGATATATATAGGGGTCGTGTCAACCCGTTCCGCGTCAACTATAGCCTAAAGATGGCACATTAAAGCGCCAAAACTGGTTGCAACAAAATAAATAAAATCATAAGGACGACTGTTAGGCGTTGTAATTTCTCATAACAGTCCCAAACCAAACAAGTTCGCGAGGGGACCATACGACAATGAAATTTTTTTCTTTTTTTTTTCTTTTTTTTGCGTGAAGTTCAGACTCTCGATTTTTCGGCAGACAGTGTGGGCCTGCGGTGTAATTCTCACCTGCTACGTAAGCGGCTTGGATTCGATTCCTCGTCGATGTAAATTTTTTAAAAAAGGTGCATCTTTGCATCTTCTACGTGCATATTCGTGAAGCGTATAGTACGTAAAGAACAAAAAAATTTAATTTACAATGTTTTTTTTAAATTTAAACAATCATCAATAAGAAACTTTTATAAAATATCAGTAATGAAGAATTCATATTTACAAGGAAAACTATAGTTTTGTGTACAATATGCGATTAGAATAAAGACAACATGCGTTAAAACTTCCTGGCAGATTAACCAACTGAGCTACCCAAGCACGACTCAAGCCCCGTCCTCACAGCTTTCATTCCACCAGTACCTCGTTTCCTACCTTCCAAACTTCACAGAAGCTCTCCTGAGAGCACTTGCCCGCGAAAGGCAAAGGTCCCGATTTCGAGTCTCGGTCCGACATACAGTTTTAATCTGCCAGGAAGTTTCATATCTGCGCACACTCCGCTGTAGAGTGAAAATTTCATTCTAAGACATGCGTTTTTCACAAAAATGAGAATTAAATATATGTTAATTAGAATGTATTCCATGAATTTTATTTGTAATGGTGTAGGTATTCGAGCTGAACAAAAAAAAAAACTGAAAAGGGACTCTCACAGTCTCGAGCAATACCGATTCTTTTTCTCATCATCATGTACTCGTATTTCGTGGAAATTTTCATAGAAGACGCACCTTTGTTTGAAAAATTTGCATCGGCCAGAAAACGAACCCTAGAAATCGAACCCCAGTCAAGTGGCTGGTGAGCTATCTACCACAAAGCGACACTACCCGTCGAAAAATTGACCTAACTTTATGGCATTAAAGATGCACGGAAAACTACAAAGTAGATTTTCTTTAGAGTTTTTGAGAGACATGTCGAACTGCTTGGGTTGACTGATATTTGCGAATATAAAAGATACTACTGCCTTGTGGTCTCCTTGCCAGTCGGGGTTCATGTGAGAACATGCAACAAGTTATACCACGTTCTATTCCCCCTTGGAGGGAAGTGTACTTGATGTGGGCTGGTGTCCCGTGCATTATCCCATTGAAATATGAACCCATGGCTGATTTGTTGACGAGGGCTGGACAATAGGTCCGAGGGTTCTGTCCCTATACTGTGCAGCTGTCAAATCACCTTCGATAGCGCTAGCAGGCATCCGACGTCCATACCCCGTATCAGCCCCAAACATGGGTGACCCATCTCCTGTGACACTGCGATCGTGAGACTTCTACTGCACACTATAATACAACGCTCATAAGGTGGCAGACCAATCCCGCATTCGTCTGTGGAGATAACCCGACGCCGTTGAAGAAGTGTCCATTCCATGAGACCCCTCGTACATTTTCTCCACATAAGATGTGCTGGGTGGTATTGGGGGCTGTACTGCTGTTTGTACTGGCCACAGGAAGCCACAAAGTGAGTGCAGATGGTAGTCTAGCTGCTGAGCCGAAAAAGTCCTTCCATCAGTCTCTAAACAGGCAGCGTGCAGTATAGTTTCTGTTTCCTTGGGGTAACTGAAAGCAATAATTTTTTGGCAGTGTTTTTGTTTATCACGGGCGACTACTACCACTACACAGGTCTTCAATTCTTGTTTCTCACGGTAGTGATCGGGTGTTCGAATAATGTCCAATTCGGCAAGCACGTGATTTGCCGTCCTTTACTGTCGTGAAGTGACAGTGTGCACATGTTCTAAGGTTACAATAACCCATCGCGGCATGTCGACAGACTGAGAATGCTAGCGGTTGCATATAGTAAACGTAAATGTGGTGCGTGTTGTTGGCTAGGAAAGCCGCGCGGGACTAGCCGAGCGGTCTTGGGGGCTGCAGTCATCGACTGTGCGGCTGATCCCGGCGGAGGTTCGAGTCCTCCCTTGGGCATGGGTGTGTGTGTTTGTCCTTAGGATAATTTAGGTTAAGTAGTGTGTAAGCTTAGGGACTGATGAAAGAAATGGCTCTGAGCACTATGGGACTTAACTTCTGAGGTCATCAGTCCCCTAGAACTTAAAACTACTTAAACCTAAATAACCTAAGGACATCACACTCATCATCCATGCCCAAGGCAGGATTCGAACCTGCGACCGTAGCAGTCACGCCGTTCCGGACAGAAGCACCTAGAACCGCTTGCCCACCGCGGCCGGCGGGACTAATGACCTTAGCAGTTAAGTCCCGTAAGATTTGACACACATTTTTTTTGGCTAGGAAACCCCACAAGGTGGGTTCAGCCATAGTCCCCTTTCTTTGCGGATATGTAAGAGTAATGTTGTATGCGTATTTGTTGAGCTTCGGCGAGTATGATGAATGCGTTTACAGTACAGTGTTATATTTGCATTGTGTGATGATTATGAGTGTATGGAAAGGGTGGAACCCGGTGCTGCCACACAGCCTATTCCTCTCGAATAGCGCTAAGCGGACGGCCGAGGTTAAAACGTCCCCATCCGACATCCGACATCGCCGTTAACGGTGTCAGCTGCCCTCACTTGATCAGACAGTGGAAAGGTTTGGTATTTAAACTAGGACATTGGCTCAAAGACTGGTGATCGGAAACTTTACGCCACCATCTCTCCTCCACTTGCCGCCCAAATACTCGAAGTGAACATTTTATCCAGAACCAGGATTTTAACTGGCGCACCTCCGAGTTGAGCGCCACTGCACAGACGGCTGCCGAGGTTGATAACTGTATATAGTGATTTCCTATAGCCAAAAGATTACTCAGAACCAGATCCATGATAAAAAAGGATATAGCCTAAAATACACTATGTGATCAAAAGTATCCGGATACCTCCAAAAGCATACGTTTTCCATATTAGACGCATTGTGCTGCCACCTACTGCCAAGTTCTCAATATCAGCGACATCAGTAGTCATTAGACATCGTGGGAAAGCAGAATGGGGCTCTCCGCGGAAATCCCGGACTTCGAACGTTGTCAGGTGATTGGCTGTCACTTGTGTCATATGTCTGTACACGAGATTTCCACACTCCTAAACATACCTAGGTCCCCTGTTTGTGATGTGATAGTGAAGTGGAAACAGAAACACGTGCAGCACAAAAGCGTACAGGCCGACCTCATCTGTTGACTAACAGAGACCGCCGACAGTTGAAGAGGGTCGTGATGTGTAATAGCCAGACATCTATCCAGACCATCACACAGGATAGAAACTGTATCAGGATCCACTGCAAGTACTAGGACAGTTAGGCGGGAGGTGAGAAAGCTTGAATTTCACTGTCGAGCAGCTGCTCATAAGCCATACATCACGCCGGTAAATGCCAAGCGACGCCTCGCTTGCTGTAAGAAGCGTAAACAATGGAGGATCGAACAGTGGAAAAACGTTGTGTGGAATGATGAACCACGGTACGCAATATGGCTATCCGATGGCAGGATGTGGGTATGGTGAATGTCCGGTGAACGTCATCTGATAGCGTGTGTATTGCCAACAGGCGGTGGTGTTATGGTGTGGTCGTGTTTTTCATGGAGGGGGCTTGCAACCCTTGTTGTTTTGCGTTGCACTATCACAGCATAGGCCTACATTGATGTTTAAAGCACCTTCTTGCTTCCCATTGTTGAAGAGGAATTCGGGGATGGCGATTGCATCTTTCAGCACGATCGAGTACCTGTTCATAATGCACGGCCTGTGACGGAGTGGTTACACGACAATAACATGGCTGTAATGGGCTGGCCTACACAGAGTCCTGAGTTGAATCCTATAGAACACCTTTGGGATGTTTTGGAACGTCGACTTCGTGCCAGGCCGCCCCGGCCGACGTCGATACCTCTCCTGAGTGGAGCACTCAGTGGAGAATGGGCTGCGATTCCCAAAAAACCTTCCAGCACCTGACTGAACCTATGCCTGCGAAAGTGGAAGCTGTCATTAAGGCTAAGGATGGGCCAACACCGTACTGAATTCCAGAATTACGAATGGAGGGCGCCACGAACTTGTAAGTCATCTTGAGCCAGGTGTCCAGATACTTTTGATCACATAGTGTATGTAACTCACGATGATGGAGCAAAACCTTTTTGACCAGTTTATACAGAGCACTAAATTTTTACACAAAATATCGACAAACCTGGAAGAAAAATAGCACAAAAAATCTTGGAAAAAACGGATGCAGAAAGAATAAAACAATGCGTGCATCTGCTTAAAATCAGTGCAGCGCACCATCAGCGCCTGATGGCCCAATGAACTGCCGTTGCTGATTAGGTAATCTATGATGTCGATTTTTGATAATGCGTGCAAAAGCTTTCGTGATGTAGCAAGAAGATATTTCGCCAGACGTGGAAGTAACGCTCTGAGAAACATCGCAATACATTGCTGTGAGATAAAGAGAGGATGTTTTTTGTTCTACCTCTCTCCTACGTATTAAGTAGCGATGTATTCAAGAGGTGTAAGATTCCGCTTTCTAAGAATTTCCTAAGGCACTGCACACGTCCGCAGTGATATCAAAAAATGTCAAATGTGTGTGAAATCTTATGGGACTTAACTGCTAAGGTCATCAGTCCCTAAGCTTACACACTACTTAACCTAAATTATCCTAAAGACAAACACACACACCCAAGCCCGAGGGAAGACTCGAACCTCCGCACGAACCAGCCGCGCAGTGATATCAGTGCGCCTGTGTCTCACCTTAGCAGCTACCTAACCAAGGCGTTGCTGTGGAAGTATAAAGCACAGTTACCTGCTCTGGGAATCTATAACTCAAACACCAATCCATTCGAACCAGCGGCTGTGTCGTTGTGGCCTTCCCTTCAGATTTCTTTTCAGAGTGCGGATGTCGTGCACCTCCGCACCCTTTAAATAATGTTACATTTCATCAGTACTGAATGTAACAGAGGTATGGGTCTTACAAAATACCGATGGGTCTTACAAAATACCGATTTCATTCACGTTCATTCTGTCACAGTGTGGGCACATGAACTTTTTCAGTGTTGTGTTGTACATGTAGGTTATAGTTAAACATGCGCTACTTGAGAGGAACCCCATGAAAAGCGAATGATTGTAGAACATTGAAAGATTGTGGAAACATTTGTAAGAACATGCGGAAGACAAATAACAGATAAACCAATGAAAGAAACGCAATTAATTTCCACATGGGAGGGTAACATTTGTTAATTGCGTATCGTTTTTACGTTCCAAGTTACAAACGATGCCCAGTGTGGCGACCAAGAGCATCCGGGACAGCCCGGAGCCGCACTACAAATTGCTCTACTGCTGGGGATCTGGAGCGAATTTGACGTTCTAGGTCATACCAAAGGTGTTCCATTAGATTGAGTTCGAAATTCTGGGCAGACCACTCCATTTCAAGAATCTTCTGCAGACAAATTGTTGCCTCACAGATGCTGCCTTCTGACGGTCATCATCTCCAAACTGTTCCTCTGCTGTGCGCAGTAAACAGCGTTGTGTACGTATCCTTCCTGATTTAGCGTTTTCTCAAGCATACTCTAGGCATGAAAATCGACTCTATACTTCACCGTTGGCAGTACACGTGATGGCACAGGGTATAAAGTGATTCATCACTAAAAAAAAAAAAAAACTCGTTTACAGTCACTAATTGACCACCGACGTCATTCTTTACACCATCTGAAGCGTCGCTTAGCACTATCAACAGAAATGTGCGGCTTATGCGGAGTTGCTAGACCGTTGCACCCGTTCTGTTTACCTCCCTAAGCACAGTCATTGGGCTAACTCGACTAATAGTAAAATCTGGAAATCACACGAGCGATTTCTTCCCATGATTTCATGCGATGCTTGATATCGACACTCCGTTGTGGTCTGCCTGAGCATGGTTTAGCTGTACCTTCACTATTCCTCTTCGCAGTCACATCATCAGCACTCAACTTGGGCAGTTTTAAGTGGGTCGAAATGTCCCTAATGGATTTGTTACTCAGGTAATGGAAAGGAGCGTTTGGCGTAATTGGCCGGGAGACCCCTTACGGGACAGGTCCAGCCGCCTTGGTGCAGGTCTTACTACATTCGACGGCACACTGGGCGATCTGCGCGCCGGATGGGGATGAAATGATGATGAGGGCAACACAACACCCAGTCCCTGAGCGGAGAAAATCCCCGACTCAGCCGGGAATCGAACCCGGACCGCTTAGGCGGCAGTCCGTCTCGCTGACCATTCAGCTATCGGGGCGGACTGTTTCTCGGGTGACATCTTGTTCGAAGTCACCGAGCTCTCCCGACCAACCCACTATGTTCCCACTACTTCCCTGAGGACTACTTCCTGTTTTCTTTCATGCTGGTTGGCCCACCTCTCGTAACATCCACTGGTGAATTCCGGAATACGTAGGAAAATTCGGATATTTTTGATCAAATAGCGAATTTAACCAATTTCATGTCCCTAGCTCCTCCATGGTAGCACGAGGAATGTTATCGCAAGAAAACATTCTCTTCCTCCAGTCGAATTGCACTGACGCACTTTTTTAAAGCTCGAAGAATCTCTACCTACTACTTCGAGGTAATACAAGTGTTCGGTTGCAGGAAATCAACATGTAAAAGAATATAATGTGCATTTCTTTGTTCGTCACACGATTTATATTTCTGTGTGCGGCAGCTGCAGATCCGTTTACCCAGTGCCACACAGTGCTACCGTCAACACAGTCTAATAAACACTGCCTTCCTCGTTCTATAGATTGAATGTGGGGCACCAGCTTCAGCTGTTAAGAACCCTATACTGGCACACTGATTCTGTTGCAGTAATGAGACCCCCTTACACGCTTCCATTTCGGCCAAAATAAGCAATTAACCGCAATAACAGTTTTCGGTTAAGGCCTTAGCAGACACTCGTAGCAACTATCGAAATAAATTACGTTCCATTGGCTGCAGTGCGTTAGGGAGTCCGAGGGATAGTCAAAAGGCTTTAATTATTACCCCAAATAAATCAAGTGGCACCCATGAAACTTGCTATGGTGTCAGTAATTCTCCACACATTCATCCTCAAGTATGACACACTTTTTGGGAGGGATGGATTACGGGCTGTGACCTTTAGAAGTCTTCATTTTGGCTGTTCAGGAAACGTTCCCCCTTGAAAGTCAGGTCGTAGTCTGGGAATGCCTGCCACGTGGTGGTTTCTTCGTCTGAGATAATCGAGAGAAGTCACTGTGTGACATGCCAGGAGATTATGAAGAGAGAGGAGGGTGGAAGGTGGGGTTAAATTTGATAGAAGAAGCAGTATTTGTGACTCCATCTTGTGTAGAAGAATGAGCTCGAGCGTTCTCGTAGAGTGAAACATCCCTAACAATTCGCCACAGTGCTTTGTCCTGTCTGCCCACCGTAACATTATAAGGAGATTCATCCAAAGCTCGGAGCGCCAACTCACAGAGATACTACAGATATTAGCGATGTATCACTGCAAACCGCAAGGACGAATGGGACAGCTCTGCAGCGCCATCACACAGATATCAATGTAGACTCGAGCTTGGAACCACTCAGCCGAGTTCGTGACCTCATCTGAAGCAATCAACATCATCGAGTAGGACTAAAGAGTTATTGAAGTCTCAGATGGGAATGTACTTTTCTAAACGATTAAATTATATTTCAGGAGAAGACATTGTTAATTAGAGCATTAAGTGATGACAATTGTAATATATCATCACTTCTGTGGCAAAGGATTGTATCAAGTTAAGTAAATATTTTTCGCAATTCTTGGAACAAAAAACTACGTCGGAATAGGATAGGAACGCTCAACGGTTCCGACCGACCGCTGTGTCATCCTCAGCTGACAGCAGGGGCGTGTGGTCAACACACCGCTCTCCCGTCTGTTGTCAGTTGTCACGAACTGGGCCAATACTCCTCGATCAAGTAGCTCCTCAATTGGCCTCACAATGGCTGAGTGCACATGACTTGCCAACATCACTGGATGTCATCCGTACTAATGCTAGCCAAGCTTGACAGCATTTGACTTCGGTGATCTGATGAGTAACGCAGTGTTACCACTGCCGCAGGGCCGTTGGCATTCATGTAATAAAGCGAACTAAAATTTCATTTGTTGTAGCTAAGATGAGCCATCTCCCAGAGCTGTCAAAGATCCCATAGTTATGGCCAGGCGGCTGCAGTTTTGTCTGGTCATAGCACGTAGTTAGTTTGTCTTTTACGAATATAACTTATCAGCACCACACGCTACCAATTCCATAAACACTCATCATCACCTTGCCCGATGTGTGTGGCTGATCGCGGCGGAGTCCTCCCTCGGGCATGGGTGTGTGTGTTTGTCCTTAGGATAATTTAGGTTAAGAAGTGTGTAAGCTTAGGGACTGACGACCTTAGCAGTTAAGTCCCATAAGATTTCATACACATTTGAACATTTTGCCCGATGATCTTCTCATGGCTGTGTGTTGGTATTGCGCAACGCTACGCAAGTTGCGTGACCTTGAAACGAGTTCCACTCGGTGCCGCTAGAGCCTGGCCGGATCGCGCTCTAGTTCTAACAGAGCGCGATCCGCTGCTAAAAACATGTTTCCGGTGCGGCGACGCCCTTCCGGTCGCCGCTGATTGGTTTGGGCGCTCTTATCAGCAGCCACATCCGCTGGAGGGGGCCCAGTCTCGCTCGTGAGACTACAGCATGTTCATTCAACTCGAGGCAGCCGCACCGTGCACACAGCCATGCCTTCCGTCGCAGAAGATATTCAAGGAGGAATCGACTACCAGTCTACAAGAATGTAGACACTTTTGATATGACACCAAAGCCAACAGCCCAGCAACAACTACTCGGAGGGCCAATTACTTTTGTTGGATGTAAAGTTAATTTTTCTTGTACCACTACAGAGGTTGTGAGTGGTAATTCTTGGTTGACAATAGCTATATTAAGAGGAGGTGAGAGTCCTTTGGGTGGACTTGAGAGCTACAATGAGCGGCGGTGGTGAATTCTCATGTTTCCATTGCTCGTTTGGCTGCTATCTCTCGTGGATATGGTGACACACTCAGCACTCGTCCATTGGGATTAGGTACCTGAAGGAGTCATCTGGATTACCGTGACACAGCGGCAAATTACGCCGCTGCCACTGTCCGCCGGGCTTTTTGAATGGGTGTAAGCAGTCGCGGAAACCAGCGGGCGGCCATGTTTGTTTGTCATGATCAAAACGTTCAGGATGCTGAAGACTGACCCATGACTGACTTTCACACTTCCCGGTATCGCCTTGATTCTGATACACCGGCATCCAATAACTGGGACTGTGCTTGTCTTGGGATTCCTGGTTCTTCGCAGGGAGTAGGTCTGCCACTTCGTTCTTCGTCATTCAGGCTTTTTTGACCAGACTGGACACGTGTCCGTCACCTAGAGACTGTGTCATATGATGTTGCATTGTTACCGAACACTTACACCAATCCAGATTGGATTGTTGCAGCGTTCTTACCCTTCAAAAGTACAAAACGAACCATCGGACGATACTCCACGTCATCAATGGGCTGAGCCATTTGATTTTGGCTCCTCTAGCAGCGTGTTACGGTACTGTGGTGTGGAGGTTTCATTGAGTATCGGAACTGAGGCATCATGCAAACCAACGATTAAAACTCATTACGAAACTTAGTTTTTTTCAAGCTCGGTGTTATGGCTATAGCATTGCCGGATAGCTTCGTTTACATTTGATGAGATGACACACAAAGGTGAACATGTCCAGGGTGCTAAAAAGAATGAGATACAAAATTGAACAGTGTACATAGTATAAGTGGAATCTAAATAGATCATGCAATTAATAAATTCGGACATGTTCCAAGACAGAAACCTGTGAAAATGTCTGATTCAGAGCAAACACGAACGTTTCATTATATAGATTTCGTGTAAAGAAGAATTAGTCCATTACGGCCAATATAAGTCGCTGATTCAAGTCACGGCCAGATGTTCCCTCGCAGAGTAGCTATTAGCATCGGTTTGTACTTCTGCGTTCCCTCGTAATGATATTGCATAGTACTAACATTATTTATTTATTTATTTATTGCTTATAAACTTGACGATTTTAGGATCTCAAGGCGCTCTCTTACATCTGATCAGGAACAATACATAGAAAACAATCACATAGGTAATTATTATTACGTCAGTGTGGTAACGAGGAAGTAAAACGGATGAAGCGTAACGGTTTCGCAGGTTTTTAAAATATTATAAATAATTTTGAAGCAACAATAAAATCAGAAGTTTTAGTAAAACACTGAAAAGGAATATCAATATTGCAGTTGACACTTTATAATTTTTTTCCATGATATCATACACTAAAGTGTTACAAACATGGGCCGCGCGTGATTAGCCGAGCGGTCTTAGGCGCTGCAGTCATGGACTGTGGAGCCGGTCCCGGGGGAGGTTCGAGTCCTTCCTCGGGCATGGGTGTGTGTGTTTGTCCTTAGGATAATTTAGGTTAAGTAGTGTGTAAGCTTAGGGACTGATGACCTTAGCAGTTAAGTCCCATTAGATTTCACACACATTTGAACATTTTTTGTAACAAACATGTTAGCAAGCATTGACAATAAGATGTAAGGTACTTGGCGAAACGGTCACTCATTTTTGAAAATCATTCGAAGCCGAACAAGTCCAAATGACTCATGCAAATGAGGACGTATCCATATTTAAATGTACGTTTTAAAGAAATGTTTTCGTTGTAGCTTTGATTTACAGATATGAACTGCCTTTTGGCACAAAAGTAAAGATGTTTCCATTTAAATACGTTGCTTTCATTCATATTTATGGCTGAAATAAGTTTTACGTTTCTTGCGAAAAACTACTTTTGCTGGACATGTTCGTCTTTCCATGTCACCTACCTATTTGTGACCTAGGTCAATAACATTGACTCCTTTGCATCCTGTGTCTAATTCTGACACGTTTTGCTTCCATCACGTGACTCATCTCACTGATCTATCCATTATTTCACAACGAGCCACGCCCCCTTGTCTATGATGACGTCAAGCCCAACTTTCCCCTTTCCCTAACCTTACCTTCCCTCCACCCCCCCCCCCACCCCACACCCACCCCCTACCCCGCCTCTCCCGATTACAGTTTAGCAAATAAAATGAAACAACCAATCAAAATCCAAGATAGTGGAAATTATCCATTTCTGCTATTATGCACTCAGTCGTCAGGCTACGAGGGGCCTACCGGGACCATCCGACCGCTGTGTCATCCTCAGTGGAGGATGCGGATAGCAGGGACGTGGGGTCAGCACACCGCTCTCCCGGCCGTTATGATGGTATTCTTGACCGAAGCCGCTACTGTTCGGTCGAGTAGCTCCTCAGTTGGCATCACGAGGCTGAGTGCACCCCGAAAAATGGCAACAGTGCATGGCGGCCTGGATGGTCACCCATCCAAGTGCCGAGCACGCCCGACAGTGCTTAACTTCGGTGATCGCACGGGAACCGGTGTATCCACTGCGGCAAGGCCGTTGCCTATGCTATTACGAAAATTTAGAAAAAAATTAATAAAGGACAGATGCGAGTAGGATTCGTGCTTCGAGAGCTCCGTAGAAACTTAATTACGAAACACTGGTTTCCAAAATTAAAGCAACAAACCAATATTTCTGCATCCTCTGTCTAATTTACGATATAATCATACAAACTGTGTATCATATGTCCGTACGATTGTGTTCTGCACGGAAGATGGCATTTCGGTCAATGGACAACCATTACAACTATGACGCCGGACCACCTCTGAGAGGAGGTAGTGTTTACCGGGTAGTCCTACATCCACACTCGCTGTGCTGTATAGCCAAACAGAAGATGCCTACCAGACTCTCTGTAGTGAAAATCCACAGAAAGTAAGGAAGCAGGACAGTTGCAAAATTGATTTGTCTCGATGGCTTAATGTGAATCGTTCTGTTGTTGAATCGTTCTGTTGTTCGTCGGATGTGGAAACAGTTTATAGAGACAGAAACTGTATGCCGAAGACCAAGAAAGGCCCGACCACGTGTGACTTCAGGAAAGAGGACCGTTCTTTGGCGTAAGGGCACGACAGTACCGCCTTAGTACTGCACAGCAACTGGCATGAGAGCTCGCAGCAGCCACTGGACGTGTTGTATCGAGGAGAAGTGTCTGCAGAAGGCATCGGCAGAGTGGCATTCACTGTCGGAGACATGCGTCTTCACAGAAGGGAACTTCTACATTGGAATCATCAACATGCCGTCTGGACGGTCGAACAGTGGAACAAAGTTGTTTTCACATATGACTCCCAATTTAATCTGGAGAGCGATTCTCAATGTACTCGCATCTGGAGGGAAAGTGGAACACGATTTCGGCGCCAAAACATTGTGGAAAGAGACTGATGTCGAGGAGGATCCCTAATGGGATGGGCAGTGATTACATTTACCACTCGAACCACTCGTCATGGAACTGTATGGGTGAATCGGCAAGGTTTAACTGCTGTCAGGTATCGTGACGAGATCGTGGGACCTCATTTGCCGTTGTTGCAAGGTCCTGTGAGCCGTAATCCTGAGTTCCGATTTAGTCTGGAGAGTGATTCTCAATGGATTCCCTTTCAAGATGCCGGCCTCAGGAATTCCAAGACGTTCGAGAATGTTTTAATTTTAAGTACGTGTACTTCTGTATTCGCTACTGAAATTCTTCCTTTATTTTTTTTCATTTTGCATTTATATTAACATCCTATGCTAACTGAAAATTGCAGATGCATTGACTTCGTGAGCTACCGTCGTTTTTGAGATCAATGAGACGTTTTGGCAGAAATCTCTAGCTAGGAAAAAGCTACAGCCGGCCATAGGACTACTGTTGTTACGCAAATGCTGACTCCTTCTGTGGAATGCTTCAACGATATTTTTTGGGATATCTAAACCTCATCGCAAACAATGGAAGTGCAATCATCAATTAGCAGTATTACTTTAAAACATTACAGGTGCTATAATTGTGGTATGCATAGACTGTTAGGGTTCAAATGGTTCAAATGGCTCTGAGCACTATGGGACTCAACTGCTGAGGTCATTAGTCCGCTAGAACTTAGAACTAGTTAAACCTAACTAACCTAAGGACATTACAAACATCCATGCCCGAGGCAGGATTCGAACCTGCGACCGTAGCGGTCTTGCGGTTCCAGACTGCAGCGCCTTTAACCGCACGGCCACTTCGGCCGGCGACTGTTAGGGAACGTTTGTATGTAGAATGAACAGTTCGCGAAGGACCGGCGTGTCTCGTAGTGGGACGACCTTACGCCTGTCACTGCTAGATGCCAAAGGCGCCGTTTTCACAGCAGCAAGGTACTTCATTTCATCGTAGATCAGTCTGTTACCACGAAATATTTGTAAACTGTATACAAAAATCTTCCTTCTGAATCACTCTGTCTCTTACTGATAAGCAGATCAAAATCCCTACAGTGTTTCTTCAGATTTTTGACGGATAACGAATGCAATGTAAGTTTCTAGTGGCATAAATATTGTTTATATGATATAATTACAGACGAACAATTTTCGGATTTTTTTTTTTACTTTCAGCGTGAAGGCTTGCTTCTTCCCAAATTTAATGATTGTAGGTCAACAGGAAGTCCAAAAGGTTTTAATGAGTGAGTTTACGAGTATCAAAAATGGCCATGGCTTCATTTGCTTTGACTTAAAAACTTAAATATTGTGGTGTCACCGCCAGACACCACACTTGCTAGGTGGTAGCCTTTAAATCGGCCGCGGTCCGTTAGTATACGTCGGACCCGCGTGTCGCCACTGTCAGTGATTGCAGACCGAGCGCCGCCACACGGCAGGTCTAGACAGACTTCCTAGCACTCGCCCCAGTTGTACAGCCGACTTTGTTAGAGATGGTTCACTGACAAATTACGCTCTCATTTGCCGAGACGATAGTTAGCATAGCCTTCAGCTACGTCATTTGCTACGACCTAGCAAGGCGCCTTTATCATTTGCTATTAATCTTGTGATACACGTACCGTCAGACCGATGTTCACCAATTATGGATTAAAGTTAAGTATTCCAACAGATACGTACTATTTTTGCTAGTCTCATATCCCTGACCTGTTCCAGACCTCACGCCATCCCGCGTGAGCTTAAAAGCGTGCCTTTCGGCTACCCGTCATTGTGGATTGGCTGTCTTGCCAGTCCACAACAAATATTTTACACCGTCAACGGATCATAGCTTTAGTATGTGCCATAAATCCCGATCGTGAGAGAATGGTCTTAACAATCACACAGACAGACAACAGACAGACGGACAACAATGTGACCCTGTACTGTTTCCGTTCTTATCTAGTGAAGTACGGAACCCTAAAAATATGCGATGCCACCTTCCGGCCTTATATTTAGATTCTTTGCTTCATTTAATTACCACATTGTGATTGGAAGTGGAGGGGAGGGGGAAGAGGTTCAAATGGCTCTGAGCACTATGGGACTTAACATCTATGGTCATCAGTCCCCTAGAACTCAGAACTACTTAAACCTAACTAACCTAAGGACAACACACAACACCCAGTCATCAGGGGAGGGGGGGGGGAAGAGGGAAAGGGGGTTTGACTTGGTGACGTCATTGATAAGGGACGTGGGTCGTGACGTCATCGTGGAGAACTACAAGGTCTCAGCCACGTAATGTGAACCAAAACTCTAGATCACGGTCCAGAGGTGCGCTGATATTCAAAACTTCACAACTAACCCCCTTGCAGCGCTTGAAGGCACTATTTCACGTTCAACCCAAGTTGTTATCTGATGGACAGTTCTCGAAACAGCACGCCGGCTGTATCCGAGTGGACAAAGTTACTGAATTAAAGCGACACGTCGCAGTTGATTACCTGTGGTGAGTGAGTTAATGTGTGTGTGTGTGTGTGTGTGTAAAAAAGTGTTAGCGTCGCAGTTGGCCTGGTAAACAAGCTTTGCCGAGACGAGGTCTGCCTGATGGGATCGGTAGCAGCACCTGACAGAGCCCATTAGCAGTATTAGGAGCAACGGGAACCGAGCGGGTACACAGCTAGCCGGCTCAGGACCCCATTCTGCTGCAGCCGGCGCGGCTCGGGCAGATCCCAATTCATCGGTTCGCTGGGCCACAGCGCCGCTCGGCGCTGCGCCTGTATTGAAGCATGCAATGGAGCAGCCGGGGAAACAATACGAGACACTGGGATAATATGTGTCCCGGACTGCATCGATCAGGCGGGACGTGCGCGCCGCGTGCGCCCGTAATAACAGAAAGCGGGCGCGTATTTCACCCGTGAAGACTGCCCGTAACGACACGGCACAGGCTGGGCTGGCCGCGGGCGTTACGCCCGGCCGTACTCACTGGAACGGGCACATGCTGTGGAAGGCTACACCGTGACGTCGAGAACTTAGGCCAGATAAGTAGTCGCGCCTAGTTTCACCAATAACAACGGGTGGAAATGGCATAGTACATGCATATGCAGAAGGTACGGGGAAAAAAAAATCTGCCATCACTCACAAGTACCGTAGTTTATGGACTATAAGACACAGCTTATTTTATAAGCAATTTTTTAAAAACTAATATTCTCACAAGTTTTATTATTAGAGTGCAAAACCAGACTAAAAAAATTAGTTTACAAAACCGAATTCACCTTTAAAATCCCTGAAAATCGCTTCACATCGTCTACTTCGTGGTCCCGATTTCTGACGTAGGTTTATCGCTAACGTCATATCTGCTTCTCTTCTTTTCTTCGCTCTTTCTTCGGTTTACTCTCCTAGTTCATATTCTCTACTCATTAGAATGCTCTCTCCATTCAATGAATCCTGTAAATCTTCCTCACTTTCACTGAGGGCAGAAATGTCATCAGCGAATCTTATCACTGAGATCCTTTCTGCCCGAATTTTAATGCCACTACTGGACCTTTCTTTTATATTCGTCATTGTTTGGCCGTATGGCAGAGAGACTGGATCTCTGTGTTAAAATGTTTCTAATCCGAACACCTCATTCGTAATCTTCCCGTCTTATTATTCCCACTTGGTTCTTGTACATACTCCATATTAACCGTCTTTCCCTATAGCTTACAAATAGTTTTCTAAGAATATAGAACATCTTGTACCATTTTACATCGTCGAAGGGTTTTTCTAGATCGATGGATTTTATACAGTGTCTTGGTTTCTCTTAAGTCTTGCCTGCATTATCAAGTGCGACGTCAAAACCATAGTGATCGCGACCTAACAGATCCTCAGTTGTCTTTTTTCTTCATCTGTATGTTACTGAGCTGTTAAGACGAGACCTCTACGGTCGCAGGTTCGAATCCTGCCTCGGGTTTGGAAGTGTGTGATGTCCTTAGTTAGGTTTAAGTAGTTCTAAGTTCTAGGGGAGTGATGACCCCAGAAGTTGAGTCCCATAGTGCTCAGAGCCATTTTTTGTTAAGACGATTGTGCGATAATTCTCGCATAAATCTGCCCTTGCTATCTTCGGGATTTTATGGATGATGTTTTTCTGAAAGTCTGATGGATTGTTCCCAGAATCATGTATTCTACAAGCCTTCTTGAATAGTCATTTGGTTGCTACATCACCCAACGAGTTTAGAAATTCCGGTGGAAATTTTATCCATCCCTCCTGCCTTATTTTAACTCATGTCTTCCAGAGCTCTTTTGAATCCTGACTCTAATACGGGACTCCTTATGTCTTCTATAACGATCTCTTTTCGTCTTCTAGCATGTCTTCAGACTGCTCTTCCCTCTCCTACGTGCCTTCAGTGTGCTTTGTCCAACCATCTGCTCCCCCCTTGCGTTTAACAGTGAAATTACTCTTCCATTCTTAATGTTGGCGCCCTTACTTTGGTTTCATCGAAGGGCGTTTTCATTTTTCTATATGCTGAATAATTCCTTCCGACTATCATTTTGTTTTATTACTTCGCGTTTTTCTTGCAGCCGATTCGCCTTGCCTTCCCCGCATTCACTGTTTATTTCATTCCTAAGTGGCTTGCATTGCTACATTCCCACTGAGTTTTTCTACACTTTCTTATTTCGTCGATCAACTGCAGTATTTCTTTTGCTACCTAAGATTTCTTCACAGTTGGCTTCCTTGTACCGACATTTGTCTGTCCAACTTCCTTTACTGCCCTTTAAGAGACGTCCTGAAGAAGGTACTCCCTTGTTTTAGTGGGTTAAATGTTGAAGGTTAACCATCAGGTGTGCATAATCGTATTATAGGAGGTTTCAGTCTAAACTTTAGTCATTTTCATAGGGAAATTTTCAGAAATGCACTATCCAGAATAAAGATACTATTGTAAAGAAAAACACTTACAAAAATAAAAACTTGCTAGGATCGAACTTTTTATCTAATTGACGCCCTCTGTAATTACAAGTGTTCCTTCTTGATTGCTGAATATACATTATTTACGCGAATCTAGTGTATACTTTTCTTTGCCATACGAAGTACTCAAAATTGGTTCACGATAAAGGATGACAGCCAAAAACAGTTGCAGGATAAAAATTTATTAAAATTTCTTGACCAAGGTTTCGGTACATATAAATATACCTTCATCAGAAGTAAAAAAATCCTGAACAGGAAGACACTTTCATTAGCAAAGCCATAGCATCGGAAGTGAGAAACAAAAGCTTAAGTAACAGTGAAATTAACAAAGTAATACAGGCACAAAATCTTTAGTTACTTACTGAAATTACATCATGTAATGGAGATTAATAAAACAATTATGCCAAAGGCGTCGTCAATAATTGAGACATCTTCTCCATTTGTACAACATGACTATGGGCACAGGGTCAAAGCGAACAGTTTAGCACCATTATTTCGCCTATGAACTATCGAGGCAAGAGTGTGAAAGCACTAGGGCAGATGGTTTCGCCGAGAGGGGGCACTTGTATGTGCCACACACTCGCGCATATTTAAAATCCATGAATACATACTTAAGCGCATCAAAAATTATTAAAAGTTGTATTAATTCAAACTTTCTGTCATAATAAATAAAACGTATCAGGCCATTTAAAAACATTTATGTAAAATAGAAAATATAGAACCAATTTACCTGTGTCCTAGTGTCAAACAGATAAAGCTTGCGCTGTGGAACATCTAACGAGAGAGGGCACTAGTGTAATGCGCGAGAATCTCGCGTAACGTAGGCGGTGAAATACATACTAGCGAAAACAACCAAAATGTTATAATAAAACGAAACCATCTGTCGTTGTGAATAAAAATTAACCACACATACACATCGAAAATCACAACCAACAAACATCAAAAATACGTAAAATCCCAACAAGACAGGAAAAGTTCATAGGCGAAATAATGGTGCTAAACTGTTCGCTTTGACCCTGTGCCCATAGTCATGTTGTACAAATGGAGAAGATGTCTCAATTATTGACGACGCCTTTGGCATAATTGTTTTAGTAATTATTTTAAACATAGCTGCGTAACAGCAACGGTTCCACGTAATTAGATTAAAAAACAGCCGACCCGTTGCAAAGGATAAAGTAGTCTTTACCTAGGTTTCGATAAGTTTAAACCTATCTTCTTCAGAAGTCGGCCTGAGGAAAATGAACATCGTGATTTAGATGAAAGGTATACACATAAGTCAAGGTTTTTTTTTTACTTTATTGTTATTTTGACACCTGAACAAACAGGTAGGCTGGCAGCAGCACAATACGCCGCTCTTCAGCCAAAGAGAGTACATGGAGAGAAACAAAGAAGAGACATCACTTAGAAAAACGGCGGGAAAAAACAGGAGACACAAGAACATAAAAGCACAAGAAGCCGTTCACACTTGATGACAATCCACACTACGAACTGGAGACCCGACGCACAAACACTGAAGAAGACGATGGCACTGGTGAACAATGGAGCGTGACGGCGAAACTGAACACTAAACATGACGGCACACACGATACACTGATGGCGGTGATCTCCGGCGCGCGAATGTCCACTGAGCGTGTGCGAGTCCGGGGACCTGCCAAGAGGGGAACAAGGGTGAGGAGGGGGAGAGGGGAGGAAAAGAGGATGCCACGGCTTAGGAGACGGGGACAGGAGGATAGGGACAGGGGAGGGGAGGCCCGGGGACGAGGGGGGAGAAAAGGAGGAGGGAGGGAAAAGGGAGAGAAGGGAGGGAGGGTGCCCAGAGGAGTAAGTACAGGAGGAGGGTGGGAGGATCAGAGTTGGTAGGAGGGGTAGATGGAGGGGAGGAGGGCATCATCAGGGAGAGGGAGCTGGCGGAAGCTACCTTGGGAGAGGGTAAGGAGGGTGGAGAGATGGAGACCGGGCGGGACGTGGGAATACATGCGCGGCAGCGGGCGGGGGTGGGAGAGGAGCGGGGAGACGAGCGGGTGAGGAGGATCAAGTTTACAGGAGGTGTACAGGATCCGTATCCTCTCAAGGAAAAGGAGGAGGTGGGGGAAGGGGATGAGATCATACAGGATCCGTGTGGGGGAGGGGAGACGGATGCGATAGGCGAGGCGGAGAGGATGGCGTTCCAGGATTTGGAGGGATTTATAAAAGGTAGGGGGAGCGGAGATCCATGCTGGATGGGCATAACAAAGGATAGGGCGGATGAGGGATTTATAGGTGTGGAGGATGGTGGAGGGGTCCAGACCCCACGTGCGGCTGGAAAGGAGCTTGAGGAGACGGAGGCGGGAACGTGCCTTGGCTTGGATTGTCTGGAGATGGGGAGTCCAGGAGAGGCGACGGTCGAGGGTGATGCCAAGGTACTTAAGGGTGGGAGTGAGGGCGATGGGACGGCCATAGACGGTGAGATAGAAGTCAAGGAGGCGGAAGGAAGGGGTGGTTTTGCCTACAATGATCGCCTGGGTTTTGGAAGGATTGACCTTGAGCAACCACTGGTTGCACCAAGTGGTGAACCGGTCAAGGTGGGATTGGAGAAAGCGTTGAGAGCGTTGCAGGGTGGGGGCAAGGGCAAGGAAGGCGGTGTCATCGGCAAACTGGAGAAGGTGAATGGGGGGTGACGGCGGTGGCATGTCCGCCGTGTACAACAGGTACAGAAGGGGGGAGAGGACGGAGCCTTAGGGCACACCGGCGGAGGGGAAAAAGGTGTAGGAATCGGTGTTATGGATGGTGACATAGGAAGGACGGCGGGAGAGAAAGGAACCGATCAGACGGACGTAGTTAATGGGAAGGGCAAAGGTTTGGAGCTTGAAGAGGAGACCGGAATGCCATACGCGGTCATAAGCGTGTTCGAGGTCAAGAGAGAGGAAGATTGCGGAGCGACGGGAATTGAGCTGTTCGGAAAGGAGATGAGTGAGGTGAAGGAGAAGATCGTCGGAAGAGAAGGACGGCCGAAAGCCACACTGGGTAACGGGAAGGAGGCGGTGCTGGCGGAGATGCTGGTGGATGCGTCGGGTGAGGATAGATTCCAGGACCTTGCTGAAGACCGAGGTAAGGCTGATGGGACGGTAGGAGGAGACGGCGGACGGCGGTTTGCCAGGTTTAAGGAACATGAGGATACGAGAGGTTTTCCACAGGTCGGGGTAGTAACCGGTGGACAGGACTACATTGTAGAGCCTGGCCAGGGTGGAGAGAAAAGAGACAGGAGCTTCACGAAGGTGACGGTAGGTGACACGATCGTGACCAGGAGCGGTGTTGCGTTTTGTGCGGAGTGTAGCAATGAGATCCTGTGTAGTGATAGGAGTATTGAGGTCCGTGTGTGCAATGTTGTCCAAGTACTGGAAACCAGGAGCGAGGGGAGGGACAGAAGTGTCAGTTCGATCGCGGATATCTGGGAAGAGGGAGTAGTCGAACTGGGGATCATCGGGGATGGAAAACACATCGGACAGGTAGGAGGCAAAGTGGTTAGCCTTACTAAGGGCGTCAGGGAAGGGGTGATCATCATGGAGAAGAGGATAGTAGGGAGAGGGCTTAGTTCCGGTAAGGCGACGGTAGGCGGACCAGAACTTGGACGAGTTTATAGGGAGGGTAGCATTTAAACGGGTGCATGTCTGTCGCCAGTCCCGGCGTTTCTTAGCCGCGAGCAAATTACGAATGTATAAGTCAAGATTAGCGTTTAACATATATTACGAGAATCTTGTGTTACAGAATATGAGAAGGATTTCTTGTACTTACAGTCTTATATTAACATGGAGTGATACGTCATTGCCATTTTAACAACCATCTCCATAGCTCCATTAGTCAAAATCACATATAGTCCTAAGAGTAGGGTTTGCCAGATAAATAAAATTAAGTACATGGAAGTTGGAGAGCGCATAAGCAACTGAGTAAAATCGGCCTGCGTGGTAGCACTGCGACCAGGGCAGGTGGCGCTCAGGTCGCGTACTATGTGCCGATTGGAGTACTGAAGCAACATGTAAAATATAAATATTAATTGCGTCCTTAGATAGAGTGACAGTAAATAAAAGGAAAGCAATTTAACATTCCCATTATGACAATGTGGGAGCCTTAGAAACAATACGTAGAAACGTATTTCAAAAAGGTAGGTGGCGCATACGCCATGAGTTACATGCAGTGGCATATACAGCCAAAATATAATTATATTACCATATTAGTGAAGCACATAGAACGTATATACGTCAAAACTTTAAGAATAAACAGTAATGGCATCTTAAGACGTAAATTATGAAAGCTGGTCCACAATCTAGTTAATATATATTCACTGGGATCCGAGGTTTTAGGATAAGCGAGAATTACATGAGGGCCAGTGTAGTGGCAGCCATACATCATGAGTAAATCACATTGCATAAAAGGTAGTGAGCTTAGAGATATAAAAATGCATTATAGCTTCCTGAGGAAATAGACAACTGAGGCTATCGACATTAATGTTATGAATTAAATAGCACGGGTTTAAAGCCTTCAAAAAATTGTCTACAGGCAAGGTTCAACTGATCGTTGAGTATATTACCGTCTTTGAGCTCTAGATGTTTAAAAATAAATAACTCTTCCCACAGATCTAGTCTCCGTCCTTTAACTTGTCTGTGTAGGATAACCGTGTCTTCTAACTGTTTAGGCGTATGGCCGGCTATCAAGAGGTGTTCAGCAAAAGTAGAGTTGTGAACATTAGCTCCTTTTTTACCTAATAGATGTTCTTTATATCGTGTTTTAACAGCTCTGCCTGTTTGACCAATATAATATGAGGGGCAGTTATTACAGGTTAGTTTGTATACACCGGAATTAGAAAACCAATCGTTAGCAATTTCTACTGAATGTATGAGATTTCTTTTTAAACTATTGTCTGTAGAAAAGGAGACGTTACAGTTATATTTTTTATTTAGAAGACGTTTAATCCCATACGAAATGTTACCCAAGAAAGGGATGGAAATAAATTTTTTGGTTTCTGTGGTATCTGTGGGGAGGTTATTACTCAAAGTCGAACAATTTTGGAAATTTTTCTTATTAAGCAATTGATCGATCATATTCTGGTTGTATCCATTATTAACAGCAATCGTTTTGATGACATTCAATTCCTTTTGTTGATCCGCAGGTGATAAAGGCGTAGTTACCATTCGGTGAATGGCGGAATGAAAAAACGCCAGTTTGTGCGCTTTAGGATGAGTTGAGTCAGCAGGAATGACATTATCTGAATATGTTTCCTTGCGGAAGATATTGAAATGAAAGGTATTATCTTGTATAGAAATTGTTAAATCTAGAAAATTAAGCTCACGTTTATCATTTTGAAGTTCTTTAGTGAAGGAGATTTTTTCATGTAAACCATTGAAAGTGTTGAAGAGCTGCTCTAACTCATGGTCAGTGCCATCAAAAGCAATGAAAATGTCGTCCACATAACGTGCATAATAGCGGATTTTTTGGTGTAATTCTGAACTAGAATTGAAAAATGCTGTTTCCAGGGCGTTAATGAAAACCTCTGCTAGAATACCGGTGAGGGGGCTGCCCATTGCTAGACCATCTGGCTGTATATACATTTACCCATTAAATGTGAAATAATTGTATTTTAATATGACCTTAAGCAAACCAATAAGTTCAGCAATCTGAGTTTCACTTAGTTTTCTATGCTTAAGAAGATTTTCTTTTACAAGGTCTATGGATTCATCAACCGGGACATTTGTATAGAGGCTGACGGCGTCGAAGGACACCAGTCTAGTGTCAGGTGTACATTTTACAGATTGAATATTGTTAATTAATTCCTTACTATTTTTTATAGAAAAGTTGTTTTCAAATGTGAAAGCATCTTTAATTTTAAAATGGAGGCGCCTAGCAAGAGTGTGATGTGGACTGCCTATACCATTCACTACAGGGCGGATCGGATGATTCTGTTTGTGCAGTTTAAACTGGCTTCTGAGCACGGGTGGTTTCGGGTTCATATTTATAAGCCCTTTCTTTTGAAACTTATTAAACAGGCTGACGGAATTAATTAGAGTACGCCGGATTTCATTTTGCAGTTCAGCAGTAGGATCTACGGTAACCTCAGTGATGTCGTTTTCCTCAAAAAACTTTACAGTTTTCTCTATATATTCATTTTTATAAGCCACGACAACGGTGTTACCTTTGTCACTCTTAGTGACTAAGGCGTCGTGTTCTCTAAGTTTATGATTAATGCTTTTTACTATACTATATTCGCCCGACTGACTATTAGGAGATAATTTAATTTCTTTTTCTATTATGTTATTACATTCGTAGGCACATTTAACTTGCGCTGTTTTCTCTAATTTCAGAGATTCTAAACCGGTTTTCAGATCTACAATGAGATTACAAATAATTGGATATTTATCGAGTTTAGAAGGCAAGTTATATTTGACGCCTTTACATAATAAGTCATTCTCAGCCTGCGTAAAAGTGATATTAGTTTTATTTAGTACTCTTTCGTAAAATAGGTGCTTGCCACTATTGTCTGCTGTATTAACACTTTTTCTTGTGGTCCTATTACTAAACTTCAAAAGCTTTCGTTCATGTCTAGCCTTGATTTCTTCTTTACGATTAAAGAGCCATTCATTAATATTATTTAACAGGTGGTCAATTTGAAAATTACAAAGGTCTTTAAAAGCTTTAGTTAAAAATAGGTGTATACAGTAGGCTTCACTATTAAGAACATCTTTTTTCTTGTACAAATTCACTATGCTATCCGAAATGACTAAATGCACTAACTTCTTTTTAATAGAAGGCACTCTGTTACGCTGTTTAAAGTTTACGTACGCCTTCACGTAATCAGGGATAATGTCTTTATCTAGGCACTGTTGATTAAAGTCAATAGCCATACCTGCTTTCACAATTTTTAATTTGATGTCCATATACCTGGAAGCAGCTTTTGATACCTCGGCAGGCAAAAATTTCATTATTTTAAACATAGCTGCGTAACAGCAACGGTTCCACGTAATTAGATTAAAAAACAGCCGACCCGTTGCAAAGGATAAAGTAGTCTTTACCTACGTTTCGATAAGTTTAAACCTATCTTCTTCAGAAGTCGGCCTGAGGAAAATGAACATCGTGATTTATATGAAAGGTATACACATAAGTCAAGTTTTTTTTTTTTTTTTCATTTATTGAATTTCAATTCCCCCTGAAGGGGGCGGGCTGGCAGCAGCTTAGTATGCCGCTCTTCAGCCGACAGATTTTGTGACAAAGATCAAGAGAACAAATAATAAAATACAGGCGATAAAATTGGAGACTTAGAGAGTAACAAGGCGAAAAGAAATCGTGGAACTTAAAACAACAACATAGGGATCATGACGCTAATAAAAATACATACAAAGCAGACAGGGAAAACAATAGACAATTAAAAAACACGGCGACAGTCTGGATTCTGTTCGCAAAGGACATAAAATTCACACCTAGCGACAGCATGGTTTCTGTTCGCAACACGAGAAAAACAAACAACACTGATTAGTCACTGAAACACTGCACTAAAAAGTTGGCAAATGTGACACCACAGTCGAGAGCAGGTGGGGGGAAACTGGACAGAAGATGGGAAAACAAAAAAGGGGGGAAAGGAGAGTAAAAAAGAAGGGGGGAGCCGGGAAAGGAGCTGAAGGAGGATGAGGACCCATAAGAGGGGTGGGGGGCAGACGCGACAGGGAGTGGGGTAGGCAGAGGAGGGGAATACAAAAGGACTGGGGGGGAGAAGGGAGGTAGGGAGAGGTTTAGTGGGGAGAAAAACAGGACAGGAGGGGGAGGGAGAGGGAGCCCAGGGAAAGGACAGAGGAAAGGAGGGGGATGGAGGATCAGAGTTGATAGGAAGGATAAATGGAGGGAGAGAGGGCATCATCCGGGAGGGGGAGGTGACGGAAGCCACCTCGGGAAAGGAGATGGAGGGTGTAGAGATGGAGGGTAGGGGGGACACAACGGTGAAGACGTGGCAGGGGGCGGGGATGGGAGAGGAGAGGAGCAACCAGGGGGTGAGGGGGTTCAAGACGGCGGGAGGTGTAGAGGATGCGGATATGTTCGAGGAATAGGAGCAGATGGGGGAAAGGAATGAGATCATAGAGGATCCGCGTGGGGGATGGGAGGCGGATACGGAAGGCGAGGCGGAGAGCATGACGCTCAAGGATCTGGAGGGACTGATAGAATTTGGGGGGGGGGGCAGATATCCAGGCAGGGCTGGCATAACAGAGGATGGGACGGATGAAGGATTTGTAGGTGTGGAGGATGGTAGAGGGGTGCAACCCCCATGTCCGGCCAGAGAGGAGTTTGAGGAGTCGGAGGCGGTTGTGGGCTTTGGATTGGATGGAGCGGAGATGAGGTATCCAGGTGAGGTGACGGTCAATGGTGAGGCCAAGGTAGGTGAGGGTGGGGGTGAGGCGAACAGGACGTGCGCAGACAGTAAGGGAGAAATCCAGGAGGCGGAAGGAGCGAGTGGTACGACCTACGATGATTGCCTGGGTCTTGGAAGGATTGAGTTTCAGGAGCCATTGGTTACACCATGCAGCAAAAAGGTCAAGGTGATTCTGGAGAAGGCGTTGGGACCGTTGGAGGGTAGGAGCGAGGGCGAGGAATGCGGTGTCATCAGCATATTGCAAGAGGTGTACTGGAGGGGGGGGTTGGGGCATATCTGCCGTGTACAGGAGGTAGAGGAGAGGGGAGAGGACAGAGCCGTGGGGCACACCGGCAGAGGGGTAGAAGGTGTGGGAATTGGCATGATGGATGGTAACGTAGGAGGGGCGGCGGGAGAGGAAGGAGGCCACCAGACGGATGTAGTTGATAGGAAGGGCGTAGGTTTGGAGTTTAAACAGGAGACCGGGATGCCAGACACGGTCGTAGGCCTTTTCAAGGTCAAGTGAGACAAAAATGGCGGAGCGACGGGAGTTAAGCTGGAGGGAGAGGAGATGAGTGAGGCGGAGGAGTTGGTCATCAGCAGAGAAGGAAGGTCGAAAGCCACATTGGGTGTTCGGGAGGAGGTGGTTTTGGTGGAGGTGGAGATGGATGCGCCGGGAAAGGATGGATTCCAAGAGCTTGCTGAACACCGACATGAGACAGATAGGACGATAGGAAGAGGCATCAGATGGAGGCTTATTGGGTTTGGAGAACATCAGGATATGGGAGGTTTTCCACAGGTCGGGATAGAAGCCAGTGGCAAGGATGACATTGTAGAGGGCGGCAAGGAGGGAAAGGAAGGAGGGAGGGCAGTGTTTGAGGTGGCGGTAGGTAACGCAGTCGTGGCCGGGAGCAGTGTTGCGTTTAGTGCGGAGTGTGAGGCTGATGTCCTGTGTAGTGATGGGAGTGTTAAGTGCAGATGGTGGGGTGTGGCCCAAGTACTGGAAGCTAGGAGCAAGGGGAGGAACAGAGGTATTCGTACGGTCCATGACATCAGGGAAGAGGGAATAATCAAAGTGGGGATCATCTGGGATGGAAAAAACATCAGAGAGGTGGGAGGCAAAGTGGTTGGCCTTACTGAGGTTGTCAGGAAAGGGACGGTCATTAAGGAGGAGAGGGTACTGGGGGGTGGGGCGGTTCCCAGTAAGGCGGTGGAAAGCAGACCAATACTTGGAAGAGTTGATGGGGAGCATGGTGTTGAGGTGGGTACATGTCTGGCGCCAGGCTCGGCGTTTCTTCGCAACAAGCAGGTTGCGGATGTGTCGCTGTAATTGCCGGTGGCGTGTAAGTGTATCCCGGTCACGAGTGCGGAGAAAAGAGCGGTAGAGGCGGCGGGACTCCCGAAGGAGAAGGACGGCCTGTGGAGGCAGGGCGGGGCGGTGAGGGTGGACGGCTTTGGTGGGGATATGGGTGGCGACGGCGGCAGACAAGGTCTGGTGCAGGAAGGCAGCAGTGCGAGAGATGTCATCAGGAGACTGGAGGGTAAGGTCGTGGCTGTCAACCTGGGTGTGAATGGAATCCCGGTAGGCATCCCAGTTGGCACGGGAGTAATCATGGACAAGTTTAGGAGGGACGTCAGGGCGAGGAGCGTGGCGGGGATGGCGACCGTTAGAGATAGTGAGGAGGACAGGAGCATGGTCACTGCCAATGAGGTCAAGGACATCTGCGGTGATGCGCCCAAGGAGGTTGGGAGAGGCAAGGACTACATCAGGAGTGGTGTTGGATTCGGGCCGGGTGTGCTGGGGCAGGGGAACCAGGTCTCCCTGGAGAGTGGTGAGAAACTGATGCCACCGCCGGAGGTCGGCAGGATCGCGGCTGTGGATATTGAGGTCGGCGGCAATCACGTAGGTGGAGAAGGTGCGGTCAATGTGGGCCAGGAAATCATACGGGATGGGGGTGCGAGGGCGGACTTAAATGGTAGCACAGGTGATGGTAAGGGCGGGGAAGAAGAGGCTGAGGGTGAGATGCTCGGCAGGATTGTTAAGGAGAGGTTGGGGCCGGACAGGGAGGTGCTTGAGGTGGCCTATAGCAACTCCGCCACGTGCCAGAGGGTACGGGTTATCGGTACGATGTAGGGTGTAAGGGGCAGTGGAGACGGAGATACGGGGCTGAAGGAAGGTTTCATTGAGGACGAAGGCATCCACGCGGTGCTGACGTAGGGTGTGGAGGAAGAGGAGTTTGTGGGTGGGCAGGGAGCGAATGTTGTGGTACAGGATACGGTACGGTTGTTGTACCATGGGAGTGGAGAGTTAGACGAGGGTGGTGAGGGGGGTGAAGGTGAAGTGGGCCTGGTTGTGGGAGTAAGTGGCATAGGTGGTAAGATGGAAGATGGAACGGGCAGCGAGGGCAATTTGGGAAAGAGTGTGGGAGCGCTGGAAGGGGTGGATGTTTTGGAGCACAATGGTGGTGAAACGGATGATGTCCTCAGCAGTAGGGGGAGGGCGGAGCGAGTTGTTGGGGTGGATGGGGTCATCAACAGGACGGACAGGGACGGTGAGCTCAGGGGTTACTGGTGGAGGTTTCGCTTTACACTTCGAGGAGTAGGTAGGATGTGGTTCATTGCAAGTGTTGCAGGAGGGGGGAGAGGTGAGGTTGGGGCAATGCTTGAGGAAGTGGGAGGCTTTGCAGTGGGGACAAGTAGGGGGGTTCTTGCAGGCAGAGGTAACGTGGTCATTGTAGGTGAGACAGCGTTGGCAGCGGTAGGATTGGACAGGGGAACGGGAGGGGTCCACCTTATGGCGCTGATTGTAGATGAGGGCTCCCTCGGCGAGGAGGCGGTCAATGGAGGAGGAGGATTCAGTGAATATCCGCATGAGAAAAGTCGGCCCGGCATCATTGAAGATGCGACGGGCCGAGCGGATTTCGATGTCGGGCCGGGAGTTGAGTTCCGCCAACACCTCAGCCTCCGTGATCACGGGGCTAAGCTTCGTGATCACAGCGGTGAAGGTCGGCGAACGTCGGGGAGGTTGAGGCTGACGGGGAGAGGACGGGGTGTGGTAGGGGGTGAGGGTTGCACGTTGGCCAAATTGGATACGAGGGATGCGGGAGAGGAGGTCGGTGTGGAAGGAAGCATTGGGGGATTTTATGAGGACCGAGTCCTTGCGAGGAATCAGTTGGGAGATGGGAGCATTGGGGCAGTATTTCCGGATGGCGAGAGTGAGGGAGCGGGCATCAAGGAATTGAGGGTCAGGATTGGAGAGGACAAAGGTGTGGGTGGCAGGCGTGGCGGGGGTGGGGGTCGGGGCCGCGTCCATGGGAGTGGGTGGGTCACGGGGATTGGGGGTTTTTTTGGAGGAGACTTCGGGGGAAGGGTCAGCATTCGGGCGCTTGGAAGGTTTCGTGGACACCACTGGGTGGGGAGGGGGCAGGGGGACGGGTTGCAGGGGGAGATGGCGGGGGGCAGGACCACCCTGAGCAGCGGAAGAAGCAGACGGTGGGGGCGTGGGTGTCACTGAGACTGTGGAACGTCGAGCAGAGATCCGTGCTGGCTTGGAGCCTGTCGGAGGCGGTGCGGGGAGCGGCGGAAAGTCAGTAGCTGTCGATGGGGCGACAGTGATAGGGGAAGAGGAGTTGGGGGTGGGTACAGCCGAAAGTGGCGCAGGGGTGGGGTGGACAGGGAGAGAAGGAAGGACGGGAAGTGGGGTGGAGGATGAGCTCCATGTGATGGTGGTTGGAGCAGCGGAGGGAGAGGTGAAAATGATAGTGGTAGTGGTGGTGGGTTGGGACATGGTGGCGGCGCGCGAGAAGGGCGGCGGCGGCGGCGACCAGACGGCGGCGGCGGTGACCAGGCGGCGGCGGCGGCGCGGCGGCGGCAGGCGGCGAGCACCGGCAGGCGGCGACCAGGCGGCGGCGGCGACCAAACGGCGGCGGCGGTGAGGACCGGCAGGCGGCAACCAAACGACGGCGGCGGCGGCGGCGGCGGCGGCGGCGGCGGCGGCGAGCACCGGCAGGCGGCGGCGGCGAGCACCGGCAGGCGGCGACCAGGCGGCGGCGGCGGCGGCGAGCAGTACTGACGACGAGCAGACGGCAAGGCAAGGGTGGGGATCTTCCACGTCGAGGGTGCACCCTGAGAGTAGCCCAGGCAGTGAAACTCTTCGACGAAGAAGTGAGGGAATCCAACCCTCGAATGCATAAGTCAAGATTAGCGTTTAACATATATTACGAAAATCTTGTGTTACAGAATATGAGAAGGATTTCTTGTACTTACAGTCTTATATTAACATGGAGTGATACGTCATTGCCATTTTAACAACCATCTCCATAGCTCCATTAGTCAAAATCACATATAGTCCTGAGAGTAGGGTTTGTCAGATAAATAAAATTAAGTACATGGAAGTTGGAGAGCGCATAAGCAACTGAGTAAAATCGGCCTGCGTGGTAGCACTGCGACCAGGGCAGGTGGCGCTCAGGTCGCGTACTATGTGCCGATTGGAGTACTGAAGCAACATGTAAAATATAAATATTAATTGCGTCCTTAGATAGAGTGACAGTAAATAAAAGGAAAGCAATTTAACATTCCCATTATGACAATGTGGGAGCCTTAGAAACAATACGTAGAAACGTATTTCAAAAAGGTAGGTGGCGCATATGCCATGAGTTACATGCTGTGGCATATACAGCCAAAATATAATTATATTACCATATTAGTGAAGCACATAGAACGTATATACGTCAAAATTTTAAGAATAAACAGTAATGGCATCTTAAGACGTAAATTATGAAAGCTGGTCCACAATCTAGTTAATATATATTCACTGGGATCCGAGGTTTTAGGATAAGCGAGAATTACATGAAAGCCAGTGTAGTGGCAGCCATACATCATGAGTAAATCACATTGCATAAAAGGTAGTGAGCTTAGAGATATAAAAATGCATTATAGCTTCCTGAGGAAATAGACAACTGAGGTTATCGACATTAATGTTATGAATCAAATAGTACTGGTTTAAAGCCTTCAAAAAATTGTCTACAGGCAAGGTTCAACTGATCGTTGAGTATATTACCGTCTTTGAGCTCTAGATGTTTAAAAATAAATAACTCTTCCCACAGATCTAGTCTCCGTCCTTTAACTTGTCTGTGTAGGATAACCGTGTCTTCTAACTGTTTAGGCGTATGTTTAAAAAGAAATCTCATACATTCAGTAGAAATTGCTAACGATTGGTTTTCTAATTCAAGTGTATACAAACTAACCTGTAATAACTGCCCCTCATACTATATTGGTCAAACAGGCAGAGCTGTTAAAACACAATATAAAGAACATCTATTAGGTAAAAAAGGAGCTAATGTTCACAACTCTACTTTTGCTGAACACCTCTTGATAGCCGGCCATACGCCTTTTTTGAAGGCTTTAAACCCGTACTATTTAATTCAAAACATTAATGTCGATAACCTCAGTTGTCTATTTCCTCAGGAAGCTATAATGCATTTTTATATCTCTAAGCTCACTACCTTTTATGCAATGTGTTTTACTCATGATGTATGGCTGCCACTACCCTGGCCCTCATGTAATTCTCGCTTATCCTAAAACCTCAGATCCCAGTGAATATATATTAACTAGATTGTGGACCAGCTTTCATAATTTACGTCTTAAGATGCCATTACTGTTTATTCTTAACGTTTTGACGTATATACGTTCTATGTGCTTCACTAATATGGTAATATAATTATATTTTGGCTGTATATGCCACTGCATGTAACTCATGGCGTATGCGCCACCTACCTTTTTGAAATACGTTTCTACGTATTGTTTCTAAGGCTCCCACATTGTCATAATGGGAATGTTAAATTGCTTTCCTTTTATTTACTGTCACTCTATCTAAGGACGCAATTAATATTTATATTTTACATGTTGCTTCAGTACTCCAATCGGCACATAGTACGCGACCTGAGCGCCACCTGCCCTGGTCGCAGTGCTACCACGCAGGCCGATTTTACTCAGTTGCTTATGCGCTCTCCAACTTCCATGTACTTAATTTTATTTATCTGACAAACCCTACTCTTAGGACTATATGTGATTTTGACTAATGGAGCTATGGAGATGGTTGTTAAAATGGCAATGACGTATCACTCCATGTTAATATAAGACTGTCAGTACAAGAAATCCTTCTCATATTCTGTAACACAAGATTCTCGTAATATATGTTAAACGCTAATCTTGACTTATGCCCGTCACCCAGTGTGGCTTTCGGCCATCCTTCTCTTCCGACGATCTTCTCCTTCACCTCACTCATCTCCTTTCCGAACAGCTTAATTCCCGTCGCTCCGCAATCTTCCTCTCCCTTGACCTCGAACGCGCTTATGACCGCATCTGGCATTCCGGTCTCCTCTTCAAGCTCCAAACCTTTGCCCTTCCCATTAACTACGTCCGTCTGATCGGTTCCTTTCTCTCCCGCCGTCCTTCCTATGTCACCATCCATAACACAGATTCCTACACCTTTTTCCCCTCCGCCGGTGTGCCCCAAGGCTCCGTCCTCTCCCCACTTCTGTACCTTTTGTACACGGCGGACATGCCGCCGCCGTCGCCCCCCGTCCACCTCCTCCAGTTTGCCGATGATACCGCCTTCCTCGCCCTTGCCCCCACCCTGCAACGCTCCCAACGCCTTCTCCAATCCCATCTTGACCGATTCACCGCTTGGTGTAACCAGTGGTTGCTCAAGGTCAATCCTTCGAAAACCCAGACGATCATTGTAGGCAAAACCACCCCTTCCTTCCGCCTCCTTGATTTCTATCTCACCGTCTATGGCCGTCCCATCGCCCTCACTCCCACCCTTAAGTACCTTGGCGTCACCCTCGACCGTCGCCTCTCCTGGACTCCCCATCTCCATACAATCCAAGCCAAGGCACGTTCCCGACTCCGTCTCCTCAAGCTCCTTTCCGGCCGTACGTGGGGTCTGGACCCTTACACAATCCTCCACACCTATAAATCCCTCATCCGCCCTATCCTTTGTTATGCCCATCCAGCCTGGATCTCCGCCCCCCCTATCTTTTATAAATCCCTCCAAATCCTTGAACGCCATGCTCTCCGCCTCGCCTATCGCATCTGTCTCCCCTCCCCCATGCGGATCCTGTATGATCTCATCCCCTTCCCCCACGTCCTCCTTTTCCTTGAAAGGATACGGATCCTGTACACCTCCTGTAAACTCGATCCTCCTCACCCGCTCGTCTTCCCAATCCTCTCCCATCCCCGCCCGCTGCCGCGCCTGTATTCCCACGTCCCGCCCGGTCTCCATCTCTCCACCCTCCTTACTCTCTCCCAAGGTGGCTTCCGCCAGCTCCCCCTCCCTGATGATGTCCTCCTCCTCTCCATCTACCCCTCCTATCAACTTTGACCCTGCCCCACCACCCACTTCCGGTGTCCTTTCCTTTAGGCACCCTCCCTCCCTCCCTTCTCTTCCCTTCCCTCCCCTTCTCTTTCCTTTTCCCCCGTCCCCTCCCTCCACCACTCTTCCCCCCGGGCTTCCCCTCCCCCTTCCTCCCTCCCCCCTTTCTCCCCTGCCCGTGGCATCTCTGCTCTCTCCTCTCCCTCTCCCACTCCCCTTCCTCCTCCTCCTCTCTTGGCAGGTCCCCGGACTCGCACACGCATAGTGAACATTCGCTCGCCGGAGATCATCGCCGTCAGTGTCTAGTGTGTGTGCTTCGTTTTGTGTTTCGTGCAGTTACAACTCCACTGTTCACATGTGCCGTCGCAGCTCTCCGTGTTTTGTGCGCCGTGTCAACAAGTGTTAGTGTTTTTTCGTCCAACGTGAACGGCTTCTTGTTTTTTGTTTTTTTTGTAACTACTTTCTTTGCCCGCCATTTTTTGTATTTTCTGTGTCACCTATCTCATATTATTGTACCCCATACGGCTGAAGAGCGGCGTATTAAGCTGCTGCCAGCCCGCCTTGTATGAGGTGCTGAAAATTACAATAAAGGAAAAAAAAAAAACTTGACTTATGTGTATACCTTTCATATAAATCACGATGTTCATTTTCCTCAGGCCGACTTCTGAAGAAGATAGATTTAAACTTATCGAAACGTAGGTAAAGACTACTTTATCCTTTGCAACGGGTCGGCTGTTTAATTAATCTCCATTACATGATGTAATTTCAGTAAGTAACTAAAGATTTTGTGCCTGTATTACTTTGTTAATTTCACTGTTACTTAAGCTTTTGTTTCTCACTTCCGATGCTATGGCTTTTCTAATGAAAGTGTCTTCCTGTTCAGGATTTTTTTACTTCTGATGAAGGTATATTTATATGAACTAAACCTTGGTCAAGAAATTTTAATAAATTTTTATCCTGCAACTGATTTGGCTGTCATCCTTTATCGCGAAGAAATTCAACAGTTGCTGTTGCAGCCATGTTTAAAATCTTGACTCAAATTTGGGGTTACATAAGATTCGATGGCGCATTACATTCGAGTACAAACTTGAATCGTTCACCGGTATTTTTTACCCTATGAGATCTGAAGTAGCAAAACATTTATTGAACTCTAGCAAGAAAATATAGGTACGATATCTGTGAATTAAAGAAAGGAAAACGTAAATCGGATAAGAGGTTACTGAGTTAAAAGAACTGGTATATATTTCCAGTTCTGAATTCTGTTCAGAAGCGGCAGAACAAAATCCATTGCTGCCACAAGAGGAAATTTTCTTTAGACGTCAGTTCAAATAGAACATGTCTTTTTTTGTTTTTTATTTGCTCGTTGAAATTTAGGTAAAAGGACTGGTATATATTTCCATTTCTGAATTCTGTTCGCAAGCATCAGAACAAAATCCATTACTGCCACGAGAGGAAATTTTCTTTAGTCGTCGGTTCAAATAGAACGTGTCGGTCTGTTTTTGGTTTTTTTTTTTGTTTTTTATTTGCTCATTGAAATTTAGGTACCATCTCGCACATTACAACGCATTGGTGTACTTGTCAACCTCCTTTCATTGTTGATGGCCTGCTACAGTACTTCGTACTGTGTTTGCATTAGGTAGCCACGATTTTGAAGGCAAGCGGAGAAGAATATCGTGTGAAACTAGTTGCAAGTGTTAAGTAATTCTTTATGCTGAAATTGTAACAGAAGGGCAGGAAGAGAGTTCAATGTAGCTGAGAGTAACGTTCGCTTATGGAAGAAACAGAAGTTGGGATTATTTGCAGCTACCGCTACTAGAAAGACATTCACTGGACCTCGCTAAGGAAGACATCCTTACGTTGAAGTAAGTGTTCTGAAATTCGTTCGAGAGGGTAGGAAGAATGGGCAACCTGTGACAAGTGACGCCATAATAAAAAGACCAGAATAGGTGGCTGCAGCTCTTACTGTACTGAAGCAAGAGTTAAAGGCTAGCCGAGGATGGGTTGATCGCTTTATGAAACGAGCGGGCTTATTTCTGCGACGCAGTACAATACTTGCCAAAAGCTTCCACAGGATTTTGAGGAGAAACTTCAAGAATTTCAGCGGTATGTTATCACACTTCGGAAAGAGAAGAATTTTTCGATGGGCAAAATAGGCAACGCTGATGAGACTCCAATTTGGTTTGATATGCCACTTAATTACACGATTGACGAGAAGGGTACAAAAGAAGTTACAGTCAAATCATCTGAGTGTGAAAAACAGGGTGTAACAGTGATGCTGGCAATCGAAGCAGATGGGAACAAACTTCCTCCTTTTTTAATCTTCAAGCGAAAAACAAGCCCCAAGACTCCAAAAATGAAAAGCTATTCCCTGTTCGTAATCAAGTGAACGGATGGTTGACTGAAACTGTGATGGTTGACTGGCTCCGAAACGTGTGGGAACTCAGTCCTGGTGGGTTTTCCAAGCAACCATCAATGATTTGTCTTGATGTACTTCGTGGTCATCTCAGTGACGACGTAAAATAAAAGTTCCACGCCTACCCAGTGACCTTGTTATTATTCCTAGGGGAATGACTTCTGTGTTACAACCCCTGAACGTTAGTACAAGTAAACCTTTCAAGGGTTACATTCAGGAAATGATTCTGCGAACCAAAACTTAAACGTGTTGCATCCTACATTTTTGCGCACTGGGTTTCGGCTGCCTGGAAACGCATCGAAGCACCAGTGATCGTAAAATCATTCAAGAGATACTGTATTTCAAATACTTTGAATGGCAGTGAAGACGGTGTGCTCTGGAACGACACCGAGGGTAGCGGAGAAGGAGGAGATGAATCTATTTCTGATGTACTCTTCCGAGGATTCCAGTAATGATTGCTCAAATGGCTCTGAGCACTATGGGACTTAACTTCTGAGGTCATCAGTCCCCTAGAACTTAGAACTACTTAAACCTAACTAAGGACATCACACACATCCATGCCCGAGGCAGGATTCGAACCTGCGATCGTAGCGGTCGCGCGGCTCCAGACTGTAGCGCCTAGAACCGCTCGGCCACCAGTAATTATGACGTTAGTTAATTCCAATCCCAAAGAAAGCAGGTGTTGACAGATGTGAAAATTACCGAACTATCAGTTTAATAAGTCACAGCTGCATAATACTAACGCGAATTCTTTACAGACGAATGGAAAAACTGGTAGAAGCGGACCTCGGGGAAGATCAGTTTGGATTCCGTAGAAATGTTGGAACACGTGAGGCAATACTAACCTTACGACTTATCTTAGAAGAAAGATTAAGAAAAGGCAAACCTACGTTTCTAGCATTTGTAGACTTAGAGAAAGCTTTTGACAATGTTAACTGGAATACTCTCTTTCAAATTCTGAAGGTGGCAGGTATAAAATACAGGGAGCGAAAGGATATTTACAATTTGTACAGAAATCAGATGGCAGTTATAAGAGTCGAGGGGCGTGAAAGGGAAGCAGTGGTTGGGAAAGGAGTGAGACAGGGTTGTAGCCTCTCCCCGATGTTATTCAATCTGTATATTGAGCAAGCAGTAAAGGAAACAAAAGAAAAATTCGGAGTAGGTATTAAAATTCATGGAGAAGAAGTAAAAACTTTGTGGTTCGCCGATGACATTGTAATTCTGTCAGAGACAGCATAGGACTTGGAAGAGCTGTTGAACGGAATGGACAGTGTCTTGAAAGGAGGATACAAGATGAACATCAACAAAAGCAAAACGAGGATAATGGCATGTAGTCAAATTAAATCGGGTGATGCTGAGGGAATTAGATTACGAAATGAGACACTTAAAGTAGTAAAGGAGTTTTGCTATTTAGGGAGTAAAATAACTGATGATGGTCGAAGTAGAGAGGATATAAAATGTAGACTGGCAATGGCATGGAAATCGTTTCTGAGGAAGAGAAATTTGTTAACGTCGAGTATTGATTTAAGTGTCAGAAAGTCGTTTCTGAAAGTATTTGTATGGAGTGTAGCCATGTATGGAAGTGAAACATGGACGATAAATAGTTTGGACAAGAAGAGAATAGAAGCTTTCGAAATGTGGTGCTACAGAAGAATGCTGAAGATAAGGTGGGTAGATCACGTAACTATTGAGGAGGTATTGAATAGGATTGGGGAGAAGAGAAATTTGTGGCACAACTTGACTAGAAGAAGGGATCGGTTGGTAGGGCATGTTTTGAGGCATCAAGGGATCACAAATTTAGCATTGGAGGGCAGCATGGAGGGTAAAAATCGTAGAGGGAGACCAAGAGATGAATACACTAAGCAGATTCAGAAGGATGTAGGTTGCAGTAGGTACTGGGAGATGAAGAAGCTTGCACAGGATAGAGTAGCATGGAGAGCTGCATCAAACCAGTCTCAGGACTGAAGACCACAACAACAACAACAACATGTATACATTCACTATTGTTTGAAATAAAGTTAGCATTGCAAAATAATTTTCAAGAAAACAAAAATACCCTAATAGCGGTGTGGCAAAATTACTTTTTGTATTAATTTAATTTTTAAAATTGGGGTACGCATTACATTCGATGGAGCATTAGATTCGCGGAAGTACGGTACAGTGAACACTTTGTTGAACTGTGGTGAAAGATATAAATGACATGTCACTGACACTAGGCGCTCGGTCACTTCTTTACCTGCATGTTAGCTCTCCACCCCTCACCCTCCTAAATAATTGTCTTTAATTTCATTTGCGGCTGCTGACGACAGTCAAAATACAGCGAGAGACTGTGGAAGTTTACAACATACGTAAATTTGTAGCTGAAAATTAGGTAACTACTCAATATAAATTGTAAATACAATGGTATGTTACAGTGTATGTGTGTATTTTGCCACTTGGTGTGTCCACAGGTCTGTCGCTGCGTTTGGTATTTCTCTTTGCATACAACGCCATTTGTATTACTTCTAGTCAGCGTGGAAACGCCGATGCAGAAATCATGATACTTTCAGTGGTGCTTGGCGGGGAAACGTTACGGTCCATTAGGACCATACGTGGAAGACTGTGGCCGGGTGTTCCAGCACCCGCTCGTCACTCTGTATGAGTCACTTCTGTCCATTAATTCAACAAAGATGTAGCAATGTACAGTGCATCAACCAAAATGTCACAGTATGACAAACATTTTCCTATAGAATGGCCATGCTACCGGTCCTAACCGATTCTCGCGCTGGCAATGGGCCGCTGGATGTCGGCAAGATGTGATGACTGGGAGAGTGATAACAGATAGGTATTGCATCTTGCCTGTCATCACAGTGCTTGCCCGACTGTGGAACGTTCTGTCTACCACTGCTTCTCTGTCAGACAGGAAGTTGCACTTACCTGTTAATCATCTGTGCCCGGGCCATGAAGGCGTCGGTATTCTTCACTTGCTGCAAGTATTCTGTCGCCGAATTGATATTGCAATTAATGAAAAAGGGTTATTGGGAAGGCTATAGATAGGGGATAGGGGGGAACGGCCAGTAAATAGATTAACTTTGAATATGATGCATAAGAAGATATAAATGTGAAGTAATTGCGTTACAGTGTTGTAAGTCCACTCACAGTTTTGAGTACATTGGCAGCTGCCATCTTGCTGATGGGACAAGTAATGAAAGTAGAAATTCATCAAGTCGCAGTGGAAACTAAACAAGAATACGTCCAATCCTTAGAGAAATCGAGAATTGTTTAACCGGGATGAAACAAGATAACGAGAGATGTTCGCCATTAATTCGGAAATACGATCACAGAGACAGTTGCCGAACGACAAATCATACTGCATCACGATTCGGGGAGTCGCGATAAAGGAAAATCGCGTGCGATGGCGCGACTGCAGGGAAGCAACCATTTTAGATGTTGCAGAGTTTCCTGTCGCTGGACGGGACGGACTTCCGCCAAAGCATCTCCCTAGATGATGGAAGACAGTGCTTGCATAGCAAAAAGGAGGTAACTTCCGCAGTCCTACTATCCTTGGTGTGAAGATGATTAGGATCTGCAACAGAACGAGAGTGGACAGCGGCTCCCCCATGCTGTTTTGTTACTCGTAAACTAGGGAGCCAAACCGCAACGTGTGACTGCGGTCAACGTGTAGGGGGGACGGAACCTTTGCTGCCGCCTTGGGCCGATGGGGTCGGCAAGCACTCACCTTGGCACGCCTGTCTGGACAACAGTTCACCGAACGACGAAGGAACCAGTGTTCCTCTGCGACGGCGCGACGTCCACTTAAATCCAAACTTAACGACCCCGGAACTTCGCAGATTTTCGTCATTTTGCGTACTTTCTAAATTAATTAAGTGGTGCACGTGAAACTTATATTGCTCCGTCCAAACGATAGTCTTCCATGCAGGCAAGACATCGGTGGTGTCCGCAAATTGAAGAAAATTAACCTTCCTACAATAAAATGATTGATTTAATCTAACAATGGACTCGCATTCGAGAGGACGACGGTTCAAACCCGCATCTGGCCATCCTGACTTAGGTTTTCCGTGATTTCCCTAAATCCTTCAGGCAAATGCCGACGTGATTCCTTTGAAAGGGCACGGCCGATTTCCTACCACATCCTTCCCTAATCCTAGCTTGTGCTCCGTCTCTAATTACCTCGTTGTTGACGGGACGCTAAACTCTAATCTCCTGCCTCCCCGATTTAGTTTAATACTTTTTAACTAATTAACAGTCCACTCTGAGATATCCATCAGTGAACTTAGAATTTGGCAAACAACTGCAGCCTATGATTGAAATTACGAAATAATTTTTTTTGTCTCTCTTTCTTTGTGGCAGGGACTGCCCTGGACATCCACCATGACCCCGCCACGCGTGCTGCGCCCCTTGACAACGTTTCCGTGTCACAAAGAGATAATAGTAGTTCCTTTATGCCGACAAAAGATACTGGTTGCGTTATCGTGCATAGATTGCATTGCCACGCCGAAATTCACAAGCCGAATCGATATCACAGATGCTGAAGAGGTCTCTCCGCAATCCGCAACGACGTATGTGAGGTGCTCCTGAAGACCACACCCCCCTCTCAGCACTGCAGCACCCTCACACTGAGGTCAATATAGTGTCGAGGTAGCAAGAGCTTGGTCCCAGTTCGAGACCTCGGCTACGGCAGTCAACATCATCGAGTAGGACAGTGACAGTTCTAAAGTTTCCGATGAGCTTCTAGAGTTGAATATTTTGCCTCAATTGAACAGTTGGTTAATTAGTGCATCAAGTGATGCTTTGCTAGTTCATGACAGTTGTAAATTATCCCGTACTCCTATTGCAATGAAGTATGTCAAAGTTAAGTACATCTTTTATTCATTTATGTACTAAAGTGCACTATTATTTCATGTGTTCTAGTGCGATGAGCCTTCTCTCAGAGCAATCAAAGAACTCACAGTTGTCGCCGGATCATTGTCGTTTCATTTCATCTCAACACAGGTAGTTTATTTCCATTTCCCACTTCCCTTAACACCTCTCCACTGATTGAGCTTGGGGAAAGCCTGACCTGTCTGAAGACACACAAGAGCATTTGCTTCTATATCTATGTATGCAACGTATGTCTGCAGTGTTAATCACTTTCCGGCAATTAAATGTACTACATATTCATCGAGGAGGAATTCATTGAGGTATGTTTTTTGTGTTCCAATTTTCGTAAATGTCGTCTACGGATACCAACAGCAGTAATATACGTGAAAAATAAGAAAGGCGATTTCATGTCAAGAAAGATGTAAGGCAAGACTTCTACTGCTGCGACTGGCGAAAAGATTTGTTGATTTTTTTCGGCATTGTCTATTTGTTTGTCCTCATTAAACATAAACATGAAATCATTGAACAGACTGATAATGCAATCCACACCAACCTATTTTTTGGCCTCACCTTTTTTATTTGAGCAAAACTGTTACAAAAACGTGAGCATGGCTCTCTCTGCATCCTCTCACCATAACATCTACAAGTAGTACAAAATTATTTCTGACTCCATTTATAGCCGCGTGGGATAGCCGCGTCTAGGACGCCTTGTAACGCTTCGTACGGCTCCCCCCGTCGGTGGTTCGAGTCCTCTCTCGGGCATGGGTGTGTGTGTTGTCCTTAGCGTAAGTTAGTTTAAGTTAGATTAAGTAGTGTGTAAGCCTAGGGACCGATGGCTTCAACAATTTGGTCCCATAGAACCTTACCACAAATTTCCAATTTCCTTCATTTATTTTAAGACAGCTGAAAGTGAGATGGTTGCAGAGATAAAATTGCTCAAGTGACCGCCTAACCGATAACAAAGGTTACTTGACGAGAAAAAGAGTGAAAAAACGCTGCATAAAACAACAAAACTGAGCGGGAAATGTGTGGTGTACTACAGGAGACATATTACCAACACAGTAAATCGTATGGCAAGAAGCAATCGACAAAGTGAAAGATGGCAATGCTTATGTTATGGATTAAAATAATTACATTTATAAAAACTGTTGAAATGATTTGTTGTTACAGAAAGTGTAGCATTTGAGGTAAGGGTAAACAAGCAAATCTGAAACCAAAGAAGAATAGCAGCACAAAGTACAGTCATAATTTTACTTTTAAATACGAAAATGTACATTACCATAAGGAATGAAAGCATTCTATGCAGAAAATATGGTAAACAAAGACAAAGAATATATCAGAAATAAACTGAAACACAAAACAAAGCTTCCATAAAAATAGTGCCATATACAGATACAAAACTGACGAATGAAACAGTGCGTCTGAAGTGAGTAGTGTATACAAGTGAAACATGAACTGTTTGATGTCTGAAGAAGAAGAAAAATTTGAAAGCATTTGCAACCTGGTGCTAGAGAAGGATATGATAGTTTAGTAAACAGAACAATTATGAAATGAACAAGTGTGGCAAAGTTCGAAGGCTCTTCTTAAGGGTCAGTTATTCGCTCAGACGCGAGGTACATTACTCATGAAAAGTCACTTCAAGGAGCAGTAGAGCGGAAACATTGTAGATACAGTCTAGGATAAGAATATGTAAATGCGATCATCGAATAGGTCTGAAGCAGTGCCCAAAGATCAAGCATAATCGAAAAAAGAGGGAAGTGGAAAGGGATGAGGTAAGCAGCTATTGAAAATGTCCATCATGATTTCCCCACTTGACCTTTATTGAGTTTAAAATGCTTCGGTAAACATTCATATGCCGGTATTCTAGTCAGGAAGTATGACTCATTTCTTGGGTACTCGTCCCAATTCTACATTAAAAGGGAGAATTATTACGAGATAGGAAGAAACTTTTTTTTCATTTACTTATTTTTATCCGTGGTTCATCACCTAGATATCTAAAATGTATCAAACGCTTTTACGTAAGACATCATGGTTATCACTTTCAGTGTACTTATCGCATTATTATAATTTTGTTTTGTTGTGGACTGACAAGACAGCCAGTCCACAGTGATGGGTAACCGAAAGGCACGCGTTTAAACTCACGCAGGCTGGCGTGAGGTCTGAAACAGGATACGTAATGAATGCTATAAAGAAAAGTACGTAGCTTCTGGAATACTTAACTTTAATCCACATTTGTAGAACATCGCTCTTGATGATACATGTTATAACCACAATATATATAGCAAAGGATTATGGCGGCTTGCTAGGTCGTAGCAATTGTAGCTGAAGGCTATGCTAACTATCGTCTCGGCAATTGAGAGCGTAATTCTCAGTGAACCATGGCTAGCAACGTCGGCTGTACAACTGGGGCGAGTGCCAGTACGTCTCTCTAGACCTGTCGTGTGGCGGCGCTCGGTCTGCAATTACTGACAGTGGCGACACGCGGGTCCGTCGTATACTAGCGGACCGCGGCCGATTTAAAAGCTACCACCTAGCAAGTGTGGTGTCTGGCGGTGACACCACATGTTTCCTACCGGTTAATGACTGATGTGACAATGCGTGTTGGTATACACTTCCACCTTTTAAGGAAATCTTTTGCACTTTATGCCAGTTGCTAATTTACCTTTAAAAACTGCCCATCAGCTGATATTACAGAAGGAAATAAATATCACAGTAATAAAAAGAAAGACCGAGTTTATGGGGAATATTAGGCAAGGAACGGAAATAGATAATTGAGTAAATTATGAAAACACATGATAAAAGTGACAAACCTACAACTTTAACTACTGTGCGTCAGTTTTCAACCGGTGTTAACTAATCTGGATGGCGAGGCACTGTAAGCACTAGCTCCAGAAACCTCATGGATCTGAAAGCATTTCGACGGGTAGTGAAGTGCTTCCGATGTTATGGGTAAGGTACTGTAGATCGATTCTCCCTTTGGTGCTCACCTTCATATCCGAGGACAATTTGCCAGTTTATTGTAGTGACGTCTTACTGTAGGACGAGACGGGAGAAAGTGGCTTTATCCATCTATTTGTGTTGCTTATGAGATCGTGCAAGCCTTTCCAGCTTAGAATCTTTTTGAAGATTGCGTGTAACGTGTCTCTTATATGCTAGCATATTTTGTTCAGGTTGTTGCCAATCTTTGAATGAAATACAGAACGCAGTATAAACAGAAAGATTCTTAACTTATCACTCTTACTGTGCACGTCTCGTGCAGGCGTCTGTGGCGGAGCGAATGTGCGTGTAGTGCCATGTCTGTGTTAACAATAACCGTGATGTAGATGAAACCTGCAAACCAGCCACAGAGTTGTACGCGAAAGACAAAGAAATGTACTTATGATTTTATTGTTAACTAGCTGAATAACCCAGCGTTGCCCAGGTATGCATTTATTTCATCCGTCTCCTCCCTTCCCTCTTTCTGTCCATCTCCTCTTACCTTTCTCTATCCATCTCCTGCCCTATCGCTGTCTGTCTCCTCCTCCTCCTCCTCCACCATATCTCTCTCCGTTTCCTCCTCTCCCTCAGTCTGTTCTCCTACATCCTTTCTCTATCTATCCCACTCCCTGCTTGTATCCATCACGTCCTCTTTTATTTCCCTGTCCATCTCCTCCCCTGCCGTACCTGTGCTCACCTCCTCCTTCCCCCTCAATGTCTCCTCGTCACCCTCCTCTCTCTACTTTATCATGCTCTTTTCAGTAGGAGGCTGGTGGTCCTTGCTCCCGACAGTATTTCTTTCCAGGTTGTCACTAATACATTTACAAAATTTGGGCGTAGTTGTTCCAGGAGTTCAGGAGGAGCTTCTTACGCGTAGCTTTGCCTGCATACACATACGTCAAATATATTTGAAATATTTTACACATATTTGTATACATATTCCACACGTGTCTCTAGCGAATTTCGCCCTGCAGTTACATTTTCACGCAGGTCATTGTTAATCATGCAGTATTTCCTGAACTATTTGCTGTACAGTGATATAATTATCCAGATACATCCAGTCATACATGTGGCTCTTGTCTGAGAGATGTATTGTAAATGGAGTTGCTAGTAAAGAAGTAAGAAATTAAAACGCGGTGCACAATGCGACAGTTTTTTATCCATATCAGTGTTTATGGCGTCATACCTCCTGAAGTGTGTGTCGTACAATTATATAATGTTTTTGGTACATTCAGAGGTATATTTGAACACTGGCTCCAAAATGCATCGTCAATACATTAAGTAATAAAGAAAGAATAAATTAAAACGTCATGCTTCATGCGGCAGTTTTACTGCATGAACAGCACAAATGTAGTAGGCGATACAGGTATTACCTTTTATCGTTTTGTGAGGATGTACTAAACGGAATTCTAGTGTACGGACTTTAATTTGTAACTAGATAACCAACTACGAATGTTTTAAGTTTTGTGTCCGCAGCAGTCCAAACTGTGAAACTGTGCTTTGTCTGCTGTCATTACGCGAGCGTAGGGAACGGCGATTTCAATCCTCAGAACTAATCAGATATTAATTCTTTCGATCTATAATACAATATCTGAACTCCTAGGACAAGAACCCACAGGAATTTATTATTTTTCTGTTCTAACAGTGAAAATAACATTCATTAATACAATCTTATACTTAACGTAAACGAAATAATTTTTATGGCTGGTGCGTAAGATTTTTTCAGAATAATTAATCAGTGACTTAAAATAAAAATATTTATGACTCCAGTCTTGTTATGCGTAGCGACTATGTGTAACGTATGAAGATTGCGCTGGGTAACCGCGCAGTCTGAGGCAACTTGTCACGGTCAGTGCGTCTCCCCCCGTCGGAGGTTTGAGTCCTCCCTTGGGCATGGATGTGTGTGTTGTCCATAGCGTAAGTTAACTTAGATTAAGTAGTGTGTAGGCTTAGGGACCGATAATCACAGCAGTTTGGTCCCAAGGACCCTACCACAAATATGAAGATTGTCTGTTGTGCGGAACTATGAGCCCCAGCAGTAATCAATACTTGCGCTATGTGTCCTATGAGAACTTTAAAAATCAAGTGGATACGCACAAACTGTGTTTTTCATTTTTAAAACTGTGTTAAGCAGTGGTAAATTACTCAAATCGGTGATAATTGTGTGTAATATATTAATTATTTGGTGCATACATTTTAATGTCACGTACTGAATTATTGAAACAGCGTTTCAATATCTATTTGTAGTGATAAGGTATGACAGTATAATTCATTATAGTCGTGCTCAGCAGCGTATAAATAAGAACTATCAGAGATTATTTATTTCTTTCATATAATACTGTTATTCTTGCTGCTACATTTTCAAACATTACACACCGCCGCAACAGCTTTAAACAGAACCCCAAAAACCCATTACATTGGAGCGTGGGGCTGCAATACAAGTATTTTAATAATATTTATTGTAATTAGTGTATTTCTTTTTGTGTATAGACTGCCACTGTAAATCAATAATGCCTGTTTGTTCGTAGTTTCATGCACCAACTGAGCATACAAGTAATCATCGTCTTATGTAGTAAACTATAAGCAGTGAGCAGCCCAGTTTCGCCGATAGCGTCACCACTAGGCTAGACGTACTGGCAGGCACATATGACACATACACGTAACTGTCGTCTGTTTCCGCACAACAGGAATCTTGCAATGCTACAGGCAATTTTCATTCACTCCGGCTATAACATGTAAGAGTGTCATATTCTGGCTGTGAGAAACATTTTCAGACATTTTCTTTTCTCTAGTGAAATGTTGTGTACACAAACACACATTTAGTTGTAGTGATTGGCTCAAATGGCTCTGAGCACTATGGGACTCAACTTCTAAGGTCATTAGTCCCCTAGAACTTAGAACTAGTTAAACCTAACTAACCTAAGGACATCACAAACATCCATGCCCGAGGCAGGATTCGAACCTGCGACCGTAGCGCCTTTAACCGCACGGCCACTTCAGCCGGCAGTTGTAGTGATTATTTCGTGTGTTAGTTATAGAATATTTTTGGGGATTTGAATTTGTTGTAATTGCTTTATTGAGTGAAATATTTGCTGATAAACTTGGTTAGGCCTAAGAAGCAGGCTAAAACGAATGCGCATGCTGATACATATTTAGTGTCAGATGCTCAAGCGAGCCAAATTCCGCATACTTCAGTGCAGTAGCTAGATAGCTTAAATGTTGATGATAATATTATTTTACCGGACATGTCAAGTGATATTGAAAATGAGGAGTTGCCAGTGTTGAGTGACACTCCTGTGGTGAAAGTTTTAGAAGCAAATGATAGTAATTTCACTGGGCGAGGGGCAGGACCTACCAATGCTCAAGTTATGCCATTGACAGATGGTAATATATTAGACATGTTACTCCAGAAATTAGAATTGACAGAAAAGCAACGAAAGGAAGAAGAAGCTCTTAAAGAGCATCAGCGTTTAGAAGAAAAGGCAAAGAAAAGCGACGTAGGGGAGAAGACGCCCTTAAAGAAGAACAACGCGAATTAAAAGAACAGGAAAGGCAAAGAAAATTCTTAGAGCAAATCAATCAGGTCTTTATCCAGCGAGACAAAGAAATTATTCAAAATATTAACCGAGTGATAAACAACAGGGATAAAGCATTGTCAGCACACTTTAATGAGGAGATAAATGCAGTTAAAGACACGATCAAACCATTGGCAAACAGTCTCACCAAAGTAAATGATATGCAGGCTGAAATCAGTAACTTAGAAACTAGCTTTAAACCGCTGACTAGTGCCGTAGAAAGAAATGAAGGTTAAATACAAACCGAAGTGAAGAAACAAGTACAAACGGAGGTAGTCAGAGTTTTCAATCATGACAATCGAAACTCAGGGGTAATGCCAGAATCCAATAATGAAGAATCTGGTCCTGGCGGGGAAACTAAAATTGAACATTTTCCGACTGTTAGTGTTGCAGTTCAGAATAGACCACAACATCTGCCCACTGGCCATGCCTTAAATCAAAGTAATACACAAAGTTTGCTAGCAGCCCCTGTTGCAATTTATGATAAGTCAAGCCATGATAGCCAACCTTTATCACCACAGGCACTGCTGTATATAAGAAATTCAAAGCTAGAAGCAGACTGTGCTGTAGCAAAACAAGTACACCGCCTGCATTTGAGTACTTTGATGCATGAGGAAAGCCTCATCAAACATCTTCAATTTCAGATTTTCAATGAAGAGAGCAAAAAGAATATCCACCCACTCGTATTTATACGCAATTTCAGAAGTGTCCTTTCGAAATCTTGGACTGAAGAACAGAAGATACAATTCGTGATATCACATATTGCGGGGGATGCTTCGCTTTGGGCATTAAATGCTGCCGACGCTTGCCAAACTTTCAGCGATTCTGAAAGGGCATATCTTGATCAGTTTTGGTCAGCCTCGATACAAGAAAGGCTTAGACGAATTGTTTACATTGCAGAAGTATATAATCCGAAGACAGGGCCTCTACGAAAATACTCTGAAAATACATCAATATGACTTGGTACTGGGACGAGCTGGTCACTACCCGAGATCTACTGAGAGTGTTAAAAGTAAAGTTACCTTAAAGAATTTCTGTCCGTAATAGACTCACTAGACCTGGTCCATGAAGACGTACGAAAAGGTTCAGATACAGGAAATTCTAATACCAACTATTCCAATGGGAAAAGCTCTTGGAATGGGAACAACGGTACTAGCACGAAAATAGTCCGAAGAAGAATAAAAATAAATTTAATGCTATTAACAATTACAGGGGAAAGATTAATTATCACCAGAAACAATCCCAGCAATAATGATAACCAGGGAAACCGAGATTATCAACATTCGAATGATCAGAGGCAGTATTCGAATGTGAGTACAAATAATAACCAACAAAATAATAAAAAAAGGAGAAACGATAGCAAATCGGGAAGTCTATACAAGGATAGACCAAAAAATGTGCGTAATGAAAATCAGTACTGGCAACAGCCAGGGCCGAGGCATTGGCAACCCCACTACAAATTTGCAAACCAAGGGCAGCCTGTAAATTATATACAGACTGTACCTGTACCAAACACCAAACAGTCCGTTTTCACAGTCATGGCATCCAAACAGACCACTTCCATCTAACAATACCGAGAATATAGAGTAGTGGATGTATCACTGGATACGAAACAAGCTACAAAGAATCCGACAAACTAGATTTGGTCCCTGTAGGCCTTCGTCAGGAGACCGGACTACAAAATGAAACAGCAGAATACATACTATATATACGAGTGGTCTACCGGGACCATCCGACCGCCGTGTCATCCTCAGTGGAGGATGCGGATAGGAGGGGCGTGGGGTCAGCACACCGCTCTCCCGGTCGTTATGATGGTATTCTTGACCGAAGCCGCTACTATTCGGTCGAGTAGCTCCTCAACTGGCATCACGAGGCTGCGTGCACCCCGAAAAATGGGAACAGCGCATGGTGACCTGGATGGTCACCCATCCAAGTACCGACCACACCCGACAGCGCTTAACTTCGGTGATCTATTATTTATATAGCGGAAGAGATGGAAGATAAGCCGAGGTCTGTTCATTTAAATATTGTAAAAAGTAGTCATAAGTGATCAAAAGAAAACATAATTACATGTTACTAAGTGGAATGCTAGTGTAGAGATTTTTATTTGTAACTATATAACCAACTACGAATGTTTTAAGTTTTGTGTCCGCAGTAGTACAGAATGTGCTTTTACTGCCGCCATTACGTGAGCGAACGCAGCGGCAATTTCAAACTGCAGAACTAATCAGACATTAATTCTTTCGATCGATATTACAATATTTGAACCCCGAAGACAAGAACCCACAGGAATTTTATTATTTCTATATTCCAACAGTGAAAATAACATTCCGTAGAACAATCTTAGACGTTACGTTAATGAAATAATTTATTTGGCTGGCGCGTAAGGTTAATTTTTCTCAGAATAATTCATCAGTGACTTTAAATAAAAATATTTACGACACCGGTGTTGTTGTGGGTAGACATTGTGGTGTGATATATTAATTATTTGGTGCACACATTTTAATGTCACGTACTAAATTACTGAAACAGCGTTTCAGTATTCAGTTGTAGAGATAAGGCATGATAGAATAATTCATTACAGTCGGGCTCGGTAAATAAAAATTATCAGAGATTCAAATGGCTCTAATCATTATGGGACTTAACGTCTGAGGTCATCAGTCCGCTAAACTTAGAAGTACGTAAACCTAACTAACCTAAGGACATCACACATATCCATGCCCGAGGCAGGATTAGAACGTGCGACCGTAGCAGCAGCTCGGTTCCAGACTGAAGCGCCTAGAACCGCTCGGCCATAGCGTCCGGCTTATCAGAGATTATTTATTCCTTTCAAATAATACTGTTATTCTTGCTGCTACATTTTCAAACGTTTTGCAGTAACACGTACACACCACCACAACAACTTTAAACAGAACCGCAAAAACCCATTACAATATTCGCGTGTCGTGAGGTACATTGCCTTTTCACCCGTATCCCCACAGTGGTGATTTTCAGATAATAAGTGAAATGAGTACTTAGATTGGTTGTAGAAATTGGTCCAGTGCTTTAGGAGATGTGGAACGTAGATGCATTCATAATACGTACGCACAAACATGTACACACACATCCATTTTTATAATAATGTATCTATTCCTAGTTCCAGTGACCAAGTTCTTTGGTGACTCTTTCCGTACACTGCAGCACGGCATAGAAAGAAAGAAAAAAAGAAAAGAAAAGTTACCGTAACTTTTGCCGTTTAGCGGACGTTGGCTGCACGTTTTCCATCTGCAACACCCAGCGATGCATAAATAGTAAACAGTCCGACACAGTTGACAGCTACGGAGGAAGACAGACACAAGGCACGTGGCCACGTACCAGTAATGGAGCGCCGCCAGTACTGATGAATGGCCGCGGCGGTCTTAGCGGATGAAACAAACGTCGCCCGGATCGATACCGGCCCATAACTCAGCCGAATTCAGCATTACCAAGCTTACGTGCCACGCACATAATATCGCACTTGATTGGTGGGCTATTTCGAATTAATACTCGGCGTCGCGGAGACTGTGGAATTTATGGCGACACGGCACGGCTGCGCGGATTTCGGCACTGTCGCCCAGGCTGTTGTGCCCCTGTCCGGAGGGGTGGTGGGGTGGCCCCCGTACCTCCAGACGCAGGTGTTCCGATCGGACAACGCGCTTTGCGAATGCCGTCGCCGACAGCCGCGGCGAGCCGTGGAGGCATTCAGTGAAGCTTTCACAATAAAAGAGTACGTAACGTTTCCTCGTAAATACGACTGCCGGAATAAAGAACGAAAAATTCGGGTAACTTTCGCGTTCCACGAGGAGCGATAACTCTGTTTACACGATTTGATTTTTTCTTTAAAGTGTTAGACTGTGGTGTCACCGCCAGACGCCACACTTGCTAGGTGGTAGCATTTAAATCGGCCGCGGTCCGGTAGTATACGTCGGACCCGCGTGTCGCCACTGTCAGTGATAGCAGACCGAGCGCCACCACACGGCAGGTCTAGAGAGACTTACTAGCACTCGCCCCAGTTGTACAGCCGACTTAGCCAGAGATGGATCACTGACAACTACGCTCTCATTTGCCGAGACGATAGTTAGCATAGCCTTCAGCTACGTCATTTGCTACGACCTAGCAAGGCGCCATAGCATTTGATATTATTTTATATTGTGGTTATAACATGTACCGTCAAGAGAGATGTTCTACAATTGTGGATTAAAGTTAAGTATTACATCAACTACGTACTTTATTTGCTACTATTAATTCCTTTAACTGTTCCAGACCTCACGCCAATCTGCGTGAGCTTAACGCGTGCCTTTCGGCTTCCTCTCATTGTGACTTGGCTGTCTTGCCAAGTCACAACATAGACACTCGCGAGAGTTGTTGTTGTTGTGGTCTTCAGTACGAAGACTGGTTTGATGCAGCTCTCCATGCTACGCTATCCTGTGCAAGCCTCATCTCTGAGTAACTATTGCAACCTACATCCTTCTGTATCTGCTGACTGTGTTCATCTCTTTGTCTCCCTGTAAGACTTTTACCTCCCACACATACCTCCAGTACTAAATTGGTAATCCATTGATGTCTCATAATTTGTCCCTTCATCTAGTCCGGTTGTGACATAAGTTTCTTTTCTCCCCAATTCTATTCGGTACCTCCTCATTAGTTATTTGATCTGCCCATCTGATCTTCAGTATTCTTCTGTAGGCCCCCTTTCAAAGGCCTCTATTCTCTTCTTGTCTAATCTGTTTATCGTCCGTGTTTCGGTGCCGTACATGGCTACACCCATACTAATACTTCCAGAAAAGTTTTTCTGACTGTTAAATCTATATTCAATGTTAACAGATTTCTCTTCTTTAGAAAAGCTGTTCTTGCCATTTCCAGTCTATATTTTATATCCTCTCTACTTCGACTACCCAGATAGCAAAATGTATCTACTATTTTAAGTGTCTCGTCCTTTCGTTGATGATCATTTTATATCCTCCTTTCAAGACACTGCCCCTTCCTCAGGTTAGCTTCCATTCAGAAGGCTGTTGCACGCATCGACTGTTATATTGCGGTATATTTATAATTTTTACATATGGACCGTCTGACAGCAACTGAATAAAACACAATTTTAGTGCTATACGCGTTTCGCCTTTATTTTCTGCAAGGCATCATTAGTGGCCTGGAATATGTACATATGTTTGCTATTTAATTTACATTTTTGTCACTGTACCTATAGGTTATAAACAGTTCTGGTGGTTGGTATTTCCTATTAAGTAGTAATGTTTTGAACTGTACTTACAGGTTGCGTGGACAATTTCTTACACATTACACTCCTGTTGAATTTTTGGCGCTGTTCTTCTTATGAATGCCAATTTGCGGTTTTTCCCACATTCCACAGCACTATGAACTGAACGCTTGTTTCAATGCAATGGTTTGGTTTCTGTTGCCGACTGTCAAATGTCAGACGGTCCATAAGTAAAAATTATCAATATACCGTAATATTACACGCAACTGAGGAAGATAGGACTACAAAAGTTGAAACTGTTATATTGACTTGTAAATAATAGATTTTAGCTATCAGTCGTCCTTTTTAAATTTTATTGGCAGTTATAGATTCCAGCTAGAAACTGGCCATTCTCAAGGCACTATCATTTTTGATCAATGCATGTAAAGCCTGTTGGTCGGGCTTCATCCACAGTTCATTGAATACTACTGCCCGTTCCGTTCAGCTGCTCTTCGGAGTCCTTTGCTGAATTTTATCCATAGTGGATGCTGTTGAATTCCGTGACTGTTCCTTTATAGGGTGTTGAAAAATTTCTGCTACCAGTCACAATAAAAGGTTATTTATTGGTCACACGACCTGTTTCGGGCTTGCGCCCATCCTCAGGTGTTCATACATTCATATACATGTTTATATTGCTGGAGATCACTGTATAAATACAAAAAGTTATTTGCTGGTGACTGAACAGATACAACTGGGGCAATTGTAAGTGGCAAGGCAGCACTTACCGAAAATAATGAAGCATCATTATTATAATTATGCTGTGGTGAAAGTTTTTCCACTTAGTTACACACTTATTATCACTTTCACGTCCATATTTCAGTTTTATAAAGTTTAGCAGCATATGTCACTATTACGATGTGCACTCGTGAAATACACTGTTTACATACAAACATGTGGGCTGTGGTCAAAGAACTTACATGTAGCAGGTGTAAAGATGTTGCTCATACAGTCCTTTGCTGTCCCTGACAGAATTACAATGTCATCGGCAAAACGTTTTGATTTCTTCTCCCTAGATATTAATTCCTACTCCAAATTTTTGTTTCGTTTTGCTCACTACTTGTTCAATGTACAGATTGAAGAGAGTAACTGGTATAATTACAGACATCCACTGAAGGAGACTTGTTAGCACACGAACTTATACTGAATTCATGTTATCACGCCACATACTCTCGTCTTGGTTGACCTACAAGATCTGCTGGATTTCATGCAGAATTAAGTTCCCACTCTCGTAGCTGAGATACACTAAGTAGTGAAGAGAATAAACCACGGCAGTAGGTCCGCTACACAGCAGGAGTTTTTAAGCCCAGAACAACAGTGTGCACGGATAGAGACAGGGGCGAGGACGACGACGACACCCCACACCAAAGAGCTCTTCAAGGACTTCAGAGAATCCGCCCGGCTCTGCCGCTCTTGCGACCGCACTCATGGTCGGTACACACTAACAGCCACTGGCAGCCACAACGACACTTCTGTAATTCATCGTATGGAAAAAAGATGCCGGGATTGCAGACAGGCATACAATCAATAGACCCTTGCCCTAAAGTCACTAAATCCTGAAACGCCTTCCATCGTGTTACCGACTGCAAGTTTTCCCCACACTACCCACTCTTCCACAACGAACAACCCTTCCCTGACGACGTAAGTACAGCAAACCTGTCACATCCTACCCGCGAGACACTCTCTTACTTCACGTCTACACGATGATGTTTGCAAGCGTATTGCCTTATCGCTGCCTTGGTTGCGGAGTATCTTTGGGAGCGACTGCAGAGTCGAGTCGAGCATGGGACACGGAGCTGTTATGTGTACTGTGGGTAGCTCTACATGTGAAAGGCATTGTTACGTAAGTTCAAGTGTTGCTACAACTGCTATTACAGTGAAGTAATGAGATATTGAAGTGGATTCAGTGAAAAGCGCGCAAAGAAGTAATTAAATATGAGCAGTGCCTCCGATAACGTTTCAAGTATCCGCCCGTTTGCGTGTCGTACATCAGTCATCCGCGCCGTGTCGGCCTCCTGGAATGAACTAATGTGGCCGGCCGAAGTGGCCGTGCGGTTAAAGGCGCTGCAGTCTGGAACCGCGAGACCGCTACGGTCGCAGGTTCGAATCCTGCCTCGGGCATGGATGTTTGTGATGTCCTTAGGTTAGTTAGGTTTAACTAGTTCTAAGTTCTAGGGGACTAATGACCTCAGCAGTTGAGTCCCATAGTGCTCAGAGCCATATATATATGAACTAATGTGAATCAGTAAAATAGTTACCACAGAGGAGTGCAGTCAAGCGCCAGTGTCTTGTAGCGAGCGTGAGAATGTGCGTTCCATCATCCCGTTTCCGCTTCATCAATAATCAGCCGCGCCGCGACGGTTACGCGCACGCTCGTACAAGTGAGAACTTAGAACTGAAAATTTAACTTTATGAACAGTGTTATTTTATTACTACTGACAAGGAGGACTGGTGCCAGATATCGGCTTATGTGTGACGAGCCTAAGAACTTTATTTCGATCATACGGTCTCCGCATCTTCAACAATCACCCGCGTCGTGTCGGTTACGCGAACGCTCGTCCGAGTGATATTGTGGACAGATAATCATCAATACGTCAATTAGTATTAACACTTATGACTTAAGGTGTAAACAATGGAACCTGCGATTTTCTTATTGTCTCAGAATATTGATGTTCATACCAGACATAGGACAGTGTTGTGCTTAACTTTGAGTAGCTCCTCTAAACTCGCTTGCATATTTAGTTACATAATTTCAGGCAAGCCAGCAGCAGTGTGGAGCAGAAAAATCGATCGCCGCCGAAGTATCAGGTGCGTGATGTGGACAGGGCGCATGTCAAGAAACGAAACGTGAAAACAGTTTATGGGATCCCCGCCATTAGTACCCCCGGGCGTGTTACATGTTGACAGGCAAAAGCTAGCAGAAATTGGGCGCCCATAAAAAGATCGATGCGCAAAACATGTTGCAACGTCCACCGTAGCACCCTAGCGAAAGATTTCGCCGAGAACCCAAGAAAACAATGGCCCTTTGTATAATCAGTAAGCGGATTGAAAGCGTCTGTTCAATCACTTGTTGACCAATCTCACGCGGCAATACAACAGGAAAGGTAGCGACAGGAAAGCTGAAGCATTAAACATCGCGTTTCTAAATCATTAATGCTAGAGGATCATACAGCATGTCACGTGGCAATTAGACCTTTCCCTTATTCTTATCGATTAATATGAAAACACATGATACAGATTTCTGGAGAGATCAATACATCCCTCTGTAAAGCACAGTAAATCTGATTAAGTCTCAGAATTAGATGCATGTAATACTGGGTAGGAGAATTTTTCTCTTCTTGGGGACCAATTCAGCTAGGAGCCACTTGCTAACGAGGTGTGGGGAGTTGTCCCAGGGGACAACTTAATCTGATGTATAAAGACGGGCGCTCCGTGGCGAAGGGCAACGCCCTGTAGCAACTGGTCACATTGGCAGGCGGTTGCTGGGCCAGTGCTGGTTAGTTACTAAGATACATGTTCCATACATCATTTGAAGGATTCTTTTATCAAAATGCAGTAGAACGAGTGAATTTACAGAACATACATAAATGATTGGTGTTAACATTAACAGTCATGTTATTAGTTTAGTCCTGTTCACGCAACTGCATTTACAACCAAGGTTTTGTGTTAGTGGAATAGAAAGAATTGTCCAGAAGAAGTGAGATTAAGTTAGAACTAAAACTTGCTTTGCTACCTGTCAGACATTTTTGTTGTTGCATATTGGTCTGCTTTCTGAGCCACTGACAGCTTTAATAATGGATAATAAAGGACTTTTTCGCTCTAGTGTTGTAGGTATGGACATCACTGTGCTTCTCAAACCGTAGTGGGTTATTTGACGAATTTCACTAGCGTGTAAGAGGTCCATGACTAAGGAATTTATTGCTAGCGCACTCGAGCAGATGTAATTTAATGGATTGTTCACGCGCTGCCTGCGATATGTAAGCTATAGGAGACTGTCAGACCAAAGAGCAGTGTTGGCTGCAGTAAGAGCAGAGTTAGCAGGAGTATATAGTAGCTAGCAGTCTGGCGTATGGAGTTGGCGGAGCCGGTCATGGGGAGCGATGGAGGTGCCTGAGCGATGTAGTGTAAGGTAAAAACAGCGTGCGTATATATAGTTTGTTACAGCAAAATTTGTACAATTGTTATATCAAGTTCTCTGTAAATGTTTTAAAAATTTTTTTAATAATAATCTTTTTTATAAAATTAACTTTTTGGACAATCATTCATTTGAATTTAAAGAATTTAATAATTTCTGCAATCCATGGTCATCCCAATTATCGTAAATAAAAATCAATTGTTTCCTTTTATACATGACAATTCTAGCGGCCAGCATTGCACTGGGCTGTGCCAGAAAAATTTCTTATAGGAGCAGACATATATACGCGTTATCCGGCGACTTCATTGAGGTAAGAATTTTCAATTTATTCAGAATGATCTTTCAGGGCCGTGACGCAACACTGCTGTCGACCACATTTACCAGTTTAGATTCACAGTCAGTTAAATATTGAAAGGTTATAGTCACATTTTTTATTAGGAGGTTAGTCACATTGTATTATTAGTAGGTTGTGGAATTTATGTTTGGGGGGGGGGGGGGGGGGTTACACTGAATGTGAATGCTATACATATTTTTATTGTTGGGAGGTTACAAGCGAGTGTGTGTATTGTGACGGCAATGTTAAAACGTCTTGTTCCTTGAAGAGGTCGCTATATGATGTCCTTCTGTCCTTTATGCAATGAACTTTCTTTCTAAGTGATGAGTTACTCCAGAAAATGATTCCATTAGACGTAATTGAGTGGAAATGCGAAATACGTCAGGAGATTGATACGTTTTGTTTCGTGTGTACGGTGTAGAGGCAGTACGGCACACTGCTTTGTAAGTAGGCTGTTTAGGTTTTTATATTGGTGACGCCACATAGTGCTCTGTATGAAAATCACTGGCTGTGCTGTGTGCAGTCTGTGGCTGGGTGGCACTGTTGTAATATTCGCTATTGTAGCGTTGGGAAGTTGGCTGTTAACAGCGCGTAGCGTTGCACAGTTGGAGGTGAGCCGCCAGCAGTTGTGGATGTGGGGAAGTGAGATGGCGGATTTTTGAGAATGGATAATCTGGGGGTGTGTCCATCAGAAACAGTACATTTGTAAGAATGGATGTCATGAACTGCTATATATATTATGACTATTAAGGTAAATACATTGTTTGTTCTCTATTAAAATCTTTCATTTGCTAACTATGCCTATCAGTAGTTAGTGCCTTCCGTAGCTTGAATCTTTTATTTAGCTGGCAGTAGTGGCGCTCGCTTTATTGCAGTAGTTCGAGTAACGAAGATTTTTGTGACGTAAGTGATTTGTGAAAGGTATAGGTTAATGTTAGTCAGGGCCATTCTTTTGTAGGGATTATTGAAAGTCGGATTGCGTTGCGCTAAAAAAATATTGTGTGTCAGTTTAAACACAGTCTTGTATAATTGTTCTAAGGGGACGTTTCAGCTTATTCGGAGAAACTACAGAGGCAACTGGTGCACTGGTATCACCCAATAGCCCTAAGCAGTGTGTGCTGAAAAGAAAGCTGAGACAGTGTGCGACCTGTGCGTTTTCTGTGCGTGGTGCCGTATTCAGCTAAAAGAGTAACACGCAGTGCTTGTTGGCCGCAGGACAGACGCTGGTCGTAAAAGAATAGTGTGATGGTGGCTAGAAAGGCAGATAAGGTCTTATTTGGCTCGTGGAAGGACAAAAGTCGTGTTTGGAAATGGAATGTCGGTCACTTTGTAAAGTCCCGGTGTGTCATCACTACGTCGCCAGGCCACGTAGTTTGTTGAACCAAGCAATGCAGAAAACAAGGGAAAGAAAGCTGATTGGACAGTGTTAAGAAGAGGAGCTTGAGTGGGGGTCTGACGCTGTTTTCCGAGAAAAGACAGCGCAGCTGCTGTTCGTGTCAGCTAGCGAAGAAACTCTTCTCAAGAGTACTAAACTGTTAATAACTTGTCAGCTGGAAAAAATAAGTGACTGCCCAACTTTTGCAGAGGAGAGAGGTCAAGTTTTGTTAAGAGATTACCTACTGGGAGAACGGCTAACGAATTTAACGAGTTTTGTGATTGGAAGGCTCGTATACTTTGACGCGGTTACCTTGAAGAACTGGGAGCAGAGATGATTTTCAAAGACAGTTCGGCTTTTAGACAAGGAAGTACCAGACAACTGACAGCGTCCCTTCGGCTTTTAGTGGCAATTTTTACCTGGGCTCCAGTCTCTGAGGTATCGGGACGGTGCAGACAGACACATTCGTACAATGAAATCTTCAGATGCGGCTCACATCCATCATCTATAATGCAGACATTAGTGGGAAGGTAGAGTCGAAGTCCACGTTGCAGCAGAGAGGAAATATGAGACCTCACTGCCAAGGATAAGGGGGGCGTGAGAGCAGATAGGAATATTTATGCGCGTTTCTGTAACTTAATGGTATGTTGTTTCAGAATTACACTAAATAATTGGTGTCTCTCTAACGACTCAGGTATGCTTGCGTTTTGCATATGATAGATATCATTTACCCGTCAGCAAACGAAAGCAATCTTCATGTCCTCATCGGAATCATGTATCCATTTGTTTGTACTACTGCACATCTGATTCAGCCTGTTGAAGGATTTAATGTTTCAGTTTCCTTTTATTTCCGATCATACGGAATTAATGCTGTGCTGTTGTCAAACAATGATTTTGTCTGTGATCGGGTTTATGATTGTAGTGAGTTTGAGTTATTTTGGACGACTCTTTAACTTCAGTAGCTACATGAACACACCCCTCCCCCAAGCCCCCTTTATTACTACTGGTTTTTGTAAGGATCACACCCTCCACTCATTTGTAAAGGCTTTTAGTTTTCTAACATTTCCACTGGGCGACAGTTTTTCATGTGACGTCTGAATCTATGGGGAGCTGTCTGCACGTTGATATGGTTTAGCCGGTGTAGTTCAGAGAGGCAACTACCAACAGACTTTACAAGACGTACCAATTGACCGTCACACAGGCTTCTTTATGGAGGACGCTCAGAAGAATCTGAAAGAGCTGAAAGCAAATAAGTCGCCAATTCCGGACAGAGTCCCAGTTCACTTTTGCAAACAGCAATCTTTGGCTTTGGCCCTTTACTTGGCCTGCGTTTATCGCGAATCTCTCGCGCAGCACAAACTCCCAAGCGGCTGGCAAAAAGCATAGATGACTTTGAAGCGTTACAGAAAATTTATTTCCCGTTCTACAGTGTTAAATTTCTGGAAATGGAAAGCTTAAAGTCAATTGGAAAAATTAATGTACTTTGCAAATGTGATTAATGTTCAAACCGGTGGCCTGCAGCGTCAATACATTTCTGAGTACGAGTCACCACAGATTCCGTACATTGCAGCAAAGTGTCCAAAGAGATTTCTGCGCACACCACCTGAATCTCATTCCAAAGTGTGTCCAGGTTACGTGGTTTACGTTTGTACACCTCATCTTTTACTGTGCCCCATAAGAAGAAATCCAGCAGCGTGAGGTCTAGAGAGCGTGCAGGAAGCTCGATTGGTCCCCTGCGTCCTATCCACTGGCCTGGCACGTCCCTATGATAGTGCGGCGGGGCGCCATCTTGTTGGAAATAAAACTCATCATTACCGTATAATGCACGAATGGCAGGGAATATGGAGTCAGCAAGCACTGTTAGGTACGTTTCTCCAGTAACAGTACCTTCAAAGCGGAAAGGCCCAATGAGTCTCCTTGCAGACAAACCACACCACACATTTACACCAGGCAAATTCACAGTCTTTTCAGCTGTAATGTGAGGATTATCTTCAGCCCAGTACACACAATTGTGCCTACTGACAGTTCCATTGAGTTTGAATTGGGCTTCATTTGACCAAATTACGCTACCCATAAATCCCGGTTCACGTCTCACCATCTCCTGAACCCATTCACAAAATTCTAACCTTCGATCTGGATCGTCGTCACTTAGCTGTTGCACCAGTCTTGAAAAGTACACACGAAACTTGCCTTTCTTCAGAATGCGTAGCACACTGCTAGCACTTACATTACTCTCACGTGCCGCATGCATTGAAGATTTTTAAGGCGAACGCTGAAACGGTTCCAAGACCGCAGTTGTGGAGTCATCACTTGTAGCTGTACGAGGTCGCCCTGATCGACATTTATGCACATCACACACTGTTCCATGAATTTCGAATTTGTCTCGTGGACGTGTAATTGTTAACCTTGAAGGTGGTTCTGTACCATACTCACTTCACCACTGTCTTCGAACTGCAGCTACATTCTCAAACTTCCAGTACCACTTAATTACCTGCTTCCGCGCTTCAAAGCTCAAACGCACGTCCGCCATGTTGCAGTTACTTCCTTGCCACTGCTGCCACCTGTTGAAGAAACGTAACATTACTTTCTCACAGATATTTAACCTTGTAGAACGGGAAATAAATTGTCTGTGACAGTTCAAAGTGTGTATACATTTTTTTGACGCACCCTGTATATAAGAAGGGTAAAAGAATAGACCTACAAAAAAATTAACATCGGTTTACCTGAGAATTCTTGAGCGTATTGTAATTTCGAATGTAATAAATATTCTTGAAACAGAAAAGCTTCTGTCCACAACTCGGTACGCATTTAGAAAGCATCCCTCATGCGAAACAGCTTGCCCGTTTTTCACATGACATCTTGTGAAACATGAATGAAGGGAAAGAAGGAGACTCCATATTCTTAGATTTCCGGGTTTGACACAGTGCCCCACTGCCCTTGCTGGACTGATTATTGGTTATTGAGAGCAGGTGCCTGAGTTGATGGAAGTGGGGAGAGATGCGCAAGGCAAGGATGGGCCAGTGCGATGCGGGTCTTTCGACAGATGACAGTGCATACGTAGTAGCCTTTCAGATATGCAGTATGAGTGGCTCGGTGACTTCTCAAATAACAGAACCCAGTACGTTGTCCTGGGCGGCGAGTGTTGATCTGAGGCGAGGCTGTCAGCGGAATCGGGCCAGGCAAGTGTGATAGGAGTGCTGTGTATAAATAAACGATTTGACGGATAGGGTGAGCAGCGGTCCGCGGCTGTTTGCTATGACATTGTAGCGTAGGGGAACGTGTCGCCCTTGGCTGACAATAGATGAATACAGGATAACTTAGACAGAATTTCTATTTGTGCAATGAATGGCAGCATGCTCTGAATGAAGAAAATTGTAAATTAATCAGATGTGTAGGAATACAGCGTCAGAGGTGTGCTGCCTGGCAGTCACGTTGATTAAATATCTAGACATAACATTGAAAAGCGGGAACCAGCAGATAAGGTCAATACCAGAAAAGGCAAGTGGTCGACTTCGGTTTGTTGGGAGACTTATAGGACAGTGTAGCTCACCTAGTGTGGCCCATTATTGAGTACTGCTCGAGTGTCTGGGAAGAAATGGAAGACATCGATGCAGTTCAGAGGCGTGCTGCTAGCTTTAGGCGCGATCAGTACTTGAATGTTACGGAGATGTTCGTGAACTCAAATGGGAATGCCTGAAGGAAGGAGACGCTCTTTTCGAGAAACGCCGTTGAGAGAATTGAGAGAACCTGCATTTGCAGCTGATACCACAATGGTCCTACTGCCACCATCATCAATTTCGCGCGAGGACCGAGAAGAAAAGAGAAATTTGGGCTCGGACGGAAGTATATAGACTGTCGTTTTACCCTACTCCATTTGCGAGTCGGACGGGAAAGGGAATGACTAGCAGCGGTACAATGTACCCTCCGCTATGCACCGTACGACGGCTTATGGAGTATGTACGTAGATGTAAATGTACATTCTCGGTTTTATCACTCTGTGTTCCCCTGTGTCTACGATCGTACAGACACATTTGTTGCTCCTCTCGGTCCCAGCTTCTAGTACTTAACACTTCACAAACAAATTTAAACACACTAATCACAGAATACAATACAAAAACCGCTGTTGCAAAGAAACACGACACAGCCCTCGATCAAGAATCTAGGACTTTCCACTCTTACTCTTTCTTAAAAGCCCCTGGAGATCTATTGAACATCATCTTTGGTACCGATTTTTGTCCTCTCCCGATGATCTACACTTTCGCCTAGATTATCTCTTATTCCAACAACACAAAAAACGCCGTCCTCTCTCTTCTTCTCCATAAACATCGAAAAAGTCTACAACCGTGTCTGGAATTCTCGTTCCTGTTCATGTTTTACAGCTATTCATTTCGATCAATTACATCCACCTCACTGCATCCTTTCTGACTAACCGTTCATCCTACGTAACAGTCAATAACATACACTTCGGAATCTTCCATCCAGTCATACGCGTGCCTCAACAATCAGTCCTATCACCGCTTCTCAATTCCCTATATCTCCTATACACAGCCATCATCCCTAAATCACATCTTCGTCTGCACCTTCCCCATTATGATGGAGACACAGACTTCCTTGTAGTCCATTGCACCCAACATTCATCCCAACGATTCTTTCAACTCCATCTCGACAACTTCGTCCCATGGTTTGACCACTGATATCTTTCCCTCAGCCCTTTAAAAAAAATAAAAAAGGGAAAACATCATCCGAGCATCCCATCCGAGAGATGTATCTGACTTTCCATAACCGTCCAGTCCACCTATCTAAAACACAAAATAGAACTACACTCGATCAAAGATTAACATGAACTCTCACCTAAAACACCTACTAAAATATGACGATTAAATCCTACGACTGTCGTTCATACTTACAAAACTCTTAACTGTGACAACTTAGCATAAACTTTCTCTCCTCCCAAGTTTTATCGCTGCCTCCAAATCCTGAAGCGACATTCACTCAGTCTCGCCGTCCACAATCACCTTGTACCGTTCGTGTACTGTACCAGCTCCTAAAAGCCCGCACCTCGTCAAACACCTAGAGCATCTTCGCCTCTCCTAGATCCCTCAGAAACTTGAGTGCCAAAAGATTATTGCCTCTCCATTCCGTGAGAAAGCTTGCAAGCTTCCTACTTTCAATTGTAATCAAGACTTTAATAAAAATTGCAAAGGTAATGTTAATCAGAACACTGGGACGAGTTGTGATCTAAATAACAATAGATTTGTTCATTCTTAACATCACAAGACAGAAAAATGGCTAAAGAAACATCACACAAACATTTTTGTTTGACAAACGGTTGCACTAATATGCGGTCTATGGTGAACAAAGTGATCACCTGGGGGTCATTACACAACACAAACCAGAACTAATCGCTTTACCTGACTTCATACATGTGAATCCGTGGAATGTCCCAGAAACTACGCTATAGTCAAGCATGTATACTCTATCATTCCATAAAGAAAATTATGGTTCTAAAGGACAGGGTGCTGAGAAGCGTATATTGGAGTCCTATGCTGTAGCAGCGAATACTTTACCCTCTTGCTGTCAGGGAGGCACACCACGATGCTCTCGTAGAATGGAGTCATGGACGGCAGCAATCTGTTATTAATGGCGAACGTCCGAAAAATGCAAGTACACGGATGAATTCTTCTCGGGTTATCAGCCGAGTGGTGGCGTCGTCTTGTCGCAACGTTTCGATGAGTTTCGTACCCATCATCTTCCGGCGACACTTCGCCAAAAGATGATGGGTACGAAACTCATCGAAATGTTGCGACAAATGACGCCACCACTCGGCCGATAACGCTGGAAGAATTCATCAGTGGAATACACCGAGAAAGACCGCAATCACATATGCAAGTACACGGTTTCGCGTTCGGCTAATTCGAAACGCAGGTATATCCCTATGAGCCTCTTAAGCCCTGGTGGATTCCAGTGTGCAGGTGGACCCGTTTGCTGGTCTGCCAAACCAATTTCACTCCGTCCCATGACTATACGTGACAGAATATATGTTTAGACGGCCGACTCAAATAAGTACACCCATGCATCACTCGTTGTGTGCGTGATGCTAGAAGCAGTACATCTGACAGTTCAGATGGTGACTGGCACAGGCTCTAAGTAGCACACTAGCAAAGGACACAAGTCTCACCGGAACTCGCAGTTCCGGCGAGATCGTTTATCAGCACTCTCACCTGAAGATGGCGGCCAGTTGGACCGCTGAAATATTGTGTCAAGATGACGTTATGATCCAGCTGCACACCCGAGAAGAATATTATCAATTATTACGCCGGGATAGCCTTCGTAATCACACATGCAAATCTTTACGAGCGAAGCACCAGTACAAGAGTGTCCTCTTCTGTTTCTCTCAGCTTTCCTCGCCAGCTCGGTAGCCTAGCACATTTACATCTTAGCCTACTCCCACTTTATCCAAAGCCAATTAACAAGCTGGAGTGCGGCACTCGAAGCTGGGACACCACCCCTTGTTTTGCATACACAGATTTGACCAATCAGCGACTTTAAAAATTAATTGGGAGAAAAGGAGAAAAGATTCAACTTCATGGCCTCTCGCCCATGCATTTACGCCGGCCGTGTCTTTTGCTAAAAGCTTGACCTAGATGGAACCACAGCCCTCCATAAAAAAAACTGTTATCTCCACTGTTGCGTCCATTTCGAACTTTCCACTGAACGGCCATAAACTCGCTAAAAGCCTCGTGCCTTGACAAATATGTTTTGTTGCAGAGTCTGGACGTCTGGGCGCCTCTGACCTGTCCACGGAAATTCACAGAAACACACAGTCGTCTCATCAGCTTCCTGCCTAACAAGGGCCCTTCCTCTATTGCCAGTCATCAGTGCTTGCCCATACCATCAGCGACTCATGGCCCTAGTCAGCCTACCTCGACATGGCCGCCGACTGACCGGCGCCATCCATCGTGTCTGCACAATGGGACTGAGTGACTGGACGGTCTGCAAATGTTTTGACCCAGGTTCTGCCGGAAAAACCCTCCGTTCGACCCTCAGCTGCCATACGCTTTTACTGCAGTCTTTTAAATCGGCACCCGCTACCTTTGAACGCAGGTAAAGCTTACTGCTATTAGTTTACTACAGCACACAAGCAAGAGCGTTAACTACTGGCAACCATTTCATCATATGAATGAAATCAGACCGTATTCAGGTATAGCAAAAGAGCTGCACGGGATTAGCCGAGCGGTCTGAGGCGCTGCAGTCATGGACTGTGCAGCAGGTCCCGGCCGAGGTTCGAGTCCTCCCTCGGGCATGGGTGTGTGTGTGTTTGTCCTTAGGATAATTTAGGTTAAGTAGTGTGTAAGGGACTGATGACCTTAGCGGTTAAGTCCCATAAGATTTCACACACATTTAAACATCTGAACAACCAAGTAAGAAAGACCAACTTCCGTAAGAACACTACGCAGCATAACACCGTATCAGAAGTGAGAGTGCCATGCAATCTCTCAAGCTTGCTTTCCACCTCAAATCTTTCTACACAGTCATCCTTCCATTCATCTAAACAAACACTAAATTTTGATGGTGTTAGGACAGCAACCAGCCACAAATTTACTTTCAGTTCCTTTACTCAAAGGGTACCGTTACCGGTTTCGAATCGTTGTGATTCATCCTCAGACGGTTTACATGCTTTCTTTATGACGTGTGGTGTGTTTTTTATAGATTAATTGTCCTAAAATATAAATAATACATAATTATAAACACGCCACACACAGATGGTTGCGTTACAGATTTTCGTTGCATGTGACTTGCGTGAAACGTCGGTTTCGAATGTTTGTTTTCATAAAATCCGTCCAACAGATGTAAAAGCATTCCCACGGCATTTTTATTGTTGCGCACGTAAATTGTTCTCACTGAACACTTAAGAGTTGTCACTGAGCCGATTTCTACCACGCACCACATGTTTTGATACATACAAAGAGCTTACAAACATATGTGTATCACAGATACTATGATGTATCGTAACATTTGACGATGATATCCTATGTTTGGAAAGGATCATATATTCGTTTACACAAATGTAATGCCTTTTACACTAGCACAGAGATATTGAATTTTTGAGTTGATATTGCTAAATTATCCTGCAACATCTCTTATCTACCTACATAGGAATGCCTGTGCTTGTTATTTGTGTTTGATCATATTTCATTCTCATATGCACAGCTATACTGGCTGCGTGTAGACAAGTGCAGTGATTTCCATGCCCCCTGTACTCCTTACTGTCTTATCAACGTACACTGTCCCTTATACCTCTGCTCTACCTTAGCACCATTGCCTGAAAAACATGGCAGAAACTGCCGTTCCCATCAGAACAAAATCCTTTCTGACCCAATCAATTGGTCAGCGTCTTTCTCAAAGTCCTTCTCAGAAGCACAAACCCGACTATGGAATATTTGAGTACTGAATAACACCTCCAATTTCAGAAAACGGTTAATACATACCTACTAACGCAAGAGTAATGATTACCATTGTCGCTGCACGCACTTGTTACCCTGAGCATCTTTCTTTACAACCAAATTTGCATCATTTCCCAGTATTTTCAGCTGGTGCAATCTCCTTCTCCAAAACTCACTATATCAGAATAGATTTATTTCATACACCTATAAATTCTATTCATATCCGCCACTACCGTTATTGCTATTATTGTCATTATTATTATCATTGTTAGTGGCAGCAGCAGCAGTAGTAAAAGTTGGTTGGTTGATTTTGGGGGGGGGGGGGGGGGGGGAGGAGGGGGGGACCAAACAGTGAGGTCATCAGTCCCATTAGATTAGGGAAGGGTGGGAAAAGAAAAAGGTCGTGCATGGAGCGATTTAGAGAGATCACGGAAAACCTAAATGAGGATGGCCGGATGCGGGTTTGAACGGTCGTCTGTGTGCTAACCACTGGGCCAACTCGCTTGGTAGTAGTAAAGTGTTAGCGGGTATTCATTGGACAAATATATTATACAACTGACATGTGATTACATTTTCACGCAATTTGGGTGCATAGGTCCTGAGAAATCAGTACCCAGAACAACCAACTCTGGCAGTAATAACGGCCGCGATACGCCTGGGCATTGAGTCAAACAGAGCTTGGATGGCGTGTACAGGTACAGCTGCCCACGCAGCTTCAACACGATACCACAGTTAGTCAAGAGTAATGAAGTAGCCAGTTGCTCGGCCACCATTGACCAGACGTTTTCAATTGGTGAGAGATCTGGAGAATGTGCTGGCCAGGGCAGCAGCCGAACATTTTCCGTATCCAAAAAGGCCCGTACGGGACATGCAACATGCGGTCGTGTATTAGGGTTTCGCAGTGATCGAATGAAGGGTACGGCCACGTGTCGCAACACATCTGAAATGTAACGTCCACTGTTCAAAGTGCGGTCAATGCGGACAAGAGGTGACCGAGACGTGTATCCAATGGCACCCTATACCATCACGCCGGGTGATACGCCAGTATGGCGATGACGAATACACGCTTCCAATGTGCGTTCACCGCGATGTCGCCAAACACGGATGCGACCATCATGATGCTGTAAACAGAACCTGGATTCATCCTGAAAAAAAGACATTTTGCCGTTCGTGCACCCAGGTTCGTCGTTGAGTACACCATCTCAGGCGCTCCTGTCTGTGATGCAGCGTCAAGGGTAACCGTAACCAAGGTCTTCGAGCTGATAGTCCATGCTACTGCAAACGTCGTCGAACTGTTCGTGCAGATGTTGTTGTCTTGAAAACGTCCCTATCTGTTGACTCAGGGATCGAGACGTGGCTGCACGATCCGTTACAGCCATGCAGATAAGATGCCTATCATCTCGAATGCTAGTGATACGAGGCCGTTGGGATCCAGCACGGCGTTCCTTATTACCCCCCTGAACCCACCAATTCCATATTCTGCTAACAGTCATTGGATCTCGACCAACGCGAGCAGCAGTGTCACGATACGAAAAACCGCAATCGCGATAGGCTACAATCCGACCTTCATCAAAGTCTGAAACGTGATGGTACGCATTTCTCCTCCTTACAGGAGGCATCACAACAACGTTTCACCAGGCAACGCCGGTCAACTGCTGTTTGTGTATGAGAAATGGGTTGGAAACTCATGTCAGCACGTTGTAGGTGTCGCCACTGGCGCCAACCTTGTGTGAATGCTCTGAAATGCTAGTCATTTGCATGTCACAGCATCTTCTTCCTGTCGGTTAAATTTCGCGTCTGTAGCACGTCATCTTCGTGGTGTAGCAATTTTAATGGCCAGTAGTGTAAATAAATATCATAGACATCATCTATTTTAACGTCTTAAGTGATTTTATATTAAGCTTTAATATTACGGAATCAAAGGGTGAATAGCAGCAATCTGGCCGCTACCTGCCAGTTTCCAGGAAGATGAATGTAAATAAAAAGGGAGCATGTTCCAGATTTCAGTAGGACAATCCGCTAGCAGCTTTTGAGGGGACCACTTAAGTCTCTGGTCTGTTCACAGTATGAAGTAAATTTCCGTTGAAGATAATATCTTCTAGGGTGTTAGGCCACGTCATGTTCCTCTTCAGTTTCTTCTACACCTTCGACGGTCCGGTTCCTCTGCTGGGATCTCCTTTAAGATGGTGTTCACAGTTAGATGAATGTGATAGACCAGTGACACATTCACTTATAAAAGGAAAGTTTACCTGCGCTATGCTAAGGTGGGGTTATTCGGTAGAAGTCTTACAGCTACTATTGGTGGGCCATCGTCATTAGACAGTAGATTCCCAGTCGTTGTTTGCATAGCTAACGCATTGTGGCTGGTATTTACCTTCTTAGTGACGAGATGCCACGAAACTGGTAGCGTCTCCATTAAAGCTACATTTTTTTCTCGGAAACCTCAGTCGCCTTCTGACTTTCCTTCCACAAATGTTGTTTTGTTTGGCTAATACACGTACGTTGCTGAAATTAATGCCGTGGTCTTAGTTCTCCTGGTGTTCCGCTGCCGCATATTTCACTGTTTTACACACGGGTGGCGTTCGTGCTCTTTAATACGTTATTTTACAGTCTTCCCCGTCTATATACACTCTGCCGAAGCCACATATCACATCACAGACTCCTGCAGTTTGGAGGAATCGGGCATGTCCGTTTTGCGTCGGAAAATATCTTCAGTTTTCTTCTGGAAAAAAATATGTTGTGTGTAGCATTTTTCCGTAGATGCTGTCAGTAGCTCTAGACACGAACGGTAACCTAACGGAGTAAGAAGGCGGTTCCTCGTCCTTCTTATTAGCTTATACGAGCTCCTGACCAGACCGTGAAGGCCTAAGGGATGTCGACCGGCCGCCGTGTCATCCTCCGCCTCTGGGATTCACGTGGATGCGATAAGGAGAGCCATGTAGTGAGCACACCGCTCTCCCACCCGTTTTGCAAACTTTCCAGACAGTGGACCGCTAGTGCACAATCAAGTAGTTCCTCATTTGGCATCATGAAACTGTGTGCTCACCGTATCAGTGCTCCCAAGAAGGGAAAATCCTTGGCAGTACCGCGAATCGAACCCGGGCCTTATGCATGGCAGCCATCCATGTTGACCACTCAGCTACTGAGGCAGACTCTTACTAGTATAATTAATAAAATCTCTTTCGAAAGGCCTGTGTATCGACTAATTCGTCTCCACTGTCTTCTTTGAGATATCCAACTCCGATTCCAAGCTGTTACTGTTAATGATATGGAAAGAACCTGAATGCATAGTGCTGAGCACTGCTAGCTTCCGAACTGGGTGGTGGTGTAAAGGGGCACCTGTTTCTGTTTATAGGCTTTCTACACACACTGTTTCCTAACTTGATGTCAGATCCTGTATTATCGCGACACATCTAGGAACAGAAGGTCGACCTCACTCGAAAATAAAATTGATTTTGGAATGCGCCCCATTTAAGAAACTGTGAAATCTGCGAAGCTCTGATTTACTGCGTAACCATATAACAACATGTGCCATCCATATAGTGGTGTCAACTGGCAGTCTTTAGTGGCTAATTACATAAGACCTGTTGTTCAAAATGTTCCATAAAAATGTCAATTGCTAGTAGCGACAAATTTGAACCCACAACAGTGCTACCAGATTGTTCATAAAGTTGTGTGACCAACAAGAAGAAGGATTTTAATTTTATCTGGCTATGTCACATTTAATTTACTTCACGAAGAAGTGCTCCTTTTATTTATTAAACCCATTTATAAAGGCGTACAGATAACTGAAACGAGGAACGCTTACTGTATATAACGTATCTTTTTAATTCTGTATTTTATTTTTGTTGAATTTAAGAATATAGTGGAGAAACAGGCCGATGAAGGCGTAACTAAAGAGCAAAAGGACGGTTAAAAATAAAGTCAATAATAGCATTGTCCACAAAAGGCGTGGTTCCTGATTAGAGCGCCGGTCTCGCACACAGTTTTAACCTACCGGAAAGTTGCAAACAGCGCACACTATGCTGCAGACTGAGTAATTCCGTCTGGATACTCTGTCAATGTTTACCGAAAGAAACCTCTCTGAGCTTACTGCAGTGCACATGAAAATGCGCGACACCAACAGGGAATAAACATATCACATTGTTTGAAGTGCACGTGGAAATGTAGGATTTTGCACTCACGCGGAAGACAAATATTTCGTGACCAAGTGTAGGTGACAAAATGAAAGAGATGTAGCACGTGTAAAATGTCAAATTAGTTCTCGAAAATGAAGTTGTAGTTAGAAACGCATTGGACTAACACAGGAAATTCTAATTTGAGTATGTAAACTTCCCCATCCGATTCATTGATTATAGTCTTATCGAGTTGGCACCCAGATCATAGAGTCATCATCACACAGTATTTTAGCGGCTCTTTTGGATGCCATCTGTAGAAAGCCTGCGGGTGGACTGTTCAAATACTGCGTCAAGATGACTGTATGTTCAAACAGGAGGCCAGACGAGAATAAATGGAAAATATGATACACGGTTATTCGTAAGTACCTCCAGGGTTCAGAAGATGACTGCTCTCAAACTACAAGACATACTGGAAATAGACTGAAACGCCCGCGAAATCACGGAGGGCTAACAGGTAATTAGAATTGTGGAAAGGGCCAAGGGAGTTGTGGTCGGATTCATTTCACAATTATAACTTACTATCATTTAGTTCACAAATACACTTTTAAGAGAATTAAATTTGCTTCGAGGCTGAAGGCCTCCAAACAAATGCTTTAGATAAGTTCAATTTTAAAAAGACATGACACACAGTTAAATTTACGAATAAGATAAATCGTATACATATATGACATGAGCATGCGGAGCGGCTAAAGGCCGCCGGATTAAATCTTCAAATTTCCAGATATACTATGATGATTACTGAAGGCTGAAAGCCGCAAAGTTAGAATCTGCAAATTAAGGAAATAAATATTGCAACAATAGGTAGAACAATATATTAAGTTTAAAAATTTCCTTTTTGCAACACCACAATAACTTGTAAAATCTTTCAGAGGAAATTACAATAACCTTTCGAGAGCAGAAGGCGATGATGTTTGGACTTGAAGGAAACTCTGAGATCATGCTTCCAGGGCTGAAGGCCCACAACTAACCTTGAAAAATTAAAAAAAAACAGTTAAATTACAACAACATTAACACTGCAAAAGTATAATTAAGAGAACAGCATTCAGGAGTCTCCAGTGGATCGGTCTGCCCTCGTTCATTTAAGCGAGACAGGTGGTGAGCCCAGCTACACCCGATTCGTCCGAACCCAACCAAAGGAGAGAATTCAAGGCCCCAAAAAAGTATCACTATCCCCAAACACACGCGTATGTGAACCGAGCTGCTAAAACTACGCACCATGTTGGGCAGCAACAACCGGTGAGGAAAAGACAGTCCCTAAAAATCACGTTAACGAGCAGGGCAGGTAATCAGAACACTAACGGCCACAAGGCAAACATTCCGCTCGTGCACTCGAATTGTAGCCAACCAAAATAGTTAATTGCGCCGCATGGCGGCCAAATTTCAGCAATAGAAACACTCGATGTTGCTCACAGGAATACCTCCCCAACAGCAAACCACCGAAATGAAACACTACAACATGAATGGACGTGGTTTGGGTAGTTGAAACCACTACTCAACTTTGACGTCCTGGGTCGGTGAACAACGAAGCTCGTAGGGATCGGACACGCTGCGACACTGCGCACGGACTGCCAGCGGACCCAGCCGCCTGCACCGCGCGGAGATAACTTCCCTGGCCCGCAGCAACCGGCTGACTCACAGAATGCCGACAACATCTAAAATAGCCGTCAGTGGACATAACGCAAACTACACACACAAGCTGACAAACACTTGCATGAAGATCGGAACGATACCCAACAGTAACTAAGTACGCATGAAGACAAATCGGGAGTCGATGTACGCACGCACACACACACACACGCAAGCACACACACACACACACACACACACACACACACACACAGCCGACTCATGAACGGTCGGCGAGCCAAAACGCGTCGTCCGGTAGGACGACCGACCGACAATCCACCAAGACCGTGGCCCGGCTCGAGTGATGCGTGGCGGCAATGGTCGGGCGAGCCATGTGGACGCAGGCCTCACTGCTGCTCCAACCCGACTGTACTGCCGCCCGGAGTGGTCGAGCGGCTCTAGGGGCTAGAGTCTGGAAGCGCGCGACCGCTACGGTTGCAGGTTCGAATCCTGCCTCGGGCGTGGATGTGTGTGATGTCCTTAGATAGGTTTAAGTAGTTCTAAGTTCTAGGGGACTGATGACCTCAGAAGTTAAGTCCCACAGTGCTCAGAGCCATTATGAACCGACTGCAGTAGTGCCGCATTGCCACTCCCTGACTGGCAGGTCCGGACTACGCTCCAGACACATTCCAAGTGACTGGTAGACCCGAACTCGCAACCCGAACTGGCTTACGACAGACAGTGAGCAAAGCTACTACGAGAGGGGACATATCGATATGCCCTGCTAACGCCGCTCACGGTCAGGCAAAGCAGCAACGCAGTGACAGTAGTAATTTAAATTAACGTAGTGAGGTGGTAGTACGTTAAACAACATGGTGTAAAATACATGATGGCCGGAACACGACCCACGCACTTCTGATAGACACTTATCACTGGATAGAAAATCTTTCCAAGTGTTTGACACACATTAACTGTGCTCAGTACAGGCATAATTCTCAGTGCGGCAAACATCAGTCGTCGACTCACCTCGGAAGATGTTCTCCGTAGTTGAGAACGAAACGTCAGGGAGAAGAAGTTCTACAGATCGACCACGGCAACTTAGCCCGGAAGAGTTTACTGATAAAGACGCCGGCCGTGAAAGCCTACATGGAATGATCAGTACGTGTGTGCATTTCTTTGAAGTCCCTGCCAAAGTCGCAGGGGAAGCCGCAGCAGTGGCAGTGGACCATGCGAGAGCCTTTGTTGGTACACGCCTGTCTAGCGTAATGTCTTTCGCCCGTTGTCTGGTAACTGCGGCAAGGAGGCTTGTTGAGCATCTGCTGCAGTACTGCAACTTGTGGGCGACATCTTCTGTTAACGGCAGAGGGACTGGCTTTGGCAACTGGGTACGCTTGGAGTATCAGGCCGGACATGTTGACCGTTGACGAGTTGGCCATGCTGTTGGAAGTGGTTGTTTTCTTCATGCTTCGGCAGCGGGAGTCACGTGTCGGGGTCCAAAGCCCTCAATACCCTGCCTTGCCTGGTGGACGTGGTCGGTTTTCATTTCATCCAGGAGCAACGTGGAAACTACAGTTTGCATCTGCTTTACAGGCATCAGGTGGTAGGAGAAGAATTTTGAAAAAAAAATGTGCACTGTAGTAAGGTTCCGCTACCTTCGTTATCGAAAAAATGGTTCAAATGGCTCTGAGCACTATGGGACTTAACATCTGAGGTCATCAGTCCCCTAGAACTTAGAACTACTTAACCTTAACTAACCTAAGGACAACACACATCCATGCCCGAGGCAGGATTCGGACCAACTACCGTAGAAGTCGCGTGGTTCCGGACTGAAGCGTTTAGAACCGCTCGGCCACCGCCGGCGGCTTTCGTTATCGAGAAACACTGCGCTGTAATGTTCTCGACCTGTGCGAGCGTATTGGCTATGCTCTGTTCTTGTCATAGGCAAGTGTGTTACTTCTTGTTAATCATATCAACACGTCCGAAAGAACAGACACCACGCGGAATGTGCAGCTATGATACATATTACATAAATTGAAGGTGGAGGTGGAAGGAAGGAAAGGGAAGGAACTAATGATATCAGCTGAATCGGGACGTTACGGGGAATCAACGGCGACGAGTGAAAATGTGCACCGGACAGGGACCTGAAACCGGGGTCTCCTTCTCACTCAGCAATTCCATTAAACCCTTCTCCTCCCAGACACGGTGTTTATCGCAAATGCGCGGACTATTTCGGCACGCTCCCCGGCTGACTTACATTCCCACCTAGCGCCCACAGCACCCGTCCATGTCCTCTACCTTCGCTAATTTTAGATTCCTGCTGGAGGTCGAACTTCAATGTGCACTCGAGCTGAAGGTTGTGGATTCATTCCTAATCGAGACGAATCGAGTATATGAACGCGTGAAAGGTGGCTACACTGAGCCACGGCGCCAGAGATTGCGCCAAAGAGTATTATTCAGCCACCTCCACGGAGTGCCTGTCGAGGAGTCGTAGTAGTCAGTGCTTGGGGAGATCTCGTAGTAGTCAGTGTTTGTTGAGATGTGCTAGTAGGCAGTGCTTGCTGAGATGTGATATTGGAGAGTTCTGGTTGAGATGTGGTAGTAGCGAGTCGGTGTGGAGAGATTGTAATGTTTAGAGTGCTTTTCATCAATATAAACGAAGGTAAAAAAAAAAAAAAAAATTTCTTTTCTCTCTCATTATTTCAGTGTCCTAAATAATGTGTCATTACAGGTTCAGTCAACAAAGCATCTGGCGTGTGTTCTTGTATTAGAGTGTAATTCTGGTTTTCTTGCGCAATTATAGTATTTCTAATTTTTTTTAATCACGTCAGTATAAATGGTATTTGGAATTTCTTGTCTTATTGAAGAAGAACCATGCCAGATTTGTACGTTGAGTCATACTTCCACACACAGAACAGTTACTCTTGTGCTTGTTGTTGCGTTGGTTTTATAGTTGCTGGGGACTTAATTAATTAGTTGTGTTAACGAAAATTTTCTTTCATTCTTTGATGTTGTTCTATGCAGTCAGATTGCGTAATAATACTAGTCAGGGCCAACCGTTTACGACACAGCGTAATCGGACTCACAGCTACCAAAAATATTTGCATTATATTTAATTAAGCCCCCATGCACGTGGCGACCCTGCCAGGATCGTCCCTTGGAATTCTTCTGATTGTAAAAATAGTAGACAGTAGTATTGTAGTAGTAATTTGTAGTTTAGTAATTGTAGTCTATTTTGCATGTGTAGATTTGGTAATTAGCATTCTTCTAATGGTATTTTTCAAAATTTAATTTTTATTGCCTTGTATATGCGTTTAGCAATTTAGTGCAATTATTTCAATTGTTCGTTAATCATGTTTGAAGGAAACATTTCGTGTGAATGGTATTGTTGGAGATAAAGTGTCATTGTGTGCAATTTTCATATAGTGACGAGTTTTGTATATTTTGTAAATGATTACGCGATCAATGAAAAAGGCAAAAATGATGAATAGTCAGAATAACGAAATTGTTAACATGGTGAACTCGCCAACAGAGGAAAACAGTGTCATAAATAATGTAGTGGAGAACAATTTAATAAGCAGGGAAAATAGTCCGGAAACAGTTCAAAATTTTTCACAATCGAAAAATTCTCAGATTGCGTGGTTAACGACAGAAGAAATGGAGCAGTTGATGAGTGCAATATTAAATTTGGGATCTGAATTAAAAACACGGATGGAAGCAATGACAACACGGTTAAGCTCAAAAATAGGGATAATTGAAACCAGGATGAAAGCAATGACAACACGGCTAGGCTCACAAATAGGAACAAGTAAAACCGAGATGGAAACAATGGAAACACAGTTAGGCTCACGAACGGCGACATGTTTCAAAAACATGAAAGACGAATTAAAGAGGGAAGTTAGAGAGGAGGCGCAACCGATTTTGAATTCTCACAATAATAGATTAATTGCAGTAGAGATTAGACAAAGGGAACAGGATAGAGAACAGGAAGAAAGAGATCGTGTGGTAGTGCAGAAATTTTCAGAGTTGAATTTACAACGTGCGCACGATAAGGAGGAGATGTTTGAGAGAATCGAGGAATCCGTACCAAATGACAGAGTGAATAACTTAGCACAACAATATGAACAGTTAACTACCAAATGTGTCAATACCGAAACCCGAGTCGCGACACTTACGGAAGACGTAAATAAGCAGAAAGAAAAAATAGGTGACTTATCGGAAAGAGTTGAGGAGCTTTCAGACAAATTGACAAATCTTAGTTTAAATGGGGACAGAGATTCAAATGATACAGCACCATTGCCATTTGCAGAAACCGAAGAGTATCAGAACATAAATAAGCATGTTGAAAATCAGGGAAAATTTAATGAACGCGTGAAAAGGGAATTTGAGGCATTAAAAAAGCAAGTCAAACAAATTGAAGGCGAAATCGTAGGAAAAGATGGCAAAAGAAATATGGAATCACAGATAGCAGAGGGGTTTGAAGAAAGTAATTTGTTTCATGTATGGGATGCAACAAGAGAGCGCCAGGCGCGTGAATTTAACAATAATCGTCATTGTGACTGGGACAGACGCGGTAGGTCTTTGTCGCCACGAGGCGAAAACTTTTACTATAAACACTTTTTGACTGTTCGGATATTTAAGATCTTCCACAACTCTAAGAATGACATACATCCATGTTCATGGTTAGATCAATTTATGTACGCACTCCTGCCAAATTTGCCACTAAGTCACAAACTTGAAATTATGTGCAGCTATTAATGTCCTCAGGGGATTCACTACTCTAAGTGAATATGTGCCGTAGCGTGCATAGGGCCCCGAGCTGTAGTGGTGCTATTTCCCTTTTAGTTTTCTGCACCGCTGCCTACTCTTTTACTATTCTTTGCATCTGTCAAACCAACTCTTCGACTATCAATCTATCTAGTGAGTAAGTAAACAATAACCTGATATGACTTATTGTACCTAAAAGTGATTTCGTAAATTACCATTTGGACTTATTGTACCTTCAGCAGCATTCTTTCGTAGCTTAAATGAAATTTTACTTGTTTATCTTCGTGACAATATTACTTCATATGTTGATGACGTTCTTATTGCTAAACATTCTTGGAGTGAACACAACAAAATTTTAAATTCATTATTACGTATCTTTGCAAGAGTTGGCATTACTGTGAACTTAGAAAAATCTGAATTTGGTCGTTCTCAGGTGAAATTTCTCGGCCACATTATTTCTACAGAAGGTATTCTTCCTGATCCAGAAAAACTAGATGCTATTCAGTTCGCAATGACATTCTTTTTAAACGAAAATCGGTCGACAACTCTGTTTGGTTAGTTTGTATTCCTGATGAGTGGGTTAATAAGCTGATTTGGTATACGCATTTCAGTTATGCACACTTTGGTCCCAGAAAATGCTTTCATAAATTACGGGAAAATTGCTACTTCAGTAATATGGAAAAACGTATTCGATCTGTTCTGGCCAAATGCAAATTATGTCAAAAGGCTAAGCCGCCAACAATTTCTCACAGAGCACCGTTGTTTCCTATCATTCCAGCGAAATTAAAGGAGATGGCTGCAGTTGATTTGTTCGGTCCAGTGGTTCGTTCTACTAATGGTTTTGCGTACATTTTCGTAGCAGTGGAACTGACATCAAAATATGTGTGTTTTACACCTTTACGAAAAGCAACAGCTCGTTCAGTATCTAATGCTTTCATTAACATTTTCATAAAGAAGTTGGTCATGTTGATAAAGTTATATCAGATAATGGATCACAGTTTCGTTCTAAAATTTGGCTTCGTACTCTACGGCGTCGTAAAATTAAACCAATTTTAATTTCACTTTTTCACCCTCAATCTAACACTTCAGAGAGATGGATGAAGGAAATCAATAAATTGTGTCGTCTTTATTGTCATCAGAATCACAGAACGTGGGATCAGTATCTTCATATTTTTCAAAACATTCTGAATGAACTTCCTAATGATTCAACTTCTTTACCGCCTTTACTGATATTAAAAAAACAAAGCACCGACAAATCGCATTTCTGAAATCGTTCCTTTTCCGACTTCACGGAAACTGCGGCATTCAGAAGTTGTGAACATGGCTCTACGAAATATTGCATCTGCGGCTGCTAGAAGAGAGAAATCAGCTAGGCGTCCTGGTCGTTTAAAAACTTTTTCAGTTGGCCAAAAGGTATTAATTAAGTCTCATCATTTGTCTCACAAAGGAAAAGGCTTGTGTCGCAAATTTTTTCTGCTTTATAACGGTCCATATAGAATTCGCAAAATTATTCATGATAACACTGTTGAAGTAGAAACTCTTAAATCTCGACGCTCTAAGGGAATACATCATATATCAAACGTTAAAATTTTTGTGGAATGACATACTTTAGAGAAACTAACAGCTACATGTAAACATGCAGAGTGTACAAGGATACCGCGCTGTGTTTTGGCGGCGGCACATACTCAAAGCAACAGTCAAGTCTGCGCACCGCACAAGGCAGTCGTTGACCGCAAACAATTACTTCCTACGTCACGCCCCTACAGCTGATCGAGCGCTCAGTGCGAATGCACTGACAGCCGTAAACAAATACACAGTCTAATTTTTCCGATTAAATTCAGTATAAAGCTATAGTGACTTGATGAATTATGTTATTAACATTCAGTATTTTTCAGGATACGGTTCTATAAAATATTTAAGAACTTCAGGTAAATTCTGTGTGTCTCCGACGTTAAGACGACTTGCTATCGAGAAATTTTCAGGATGAATGTAATTTTGAAGAAGAAACTAATAAACTAAAAAAGGTAACTATTAATTGAGTTCATTTTTCAGGTAACATATTTCCACTTAGGTATGTACTTTAGACGTAATTTGCTGCTCGCGATTACGTGATTCATACTTTGTGCTAAATTTCATGTTATATGAAATTACTTGTGAAGCGACGTGCTTGCGTACGTTAACTAATTTTGACAATGATTATTAATGAACTGGGTTGTAACTTCTGTATATTATGCATCGCTTGGCTGCACTGCTTTTTCACTGATGTTATATATTTTTATTATGTGTCTGCTGCGCTTATTTATTTAAATTATAATTGTCACCTGATTAGTTGTCCTGATATGTATGTAAGTTATGTGAGTTATCTGCTTGCGCCTTCATGTTTACTTATTAAGATGACATATGAACATTTATTTGCTTATGCTGATATGATGCTAATGACCTGTTGATTACGTAAGATATATGTTTACTGCTATGCGTATGGATTGCATATTTATACATTTCTGTTTGTCGTCACAACTACTCTTTAATTTGGTATATAGAAATGCTGATGTACTGTGTACGAACAGAGAGTTTAGGTCACATTATTGTTTTAATTATAGATTGTTCGCTTGGCAGAGCCTCGTTGTGAGAATTGTGCTGCATCCACTTGTTGACATTCTGTTCACTACTGGTATATTTACTCGCTATTGCATGTTTTGCTTACGCTCAGTGCCTTATATTTTTAAGATAGGAAAATGAACTGCTATAATTCGACATAAACGACATTAGTACAAGAAACTTCATAAAAGTCACATGAGCTGGAGGTTTTATGAAAGCTGTATAAATGTATGCTAATAGGAAGGAAGCTAACGACATGACATACTAAACCTAGGTTTAGACCATTGACAGTTATTACACTGCATTTTTCGTGAGCAATTGAAATAGGAAGTGACACGTGACACAAGAAATACTCCACATGTTTGCTTCTGTTTGCCATGATTCTTGAAGTGGTGTACTCACTGTGAAATATTATGATCATTCACACTACGTAATCGTACTTAATTACTGAGAGTTATTCGAACTAAGTCTGTTAGAGGTCATGTATGCATTTCTTTTGTTTATAATTTATAATGAGTAGAAGATTTGGGTCAGACGGATTACACAGAGGTTGTGTGTTGACAGTGTGTCTTCGGATTGTATGGGATGATGAGGTTTGGTTCAAAATGGCTCTGAGCACTATGGGACTTAACTGCTACGGTCATCAGTCCCCTAGAACTTAGAACTACTTAAACCTAACTAACCTAAGGACAGCACACAACACCCAGCCATCACGAGGCAGAGAAAATCCCTGACCCCGCCGGGAATCGAACCCGGGAACCCGGGCGTGGGAAGCGAGAACGCTACCGCACGACCACGAGATGCGGGCGATGATGAGGTTTGCATTAGGATTTTATCTGTACTTGTTCGAGGAGACTGACTAGAGGAAAGAGTTGTTATGGAAGTGAAATGATATTGGCGATAAGGTTTATATGTATCGACGTATTGAAGAGGTATTATTGAGATTATGTGAAGTTGATGATTATTGGAGTTTTGGTGGACAAGAGGTAAGGTAAATGCTATTAATGATAAGGTTTATATGTATCGACGTAAGAGGTATTATTGATGTATTGAGATCATGTGATGCTGATGATTATTGGAGTTTTGGTGTATAAGAGGTAAAGTAAGTGAGGAGCATATTTTTTTTTTTTTTTTTGTTGGTCTATATGGAACAAGGAGGATGATGATAGCAGACTAGAACACTAAAGTGGAAGGAAGATTGTCTACACACACTTTGTTAAATCACTAAGCAGTATATACACTCCTGGAAATTGAAATAAGAACACCGTGAATTCATTGTCCCAGGAAGGGGAAACTTTATTGACACATTCCTGGGGTCAGATACATCACATGATCACACTGACAGAACCACAGGCACATAGACACAGGCAACAGAGCATGCACAATGTCGGCACTAGTACAGTGTATATCCACCTTTCGCAGCAATGCAGGCTGCTATTCTCCCATGGAGACGATCGTAGAGATGCTGGATGTAGTCCTGTGGAACGGCTTGCCATGCCATTTCCACCTGGCGCCTCAGTTGGACCAGCGTTCGTGCTGGACGTGCAGACCGCGTGAGACGACGCTTCATCCAGTCCCAAACATGCTCAATGGGGGACGGATCCGGAGATCTTGCTGGCCAGGGTAGTTGACTTACACCTTCTAGAGCACGTTGGGTGGCACGGGATACATGCGGACGTGCATTGTCCTGTTGGAACAGCAAATTCCCTTGCCGGTCTAGAAATGGTAGAACGATGGGTTCGATGACGGTTTGGATGTACCGTGCACTATTCAGTGTCCCCTCGACGATCACCAGTGGTGTACGGCCAGTGTAGGAGATCGCTCCCCACACCATGATGCAGGGTGTTAGCCCTGTGTGCCTCGGTCGTATGCAGTCCTGATTGTGGCGCTCACCTGCACGGCGCCAAACACGCATACGACCATCATTGGCACCAAGGCAGAAGCGACTCTCATCGCTGAAGACGACACGTCTCCATTCGTCCCTCCATTCACGCCTGTCGCGACACCACTGGAGGCGGGCTGCACGATGTTGGGGCGTGAGCGGAAGACGGCCTAACGGTGTGCGGGACCGTAGCCCAGCTTCATAGAGACGGTTGCGAATGGTCCTCGCCGATACCCCAGGAGCAACAGTGTCCCTAATTTGCTGGGAAGTGGCGGTGCGGTCCCCTACGGCACTGCGTAGGATCCTACGGTCTTGGCGTGCATCCGTGCGTCGCTGCGGTCCGGTCCCAGGTCGACGGGCACGTGCACCTTCCGCCGACCACTGGCGACAACATCGATGTACTGTGGAGACCTCACGCCCCACGTGTTGAGCAATTCGGCGGTACGTCCACCCGGCCTCCCGCAAGCCCACTATACGCCCTCGCTCAAAGTCCGTCAACTGCACATACGGTTCACGTCCACGCTGTCGCGGCATGCTACCAGTGTTAAAGACTGCGATGGAGCTCCGTATGCCACGGCAAACTGGCTGACACTGACGGCGGCGGTGCACAAATGCTGCGCAGCTAGCGCCATTCGACGGCCAACGCCGCGGTTCCTGGTGTGTCCGCTGTGCCGTGCGTGTGATCATTGCTTGTACAGCCCTCTCGCAGTGTCCGGAGCAAGTATGGTTGGTCTGACACACCGGTGTCAATGTGTTCTTTTTTCCATTTCCAGGAGTGTACTTTTTTTTGGAGAGAGGAAGTATTTGCATATCTTGGCTCACTGACAGTTGTTCAGCAACAGTACATTTGATTTGGCTTGGCAAACATTGGTCTTGAGATGATGCCTATGACGTTGACTGACTATTATTGACTGTTATACATTGCTGCCACTACTACTTGATACACATGATGAACATCAAATTTGGACAGAGTTACATTTACACAGTTAACACTATTCAATTACACATTAGTACTTAATGTGGATGAAAGATGAGTGAGTGTGTTTTGTGTGTTTTCCTTTCCTAATCCCAAATAATTAGTCCCAACCTATCTCCTAAATATTATTTTATTTGTTTGTAGTGGCTTGCACTGACACTCATAAATATTATAGGTTTACTGATATTTGAGTATTTGTAATAGTTAATATGACAATTATCTGATATCATTTGTGTGTTTGTTAGAATTTATATGTTTAGTGTGTAAAAGCATTTGTATGTGCATTCAAAATATTGTTCATGCCTGAACTGTCTGATTAGTGATGGTGAATATTACGAACTGTTACCTGCACTTTTTCAACATAATGGGTGCCACTTAGAAATGTGTAATTTCTGCTGATGAACTGTGTGATCAGTGATAGTAAATATTATGGACTGTTACTTGTACTTTTTCTACATGATTGGTGCCACTAGGACATGTTTAATTTCTGCTAATAAACTCTGATGAACAGTGTAATCAGTGATAGTGAATATTATGGACTGCTGTCTGCACCTGCTCGACATTACTGGGTGCCACTAATGAACTGCTTCTACTGACATAATGTCACTTGTTGGTGTCTGCACCTGTTCAACATTGCTGGGTGCCACTAATGGAACTGCTTCTGCTGAGAAATGTGACTTGTTGCTGTGTGCACCTGTTCAACACTGCTGGGTGCCACTGATGGACTGCTTCTACTGAAATAATGTCACTTGTTGGTGTCTGCACCTGTCAACATTACTGGGTGCCACTGATGGACTGCTTCTACTGAAATAATGTCACTTGTTGGTGTCTGCACCTGTCAACATTACTGGGTGCCACTGATGAACTGCTTCTACTGAAATAATGTCACTTGTTGCTGTGTGTGCCTGCTCGACATTACTGGGTGCCACTGATGAACTGCTTCTACTGAAATAATGTCACTTGTTGCTGTGTGTACCTGTTCAACATTGCTGGGTGCCACTGATGGACTGCTTTTTACTGAAATAATGTGACTTGTTGCTGTGTGTGCCTGCTCAACTTTACTGGGTGCCACTGATGAACTGCTTCTACTGAAATAATGTGACTTGTTGCTGTGTGTACCTGCTCAACTTTACTGGGTGCCACTGATGAACTGCTTCTACTGAAATAATGTCACTTGTTGCTGTGTGTACCTGCTCAACATTACTGGGTGCCACTGATGGACTGTTTTTTTACTGAAATAATGTGACTTGTTGCTGTGTGTACCTGCTCAACTTTACTGGGTGCCACTGGTGAACTGCTTCTACTGAAATAGCGTCACTTGTTGCTGTGTGTACCTGCTCAACATTACTGGGTGCCACTGATGGACTGTTTTTTTTTTACTGAAATAATGTGACTTGTTGCTGTGTGTACCTGCTCAACACTACTGGGTGCCACTAATGGAACTGCTTATACTGAAATAATGTCTCTTGTTGCTGTGTGTACCTGCTCAACTTTACTGGGTGCCACTGATGAACTGCTTCTACTGAAATAATGTCACTTGTTGCTGTGTGTACCTGCTCAACATTACTGGGTGCCACTGATGGACTGCTTTTTACTGAAATAATGTGACTTGTTGCTGTGTGTACTTGCTCAACATTACTGGGTGTCACTGATGAACTGCTTCTACTGAACTAATGTCACTTGTTGCTGTGTGTACCTGTTCAACATTGCTGGGTGCCACTAATGGAACTGCTTCTGCTGAATGATGTCACTTGTTGGTGTCTGCACCTGTTCAACATTGCTGGGTGCCACTGATGGACTGCTTCTACTAATATGATGTCACTTGTTGGTATTTGCACCTGTTGACCATCGCTGGGTGCTACTACTGGAACTAATCATTGAAAGCATTTTATGTGAACATTTGTATAAACTGATTTTTTGTGTATTGTGTGAACTATTATGTAAAGTCACATGTATGAAAAGAATTTGTATTGCTTACTGTATTTTATATAGTAGGTTATTGAAAGGTCAGTGCAAAGCCAACATTTTATCTAATTATGTGATATTTACGTATTAATATTATCTTTTATTTTTGTCTGTTTTTTGTGGACGAATTTGGTGGTATTTTCACCACCAATGCTGGCAAAAATACCATCAAATTCTGGCCCGTGGAGGAGGGGCATATGAAAGGTGGCTACACTGAGCCACGGCGCCAAAGATTGCGCCAAAGAGTATTATTCAGCCGCCTCCACGGAGTGCCTGTCGAGGACTCGTAGTAGTCAGTGCTTGGGGGGATCTCGTAGTAGTCAGTGTTTGTTGAGATGTGCTAGTAGGCAGTGCTTGCTGAGATGTGATATTGGAGAGTTCTGGTTGAGATGTGGTAGTAGCGAGTCGGTGTGGAGAGATTGTAATGTTTAGAGTGCTTTTCATCAATATAAACGAAGGTAAAAAAAAAAAAAAAAAAAAAATTCTTTTCTCTCTCATTATTTCAGTGTCCTAAATAATGCGTCATTACAGGTTCAGTCAACAAAGCATCTGGCGTGTGTTCTTGTATTAGAGTGTAATTCTGGTTTTCTTGCGCAATTATAGTATTTCTAATTTTTTTTTATCACGTCAGTATAAATGGTATTTGAAATTTCTTGTCTTATTGAAGAAGAACCATGCCAGATGTGTACGTTGAGTCATACTTCCACACACAGAACAGTTACTCTTGTGCTTGTTGTTGCGTTGGTTTTATAGTTACTGGGGACTTAATTAATTAGTTGTGTTAACGAAAATTTTCTTTCATTCTTTGATGTTGTTCTATGCAGTCAGATTGCGTAATAATACTAGTCAGGGCCAACCGTTTACGACACAGCGTAATCGGACTCACAGCTACCAAAAATATTTGCATTATATTTAATTAAGCCCCCATGCACGCGTGGTGTCTGTTCTTTCGGACATGTCCGATTCATTGCCCATCGAGGTGAATCAATTTTATGAATGCCTAGTGTCTGTTCTTTTGAACATGTCGAAAAGAACATATACCACGCACTCATATAACTGATTCCTCTCGATGGGCAATGAATCCAAGCTTCGGGAAGGATGCACATTTACGTTCAAACTCCGACGGGAATCTAAAATTAGCGAGTACGAAGGGCATAGATGAGGACTGGGGAAAGGTGGCGTTACGTGGGAATGTGAGTCGGACAGAAATGAGAAGTTTCTCACCTTGCAATGTCTTACTGTGGGCAGTATGCTATCCTTCCATATGTTCTAATTTTCATTCCTGCGCTACATTTTCTTAATAAATTCAACATGGGCGAGGTTTTAATCGAAAAATCGTTTCAGGTTCAAATGGTTCAAATGGCTCTGAGCACTATGGGACTTAATTGCTGAGGTCATCAGTCCCCTAGAACTTAGAACTACTTAAACCTAACTAACCTAAGGACATCACACACATCCATGCCCGAGGCAGGATTCGAACCTGCGATCGTAGCGGTCACGCGGTTCCAGACTGTAGCGCCTAGAACCGTTCGGCCACCCCGGCCGGCTTCGTTTCAGGCATGACCCCTGACTTAATCAACGTACTTTTCAGTAATATATAAAGTCTCTATACTATTCGTTCGATTCCATCGGAAACATTGGAATGATGTGTACGATTTTACTATTCGTACCAACAATTTCTACACGTAGAACGTCCCAGGACTAAAGAACAATGGATCCCGTCAGTCGACCGTTGTGTTTGCTCTTTCATTGTCAGCTAAATCTTTAAATTTTTTCTGCACGTACTGTAATGTAGTCTCTAAGCAAATTTGCAGCACCCTTGCATTATGCGAGGGCATAATAGATACTGAGGTTTCTCATCCCTCTTTTCTGTCATCCTAATTCAGTTTTACCGCGTTCTTTTCAGCTGGGAGTGGGGAACAGGAGTCCTAACTAAGAATCTTTGGGAGGGCATTTCCAGTTCTGACATTCGCCTGATGACCAAGGCAAACTCCCTGAAAACCTTGGTTGGAACTTTGGAAGTAGGAACAGTGTTATCAACTGTCCCAGACAAAAATCAAATGCCTCGTGTGTGTGTGTGTGTGTGTGTGTGTGTGTGTGTGTGTGTGTGTGTGTGTTTGTGTGTGTGTGTGTGTGTGTGAGTCAGTGTGACTGTGCGCTTGTGATTACAGGTCGCTGGACTTCCTCCTTTTGTGTAAACAGCCGCTGGACCTGTGAACCTCATCATACCATGAACAAATAGCGAACGGCATACAGCACTGCTGGGTTCGAACCACGCCAACGCTTAAATTTTGAATAATAATCAGCATTGTCGGTCGAAGACTTCGGCATAAGAAGTCACCCTCATTCTGCCAACGGCCTTGTCAAAGAGGGCGGAGGAGCGGACAGAGGCTTAAGGCACTCTCTTGTCCTTGGGGTGGGAAAATGCCCCTAAAGGAGCAAGATCAGCAATGATCAACGGCATGAGGATGCACAAGGCGATGGAAGTCACTGCGTTAAAGACGCATGATATGTATCCACAGGACAAGTGCCATGTAACTCCATCGGCAAAAGAGTGCGGAACAGTGCCCCATTCGGAACTCGGGGAGGAAACTGCCCAGGGGAAGGTGACCATAAGGAAAAGATTGAACAACCAACTAAAGGATGACGTTCTACGAGTCGGGACGTGGAATGTCAGAAGTTTGAATTGGTACGAAAGCTAGAAAGTCCGAAAAGGGAACTGCAGAGTCTCAGTCTAGATACAGTGGAGGGGAGCGAAATGGAAAGAAGACAAGGATTTCTGGTCGTATGAGTGTAGGATAATATCAACAACAGCAGAAAATTATATAACGGGAATAGCATTTGTTGTGACTAGGAAAGTATGGCAGAGAATGTGTTACCATGAACAGTTCAGTAAAAGGTTGTTCTTATCAGAATCAATAGCAAACCAGCACCGACAACGAGAATTCAGGCAAAGAAGCCGACGTTGCAAGCAGAAAATGGAGAGATAGAGAAATTATGTGAGTATACTGAACGGGTGATAAAGTACTTAGAGGGAGATGAAAATCTAATAGTCATAGGAGACTGGAACGTGGTAGTAGTGAAATGAATAGAAGGATGAGTTACGGGAGAATATGGACTTGATGCTAGGAATGAGAGAGGAGAAAGACTAATCAAGTTCTGTAATAAATTTCAGCTAGCAATAGCGAATACTCAGTTCAATAATCACAAGAGGAGGAGGTATACTTGGAAAACATCATGGCTAGACAGAGATTCCGAACTCAGATACTGGACTGTAATTCGTACTCAGGAGCAGATACAGATTCAGATTACAATCTAGTAGTGATGAAAAGTAGGCTGAAGTTTAAGAAATTAGTGAAGAAGAATCAATGCACAAACAAAGAGGGATACCAAAGAATGAAGAGATATGCTTGAAGCTCTCTGAGGCTGCAATAAGGAACAGCTTAGTAGGCAGTACAGTTGAATGGGAATGGACATCCCTGAAAAGGACAGCCAGAGAAGTTTGAAAGAAAAACATAGGTACAAAGAACAAAGAACAAATTATGGATAATAAAAGAAATGCTTCAGTTGATCGATGGAAGAAGGGAGTACAAAAATGTTCAGGGGAATTCAGGAATACAGAAATATATGTCGTTGAGGAATGAAATAAATAGGAAGTACAGGGGCGCTAATTCGAAATGGCTGCACAAAAAATGTGAGGAAATCGAAAAAGAAATGATGGACGGAAGGGCTTACTCAGCATATAAGGAAGTCAAATCAACCTTCGGTGAAATTAAAAGCAGAGGAGAGAGCGGGTAAGTGGAAAGAGTGCATTGAAGGCCTCTATAACGGGGAAGGTTTGGCTTATAGAAGAAGAAACATAAGTCGATTTAGCAGAAATAGGCGATCCAGTATTAGAATCAGAATTTAAAAGCGCTTTGGAGGACTTAAGATCAAATAAGGCAAAAGGGATTGAATAACATTCAATAAGAATTTCTAAAATCATTGGGGGAAGTGGCAACAAAATGACTATTCACGTTGGTGTGTAGACTGTATGAGTTTCTCGACCTGACTTCAGAAAAATATCATACACACAATACGAAGACTGCAAGAGCTGACAAGTGCGAGAATTGTCTCACAATCAGCATAACATCTCATGCATCTAAGTTTCTGACAAGAGTAATCTACAGAAGAATGGTGAAGAAAATTGAGGCTGCGTTAGATGACGATCAGTTTGGCTTTAGGAAAGATAAAGGCACCAGAGAGCCAATTCTGACGCGGTTGATAATGGAAGCAAGGTTAAAGAAAAGTCGAGACACGTTCATAGGTTTTGTCGACCTGGAAAAAGCGTTCGACAGTGTCAAATAGTGCAAAATGTTAGAAATTCTGAGGGAAATAGGGGTAAGCTATAGGGAGAGACGAGTAGTATGCATCACGTGCAAGAGCCAAGAGGGAACAATGAGATTAAGAATGGATTAAAAGGAGTATAAGATAAGGATATAGTCTTTCGTCTCTACTGTTCCATTTGTACATCGACGAAGCAATCATGGAAGTAAAAGAATGGTTCAGAAGTGAAATTAAGATTCAAGATGTAAGAATATCAGTGATACGATTCGCTGAGGACGTTGCTATTGTGAGTGAAAGTGAAGAAGAATTACATGATGAGATGAATGGGGTGAACAGTCGAATGAGCACAGAATGTGGAATGAGATTAAATCAAAGAAAGGCGAAAGTCATGCGAATTAGCAGGTATGACTACAGTGAGAAACTTAACATCAGGGTTAATGGTAACGTAGTAGGTGAAGTTTAGGAATTCTACTACCTAGGCAGCAAAGTAACACATGACGGACAGAGCAAGGAGATCATCAAAAGCAGCGTAGCATTGGCAGAAAGGGCATTCCTGGCCAAGAGAAGTCTACTAGTATCAAAAAATTCAGATGGTTAAAATGGCTCTAAGCACTATTGGACTAAACAGCAGTCCCCTAGACTTACAACTACTTAAACCTTACTAACCTAAGGACATCACACACATCCATGACCGAGGCAGCATTCGAACTTGCGACCGTAGCAGCTGCGTGGTTCCGGACTGATGCCCCTAGAACCGCTCGGCCACCCCGGCCGGCCTTAATTTGAGGAGCAAATTTCTGAGAATGTGCGCTTGGAGTACAACATTGCATGGTACTGAAATATTGACTGTGGTAAAACCGGAACAGAAGAGAATCGAAGCATTTGAGATGTGGTGCTACAGACGAACGTTGAAAATTAGATGGACTGATATGGCGAGTAATAAGGAGGTTCTGCACAGAATCGGAGAGGAAAGGAATACATGGATAACACTGACGAGTCGAAGGAACAAGATGATAAACATCTCTTAATGTATGAGGGGACCACTTCCATGGTACTAGAGGGACTGTTAAGCGTAAAAACGGCAGTGGAAGACAGAGATTGGAATACACCCAGCAAACAATTGAGTACGTAGGCTGCAAGGGCTACTATGAGATGAAGAATTTGGCACAAGAGAGGAATTGATGGCTCAAAAAAAGAAAAGGCAGCGCTGAACCAAGATTCTGTCGAACTGAAGAGAACAGTGCCGACCGAAAAGTGCCACACCGCAATGCTAAATGCGATGTCACGTTGTATTTGGTACTTCCGAAAATGACCGAGCAAAGCCGAGCCTCGGCTCTGCACGCGGCCGACCATGGTCATCATGTTCTGACCTACCTGCTTCCTGGTGCAACTATCAACCGGCGCGTATTACTAATCGAATGTGGGAGTGATGCTGTACTGATGGGTATTCTTCTGTACGTTTGGTAGTTTTCAGACAGTCGTTTCCTGAAACCTTGGAGGTATTTATGGATAATGTATCGTGACTACAGCGTATTACTGATCAACATATTCCTAATGAATAAGGAAGACACTGACAATTGAGGCAGTGTTAGAGTAGATAGATCGGCCAAACAAAGTGAAAGTCTTGTTGATGCTAGTTCTGCCGTTATTTTGGATTGATATTGTCACTCTTGTTTTGCGGTGTTGAGAATGGCCATTTAATGCACTGTGTCTCTGGCTGATCACTAATAATCCAGAAGCGATGATTGCAGAATCTGATACAGTAGACAGTGCCCACCTAAAGGTCGAAGCGGAGCCGATACTTCGCGGAGCATTGCGGTTTACTACCTTACGGCAAGCTTGCCGCGAGCTGACGTAGCGAACGGCGGAGTCGCTGCCGACCGACGGGTTTTATTACGCGGCAGTGGCTCGGCTGCGCACGCGATAGGGCCGGGGGATGAGGCCCTTGGCCCAGGTACGGTCTGGGTTCGACCAAAGGGTAAAGGCAGCGCCCGCTAGGTAGGCAACCAGCCAGCCAGCTATCGCGTGGGCGGCGAGAGCTCGCGGTAATTGGGGAGGCCGTAACGAGCCGCGCCACAATTGCCTCCCACGCCACACAACGCTCTGAATTCTGGGGCAGGGGGTTGTGGGGTGAGGGGGGGGGGGGGAGGGGGGCTTCTCTTCTGGGCGTTCCGTGCCGGGAATCAATCGCTAGGGCCGTGCAACCGCGGACATCAGCTGCGGTCAAAACAGGCGCGCGAATAGGTATCTGAGCTTCAGAAGCAGGAAGGCAGCCTGACACTGAATGAAACAACTGGCTGTCCTCGCTCTGGTAGTACCGTTTCATTTGTCATTCACTGCTACTTCGTCCACTCTCCTCGGAGCACGACTGCTCTGAGAAAAGTGATTGACGACATTACTAAAAACAATAAAAATATTATTTTTCAAACTCTATTCCCAGTGCACAGAGCTCAAAAGTAGCCACAAACGTGTAGATTGAGGGGTTACACAGGTATCTTGGGAGATTGTGACATTTATTTCCTTCGCATTTATTTCCCTCGCAATCTGCAATATGCACCACAGCTTGCCTGACTGTAAATTGATTATGGCTCGTCATAAAGCAGTTACACTCTGGAATATAATATAGACAAATCAACTGTTTTATAAGATGGTTGCAACTAAACTTTATCAGCGGAAAAATATTAAAGAAGTTCAGCTGATCTTCATGTCAAAGCCCGCACAGGGATGCTACACATCTATTAACGTGTTATGATCGTTATACCACGACGCACACCAAAAATAATTCATTTTTATTACATCGAGAACACAGAACACCAAAGAAAATTTGCTACTACAAATATCGCAACACATCAGGTTTACTCACGTCAAACAGGGTGCTGGGGCAGTGGAACGCCTTACCACACGAACTCCTTCCAACATTGCTTCGTACACGGCAACACGGTGCAGACCATGCACTGTCGTCCTTTGTGATCACACACTGTTTTAAGAATCATCTCTCACTTTTTTTTAATATCAAGGGACCTTTATGGATCTTGGAACGTCAGCGTGTTTCTTTCAGTTATCTGCTGGACGGCCTAAACTTCATCGAGCCATATTACTTGGCAGCGATCCTGTGAAGTTAATTTCGTCCTTAAGTTTTGAGCACCAGAGTATACATACTGGCAAAAACATCCGATAAAAATGTATTTGCTAACGAATATATATATAAAACCAAGCCTAGTTACTCATCCATGAAACATTTTGAAAGGGTCCTGTAGCGACCTTTCATTGCCAACTCTCGAAGTGGTCAAGTCGGCAAAGAGGTTTCCGCTACTTGTGAGAAATCCACCTGCGGTAGGTTGGTGGCGGAAATGACATCCTGGGGTTTTCCGGTCCACGCGGAGCGTGGAAGAGGCTGGAGAAGCGGGACGCAGTCTGCCGCCGGTACGGGAAGGGTACACAGCTGTGCTCCAGACGAAGAAGGGTGAGTTGGACTGACCGCGTGGCGCGTTGTCGCATAGAGAGGAGAGCTTTTAGCTTTTGGTCTCGAATTTCATCTTATAAAGATTTACTTGCTGGGTTGCAGCAGGGAATGCAAGGCTTTTGTAGACTTTCAGTTTGATTCCCAATGCAGTCTTGACTTTGATCCGTGAGAGGAACGCAGCACAAAGGAGTTGCATATGTTGAAGTGCCCTCGGTTCAGTGTGAATGTTTACGTGCCTACAACTGTGTGTGTATGCTTCTAATCTTTTCCGGATCTTGGCAATTTTTGTGTATTTGTGAATTTTCTTTGTCTCATGTGATTAAAATTTGGCCACGGTCCATAGAAATTGTCTCCGCGGACCGAGTGGGCACGCGAGTCTGTTATGAAACGCATAGTATTTCACAAGCAATTGTACATAGTTAGCATGCAACAGCAGTCTATAGATGCACTACATCAATGTTTTAAGGAATAAATAATTTTGCCTTCAATCTTATCTTGTGTACCGATGTTACGTCGCCGTTACCTTGGCCATTTACCCTGTAGTTTTCCTTGTTGGCCCACCTATAGCGTTTCAATGTGCACTGGTGTAGTGATTAGTGTCCCTTTTTTTATCTGAAACAAATGTTCTGGAATAGATCGTGTTTTCACGAATCTTGCTGCAGGCTGCACTTACGCATGGTGTTCACGCCCTATTTACTTTACTCAATTTTTGATTCACGGGAAGAATGCCTGGATCATATTAATAACTACATCCCATTCTTTATCAATGACTTTACAATGAATGTTCTTTTGTGAGTTTTTCTTATCAATAAATTAAGTAATTTTCCGACTCAGTGCTACCTCTTCTTTGTCGTGTGGCTAGAGTTGGTGGCGACCCTATCTTTTATATTGATTTCAGTGTCAAATAGCATTTTCTTATTCAAAGTGCGCGTGGCTCTTTTAGCTATCAGGATACACTCAAAGGGCACTTCATGCTTCTTGCACATAGCGTCCTTTTATTCACGCTACTTACAATTTTCCTTACCCAATACTGTGCAGCCCGATCGTCTGCCAAGATGCAGCCGAAAGTGAAATCTCGTCCCATGATTTTTAACCGGCTGGCGTTCGTATTGAAAATTTACCTCCTCTAGAGGGCTAGTGGGTGGGAGAAATCTCCTCCTCAGTTAGCAAAGACATTTTAGGAAAAAAAAACTTCTGAAACGCGCTTTCCTAGTGTCGGCCAAGAAATCTTTTCCTCCAATTGTCCACTCTAGTTTATTTACAGCCAACGCCGTGTTTAGGTGGCTATTCAAAATCAGACCACTACCAAGTAAGACTCCAGTTGGTTAGATTAACCCTTGGTTATTTCCCAGACTCTTTTTGTCATTCGGTTTAAGACCCCGCCGACCAGCGCTCAGGGTCGAGCCGATGAAACTACTTCGCTAGTCTCTGACGCAGTTGCCGACTGCTGCGTTCCTTCCCTCCAGTGCCTGATGCTGGTCAGTACGAGTCGCTTTCACGATCATGATTTATAAGACTGAAGAGGTGGAAGAGAGGCGACGTCATTCCGGCTTGTATAAAATCAATCACAAGAAAAGAGTTCTGTCCTGCCATAAACATTCGATATTTCCTTCTTCATTCACATTCGACTCGCCATCATAAATAAACTTTAATATCTAAAACGACTCTTACGTAACTGAATCCGCAATCCACCCGATCATCCCTGACTGTGTGTTACTGCCTTAAAGATAGCTCTTTGTACACTCCGGAGCCAAATTTTTTCTTGAAGTGCTGTACAGTGGTTCCGTTATTACCTTATACCGCACCAAATATGTGTAGCATCCAAAACATCAAGATAACTATAGATTCAGGAATTCCGCAGGTATCAATCCTGCATCCACCACATGTGTCATTATATGTTAACGATGTGTCACCTCTTATCTCCTGTTCAAAGTAGTACTTTGTGACGTTCCTCTAACCTGGGACATATTTTACTTTTGTTAATTTTAACTTTATACTGGGACGCTGCAGTTAACAGCCTAAAACACTTTCTGAAGCAGAAGGCTACAGCTACAAGCAGAGCAAAGAGTCGTTTCCTCACTTGGAGCACAGGCAGCGATCCTGGACGCGCCACGTGGTATTCAAGCACGACTGCGGGCTGAGAGATTGTGAGTAAGGCGGCGAGTGGATCCCACTTATACTCTGAACTCAGGAAATCCTCCAACATTTAGGCGCTAAGCTAAGACTTTTTCTTTGTTAAAGACACACTGAGGTGACAAAAGTAATGGGACAGCGATATGCAGATACACAGATGGCGGTAGTATCGCGCCGGTGAGGTATAATGGAGTAGGGCTTTAGCCGAGCTGTCGTTTGTGCTTAGGTGATACACGTGAAAAGACCTCCGACGTGATCTTGGCCACACCACGGGAATTAATAGACTTTGAACGCGCAACGGTAGTTGGAGCTAGACGCATGGGACATTCCAGTTCGGAAATCGATAGGAAATTCACTATTCCGAGATCCAAAGTGTCAAGAGCGTGCCGAGAAGACAGAATTTCAGGCATTACCTCTCACCTTGGACAATGCAGTGGGCGACGGCCTTCATTTAACGACTGAGAGCAGCAGTGTTTTTGTAGAACTGTCTGTGATAACAGACAAGCAACACTGCGTGAAATAACCGCAGAAATCAAGGTGGAACGTACGAGGTGCATTCAAGTTCTAAGGCCTCCGATTTTTTTTCTAATTAACTACTCACCCGAAATCGATGAAACTGGCGTTACTTCTCGACGTAATCGCCCTGCAGACGTACACATTTTTCACAACGCTGACGCCATGATTACATGGCAGCGGTGAAGGCTTCTTTAGGAGTCTGTTTTGACCACTGGAAAATCGCTGAGGCAATAGCAGCACGGCTGGTAAATGTGCGGCGACAGAGAGTGTCTTTCATTGTTGGAAAAAGCCAAAAGTCACTAGGAGCCAGGTCAGGTGACTAGGGAGCATGAGAAATCACTTCAAAGTTGTTATCACGAAGAAACTGTTGCGTAACGTTAGCTCGATGTGCGGGTGTGTTGTCTTGGTGAAACAGCACACGCGCAGCCCTTCCCGCACGTTTTTGTTGCAGTGCAGGAAGGAATTTGTTCTTCAAAACATTTTCGTAGGATGCACCTGTTACCGTAGTGCCCTTTGGAACGCAATGGGTAAGGATTACGCCCTCGCTGTCCCAGAACATGGACACCATCATTTTTTCAGCACTGGCGGTTACCCGAAATTTTGTTTGTGGCGGTGAATCTGTGTGCTTCCATTGAGCTGACTGGCGCTTTGTTTCTGGATTGAAAAATGGGATCCACGTCTCATCCATTGTCACAACCGATGAAAAGAAAGTCCCATTCATGCTGTCGTTGTGCGTCAACATTGCTTGGCAACATGCCACATGGGCAGCCATGTGGTCGTCCTTCAGCGTTCGTGACACCCACCTGGATGACACTTTTCGCAATTTCAGGTCGTCATGCAGGATTGTGTGCACATAACCCACAGAAACGCCAACTCTGGAGGCGATCTGTTCAACAGTCATTCGGCGATCCCCCAAAACAATTCTCTCCACTTTCTCGATCATGTCGTCAGACCGGCATGTGCGAGCCCGAGGTTGTTTCGGTTTGTTGTCACACGATGTTCTGCCTTCATTAAACCGTCGCACCCACGAACGCACTTTCGACACATCCATAACTCCATCACCACATGTCTCCTTCAACTGTCGATGAATTTCAATTGGTTTTACACCACGCAAATTCAGAAGAGGAATGATCGCACGCTGTTCAAGTAAGGAAAACGTCGCCATTTTAAGTATTTAAAACAGTTCTCATTCTCGCCGCTGGCGGTAAAATTCCATCTGCCGTACGGTGCTGCCATCTCTGGGACGTATTGACAATGAACGCGGCCTCATTTTAAAACAATGCGCATGTTTCTATCTCTTTCCAGTCCGGAGAAAAAAAATCGGAGGCCTTAGAACTTGAATGCACCTCGTACCACGAACGTATTCGTCAGGAGAGTGAGGCGGAATTTGGCTTTCATTGGCTATGGCATCAATAGACCGAAGCGAGTACCTTTGCTAACAACACGACATCGTCTGCAGCACCTCTCCTGGCCTCGTATCCGTATCGATTGGACCTTAGACGACTGGGAAACCATGACGTGGTCAGATCAGTTCCGATTGCAGTTGATAGGGGCTAATGGTAGGATTCGAGTTTGGCGCAGACACCTTGAAGCCATAGACCCAAATTGTCAATAAGCAGGTGGTGGTTCCATAATGCAGTGGTCTATGTTTACGTGGAGTGGACTGGGTCCTCCGGTCTAACTGAACCTATCATTCACTGGAAATGGTTATGTTCTGCTACTTGGAGACCATTTCCAGCCATTCACAATCATCATGTTCCCAAATAACGACGTACTTTTTATGGATGACAATGAGCCATGTCACCGGGCCACAATTGTTCGCGACTGGTTTGAAGAACATTCTGGACAATTCGACCGAATGATTTGGCGACGCAAACCGTCCGACTTGAATCCCCTCAAATATTTATGGGCATAATCGAGAGGTCAGTTCGTGCACAAACTCCTGGACCGGCAACACTTTCGCAATCATAGACATTTATAGAGGCAGCATGGCTCAATATGTTTACAGAGGACGTCCAACGACTTGTGTAGATCATGCCATGCCCACTTGTTGCACTGTGCCTGGAAAAAAGAGGTCCGAACTATACTGGGAGATATCCCGTGACTTTTTTCACCTCAGTTTATTACCCCTTAGTCCCCAGAATCTCCTCCATCACTAATTCTTATACAAATATCTTTTCTTTGTTGGATAGGTGCTTATAATGGAGTAAAGACACCGCTGTAGTTTGTGAACCGACGGCATCAACTCTAGACGCGCTTCAGGTGCTCTTGATTACGGCGACACTGTACTGCATGGTCTTTCGTCATAGATGTTGTTCTGTAGGACGGGCAACCACAGTCAAACTTCGACATTTTTCCAGAGAAAATTCCACACTGCCTGTATGAATGATTTTTATTAAATCTGCGACCGGTTTCGCACCACTTATCGGTCCACCCTCGGGTAATATACGCTATTTATAACATAGTAACTGTCGTGACTTGGCAAGACAGCTAAGCCACTTGGAGGTGAAGCCGAAAGGCACGCGTTTAAGCTCACGCAGGCTGGCGTGAGGTCTGGAACAGTTAAAGGATTTGAGTCTAGCAAATAAAGTACGTAGCTGTTGGAATACTTAACTTTAATCCATAATTGCTGAACATCGGTCTGACGGTACATGCATCACAAGATAAATAGCAATTGATAATGGCGCCTTGCTAGGTCGTAGCAAATGACGTAGCTGAAGGCTATGCTAACTATCGTCTCGGTAAATGAGAGCATAATTTGTCAGTGAACCATCGCTAGCAAAGTCGGCTGTACTACTGGAGCGAGTGCTCGGAAGTCTCTCTAGACCTGCCTTGTGGCGGCGCTCAGTCTGCAATCACTGACAGTGGCGACACGCGGGTCCGACGTATACTAAAGGACCGCGGCCGATTTAAAGGCTACCACCTAGCAAGTGTGGTGTCTGGTGGTGACACCACAGTAACGTTGAACCAGATGACGGTATATTGGATGTGAATGGTGGGGAGTGGCTACAGGGCAATGTTCAACGTTACTTTGTTATAAATAGCGTATATTGCCTCAGGGTGCACCGATAAGTGGTGCGAAACCGGTCGCAGATTTAATAAAAATCATTTACACAGCCAGTGTGGAATTTTCTTTGGAAAAATCTCGTCATAGAGACCGAGCCGACTGAAACCGGAGATAAATGATCATGTACGGTGCGTTTGACATGTTCGCCTTTTCGATCACATTACGCTATCCTACAGTTACTATCTTCATTAGGCGGAGATAATCATTGATGGTGCCATACTGCTAGTTTTACTGTCTGATCGATTTCTGGAAGCGATATTATTTATGTTGGGCTCTCGCACTTCGGTTTGAACAACGGAACAGACATAATCACTCTGAATAAATTACTTTCTGTACTTCTCCGTAACACATTAAGTATATTTTTTACCGTAAAGAAACTACAGACCTTCCGCTCTCTGTCATAATAAAATTTCTCATTATACTGTGTACCTTACCTTCGTCTTCATGGTCCATGAGCCGCGTACTGAAGAAGTGTGTCTTCTCTTTCATGACAGTCGCTATCACTGTCGAATGTTACGTGGATATCGTATGTTGCAACCAACAAATATTTAAATGACATTTTTGTTGCCTTCAATCTGTTCCAATGTTTTCATAGTCACATGCTAGCCATTTTTCGGAAACAATTACATTATTAACACTCACACCGCACAATAGCTGTTATTTATTTCAGACAGACGCAGATATCTAGGAAGCCGTGTAAAATAAGTAATACTTCTGAAACATGGTGGTAGCCAAGGGAGGGAAGGAATCGGTTATGATTGTGGACGGTTACTATTGGTTGCCCTTTACAATCACACACAATTTATTTTAAACCAGCAATTCCAGACAATAAATAAAAATACCACACGCTGTTAATGAAGGAATAAACAACAGTGTAAACAGTAGTGTTTTCAGTCAGTTACAATTTAGCAAATCACCATTAAATACAGATACAACAGATAATGTTTTAAAAGCAAGCGACTGTGATCTGGGCAGAAGGCCTTACACAACAGGAATGGCAATAAATAAAGAATGGTTTAAAACTCGCTGCAATTTACAACTTACAGGTATTGAAATATTAAGGTAAGTCGCCACAAACACAGCAGAAGGCATCAGACGCCAGGAATGGCAGTAAATAAGGTTTTAAAGCTTACTGCTAAAATACAAATACCAAATTAGAATTTTAAGGCAAATGACCACAATCACAGGTGAAGACCTTACACGCCAGGAACGGCAATAATATAAAAAAATTTTGAAACCTGCTATAAAACAGGAAATACAATAGCAAAAGTTAATTAAAAAACAAGCAACTGATCCAGACAGTGCTCCAGGAATCGACCTCTGAGAAGGTCCGGCAACAAACACTTTCGCGAGCGATGAGATAGGCAGCCAAGAGTTGCAATCACTTCACAAGATGGTAAGTCAGACCAGTGACAGTCTAACGAATGACTAATGATAATCTTGCTGAAGCTACATGACGTCCGATAAACCAAATGCAACGATGGAACAATACGCCAAAGCCGGAACCGGCGGTCTGCACTACGTCCCCAGAATACTGTGTTTAGAGCGCCTGTAACGAGAAAGGAGCCATTACCTCCAGAGTAGAAGAATCACCCCTGCGCTTCGCCTCGGCGACTCTACGAGCAGCAACACGAACCCAAGTCACTGCAGAATCGCGAGACATCACAATGGTGGAGGTTTCTCTACTTGGCTTGAAATGGACTCATCTTAAAGCTAGCTGGATCCGGCTTACGACGAGGTCGTGCACCCTCGTGACCACAGCCCTTCCATCTGGCGGCAGTCCACGTGTGCCGCCAGCGGTCCCGGCGTGTTCTGGCATTGAGCGGACCTGGCTCCTCCTGAGTCCCCAACCGAAGTGTCCCACTCACACGACCCGGAAAAATAACGACGTCGCCCCAAAGATAGGGCAACAGTTACTACATATCGATAACCGCCGCTGCTGCCACTAGCGGACAGGCAACGTTTGCGAAAACGAGTGGCGCCAGTCAACACGCAAAGAAGACAAACAACCGCAACCACGCCAACTAAACAATACTATCTGGCCTCCAACAGAGGGCGGAAACCTACAAACAGCATAAACAGGAGTCGCAGCACAGCTCAACTTCTTGTTCACAAAACCTATTGAAAATGGAATATATACTACGTTATCAAAAGTGTCAGGACACTGTTAAGCAATCCGGAATTGAGCGCTAGATTTCACAAGAGGCAGACCGCCAACATAAAAGGAGGTGGAAGTACTGTGTTAAATAAATGTCGTGTGACTAGGGCCTCCCATCGGGTAGACCGTTCGCTGGGTTCAAGTCTCTCGAGTTGACGCCACTTCGTCAACTTGCGTGTCGGTGGGGATGAAATGACGATAAGGACAACACAACACCCAATTCCTGAGAGGAGAAAATCTCCGTTCCAGCCGGGAATCGAACCCGGGCCGTTAGATATGACAGTCCGTCGCGCTGACCACTCAGCTACCAAGGGCGGACAGTATTGTGTTGCCAGTAGAGAACCAGTAACAGCAGAATGGTTAGACAGGAGGGCTGAGCCACTTCAAGTGTGGACTAGTCACTGGATGTCACCGGAGTAACAGATTCATCAGGAACATACGAACGCTATAAAGCTGCCCAGTTTGACTGTCGGTGATGTGCTTCTGAAGTGGAAAGGCGAAGAAACCGTCGCTGCTAAACCGAGACTGACGGGCAGTGAACGTTAGCACTAATAAATATGGCACGACATTAGAGGAAGGAATCACTCGTGGTAGCAGCAGTCCAGCTGACACTGGATGTGCGGAGGAAGTGTAAAGGAATGGGATGCAATGGTTGAGCAGCTCGTCATAAGCCACAGATGTCTGAAGTAAAGATCGACGCTGCTGGACCGTGGAGGACTGGAAACGAGTGATTTGGAATCATGAATCAGAGTACCCTATGCTAATCCGATGGAAGGGTTTGCGTTCGCCGGACTCGCGCAGAAAGTTACCTGCCGTCACGTGTTGTGCCAACAGTGAAGTAAGAGGAGGTGATGCTAAGGTATGGGCTTGTTTTTCACGATTAGGGTACGGTTCCCTTATCGCGCTTAACAAAATCCTGAATGCGGAAGGATATGAACACTTTTCACAACACTGTGACTGCGTACAGTAGAGGAACAGTTCGGTAATGATGATTGAGTCAGCACGACAGTGCATCCTCTCATAAAGCAGCGTCTGTGAGGTAGAGGTCTGTGGGGAAAAACATTCCTGCAATGGACTGGCCTGCCCAGAGTGCAGACCTGAGTCGAGTGGAAGACGTTTGCGATGAATTAGAACGTCGACTTCGCTTCAGACGCCAGTATCCAACATCACTACCTTCTCTGTCGTGACAGCTGAGGGAGAATGGTCTACCACTGTTCCACAGATACTCAGACACCTCACTGAAAGCGTCACAACAGATATCAATCCGTCGTGAAGGCAAATGGTGGACACCGTCCATGTGAATGCCCACTAATATGTGTCCGGATACTTTTGATCAGTTAGTGTAAATCGGAAACGTGCAGTACGTGAAAACTGAAACACTGACGAAAATTAGTGGTAATTAAAAATGTAATGTAGAGACAGGATTGTCATTTCAGTGCCTCTGTCGTAACTTCTCTTGTTTCGTGCAATACTAATAGTGTGTCATATGTACTGAAGTTATTAACATTATTCTATTCTGAACATCTAGCAACTACTATCAGCCGCGGGGTAGCCGTGCGGTCTGCGGCGCCTTGCCACGGTTCGCGCGGATTCCCCCATCCGAGGTTCGAGTCCTCCCTCGGGCATGGGTGTGTGTGTGTGTTGTCCTTAGCTAAGTTAGATTAAGTAGTGTGTAAGCCTAGGGACCTCAGCAGTTTGGTCCCATAGGAACTTACCGCAAATTTCCAAAACTACTGTCACTACTGATAGTATTAGAATTATTTACTATTGGTTTTACTCATTTTGTCTATTCAATTAGCTCTAGATTCTCCACTGCTCTCATAGATGAATCTTACGAATATAGGGTAACAGAGACCCTTGATAGTAAATACATGATACAAAATATATAAAAGTGAACCTTGCTTCGATTGGGAAAAAAGGGGAGAAATTTCCTGAGAAACAACCTCAGCTTTCATTCAATTGTGAAGTGGTGGAACTAAGTTCCATCCTGAAGAGTGGCGTTGCCACGGAGGGTTCAAATGGTTCAAATGGCTCTGAGCACTATGGGACTTTACATCTGAAGTCATCAGTCCCCTAGACTTAAACCTAAGGACATCAATCACACACATCCATGCCAGAGGCAGGATTCGAACCTGCGACCGTAGCAGCAGCGCGGTTCCGGACTGAAGCGCCTAGAACCGCTCGACCACAGGTGGTTGTGAGAATCTGGGGAGTTATTCAATCCCTTACTTTCTTTTAAGTACACAGAAACCTCCTCTTTGCAGATGTCAACGCTATGTCTAAAGTATACCGTTTAGTCACTAACTGTTAGGATTGTTGTGTTTGCTTTACTGTTTACAAAGCGGGTTCGATACTCGTCAAAACTCAGTCCTGCTGAACACTTGGTGGGATTTCGCGGAGTTGGGCGTCCACTCACTTGATTTGCCCCTTCCCTTCAAATTAGTTTTGGTGACTGTATTGGATGCAACAGAGCTGGGCATACCCGTAGATTGCTTGCAACATTTCACTAAAGAACAGAAAGAGGTGCAACATTGTGTGCCTGATGTTCAGACTCCAAGATGAGAACACTTGTTGAACATGCGTTGGCACATGTTGAACACATGTCAGAATGGGCAATTAAACGTGTTCCACGAACACTGATATCGTCACACGGATTAGGCTACGTGGATTGTAAGGTAGAAGAAGTAATAAACTAAACCTGTAAGGAGACAGCGCCAAAGCAACACAAAAGAAAAGTGTGTTACAGCAGGCAATGAAAACGACGGAAGATATTCAAGAACGCAAAACTAAAATAAATTTAAACAATAAGTGATCAACTTTTTGATCAAAGGACATCCTCAGATGAAAAGAAATTTCTCCATACACACCAGAGATAAATGAGAAAAAAATGGCGAAGTTAGCTGAGAACGCTGTTACGGCTGTTCAGTTTTATTTAACAATTTAGAAACAGAACAGGGAATTTGTGATGCCGTCATCATGGCTTTCCACGACCCACATGATGCCTGTCCTGTACAACTTGCCACCTTGACTGCTCGAAATCACAGAATCTACTGCAAACATCACATTTGGAGTCATAACACACTCACAATTGAGTCTTTGTCTTTATAGTTTTATGTAACAGGCGAGTGTTTATTTGAGTATCCAATTAAAAAGAGTCTTCTTAAAACAGATGTTCATATGAAAAGAAATCAAGATTAAAGTAAATGAGTCGTATACAAAGACGTCATCAGAGCCTGCACACCAACTCCGGTTCACGGACTCATCCGTGAATCACACATAGGTCGTTAACTGAAACTTTCCGCCACTCTCACGTGTGATTTAATAAAACCACAGGAATCATACCTTACAAAGTGATTTTAACTGGACTCTTCCTAAATAGGAGTCTAGTGTCTTACCTACGGTGGTGTCTCACTTACTTCATAACTCAAATCACTATCAGTCAACTCATATTTACACTTAGATTAAAATATCTACATCTACATCTACATGGGTACTCTGTATATCACGCTTAAATGCCCGGCAGAGGACCCATCGAACCACCTTCACACTAATTCTCTATTAATAAACACTCGATAGCGCGCGGAAAAGACGAACACCTCAATCTTTCCGTGGGTGCACTAATTTCCCTTATTTTATTATGATGATCGTTTCTCCCTGCGTCGGTCGGCGTCAATAAAGTATTTTCGCATTTGGAGGAGAAAGCTGGTGACTGAAATTTCGTGAGAAGATCGACCGTAACGAGAAACGCCTTTGTTTTAATAATGTACACCCCAAACGTTTTCATGGGCCGTGACGCTCACTCTCCTGTTTCTCGATAATACAAGAGGTGCTGCCCTTCTTTGAACTCTCTCGATGTACTCCGTTAATCCTATCTGATAAGGATCTCAGACCGCGCAGCAGTACTGCAAAAGACGATGGACAAGCGTAGTGTTGGTAGTCTCTTTAACAGAAGTATTTTGCCAATAAAACGCAGTCTTTGGTTCGCCCTCATCACAAAATTTCCGTGTGTGGTCTTTCCAATTTAAGTTGTTCGTAATTGTAATTCCTAGGTCTTTAGTTGTATTTGCGGCTTTTAGATTTGGTTGATTTATCATGTAACCGAAGTGTAACGGATTTCTTTTAACACTGATGGGGATAATCTCACACTTTCCATTATTTAGTGTCAATTGCCAATTCTCGCGCCACACGGGTAACTCTTCTAAATCGTTTTGTAATTAGTTTTGTTCTTCTCATGACTTTACTAGACGATAAACGACAGCATCATCTGCAAACACCTAAAGTCGGCTGCTCAGATTATCTCCTAAATCGTTTATACGGACAAGGAACAGCAGAGGGCCTGTAACATTACCTTTGGGTACGCCAGAAATCACTTCTGTTTTACTCGATGACTTTGCGTCAGTAACTACGAACTGTCATCTCTCTGACAAGAAATCACGAATTCATTCACGTAACTGAGACGATATTCCATAACCCGCAAATTGATTACAAGCCGTTTGTGAGTTACGGAGTCAAAAGCCTTCTATAAATCTAGAAATACGTAATCAATTCGAAATCCCTTGTCGATAGCAATCCATACTTCGTGTAAGCAATGAGCGAGTTTCACAAGAACGATGTTTTCTAAATCCTTGTTGGCTGTGTGTCAATAGACCATTCTCTTCAAGGTAATTCACAATGTTCAAACACAATATATGTTCCAAAATCCCGCTGCATATCGATGTTATGATGTGGGCCTGTAATTTATCTATTTCCTTTTTTGAATATTAGTGTGACCTGTGCAACCTTCCAGTTTTGGGTACGGATCTTTCATCGAGCGAGCCGTCCGGAGTGGCCGTGCTGTTCTAGGCGCTACAGTCTGGAACCGCGAGACCGCTACGATCGCTGGTTCGAATCCTGCCTCGGGCATGGATGTGTGTGTTGTCCTTAGGTTAGTTAGGTTTAAGTAGTTCTAAGTTCTAGGGGACTGATGACTTCAGAAGTTGAGTCCCATAGTGCTCAGAGCCATTTGAACCATTTTTTTCGTCGAGCGAGAGGTTGTATGTGGTTGTTAAGTATAGAGCTATTGCATCAGCGTAATATGAAAGGAGCCTAATTGGCATACACTTTGGACCGGAAGACTTGCTTTTATTGAGTAATTTAAGTAGCTTCACTACTCCGACAATATCTACTTCTTAGTTTCTCTTGTTGGTAACTGTTCTTGATTCAAATTCACTACTCCGAGAATATCTACTTCTAAGTTTCACATGTTGGTAGCTGTTCTTGATTCAAATTCTGGAATATTTACTTCGTCTTCTTTGGTGAGGGAATTTCGGAGTGCCGTGTTCAGTAACTTGCTATCACGCAGAGAAGGCATTGATTGTGTCTTGCTGCTAGCATATTTTACATACGACCAGAATCTCTTGAGATCTCCTGCCGGGTTTCGAGACAAAGTTTCGTTGTGGCAACTATTATAGGTATCTCTGCAGACGTCCGCACTAAATTTCGAGGTTCTACGAAAGATAGCCAATCTTGGGGATTTTACGTTCGTTTAAATTTGGCATGCATTTTTCATTGTTTCTGCAACAGTATTCTGACCTGTTTTGTGTATCATAGGGTACCAGCTCCGTCATTTGTTAATTTATTTGATATAAATCTCTCAGTTGCTGTCGATACTATTGCATTGTTTCTTCGGAAGGAAGGCGTCAAGCGAAATTTTACCTGATTTTTTGAATAGATATGTTCTTCGTTTATTTTTGGAGGATTTGGGAATTACGGTGTTCAGATTCGCGACGACAGTCCTGTGTCCACTAATCCCTGAATCCGTTTTGATGCTCGTTATTAGCTCAGGATTATTTGTTGCTAAGAGGTCAAGTATATTTCCACAACCGTTTACTGTTCGAGAGGGCTCATGAACTAACTGCTCGAAATTATTTTCAGAGAATGTGTGTAACTCAATTTCGGATGATGTATTTTTGCTAACACATCGAGGGTAAATTGAAGTCACCACCTACCATAACAGAAATGTTGTCACTTAAATATCCATGGTGATGGTAAATTGAGATACAAATATTCAGTTGCAACTTTCATTTTGCAAACACTCAAGTCAGGTCATTGAATTTGCAAGTGAGTACACAAAACTTGATAAACAACATAAAACGAATAATAGACATACGCATATGAAGCGGTTTTGAGAACTATACTACGAAAACTGCTGTACATCGTACGGGGGAAAAATTGGATAGCGTTCTCAGGAACATTTAACAAAAATGTATGTTTATTAAATGATATTAAACCATTTACATAGCTAACGACATGTTGTCAGCTATACACACCAGAAATGACACAGAAAACACATTGTATGAAAACCTGCAGGAAACAAATACGTATCGTTCAAAGAGTTCGTATGTTCGATTAGTGATTCAGGAATTTTGATGGAGGTATAACTTACACTGGGAAGTCGGTGGTCGGTTGGAAGAAAGTTCACTGAGAGTGGGCGTCAGGGGAGGGGGGTAGTGTATGGGGTAGGTTGCTGGGCTTCAGCACTACGGTCTTTTCCTTAGTGCAGGAGAGAATTTAGTATGTAACAAGGTATCGCATACCGTTTGTTAGAAGGACAGGGGGCATACTCTTAGGGGAGGTAGGTGATGCTGCCATGAGCTGGCACTGTGTTATGTTAAACAGTCTGCAAACCAAAAATGAAAAATTTTTGATTCCGAAGTGTTCTTCGAGTTCTCGTGAACTTCTGTCCAATATCCTAAATACAATTTTGAGAACAAGTACTCCTGTTTCAAACTGGAGTCCCCTGAATCTGTGGCATTCGAGAACAGTCGATTGTTTGTTGTATGTGTTTACAACTTCTGCTTCTCGAGAACAGAATTCTCGATTCCTTAAAACCGCCAGACCCTTGGAAGAAACTGTAACCGTTCTTCAAACCGCATGAGTCATGTGTTCCCTTCACACACTCGCACAATACTAGCTACACCTTTGGAAGGTTCACGTCCCTCACCAACAGATGGTGTGCGCAACTTCCATTCTCTCAGCACAGACAGAAGGCATTCTTCATTGGCTGCTGTGAAGGCAGTAGAAAACTTTGAAGCGCCACAACAGTCCATAAAAGTCTTATTTCCAGAGACAAACTGATGCCCGCGTTACTTTATGGATAGCGCAGTTGCGTTGCAGTGGCATGAGGTCCTAGTTCCTAGCACGTGTCAGATGAAATTCGTACAAAGCTTAAGGTATGATAAGTGAGCGGTGATGTAACAAGACGTGAACTGTGAAATATCACTACTTAACTACAGTTGGATACCTATGAGAGAATATCGTCGATGATTAAAACAGTGTGAGTGAGCTGAGAAATAAAATCTTACATGAAATGTATTTTCATGAGCTGTATTGAGGAATGACGACACTGAAAATTTGGTCGGATTTCCCGCTTCACGCGAGCGGTCGTTTTAATAGCTTTGACCACCCGTGCTCGACTCACGGCAAGATTCAAACTTCAATATGTCGTCGTTCCTGCGTCGCGACCATTATTAGGGGAGGACATTTTAACTGAAAGTCACTGCCTGGTATCGGCGAATAAGTACAGTACTGGCCATTAAAATTGCTACACCACGAAGATGACGTGCTACAGACGGGAAATTTAACGGACAGGAAGAAGATGCTGTGATATGCAAATGATTAGCTTTTCAGAGCATTCATACAAGGATGGCGCAGGTGGTGACACCTACAACGTGCTGACATGAGGAAATTTTCCAACCCATTTCTCATACACAAACAGCAGTTGACCGGCGTTGCCTGGTGAAACGTTGTGATGCCTCGTGTAAGGAGGAGAAATGCGTACCATCACGTTTCCGACTTTGATAAAGGTCGGATAGTAGCCTATCGCGATTGCGGTTTATCGTATCGTGACATTGCTGCTCGCGTTGGTCAAGATCCAATGACTGCTAGCAGGGTTCAGGAGGGTAATACGGAACGTCGTGCCGGATCCCAACGGCCGCGTATCACTAGCAATCGAGTTGACAGGCATCTTATCAGCATGCTGTAACGGAACGTGCAGCCACGTCTCGGTCCCTGAGTCAACAGATGGGGACGTTTGCAAGACGACAACCATCTGCACGAACAGTTCGACGACGTTTGCAGCAGCATGGACTATCAGCTCGGAGACCATGGCTACGGTTACCCTTGACGCTGCATCATCAAGGACAGGAGCACCTGCAATGGTGTACTCAACGACGAACCTGGATGCACGAATGGCAAAACGTCATTTTTTCGGATGAATCCAGGTTCTGTGTACAGTATCATGATGGTCGCATCCGCGTTTGGCGACATCGCGGTGAACGCACATTGGAAGCGTGTATTCGTCATCGCCATATTGGCATATCACCCGGCATGATGGTATAGGGTGCCATTGGTTACACGTCTCGGTCACCTCTTGTTCGCATTGACGGCACTTTGAACAGCGGACGTTACATTTCAGATGTTTTACGACCCGTGGCTCTACCCTTCATTCGATCCCTGCGAAACCCTACGTTTCAGCAGAATAATGCACGACCGCATGTTGCAGGTCCTGTACGGGCCTTTTTGGCTACAGAAAATGTTCGACTGCTGCCCTGGCCAGCTCATTTTCCGGATCTCTCACCAACTGAAAACGTCTGGTCAATGTGGCCGAGCAACTGACTCGTCACAAAACGCCAGTCACTACTCTTGATGAACTGTGGTATCGTGTTGAAGCTACATGGGCAGCTGTACCTGTACACGCCATCCAAGCCCATGTCCATGCGTATCAAGACCGTTATTACGGCCAGAGGTGGTTGTTCTGGGTACTGATTTCTCACTCAAATTGCGTCAAAATGTAATCACATGTCAGTTCTAGTATATATATTTGTCCAATGAATACCCGTTTATCATCTGCATTTCTTCTTGGTGTAGCAATTTTAATTTCCAGTAGCGTACGATATATGCGAGAGCGGCTTAGCTTTTCTCATCGGATGATGGCGGCAAGGTGGACCCTGAAATACAAAAGATAGTTTGATGCGGTTGAAAACAAGACAAGAATTTGATCTGATACCTCTGTTGGTAAGAAGAAGAATGATACAATGATGCATGTCCGAAAGAGCATTCATCTAAACAATCCAGTCATTGCATTATCGTAATTATCCGCCATAGCAGGCAGCGACTTCCAATTAAAATGTCCTCCCCTGTACGGGAATGACATAATGTGTGGACGAGTACATGCTGTGACGCAAGAACGGCGACGTATGGGAGACTGGGTCTGGTAGTGAGTCGTACATGGCTGGCCAGACGGCTTAAGACGATCACTGCAGTAAGGCAGGAAATCCAGTTTCAACTCCTGTTCCGGCACGAATTTCCATTTTCGTCATTCCCTTACACTGCTGATGGTTGTTCGTAATCGCAAACGCGAATACATTTCATGCATTTCATAACGGCTGTAGTCGCAGGAGCGCCTGTTCCTCCGGATATGCGGACTTGTCCGTAGGAAGATTGCATCGTTCTTCTTAACAACACAGGTGCTGCACAATCTTGTTACCACCAATGCTACCAACCACAATGTTCTACATTAAGATGCAGTGGTATTAGTTTAAAACAGCTCGGTAGATATTTGAAAGAAAAGTTATAAAGCTGTTAGCGTTGCAATGAGAGAAAATCGGTCAAATCGACAAACAATGGGACATCTGCCGCCAAGACCAAAGCGCTTGACACTCAGTTTCTTCTGTAGAAAGGTGCTAAAATAGCACGCAAAGGCGCAGGAGGAATATAAGCAATAGTGGTCGTGGAGTGATTATTATGCTTTTTTAGGAGAACGCAGCCGAATTCGAGAGAATATGTTATGCGGACTTCACTGCCATAGAGATCAGAATATACTGTACTCCTAAATAAGAAATGTTAATATCCAGGAAGATTACTTACAAAAAGTTGGATGAAGTCGCCCCTAGACTGTCATAAAATTGTGCAGTGTTTCATATCGCGCAATATTATTGATCATATGGAGATAAAATTGAAGGTTGTGCGATATAGTGTGAAACATATTAGCGGATCAACTGAAATTGGACTTTTATGGAGAATGGTATTTGGATTGTATAGCCTCTGGCTAACATTATATAACTTTGTCAGCACAGTCTCATATGCTTTGTTGTTTATTTTGCGCGATTTGTTGTATTGTGAAGTGAAACTGGCTCCGAAATCAGCGTAACGGACGTTCATTTGAGAATTACTGAAAGTACATAGGATTCGCCAGCGCCATGACGTGTTAAATGAAATGAGTATAGCAATCGTTGTCTGAATGTAGGGAAATGCACACGGAAAGAGCTTGATTCAGTAAAGACATTAAATTCTTTGCCGACAAATTATAGGAAATAACTAAAAAAACTGAAGTTCAATGAAAAGCGAGGCTGATGGTGACCAGTTACAGAAGCCAACACATTGACACTTTTATGTCATGAATTTATTGCAAGAGCAAGAATTTTTTTAGCGCAATTTAAACAGAAATATATAACTTCTTGTTTTTAACATTGGATCTAAATAAATAAATAAATATTACGCAAATATAATCACAATTATAATTGTAACCATTTGCAAAAGTACATGAAATGAACAAGTGCCCGATAACCTGTTCCGACAATCAGATGGCTCGCTTATCCTCTCACATTTTCATGCGTCAACTTTCCTCCCTTCTTATAACACTCCTTCATCCATCTGCGCTTCCTCTTTCCCGTACGTGATCGCAAAACCAGCCCAAGAGTCAAATAACAGCTGGTGTCCTTATCCGCCATGTTTGCACGTCACAGATTTCACACCATTATCGGGCAGTATGGATTCGCTGTCTGCAGCCAGGCATCAATATACGCACAGTATTATTTTCCAGTATTATTGACAGCCTAGGTGGCGCTTTAGGCAGCTCCTCTATAGAAATGAGCGGGAGAGAGAGAGAGCGAGAGAGACACTGCTTTGCTGCACTTCAGTACACAGTGTCACCAGACTGGGAAGTGGGGTTTTTGCACAGTACGTGGTTTTCCCAGGTTAGTAGGCGTACTTTTGGTGCTGTTGTAAGTTAAATGGCAGCCACATCTTCAGGGAGGATGTCATGACCTCCACATCTTCAGGAGGCATGTCATGACCTCCGTCCCCGCAAAGAACATTTTGTTAAAAGCGTTTTTTTTTTTTACATACACCAATTTCCAAATTTATCAGCTACAAAAAAGCAAGGAAACTAAGAGAAGCGGAATTGGAGAGATGAGTCTGACATTGGACACCTGATAACCCCCCTCAAAGAAGACTGTATATCAGAGTTCCATAATTTTTCAGGAAGTAAAAATTGTTGTTGTTCTCTTTTGCTCTATCTGTTTATACATTTCATTGTGTGTGATCAAGTGATACAATATGCATTATAGAACAAGAATATTTACAATACTTAACAAGTTATCATCATTTTTATGTAACTTTCCGTGTAAGAACGTTGCAGATCCTGTAAACGTATATTGCGGAATAGCGTTGCATACAAAAAATGTGATTTTCTATAACAATGGACAAAAAATGGAAAGTGCTAACAGAATATATTATCTACCACACTGAAATAATACAATACATTTATTTAATTAACCTCCAAACTTAAAAAGACTAATTGAGATATAATTGAAAGAAAACAGCCCTCGGTCACTATTTTTAACGAATTATCCCGGTTTCGACACTGATAGGAGTGTCTTCCTCAGAATTTCAATCAAATAATAGTCTATAACATGATCACAGAATTGTGACTAAACCGTATGATAATTCTGTGACCATGTTATAGACCATTCTTTGATTTAAATTCTGAGGAAGACACTCCTAGCAGTGTCGAAACCCGGTTAATTCGTTAAAAATAATGACCAAGGGCTGTTTTCTTTCAATTATAACTATTCACGGCCTGTAAACGTGCAGCCATGTACAAAATTTTACGACTAATTAAGAAACAATAACAAAGAAAAATTTAACCGCAGGAAAAAGAAATTCAGCTGCACACTCAGAAGGTAAGATGACATAAAGTTCCTTACATTGTACAAGGTACTTACAGGTATCCAACAAATCTGTCATATCTTCTGCCGAGGATGAAGCTGTTTATACAAAAAAGGAATTTAAGATTGACGGAGGACATCGAAAAAGTTCCAAGAAGGGCACCTCATATTGTATCAACCGCGGAATAGGGTATAGAGTGTCACGGATGTGATACGAGAGTTGGAGTCGCAATCTTAAAAATGAGGACGTTTTTCACTGTGGCGAGATCTCTTCACGAAATTTCAGTACAACGTTCTCCTCCGAGTGCGAAAATATTTTGATGGTGCCTATCCACAAAGGGAGAAAGATTTAAGTGTTCGTTTCTCCCCAGTACTGATAGAGAGGGGAACGGTAGATAAATAGTGTGAAAGTGGTACGATGAACCATCTGTCAGGCATTTAAGTGTGAATTGCACACTAATCTTCCAGATGTATAGGAAACCTCATACCGGCCGCTGTGACCGAGCGGTTCCTAGGCGCTTCAGTCCGGAACCGCGCTGCTGCTACTGTCGCAGGTTCGAATCCTGCCTCGGGCATGGATGTGTGTGATGCCCTTAGGTTAGTTAGGTTTAGGTAGTTCTAAGTTCTAGGGGACTGATGACCTCAGGTGTTAAGTCCCATAGTGCTCAGAGCCATTTGAACCATTTGATGTTCTCTTTTGTTTTTAGGAGAGAATTATGACTAAGGCGCAGACACACTGAATTTGGATTATCTGTATTGATATTCAACAATGTAACAAGTTTGGGTCACACTCCCCAATTCCTTCAAGCACATTGACAGCAACAAATTCATTCTAGCTCATTTGATTTATAACGAAAGATGTACTTAAACAAGCTTCAGATATGACCTACTTCCACTCACACTTAATCATGACATCCATTACTCTTCTTTTTTCGATTAATGCAAAAATTTGGTCCCAGGGCAGAAAATTATGTCCCGAAACAACAAGCTTTTGCTATAACGTTGTAAAATACCCCATCAAAACAACAGTATCATTGTCCCGTTGTTTTTTTGCCGAAACCAACGGCCAGACCAAACAAATTATTTTAGTGTACAATTTTTATCTTATAATGATATACAACGTTCTCACACGTGCCATATTTGAAGCCGTTTCTTCATGCATGTCTTTACCAGCTGTAGAAATGTAAGATTTTCCACTATTCCTCCTACTTTCCTTGACATTCTGATCTATTTTCCTTTCTGAGCTTTTATTTAACGACACAGCATCCTTTCATTGGTATACAATGTTCTTCCAGAACGGTCAACTTTTAAACCGAAAAAATGACATCCTTTACTATGGTAGCATGTCTCACGTGACGTACCTCTTCATTCCAGTGGAAACTCAATGTTGGCAAAATGTGGTGTACAGCCTTCTTTGAGGGAGTCTTCACTCCTCAGCTGCTCGCCTAGGGGGTTGACCACACGACTGATTACATCCCAGCCAGGACACGGCCGCCATTCATACACTGACAGTGCCTGCTTTCAACAACAAACGCGACACGGTTCGTGAGTCCACAGAAAGAATCGGGAAACCACAGGAGGTTGTGAGAAGCAAGATAGGAAGAGAAAAATCCTCCACAAAGCGAAAACTGAAATAACAGAAAGACTAACTTCCAAACGACTGAAAGACACAGTATTCTCTCCCCCCCCCCCCCCCCCCCGGACGCCATTTTCAATCTCGCATACCTATAATCTGCAGACATATGTTCACAGTCGTAGTGCTGAGGGAACACTGATAATGGTTGAGAGCACATCCAAGTTCTATCCCATATAAATTATGACCCTACCCAAGTCACGAGAGTTTGTTGCTATTATAGTTCAATTGCTTGACACATGAACTAAAGTTTTGCTTTTATAATGATATATTTTTCTTAATTTCGATTTCTTGCTAGTAACCTAAAGTAATGTACTAAACAAATTATTATTATTATTATTATTATCATCATTATTATCACTAATCACGTTTGGTCCCCACTGCATCACGTGATGTAGAACAAATGGCATTTTCAGAGTTTTGCTTTAGCTTTTCTTTGTGTCCACATTACTTTCAAACTTTCAGGATGCGCTCTTTCCCGCACGTCACTTCTTGCATGTGTTTGCCAGACCAACTGTCTTGTCTTTTCCATGGCTCAACATGGAAGCTGGTGAAGAGAATGGTGTTATGCGGGGTGTAAAGGGGATAAGCGAAGATATTTCTATTGGTAACTGATGACGGTGTACTGAACAAAACCATATCATTTGCAGACTAATAATTGTAGCTACTACAAGTCGTATGTTATTAGGTTGGTTAGCATGTCCAAGTACGTGTGGCAAGAGCAAGCTGTTAATGCTTATTTTCCCCTGGTCAGCGAGTGAGATGCTGAAGTGTGCGTGGTCGCAAACCGGTTAGTTTGTACTGACAGGCATAGTCCACTCAGTAGTGCATTTACGACCACACATTAAACATCAGGTCGTAAAGTTTGTGACGTGTTTGTGGGAAGACTGCTCGACGCAAAGAAAAAAATAAACAACACAGTGATGTGTGTAGATATTAAGGTACAACGATAAAAATATCTGCACTTTTACCCGTGATACCATAGATAACGTGATGAAGGCTTGCAAGAAGGTAAAGGGCATGCTTTTACGTGGTGGTAGGTGTTGGACTCATGATACTACTTTGTGTTTTTTCCTCGCTACTATCATTTTAATGTGTGGAGCTGCAATCTGTGTGTCTAGCTCTCGTTTTGGTAAGCATTAACAGGTGAGGACAAATGGTGGACAAACTACGTTGGTGCAGAAACGGACGTTCGAGGACGTGGAATGATCCAAATTGGGGTTGTCGGGAGTATTGAAGCTAGGCTTACGTAAGGTAGGTAGTATGCAGGTAGAAGCAAAGACCGGACTGATGTGGACGTGACAACCATCTAGATTGACCCCAAGAGGACGCATTGTACATGCTATCAGCGTTTGGACGTGCTATCAGCGATTGTGTGGTTAACGCACATAGCGATATGAGCAATTGCAATGCTGAGTTTTAGAAGTTTAGTTTATATTTTGCTTCGGCCTATTGAGATTCACTTGTCTCTGACACTGAGTTGTCACCAACTTCTTACTGTAAATACGACTAAAAAACCTTACTACTTTAAAAGAGTTCGTCGGTAATAGTCTCTGACATTGCCCTTCTGGTAACTATCAATGATCCAATTAAAACATCCCTTTCTACAGTTCTGCAACTGGACTCACAACATTGTGCAACTGGCACTGCGTATTTTAGAACTTTCCTAATACACTGCATTCCGTGCTGGATCGATGGTCTGTGGCATCGTTAACTATTATATAATGTACATGGAGACTTTGGTCAACTACTCACCTGGACTTGGTCCACGTGGCATTTACTGTAACTAAAATCTTCCACCTACCGTTGAACATCTTACACAGCCTAAGGTATCTTAATTTTACAGTACATATCGATTTTTCTGCTTTTGAATTTCCTCTACGTGTGAAGTTAGTTAATTAGCTATATGTTCCACACATAATATGAACGATTGTTTTTATATAAATGATGCGTAAGAAGTCAATTTATAGGATGTGTCTCTATGATTAGTGTTACCGTGAATGATATCATTTTTTACTTGTAGTCATGCCACTACAGTTAAAAATTATTTTTCTTCACACTGCCAGTTTACAAATAGAAAATGGAGTGTGTAATGGAAATAATTGTCCTGGAGAAATTATTTTAGGTTAGATCTGAAACTTGCTTTACTACCAGGCACATATTTTATATTATTGGGCAAATGATCCAAAATTGTCGTTGCTACATATCGAACTCGTTTCTGAGCCACTGACACCTTTTATAATTGGTAATAAAGGTCATTTATTCCTCTACTAATGTCGATGTGGACATCACTATTCTTCTCAACTTGTGACGGATTGTTTCAGATGAATTTCATAAGCCAATATATGTACTGCGATGGTACAGTTAAAATACCCAATTCCTTGAAGAGGTACTTATATGAGACCGGAGTTGAACACCACACATTAATCAGTACTTTCTTTCTAAGTGATGGATTATCCAAAAGAATTATTCGATAAGATATTACTTAGTGGAAATATGAGAAACATGTCAGAATGTTGATTGGTTTGTTTCAAAGACTACCAATTATACGAAGAGCAAAAGTAGATCAATTTAATTGTTTGAGAAGCTCCGTACTACGCTTCTTCAAGTTCAAGTTTTCATCAGTATCTACATCCAAAAATCTGGAGCATTCTACCCTGCTTACGGACTCCTATTCATGTCCTACATAAATCGAAAACCATCATTAACAATCTCTTATGCTCCAGTCTCTCTTATGAAACTTATGATAACACTAGCGTCGCCTGAAAAAGGCACTAGTTCTGCTTGTTGAATGTTAACTGGGAGATCATTCGCATGCATAAGTAAGGGGAGTGAACCCAAAATTGAACATGGTGGGACTTCCTTTGTGATGTCTTCCCAGTCACTACAGTTTTCTATTGTCCTAGCACTTTCTGAATTATTCAGCACAATTGTTTGCATGATATTTATTAAGTAATACTCAAATTATTTCCACGAAACTTAATTTCTTAAGAGGGTAACAACTATGAAATCAACTGCTTTGGGAAGATCACAAAAAATACCAACTGAGATATTTTCTTATTTAAGGGTTGTAGTATCTGGTGAGTGAATGCTAACCCTTCCAGAGTACAAATTGTGATAAGTCAACTGTTTCTTCTTAAAGGTGAAACTACTATCGAGTACATTACTTTTCCAATATTTTGGAAAAAGATGTTAGTAAGGAAATTGTACGAAATTATTTAAGTCTTTCTTTTGACCGTTCTTATAAAGAAGTTTAAAAAAAATGTTTATTTTATGGGTTAGAAAAAATTCCCTCTGACCGTAATGCAGTACTTATCTGAATGAGGACATTACTTATTAAGTTAGAACAACTTATCAGAGTTCTGCATGAAATTTCAACAACAGCATATGAACTTTCGCTTTTAGAATCTTTATAATTCTATTCATTTGGGTGAAGTATGATAGTGCTACTGCTGCTTGCTTAAAGTTTTGTGGAATTACATTCTTGATATATTCTCTTGCTGTTTCAACTGAACCATTTACTCACCCATTTGATAATATCCCAGATCTTATTATCTGCAAAATTAAATTTTGTCAGTATGTGCATGCAGTCTTGGGCTACCTCCTAATGCCGCGTCGGAGTAGTGCAGAAGCTCGAGGTGGCATGGACTCAACAAGTAGTTGGAAGTCCCCTGAAGAAATATTCAGTCAAGCTGCCTCTGTAACTGTCCGTAATTGTGAAAGCGTAGCCGGTGCTGGAGTTTCTGCACGAACTCACCTCTCGACTATGGCCCATAAGTCTTCGACTGGATTCAGGTTGGGCGGTATGGGTGGCCAAATTATCCGCTCGAATTATCAAGAATAGTCTTAAAACCAATTGCGAACACTTGTGGCCCAGTGACATGGCGCATTGGCATCCATAAAAATTCCATCGTTGTTTGGGATCCTGAATACCATGAATGGCTGAAAATGGTCTCCATGTAGCCGAACATAACCATTTCCAGTCAATGATCGGTTTAGTTGGGCCAGAGGACCCACTCTTTTCCATATAAACACAGCTAACACCATTATGGGTAGACCACCATGTTGACACCACCAACTTGCACAGTAACTTGTTGAGAAACTGGATCCATGGCTTCGAGGGATTTGCGCCACATTCGAACCCTGCCATAAGTTCTTACCCACTGAAATCGGGGTTCATCTGACCAGGCCACGGTTTTGCAGGGTCCAACCTATATAGTCACGAGCTCAGGAGAGGCATTGCAGGTGATGTCGTGGTGTTAGCAAAGGCACTCGCGTCGGTGGTTTGCTGCCATAGAGCATTAACAACAAATTTCGCCGCGCTGTTCTAACGGATACGCTCGCCGTTCGTCCCACATTGCGTACTGCGATTATTTCGCGCATAGTTGCTTGCTGTTAACAACGAAAACTCTTCGCAAATGCCACGGCTCTCAGTCGTTAAGTGAAGGCCGTCGGCCTCTGTGTTGTCCGTGGTGAGAGGCAATGCCTGAAATTTGGATTGCCGGCACGCTCTTGACACTGTGGATCTCGGAACCTTGAATTCCCTAACGATTTTCGAAATGGAATGTCCCCTGTGTCTAAGAGCGACTACCATTCCTAGTGTGGTGTCACCGCCAGACACCACACTTGCTAGGTGGTAGCTTTTAAATCGGCCGCGGTCCGCTAGTATACGTCGGACCCGCGTGTCGCCACTATCAGTGATTGCAGACCGAGCGCCACCACACGGCAGGTCTAGAGAGACGTACTAGCACTCGCCCCAGTTGTACGGACGACTTAGCTAGCGATGCAACACTGACGAAGCCTCGTTTATTTGCAGAGAAGATAGTTAGAATAGCCTTCAGCTAACTCAATGGCTACGACCTAGCAAGGCGCCATAGCAACTGATAGTTATCGTATGAAGCATGGCTCATCAAGAACGATGTATACAAATGATGGATTAAAGTTAAGTATTCCAGCAGCTACGTACTTTTCTTTATAGCATTCATTCCGTATCCTGTTTCAGACCTCACGCCAGCCTGCTTGAGTTTAACGCGTGCATTTCGGCCTTCTCTAGCTATACAACACCTAGTTTGTTAATTCCTGTCGCGCGCCACGTCGGAAACGTTTTCACATAAATCACCTGAATACAAGTGACAGCTACATCCTTGCAGTGCCATTTTATACCCTGTAGACCATCTGTATATGTGCATATCGGTACCCTATGACTTTTGTCAACTTAGTGTAAGTGTAGTCATCTTAATGACTTCCCTTAAAATGCAAGTACATGTAAATAATATGAATAGTAACTGTCCATTCATTTGTTTCGGAAAATTGTGCGCCAGGATTTCCTCTTCTAGTCTATGCGGAAAGTATATATAGCATAATTCTGGATACCCGCAAGGTTGGAGAGTTGATCTCTCCTGTGATGATGGGACAAAAAGCTTGAACACAGGTTGTTGCGCGTGCAGCTCCCGGTAGCGGCAAGGCGGCACCCAACACTTCGGCCTCTCTGACGCCTCATCCCTGCGAATCTATGGCCCAGGCGCGTTCATGAAGACTCCATAACGCTGCCCGTAAACTTTTATGGGTTTCATCGCATTTTTCGCTTCCGAGAACGAAGAATTTAATTATAGCTCCTGCTCCTGTAACAGAGGCCATTTTAGCAATTTACTGTAGCTCCGTCATCCGAAATAGGGTGCTGTGAGGGAGGAAATGAAACTGAGAAATACACTTTCTACGGTCCGCAGTCGATGCGGAGAAAACTTTGTACGAAGTTGTTTTCTAAACGATCCCCACAGCACACTTGTTTTGTGGACGTTACCTAGCCTGTTCGTGTCGTACATTTAGAGTAACTACACTGAGTTCTTAACGAATTGAGGTCCAAGTATGCTGCCAATAGGTTGCGCGCTGACGTCCAAATTACAAACCAGTGATCATCATAGAGTATTTTACCTGCCTGTATTCTTCCATAAGACAGTAACATTATGAATCTCTTTTTCCATTGCTGTTTGCCGCCTTTCGAACAAATTACCCTGCGCTCTACCCATAATTCAACAACTAGTGTGTTCTGTCATCATCCAAATTTGTCCCCCAGAGTCCAACAAAATGCCCGTTTCACTTTTTCCAAGAAGATTCTAACTGCTCACTCCCATGCCAGTCGGTTATCTTTTGGTTTACCTTTCCATCTGCTCACCTAAACTTGCGTTTTATCTTCTCTTCACTACTTGGCCGTATCATTTCTCCCTCTCCAGTTTTTCCTCTTCCATTCATTGTAGTCACGATGCACATTTTTTTAACCTACCTACGGCGACTGTAAATCAGGGGCAATCATGAATATGGCTCGTGAGCCTTGCCTTGGCGCGAGTGGCACAGGGCTCACAAGGGGAAGGCCTCAGACACGGCTAACCGATTCGTCTCAAATTTGGCAGGTCGCTTGTGTATAACCTAAAACGAAGGACTCTAAGGTATTTTGGGTCAACACCCCAGCAATTTTGAGAAAATCACCCCTAAAGGTTATGACGAGCAATCGACTCAGAATTGGAGGGATCGATAAATACTTGTAAATAGAGCATTTTTCATCATCAGGTATGGGGTCCGCAAACGCAAACTTTTCCAGAAATCGAGGAAAGAAACTTCTACAACTGCCACTTCTGTACACGTATGGTAAACGCGTTTCGCCAATAGCGCCGATAGCGCAACGGCCAAGGTAACTTGCTGGGAATCGGAAAACCCGGGTTCGAATCTCCTAGAAACCTAGTGGATGTTCTTCTTTTCGTTTGTATTTTTCCATATCTCAATTGATAGGAGGGTTAATAAGGTTGGTAAATCAATAAGGAATGATAATAATAACGTCGGCAAACTAATTTTCCAAACGCCGTGAGTTAGTAAAGCTTTAAACTTTTAAGCCTTGTCACATGAAAACATTTCCGAGTACGAGTGCTGCCAATTCCTCAGGAGGGATCACAGATAGCCAACCGCACGACGCTTGTTTACAGCGAGGCACGGAACAGAACGCACGCGGCGGGGAGAGTTATGTTGTCCCGGTTGCCTCTTCATCATATCATAGTTGTGAACCTGGAAGAATGAAGGTGTCCAGCACGAGCCTTACAGAAGTCAATCGGAAAGAGTTGTTTTCCGTTATTAGGCTGCCGCGAACCTCGCGGATACATTAGTGATTTTCCCATCGTTAATGCGCCGAATGAAATAAGTTTTGTGAATGAATACAGTGTTCTTCTGTAAGTAACATATGACAAGTACGGTATGTAGTTTGTAGTAATTATCTCGTCTGTTTATACCGTAGTAACTAGTTATTGTTTCTTGTGTCATATCTTTCAGGTGCATAATCTGAATAATGGAGGATGTACACCCTTCGACTGGCGCTGTAATATATAGTTGGGAGCCTGTCACAGACGAAATTGTTCAAATGGCTCTGGGCACTATGGGACTTAACATCTATGATCATCAGTCCCCTAGAACTTAGAACTACTTAAACCTAACTAACCTAAGGACACCACACAGCACCCAGTCATCACGAGGCAGAGAAAATCCCTGACCCTGCCGGGAATCGAACCCGGGAACCCGGGTGCGGGAAGCGAGAACGCTACCGCACGACACAGACGACGGCAAGCAGGAAGTTACCGACGCTGTGTTTTGGTTTGTAAAAGTGTTGCAAGACAGATGCATTATCAGTGAACTACCGGAAGCAGGCAGTCCTGCTTCTCGGCGTTCCAGACTGATATGAGCGGCTATCGTCGAGCGATTTTTGGAGCTGACGAATGAAATGACTTTTGTTGATACTGAAGTACTATACCATGAATACGAAGCAGAAGGTGGTTCAGTGGAAGATACCCCGACTAGTGAATTGCAAATCTCCACGTCACTGGGAATATGTGCTTCATCTGTTACCGATAAGTATTATGAACCGCTTACTAAACGATTGAACTACGGCGCTATACCCCTTGAAGTGAAATTAATGGCGGTAGTGCTAGCCAGAGATCATCCAAATTGGAACTTACAAACACTGCAAAAAAGAATGGAGAAACAACAGCCGTGAAAAGGAAGAAGGACTTGAAATTGTGGGAAAGTGATATCGTTAAAGGAGGGACAAGGTACGACAAATACCAGGCGATAAATAAGTGGACATACGACAGATTTGTCGAATCTCGTTGTCGTAACGAGAATGTAACAACGAGAATACTTCAGGAGTGGGCTGCAGGTGCAGCGCTTCAATATACGGCCAACAAGGATTTTTCGTTTGCTGCATCATTATTATAAGAAATTTCAAATCGAAGTATAGAATTCGTTACCAGCACGTCACTAAATACGTCTCTCATAAGGAGGTACAAAATATAGAAGATATACACAAAGTGGCGGCTCTTTTCAGCACGAAAACGGCGTCACTTACGACTGGTTTTAATCGTGATTACGTGATCAACACCGATCAAACAGGATGCGAGTATCGGGTGAATATTCGACGCACGTTATCGCATAAGGGAGACAAACGAACCCTTGTCGCAGTTGGTAGTAAAAACAAGCTAACACATTCGTACACGGCGCAATATGACATCACAGCCTCTGGGAAAGCGTTGCCTAAGGCTTTCCTGTGTTTACAAGAAACGAATGTTACATTTGCTCCTCGGATTATAGAAGAGGTCAATCGTTTAACCGACTCGTTGAAATATGTTTACATTACCTGTTCCAAATCCGGGAAACTGACGAATTCGATTTACAGAACATTTCTTGAGAATGTTTTAAAACCATACGTTTCTGATAACAAGTTTTGTCTAATATTGGATTCGTGGAATGGACAAATTAATACTACAATATATGACACAATGTTTATAGATGGTGAGGGTCAGCCGAGGTGCACAGTAAAAGTAATACCGCCAAACTGCATACCTATGTGCCAGCCGTGTGATGTTTATTTCTATCGCCAGGTTAAAAACTTTATTACCGGGCTACAGAATGGCAGCGTGATTCTGAAAACCCAGCGGGAATTGCACAACCGCACGGATGCAATAACTGTTTACAGCATAATTCATAACCAACTTTCAGCACCGATTTTTCAGGCAATGATATCGTATGTGTGGTACGCATCAAAATTAATTCCCGAAAAAGACATATTTTTAAGTGTAAACCAAGTTTGTTTTCCGCCGACTCTTCGGAATGAACAATGTAGCTGTCGAAAGATAGCATTCATTAGATATTATTGGTGCCGTGAGTATATTTGTTTCGGATGCCTATATGACAAGTACCATCCATCTAGTTGTTCGAAGAAAAGTGAGGACACGTGTCAGTCGCTGGGAGAGCCATTGTAAAGTGACCTGGAGTAACATTTTAGTTGTTTACTATCCCAATAGGTTTGAGAAATTTATTTGCCTACCTTATTATTATCATTCCTTATTGATTTACCTACCTTATTAACTCTCCTATCCTTATCAATTGAGATATGGAAAAATACAAACGAAAAGAAGAATATCCGCTAGGTTCTCCGATTCTCAGCAAGTTACCCTGACCGTTGCGCTATCGGTGCTGTCGGCGAAAAGTGTTTACCATGTGGGTAGAGAAGTGGCAGTTGTAAAAGTTTCTTACCCGGATTTCTGGAAAAGTATGCGTTTTCGAACCCCATACCTGATGATGAAAAATGCTCTATTTACAATTATCTATTGATCCCGCCAATTTTGAGCCGAAAGCTCGTCATAATCTTTAGGGGTGATTTTCTCAAAAACGCGGGGGTGTTGACCCAAAATATCTTAGATTCCTTCGTTTTAAGTTGTACACAAGCGACCTGCCAAATTTGAGCCGAATCGGTTGGCCGTGTCTGAGGTCTTCCCCTTGTCAGCCTATTTGCACACTTCCCCCACTACCACGGCACTCTGTGAGGAGGGTGAAATTGCGAACGCACAGCATTTAAATGGCAATGCAGTCTCACTACATACGACTTACTCTTATATTCCACGTTTCTCAACATAGATCACAAATGAAACAAATTTCCATTATTATTTACTTATTTTTGGTGCACTGAAGATATAATAAAATTTTCATCTGATACGAACTGTCGACATATGGGCAGATGCTGATAATTTCACAAATTTTTGCATTCAAGTTACCACGAAGTCGTGACTTATTTAGTTTTGTAATCGAAAAATCTCTTTCGCACATATTTGCTGATCGATATTGTAGGTCTTTTGCAATCTCATTATGGACACGTGGATACTGTACCAGAGGGAAACAATGTATAAGTCCTGGACAGTTTTAATGTAAAAGGATTTATCTTAAAATGGGAATTCGACAGCAGATAAATCAGTTATATGTGCACATGCACAAGGGCCCTTTCAAACGGACGCGAAAACAGCTCTAAAACTGATAAAAGATGGCAGTGTCTTCAAAACGTTTAGAAACTATCCTAATTCTTTCAAAGCCACAATGAATTCTTCAACCATCGTGTTTTGTTTCTTGCCAGGGAGCTCTGGGGAATAGACGAAATTTTTCGTCAAAGTTTTTATTTCCACAATGTGATTTTCATTTGAAGTACATCCCCATCAAATGCATTTCATGTAAAATTCGGCTGAAGGCCCCGTATAAAAGAATAACAGTCTCATGCCTTAAGGGCAAGACAAGAACATTAATTTAAGAGATATTGATACTCAGCTGAAGGCCACACGTCAACCAAATAACTAAAACCCAAACAGGGAAATTACTATCTAACACGCAAGGAACGGTGCTCTGAAGTTTTCAAGGGTCAGCCCATTTAGGTGAGACAGGCAGCCTGGCCAACGACGTACTTAATCTGAAGGCAACCCAACCGACAGACAGACAACCAACCAATCGACAAAGTCAGTTCCACTCCCCGCAACCTGTAAAACGACCACAAGATTTCAATACAGCGACTCACAGAATATTGGCGCCCACAACGACCATGAACACCTCAGATGTCGAGCTACAAGCCGCACTGGACAGCAACAACACGACGAGGAAAATACACTGCCGAAAATTACGTCAACGACTAGGGCAGGTACCCGGAATTTCAACGGCCACAAGGCAGAATGTACCGCTGGCCAACTTCAATAACAGGGAATAAATTAAGTTAAACTCCAAAAGAAGACAGCTGGACTCTTAGCCGACTTGAATACACACACGTTGTTGCTCGCGGAAATGTCCCAAAAGCGACAACCAGGATCAAATGAAGAAATGCAAACAGTTGAGGCTCGATAGTAGGTAAAGTGAGGACTCAATTTTCATGTCCAGGATCGATGGCCGACGAACTTAGTAGCACTCGCCAGCAGCACCTCACACCCCAACTGAGCGTGCACACCGCCAGCGGCCCCGGCCAGAGTATGCGCGACGGAGCCTTCCTTGCTGCTCCACGCCAACCGACCGACTGCCCACACCCGGAAACGGTGAAAGGACCAAATATACGTCGGCTGATGAGACGATCAACCGAACGACCGACCAACGGTCGTCCCACTCCAATCTCCCTCCGTCGGACCGTTCATGTGTGTCGCCAGTGGTCGGCGATCACTGGCTGTCCACGCCTCACCGGCGCTCCGTCCCAGACTTCACTGCTGCTACGTCCCAACTGCACTGCTGGTCCAACTTACTGCCAGTCATACAACGACCCGGAAATACTATCAGTCACTTCAGAGGTGGCACGACAGTGCACTTATCGATACGTGCTGCTGCTGCCACTCACGGGCAAGAGAGGCAGAAAGTTAGTGACGCCAGTAAATGGAATAAGAAAAGGAGGCGGCAATACTATAATAGAAAATGACAAATAATAAATGGCATGAGCACGAGCTGTGCACAGCTCACAAACGGTATGGAGTTCCATAAAAATTTGTTGCAACTGACAGTGGAATAAAGCGTGTGACTTCATAAATCTTACATTTCTTACCACCAACTTCTTCACATGCTCCATGCCAATAAATTTAGCGTCTAGCGGTCGTAAATTTTTGCTCTTTGGCAACTAAATCTTTAAATTCTTTCTGCTTGGTATTATAATGTTGTTTCGTAATATGCAGTACCTGTCGATTATAAGATTGCATAATAGGTAGACCTACTAAGAATTCTCATCTCTCTGTCTTGTCATCCATTTTCTGTTTTAAAGGCCTTTGACAATAGATCACTAACACCCATTTTTTGTGCCAAGAGCCAATAGACCTGTGAAAAGCCTTCATACAACGAACAAACAGCAAAGGGAAAACAGCGGCGACATCACGATTCTGCCAAACTGTAGAGAGTTGTGCCGACCGAATGTCACACCGCAACACGAAATGTCGCGCTCCGAGAAGGAGCGAGCAAAGCCGAGACAGTCCGCAGCTCGTGGTCTAGTGGCTAACGCTGCTGCTGCTGGATCACGGGTTCCCGTGTTCTTTTCCCAGCCGGGTTGGGTTTTTCTCTGTACAGGGACTGGGTGTTTGTGTTGTCATCATTATACCATCATCATCATCATGATCATCATCATTATTCGTTGCAGTGGCTAGATTGTACAGTGTAAAATTTGGGGGTTTGTACGGGCGCTGATCACCGCGCAGTTGGGCGCCCCACAAACCAAGCCGAGACAGGTCTGTACATGGCCCACACACCTGGCTCGCGTGACATTTGTCACGCCATGACCGGCACTGTTGTGAATTGGTTCTGCAGCTCTTGTAATATTAAACGCGATTTCATTTCTCCTATAAATATCGATCTTTTCACTCTTTCTGTCAGTCATCTTTCTGTTCAGCCATGGGGGACCCTTGTCGGTTCCTCATGAAGATCCCACCAGAGTTTCGAACGATTGGGCAGTTAAGAAGTTTGAAAGAAGCTTGGTGCTCCCTAACGATTATAAATATTTTTCTGTCAACACATATGTGTTATGATGCAAAAAACTATAAAAACCTGTAGTATTGCTGTTTAAATGTAAAGGAGTGCCTTCTGGTCCTAACATTAATAAAGAATAAATCCAAAAAATACTGTCACCCAAAACGCGTTCAGAGGTAGACTTGCACAGAAATGCAAGCAGCCTTAAATAGTCTTTTATACAGAGTGATCTCAACCAACGACGGGAAAAGAAGATGATCCACAATAGGAAATCTACATGCTCCAAAAAAAGTTTCTAGAAATCGACAGAAACTATCAGAGAAGAAACATTATTGGAAGATACCCTAGAAAAATAAACAATGTCATAAGTAAACAAATAACAGTGCAAGGTTTTTGAATTAATCGTCAGAATGAGTTCTTACGTATGACTATGATAAAGATCTAGATATAAAATACTCGGCATCCGGAACATTTATGAAGCAATAAAAAGGAACAGTTACCAAAAAAAAGAATGAATGCACAGTTTCGCAATGTTAAAATTGTCTTGAGCTTCCAACCGCGTCAATTGATTTAGAAAACATGACCTTCCAGCTGAGTACTCATCGGACATCGTCAAGTTTGTGAATGTTCCTGCCGACTTTCTCCAGCGGTGCTACCGCCTGTGAAATCATTGGTGACCAGTCCAGTACCATATAAGGTAATACTTTGGTCGTGCGATTGCTGCGCCCCTTAAGCCTTCACATTGGTGGGCCCCAAACTGCGATTCAGATCGCCGTCTTTATTGAGGGTGTTTTCAGAAAGTTTGAACTGGACCGGTTCCTTTATGATGATATCCCAGAAAGATTATGTCATTTTAATAATATACTAAAAACAGGCCTCGAAAGACCCTAAAGGTACTGACCGACCGCCGTGTCATCTTCAGACTATAGGCGTCAAATGGTTCAAATGGCTCTAAGCACTATGGGACTTAACGTCTACATCTACATCTACATCTACATCCATACTCCGCAAGCCACCTGACGGTGTGTGGCGGAGGGTACCTTGATTACCTCTATCGGTTCTCCCTTCTATTCCAGTCTCGTATTGTTCGTGGAAAGAAGGATTGTCGGTATGCTTCTGTGTGGGCTCTAATCTCTCTGATTTTATCCTCATGGACTCTTCGCAAGATATACATAGGAGGGAGCAATATACTGCTTGACTCTTCGGTGAATGTATGTTCTCGAAACTTTAACAAAAGCCCGTACCGAGCTACTGAGCGTCTCTCTTGCAGAATCTTCCACTGGAGTTTATCTATCATCTCGGTAACGCTTTCGCGATTACCAAATGATCCTGCAACGAAGCGCGCTGCTCTCCATTGGATCTTCTCCATCTCCTCTATCAACCCCATCTGGTACGGATCCCACACCAGTGAGCAGTATTCAAGCAGTGGGCGAACAAGCGTACTGTAACCTACTTCCTTTGTTTTCTGATTGCATTTCCTTAGGATTCTTCCAATGAATCTCAGTCTGGCATCTGCTTTACCGACGATCAACTTTATATGATCATTCCATTTTAAATCACTCCTAATGCGTACTCCCAGATAATTTATGGAATTAACTGCTTCCAGTTGCTGACCTGCAATTTTGTAGCTAAATGATAAGGGATCTATCTTTCTATGTATTCGCAGCACATTAAACTTGTCTACATTGAGATTCAATTGCCATTCCCTGCACCATGCGTCAATTCGCTGCAGATCCTCCTGCATTTCAGTACACTTTTCCATTGTTACAACCTCTCGATACACCACAGCATCATCTGCAAAAAGCCTCAGTGAACTTCCGATGTCATCCACAAGATCATTTATGTATATTGTGAATGTACATCTGAGGTCATCAGTCCCCTAGACTTATAACTACTTAAACCTACCTAATCTGAGGACATCACACATGCCCGAGGCACGATTCGAAACTGCGACCGTAGTAGCAGTGCGGTTCCAGACTGAAGCGCCTAGAACTGCTCGGTCACAACGGCCGTCTTAGGCGCCACTGGACGCGGATATAGAGGGGCGTGTTGTCAGGACACCACTCTCCCGGCCGTTGTCAGCTTTCGTGACCGGAGCCGCTACTTTTTAATCAATTAACTCCTCAATTTGCCTCACAAGGGCTGAGTGCAGCGCTCGGCAGACCGGACGGTCACCCATTCAAGTGCTAGACCAACCCGACAGCGCTTAACTTCGGTGATCTGACAAAAACCGTTGTCACCAATGCGGCATGGCAGCTGGCTTTTAATAGTATAAACGGTAAGGGAAAAAAAGACGTAACACGAAGGAATTATGAGAATGGGATCGAAATCAATAAATGTGATGTATATGTACAGAGGCGGCCGCGGTGGCAAAGCGGTTCCAGGCGCTTTAGTCCGGAACTGCGCGACTGCTATGGTCGCAGTTTCGAATCCTGCCTCGGGCATGGATGTGTATGGTGTCCTTAGGTTGGTTAGGTTTAAGTGGTTCTAAGTTCTAGGGGACTGATGACCTGAGATGTTACGTCCCATAGTGTTCAGAGCTATTTGAACCATTTGTATATGTACAGACAAATAAATGATTGCAATTTCAGAAAAATTGGATGATTTATACAAGAGAAAGAGCTTCAAAAACTGAGCAAGTCAGTAACGCGTTGCTCCATCTCTGGCCTTATGCAAGCTGTTATTCGGCTTCTTGGTCACTGGAACCCAATTCGAAGTGGAACTCATCACTAAAAAGACATTCTACTCCAACCATTGAGTTTACAGGCCGAAGACATGTCTGGAGACGGTCCAGACAGTGGTGGATACCAACCTAAATGTCACTCACTATAGGACCCGACAGCCAGTAGTGATGGTCTGGGGCAGTAGTTCTCAAAGTTTGCGCCAGGGCACACAGGTGCACCCTAGAACATTTACGAGTGCACCGTGTAATATGTTAGGAAAACGTATGGCCAAATCTAAAAGAAAATCCAGCTACTCAATCCAATTCACGACAAGTATAATACGGAACGAGTCTTTAATAAGTTTTGTCGAATAGTTCAATTTGGTTAAGGAAATAAGGTGGCTTATTCTCCTTGTAGCGTCGACAGTATTTGGAACGTTTCATGCTGTCTTCTCTCTTCCATTGCTGTTAATATTAGCAGTCTAACAGTAGCGGCTGTTTGGGAACTGGGCATAGGTATTTCAAAATAATGAGTGATAATAAAGCCATTGCTGGTCCATCTAGGTCATCCCCTACACCACCAAGAAGTGTAAGGAATTTTAGGGAAAGTTCAATTCACAGTGAGAGCGAGAAAATAATTATTCGGATGGCAGAATGCTGCAGTCTGGAGAAACGGAATGGTCAGATAATTGTCGCATAGCTACAATCATAACAATTGAAAAGCGTCAAAGCTTTTCATGTTTTTAATTAAAGGAGATAATTGCTTTTAAAATCAGTCTTTAGTTTATTGCAATATATGAAAGGGCTATGATTCTTCTCTTTGCAGACTTGGTACACTTTGTGCGTGGAAGGAATTCTTCTGATGCGTTCCTAACTGGGAAGCCCGGCGACCAGCTGGACACAGGTAGTGTGCCCACGTGCGAGCGGCGGTCGCGCGCCCATGTCGGCATGCTTCACAGAGGGCAGGCCCCCCGAGGATTAGCGACAGTCGAAGACGCTGCATACATCAACACGCTGCCAAGGGAAGCCGTGGACATTCGCACGTGTGCCCGAGGCAGCGGAAAGTATAAACTTTGAGCGAAAAACAGCTTTGACACGATTCTAGGTAACGCGGAAAGAGCGGCGAGTTGAATAGCAACAGCACGACTTGGGTGTCCAAGGACCTCAAGTGATCCGGGGAAATTTGGCCGTTTCCCGCGAGCAAAACACCTGGGAACGTAGCGGAAATATTCAAAGGGAGAAGTCTTGGTTTATTTGTATGGCTCTCTTTTCCTCGCGGAATGTGACGACAAGGAGGGAGGAAATTTTGAAAGGGACTTCTTCATTGGCAAGAATCTAATGTTCGCTCTGAAAAATAGTACGAGCTACGTAATTTGCGGAAGGGCGGAGACAAGATGCTTTCTACAGTATCTGGCGACCCAGTCTTTATTTGAATAATTTGTGAGTGAATGTTTAGTGAATTTGATAAAATTTCAATAATTATTGCATATACTGTTTAATGAAGTTTCACTAAATAAACCACTTATATGTTGAACAACAATTCTTGCATTTCATTTATAGAATCTAAACATTCACTTCTCTTTCTCCCTCCCACATGTGGTATCTTGCACAGTATGCAGTGGTGGGAATGATTAATTCATTTAATAATGAATGTAACTGTATTTATAAATGTAAAGTTTGGTATGGCCAACACAGTAACTTATTTGATATGTTGTAAAAAAACTTGCAGTCCAAGACTTACAGCATAATGCTTCATGGTCATTCACGATTAGTAAATGCCTCAAATGCCATTTTATTCAGTTCCTTGCACTGGAACTGCATCACAGCAAGTTTACCTTAATTTCACAATTTTTGACAGAAATAATTCGCTTTTAGGGAACCCTTTTTAGTTTTGTGTGTAAAATATAACTATCTTAGTCGCTGGTCGGTGCTAGGCGCACAGGCATCCGTGGATGACTACCACTGGTCGTGAAATTCTGCCATCAATCGCCCCCCTCTCACGACCCTTCGTCTTGCAGGCAAAATGCTTTCGCACGCCTGGATCCGTCCCTTCTTTCCGTAACCAAACGGCACGACACTTGTGTCGCCCTTAAACACTGAGTTAATCCACAGTGTTGTCAAGCGTTAATGGATTTCTGGTTAGATCCGAATGTTCAGAATCAGGAGAAAATGCTGAAAAAATATTTGACGACTGACGAATTTTTCCGATGGAAACTGTTGCGGATATTATCTAATCGTGTTGTGCTTTTGTTTCGCAATTGATTTGCCTGTGGACGTTTCTCTTTTATGATGGTAGCCATGCTGAAATTGGGACTTGTGCGCTATGCACGTGATCAAAACCTGTTCATAGAATTCGGTAGGTTTTGTGTCGTTCCCAACGATTGCGAACCCATTCCACCTAACTCCGAGTTATTATTGTTAGTCATTATGACCTATTTAGGTACCGCGATAGTGAACCAGAAATAATAAATAACATCCGCAACATGCCACTTTTTGATAATATTTTATTGAAAACGGATACCTTTCTATTGTCAGTAAAATACTACTGAAAAAAGAAACTAGGAGCGGAAATTATCTATGAGATCTGCTCATTGTTTGACCTCGAGCTGTCCGTGACTATAAGAAATTCATTTCATGTTCTTTGCTACAGATGAATAGCACATGTGAACATGATCGTCACTGCTCATGAAGCTTTGCTACTTCTGAGCGTCATTTCCACTGCAGCTGAGTGATGCCGTGGATTCATGACAGTAGCTTCCAGCAAGGTTAACGGATCTTGAAAATTATCGTTAGCAAACCGTTAACCCATGGCGGCACAAGAGTACAGGCCCAAAAGGAAAACGCGTTTCCATTGTTGTGCTCTTGACGTTATCGCAGAGCTTTCAGGTGAAGTGTCAGTGAGGTGTCGTTAAAGTACGTGGGGCTCGTGTTTTGTGTACAGTGTACTGCTTATTTTCAAATCGCTGGAAGTGAATCTTACAACGTGTACAACTTTGCTTCCGCCGTTTGCCGATAGGTGGCGACAACGGTAAGTAGCGGTCGAAAGAAACAGATCGCAGACGTCAGGCAGTTAGCTTGGACCTCGGTCAACATAAATTCGTTCTAACATTAGTCGATTTGTGACTGCATCATAAAGTTGTTCTTGATTGAAAATGTCCGTTCACGAGCCTAGTTCTCGTCATTTGCGGGAGGTGTTACTGTTTTGTTTCAATATGAACAAAACAGCGGCTGAGTCTCATCGAATGCTCTCAGGTACGTATGGTAAGGACGCTATTAGTGAAAGAACGTGTCGTGAGTGGTTTCAACGCTTCAAGAACTGTGATTTTAACGTCTTAGACCGGCATAGAGGTGGAAGAGAGAATGTTTATCGAAGATGCAAAGTTGGAGACATTGCTGAGTGACGACCAGCGTCAAACTCAAGAAGAATTGGCACGATTAGTGGGAGTGACACAGAAAGCCATTTCAAAACGTCTCAAGGCTATGGGCATGATTCAGAAATAAGGAACTTGGGTCCTGTGTGAGCTGAAACCAAGAAACGTTGAACGGCATTTGTGTGTTTGTGAACAGTTGCAAAAACGGAAGGGATTTCTGCATCGCATTGTGACCGGGGACGAAAAATGTGGTCATTACGATAACCCTAAACGCAAAAAATCACGGGGATTCCCGGCCATGTTTCCACGTCGACGGCCAAACCGAATATTCACGGCTCCAAGATCATGCTCTGCATTGGTGGGACCAGCTCGGTGTTAAAACCAAGTGAAACGACCACAGGTGCTCGTTATCGAACGCAATTAATGCGTTTGAGCAGAGCATTAAAAGACAAACGGCCGCAATACAGCGAGAGGCACGATAAACTGATTTTGCAGCACGACAACGCTCGACCCCACGTTGCAAAAGAGGTCAAAACGTACTTGGAAACGTTAAAATGGGAAGTCCTACCCCACCCGCCGTATTCTCCAGACATTGCTCCCCCTGACTATCACCTGTTTAGATCAATGGCGCATGGCCTGGCTGACCACTTCCGATTTCATGAAGAAGTCACAAATTGGATCGATTCGTCCAAAGTGGTTCAAATGGCTCTAAGCACTATGGGACTTAAAATCTGAGGTCATCAGTCCCCTAGAACTTAGAACTACTTAAACCTAACCAACCTAAGGACGTCACATACATCCATGCCCGAGGCAGGATTCGAACCTGCGACCGTAGCGGTCGCGCAGTTTCAGACTGAAGCGCCTAGAACCGCTCGGCCACAATGGCCGGCGGATCGATTCGTGGATCAGTTCAAAAGATGAACAATATTTTCGACGTGGGATTCGTACGCTGCCCGAAAGATGGGAGAAAGTAGTGGCCAGCGATGGAAAATACTTTAAATGATACATGTGTAACCAATTTGTTTCATTAAAGCCTCAAATGTTGGGTAAAAAACGGCGGAAGCAAAATTGTACACCTTGTATATGCAAAATACAATCGAATAAAATGGACAGATTTCTAAAAAACAAGCATCCAGACAAAGAATCCGATTCTGCAAGTGGACCAAGGCCTAAAGTGCAAGTAAAAAAGCAAAACAGCGGCCTACTCGTCAGTACAATGAAAGCTACTTAAGCTATGGTTTCACTTGGACTGGGAGTGAAGATTATCCTTTCCCACTATGCTTAGTATGTGTGTATAAAATGGCAAATTAATCTCTACTTCCTCGTAAACTGAGCAAACATTTTAAAACAATGCATTCAGATTTGCAAGATAAACCTGCAAGCTATTTCAAGATTGAACAGCGAACAAGGGCAGCAAATTCTTTTAAAAGTGTAACGTCTGTTTCTGATGAAGCTCTGATCGCTTCCTACCAAGTCTCTGAACTAATAACAAAAGAGTCCGTACCTCGTGGTCGTGCGGTAGCGTTCTCGCTTCCCGCGCCCGGGTTCCCGGGTTCGATTCCCGGCGGTGTTAGGGATTTTCTCTGCCTCGTGATGACTGGGTGTTGTGTGAAGTCCTTAGGTTAGTTAGGTTTAAGTAGTTCTAAGTTCTAGGGGACTGATGACCATAGCTGTTAAGTCCCATAGTGCTCAGAGCCATTTGAACCATAATAACAAAGAGTATGAAACCTCATACTATAGGTGAGTCACTTATTTTGCTTGCTTGTAAAAACAGTCATGACGATGCTAGGAAGTTAAGCAGCGATGAAAATAAGTAAGATTCCTTTGTCGAATGATACAGTTCACAGGCGTATTACAGAAATGTCTATTTATAATGAGAAAAATGAATGCAGTAATAAACTCAAGCACTCAAACTTTGTATTGAAATTTGATGACTCAACAGATATTAGCAACCAATCGCAACTCTTAGCGTTTGTCCGTTTCATTAATCGAGATCAAATAGTAAATCAGGTTCTTTTTTGCAAGGAATTAAGTGTGTCTACTAACAATGAGGACGTTTTCAACATTTTAAATGATTATATTAATAAGTGGCAGTTAACATGAAAGTCGTGTGTAGCCATTTGTACAGGTGGCACCCCTTCAATAGTAGGCTGTGTTACGGGCCTTATTTTTTTGTGAAAAACCAAATGTTATCGCAACTCACTGCTTTCTTCGTAGGGAGGCCTTAATAGCAAAAACATTGGGAGAAAAACTGAGAGAAGTCTTAGAGCAAGTTGTTCAGATGGTAAATTTTATTAAAATAAGAACTGTCAAAACCCGTTTATTCGAAAAACTTTCTATCGATATGGAGTCAGAACACAGACGGTTGCTTTTACACAACGTCAGATGGCTGTCGAGAGGGAAAGTACTTACCCGTGTGCATGAGCTACGACAAGAACTTCTCGTGTTTTACGAAGAAATGAAACATTTACAGTTCTGCAACCTCCTTCGGAGTGAATTTTGGATTGCCAGATTGCAGTATTTGGCCGATATATTTCAGCAGTTCAATATTTTGAACACAGTCATGCAAGGGAAAAAGGAAAATATCCTCATATCCACCGACAAAATTAAAGCGTTTTACAGAAAACTACAAATATGGAAAAGAAAAGCTGTTCAAAGTAACTTGGAAATGTTCCCGTTGGTAAGGAGCACGTGCATAAATGAAATACTTCCAACAGTAGTAGATCATATAAAAAGTTCAGAAAAGAAACTGTGTTCATATTTTCCATGCCTCAGCTCTGAACAGTACGACTGGATTCGAAACACATTCATGGAAACTTCAGGTGATTTCGGCTTAACATTAACAGAAGAAAAGAACTGACAGCTATATCTACTGATTGTGGACTGACGATTAAGCATAAGGAATTGTCTCTGAAGCCTTTTGGGTTTCCATGCAAGAAGAATATGTGTCGATATCTAAAAAGGCTTTAAACATTTTACTCCAATTTTCGACGCCATATTTATGGAAATTAGGGTTTTCTACTCTCACCACAATTAAATTTAAAAAGAGAGTAACTCTTCAGTGTATTGACGAGGAAATGAGAGTTTGTCTTTCAAATATATCTCCAAACATTGAAGAAATCGCGAGGACACATCAGGCTTATGTTTCTCAAAAAGGTAGACGTAAGGTACGTTTCATTTGTATTGCGTTATTACTTTTCTCTATAACTTGAATTAATCGTTAGCTTTAGCGCATTATTTCATTTCAATACGGTTCAGTTAATAATTTCTCTTGCATTTCGTCTTGGCGGGGTAGGAGGCAACACGGCGTTCGGCGTCGTATTTGGGTGACAATCGTGCTTCATGAAGCTCTCACATTTTTATACAAAAATATATTGTGATAATGTATGTTTTTTATTAATATAAGTTGTATTTTATGTAGTCCGGACGCGAAATTCAAAATAAAATACCTTAATTGTTATTTTATCACAGTATTTATTTCCTATGTAGTTGTAAAGTATTCCTCAGAAATATGTATATAGTGCGCCCACAATTAATTAAATGCGCCTGAAGCTCAAAAAGTTTGAGAACCACTGGTCTGGGGTGCCATTTCCTTTCACAGGGAGACCCCTTCGACGATATTCTACGCCTCGTTTTGTTGCCCTTCACGGCAAACCACCCTGGGCTTATAATTCAGCAATATAAACCCCGCACGTATACGGCGAGTGTTCCTGCTGTGTATCTCGGTGCTTGCCGAACCTATTTGGACACCGAGGTCGCAGTATCTCACCTCAGCTGAGAAACTTTGGTGCATTTCAAAAACTTCTGTTCTCTTCTTGCTGAACTATTTATCGTCCATGTTTCACTTCCATACATGGCTACACTCCATACAAATACTTTCAGAAACGACTTCTTGACACTAAACCTGTACTCGAAGTTAACAATTTCTCTTCTTTAGAAACGCCTTTCACGCCATTGCCAGTCTATATTTTACACCCTCTTTACTTTGACCATCATCAGGTATTTTGCTGCCCAAATAGCAAAATTCATCTACTACTTTATGTGTCCCAGTTCCTAATCTAATTCCTTGAGCATCACCTGATTTAAGTCGTCTACATTTCATTATCCTAGTTTTGCTTTTTTCATGTTCATCTTATATCCTCCTTTCAAGACACTGTCCATTCCGTCCAACTGTTCTTCCAAGTCAAATGCTGTCTCTGACAGAATTACAATTTCATCCGCAAACCTGAAAGTTTTTATTTCTTCACTAAATTTTTCTGTTGTTTTCTTTGCTGGTTGCGCAATAGACAGATTGAATAACACCAAGGATGGGCTACAAGCCTGTCTCACAATCACTGCCCCCCGTCATGCCCCTCGCCTCTTGTAAGTGACATATGGTTTCTGTACAAATTGTAAATAGCCTTTCGTTCTCTGTTATTTAGCCCTGCAACCTTTACAATTTGAAAGAGAGTATTCCAATCAATATTTTCAAAAGCTTCCTCTAAGTCTACAAAAGCTACGAACTTAGGTTTGCCTTTCCTTAACCTATCTTCTACGAAAAGCCGTACAGTCAGTATTACCTCGCGTGTTCCTACATTTCTCCAGAATTTGAACTGGTCTTCCTCGAGGTCGACTTCCACCAGTTTTTCCATTCTTCTGTAAAGAATTCGTATTGGTATTTTGCAACCGTGACTTATTAAACTGATAATTCGGTAATTTTCACATGTCAGCACCTGCCTTCTTTGGAATTGGAATTATCATATTCTTCTTGAAGTCTGGGGGCATTTCATCTGTCGCATACATTTTGCTCAACAGATGGAAGTGTTTTGTCAAAGCTAGCTCTCCCAAAGGTATCAGCAGTCCTAGCTAAATGTTGTCTACTCCCGGGGCCTTGTTTCGACTTCGGTGGTTTAGTGCTCTGTCAAATTGTCCACGCGTTATCATATCTCCCATATCGACTTCATCTACGTCCTCTTCCACTTGCATGATATTGCCCTGAAGTACATCTCCCTTGTATAGACGCTCTACATACTCCTTCCACGTTTCTGCTTTCCCTTCTTGGCGTAGTACTGGATTTCTATCTGAGCTTTTGATATTCATAAAGCTGCTTCTATTTTCTCCAGAGTTCTCTATAATTTTGCTGTAGCCGGCATCTATCTTTCCCCTAGTGATATATGCTTCTAAATCCTTACATTCCTGCTTAGCAAACTTGCACTTGTTGGCAGTCTGTTTTCTTAGGCGTTTGCATTGCCTTTCGACAGCTTCATTTACTGCATTTTTGTATTTTTCTCCTTTCCTCAATTAAATTCAGGGTCTCTTGTGTTACCCAAGGATCTGTACCAGCCCTCGTCTTTTTACCTACTTGATCCTGTGCTTCCCATTCTTCTACTGTTTTCCTTTCCCTTGTTCTTGTCAATCGTTCCCTAATTGAAATATACATATAAATAAACAGGAACGCAGTTCTAAAGTTACGCGTCGAAAAGCTTGAATAAATATGTATGTGCTACGTCAACAATCATCAGTTTACTTCTTCAATAGTTTAAACACTGGTACAAGTTTCAATGGTCACACCGTTACCATCAATTAAATTCAGAGTGGACCTCGTAGTTGCAAATACGTCGTCTACTAAACATTTCTCATACATACCACTTTTACTTGTAGTTTTCACAGAAGTAAAATTTGTAAGTACATTAAGGTGTGTGATGCAGTAATATAAATCTACCAAACTCTGCATATCCATATTAATAAATTTAATCACACATTCGTTTTGTATTAAAGTTAAAATAACGTATTTCATGTGACCATAATACTATGTAGATTACAGAAATAAAAATTTTGTACATTTATTTATCTCGTTCTCTTTTAAATGCTCCTCTTCGGTGTACCAGCTACATGGTTGCAAAAGCTATTTTGAGACGTATAGTGACAATAATGCATTGTGCGCTATGGCGGCTAACAGCAAGTGTATCCAGCCATATACACAGTAAGTACAGGTTCTACATACTATTAGTAATGTGGAGAGCACATTTCAGTTCTGCAAATGACGCTAGTTTTCCTCACCAGTGCAAGGCGACACATAACTTTCGTGCCATATCGCTATCTTCAAATAGATTACACGTAAGCACATCACAAGTACATTTCACGACGCATAAAACTTTTTAATCCACAGTATGATGATGGCTTGGCCTCTAAAACATGTAAACGTATTGAAAAATGACTGCTGCAGTAGATTTATCATTTTTTGTGTATCATTTAATTAGTCATAGCCTTTAACAAACAGTGCACTATGGACCGAGTATGGAATTGTGTTGGTGAAATAGTTGGTCTGGAATTATTTGGAGCTATGTTTCCAACATTTGTACCTAATCGTCAACCGGTATTATCGTAGTCTTACTATGTCGTATCCTGTTTCGAAATAAACTTAAGTTCTTCTCTGTTTCTTGCAGAGCTACAGTGGTAATGAGCTAATTTTCGAAGCTTTATTAAATACGAGACCTACAAGGAGATACGCAAGATAGAGCTGTTCTTGTGTGGATCCCAGGATTGAAATAAAGAGGAACAGAGCCACGTTCGTTGAGGGCTCTCCAGTGTGTACCTGCTGCGTACCTCCTGTGTAAGTGCAGCTCTCGTAACCACTCAGCGGGATGACGTTGCGTGCGTACTTGATGCTTACAGGAAGGCAAAACAGCTAAAAGAAAGAGGTATAAGCGTCTTTGAACACGGCACCGTAACAGACACCAGAATACGCTTTGAGATCTTTTCGCATGCTGTGTAACCTTGAATGTGCTGCTGTAGAGAAGATACACAAATAATGATGAATACGGAAAATTCTTCGGCATATCACATGAATACCTCAAAGAACGCTATTGTACCACGGAATATCGAAAAAGAGTGCAGCGAAGCAACTGACGTTGTTGAATATTATATGCAGTAGAGGTAAATATTACAATGTGGTTATCAAAAGAAACGTGGTTAGATATTTTCCATTAATAAACAATATTGCTTCCTCAGCTTCAATACAGTCTGTTCAGTTCCAAATCGTTTCGAAGTACCCTCTAGATACTTCCTACGGTTTCAAGTTTAAAAAAGAGAAAGTGAATGTAATTCAGTTTAATAAGGTGTCATATAGAAGACTTAGACACAAATGTAAGTTAAATTTTTTACTACATAGCTGACCCACAGAGATATTAAACGGTTGTTTCTGTTTTGAGATGTGGAAATCAAGGACTCGTACTAAGGTTTAGATGCCTTGTGTCAAAACTTCTACACGTCATAATTTTGTTAAAAAAAAGGAACAGACTAATGTTGTTGCTCGAATAATGGTATTCAATCATGCCATTATTTGGAGTCGACTATGGCGAAATTCCTGGAGACCGAACAACCGAAGTATTTGCACGTAGAAGAGAGTTTACACACTGTCATGTACTATTTTTGGAGGAAATGAATGAATTTATTTTTACGGTCAAAGCGAGGAGATTGGATATGAGTTACTCTCGTCAACGGAAGGGAAATAAGAAGGAATAAGATAAATATCAGATCGCTCTCCGTTCAAGGTGCAGTAATTTTGTCTGTGTTAGATCAGAAAGCGAATTGTGACCCGACAGAAATCAGAACTAAGATGGACACGTGAGAGACGCATTGTTATTCCGCAGTATAAGCGTAGCAGGGAGGAAAAGTCGATGACGTTGTCGTTAGAGACAGAGAACAAGCTCGGCTTGGTAAAATATTCTTTTCCATGGAGTCACTTTAATATTTCCCTGACATATTGAGAGAAAGTGGAGAAAATCTGAAATTGGATGGCCGGACGGAGATCTGAACCGACGGCCTGCGGAATACGCGTCCAGTGTTTGATCGCTGCGCTACCACGCTCGGTAATGAGTGTTGAAACTGAACAAAGCAAATCCTGTGCCAGCAAGATGCGATGGGATGCTGCAAACACTGTTAAAGCTGATTGACGAATAAGTGGTGGAACAAGCAGTACCAACGATAAATACAACGGTAGATTATTACAATACATTAAAATGGTACTATGTGACTACAAAAATCACGAACGTTAGAAGTGGCTCCTATCGTGACTTGAATTAGAATAATTATCCCAGTGAGGAAGAACGAAAGTATTTAAGCATTCTGTTGACATGCTGCATAAATTTGTTACCACAGCTGTTTCCCCGATATTGAGTTCACTACAGGGCAAATTCTAGTTTATTGTGACACTTAACCTGCTTCTGTTGCACTCTTGCTGATAAAGCAGAAAACGGCAAAATCTGGTTTGTACCTTAGACTCTGTTTAGAAACATACTATTTTTACAGTGTGTCATTAAAGCCAGTGGTTTATTCAGATGGGACATGTATTCAACTTAATACGATGGGATAGTGCAACATCTGCAGACAGAATTCAACACTCTGCACTTAATGGAACGGGATCAGCAGATGTAAAGGTAGTTGCAGTGGTATTCTAAGAGACTGCTGTTGGATACAGCATTAAATTACTTATTTTTCTTTCTTCCCTTTTCTTTTGTTATACACAAGCTATATGTAAACTGAATAAGCTATAAACCAAAGACACCGCCAAAAGTAAATTAAAGAGTTGTTACGTGGCAAGGATAATGTTTTGATACACAGTTAAATATCTGTATGAAACAAAGTAGGAAATATTGTGCATTGTGTGTTTAAGAACTTATAGACAGATCGACAATTTCAATGGTTGCGTTGATTATTTGGTACCGCACACTACTGGAAGCAGCAGTACGTAATGCAAACTTTGTTTACTGAATTTGAATGTAACGATATACAAGGTCTGTTGATAATCGTATCAGTTACAGTTCATCCAAGACTGTGCACAGATTCATAAACTATCTTCAAAATTTTCTCAGCTATTCTTTTCAATCAAGTTATCCAATTATTTAAGCAATTATTAATCCATTTCCACATTCCTATTCAGTACTTACTGTTGTTTTCATAAAATATCATGTCATTGAAAACAGACACACTACCTGTAGCCAAGAGTGATGGCCTTGTTAGGTCACGCTGAGTCTCATTCGAATGCATCAAATAACAAGCGCAGGCTGAACATAATCACATGTCACATGTCACCCCGGAATTCCCACTGTGATATTACTAATCTTGTGATCATGCCCATCGCGTAAAGCACTGAGCTGAGTCAACGCGATTAATATCCGCGTAAATACGGTCAGTGTAATTTAGCTCCTCTGCAGCCTTGTTCTCGGGGCACTTGTAGGCTCTGCCTGCGGCACCACTTACCTACAAAGGAAAGCAGTTTCGTCGTAATATGAATATTGATGTTACTGGGTATAAAGAAATGGTTAAGAGGAAGTGAGAGACTTTGCACTTGGATTTCAGTTATCTACCTTTGATTAATTGATGTATATTACCAAAAAGGAACAAAAATGGGGTACCAAAGTACACTATTACTTTCAACATCAGAGGGCTCATAATAAAGTGAATAGCAACATATTGCTAAAGTGATATTTGATTATTAAACTGAGTATTCACTCATTAACTACCAAAAATGTGTGAAAAACGAACCTGAAACGTATGTAAAACAGAATGGAAAAGACAGTTTTTGATGTTGCTGAGCAACAGTCATACAATAATTTTTAAATAAACGCACAGCCACTTGACCCAGGTTTGCAACACAGTCACTTGAAAATGAGTTGCAAACCTGAAAATACCATAGAAGGCCGAAAACTATGGAAAAGATAAGAAAAGACCTTCATACGAATTAAACTACCAGTCAGCTGATACACAAATCTCATTACGAGTTCATGTGCATGGCTGCTATTTAACCACGGAAACCGTGGAATCTGTAGTTCGACCAAACGATGGATTTACCTTTTCCGAGTAACTAGCAAAAGTGGAGGCCATATGTATCAGCAGCAGTGGCACAGCAAAACACAGATTAATTTTTCAACATAACCCACGTGCTCACTGAAAAGTAGCTTAACTAAGAATCGATGGCTACAAGATAATATGAAACGTGATCTCGCAATTTATACTTTGATCCACTCGAACTAGAAGCAGGCTGAAGGCCAACCAACGATTCGATAACGATACAGAGTTTTACCAGACTCCATACCACAAAGTGCAGTCGGCAGTGTGTGATCCCAAATGACCAAGTGAGATAGTCAGTTCTTCTTCCCCGAACTCACAGCAGCAGAAGTAGGGCAGTAGTAGGATAAGGGGCGCACGAGGCCACTTTTGATATCAAATCGATATGCAAATTAGTCAAATTGAACAATTAAATAACTCCCACACAATGACGCTCCCCCCAACCCCCACCCAACCCAACCCCACATGACTTCATGGGTTTTCTTCAGCTGGCACTTGGACCCCCGCACCCTCCTCCTTCCCCACCCCTCCCTCTCCCCTTCCCCACCTACCATATTGGCGGGAAATTCGAATTTCAGTGGCAATTTCTAATTTTTGCGAGAATTTCGAATTTTGGTGGGAATTTCTTTGTCCCAGGGCTGTGCTGATCTCCCTTCCCACTCCCCGCCCGAGAACTGGCGAGAAATTAAAAATGATGGTGCCTTTTCGGGACTTCAACACTGGATCTCCTGGAAAGAAAGCTCAAGTACACCCCCATAACACAGTTATACCAGTAGAGGCATCGGAAATTGGCAGCATCCAATAGGAACGCGGCATCCGATCACATTGGGGATAAAAGGCTGGCGCAGCAGTTCTGCAGCCTCAGTTGTAGTGAGTCAGTAAGCATGAAGCCCCAGCTGAGATCATCCAGCAGCAGCAGCAACAGAATAGGAAAAGGCCGTGGAGGATAAGTACCCCTGCTTAATGTCTGTGTTTACTATTATGTGAGGAAGATGAAGTCTTTGTGTTGTAATCATCGCTTGTTATGGTTTTTCTTCTTTGCTCATCAGCCTATCGAGGTCTACAGCAGCGACGTGTCCCAGTCCATAGGGACCCGAAGTAGTGGTAGCATCCTGGGATCCTGTTGTGCATCTGGTCAGTTTGATGAAGCAGGACAATCAGTGTTATTGTCTGTTGAAGACACCCAGCCAGCCAGTGACTCGCTGAAATGCACTGGGGGGTCCTAATCAGCATGACACACGTCACTACTGGACTCCGTCATACACGCATCGCGGTATATTCCAGTGATACTGCATGGACCAAGTGAGGATCTAGCGGATGAGAAGATACCTATTAAGTCCTGTGCTCCACTACTCCTTCACTTTGAAGCGGAACCAGTGGTTCGCTTCATGGCTTAAACTCTCTTTTGAGACATATTTATTCACTACCCCAGCTATTGAACTTAGAAATGGGACAAGACAGGTGTTTTATTTGATAAATCGCACATTGTGTCACACTTCCTAGTCCTTGTGTGTGTGTGTGTGTGTGTGTGTGTGTGTGTGTGTGCATGAGAATGGATGAAATGGGCTGTAGAAAGGTGTAGGTCGGTCCAAAGACAGTAGGGAGCAGCAGTAGGCTTTTCACAGAAGAAACTAGCAAAATTCAGAACTGGGATGACTGTAAAGACGCGGGAAAGATCAGACCGGTGGAGTGTAGAGGGCGCAGGCTGGTCAATCAGCCAATGAGCGCAAAGGATTTGAAATACGGGACATCGAGTCCGGCGAGCAGCCATGTTGGTGGCACTGCTGGCTGGGACGCGCGGAAGAGCGGACGCGGACGTCATGATGCGCCTCGGTGAATACGGTAAGAAGCAGCAAAATTGGTAGGTACTCGTGCAGGAGTATTCTACGTTGCTTAATAAATTTGTTTAGGGAATTTTCTAGCGTGATCTACTGTCCAGCGCATATTAGGCGCGCTTTGTTCGCATGGCACCATCAGTGCATCGTGTAAACTTTTTTGTGATAAACGGAGTAAACGGAGTGGGTTAATATCATGGTTCATACGCTTTTGTAATAATTTTCATGTATTTATTTGCTTGCTCAAAATATTTTCTGTTTTTAATGTTGTGTTCGCGCCACGTGTTTGTTAGGAGAAGATGAGCGCGCTAGTTACTTTAATACTTTAAAATAAAAAAAGTCTTCATCATCTCTGTAAAAAATCTTGCTAATTTCTTGGGTTGCGCTCTGGCATGCCAGATAGAGCGGGCGCGTAAATTTTTTAGTGTAGAATTGCATAAAAATGCATGGTGTGCTGTGGTAATGAGAGCAATTTTATACATACTGTTCCCCAACAATGTGACCGATCAGGTATTTTAATCAATATTGTGAACGTAGTTGTAAACGAAAAGAGTCCATTTTTCAATGAATAAATGTCAATCATATAAAATTTAAAATTGCTTTTGCTCCTTCGTCTCATCTTTCGTTAATGGAAAGTAAAATTCTGGGTTGAGATGCAAATAGCACGCGGTTACGGCCTTCAGGCTACACGCGTTGGTTTTGTGTGAATGGTTATCGTTATCCATTGCGCATATTTACGTTTAGTTATTATAGTAATTAACTTCGGGCCTAATTATTTTAAAAAATGTACCTGAACGCCTCTGGTTTTGCACACTCCACCTCAGCATGTAGCAATATGAAGGTCATGAGTTGTAACAGTGCGAAATAAAGCTGTTGTAGAATTTCAGGTAAAGGCACAATGTAAGTCGCTGTATCTCAGACGTATTCAAAAAATTAACAGGCATAATGATGAGCAGAGTGTAACCTAGCAACTTCAGTGCATAATTTAACCGCTAGTGGTTCCAAGCGTTGTATTGGTATAGAGCGAACTGCAGATAGAGACTGGTATGCTGTGATATAGATAAGGAATGCATTTAAAATTATTAGTGTCCGGTTTACAGAGCTGGAATGGGATGAACTGTGTCGCGCAAAAGCCTACATCAAGCAGCAATTGACCACTGAGTATCTTCCGGACGTTTACAATTCTGCTCTAACTCTGTCCATTACAACAGTTTACGATGAGTCTGCAATCCATGTGAAGTCGGGTGACACATCCATTTATCTACAGCGCTCCACTGTTAAAAACTTGTTCGGTCTACGGATGGTGTTATCCATTGCGTTGTAAAGACTGAACAGATGTTTGCCTTGTGCTAAAGCTGTACATCTAAGCATGAACAGTGTGGATGTAGACACCTTCGAACAGTGTGTCAGTATGTAAGTTTGAAAAAAATACGTGCTGTATTCTGTGCATAATAGAAGGCTTTATTTTCCATATTCTGTACTGGTGTTAACATAAAGAAATAACCTGTTGTAGTGCATCCTGTGTATGATTGCTGAATAAAAATGTATATAACCATGGATGGCTCAAATGGCTCTGAGCACTATGGGACTTAACATCTATGATCAGCAGTCCCCTAGAACTTAGAACTACTTAAACCTAACTAACCTAAGGACATCACACAACACCCAGTCATCACGAGGCAGAGAAAATCCCTGACCCCGCCGGGAATCGAACCCGGGAACCCGGGCGCGGGAAGCGGGACCGCTACCGCACGACCACGAGCTGCGTACAACCATGGATGTAGTTTTTATTTCTTAGGTCTCATTATACTGTAAGTACTAAAGCTATTGCCGCCAGTATTTTCACTGCAAACATGCAACAGCAGAAAATTATGTCATCTAAATAAATTCTTCGTAAGAGCCCATTGCACGCCAGTACCGGACATAGTTGGCATCATGGAAGGGCATAGTGTTAATTATTTCCTATAAAAATCCACTGCACGCCGGTACCTGACGTAGTAGGTACCATGACAAGGTGGATGAAGTATCTAGACTTCGTTGTAAGCAACTGGAGCTGTGATGGTGTGCAAGAAGACCGGAAGAAGAATGACATACTTCTTCCTGACAACATATGTAAAGCAATTGTCGGTCCATCCATCTGTGGCAAGACAAATGTTCTCATGTCGCTGTTAACACATCCGGATGGAATTCACGTTGAGCATGTTCGTGTATTTTCAAAAACACTGTTGCAGCCCAAATACCAACTATTACAGAAGATATTGCAGGCTATAGATAGTGTGACATACACAACATTCAGTGAGGATAGTGATATCCCTCCACCGAAAAAAGTAAATCCAAACACAGTATTCATATTTGACGATGTTGCTGTGGAAAACCAAGATCAAATTCGGCGATATTTATGTTTCGGTCGCCATATGGCTGTTGATGTATTCTATCTGAGTCAGACATATTTCACAATCCCAAAACAGCTGGTGAGGGATAATGCAAACCTAATTATAGCATTCAGACAGGACAATGAATTTAAAACACATTTACCAGGCTCATGTAGGAAACGATGTGTCGTTCAATGATTTTTTTAAAGATAAGTGTAGATTGCTGGACTCACTCACAGTATGGGTTTCTCGTTATTGATAAAACAAGAAAACTAAATGATGGCATTTATAGATGGAACTTCCAGGATTTCCTGTGGGTACATAAGTAAATTCGCACGCATGCTGAGAGCTCAGTTTGATAGAATGGGTATGCATAGACAAAACATTCGCTTGAACATGGACGTGAAAAGCCAAACTCTCCAACGTAAAGTCGGAGGCGTACACAAGGAACTAGAGACGTACTCTCTGAGACTGAACAATACACTGCGAGAAGCCTCTAAACCAGCTGCTGAATCTCTCGATGAACTCTCAGCGAAATTCCACAACGACGACGATGACACTATTGCCAATTTCACTAACCGTCACAGCGACGTTAGGATAGACAAAACATTTGGTGACAGTGGTGAAAAACCATACACGTTGGGCACACAGTCTATAACTTTAAATAAACAGTTTCAACGAACATCCGGTTTACTGAACCTTATTTTCCTAAGACCCACGAAAACTGTAAATTATTCGCCTAAAGATTTGGAAATGTATCGTGAAATATTGCTTCTGACTGAACTGCATTATAATGCAAAAAGCCGAAGCAATGTGAAATACAAATCAATCGTAAAACCTATATTGAATGGTGGAAGAAACAGCTGCGGTGATGGTATTGACAACCAGCATAAAAGAGTGAACAATCGTCTCCCTCATGATATATTTTACAACGACACCAGTGAGCTATTAGACTGGCAGCGACTCCTCATGGCATCTGCTGCCATTGGTAATACTGCCCATTCGAATGAGGTTGTTTCAATAATTTCTGAGCTGAGAGAGAGGGATAAGCACCGAAAAAGTATGGAAACTGTAGCTCGTGAACTGCACAAACCAGCAAGCAGAACACACCCTCGAAGATATGTTATGGTTAAATGTTTGGGCGATGTGTGGCAGGCGGATTTTGTCGTCATGGGGGACTATTCACATATGAATAATGGATTGAAATATATTTTAATGGCCATTGATACTTATTCTAAATAAGCCTTGGCATTACCCGTCAAAGCGAGAACAGGGAAGGATGTTGAGCATGTGTTCGAGGGATAGCTACAGACGGGGACGAATCGAAGCTCAGGCAACCTTCAAACAGATCACAGCGGCGAGTATTACAATACATATTCTACATTTTGATATAGCGGTATGGAATACATCACTACTTGAAGTTCATCCACCTGAGGACGAGTATCGTGGCACGTCTGAGCAAAACAGTGAAAACCCAAATGAGGATGCGATTCAATCTTCGTGGCTCACACAATGGACCGATATCCTCCTGCAAATAATTAGACAGTATAATCTAACTAAACATCGCACAATATAAATAAGACCAATCGATGTTCGTGATAATGTACTGTGGTATTAAAATGCTGGATCCACGCAAACTGGTAAACCGAGATATTCACATTTTCCAAAGTGCAGAGAACGAATCCTAGAACCTACCTCTCAAAGGACAGTAGTGGTATTGAAATTGCAGGATGATTTTACACATAAGAGTTACAGAAGAGCTCGGAACCAGATGTGTATTCCGTAGAGAGGGTCATACGGCGTCGAGGGAATAGAGCGTTAATGGCTTGGTTTTCCTGCATCACAAAACAGCTCGATCGACGCCGACGATTTGTTATATAACAGGTACGCAGACCACAATCACCTCAAACAAAACTTTAGTAATGATTGGCACGCGGTGATAAAGGGACAAATCTGCTCGACGAAGCGACACCATTAAGCGATAAATAAATATCGTCACACCGCCGATCGAATTTTAATTGACAAAGCTAAGGTAATACGCGCGAGAAAGGATACTGGTATACTGCAGCATTTGCAACTGCAAAACTATGCATGGTAAAGGTGGGCTTGAGTGTGAAGAGGTTCAAGCAAGTTATGAGCGCTGCACATAGGTGCTAAGGAAGAAGATGACAACCATAGGGCGCATGAAAAAATTATCATGGCAGCGTTGTATGCAGGTCAAAGCGTCCTGCAGCAGAAAGGCGTGAGAAAATGTTCGATTAAACCACCCAGGGTTCTATCAATACCTAAGACGTCGGGCGGAATTATTCGCTGCCTCTTTCCTGCCCTAGCCGGTCTCTCAGCGGTGGGTTCACTGGCTGGAGCTGCTGTGGCAACTGCCAGGATAGTCAAGAATGCACAAAGCTCTAAGGAGCAACTGCAGGAGGCACGAAGACATAACCGCATGACAGATGCAGCAGCCATCGGAAAAGGTCTATACTTGAAACCAAACAAAAAAAAGAGAAAAGAAACAGGAAAAAAGAGCCCTCCTACCAGACAGTGCGCTTGCAAATGCAAGTCTGCTTAAGTTTGTTAAGAAGAAATTTAACATTCCGGGATTCCGAGGTGTGTTTATGCGGAATACATTACCAAAGAATATGTGGAAATCAGCAGAATGCGGAATTGTGAATTTAGATGTTGCAGGAGGACCGTACAGCACATGCCTCAAATTTTGCAGCCAGTGCTCGAGCGTGTCACTGGAACTGCGTCTCCCAAGGTCAACACTTCAAAAGATTTTATGGAGCATTTTACATCGGAATCCCTACAAGATTTACAATGTGCACCAAATGAAGCACCATCATGGGCTACATCGCCGTGACTTTGCTCTTTGTTTTCTGGCACGCCTGGAAATGGTTGACACTTCGATGGGGAGTATTATTTGGACACATGGGCCGCGACCCGTTGTGCAGGAACATCCACTGCACTCAACTATGTGTGGTGTGGTCTCACAAGCGCTTTCACCGTCAGTCCGTTTTTCTTTGATGGGATGACACCTCGCGGGCCTGTCAGGCGTACAGTGACTTCTGCACGTTATAAAGGCCTCCTTGTACACCTTTGCAAGAACGCAACTGTGTCCACTCCACTATTTTCATGCAAGATTAGGCGAGACCACATTTCGCTTGGCAGGTGAAAGATTTGCTTCGAGAAACCATCGCTAACGGCCGGATCGCGTCTGGGCGATTTCAAGATGTGTGGCCTTCCAGATCCCCGGACCTAAAGCCACGTGACTTCTGGCTGAATGGGTGTCTGGAAGATCGCGTCCATCAGGCAAGTATCCGGATTCTTCCTGATCTAAATAATAGCATTCGACAACGTATCACTCTGATTATACTGGAAATGCTGCAAGCAACTGTTGTTGTTGCTGTTGTTGTTGTTGCTGTGGTCTTCAATCCAGGGACTGGTTTGACGCAGCTCTCCAGCAACTGTTAACCATGTTGAATTACGGATGTTGCATGTTGCCGAGTCGGAAGACCGTACTGAACCACAGGTAACTTGTGACCATATCTTGGATCGTTCCTCCGTTTCCCTGCACCCACACCACATTCCGACTGCTTAGAGCATCATATTTTCAGTTGATGCCAGAAAGTGGAACTATTATTTTTTTCAGCACACTGCGCGAGCACACCGACAATGACCATGGCTACGCTGTTTCAGCGTCCTGCGATGAATACAGCCCGCACTGCAGCTCTTGTAACGCTGTCAGTATGATTATAACCATCCTGTACAACAATTTGCGAGGGAAATGGTTTAATCCCTTTCTGACAGCTCTTACAGAAACAGACAAATACTGTAGAACGTGCTTCGAATTTTGCTAACGGTTAATTTGGTGGGAACGAAGATGCACAAAACTACACTGCCGGCATCTACTTGCATGACATGACTGTGAGTTAAGTGAAAACTATAAACAGCTTTTTTATATTATTTATTATACACGAAACTATTTCGCTTTCCGACATGCTAGCTGCCACGCTGAATGCAGCTTCTTCAGTGATTGTATCCACACCGGACAACGATGTCAACATGATTCGGCGGCCGACGTACCTGCTTACTGTAAGCTTGTCGAATCGCACTTCGCCCGCTGGTAATTCAACTGCCTGTGAAATGGTAGGAGCCATTCCGTTACATATCTGACCACCACAGCAGTCGAACCAGAAAGCTGCCGCTAATGAAGCTTGATAGTTCGCACAATAACTGCATGCCGAAAAAAAATATAAAACTGATTGCGTGAGTTTGGCTTCCACAGTAGTTGTTATTGGACACTTTGCACTACCTCACAACCCTGACATTCTCACACTCTCCGTGGACGTTCGAGATCTGGACTTGTCGGAACTTCTTTGCTCTCGTGTATCTGCAATAGCTACAAAATCTCCCGTGCTTCGGGCACGGACCGTCTGATCGCGGTCAGCTGCGCTGGATTTCACTCATCTTTTTCAGCGTGCATTCGGCTGTCAAAGGAATGACTTGTTATGGTTCGTCAGCCACTTTACATTCACCACAGTGGCAGGAGCACTCACTCTTCTCCGCAAGATTAGTGATTAATCACGCGAATACGTACAAAGCGTATTCTATAAGTAAATTAGTGCCAGAAAATTGATTTGGAGGGGGTGGGTGGGGTTAAGGGACGAAGTGTATAATGTTACATTATTTCAACCCCCCACGTTTACGTATTTTGGATGAGGTCTACAATTTAGCGCAGGAGAGTAGAAAGATAATCTCAGTCCGCCTATCAAATGTTTCAGTGGCGCAAAACGTGCGTTATACAGTGCCTGGCCAGAGTTCAGGATGGCAGGGGACGTTCTTTGTAAATACTCGAGAAGAAGAGGCAAATGTACGTGAAAGCCTTATAAGTTGACAGTATCTTCACATTTTTATTAATTGTTGAATAATTAAAACTCTCGTGCAAATAAATAAATCCATCTGGAACTCAGCAGAAGTCTGATAACACAAAGCAAATGAAGGGAAAGTATATTGTTTGAAGAATACTGTACTTGTCGGCACATCATAAGGGGCCATGAGTGCAATCGGTGGAAAACAGAAGGTGCGACATATTTTTTAATCATACATATAGGATATTACCTCAACAAAAGATCGATGAACTGAACCTGAACTCACCATCATGTTAAAAGAATACAGAGTAAACTTTGTGCGGGTGTAACTGAGTAATTCGTCAAAGATAAACACTCGAGAACTTCGGAGATCAGAATTGAAAGATTGCATGCAGCAGATTCTTTTAATAACAATTTGTAACAAGTAATACAAGGTACAAAATATGTTGTGGAAGTAAACATTTCTAAAATAAACACTTAACTTTCATAAACAGCTTAATAAAGTAACTTCGCGCTATACCTGGCTTCCTGCGCCGGTACAAGTAAAACCCACACATTTTATTTGCCTTCACATGACAGAACAATAATAAACAGCATAAAAAGTTAATTTCAAAAGGGCAAGTTACGACGTGTTCCGCGAATCTACGACAGAGGCATTTTCCGAGTCGTGGACAGTGCAGTAGATACATAACAAGGCAGCGCTGTGGTCACACACTGGATTCGTTATCGGGCGGACGTCGCTACAGATACACACCTGACCTTCCACATTTAGGTGTTCAGAGATTTTCCTAAACAGCTTATAGTAAATACAACGAAGATTCTTTTGAAAGAGCTTTCCCATCCACCCAAAACCTTAGACTGCGCGCCATCTCTAATGACCTGTCTTCGATGAGTGTAATATTCCTTTTTTTTCCTTTCTCCTTCGTAGGGGTTGATGACAGTTATTTCATGACCATGGCCAGTCAGAACTGTACAAAGCAATCGATAAACCGCGCCAGTTTAATGTGGCACAATTGAATGAAGGAGATTATGAAACATATGTTGCTGTTGTTGTTGTGGTTCTAGAGTCCTGAGACTGGTTTGATGCAGCTCTCCATGCTACTCTAGCCTAAGCAAGCTCCTTCATCTCCCAGTACCTACTGCAACCTACATCCTTCTGAATCTGCTTAGTGTATCCATCTCTTGGTCTCCCCTTACGATTTTGACCCTCCACGCTGCCCTCCAATGCTAAATTTGTGATCCCTTGATGCCTCAGAACATGTCCTACCAACCGGTACCTTCTTCTAGTCGTGTCACAAACTTCTCTTCTCCCCAATCCTATTCAATACCTCCTCATTAGTTACGTAATCTACCCGCCTAATCTTCAACATTCTTCTGTAGCACCACATTTCGAAAGCTTCTATTCTCTTCTTGTCCAAACTATTTATCGTCCATGTTTCACTTCCATACATGGCTACACTCCGTACAAATACTTTCAGAAACGATTTCCTGACACTTAAATCTATATTCGATGTTAACAAATTTCTCTTCTTCAGAAACGCTTTCCTTGCCATTGCCAGTCTACATTTTATATCCTCTCTACTTCGACCATCATCAGTTATTTTGCTCCCTAAATAGCAAAACTCCTTTACTACTTTAAGTGTCTCATTCCCTAATCTAATTCCCTGAGCATCACCCGACTTAATTCGACTATATTCCATTAACCTCGTTTTGCTTTTGTTGATGTTCATCTTATATCCTCCTTTCAAGACACTGTCCATTCCGTTCAACTGCTCTTCCAAGTCCTTTGCCGTCTGTGACAGAATTACAATGTCATCGGCGAACCTCAAAGTTTTTATTTCTTCTCCCCGGATTTTAATACCTACTCCAAATTTTTCTTTTGTTTCCTTTACTGCTTGCTCAATATACAGATTGAATAACATCGGGGAGAGGCTACAACCCTGTCTCACTCCCTTCCCAACCACTGCTTCCCTTTCATGCCCCTCGACTCTTATAACTGCCATCTGGTTTCTGTACAAATTGTAAATAGCCTTTCGCTCCCTGTATTTTACCCCTGCCACCTTTAAAATTTGAAAGAGAGTATTCCAGTCATGACACAGATAGCCAGCGTTTTTGCTCTGCTATTAATGCCACTGTTTTTCAATCTTTGTCAACAGCCTTGCGGTCAGATCACCGAAGTTTACCATTTCGGACTTGGCCAGCACTTGGATGGGTGACCGTCTGGACATGCCGAGCGTGTTGACAAGCGGGTGCACTCAGCCCATGTGAGGCCACTAGAGGAGCTACGTGACTGAGCAGTAGCGGCTCCTCTCACGAAAACTGACAACGACCGGGCGAGCGGTGTGCTGACCGCATGCCCCCTCGATATCCTCATCCTGTGACCCCTATTGGCGGAGGATGACACGGTGGTCGGTCGGTACTGTAGCAATTAGAAGTTAGGGATATTGGTCTGTAACTATGCAGGGCTTTCTTTTACCATTCGTCACATGCGCTATTCTCTAGTCGCCTGGGACTTTGTGCTCGGCGAGAGATTCACGATAAACGCAGGCTAGGTAAGGAACCAATGCCGTAAAGTACTCTTTGCAAAATCGAACTGGGATTCCATCTGGACATGGTGGTTTATTTGCTTTCAAATCTTTCAGTTGTTTCTCTGCGCTAGGAATGCTTATTACTCCAAGCAGGGGTCTGTCCGATGGTCAAATGACGATACGTTTGTACGATACTTGAACGTAAAATTTAAAACTTCTGTTCTCATTTTGCTATCTTAAACTGCCACAGAATACTGTCAACAAGGGTATGAATGGAAGACTTAAATCCACCTAGTCATTTCACATAAGACCAGAATTTTTTCGGATTCTCTGCCAGATCTTTGCTGATGTGTCACGGTGGTAGACGTTATATGCTTCGTGCCCGTATATCTTTTCACAGACGCTCGAATCTCTACTAACCTTCGCTTGTCGTCATTTGTGCGTTCCCTTTTCAACTGAGAGTGCAACAGCCTCTGTTTCCTCAAGATCCTCCGAATTTCGTTATTAAACCACTTGCGGGTCTTTTCCATCCGTTATTCACTTACTAGGCACGTAAATCTCCAGATCACGATTCACAATCCGCTTAAACTTTGCCCTTAATTCCTCCACATCCTTCTTTCTGAAACTAAGGGATGCCAATATGCCAGTTCACTGCCTTAGTGAGACGCTAATAATTTGAGTATAAAACGCCCCCCCCCCCCCCCCCCCAATGGACCTTGCCGTTAGTGGAGTGCCTTGCGTGCTCAGCGACACAGATAGCCGGATAGCCGTACCGTAGGACAGAGATTGAGTTACTGTGTACAATTCAGTGATAGGGTTGTTCTCATCAGAATCGACAGCAAACCAATACCGACAACAATAGTTCAGATATACATACCGACGTCGCAAGCAGAAGATGGAGAACGTATGTGAGGATATTGAACTGATAATTCAGTACGTAAAGATAGATAAAAATCTAATAGTTTTGGGGTTTGAATGCGGTTTAGGAGAGGGAATAGAAGAAAGGGGTACGGGACAATATAGCAGAAACGAGAGAGGATAAAGACTAATTGAGTTTTGCAATAAACATCAGTTAGTAATAGAGAATACTCTGTTGAAGATCACAGAAGGAGGAGGTATACTTGGCAACTGCCAGGAGACAGGGAAGATTTCAGTTAGATTACATGGTGGTCAGGCAGAGATAACTAAATCAGATACTGGAGTGTAAGGCGTACCCAGGGGCAGACATATACTCAGATCACAATGCATCAATGATGAAGAGTAGGCTGAAGACTAGTCAAAAAAAATAAATGAGCAAAGATGTTTGATACAGAAGTACTAAGAAATGAAGAGATACGTTTGAAGCTCTCTCAGTACAGATGAAGACGAATGTACATCTAGAAAGGGCAATCACGGAAGTTGGAAAGAAAAACATAGATACAGAGAAGGTAACTGCGAAGAAAGCATGGGTAATAGAAGAAATACTTGATCGATGAAGGAAGAAAGTACAAAAATATTCAGGGAAACTAAGGAACACAGAAATACAAGTCACTGAGGAATGAAATAAATAGGAAATGCAGGGAAGCTAAGACGAAATGACTGCAGGAAAAATGTGGACAAATCAAAAGCGAAATGACTGTCGGAAGGACTGACTCAGCATACAGGAAAGTCAAAACAACCTTCGATGAAATTAAAAGCAAGGGTGGTAGCGTTAGTTCAGTGGGAATTCCGCTGTTAAATGCAGCGTAAAGTGCAGATATGTGAAAAGAGTACACTGAATGCTTCTAAAAGGAAGACGAGTTATCTGATGACTTAATCGAAGTAGAAACAGGAGTCGACATGCAAGAGTTAGGGAATGCGTATTGGAATCAAAATTTAAAAGAGCTTTGGAAGACTTAAGATCAAATAAAGCAGAAGGGATATATAACATCCCACTGGAATTTCTAAAATGGTAAAACTTTGAACATAGCTGCTAAGGTTCAGTGACTATGACAGAATTATATTAGAACAAATAAGCCCTCGGCAACATATATTAAGTCAAAATTGACCAGGTTTCGACGCTGCTATGAGCGTCGTCTTCAAAATTAAACTAACTGTTCTAAAACATAATAGGTGACTTGTAAGTACTGCATCTCTTTCCAGTCAGTACACACTTTAGTTCATGTACCTATTATGTTTTAGAACAGTTAGTTTAATTCTGAAGACGACGCTTATAGTAGCGTCGAAACCTGGTCAATTTTGACTTAATATTTGTGACCTAGGGCTTATTTGTTCTAATATATTTCTAAAATCGTTGGGGGAAGTGGCAACAAAGCGACTATTCACGTTGGTGTGTCGAATGTATGAGACAGTCTGGCTTTAGGCACCAGAGAGGCAGTTCTGAAGCTGCGTTTGGTAATGGAAGCAAGGCTGAAGAAAACCAAGACACGTTCATTGCATATGTCGACCTGGTAAAATCATTCGATAATGTAAATTAGTGCACCACGTTCGAAATTCTAAGAAAAATAGGGGTAAGCTACAGGGAAAGGCGGGGCAATATACAATATTTACAAGAACCAAGAGGGAACAATAAGACTGGAAGACCTAGAACGAAGTGCTGGGATTAAAAAGGGATGTAAGCTTTGCCCCTATTGTTCAGTCTGTACATCGAACAAGCAACGAAGGAAATAAAAGCAAGGTTTAGAAGTGGGATTAAAAGTCAGGGTCAACGGATATCAACGACAAGATTCGCTGATGACATTGCCATCTTCACACCCCCATCGAAAGTGAAGGAGAATTTCAGGTTGTTTTGAATGGAACGAACAGTGTAATGAGTACAGAATAAGGATTGAGAGTAAATCGAAGAAAGACTAAAGTAATGATAAGTAGCAGACATGAGAACAGCGAGAGACTTAACATTACAATTGGGGATCACTAAGGAGATGAAGTTGAGGAATTTTGATACCTAGGCAGCAAAATAACCTGTGACGGACGGAGCAAGGAGGACATAAAAGGCAGAGTAGCACTTGCAGAAAAGGCATTCCTGGGCAAGCGAAGTCTGCTCGTATCAAACATAGGCCCTAATTTGAGAAGGAAATTTCTGAGGATGTAAGTTTGGAGTACAGCAGTGTATGGTACTGAAACACAGACTGTGGAAAAAGTGCAATTGCTACTCTGACATGAAAAGGTTGGTACAGGAGAGGAATTCGTGGCGAGCAGCATCGAAAGAGACAGAGGACTGAGGACACAAAAAAAGAAAGAAAAAAAAGGTACAACCACACGAAGGGATATCTGCTGAGCGACCAGACAGACGTGTGGTTCCTGAAGAGGTGCAGCAACATTTACAATAGTTGCAGGAGCAACAGTCTGCATAATTGACTGATTTGGCCTTGTAACATCAACCAAAGGTTCCTTGCTCTGCTGGTACTGCGAACCGCTGAAAGCAAGGGAAACTACAGCCGTAATTTTTCCTGGGGACATGACTGTATGGCTAAATGACGATGGATTCCTCTCGGCTAAAATTTTCTGGAGTTAAAATAGTCTCCTATTCCGATCTCCTGGCAGGGATTACTCAGGAGGATATCGTCATCAGGAGAAAAAAACTGGCATTATACGGACCGGAGCGTGAAAGGCTAGATGCCTAAATCAGGCAGGTAGGTTAGAAAATTAAAAAAAGGGAAATGAATAGCTTAAAATTATACAGGGTGATTCAAAAAGAATACCACAACTTTAGGAATTTAAAACTCTGCAACGACAAAAGGCAGAGCTAAGCACTATCTGTCGGCGAATTAAGGGAGCTATAAAGTTTCATTTAGTTGCACATTTGTTCGCTTGAGGCGCTGTTGACTAGGCGTCTACGTCAGTTGATGCTAAGATGGCGACCGCTCAACAGAAAGCGTTTTGTGTTATTGAGTACGGCAGAAGTGAATCGACGACAGTTGTTCAGCGTGCATTTCGAACGAAGTATGGTGTTAAACCTCCTGATAGGTGGTGTATTAAACGTTGGTATAAACAGTTTACAGAGAATGGGTGTTTGTGCAAACGGAAAAGTTCTGGACGGCCGAGAACGAGTGATGAAAATGTAGCACGCATCCAGCAAGCATTTGTTCGCAGCCCAGGAAAATCGACTCGCAGAGCTAGCAGAGAGCTGCAAATTCCACAATCAACTGTATGGAGAGTCCTACGAAAAAGGTTAGTTATGAAAACTGAACGTCAACTACCCGAGGCGATGGATCGGCCGCCAGGCAGCCCGTGACAGAGCACTTCATCACTGGCCTCCAAGAAGCCCTGATCTTACCCTCTGCGATTTTTTCTTATGGGGTATGTTAAGGATATGGTGTTTCGGCCACCTCTACCAGCCACCATTGATGATTTGAAACGAGAAATAACAGCAGCTATCCAAACTGTTACGCCTGATATGCTACAGAGAGTGTGGAACGAGTTGGAGTATCGGGTTGATATTGCTCGTGTGTCTGGAGGGGACCATATTGAACATCTCTGAACTTGTTTTTGAGTGAAAAAAAACCTTTTTAAATACTCTTTGTAATGATGTATAACAGAAGGTTATATTATGTTCTTTCATTAAATACACATTTTTAAATTTGTGGTATTCTTTTTGAATCACCCTGTATATAGTGGGAATTAGTGAAGTTCAGCGGCAGGAGGAACAGGACTTCTTGTCAAGTGAATACAGAGTTATAAATACAAAATCGAGTAGGTGTAATGCCCGAGTAGGCTTAATAATGAATAAGGAATGCTGGTAAGCTAGTATGAACAGCATAGTGAATGCATTATCGTAACCAAGGTAGACACAAAGTCCACACCCACCACAGTAGTACAAGTTCATTTGCCAACTACACCCGCAGATGATGAAGAAATTGAAGAAATAAATGACCAGATAAAAGAAATTATTCACATAGTTCAGGGAGACGAAAATGTAATTGTGATGGAGGTCTGGAATTCTATAGTAGGAGAAGGAAGAGAAGAAAAAATAGTAGGTGAATATCGACTGTAAGAAATGAAAGAGGAAGCCCCCTGGCATAATTTAATCGTCGCTAACTCTTGGTTTAAGAATCTTGAAAGAACGTTGCATACGGGGAAGAGACCTAGAGACACCGGGGAGTATTATATATAATTGTATAATGGTAAGACAGTGATTTAGGAACACGATTTTAAGCTGTAGGACATTTCCAGCGGCAGATGTGTGGATTGTGACCACAACTTATTGGTTATGAACAGTAAACTGAAACTAAAGAAACTGTAAAAAGGTAGGAAATTAACGAGATGGAACCTGGATGATTTGAAAGAACCAGAGGCTGTTGGTAGTTTCAGAGAGAGCATTAGGGAACGATTGACTAGGACAGGGGAAAGGAATACTGGGGAAGAGGAGTGGGTAGCTTTGAGAGATGAAATAGATAAGGCAGCTGAGGATCAGATACATAAAACGACAAAGCCTAGTGGAAATCTTTGGGTGACATAGGAGATATTGAGATTAACTAATGAAAGGAGAAAATATAAAAATGCAGGAAATGAAGTAGGCGAAAGAGAATACGAACGCCTCAAAAATGACATCGACGAACGTGCAAAATGGCTAAGCAGGAATGGCTAGAGAACAAATATAAGTATTTAGAAGCATGTATCACTAGTGAAAAGATACAAACCGCCTACAGGAAAATTAAAGAGACCTTTGGAGAAAAGAGAACCACCTGCATGAGTATCAAGAGCTCCGGTGGAAAACCAGTACGAAGCAAAGAAGGGAATGCCTAAAGGTGGAAGGGGTATATAAGTGGTTTATACAAGGGAGATGAAAGCAAACTTATAGAAATGGAAGAGGACGTAGATGAAGATGAGATGGGAGATAGGATATTGAGAGAAGAATTTGACAGAGCACTGAAGACCTAAGACGAAGCATGTCTTCAGAAGCACACGAAATTTCGTCAGAACTACTGATAGACTTCCGAGAGCCAGCCATGACAAAATTATTCCATCTGGTGTGCAATATGTACGAAACAGGCGAAATATAGTCACACCTCAAGAAGACTATAATAATTCCACTTCTAAAAAAAGCATTTGTTGACAGGCTTGAATATTACCGAACTATCAGTTTAATAAGGGTTGCAATATGCTAGCACGAATTCTTTATTAAAAGAATAGAAAAACTTGTGGAAACTGACCTCGAGGAATATCAGTTTTAATTACAAGAAACGTAAGAACACCCGGCGCATTACTGACCCTACGGCTTCTCTTACAAGATGTGTTTAGGAAAGGCAACCCTACAATTATAGCATATGTAGACATAGGGAAAGGTTTTGACTGTTGACTGGAATAGTCTCTTTCAAATTCTAAACGTGGCAGGAGTAAAATACAGGGAGTGAAATGCTTTTCACAACTTGTTCAGAAACCAGACGACCGTTTTAAGAGTCGAGGGGCATGAAAAGCAAACAATGATTGAGAAGGAAGTGAGATAGCGTTGTAGCCTATCCTTGATGTGATTCAATATGTACACTGAACAAGCACTAAAAATAACCGAAGAAAAAATTAGAGCAGGAATTAAAGTTGAGGGAGCAGAAATAAAAACTTTGAGTTTCGCCGAAGACATTGTAATTTTGTCAGAGACAGCAAAGGACTTGGAAGAGCGGTTGAACGGAATGGATAGTATCTTGAAAGTTGGGTATAAAATTAACATCAACAAAAGCATAACAAGGATAGAGGTGGAGCTGAGAGATGAGATAACGAAACGAGACAAAGTAGTAGAGGTGTTTTGCTGGTTGGGCAGTAAGATAACGGATGATGACCGAAGTAGAGAGCATACAAAATATTGACTGGCAATGACAAGGAAAGCTTTTCTGAAGAAGAGAAATTTGTTAACATCGAATGTGGATTTAAGTGTTAGGAAGTCTTTTCTGAAAGTATTTGTAGAGAGTGTAGCCATGTAAACAGTTTAAACAAGAAGAGAATATAATCTTTTAAAATTCTGTGTTATAGGAGAATACTGAAGGTTAGATGGGTAGATCACGTAGCTAATGAGAAGGTACTGAACAGAACTAGGGAAAACAAGAAATGTATGGTGTAACCTGACTAGAAGAAGGGATCGCTTTGTAGAACACGTTCTGAGATGCCAAGGGATCACCAACTTAGAACTGGAGGGAAGTGTGTGCGGTATAAATAGTAGAGGGAGACCGAGAGATGAATACGGTAAGCAGATTCAGAAGGATATAAGTTACAGTATATATTCGCAGGTAAAGAGGCATGGACAAGATAGATTAGAACGGAGAGTTGCATTAAACCAGTCTTCAGACTGAAGACCACAACTGCAACAACAACAAAGCAACGATACGCAAACAGCCACCTTTTTGAGTTTCTGAAACGATTTATTTTCTGCACTATTAAGTAGTTTTCAAGCCATTGTAGGCTCATCTAAAGATAAAGGTGTTACAGGAGCATTGTCTGGACTATGTGCAGATAGAAGCTGTGGGTGTAGTGATTGTACTGTCTTGTGGTATCCATGGCAGATCCGTTCTGATAATGGACATTTTGAGGTTATACACACACACACACACACACATACACACACACACACACACACACACACACACGAACACATACAAGCATAGATCCATGCACGATGTACTGGATACCAAGAGGTAGTGCAATCGCTGAAGCAACAGCATGTAGCTACGAATGGTGCAGGTAATGTTCCTGTAACATTTCTATCTGATGATGAGCCTGCAGTGGTTTCAAGACTAGTACAGAAAATAAATTAGACACAAATAAATAGCTAATTCTCATTTAATAAGGGCAACTGACGGTTATTCTAACACGTTTCTGCTAAAACTCACTTAAACGAACGAGGCATAACGTGCACATCAAAGTGAGAAGCAATGACAGCTACATAGTGTGGAAGAGATATCCAGGGGCACCGATCCAAGAGTTATAGTTCTCATCTGACTAGTTTGTATAAATCAATTCGGGTACCTCATAACATTATGGTAGGCCATATGAACTTTTTTAGTGACTACTTCTTTCTTCAGGCAGCTGAAGAGTGTGGCCTGAACTCTTCCAGCTAGATCCCATGGCTTAAAACTACACGGGTAAAAACCGGGCGTTAAACCCCACGACCCCATTATAGCATCGAGTACAACGTCAAAATCTACTGCAGGGAGTAGAAGAATGAGAAGCGATTGTGTAGTTAGTGCAGATATGAGGATTTGTGAGGTGGGCACCCATGTGGCTGCTGCTATTGCGGCCAACGCCTCTACTCTTCTGGGCGTTTACACTATTGGTTTTACACCATTGGTCGACTGCTGGTGGTGTCACTCCTGTCTACATAACGGCAGGAAACTATCTACATCCCGTTATGTAGACAGGAGTGACACCAACAGCAGTCGACTTATGGTGTAAAACCAATGGTGTAAACGCCCAGAAAATGACCCCTACGTTGGGTTGAAACCGGTTGGCGGTATAATAATAATAATAATAATAATAATGAAATTGCGATTAAGACTGTTTTTGAATAATTGTATCTCCAATAAATGTTCTTCTAGAGTATTAGTGTCCTTCACATTGTCTCCTATTATCCACTGTTCACCTGTTATACCCTATCCAATCTTCCAGCTAGATCCCATGGCTTAAAACTACACGGGCATTAAATCCCACGACCCCATTATAGCATCGAGTACAATGTCAAAATCTACTGCAGGGAGTAGAAGAAGAAGAATGAGAAGCGATAGTGGAGTTAGTGTAGATATGAGGATTTGTGAGGTGGGCACCCATGTGGCTGCTGCCATTGCGGCCAACGCCTCTACTCGTCTGGGTTCGCGAAGCCGCTCCCTGGAGCCCAGGCTGCTGGACACTTATGGCTTGGAGTGAGTCACGGTACCGGTTACCTCGCTCTAGCAGTCTGATTTGGATATGGCACAGTACCGCAGGAGACTACGGCCAGTTCATGTTAACAAGACGCTGTTCAGCCTGCTGATGTTTCTGTGGGCAAGTTAAACGCGATATAAACTCCATTGTTCATCCTACATATTCAGTTGGCGAATGGCGTTAGGAGAGGCAGCAAGAGAGTAGTAGCATCCATCATTCTGTCTACGAGTCCCCCCACCCGTAGCATATATCGACAGTATAATACACCCGTCAATTCTAGCACCTGCAAGACGAAATCTACAAGTTTATTTAATTGACTGTAACATACGTTGATGTTTTATTGACTGATTCCCAAGATTCAAAAACGGACTGTACTACTGCTACACAATTCTGCTTATTGTGCAAGCAGTACTTCCAAACATACAGCAGATGACAGAAAAACGAAGAGCAGCCTGTCAACATACACTACGTGATCAAAAGTATCTGGCAACCCCAAAAACATACGTTTTCACATTAGGCGCACTGTGCTGCCACCTGCTGCCAGGTACTCCATATCAGCGCCCTCAGTTGTCATTTTACATGGGGTGCTCCGCGGAACTCACAGACTTCGAACATGCTCAGGTGATTTGGTGTCACTTGTGTCATACTTCTGCACGTGAGATTTCCGTACTTCTAAACATACTTAGGTCCACTATTTCCTATTTGATAGTAAAGTGGAAACGTGAAGGGACACGTACAGCACAAAATCGTTCATGGCCGACCTCGTCTGTTTACTGACAGAGACCGCCGACGGTTGAAGAGAGTCTTAATGTGTAATAGGCAGACATCTATCCAAACAATCACACAGGAACTCCAAACTGCATCAGCATCCACTGCAAGCACTATGATAGTTAGACGGGAGGTGAGAAAACTTGGATTTCATGGTCGAGCCACAAATCACGCTGGTAAACGCTAAACGACGCCTCACTTGGTGTAAGGAGTGTAAACATTGGACGATTGAACAGTGGAAAAACGTTGTGTGAAGTGACGAATCACCGTACACAATGTGGCGATCCGATGGGAGGGTGTGGGTATGGCGAATGCCCGGTGTAAGTTATCTGCCAGCGTGTGTAGTGCCAACAGTAAAATTCGGAGGCGGTGGTGTTATGGTGTGGTCGTGTTGATCATGGAAGGGGCGTGTACCCCTTATTGTTTTACGTGGCATTATCACAGAACAGGCCTACACTCTTGAAGAGCAAATCGGGGATGGCGATTGCATATTTCAACACGATCAAGCACCTGTTCATAATGCACGGCGTGTGGCGGAGTGGTTACATAACAATAACACCCCTGTAACGGACTGGCGTGCACAGACTCCTGACCTGAATCCTATAGAACATGTTTGGGATGTTTTGGAACGCCGACTTCCTGCCAGGCCTCACCGACCGACATCGATACCACTCCTCAGTGCAGCACTCCGTGAAGAATGGGCTGTCATTCCGCAAGAAACCTTCCAGCACCTGATTGAACGTATGCCTGTGAGAGTGGAAGCTGTCATGAAGGCTAAGGGTGGGCCACCGCCTTATTGAATTCCAGCATTACCGATGGACGACACCAAGAACTCTTAAGTCATTTTCAGCCAGGTGTCATGACATATTTACAGCATACAAGGTACTGCAAAATCAATAGCGCCATATAATATAAAACCAATGATTCGTCACTGTTGTCAAATAATAATACAAATGACATCGTCAATAGTAAAAATGTTCCAGACCCTACTCTCCATGTTATACTAGCAGTCAGCTTACAACGTTATGAGGAGAGACTCTTTAGAATGGACCAAAATTATTTTTATCAGCAAGTCTTGGTGGTAAGTCATGCGCTTTTTAAATATTTACCACCTTCTTAAATATGTTTCACGTTTTATTATAATTATGAAGTGCATTTTTGTGTGTCATTTGACATTTTTATTGAGTTACAAGTTAATAACATAATATATCCATGAACAATCCATTTAAAGAAAGCTGCTGTGCGAGAGAGAAAGTGCACGACTTGCGGACAGGCCGTAGGTGCCAGACACACGGGACATGCCGAGGTCACAAAGGCGGTGGGCTTTTCGCGTCAAACCATGTCAAGGGTGCACCTATAGCGCCTCGATCCAGGAAAACCAGCCGTTGCAAAAAGCAGCTGCCGTGGACAACCATGTCTTGTTGACAGAGGTCACCGAGTGCTATTGACGACTGACAATTAATGGCCAAGTTACTACTGAGCAGCAGCAACCGGTAAGAAGCCGAGCTATCCAGGGAGACACCTCTTCACTGTAGAACACAGCAGCGAGTGCCCTAACACATGTCTCTCTGCTCGCACATCACCAGCGACGGAGAGATGATGCAACATCGATGTGGCAAGCAGTTTTTGTTATGAAACCTAATCTTTTTACCTGAAAAGATGGCACAGCATCTATCAAAAATATGGCATCTCGGTCTTTGATCGCTATTTTTTATTTTCAATGAACGGTTTCAAGCTAGCTGCCCATCTTCAGATCATACATTGCAGTTACAGAGTAACCTGTTAATAGAAAACTATTGGTTCGCTGTCATAACTAAAGTAATTGCTTTAGTTATGCCAGCGAACCAATAGTTCTGTACTAACAGGCTACTCTGTAACTGCAGTATATGATCTGAAGATGGGCAGCTAGCCTGAAACTGGTCACTGAAAATAAAAATAGCGATCAAAGACTGAAATGCCATATTTTTATTCAAAGAACGATCGCGGCAATCCCAATAAGGCAATCATGTCTAGTTTTGATAAGCAGTATCTAGTGTTCTATACTATAGTAAAAAAGTCCAGTAACTGCTATGTTTACGATTTTCTATGTAGACGCATGCCGCATAAGCATATGTCAGCTACAAAAATTTGTGGCAGTCATATATATATATACGGCCTATGTTTCGTATACAACTCCATATAAAATTACGTTATAAGAGTATAATAAACATCTGCATTAGCAGCTTCGCTTAAAGTACCAATAACCAGACTCTCTCTGCACACTATACTGGAACACCTTTTCATTCTTTGGAGAACAGAAAACAAGATGTCCAGTTCGTCAGTATATGGAGTTCACAGAACAACAGGGAACTTAGAAATCAACACTGTACTACGATAACTGGTGTAAACGCATTTTACCTGTGACGAGAGGTAATACTATGCATGTGTGTCTTATAAAACGATTTAAGTTTACATGTACGAAAAGTTTCCGTCCCTTTCCTTCCGTTACGTGTATATTCGCAAGTAACGAAGGATGAATCGCATTCCACGTTTAACTTTAGGTCCCCCTTCTCGGTAGAATTACTGGCGTAGGTTAGGGACCTGCAAGTCGCTGAATTAGCGTCCAATCTCCAATACAAAGGGTCACACCAGGTCGTTAAACCTCGCGGAATTACCATTGTTTTTATACAATGATTTTTTAATGATTTAGTTTTGTCAGTTGCAGATATGTGACACAAGGGACAAATGTCCTGCTTAGTCTCTGCAATAATATAGAACAATCGAACTTCAGTAGGATTTGACATCTTTCGCTTGCTGCTGATCGCAATGTAACAAGTTTCAAAGCGTGTGGAATGCTTTTAGTCTCTAGCATGGGTTCTTTGAACAGGTTTAAGCAGCAGACAGGCCACGTGGTTCAGATCCCCTCGTGTTACAGACTTAGCAGTGAAGACTCTGATGAATGACAACCTTTCCTGCAGACTTTACCGAAACGGAAGGTTTCAAATTTGTGATTAGAAGTCTCATTTATAGGATGCAAAACTGATTGCTGATAGAGTTGTAAAACTATCGTAGGCAATCGTGGACTATCATAAGTAAGCTTAGACCGCAGCAGCTTTGTCAGTGGCATTGGTCAGTTCAGATCGCAATCGCGTTACCGGTAGAACAGATGTGTCGCGTATCTATCGGGCATTATCTCTTTTCGATCGTTTTGTTGTGTTTGTGATCAATGTCTTACTACATTTCTCTAAAAACCAGAAGTAGTGAATTGTCAAAAAACTGAGGGTATGTAAGAGAATTATTTAATTAAGGAATATTTTTCTTCTACATACTTGTCCCCCTGTGTTTTACTTAGAAATAAACAGTATTCATAGCAAAATATAAACTGTCGGTGCTTGATTCGGGTTTTATTCGAAAATTGTTGATTTGTAAAATGAAACAGAGGGATGTTGCAATAAGAATAAAAAACAATATTGATTTATCAAATAGTGGCAGAAAAAGCAATACCGGGAAAAAAATTAAAACTAAAAAAAAAAAAGAAAGGTATCAGACATCATTTCAATAGTTCGTGAAGCTTATAAGAAACATGTTTCGGTTGTTCATAAACAACTTTCACACTTATAAGTAATAACAGGAAAATCGTGCTTCTGGTCATGGTGAACAACATTCTATTGCATACAAAATAACAATAATTATATAGATTTTTCTATATTTGTGCTTGTAAAGTATTTTTACAGTTAAACGTAATTGCTCTGACTACATAAAAGCGCAAAAGATACTCGATCAAGTTATTTTCATTACTTATAAAATGCAATTTTTACTTTGTAATAATATAAAATACAGAATGGACTAACTCCGTACGATGTGTGGTTCTAATTACGTGCAAAACAAACGTCGTCGGCTCCTAGTTTCTCTCTCACTCATTTAAACTATGTCTCTTTCTCTACCAGTGCTAACTGTACCTAATGTATATAAAAGATTTTGGAGACAATCTGAGCAGCCGTCTTCGGTTGTTTGTAGATGTAGCTGTCGTTTATCGACCAATAAAATCATCAGAAGATCAAAACAAACTGCAAAACGATTTAGAAAAGATATCTCAATGGTGCGAAAAGTGGCAATTCCTCCTAAATAACGAAAAGTGTAAGGTCATCCACATGAGTGCTAAAAGGAATTCGTTAAACTTCGGTTACATGATAAATCAGTCTAATCTAAAAGCCGTAAATTCAACTAAATACCTAGTTATTACAATTACAAAGAACTTAAATTGGAAGGTTCAAATGGCTCTGAGCACTATGCGACTTAACTTCTGAGGTCATCAGTCGCCTAGACGTTAGAACTAATTAAACCTAACCAACCTAAGGACATCACACACATCCATGCCCGAGGCAGGATTCGAACCTGCAACCGTAGCGGTCGCTCGGAAATTGGAAGGAACACATAGAAAATGTTGTGGGGAAGTCTAACCAAAGACTGCGTTTAATTGGCAGGACATTTAGAAAATGTTACAGACCTACTAAGGAGACTGCCTACACTACGCTTGTCCGTCCTCTTTTAGAATACTGCTGCGCGGGGTGGGATCCTTACAAGGTAGTACTGACGGAGTCTATCGAAAAAGTTCAAAGAAAGGCAGCACGTTTTGTATTATCGCGAAATATGGAAGAGAGTGTCACAGAAATGATACAGGATTTGGGTTGGAAATCATTAAGAGAAAGGCGTTTCTCGTTGCGACGGCATCTTCTCACGAAATTCCAATCACCAACCTTCGAATGCGAAAATATTTTGTTGCCACCCACCTCCATAGGGAGGAACGATCACAAAGATAAAATAAGGGAAATCAGAGCTCGTACAGAAAGATATAGGTGCTCATTATCTCCACTCGCTGTACGAGATTGGAATAATAGAGAATTGTGAAGGTGGTTCTATGAACCCTCTGCCAGGCACTTGATGTGATTTGCAGAGAATCCATGTAGAGGTAGACGTAGTACCAGTAATCCTACCATGTACTACATATATAGTACGAAAACTACCGAACCGTAGTTTTAGTAGAGGACAACTCTAATTACCGGTTTTGTAAGTATATTTTTGTTTGTTTCTTTTGTTAGGCACAGATAATCTAAAGACTGGTGCGATATAGGAAAAGTATTATACAATGCGCTATCAAAAATGTTACTTTATGTTTGGGTCGTGCCAATATCGGTATAGCAATATATCGATATAGTTGGATAAACTGGTATCGACACAGCGATGTGTTACAGGAAAGCCCCTGCCCGTAAGCTCACATTCACCCGTGAGTACACGTGCGATGTGACGTGATGTGACGCAACACGACGACAGGTCTAGTACGAACCAATCGTGACTCGAGGTGACGCTCTGCCGGCGTGCGGTGTGAACCGCGTGGCTCGCGAATAACTGTGCAGTGCGGAGCGTGTCGCGGCCTTGCTTGCGGAGGCGTGTGGGCGCGGACGCTGCCACCGTCTGGTCTGCGGCGGGGCGGGGCGGCAGCCAAGGCCGCGCTGACCTATACGGCGGCCGGCGGGCAGGCAGGCGCGGCGGGCACCTCGGCTGCAGCTCAGCAGGGCAGCCAGCTCAGCTCTGCCCACGGCCGGTCAAACGGGACTGCCCGCGGCTGCCCGCGCTGCTGACCCTCTTACACGCAACGCTTTCTACTCGCCAGTTGCACGTGTACCTAGCGCCACTACTGCTAGCGCATAAGGTAGCCGTCCACCGCCTGGCAGGGCGGTCTGGCGCGATGGAGAGCGTGCGTCACCGGCTTCTTTTCTCTCTTTGTCTGCTGTTGCCGCTGCACTCTACCTACATTTGTACCCTGCAACTCACATTAAGTCGTGCAGCGAACCAGTGGCGCAGCTAGGTACGAGGATCACTCCAAAAGAAATGCAAACAATTTTTTTTTATCCATCTTTTATGCCACATGTTTGAAACTTTTAGAGTGTGTAGATACATTCTTTGTTGTTGTTGTTGTGGTCTTCAGTCCTGACACTGGTTTGATGCAGTTCTCCATGCTACTCTACCCCGTGCAAGCTTCTTCATCTCCCAGTACCTACTGCAACCTACATCCTTCTGAATCTGCTTAGTGTATTCATCTCTTGGTCTCCCTCTACGATTTTTACCCTCCACGCTGCCCTCCAATGCTAAATTTGTGATCCCCTGATGGCTCAAAACATGCCCTACCAACCGGTCCCTTCTTCTTGTCAAGTTTGCCACAAACTCCTACACAATTCTAAACAATACCTCCTCATTAGTTGTGTCACCTACCCATCTAATCTTCAGCATCCTTCTGTAGCCCCACATTTCGAAAGCTTCTATTCTCTTCTTGTCCAAACTATTTATCGTCCATGTTTCACTTCCATACAAATACTTTCAGAAACGACTTCCTGACACTTAAATCTATACTCGATGTTAACAAATTTCTCTTCTTCAGAAACGCTTTCCTTGCCATTGCCAGTCTACATTTTATATTCTCTCTACTTCGACCATCATCAGTTTTTTGCACCCCAAATAGCAAAATTCCTTTACTACTTTAAGTGTCTCATTTCCTAATCTAATTCCCTCAGCATCACCCGACTTAATTCGGCTACATTCCATTATCCTCGTTTTGCTTTTGTTGATATTCATCTTATATCCTCCTTTCAAGACACTGTCCATTCCGTTCAACTGCTCTTCCAAGTTCTTTGCTGTCTCTGACAGAAGTACAATGTCATCGGCGAACCTCAAAGTTTTTATTTCTTCTCCATGGCTTTTAATACCTACTCCAAATATTTCTTTTGTTTCCTTTACTGCTTGCTCAGTATACAGATTGAATAACATCGGGGAGAGGCTACAACCCTGTTTCACTCCCTTCCCAACCACTGCTTCCCTTTCATGCCCCTCGACTCTTGTAACTGCCATCTCGTTTTTGTACAAATTGTAAATAGCCTTTCGCTCCCTGTATTTCACCCCTGCCACCTTTAGAATTGGAAAGAGAGTATTCCAGTCAACATTGTCAAAAGCTTTCTCTAAGTCTACAAATGCTAGAAATGTAGGTTTGCCTTTCCTTAATCTTTCTTCTAAGATAAGTCGTAAGGTCTCACGTGTTCCAACATTTCTATGGAATCCAAACTGATCTTCCCCAAGGTCGGCTTCTACCAGTTTTTCCATTCGTCTGTAAAGAATTAGCGTTAGTATTTTGCAGCTGTGACTTATTAAACTGATAGTTCGGTAATTTTCACATCTGTCAACACCTGCTTTCTTTGGTATTGGAATTATTATATTCTTCTTGAAGGCTGAGGGTATTTCGCCTGGCTCATACATCTTGCTCACCAGATGGTAGAGTTTTGTCAGGACTGGCTCTCCCAAGGCTGTCAGTAGTTCTAATGGAATGTTGTCTACTCCCGGGCCTTGTTTCGACTCAGGTCTTTCAGTGCTCTGCCAAACTCTTCACGCAGTATCGTATCTCCCATTCCATCTTCATCTACATCCTCTTCCATTTCCGTTATATTGTCCTCCAGTACATCGCATACATTCTTTAGGAACAACATTTTCATTTCTTCACATAATTTCCATCCCTCTCACTGCCTTACCCTATCTTGGAACCAGCGCCTGTATACCCGCACGGTAAAATTCTGGACTAACTTGTTGGAGCCACTGTTTGGCAGCGTGAACAAGGGAGTCATCGTCTTCAAAACTTGTTCCACGAAGAGAGTCTTTCAATTTTCCAAAGAGATGATAGTCACATGGAGCCAGGTGGGGACTGTACCGCGGGTGTTTGTCCATCCGAGTTTTGTGACCGCTTCCATGATTTTTTGACTGACATGCGGCCGTGCACTGTCGTGCGACAGCAAAACATCCTACTTTTGCCTGTGTGGTCGAACACGACTCAGTCGAGCTTGAAGTTTCTTCAGTGTCGTCACATATGCGTCAGAATTTATGGTGGTTCCACTTGGTATGATGTCCACAAGCAAAAGTCCTTCGGAATCGAAAAACACCGTAGCCATAACTTTTCCAGCAGAAGGTGTGGTTCAAAATTGGCTCTGAGGACTATGGGACTTAACTTCTGAGGTCATCAGTCCCCTAGAACTTAGAACTACTTAAACCTAACTAACCTAACGACATCACACACATCCATGCCCGAGGCAGGATTCGAACCTGCGACTGTAGCGGTCGCGCGGTTCCGGACTGTAGCGCCTAGAACCGCTCGGCCACTCTGGCTGGCAGAAGTTGTGGTTTTGAATTTTTTTCCTTGGGTGAATTTGCATGATGCCACTCCATTGATTGGCTCTTCGTCTCTGGTGAAAAATGATGGAGCCATGTTTCATCACCTGTCACAATTCTTCCAAGAAATTCATCTCCACCATTCTCGTACTGTTCCAAAAGTTCGCTGGATACCGTTTTTCTTGTTTCTTTGTGAGCCACTGTCAACATTCTGGGAACCCAACTGGAACAAACCTTTTTTAACGCCAGCACTTGCAGTATTCTGCAAACGCTTCCTTCCCCTATTCCAATGTAGCGTGACAATTCGTTCACTGTTATGCGTCTGTCAGCAGTCACCAATTCGTTAACTCTCTGCACATTGTCTGGAGTGTGTGCAGTACGAGGCCTGCCGCTGCGAGGACAATCCTCAACATTGCCGTGCTCGCTTTCATCACGTAACCTGCTTGCCCACCGACTAACTGTACTGCGATCGGCAGCAGCATCTCCACACACCTTTTTCAACCTCTTGTGGATGTTCCCACTGTCTCGTTTTCACAGCTCAGGAGTTCTATGACAGCACATTGCTTCTGACGAACGTCAAGTGTAGCAGCCATCTCGAAGACATGCTGTGACGGCGCCACTTACGGGAACAGGTTGAACTAAGTTTGAAAACAAGCGGGAAGGATGTATCTACACACTGTAAAACTGTCACACATGCTGAATGAAAACTGTATTTTTACAAAAATAGTGTGCGTTCCTTTTGGAGTGACCCTCGTAGTTTGGACCCGGTGCGGAGTTTCAAATTGCCACCAGCCCCACAGAAACTTCAAACAATTTTTTGGAGGGCAGCATTTTTTTATACATTTTGTTAAGTAAGGAAAGCAGACTGTGAACTTTTACTTGCTGACAGTTTGATTACAGGTGAATGAAACTATTTTCGTGCGGTTTGTGTTTCACCTTTATTCTCAGCAAGACATCTTCAGTGACCTGAAATATGTACATATTTTTACTATTTGGTTTACGTTTAGGGACAATGTATATTTAGGTGTGGGTGAAAACACACACACACACACACACACACACACACAATCCGATTACACATATATCACAAATAAAAAAAATTACATTCGAAAGTTGCCAATAACATCTGATCTTTGGCACTAACATCTGACAGTCGGCGACACGAACCAAAACATAGCGTCAAAACAAGCGATCAGCTCCTAGTGCTGTGAAGTGTGGAAAACAAAAACTCAAATGGCAATTATAATAAGAAGAACAGAGCCAGAAACGGAACTAAAACACAAACTGCAGAAAATGATCCACGGAACATGTAAGTAAAATTTAAAATTTTACTACGCCATAGAAAAACTAACCACCAGAACTATTTATAACCTATATATACGTTGCCCCGAAATGTAGACGCCGGCCGGTGTGGCCGAGCGGTTCTAGGCGCTTCACTCTGGAACCGCGCGACCGCTACGGTCGCAGGTTCGAATCCTGCCTCGGGCATGGATGTGTGTGATGTCCTTAGGTTAGTTAGGTTTAAGTAGTTCTAAGTACTAGGGGACTAATGACCACAGCAGTTAAGTCCCATAGTGGTCAGAGCCATTTGAACCATTTTGAAATGTAGACCAAATAGTAAAAATATGTACATATTCCATGCCATGGAAGGCATCTTGCAGAAAAACGCGCATGGCATGAAAATTGTGTTTCATTCAGTTGCAGTTGGACGGTCAACAAGTAAAAATGAACAATATACCGCAACGTTACACGCAACTGAGGAAGATAGGACTACAAAAGTTGAAGAGGGTAATATAACTATTTTGTGAACAGCTTTGTCAATGGAAACAAATTAGTACAACGCATTTTCATAAATAACATAGATTAATTGATTATTAATCAAGCAGTACAAATAACGAGAGAACTTCTTACTGACGGCTGACTTTAACATGTGTTTTGCCCAAGGAAGTTAGAATAAAGGGAGATGGCACTACCTATGCCGAGTACGACCATCGACGCCGCGGATGGGCTGTCATCGATCGTCCACCATTCAGTCCCAACTTGCCCCATTAGATTTTTGTCTGTTCCCAAAACTTAAAGAACGTCTTCCAGGACTTCACTTCGATACTGATGTAGCTGTGCAAGCACAGTTGAGGTTGTGGCTGCATCAACAAAGTCAGACCATCTTTTTGAGCCCAGGAAGTGAGTTTCTCGGTTAAATACTGTGTGGCACTTGCCCTCTTAATGGGCACTCATTTCTGAATATATATTCTGATACAGTAAAAAGCATCACTGGATAGTCACTCGATACAAAATGTTGCGGACGCACCAGACTACATACTCGAGGTTGACTCACAGTGGATTTAAGATAATTCTTAATTGTTAAGTTAGTTTCGTATGACAGTTGCATACATATTCCGTAATGGTGACTAGTTTGGAACGAGTTTGCTCGTTTCTGACCCATTGCCTGCGTCTTTCTCATGTGATTGTAAAATAATTTGAGTGTAATATATGAGTTTCGTTCTGTTCTTGCAGCATACATGCAAACTCTAAGTCCTTGGCAAAACTGCCTACAATACAATGTGTCACCTTGACAAACTCGATAAGTTGAGCTAGTGTTTCGGAGTTAACTGCGCCAAGGAAAGACAGTTCAAATACATACTGTAAGAACAGAACACAACTTCTGCATATACACTCAAATTACTTTACAATCACACAACAATGACACAGGCAGTAGAACTTCCTAAAGCTTTTTAAATAAAACAAGCTTTATTAACATTCTACACCTTTATTCTTCACATCTATATATTTACTTCTCAACATAGTTACATTGGCGAAAACACATTTGTCCCAACGTGAGACCATTTCGTCGACACTGTCACTGTAGAATGTCTGACTTTGCTGATGCAGCCACAACCTCACCCGTGCTTGCAGAGCTTCATCACTATCGAAGGTAAGTCCTCGAAGACGTTCTTTAAGTTTTGCGAACAGACAAAAATCTAATGGGGCAAGTTGGGACTGCATGGAGGACGATCGATGACAGTCCATCCACAGCGTCGAATTGTTGCATATGTCGCAGCGCTCGTGTGTAGTCTGGTATTGTCATGCTGAAGGAGAGGGCGCAGTTTTCTGCGGTTAGAAACTCGACTGCAGTACGCTGTTTCTCACGCAGCAACGTAGTTACATGGCACACCGCAATACTGCACGCTACACTTCCCAGTCCTCTAGCAGAAGAGGGCTGCAACTCCCATCATCGACACGGGAAAGTCGACCGAGTTATTTGCGTTACTTCTAATACCCCAACCGATATTGAGAACAGAATAAAAAGTTCCAAGGCATTACTTTTCGGCACGGTATCGCAGTCAGCACTAAGGAATATGTATGCATCTGTTGACAGGAAACTAAATAATTAATAAAATGTAGTTGCTGTTCCTTAATGGCAACTCAGAATTTGAATTACACAAATTCTTAATTAGTTTGAAGTTACCGAAATATACAAGGATAAGGAAAATCAAGATGCCAAAATAAGGTTGGGAACAGCTTCGGATAATTCGAATTCAACCATGAACTCTAAGAATCTTGAGGATATCCTACCAAGAGACTCTTATTTTGGAACTGTGTTGAATTGCAGAAATCTTCTTAGGCGTGGAATTTATGCAATTGTACCATCTTCAGAAACCTCATCATGTTGTTGTTGTTGCGGTCTTCAGTCCTGAGACTGGTTTGATGCAGCTCTCCATGCTACTCTATCCTGTGCAAGCTTGTTCATCTCTCAGTACCTACTGCAACCTACCATCCTTCTGAATCTGCTTAGTGTATTCATCTCTTGGTCTCCCTCTACGATTTTTACCCTCCACGGTGCCCTCCAATGCTAAATTTGTGATCCCCTGATGCCTCAAAACATGTCCTACCAACCGATCCCTTCTTCTAGTCAAGTTGTGCCACAAACTTCTCTTCTCCCCAATCCTATTCAATACCTCCTCATTAGTTACGTGTTCTACCCACCTTATCTTCAGCATTCTTCTGTAGCACCACATTTCGAAAGCTTCTACTCTCTTCTTGTCCAAACTAGTTATCGTCCATGTTTCACTTCCATACATGGCTACACTCCATACAAATACTTTCAGAAACGACTTCCTCACACTTAAATCTACTCTCGATGTTAAGAAATTTCTCTTCTTGAGAAACGCTTTCCTTGCCATTGCCAGTCTACATTTTATATCCACTCTACTTCGACCATCATCAGTTATTTTACTCCCTAAATAGCAAAACTCCTTTACTACTTTAAGTGTCTCATTTCCTAATCTAATTCCCTCAGCATCACCAGACTTAATTCGACTACATTCCACTATCCTCGTTTTGCTTTTGTTGATGTTCATCTTATATCCTCCTTTCAAGACACTGTCCATTCCGTTCAACTACTCTTCCAAGTCCTTTGCTGTCTCTGACAGAATTACAATGTCATCGGCGAACCTCAATGTTTTTACTTCTTGTCCATGAATTTTAATACCTACTCCGAATTTTTCTTTTGTTTCCCTTACTGCTTGCTCAATATACAGATTGAATAACATCGGGGAGAGGCTACAACCCTGTCTCACTCCTTTCCCAACCACTGCTTCCCTTTCATGCCCCTCGACTCTTATAACTGCCATCTGGTTTCTGTACAAATTGTAAATAGCCTTTCGCTCCCTGTATTTTACCCCTGCCACCTTCAGAATTTGAAAGAGAGTAATCCAATCAACATTGTCAAAAGCTTTCTCGAAGTCTACAGAGGCTAGAAACGTAGGTTTGCCTTTCCTTAATCTTTCTTCAAAGATGCGTCGTAGGGTCAGTATTGCCTCGCTTCTTTGCCTAGAACTGGGTTTCCATCTGAGCTCTTGATATTCATGCAAGTGGTTCTCCTTTCTCCAAAGGTCTCTTTAATTTTCCTGTAGGCAGTATCTATCTTACCCCTAGTGAGATAAGCCTCTACGTCCTTACATTTGTCTCTAGCCATCCCTGCTTAGCCATTTTGCACTTCCTGTCGATGTCATTTTTGAGACGTTTGTATTCCTTTTTGCCTGCTTCACTTACTGCATTTTTATATTTTCTCCTTTCATCAATTAAATTCAATATTTCTTCTGTTACCCAAGGATTTCTATTAGCCTTCGTCTTTTTACCTACTTGATCGTCTGCTGCCTTCACTACTTCATTCCTCAGAGCTACCCATTCTTCTTCTACTGTATTTCTTTCCCCATTCCTGTCAATTGTTCCCTTATGCTCTCCCTCAAACTCTCTACAACCTCTGGTTCTTTCAGTTTATCCAGGTCCCATCTCCTTAAATTCCCACCTTTTCGCAGTTTCTTCAGTTTCAATCTGCAGTTCATAACCAATAGATAGTGGTCAGAATCCACATCTGCCCCAGGAAATGTCTTACAATTTAAAACCTGGTTCCTAAATCTCTGTCTTACCATTATATAATCTATCTGATACCTTTTAGTATCTCCAGGATTCTTCCAGGTATACAACCCTCTTTTATGATTCTTGAACCAAGTGTTAGCTATGATTAAGTTATGCTCTGTGCAAAATTCAACAAGGCGGCTTCCTCTTTCATTTCTTCCCCCCAATCCATATTCACCCACTATGTTTCCTTCTCTCCCTTTTCCTACTGACGAATTCCAGTCACCCATGACTATTAAATTTTCGTCTCCCTTCACTACCTGAATAATTTCTTTTATCTCGTCATACATTTCATCTATTTCTTCATCATCTGCAGAGCTAGTTGGCATATAAACTTGTACTACTGTAGTAGGCATGGGCTTTGTGTCTATCTTGGCCACAATAATGCGTTCACTATGGTGTTTGTAGTAGCTAACCCGCACTCCTATTTTTTTTATTCATTATTAAACCTACTCCTCCATTACCCCTATTTGATTTTGTATTTATAACCCTGTAATCACCTGACCAAAAGTCTTGTTCCTCCTGCCACCGAACGTCACTAATTCCCACTATATCTAACTTTAACCTATCCATTTCCCTTTTTAAATCTTCTAACCTACCTGCCCGATTAATGGATCTGACATTCCACGCTCCGATCCGTAGAACGCCAGTTTTCTTTCTCCTGATAACGACGTCCTCTTGAGTAGTCCACGCCCGGAGATCCGAATGGGGGACTATTTTACCTCTGGAATATTTAACCAAAGAGGACGCCATCATCATTTAATCATACAGTAAAGCTGCATGTCCTCGGGAAAAATTACGGCTGTAGTTTCCCCTTGCTTTCAGCCGTTCGCAGTACCAGCACAGCAAGGCCGTTTTGGTTAATGTTACAAGCCCAGATCAGTCAATCATCCAGACTGTTGCCCCTGCAACTACTGAAAAGGCTGCTGCCCCTCTTCAGGCACTTCATGTTTGTGTGGCCTCTCAACAGATACCCCTCCGTTGTGGTTGCACCTACGGTACGGCCATCTGTATCGCTGAGGCACGCAAGCCTCCCCACCAACGGCAAGGTCCATGGTTCATGGTGGGGAACCTCATCATAATTGTTAAGAAAACTTTTTACAATCGTCGGAAGTTCCGTTTTTGAGTTTTAAACTGATTGCTGAGTTCCAGAACAGCAAAACTGTCTGTTATGCACTATGTGATCAAAAGTATCCGGACACCTGGCTGAAAATCACTTAAGAGTTCGTGGCGCCCTCCATCGGTAATGCTGGAATTCAATAAGACGGTGGCCCACCCTCAGCCTTCATGACAGCTTCCATTCTCGCAGGCATACGTTCAATCAGGTGCTGGAAGGTTTCTTGAGGAATGGCAGCGGAGCGCTGCACTGAGGAGAGGTATCCTTGTCGGTCGGTGAGGCCTGGCACGAATTTGGCGTTCCAAAAACATCCCAAACATTTTCTATAGGATTCAGATCAGGAATCTGTGCAGGATAGTCCATTATAGGGATGTTATTGTCGTGTGATCACTCAGCCACTGGCCGTGATTTATGAACAGGTGCTCGATCGTGTTGAAAGATGCAGTAGGAAGCAAGAAGGTGCTTAAAACATCAATGTAGGCCTGTGCTGTAATAGTGTCACGCAAAACAACAAGGGGTGCAAGCGCCGTCCATGAAAAACACGGCCACACCATAACGCCACCGCCTCCGAATTTTACTGTTAGTACCAAACACGCTGGCAGATGACGTTCACCGGGCATTCGCCTTATCCACATCCCATCGGATAGCCACATTGTGTACCGTGATTCGTCACTCCACACAACGTTTTTCCACTGTTCAATAATCCAATGTTTACGCACCTTGCACCAAGCGTCGTTCGGCATTTACCGGCGTGATGTGTGGCTTATGAGCAGCCACTCGACCTGAAATCCAAGTTTTCTCACCTTTCGCCTGTCGTAGTACGTGAGGTGGAACCAGATGCACTTAGGAATGCTTTGTGATGGTTTGGATAGATGTCTACCTATTACACATTACGACCGTCTTCAACTGTCGACCGTCTCTGTCATTCAACGGACGAGGTCGGCCATGGACGATTTTGTGCTGTACGTGCCCCTTCACGTTTCCGCTTCAGTATCAGATCGGAAGCAGTGGACCTAGAGATGTTTAGAAGTACGGAAATCTCGCGTACAGACGTATGACACAAGTGACACTAAATCACCTGAGGATGTTCGAAGCCCGTGAGTTTCGCGGCGCGCCCCATTCTGCTCTCACACGATGTCTAATGACTGTTGAGGTCGCTGATATGGAGTACCTGGCAGGAGGTGGCAGCACAATGCATGTAAATGAAAAATGTATGTTTTGGGGTTGTGTCCGGATACTTTTGATCACAGAGTGTACGTTCTGTGGTTTTGCAACGTGTATCGATTTCTTTTAGAAACATGTCGTGTACCCGAACATTGATGTTTTCAGTTCGTAGTGCAAAGCCAATGTCTCTAAAATCATAACCATCATTGTCTGAAGTACTGCATGAGAACAATTTTTGTCTTCACGCTATTTTAGAAGTAAACTGCGTGTATGCATGTAAAACGGTCAGTTCCAGTCCTTAATATCTTGCCCACCTGATTCCATTAGTATCGGCGATGAAACAACGAAAACAAAAAAACTTTACGACTCGTACCAAAGAATATGGCAATTCTGTCACACCCACGGAGCTGATACCCGGTGCGGACTGTGCTACTGTAGCATATTGTACACAGCTCGTCAGACGTTTCGCCACCCCACCCCACTGTAATGGGAGCAGCTTGCTTCTACTTCACCTGTAGCTGTTCCCTGCATTGTAGAAGAGGGACTTTGTACAAAAGTTCCCCCTCAATACCTACACGCATAGTTAAAGTAATGCTGCAATCAATAAGTACCTTGGTGTGCATCTTCATCTTTCTTCTGATTCACTTGGTGTGCAACTTCGTGTTTTAGCGGCGAACTGACTGGTCCATTACATTTCGGGCGCGCAGCCGTAAAATTTCATTTCTTCTTGTAATATTTGGAAATATTTATTCCAGCCATCTTCAGAGTGAGCCGAAAGACCGAAGCTACAGCTTGTTTTCCTTTATTCCTCGCAAAGGGGCAGCGGATAAAAAGGCAAAGGTAATAGAAGGTTGTTATGTTACTTGTAAGAGGTTGTAGTATTAAATAGGGTTGCGGCTGCAGCCTCAGGGTCTTGGTTCTGATAGGTAAGGCCATGTATTTAAAAATGTAAGATATAGCCTATCTGCCCTTGGGCTAATTTAAATGACTCATAATTCATGAAAAACAATAGCCTGATTCAATCAGTGACCAAGGAAATGCTGTGCAATATGCATTGGATCAGAGGTGGATAGGGCGTGGGATGAATTTCAGGTTTGAAAAGCCTGACTACATTTACGGGTAAAAATAAACACTTATTGACTTGGATAACTTAACTAAAACCATGAAATGTATTCGCAGTTGCGAATATGGACAATCCTAAGCTTGTTAATGGAATGACAACAACGAAAATTTGTGACGAACGTGGACTCGAACCCGGATTACCCAATTATCGTGGTGAGCTGTCGCCTTCCCTTTTTTTTTTTTTTTTTCTTTCGTCTTCTTCATTTTGCTCGTGGTTGTTCTCATTTGGAAAGGAGGATGTCCCTTGACATCAGTTCAGTTCATCGTTTTATATATTAATTATCCAACCAGCCCTCTGACCGAACACTCTGAGCTACCGCGCCGGCATACCATTAGGCTATCCGACACGACTCATGACCAGATCCAAATTCCATATGTCGTCAACCATGTTTCAGCAGCCTGCACACATACGTTCATTGCGTACATTCCCGATAAGGGGAAATATTTTTAATTGAAAGTCGCTTGCCCTGTTTTGGCGGATAAATAGGATATTACAGTGCCTCTGTTGTTCAAAATTACGTTGCAGTGCTACTTCGGAAGGAAGACTCCATGATACTTTTGAATAACATACGCACTGCAATATTGTATTAAATAAAAACGCTTGTGACATAATAACATGTAACGATTTCTGGTGTCTGATAAACAGGGTGATTACAACTAAAGTTAAACTTTCAAAACGCCGTAGAAATAACACCACTGGTCAGAATGACGTAAAAATGCAACGGAATATTATGGGAGAAGGGGGAAAACGTATAGCAGAAGAAAAAAAATATTGTGAAGATTGATCAGTAGATGGCGCTGTGTGTCAGAATACGTAAATGAAAACACCTGTCATGCGCACGACCCATTGAAGTTGGTATAAAAACGCCGGGTACTCGGCTTTTCCTCCTTTCGCGACTGCGACGTTCGCGATGATTGTCTCAATGCAGGATCGTGCTCTGCTTGTAAAGCTGTATTTCAAGAGTGTTTACTGTGGACACGTCACTCTGCAGAAGTTCTGAAACTGTAGGGTTTGAAAAAAGGCGTTGGTCCGATGACTCCCATGGGTCTGGAGAAAATGATTCCGAAATTCGAAAAGACTGGTTCTTTTGATGTGCAACCTGGTAGAGGGAGGAAACGAATTGATTCGACGTCAGTGGAATCAGTGGTCATAGTAACGCAGGAGGAGACGAGTGGTGGTGTGCAAACGTGTAGCGCATGGACAATTGCCCGAATATTAGACATACCCGTGAGCACGGTGCGTAAAGTCCTACGAAACATCCATCTTTGCTATCCATTCAAAATTACCCACATGCACGAGTTACTTCCTGTTCTCCTGTCAGCAAGAGAGACCTTTGCTTTAGAATTTCTTGTTCGCATGGAAGTGGACAATGACTGGCCGTGGAAAATTTTGTAGACAGAAGAAGCCCACTTGCATGTAACAGGATATGTCAATACAGAGAATTGTCAAATATGGGCAATGGAAAATCCACGCGCAAGTCAACCAGTGCCACTTCCTCCTGAAGTGCCACTGGTTGGTGCAGGTTCACGGCATCATTCATCATAGGGCGATATTTTTCCGAAGAGACATGTGCTTCCAGTCCTGTTATCTGTACAGTCACTGGTAAGAGCTGTGAGTGTCTTTTGTGCAACCAATCATTCCAGCTCTCTAATAGCGTGGATGGGATCGTTTTTATGCAAGATGGCGGACCTCCGCACTTTGCAAATCCAGTTAAGCAGCTGCTAAAGCGCCATTTTGGAAATGCTAGAATTACGAGGTGCGATAATAAAGTAATGAGACTGATGTGAAAAAAATTTTGCTTATCGTTTTAGTCAAGTTTAGTGTTGTCTCCTTCAAAGTACTTCCCTTCTGATTGCACGCACTTTTTCCAGCGCTTCTTCCATTGATGATAACATTTCTGGAACTCATCTTCTGTAATATCCTCCAAGACCCTCGTCACACCTTTTTTGACATCTTGTGTTGTTTGAAAATGGAGCCCTTGACGGCCGTTTTGACCCTTGGAAATAGAAAAAAGTCGCACGGAGCTATATGTGGTGAATAAGGCGGCTGTGGTAGTACTGAAATTTGTTTTGAGGTTAAAAATTGCTGTACTGACAGAGCAGTATGGGATGGCGCATTATCGTGATGCAGTATCCAATTATCGGCAATGTTGGCACAAACACGAAGAACTCTTTTACGAAGTCTTTCTAAAATTTCTTTGTAGTAATATTGGTTAACTGTTTGTCCAGGAGGCAACCACTCTTTATGAACAATTCCCTTGGAATCAAAGAAGCACACAAGCATGCATTCCACTTTTGACTTTGACATGCGAGCTTTTTTTGGTCTGAGTGATCCCTCTGAGCACAGTTGCGAACTTCGGCATTTTGTCTCTGGATCGTACTGAAAAAAACAATTTTCATCGCCAGTGATAACACGGCTCAACAATTCTGGATTGATTTCCGTTTGCTCTAACAGATCGGCTGCCACATTTTCCGTGTTTCTCGCTGTTGTGGTGTGAGATTTTTGGGGAACGTTTATGCACAAATCTTTCTCATACCAAGATCTTCAGCTATTATTAGACGAACCGTTTCTCGATTGATATTCAGTTCTTCTGCAATCATTTTCACGGATAATCTTCGATCAGATCGCACGAGTTCACGCAACCTGGCCAAATTGATATCCGTCTGTGAGGTTGATGGTCGTCCACTGCAGTCTTCATCTTCAACATTCGTTTTGCCTTCATTAACATTTTATGCCAACGAAAAACTTGAGCTCTTGACATAACCTCGTCTCCAAAAGCCTGCTGAAGCTTACCATAAGTTATCGTCGCGTTTTCACCCAATTTAACGTAAAAAGAAATGGCATACCGTTGCGCAATATTATGCGGTTCCATTTCCGTGACGAGAGACACAAACACGTGATAGATAACTTATTACACCACAACTCACGACTGAGCAGTTGCATCGATGTGCCGCTTGGACTTGAAGCAGCTTATAGACCAAGCAAGCCTGCTGGGTTGCCACATCCTGCAAAGAAAATCAATCTGATTACTTTATTGTTGCACCTTGTATAAACCACCATTTCCCTACAGAATGGCCATCCCGATCACCTGATCTTAATCCGTGTGACTTCTGGCTATGTGTTCAGTGTTCCAATTGTAAACGTAGCTGCATTGAAGGCACGCATTGCGCAACGTATTCTGAATGTGATCCCAGAAACACTTCAATCAGTTGTGGAACATGCTGTTCCTCGATTTCAACTTGTTGCAGAAGACGGTGGACAGCATATTGAACGTGTTTTGCGCCAGTCTCACGGAAATTAATAATCCGATTTGATTTTGACTGATGCTTTTTATGCAGTTTTTGGCACCAGGACAATTAAAAACCGATGTGAGTGATGCTATTTATGCGGTTTTTTGGCCTCAGGACTATTTTCCGATCCGATGTGATGTGATGTTGCCCTGGTGGATGGGCTTGCGAAACTAAAAGGATCACACCTGTACACCCATGCACACTGAGTAGTACAGTTTGTTTAACGTCAAATGGGCATCTTAAGCATTGTTGTATGATTCGTTTGTCATTTGTAGTCGACCACTATTAAATTATGATGCTTACAGCACCATCTATTGCTACATTTTGTATTGCGATACGTTTTCCCCCTTCTCTGATAATATCCCAATTTGACGTCATTCTGACGAATGGAGTTATTTCTAAAGCGGTCTGAAATTTTAACTTTAATTGTAATCATCCTGTATATAAAGTTCCATACATGATAAATCTTAAATCTTGGCACCGATTCCGCTAATAAATTCTTGGTTTATGGAATGGGAATAATCAACGGATGGATTAACGATACACCCAATAAACACCCACATGTTGTTGATGAGGTTTACACAGAGGCCCTCTCCTAAGCTGCTACCTCAGTTTTAAAACGTGTAAAACACACGTTAAAACACACGAATAGAGATCGAAACATATGCTAGGGAAAACATTAGATTTAAATGCTCAGTGTAAGAGAAGAATTACGAAATCTACAACACAAAAAGCTCTTAAACCAGAACACGAGCACATGGGAATAACGAACAAAGCAAGTGGTGCACAGATTGGAACTTCAGGATAAATGTATCAGAACTGCATTGAATTTATCACAAATATAACAAGACGTGAGAACTGAAAGCTCTTAAACATGAATATTAAGACGTGGTGGTAATGAAAAAAGCAGGTGCTGACCAATGGAATGTAAGGAATAAAACTGATTGAAAAATCAATGTCAAAATCACAGTGGTGTCATACAGTACACGAGAATTCGTGGTTAGAAAAATGAGAAGTTGATCGAACAAAATTGTTACCCAATCAACACACTTCCACGTGGTGAAGTGACTAGTGGAATACAACAGTAGCCTACGAAATCACCTAATTTTCAAAGTATTCAATACAGCTATATTAAAATAAAATTCGTCACACGAACTGATGGACTATAAATTTCTAAGAGAGAAAAGCGTTAGAGCTTCAGTTAGACCAAAAACTTAAGCAAATTCAAACTATCCAGGAGGAGCTCTTACGAGGAACTGAACTTACCAAGCACCCAGTGGACAGTGACGAGGTACTCTCACGAAACCGGGGTTTATCCTTCCAATGGAAATGACAAGCTACGGAAAAGGTTCGACAAACGCAAGCAGAAACCCCTTTGCTAACCAAAAAAATGTTCAAATGTGTGTAAAATCTTATGGGACTTAACTGCTAAGGTTATCAGTCCCTAAGCTTACACACTACTTAACCTAAATTATCCTAAGGACAAACACATACACACACACCCACGCCCAAGGGAGGACTCGAACTTCCGCCGGGACCAGCCGAACAATCCATGACTGCAGCGCCTTTGACCGCTCGGCTAATCCCACGCGGCTTTGCTAACCACCAAGCACCTACTCAGCTTGATCCTATTGTTTCAGTAGGAGACCATTCTTCTCCCACAGTTATACTCATAGAATACGTAACTGCATACACACACACACACACACACACACACACACACGCACACATTCTCTCGTTTTGTTATTCCAGGAGGGAAATGAAAGGTCAGATACAGTAGAATATGGCCTTAAGACAATGTAAACATGAGTGTGGGACTCAGAGACGTAACAAAACTCAAAGGAATTCGCAGCAGTGCATCTGAATCGGATAATTAGTAGACAATTTTACCATTAAATAGGGAAAATATGTAATCTGTATCTACATAAACGTGCTCAGTTGCTTAAACGTGCTCAGTTGCTTACTCTTTTTATACCAGAGGAAAGTTACTAACTACTCCGCAGATTGATGTGCCAGAGATATTTAGATGAGGTTGCTTTAAATAAGATCTCTTGAAGAGGCCCACATAGAGTTACATATATTCAAACTATGATTAAAATATATAAAAAGATGATGATAATTTTTTAAGACAATCTGATAGATAAATGTTTCTTTTAAAGGATGGGTGCATGTTGGTGGAGGAAGGGTGGTATGAGGTGGAGTGTTATGGCCAGGGTAGGAAGCAGGGGTAAATCTCGGGACTGATTTCTTCATTGGTTAGCGGAAGTTGGTGGAAATTGCGGCGGGAGAGGATGTATGGGGCATGTAGGTGCATGAAAGGTGGAATATGGACGTAGTGGAGCAGCAGGTTACCTGTATTGCTGAGTAGTGGGTGGATATTGAGTGCCGGGACTGGGTTTTAAGATTAATATATTGGATCTTTAGGTGCCCTGGTTAGAGAAGAAGGAGTTGGAAGTGGACCTGTTGGAATAGGAGAAAAACTGGGGAACCCATACGGATGAAGAAGGCAAGGTAGAGTTCATGTCTTACCAGGATTTCAAGGGACTTATAGAATTTACGAGAGACAAAGATCCAGGCAACATTGGTGTAGGTGAGGATGGGGCGGATGAGGTATTTATAGGTGAGGATAATGGCAGAAGGATGCAGACCCCAGGTGTGGCCTGTTTGTAGTTTTAGTCGGTTTCAGTCTTTCGATCAATGTTAAGGAGGTGTGCATTCCCTGATAGTTTTCTGTCAAGTAGTCCTAAATAGCGAACTGTGTTATTCGGAGAGATGCGTTGGTTGTTGATGGATAGACGGAAATGTGGAAGACGAAATCGCCCAAGTGGTGCATCCGTTTTTGTGGATTTTCTTGAAGTTTCCACTTATTACACCATCCAACCACGAGATTCAAGTGCCCTTGGAAAGAGACATGGGTGAGCTGGAAGATGTGATATTGTAGTGGGGGCATAATTGTCTGGGAAGGCCTGAAGCGTATAGGATGTTAAGGATGGGGCAGGACAGGGCCTTGAGGCACAGGCTGCAGTGAGGTGAAATACGTGGCAGCAGGTGTGGTTGATGTATGTAGGACAGTTGTGTGGGGAAGATGTTATTAGGTATAGATAACTGGAAGAGCCTTACTTTACAGCTTGGACAGCAGTGCTGAATGCCACACCTAGGAAATGCTTTTTACATATTAAGGGAGACAGATATGGCGAATTTTCTTTTTTTTAGTTGATGGGAGATAACGTAAGATAAAGAAGTTGACTGTCGATGGAACAGCTGGGATGAAAGCCACATTTAGTGTTAGGTAGATGAGCTGCAAGGTACCGATGGATGTGATCCGTTAGGTTGGTTTCAGTGATTATGCTGAAAACTTATATGTCTGTGGGAATTGTTTATTAGGCTTCAGGAATAGGAAGACTGTGCTGGTGTAAGCTGTCACCAGCACAGTCAGCGAAGATGTAGCGCGAAGATCGATAGTAAATGATGGATCAAGAGCATCTGTCAAGAGAGAGGCCAAAGACATACCTGCAAGCAACATGCTGCCAACGCTCTCTCAGCAGCATGTATTTAGGCCGTCGCCGCTGACTGGAGTGCCTCATTGTTTCACTCGGCCAGTTTCGCGTCTGTCGTACAGTCGCAAACCGGGTGCAATTCACGTCACAGACTACAACAGCACATAGCGACCATATTAGTGCCTATTGTGAGACACACAGTGACACTAAAGTCTGTAATAGCAAGATTACCAATGGTGTCTGCAGGAAGACTATTACTGAGGAGCTTGTACCACTGTAACACCCCACCAGTCACTTAGCTGGTTTTGGCGTGTGTTCACCCCAACTAATTGATTAACAGATCAATAGAGAGTGCAAAAAACTGCCACAATATCGGATAACGCAAAAAAGTAATATGGCCCTGTGACTCCTGATTGAACTGCGGTGACAGTGTCGACATTAATTTATTCAGAACTGACCACTTTTAATTAAAAAGGGGTGCACATTGACGTTATATTCAGCTACTGAACACCAGATGCAAATGTTGAACCTAAAATTAATTAAGAAAGTGACTTGGGATTTCAACTACTTGATTGAAAACAGATGCAGTCGATTAGCACAAATTTATTTTAACTCCCGACCTTCTATCATCACATTACAAGACTCTCCTATCAGGCAGTGGTAATAAATTGCGTTTGCATGGAGTAAAGCACGATAACTCAAAAGTAATTCCTATCGACTGACCCAGGCGTAATGCGAAGTGCAAGAAGAATTCTACAATACACGGCCCATGAAACCCTCGTGGAAACTTTGCCGACGTCATCCAACAATTTAATCAGTGGCCGGAGTGGGCGCAATATCACCGAATACAGCATACAGCGTGGTGGACCGGCGTCGTTGTGTAGACGTCGGCTGACCTCGTGGTGCTGCAAGGCTGTGCTTGTCTATTCACTCCTAGCTATCTTGCTCAGTACATAGCTGAACCAAAACTTTTGATCTCCAAGCTCAATCGTTCCATTTGCTAAGTCCCAAACTGCAGAGATGCTCACTCTTTCTCAGGCAAGCTGAGTAAAGAACGCCACGTACGCACTCTAGGCAAGCTGGGAACGGAAGACCTCGTTCTTCGTCTCGGTTTCCCCTTCAGGAAAATCACTTACACCAATTGCAGTGCAAGTCGCGTTAATTATGCGTCACTTCCCAGCGCCGACCAATGCCTGCTCTGGGAAGTGAACAAATTCCCACAAAATTTCACTTCCTCTCAACTTCTTCCATTTAGCTCCCCCCAGGCCACCCATCAAGGTTAGCGTCTGCACAAACACCAAGTTTTCCGGAATTCTGACTCCCAGGAGAGTACTTCAAATTCCTTGGTCCTATGTTCCCATCGGAGGCCGGCGTATTTCATGCTGTCGCTCTTCACCTGATTTACTTCAGGCTCTGTGGACCATGAATTCACCGTGAAGTTGCTATAGTCACGAACACGCATATTTTGGACTCTGTTGACCACTTCACCGTAGCTTTGCGCAGCTTTCTCGCATGTTTCACAGAAAACGGGACAACAGACATTTATCAACAGGCATAAAATTCTCCGTCTGTTTCCCGGTACAACAGCATGGAGCCGGGGTCAACCACCCACTCACTTTCACTCATCTTAAGGCAGCTGCAGGCCGTGCACCGTTACTGCTTTCTCAGAGCTTGAGCCGCCCTAAGCTACCTATTGTCGCTTCCCTTAGCCGCTCCCCTGGCTGGCCACGCTCAACTCTAAATGCTTCCCTGGGGTAAACTAGCGTCCAGTAAATCGACTCGTTTCCACAAAGTTTTCATTTCGTGTGACTTACTTTAAAACCATCACCCGACATTAATTATCCCACTACGTCCATACTATACCCTGCACAAGATGCATTGTGCCTTGTCAGTCATTTTGTTCAGCCCTACTGTTCGCTCAACGTGAGTTAGGTGATCTTTAATGACTTCATGTAAGGGGCATAGTTCTTGCCATCTTACATAGCCCCTCTCTTCAAATCAATTTTGTAGTACAGGTGATGACTTCTATGGTGTTACCACCTGTGGTACAAAATTAATAGCTCCATAACTGGTATTTTTAATCCGTTCGCTTGAGTAGTTACGGGCGATTGATTACCACTGCCTCCTCTCTGATGCAAACTCCCACTCATTCCTAGGGTACCTGCCTTCAGTGACTGGATTTACTCTTAAAGAGGTGGTCATTATTTAGTCTAGTTTTACTTTAATCTCTGCCGATTCCTGAGACAATTATTGGTCAGAGTACTCAAAAGAAAACTATAATTGTATTACAAGGGCACACATCGCAAAGGGCAAATACACATGTTTAAGCACCTCTGTGCTTGTCATTTGAATGGCAAGACCCACAATTATAACTTAAGGTCCATTCACTCTCAGTTATCCATCCCTACTCGGCTTAAATTACTAAAAACATACATGAACAATACTCGTGTAACATTTTGTGTGAAGTTGATAGTAGTTGCTCCCATTAAATTATATGTGAATCCATCTTTGACATTTTATAAATACAGGATTTTTTGTGTCTGTCTCTGGACTTTTATATTGTGCATGGTGTAAGTGTCATCTTTACACAATTCAACAAGGTCTGGCCCAGTCCAGTGTCTGGATAAAACACAAGCAAAATCACAAAAATGGCGATAATCATTGCGTATTGAGCAACCACTGTTGTGTATTTGTAACAAGGTATAAGTATGAAATCTTATTCTAACACAAAAAGACGTGGCGTGACAAATATATGACGTTTTAACAAATGGCACATTTATAAAATCATAACCTTCTTATAACATAATTCATAAACAGAACAAATGAGTACGTTCGTTGAACCGCATGTTATTCATTTGAATCCACATTGACACACACACACACACACACACACACAGCACAAGTTTCTTGCAGGAACGGAAGTGACAATAGTTATGACTAGCAGGTTGAGGGATGGCTAACGGCTGAGAAGAGAGCAACGTCGATTACTGAGATGGAGCCACAGGCGCCCGCATCTTCTTGAGGCAGGATGACTCTCACCTAATAGCACGTTGTTGTCATCTTGTCCGACAGGCCCAAGATCCCATCGGTGCATCTATGATCGGGGACCTCTCGCAGCTCAGCCACAGGTCATTGCTCCTTCTATAGACGTTTTAGGGCAAGGGAGGGACCATGATCAGACGAGAGCCTATTTTTTGCTCAGGCCCTCAAAGTTGGTCATCTGGGCTTTCGCTCCACCTGATGTGGCGAGCAACAAATATAGAAACCTTCTTGGACCTCTTCATTGCTGCCCCCGATCCGTATCATGTACAGAGACCAGGACCGACCTCTTTGTCGTACACAGAGGTGCTGTATGTCACCTCTCCTTGGCTGCTGAGTTGAACACCGTCCCCGTCGATTCAGGGCGTGGTCTGCATGCCATCACCATCGTCAGCTGTGTGCTCCCCTCATTGCTGTCGTCCTCGTTTCTTGTCAGCTCGTGTGGTGTGCCAGGTGTCGTAGCTTCAACTCCCTCTTGCTCAGTTACGCCACCTTAACACACTAAGACAACTAATTTTAGTACATGGAAAGTGCTCATGTTTAACCATCAGTACCATACATTTTTTTATACATAAACATAAAAAATGTACAAGACAACTTGCTTCACAGTCGTTCACACACACACACACAATCAAGGGATAGGGAATCAAGATTATGTGGACAGGATCCCATCACTATTTCTAACTACCAATTCCTACGATGAACACGGTGTTGGCCAACCCGACTACATATCTACCATTTACTACTTTTATCTCCAATCTTGTATTTTCTTCTGAATTCCCTATGTGGCAGGTGTCTCTCTTATTGTGCCTGCGAACATACATAATACACAACAAACATAGATATGTGTCAGTTTCACCAAGATTTTTGTTGGAAGTTTCTATAGCGTCCTTTATCGTGTTCTATTGCGATACTTCTTCTCTCCTCTATTTTCTTCCCGTTTCCTCCTTTTGTCACGAACGGTTTTATAATGCCTGTGAACATGTTTCGGATTAGCAATGTCATAATGGCACAACACAAATATAGCTCACTGCTCACACTCGCAGTTGTTACACTATCTTTGTATCAATAAGTATTTCTGGCGTATCAATGCTGCTGCTTGCTCTGTAGATGTTTACATTCGGTTCGTTTTAACATACATGCACTGGATGCACTAATTCACGCAACTGCGCATAGCTGTCCACCTCTTACTTATTCCGGGCATACGAGATGCGTCGGTGCCCCCTTGTAACGACCTACGGGACTGGCCACCTTAAGTACACTCCTACAGAGATATTAAACGGTCGTTTCTGTTTTGAGATGTGGAAATCAAGGACTTGTGCTAAGGTTTAGATGCCTTGTGTCAAAACTTCTTCACGCCATAATTTTGTTAAAAAAAAGGAACAGACTAATGTTGTTGCTCGAATAATGGTATTCAATCATGCCATTATTTGGAGTCGACTATGGCGAAATACCTGGAGACCGAACAACCGAAGTGTTTGCACGTAGAAGAGAGTTTACACACTGCCACGTACTACACTCCTGGAAATTGAAATAAGAACACCGTGAAATCATTGTCCCAGGAAGGGGAAACTTTATTGACACATTCCTGGGGTCAGATACATCACATGATCACACTGACAGAACCACAGGCACATAGACACAGGCAACAGAGCATGCACAATGTCGGCACTAGTACAGTGTATATCCACCTTTCGCAGCAATGCAGGCTGCTATTCTCCCATGGAGACGATCGTAGAGATGCTGGATGTAGTCCTGTGGAACGGCTTGCCATGCCATTTCCACCTGGCGCCTCAGTTGGACCAGCGTTCGTGCTGGACGTGCAGACCGCGTGAGACGACGCTTCATCCAGTCCCAAACATGCTCAATGGGGGACAGATCCGGAGATCTTGCTGGCCAGGGTAGTTGACTTACACCTTCTAGAGCACGTTGGGTGGCACGGGATACATGCGGACGTGCATTGTCCTGTTGGAACAGCAAGTTCCCTTGCCGGTCTAGGAATGGTAGAACGATGGGTTCGATGACGGTTTGGATGTACCGTGCACTATTCAGTGTCCCCTCGACGATCACCAGTGGTGTACGGCCAGTGTAGGAGATCGCTCCCCACACCATGATGCCGGGTGTTGGGCCTGTGTGCCTCGGTCGTATGCAGTCCTGATTGTGGCGCTCACCTGCACGGCGCCAAACACGCATACGACCATCATTGGCACCAAGGCAGAAGCGACTCTCATCGCTGAAGACGACACGTCTCGATTCGTCCCTCCATTCACGCCTGTCGCGACACCACTGGAGGCGAGCTGCACGATGTTGGGGCGTGAACGGAAGACGGCCTAACGGTGTGCGGGACCGTAGCCCAGCTTCATGGAGACGGTTGCGAATGGTCCTCGCCGATACCCCAGGAGCAACAGTGTCCCTAATTTGCTGGGAAGTGGCGGTGCGGTCCCCTACGGCACTGCGTAGGATCCTACGGTCTTGGCGTGCATCCGTGCGTCGCTGCGGTCCGGTCCCAGGTCGACGGGCACGTGCACCTTCCGCCGACCACTGGCGACAACATCGATGTACTGTGGAGACCTCACGCCGCACGTGTTGAGCAATTCGGCGGTACGTCCACCCGGCCTCCCGCATGCCCACTATACGCCCTCGCTCAAAGTCCGTCAACTGCACATACGGTTCACGTCCACGCTGTCGCGGCATGCTACCAGTGTTAAAGACTGCGATGGAGCTCCGTATGCCACGGCAAACTGGCTGACACTGACGGCGGCGGTGCACAAATGCTGCGCAGCTAGCGCCATTCGACGGCCAACACCGCGGTTCCTGGTGTGTCCGCTGTGCCGTGCGTGTGATCATTGCTTGCACAGCCCTCTCGCAGTGTCCGGAGCAAGTATGGTGGGTCTGACACACTGGTGTCAATGTGTTCTTTTTTCCATTTCCAGGAGTTTATGTTCTCCAATGACGGAGATACAATTACGGGGAACTTTTCTGTAATTTACAGAGTTCCTAATCAAACTTTTTCTAGGGGTACGCCCAGAAATACTTGTATTCCATTCTTTAATCATGTGCTTCCCTTAGCCGCTCCCTTGGCCAGCCACGCTCTACTCTAAATGCTTCCCTGGGGTAAACTAGCGTCCAGTAAATCGACTCGTTTCCACGAAGTTTTCATTTCGTGTGACTTACTTTAAAACCATCACCCGACATTAATTATTCCACTACGTCCATACTATACCCTGTACAAGATGCATTGTGCCTTGTCAGTCATTTTGTTCAGCCCTACTGTTCGCTCAACGTGAGTTAGGTGATTTAATGACTTCATGTAAGGGGCATAGTTCTTGCCATCTTACACCACAACACATACACTTTGTTCCAGTTGAGTAAACGTTTCTGGTTAATGTAAACAAAGAACCATATTAATCCATGCGTGCATTTGTGTTGTAGAAAGAGGATACCAGTGACCCATAACAACACCCTCTCCCTTGCTTCCTTAGAGTGCAAGACTCTACAAAAAACTTTGGACGCTTTCCACTGTTCTGGATAACACCCTGTGTAGAGGATGGTATTGTAGTGGATGGCAAGGATTTTGTGATAGACTAGGTGACATTCCTAGAGTTGGCCATAGGTAATTATTGTGGTCAGTTGCAGTGTTTGGGGTTTTAGTGTTTCTATAATGTCTTCTGTTGAGTCTTGCCCATTTGTCTCGTATAGGGTGTCTAAGGGTGCTGCGTTCTCAGAATGCTATAGAACAATTCAAGCAAATAACATTAGTAGTTTTACTTCTATAAAGCAGAATTGACAATAATTAACTTGAATCTACAAAATATTGTCACAAGTGAGGGGCGACATACAATATAATTCAGACTCCTTGGCTATATGTAATGTTCCTGGAAGTTGACACACATCACTAATACTGCTCAGCGAATCCTGTCCACTAATGACCGTATATGGAGCAGATCTGAGCAGCCGAGTATGTTTTTTTTTTTTTTTTTCTTTATTGTGACTTTATTCCCCTGCCCCACATGTGCAGTGGAGGGCTGTCAGTGGCACAATTCGCCGCTCTTCAGCCGAGTGACATGACAACTAACACAAAAATAAAATGTTACGTATTAAGTGATAAAAGAGAAGCATAAAACACAGTAAAGGGAGATAATGGAAGTAAAAATACACTAACATGGAGATGTTCATGGGGGTCAATTAAAAATGTCGATATAAAGTTAAAAAACACAGTTGGCGATTTAAAGAACACAAATAAGGGACTGGAGTCACACGCACAGGTTAAAAGTTGACCACAGTATTAAAAACACTCCAGAACAACGCACTTTAAACCCACTTGGAGCACACACGATGAAGAAGAAAACTGCCAGGTGGGACCTGCCGAGAGAGAGACCTGAGAGGATGGAAAAGGAGGGGAGAACATGGTGCAGCAGGGGAGGGGGCGGGATGAAAAGAGTAGGGGGCGACAGCGGGTGCACCAAGAGGCAGGAGACAAGTGGGACAGGAGAGGAAGAGGGAAGACAAGGCAGGAGGGAGAGCAAAGACACTGAACGGGAGCACAAGAGAGGCAGGGGGAGTAGGAGAGGAAAGCCACTCAGGAGAAGGAAAGGGGAGGAGCCCTGAGAAGGCGGCAGGAGAAAGATAGGATTAGAGTTGGTCGGAAAGGTAGGTGTCGGGGCGAACCTCATCATCCGTGAGGGGGCCGAGTCTGCCAGGAGCGGCGCTTATATTCACTTTGGCTTGAGGGCGCTCCTGTCGTGATGCAGTGGTGCGGTTTGACCGCCTTCTCTGGTCTTGCGTTCTTCGTCTTCGTTCCAGTCCTTGTGATTACGCCAATACATCTTCAGCTGTCGTTGGCGAGTTTAGTCCTGTCCATGGAGCGCTGTATAAGTAATGGATCTTTGGTACGACATCTGGGATAGCTGTATTTCTATATCCATGCGCACAGGGATACATCTCGAATAATAGCTGTATGGCTGCTCTTGTATGTTATTTATTTAACGACTAATTTCGTAGCCTAGAAGCCATATCATCAGGCTAGATGTGTGAATCATGATATTAAAGTTGCGACATGGACTGAACATTCCTTGTTTATCAATAAATGACTCAATTATCTTATCTAACGATCATAGACAAGGAATGTTCGATACCTCTTACGTTGCAACTTTAATGTCATGATTCACACACCTAACCTGATGACGTGGCTTCTACGCTACGAAACCTGTCGTTTCATAAATTATTTACAAAAGCAGCTGGGTGGTTATTAATCAAGAGTCTACTTATGGCTGTGGTTGTCCCTCATACAAGATAGTGTGTGCGTTGGGATCCATCAAATAATCAAAGTTTGGAACATGTGGGATGATGAATTTGTCTTTCAGGTAGACTTTGGAATAATTTACTTTGGTGAGGTGGTCAAGAAGTGAATGACGGCCACCAACGTCAATGTCGTGTAAGAGTGGGAGAGCCTATGGAATGCTTTCTAGTGCTTTGTAGAGTTTATAGCTGTTTTGTTTAGTTTAGTGCATGTCACGTGCCAGCTCCAATGTGGTTTACTTGTTAGTAACTGCGAACAGTCTTTGGAGCTGCCGATAGTTTATCAGCGTGTACCAATACCGAGTACAAAGAAAATCTCTGTAGAATCGATGGGCTCTGGAATCAGGGAAAGAGAAAGTGGATGAGCAGTGGGATTGTCATAGTAAGTAGTTTGGGGATATGACTGTAAATTGCATTTGATAACGGTGTGTTGTAGGAAATCAACCTCATGCTCGATATTTTTATTAGGGCGTGACAGGCACTCCACTCCGCTCAGGAACAATCCTTGATTTGTCAGGGTGGATAATTAGGAGTGGTCTGGGTTGGATTTGGTACACAGTATGAGATCTGGAGAAGGACAGGTAGGTGATCACTTCCAGTTGGATCTAGGACTTCTGCTGCGGTGTGCCTCAGGAGGTTAGGGGAGGCAATAATGGCACAGGGGTAGTATCTGTGCCAGGCCAGGTGTGGGCCAGTCTGTGGATATTGATAAACTGATGCCACCGTTTTTTTTCGGCAGATGTGCTTGAGTGCATGTTAAGGTCGGCAGCTTTTATGTATGTGGCATAGTTTGGTCTATGTGGATTAGGAAGTGGTAAGAGATGAGATGGTATGGGCGGATGTACATAGTGGCAAGGGTTAATGTGAGTTTTGGGATTAACATGGATTGGATGTGGGGCTCAGCTGGGCCATTTAAGAGTAGTTGGGGTGTAGAAGAGATAGTTCGCAGATGGTTGATACCTACTCCGCCAGAGGTATTGGTACTGCGAATTTCAATTCGATATAGACTGTAAGGAGACTTGCATATGGACTGCTGGAGTTGGAGGAAAAATTTGTTTGGTTGGGAGGGCATGGATCTCTTATTGTCAGAGGATATGGATGAGAAGGAGCAACAAACATTTTCTTATAGGATATTATATGTCTGCAGCACCATTTTCAGTCAAACAGGGAAATAATTATAACAATAATAATAATAATAATAATGTCGGGTCTGCAGCTTGATCATGATGTCACCTAGACACAATATTTCCGCTGTCCACTGGGTCGCCATCTTCAGGCAAGTTGTTCCACGAACTCGCCGAAACTACGAGCGACGGCTCCTTTATATGCCGCGGAAGGCCAACAGCGCGTGCGCAAGAAATCGAAATTGTCCTCTAGCGCAAGTGAACATATAGCACCCCAGTGGTGGAAACTGGCGAGATCGATAAATCGCTGTCAAAAATTACTCTGACTGAGTCGAAAACTGTTGTTTTTTAGTGTCTGATAAAACAGGGTTCCAAATATTACCAAAGGGTAACCACTGTCTCTATTTATAAGATGTTCAATGGATTCTTCTAAAACAAACATTTTATGTCCCTCGGTTAGACAATGTTCTGCCACCACAGATATCTCAGGCTGAAACAAACGTGTGTGGCGCTGGTGCTCAATACATAGGACCTATATTGTACGAATTTTTTGGCAAATACAAGATTTCCCTCAAAACCAGGGGATTTTGTACATACCTAGGTTCCTCAATCCCGGGTCATCCTTTAGAGAGAAAGAGCGCTCTAACCTGGGCTGGAGGACGAAAAACACTTTTAAACTCAAATATTTTTAAAATTCTTCCTCTTTTCGAAGATGTGCTCCCAGCCAAAGGTAAGAGAGCCTCCGATTTGCACGTCTCTTCTAATGGTTCTCGCGAATGTCCAAACTGGAAAGCACCACGGCTCTGTTTGTCTGTATAGCCATTCTGCTTGAACACAACCCCGTTCCAGCGTCAAGCTTTCTGCGACTGAAATGGCGTAAGCTCTTTTTGCCAATGTCGGTAGGACAAGTGCATTGGAAAGATGGATGACAGCTCGATGCTAGCAGCTAAAAGTCCGTGTGCAAGGGATTTCCCAGTGTCACATCACCTTTTCTGTAAACAAAGACATCTAGAAACGGAAGCTTGCCATCCCTTTCAACCTCCATCATGAACTTGATGCTGGGATGAAGGCAAGTAAAACGATTTAGGAACGGGTTAAGAGCGTCCCTCTCATGTGGCCACACCATGAACGTATCGCCAACGGAAATAAATTGGCCGTTATTGGGCATAATGGGATTCCCATAGCCACTGGGTCAGTTTGTTCAAAAAACTTGTCATCTACTGAAAAGGACATCGACGTCAGCACATAGTGATAAGCTTATTCGTTACCTCGTCCAGTTTTTCACCAATTAACTACAAGGCTTATTCAACAGGAACTCGGGTTAATAAACGGCTCTACAGCAAAGCTGACAAGCAAATCCGAAGGACCAAGACACAAAGACTTCAATCGCTGTATAAAAATCATACAATTGGAAATATGATGTTTACAATTTACGACATGAGGACCCAGAACAGATGCTAAATATCTGACCAAGTTGTTAGTGGGAGCACCCAAATTACTAACAACTGCCCGAAGAGGAACCGCTTGTTTATGTACCTTGGGTTGACCATAAAATCTCGGCGGAATGGCAGGACCAGGACAAAGTTTTTCAAGCACATCGTCAGGTAAAGAACTCCTCTTTAGAAGTGAAAGGTTCTTCCGTTTTATACGTTTAGTTTTTTTGCAAACTTCGAAATGCAATGATCCATTTTTCCTAGATAATCGTCCCATGAAAGAAGAACCATAGCGTTGCTTTTCTCCGCTGGACCGATAAAACATACTCTTGGTGTACAAGGTTTTAATGTAGTTTTGTAGTAGTAGAAGTAGTTGCAGTTTTTTCTTTTTTAATCTATCTTTTTTTTTTAAAAAATAAATATCAGAAACAAATAAGTGATACATTACTTACAACTATCCAAGGAAATGTGATTTGTATGGCCTGTTTCAGCTTTTTAGATAATAGGCTGTAATTATCAAGAATAAATAAATAATTAAATATACAGTTAGCACTCCCTCGCATAATCCTCTATTAGACAGCTTCTGCCAGCAGTTCTCCACTGCATCTGACGTTCACTAGATGGCGCTGAATTCTCTGCAGACGTCGTCTTGAAAGGTGATGTACAAGTACGGTATCAACCTCTAATCGCGTAAGAAATACTCTTCTCTCCGGTCATAAGTATTTGATGCGTTTTTTATCGTTACAATTCACCTTCCCCCTTCTCAGAAACGCGTTTATCTCTTACATGTTCTTGCTTCATTCTTGCTGCATGTTAAGTTGACATGTCTGTCAGATCCGTGGTGGCTGACTAGCATGCCGCCAGCGTAATATCTGTCATCCATTCCACACATACACTCCTGGAAATTGAAATAAGAACACCGTGAATTCATTGTCCCAGGAAGGGGAAACTTTATTGACACATTCCTGGGGTCAGATACATCACATGATCACACTGACAGAACCACAGGCATATAGACACAGGCAACAGAGCATGCACAATGTCGGCACTAGTACAGTGTGTATCCACCTTTCGCAGCAATGCAGGCTGCTATTCTCCCATGGAGACGATCGTAGAGATGCTGGATGTAGTCCTGTGGAACGGCTTGCCATGCCATTTCCACCTGGCGCCTCAGTTGGACCAGCGTTCGTGCTGGGCGTGCAGACCGCGTGAGACGACGCTTCATCCAGTCCCAAACATGCTCAATGGGGGACAGATCCGGAGATCTTGCTGGCCAGGGTAGTTGACTTACACCTTCTAGAGCACGTTGGGTGGCACGGGATACATGCAGACGTGCATTGTCCTGTTGGAACAGCAAGTTCCCTTGCCGGTCTAGGAATGGTAGAACGATGGGTTCGATGACGGTTTGGATGTACCGTGCACTATTCAGTGTCCCCTCGACGATCACCAGTGGTGTACGGCCAGTGTAGGAGATCGCTCCCCACACCATAATGTCGGGTGTTGGCCCTGTGTGCCTCGGTCGTATGCAGTCCTGATTGTGGCGCTCACCTGCACGGCGCCAAACACGCATACGACCATCATTGGCACCAAGGCAGAAGCGACTCTCATCGCTGATGACGACACGTCTCGATTCGTCCCTCCATTCACGCCTGTCGCGACACCACTGGAGGCGGGCTGCACGATGTTGGGGCGTGAGCGGAAGACGACCTAACGGTGTGCGGGACCGTAGCCCAGCTTCATGGAGACGGTTGCGAATGGTCCTCGCCGATACCCCATGAGCAACAGTGTCCCTAATTTGCTGGGAAGTGGCGGTGCGGTCCCCTACGGCACTGCGTAGGATCCTACGGTCTTGGCGTGCATCCGTGCGTCGCTGCGGTCCGGTCCCAGGTCGACGGGCACGTGCACCTTCCGCCGACCACTGGCGACAACATCGATGTACTGTGGAGACCTCACGCCCCACGTGTTGAGCAATTCGGCGGTACGTCCACCAGGCCTCCCGCATGCCCACTATACGCCCTCGCTCAAAGTCCGTCAACTGCACATACGGTTCACGTCCACGCTGTCGCGGCATGCTACCAATGTTAAAGACTGCGATGGAGCTCCGTATGCCACGGCAAACTGGCTGACACTGACGGCGGCGGTGCACAAATGCTGCGCAGCGAGCGCCATTCGACGGCCAACACCGCGGTTCCTGGTGTGTCCGCTGTGCCGTGCGTGTGATCATTGCTTGTACAGCCCTCTCGCAGTGTCCGGAGCAAGTATGGTGGGTCTGACACACCGGTGTCAATGTGTTCTTTTTTCCATTTCCAGGAGTGTATATTTAGCTGCGGCGAATTTTATAAGCATGGAACTTTCTTTTTTAGGCTTCTGAGCCACTGCATAAGTCTCACCCCCTCACAAAAACAAGTGTGCGTATCCGTACGTTTTCGATTCCCTCTGCACATTGTAGTGTGGCTGCAGGTCATTTTAAATTTAGGTGACTTAGCCAATTTTCCCCATCGTTTTAACTTAGGTCACATTGGTCTGTGACTGCAGGTCCATCACAAACAGCATACTAGTGGTAGAAACCGAAACCGCTACTCTGAGCTTCACAATTAGGTACCTGTATTGGCGGTATGCACGCAGCCTCTCTGTGCATGGAGCTGTCACTGGCAGACGGTGGTATGAGTCCAGGGTGAATGGAACTTGATGCTCATGACCGATCTGACAGCTGTCATCGGCCAATGGTGGCGTGACGCCCAGTTACATTACTGGTGGTGTATTGGAATCGTATATCTGCTGTGAGGCAATTGCAGTACACTGAATGGACTTAAACTGAAGGTAATTAAGCCCCAAGCTTAGTGTAAGAATTGTTGAAACTATGATGTCAGAAGGATGGGGAGAACCGTTTAAACTTCAGCTTCAGAAGGGACAATTGCTTGAGCTTTGGACAGCTGGGATTTGGACAGCTCATGGAAAATGGCCTCCTGATTTTGCATTGAACTGAATTCGATTTGAATCTGAATTTAGCTGAAGTGAAGTACATTTAAATGCAACACTAATAGACGTAAGCTTAAGGGAAGTAGTATGTGTTATCTCAAGGAAAACCCCAGTGACCATCCTGAACTTTATACTTAGAACAAGTAGCCCGATAACCATGCAGAAGACGTCAATAGCCCAGGGTCATCCATTTATGATTCTGACGTCGTAGGCCTAGGGGAAAATTAACAACCATGAAGGCTGTTTAGTATCCTACATCAGCCATCCTGGATTGCCATCTTGGGTTCTGATGTCGTAGAGTTGCACCAGTACCTCTTGTCAGTCATCTTGGATCGTCACCTTGAATTTCTTGCATTTTATACCTACAGGACAATACAAAAGCATGGATTTTTTGTATTTTCCACTAATTTATACTTAGGATAAGGGCCCTACTTCTACAGTGGCATATTAGCAGTGGAGTAAAACTCTGGAATAAAATCAAGTTATTTTCAATTTCTCACCATTTTCTGAATTTCTCACTTTTTTAAAAATTTCTTGACGATTTATACATAAGGCGTATGTCATTGATGAAGTCATGAATGATGCCACTGAAAATCTGTCATCAATGCAGAGTTTGCTCAAACTGACTCAGTTATACTATTGATGTAGACTTTATAGCTTGCTGGAAATAATTTTTTTCGTAGATCACGGCTGGCGTTGAGTAATGCGACAACGAGTGTATTCTTTCTGTCGAAACTAACGTGTTTACATTTGTGGAAGATAGTTTCTCTTCAAGCAAGCAGTGAGAAAACAGGAAGATTTCACAATACATTCTCACTCTCACTGCCCTTCTCTACACCATTCATACATGGTTCTGAAGAGTGCGACAGTTGTTAGAATACTAACTGCTAACGGTAGTAACCTAATTAAAGACGAATATAATGTTTAAATTCTGGGCAACAGGCTGAAGTGTAACATCCTTATAAATAACAGTATGATCTGTACATGTTTGAATTTTCAAACTTAGGCCTTTATTCATCATCATCATCATCATCATCATCATCAGTGTTTTGCCAAAAGGCAGGTTTTCACATGGTAGTTCTCCAGGCTGTCCGGTCTTCTGCCATCCTCTTCAGGTCTGCATAATTTCCTCTTCCCTATGTCGTCTATCATCTTATATCTCCTTCTTCCTCTCAGTCTTCTCCCTCAAACCAATCCTTCCAAATCATCTACTAGCAAGCACTCCCTTCTCAGTGAATGTCCCAACCAGTTCTTTTTCCTTTCTCTTACAACCTTCAGCAGACATCTTCTCTCGCCGATCCTTTCCAATACTCTTTCATTTCTCATTCTTTCCATCCAGCTTATTCTCTCCATTCTTCTCCACATCCACATCTCAAATGCTTCTAACCTTTTTTCATCTTCTCGTCTCAGCGTTCATGTTTCTGCCCCATATAGTGCCACACTCCAGACAAAACATTTGCCAAGCCTTTTCCTTAGTCCTTTATCTAATTTGCCACGTAAGAGTCTCCTCTTTCTGTTGAATGCCTCCTTCGCTACGGCAGTTCGAGTTTTCACCTCCTGGTGACATCTCAAGTCTTCAGTTATTGTGCTTCCAACATATTTAAAGTCACTTACTTGGCTAATGGTAGATTGTCCTATTTTAATATTGGACAGTTTGCGTCTTGTACTGATGATCATACTCTTTGTTTTTTCTGTGTTTACTCGCATCCCATGTTCCACACAAGTTTCATTAAGATCTTTGAGCATGTTATTCACAGTCCGCTCACTTTCTGCTACTAATACCAGGTCATCAGCAAATCTTATACATTCTATTCTCTTTCCACCAATACATATTCCTCTTTTCCCATCTAAGCTTTTCGCAATAATCTCTTCAAGGTATACGTTAAACAACAGTGGGCAAATGCAACAACCTTGTCTAACACCTCGTCCAATGCTGCTTCCTTCTGACATTTCATTTCCAATCCTTATCCTTACTTTCTGGTGTAAATATAGATTCTGTATCAGTCGTCTCTCTTTCCAATCTACTCCTTTCCTCTTCAGAATATCCACAGCTTGTACCACTGAACTCTGTCAAAAGCCTTTTCTAAATCTATAAACATAGCAAAGATTTCTCTACCCTTTTCCATATATCTTTCGCCTATAGTTCTTAACAGGCCAATAACATCTCTTGTTCCTTTTCCTCTTCTAAATCCGAACTGCTTCTCTGCAATCCCTCTATCCAGCTTGCCATATAACCTATTCAACACTCTCAGCAAGACTAGCTGCATGAGAAATTAGACTGATGGTCCGGTGCTCTTCATATTTTTTAGTGTTTCTCTTTTTCTCTATAGGTATCATAACTGTTGCAACGAAGTCCTCAGCGCATTCCCCTTTGTCACATATCTCGTTACAGAGGTAGACTATTTCTTTTCTTGCCTTGTTTCTCAGACTCTTCAACAGTTCTGCTGGCAAATCATCAATTCCACATGCCTTCCTTCTTCATCTCCTTCAGCGCCTTTTCTGCTTCTGCTTCTAAGATAGTAAATCCCTTTCCATCTTCCGGCACATATTACTCCTCTTCAACCTTAATTTCGGTTTGCATTTCATCCCCCTTATGCAGACATTCAATACATTCTTGCCATCTGTTCAAAACCTCCTATGGTTCTTCTGCTAGAGTACCATCTGCTCTTTCTATTTCCATGTTATTCCTCTTTCTTTTACGTTCAAAAACTACCTCACTAGTCAGTCTGTACATCATTTCATACTTTCCCTCTCTCTCCGTTTTCTCTATTTCGTCACATTTCTGTTTCATCCATTTTGCTCTCGTTTCTTCAGTTTCTCTTCTTAATTCATTATTCAATTTCCTGTACCTCTTTTTGCCTTCTTCAGTTTCTACACTTTTCCACTTTCTCTGCTCTTCCATCTTTTTCAACATGTTTTCTGTTATCCATTCTTTCCTGGTGCTTTGGGATACTCTAATTCCTAGTACTTCTTTCCTACCTCTTTGAGTCTTTCTATGTTTAATCTTTCCTTTGCTTTACCTCTCCAAACTTTTTTCAACTTCACTTGTATTTCTCCCATCACTAGGATCTGGTCTGAATTTATATCTGCTCCTGGATAAGCTTTAGCATTCTTCAAACAGTTCCTAAACCTTTTTCGTATCAGGATGTAGTCCAGCTGATATCTTTCCCTATTCAAATTTGATATCCATGTATAACGTCTCCTTTTGTGGTGTTCAAATAATGTGTTACCCACTGCTAATGATTTTTCTTTACAGAAACTAATTAGTCGTTCACCTCTCTCATTTCTTATTCCTAATCCAAATTTTCCTACTGTATCTTCATCTCTTCCTTCAATCACCACTGCATTCCAGTCCCCCATGATGCTAACGGAGGAATTTCTATTTTCTTTCTCGATGAGTTCTCGTATTTTCTCATAATATTCTTCCACTTCCTCATCTCTATGCTGACTGGTTGGCATATATACCTGTATTTATACCAAATCTTTTGAATTACCCTTCAGTCGTATCATCATCAGTCTTCCATCAATATATTGTACCTTCATTACCTTATTTTTCAACTTTTGCCCTATCAATATTCCTACTCCGTTTTCACCACTCTTGATTTCCACTGAGTAAAAGAGCTTATAATCTCCACTTTCTATCTCCCCATTCTCTTCCCATCTCGTTTCACACAAACCGAGGGCATCTAATCTGTTTTGATCTTCTCTTTTGCATTCTCTAGCTTTCCTGCTTGAAATAGTGTCCTCACATTCCATGTTCCAATCCGTATCTTTCCTCTCTTCACTGTCCCTTTCTTCCTTTCAAATAGGTCTACTCTCAATGTGTTCCCCTCCCAGAGATCCGAATGAGGAGAAGTTTTAACTCCGGAATCTTTCACATACTCTTTATTCGGCAACAGTCAAAAAGTCAAAACACAAATCACAATGTCCACGATTCATTTCTCAGTCGGTGCAACGTTTGTTTTCTTCTGCCATTTATCGCTTCCTCATGCTCAAGCAATAATTCGCATAATGTGAAAAATGCCTTTTCTCGCCCGTTGTTTGGAGCCACCGTTGGAAAGGAGATTCCCTCTAACGAAATTTAGAAAAGCTAAGCTCAAAGGCGCAGACGAAGACAAGTGCCCAACACTCGCAATAGGACAATGCCTTGTAAACCACTGCAGTGTTCAAATTAGTCTTCGAGTTCACGACAGCTATTCCTTTGCCTTTGGAGCTCACACTCATATTAAGAGGAAAAAAGGCTTATTTCTGGAAAGAGGCTTAGCTACGGGCGTAACAACGCGCCGCTCTCTGTGGCTGCAGAGTGATTTCTTTTTGTGTCCCAATATGTGGCCGATTTATTTTGTTAATGTTACACAACATGCAGCAGCGTGATTTCTAGGCGGTTTTACTAGCGTAATAAATGAGTGGATGGGATCCCGAGGTTTTCTGGCTGTTGTCCAGTATCTTGTTAAGAAAGTAATGATTGTAAAGGGCAATTTGGCAATGTGTTTTCCTTTATTTACTAGGAACAAGAAGCACGTAAAAACTACTACGAGTTCGGATTCTCTTTATCACCCAGACCGACTCCTATGATGTGCTATCGTACAAATTAATAGCACACTTACTAAACACAAATTTCTTTCAGCAACCATAAAGACAGAATCCTCTGTGGACCTAGGCGCCGCTTGTCTTGTATGTCCTAAATTCTAGCTAGAACAACATTGGTCGAGTGCGGTAGAAATAGAAGGAAAAGAACTGACGTTCCGCTAAAACTGGTATATACATAACTTACCCATTAAATTACGTTTAGATTATCAAGAAGTGAGATACATATGAAAAACACGGAGGAGTCATGATGTTGGCTGTTAAAGGCCGACATACTCGAATATCACGAAACGAAAGATTGGTGGTTAGGATAAAGTACGAAAATACATACACATTATTTATAAGTATTTCTTTATTTTTACAGTCTTTAATATGCACAAAATCGTTGTTCATGAACACAGCAGTCTGCCTCAAAATTCAAAACATATTTGATATGGAAATGGTTATTCAAAAATTGCCGGTAAACAACTCCTGTAGGAAAGTCAGTGCATATTGTCGCTTTATTAAAAAGCTCTACGAAATGTTAGAATAACGATTTTGAAACAAGTCAGTAGAATAACCAGAGAACAATCGAGATTTTACCGGGGTGGAGTGGTGTTCGACCTCAAGTCTGTGCAGATGTGGGACTCTGTCTAATTATTTTATCTACCTTTAAAATGTTATTTAAAGGACAGAAACCGGTTACAATAAACTAAACGTAATTCTCTGTAGAAAAAAAGAACTTAAATAAAGTTGAAGTAATCAAGCGTGAAATATCCTTCTGCCAACAACAAAACAAGTTTAAATGTTGAGCAGTTTCAATCTGGCCATAGAACGGGCCACTAGGCACTACCATATACATTAAAATGTTTGTCACCCTGCCAAAACAAAAAATGACGACAGAAAACTAAGAATGCGAAAAAGAGTGCTTTACTTACGTAGGATCAGTAAGAGAGCATCTAACCACACCTTGCTCTACTATTAATACCGGCACTCACAACTAAGACACAAGCTACACGCACTGAATAAACAGCGGGTGTACACTAATTGTGAAGAACAGTCACCTTCACTGTAACTTGCTGAATCACGCTCGCGGTGTGCAATGACACTGCTATGTCTGGTCTATATCACAATGGACACTGTCCACGCACCGCACGCCACAAATACAAACAAGCTGAGCACTTGTAGTCTTCCGTTCACGAAATTGTTTTACAAGTGGCTACAATCAAAACAGGAGTAAGCTATATGAAGAGACAGATAATATACAGTATGTACAAGAGCCGAGATGTACAAGAGCAATGATGGAAACAAAAGAAAGGTTGAGGAGTAGGTTTGAAATTCAAGGTGAAACGATACCAATGATACGATTCGCTGATGACGTTGCTATCCTGAGTGAAAGTGAAGAAGAATTACGTGATTTGCTGAATGGAATGAACAGTCTAATGAGTACAGATTAAGAGTAAATCGAAGAAAGACGAAAGTAATAAGATGTAGCAGAAATGAGAACAGTGAGAAACTTAACATCAAGATTGATGGTCACGAAGTGGATGAAATTGAGGAATACTGCTACCTAGGCAGCAAAATAACCAATGCCAGAAAGAGCAAGGAGGACAATACAATCCGACTAGCACTGGCAAAAAGAGCATTCCTCACCAAGAAAAGCCTACTAGTATCAAACATAAGTCTTTGTTTGAGGAATAAATTTCTGAGAACGTACGTTTGGAGCACAGCATTATATAGCAGTGAAATACAGACTGTGAGAAAAACGAAGCATTTGAGATGTGGTGCAACGGAAGATGGTGGAAAATTAGGTGGACTGATAAGAGTTGAGGAGGTTGTGAGCAGAATAGGAGAGGAAAGGAATATGTGGAAAACATGACAAGAAGAAGGCAAGAATGATGGGACATCTGTTAAGACATCACTGTCCACTGTCCAAGACTTCACTTCGTTGCCCAACTCCAAGCACAGCCCAAGCCGCCGGCCACGGCTTCCACAACAGCCATCGGCGCCCAGCACAGGTGTCGACGACATGCTGCTGGCACCGACGGCGGTCACAGTGCTGGGTTACAGGGATGTATGCGGGGCGTTTCGGTAAGAGCGTGCAAAAATTTAACGGCACATAGAGGATGCTCCATTGATCAATTGGAGGTAGGCAACATGGGGGAGGAGGAGATAATAGAAATAAAATCACATTACTGAGTACTTTTTTATTTAAATTAGATACAGTTAATAAAATTCTTCAGGGTATCAGACCGCATCGTCATAATTTAAAATGCGCCAACGTTTCGGCCAGCGTTTTTTCAAGAAGCCCGCGTCCTGGCGAAACAACCTCTCACTTTCAAAAGAAAGATTAGAGAGGCGATAGAAATAGCCAAAAGACCCGCCAACATGAATAGAGAGGACGGGTACAAGCTTCCGGGGTCTTGGCTGCCTGCAATAGCAGGGCTACGGAGCGGCGGCAGAGCCGTGGCGGCCCATGCAGACACGCGGAGAGCCGCAGTAGTGGTCGCAAGCACACAAAGCAATGGCAAGTGTGACGTCACAGCCATCACCTGTTCGCTATTCGTCTGTCTCCTCCAATGGTGTGGATTAATATAAAGACCAATAGAAAACAGCTATTTCAGCCAATGACAGATAATAAAGGAAACACCAATAAAGTATACCTTTCACCCCTCCTCCTCCTCCTTTTACAGCCAATCAAGTAACGACACGGTTTTCTCGTGCAGCTATTTAAGGAATCAAGTGTGTTCATTTAGCAGTTAACGTAAGGCCCTGATGAAGGCTAGCTGCAACGCTGGCCGAAACGTTGGCGCATTTTAAATTATGACGATGCGGTCTGATACCCTGAAGAATTTTGTTGAAGAAGACAACGGCCGCGGGAGCCTACGCTTACATAGATACAGTTAAGTGCAACTACCACAACGGACGCAATCAATGTACTATTTATACTGTATCTTACAAAAAGTGCGGAAACTGACGGCCACCAACGTCAATGGCGAGCATGACACCGGCAGACAAAATCCTGACGCACCCTGACAAATATCTCTGGTGTGTTTTGAATCACATCATAGGCAGCTACAATTCTGGCAACTAATTCTATCTCCTCATTCACTGGGGTCTCATACACAAGTGACTTTACATGTCCCCAGAGGACATAAACAAGAGGATTCAGGTCAGGTGACCTCGCAGGCTATGGCATAGGACCTCCCCTTCCAATCCAGAGAGCAGGAAATACAGAACTGAGATGGCTATGGACACCTACACTTGAAGTGAGGCGGTGCACCGTCATGTTGTACCCGCATCCTCTCACGAACAACCAAGGGTAGCTTTACACGAGCCTCAAGCAGAGATGGCAATTCAGACGGCTAGGTAGTAGATATGGCCCATTGAGATTGTGGTTTACAATGCTGGCACAGATATTCACAACCAAACGTACTTGATGGTGTGGCTCTCTCCCATACATGACTATTGCTGCTGTTCGAAATACCATCACGATCAGATGAGGCCTCGTCAGTGAACAGCACGATTTGGAGGAAATCTGGCAGATGTTCCAGCATCTTCTCTTTAAAAGCGGTTTTACGAGTGGTCCTCATGTTGGCAAGTCCCTCGTTTCTTCTATCCAATGAACCAGTCTCCCGCATTCGTCGATAGAGAGAAATAAATACTTGCCGTGACGGATACTGCCTATTAGGAAATCGTTCCCTGTACTGCCATTCAGCAGCGAGATCATTGCAGCGTACTTCCCCATACACAATGAGCATGTCAGTAAGTTCTGCAAAACTGTACTGGTACTGCTCCATCGTATTGTACTGTACGTCTCTGAATAGCACTGAGTAATGAATGGGTCCGTTGTTGATTGACAGCACGTTGCGTCATTGAACAATGTAAATACGATACAGCAGAGCAACCTCATGGACAAGTAAAATAAATAAATCCTGCATCATTACATCCTAGTAATCAGGCTCGACCTCCTCCTTTCCTTGCAGGAATGAAGCAATGTACATCTACCGGGTGATCAAAAAGTCAGTATAAATTTGAAAACTTAATAAACCACGGAATAATGTAGATAGAGAGGTAAAATTTGACACACATGCTTGGAATGACATGGGGTTTCATTAGAACAAAAAAAACAAAGTTCACAAAATGTCCGAGAGATGGCGCTGGACAGCGAAACTGCTACCGTGATGGGTGAGAGGTACGCCGATATGTTACAGAATTGCATCATCCACAGTCTGGCTGATAAACACCAGCTGGAACGTACGATGTTTATGCAGGATGGCGCTCCACCCCATATTGCTAGACCCGTGAAAGATCTCTTGCGCGCGTCGTTTGGTGATGATCGTGTGCTCAGCCGCCACTTTCGTCATGCTTCGCCTCCCAAGTCCCCAGACCTCAGTCTGTGCCATTATTGGCTTTGGGGATACCTGAAGTCGCAAGTGTATCGTGATCGACCGACATCTCTAGGGATGCTGAAAGACAACATCCGGCGCCAGTGCCCCACCATAATTCTGGACATTCCTCGACTAGAGCTATTGTTCAGGAATGATGGTGGACCTATTGAGCATTTCCTGTGAAGAACATCATCTTTGCTTTGTCTTACATTGTTATGCTAATTATTGCTATTCTGATCATATGAAGCGCCATCTGTCTGACTTTTTTTAACTTTTCTATTTTTTTTTGTTTGTTCTAATAAAACCCCATGTCATTCCAAGCATGTGTGTCAATTTTTAACCTCTCTATCTACATTATTCCGTGGTTTATTCAGTTTTCAAATTTATACTGACTTTTTGATCACCCAGTAAATAAACAATACAGTACGTGTAAACATGTACGCATGCTCGTTATAAATAAGCTGGTAAGCAGTAATGATAGACGAAACGGTAGAGAAGTTTGAATCGTCCCCTTAGAACAATTATACATGACTGTGCTTAAACTGACACAATATTTTTTGGCGCAACGTAATCTGACTTTCAAAAATCCCTACAAAAGAATGGCCCTGACTCGCATTAACCCATACCTTTCACAAATCACTTACCTCACAAAAATCTTCATTACTCGAACTACTGCAACACAGCGAGCACCACTACTGCCAGCTAAATAAAAGATTCAAACTACTGAAGGTACTAACTACTCATAGGTATAGTTAGCAAATGAAAGATTTTGATAGAGAACAAACAATGTATTTACCTCAATAGTGTTCAAATCTCATAATACATATATCAGTTCATGGCAGTCAGTCTTACAAATTTACTGTCTCTGCCCAAAACTCCGCCATCTCACTCCCCACATCCACCACTGCTGGCGGCTCACCTCCAACTGCGCAACGCTACGTGCTGTTAACAGCCAACAGCCCAACACTACAATAGCGAATATTACAACAATGCTACCCAGCCACAGACTGCACACAGCACAGCCAGTGACTTTCATACAGAGCGCTACGTGGCGTTACCAATATAAAAACCTAGCCAGCCTACTTACATAGCCCCCATGCTCCCCACAAAAAATTTTACAGATTGTTTTGGGCAGTGGCCAATACAGATTTGAAGAAATTTTTCATCAATACAATAACAAAGATATCAAATGCACACACTTATTGATACAATGTTGGTCAAAAGCTAAAATTTTCTCACAGTCCATAAAGACAGTCCTGATCGTTCATCACAGTAAAATAGCAGTGTTTTTCTCAATGTCTGAGCAGTAAAAGAAAATGCACACGGAAGTAGTGGATTTCCATGCCGTCTTGAAGAAGTAGTGTTGTCCTTCCAACAGAAAGACAGTGCTGACTCTTGACATGCAGACAAGTAATGGGCCACAACAGAGCAAACCCACAGCAGAGTCATTCGAAGTTTTGAAGAATACTGGTGGGTAGGTCATCACAGAGCAGACCCACTGTAGTCCTGGTAGAGATTGTGGTATTGTTGGGCCACCAGAGGTGCAGACCCACTGCAGTCTTTGTAGAAATAATGGTACTAGTGGGCCATCAAAGATTCAGACCCACTGTAGTCCTTGTAGAGACGGCCAGCAGCCATCTGTTGCGACTGTGCAGGTGCACAATCACCATTGAAGAGTCTTGTGGACAATATAGCAAGTCCATAAACCACCACTTGTGCACTCACAAAATTTTTTTTTTTTTTGAAATGTCCTTAGAACCAGCAATGCTGTTGACCAGTCCCATGCTGAATTATTAACACACTTGCAAACACTAACAGTCCCAACTTCTCAACTATTGTCCATATACTATGACCAACAGAAACATGTGCAGTGAAATGTAACTTACAAGTTACTTAATTTGATGAACTGGTGTCAATTACAATTTTATAGCATAAGAATAAAATAACAAAGGTACAAAATACATCATTAAAGAACATAACAATACAGATAACATTTGTAGTAATAGGGGCTTTACAAAAGAATAGAAATAAACATATACATCAGTGTTACAGGAATTATGACATAAGTAAATACATAAAAGATCAGAATAACTTTTGAAACATCAACTTCACACATGAGCATTAAAACAAAACAGAATAAATAATGTCTAAACATCTTTACAAAGTAAATAACATATTATCAGAAAAATTCTACAACATAACTCTTATTAGATAAACACATAAGGACAGGAAGAACACAAATACCAAAGGGTACACAAACACATAGTGGGATAACACAAGGAAAGGACAGGGTTTGTTTTACTGCAGTATTTTGCAAACAAAACTTTCTTTACTTCTCAGAGCTCTCCCTTCGTTCTTCATTATTTCCAAAAAGTCCTATCTATACCTGCTTTCTGTAGTTTTTTTGTATAACTTCTCAATGCATTTCTTCCAATGCATCGCAACTCATTCTCTTATATAGTCTACCCCTCTTAAACTAACTTACATCTACTGAGCTCAGATGCTAAACTAAAGGACGAGGCAATGCAGCAGCACAAAACAATTAATACAAACAGCAATGAAAAAAATGCAAACTGGCAAAGCAAGCTACAGTAATTCTAAATTACCAAGCAAATGCGACATTACAACTAATATGAGCCAATGTGCAGCAACAAGAAAAATAAATCAGTAGTAAAACTGGCTTAACAGAGTAATACAAAGTGAAATTTAGTAGCACTATGCCTGGCAAACAGCAGCAGCAAATGCAATAACTTATATCTCAACATGACAAAGCTCAAGCAGAAAAATATTACAGTAAAAATGGCCATGTTTAATACCTATGTCACATCTTAACACTAGAGTGATGCATCATGATAACTTACTCTACCAAAAAAATTACCAAGTAGTTGAAAAGAAAATTATGTATGCAGTTACTGTTATTAATCCCTTCTTATTGTCCTTTCCATTCCAAGTGCCCCTTTTTCGAAGAATATGGATCATAAAATTATTATTTAATAGATCTGTTGGCAGAAAGTGTTCACATTAGCAAATGCACTTAATTTTATTTTATAAAGCCAATGCTGCAACACAGCTGGAAACCAGATATTAAACAAAATGAGCAATCTCTCAACTAGAAAGACAATAGATATAAAATGTTTCTCATCATTTCGTTAGGCATTTTAGTAAATATCATAAATTAAGAGCTCCACAGCGTAATCATATGTTTTCAAGTTTGAGCGTGTCGTATTTGCGATGCTTTCTACAAAGGAATGTCAATACCGTAGATAATGGCCTCTTTTTTCATTTTTCACCTGTGCCTCTGAAAGGCACACACTAATGGCTTTTTTCCAGGTGACTGTTGTGCAGCTGGGTGCCCACAACGCATTACGTGAAGGTGGTCACTTAACTTTCTTACCGAAATATTTATGACACCAGTTTGCACTACAGTGAATGTCTCAATAAAAATTTCACAGTTCGAGAATTTGTGTTGCAAATCTGTAGAAACAAAATCCTATAAATATAACAGTGTCCAAAAAATTTTCACTGGCATTGTGATACATTCACGCATTTACACACATTTCATAACTCTTAAAGTATGATTCTCGGTTTCAAACATCCTTTTTCACAAGTCAGTCCCTAACCACTACTCATTATTCCTTACCTTATTACACATATACATATTCGTCGACACTTCTTCAATATTTCATCATAATAAATATGTAGCATAATCAAATTCCTCATATAGCATCAGCTTATTGATCATAAACATACCTCAACAGCATAATAAACATTGTCGTCGTAAAAATAACATCATAACACCTCAGTCAAATCTAAAAAAAGGCGTAGCTTTCTGCAATAACGTCAAAACCGAAAAAAATTCTCTGCTCATTTCAATAGTGTCATCTACCTCCAACGTACTTGAAAAATCATGACCCCATACCAAATACATCATTCAAAGCTCTCATAGTATCACAATGGTTCTGAAAAGATATGAACAGTTCACAAAGTACAGACAAAATACAATTTCATAAGTGTGAAGTTATCCAACTATGTAATTGCGTAAACATCTGTCACTGACGTAGTACAAAAAGTTTTTTTCTGTGTTAAATAATCAGATAGCTACGTAATTCTGTGTTAGAAGAATATGGTACCAATATGTAAAGTTGTATAAGCAAATACCTTATTAGCTAGGGCTCCTTGTGCTTGCCAAACATGTGGTACACAAAGTAAGCGTGTACTCCCCTGAGGATTAATGTAATTATACCCTCAGGTGTTACAGATTACAGCAATGGAATGAAATGTATCACAGACAACTTTCTTTGTAATTCAAAAATTTGAAAAGTAAATGGTTTAAGTACAAAATTAATCACTCAAATGCATGTCCTGTAGCGCTAAATGTGCGTCTTGCTGTAAGATAATTCTGTGGAAGTGTCGTAGCTATCGTCCTCCGTAAGCAAAGTTCTACAGAAGTCAATGTACTTACCTCATCATAAACGAAAGTGAAATGCTTTGCGTATATATATCGTATTTATTACGTACCTTACTGTCATCAAGAAAGTACTATATTGTGACGTATTGTTGTGCTACGAAAAAGGCTGTCTCATTGTAGCTATACCACAAAAGTTACTACTAAAACATGTTTTACTTTCCAGAATAATACAGAAAAACTGTGCAGATATAAAACAGATACACCGCAAAAGAAACAATGTAAATTGTGTCACATATTAATAGTGTCGTGATATAATCATGTAGCTATCAAAGAAACCAAATGCTAAGTCATCTTTAATCTCACCGAATGTACTTCAAATAAAGAGTATCTTTTCAAGTAAACCAAAATGTTGCATTAAAATCTCATTAGCAGTATAAGTTCTAAGTATGTAAGCCTGATAGTCGTTACGTAATCGTGCAACTTGTTGCAAGAATGTACAACACTGTGTTGTCTGTTCACTATAACAATGTATTCGTAATTACTGTCTAAATAAGTTGCCCAGGTTCTTGACTGGATATTTAACTTCAAACATTGTTGCATGGTAACAGTTTCTTAAGTCTGACAAAGCATACTAGAAATGTGAAGTGAAAAGTTTTACGGCAAAGACAAAGTTAAAAAGCAGATTATCTTTCAACAAACGGTTTTACATGTGAAATGTGGTGTAAACCTTTACTCTTCATAGTACGCATGAGTTTCAACTTCAATGCAATTATCATGTGGTATACGTCGGATTCTGTCCATTGTAAACTAGAAATAATTTGTGACTCAAGTGTTTCTTCTTATGTGACAATGAAGGAGCTTTAATGAGAACTTTCTGACCAATATATAATTTCTTTGCATTTGCCTTACCGTGTAGTTTTCTCCTTTTGTCTGCTGCAGATTTTATATTTTTAATAGCCAAATCAATTATGTCTTTGTGTCGAAGTTTACTTGTATTCAGGAAAGGTACAAGCTCTCTGATTCTGTTCGGTGGTTCTTCATTCTTCAGTACAAGAGTAGGTGGTAAAGCAGTGGAGTCATGAGGCATTTCATTCAGCACATTTTGAAATAAGTGTAAATATCTGTCCCAATGCTGATGCTTTCTGTGACAATAAAGTCTGCAAAGCTTATTGATTTCTTTCATAACCCGTCAGACGGGTTACAATGTGGTGAGTACAATGAAATAAAAACAGGTTTGATTTTATGGTTCCGAAGCATGCGTGACCAAACAGCAGATCTGAATTGCAGTCCGTTATCTGAAATGACTTTAGCAACGTGGCCAACTTCACGTAAGAAATTTTTAACAAAGGCGTTGGATGCAGACCGTCCAGTGGCTTTACGTAACGGAGTGAAAGAAACAAATTTTGAAGTAAATTCAACAGCGACTAGAATGTAAGAAAATCCATTCGATGTTCTGACAAGGGGTCCCAAGAGATCAACAGCAGCAAATTCTTTTAATTTAGAAGGAATTATAGGAAACAACGGAGCACGATGTGAGATAGTAGATGGTTTCGCCTTTTGACAAAGTTTACAAATATACAAGACTCTTCGAATCCTCTTTTCCATATTGTTAAAATAACAAGTCGTCCGAAGAATATGATAACATATTCGTGGACCAAAATGTGCGTAGCTGAAATGAATGTACCAAATGAGCTTATTAACAAAATCATCTGGAATGCAAGGTACCCATAGCTTGTCAACAGTATGTTGTTTAACCAGATAATAATTCCGAATCTGTGTGTGTGTGTCTTTTCATGCCATTTACTTCTCATGTCTTTCCAAATCGGATCTTTATCTTGTTCATGAGCAATGTCCTTTAAAGATGTGGTTATGAAGTTTTCAAAGGCGACTTTCTGAATGTAAAGAATACTGAAATTTTTCTCGAGGTTGCCTTCTGTGTTACTTTTCTCAAGCCCAGCCGGTGCGCGTGACAATGCGTCCGCAACAATGTTCTCCTTGCCGGGAATGTAGACTATTGTGAAGTGGAATTCTTGCAGAAACAATGCCCAACGTTTTAACCTGTCATGATTTAATTTTGAAGACATAAGAAATTGTAATGCACGATGATCACTGTATACTTTTACGTGCTTACCAGAAAGAAAGAAACGGAATTTGTTAAATGCCCAAACGATAGCTAAAGCTTCTAATTCAGTAACGGAATAATTTTTTTTCAGATTTTGTTAGCACTCGGCTAGCAAAATCAATGGTTTTCTGAACAGTAGTGTCATTTTCTATGGCTTCTTGAAATAAATGGGCACCAAGACCGACTTTAGAAGAATCCGTGCTAAGGCAGAAATGTTGTGAAAGATCTGGATGAGCTAGTATTGGCGCGTTAAGTAACGCTTCTTTCAAAGAATTGAATTCCAACTGTGCTTGTTCGTCCCAGTTCCAAATAGTATTTTTTCCAGTGAGAGAACAAAGTTTTGGGTGTAACTAGAATTTGCATATTCAGAAAACGATGGTAAAAATTTGCAAGACCTAGAAAACTACGGACTTGTTTTTTTGTGGATGGAACTGGAATGGCTCTGATTGCTTCTAACTTTTCAGGATCCGGCTGAATGCCTTCAGAAGAAATAATATGTCCCAAAAACTTCACCTTTGTCCTACCAAATTCAGACTTTTCCAAGTTAACTGTAGTTCCAGATTCTGCAAAAATATGTAACACGCTGTTGAGGATGCGATTGTGTTGTTCCCATGAGGCTTCTGCTATCAGAATATCGTCCACATATAAGGTGTGACGTTTCAAGAACTCAGGTAATATGGAATTTAGCCCGCGAATGAATGCTGCCGAAGAAATGTTCAAACCAAAAGGAAGTTTCCGAAACTGATAACAAACGCCGAAACAAAGGAAAGCTGTGTATTTTCTACATTCTGGATGAAGTTAGATCTGATAAAAGCTAGATCTGAGATCAATAGAAGACAACACTTTTACACCATTAAAATTTTGAAGAAGTTCTTCCAACGTTTGCGGCCTGTCTGTTTCAGGAATGATGATAGTATTGATTTGTCTCGAATCTAAGACAAGCCTGATCGATCCATTTTTCTTTTCAACAACATGTAATGGATTGTTGTATGAGCTTACTGCAGGCTCAATAATGCGCTCGTCAAGCATAGATTGTATTTATGTTCTAACACGGTCCCTATAATGTGCCGGAATTACGTATGGTCTAACACAAAATTTAGTATGCTCACGAACACGAAATCGGTATTGAAATCCCTTGATTGTTCCTATTTTGTGAGTAAAAACTGTGGAATGTCCTTGTAAAATCTCAAAAAGGTCTTGCCTATCAGTGTCATTACAATTCTCAAATGTTTGAATTTTATTCTGAATTAACTCATTAGTTTCAAATATGCCGTCGATATCAACCCTGTCAGTTCTTGCACAGTGATTGTTAGTGTCTAGTTCCGTAGAAAATTCCGAACTTTTGTCTAATAGAAGGTAAAGCTGATTAATTTCCTCGTCATGGTTTGAGAGCCAATCTTCAAATTTCAAAGCTATTGACTTACCTTCTTTCTCTAAACTTATTTCAGCATCGTGAAAGTTTAAGATTACTTTGTATTCATTAAAAAAGTCTTCTCCCAATATAATTTCCGTCGACAACAATGGAACAATAAGAAATTTCATAGAGAAGCTGTGGCTTTGACAACAGAATTCTAAGTTGGTTTGTTGGCGTACATCTACACTTTTTCCAAAGATTGCACCTTGTAATTTAATCTTACGTAACGGAAGTGTAGGGCAATCGTTCGATTTGTTGCATTTGCTAAAGACTGTTTCACTAATTACTGAAATGGGACTGCCAGAGTCAAGTACTGCCGTAAATTTTACGTCATTTACTGTAATGTGAATCACAGGATATGCAATGTTGTTATGTTTTACGTCGTGTTCCTGAAGTAAGATGACCCTAATGTCTTCCATTTTTACGTAATTACTAGCTACGGCAGCTGCGTCGTCAGTTTCATAAGTACGTTTTGTGGCTGCCATCGGTATGAGTCATTCCCTATTATCTCTTTGATGGCGCGCGTCGTTATTGGGATTTGAAGACCTAACTTCTATAAATTCACCTTGTCGAGAGGGCCTTGCCCTGTTGGAATCCCGCCAGTTCTGATGCAATTTAGGCCTGTCGTTACGATCATATCGTCTGTCGTCATGTCGGTCATTATTACGTCGTTTCGGCGGTTCCATCTCAAAACTCGGTGTACCTTGCCAATTTCTTTCATAATTTCCGAAGTGCCCTGTGTTATTATTTTGTGGCTGTTCCGTATTTCTATTTCCCTCTTCCCGTATTGGAGCGCGAGTGTCCTCTAAAATATGTAATTCCTGTATTACCTGTGTCAACTGATCTTGTACTTCCCGGATTTCTCTTTGGTGTTGCGTGTTAATTTGATTCTGATTTTGTTTGAATTTCCTAATTTGTTCGCACTCTTCTGTGTCATTAAAGACTACCGGTTTTGTGTCATTCAGATTATCATCTACCTTCGTAGATAAATTATTTAGCTGATCCGAAAGTTCAACTACTTTCTCTGATAATGAACTAATTTCCTCCATGTGTCTTTCTGAACCAATTTTCAGAGTACCTACTGTGTCCTTTAAGTTTTCCTGAGTTTTTGCAAGTTGCGTAACCGAATCGGTAGATGCAACTGAGTCAATTTTAGCTTGCAAGGTGTCGTGATTTTCATGAACTATAGTTTGCAGTTCCTTTATGGCTGCTTCGTGATTCTGTAATGCATTTTAATGAAGCGAATAAATAGGTTGGAAATGCTCACAAATTTGTGTTTTTACGTCATTATAGACTTTTTGACATTTCGATTCGATTTTATGCAACTCAGTAGTTAAATCTTCACGTGTTTGTTCAAGTGTGGCGTCTAACATTTGAATATTTTGTTCCTTTGTGTCTAACTGTTGCTGTGTTTGTCTCTGGTGTTGTTCCATTGTGTCTAACTTTTGAAGATTTTGTTCCATTGTGTCTAACTTTTGTAGCCTTTGTCCCATTTGTTGCATTAACTGTAATAACAATGCACTGATGTCTGAAACATGTTCCTCAGTGCTTTTCGGCAGTGAAGTTGCACCGGCAACATTCACATTTTGACAAGCAGAAAATGTTTCTTGACTTATTTGAGAAAACGGTGAGGACCCAAAACCTGAATCTGCAGTATTTGCAAGATTGTGTCCTGTCATTCCCGATTCCTGAGGCGGGCTCTTGCGGACCGATCGATCGATAATGCTTCCCTGTTCACTAATTGTTTCACTGTCTACACCATTGTTTGCCGCCCGCTCCATTTCTCTATGCACAATTAACAAATAACTATGTTGAACATTAGTTAATTCATTACACGGTGGCGCTAACACACTGCTTTCGTCTTCACTGTCATTTCTCAGTTTACTTTGGAGCCTAGTATTACGTTTTTCACACACCATAATTGTCACAATATTTCACACAATAACACAGAAAAGCACAATTTGAAGAGCAAAAATAAGAAAACACATTAAAATAGCACTGAAAATAATATCTAGTTAATTGCAAGCGCAGCTGCGAAATACTTGGTGCAAATCAGCATGCATGCCACAACTGTTTTACTGTACAACAACGAAAGACTGCAACTACAAAGGAGATTCTCTCTACAATTACGTGCTAGCAATAAACAAAAGCTACACTAATTACACAAACTACAAGAAAAAATCAGAAGATTCCAGTGAGGTATCCTCAGCTAAGGGTCGACATATGAAACGTCCCCTTAGAACAATTATACATGACTGTGCTTAAACTGACACACAATATTTTTTGGCGCAACGCAATCTGACTTTCAAAAATCCCTACAAAAGAATGGCCCTGACTAACATTAACCTATACCTTTCACAAATCACTTACCTCACAAAAATCTTCGTTACTCGAACTACTGCAATACAGCGAGCGCCACTACTGCCAGCTAAATAAAAGATTCAAACTACTGAAGGTACTAATTACTGATGGGTATAGTTAGCAAATGAAAGATTTTGATAGAGAACAAACAATGTATTTACCTCAATAGTGTTCAAAAGTCATAATATATATATCAGTTCATGGCAGCCATTCTTACAAATTTACTGTCTCTGTCCAAAACTCCACCATCTCACTCCCCACATCCACCACTGCTGGCGGCTCACCTCCAACTGCGCAACGCTACGCGCTGTTAACAGCCAACAGCCCAACACTACAATAGCGAATATTACAACAAAGCCACCCAACCACAGACTGCACACAGCACAGCCAGTGACTTTCATACAGAGCGCTACGTGGCGTTACCGATATAAAAACCTATACAGCCTACTTACAAGTTTACTTCCATATCTCCTTAATCTGGCTTCTCTGACCCCAGATTCCCCACCTCAAATTGTTCAGTGAAGCATTCTCCATGCCCTGTTACATTTTTGCACACTCTTACGGAAACATCCTGTACAGGCAGTCTGAAGCAACGAATGAAAATTTGTACTAAGGCCGAGATTCGGCCCTGGGACTCCTGTCCATTAGGCAGGTATGCTAACCACTACGCCACAGTGGCTTTGCACAACTGCAACCCTAGCGCAACTCCCTCCTTTTCATTTGATTAAAGCACCTATGTCTGAGTTTCAGGGAGGCTCCCCTGTTTCGTCCGATGTCAAAGTGCCACTCCAAAATAGTTGGAGAGCGTCTGCAATGCTGTTCGAGTTTGGGGGGGGGGGGGGCGAGGGAATACCAAGTGGGCTGAGATGTCATTGGGAATTTGAACTGAGGAATAAGGTTCAAATGGTTCAAATGGCTCTGAGCACTATGGGACTCAACTGCTGAGGTCATTAGTCCCCTAGAACTTAGAACTAGTTAAACCTAACTAACCTAAGGACATCACAAACATTCATGCCCGAGGCAGGATTCGAACCTGCGACCGTAGCGGTCTTGCGGTTCCAGACTGCAGCGCCTTTAACCGCACGGCCACTTCGGCCGGCGAGGAATAAGGTGTGATAGGGTAGTTAGTGCAGATATGCAAAGCCACTGTGCCAGGGTGGTGTAGTGGTTAGTGTATCTGCCTAACGAGCCCCAGGAGCCCCCGATTCGAATCCCGGCCTTGTTACAAAATTTCATTCGTCTCTTCAGACCACATATACACATCATAGATATTTGAGACTTGAAAAGGTCTCTGTAACCATGCAGTTTCAATTGATGCAGAAGGTGTAGCTGTTTTCGATCGCTGAAGCTGAACGCCATAGCCTTTCACGCATGTTCCCAGATTGGCGGCGGCGACGCTCGCTTTCATCACACGGCCCGCGTTGTCCACCATCTTGTGGCACGAATGCGACACACGACTTGAAACAAATCTCTGGAGAAAAGGAAATCGACCGTGCTGCTCGACACGGTGCAAGATAATGTTGCACTATGTTCATTTGTTAATACTTCCTGTAACGTTCCAGAATGAGATTTTCACTCTGCAGCGGAGTGTGCGCTGATATGAAACTTCCTGGCAGATTAAAACTGTGTGCCCGACCGAGACTCGAACTCGGGACCTTTGCCTTTCGCGGGCAAGAGCTCTACCATCTGAGCTACCGAAGCACGACTCACGCCCGGTACTCACAGCTTTACTTCTGCCAGTATCTCGTCTCCTACCTTCCAAACTTTACAGAAGCTCTTCTGCGAACCTTGCAGAACTAGCACTCCTGAAAGAAAGGATATAGCGGAGACATGGCTTAGCCACAGCCTGGGGGATGTTTCCAGAATGAGATTTTCACTCTGCAGCGGACTGTAACGTTGTTCGTAGCACCTAATAAAGTGCTTAAGAACAGTTTGTAATATAGCAAAAGGCTTATCAAGAACTAGAATAGTTTCTCTGTTCAGCACGCAGCTTTTGGTCCATCAACGTTGTAAGTAGGCTGTTGAGGTTTTTATGTTGGTAACGCCATGTAGCGCTCTGTACGAAAATCACTGACTATGCTGTGTGCAGTCTGTGGCAGGTTTGCATTGTTGGAATATTCGCTATTGTAGTGTTGGGCAGTTGGATGTGAACAGAGCGTAGCGTTGCGCAGTTGGAGGTGAGCCGCCAGCAGTGGTGGATGTGGGGAGTGAGATGGCAGAGTTTTGAGAGCGGACGATCTGGACGTGTGCCCGTCAGAAAGAATAAATTTTTAATACTGGATATCATGAACTTTTGAACATTATTAAGATAATACACTGTTTGTTCTCTATCAAAATCTTTCATTTGCTAACTATGCCTATCAGTAGTTAGTGCCTTCAGTAGTTAGAATCTTTTATTTAGCTGGCAGTATTGGCGCTCGCTGTATTGCAGTAGTTTGAGTAACGAAGATTTTTGTGAGGTAAGTGATTCATGAAAGATATAGGTTATTGTTAGTCAGGGCCATTCTTTTGTAGGGATTATTGAAAGTCAGATTGTGTTGCGCTAAAAACATTGTGTGTCAGTTTAGTGATGATCAGAATAAGTAAAGAGAGAAATGTCTAAGTATGTTCAGTTTTGCTCAGCTGTTTGAAAATCAAATAACGTAAGGGGTGTACCAGCACAGTAATTTATAATTTTCCAAAGGGGACGTTTCAACGTGATCGTGACTTTATATCCCCAAATTGATCATTACAGGGGATTTAAAAGAACTAATAGATATTTATTCAAGTCCTTATAATAAAGAGGAACCAAGGAATACAGCAGCAGGTGAACCGGTCGTAGCTTGAGCACATGTTTGTTTAATTTCTTCTTGTACTGTCCCACAGCCACAATGTAGCGTCTAAATGACGAAAACATTTTAACTGCAGTAGGCTGTCAGTTCATTCATCCAATGCATCATGAATATAAATTACATTACTGCTCAGTTTCGACCCTAGGCCATTATCAAATGAATCCAGCGTAATACCAAAAGTACAGTAAACAGGTAATAGTGGATAACATTACGCTTGCGTATTACAATTAATGTTTAAATTGCTTACATGGTATTGCTGATGTGTGCGTTACATTCAAAAATTGTGTGGGAAGTTCTTTGCCCGCGTTTAACACGCAAGGAAGATTTTTTTAATTTGACACACACACACATCAACAATATCACGTATATTTTTATTTTTTTATTTATTTATTTATTGTTCCGTGGTACCAAATTAAGGAGAAGTCTCCATGGTCATGGAACGAGTCAATACATGAAATTATAACAGATATTAGAAGCAGATAAAATGAAATATAAAAAAACATATTCAGGTGACAAGTCGTAAGTGTAAATGAAGAAAATCAACAATGTAACACTGGAATTTGCTTAATTTTTTAGCTCTTCCAGGAGCTCCTCGACAGAATAGAAGGAGTGAGCCATGAGGAAACTCTTCAGTTTAGACTTAAAAGAGTTTGGGCTACTGCTAAGATTTTTGAGCTCTTGTGGTAGCTTATTGAAAATGGATGCAGCAGAATACTGCACTCCTTTCTGCACAAGAGTCAAGGAAGCGCATTCTACATGTAGATTTGATTTCTGCCTAGTATTAACAGAGTGAAAGCTGCCAACTCTTGGGAATAGGCTAATATTGCTAATAACAAACGACATTAAAGAAAATATATACTGTGAGGGCAATGTCAGAATTCCCAGATTTTTGAATAGGGGTCGACAAGAGGTTCTCGAACTTACACCACATATAGCTCGAACAGCCCGGTTTTGAGCCAAAAATACCCTTTTTGAATCAGAAGAATTACCCCAAAAAATAATACCATACGACATAAGCGTATGAAAATATGCGAAGTAGACTACTTTTCGTGTTGAAGTGTCACTTATTTCAGATACTGTTCTAATGGTAAATAAAGCAGCATTTAGCTTCCAAACAAGATCCTGGACATGGGCATTCCACAACAGCTTACTATCTATCCGAACGCCTAGGAACTTGAACTGTTCCGTCTCGCTTATAATATGCCTATTTTGTCTGATCAAAATATCGGTTCTTGTTGAATTGTGAGTTAGAAACTGTAAAAACTGAGTCTTACTGTGATTTAGCATCAAATTATTTTCCACAAGCCACGAACTTATTTCATGAACTACCAGTACATTATTTGTTACTGTTTCAATATTACTCACAAGATCCTTCACTATCAAGCTGGTGTCATCAGCAAACAGAAATGTTTTTGAATCACCTGTAATACTAGAAGGCATATCATTTATATAAATAAGAAACAGCAGTGGTCCCAGCACCGACCCTTGGGGAACGCCCCACTTAACAGTGCCCCATTGGGACTGAACATCACTACCACTCTCAATATTGCGGAGAATTACCCTCTGCTTTCTGTTCTTAAAGTAAGAGGCGAACCAATTTTAAGCTACTCCCCTTACTCCATAATGGTCCAACTTCTGCAGTAATATTTTGTGGTCAACACAGTCAAAAGCCTTCATTAAATCAAAGAAAACACCTAGCGTCCGCAAACTTTTATTTAATCCGTCCAAAACCTCACAGAGAAAAGATAATATAGCATTTTCAGTTGTTAAACCATTTCTAAAACCAAACTGAACATTTGACAGCAAATTATGTGAATTTAAATGCTCCAGTAACCTTGTATATACAACCTTCTCGATAACTTTAGCAAACACCGATGGCATAGAAATAGGTCTAAAATTGTCAACATTATCAATGTCTCCCTTTTTATAAAGTGGCTTCACTACCGAGTACTTTAATCGGTCAGGAAACCGACCACTCCTAAAGGAAAAGTTACAGATATGGCTGAGAACTGGGCTAACATACATAGGACAATACTTCAGTATTCTGCTAGATACCCTGTCATATCCATGAGAGTTCTTGGTCTTTAGTGATTTAATTATTAACTCAATCTCCCTCTTGTCAGTATCATGGAGGAACATTTCGGGTAACAGCCTCGGAACACTTTTTTCTAAGAGCGCTATATGATTCCCTGTTGGGACTAGGTTTCTATTTAGTTCACCTGCTATATTCAGAAAGTGATTATTAAATACTGTACATATATGCGACTTATCAGTAACACGGACATTCCCACTACGCACTGATTATATATCCTCGACCGGTCTCTGCAGACCAGCAACTTCCTTTACGACTGACCATATGGTTTTAATTTTATCCTGAGACTTAGCTATTCTATCTGCATATCACATACTTTTTGCCTTCCTAATAACATTTTTAAGCACCTTACAATACTGTTTGTAATGGGCTGCTGCATTTAGATTTTGACTGTTTCTAACGTTTTGATATAATTGCCACTTTGTTCTACAAGATATTCTTATCCCTCTAGTCAGCCACCCAGGCTGCCTGTTTGTGCTAGTACCCTGTTTTAAACGTTCTAACGGAAAGCAACTTTCAAAGAGCATGAGAAAAGTCTTGAGAAAAGCGTTATATTTATCGTCTGCTGTATCAGCGCTATAAACATCTTGCCACTCTTGTTCCTTTATAAGGTTTACAAAGGTCTCTACAGCAACTGGATCAGCTTTCCTGAACAGCTGATGACTATATTTAACACGTGTTGCAGCACAAAAATCTTTTAAAGTTAAAATTTGTGCACCATGATCTGAAAGGCCATTCACCTTTTTGCTAACAGAATGCCCTTCTAGTAATGAGGAATGAACAAAAATGTTGTCTATGGTTGTTCTACTGTTCCCTTGCACTCTCATTGGAAAGAATACGGTTTGCATAAGATTATATGAATTAAAGGTCTACCAGCATCCTCTTCCTTGCACAATCACTTAGACAATTAATATTGAAGTCACCACATATAACTAACTTTTTGTATTTCCTATAAAGTGAACCAAGAACCTCCTCTAGCTTTAGCAAAAATGTAGTGAAATCGGAGTCTGGGGATCTATAAATAACAACAGTTAGAAGTTTAGCTCCGTTAAATTTAACCACACCTGCACAACATTCAAACACCTTTTCATTGCAGTACTTTGAAACATCAATTGACTCAAATGGGATGCCGTTTTTCACATACATGGCTACTCCCCCACACCGCAAAGAGTTCCTCGAAAAGCTGCCAGCCAACCTGTATCCTGGTAAAGGAAGCCTCTGAATTATCTTCTTATTTAAGAAGTGTTCAGATAAACCAATAATTTCAGAGTCAACATCTCTAAGCAGTTCACTAACTTTATCTCTAATACCTTGTATATTTTGATGAAATATACTAATTCCCTCATTACTCGGATACCTAAGCTTTGTCAAAAGTTATTCCCTTGTTAGAGAGACTTCCCTTAAGCAGGAATACCTATCAGCTGACTTCAATCTAAAAAAGGTGCAGCTCTAACACCCACTACTGCAGGAATTTTCCCATGAGTGATCCCACCAACCCCACCTATGCTGTCAGCTATAAGCTTTGCCAACCTCCCCTTCTCATACCTGTTGAGGTGCAGGTCATGTCTAGTGAAACCTGTCCTGCTGATAGACTCCACCGACACCACTGAAATGTGACCCATACTTTCTGTCATCAGCGCACCCCCAAGTCTCATGTTATTACGCCTGACGGCTGTATTAAGATGAGGCCGATCGTGACTCTGAAACAGTTCCACGAAATGCACATTCGTGTTGCCAGTCTGAGTGGCTACCTTTTCCAGGTCACCATCTATGTTATACTCCCCACCCACAATCACTACCTGATCCTCTTTAGTAAAATCCCTACATAACCCCCCTATATTAACAGTCACCTGAGCCAATCCTGCATTAGGCTTCACAATGCTGGTGACCTGGTACTCACTCCCCAGCACTTCCTGCAACTGCTGGCCTACACCTCTGCCATGAGAACTACCTAACAGCAGAACCTTCTTCTTCCTCTTCGACTTTGCAACTGTTCTAGGCACAGTAACTACTGAGGTCTGCTGCATACTTCCTACATCTACAGCTACTAGAGATTCCTCTCCACTAGACTCTGACAGTAATTTAAACAACAATTGTAATACGCGAGTTTAATGTTGTCCACTAACATGTCTTAGCTATTCACTGTACTTTTGATGTTATATTGCAGACACTTGATAATGGCCTACTGGTCGGTAGTGTAATTCACATGTATGGTTCATTAAAGAAATAAACTGACAGCCTGCGGTAGTTGAGATGGTACCATCATTTTGACATGCTTGTATCGTGACACTCCTAATCAGAACCTACAGCTTCCATTTAAATTAAGATCTCTATGAGATATAGTGCAACTAAGAAACCGTACAGTCAAAATGTGGCCGTTTGTAGTCTTGTTCTGTACTGTCTGCTTGACTTGACATAGTCGTCGTCACCTTTTTTGGCTTCATGGCCTTTCGCCACGTGTTTGTGACCTATGAAGTACACCCTTCGAAGACGTATCTGGTACCGGCGGAGGTTCGAGTCTTCCCTCGGGCATGGGTGTGTGTATTTGTCCTTAGGATAATTTAGGTTGCGTAGTGTCTAAGCTTCGGGACTGATGACCTTAGCAGTTAAGTCCCATAAGATTTCACACACATTTGGACATTTTGGAAACTTATCTTATGTCCCTGTGTACAAAAAGAAATTTGGGTAATGAAGAGAATACTTTATGAAAAGCAAAGTAGGCTGTGGCGCGCACCTTCGCCATTCTAAGCAGCAAGTGGTAGCTGTTGCTGAAAACAGCTGGAGTTAGTTTTGTTTAACCGATGTCAGTGTAAAGTGCAGATGTTTACTTCCTAATGCAGTAATAAAATAATATACAGAAGAAGGCAAAGGAAACTGAAGATGAATTAGACGAAGATCAGTTTGGCTTTAGGAAAGATATATTCACCTGTGTGACGGTTCTGACGTTGCAGTTGGTAATGGAAGCAAGACTGAAAATAAATTAGAACATGTTCATAGGATTCGTCGACCGGCCAAAAACGTTCGACAATGAAAAATGGTACAAGATATTCGACATTATGATAAAATACAGATAAGTTATAGGGAAAGGCGGACAGAATTCAGTATGTACAAGAACCAAGATCGAACAGTAAGACTGGAAAACCAAGAACGAAGTTCTGGGATTAAAAAGTGTGTAAGACGTATTCTTTTGTTCTTACTGTTCGACGTATATGTCGAAGAAGCAATGACGGAAATAAAAGAGAGGTTCAAAAGAGGGATTAAAATTCGGGGTGAAAGGAGGCCAATGACGAGAGTCGCTGCTTTCGTCAGTGAAATAGAAGAAGAATTACAGTATCTGTTGAACAGAATTAACGATGTAAATCGAAGAAAGACTGAAGTATGAGAAGTATCAGTAATGGGAACAGCGACTAACCTATCACAGCTGGGAACCACGAGGTACATAAAGTTATGGAGTTTTGCCACCTAGACACCTAAGTAACCATTGACGGATGGAGCAAGGAGGACATAAAAAGCAGGCTAGCACTGGCAAAAGGAGCAAAGCTAGCGAAGAGGAGTCGACTGGTATCAAATACAGAGCTTAATATGAGGAAGAAATTTCTGAGAATGTCCATTTGAAGGACAATATTGTACGGTAGTAAAGCATGGTCTATGGGAAATCCCGAACAGACGAGAATAGAAGCCTTTGGGTTGTTGTGCTACAAAAGAATGTTGAAAATTAGGTCTATTCGATAAAATAAGGAAATAGGAGGTTCACCGCAGAATCGGCGAGGAACATAATGTAAGGAAAACGCTGACAAGAAGAAGGGACAGGATGATGGGACTTCTGTTAAGACATCAGGGAATGACTCGCATAGTTCTTTGAGAGGATAAATCTCCATCTGACTGTGTATGACGATATTTATTTTGTGTACTGTGTAGATTTCGGCTTTTATGCCATTATCAAGTACAATGCTAAATATTCTTAGGCCACTAACATGGCGCCGGTCAGTGTGGCCGTGCGGTTCTAGGCGCTTCAGTCTGGAACCGCGCGATCGCTACGGTCGCAGGTTCGAATGCTGCCTCGGGCATGGATGTGTGTGATGTCCTTAGGTTAGTTAGGTTTAAGTAGTTCTAAGATCCAGGGGACTGATGACCTCAGATGTTAAGTCCCATAGTGCTCAGAGCCATTTGAGGCACTAACATCTCATATCTGTTAAGGCAGTTCAAATCAGTCAGATGGCGGTTTATTCTCTCAAAAATATGGCAAGACTGTGGCTCAACACCATCGAAGACTTTCTAGCTCCCATCGCAGTAGAGGAAGCTGTTGAAGACAGACTGGAATACATTCAGTAAAAAATTGAGGACAGGTCGCAAGTGCTATACTGAGATGAAAAAGTTGGCATAGAGAAGAATTCGTGGAGGGCCCTATCAAACCCGTTAGCAGACTGATGAGTCACAAAAAAGGATAAGAGGATGTGGAGCTACAGCATGGTAATGTGGAGAGTTACAGTACCATAGGAGATAAACGAAGAATAACGAGAATCTATCACGTCATGGACGCATTTGTAAACTTCTTTTTTTCAGAATAATGTAATGTCAGTCCTTTTTGAAATTAGCAGAGTACAGTTATAAACTACGTGGCGTATCCATTTCTGCGGAGATTTTCCATTGTTGATCACGCATTTGATAACTGCGGTCAGTTCGTTCCCATCAACGTTTCTCTCGCTGTTTTAAAATTATAAATCGATCGACATCAATTGGACCCATTTGAACAAACATTCAGAAGTACCCAACGTGTTGGGATCACTGCCAGATATCGTAGTCATACTCACTTTCGAATGAAACAAGTGTACGGTGCAAGTATTAAACATGTAAATTAAAGATGCAAGGGATTTCAGTTCCGTAAGTTGGGTCCTCTGCACGGTGGGAAGTGTTGGGGAAGGGTGGGGGGGGGGGGGGGTGGGGGGTGGAAATCTACGAGGGCGAGGCCTCGCCTACAGACAGGTGAACGCAATCATGCATCATCTTGAAACTCGTCCCACTAGGAGTGGATACTGACTCAGATGAACATAATCGAGCTGCAAGGACCCTTAACGGTGTTCTCCAGGGGGGAAATAGCTGAGAATTGACGCGAAATTTCGCCTCAGCAAATCAAAAAGCAGGAGTGACACGAGGCTGACAGACGTAAGAATACAGCAACCTCCAAGTAGTAAAAGTTGTCAGCGTGAGGGACTGGTCGCTAATTGATTGGCTAGCGCTTCTCAATAAGTACTTACCTAACAAACCGTACGATACGTCCTTGACTTGCTCTTACGTCCCGTAGACGTGGTAAGGCTTCCGTCTCGTGTAGGGTAGTTGCCGTTCACTTCTAGAGGAGACTTGGTAGGCTGCAATTAAGAGAGAAATGGTATGGTGACTGGTGATTTGGCTGGAACTTGTTCCTGACGGCCCATGTTTAACCCCATTTATATTTCAACTACCTTGTGAGAGGTTTGTGGACATGAAACATTAGAAATGTGAGTTGTTACAAGAAAAGTAACAAACGTAATGAAGTTTTTAGGAGCGACTGTTCTAACATTATACTAAAAGCCTTAGTAACAATTGGTAAAAGTAAAGAAGCACAGTGAACACGTGTTTAAAAAAAAAATGGTTCAAATGGCTCTGAGCACTATGGGACTTAACATCTATGGTCATCAGTCTCCTAGAACATAGAACTACTTAAACCTAACTAACCTAAAGACATCACACAACACGTGTTTTCACTGCAATGTTCACGCTCATGGCGACCTGGGCATAACATTTCAGCATTAATGTATTTTCACCTGGCATCCTTTCGTTGCACGTTCGCTGTTGCTTACAGGGGCCGTCACTGAAAATTTCGGCAAGTAGCATTCACGCTTGTCTCATTCATGGGTGTGCAGAGACTTCAACCCACTCCAGTACCGTAACCACTGAAAATCGGGCACACATTCATAGGACTTTTTCTGCTTATTTTCACATGTAAAAATGTGACATTCGTCGAAACTCATCAAGTCTATATTCAGGCAGCTGATATTACTACCAGAGTAGACAATAGCATTTGGCGTACACGTGCGCTGACTCGAGTACTATTTGCGAGGTGTGGTGTTACGTTTATGTGATTACCGAATGTGAATAGGGGTTTTAGACGGACCGTGTTTTGTAATCCACATAAAAAATCATTTCCTTAAGCAAAGAAGTATAAACTCTCTGCTTCTGTCCAAGCTCACTGTTACTCACTGGTTCAGAAACAAATTTTAAAAAAAATTGGTGCATATTTTCATTTTTAGAGAAAACGTTAGTAGGAGGTTAGCATGCATGACGATGGTCATTATCTTATTCAGTATAAACTGATGTCAAACGTTCTCCACACAGTGCCTAAGACAATATAAAGTTACAAAAAGTCACCGTAAATACAATTCTTGCTTCACGTAAAATAACATTTTGTTACTGTTTTCTCTGTCCCAAATGAAGCAGTAACATAATAGAAAATAATCTTCGTCACCTTTATAAATCATTCCATTACTCTGATATATTACTTAAGTGCATGTAAATGAGAATCTGCACTTCGCAGTGAACGTTAACTTTTATGCACCTTGATGTAATGCTGGTTGTATCTCTGCACTACATCATTATAACTGAAGAAAATTCATCCATAAGACAACAAGAAATTATACAGCTTCGTTATTAGAAATAAAATTTCTGATGCTTCAGCAACGATCGGAGATTCCGGGTGTGAATGTTTAAGGAGAGTTGTCAAGACGTCACAAAATTGGAGCCCCCGTCCGCGATGTTAGTTGCCCAAAACATAAGCTCCTGGTGAATGTGTTCTGATGAAAAATGCCATTTATGAGTGTTATAGTTATTTCTATTACAGTCTACAGTCTAAATGAATCACATTTCATTCGTAAATGGAGTAGTTCAAGCGATATTTTCTTTTACAGACATGAATGTTGGTTGCAGTGTAGAGGTTTTATTTCATTCATTTAACATTAGATTTCCCATCACTCAAATCTCTGGGTGAACGCTAGGAAAAAGTGTGATTGGAAACCGACCAAACACAGCAAAATTTCAGGTTTGTTTGCTTGGTCATGATCCGCAGCAAACAAAGAAGTAAGTGAAAAACGCCTTTTTCTTGCTGCAATGTATTTTATTTGTTGCAGAAGCGTTTCGCCTTTTACATTAAGGCATCTTCAGTGGAATCTAGAATGAAACAGTTTTGTTTTGATACGGATATTTGTAAATTACAAAACAGTTCACGTCCTGTTTTTTTTACACAGATAAGTGATTACGTACAGTTATCCGAGTTTTTTGCTGCTATCTGCGTTCTCTCTCATCTGGCCACACGGTGGAGGTCACACTACAACTTCACTTAGGAAACATAAGCACATATTCACATTACGAACTTTTTTCTTCCCAATTTTCGTGTTGCTTGCGCTAATTGCAATGAGCACAATGATTCTTCTGTCTCAAGTAGTAGATATTTTACGGAAAACTCTGATTTAAAGTCGTAACCACTGTGAGTTTGAAAAAGGACTGGCTTTCTTTTAACAAACCACATTAGTATTCAGCACATTTGGCTCTGGGGAGGAATGGCGAACCAAATCATCGGTCACAGTTAAAAGAAATGCAACACTATACTTAATAAAGCATGCAGCAAAATGTGACAACACATTAGACAACTGCAGCTTAGTGAGTCACTGATCACATCTGTTAATGAATTTACCAAATGTAAAAGCAAACAAAATTCAGAATCTCAAAAACTTTGGTTCAAATCAATTGTCACTTGCATCAACGAATGAAAACTCCTAAGAAACAACTCAATGAAGCTAACAGCACTAAATAATAGAATGTTTAAGCAAATTGAGTAGTTGGTTAAGGCTCCGTACAAAGCCGGAGTGACGTTGCAGTCAGGTAGGACGTCGGCGTAACGGCCCGGGAAACAATGACCGGGTCCGCCGGGCCAGACCTGATAGAGCGCTGCCGAAACCTGTCGAAAACTAAAGTTGGATTACACAATTACAGGCTGATTAACACGCAAAGCAATAAATCGTTAGGAGGAGGCCCAGAGAGGGGCTCGATAGTGTGTACCGAAATGCCATTTAAACAAGCAGAACGGTAATTTAAACTCCCGTGAATATCACAATTTAGAGGGGGCACAGCCTTTGACCTATTCTAATAGAACGCCTTACGGCCCAACGCACAACAAATGCTTGTAATTTAATGACCGCGAGATTCATATAAAAGGTCACAGTTGTAGTTCACTGAGGCAGGGTTCAGACAGCACTACGACAACAACGCACCAACAAACCACAAAGTAAAAAAAGAGTCTCCGATCGCTCACCGAGTGCCCTTTTTTTTCGTGAGATTGCCGCAAATCCACGTTTCCTTAAGCTTACTTCCCCGGGACACAGCCGGCAGGCACAAACAGCGGATGCGGTTCCGTCACCGTCGCGTTCCTTGCACACACCTCCTCTGGCCGTCAAAAACACCCGCCCGCCCCAACATGCTCCTTCTACTAACAGCGCAGCACTCCGTCGCCACTCCCCTCACGGCGCGGTCCTTCCTCCGAGTCCCTGCTCCTTGGAGCCCCCCTGCCAACTACCAAGGCGACGTTGTGGCGCCGCAGAGTCGCGCACGGGCAAAGATGGCCACACAACGGCACAACCGACAATCGAGAGACCGAAGAGCGGCACATGCCTCGGTCTTCATTTTATGTCTCTTCCTATTTGGTTTGTTTGTGTACATGCTGCCACCTAACGAAGTATATGCTGAAAACAGTTTGCTATGGAGCACCATTATTCTTCTAGATAGAGTAAACAACAAACAACACCTTCGAACCCTGCAAGGAAATTACCACATACAACAAAACTAAAGCAGAAAAGAAAATCCCGTTGAATGATCAAGTACATATAACAACAAATGGTTCAAATGGCTCTGAGCACCATGGGACTTAACTTCTGAGGTCATCAGTCCCCTACTTAAACCTAACTAACCTCGACATCACACGCATCAATGCCCGAGGCAGGATTCGAACCTGCGACCGTAGCGGTCGCGCGGTTCCAGACTGTAGCGCCTAGAACCGCTTGCCCACTCCGGCCGGCCATATAACAACAACTCACTGTTTACTCTAACAGATAAAACAGTACAGTAACACTCCAATAGATGATTATTATCTTAATAATACCACCCAACCCTTTTCCCCTCACTCTTCAATGAAACCAAAACCCAAAAATCTGAAACAAATCAGTCAACCACTCTCTGAAAACTATTACATACATATTTAATTTTCTACAACTCGCCCTGATTAAACACACACACACACACACACACACACACACACACACACACACATACACACACACAGATATAAAGAGCACAGACGTAAGTTTTCATCATATACTTCGTTAGGTTGGCAACATGTACACTGAACACACAGGAGTTACGACTTTAAATCACAGTTTTCGGTAAAGTAGTTACAATTAGTGACAGAAGAATGATAGTGCCCGACAGCAATTAGCACAAAGAACATGGAAATTGTGAAGAAAACGTTCGTAAAGTGAAATCTTCTACGTTTCATAAGTGAAGTTATAGTGCGACCTCCAGCATGTGACCAGATGAGAGGTAAAGCAGATGCTGGTCAGAAACTCGAATAACTGTGAGTAATGACTTGTTTACGTAAAAAACATGACTGAACTGTTTTATAATCTACAAATATCGAATTTCAGAATAAAACTGTGTCATTATAGATTCCATTGATGATGCTTAAAGGGGACGGCAGAAATTGTCTGGAACAAATAAAATGCGTTGCTGTAAGGAAAATGTGGTTTTTATTTACAAAATGGATAGGAAAATATGTTCTCAGCATCTTCGAGAATGGGACATAGATTGAACATCACTTTCGTGAGTCTGTATTAAGGAAAATGCTAGATTACGAAAGCAGCCTTTTCATATCACATACTTCTCTTCTCGGTTATTCGAAACATATAACAAAAAGAAAGTTACCTTATCGAGGCGAAATGCGTCTTGTTACTAGTCAAATACGCATAGAAGGCAAGAGAAACGTCTGAAAATACCTTACTGTCACTTCGTTGTTCATGAAAGCATTGTAAAATTTTCTATTTAAAACAACTTCTGAGCGTACGCTACAGAAATTAATATCCAGAAGCAATTGTTAAGAACAGTCTGCCAATGTTCCGTTTCCTCTAATATGACGGCGCCGGCTTAAAAACGACGTACAGCACAAGCCTGCAGCGCCGCCTCACCTTGTTATACCTCCATGTTATGGGGTCAACACCAAGCTTACTAAATAAGAAGGTTGGGCAGTAAGTGCTCTGCTCTGCCATTGGCTGGCCTAGTGACGTCAGCGTGGAAGCAAGCGCTCACAAGCAGACGACACGGTATGCGCATTTACGTCAAGTTTTTGGCGGGAGATTTTGTTTATACCAGAAATGAGATGTCTAAACTGCTTTTCTGCTGCTAAAATATTACAGTTAAAACTGATGAGTTATATTCTTTCGCAGCTTATGCCTCACACATCGGTAAAATGTCAGATCACAACCACACTGACACACACTTGAAATTCGAAACCTCGGCTCAAATAAATCAGAAACTATTCATTTAATCGCATTGAAATGAATTTACTTAAGAGCTCGAAGTTGCACACACTTGTTTGTAAGAACAGCATTCCTTCTTTCTAAAGCCGCTATAGTATTCATAAAAGTAACTTTATCTGTGTCCAAAAAAACAAAAACTGTCATCTGTACATGTGCTCTTATTATGATGTTTCTTATTTGGTGACAGCTTTTCCAGAGTTTCCAGAGATTTCTTACGTATTTCTCGTTTCTTATACCGTTTGGTTCTGTCTTCTGTTGCGGGTGACACATTGACAGTCGCACTATTGCACGGCAAATTGCGCGAAGGAACTGCATCTGGCTTGAGCATTCTTTTTCGGGGCAAATTAAGCAATTCAGACTGTAAATCCCTTAAGTAATCTGTTTCTGCGAAATGGCGAGAATGTATTCTTGCATGCGCAACATTTACACTGTCTTTCCCTCAACATTTCGACAACCATAGTTTTTGTAATGTTTCATTACGCGGGAAACTGTGATACATTACGTCAGTTCCCTTTGTGCTCCAGTTGGAGGCAAAACAGCCCGTTACAGCACAGCCTGGCATTGTAAAAATTAATTCCGCTGTCCACTATCGCTAACTATTTCAGTTCCGAATCAAATATCAATTACAGCAAAAACCGTTAACACTCCCGAATTCCGAATGTTTCCGCTGTTGACTGAGTACCTCAGAAGAAAGAACTCAATCAAAATACTCCTTCAAACACAAAACAACACAAGAAAAACAATCACACACAATTCGAACTGTGTACTGTTTGGCACAGCTGCTTCCACCGTGACGTCATGCCCACAACTGAGAAAACACGTTGCTTTCTGCGCATAGCTTTCTGCGCCCCCCTGGGTCAACACGAGATCGCTCCTCTGAGGAGCGATGGCCTTCGGTGCATTTGAAGCTGGTGACCAGCCATTCGGCACGCTTTTGTATTCAGACGCTTCACGCATTCTAACAGTGGTCAGCCGTTACGTGAAAGAAAGAACATGATTTTTTGTTTAGTTGCAAAAACATATAATTCGAAACATGAATTGATATACATCGTCATGTTTTCACGGTGCAGTAACAGCACCGTTAAATTTCGAGGAAAACTCACTGGAATCTCTTACCTTAAAGCTCTTAGTACTTTGGAGGTATGTTGACGACACATTTGTAATGTGGCCCAATGTGGAAGATAAATTACAAGAATTTTTAAAACATCTGAATTCCATCCATGCACAAATACAGTTTACAATGGAAATTGAAAAGCAGTGATGCCTTCAACTTTCGGATGTTTTTGTTCGGTCCAAAGATGATGGCATATAGTATGTCGGAAACCGATGCATACAGATTAATATTTACGTGTAAATAACTGCCACCTTCCTTCGTAGATGGTGAATGCACTCAGAACTTAATTTCACAGAACATACATCGTTGCTGACGTGAGCAGTCTGCAGGTCGAGCTCCAACGCTTAAGAAGGTTTTTGTAGTCAAAAAGTATTCTCCAGAGCAGATACGAAAGGCGCTACGAATGAAACTAAATGTGGTCATAAGGAATGCACAAGACGGCACAGAAAGATTCGTGGCTTTTCTGTCATATGTGGGACGTCTCTCGCCAAAAATACGAAGTATCCTCAGCGAGCACAAACTAAAAGTGATATTTCATCCTCCACCAAAGACAGCAGCACCCTTGGGTCCCTTCAAAGATGATCTGATGCAGCGACAGATATAATTCACGCACACTGTACTTGTTTGTCGTCGAGCAACATCTCTGGCGCCTGTGTATCTGTGGCCGCACGCGCATTGGCGCTGTCCGCGAATTTAAAAAGAGGGAGCGAATGCTCGAGCGTCAGTATTTCGGCTAACTGTGATGAAGCTGAACGATAGACAGCCGAAATATTAGAAGAAGCCGAATTTATGTGGCTGGGCACCCGTAAATTAATGGAGTACAATGAAACTTGAATAAAATGTGCCGAACATACATTAAGTCAGCTGTTGCGAAAAATGAGTGCAACAGATAAGTTTTTGACACTACAAAGCTTCCATGAATTTGTGCTTATTGTCGAGTGTTAGTACGACGCAATTTCGTATTTAATCGTATCCTATGTGGGCACGGCGTGTTGAATGAGACACGAAACACACTTCCCAGTCCCAGTAGACCAAAATGTACGGCACTGTGAAACCAGTTGCCAAGAGCGGAACGGCCGTGATGAGTTATATTGGCCGAGAAGCAGCAGAGAAGGGAACAATTGGTATGTAGAAGGCGATGTACCGCTTTAGCCAGAGACAGGCTGTGGCAATAGGAATTGCAGAACTGACGGGGGAAGGTGACGGTATGTTGTCGCGCAAATTATACTCACACGCAGCGCAGGTAATAGAGCAACAAAATATACATGCACTATAAAAATTGCAGCTGCTATGGACTGTTAGGAGGTATGAGTCGTCAAAGTTACGATGAGAATACTGTTAAGTATGAATTATTTACTACACAAGTGGATTAACTGAGACAAATAGTCAATAATACAACACGAAACACTCCTTGATGGAGTTTACTTACTTGACTACAGTACCGGAGGCAAAGGATATGCAGGTCAACAATAACAGCAGTGTCCACATTTGATGAAAGAGGTTGGCCACAGTTCTCATGGAAACATTCTTCCGTTAATCCTTCTTCGAAGCAGTACTCCAAGAGTGTCTGATGAAGCCGCATTGAAAAAAATGCAAATTTCATTAAGTTGAGAATAATGCTGCCGAGAACAGGAATTACACGAACGATTGAAAGCGTAAGAAGTGGTCTCTATGCCCTATGTTACTGTAATTATCAAAAGATACTTTAATTGTATCTGTGATAAATTTCCCAATGTCGAATTCAATGCTTTCAAGAACTGTAGAGTTGTATAGTTCGTCATATCTATTGGCTGTCCAGGAGTCAACCAAAAAAAGGGTTTTTCTTGCGTATCTAGCCACATTACTTGTCCTATGCAGACTTTTCAAGCCCTCTTCGTCATATTAACTGATTTGCTAGCAAACGCGTTGATGTTCAACAAATTTATATTCGTATTTTCAGGAAAAAGGCCGGTGAGCTCCGAAAAAAGGCCATACAAATTTGGTAGCAGCGTACCATTCATCATTATCCTCATTATCATATACGGATGTGTGGTTGCCACTATGGATTCAAGCACACCAAAGACATGCTTGCCACCCTTCACGTCGAGAATCCGTCGAGATTGTAACTTGAGATCTTGATTGCTCGGCGTTAATCACTTGATCTGGGGTGAGATGTTTTTCCTCAATGAGGAACTGATCCACTTTTTGTTGTATATCGGCATCCCTTCAACCAATGGCTTGCTAACTCTGTAGGTTATCTTGCACCAGACAAACTCACTTTACATATATTTATTTCCCCACGAGTTGGAAGTTCTGAACTGCAGTGAACTGTGAGGCTCAGTTCTCTTCATTTCCTTTTCTGTGCCAACATTGCTGTAATTTTCAAACACGGTGTCATATCAATTCCTAATACAGGACGACACAGACGGGGAGAACTAACATTTCCATCTTTTTCCCTTGTTTTGTCCATATCTAGTACGTATCAGCCAGATATCCTTCTGGAAACTTCATCGTTATCTTGGAGATGATAGATAATTATATGAACCACAGCTTCCTTAGAAATCTGGCTGATGACTCTGCTTCATCCCTCACTGCCATGACAATATCATTTTCTTCATCTGATGCATCTTCATCTGACAGCGCTTCACTATTAAAAGTGTAGTAAGCTCTGCTATTACAGCATTCTCTTCTGTCAGCTGTTGCTTTATTTGTTCACAACTAGGACGCTCTTCACCTGTAGGTACACCTTCTGCAATACCAAAGCATTCAACCACTGTTCACAATTACTGTCTGTCTCATTGCCTAGGGTGAAATGCTTGCTAACTCTGTAAACACACCTCCACACCACAAAGATAATGTGATATACTCTAACAGCAAGCGCAAACCCACCTGACGAATTGTGACCACTGCGCTGTTTGCAGAGCGATACGTGAATGAAGAGAGGAGAAACTTATCACCGCCCCACCTATTTCTTCACCGTCGCAGCATAGCAGCTAAAACTTTAGAAAGAGTTTTTTGTTTCTAGTCAGTAACAAAACATTCTCAGCAACAGCTACCGAGATCTTCCGCTGTGAGACTTCAGATAAGCCTCTGTCGCCAGAAAGGGCGTCTCTTAGGAGCCCGTCGCTGAAAGAACCTGTTTTCGCACGGTACAAAGCACACAGCTGTAGACGACGTACGACGTACTATTCATCAAAAAGGCCGAGTCCACGTCAATTGTATTTGAGTTACACCTACTTGCTACTGTAGGATGAACAATGACGGGGTATTAATCACAGCTTGCAGCGTTGCAAACCTGTCATTTTGTTTCGAAACACAAAAGCAAGCATGCATGTAAAAAAAATTACGTCGATTGTGATATACGACCCTGAATATTTTAACCGTCCAAATGCAAGAGTGCGGAAGAGTTGGCAGATATGCCATAACCTGAGCGGCTACAGACCTCAGTTGTACGATGAGCTTGTGTTAATTTTTTCGGTCTGCATTAACTGACAGTTTAAAATTGTGTACTACAAAGGTAGTCGCACTCGGATATTTGTTTTACCAACCGAAAAGCCCGAATGAGTATATATCCGCTTACTGCTTGTAGGCAAGAACGCTTTCTCCTTATCTCTACCGACCTCTAAGTTGATGTGATGTTAAACTCTGATTTACCGTTAGTGACACTCTACGGAAGAGCGTAACTTTAAGTACAAGCCGTTCTCCGCTTTTTCCTTGTTTCCAGACGTTATTTTCTAGGCACGGCGAGGTAAAGTTTCTCGAGATAACGACGTGTGAGAGAAACGGTCTGGTAGTCAGAAGTTGTTAAGTACAGCCTTTACTGTGCTCAGAAAGTGACGTAGGCATCGATCTGCATTCCGTTCTGCAACTCACAGCTTTTAATTTTTGGTACACTTGTAACACATGCCTGGCACTAATTCTTCTATAAAAAAAAGTGAAACGATAGAGTTTTCAACATTTTGAATATGACTCTTACACAGCAACCGTATACTAGTTTCAGCAGAGGATTATACAGCCAACCGGCTGCACGTAACTAGTAGCTACATTGACCTAGGATTCGACGCCTACTAGGGGTGTCTTCATCAGAATGAAATTTTGCAAAATCCTATGAAATTGCTCAAGTCAAAAGTGAAATAAAACGTTCTAGCCTTTCCCACGTCTGCCCAGCTGGGAATAACATCACATACATCGGCCCAGTAGCGTACATTGCTGCCACGAAAACATTACGAGTTATACCGCCTATAAGGCGCGGACTGTAACATGTGTCTATTTCAAGCTTTATAACAAAAGTAATTGAAAAAAGACAGTTAAATTTAAGAACAAAGTATAAAGAAAGAGAGCATAATGTCTTTTTGAAAATACGTCGTCAAGCAGATTAAGTATAATGTAGTCATCTGTTAGGATTTACAGTAATTACTGTTACGTAAAGGACGGTTGATATAGAAAAAAAATTACAAACAGCTGTACAATCCAGAAAATATATGCATTAAGGTAACTTCAGCAGCACATATCTACGAGATTAGAAGAAAATGATGTTTCGGAGCCAGAAGCAGGAAAAATATAGTAAAAAATAAATAGAGGAATCAAAATTCCGCGAGTAGTGGATTGAAACCACCGAAAAACTTTTTCCTACGTAATTGTTACTGTTCATTGAAGATGAGGCTATCGTTCTTAGAAATACGCTTGAAAATCTCCAGCTCTTCAAGTACATCGAGCCTATGACGTTTCTTTTCTTCATGTAAAATGGAAATTTCTTCAACGCGTTTCTGTTTGTGTCTGGAAATTAGCAGATAATCAACAAAAGTGGAATTGTATACATTTGTGCCTCTCTTTCCGAACAAATCTTCCTTGCACTTGTCACTAAAAGATCTTCCAGTTTTTCCTATATAATAAACGGGACACGCATCACAAGTAATATATACACTCCTGAATTGTGTATCGGGGCAACTGTGGACTTGAGATTGTGAACGAGATTTTTTTGCAAGTTATTGTTCCTGGGAAGCCCAACTTTGAATCACTATTTTTTAATCATAAGACGATGAATTTTATACGAAATAGGGCTGAAACGTCCCCTTTGAAGAATTATACATGACTGTGCTTAAACTGACACACAATATTTTGTTAGCGCAACGCAATCTGACTTTCAAAATTCCCTACAAAAGAATGGCCCTGACTAACATTAAACTATACCTTTCACAAATCACTTACCTCACAAAAATCTTCGCTGCTCAAGCTACTGCAATACAGCGAGCGCCACTACTGCCAGCTAAATAAAAGATTCAAACTATGGAAGGCACTAACTACTGATAGGGATAGTTTGCAAATGAAAGATATTAATAGAGAACAAACAATGTATTTACCTTAATAGTCATAATATATATAGCAGTTCATGACAAATTTCAAAACTCCGCCATCTCTCTCCCCACATCCACCACTGCTGGCGGCTCACCTCCAACTGCGCAACGCTACGCGCTGTTAACATCCAGCTGCTGCTGCCCAACACTACAATGGCAGACAACAATGCAAACTAGCCACAGACTGCGCACAGCACAGCCAGTGATTTTCATACAGAGGTGGCGTTACAAATAAAAAAACCTAAACAGCCTACTTACATAGCCAAATACATTGTTTGTTCTCTATTAATATCTTTCATTTGCTAACTATCTCTGTCAGTAGTTAGTGCCTTCCATAGCTTGAATCTTTTATTTAGCTGGCAGTAGTGGCGCTCGCTGTATTGCAGTAGCTTGAGCAGCGAAGATTTTTGTGAGGTAAGTGATTTGTGAAAGGTATAGTTTAATGTTAGTCAGGGCCATTCTTTTGTAGGGAATTTTGAAAGTCAGATTGCGTTGCGCTAACAAAATATTGTGTGTCAGTTTAAGCACAGTCATGTATAATTCTTCAAAGGGGACGTTTCAGGGCCTACAAATGGAATCGAGAAAACATTTCCGTTCTCGTTACTGTCAGGAATAGCACAGCCGCCTGAAGTGGATACTTTAGCGTCAGATTTAAATTAAAGAACTTGACAACTAACGTGAGATCATAGCCGTTATTTTTATTATGTTCTGTTGGGTCTCGCGAACTCATCTCCTGTAGGTTACCTAAGGCACGCAGCGTTCTCGGAATGCTATATAACAATTCAAGCAAATAACATTACTAGTATTATTTCTATAAAGCAGATTAACAATTGTGGTGTGCGTACTGTAAGACTTTCGGTACACACACCATCAGATTATTTGACTTGTCGCTCTATCGAAGTAGGCGAGTGACAGCAATATGTCTCGTGGTCTTATCGTGGTGTGTTTATCTTCTGCCGTTAGTTCAGACGATAGAAATGCCACTTGCACGCTTAGAGTAGCAGATTGACGGTGACCAACTTTAAACAGAACTGGATTAATTTTCACACACATTTATTAAAATAATAAAAGCATAAAATTACTTAACTTGATTCTGGATGCTACTTACAATTGACAATCTGAAGTTCCTTTGGTCTTGGTACGTTAATCTTATTCTCACATATCTCTGATACTTGACAAAGTGTCTATACATTTACCTTCATGGCTATGTACAGGAATATGATAATCTTATTAGGCGCAGACTGAAACTTGACTATAGACTGGTACAGACTAATGCAGGCTGGTACAGACTAATGCAGACTGACTAATCGGAGGTCTGTACACTCGTTATAATACCTCGTGCGTTCAGGTATCACTGCGCGAATGTGATCCGCGAGGAGAAAAGGTTCTACGTTAGCAGCAATCTCATTGGCTGCGTGACATATTAATACGCGGATCGGCGGAAACAGAATTTGGTCCGTCTCTAAGACAGCGCCATCTTGTAGTGCGGAGACGGACGAGCGCTGCGCCTGCGCTGTTGTGCTTAGCGGGGCGCGCTCTAGTGGGGAAGTTGTGTACGCGCTGACTACGCAGAACTATGTACACAACAACAATACTTGGAGATTTACAAGTAGAAGTGACAAACGATGGGCGACATGCAAACAGTTAAGTTCGTCGCTGTACACAATGTTCCTGCAAAGTGACACACGTCACTGATAACTGATCTGCGGGTGCCGGTCTACGACTGTGCCTATACTGTCCACTACTGTTCGTATACGGAGCTGATCTGAGCTACCGAGGCTGGCAGGAACGGCGCTTACACTATGTGACCGAAAGTATCCGGACACCCCCAAAAACATATGTTTTTCATATTAGGTGCACTTGGCTGCCACCTACTGCCAGGAACATATCAGCGACCTCAGTAGTCATTAGATATCGTGAGAGAGCAGAATGGGGCGCTCCGCGGAACTCATGTAACTTCGTACGTGGTCAGGTGACTGGGTGTCACTTGTGTCATACGTCTGTATGCGAGATTTCCACACTCCTAATCATCCACAGTTTCCGATGTCTCAGTGAAGTGGTAACGTGAAGGAACATGTACAGCACGAAAGTGTACAGCCCGACTCATCTGTTGACTGATAGAGACTGCCGACAGTTGAAGAGGGTTGTAATGTGTAATATGCAGACATCTATCCAGACGAAGGCACAGGAATTCCAAACTGCATCAGAACCACTGCAAGTACTACGAAAGTTAGGCGGGAGGTGAAAAAAACTTGTATTTTATGCTCATCAGCCACATATCACGGCGGTAAATGCCAAATGACACCCTGCTTGGTGTAAGGATCGTAAACATTGGACTATTGAACAGTGGAAAAACGTTGTTTGGAATGACGAATTACGGTACACAACGTAGCGATCCGATGGCAGGATGTGGGTATGACGAATGCCCGGTGAACGTCATCTGCCAGCGTGTGTAGTGCCAGCAGTGAAATTCGGCGGCGGTGGTGTTATGTTATGGTCGTGTTTTTCAAGGAAGGGGCTTGCACCCCTTGTTGTTTTGCTTGGCACTATCACAGCACAGGCCTACATTGATGTTTTTAAGCACCTTCTTGTTTCCCATTGTTGATGAGCAATTCGGGGATGGCGATTGCAACTTTCAACACGATCGAGCGCCTGTTCATAATGCACGGCTTTTGGCGGAGTGTTTGCACGACAATAACATCCATAATGGACCGGCCTGCACAGAGTCATGACCTGAGTCCTATAGAACACCTTTGTGAGGTTTTGGAACGCCGACTTCGTGCCAGGCCTCACCGACCGACATCGATATCACTCCTCAGTGCAGCACTCCGTGAAGAATGGCCTGCCATTCCCCAAGAAAACTTCCAACACCTGATTGAAAGTATGCCTGCCAGAGTGGAAGGCTAATGGTGGGCCAACACAATATTGAATTCAAGCATTACTGATGGAGGGCGCCACGAACTTGTACGTCATTTTCAGCGAGGTGTCCGGATACTTTTGATCATACAGTGTATACTAGAAGCTATCAGATAGATTATATAATGGTAAGACAGAGATTTAGAAACCAGGTTTTAAATTGTAAGACATTTCCAGGGGCAGATGTGGACTCTGACCACAATCTATTGGTTATGAACTGTAGATTAAAACTGAAGAAACTGCAAAAAGGTGGGAATTTAAAGAGATGTGACCTGGATAAACTGGCTAAACCAGAGGTTTTACAGAGTTTCAGGGAGAGCGTAAGGGAACAAATGACAGGAATGGGGGAAAGAAATACAGTAGAAGAAGAATGGGTAGCTCTGAGGGATAAAGTAGTGAGGACAGCAGAGGATCCAGAAGGTAAAAAGACGAGCGCTAGTAGAAATCCTTGGGTAACAGAAGAAATATTGAATTTAATTGATAAAAGGAGAAAATATAAAAATGCAGTAAATGAAGCAGGTAAAAAGGAATACAAACGACTCTAAAATGAGATCGACAGGAAGTGCAAAATGGCTAAGCAGGGATGGCTAGAGGACAAATGTAAGGATGTAGAGACTTATCTCACTAGGGGTAAGATAGATACTGCCTACAGGAAAATTAAAGAGACCTTTGGAGAAAAGAGAACCACTTGTATGAATATCAAGAGCTCAGATGGAAACCCAGTTCTAAGTAAAGAAGGGAAAGTAGAAAGGTGGAAGGAGTATATAGAGGGTCTATACAAGGACGATGTGCTTGAGGACAATATTATGGAAATGGAAGAGGAGGTAGATGAAGATGAAATGGGAGATAAGATACTGCGTGAAGAGTTTGACAGAGCACTGAAAGACCTGAGTCGAAACAAGGCCCCGGGAGTAGACAACATTCCATTAGAACTACTGACGGCTGACCCTGATGAGCGCACCATTGGCCAACGTCGTTTCATCGCCTTCTCTGGTATCGTGTTCTTCGTCTTCGTTCCAGCGCTTTTGGTTAGGCCAGAACGTGTTCGGCTCTTCGTTAAGGTTGTCAGGTGGGAAAGGTACAGGCTGCACAATCCTCTGTTGAAAGTGAAAAGTGAAATGAGTACACATTGAGTCCAAATTGATACTGATGATCAGCGACAAAAGTATTGCGGAAATTAACACAGTAAAAAGTGGTAGTCTTGCCTAAGTTCATGGCGCCGTCTAGTCCACAGATGGCCGCGACAGTGAACAAAACATTGCAGTACCAGTTGTTGTGGATAGCTTCTACTTTTAACGCATTGTAGAATACGTTTTCTTTCATAAGAGTTTGTAGTTTTGCCTTACCTTAGTATTTATCCCAACCCCACACCAACAATGCCTGCGACCTTCATTAACAGACGTTTACAGACACACCGCAGTGAGACAGTTTTAAACTGACTGTTGTGTACCTCCACTTCTGTCATATTACCTGCACAATGTGTATCTCAGACTGAGATATTGAAATCGAAAGTACTCTCTTAACTGCACACAGCGGCTTGATTTTATGAGCATTTGGGAATCGCAGAATTCTAATGAATTATTCACGAAAATGACCTGGGTCCAAATGTTCGTAATGTAAAGAATTTTTGCAATCTACTTCACAAGTGTAGTCAGACCTGCTCACATGATAAATACATTTTCTGAAATAAAATAAAAATCACAGTATCCAAAAAAAAACAAATTCCGGTAATAGTAACGGAAGTGACATGATCTTACCGAGGAAAACAATGTTTTATGAAGCTGACCAAAGGATAAATCAATGCAGAAAACTAATCCAAGGACGGCAGTGAGGCTATGACAAGGAATGTGTTGCCCGAGGGGCAGTACAGTTATTACTGAATGAGAGTGTGGACCGGCTCGCTTGGTCTCTGCTATCGTAGTCTGGGCAGAGCACTTTGGAGCCCTTTGGAGCGCTCGTGGGGTGGTCGCACAGCCAGCAAGACGTCCACTCAAAGCGCCCCACACTTTAGGCAAGGACCTCGCTTGGCATTAAGTTCTCCCGAATTTGTGTTCCTCCAAACTAAGTTCCACTTCCACTGGGGATTATCGTTTTGGAGAATTCATTCTACTTCTCGCCCTTGTGCAAGTTGCCTGAGATATCGGTCCGAGACGTCTTCTCTACAGAGGTTGTACAAAAATATGGAAACACTGCCAGAAATGCATGCTTGAACGAAAATGCAGACGCTATCCCAGCCTGGAGGTTGCGCTGTTGTATTTGACCACGAACGGCAGCTGGGTAATGTCCTCATTACAAGTGCCTGTCGTGGTAACAATGTGGTTATGTATAGCTGTGACTGCATTATATCAGAGCCAAGTGAATTTGAATGTGTGCAAATTGTTGATGCTCGTAACCATGGTAGCCGAAGTGTTTGGTGATCCAAGAGGCACCATATCGAAGACTTATACTGCATACAGGGAAAGCACAAAAACATCACTCGCTAAGTCACAACGCGGACGAAGGTGTGTTGGGTGATCGTGACGGACTGTCATTGAAGAGGGTCTGAGGACGACAACTGCGAAAGTCACTGCAGAACTGAATGTCGCACTCTGGAAAGCTGTCAACACCAAAACGACATGAAGGGAGCTCCATAAGCAGGGAATTGTAAGGTGAGTTGGAATTCCAAAACCGCTCATCAGTGATGCAAATGCCCGTAGCAGGGAAACATGGTGCCGAAGCCGTAAAACCTGGGCTATGGAGCAATGGACGAATGTCATTTGGTCGGATGTGTCCTGTTGTACACTGTTTCCAACTTCTGACCAAGTTTCCGTCCCAAGAGTGGAAGATAGCAGGGGTTCGGTGATGACATGGGCAGCCGCGTCACGGTACTCCATGGGCCCCATGGTTACTCTGCAAGATCGCATTACTGCCAAGACTCAGGCGACCACAATTACCGTGCAGCCACCCACGCATGAGGTGCGCGTAAAAGTGGTGGGGAACCATATCGCTTAAAAAATAAAACGTTGAGATTGTCTAACATGGATAAAACACCTCTGACACAATCTTGTATTTCCTTAGCGAAATTACTGACATCGCACTACAGGTTTTTTTTTTTTAACGAGGGTCTTTCTTATTCCTCATATCTGTGTGTAATCCACGTATAGAGAGCATGTTAAATACAAATTTTTCTTCTTTTTGATGCATAATCAATACGATAAACAAAAAGGAAACCAGTCACTTCGCTCGCGCCAAACAAATGCCAGAACCGGGAGAAATCCCCTAGTCCCTGCGTATTTACTTGAAATGCATTACGGAATTATCCCAGAATATAGGTCATATTTGCAAAGAATCTCTCGCGTACCGAACAGACCCACATTACTGGAAAAGAGAGCGGAGTATTCCTCTGTATTAGAAGTGCAGAAGAACGAAGACAGAAATTTACCTACATATAATACTAAAGGCCGCCTGTCTTAGTATACCATATTCTAAGCCCGAACGATAACCTCAAAATCTCTCAAACAACCAGAATGCTTTCAGAAAAGATAACACTCAGGTGAAGCACATTTCGCTTTTTCCGCATGTGATATTCCGCAAACAATAGATGAAGCTGCAGAGATAGACAAAAGGAAGGAAGGTTTGGACTTAACGTCCCATCAGCAACAGGGTCACTGGAAACGGATCACGGGCTCGGACTGGCAAACCATAGGAGCGGAAATTGTCTGCGCCCTTTCCGAGGGACCGCCTCGGCATTCGCTGTAAACGATTTAGGACATCACAGAGAAACCACATCAGGATGCCCAAGTGTCAAGTCCGTCCTCCCAAATACGAGAACAACGTCGTAACACTGCCCTGTGTCTCGTGTTTGCGGATCACCTACATCCTCATCTACATACATACTGCGCAAGCCACCGTAGGGTGCGAGGCGGAGGTTACCCCGTATCGGTACTCATTCCCTTTCCTGTTCCATTCGTAAATCATGTAAGGAAAAAACGATTGTCTATATGTCTTTGTATGAGCTCTAATTTCTCGTATCTTTTCTTTATGATCGTAACGTGAATATAAGTTGGTGGCAGCATAATCGTTCTGCAGTCAGCCTCAAATGATGCTTCTTTAAATATTCTCAATAGTGTTTCTAGAAAAGAACATCGCCTTCCCTCAAGGGATTTGCATTTCAGTTCCAGAAGCATCACAGTAATACTTTTGTATTGGTCGAACGTACAAGCAACAAATTTAGCAGCCCGCCTCTCAACTGCTTCGACGTCTTCTTTCAATCCGACGTGGTGTGGATCACAAACACTACAGCAGTACCTAAGAATAGGTCGCACTAACGTCCTATACGCGGTCTCCTCCCAATAAACCGAAGTCGACCATCCACCTTCCATAACACAATCCTCACATGCTCTTTCCATTTCATATCGCTTTGCAACGTTACGCCCAAATATATTTAAACAGCGTGACCGTATCAAGCAGAGCACTACTGAGGTTGTACTTGAACATTACAGGTTTGTTTTTCGTACTCATCCGCGTTAAATTACATTTTTCTACATTTAGAGCCAGCTGCTATTCATCACACCAACTATAAATTTGGTCTAAGTTATCTTGTATCCCCTCCTACAGTCACTCAGCTTCAACATCTTCCCTCTACACCATAGCATCATCAGCAAATAACCACAGACAGCTGCCCACCATGTCCGACAGATCATGTACGGATATGAAAAATAATAGCGGTCCTATTAACAGCTTCCCAGGGCACTTCTTACTATACCCAACACTCTGATGAACACTCGTCATCGAGGACAACGTACTGGGTTCTATTATTTAAGAATTCTTCAAGCCACTCACATACCTGGAAACATATTCCATACGCTCGTAGCTTTGTTAACAATTTGCAGCAGGGCACTGTGTCAAATGCTTTTCGGAAATCTTGAAATACGGAATCTGTCTGTTGAGCTTCATCCTTAGTTCATCGTACATCAGGTCAGAAATAAGAAAGCTGAGTTTCTCACGATCAAGCAAATTTATGATATTCGAACTCAGAATATGTTCAAGAATTACGCAGCAAACGGTTGTTAAGGATACTGACCTGCAATTTTAATGGTTCGTTATTTTACGCTTCTTATAGAAAGGAGACACCTGCGCTTTTTTCCCTATCTCTTGGGACTTTGCGCTTTTTTTCCAGTTGCTTGTGACTTGGCAATGAGTGAGAGATTCGCGATAAATGCAAGCAAAGTTAGGGGCCAGTGCTGTAGAATACTGTTTGTAAAAACGAACTGGAATTCCATCCGGACATGGCGATTGATTTGTTTTCAGCTCTTTCAGCTGTTTCTCTACGCCAGGAATGCTTATCACTGTGTTGGCCATATGGGACTCCGTGCGATGGTCAAGCGACGGTATATTTGTACGATTCTCCTGCGTGAACGATTTCTTAAACGTGAAATTTAAAACTTCAGTTTCCGTTTCGCCATCTGTTACATCCAAATCAGACTGGTCACCGAGTGACGGAAGCTTCTGACCTTCTTAGCGATTTTACATAGGAGCACAATTTTTGCCACTCGCATTCGCGTGTTCTCTGTTGAACCAAGACTGCAACAGCCTTTGCTTCCTCAACATTTTCCGAATTTCGTTGTCAAGACACGATGAGTTTTTTCCTTCCTTAATCCTCTTACTAGGCACATACGCCCCTAGAAAACAATTTACAATCCGTTCAGACTTCGTCCGTAATACCTCTGCGCCAATCACACCGGAACCAAAAGATGTCGATTGACCGTCTGAGATTCTAACAACTGCTTATCGCCTCTTTCTGGCAGAAACACTCTCCTAGCCTTCTTGACTGGTTTTCGCAACCACAGTCGCTATGGTGGCATGATAATCACTCATTCCTGTCTCTTTACTGACGCCGTCGATAACGTCCGGCCTGGCTGTAGCTACAACGTCTAAGATACTTCCACTGCGTGTGGGCTGCCGAATTAGTTGCTTAACATAGTTTTCGGAAGACGTGAATTTGGTCCTTCTCATCATGCGTTAAACATTCGACACTCCACATATGGTCGACTGATAACCACAACACTATCTTACAGAGATCTTGTGACTGGATCGAAGAATTATTAACTGATAGAACTGAATGCGATATACTGGAAGGTAAATGGTCAACAGAAACAAAAGTAACCAAGTAACCGTAAATGCGCCCCCTGAAAGTGTAATGGGACCATTAATATTCTAAATAAACGCAAATGACTCATCTGGTTCAAAACCACTGCGAGAATCACCGCTGTTGTCCACACATCGGATTGCAAGGTACCCACTACTGCTTCAGTTTAACACTATGCACAACGGATTTATTTGCGGGACCTTTGCATAAATGCCCCAACTCGAAAGCTATGTCAATTCTGCTTGGCCCAATGATTGGCATTCCAACCTTTAGTAAAATTATTAGATAAAATTTCTTTTTCAACTGAAAATAAAACAAAATAATGAAAGGTTTGCCTATTCTTATACAAAGAATGTTCCGACCCAAATTTGAATTGCCGGCCGGTGTGGCCGTGCGGTTCTAGGCGCTTCAGTCTGGAACCGCGTAACCGCTACGGTCGCAGGTTCGAATCCTGCCTCGGGCATGGATGTGTGTGATGTCGTTAGGTTAGTTAGGTTTAAGTAGTTCTAAGTTCTAGGGGACTAATGACCACAGATGTTAAGTCCCATAGTACTCAGAGCCATTTGAACCAAATTTGAATTTTTATAGAAGAAATTGGTTTATTCATTAAGCATTTCAGATAATTATAAGAACAAAAAAATTCACTTCTTTAAACAAATATTTACGCCGTTGATCTTTACACAGCATGAAATTTGCATCAGATTCCACCATCTAATTTAAACGCATCTGACTTTCTCATTAACAATGTAAAATTTAATCCGTCTGACTTTGTATCTGTACTTATCGTTTATGCATCTGACTTTCTTACTAAAACTGTGATCTCCTACAGAATGGTATCTCTTATTACCACAAGTGCGCATTCTGGATCGGAAGAAAAGGATATTCCACAACTGTATCCATTAATCAACATGCACACACAATTACTGCAACAACATATATACAGGAGAACCATAAGGATCGATCCGTTAGCAGTTCCGGTATTCACCATACAGTAACTATCTCTACTCAAAATTATTCCACCGAAAACCAAAATTATTACATATAACTTCCGCGCCTATTTCATCATTCACTTTAATAGCCACTATTGTACTGCTGCCTACTCCCGACGCAAATTCACCCGTTGAAATATGAAAACCCTTCCAAAATTACACATACAAAATACACACACTCAGGATGAACTACTTACTTTGTTCCAGCCACAATTCATGGCTCCATTATCATTTTACTAATCTCTTTCTCCGCTTTGCAATTTTAATTATTCAGAGTCTCCCCACGTGACTCTACATTTCAATAAACATGAATAAGCAAGCATTATTTCACTTGGTTTGCTAAAATTCGACACACGATTTCATACGAGATATCTCGTGTCCTTAACAAAGGATCCACGTTGCTAACTCTTTCAAGATTGCAGATATGTAAGAAAATTGAAAATTTATAACGGTACATAATTTCACACGCATATTTCATGTAATAGCACACTTCCTACTTACATGCTATAAGTCCCTAGCACTCGTGCATCCAATTCTTGATCAGCCCCAAGTGGTGAGTGCCAGGTGTAAAACTAAATAAATTGCCACACGCACTTAAATATTTCATTTTTTCTAATTAACTTTGCTTGCTCAAACAAATTAGATTAGTTGTCTTGTGACAGCCAGAGCGAGAGCACCAGCAGCAGCGAGTACTGTTTGTATAAAGCGTTTATTTTGCATTTTGTTTACGACCTTCCACTAAGGAAGGGATTCTACAGTATTTGTGTTTATGTGCTCTGTATAGTAACTAACAGTTCTTGATAAAACTTTACGTAGTTTTCGTGTTAGATTTCTTAGTGTTTTCTTGATCGTTTAGAACAGAAAGCGCCCTAAAACCGTCTTTTGTTTGTTTCGCGGCCGTTAGCCACTAGTCACTTGAATCAGCAGTTGTCTTGTGACAGCCAGAGCGAGAGCACCAGCAGCAGCGAGTACTGTTTGTGTAAAGCGTTTATTTTGCATTTTGTTTACGACCATCCACTAAGGAAGGGATTCTATTTGTGTTTATCTGCGCTGCATAGTAACTAACAGTTCTTGATAAAACTTTACGTAGTTTTCGTGTTAGATTTCTTAGTGTTTTCTTGATCGTTTAGAACAGAAAGCGCCCTAAAACCGTCTTTTGTTTGTTTCGCGGCCGTTAGCCACTAGTCACTTGAATCAGCAGTTGTCTTGTGACAGCCAGAGCGAGAGCACCAGCAGCAGCGAGTACTGTTTGTATAAAGCGTTTTTGTACTTATTTGCTGCGCTTAGCTTTTAAATAGTTTTTCTGGGAAAACCTAGCGTAGTTTTCGCGTCTCGTATTTCAGTGAGTGTTTCTTGATTATCAGAGTAGCTCATCAGAAGATTATCTTGGGAATTTGTCACCGTATAGAATAGGGTAAACATAGTCATGTGTAGGGACTGTGGTTGTTGTGAGCGGACGCAAGGAGAATTGGCCACTCTTCGGGGGCAGGTGGAGGCTTTGTCTGTTAGGCTCATCGAGCTCGAGGCGCAGGCGTCGGCTCGTAGTGGCGTTGGGGCAACTGTGGTGAGACCTATGCCTACTTCGGTGGCCTTGGAATCACATGGAACCCCTGATGTCGCTTCGTCTTCCGGCAGTGAGCATCTTACCGGTCAGCCATCACTCCAGGGTGAATGGCGGACAGTGGTGGGCTCGCGCGTGCCTGGCCGAAAGGCAAAGGTGGGATCTGGCCGCGTGGCAGCTGCCTTACCCCTTTCCAACAGGTACGGGGTGCTTCCTAGTGGTGATGACATCGTTTCCGAGCCACCACAGGATGCCTCGCCTGTTGGGCCAGTGGCCGATTCTCCGGCAAGGTCCCGACAGTCACAGAGGGCGGGCCTATTAGTTATAGGGAGCTCCAACGTTAGGCGGGTTATGGAGCCCCTCAGGAAAATAGCGGGTAGGTCGGGGAAGAATGCCAGTGTGCACTCGGTGTGCTTGCCGGGGGGTCTCGTCCGTAATGTGGAGGAGGCCCTTCCGGCAGCTATTGAACGCACTGGGTGTGACCGGCTGCAGATAGTAGCACATGTCGGAACGAATGACGCCTGCCGCTTGGGTTCTGAGGCCATCCTTGGTTCCTTCCGGCGGCTGGCTGATTTGGTGAAGACAACCAGCATCGCACGCGGAGTGCAAGCTGATCTTAATATCTGCAGCATAGTGCCCAGAGTCGATCGCGGTCCTCTGGTTTGGAGCCGTGTGGAGGGTCTAAACCAGAGGCTCAGACGACTCTGCGACTATAATGGTTGCAAATTCATCGACCTCCGTTATTGGGTGGAGAACTGTAGGGCCCCCCTAGACAGGTCAGGCGTGCACTACACACCGGAAGCAGCTACTAGGGTAGCAGAGTACGTGTGGCGTGTACACGGGGTTTTTTTAGGTTAGAGGGACCCCCCCTTGGGCGAAACGATAAAATACCTGACGGCTTACCAGAGAGGACATTATCATCGTTGATAAAGAACGTCCGTCCTCAGAGACCAAAAACAGGAAAAGTTAACGTAATATTGGTAAACTGCAGGAGTATCCAGGGCAAGGTTCCTGAATTAGTATCTCTTATTGAAGGAAATAGTGCGCATATAGTATTAGGAACGGAAAGTTGGTTAAAACCGGAAGTGAACAGTAACGAAATCCTAGACACAGAATGGAATATATACCGCAAGGATAGGATAAACGCCAATGGTGGAGGAGTATTTATAGCAGTAAAGAATTCAATAATATCCAGTGAAGTTATTAGCGAATGCGAATGTGAAATAATCTGGGTTAAGTTAAGTATCAAAGGTGGGTCAGATATGATAGTCGGATGCTTCTATAGACCACCTGCATCAGCAACCGTAGTAGTTGAGCGCCTCAGAGAGAACCTGCAGAACGTCGTGAAGAAGTTTCGTGATCATACTATTGTAATAGGGGGAGACTTCAATCTACCAGGTATAGAATGGGATAGTCACACAATCAGAACTGGAGCCAGAGACAGAGACTCTTGTGACATTATCCTGACTGCCTTGTCCGAGAATTACTTCGAGCAGATAGTTAGAGAACCAACTCGTGAAGCTAACGTTTTAGACCTCATAGCAACAAATAGACCGGAACTTTTCGACTCCGTGAATGTAGAAGAGGGTATCAGTGATCATAAGTCAGTGGTTGCATCAATGACTACAAGTGTAATAAGAAATGCCAAGAAAGGAAGGAAAATATATTTGCTTAACAAGAGTGATAGGGCACAAATCGCAGAATATCTGAGTGACCACCATCAAACGTTCATTTCTGAGGAAGAGGATGTGGAACAAAAATGGAAAAAATTCAGAAACATCGTCCAGTACGCCTTAGATAAGTTCGTACCGACTAAGGTCCAAAGCGAGGGGAAAGATCCACCGTGGTATAACAATCATGTACGAAAGGTACTACGGAAACAAAGAAAGCTTCATCATAGGTTTAAGAGTAGTCGAATCATAGCTGATAAGGAAAAGCTGAACGAAGCGAAAAAGAGCGTAAAGAGAGCAATGAGAGAAGCATTCAACGAATTCGAACATAAAACATTGGCAAACAATCTAAACAAGAACCCTAAAAAGTTTTGGTCATATGTAAAATCGGTAAGCGGATCTAAATCCCCTATTCAGTCACTCGTTGACCACGATGGCACCGAAACAGAGGACGACCGAAGAAAGGCAGAAATACTGAATTCAGTGTTCCGAAACTGTTTCACTGCGGAAAATCGTAACACGGTCCCTGACTTCAGCCGTCGCACGGACGCCAAAATGGAAAATATTGAAATAAACGATATCGGAATTGAAAAACAACTGCTATCACTTAGTAGCGGAAAAGCATCCGGACCAGACGAGATACCCTTAAGATTCTACAGTGATTATGCTAAAGAACTTGCCCCCTTTCTATCAGCAATTTATCGTAGATCGCTGGAAGAACGTAAAGTACCTAGCGACTGGAAGAAAGCGCAGGTCGTTCCCATTTTCAAGAAGGGTCATAAATCAGATGCGAATAATTATAGGCCTATTTCGCTTACGTCAATCTGTTGTAGAATAATGGAACATGTTTTGTGTTCTCGTATTATGACGTTCTTAGATAATACAAATCTCCTTCATCATGACCAACATGGATTCCGCAAGCAGAGATCATGTGAAACTCAGCTCGCCCTATTTGCCCAAGAAATTCACAGTGCCTTAGACACTGGCGAGCAGATTGATGCCGTATTCCTGGACTTCAGGAAGGCATTTGATACGGTTCCGCACTTACGTTTAGTGAAAAAAATACGAGCTTACGGAATATCGGACCAGGTTTGTGATTGGATTCAGGATTTCCTAGAAGAAAGAACACAACATGTCATTCTTAACGGTTCAAAATCTGCAGATGTAGAGGTAATTTCGGGAGTACCGCAGGGAAGCGTGATAGGACCTTTATTGTTTACAATATACATAAATGACTTAGTTGACAACATCGGTAGCTCCGTGAGGCTATTTGCAGATGACACGGTTGTCTACAAGAAAGTAGCAACATCAGAAGACTCGTACGTACTCCAGGAGGACCTGCAGAGGATTAATGCATGGTGCGACAGCTGGCAGCTTTCCCTAAACGTAGATAAATGTAATATAATGCGCATACATAGGGGCAGAAATCCATTCCAGTACGATTATGCCATAGGTGGTAAATCATTGGAAGCGGTAACGACCGTAAAATACTTAGGAGTTACTATCCGGAGCGATCTGAAGTGGAATGATCACATAAAACAAATAGTGGGAAAAGCAGGTGCCAGGTTGAGATTCATAGGAAGAATTCTAAGAAAATGTGACTCATCGACGAAAGAAGTAGCTTACAAAACGCTTGTTCGTCCGATTCTTGAGTATTGCTCATCAGTATGGGACCCTTACCAGGTTGGATTAATAGAAGAGATAGACATGATCCAGCGAAAAGCAGCGCGATTCGTCATGGGGACATTTAGTCAGCGCGAGAGCGTTACGGAGATGCTGAACAAGCTCCAGTGGCGGACACTTCAAGAAAGGCGTTACGCAATACGGAGAGGTTTATTATCGAAATTACGAGAGAGCACATTCCGGGAAGAGATGGGCAACATATTACTACCGCCCACATATATCTCGCGTAATGATCACAACGAAAAGATCCGAGAAATTAGAGCAAATACGGAGACTTACAAGCAGTCGTTCTTCCCACGCACAATTCGTGAATGGAACAGGGAAGGGGGGATCAGATAGTGGTACAATAAGTACCCTCCGCCACACACCGTAAGGTGGCTCGCGGAGTATAGATGTAGATGTAGATGTAGATTATTCACCACGAAATTGCTATAAAACCCCAAAGTTGCAAATTATTATCACAAAGGAAAGCAACAGTTTTACAGCACCTATTACTGCACATTACCTACCTAAGTAAATTTCGTTCCCCCAAAATATTAATATTACTTTACGTCTAGCTGCAAAAAAAGGTTGTTCACCTCATGTGAAACCCTTAATCATAAATGTAGCACATTTCCCACACTTAAATCGAGCATGGCTCGACCCATCTCAGAAAAGCGTCCTCTCTCGTCCAAGTCTTCAGCAGCAGTCCTCGACTCTGACCCACGCTACAGTTCTGCTCTCCTGACCGATCATGGCGGGGGCGGCTCCCAACCAATCATCAGCTCAGAAATTCCCCGGTTTAAAGCTGCCGGTCGAACCGCCCTTCTACATAATGGGAAAGATCTCGCGCTTTGCTTCCCAAAGACTGAACCGTAAGTTCTGCAGACTATCCAACGTTCCTACACCTCGCTACCGCCAAAGGCTAGGTTTCAGAGCTTCCATACTCGCTGCCTATGGACTAGTTGTTCTCTATCGTACACCCACAATCGCTAAATATCGTTCGATCCTTATTCTCTCCCCAAACATTCTTCCTGCAATTATTTTCGTACATTCATTTCTTTCTCCCTTCTGCTGTGGACTCAAGAGGATAAGAAAATATAGGAAACAGTGGGCATTCTTAACTTATTCAATCAATCAATAAAAACAGTTCTATTCCTCTGGTCACTTTTTTATAACTTGGTGTTGGTTTGCAGACACCGACAGTAAGTCTGTGATTAGTAAATTTAATGATATTATCACGATCAAAAAATGATGTTATTTCGATCAAACTCGTGTTCTCGGAAGAACACGACGATCAATTGCATTAAGTATTGTTACATTGTTAGAAATATAAATGAGAGTTGCCATTGCCAAAGACAATGGCCACCTCTCAGGATGATTGTAAGAAAATGGAGAGCCACTCCGACAGTATTTCTCCTTAGATAGCTGTCATCTCTCTTTAAATATGGGGGGGGAGGGGGTTAAGTAAATGCTAGATTGCGATCGAAGCTGAAAGAAATAAGAAATCCCGCGGCAATGTCCGATTTCAAGAGTAGTGTTAACGAATGGAGTCAGGCCTAATACCACGAATTGATACGAAATGGGTGAGGTCATAAATTCAGTAGTAGGTAAGACGAAGGGTAGATTTAGATTTGATATCTCGGTTTAATAGTACGAAGTGATATGAAATGAAGTAAACACGTAAACTGAATAATAGAGGAGGCGGAGGGAAGATTTATATTTGATGGGAGGGTTTCTTACATTTCACTTCCTGGCCCCCTACTTGTGATAGCCTTGTTCGCTTTATAGTAACATCGGCAAGTTTCCATCTGCAGGGGGGAGGGGCTTTTTTTCCGCTGAAAATGACAGACTGGGTTTTCCTTAATGCTCCCGAATGGTGGAGGTCGGAACTGACAAGGCTAATTTTAGAGTGAGTAGCTTCCCGATGAAAGCCGGTGGTTTCCAGTCCGCTGCAGAAACATTACAGGGGACTGCTGACCTCAGATGTTGAGTCCCATAGTGCTTAGAGCCATTTGAGCCAGAAACATTACTTAACGTCTTGCCAGGAGCTAGCATCTTGCAGAAGCACCGTAAGCAGCAGCCGGAAATGGCCAAATAGAATGCCTGAATTCTGCAATTGACTCTGAATGGCTCAGAGGCCTACGTGTTAAATAATTCCGTGGTGTGGAATCGGAGAGTCGGCCGGCAGTCCTGGTGCAGCGGGGGTGGCGAGCTGACGACTGTCTGGGGCGGAGTTTAGGTTCGAAAATGGTTATCGTTTAGGAGTTCCGGAGTTAGTGAACCTTCGCGATCGACGGGATTACTTTACTATTACGAAACGCTTAGAAAGCATTCGAAACTGCGTTTAGAGCGTGTTCTGTCAAAAGAGGCCTCAGAGCAGAGTGTGGAGTCGTTAGCTAGCTGGAGGTGGTATTGAATAAAAGTGACGGATTTGGTTAGGATTGTTTCGTGCCAATGAATCTCATTTGTTGCCATGAGAATTTCAGTGTGGTCTTTTTTGTGAGAAGTTTTCCGTAACTGACATTGAACTGTATTGCTGGTTTGTTGTACGGTGATTATCGACTGGAGTTGTTAGGGGCCAGTTTGGGACTGTGTACTGAACTGTTAGCGGTGAACAAACTCCAGTCAAGCGGTCGGATCTGAGAGTCTTTGTAAAAGCAGTTGGAGTGCTTCGGAAGAGCATACAACATCTTTATGACACCGTTCTCAAGTGAATCAGTGCGTGCACCCAGGCCGAAGGGAGTGCAAAGTTATACTGAAATGGACTCATACTGCCATGATCTTTGGAAATTTGAGTCGATTTTGTAGCCACTGAAATAACATCACACACCCTCTCACACGTGAAATTTCATTTCGTCCTTCCCTTCTGAGTGAGTTACTTTTCCTGGCAGGCAGTGTAACTGGATCATTTACGAATGAAAAGAAAGAAAAACACTCGAATGGAAAAAGCACGTAGAAAAAAGATCACGTAAATGATGCACACGAGCCTCATCTTGCAAACAGTAGCAAGGCGTAATTTCCTTTTCCCAAGGTACACATAACTATCGTAATCGATCATAAAAAACGGAGGGTTAGAACTGTGTTATCGAAAAAATAACCTTGCTCAAATTTATCAAGCGCTAATGAATGAGCGAAGGAATGAGTATTGAATTAACAAAGGGAATACTGTAGCATTCGTATAATCTAGATAACAAAGATGACAGAAACTTACAAGAATATTGTAAGATCGAGACTCGAAACTGACTCCTCCATAACTTAACGCTACGAATCTATTGCGTCGTCTGCAATAGACTAGTACAGGAACGAAGAAAGGATGAGTAGTAGACAATGCAGTAGAAAGCGGTGGCATGAACTTGTTGCTAAACATCGACAGAACAAAAATGGCTCTGAGCACTATGGGACTCAACTGCTGAGGTCATTAGTCCCCTACAACTTAGAACTAGTTAAACCTAACTAACCTAAGGACATCACAAACATCCATGCCCGAGGCAGGATTCGAACCTGCGACCGTAGCGGTCTTGCGGTTCCAGACTGCAGCGCCTTTAACCGCACGGCCACTTCGGCCGGCTATCGACAGAACATCCCATCAAATATGTAGGCCTGTGAATTAATACTCACCAATTAGACGCGAGTTTGTCTGCATGCGTAACGATAACATTCTTCAGATAGTTTTTCAATTACCCTCCCAGGCTGCACTTAATCCCATCGTTCTCACACCCCAAAAAATATGAAAAATTTCTGACTTTCAGCACTAAAATCTTTTGAGTGGAAACAAATATAAAAGGGCTTATTGAACATTATGTGCTTCAGTTGTTTCTGATATGCACTGAGACCATCACTTCACTCCTAGCCTAAACTATCACTCATGACTTCTTTATCAGCAGTGCATAAAAATCAAAGTAATTATTTAAAAGTTGACAAAACTGTGCAAAAGCAATGTATGTGTTAATGACGTGGATGAATCCATTTGATTTCATACGAGCTTATTTCAGCACACAGCGGTGTGATCATTTTGCTAAGGGATGCATAGGGAAATATATAACATTTCCTATACTAGTATAAAAACGACTTTGCTCAGCCTCTGATTCCCAAAAGTGGGTGTGTTTCGTGGTACCTGCCAGCCAGCGTATCCTGTGCTAGAGTAGCGGTGGCAATGCTGCTCTCCTTTTACACCAGAGGGCAGGCCAGGCGAGTCCGTGTGTGTGTGTGTGTGTGTGTGTGTGTGTGTGTGTGTGTGCCGCTCTTTTATTATCCTGACGTGTCCTATGCGGCCGGCAACAGATCTTCTTTCACAACTGTAATAGCAGCTAAAGTGTCCAGCTAGCGGAGTGGCCTGCCATTTCACCACACTAGCAGTTCTTGCAGTTTACTTCGTGACGTGGCACGTTTGAAATGTGTGAAGACCTGGGGGAATAACGATGAATGTCCTTTTTTGTGGTTTTCCGATTATGGTGCCATGTTGTAGAGGTCTGTGTGTAGTATCTGTTGAGGCACTCTTTGGCGCTAGAAATGCTTGGGGGTCCTGCCTTAAAGGCAAATAAAAGTACCTGAGAAGATGGAAAACTGATGAGAGTCCTCGAGTTTGATGAAAAAGTGATGATGGTCCATTCTGCTTTCTTTCTTAGAATATAAACTTATAGCCTATGGCTTTGTGGGACTGGTTGGTAATTTTCCTTTATTTCATTATTGAATTCAACGAAAGGTCTGTTGATTTGATCATTGTTAGTGAAGCTGTGCTACTGTTGTCTGTAGTCACAATGTGTGGAGACTGCTGTAAAAATGGATGAAGTTAGAAGTCCACAACCAACTCAGAATGCTAAGAAGAGGCGAAAGCACGATAGATTATCGGACGTAAAGAAAAAGACTTATCGTACAAACGCATGAAACAGGTGAGGACTGTATGTATGCCAGATTAAAATGTTTTGAAAGTGTGAATGAAATTGATTGATGTGTTATCATAAAACAGTTTAGTGCCTTACGTGATCGCAATGCACAGAGGACATATTTAAGAGATTTGACTGACGTGCAACTTGTACAGAGAAGGCGTCCTCGAAAAATTCCTAGCGAATCTCTTCTTCACGAGCATACATACACACACAAAGTAAGAGTGAAGAAGGGTAATTCTTGTTTGCTACAGAGCTTTCCTGTCGCTTCATGGGATATCTCCTAGAACTTAACAGACTATCCAGGAACATTTAAAGGCATGTGCCAGAGTTGTATCAGACGAAAGGGGCAAGCACAAAAATCGCCCTCAAGCTTAGAGCGATGACAAAGAATACAATTCACGAGTATATTCGGTCACTCCAAGGCCGCCACTCTCACTATTGTTGGAATAAGACATGTGAAACTTACCTTCCAGAAGATCTGATGGAAAGAAGCTTCTTCTGATGTGCATGGATAAATACCCCAACAATCGTATTTGCGTATTTGCGAATTTTTAATGCAGATTACAATATGTTTTTGGGTATCCTCGACCGCATACATGTAGTCAATGTGATACAACGAATGCACGAGAGATTCAAATACAAGCAGAACTCTCTCGTTTAGAAAGAAAATATGAATGTTCCTGGCCTTAAACAACAACTGACGAGGAAACTGAAAAGTCTGAAAGCAGACAAGGAACTTCATTCAAGGAGATCACAAATATTTTATGATAAGAAACGTCTTTGCAAGCAACACGGTGCTAAAAGGAAAGAAAAAGAAGCTACTGTCATGGATTTTCAAAGGAATGTGCCAGTCCCAAATATAGCAAGTAACATGGTGTACTACCAACGTCATCTAACGATACGTTTCTTTAACACCCATGTTTTAGCATCGGGGGAGTCAATATTTCATTTGTATGATGAGACTGTAGCAAAGGAAGGTGCAGGTAAAGTTGTATCGAAGCTTCACCATTTTAGATTTCACATTCTTTCTCCGGATGTGCGCTGAACAAAATAAGAACTTTGCTGTTTTCAGATACATTCCTTACATTGAGACGGGTTACCAGCACCTTGAGAGGGTTATGATGACATTTCCAGAAAAAGGGGCACTCATACCTCGAGCGTGACAAGAATGTGGGGTTGATATCACGAACTGATCACACGACGGTACCGAAAGACTTGTATGGCATAGCAGTCGCTTGAAACCATGTCCATTTCAAGTTGTGGAATGCGACCAGTCAATATTTCTACAGTAGACATCATTATTTTCATCTAACGGATTGTACAAAAAGGCATTGCCTGTACCTTCGAGACCGCTGAAGGAAGGAAAGGTAGAGACTAATCAGACACGCGTTATGTCACTGAGGTCTGGAAGGAACAACAGTTTGTGGGATACAGTGTTAATCACAGAGGTGAATAAGAAGAATTTCTCAAGCCTCCCATGACAAGAGTTTTCGCTACCGGTACCAGCCTACTGGACGGTCTTGCCTACTCCGCTCCTAAAATGGGAATATTTGCAGGTATGTCTAATGAATATTTCATAGACCTGTAGTAACTACTATAGCTACTACTACTACTACTACTACTGCTACTACTAATAATAATAGTAATAATAATAATAATAATAATATAATAGTAATGAAACAGTAAACTCTTCAAACTTCCTTGGTACTGGTTTCCAGGAACTGTCCGCTCTTCTAACAAGAGAGGAATCAAAAGTCTTTATAAGAAGATAAGAAAATTATGGGTGAACACGAGATCTAAACTGTGGTGTTATGCGTCAGCATTAAATTACGGTACTTGTGTTTTAAAGACGTACGTGTTAAATGGTTAAACTGGCTTGAAATCAAAGTTACGTGTAAACGACTTGGAGCACCGTTCTTCCCACTTTTGTTTGGTCATTGACATCCCATTGTTGCATTATCTCCATCATTATGGGTGAGACATTCCTGAAACTTTTTCACTACATTGTTAGGACTCAGAGGTTTGCTTAGTGCTAATACTGCCTTCCTATTACATCAGTCATACATAATAATTCAAACATATCACTAATATTAAAAAGTGACATTCACCGTTACTCCCCCCTGGTCTTGATGTGATGACTGCAAAGCCTTGTTTGCGGTGAGGATTTTGACCTCTGCAGTGAACTTGGCGTAAGATTAAAATTCTGGATGAACTCAGTGACAAGGTTCTCCGGCGACGGTTGTTATCGTTGGTGAAAATTAGGCTGTAGAATGGAATGAAATGTTTACTGAGCACAGAACACAGATTGCGAGTAAAGCAGAGAAAGAAGAAAGTAATGAACATCAGTAGAAAAAAAATTAACCTGCAACGTATCAAAATCTACGTATGGTAGTAGCAAAAATAGCTTACGATGGACAAAGTGAGGATCATGGAAGAAGCGGACTATCACACTCAAAGAGAGAATTCCTCAACAAAATAAGTCTCCTAGTATCACTGAAAAATGAAGGTTTGGAGCACATCCTGGACCATGGGTCAACAAGAAAAGAATCTAAACTCTTAAGATGTGGTGTTACAGAAAACGTAGAAAATGGTGCGGAACAATAAGGGGGTCCTCCGGTGAACTGCGGAGGTAAGGCGGGAATATGTATAAAATGGAGCAGGGTGATGGAACGTGCCTTAGGAGTAGGGAATAACTTACATGGTATTATTGATTATTGGGACCCATAGAGAGTGAAAACTTTAGGAAAGGCAGACATTGGAACACACGCAGAAAGTAAATCAGGACGTTGGGTGCAAGTGGTGCCCTGAGATGAAGTGGCTGATACAGGAGACGAAGTACCGGCTGCTTGGATCAAACAGGTCAGAAGGCAGACTGATGAATACTGACAATAGCCGCATCCCCATATTCCCAAACATTCGCCAACTTAGTTGTGAGTTATTCCGCGAAGACAGTGAAAAAGGCTAGGATGAGCACTGTGTTCTTGTAATTGACTAGTATCAATGATTGAGACGTCATACTTATGGTAACAGTGATTCAGTTCTGCAGTCCTTACTCGAAAGCACGAACAACTTACAAAGTTTTGTCATATTCACAACAAAACGTTACGTACTGTCGACGGAAACTAGGTATTGTTAAGTGATGCAGCTCGAGTTGATTTGAATGAGGCACATAGAATTTTGTCAACTCTTAGGCCTAAGCAGCCCACTACGAGTAAAAGTTAAGAATTGGTTTCCATTATCAGTTTTCTAATAGTTTTTAAGTGTTTTGATAATCAATTTTTTTCCTACGAAGGCGCCATTTCTGCTTTTAACTACCTTTCTTTCGAACAGATGTTGTTTGGATACAGATGCCAAAAACTCCTAAAACTAAAAAAAACATTAAATGTATTGACATTTCTTTACATGTATGTAGTATATTAGCTATTAGTCTATAGCACATTCATAGAAACTGCCTTCCCCAATGAAGTCAACCAGTCGCCTTGACTATTCCGATGACACATGTTTTTATTTTTCAAATATTTCATTTTCAGTGAATATTTATGACTTCTGTGTCTGTACTATAATGAAATGCAGATGATAAGTTTCAAGTTCACTGAAAATAAAATACTTATTACAATATCTGAAAATTTTCTTACACATTTCCTTTACACATAAAATGACACAATTTCAGAGATTTGTAATGGTTTCATACATATATGAGTTTATGTATACAGACTGAAGCGTCGGGTGAAAATTTGTACCAAGACAGGGAATCGAACTCGGGTCTCCTGCTTACTAAGCTCTCCATTTACGTTCGTTGTTCAGGTGCTGTTCCAGAATTGCGGTATTTACCTTCGATGCTAAGGTGGTATTCCAGAAGATGGAGAGCCTCGGCGAATCTTTTCGTGTGGAAGGGGGAATTTAAAGTAGGCTGGGGTCGTCAGTGAGAATTTGGATCGAGGAGAGCCCCGTACCAGGGCACTCCGTGCAGTTGTATAAACCGCTGTGCCGAAGTGGCTTAGGGGCTAGCGTACGTGTCTAGCTCACCGTGTTCGGTCAGAGGGTGAGCTGCCCTCCATAATAAAAAAACTCAGTTAATGGATGAACGATGAACTTCAACAAGCATCATGGGACGTCCGCCATAAACAAATACAACAAACACTAACGAATAAAATTAGATTAAAAAAAAGTAAGCAAGAGACCCGAGTTCGATTCCCGGACTGGGTACAAATTTTCGCTTCAGTTTACATACATAAAAACATTTCATTTAGTTGGTCCATTGATAGAAATCTTCCCCTACTTCGTTTCTTCTATCATTCTTGGGAAAGATTTCAGTCTAAAGAGTAGTATTCAAGTATCTGCCGATCGAAGGTTTTGTATGCTACCTCCTACCCGTGGATTGTCCCAATGAATCTGTGTTGTTTCTGCCTTTACTACGATTTGCTTTAAGCTATTTAGCGAATGTAACAGGTTCTAGTGACTGTTCGGCAATCGTGTAATCGAACAGTAGCAGACCACTCTTCCTAATTCTGTGGACTAGGCTACATTTGTTTATGTTTAGAGTTAACACACAACCCGTGCATCACAAATCCATACTCGACACGAGTAGTCATAACTGCAGATGGTTAAAATTGAGCATTAATGCTTGTGTGTGTTCCATATGAATCAACCTTCTATTTCACCATGTCGGTGTTTCATGCTTCCAGTTAGGATGGTTGCGGCCAGACAAGTTACGTAACTACTACACGCCATGTTTACTTCATCGGCTCCTCGGTGTACGTGCATCACAAAACCTCAAATCAGAGACCAAGTGCAATCGAAATACTTCGAAAATTACTTCTCTGCTGCTACTGTCCGCCTCTGGAACAAGCTACCCCTGCGCTCTGTGCACAGTTCGACGCCCAGTTGCACTTAAGAAAAACCTGAAACCCTCCTGTACGTCAACCTCATAATATTTTCCTAAAAAATTATCACATTAGTCAGTCCTTCCATGAAAAAATTAAACCAAACACTTCCATGTTCGCCCAGTTTTGCTTAATTCTCTTTGCGTCTCCCGTAACTTTCTTTATCCTTCTCTTCACGTTGTGCTCTATCATGTTTGTGTTCCCTTCTTTCTCCAAAAAGTTTCCTCACGTCGACTGCCGCCGGTGGCATCGGTTTAAATCTGTCTGGTTGTATCTTTGTTGTTCTACTTTTCTTTCTGTAATCTAAGCTGCGCTTTTTTTCTACTCAAGCTACTACTGTTCTCCGCTATTCGTTTTATAGTTATTTCCAAGTGTTGTAGCCCATATTAAATGTAAGTCATTTTTAGAGTTCCTTGCCTCAATCTGTAAAAACGGAACCGTCACAGGATCGCTTCGTTGTCCGTCTTACCGTCTGTCTGTCCTACTGTTAAGAATCCTTTTTCTTTGGAACGGGTAGACGTACAAAGTTGAAATTTATGTCAGATGCAATCCCTTGGCGATTTAAAAAAATCAAGTTTCTACGTCACTTCAGTCACTACGGCCACTTACGTCAGGTATTTTGATACTCGCAAACTCACTCATCAAAATTGTTAAGGCTTTCGTGGCCACTTGTTAACAAACTGCCTATTGGCTTCTGTCTCGGGTTCTTCGGCCGACGTTCATCTAATGTTTTTACTGAGGAGAACCGCACCGGAAATGATCGCGGAGAAGTCCTCGGACGTTGGCGCGCCAGGTACATACAGACTGCGGCCTCGAGCTCGGCTCCAGTTCACCACCGGCAATGTTGGGTGAAGCTTTGACAATGCCAGCCACTCGTGCTGGCGAAACGTCAGTAAAAACATTAGATGAATGTCGGCCGAAGAACACGAGACAGAAGTCAATAGGCAGTTTGTCACTCATCAAAACCTATAGGGTGTTTCCCGTTGACCTAGAATCACGGAATTTGGCAGGAATCAAGGTTTCACAGTACAAGTACAGAAAAAATCTAAAAATTGATCATTTCTAAGTACATAACACTAAGAAATATATTTTGTAATTTTTTATCCGTCTGTCTGTCTGACTATTAAGAATTCTTCTTCTCGGGAAAGGGTCGACGTGTGAAGTTCCAATTTATGTCACTTACTAAGGTCTGTGGCCCCTTGACGGTGAAAAGATTGTAAGCTGCTAAGTAAATTCAATCAAACGATGCGGCTTTATGTCAGATATTTTGACACACGAAAACTCACTCATCAAAACCTACTAGGTGCCTCCTGCTGACCTGGTATCACGAAATTTGGCAAGAAGCAAAATTTCATAGCACAAGCAAAATGAAAAATCTGTAACTTGTTAAATTGTACACGTATCATATAAAAGACAACTACTGCCATTTGAACATACATTGCATTCATCATCCGTCAAAAGCGTAACAGACGAACTTCACTGTATGGAAAAGTAAAATGTAAGTCGTAGTCACCTTTTAATTAAATCTCCTCTCTATAGATATAACCGAAGTCCCCTGCTCGCTTCTTATTGTATGTCCAGGCCAGTCTGGGGGACAATATCTTGGCACAACTGATATCGATAACAGACAAAAATCGTTGAGATTCTCGATTACGAGCCTGGATGAACTATACAGGGTGGTCCATTGATAGCGGCCGGCCCAAATACCTCAGGATATAAGCATCAAACGAAAAAACTACAAAGAACGAAACTCGTCTAGCTTGAAGGGTGAAACTAGATGGTGCTATGGTTGGCCCGCTAGGTGGCGCTGCCATGGGTCAAACGGATATCAACAGTTTTTTTTTTAAATAGGAACCCCCATTTTTATTACATATTCGTGAAGTACGTAAAGAAATATGAAGGTTTTAGTAGACCCTTTTTTTTCGCTTTGTGATAGATGGCGCTGTAATAGTCACAAACGTATAAGTACGTCGTATCACGTAACATTCCGCCAGTGCGGACGGTATTTGCTTCGTGCTACATTACCCGTGTTAAAATGGACCGTTTACCAATTGCGGAAAAGGTCGATATCGTGTTGATGTATGGCTATTGTGATCAAAATGCCCAATAGGCGTGTGCTAAGTATGCTGCTCGGTATCCTGGACGACATCATCCAAGTGTCCGGACCGTTCGCCGGATTCCCGAAAGAACAGTTACCGTGGATGACCATGCAGCTTTGCTAGAAATGAAATGATAATTAAATGGACACCCTAGCTGCAAACAGGCGTTGATGTACTTCATTGGGGACATGTTGAAAACGTGTGCCCCGACCGAGACTCGAACTCGGGACCTTTGCCTTTCGCGGGTAATTGCTCTACCACCTTTTTTTTTTTTTTTTACAAGATCTCTACCAACTTTTTGTATTTTATTTTTATTTTTTTTTATTTTTTTTGTTTTATTTTTTTTTCCCCTCTGCCAACCTTTTTTTTATATATAGATGGAAAAAGGCGTCTTTCAGTTACGACAAACAAAATTAGAATGTACATCCGTAGCAACAACAGAACAAGAGTTTCTTCTAAACTATGAAAGAGAATTTGAAACCAATAGTGTGGTGATAGAGAATAAAGAAAGAAAAACGGAACCAAATCCCACACGCCATTCCATGTGCATGGCCCATCTGCGTACAGATTCCATGTTCCAAATTGGTACAACATTTCGCAGCGTTTGGAGCTCCATGACGGCGGTCATCCTCTGCCCGGTACTCCCCAACTGTGAGGGGGGTTATCGGAGACACTGCGTAAATAGTTGGCAAATAATTGTCGGTATCGGGGTGTACACTCAAGTGTGCTATGACTGTCCTGGAGAAATTGCCAGTAATCAAGCACCATCTTCTCATCATCTCGAAAGAGGTAGTATATGGACATGCCTTTAAACCATGTGCGAGCATGAGTCTTCGCAGGTGGGAAATAAGTATCCTCTGGACAAAGGAGGAGCCGTAGCTCAATTGTGCGAGGCGCGATACGTAGGTAGCAGGCGAGGATCTTCTGCACTAGCAGCCATACCTCTAACGCCGATCCACATATTAAACGGTGGTCGTCAGTATCCACGAGGTGGCAATGTGGACAAAGGGGGGAATCCGCCATCCCAATAGCGTGCAGCCTTTGTCGTGTTACAACCTTCCCGTTCACCACCTGGTACCACGCGGCTCGTACCCGCGTGGGGAGGAACGACTTCTGGACCGCTCTCCACACTGCAGGCCATAGGGTCGTAGGGCTCTTCCTCTCAATCACATTGCGAGGGATGGACCTTAGCAGCAGTCTGTAAAAGTCTCTCGCCTTGGGAGGGCGAGTGTTGGGAAGGTCTGGGTGCACGTAACTATACTCAAGAATAAATGCCGAGAGGTGCGAGAGTGAGGGTGTAATGTGCGCAACCGTGACAGGTGGCAGAAGAGACGCCGGCAGCAATTCCTCTAACAGACGACCCGTAAGGGAAGCATCTTTGTGGGTCCACAATTTCATCATTGTGCACAAGTATAATGCTGTAGCCCTCGCTCGTACATTTATAAGTCCCAGTCCGCCATCAAGCGGAGGGAGGGTGAGTGTTTCGTAGCGGACTTTGAATAGGTGTCCGGCGGTAAGGTAATATCCAAACGCTGCTTGCAGTCTGTGTGCCATTGCTGTCGGTATCGGTAGGACCTGTGCCATGTGGATCATCTTAGTTGCCACGTGAAGGTTGAGGTATTCCACACGCTGTAGGAGGTCCATCCCGTCGAAGTAAGTTCCGGCGAACTTCTGTGCGTATTGCCTGTAGTAATCTTGCATAGTTCATGGCAGCCGTGCGGCGCACATCCTGTGTAAATGTTATGCCCAAGAACCGGATCTTGTTAACTAGTGGGAGTGGGGCTAAAGCGTCCTCCTGTAGACCTCTCCCAATGGGCATCGCTGCCGACTTGGCCACATTCATGAGGCTGCCCGCTGCCAAACCATAGCGATTGATCCATTGTATCACCGAGCGTACCTCGTCACCAGATCGGACAAGTAATAGAAGGTCATCAGCATATATCCTGCAGTGAAAGGTGTGATCCCTCAATGACATGCCCGAGAGCCTGTTTTTCAACCCTCCGACAAGTGGTTCGAGTGCGATCGCGTAAAGGATCATGGAGAGAGGGCATCCTTGGCGAACTGACCGTCGGATCGGAAAGGGACCCGCAATCCGCCCATTCACCAATACACGGGATGCAGCTCCACGGAAAAGGCGCTGAAAGATGTCGAGAAAGTCAGGCGGGAAGCCCATGCGGGCCATAACGGACAGAAGTAACTTGTGGTGAACTCTATCGAAGGCGTGGTCGAAATCAATGGAGATCAGAGCAGCTCGAAGGCGACAGGATGTGGCGATGGCTATTAAATCCCTGCATTCACTGGTTGCCGTTTGCATGTTGGTCACTCCGCCCTGTGTCGTTTGCTCCATTGAGAGGAGTCGGGGCAGAACCGTCTTCATGCGGCTGGCGAGTAGTCGGGCGAAGATTTTATAGTCCGAGTTGAGCATTGTAATGGGCCTGTAGTCCTCGACCGTCCGACCTCTGGAAGGCTTGTGTATCGGTATTAGGAGACCTTCCACGAATGCAGGTGGCACGTGAGAACCGGAGGTCATCAGTTCTTGGTACATGATGATCCATCGGGGCATCATGAGATCGCGGAAAGTACGATAAAACTCGAGCGGCAGTCCGTCTGGCCCGGGAGATGTGTTGAGTGCTCCCTTGTTAAGCGCGTCCTCGATGTCGTCTCGTGTAATCCCACCTAACAGCGTCGCCACTGCTGCATTGTCGAGGGTGTGCGACACGTGCTGCAGTATGTCGTGATCGTCCGCTCCCTCGTCCTCTGTATTCACCTCGTCGTAAAACCGGCGATAGTGATCTGCGAAGGCTTCTGTAACTGCCGCCTGAGTCATTACGACCCTACCACCTGGCAATACGAGGTCCGTGATCAGCTGCTGTCGGCGTCGGCGGCTGTCGAGCACGATGTGATGCAGAGACGGGTTTTCTCCTTCCACTCGGTCTTGACGTCGCGATCGCACTACGACCCCCTCCAAACGTTTCCTCGTAAGAGACAATATTTTACCTTTAATTCGGCGGCTTTCCATTTGTCGGTTTGGAGATGGTGGTTGGCTGTCGAGTTCGCGAAGCATCGTGTAATAAAAGTTCAATGTGTGACGATGCCAAGCTGCGGTATCTTTTCCGAATTGTGTTAGCACACGCCGAAAAGCTGGTTTTGCACAATCCACCCACCATGCTAGAGTCGATGGGTATCGGGGAAGACGACGTTCGCAATCCAGCCATGTGTTGGCGATAATCTGACGGCATTCCGGGGCTTGAAGATGTGCCACATTCAGCTTCCAGGGTCCTCGGCTGCGCCATATCCGCTGCTATTGTAGAGTGAGTGTGCATATGAAAGCGCTATGATCGGAGAAGGCAAGCGGCCAACGTTCGGCGTCCAATACTCCCGGTGCTAGAGCTCGTGATACATAAATGCGGTCTAGGCGACTGGCGGTGTGACTAGTAAGGTATGTCGGCCCGGGACGTTCACCGTGCACTGTCTCCCACGCGTCGGTGAGAAGCAGATCTCGAACCAGGATCCGAAGTTCTTGACAAGTCGAGAAATGTGGGACTTGGTCTTTGGGGTGGAGCACACAGTTAAAATCGCCCCCGAAGATATATTGCTCGAAGCGGCTGCTAAAGAGGGGAGCGATATCCTCCGAGTAGAACAGCGATCGTTCGCGGCGTTGGTCAGTTCCTGATGGAGCGTAAATGTTAATGACGCGCGTGCCCAGTGCTGTGATCGCCAGCCCCCTTCCTCACGGAAGTTAAGTCACTTCTTCGATGGCAATTCCGTCGCGCACTAGTATTGCCGTACCGCTGCCATTCCGGTCCGCCAGTGACACATATGTCACATAACCGTAGAAAACGGGGAGGGCCGCTATATACTTGCAACAGGGCAATGTCAACATCCGAAGAACGAAGCATCTCACGCAGCAACTGGATCTTCACTGCCGTTCGTATCGTGTTGAGGTTAAGCGTGGCGATACGATAAGCTTGTTGCCGAACCGCAGGTGTTAAGTTATTCATTAAGACTGGAATTACCTATGACGCTTCTGACTGTATTGACACCTCCGCATCCCCCCAAACCTCACCGGCAGTCCTTGCTAGAGAGCCGGCGCCAATGGCGTGGGCCCTGTTGGCGTAACTTGCATGGTTCCGTTGTCGTCGTGGTCATCCGCCCACGTCGGGGAACTGAAAGTAAGATCGGCCTCCCTAGCTTCCTCAGGACACGGCATGGGTGCTTGCATTCCAGAAGGTGGTGGGCAGCATCTGTCCTGCAGCTCGGCATCCGATTTTGCCACTGTAGATACATGTGGTTTGTCCTCAGTTTCGTTCGATGGTGCCACACTGCAGCAACTGGCGGCTGCCTCTGTGGTAGCGTCATCATTGAAGGTGGAATCGTCATCCTGTGGAGGCTGTGTCGCATCCCGTTCGGAAGTTGCTCTACGCCTCCGCTTCCGTCGCTTCGGAGAGCGTTGCTTCCTGGTGTGTCCTTCTGTGTCAGACGATGGCAAAGATTCACGACGTTCCGGCACAAAGGCAGCCGTAGGCACAATAAGCGAGTCTACGGCCATGCTATCGTCATGTATGTTGTTATCAGTCGACGGGGCGGCGGCATCGGAGTTGAATCCGTATCTTATGGAACGGGTGTATCATCATCGCCCTGTATTGGAGCATGGAGCCGCGACCCAACAGTGGATGTCGGCTGTCGTGGTGAAGTGGTAGCTGTCGTGAGGGCTGCTGCATAAGTCACAGGAAGCAGCGTCGGCTGCGATGGCGGGTCCGCTTCAGCCGTCGGCAGTTGAGTGATGCGACGTTGGATACATTCGGATCTGAGGTGTCCCTGCTTCCCACAACCAGAGCAGGTCTTCGGTTGCCCATCGTAGATGACGATGGCACGGCAGCCACCGATATTCAGATATGAAGGTACATGTCTTTTAAGTTCTATTCGAACCTGGCGGACTCCGTTCAGCACAGGATATGTCTGGAATTGCGTCCATTTTTCCGCAATATGATCATGGACCGTGCCGTAGGGGCGCAGCGCTGTCACGACGTCCTCCGCCGGTAGTTCGAAAGGAAGTTCGAAAATTCTGATCGTGCGAAGTCCCATGCCAGAACAATTGACGTGCACAGTCCCCACATTGCCATCAGCATGGCAGAAACGGAGGCCCTGTTTCGTGTCCCGAAGGATCCGTTCACATGTTGCGTCGTTGATGATCTTGACATATACGATACTACTCACTATGGACAAGTGAATGCCGAGAATGTCGGTCGCCGGGATTTTAACTTCTTCTCGTAGAAATCGTTCGACTTCGAGTGCTTTGGGCCGTGCAAATTCGTTGCGGAACGTAAATTTGAGCGTCGATTTTCTGTATTGGTGCGCCATAGTGATCTATATGCTGAGTACGGCACGCGCGAAACGGCCGAGTACTATGTAAACAACACGAGCGCTCGCTCCGCGGCAGGAACACAAACAGCGCGTCCTCACCGCAGCACAGCCAAAGGCCAACTACTCGATCCATCTGAGCCACCGTGGGCACGGAGGATAGCGCGTCTGCAGGGACTTATCCCTTGCACGCTCCCCGTCAGATCCACATTCCCAAAATGTCCACACCACTACATTCATAGTGCGCCTAATAGGGGATCAGTCCCTGCAGACGCGCTATCCTCCGTGCCCACGGTGGCTCAGATGGATAGAGCGTCTGCCATGTAAGCAGGAGATCCCGGGTTCGAGTCCCGGTCGGGGCACACATTTTCAACATGTCCCCAATGAAGTACATCAACGCCTGTTTGCAGCTAGGGTGTCCATTTAATTATCATTTCGAAACAGGAAGTGTTCGGCCACATGTGAAACGTCAACCACGACCTCCAAAAAACGATGATGCCCAAGTAGGCGTTTTAGCTGCTGTCGCGGCTAATCCGCACATCAGTAGCAGACAAATTGCGCGAGAATCGGGAATCTCAAAAACGTCGGTGTTGAGAATGCTACATCAACATCGATTGCACCCGTACCATATTTCTGTGCGCCAGGAATTGCATGGCGACGGCTCTGAACATCGTGTACAGTTCTGCACTGGGCACAAGAGAAATTACGGGACGATGACAGATATTTTGCACGCGTTCTATTTAGCGACGAAGCGTCATTACCTACAGCGGTAACGTAAACCGGCATAATATGCACTATTGGGCAACGGTAAATCCACGATGGCTGTGACACGTGGAACATCAGCGACCTTGTCGGGTTACTGTATGGTTCGGCATTATGGGAGGAAGTATAATTGGTCCCCATTTTATCGATGGCAATCTAAATAGTGCAATGTAAGCTGATTTCCTACGTAATGTTCTACCGATGTTACTACAAGATGTTTCACTGCATGACAAAATGAAGATGTACTTCCCACGTGATGGATGTCCGGCACATAGCTCGCATGTGGTTGAAGCGGTATTGAATAGCATATTTCATGACAGGTGGATTGGTCGTGGAAGCACCATACCAAGGCCCGCACGTTCACCGGATCTGACGTCCCCGGATTTCTTTCTGTGGGGAAAGTTGAAGGATATTTGGTGTCCTGATCCACCGACAACGCCTGACAACATTCGTCAGCGCACTGTCAATGCATGTGCGAACATTACGGAAGGCGAACTACTCGCTGTTGAGAGGAATGTCGCTACACGTATTGCCAAATGCATTGAGGTTGACGGACATCATTTTGAGCATTTATTGCATTAATGTGGTGGTTACAGGTAATCACGCTATAACGCATGCGTTCTCAGAAATGATAAGTTCACAAAGGTACATGTATCACATTGGAACAACCGAATTGTTCAAACGTACCTACGTTCTGCATTTTAATTTAAAAAACCTACCTGTTACCAACTGTTCGTCTAAAATTGTGAGCCATACGTTTGTGACTATTACAGCGCCATCTATCACAAAGCTAAAAAAGTGGTACAACGAAAACATTCATATTTCTTTAGATATTACACGAATATGTAATAAAAATGGGGGTTCTTATTTTAAAAAACGCAGGTGATATCCGTTTGACCTATGGCAGCACCATCTAGCGGGGCAACCATAGCGCCATCTGGTTTCCCCCTTCTAGCTAGACAAGTTTCGTTCTTTGTAGTTTTTTCGTTTGACGCTGATTTCGTGAGATATATAGCCCGGTGACGATCAATGGACCACCTTGTATACACAGAACCTATATGTACAGAACCCTCAGTGTGCTAGTCCTGCTCGCACTTAGCCAATTTTTTCTCCTGTATCTACTACTTTTTTCTGCTATTTGTGTTATAGTTTTTTCTATTTTTAGCATCTCACATTACGTGTATGTAATTTTATAACCTGTGTGTCGTTAAGAACATAATGTAAAATATGTTGAAGGCCTGGTTAGATGTAAGAGAGGACGTGATGTACCTCATCTTGTCAGGATAAATAACTAAAGTACACCTCACACGGTTTGTAAGCGCTGAAACACTTCAGGCAGTAAATCCAATTCAGAGAGAAAGCGGCTGCATGTCGGTGCAGATCAGTGACGCCAACTGTATAGGCTATCTGATGTCACAGGCACGATCCGGCAGCTACGGGTCAATTGCGAAGCCACGCCAGAGCATGCTGTCGAGAGTAGAGAGTTTACGGGTACTGAGAGGCGTTATCTCGGCGACTGCACCGTCAATGATGAATGTCGGGGAAAGTTACATGCCACAAGAGCATCCATGCGCCAGACTGACTTATACGGTAATTCGACATGCTGTGTTTGCATGGTGAAGCTCAATTAAGTTGCCGCGTCGATACAAATGATTACTTCTAAACTGAGCAGTGGCAGCAATCGGACGTCATTAAAGCTTGATCAGTAGTTGTTAGTTAGCAATGAGGGAGCAAGTCTGACGGAGGTCTGTGGTACTCTCCCAGCGATAATTTTGATTTGAAACCGGTGAGGGGTTTGCAGGTACACATGGCAAGGCAGTGTCCACGTGGACTGTGAACGCATAACGCATTGACTGTGTGACGTCATAACGTGTAACATTCGCGCTGCCTGTTGTTACTGAGAGTGAACAGGAGATTAAGGGTGGAAGATTTTTGGATGTACAGTGGACATGGACCAATATGATGCAAGATCACATTGTATGTCACAGGCTGAATCTGAAAAACGCCATGTACGATTACGTCGTCCAGAAGATGATGTGCAAATAGTTCAAATGGCTCCGAGCACTATGGGACTTAACTTCTGAAGTAAACAGTCCCCTAGAACTTAGAACTACTTAAACCTAACTAAGGACATCATACACATCCATGCCCGAGGCAGGATTCGAACCTGCGACCGTAGCGGTCTCGCGGTTCCAGACTTAAGCGGCTAGAACCGCTCGACACACCGGCCGGCGATTATGTGCATTTTTTTATTCTTTTATTTTATTTTTTTAAAACTTCTATGTTACGTACTTCACAACGCAGGCTAAATCGAACAAACACCAAGTTGAATTACAGTGCTCTGAAGCGCAACGGCGATTTATGGCGGTTTTTGCATTGTACATCACGTAGTTTACTGTTTGGTAGAATGCTTTTCGTGTTATTTACTGTAATACGATATCGACAAACATCATGTCAGAGATATTAGTTCGTAGGAGTCCACAGCCTGTGTCAATTTGAATAAAATCATATTGTGTATGGGGCCGCATCATTATGCCAGTGTGATTCAGCTGCTCCTACAGATGTCATGTTATGGAATAGTTGGCCCTCAAAACCCACGAGCGAGTTTTTCGTATTCTCTCGCACGCTACGTGCAAACTGTTAATCCCACGAAAAAAATGAACAGGACATTTTTGTAGGAAATGTAATTTAATTAAACTTAGTACTGGAATACGTTTCCGACAGAGACCTCAGTTTTCGAGTTATGCAAAAAAAACGTACAAAAGTTACTTTCAAACGCACCTGCGCCAGCACACTCATCCCTCACCGGTCAGGATCTCTAGTATGTTGTTCGTAGCTCTCCCTCCTGCCACTGTACAAAAGTTTCCGACTACACGAACTGTTACCGATATTTGACCTTCTTTGGTCTCTATTGACTGGGCTATTACGCCACCAGCATAGTCGGCTATTTCGTTAACATTATTAATTTACACGTGTCCGTGAGGATAATGAAAGAAAAACGACTTTTGTAAATGTTACGCTAAAACTATTTATTTTGACAATTCGATCCAAACATAGTAGTTTCATAGTCGGAAGGCCTGACGAATACAACAATGTCATTGTTTATTTTATGGTGTTAAAATTCGCATAATTGTAATGGAGAAGTTTCACAAACATTAGTTTTACATTTTGTAACTAATCCACTTAAAATTATGACGACAGCGTCAGTCAACGAAGACAAAAAACGGTCAAATGTGGGGAATAATTCTCGCAGTCGCAAATTTTTGTACAGTCGTAGCAGGAGTGTAATGAAACACATACTAAACATCTTGACCAGTGGTGCTTGTGGGTGGGAGTCGAGATGCGTTTGTAGATCATTTTTTTACGTTTTTCTTGAATGACCCGAAAACTACGGTCTCTAACGAAAGCGTAGCCCAGAACAGAATTTGACTATGTAAACTTTCTTACAAGAATCTGCTGTTCTTTTTTACTGTGGGACTAACAGTTTGCTTGCAGCGAGCGAGAGAATATAAAAATCTCGATTGTTTTTGAAGGCCAGATTAGAATTGCAGGTTGCATAAAACGACATCGGTATGGGCCGTTGAATCATCCGATATACTGTCATACCGTCAGATAGCACCGATGTCACATTCTGGGATGCCGTTGGACAATTCGAAGAGTATGGTATTCTGGCAGGTGATTGGTAGGCAATAGAGAATCAGCAGCTTGTGGGCAGTGGTAATGTTTCCCTGCAGGATGACGTTTGAAACAACTCGGAAGTTGTCTTGCGGCTGCTCGTTCATACTACCGTTGAACCCAGGTCATGTGGGGCTGCTGGCTGGCGGACAACACACGAAGCACGATGCACTGGGATCCCTGGCAACCAGGCCGTAGGTAACTTGTAGCCATCCTCCCTGTTCATGTTGCTAAAGCATTTTAATTTTTTCGATAGCATCTCTTATTTTTCGCTGCTGCATCTACGGCTGCCGAGCAAGCACACCAGCACAAAATTAATATATCGGTCACAGTCTTTAAGGTGTTCAGTTACAGCTGATTTGTTGTGTTGCTCCAGTCGCACGTAGCGTTCATGCTCGTATACTTGAGGGCTAAACGGTGTCTGTTTCACCAACGTAAACTCCGAATGCTGACAGCCCGATCTCATTATATTAGTGACGCTAATAACCACAAAGTGAACTGAGCTCCGGACAGCATTCAGTGCGAGTGTAAACAGCAACAAGGACAGACGAGGTATGAGGTACACTGAAGACGAAAAAGAAAAACGAACAGGAGAGACTCTTCCTGTCGCTCGCTAACCTTCTGTGAGAGGCATCAGCAACCCTGTAGTCAAGGTGCTGCGCAGAGGAGGAATTAAACAAGTATTTCAGAGCGACCGTATCCGAGATCTGTTGAGGCCTACGATGGATTCCGTAAATGTTCTCCACGCTGCAGGCATCTACGTACTTGGATATCAATGCGGCTGGATCTATCTTGGTGAAATGGAGAGACACTACGTACGACTGGGACAGAACAACATGTCAGCTGCGCATGCTCGACAGCTGTCGATGCTGCAGGAAAAAATAAGAGGATATCGAATTAATATAAGGCTCTAACAGCTGCCGAGAATTCCTCGGGGTTGTATGGCCGTGGTCCATGGAACTCTTCTATCCCTGACGTTTCGTCCAAAGCTACGTGGGACATCTTCGGAGGTGCTCCTAGTTGTGCTGAGTCTTGCCGACTGACGAGTCTGAGGTCGAAGAATGGCCTAAATACCGTGGAAAGTGGGCGAGGTCTGGATGTCACGTGATAGCAGAGATAAACCTTGTCAAGGATAAAATATAACTATCGATCATAGTACGTCAAAGATGAAAACTTCTCATCGATTCTGTAGCGCCACTGTCCATATATCGCTGAGTTTCATAGCTTCTACTTTTCTGTTAAAATTATCCACATGTTTATATATTTCGATGGCTGCTCTATATAGCCGTGGATAACAGTTCGTCATAGTCTCTACGTGATCAGCCGACTGAAGAGCTTGTTCCGCCACGGCTGACTTGTCTGTTTTCACTAGTCGGCAAAGACATTTATGTTCCTTCAACCGTGTATTGACACTTCTCTCTGTAGTTCCAATGTAGACCCAACCACATGTATAAGGAATCTTGTATACACCATTTGCAGAGAGAGGGGGACGTTTATCCTTAACGGGACCAAGTGCTTGGCCTATTTTCTTAGTTGCTCTGAAAATCGATCGAACGTTGAACGTTATGTTTCCTTAAAATCTTGCCGATTTGGTCGGTTACTTTTTTGATGAAGGGCAGAGAAACCGTGTTCTTACATCGCTGTGTCCTATCTTTGTCCTTAGGCTTCCTGTTATTCGGTAGCAAAACTCTATTTATTCCCTTACTACTTTAGATGTTTTAACACGGCGTACAGGTATTACGGCGCACAAATTCTTTTATCTCTGTCCACTAGACTTTTAATTACACCTCTTTTCTGCTGTGGTTACACATAGCGAGAGATACTTCCATAAGGATTCCAATCATCATCCAGAACAGAAAACAGGTGTAATTAAAAGTCTAGTACACAGACCTAAAAGGATTTGTGCGCCGGAGTACCTGGACGCCGAGTTAAAACATCTAAAGTAGGTTTCTGAGAAGAATGGATACTCTAGTAAGGGAATAAATAGAATTTTGCTACCGAATAACAGAAGGCCTAAGGACAAAGACAGGACACAGCGATGGAAGAACACGGTTTCTCTACCCTTCGTTAAAAAAGTAACGGATCACATCGGCAAGATTAAAAGGAAACATAACGTTCGACCGATTTTCAGATCAACTAAGAAAATAGTCCAACCACATGGTTCCGTTAAGGATAAACGTCCCCCTCTGTCTGCATGTGGTGTATACAAGATTCCTTGTACATGTGGTAGGGTCAACACTGGAACTACAGAGAGAAGTGTGAATACACGGTTGAAGGAACAAATGTCTTTGCTGACTAGGGAAAACAGACAAGTCAGCAGTGGCGGAACATGGTCTTCAGTCTAGTAATCACGTAGAGAAATTTTCGGAAACTGAAGTTTTATGTACTATGACGAACTATTATCCACGGCTATATAGAGAAGCCATCGAAATATATAAACATGTGGATAATTTTAACAGAAAAGTAGAAGCTATGAAACTCAGCGATATATGGACAGTGGCGTTACAGAATCGATGAGAAGTTTTTATCTTTGACGTACTATGATCGATATTTTATCCTTGACAAGGTTTAAGTCTGCTATCACGTGAAATCCAGACCTCGCCCACTTTCCACGGTATTTAGGCCGTTCTTCGACCTCTGACTCGTCAGTCGGCAAGACTCAGCGCAACCAGGAACACCTCCGAAGATGTCCAACGTAGCTTAGGACGAAACGTCAGGGATAGAACTTCCATGGACTGCGGCCATACAACCCGGAAGAATTCTCGGCAGCTGAAACATCCGGTCGTGAAAGCCTTCACTGTATGGTAGGGCTCTAACAGCACGAACAGGGAGGATGGCTGCAAGTTATCGACAGTCTGGCTGCCACCGATCCCGGCCCATCGGGCCGCGTGTATTGATCGCTAGCCAGTAGCTCCACATGACCCGGGTTGAACAGCATATACAACCGGCCACAAAAAAACCTACTTGCATCAGAGTCTGCTGCCGGTTCGCTGTTCCCTACCAACCACCCATCACAATAGCACAAGCGGTAGCCACCCCTCCATAGAAATCTTTACTTCGAACTGTCCAATATCATCCTAGAACGTGTCGGAAACCATCTGAGAAATGAAAGACACTGAGGTGGCAAAAATCATGGGAACCTGCTAGTATCGTGTCAGACCTCTTGTCCCGCGCCGTGCAGCAAATCAACGTGGCATGGACTCAACAAGTCGTTGGAAGTCCCGTGCAAAAATACTGAGCCATACTGTCTCTACAGCCGTCCATAGCTGCGAAAGAGTTGCCGGTGCAAGATGTTGTACAACAACTGATCCATAAATGTTCGATGTGATTCATGTCGAGCGATCTGGGTGGCAAAAATCATACGCTCGAATTGTCCAGAATGTTCTTCGAATCAATCGCGAACAATTATGGCCCGGCGACGTGACACTGTTCTTTTGGAACATGAAGGCCATGAACGGCTGAAAATTGTCTCTAGGTAGCCGAACATCATCATTACCTTAAAAGACATCATAGTCGCCGTTGACTGTATAAAATATTTATTGTTACTATTGCAATTTCGGCCTTATGGCCATTTTCAAGTAACACTGCAAAGTTACCTAAACACAAAAATACAAAAGTGAAGCACAGGGTGTACACACATAATTAAGCAAACAGTTCATTAAGAAAGTAGCTCAATTATAAAAATTGGAGAGAAGTGTACATTACTTACATTCTGTCAGAATATAAGACTATCTGACATGAGTACATGTCGTCGTCAAAATACAGCCTTTTGACTGTGAGAGTCCCACAAGATCCGATGAGTAAGACACTTATTACATCGTAATATGTTGTTAAATGTATATTGAAATGTCGATGTTACCATCGTTCTAATAACCTATCACACATACAAGTCCAGGTGCACTGACAACATGTGGAGCTAAGTCAGTTGGCGCGAAAATACATTTACTATAGATACTGCCTGAGCACGAAGCAAAGATAGCGCACACCAAGGATACAACTTCTTTTCATCTGTCGACATCATACAGCTTACTAAATAGTGCTATGATTGTAATGGGCAGTAGTATAGGATAGGAATAGTTATTTATAACATAACAGGGGATAATACATGTGTTATCTGTTAATTAGCTCTCTCTTTGACTTAAGTGCTCGTAAATGAAATATATAATACTTTGTATGCGTATAAATTCTACGAATATAAATGGCGTAAAATGCTTGCCAGCGATCCAATTCACTGTGCAGCACCACAAATTCTGACAAAACATCACAATGCCTCCGCACAAATACTTGATGCATCCTTCAACCAGGCTCTATTATAGCAAATAGGACTAACTAAATATGTATACTATTCCATCGAAATTGTTTAAAATGTTTTCGGTAAGTGTCTAAAATAACTGTACAATTCTATGAATTACTGTTGAAGTAGATTGATACAATAAACCACAAGCTTCAGATACAATGAAATGTCGAGGCTACATTTCATTTATAAAACATACAAAAATAAAATACATTGGAGTATGCTTTTCTTCCCTCGTTGTAGTCCATAAACTTTTTTTACAGGAAAATACATCGGATTACTGATAAAATTTGTTACTTATGATTCAAGACAAAACTGGTCAGATACATCACATAAAAACTGGCGATCTTAAAATACATTAAATAAGAGAATAGATACATTGTGAGTAGGAGGGGATATGACATTACACAGTTACTAATATAATTTTGAAGCATCTACGTATTTTTTTTAATCCTCGTTTACACGCTTGTCTATACAAAATGTCAGGGTGATAAACTTCCATCAGATGTCAAGGTATTGCGCCTGTAAGCCATTTTACAATCTATCATTTGTACACAAAACGGGCTGCAAATTATCTAAAAATCTTTTACTTTTTTAAACCAGTTTGATCATTAAGTAGGTCATTGGTACGATTTTTAATACAGTTGTAAATCTCTATTTCTCCTAGAATATTCATGATTCAACTTTTAGGCACAGTATGCAGTATTTTACTGGATGAATCTATGTTGTTGACCGTATATTAATTCTCAGTTAAGTGTTTGCTAAAGGCAGAGGTATTGCTCTCTGGCTGCCTGACGTGTTCTTTAAACCTGTCGTTCAATGCCCGCCCAGTTTGTCCCATATAACATTATGTGCATGAGTCACATTCTATTCTGTAAACCCCAGTCTTGCAAACTGGTTTGTTCAACCTGTTCTGTGCCTGAATTTTTTATTTAATGTATTGTCTGTGTGAAAGCAGATCGCTACGTTGGTCTTCTTAAACACCTGTGTAATTTTGTCTGATACTACTCCTAAATATGGTAATTTGGCAAACTTTTTTTTTTACAGATAACATCATCTCTTTGAAGCGTGATTTCATCTGTTATACCTGCCCTGCCTTTTTTAACTTTCCGTTCAAATAGTTCTGTGACCATTTCCGCTCTGAAACCATTGTTGATCGCTACTTCCTGCAAGATATCTGGCTCCTTGTTTATTTCCTCGTCGTCTAGCGGAAGATTACTTAACCTATGTATCATAGAGTTAAAATAGGCTCGCTTATGGCATACTGGGTGGCAAGAATCATTACGTATTATGCAATCTGTGGTGGTTGGCTTACGGAAAATTCCAAACTTGTGCTGGCTGTTAATATTTGAAATTTTTAGGTCCAGGAAATTTATACTGTTGTTAACTTCTATTTCTTTCGTGAATTTTATATTTGGATGTAAGCTGTTAAGATCCCTCAAGAAGTACTAAAGTGTCATCCACGTAACGTTTATAGTACCGAATTTTCTTGGTTGTCTGTTCATAATTAGTGAAAAAACGTCTCTAATGTGTCTATGAAGATATCAGCGATTATTGGCTTTGGGGTCCCAAGGGTATCATGACCGACCGACATCTCTAGGGATGCTGAAAGACAACATCCGACGCCAATGTCTCACCATAACTCCGGACATGCGTTACAGTGCTGTTCACAACATTATTCCTCGACTACAGCTATTGTGGAGGAATGATGGTGGACATATTGAGCATTTCCTGTAAAGAACATTATCTTTGCTTTGTCTTACTTTGTTATGCTAATGATTGCTATTCTGATCAGATGAAGCGCCATCTGTTGGGCATTTTTTGAACTTTTGTATTTTTTTGGTTCTAATAAAACCCCATGTCATTCCAAGCATGTGTGTCAAATTGTACCTCTCTATCTACATTAATCCATGATTTATTCAGTTTTCAAATTTATACTGAGTTTTTGATCACCCACTATATGTTAACAACACATTACGATGTAATACATGTCGTACTCATCAGATCTTGTGGGACTCTCACAGTCCAAAGGCTGTATTTTGACGACGACATGACAGATTCCTACACCTTTTCCCCCTCTGCCGGTGTGCCCCAAGGCTCCGTGCTCTCCCCCCTCCTGTATCTTTTGTACACGGCGGACATGCCGCCGCCGTCATACCCCGTCCACCTTCTCCAGTTTGCCGATGACACCGCCTTCCTTGCCCTTGCCCCCACCCTGCAGCGCTCCCAACACCTTCTCCAATCCCATCTTGACCAGTTCACCGCTTGGTGCAAACAGTGGTTGCTCAAGGTCAATCCCTCCAAAACCCAGGCGATCACTGTAGGCAAAACCACCCCTTCCTTCCACCTCCTTGATTTCTATCTCACCATCTATGGCCGTCCTATCGCCCTCACTCCCACCCTTAAGTACCTTGGCCTCACCCTCGACCGTCGCCTATCCTGGTCTCCCCATCTCCGGACAATCCAAGCCAAGGCACACTCCCGACTCCGTCTCCTCAAGCTCCTTTCCAGCCGTACGTGGGGTTTGGACCCCTCCACCATCCTCCACACCTATTAATCCCTCATCCACCCTATCCTTTGTTACGCCCATCCGGCCTGGATCTCCGCCCCCCTACCTTTTATAAATCCCTCCAAATCCTTGAACGCCATGCTCTCCGCCTCACCTAGCGCATCCGTCTCCCCTCCCCCATGTGGATCCTGTACGATCTCATCCCCTTCCCCCACCTCCTCCTTTTCCTTGAAAGGATACAGATCCTGTACACCTCTCGCAAACTTGATCCTCCTCACCCGCTTGTCCCACCCATCCTCTCTTACCCCCGCCCGCTGCCGCACCTGTATTCCCACGTCCCACCCGGTCTCCATCTCTCCACCCTCCTTACCCTCTCCCAAGGTGGCTTCCGCCAGCTCCCCCTCCCTGGTGATGTCCTCCTCCCCTCCATCTACTCCTCCTATCAACTTTGATCCTCCCCCCCCACTTCCTGTGTCCTTTCCTTTAGGCACCCTCCCTCCCTCCCTTCTATTTCCTTTTCCCCCATCCCCCTTCCTTCCCCCCTCTTCCCCCAGTCTTCCCCTCCCCCTTCCTCCCTCCCCTGTCTCTCCTGCCCATGGCATCTCTGCTCTCCCCTCTCCCTCTCCCACTCCCCCCCCTCCTCCTCTCTTGGCAGGTCCCCAGACTCGTACACAGTTAGTGAACATTCGCGCGCCGGAGATCAACGCCTCGTGTTTCTGTGTGTGCCGTCGTTTTGTGCTTAAGTGGTTCAGTGTTATTCGTTTTGTGCACCTACGTTCACGTGTGACAATTTTCGTCTATGTATGTGTCCAAGTGTCTGAACAAATTTTATCTTGGACTCTACGCCCGTGAACGGCTCCATGTATTTTAAAAAGTGTTTGTCTCCGTTTATATGTCCACCATTTTTTTTCTCTAATTGTCTCCATTTGTATCTTTTGTGTTTCTCTGCGGCCAAAGAGCGGCGCAGTATGCTGCTGCAGGCCTGCCTGTAAACGGGTTTAAAAATAACAATAAAGAAAAAAATAGCTTTATATTCTGACAGAATGTAAGTCATGTACATTTATCTCCAATTTTTATAATTGAGCTACTTTCTTAATGAAATGTTTGCTTAATTATGTATATACACCCTGTGCTTCACTTTTGTATTTCTGTGTTTAGGTAACTTTGCAGTGTTACTTTAAAATGGCCATAAGGCCGAAATTGCAATAGTAACAATAAATATTTTATACAGTCAACGGCGACTATGATGGCTTTTAAGAAATATTATATGACTGTGAATCCCGACCATGAGAAGTTAATTATAATCGTTTGCAGAGGACGGTCGTTTCAGTTGCACCAGAGGACCCAGTCCAAATGCCGGACATTTGCCACACTTGCCCCTTCGCCAGGTAGCTTTAGTAGCGATCCCTCAGGTAAGGGAAGCCCCTCCTTGTACTTCTTCTGTCCGCTTTCAAACCGCCGTCTCCACATCTTACTCGATACAAGCAGTACGAAAGGGACATTCTTCTTCGACATCTTGGCCAAATACAGAGCTTCTTTTCCGAAACTGAAATATTTATAGCTTTTGGGAAACGAAAACAATTCCGACGATTATGTCAGCGTGTAGTTAGTTCTGCCAAGTATAAATATAGATCCCTGTGTCTGTACGGTAGCTTCCTTTCACGCTTACTGATTGCGATAGGAACAGTCCATCACCATGAGAGCAACAAGAAAGGAACGATGTAAAGAGAATGCGAATGTACTCTAAACATTTCTTTTTGTTCACTGCATTTGTGTCTACTTTAATTGCTACAACTGCATGCCCAAAAGACAATAAGGAAAGAAGAAATGGGTATGTGAATGTTTGAAAAGAAGAACGACATACTCCATATTAATTCACTCTGTAAAATCCGATATCCCTTGCGGCGAAACATTAGTTAATAAAGTGTAGCGGGACAATGTTCAAAACATAACTGAAAGTGCGTTCGTAAACAGAGATAAGAACATCTATGATTGGCATGTCGTCTAAAGTCGGCGTACAGTTTTAAAATGTTAGAAATAAGGAAATAAAGTAATGCAGAATGCAATGCTTGTAACGCACGTTGTCGTTCTACATTGTTTAGCTCTGGTATTTACAGGATCAGAGAGAAAGCATCCTACGTTTTGGAGGGAAAAGCCGTAATTGTAATGATCGGCACTAACATTTCAAAGAAAACTCGAGTCTCATCGCAAATAGGTACCCTACTCATACAATTATAGTTGGCACTGACTTCAATCTACCTTCAATGTTGACAAAAATACATTTTCAGACCGTATTGTAGATAGAAAAACATTCCGTAATTGTTGTAAATGCCTTTTTTAAAATTATTTTGAACAATTAGTTCACGAGGCCATTCAAACTGTAAATGGTTACGAAAACACACTTGACCTCTTAGCCATAAATAATCCTGAGCATCACGACGTATACAGGGATGAGTGAACACACAATCGTAGCGATGCTCAATTCCGTAGCAAAGAAATTCACTAAAACTAAACGCGAAATATATCTACTTATAAAAGCAACGAAAAATTCGGTTGACGTCTTTCTAGGAGACAGTCTTCAATCCTTCCAAACTACGTAAGTGAAGACAATATGTGGCTTAAGTTCAAAGAAATAGTACCAACAGCACTCGAGAGATTCATACCAAATAAATTAATAACAGACGGAACTGATACCCCATGGTACACAAAACACGACAGAAAGCTGCTGCAGGAGCACCGAAAAAGGCACGTATAATTTACACGAATGTAAAATGTCTAAGATTGGCGAAGTTTTACTGAGGCTCGAAATTTGGTGCGGATTTCAATGCGAGATGCATGTGGCGGAAAATCCATAGAGATTCTGGTCCTATGTTAAGTAAACCAGCGGAAAGGCTCAGTGAGTACTTTTACTGCGGGTCGGGCGACGGGTGAGGAGGAGGAGGAGGAGGAGGAGGAGGAGGAGGGGAGGGAGAGAGAGACAAGGGACCCAACCCTTCGGAGCAGGTAAAATCGTGGCAAATGTCCGCACACCCCCAGTCCATTCCACGAAAACACAGCCCACACCGTTATGGAATCACCACCAACCTGCACGGTGCCTAGCTGACAACCTGGGTCCATGGCTTTGTGGGGTCTGCGTCACACTCGAATCCTACCATAAGGCAATTTTCAGCAACTGCTGTCGAAATCAACTCAGTTATTTGACGCTGACCTTGATCTTTAACTTACGTTCATTGTCACCTGCCATTGATATGTGCCAGGAGTGCTGCGGTGGCAAAACACCTTGCCACAAATGTGCAGTGCGATTTAGCACATCGTTTCTGAATGCTCAACATCATCTAAAAACACTTAAGTGCATTGCACAGTGAAGACCCTCGTCCTACGAGAAAAGCAAACAAGGGTTCAACTGAAGATCACAGCCGATAGGGTTGAAATATTCTCTTTCTGCCTATCCCAGGAAGGCAGTGTTGAGAAGTTATCTTTCTGGGGACCAGGATGGGAAAGCCTGATGAAGACGCAAAGAAGAGCAGTTTCGTAAGCGTGAATGAGCCGAGGAGATGCTCTTTCAGTTCCCGAGGCAGACATTACAAGAGGCGTCGTGAGTCAAGGTGTTAATATTAAAATGAAATATTAAAATTACGTAAGCATACTTTCCGAAAAGAGACAACCAATATGTTACTTCCTCATATGAATGTGTCACGAATAGACTATGATGGTAAAATCAGAGAAATTAGCCCACACGGAGACTTGCGAAAAATCCGCGTTTTCCCGCGCACCACTCACGACTGGAACAGAAAAGCAGGGAAATAATAATGGTACCAAAAGAAACCTCTACCACTCTCCACCAGATAGCTTATTGAGTGTAGATGAAGATATAGATGTAGATTTGAGTAGTAAATTTCTGAGAATGTACGTTTGAAGCACAACATTGTATGGAAGTGAATGATCGATAGTCGAAAAATCGGAAAACAAGGGATCGAAGCGTTTGAAATGTAATGTTATAGAAGGCTACTGAAAAATAAATGGAGTGATAAGAAACAAAATGATATTTTCCGCAGAATGGGTAAGGAAAGGTCTATACCGGAAACTTGACTAGAAGAAAGGATAAAATGATAATGTAGACACCAGGAATTAACTTAAGTGTTTTTAGAGCTAGCTGTAGAGTGAAAAAGATATACGGAAAGAGACTGGAATATGTTCACCAAATAACTGAAAGCTTTGGATGTTTAGGGCTAGTCTGAAATGAAGAAGTTGGCAAAGAAACGGTAGTCATTGCCGGCTACAACAAATCATTCAGAAAACGGATGATCTCCCCCCCCCCCAAATAAAATAGAGATAATTACGTAATCAGCATGTCAAGATTTGAGGTCAGCGCAGTTGTATATAAGATTTGGGTCATTCTGAACTGCTCTCGGGTATGTTGCCAAGCATCGTCGTGCAGATTTTGCGATATATCGCCAGGCTGGCTTGTTGCCATCCTCAGAAGTTCTGATGAAAGCAGCTGCAATTCGTTATACGCCGGGAAACTGTAAAATCATATTTCGGTAATTAGCGAATGGGATGAGTAGCACTCGTTGTATTGTTGCATGGCCTGAACGATCATTTGAATTGTCATCAATTTCTTTTTATCGCTTTGTTCGCAGAGTGTAGTGCACATCATTCCACTTGACCCAAGACAGAAAGGGCTTGTGCAAATCTTTGATGTTTTTGAACAAAATTAAATCCCGATGATCACTGCTCTTACGGTTCAATGAAAGTGACCCTGTTCTATGTAGGAAGTTTTCACATCTGTGTTCACGAGTGTATTTGATAAATTAATATATAATCGTTTGCACTTCAAAACGTCACCTACAATTTCTCTTTTATGTGAGCATTCTATAAAGTACTATTTAACGGATATAGCTATTCGAAAATTATTCTTGGTTATTGCAATCGAAAAGAGACTGAAGGAATACTGGCTAGGCCTTTCTCTAACTTCACTTCTGAGCGAGTACAGCGGTGCTGGAAGAACAAGAATTAAATTCCCGTCCGGCCCTTCCCATTATAAGTGCTCCGTTGACCTTTGTATCACTGCAGACGATATCCGTGATGGTTCCTGAATCAAGACGTAGTACGATTTCCTCCGGCAACCTTGTTCAGACGATATAGCGAACTTTCTTCAGTGACCTACGCCAGGAGCACATTAAGTTCTACGTTTCATACTTTCCTTCCAACTGAGTCGTTAACCTCCTCTGAAATGTCATGTGCTCTTTCGACCTGCACTGCAAACGATCGTGAAAGGGTTTTAAATGCCAAAGCTCACATCTATGTAATTGAAAACCCTAATAGTTACACAGAGCGAGGTGGAGCAGTGGTAAAAAAACATTGGACTCACGGAAGACGGCGGTTCAAATTCTTGTCCAGGTTGTAGGTTTTCCTTAGTGTCACTAAATCGTTTAAGACACATGCAGGAATGTTCCTCTGAAAAGAGCACGGTTCATTTTATCCCCCATCCATATCTAGTGCAATTCTGAGTTGCGTTTCTGACGACCTCGCCTCGTTTCCATATGGTTAAATCAGTATCGAATTTTAATCTAAACAAAAAGCAATTTTTTGGTTAATGTTTCTACATAATCGGCGACATAGGCTAATCTTCTAACGCTCCTATTGTGTATGAATAGATAATCCAATGGAAGCCATGGATGCCTCTGGACTGACTTATTTAGCGATGTGGTCGACCTACCTGGTGCTCCTCATTTTTGTTGAATACCGAAGTACCAGGTGATTATAATTAAAGTACAGCTACTCACAGAGCCTCACCATGAACTGTAATTATGGTATGATAGCGAAGCTTGGTATACATTATCATGCGTTAATGCTGAACATGTTTTACACTAGAAGAAAATTAGTTCCAATTTTGACGACCAAATGCAAATATGGCGCTGTAAATGCAAGAAAGATGTATAGAAATGTTCCCATATGTCATGGATTAGAAACATGATGTGGGTAGAAATGGTCAGGCAAGTCAGGAAGGCATTATGTTGGTTTTATTATTAACCACCGCTCAAACGACTTGTTGATTATCAGCACCGGAGACATCAGAGAGATGCTCTACAGCGCCAGATTTGCACCTAGTAAAGAAAATTGGAACTAATTTTCTTCCACATTAAATCTGCTCCGCATTAACACATTAGCATAGCAAGTTTCGCTGCCATACCATAATTAAAGCTCAGGCTGGACATCTGTATATAACTGTCCTTTAATTATAACCACCTTGTAATTCTCCATGCAGCAAAAATCAATGTATTAAACTGTTATTCGCAATCGTTTCTCGCTCGCTGCCCTGTTCTAGCACACCAATTATACTACTTAAATAGCTGGATTTGATAGAATTATGAATATACTGATTATTGATAACTCAATAGCATCATGATTTCTCCGGCAAAATGGATCTACTTACAGCGAGAAGCGGTCTCGTTGCCAGTAAACCATTAGACACTCTTATGGTATATGACGGATGTACGACTGGACTTAAAAAATTAAATTACATATTATTATAGCAGGCAAAGTAACTTTTCAATACTGCATTACACCTCAAAGTGGCACAAATACATGACAGTTTCACAATATAGTTATCAAGTCTCTGTAAAGAACGATCAAAACGTTCTATCAGTCACCTTATAGATCTTGCAACCACAGCTAAAGAACATGTACATAATATGAACGACAATAAACAATTTAAAATCAGAAATAGTAAAATACTCCATATTAAACTGAATGACAAACCAAATCCACAATAGCTGTTTATGGTGTTTTCACTCTATGACATTCGGTTTCATACACTGCAGGTATATCTTCTACATCTACATCTACATCTACATCCATACTACGCAAACCACCTGACGGTGTGTGACGGAGGATACCTTGAGTACCTCTATCGGTTCTCCCTTCTATTCCAGTCTCGTATTGTTCGTGGAAAGAAAGATTGTCGTATGCCTCTGTGTGGGCTCTAGTGTCTCTGATTTTATCCTCATGGTCTCTTCGCGAGATATACGTAGGAGGGAGCAATATACTGCTTGACTCCTCGGTGAAGGTATGTTCTCGAACCTTCAACAAAAGCCCGTACCGAGCTACTGAGCGTCTCTCTTGCAGAGTCTTCCACTGGAGTTTATCTATCATCTCCGTAACGCTTTCACGATTACTAAATTATCCTATAACGAAGCGCGCAGCCCTCTGTTGGATCTTCTCTATCTCTTCTATCAACCCTATCTGGTACGGATCCCACACCAGTGAGCAGTATTCAAGCAGTAGCCGGACAAGTGTACTGTACCCTACTTCCTTTGTTTTTGGACTGCATTTCCTTAGGATTCTTCCAATGAATCTCAGTCTGGCATCTGCTTTACCGACGATCAACTTTGTATGATCATTCAATTTTAAATCACTCCTAATGCCTACACCCATATAATTTATGGAATTATCTGTTTCCAGTTGCTGACCTGCTATATTGTAGCTAATTGATAAAGGATCTTTCTTTCTATGTATTCGCAGTACATTACACTTGTATACATTGAAATTCAATTGCCATTCCCTGCACCATGCGTCAATTCGTTGCAGATCCTCCTGCATTTCAGTACAATTTTCCATTGTTACAACCTCTCGATATACTACACCATCATCCGCAAAAAGCCTCAGTGAACTTCCGATGTTATCCACAAGGTCATTTATATATATTGTGAATAGCAACGGTCCCACGACACTCCCCTGCAGCACACCTGAAATCACTTCGGAAGACTTCTCTCCATTGAGAATGACATGCTGCGTTCTGTTATCTAGGAACTCTTCAATCCAATCACATAATTGGTCTGGCAGTCCATATGCTCTTACTTTGTTCATTAAACGACTGTGGGGAACTGTATCAAACGCCTTGCGGAAGTCTAGAAACACGGCTTCTACCTGGGAACGAGTGTCTAGAAACACGGCTTCTACCTGGGAACGCGTGTCTATGGCACTCTGAGTCTCGTGGACGAATAGCGCGAGCTGGGTTTCACACGATCATCTTTTTCGAAACCCATGCTGATTTCTACAGAGTAGATTTCTAGTCACCAGAAAGATCATTATACTCGAACATAATACTTGTTCCAAAGTTCAACAACTGTTCTACGTTAGAGGTATAGGTTTATAGTTCTGCAGCTCTGTTCGACGTCCCTTCTTGAAAACGGGGATGACCTGTGCCCTTTTCCAATCTTTTGGAACGCTACGCTCTTCTAGAGACCTACGGTACACCGCTGCAAGAAGGGGGGCAAGTTCCTCCGCGTACTCTGTGTAAAATCGAACTGGTATCCCATCAGGTCCAGCGGTCTTTCCTCTTTTGAGGAATTTTAATTGTTTTTCTATCCCTCTGTTATCTATTTCGATACCTACCATTTTGTCATCTGTGCGACAATCTAGGGAAGGAACTACAGTGTAGTCTTCTTCTGTGAAACAGCTTTGGAAAAAGACGTTGAATATTTTGGCCTTTAGTCTGTCATCCTCTGTTTCATTACCATTTTGGTCACAGAGTGTCTGGACATTTTGTTTTCATCCACCAACCGCTTTGACATAAGACTAAAATTTCTTAGGATTTTCTGCCAAGTCAATACATAGAACTTTACCTTCGAATTCATTGAACGCCTCTTGCATAGCCCTCCTCACACTACATTTCGCTTCGTGTAATTTTTGTTTGTCTTCAAGGCTTTGGCTACGTTTATGTTTGCTGTGAAGTTCCCTTTGCTTCCGTAGCAGTTTTCTAAGTCGGTTTGTTGTACCACGGTGGCTCTTTTCCATCTCTTACGATCTTGCTTGGCACATACTCATCTAATGCATATAGTACGATGGTTTTGAACTTTGTCCACTGATCCTCAACACTATCTGTACTTGAGATAAAACTTTTGTGTTGAGCCGTGAAGTACTCTGAAATCTGCTTTTTGTTCCTTTTAGCTACACAGAAAAATCTTCCTACTTTTTTTAATATTTCTATTTACGGCTGAAATCATCGATGCAATAGCCGCTTTATGATCGCTGATTCCCTGTTCTGCGTTGACTGTTTCAAATAGTTCGGGTCTGTTTGTCACCAGAAGGTCTAATATGTTATCGCCACGAGTCGGTTCTCTGTTTAACTGCTCAAGGTAGTTTTCAGATAACGCACTTTAAAAAATTTCACTGGATTCTTTGTCCCTGCCACCCGTAATAAACGTTTGTGTCTCCCAGTCTATATCTGGTAATTTAAAATCTCCACCCAAAACTATAACTTGGTCGGGAAATCTACTCGAAAGAATTTCCAAATCTTCCTTCAGGTGCTCTGCCACAACAGCTGCTGACCCAGGGGGCCTATAGAGACATTCAATTACCATGTTTGACCCTGCTTTAACCGTGACCTGCGTCCAAATTATTTCAAATTTCCGATCTCCGTCAATGTCCTTCGATACTATTGCACTTTTTATCGCTATAAACACGCCTCCCCCTTCACTGTCCAGCCTGTCTCTGCGGTATACATTCCAATCGAGTTTAGAATTTCATTACTGTTTACATCTGGTTTCAGCCAACTTTCTGTCCCTAGTACTATGTGGGCATTGTGACCGTTTATAAATGAGAGCAGTTCTGGCACCTTTCTACAAACGCTCCTGCAGTTTACTATTATCACATTAATATTGTTGTTCCCTGTTGCGTTTTGCCTACTGCTACCTTGTCGCGTCTCAGGAGGCGCCTTGTCGGCCCTAGGGAGGGAATTATCTAACCTAAAAAACTCGCATGTGCACTCCACACGTACTCCGCTACCTTTGTAGCCGCTTCCGGCGTGTAGTGCACGCCTGACCTATTCAGTGGGCCCCTACATTTCTCCACCCGATAGCAGAGGTCGAGAAATTTGCACCCCAGATCTCCGCAGAATCGTCTGAGCCTCTGGTTTAAGCCTTCCACTCGGCTCCAAACCAGAGGACCGCGATCGGTTCTTGGAACGATACTACAAATAGTTAGCTCAGATTCCACCCCGCGAGCGAGGCTTTCCGCCTTCACCAACTCCGCCAATCACCTATACGAACTGAGGATGACCTCTGAACCCAGACGGCAGGAGTCACTGGTGCCGACATGAGCAACAGTTTGCAGTCGGGTGCCCCCAGTGCTCTCTATCGCCGCCGGCAGGGCCTCCTCCACACCTCGGATGAGACCCCCCGGCAAGCAGACAGAGTGAACACTGGCCTTCTTCCCCGACCTTTCCGCTATTTCCCTAAGGCGCTCCTTCACCCGCCTAACATTGGAGCTCCTAATCACTAATAAATCCCTCCCCCCGTGTGCCTGTTCAGACCTTGCTGAAGGAGCGGCCACATGTCCACTCACAGGCAGAGCAGGCGACACCACACGGCCAGCCTCCACATTGACCCTCAGCGTCCTGCGATGCGAACGCCGGTGAACCCGCCACTCCCCTTGAGGAGAGGGTGGCCCAACCGCGCCCGGTACCCGCGAAGATGTCTCGACAGCAGGGACCGTGGGTGAAGCATGTAACACCTGATGTGTACCATGCGACGCACCAGACTCCCCACTGCCGCTACACTCCCAGGCAGCAGCCTGAAGACGGCTGACCGCAACCATCAGCACGTTCAGCCGTTAGCGAACAGTGGCCAGCTCCTCCTGTGTCCGTACACAGCAGTCACACATCCTATTCATCCAAAGAAATCAACAATTTACTGTAGAGAGTTAATCAATTTTTAACTAGGCTGCTAATTCACTAAAGGCGGCTGATAGCTGACTACACTGTGGTTACTAGACACTTCTCGTTGGAAACAATGAAAATAAGCACTAACCGTCTCTGAATTGTATTCAAAACAAACACAAATCTATGGAACACTATTACTAGTACTCGTAAATTAAAGCTTTCTAAAAGCAAAAACACACGGAAAAAGAAGTGACAAGTAAGAAAAACACAGTTAGTACTTAAATTTACGTAGCTTGCTGCACAGCAGATGTGAAGCAGACGGCAGTTACGATGACACTCATCTTCAGGTCATATCTCCATACAGAATGAAACTACAGAAGTAAAAGCGCTAATTGTCCGCATAACCTACCGAGCAAAGTAGACAGTAAAGCAATGTACTCACAAAACTAATATTTCACGCGCCATGACTTCCAAGGTGCAAGTGCGCATGAGAACGTATCACTCCTCTGTAAAATCTTGGGTGAATCGGCACGTGGGCATCCGACCCAAACCATGCATGATCAGTAAAATATCTCCAAAACTGTCCATGCATGCATCGTATCGGATGCCCATCTACCGATTCATCCAAGGTTTCACAGAGGAGTGACAGCTGCAAAACTCACTGCAGAACTGAATGTCGCAGTGAACACTGTCACCACCAAAAAAGCGGGAAGTGAGCTCCATAAGCTGGGAACTGTAGGCGAACTGGGACTCTGAAACCACTAATCAGTGAAGCAAATGACCGTAACAGGGGAACATGGTGCCGAAGCCATAAAATCTGGACTATGGAACAATGGAAGAATGTCTAGTGGTCGTATGAATCTTGTTTCACACTGTTTCCACTTTTTGGCCGAGTTTACGTCCCAAGAATGAAAGACAACGGGGGTTTGTGGATTATTTGGGCAACCATATCATTGTATTCCACGGTTCCCACAGTTACTCTGCAAGAGTGCATTACTGCCAAGGATTACGTGACCATCCCAGTGGTGATGCTTTGTTCCCAGACGACAGGGCCCCACACAATTCGGATTGTCTAGGACTGATTTTGTGAGCATGAGGTCACCAGAAACTGATATTATTGAGCCTTTGTGTTGCACTTTCGAGAGCTGGATGCGTGATCGCTCTCAAACTCCACCAGCGCTGTCTGAACTTGCCACTATTTTGCAGAATGGCTTCCCTTGAAAAACGTACAGCCTCGCGGGATTAGCCGAGCGGTCCAGGGCGCTGCAGTCATGGACTGTGCGGCTGTTCCCGGCGGAGGTTCGAGTCCTCCCTCGGGCATGGGTGTGTGTGTTTGTCTTTAGGATAATTTAGATTAAGTAGTGTGTAAGCTTAGGGACTGATGACCTTAGCAGTTAGGTCCCATAAGATTTCACACACATTTGAACATTTGAAAATCGTACAGGACCTGTATTTATCCATTACGAGGTGACTTGGAAGTTGTTTTGTACACCAACGGTGTTGAGTTTTCGGCGTTTGCGTATTTTTGTCCGTCCCTTGTATGTGATAGCAAGTAACATTTTGTTCCTCTGGTAACACTGTTTGAAGAATACAAAAATATATTGCGAACATGTTTGTTGAGACGTTGTATGCTGTTCCTCAGGTATAAAAGCCTATGAATGACAAAGAATTTTGAGAGAGTTGAATGTTAACAATGATCTCATTAGAAGAGTTTCTTCAGTTATCTATGTTTTGTAATACAATATGCTTCCTAACTTGACATAGTTTCGGTGTCTGTACTGCACTATGCAAAAGTCGCAAAACATAAACGATTATTTGTAAAAAGCTGGACATTATGGATACAAACGGATGCTGTTTCTTATAAAAGCATAATGAAACAAGTCACACGTCCTGTTGAGGAACCATCGTAAAACTAAATTGTTTCTGAGAAACTGATATTTTTGCCTTCTACTGCTATGAAATCAGTGAACTAGATAACTCACAGTAGAACAAATACAGAAACCCAGGGAAGAACTATAGTTCTGTCACTCGTTAATAGGAAATAAACGTCAAAACAATGTTTCAAATTGTTTGTTAACCTTTTACCTGCCCAACTGCGAAAACGGTAACCGGCACATTAATATTGGCAATTCTAACACAAGTCGTCCAATGGTTTAAATGAACGCCTGATTTCAGCTACAGATTAGGACTAAATCTCGGCTCTACTTCGCACAGTGGGTAATGACAGAGACTGGGCTGTACTGCCCAAGTCACGTAGCTTAAATGTTTGTGTCACACCTTAACACGGCAGAGACGGATGTGCGCGGCCTATATGTACACTCCTGGAAATGGAAAAAAGAACACATTGACACCGGTGTGTCAGACCCACCATACTTGCTCCGGACACTGCGAGAGGGCTGTACAGGCAATGATCACACGCACGGCACAGCGGACACACCAGGAACCGCGGTGTTGGCCGTCGAATGGCGCTAGCCGCGCAGCATTTGTGCACCGCCGCCGTCAGTGTCAGCCAGTTTGCCGTGGCATACGGAGCTCCATCGCAGTCTTTAACACTGGTAGCATGCCGCGACAGCGTGGACGTGAACCGTATGTGCAGTTGACGGACTTTGAGCGAGGGCGTATAGTGGGCATGCGGGAGGCCGGGTGGACGTACCGCCGAATTGCTCAACACGTGGGGCGTGAGGTCTCCACAGTACATCGATGTTGTCGCCAGTGGTCGGCGGAAGGTGCACGTGCCCGTCGACCTGGGACCGGACCGCAGCGACGCACGGATGCACGCCAAGACCGTAGGATCCTACGCAGTGCCGTAGGGGCCGCACCGCCACTTCCCAGCAAATTAGGGACACTGTTGCTCCTGGGGTATCGGCGAGGACCATTCGCAACCGTCTCCATGAAGCTGGGCTACGGTCCCGCACACCGTTAGGCCGTCTTCCGCTCACGCCCCAACATCGTGCAGCCCGCCTCCAGTGGTGTCGCGACAGGCGTGAATGGAGGGACGAATGGAGACGTGTCGTCTTCAGCGATGAGAGTCGCTTCTGCCTTGGTGCTAATGATGGTCGTATGCGTGTTTGGCGCCGTGCAGGTGAGCGCCACAATCAGGACTGCATACGACCGAGGCACACAGGGCCAACACCCGGCATCATGGTGTGGGGAGCGATCTCCTACACTGGCCGTACACCACTGGTGATCGTCGAGGGGACACTGAATAGTGCACGGTACATCCAAACCGTCATCGAACCCATCGTTCTACCATTCCTAGACCGGCAAGGGAACTTGCTGTTCCAACAGGACAATGCACGTCCGCATGTATCCCGTGCCACCCAACGTGCTCTAGAAGGTGTAAGTCAACTACCCTGGCCAGCAAGATCTCCGGATCTGTCCCCCATTGAGCATGTTTGGGACTGGATGAAGCGTCGTCTCACGCGGTCTGCGCGTCCAGCACGAACGCTGGTCCAACTGAGGCGCCAGGTGGAAATGGCATGGCAAGCCGTTCCACAGGACTACATCCAGCATCTCTACGATCGTCTCCATGGGAGAATAGCAGCCTGCATTGCTGCGAAAGGTGGATATACACTGTACTAGTGCCGACATTGTGCATGCTCTGTTGCCTGTGTCTATGTGCCTGTGGTTCTGTCAGTGTGATCATGTGATGTATCTGACCCCAGGAATGTGTCAATAAAGTTTCCCCTTCCTGGGACAATGAATTCACGATGTTCTTATTTCAATTTCCAGGAGTGTATATGTGCAACGGTAGACAGAGCACGTTCTACTGAACTATGCTGAGAATGGTGGTTTATTTTTATGTCCGCTACATTGGGTGCTGAACGAAGCAGCCCCCCTTGATCAAAACTGTATTGAGAAAAAAATAAAGTAGTAAAGTCACGAGTGTGGCGCAAATTTTTTGTGTAGTTTATTACCACCTTCTCAGTTTACATGTGGTTCAAATGGCTCTGAGCACTATGGGACTTAACTTCTGAGGTCATCAGTCCCCTAGAACTTAGAACTACTTAAACCTAACTAACCTAAGGACATCACACACATCCATATCCGAAGCAGGATTCGAACCTGCGACGGTCGCGGTCGCGTGGTTCCAGATTGTGGCGCCTAGAGCCGCTCGGCCACTCCGGACGGCCTCAGTTTACAGACAATTTCGACACAGAATAGGCCACATCTTTCTTGGTACCATGTAGTGCCCTGCGTCTGCCTCATAACCTGCTACGAATTGCCAACACTAAAGTACTATGGAGAGTTTCAAGAGCTTACGACCAACTTTGACTGGCTACAGGTCAAACATTTAGGATGTTTCATTGAAGAAACATATTATTTCGGGTTATCCGTTTATGTGTTCTGTGCGTTAGGGAGGCACATTGGTCATAGTAAACTACGTAACGTAAAAAGCTCGTAATTAATTATTCCGGTGCTTGTAAATCCTCAATTTCCCTAATTATTTGTTGATTACACGATTGGTTCTCGACATACGTAGATGGACAGTGCATTGTTTAACTGAATGACAGCCGGCCGGAGTGGCCGAGCGGTTAAAGGCGCTACAGTCTGGAACCGCACGACCACTACGGTCGCAGGTTCGAATCCTGCCTCGGACATGGATGTGAGTGATGTCCTTGGGTTAGTTAGGTTTAAGTAGTTCTAAGTTCTAGGGAACTGATGACCACAGCAGTTGAGTCCCATAATGCTCAGAGCCATTTGAACTGAATGACAAGATTGTGTTTCACCGTGAGATGAACGGTTACGGAAGAAAGGCCTTTTGTTATGAGAGTCGCTTTCCTCGTCATAGAACCAACGGTACATTTTGTCGACATATCCGATAAACAGGCAGTCGACGTCCTGCGCATGTTAGCGGTGAAGAGAACCAGCTGGGGATGCCAAGGTAGGGTGTCTAGTGTGATGCGTGTTACAAGCACAGGTTGTAGTGTACTGATGGACTGAGAACCGGCCGATCTCGCACCTCGTACTGGATTATTGTAACGATTTCATCATCACGACGCTAATAGTGGTCCTTGTAGACAGACGCGTGCCGTTCACATATGAGGCCTATTTTACGTATACTGATAATTTTAACTTTTTGGATAGTATGGAACTGTGAGAACACTGGAGACTACTTTTAAATCTCGCCAACGTAGGTACGGTGTGAAGATGATGGAATGGTTCGCGATCATCTCCTAGCCCCTAAACTTTGCCAGCTTGCTTACCCGAATCAGGTAATCGTCAGTTCGTGGTATTGCTCGACACAGAACTGCTCGTCTTCGCAGCAATGTCTGGTTGAAGCACGGCGCCGCACTAGGCCCAGACCTAGGTGTGACCCTAGCCAACAGCCCGATCGCTGTAATATCTTCTACGCGTAGTATCTCAGCTCACTTCATTTATGGAATGTCTCGTTGAACAAATCGGCTGTCAGAAAGGAATTATATCCTTGTTTGGTAGATTATGCATGCCGGTTGTTACAGGTGATTTTAATTATTTTAATCGTGCGCTTCTACTCGTGGACTTACCGTCAGGATTGAGTTTTTCGAAACATTATCAAAGATTCGTTATCAAATAACAGATTTTTGACCTGTGGCAGTGCAGGTGACTGGACACTCTGTTATTCACCTGCAACATGTGGCCAGTGGTAGTGGCTTTTATGAACCACATGCCTGTTCCGCCGTAACATCAAGCGCCGGCACGTCGGCATGGAACGTAACCGCAGAGAGGGCTGTGAGACGGCGTCAGCCAGTAGGACGCTGGCTAGGACCGCACCACGACATGAGCGGCCCCTATCCTAAGAGAATATAAGCGCCGCTCCTGCCACCCTCGGCAGCAGTAGAAGAGCTGCACTAGAAGACGAGCCGTCATGCTAACCGTTCAGCTGAGACTTGTACCTCATATTAATTGCTTGCATGGAAATTGTATATAGCGAAGGACATTGATTGTTCGCATGTCACCAACTGCTTGCGACACTTCATGGTGAAAACTCAAGTTAAGTATTGTCAACTCAATTACTGTAATGAACTCCATTAATATGATTTGCTTGTATGTTTGTCTAGCTGTCCGAGAAAACAGCTTCCTAGGCATCCTACACTCCTGGAAATTGAAATAAGAACACCGTGAATTCATTGTCCCAGGAAGGGGAAACTTTATTGACACATTCCTGGGGTCAGATACATCACATGATCACACGGACAGAACCACAGGCACATAGACACAGGCAACAGAGCATGCACAATATCGGCACTAGTACAGTGTATATCCACCTTTCGCAGCAATGCAGGCTGCTATTCTCCCATGGAGACGATCGTAGAGATGCTGGATGTAGTCCTGTGGAACGGCTTGCCATGCCATTTCCACCTGGCGCCTCAGTTGGACCAGCGTTCGTGCTGGACGTGCAGACTGCGTGAGACGACGCTTCATCCAGTCCCAAACATGCTCAATGGGGGACAGATCCGGAGATCTTGCTGGCCAGGGTAGTTGACTTACACCTTCTAGAGCACGTTGGGTGGCACGAGATACATGCGGACGTGCATTGTCCTGTTGGAACAGCAAGTTCCCTTGCCGGTCTAGGAATGGTAGAACGATGGGTTCGATGACGGTTTGGATGTACCGTGCACTATTCAGTGTCCCCTCGACGATCACCAGTGGTGTACGGCCAGTGTAGGAGATCGCTCCCCACACCATGATGCCGGGTGTTGGCCCTGTGTGCCTCGGTCGTATGCAGTCCTGATTGTGGCGCTCACCTGCACGGCGCCAAACACGCATACGACCATCATTGGCACCAAGGCAGAAGCGACTCTCATCGCTGAAGACGACACGTCTCCATTCGTCCCTCCATTCACGCCCGTCGCGACACCACTGGAGGCGGGCTGCACGATGTTGGGGCGTGAGCGGAAGACGGCCTAACGGTGTGCGGGACCGTAGCCCAGCTTCATGGAGACGGTTGCGAATGGTCCTCGCCGATACCCCAGGAGCAACAGTGTCCTTAATTTGCTGGGAAGTGGCGGTGCAGTCCCCTACGGCACTGCGTAGGATCCTACGGTCTTGGCGTGCATCCGTGCGTCGCTGCGGTCCAGTCCCAGGTTGACGGGCACGTGCACCTTCCGCCGACCACTGGCGACAACATCGATGTACTGTGGAGACCTCACGCCCCACGTGTTGAGCAATTCGGCGGTACGTCCACCCGGCCTCCCGCATGCCCACTATACGCCCTCGCTCAAAGTCCGTCAACTGCACATACGGTTCACGTCCACGCTGTCGCGGCATGCTACCAGTGTTAAAGACTGCGATGGAGCTCCGTATGCCACGGCAAACTGGCTGACACTGACGGCGGCGGTGCACAAATGCTGCGCAGCTAGCGCCATTCGACGGCCAACACCGCGGTTCCTGGTGTGTCCGCTGTGCCGTGCGTGTGATCATTGCTTGTACAGCCCTCTCGCAGTGTCCGGAGCAAGTATGGTGGGTCTGACACACCGGTGTCAATGTGTTCTTTTTTCCATTTCCAGGAGTGTATATTACACGAGTGGGCAGGATCCCACAATACCCTTTTGGCGTCTGTTGTTGATTGTAAGAAAAAGCCAGTGCACGTTTTCCGACTGTACCGCCTTTCATATTACTTTACGACAACGACCACAGGAAATGCACCAAATCGAGGGCTATGGCTGCCTGACAACTAGAGATGGGCAAGCTCGTTTACCCTTGGGAACTAGTTCACTGGTGATCGCTCTTTTTTGGGAACCGTTCCTTTTTTCTCGTTCACCGGTCATTTGTGCTAGGTATATGATTCTTACGAAAAATTGAAAATTAGTAGCATAGCTGATTGAAAATGGGAGGCGCCAAGAGGGAGCACCTGCCTCTCCCCCCCCCCCCCCAGAGTACAGAGTTTTTAATCATAACAGAATTCTCACACACTTGTAATTTTCGTGATTTTGCAAAACACCTCGTTTAGCCAACTGTAGCGTTATGTGGCTGATCGCAGTGAAATAATATAAGGTGGCGCACGAAAAGCCGGCCCCGAGTACAGACTGCTCGCCAATGACGCACGATTTGTTGACCGCTACGAGCAGAATAGATAAACATGTGATAATTAGGCAGTGAAGAAATAACAAATAACCTGATGCAAACAACAACTTCGAAACATTAGACGATGATTGGTGGGCGACAATGAGCAGTCTACTGCTCGGGGCCGATTTTTCGGGCGCCACCCTGTACCACTGAAATGATATAGTAGAAGTTATCATATTCTCTTTGCAAAATCAGATACCAAACACGCGATTATGGAGCGCGGGCTTCATTCGATTGTAAGTCGGTCTGCCTTCCATAATAATGAACATGCTCTTTTAGCTTGGTTCAAAAAAAGACGGAAAATGGCCACTCGTGTGTGTCCTGCCGACTTCCTTTGCATGTGTAACAATAAAAGAACATTGCCTTTTTACAATTATTTCTCCTACTTTTTATCGAAATAGTGAAGTAAGCTGATATGCCGTTTTTTTTGCCGAAAAGCTGTATGTATTAAATACCACGTAATTTTAAGTGAGTGAAGTAATTATAAAATACATTTTAATTACCCTTCATGGACGCTCAATAAAATACGAAAAGAGCCAGAAGTTCAGAGTTCAAAAAAGGTTTGAAACAGATCTAGGATTGGCGTGCGTAGTGAACGAAACGACAAACAACTCGATACTGAAGTAACTATGAGCAGTCGGCAGTGGAACTGCGACGAGTGGCCACGCGAAGGACGAGTCCGGCCGAGCGAGATCGAGACCGAGACAGACGGGAACGGGACCGAGGCTGGAACGAGACCGACCGACGTGTTGTTGCGGGAAAGAGGCCGACCGTTTCCCGTTCCCGGGAACTATAAGTAGAAAGTCGCGACCGAAGTGAATTATGAGTGACCGTTCCTTAGGATTCGTTCCTCGCTCGTGTCGTTCATCTTGATGAACCGTTCCTTTGTACCCGTTAGTTCGCGAACGACCCATCTCTATTAACTACAGAGCAATGAGAGAGGCCAAAATGGACACTGAAATCAGACCTGACTCCCGACCCTGCTGACACGAACTAGAACATGCTCACTTATGCATTGGCGGACACATCCAGCATAAGTGTAGTTGCATGCCTAAGACAGTCAACACCGACCGAACACCTAGCACAAAACGCACGAAAGAATTTTACTTTCATTCCTTCCGTCATAAATATGCAGCAAATACCTCGTCAATACATTATGAAATTACTCTTAAACGCATCAAAGTCAAGCTTACCGTTATTACCCGACAGCCATATGTAGGCTATTGAATTCGTTCTCGAGAAGGTAAATCAGCTATTAAGCGACTTTCTATGTCCATCGTCTGGAGTAGAAGATGAAGAGAGCGCGACATCACCTGACATGACCTACACACGGGTACAGGTCGTCTCGCCACAACGCTGACGGCTATCAAGAAGCCTTATAAGAACTGGTTCACGCTCATACACAATAATCTGAATGTAAGTCTGAGATGCGTTTACACCTGTGCGCCTTGCGGCTAGTCGCTGTGCGGCTGTAGCTTGTCCCACACGGAAGTAGAGGCGCCCAGTGTGAACACAGGTGTGAGTGGGTCCACTAGCACGCACGTGATGAGGAGGAGGCATGCAAACTGCACGCGTGCCTCAACTTGCGTCTGGGACAAGCACAGTCACGCGGTGTTTAGGCGCTCGGCACACAGATGTAAACGCACCTGAAAATGCACTGTTGCTTGGTGTCGCACGTCGCTCACTTTCAGAAGCATGCAATAAGGTGTTGAACGCACCGTTTGCCGTGGAAGAGCCGCGTGAAATTCTCAAATCGGGTCCACGTCATAAATCAGCTGGTACGGACGTTGTCCCAAACGAATTCCGTTCCTACTGCCGGCCTCTTATAGGTGAAAAAAATCACCGAAGTTATTAACACGCTACTTCTTCCTGTCACCTTCACACACGGATTTACAATTTCTATCCGATAAGTCGCCCTGGATAGTTCGATAATACTTTCACCAAATTATACTGATTAATGGAAATTTTAAGTTGCTTACGAGAGCACTGAATGGCAGATTACAGTTTTACCTACTAATCCAGGCTCCCTAACTGCGGAACCATTTGAAGCCCACCCATGAAACCTACGCCCATCACAGAGACGCTATCCGTCTACATCCACATCTGAATATACTGTATACCCTCCAAGTCACTGCACAGTCATGGTGGACAGTATATCGTAGCAATATTTTCGACTTCCTTTCTCTTTTCCAATCGCGTATAGAGCGAGAGAAAAATGGCTTTCTACACGTCTCCGTACGTGTCCTACATACGGGGCGAACATTAATAAAACCGACACACTGTAGGGATTGATTTCGGCAATTCTAACAGATGGGTAGCCATGACTTTTGGAGATTTTAACAAAGCTTACGAATGAGTGACTCATGTCCACCTCATGTCGCGCCGCTTTGCACTTTTGATCCCTCTTTTACCGGATTTTAAGACAAGGTATCCGCCACACATCAATGAAACTCAAAATCAGTGCTTCCCTTACAAAAGCAGTACCTCTCTTTAAACTGCTGCAGTAATAGCTTTTTCTGATTCTATTCGATTAAGAACGTTCATTTTCACATTTACTATCGTAATAACTATTATTCGATTTTTAGGTGATTTAAATCGAACGCCACAACAATAACTTTGAGAATACTCATGAATTACAGCATTATTTGCAAGACACGAAACATATGAATGAGTTTGTGATTTTTTTTATTAAGACGCATGTAACAGAAAATTTTAAAACCAGTACTACATTCGTGAAGTCGTCAGAGAACAGAAGGAGCAAGCCCCTAGTTAAATTCATTGATTCCCTCTCGTCAGACAGCCGCTACAGAGAAAAGTAATTGATCATGTGACTCTCTTTCGTACGGCTTTAATGCCTAAGCTGGCTCTATAAAAAAAAGCGAGCAGATAAACTTCGTTACCTCTGCAGTTATTGTACGATAAATTTTTTACGAAGTTTCTCATACTTGTGGAAATTTATAACTAAATTTGTATAGAGCTCGCTCGGTTGTGAGGATAAGTTACAAGATAGGAGTTTCATAATTTTCTTACAGTAAATTTTCCAGTCAACTTATTCAGAGTTGTGTATCGTTATGTTTGATACCTACTTTTCCCTATAACCTTCTTCTTTATTCGCAGTGTCGTGATATCCTTGTATTAGATGGAGGAAAAACACGAAAGAGCACCTTCCTGGTTTCCTCTTGTGCGATTCAGCCAATAAAAATTAATATTAAACAGTGGGATCTGATGAATCACGCACACATTGGAGATACCCCTGAATTACCATCCTGTCTCTGGAAGAATGTAATAAATCACCTGTCACCTAGATCTGCAACGCAAAGCGCGGCGCTGACTGAATTTTGAAGTGGGCGACCTCCTAACACAGCCAACGTCTGCCGACTCACGCTGACACAAAAGCGCCAGGTTACAGCGGTCGCAGGCAAAAGCCGTAGCCTGAATTCCACGTGGAGCGTGCCAGTCCTACAGCCAGATGCGATGGAATTATCACAACGACGTATGTTGGCCACATGGAACTTTTGTGTCTGGTCAAGGGAGGAAGTTCCTGTGGCTGGGTAGATGAGTCGTTCCTGTAACGAACAAGCCCTCATAATCTTCCGCAGACATTTCAGTTATTCACCCAAGCTATGAACTTCTTTTTTGGGCAACATTTTTGCTATAGCAATATCCTACACCAAACGAAACTGTTTCTAAACTTTTATTGTACACGGCTAGAATGCAAATGAATGCCGTTCTGAAAACAATATTGTTCCCCTTTTCTCAAAAGAACAGAAACCTGAACTTGAAAGGTGCGCGCGCGCGCGCGCGCGCGCGTGCGTGTGTGTGTGTGTGTGTGTGTGTGTTTAGAAACGAATAGACTTCCTCCACAAGAACTGATAATTACGTACTGATGCATTCAAGACATCTAAAACGTGTAATTCTAATGACACAGAAACAATTTGGTAACACGATCTGACTTTCAAATTGAATAGAAAGTACTAAGCATGGATTAATTATAAAGTGATAGTTAATCATCAATTAAAGCCTCAAATCTTGACTGCTTCCTACATAGCCTCGTAATAGTGAGTGAGTTTGCGAAAGTTGAAAAAGAGAGAGAGTGAGAGGGATAGATTGGGTGATATACACTGAAGCGCCAAAGATACTGGTATAGGCATGAGTATTCAACTACAGAGATATGAAAGGGATAGAACATGGCGCTGCGGTCGACTACACCTATATCTGACAGCGTCTGGTGCAGTTGTTAGATCGGTTACTGCTGCTACAATGGCAGGTTCTCAAGATTTAAGTGCGTTTGAACGTGTTGTTATAGTCGGCGCACGAGCAATGGGATACAGCATCTCCGAGGTAGCGATGAAGTGTGGATTTTCCCATGCGACCATTTCACTACTGTACCGTGAATATCACGAATCCGGTAAAACATCAAATCTTCGACATCGCTGCGGCCGGAAAAATCCTGCAAGAACGGGACCAACGACGACTGAAGAGATCGTTTAAAGTGACAGAAGTGCAACCCTTCCGCAAATTGATGCAGATTTCATTGCTGGGCCATCAACAATTGTCAGCGTGCGAACCATTCAACGAAATATCATCGACATGGGCTTTCGGAACCGAAGGCCCACGCGTTGATCCTTGATGGCTCCATGACACAACGCTTTACACATCACCTGGGCCCGTCAACACCGTCGTTGGACTGTTGTTGACTGGAAGAAACATGTTGCCTCGTCGGACGTGTCTCGTTGTGGATTGTATCGAGCAGATGGTTGAGGACGGGTATGGAGACAACCTCATGAATCCGTGGAACCTGCATGTCACCAGGGGACTGTTCAAACTGGTGTAGGCTCTGTAATAGTGTGGGGCGTGTGCAGTTGAAGTGACATGGAACCAGTGATACGTCTAGATACGACTCTGACAAGTGACACTTACGTAAGCATCCTGTCTGATCACCTACATCCACTCACGTCCATTGTGCATTCCGTCGGACTAGGGCAATTCCAGCAGGAAATGCGACAGTCCACATGTCAAGAATTGCTACAGAGTGGCTCTAGGAACACTCTTCTGAGTTTAAACACTTCCGCTGGCCAACAAACTCCCCAGACATAAACATTATTAAGCATATCTGGAATTCCTTGCAACTTGCTGTTCAGAAGAGATCTCTACTCTCTCGTACTCTTACGGATTTATGAATAGCCCTGTAGGATTCATGGTGTCAGTTTCCACCAGCAATACTTCAGACATTAGTCAAGTCCATGCCATGTCGTTTTGCGGCACTTCTGCCTACTCGCAGGGGTCCTACACAATATCAGGCAGGTGTACCAGTTTCTTTGGCGCTTCAGTGTATGCTGAAGTTCCGCTCAGTCTCCTCACGGAGAAAATCAAAGAAGCCATCGTTGTGCTGGCGACTGTATTTTCGTGCGGCACACAAAAATAATGAAAGGTGAAGAAGCTATTCCTTACAAAATTTTTCGGTGTTCACGCAGTAAAACTTGAACATCATGCACGACGTTTTGATTCCACCGTCCTTAGTGGATGGTTCAAATGGCTCTAAACACTATGGGACATAACATCTGAGGTCATCAGTCCCCTAGATTTAGAACTACTTCAACCTAAGTAACCTAAGGACATCACACACATCCATGCCTGAGGCAGGATTCGAACCTGCGACTGTGGCCCGGCTCCTTAGTGGAGTGCATAAGTTCTAATAAATGTTCACCAACCTGCAGTCTTCTGTAATTCTTGTCCCCTGCGCAGAAAACAGCACGTAGATCGTGAATCCGTTAACTTAGCAAGGAACTGTTATTTTAGAAATAATTAAATTTCCAATCAGTTTGTTCATACGGGATGCCACTCGCTTTTTGTTAGCAGAACACGAAAAACTGCACAATTACATTCAACTTTAGAGTCGCAAATACTTTCCATTCTACAACAAAATAAAGAACTGTTTATTTCTGTAATTGCTATCACACTGTTCTCAACTCCATGTCTATATAACCGTACATTGCTCATCAAGTGTTGGCACTGACTGCGGCAGACAATATGTCTGTACTCCGACACTGCCGAACCAGCTCTGATCTTACAGCCGAACCACTTCGCCCGCCATCCAAGTTAGACATAATCCAATGATCGCCGAAGTGCTTCGTCTGCCTTTTCGTTTAGCAGTTGTTTATTATTCTGCTGGTTACTGATATGTCTGCGTAAGCAGAAGAAACTAACGATCAAAGTCCGAAAACAATTTATTGGACTGTTCAATTAACCAAAACAAATTCTCCAAGTATAACTCCAACACAAAACAGTGATCCGTCTTCGAATCACAACTACATACAAGAATGATATAGAAAACAACTGAAATAATTTTCTACTAGTCTCCGCCAGAGATTTCTCCAATATACCGAGCCTAATCCAGAGATCAGCGAGAAGAGCCAAGCCAGGCTGCCGGGGCGGCAGCTATCCACGTCTGCTGGCGGTTGATGAACTGCCGATGTGAGGCCGAGCGCCTGTCTTTATAGCGCTTCGGCGGATGAGTACCTCGGAACTAATTTCCATCACGTGGTTTGACGTGTGAAAATAGTTTCGGGATCTGCAGTGACCTCTTCCTTATGTTTATGTGGGCCGGTAGTGGCCGCTGGTGTCTTTGCTGTGTTGTTGTTGTTGTTGTTGTTGTTGTTGTGGTCGTTCATCAATATTGCCTGTCAGTTGTGTAGTGCTTCGGTGTGCCTGCGAAGTGGGCAACCCGTGGCTGTAGGCTCTCAGTTTGGTTGCTGATACTCTAGGCGCCGTGGTGTCCGGTGGAGAAGGCCACAGCAGTAATTAATACTTGTGAAATAATGGAATGATAGCACGCTACTGAGAGATGCTTTAATATGAAATATAAGTATATACGCTGTTTAGTTTGTCTAATATTAATAACAGAAGATTATTATTTTGGCGTGCAACTTCCGAAGGCAGCAGCCTAACGTGGAGGAGTACCACGATTTAGGCGGTCTTTCTCACAATACCATTACTGAACAAACCATCTGTCAACGGTACCTCACACCACACTGCATCGTCTTGTCAGTGTTGCCTTCCCAACTGCTATACAATGAGCTTCTTGTCCCTGAACATACTGGCTGACAAGCCAGAAATATTACTCATTCCCGTACTTCTTAGATTTCCAAAAATTGGGATGTTCTCGCAGACTACAATCAACTTTGGAAATAAGCAAATTTTTACTCAGTTTTTTATAAATTTTTCAGCTATCATTTCTCAAGAGCCATAACATTCCACTATACTTGTAATTTGTTATCGTTTTTCAAAAATATGATGTTCTTTCAATTTTTTGATTCTCAGATTATTAATCATATAATCAGAGTATCAAGTATTTTGTGAATAGAAAAAACTAATTGTTACCCTCTGTAAATCAGTGTAGAACCTTATATCCCTAAATCATTAAACCTTAGAAACACTCTCTATACTAATTACATGGTTCTTTTAACAGTAAAGATTTTCAAAGTAGTATTATTCTGCACCTCTATGTTGTTGACAGTCTTTTTCAATTTTTAACTTAGAATCTATCATTTCTGCTGGAATTCTCTATAGCAGTCCGCTATGTTCTAGCCAGGTTCGCGTTTGGGAGGACGACGGTTCAATCCCGCGTCCGGCCATCCTGATTTAGGTTTTCCGTGATTTCCCTAAATCGCTCCAGGCAAATGCCGGGATGGTTCCTCTGAAAGGGCACGGCCGACTACCTTCCCTGTCCTTCCCTAATCCGCTGAGACCGATGACCTCGATGTTTGGTCTCTTCCTCCAAACAACTAACCAACCAACTAGCCAGGTTATGATCAATCAGAAATTTTAAACTGCTGTTAAGCGTCTATTGGCGCATTGAAGTCCACTAAATTTAACAAAATATTTCTTGAGAAGAATTTGTATTATTTACTTTTGGCACATTGTCGTTCTTTAAATCGACTAATTGCTATATTAGTACTATAGGTGTACTGCCGTCCTTTCAGTTCTTTACACTTTCCCTTTTCCTCAGCATTATGTCGACACCACACCGTTCTACACTTATTTGTATGAATGCGTCATAAAGACGTCCGCTTCACATAGTTACAAATAAAATAAACACAACACCTACATATTTCACACATATGTGGAGACGGAAGAACTTTACACTCACACCTTTTTCCAGAAAGTACGCAAGCAGCCCACAGCAGCAACCCATAATGACGATTCTGTTGTCCATGATGTGGTCTTGCGTTGTAAAACTCTAGACTTTCCAAAGCGGTGTTGAGTTCAGCAGCTGTCAGTCCATTCTCCCATCTCCAACCTCAGCATATTACTCCATTACAATTCCCTGAAACAATACGAAATGCCTTAAATTAGATTCCTAATAATTTTAAACAAATTTTAAATCAACATGTTTTCTTACACTATTGCACTGTAAGTACATAATACTTAATGTTTTGTTTTGATTTATGTTGTTTATAAACAATGTCAATGTTTACATCGTACTACGTCAGTGATTGTTTTTGTCACAGCTGTAGCTACATACAGCCGGGGCACTGCACTTCACACTCGCTCTATGCGTGCTCGCACCATCTGCTTCGCTAATGACCCACGACACTAGCCGTCGTCACCTGCTACGCTCTTTAAATTTTACCCACGGAGGTTTGCAAATGCGATTCACAGATACATCGACAGAAACTTTTAGCTTTTTTCTTTGAACATAATGCACAAATATTTATTTATCAATTCGTTGCCTCATTCGACAATATGAGGTATTAATCTTTCCATATTTGTGTCACTATTGCTACAAAACAAGCATGGTGTGACTTTGTAATGTGTAGGGGCTAATTATTCTTAGCTACACATTTATTCTACCGTCCTTTCATATTTAAAACCAGGATGTTTTTTTACTCTCAGTACTGCATATTACGTGGCGTTCTATTGAAACCTTATTTACTACACATATGTCTTTGATAAGATTTCCATGTCAGAGTTGTGTCTTACGTTGACAATATGTCTACTCCCTTGCACGTCATAAAATAGTTAGCGGAAACCAATTCTCCATAAATACTACTTAACGGCCGAATTACCCGTCGCCTTGTGCCTTTTCTTCCTCACCATAAATGATCGGCCGATTTCCCAGTCGCCAAAAAACAATACTTCTCCTTTCTCTCTCTGCGTTAATAATTGGCTGACTTTTCTGTCGCCTAATAACCATAACTCTCCATTTACCATAAACCGCCTTGGTAAGACTAATACTGGCCTATCAGTGTATCATAATTAATTACAGCGGAAATCACTTTGCCGTTTCAGTTCATCTTGTTGATACAATCTATACATCATATCAAAACAACATGTAGTTATTTCCTTTATTTTTGCCACCAAAATTGCTTACATTGTACGTTGTCATAATTATTTGCCTGGTTTAGCGTCGTCCTCTTCTTCTACATCCTTCAGCTTATTTTGAAGCGTTATTTTGTCTGTATTATATATAACAGCCCTCGTCTTGCTTTCCTGTGTATTTTCAAACATGACAGTTTCTGTATCGTTGTAATAAATATTTAAAAACTGTTCCACTACACACTGTATGACATAACTTTTATGTGCATTAATATGGTCCTGATGTCATGTTGTAGCAATATACAGTATTGTCTCGTTGATGTATCTGTAATTCTAAATTTCGTATATTTTGTCCTTCCACGTACGTCAACGTCTTTTTTTCACTCGTGCTATGCAGATGTCTATTCCGCTGGGTAACCTTGTTTGTGTCATAGATTGTTTCTTTGTTGTCATATTCATTGTAACAAAATTTGCTCATCTCAAACCTGATAGTGAAGAATGTTAAAGGCAACAGATGTAGTGCTGAATCAAAGAAGGGGAAGAACTAACAGCAGGAAAAGAAAAGGAAATATGCTTTCAGTTAACTCGGGCACGTGGTAATCGTCAGTTATCTAACAACACAAAGAAAGCTATTGCCCCCTGAGATTAGTTTTCATAATATTTTTTCTTGTCACTGATAGAGGTTTCATATGATAATTGTTGTGGCGGTATTTCCGTGGTAGAATGAGCCACTTCATTCACAACTTCCTCAGATTCAACCACGTAACCTTCCCCTATATGACGCTTATTAGAACTGAACTGATAATTTGGTATCCCATAGACGAATGAATTATACATTTTAGCATTTTTTGCTAGCGGCCTCTGACAGAAGCTATTGATGTCTTGACGCCATTGAGCTTCAGTACGGGGCCTTCTAGTACGTTACTCCTATCCACTTATGTTAGAATGACTTTTGCACCATCAAGTCTTCCGTCGACAAATACTTCACCTCTCTCTCTTTTTTGTGTGCTGCAAGACGAGTACAGATTCAAAAATGCTTGGACAAATTCTTTATATGTTTTACATGTGTTCCTGGCCCCTGTTCCCCACGATTTTGCTTCTCCTTCTCAACATAATGGCCACGAATTCGAATTTTTATTACTCAGTCATGTTTTCAGGAACGATGCTCTCGAACCGTCCAATGAAGGCTACTGCATGTATAGTTCTCTTACTAGAGAAATGATGGAATTTATACGCATTAGCGTAATTTTCTGCGTCACTTACGTGAATAATACTTTTCTGTCTTTCAAGTTCACAGCAAATATCGACTTTTGTTCACGATTTCTATCTTTTCTAGGAGCTCAGAAAGTTTTTTTTGCTCTGTTTCTCTCAATTTGCCCTGAATCGAACTTGTATTGCCTTTACACGAAGATTTTACATGTGAATTGGTACAACTGAGAATTTCATGGTCAACCTTTTGATTTATTTCTGACTTACAAACTTCTAATTTTTTACCCCATTCTTTCGTTTCATAATCTATATTCTTCCAACATGTCTCAATTTTAGCTCCTGGCTTTGTAGTCTTTTGTTGAAAAGCGCTGGACTTACCGTTAATTTGAGCTATTCCTACATTGACTTCTTTTAATCATTTATTTATTTTATTTTGTATTACTTTTTGTTCTTGCAAAATTAATTTTAGCATAGAGCTTACATCCTGATCATCATCCTGAGTTGGCAAAGTGTCAGCTGATGCTGTACCATGACTTATTCCTTTTCTCCACACGTTTTATAACACTAATGTTGGAATTACAGATCTTAGAATGCTAAATGCAAGCGCAAAACTTGCACTATTTTTATTCCTCGACCAACTGCCGCTGATTCTGGCAGCTGTGGGCTGCGGCTCTACCTGCAGTTCCACCGTCGTGGTGTCCTGAAGCTGTCACTGCCCACGCGCCGTACACTGCTGACTGCGACAGCCGCTGCCCGCTGCCCGCTGTCGCCGCCCTTGTCGTCTGTCGCTGCCTCACGCTGCTCTGCACGCTATACCATATCGTAGCATGAAGAATCATGAAGTGATGATAAAAATCTAATCCCATGGACCGCGCACGCAACGTTCTCGTAGCACTTTAGCACTTCCTATTCCTAAATTACCGATACCACCTTCACTGTAAATGAAAATTTTATTTTGCGGCATCGGCTATTGTAGTTCAACTAAAGTTCAAAAACTGTCCAACACAATGCAAAGCGTACTTATCACATTTATCATACAGTTCTCTGGTCATTCATTATTCACACGTACCACAGTTCTTACACAGTTCTCTGCTCAGTTACAGTTCACGCTTCTCGCTAATAAAATCTAGCGTCATATTTCCAGAGTACTTCGACTTCAACGATTATTGCCCCCTAGAGATGCCATGTACGGCAAGTTGAAGGAGAGAGAGAGAGAGAGAGAGAGGGGGAGAGATTGGGTGATATATATACGGTGATATATATATATATATATATATATATATATATATATATATATATATATATATATATATATATATACGTGCGTATGATAAGCCCCACCCCTCTCCTTCATACCTCCTCTGTGATGCCACAGATGTGTCACTGATCTAATTTCTACTGAGATTTCAGTACGCGCGAGGTGCCTATTTGCTTCCACCGCCCTGAGTGGAATGCGTAAGTTCTAATAAGTGTTCACCAACCTGCAGTCTTCTACAGTTGTTGTCCCCGGCGCAGAAAAGAGCACGTAGGTCGTGAATCCGTAATGTTGAGGCTGTAAGAAACTCTTGGCGATGAACTAGAAATAATTAAATTTCCAATCAGTTTATTTATACGGGATGCCGGCCGGGGTGGCCGAGCGGTTCAGTCTGGAACCGCGCGACCGCTACGGTCGCAAGTTCGAATCCTGCCTCGGACGTGGATGTGTGTGATGTCCTTAGCTTAGTTAGATTTAAGTAGTTCTAAGTTGTAGGGGACTGATGACCTCAGACGTTAAGTCCCATAGTGCTCAGAGCCATTTGAACGATTTTTTATGTGGGATGTTGCTCCTTTTTTATTAGCAGAACACGAGAAACTTCACAATCACATTCCATTTTAGAGTCATAAAAACTTTCTATTCTTCAATAGAATAATGAATTGCGTATTTCTGTAATTACTATCACACTGTTCTCAACTACATGTCTATATAGCCATGCATTGCTAATAAAATCTTGTCACTGACTGCGGCAGACAATATATCTGTCCTCCGACACTGCCGAATCAGCTCTGATCTTCGCCCGCCATCCAAGTTAGGCGCGATCCGAAGATCACCAAAGTGCTTCGTCTGCCTTTCCGTTTAGCAATTGTTTATTATTCTGCAGGTTCTTAATACTTGTGAAATAATGGAATGGCAGTGTGCTATTGAGAGATACTTTCTTTTGAAATGCAAGTAAATAAGCTGTTTAGTTTGTCTAATATTAATAACGGAAGACTATCATCTTGGCGCGAAACTTCCGTACGCAGGAGCCAATCGTGGAGGAGTACCACGATACCCCTTCCAAGCAAACCATCTGTCAACGGTACCTCACACCACATTGCGTCGTCTTGTCACAACTGCCTTCTCAACTGCTCTAAAAAGTGCTTCTTGTACCTGATCATACTGGCTGCCAAGTTTCACCAACAGCAGTAAGCAATGCAGTACACGATCTGCTTTTATCAACACTTGAAAGATCATTCCATGTCAAGATGGATTGTTTAATACTAACATTGTTTAGTGGAACCACGACAGCTCGGTGCCTGTACGTCACAGTACAGTGAACGGAGATTTTAGCTCTGTAAGATAACTAGACGGCCGGCAAGCAATGTGGCACGCTTAAGTAACCGAAACAGAAGGAGATGACAAGATTCGTAGTTAGATGAATTCGAGAGAGATCAATAAATAAGCAGTTTATCGTTACTAAATACAACAAGATAACTTTACAGCCTCTTAGGGATACCTACAATTACGAGATTTGAATTTACAGGCAGAAGGGACATGGTCTTTGTAATGCATGATCATAACTGAATGAGAAACCTATCGTTATACTTCAGCAGAGGGTAATTTCCTTAAATTCACGATATCAACGAACGAAATAATACAAGCGAGATGCAATAACTAGCTTCCAAACAGTTACGCGTAAGTAGTCTACACGGTCCAGTCACAGCCTACGTCACAGTGCAGTAACCACTTACAGACGGCAGGTAGCACCTTTAACAGTGGAGAGTACACACTAAGGTGACAAAAATCGTGGGATATCTCGCAACATCGTGTCGGACCTCCTTTTGCCCAGCCAAGTGCTGCAACACGACGTGGCACGGACTCAAAAAGTCGTTGGAAGTTCCCTGCAGAAATATTGAGCCGTGTTGCCTCTATAGCTGTCCATAATTGCGAGCGCAACATTTTGTGCACGAACTGATCTCTCGATTATGTCTCATAAATGTGCGAAGGGATTCACGTTGTGCAATCTGAGTGGCCAAATTATTCGCTCGATGTGTCCAGGATGTTCTTCAAACCAATCGCTGGTGAAATGGCGCATTGTCATCCAGAAAAATTCCATCGTTATATGGGAACATGAAGTCTATGAATGGCTGTAAATGGAATCCAAGAAGCCGAACATAACCAGTTCTAGTTCATTGACTGACAGTCCATTTGGACCGGAGAACCCACACCATTACGGAGCCACCACCAGCTCGCACAGTGCCTTGTTGACAGCTTGCGCCCATGTGTTCGTGGGCTCTGGGCCACACTCGAACCCTAACATCAGATCTTACCATCTGACCAGTCCACGGTTTTCCAGTCGTCTACGGTCCAACCGATGTGGTCATGAGCCCTAGAGAGGGCCCTGCTGGCGATGTCGTGCTGTTAGCAAAGGCACTTGCGTATGTCGTCTGATGCAGTAGCTCATTAATGCCACATTTCACCGTACTGTTCTAACGGATACGTTCATCATACGTCCCATATTGATTTCTGCGGTTGTTTCAGACAGTGGCGCTTGTCTGTTAGCACTGACAACTCTACGCAATCACCTCTGCTCTCGGCCATTAAGTGGCCGTCTGCTGCTGCCTTATCCATGGTGAAAAGTAATGCCCGAAATCTAGTACTCTCACTCTTGAAATTGCGGATGTCGGAATACTGAATCCCGTAACGGTTTACTAAATGAAATGTCTCATACGTCTAGCTCCTACTGCTATCCTACTATTCCGCGTTAAAAGTCTATCAATTCCCGTCGCGCGGCCATGATCACGTCGGCATTTCATATGAATAACCTGGCTCCGCCATTGCACTGCCCTTTTATATCTTGTGTACGTGATACTACCGCCATGTACATGTCTCTATCTCATGACTTTTGTCACCTCAGTACATAAGGCGCGTTGGGAGAAGGAGTTTATCGTAGTAATGCGGAAACAGAGCCCAAAAGGGGATGATCATTGACTTTCGAACCAAGGGTGGAAACATTTCCGAAAGGGACAAGTTTGTACGTTTTTCGCGTGCTGTCTTGGTTAAAGTACACAGTGTATGACAAAACAGCGCTGTCCAAAACCGGCACAGGGTTAACTGTGGTGCACCACGAGCAAAAGATGAAGCAGGTGAACGACGGTTGCGGAGGTGTGTACGGGCGAATGGACGTGTGTCTGTTGAGTAGCTGTCCGCCCAGATGAACCAGGGTACTACCAAGGGTCCGCTCAACGACCAACCTGCGAACGTAGCTGCATGTTGGCCTCCGCAAGAAACATCTAGTTTATGCACCCATGCTGAGTGTTGTTCATCGGCGACGAAGGCTGAAATTTGCACGCTAGTAATGCAACTGACCGTCCGCTGAGTGGCGGCAGGTGGCCATTTCGGAGGAGCCACGTTTTACAGTCCATCGAACATATACGTCGGAAGAGTCCAGGTCGGAGGGCATTCCCTGGATGATCTCGTCAGTCTGGGAGGCACAATGGACGAGTGCAAGTATGTGTCTACCCTTGGGGACCATATTTCTCCTCGTCACGAAGGCGTCTACCAGGAGCACAACGCAACGTGTCACATAGCTCGCAGTGGACGTGAGGAGTTCGAAGAGCATCAGGATGAGTTTATCGTACTCCCTGGCCATCAAGATCGAGAATCTGTAGGATCACCTCAATCGGGCTGTTCCCGGCATGGATCCTGAGCCGAAAAACCTAGCACAACTGGCCGCGGCATTGGAGGAGACATGGCTCTGCATTCCTGTCGGTACCTTCCAGAGCCGTGTTGACTCTCGTATTGCAAAAGGTTGTTACTCAGGCTTTTGACAGGTGGTAATGGACAGTGTATGGGCACCTATTTCACAGTGCGCAAGCACTCGCCCCGATACCTACATAGGCGCTATCTTGCGTAAATAGTGCCACGAAAACTTCCTTCATTTTAGCAAATAAACTGTAATGGTCTCACGAAGTTACATGTGTATAACTGCGTGGACCTCCGTCAGACGAAGGCAGCCTTATCACAAGACAACAAAGGGTACCTCCCACTGTTTCACCCAGAGACAGAACAAGTAAAACTTCATCAGGTTACCCTCCATTCAGAGGCTGTTACACGCAGCGATCGTTAGTTTGATTTGTAAATAATAGAGTTCAGCTATCAGTGGAATTTTTATTGGCAGATCTAGATTTCGGCTAGCAACCAGCCATTCTCAATGCACTATCCTTTTTTTGGTCAATGCATGTAAAGCCTGTTGGTCTGGCTTTGTACACAGTTCATCAAATACTCATTCCAACTATCACAAAGCGAAAAAAGTGGTCCAAGTAAAACATTCATATTTCTTTACGTACTACACGAATATGTAGTAAAAATGCGGGTTCCTATTTAAAAATCGCAGTTGATATCCGTTTGACCTATGGCAGTGCCATCTAGCGGGCCAACCATAGCGCCATCTGGTTTCCTCCTAGGGCTAACTTCAGCCGGTGGCAGCGACGTGTATGACCACGAGAGAGAATGACCCAGAGACTCCAGCTACCCAACTCACGACGGCTCCTGCGTATTACTGCAACGCTGCCCCTCGCGGTACTCCGTGTGTTACGACACGGACGTCGCGGCCTCACGGCCGGCGGCGGCGGAAGACATCCCGCAGCGGATATAGCTCTCCAGATGCTGCGGCTCTCTAAGGCTTTGAGCAGCCGGATACGACACCTGTTTACTGCGTACCGCTTTCGTCAGCCATCCTGGTTTCACAACACAACTTGTGCCTCAGGTAACTGAGATCTCTGAATTTCATCATTGTGCAAGATAAGTTCGCTCACGTCTGACAGAAACGTCCTGCGTCGTGCAGTAAGAAAAGCACTTAAGTAGAGCTGATAGACCCTGATAACTGAACTGGAACCGAGTTTACTGTTACTTACGGTACCTGTGATCCTCGTGAACGTTTATGTAGTGGCGTGCCTGGTAGTGAATGTTGGCTTACAGTCTAGTTTCCAAAAAAATTAATATTATCTTCCTCATATCAAGTTCCTCTCTCTAAAATTAGTAGCTTCAACTGCTTTAAATATTAGGAAAGTCGCAAGGTGAGAATTCATAGGTATATGTGTCCTAAAAATGTAAATGTCGTGTGACTAGGGCCACCTGTCGGGTAGACCATTCGCCGGGTGCAAGTCTTTCGATATGACGCCACTTCGGCGACTTGCGCGTCGATGGGGATGAAATGATGATGATTAGGACAACACTGCATCTAGTCCCTGAGCGGAGAAAATCTCCGACCCAGCCGGGAATCGAACCTGAGCCCTTAGGATAGAAATCCTGTAGCACTGACCGCTTTTTTTATCTCGTTTTGTACGTTGAATTTGTTCGTGGCGGACGTTCGATGACACCCCTTCAGGTTGTTCGTTGATTCGTTCACTCAGTTTTTTATTACAGAGAGTAGCTAAACCCTCTGACCGAACACGCTGAGCTACCGTGCCAGCTACCACTCAGCTACCGAGGGCGGACTAAATGTGTGCTGAAATGAGAAGTGTTTAGCTGATTCAAATAACAGTTTGTTTGTGGAATCACGGTGCGGCCCAACCGACTTACAAGTTGCTGACCAATATTTGTTTCTTATTACGCAAATACATTTATCATGTGGCTCATCCTGATAATAAGATATGATGTGCTGTACTGCAGGATTAAATGAAGTAGCACTTAAGCGTATTTCAAGGCAGTTGGGTATCTTCATGATTATGAGACAGAGGAAAGAGGCCGGCAGCTGTGGCCGAGCGGTTCTAGGCTCTTCATTCCGCAACCTCGCTGCTGCTACGGTCGCAGGTTCGAATCCTGCCTCGGGCATGGATGTGTGTGATGTCCTTAGGTTAGTTAAGTTTAAGTAGTTCTAAGTCCATGGGACTGATGACCTCAGATCTTAAGTCCCCTAGTGCTTAGAGCCATTTGAACCATTTTTTGAGAGGAAAGAGGCCACCAAGGGCTACTCACGAAGGCGATAATAGAAATGAAAAACAGGCATCTATACAAAGACGCGAAGCACGATTGCTGAACACCCGTTACTGGAAGGGGACAGATGAGAGGAAAGTGTTGCCATAGACACGCAAGAAGACGGCACATCAGAAGGCAACATGCTTGCACAGAGATCTTTTTATAGCATTCATTTTCCTCGATATAGTGCCATCATTCAGAATATATAGGAAAAAAACTGGTGATTCTTATACGTTTGCAGGAGCTCAGCCTTCTTATCTTTCAAGGTGGTTCCGCTCTGAAATATCTTAGTTTGGCCATCGTGGGGCGTAAAAGTTTCAGAATTGTTGCTCTATTGTGTTGGGTACGCGTTTTACAATTCTTTAAGGCACCCAACAACTACTCACTTATGGCGAGAACGAAGGAGAAGATGCAGCACATGCCCGGAAAGGCTATTAGGTACTGCCTGTGCAAGTCATCTTACACTGATTGCTAACGGTAAACATTAATGATCAGGATACAATCGAAAGCAACGTTGATGCTGCCGATCTTAAGCTCCGAGATTCCTCACTTCCCAAACTGTACCTTTCTTACGCAAGGGTTCCCTCTTCAAAAATTACTAGTTTGCCGTCTCGTAAACACTACGAATCTTTGTCACTGGCACCTTTGCCTAACTCACTATTAATGGCACTTGAAACAAAACTTCCTTATTTTCACTTAAAGCCAGTCGTCACCAACAACATTCTTAATAAATCATTTATTTTCCCATTTGTCTCATTTCTTGCAGTGATGAGGTGAGCAGCAAAATTTTGTGGTGTCACAATACCTCCTCAATATTTTGGACACAAGTAACTTATGTACAAAAGTTAGAGACGTTATTTTTTGATTATCCCGACAAATTTTAGAATTGTCAATTTGAGCGTTCGACATTTCCTCTCTTCAGTTATTGGTTAGACTTACTACTGTCGTACAGAGAATCTGAAAATGACTTGTTAAGCAGACCAAAAAAAATCATCAAAATCTAATCATCGTAACTTGCAACATATGTTCTGTTTAAACAGGATCACGATATCTTCCACAGAATGTTTCCTTGCATTACATTACGAAGCTTTTCGATTTGAATAACACAGCTCAAGTTTGCGAAGTTTGCGGCAAAATAGCCGTCGCTCTTTCGATTGTTTTCATACCAACCTTTGTATGTCCATAACTTGTACTAACAGTTTCGTTACTACATTCTTATTAACCCAACATCTTCGACGATCAGTTCTAAATATTCAGTTTTCTTATTTCCGTACATTTTTCCCCTTTTACAATTTCTTCCAGTGACAAGTTACTGCTACTCTTCAGTTGAATGCTTTTCATAGACCTCATTGCCATACCCACTTATTTTATACGTTACCGCATATTTTTAATATTTCACTGTAGCTTCTGATTTCAAACGCTTCTGGTTCCTTTGTTTCTACTTTTCGTACTATTCACGTTCCACGTAATGCTGTCTCGCAGACATACACTCTCAGCAATACCAGCTGCATTACTCGAATTGTTCCATACGTGATATCAGCAATGCTGTTTCATTGAAGCAAGTTTTCTTCGCCTGCTCTAATTTAGCTTTGATATTTTCCTAGCTTCGGCAATCTTGGCAGTTTTGTTTCTTACGAGGGTTGCCCAGAAATCATTGCATTTTTTTTTCCTTCAACAGTTATTTATTTAACACAGTGAAACGTGCACACGAGGAAGAATGATGTTTCCTCTATACTCACTATTCTCCCACATAATCTCATTCTCATTCTAGAGCCTTCCGCCAGCGAGACACAAGGGCGCATATGGCCTGTCGTAAGCACTCATTGTTCCGGTCACGAAGTCATTTCTCCACTGCGCAAATCACTCTTCGGCATTCTCAAGAAGCCTTCCACGAATGGCATCCTTTAATGGCTCAAAGAAGGGGAAGACCGAGGGAGCTAGGTCAGGGCTGCAGGGTACATTGGGGAACACTGTCCAACTCTGTTTAGTGATGTGTTCAAAAGTCCTCAAACTTGTGAGGCGGAGCGTTATCATGCTGAATTAAACAATTGGATGCGCTTCTTGGGTTTGATTAATGTCTTCAAATGTTCCTCAGAATCAAAGTGCTGCCTCCTGGCAATAATATCTGTGAGTATGACACCCTCACAGTCCCAAAACTCATCGATCATGGCCTTACCGGCGGAAACAGTTGCTTTGAATTTTTTCTTCTAATAACAAATTGCAATCCTGCCCTTCAGAACCTTCTTAGTACAAAACTGCGTTTCGCAGTCTTAGACCACTTACTCTGACGAGTCTTTTAGGGATTATGGGGTACTCGTTTGACCATGCAGTTTGCCCACTTGCAATACTGAGATCAGATTCAGACTATGTGTACCTGATACAAAATGCGGTAAATAATAATGAAGTGTAATACTTGAAACGTACAAATACACTGACAGAAAAAATCGCACCATCAATAAATAATAAATGTAGAGTAATAGGTAACATATTTAAGTGATTAACATTGCAAGATCAAAGGTTAATGTAAGCGTGAGATATGCCATTGGAGTGTGAAATGCAAGTACATTAACAAGCAGAATGTGTAATAGAAGCACGCAAACGTACATGTATCGTGTCGTACAGATGACAAATGTCAGTTTGTGGGATAGAGTAGCATGCCTGCTGCACTTGGTCAGTCAATACAGGGACGGTTACTGCTGTTTGTGGATGACGCTGGAGTTGTCGTCCGATGATATCCCATATGTTTCCGAATGGCGACAGACCTGGTGGTGGAGCAGGCCAAATCAACATGCTAATACTCTGTAGATCACGTTGGATTACAACGACGGTATGTGGCGAGCGTTATCCTGTTGGAAAACACCCTCATGCTGTTCATGAATGGCAGCACAAGTCGAATCACCAGACCATCGTTCAAATTTGCAGTCAGGTTTCGTGGGGTAACCACGAGAGTGCTCCTGTTGTCATACGAAATCGCACCCCAGACCATAACTCCAGGTGTTGATCCAGTGTGTCTAGCACGCAGACAGGTTGGTTTCAGGTCCTCAATTGGCCTCCTCCTAAAGAACGCATGGCCGTCAGTGGCATCGAAGCGGAACAGGCATTCATCAGAAAACATAACAGACCTCCACCCTGCTCTCCAATGATCTCTTGCTTCACACCACTGAAGTTACAAATGGTGGTGTTTTGAGGTCAGATGAATGTACGCTGCAGGTCGTCTGGCTCGGAGCTGTCCATGAAGTACCCGAGTTGTAAGAGTTCATTGTGTCACTGTGTTGCCAATTGCTGCTCATATTGCCGCTGCAGATGCAGTACGATGCGCCAGTTCCAATGGTTCAAATGGCTCTGAGCACTATGGGACTTAGCCGCCCGAAGTGGCCGTGCGGTTAAAGGCGCTGCAGTCTGGAACCGCAAGACCGCTACGGTCGCAGGTTCGAATCCTGCCTCGGGCATGAATGTTTGTGATGTCCTTAGGTTAGTTAGGTTTAACTAGTTCTAAGTTCTAGGGGACTAATGACCTCAGCAGTTGAGTCCCATAGTGCTCAGAGCCATTTGAACTATGGGACTTAACATCTGAGATCATCAGTCCCCTAGAACCTAGAACTACTTAAACCCAAGGACATCATACACATCCGTGCTCGAGGCAGGATTCGATCCTGCGACCGTAGCGGTGGCGCGGTTCCAAACTGAAGCGCCTAGAACCGCTCGACCACACCGGCCAGCGGGCCTTCAGGAACCTGGTCTTCTTGGTACCGTACATTCTGGCGACCACAGCCGCCAGCATTCATGTGCAGCAGCTACATTCCTGCCAAATCATTTTGCAATATCGCAGAAGGAACTTCGAGCTTCTTGTAGAGCTACTACACGACCACGTTCAAACTCAGTCAGGTGGTGATAATGTCGTCTTTGCCGCCTTACTGGCATTCTTCACTAACATCAACTGGTCACGACCACCTCAAAGATAACTAACGCTCACAACTGTTACAGCGTGCGTTTAGAGCAAACCTGTTTTGGATCCTCGTAGTGAGTTACTAATGGCACTGTTATGCCACTGGCGCGAAATTTGAATAGACAATAGTGCTAATTGGAGAAGGTGACAGCGTAGAAACGTTATTATACTACATCACATAGGCTGAATCAGGTTAAGTGGTAAACGCTGGACAACAAGAAAATGCTGTGTGACATCTCACAAGAACAAGATATCGTGACGTCCACCCACTAGTATGATATCGTACTACGGTCTCATGCCAACTGGGATACTAGCGCACTGTGGAGATGGTAGTGCATAATATAGACTGACTGATCGGTATTGTGTGGTGGCGGCGGCACGGTCGTGATGGGGTGTGCCTTTATGGATAGTACATATCATCTACCACGTAAAGCAAAGTCCAGAGAAAATCGACGTGCGGTACCTGCCCATCCGCTCTGTCCGCTTCAGCCCTAATTCAATGATATAGTCAGTACGCCTCGTTAGTATAATGAAAGACATATGCTTAGTTGTTAGAAATAAATGTTATACAGGATGTCCATAGTTAAAGCTCCAGTTTCAGAACGCCGTAGGTTCAGTAAGAGGTCAAATTTGAACAGCATGTTATTGACGCTGGGGCAAACGTCATGGAACAAAAAAATTTAAGGAAGATTTGACCAATACACGGCGCTGTAAGCGTCAGAACATGGACACCAACAGACGCGTGGCATACGGTTCTTCCTCAGTATGCGCCCGAGACGATCAACATAATTGTCTCCTTGAAGAATCGCGCGATGCTGTTAAAAGTACTTCACAACAACGGTGACTAAACTTGCAGAAGTTCCGGGCACTCAAGGTTATGAAAAAAAGGCATTGGTCCAATGTCTGGCGAGCGTCTGCAGAAAATGATTAGGGAATTCGGGAAGGCAGACTCTTTTGAAGTGTAGTGTGGCAGAGGATGGAAAGTAATTGATCCGATATCTGTCAAACATCAGGCTACAGCATTGCAGAAGGGGTCGAGGGACGGCGCGCAAACATTCAGAGCACTGTCCGAACGTTGGACATGCCTCTGAGCACGGTGAATAAAATCCTAGAAAACATCCTGTATTGCTATCCATACAAAATCACCCACTTTTAGGGATTGCTCCCTGCTGACCTGTAAGCGTTAGCTCTGGAATTTCTTGCTTGCATGTTTGTGGACAATGAATGGCCACGAAACATTCTCTGGTCTGATGGGGTTCATTTCCATCCCCAAGGACATGTCAATACGTATAATTGCAGAATATGCCTAACGGAAAATCCGCACGCACATCAATTGGCACCACTTCAATCTGTGAAGGTGCACATTGACGGCATCGTTTATCGTATGGTCGTATTTCTTCGAGGATGTATATTATCATATTTAATTAAATCGTAACAACTTGCAGTTATAATATCGGATATTTCTGTGTTAAGATGGCAGTAGATATGACCTCGCTATGAACTGTACCGACAGAATATAGAAACACTAATCTATGTTTTCCTTGTTGCACATTCCTGCCATGTTATTTTCATAACTTAGCAAAGACTTTTTTGTTTCCTCGTCACATGGAGCATATGTCGTCGCTCGCGTTTATTTCTGGTCAGCTGGCCCCGAGGTGTCGCTGCCCGCAGTCCAGATTCCTGTTATACTGCTAAGTGATGTGCTGCCTTACAGCTGTTTAGGAAGCGCCTTGAGTGAAGTAAATGCGTGTGCTTCGCCACCCGGTGTCAGTCTCGTCAAAATGCTTCTCGGTTTAGGTAGTATCATCTTAAAAAATACTTAAAATTGTAAAATACTAAGTAAATTTTGTATTTGTGTGTGAAATCTTATGGAACTTAACTGCTAAGGTAATCAGTCCCTAAGCTTACACACTACTGAACCTAAATTACCCTAAGGACAAACACACACATCCATGCCCGAGGGAGGACTTGAACCTCCGCCGGGACCAACCGCACAGTCCATGACTGCAAGGCCTCAGACCGCTCGGCTAATCCCGCGCGGCTTGTGTGGATCCACAACCGCTAGGCGTTTAATAAACGCAAACGTGATCCGTAGTAGTCTGTAATACGATTTTTATTTAATCGTACGGTTAGCTGCCGCGCGGGATTAGCCGAGCGGTCTCAGGCGCTGCAGTCATGGACTATGCGGCTGGTCCCGGCGGAGGTTCGAGTCCTACCTCGGATATGGGTGTGTGTGTTTGTCCTTAGGATAATTTAGGTTAAGTAGTGCGTAAGCTTAGGGACTGATGACCTTAGCAGTTGAGCCCCATAAGATTTCAACACATTTGAACATTTTTTTTTCGTACGGTTAGCTAATTTCGACTACTGGTCATTGTCAAGCACCTTCAAAACCAACATGGAGAAACACAGCGTTGTCTGCATACATTGCCATGTATAAATAACACCTTACACACCTCACATTAAGTTAAAACATTACTGCTTTATCTTTTGTCTTAATGTGAGGTTAGCAAAGTGTTATTTATGCATGACGATGTATGCAGACAACGCTGTGCTTCTCCATGTTGGTTTTGAAGGTGCTTGACAATGACATGTAGTAGAAATTAGCTAATCGCACGATTAAATAAAAGTCGCATTACGGCCTACTACGGAGCATGTTTACATTTATTAAACTGAAATAAATAATATTGCAGCACCCATTCTCCAACTGATTAGTCTTCGACCTGAGGGAGGCCTCTGCAATACGGCCGATACGTCGGTTATTTTATTATTTTAGCATTTTAAATAATTTACAAAGAACTTTGAGTCATGTCCGCAGTTGTAAAAACAGCCAATGTGGCAATATGTTGTTATTTGCACTCAGGTGATAAATGTGAGAAGATTTCTGACCTGATTAAGGCCCCACGACGGGAATTAGCAGACTATCGGCGCGGAATGGTAGTTGGATCTAGACACACGAGACATTCCATTTCGGAAAACGTTAGAGAATTCAAAATTCCGAGATCCTCAGGGTCAAAAGTATGCCGAGAATACCACATTTCGAGCATTAGATCTCACCGCAGAGAACGCAGTGGCTGACGGCCTTCATTTAAAAACCGAGAGTAGTGGCGTTTGCGTACAGTTGCCAGTGCTAAGATACAAGCAACACTGCGTGAAATAACAGCAGCAATCAATACTGAAAATCACTGACTGTGGTGTGAGCAGTCTGTGGCTGGTTGGCATTGTTGGAATATTCGCTATTGTAGTGTTGGGCAGTTGGATGTGAACAGCGCGTAGCGTTGCGCAGTTGGAGGTGAGCCGCCAGCAGTGGTGGATGTGGGGAGAGAAATGGCAGAGTTTTGAGAGCGGACGATCTGGACGTGTGTCCATCAGAAAAAGGAAATTTATAAGACTGGATGTCATGAACTGATATATATATATGATGACTTTGATCATTATTAAGGTAAATACATTGTTTGTTCTCTATCAAAATCTTTCATTTGCCGACTATGCCTATCAGTAGTTAGTGCCTTCAGTAGTTAGAATATTTTATTTAGCTGGCAGTATTGGCGCTTGCTGTATTGCAGTAGTTCGAGAAACAAGATTTTTGTTAGGTAAGTGATTCATGAAAGGTGTAGGTTACTGTTAGTCGGGACCATTCTATTGTAGGGGTTATTGAAAGTCAGATTGCGTTGCGCTAAAAAAAATATTGTGTGTCAGTTTAGTGTTGATCAGAATAAGTAAAGACAGAAATGTCTGAGTACGTTCAGTTTTGTTCATCTGTTTCAAAAACAAATAACGTAAGAGGTGTACCAGCACTGTCATTATTAATTTTTCTAAGGGGACGTTTCAGGGGCTATGGCAGTGGACGACCGACGCCAGCGCCTTTGATAACAGCACGACTCGCTTGAAGTGGCTCTCCTGGGCAAGTGAGCATATCGATTGGACCCTAGACGATTGGTAAATGGATGGCTTTTTGCAGATGAGTCCTGATATCAGATGGTAAGAGCTGATGGTAGGTCTAGTGTGTGACCACGGAGCTAAGTTGTCAACAAGACAGTGAGCAATCTGTTGGTGGATCCGTAATACTGTGGGCTGTGTTTACGTGGGTCTTCTTCTCCAAGTGAACCGATGATTGACTGGAAATGGTTCTGTCTGGCTACTTGGAGACCATTTGCAACCATTCATGGACTTCGTGTTCCTAAAACAACGTTGGAATATTTGTATATGATAATGCCCCGTGTCACCAGGCAGGCGTTTGGTTTGAACAACATTCTGGACACTGGAGCGAGTGATTTTTCCACCCAGATGGCCCGACATGAAACCCATTGAGCATATCAAGAGATATCGTGTAACTTTTGTCCCCTCCGTGTATAGCCAGTAAACGGATAGTTGCCAGTCTGGCACGCAGAAAACGGCGTGCAAAGAAAAAGAGAAAATATCGAGGAAAGCTCAAGTAGAGCTAGAGTTTCCTCAGAATATGATAAATGAGATTCTCTTCTGTTGACAATGAACACACGAAATCGTTATGAGCGCGCATAAAAGACGTGTCGAATACGGGTCTCTCAGACATTGGCCTGAGCTTTCTGAAGTACGTCAGGGGAATGTTAGCAAATCGCACTGAGAAGTCGTGAACTTCGATAGCGTGTCCGTCTCGTTGCAGCGCGGGAACGAACGTGTCACGCGCCTCATTACGCCTTCAAGGTACACGCAACTCCCATCAACACCGACCAGCAGCTTCGTGAGCCCAAAGGCGTGCAGCTTTTAGAAACACAGGCAGTTTTATGGCGCCGCTTGAGTAATCAAATGAATCTTATGTCCGTAAAGGGAAACAGAACGCTTATTTCTCTAGCTCCCTTACGGGCTCTAAGTTAAAAGAGCCTCTTTCTTAATGCTTTTCATTATAAAAAGCTTAAAAAAAGAAAATAAGGGAATTCTGTCTACGCTGGTAGAATTATAACTTTGGTGAGAAAAAAAATGCATGTTCTTTCTACTTACTTTTTCAGTGCGTCACATATTGTAGAATCTGGTAAACTGAAGACAGAAAAACCTACATCATTTAATGTCTTTCAGTTACTGAATGGCGGAGCGTATTGACATGTGTCATATACGTAAGAACTTTTAACACTCTTAGGACGGAAACAGCAAAGCGTGCAATTTCCGCACAAATCATTGCGAAAATTTTACCTAAAATCTGAAACCCTATCAAGTCTAGAAAATTTTTCCTAGACGTACATGAAAATTGCACTGCAATCTTCCGCGAGGTTATTGAATCTGGACCCTTACAACCCAGTCTGGCTTGAACAGAAATATTCCTGAAGTGGCAGAACTACCACAAGGGCAACAGAGCGGCTACTATGAAAAGATAATGGAAGATTTTAGGTTTGGACTTCAAATACTGTTCAGTAACCTATCGTCGTGTACTAAGCGTTACCTTATGAGCTCGGTTTGTACAAGGCAAATGTCCTTGTCATTTGTAGTTTATGAAGCACTAAAAACCAAATAATCTGTGAGCTGATGTGATGAAGAAAGCGAACTGCGGTGATGCTGTTTCTGCAGCTGTGTGTCTCGCAGAAACTACAACAGGCGGTCTTATGCTTCGACAGTTCTAGAAAGACAGCGGCAAAATCGCTGCAAAATAGGTGCTGTGGCCCACGATGGTCACGCAATGTGAGTAAATGGGACTCATTTCCAAGACGGAATTCTAAATAAATGTCGGAGCAAGTGAGCTACATGTTGTCAGAATCTTACACAAAGGCTAAAAGGAAAATGTAGCAACTACGGACACTATGGTCACATAGATGAAGAATTTAAGAAAAGTAGTGAATTTACGAACGCCAAAACTACTGGAAAAGCGTTATAACAAAGAAAATACGGTCCTGCAGAATGAATTACTCCTTATGGGCGAATATAATACATCATATCCAGCAGGTGCAACAACTCTATTTCGACACGGAAGATAATTCCAAAATACAGCTGAATTTCGAAATTTTACGAGTGATAGAAATTTTGTCACTTATATCCATGGAAGCATGGACTAAAACCGAATGTTTGCTTCAACATGCTGATGTACAATAGATTGGACCACAAAAAGGATTCAATTTTCTCTTAGTTATACGAATGAAAACGCCACACGAGATGTTAGTTCGACTTTGCATGGCCTTGCAGCACAAGTAAATCCGAGCAATATAAATTAAATTCGAATGCACAAAAGCATGCTGCGACCTCACCAAATCTCGTGAAGCAATAGGTTCAATGCGCCCATATCGAAACACACAAGACAAGCGCCTATAACATCCTCTCGACGAAGAGACAGAAACTAGAGTAGAGGTTTTTTCGACCTCACCAGGTTTTGTAAAACGAATTTCGACCGCTAGCGACCTAATTGACCGTCATGTGGTCAAAGCTCCGACTGTGGTGTCACCGCCAGACACCACACTTGCTAGGTGGTAGCTTTAAATCGGCCGCGATCCATTAGTACATGTCGGACCCGCGTGTCGCCACTTTCAGTGATAGTAGACCGAGCGCCACCACACGGCAGGTCTAGAGAGACGTACTAGCACTCGCCCCAGTTGTACGGACGACGTAGCTAACGATGCACACTGACGTAGCCTCGCTCATTTGCAGAGCAGATAGTTAGAATAGCCTTCAGCTAAGTCTATGGCTACGACCTAGCAAGGCGCCATTAGTAACATTGCATGTATCTACAGAGTCTCACTTGTATCATCAAGAACGCTGTATACAAATGATGGATTAAAGTTAAGTATTCCAGAAGCTACGTACTTTTCTTTATAGCATTCATTACGTATCCTGTTTCAGACCTCACGCCATCCTGCGTGAGCTTAACGCGTGCCTTTCGGCTACTTCCGTGGCGTGGCTGTCTTGCTACGCCACAACACCGACAACGACCAACACACATAACGGGTTGTTTTACAAAGCCACGACTCGCTATCGGCCTATTTCGCATGGAGTGTCTCGCCCCAGTAAAACACCTGCTTGCGTTGACTTTTAGGACCGGCATCACGTGACTAGTTGCTGTACATGCCGGGGTACAACAAAAGATGAACAACTGACGCAGAACTCTATGCTTGAGCGGAATATGATTGTATATATTCGTAACTATAAAATTCGTGCACTTTGGTTCATTTTGATCCCTCGGTTATCTATATGCACTAAATAAATTAGCGAGTATACTAAAATGGCTAAGTGTTATTGAAGGGAAAAATATGGTACTAATGACATTTCAACTATACTCAAGAACTTTCGCCTGACAGAAAGAGAGCGTGTGAATGCTATTTTTGTAACACACAGTACGCAGCATTAATTGTAACATAAACATAAACACTTGTGTGTTAGCGCTTGGTGAATGACACAAAACTCCCGTATTTTTCTAGGCATCTGTCCCATTGGTAAACGTTCATTGTCATGTTCATCCCAGCTAAGTTAATACTGTCAAGATTTATTCAGTCTAAAACCGAATTCTAGATTACCGCCATAAGTTGGGTCCTGTCTGTGTACATGACCTCTTTCTAATAATGACTTACACAACTTTTGTGTGCTTTTTGAATAAGGTGTTTCTTTAACGTACAGTGGTAATACAATTAATATTGTAAATCACTGAGAAAGGAGGTCGGTATGATTCAGTAATGTATTTAATATTCTTTTTTATATCTCTGGTTGTTTTGTTTCGCCACAGGAATACTGTTAGTGTACAGTATAGTTTCCAGAGTGACTAATACGAAGAAGAAAACGTTAACAGAAGAAAATGTAGCATGTAAGCAATTGTTTTTCACTTAGAATGGTTCCTAATTTGTGCAGGATGAAACCACTTTTAATAGCTTGCTATGTACCTGCTGAGTGTCTGCTTAACTAGGTGTGTGACGAGCCCTCTGACAGCGCACTTATTAATTCTGTCGCGCGACTGCTACGGTCGCAGGTTCGAATCCTGCCTCGGGCATGGATGTGTATGATGTCCTTAGGTTAGTTACGTTTAAGTAGATCTAAGTCTAGGGGACTGATGACCTCGGATGTTAAGTCCCATAGTGCTCAGTACCATTTGAGCCATTTGTTAACTCCGCCTCTGAGTTCGTGATGGAAAATGTAAATAGCATCAGCTTGAATGTTATTTAAATTTGGATGTCATGTGAAAAAACAATTAAGAGTACCGGTACCTATCATAAAAAATGTAAACCTAGAAACTCCTCTAAGCCCCTTACATTACAAAGCCTCTCGTTTTTGGTTGATTGGTTGGTTTGTGGATTAAAGCGACTAAACTGCAATGTTATCAGTCCCTCGTTTTTCAAAAGTAACATCAGTTGTTGTAACATTATATCTGAAGGCTGGCTTGACACAGTTCTCCACGCTACTCTAACTAGTCCAAGCCTCTTCATCTCCGAAAAACTACTGCACTTCACATAATTTTGAGTCCGCGTACTATATTTGTCCCTTTAACACATAAACCATATAAAAACTAAGTAAATTTCAGTGGCACATATGAAACAACAGAAACAAAAGCAAAAAATAACAGAGGAAGCATGCGAAATGAGAATAAGCAAGCGATACGTGAGTACGCAAGGGTAGCACATATCTAGCAGCTACTTTCAGAAGGATCCTCTGAACGGCAATAGACTACTGACTCTCAGCCAACAAATGCAAACAGGACACTGAAGAATTTGATACTGGATGGATAAGATCAAAAATGTATGTCGTGTGTGTTTATGTGTGTGTGTGTGTGTGTGTGTGTGTGTGTGTGTGTTGGTGTGTGTGTGTGTGTGTGTGTGTACTCTGTAACCGGATGTGTATGGTCACCTGATGTCAATTTCTGGTCCGAGATGTTAGCGCACCCAGGCGTTTTACTGGCACGAGGCACTCCCCGAAATCGCCAGTGAGCGATATTCTCCGAGGAACAAGTGACTCGCACTTGGCATGCGGACGCCAAAATATGAAATAAGCAATGGCAGAGCACCCGTGTTTCAAATGTACGCTGGACGGGATAAAGTGTACCCCTTAGTGTTTAAAATAGTAGTAACGTCGCACTTGTAAGTATGTATGCAGTCAGATACGCCGTATTTGGCAATAGCTGTCGGTGAAGGACCATAGCCTGCTGACCGATCGCTGGCCTGTACTACACATTAGGTATCACTCACGGTAACGTTGGTTGGCAGCGGTATGGTACGCCCATGTCACAGCCACTAATGTGGGCTGCTTCTCCTTCAAGAGGCACCTCAGTTGCCTCCTCGGTGCCGAGTGGGCTCTATTTCCGTTCCCCTCACTCAGCCGACTTTCTTATCGGCAGTGCAGATCTTACGTGGGTCCTCTGAACGGCAATAAACTACTGACTCTCAGCCAACAAATGCAAACAGGTCACTGAAGAATTTGATACTGGATGGATAAGATCAAAAATGTATGTCGTGTGTGTTTATGTGTGTCCGTGTGTGTGTGTGTGTGTGTGTGTGTGTGTGTCAAAAGTCAGCACGCATCAGAAACACTTGGCTCTTGTTGGTACATGACGTGAGTTTCTATTGAGGTACAAGAATCACATCTGCCACTTTTACGTAAAATTCATAGTATTCATAGTATGGTATTGACTCATACAGAACGAAACAGCTCTCTACCGTTGCGACGTACTTCTTGGCTCCGTGTTTTTCGCCTGGCAGATGTTTCGCTTGCCTGAAACCAAGTCTCTCAGAAGCATTCGGAGCCTTCTGCTATTCCTCTGAGCAGAAAGATTGGTGTTTGTAAACCTACAAACTGTGGCTTCTGAACGCGTAGGTAATGGCTTATCCTACCTTCCATCTGCCGGTGTGGTTCAAATGGCTCTGAGCACTATGGGACTCAACTGCTGTGGTCATAAGTCCCGTAGAACTTAGAACTACTTAAACCTAACTAACCTAAGGACACCACACACATCCATGCCCGAGGCAGGATTCGAACCTGCGGCCGCAGCGGTCGTGCGGCTCCAGACTGTAGCGCCTTTAACCGCTCGGCCACTCCGGCCGGCTCTGCCGGTGTGTGTTAAGTATATTACCTTTTAGCTCTTCTCAGAGATGTCGGTTCCGGACATCCTTCAGCGAATAATCAGTGTTAATACCCATCTGCCATACTGTTACTAGAGAAGAATTCAGTCCTAACACTACAGCTGTCGCCGTATTAATTTTTTGTACTAATTTGTCTCACAAATCACTTTATAAGAAATAATAATGATCCCGTAAACTTTGCAGTATTGAATCCGTAATTAATCTTTCATTCTGCAACACAGTAAGCAATCTTCTGAAATTTCCGGGCAGATTACAACTGTGTACCAGATCGGAAATCGAGTCCAGAGCCTTGACTTTTGCGGGCACGGCCCTCACCAAATGAGCGTTACTTCTATCAGAATTTTTTCCTACTTTGGAAACTTACAGAAATTTCAACTAACTTCCGGAAATTCAGCCAGGTAACACTTTCAGCGACCGCCGATATTTCGGCTGGAGAACACCCCGCCATTTTCAAGGCAAACTGCAACGGACAGGCGGCGTGCATGCTAATTTAAAACCTCGGTTCTCGGACTGAAGCAGGAAAGATAACACACACACTGAACACTAGTGCCACCAAAGATGACCGAAGTCAGAGCTATCAATAGTGAGACTACGAATTCCCAGGTGAAGTAGCATTGACTCTGTCCCTCTGTTTTTTGGCAAGGGAGAGAGCCGGATTCCAAACAGAGTTTAAACAGAAACCTCCAACCCTGTTAACAAGGTTGTTCGCTAATTTAATCTCAACTGCCTCCCTATTAACACTGTCCCAATAGCTGGACGTGCATGACAATATCTCGGTGTTATTATATAACATGGGGTGACCAGTATCCAAGCAATGTTTGGCAATAGCAGATCTACTTGGCTGCTGTAATCGTGTGTGCCGTTTATGCTCAGTACATCGGTCCTCCACGGTCCTGATAGTTTGACCAATATATGCCATGCCGCAGCTACAAGCAATACGATATACACTCGCCTTACGCAGTCCAAGATCATTCTCAACGGAACTCAAAAGTGCTCTAATTTTAGATGGAGGTCGGAAAACACATTTCACATCGTATTTCCGTAAAATACGAACGATCTTGTTGGACGTGTTTCCTACGTAAGGTAAAAAGACAGTAGACTTAGGTGTTGACTCAGAATTATCATCAATCACCCGATATACAGTTGGTCGATAGCGCAACGCACGTTCAATCTGTCTATCACTATAACCATTTTGACGAAATGTAACTTCAAGATGGGACATCTCAGCTGGCAAAGTCTCAGCGTCAGAAAAGACATGTGCCCTGTGTAACAAGGTACGAAGTACCCCTTCACGCTGAGCCGGATGGTGACATCTATTAGCCTGGAAGTATAAGTCGGTGTGAGTACGTTTCCTGTAGACTGCATGTCCCAATGATCCATCATCCTTCCTCCTATCAAACACGTCAAGAAAGGGAAGGCAACCATCCTCTTCCACCTCCATCGTAAAATGAATGTTCGGGTGGATCGAGTTCCGTTGCAGTGTGCCTTGAAAATGGCGGGGTGTTCTCCCGCCGAAATATCGACGGTCGCTGAAAATGTTACCTGGCTAAATTCCCGGAAGTTAATTGAAAGTTGTATACGCCAGGAGAAACTCGAGTCTTACAGAAATTCTTCGGCACACCTTGCCAGTCGAGTACTTTCTTTCAGAAAGGATAATGCAGCAAGGTATATATATATACGAGGGCAGTTCAATAAGTAATGCAACACATTTTTTTTCTCGGCCAATTTTGGTTGAAAAAACCGGAAATTTCTTGTGGAATATTTTCAAACATTCCCGCTTCGTCTCGTATAGTTTCATTGACTTCCGACAGGTGGCAGCGCTGTACGGAGCTGTTAAAATGGCGTCTGTAACGGATGTACGTTGCAAACAACGGGCAGTGATCGAGTTTCTTTTGGCGGAAAACCAGGGCAACTCAGATATTCATAGGCGCTTGCAGAATGTCTACGGTGATCTGGCAGTGGACAAAAGCACGGTGAGTCGTTGGGCAAAGCGTGTGTCATCATCGCCGCAAGGTCAAGCAAGACTGTCTGATCTCCCGCGTGCGGGCCGGCCGTGCACAGCTGTGACTCCTGCAATGGCGGAGCGTGCGAACACACTCGTTCGAGATGATCGACGGATCACCATCAAACAACTCAGTGCTCAACTTGACATCTCTGTTGGTAGTGCTGTCACAATTGTTCACCAGTTGGGATATTCAAAGGTTTGTTCCCGCTGGGTCCCTCGTTGTCTAACCGAACACCATAAAGAGCAAAGGAGAACCATCTGTGCGGAATTGCTTGCTCGTCATGTGGCTGAGGGTGACAATTTCTTGTCAAAGATTGTTACAGGCGATGAAACATGGGTTCATCACTTCGAACCTGAAACAAAACCGCAATCAATGGAGTGGCGCCACACCCACTCCCCTACCAAGAAAAAGTTTAAAGCCATACCCTCAGCCGGTAAAGTCATGGTTACAGTCTTCTGGGACGCTGAAGGGGTTATTCTGTTCGATGTCCTTCCCCATGATCAAACGATCAACTCTGAAGTGTATTGTGCTACTCTTCAGAAATTGAAGAAACGACTTCAGCGTGTTCGTAGGCTCAAAAATCTGAACGAACTTCTCCTCCTTCATGACAACGCAAGACCTCACACAAGTCTTCGCACCCGAGAGGAGCTCACAAAACTTCAGTGGACTGTTCTTCCTCATGCACCCTACAGCCCCGATCTCGCACCGTCGGATTTCCATATGTTTGGCCCAATGAAGGACGCAATCCGTGGGAGGCACTACGCGGATGATGAAGAAGTTATTGATGCAGTACGACGTTGGCTCCGACATCGACCAGTGGAATGGTACCGTGCAGGCATACAGGCCCTCATTTCAAGGTGGCGTAAGGCCGTAGCATTGAATGGAGATTACGTTGAAAAATAGTGTTGTGTAGCTAAAAGATTGGGGAATAACCTGGTGTATTTCAATGCTGAATAAAACAACCCCTGTTTCAGAAAAAAAAATGTGTTGCATTACTTATTGAACTTCCCTCGTATATATAGTTTCTGTGACGTATGGGAAGCAGAAAAGAATTATTGCTGCGCTCAGTTTTACTGTTCAGTGTCTGGTGTCCTTGTGGTGTCGTCCGAAGAGCGGGGTGCTGACGCAGGGCTGGCACCTCGCAAACCAAACCACGGAAGAGTGCAGTCGCTGAATGACGCCATCGACAAATGAGCAACGCAGGCGTAGCCACACCACGTTCAGCTCCTCCGCGCCATCGCAACGTCTCGCATACTTACGGCTGAGCAGAGGAAAGCTCTGCCCAGTTAACAGTCAACGACAGAGACGACAGCATCGTCTTAGAGAGGCCACCGGTGTGTCGGCACAACATTAATGTTAACATTATGTCAGTCATTCTTCACGTGAAGAGTCTTGTAATTTTGTCAGTGAAAAAAATGAAATGATCGGATGGCATTGTTGGTCGAGAGTCACCTTTCGGGGGAGTTCGGCAGCCGTATTGCCTTTTCAGTTGACGCCACTTCGGCGACTTGCGACCCAATGATGATGAAAGACACTTAACAGCCTGTCCCCTACCGCGAATCAAACCCGAACCCCTGGTTGGCGGTAACCCTACCGCTATGCTACGGAGGGGGACTTTGTCAGTGATAAGTTAATATTCAAAGACAGTTTGTAAGTACTCAGACATTTCACTGGAAATAGATTGTACGGAGTCAAGTAAATCTTCAAATTTATAGTGCAGTAAAGTTGGTTGGTTGGTTGATTTTGGGGAGGGGACCAAACAGCGAAGTCATCGGTCACACCGGATTAAGAAAGGATGTGGAAGGAAGTCGGCCGTGCTGTTTAAAAGGAACCATCCCGGCATTTGCCTTAAGCGGTTTAGGGAAATCACGGAAAACCTAAATCAGAATGGCCGGACGCAGGTTTGAACCGTCGTCCTCCCGAATGCGAGTCCAGTGTGCTAATCACTGCGCCACCCCGCTCGGTACACTGCAATAAAGTGAGCTAATATTTTGCATGTTTTAGTTCCACTCAGCCCTCTGCCAGAGCAAACCAATGAAGCCACCGTTGTGCCGGCGAGCGTAATTTCGTACAGAATAACAGTCCTTATCAAGTACACCTGAATTTTGAGGCGTGCTGATAGGATTGTGACATGTCGTCATAGTAAGTACGCAAGAAATCTGAATAGGAATCGTTGGAAGAAGGTGACGTGGTTCTCACAAAGTCCTGTTAGCATAAACTTGGTACACGACGTACACTAATCTATGGAATATACCATGCAAGGCTCATAAGACTAAACTGATTCAGACGTTCGTTATCCCGTTATTCTAAACGCGAACGGGATACAAATGAAAGTGGGCAATATCGATGGCCTGTTCGCTGTTTCCGGGATTACGCAGCATGTCCACAGACGAGCCGATGCATTATGAGAGCTGCCAATCTTTGCACCTCTTTGAAATCTCATCGAGATCTGACTGAACGCCGGCCGGTTTGGCCGAGCGGTTCTAGGCGCTTCAGTCTGGAACCGCGCGACCGCTACGGTCGCAGGTTCGAATCCTGCCTCGGGCATGGATGTGTGTGATGTCCTTAGGTTAGTTAGGTTTAAGTAGTTCTAAGTCTAGGGGACTGATTACCTCAGATGTTAAGTCCCATAGTGCTCAGAGCCATTTGAACCATCTAACTGAATATTTACCCACCTTCTTTCAGATAGTACTTCATTATAGATAACTGCATCATCTCCAAAATTTCTGATGTTACTCCTGTATTAATATTATCTCCAAGATCATTAATATAAAACTTGAACAGAAAGGGTCCCAACAGACTTAACTGGGGCACACCCGAAGTTACTTCTACAACTGACAATGAGTCTCCATCCAAGATAACATGCTATGACCTCACTGCCAAAAAGTCTTCAATCCAGTCACAAATCTCACTTTATACCCCACAAGATCGTACTTTTGACAATAAGCGTATGTGTGGTAATGAGATAAATGCTTTTCGGAAATCGAGAAATACTCCATCTACCTGCCTGTCTTGATCCACAGCTTTCAGTATGTCATGCGAGAAAAGTGCGTGTTTCACATAGTCGATGTTTTTGGAATCCACAGTGGTTGGCATGGAGAAGATCATTCTGTGGTACCTCATTATGTTTGAGCTCAGAGTAGAGGAGCGATATCTTCAATTACAACTGCAGTGGGCAGCTGATCGCCGAACCTGGACCATGGATCATTAGAAACGTGTTCTGTTCAGACGAACCATGCCTATTATTGCACCATGTCGATAACTGTGTATGGGTATACTGTCATCCAGGCGAACGACGCTCGAAACATGCACCACACCACGGATCCGGGCCGGTGGGAGCAGTTTTACGGAACGGAGAACTTTCGTCCTGGGTTTCTATCGGACCTGTGGTCGCGATCGAAGGCACCGTGACGGCCGTGGGCTACGTGAAGATTATTGCGGACCACCTGCATATCTTATTGCTTAAGGTCTTCTCTGTTGTGACTTGGCAAGACAGCCAAGCCACTAGGAGAGGTAGCCGAAAGGCACGCGTTTAAGCTCACGCAGGCTGGCGTGAGGTCTGGAACAGGTAAAGTAATTATACTAGCAAAAGAAGGTATGTAGCTTCTGAAATACTTAACTTTAATCCATAATTGGTGAACATCGGTCTGACGGTACATGCATCACAAGATAAATAGCAAACGATAATGGCGCCTTGCTAGGTCGTAGCAATTGACGTAGCTGAACGCTATGCTAACTATCGTCTTGGCAAGTGAGAGCGTAATTTGTCAGTGAACCATCGCTAGCAAAGTCGTCTGTACAACTGGGGCGAATGCTAGGAAGTCTCTCTAGACCTGCCGTGTGGCGGCGCTCGGTCTGCAATCACTGATAATGGGGACACGCGGGTCCGACGTATACTACCGGACCGCGGCCGATTTAAAGGCTACCACCTAGCAAGTGTGGTGTCTGGCGGTGACGCCACATTCTCTATCAGCGATGGCATGTTCCAGCAGGATAACTGTCCTACCACAGGTCACAATGGTTCTACAGTGGTTTGAGAATCAAGACAGTGAACTCACGTTGATGTCTTGGGCACCAAACTCGCCAGATCTGAAGCCGATGAAGCACATGTGGGACGTTACCGGGCACCAGGACCGTGCCCACAATTTACTGGAATTGCGTGACCTATTGAAAGGTGGCTACACTGAGCCACAGCGCCAGAGATTGCGCCAAAGAGTATTACTCAGCCGCCTCCACTGGCAGTTCTCGTCGAGAAGTCGTGGTGGAGAGTGCTTATCGAGATGTGGTAGTAGTGAGTCGGTGTTGAGATGCTGTAGTAGGGAGTGCTTGTTCCATGTTTTATGCAGTTGTTTGATGGGCTAGACAGCAGATGTTGTTCGAATGGAGATATTGTAATGATCAGAGTGCTTTTCGTCAATATATATTAAGGTAAAAAAATTCCCTCTTTTTTTCATTATTTCAATGTCTTAAATAATGCGTCATCACAGGTTCAGTCAACAAAGCATCTGGCTCGTGTTCTTGTATTAGAGTGTAATTCTGGTTTTCTTGCAATTACAGTATTTCTATTTTTTTATAACTTCACTATAAATGGTATTTAAAATTTCTTGTCTTATTGAAGAAGAACCGTGCCAGATGTGTACGTTGAATCACACTTCCACACACAGAACAGTTACACTTGTGCTTTGGTTTCGTAAGTTTTATAGTTGCTGGGGACTTAATTAATTAATTGTGTTAATGGAAATTTTCTTTCATTCTTTGTTGTTATTCTATGCAGTCAGATTGCGTACTAAAAACTAGTCAGGGCCATCCGTTTACGAGACTTCGTAATCGGACAGACAACTACTAAAAATTAAAAGTATTTGCATTTCATATTTATATAATTAAGACCCCATGCACTATACGTGCACGTCTGGTGTCACATACGTCCAGAAACCCACCAAGGACTTGTGAAATCGCTCTTGTATTGCGTTTCAGAGGTGGACCTAAACGCCACTAAGCAGGTGCTCATAATGTTCTGGCTCACCAGTGTGTGGAGACGCAGTGTTGACGCTGTGGTGCGTGATGCTCCTCTGAGTCTTCTCGCTTCCGACCGGTGAGAACATGATCTGCAAACTCGACTCTCTTCGTCCAGCCTCTGCAACAAATGAAAAAAAACATAACAAATAATTCATTATCACTGAGTCAGTTATCCTACACATGTCTGTGTGTAAGATGTGCGGACACATCGCGCATGAAACGCGTGGAAAATTATTCAGTTGATCAGCTGTCTACTAAGCACGCCTCTTAAGAGATCTGAAATTGCATGTTTCCACAGATTCAAAGTCGAAACTACAGGCAACTAATTCGTTCCACTACAAACGGACTTGTAGGGTCTTCAACAAAATTTTGTGGTGTGGAGCGAGGGTTTAGGTTGCGTAGTAAGCGCCTAGGCCACGAAGATGCTCAACAAAACTGAACAGTCTCTCTATTGATCCTTGAGAATATATAATACACCCAGCCCAAGTGAGTCAATGAACAATGAGGGCAACATCTCATTAACAAAAATTAGAATTTCATAACACGAAGAACACTTCAATTTTAATATAAGATATTGAAAAATCCGCCTCAGTTGCGAAAATTTTCTGGTCATTACCCAGGTTTCGGCTAGAATAATCTAGCTTTCTTCAGAAGCATATAATTACTATAACATGCCAGAGTAAAGCACAGTCAACATTAAAAATTAAAACCTATAGTACCGTGGTAACATGTCGAATTAAAACTACTTAACTGAAGTCCAACCCCGACATCACTTCACCACGCGGTCGTTTGGCAGTGGCAACTACGTACTACAGTGAAATTCTAAAAAGATCGTTTAACAACTGAGCGAGAATACCATAAACAATGAAACCTTTAAGTTTAGCTCTAGATAATTAAAAAAAATCTTTAAAACCAGGAATCTTAAAACAACTAAGAAACAAGCAAAATTTAAGACTTGTGATCTTAACTGTAAGTAATGAACTCTTTAAGAACATTGAAATAACACTGACTACTGAAAAATTTCAACTTTCTGAATTTAACTAAGCTAAACTTTACAGCAAACTCTGTTACTCCGCCACAGCAAACAAATTATTTGCAGCAAGCAGCTTACTTATTAGTGACTAACAGTCATGATGCTGTGATAGTGCACAACAGTTCAAGACATCTGAGTTCCACAACTTACAGTTCGTGGTAAGATTAGTGTTCAACAACTTAGAAGTTAAACGGAGAGCAAAATGGGCATCAGAAACTGATAATTAAAATGAAAATAAAATATACAAACAGTATTCAAGGTGAATCCTCGGAACAGTAACACGTGGAGAAAGTAGCCCAGGCAAACAGCTCGTTTTCAAGCAAACAGCTCATGCGTCAAACAAACGCGATGCTCACCTTTTGCACTCAGGACCCTGCCAAACGATACGTTCAGTAGTTTGGGTCAACAGTTTCCAAAACCAAGCCCTCAACTGCAGCCACCATACTGGAGAGTGTACCAGGTCACACCTCGTCCAAAAAAGAACAAATACGTTTGACGTCCAACAGATGACTCAGCTCTACCCAAGACACCATCGCCTCACGTAAGCAACAAGTGATACTGGGCCCAAGAATACGTAGCCTGCCCACAGCTACGTGAGAATGAGGTTTTCCCCTTGCACCTAGCCGGCCGGTGTGGCCGAGCGGTTCTAGGCGCGCCAGTCTGGAACCGCGAGACCGCTACGGTCGCAGGTTCGAATCCTGCCTCGGGTTGGATGTGTGTGATGTCCTTAGGTTAGTTAGGTTTAAGTAGTTCTAAGTTCTAGGGGACTGATGACCTCAGATGTTAAGTTCCATAGTGCTCAGAGCCTTGCACCTAGCAAACTCTGACGTCAGAGTAACCACGGCTGCGCCTACACTCCTTACCCGACTCTGCGCACAGCTCCACACATAAAAATTGACAGATGCCGACTTCCCGGGAACGCCCTAGCTCACAGCTAGAAGAAGCCTCACCAAAACCCACGACGGCACCACCAGGACGGCTGCTGCCAACTTTAGAAGAATGATAGCACACATTAAATAAAATCGTGCTATCGCACTTGCGAACGAGGCAGTATCAAACTGGCTTTGTTTGTTTGGGACAATACTTTCTTCAAAATTTGTAACTCGAAGTATGATCTCAGACATTGCAACAGGATATATATACTTTGCGAAAATTTTTTGTGAATTACCGTTACCGATCATTTGCAGCAGTGCCTGTCTTCGGACGGCTACAATGTTACATGTAGTTAATGTCTTTAGCAATACTTTGAGGATGTAGTACCGGCATAAGAAAAATATTTGCGCCTCTAGCACGACTTTTCATAATATTGGAATGATTTAAATGAATTAAAAAGCTAATGTTAGAGCCTAACATGCTGTTTTAATTATCGAAGAGCGCAGTAAGTGTATAGGATATAGTGTCTCCCTGTGCTCGATGTTCGTAATCAGCCTGTGTCAGTAGCAAACGTAGTGAAACCAGATGCCGTGCAAAATGTCTACGAACCATAAGCTTAAGCACTCTATTTAAATATCCTACATCAACACTTCTTGATTTTATCCAGCAATTCGGAATGATACACGTGTGCTTCATAAGCAATGTTTCGATTCCCAGACAATTATTTTGTATTAAACAAATATGTCAAAGGAATCTTTCCATTAAGCAAAGACGAGTGCAGCAGTTTAGATACATCATAAAATTTTACAAGAATATAGTGATAGTTAAAGGTTACAAAACGTGCTGCTTTTATAATACGTTAGGCTACACCCAGTACGGGAAACCGACAGTTTGAGGAGATTGAAGGGTATCTCCCACAATTCTCCTTGCTCTGGACGTTGTGCGAACAATCCGATAGTTCAAATTGAAACTTCCTTGCAGATTAAAACAGTGTACCCGACGGAAGTTTCTCGAACTACTGTGAAAGAACTCGGTGTGTCGACGCCACGCCTGCATAAAATCTGGTGGATGACAATTTCAAGAACTGTTGTGAAATTAGTATATTGTTCAAGTTTTGCAGAGGAATAAAATTATTACAAACCTTTGTCTGCTTGCTTTTATACCAACACCAAATTTAAAATTTTCTTACTTTCGATTTAAAATTTTTGTATTTTCACTTTTCATTTTCGCTCCAGTCGGTTTAGGATCAGAGTTCGTCATCTCAAACTTCCATTTGTAAACCACGATCATCCCTGCCGTTTGTATCGTCATCGGTCAAGAAATCTACAAAGTTGTCCCTTATTTAAGGTGAAAACTGATACATAGCAGAGTGTCTTAAAGCTAGTATTTTTGACGTAAAAAAACTAATGGACTGAACTGGGTATTTTAGGCGATTTGACGTCTTGAAGGAGCAATGGCGATTTGACGTTTTGAAGGAGCAATGACTGTCAACCACGTCTTTGTAAAGTAATCTTTGTAAAGTAATTGCATTCCACAAGAGATGATTCCTGCCACATCGACGTTGGTGGCGCTTCCTGCAGCAACAATACGCGGCCATCTAGCGGTGTGGCCATGGCGCAGTTTACCACTGTTTCAGTTTATGGTTGGACGTCGGAGATGACTCACTGATCGTTACACGAACTTACAGCCAAGCTTTTAATGTATGGTGCAGCAGGATGTAGTGTTAAAAGCCAAAACAATATACGCAGAAAAATTTCGGAATAGTCGTCATCGAAATTGGAATAAGTTTTGCGAAGTAGGTAGAAACTGAATTGTACAAGACACCGTTGGCAAGGTTCTTCGCAAATATTTTTTCGCGCAGTGGAATCTGAGATCGATATGGATAATATGAGTCACGAATCATAGATAGCGCAACACCAACGGCCTCGTGAAATACGTTCTTCGAAAAATACAGCGTGGTGAGTAGGCCTACTAGTGAAACACTGCTTACACCCTCATCATGGACTCTGAAACTAAAGGCGCCAAAGATTTACAACACTGATTTTAGTTCTGTCAATGGATTATTCAGCACAGTACTGCAGTACCGAAATTTCTGCAGTTCTTTTAGGTCAAGGATGCAGTCTCTTTCGACCGTAACGGTATTTTCAACAGCTGCATCTGGATTAGGGAAAATGCATACGTCACGTCTTTTTTCGGCTCACTAGCAACGGTTATCTACCATCCGGTGGTCTAGAATTGTAAAAGATTAATCAGTCAGACCTTGTTTTAAAGGTGCATGTTACCCAGTGTTCACTGGAGGTGTGCTGCCACGGTTGTTGAAGACTTCGTCTTGTTCCCCGCGAGAGGATGTTACTGCAATACAAAAGCCTTTTTTCTATGTCAGGTTCCATGTGCATCTGAATAGCAGATAGTGTCATGGTTGGATTGGAGGGAGAGGCCCACGGATCTCATTCTTACGGACATTTTGTAGCCTACCTCTCCCTTTAAAACTGTATGTGAGTGTTCATACAAGATTATGAACACGGTTTATATCCTAAAATACTTGTGTTCCCCAAGACACTGAATGTGACCCATTAATAACTCAGTCTAAGTCCGAAGATTGAGTTCAAAGATGGCAAAGCTTACACACAGTGCAACGAAAGTGGGGCTACAATGAAGTACCACAAATGAGTATTGAACCAGAATATTAGTTAAACGGTCTTATAGGCTCGATTTGACCAGGAAAAATGTGTTTGTTAGCTGCTGCCTTCCTTGCCTAATAACCTGAAAATAGCTTATTTGACGAAAGCAGTAATTTACGATAGCGCCGTCTCCGCCACCGTACATCTCGAAGAAGTGTGTCTGCGTCTTCTTAACTGGATCGCTTAAGGTCTTATGGAAAATAAATGCAGGCACTGCAAACACGCGCAGCGTAAATCCTGAGCAGATTGCGACAGAGGTGGGTGGGGCACATTTTGTATGAAACAAATAAGTATTCAGACACGGATGTAAGGTGCATGTGGTAGAACTAGTGAAAAGGGGATAGATGTAAGATACTGATTTCACGAAGCCCAAATCGAATCAGAATGTTGAACACCCATTCCGAATATCACGACACAAAATTACGTAAAAACCATTTTACAAGACGTTTATAAAGAGACTAGCGAGTGAGAGAATCTGTAAGTCACTTCATTCTGCAGATGGTTAATTCACAGACAGATAAAGATTACCACGTGTTCTGAAGCAAAGGAAAACGAGAACAAAGACACATCAAGCTCGGAAGTGCACGGCAAAAGGTGACAGGAAAAAGGACATGATGTTACCTAACTTCAACACCTTTGCGATTTCCAATCTTATGAATGCTACTCCAATACTCCCACCTTGCTGGAATCTGACCATTTTGTTCAAAGCTGCCGGTTGAATGCGCCCATATCAATCACAAAAGACAAGACTCCGAAAACTTCTGTATTGGTTTGCTGCCCCGGTAGAGAGACGAGACGTAAAGTCCTTTTGTGCTTCAAAATGCAGATAGCGACCAACCGAGATACTATCGGGCAGCTCTCTGAATGGCCGGCACCGGTCAAAGCTACAAGAGATTTTTGCTCTTTCCTCTTTTGCAAAGGTGAACCACTCCCGCGGAGAGGGCGGGAATGTGACATCGCCTGTGAGTGAGCGATGTATGAAAGGAGATCGTGACGAAGCGACCGCCTTTGAGTTTCTCTATGGGGTTACATGAAGTCGTTGGTGCTTGTAGAAATTGAAGAGTATCTGGTTGGTAGGGTTCTAACCGCCTGTCTCATTGTATTACAGGCATCTGGGGGTATTTGAGAGGGTACAGTAAAATATTATGTGCTGTTGTAATGCGTATATTGAGAGCGTCACTTTGAACAGCATTTGTAAGCTTAATCTGGGGCTGTTAGACTTTAGTTGTTTACGTGAATATTTAACTAAGTAATCATTTCTGATTATTAATTTTTTACCTCAAAGCAGTCAGTTAGGCATCCTGTACCATTAGTCTAATTTTGAATATCTTCATATTTACCCCGCAAGCAAATGTACAGTGCATAGCGGAGTTTGTGTCTCTTCAGTATTATCGATTTTCTGTCCTGTCACATTTGTGTATTGACAGAGAGAATAATGACTGCGCAGATGATGCATCTGCACATGCTCTAGTCACTCTTATTCTATTCTCATGACCCCCGTACGCAAGACATACGACGGTGCCATGAAGTGTCTCTACGTGAACCTCTTCGAGAGATTTTATTTAAAGTAACCTCATCTCAGTATCTCTGGTACCTCAGTTTACGGTGCAGTTAGTAAATTTCCTCTATCTGTACGATACAGTGAGCACCTGAGCGCGTTCACATACGCCACAGTTTACATATTTATCATTTTTTACGCTGAACGATTCTGTAAATTGTCTAGTTCAGAGACTTTTGCAAGGTCCATTAAGTTTTGCTCCCATACTCATGCCTACAATGTCTCAGTGCCGTATGCTACTGAATCTACCCTTTTATTTCACTCCTGAAATAATAAAACGAATGAACGCGTGTGTGGAGTTACGAATTCTATGGCATAACAGTGGGAATCTGTGTAGTGCGCTGCTATGACATTATAGTCATAACCGATAGCTAAGAGGTTTCTGTTTGCCTTTGTCGAACATTTTGTGTATATTGGCACATTACATGGTCTCTGATCACTTCCGTTGGAGTTATAAGCCCCAGTTTCGTTGGGTAGCGTTCATCTTACGCTAGGTGAGGAGAGCCCAACGCTACGTCATCGTGACGTAAATAAACCTAAATCGACTACATGAGTACGTATATCGATCATTGCTGTTATACCACAGAGGTTGCACTGTAACGTGAAAGCTAAATGTAAGTACAGGTGTCGAAATGAAGTTACAACAGTTGTGTGGTATGTCAGCTCAGTTGAATTAGTTATTAAACTGGAATCCCAACAGTTTTGTATGTTATTTTGTGTTTCTTGAAGAGAATGAATGTCTGAACGAAGGAACCATAACGAAAGAAAAAAAGATACGCTTGAAGATATTTTTTTAAATCCGATGAATCCTCCATAAATCATGTGGACAGAAACTTGAAATAATTAATTATTAAGCTGTAATCCAAAGAATTTGGGATGTTATTGGGTATTTCACGAATATAATGAAAGTCAAAAAAAGCTTGTAGCCATTTTTAAAAATCCCATGAATCATAAATGATTGTGCCGACAGAAACGAGAAATAATTAATTATTAAGCCCTAATCCGAAGAATGTAGTATGTTATTGTGTGTTTTATGAACGTAACGAATATCTGAACGAAGGAACCATAAACACAACGAAAGTAAAAAAAGCGAGTAGTCCTTTTTTTAAAAAATCCGACTAATTGCGCATAAATCATGTGGACAGAAACGTGAAATAGGGAGAAATTAAAGTGTTTCGTATTTTTATAAAATCCAATGGATTATACGTAATTTTTCTGGGTAGAAACGTTAAACCGAGAAATTAATGTGATTCCAAAGGTAATTCCGAATGTTGCTGGAATTTTAATTTTGCCTTCATGCTGTAGATCAGCACAGAAACTTTTGCTCTTCAGAAATAAATTATTGCTAATGATTATAAAAATACGAAACACTTTAATTTATCTCTATTTCACGTTTCTATCCACATGATTTATGCACAATTAATCGGATTTTTCTAAAAAGTGACTAGACGCTATTTTTGGCTTTCGTTATTGTTATGGTTCCTTTGTTCAGATATTCATTACATCAAGAAACACACAATAACATCCAAAACCGTTGAGATTACAGCTTAATAAGTAGTTCAACTGGGATGAGCATACTACACAACTACTATAACTTCGTTTCTACACCTGTATTTACATTTAGCTTTCACGTTACCGTGCAACCTCTTTGGTACAACTGCAAAGATCGATATACGTACTCATGAAGTCGATTTAGGTTTATTTACGTCTCGATGACTTAGCGTTACGTCACTATGACGTAGGGCTCACCTCACCTAGCGTGAGATGAATGTTACCCGGTTTCGTTAGTGGACCTTTCAATTGTTCGCTGGGAGCTTGGTAAGATCGATTGTTCGTAAGAGCTTCTCCTCGATGGCTTAGTCAATGTTTGAACTTGTACAAGCTTCGGTCTAACTGAAGCCCTAATTCCTTTGTCTTCTAGCTTTGTAGTCTATTACTTTGCGTGACGGGTTTTATTTTTATATCGCGAGTACTGAATACTTTCAAATTTAGGTGGTTTCGTAGGCTAGTTTTTGACTCCAGTAGCCACTTAAACACATGGAGGTGTGTTGAATGGGTAATGTTTCAGTTCAACAAGATTCTCATTTTTCTAAGCGTGAATGCATGTGCATTATATGATACCACTGTGATTTTGCCACTGATTTTTCAGATCGTTTTTTTCTGCACCCTCCGTTGTTCGGAATTTGATTTGTTCATTACCACCACGTGTTAGTGTTCATGTTTAAGAACGGATTTCCTATCTTCTTACTTTACGATAAATTCAGTGAAATTTTAATCCGTTTATCCTGAAATTGCTGTTTGTTCGGCAGATACTTTCGTTACCAGCACGTACTCGTGTTCTTGTTTAAGAGCCTTTTAAGCTGTAAGCTTCCTGTTGCAGTGTGTACTCAAAATTTGTTAGCTCATGCTCTGATCTTCGTTCGCGTGTTTCCACGGTAACGTTATATATTCATTCCGCGTTTTAAAATCGGGGGAACAAAGTCTCTTTTCTAACCACGTGTGGTATTGGTGGAGGGCCTTTCTTCTTCACTTTTCTCCTTTGTGCGAAACCTCATCAACTGCATATTGGTTTTAAGTGGACATATGGTTAACCCATCCTTGATTATTCCCGTTCCATAAACCACACTTCTAGTAGAGGACTCAGAAACAAGTTTTAAGATTTATCAACTGTGGAATTTATATACCAGCAGTCGTCCCATTTTACTATACATAGGCGTTATCAGTTAACTTACCGAAGTCAATAAATGTACATTTTTACCCTAATTATATTCAGGCTTTCCGTAACTGAAATTCAAACTGACACCTCTGATGCAGGGCGCCTCCTACAGTAATTTCTCGCACAATAATTGAATACAGGCCACTGTTGCTCATAAATTACGAATTGCTTACATTCCTAAATGCACAGCCTTAACAGCCAAACCCAGGCCTTCACGTGAGCATTTTCTCTCGAAGTGCGCGAGCTAGCGGCAGCAGCAGCGACCACTCTGTTTCTCTACTTAATATTGCGACATTGTATAACTAAGTACCAACCTTTTAGCCATCATAATGGCCGCACGGTCTCCTTGGAATACATGATCTCTAAATTCACCCAGCAAGGTTTGGCGAGAGGGATACGTTGTGTGATTACAATGCCGCAGTATAGTGATTTGGTTGCTTTTCTTGCAAGATCTCCAGGAGTAATCTTATTGACACAATTAACCAATGAAGTGGTGTCGTCCTGTTCTCATTTAGATTCAAAGCGCTACTGCCTGTTATAGTTTAATCTAAGAGTGCTTGGCAGTTATGTCTAGTGTATCATTGTCCTGAAAATATTTTCCTTTGTATAAAGTTTTACCCATGAATGAAAAAGAACTCACCTGACCATTGTTCATGCTTTCATAGTGCAACAGAATATGTAATGGGACCATGTAACAAAGGTAACCAACTGACAACCAAGATCTTTAGCGGTTCTGATACGGCTTATAAGAGTAAACCCGTCTCTTGTTGTAGAAGAGACAACTGCAAAGCACATGTGACTACACTTTCTATGGCCTACTACCTATAGCCAAGAAGCATGAACCTCAAACATGCAACATCTAGTTGTATTCAGGACAGCAACACACGTTTCTGCAACTTACACATTCCTTGGGTGGCTACAAAAATGCATAGAAAAAGGAATGTTCAAATGGTTCAAGTGGCTCTGAGTGCTATGGGACTTAACATCTGAGGTCATCAGTCCCAAATGGTTCAAATGGTTCTGAGCAGTATGGGATTTAACATCTGTGGTCATCAGTCCCCTAGAACTTAGAACTACTTAAACCTAACTAACCTAAGGACATTACAAACATCCATGCCCGAGGCAGCATTCGAACCTGCGACCGTTGCGGTCGCGCGGTTCCAGACTGTAGCGCCTAGAACCGCTCGGCCACCCCGGCCGGCAAAAACTTTGTTCCCTGAATCCATTTTGTAGTACTATCGATTCCGCTGAAGGCAGAGCATTTCGAAGAAACTGTGCTCGCATCAACTGCTAAGGTGAACAAAGGCTGAAAGAGCACACATGCGGTTCAAAATTAGAAGACAGAGAGATGAGTTCAGGAGGAAAATAATTCATGAAAGATTTGAAATTAACTTCGATTATTACTCAGTAACCAGGATGAAATTTCACGAACGGTAGATACAAATGTCCTGCAAGGGACCACGTGTCACGTGCATACGCAACACCAGAAACTCACAAAAGCCGAAAATTAACCCATTATGCTTTCAGTCCCCCGTAATACTATTTAGCGAGTGGGAACGCAAAAAGAAGAGCGACTGGTATATGAAGATGCCTGAAGGAAAAGTAGATACTAATTCTGGCTAAGCTAGCCAAAGACGCGAATAGAGCAAGGGACTGTCCTAGCTCACATGAACACACATTTGCAAACTTGAAATCAACTAAGATATAACTACGCCAATGCAACGCCAGCAAGCAACGCTCCCACCATAAATCTCGAACACTACGGTTTAGAAATGACCCTCTCAGTGATGCACGAAACGTCCTGAGTTAACTGTCAGCAGGCAGAACAATGGTAACAGCTCTAGTCAGCGACGACGGAAAGAGTGTTTCTACATGGTCCTGTTTGAACTTTAAACTCTCTACTAAGCAAACACCAGGCTCACAAGGCTCTGTGCTGAAAGTACGGTCCGGAGATATGCTTCTCACTACACAGCCAAAGATACGATTTATCGAGAGGCGTTCAGTGATTAATGCTACGCAATTTTTTTCTCTAATAGTTTCGGTCGAAAAAATTCGGAATTTGTTGTGGTACATGGTGCAATATTCCTGTTTCAAACCGCATAGTTTCATGAATTTCCAATAGGTGGCTGCGCAACACGTTAACCTTCAAAATAACGTCTGTGAAAAGGTGCGTTGCAGGCGGAGAGCTGTAATCGAGTTTCTTTTGGCGGAAAACTACAGCATCGCAGATATTCATAGGCGCTTGTAGAACGTCTACGGACAAGGGGTAGAGAACAAAAGCACCGAGAGTCGCTGCACGAGGTGTCTGTCACCATCGCAACAAGATCGAGCAGAACTGCCCCATCTTCTGTGTGCTTGCCGCACACGCACAGCAGTGACGCCTGCGATGTTGGAACGTGCTGACACTCTCGTTCGAGGTGATCGACGAATCACAGTCAGACACCTCGCTGCACAACTGGACTTCGCTGTTAGTAGTGCTGGCACACTCGTCCGCCAGTTGGGGCCTCAAAAGACGTGTGGATTCCTCGCCGCCTAGCAGAAAACCGTAAAGAGCAACGAATGACCATATACGCGGAATTGATTGCGCGTTACGAGGCTGATAGTGACAATCTTCTGTCGAATATTGTCAAAGGAGATTAAAGATAGGTTCATTACTTGGAATCAGAAACAAAACAGGTATTCATGCAGTGGCGCCATAACACCTCATTTCCGAAGAAAAAGTTCGAAGCCGCACCCTCGGCCGGTAAAGTCATAGCGACGGTCTTACGGAACTAGGAAGAGAATATTCTGCTTAAATACCTCCCTCATAATGCAATGATCAATTCTGAGGTGTATTGTGTCACCCTCAGAAAACTGAAGAAACCACTTCAGCGTGTTCGTCACCACAAAAATGCAAAATGTTTGTGGGGATCCACAGCTTCCAGATGTTTAATAAACGTAAACATGGTCCGTAGTAGGCTGTAATGTGATTTTTATTTACTCGTGCAATTAGCTCATTTCGACTACTTGACATTGTCAAGCACCTGTAAAACCAGCATGGAAAAGCATTACATTGCCTGTATACGTCTCCTTCTTCATGACAACGCAAGGCCTCACACAAATCCTCGCAACCGAGAGGAGCTCACAAAACTTCATTGAACTGTTCTTCCACATCCACCCCAAACCCGGACTCGCACCTGCCGACTCCCCTCTGTTTGACCGAAAGAAAGGATGCACTCCGTGGGGACCAATATGTGGATAATGGGAAGTTATTGATACAGCAAGGCTATTGGCTCCGATACCGGTCAATGGAGTGGTACCATGGGGGCATAGAGGTCATCTCAGGAAGGTGGCGTAAAGCCTTCGAATTGAATGGAGATTATGTTGAAAAATAGGGTTTTGTAGCAAAAATAGGGGTTGAATAATACTGTACAGGGTGTCCACAATGAGACTCCAACATTTTAATATCCTGCATCGTTCTCATTTAAGATGGTGGACCCGTGAATCCTGAAGGGGTAGACAGAGCAACTCAGCAAGTTTGTGGTGTGCAAATTTGATACGCCAAGTGGCCGTAGTGGAGCTGCAATCAATTGTTTTAGCAAAATGGAGGATAAGAAGGAGCGTGCACAAGTGGTCTGGTGGTATGCAGAGACAAACTCGGCGACCCAAGTGCAAAGAAACTTTCCTCGAGATTACAACAAAGCGCCCCCGTCGTTCAAGACTATAAAGAAGGGGTGTGATGAGGTTTTGGCTACTGGGAGTGTTGCGAAAGGGCATGGTGGTGGTAAGCCTGGGATCAGCCAACATCATGTGGAACAAGTGCGGCTGTCATTCAAACAAAGTCCACAGAAGTCAGTGCGACAGGCAGCACGAGAACTTCGTATGAAACGTTCAACAGTGCACAAACTGCTTCATCAGCGATTGCGTTTGTACGCATATAAAATGCAGGTTCTGCAAGAAATCAAGCCTGATGATCGACCAATGCGAGAAGAATTTGCATGTGTCATGTTAGATCGCATTGCCGCGGACGAGACATTTTTATCACGCGTGATGTTTACTGACGAGGGGCTGTCAATCGTCACAATGTGCTCATCTGGGGATCCGAAAATCCACATGCACCTATGGAACATATGCGCAACAGTCCGAAAGTTAATGTGTGGTGTGGTTTCATCATAAATCGCATTGTTGGGCCGTTTTTCTTTCAGGAGCCGACTGTGGATGGAGCCATCTACCTGCACATGTTGGAACAATTTGCCGTGCCACAGATGACAGACCTGCAGCCAAATGTGATGTTTCAACAGGACGGTGCACCACCCCATTGGAGCCTTGATGTCCGAAAATTTTTAAATGACACATTCCCGCAACGATGGATTGGCCGTGGAGGTCCAATTCCTTGGGCGCCACGTTCGCCCGACATAACCCCCCTCGATTTTTTCTTGTGGGGTTAGGTGAAAGACCGGGTATACGCTGCACCAGTAAAGGACCTGCAAGACTTGAAACAGCGCAAAAGAACTGTCATCAACTCTGTCACAGAACAGATGCTCCGCAACCCATGTCACGAAATCGATTATAGACTTGATATTCTTCGCGCTACCCGTGGCGCCCATGTTCAAGTGTACTGAACCGTCCACCTGTGTAGGAAAACTTGATGAGCTGCTGTATGATTTCCCTGTATTTGTTCGTCAATAAATTGTGTTTCCTCTAAGATTTTATGAGTTCAAATGTTGGAGTGTCATTGTGGACTCACTGTATATTAAAATCCCTAATAAAACCAACCTGCTTCCAGAAAAAAGTGTTACATTATTTATTTAATGCCCCTCGCACATAACATGAAAGACGTTTCTAACAGGCGGCTTTAAAGGTTGATATATCTCAGCTTTACGGACAAAATTTTCCAACCTGTCACTGAAGCACCGATAGACAGTGAAAGCAGTGGTGCAAAGAACTTTCCTCAGCTGTTTCCGAATACCAGAGGATCTTTCAACAGTAGAGGTGCCATCCGTAGAATGTTAAAAGCGACCATTCGAAGAACGTCAGCACCTTCGTGGAATGTTCGGTTTTAACGTTCTCGAAATCCCGAGAAGTTGCGATGGTTCGCTGGAAGGGTCAAGTGAAAAAGATAGCGAGTATCTCTGGAATATCGGTTTCCGGTGAAACGACGTTTGCTGGAGAGCGTGCGGCCGTGTGACCTGGAACGGCCGGCTGGCTGCGCTGCGCAGTGAGCCCGGTGGAAGCCTCACATAGGAAGGGCCGCCGACAATCCGCGGCAGGCGGTGCGGGGCTTCAGCTTTCAGCCTTCGGGCTTCAGGCTTCAGGCCGGCTCGTGTGTCGCGCACGGCCAGACACCGGTCCTGTCTGCTGGCTCCCGCGGGAAATAATGGCGGCTCTCCCCGGTGCGGATCACCTCACCGCAAACGGCGAGCGTTCGCTCCCTCTGTCACATTCAACACTCTTCGTTCCCTCCCTCTCATTTTCTCTCTTTCTTTTTGAGAAAAGTCACCACGTGCAGTTCAGAACCTGCAAGATGTTTCCACGCAGCACCTGCGTAAAGTACATCCTAAGACGACGCACCAGGAAAGAATTATCTGAATGGGGTGGAAATCGGTAGATGTGATGTACATGTACAGATAAAGAAATTATTACACTTTCAGTAAAACTGGATAACTTATTCAAGGGAAAGAGCTTCTCAAACTGAGCTAGTCAATAACCTGACCCTTTCGCAAGCACTTATTTGGCTCGGAACAGATTAATGGAGTTGCTGAATGCAGGGATACCGAGCCAAATTATGTGCAACTGTCTCATTAGATCGTCAAAATCCCAAGCTGGTTGGAGGGCCCTGCCCATAATTCTCCAAACGTTCTCAGTCGTGGTGAGATACGGCAACTTTGCTGGCCAAGTCAGGGTTTGACAAGGACGAACATAAGCAGTAGACACTCTCACTGTGTGCAGGCGGGCATTGTCTTGCTGAAATGTAAATCCAGGATGGCTTACCATAATGAGCAAAAAAAAATGGGGTGTAAAATATCGTCGACGTACCGCTGTGCTGAATGGGTGCTGTGGATCACAACCAAGGGGATCCTGCTACGAGAAGAAATGGCACCCCAGACCATCCCTCCTGGTTGTCAAGCAGTATGGCGAGCAACAGTCAAGCTGGTATCCCACTGCTGTCCAGGAAGTCTCCAGAATTGTCTTCGGTCTGTAATCTCATTGACTGGAGTAGAACTGTCCTCCGTGTTGACCTGAGCCTCTATAACCAGCGAAGGCGTGTCTGGAGACTTCCCGGACAGCGGTTGGTTACGAACCTGGCTATTGCCCCGCCACACGGCCCGAAAACTGGGGGTATTGTCCTTCTTCGCAAGCCGTCATGGGTTTGTATCCTAACAAGATAATGCCCGCTCGTACACGGCGAGAGTTTCTACTGTTTGTCCCCGTGGTTGCCAATCCCTACCTTGCCCAGCACAGTTGCCGGATCTTTCCTGCTTTACACGCAGCGAGTCCCCCGTTCGATACTGGACGATAATACCGTGTTCTCCTTATTTCAGTTTCCTCTTCTGTTAGGCACTTCGTTTGAGAATATTGCGGTTTCTGTAGTGGGTAGTGGGTGTATACAAAATATCTTCAGCGGGGGTGTACCGCGTAAAGTTAGGTCATTTTTGTCACGGTGAGATGCTCAGCAGTAAATGACAGTGAACCACGTAATGCTGCAGCTAATCTACATCTACATCTACATCAATACTCCGCAAGCCACCTGGCGGTGTGTGGCGGAGGGCACTACGTGCCACGGTCATTACCTCCCTTTCCTGTATGTTAGCGGGAAGAACGACTGTCTGAAAGCCTCCGTACGCGCTCTAATCTCTCTAATTTTACATTCGTGATCTCCTCTGGAGGTATAAGTAGGGGGAAGCAATATATTCGATACCTCATCCAGCAACGCACCCTCTCGAAACCTGGCGAGCAAGCTACACCGCGATGCAGAGCGCTTCTCTTGCAGAGTCTGCCACTTGAGTTTATTAAACATCTCCGTAACGCTATCACGGTTACCAAATAACCCTGAGACGAAACGCGCAGCTCTTCTTTGGATCTTCTCTATCTCCTCCGTCAACCCGATCTGGTACGGATCCCACACTGATGAGCAATACTCAAGTATAGGTCGAACGAGTGTTTTGTAAGCCACCTCCTTTGTTGATGGACTACATTTTCTAAGAACTCTCCCAATGAATCTCAACCTGGCACCCGCCTTACCAACAATTAATTTTATATGGTCATTCCACTTCAAATCGTTCCGCACGCATACTCCCAGATATTTTACAGAAGTAACTGCTACCAGTGTTTGTTCCGCTATCATACAATCATACAATAAAGGATCCTTCTTTCTATGTATTCGCAATACATTACATCTGTTAGACACTTCATTTGAGAATATTGCGGTTTCTGTAGTGGGTAGTGGGTGTATACAAAATATCTTCAGCGGGGGTGTCCTGTCATTAATGTCTGTCCCGCGCATTACGGGGAGTCCTTCAGCTGTTCACTGGTGATTTTCATGACAGGGTTCAGTCGCATTAACAGTATAACCAACTGTTGCCGCGCACGTGTGCAGGAAGAGTGGCAGTGAGGTTCTGGAAGGCGTCGACAGGTTTTTAGAGCCATGTCGACACCACTGCTGTGGTTAGCTGCGCTAGGTTTCACCGTTGAGGATTTATGGCGTGAACAGCCCGAATGAGGTGCTTTTAAAGTTTCTCGATTGTTTGGCCAGGGGAATACGGTGAACCCATCCTGGTGCTCTTCGGACCACTGCGCGTTGTGTGACACATTGCTCGGTGCTGCTGGTATATATCATCGGCCCGAGGGAAAAAAACATACTTTATGTAGGCCTGAACATGATCCCCAAGGATAGAAGGATACTTGTGTTGACAGTGGGAGGAGATAGAGAAAGATTTTTTTGTTGTGCGACGATAGAACCAAGATTCTGGACGTGTCTGATCTGGCGTTGCAGTTATGGATGAGGATAGCTACCTGATATGTGAGGAGAGGTCTCGAGGATCTCAGTATATAAGAAAGCGAGGAATGAAAATAGCCGCGTGAAAATCCTATGCGAGCACATCCAGCCTAACACAGCACAAGAATGACAGACAGCCGAATATTACACACAAATTATACGTAATCATTCACAGCTAGCTGGAGCTGTCTGAAGTTTTCACTATTGGTGTTTCGCGGGAGGCGTGCCAGAGATAAATCCCTGCAGTCGCGCTATCCTCTATGTCCTCGGTGGCTCAGATGGATAGAGCGTCTGCCATGTAAGCAGGAGATCCCGGGTTCGAGTCCCGGTCGTGGCACACATTTTCATCTGTCCCCGTTGACGTATGTCAACGCCTGTAAGCAGCTAAGGGTGTCCATTTCATTGTAACTTGGTTTTCTGATGAAAGCTGGTTCTTCCTCGGTGTCAGTGATGGCCATGTGTTAGTTAGGATCAAGCCAGTTGAGGGCCTGAAACCAACCTGCTAGCATGATAGACACACCTGGAGAGCCCAGGTGGGGAGGCAGTTCGGCTATGAGTAAGACAAGACGGAAATTTTGGGGGGGACTCTTCTCTTAATTGGCGTCTAGTGGAGAACGAAGCGCATAGCTCTCTATACGACGCAGAGAAGAAATTTGTGTGAACACTGCGTTCACAGCAGCTGACATTTAGCTAGGAATTGGCTGTAGCATCGTTTAGCTCCAGCTGTGGAGAAACGAACCAGCCAATTAGGTAATTGTTCTTGCGAGAACTGAGAGGGCATCATAATATGCACGCTGCTCCAGCCGTGTGCTTGTATGTAGCCATATTCTAAGACTAGGGATGAGTACATGTTTTCTCGCATAATGAGAAACATAGGGATAGTTTCTGCTGGAAAATGCAGCAAAGGTTTTTAATAAGTTTTTATAGAAATTTCAGAGGGAGAGAGTGGCCTGGCAAACGACAGTTCATCGCAGCTTAAGGTAAATACCGCGTGCAGAGGCGTAAACTTATTGGTTCACCAGCTTGCGTCCACTGTAAACTCGAGCGACCTTGGGTAATCTTTTGCTCAATTTGTCACATAACTAAACATCCACCATAGACTTGATTGCCGTCCTAAAAATAGCACCGAACTTTGAACCAGGATCGGAGAAGTTATCATAATACTGACCAATATTATAACGAAATTGTAAGAATAATTTTGTAAAGAAACATCTAGTTAAACTTTAATATTGTTGGGTTTAGGATAATTTAACTTTCTCAGAGTTAATATTTAATATTTTTGTGTTTAGGATTATTTCACATTTGATGTTGATGAGATGCGTTATCCTGACTACTGTTTTTAACATTTTCACATGGTAAACTGTGTAAAAGTGTGTATTTCTACGCTAATATTGAGGCATTAAACATGTCATTTCATCTTACACAGTTGTTCTCAGTCATAGAATAAGAAAAATCGAAAATAACACCATACACACTGACTGCAAATTTGGACGTCTATCTTGTGATGCGACATGTTGTTCTGTCATTCACGAACAGTATTCCAAGGGATGTTTTCCAACATGATAATGCTCGCTCACATACTGCTGTTGTAACCGAGCTTCTCCGCAGGTTGTCGACATGTTCAAAATGGTTCAAATGGCTCTGAGCGTTACGGGACTTAACATCTGAGGTCATCAGTCCCCTAGAACTTAGAACTACTTAAACCTAACTAAACCTAACTAATAAAATTATAAACAGCCGACCAGTTGAGCTCTGCAACATCCATGTACTAGTTTATATTTACATGACAAATCCTATTTTAGGGCTATATTTTAATTTGGATATATGGATCTATGCAGACATTTGTAAAAACGGCGATGATACATCAGTCCATACTAATGTAAAATTGCCACCTTCTGAAGAAGACAAATTTAAATTTGTTGAAACCTAGGTAAAGATTTCTTTACCCATTGCAACTGGTCGGCTGTTTATAATTTTATTACGTGGAACCGTTGCTGTTGTGCAGCTATGTTTAAAATACTGAAACCTAACTAACCTAAGGACATCACACACATCCATGACAGAGGCAGGATTCGAACCTGCGACCCTAGCAGTCGCACGGTTCCGGACTGAAGCGCCTAGAACCGCTCGGCCACGTCGACATGTTTCCTTGACCTGTTCGATCACCAGATCTGTCTCCAATCAAACACATATGGCACGACAACTCGAGCATCATCCACAAACATCTTATATCGTATCTGTTTCAACCGACGAATTGCTAAAGGCATGGAACTCCATTCCACAAACTGACATCCATCACTTGTATGGAACAATGAATACACGTTTGCATGCTTGCTGTGACCATTCTAGCGGCTACACCTGTTGTTAATGTACCATCATATCACATTAGCGCTTATATTAACCTTTGATCTTGCAATGTTAACCTTTGATATTGATGTTGCAATGTTGCAATTATCTTCCATTAATAGTTTTTCGCTGTTGCAATTTTTTTCTGTCAGCGTAGTTTCCACTGCGCGAGCCAGAATATTGCGAGAGCTGACGCGGGCGGCTACTGCTTGCACTGGATACCCAGTTCCAGAAAGACGTCTCGCGGTTGATAATCCAGATTTTTGTCTCCCTATGCCGAAGCCGCTGTGTTTTGTCCTCAAGACTTCAGGACTAAATGCGCTGCAAACAAAAGAGTAGACGTGGCTGATCGTCGCGTTTTTCACGTTTTGTTTCGCTGTGCTCCATAGATTCCCGTCTACGTCACACAGTTCAGGTGTTGGATTTGGCTTGAGTCTCTATATAGAGTCTTCTTAATTCATTGTCTGGAACTGTACCTTAGTCAAACATGGAATACGAGCAATCTTTACTTTGAAAGAATGTTTATGGGCATGTTTGTAGTATAATTCTATAAGTGTGAACTCTTTAATTTCACCATTGGTTCTGTCACGCCGTGAAGCATATGAGTAGTCCAATTGTAGGGCAACGTGGTTGACATGTTTTAAATAACTGTAGTTTATGAGGCGAGATTTTCTTCTGGCCGTCTACATGGAGTACACTAATAAAATAACATTACGGCCAGAAAGCATGCGGCAGAATTCTGACAGGCGTGAATTACTTTATCTGACCTCTACGTTGCTGTTACATTTGTAAGAATGTGGGTTCGTTGCAAGTGATGAATTTGATCTAAGGGTATAATACTCTTATCTTTAGAGGGGAACAGGCTCATTAAATTATCTGCAGAATGAGATTTTAAGTGCATGTCTTTATTTTTGCCTCCCATAACGATTACATGGTAGCGGCCTTGAGACAGTGGTAACACCGGTTCCCATCAGATCACCGGAGTTAAGCGCTGTCGGGTTTGTCTAGCAGTTGGATGGGTCACCTTCCGGGTTGCCGAGTGCGGTTGGCAAGTGGCCAACTGAGGAGTTACTTGAGAAATAGTGGCACCGGTCACGTAAATTAACAACGACCAGGAGAGCAGTGTGTTGACCACATGCCCCTCCGTAACCACATCCGTGACGTCAAACAGCTAAGCATAACACGGCGGCCGGTCGGTACCGTTGGTCCTTGAAGGCTTGTTCGGACGTTGTTTGTTCATTTGCATAACGATTACATTAGCGAGAACAATGCTGAATGCAAAGATGATACCGCGCTGATTTCGTGATGCTTATAGTTCATTTAGAAATTTCTGATTAGCTACGTTTATTTCGAGGTTCGCCTCCTTAGCTGACCTCCATGCAGGGAACCCTGGTTCGATTCCCGGTACCGGCAGGGACTTTTCCGTGCTGGGAGGACTGGTGAAGAGTGCACTCAGCCTGGTGATATTGTAAGGAGTCCGTAGGACCTTACTATAACTTTGCACTCGGCACAGGTCGATAGGGCGAACAATCGATTGTGACGTGTTGTGAGAGCGTGTGTCGAGATGTGCCAGAGTGGTTGGCGGGATTGGTGTGTGTGTGGAGTCCATTATTGGAATACAGGGTTTTTAACCGAGAAGGCTGTCACCATCGTCGTGGTTAGACCCCTAAATAATAAACAAATACCAGGAAAGTGATGAAATATCTTTATAAAAGTGATCAGTGACGTTACTAGTACCGATATTTAGTTTCGCGTCTACCGCGCCGGCCTAACCTTGGATTGCAGTGTTGGATGCAGTGATGGATTAGCGTGTGACGATAAAGGCAAATGAAGAAAGCCTGTGCTGAGATTAGCCGTAATTAGATATGTATGACGAAGGCAGTGGCTGTCTCCTTTTTGTGTTTTGAGAAGAATATAAGTTCGTAGTTAGTAAAACTGTGTTGGTGTTCCTTATTACCATACATTCAGTATTATAGTATTGAACAGGACGAACTGGAAAGTAACAACTTCCGTAGCAGTCAATTCCGATTACCAGCCCCATTAGGTTCACGGTCATGTTAATAATGAATATTGGGCTGCTATTCGATCATATCAGGTCGGGATAAAAACGGAGGTGTTACAACATCCACTGAGGAAGAACTCGACCAAACAGAAGCGGTTGCAAAATCAAGTAAGCTGACAGCGCCAGCAAGAGCGGTCTGACGACCACATGCTCCTCGATACTGCATCTGCCACTGGCAGAGGACGACATTTCGGTCTGTGGGGCCCGATCGGCTCTTCTAGTGCCAGAACGTGGAATATTTCTCACTTTACCTTAACGTTCATTTAGAGAAACAAGCACTTGGCTCCTCTTTCACTACTGGCAGCCAGTGAACTTATTGTGTGCGTGTGTGAAATTGTATGGGACTTAACTGTTAAGGTCATCAGTCCCTAAGCTTACACACTACTTAACCTAAATTATCCTAAGGACAAACACACTCACCCATGCCCGAGGGTGGACTCGAACCTCCGCCGGGACCAGCCGCACAGTCCATGACTGCAGCGCCCCTGACCGCTCGGCTAATTCCTCGCGGCCAATGAACTTATTATCTACGGTTTTATACCACAACGAGAATATGCACCAACATTTCCCGCACGATGATTTACGCAGCCAACCATTAGAAGCGTATAACGTGTGAGGCGAACAGTCGGAAGAGGTTTGGTATGAGTCACGCCTCCGACAGAAGAACTACTCTAAAACTCGACTGATAGAATAGGTCATAAAACTCGTCAGACTGAGCTGTTAACGAGTGCACTTTGGTGTGAGAGATAAGCCGATCACAGGAATGTCCCGTTGTGGACGCCTCAGAGCCGAACTGCGCCGACCCTACCTGCTGACCAGGAAGGTCAGCATCCGCTTCATGAGAGACCGAAGTTGTCGCTGTCCAGGCTGTATATTACGATCGTTCGCAGGCTGTGATGTGCATCAGACTCGCTAATGAAAATTATCGAAAAGGAATAGACTGCTCAGTGACACGCAGAAGCTCCCAAAAAGATAGGATAATACCTATTTGTGGTAGGCAAGGGACCGCACCCAACGCGTATGTTGTCCTTTTGGGCTTGGTGTTTGTTTCTGAAGCCGCCAGCACACGGGACGAGGCAGTCGGGATATCTTACGTCACGAGGTACAGCGTCGTCGGCACGCGGCACGAGCTGGCTGACAAGATTTTGCGCTCTTAGCGCTCTCCATCGGCGGTTGTCGGACTTCTTTGCTCACAAACCATACAGCTTCTTCACGAAAATGGATGCGCGTAGAATCCTACCTTAGCTCTGTTAAAGCAAACATTTCTTTTCGTGACCGTATGCTAGTCATGTTGTTTTCTCTGTGGGATACGTAAATAAAAATTTTAATATCCGTGAACGCGTAATAAGACAAAAATGAAAGATACATGTCTAGTAAGGAAAGACACCAGCTTGTGAAAGTTCGCTAAATCAAACACTCTCACTTCTGACAGAGAGCACGCTCATATTTACATAACATCAAATATTAGAGAAATAATTTCTATTAATTTCATATTAAACTACCACAACCTCTTGTAAAGCACTAAAATGGAAAAAAAACGAATGAAAGGGGACGCGCACCCGTGTCCTACCCATTTTAAGGTTTCTGGTGTAGTGCCTTAATCAAGTACGCCACTTTTTGCATTTTATTCTCCGAAATGTTATCGATTCTTATTTACAAAGTAAAACATAATAAGGACGACTTTTTTTCATGAATACGTATTTATGGGTAGTTACTTTAAATCGGCCTACTCTCGTTACACAAAAGCTATAACATGAAAGTAACTAAACACGAAAATTCTTTAACCACCAATTTGACGTTTCCATTCATTTTATGACCAGTGACGATTCGTCTCGAGACATTCAACGTGCTGTTGCTTATAAACAGCATATATTCGTAGGGTGTAACGTAACACAAAACCCGGTGCTGAGCACGATACGAACCGGTACAGTATGGCTTCTGCTTGTGACGTAGGGAGCGTTCTTGCTTCCTATTGGTTCTACTTTACGTGGCACGTTCCTGAAATATCGCAGAATTTATTTTATGTCTCAAGTGACGAAATGGCTTTGCAACGTGAAAAGGCAGGAAGCGACGTCACAAAACTCATTGAGCGCCACTTCAATGTTAGCTAACCCGTCCAGTGGGCCTACTGCATAAGGCTCTGGATTCACTTCAGACTGCGTTGTTTCAGCTCACTCTGAATCTTGTGAGTTATTGTGAGGCAACGAGCAACGGACGACACTGATCAGTTGCCTGACATCAGGGATGACGTTATCTTTGAAGCACTTTACCGATACCCTCGAGCAACAAGGTGTCTTCATCTTGTGCTTATTGACAGTGGAAGACGCGAAGCGAGGTCGTCGACTTTTTAGCATAATGCAACGTAGAGGGTTAGTAGTGTACCTTCAGTATCGATAGTTCGGAGTGTGATGAGCAAGAGGACGACGGTTTTGCGTCCGGCGTCACGCCGCCCTCCTCCCAACGATTGCACCCCACACTAAGAACATTATGGGGCTGCAACCCCTCTGAATGCGATCAGACCTTTTTGGGGTGTAGTGTGTCAAATGGCGCCCAGGCGCTCAGTATAAGTTACGTGGGAGGACTGGACCGGGGTTCGGGTAACCATTATTCACCTTTTGTAAAGTATTTCTTACAAATGATTATAAAGTGCAAACATCAAATTTTACAATAGGCAAACCTTCTGAATGTACCCAACGGTTATTACCGCTTACTAGAACAGACTAAACCTAAACAAAACTAATAAAAAACTTTAACAATTTAAGAAAAACCTCACGGGGTATGTAAATAAAACTTGAACAAGAAATAAAGGAATTTACTCTAATTTTGAGTTTATACATTTAGGAAAGAAAGGAAAAAAGCTATCAGTACCAACATGCGGCGTAATTATTCTGATATAAAGACCCAGGTGGCATTCTAGAATCTTATATCAGATCTACAAGCGGGATGCCAACTAATATGAAACCAAGAGCATGATGGGTAAATTGACCCCATTGGCATGTTGCCTCTACTTCTGACAGCCTCTTTTGTTATAAAAACTTGGTCACTGTCAGGTAATAAAACCTTAAAACCAAGAAAAGACCAATCACGGCTCTACAAATTTTAAACGTGCCAGCGCCAGATGGTAAAATTTAGAAATTTAAGAACCTGAACAAAGGCCATCCACGGGCCTGTAAAACATTATCCCAACTGAGTGAAATCTTAAAATGGCATTAATTAAAAGACCAAAGAGGATAATATCTCTTTTAAAAAATGAAAATAAAACAAAAATATTGCAGTTACTGCGGCAGAAGCTCGTAACAAAATTTGTTGTTGTTGTTGTTGATGTTGTCTTCAGTCCTGAGACTGGTTTGATGCAGCTGTCCATGCTACTCTATCCTGTGCAAGCTTCTTCACCTCCCAGTACTTACTGCAACCTACATCCTTCTGAATCTGCTTAGTGTATTCGTCTCTTGGTCTCCCTCTACGATTTTTACCCTCCACGCTGCCCCTCCAATACTAAATAGGTGATCCCTTGATGCCTCAGAATATGTCCTACCAAACGGTCCCCTCTTCTTGTCAAGTTGTGCCACAAGCTCCTCTTCTCCCCAATTCTATTCAATACAAAATTACATAACTTAATTCTCTGCAGCGTGAGGTGATGCAGCAGACGGTAGGTTCGGAGAAGGCGGTGTCGGCAACCGATGCACACAGACGGCCAGTCAACAAAAGAACTATGGAGCCAACAGGCTGGATGTAGTCTGCGTGTATCACAACAGCCGTAAGCCTGGAACAAACTAAGGGAGCGTCTAAATTGTGGCATCGGTAACCCCTTTCTTAATCTGCCGCACCACCTTCTTAAAAGTCGACAGTTATCCGCACAAGGAGGCACAGATCGTTTACATTATTTTAAATATTTTTACCCTCCCAGATTTACTGCTGAGCATAACAACGAACAATAGTAGAACCACATCTCAGGCATTGCAGCCCCTTGATTCTGCCAGGCACCCAGATGCAAGATACCGGAACATGAAACGATCCCAGACACCATCCATATCGTCTTCTCTAAAGTGCTTAACCAGCTAAAAACTCACTGGGTCGACAGACAGCGTGCTAATCCCATAATCCGAAGGTCAAAGCATGTAATCAACCAGAGTCTGCAAAACACCAGACTCTCTGTGCATTACTTCATACAAGCTAAATGCCCAAATAAGATAAAATGAACGTACCAATAAAATAAATTTTGGCGTTCCAGGAACACATGACGCTTACAATAATGCGCGTTCGGGAAAAACGTCGGATAACTGTGTGTCAGTAGGCCTCGTACCAAATGACAACACTCAACTTGACCAAACACGGGCCCCGTGCAGTACATCACTGCCAGCCGAGCAGAGTCTGACCTGACGCCGCGAGTCACACTGCTGCCGACAGCTACCACTGGGCCTCTCATGGCGCCACGGCCGGGTCGCCTAGTTGGACGGCGAGGAATCGCTAGTCGAATGCCTCTGAGCACTATGGGACTTAACTGCTGTGGTCATCAGTCCCCTAGAACTTCGAACTACTTAAACCTAACTAACCTAAGGACATCACACACATCCATGCCCGAGGCAGGGTTCGAACCTGCGACCGCAGCGGCCACGCGGTTCCAGACTGTAGCGCCTAGAACCGCTCGGCCACCCCGGCCGGCGAATCGCTAGTCGTCTGGTGTGCACCGTGGGAGACTTGAAAGAAGGAAGCCGCCATGGATCAGTGTGAGCTCAATTTTCGCTCTGGTGTACAGGGTGGAACCGTTTAAAACCATTTGACGAAATTTGAACTTGATTCAAAGCAGCAAAGGGTGTTTATGCTTTTTCAGACCTCCTTTCTCACGCCCTCCTGTAGAGTGATCACGGACGGATGCAGTATGTACATACGCGTGAAAAAAATGGAAAAGGGTCAGTCTAAAACCCCCTAGTTCAGAAATATCTTAGGTGCCACCTACATGCTTCGAGCATTTTGAAAATATACCTGTCAGAGACTTCGACACCCAGCCAGTTGAAAAGTGCCTCACGGCTGCTCTAACGTCTAAGGGCAGGCAACCCCTTAAGCCGTCAGTACAGGGCCGTCCATCCGAACGTTGAGCTTGTCGAGGTTCTGACGTCATTCCGTGGAATAACAAGTTAAGATGTCTCTCCGAACGTGCAGAGCAATATCTCGCATGTCAGATGTTCTGAACGTTGACCAATGAGATGGCAGAAAGCCACCTACGTTTCACGCCATCTTCCCTTCAGTGCAGAATTATGAGGCGACATATTGGCTTTCAGTTAAAGCCCGTATACATATATATGCCGTTTAGGAGCACCAGCAAATTGAGGATGATTTGTTGTGATAAAATGACGAGAAACATCGTATCCGTGGTAATAGAGTAATTGTAACTTGCGTTTTATGAGAGTAAGAAACTCGAAGGCAACGGCATGTTGAGACATCAAAAACGCATTGTTCTTCGTACAGTTTGTTATAGTTAAATTTCAGTTAGTAATGTAGCTACGATTAAAGCTTTCAGTGAGTGATATATAGCCTTCGAAAAGCATTCATCGATTTGGTGCAACGAATAACGCTATAGAATCTAAGGAAGTGTTTGATGTGTTGGTGGTTCGCGTCCCATCACTTCCAGTTTTTTTTTCTAACTTCCCTCTTTGTAATAGGTTCTGATACTTTCCTATTACTTTAATGTAAATTGGGTTGGGTTGTTTGGGGAAAGAGACCAAACATCGAGGTCATGGATCTCATCGGATTAGGGAAGGACGGGGAAGGAAGTCGACCGTGCCCTTTCAGAGGGACCATCCCGGCATTTGCCTGTAGCGATTTATAAAAATCACGGGAAACCTAAATCAGAATGGTCGGACGCGGGATTGAACGGTCGTCCTCCCGAATGCGAGTCCAGTGTGCTAACCACTGCGCCACCTCGCTCAGTTTTAATGTAAGTATATACTATAATGTTCGATGTTATGTCAATGTAAGTGTACTCTTTTTGAGGAGTGAGTTTGTTCGATTGGCTTAATCTACAGACAGTTTGCGCTACTTGCAGTAGGATATTTCGTCCTTTTTCCTTTTAAGTTTTGTAATTCAAATGTTGTAAGGATTCTGCTATTGAACAGAAACGGTGATCAAGTAAGAATGACCTTAGCAGTTTACTAAAAAGTGAGACTGATGGAATAATTTTTATGCTATGTGGAAAACTATTTCAGATTTGTATCGCGCTATCTCTAATGGAACTTTTATAAGTTAATGTCCTTACTGACTGGACATGGTACTTTTCATTCTGCCTTAAAACCTCTCCATGGTTATTGACGCTTTTATTTACGTATACTATAGACAGAGCAACGCGACTATCATATGAACAAGGGAGGAAATGTGCTTTTTAATAGATCTAAGGTAGGAATTTTACACCCGTCCATTTGGTAAACAAACATCGCGTGTGCGAGCCACATATAGTCGAAAACTGCCGCTGCAGCGCGTTGCGATTGCTTATACCGAGTTTGGGGACCGCGTGACGTATGCACAGGCAGGATCGCTTCCGTGCGTTCAGCAGCACGTTGAGATCGCCACGCTCAATTTTGACTTCCGACAGCACGGTCGTGTGCCGACGGCTTTAGGTGAGTTTAATGATCCGCGGGTTATCAACAGTGGCGAACGTTGTTAATAATGTCGTCCTGTTGCACATCGCTCTGCGAAATGAAATTTTCGACCGCCAAATGTGTAGATTCTGGGTGGTGGTGTGTCGAAAATATTTTACTCGACCACCCTTAAGAAAACCGACTGTTTTCAAAGCTGAGTGTCGCTGCTGGTGTTGCGCAGAACTGTGGTGAAATTTGGCGCCAATGTGACGTCATTAGCCCACGGTACACCTAACATGACATTCTGAGCTCTGGCCTTTTTGTCGCATCTGTCGACACCATGCTGTCTAAAGGGATAAATAAGATTTTGCAGTGCCTGTGTTATTCTGATTCACAATGCAAAGTTCCTTTGGGCATGCATGCATATCCCAAGTAACTTTGAATCTCATTTCGGAATAACACAGCCACTGCAATGTTGCATTACAGAGGAAGGTTGTAGGCACCTTTGAACCCAATTTCAAACTCACGCGTCCCAGTGGGAGCCAATTACGTGGTTTAGAAAAATTGATACTTTTTTTTGCACGGAGTATTTTGATGTAGTCTTAGATCAGTACATTATACATGTGATATTCAAAATGACTGATAAAACGGAACAGGTTTAGCTACAGAAATGTCTGATACAGCATTAGATTGCAATAAACTTAACTGCTAAACGAAATATCCTCACTGGTGCTAAAAACTTGATTTTGTAGTTTGTTTCCGCTTACAGCTGACAAATAATTTATTTCTTAGTTACTGCGATTGCACCTTCGAGTATTACCACTCATCTTCAGGGAGCTGGAAGTATACCACACACCAGTACGTATTGCCCTTCATAAAAAATCAGCGTCAGTTCTTCATAAAATGTGAGCTTATGCACACATCAGAAAAAGGTTTTGCATCACCCCGGTTCCCAGAACTCCTGAAGACAGACGTTGACTGTGGATATGGTATCACAGACGCAGTCCCTTTGATTGTTCAGACATATCACTAAACCCGCCCAAAGATGTAAACAACAATGCATGAGCGGCGCCTATTAGACGGAGAGGGTCCGACAGCCGATCAGTTCCAGTCATTCAACCAGGAAGGAGGTATACGGCTCGTGTTGTCTGTAGTTCAACCATGCCTCGATGGCCAATACCGCGGTTCGATCGCGTCCACATTGTTACTTTGTGCCAGGAGGGCTCTCAACAAGGGAAGTGTCCAGGCGTCTTGGAGTGAACCAAAGCGATGTTGTTCGGACGTGGAGGAGATACAGAGAGACAGGAACTGTCGATGACATGCCTCGCTCAAGCCGCCCAAGGGTTACTACTGCAGTGGATGACCGCTACCTACTCATTATTGCTCGGAGGAACCCTGACAGCAACGCCACCATGTTGAATAATGCTTCCCGTCAGCCACAGGATGTCTTGTTACGACTCAAACAGTGCGCAATAGGCTGCATGACGCGCAACTTCACTCCCGATCTCCATGGCGAGGTCCGTCTTCGCAACCATGACACCATGCAGCGCGGTACAGATGGGCCCAACAACATGCCGAATGGACCACTCAGGATTGGCATCACGTTCTCTTCACCGATGACTGTCGCATATGTGTTCCACCAGACAATCGTCGGAGACGTGTTTGGAGGTACCCCGGTCAGGCTGAACGCCTTAGACACACTGTCCAGCGCGTGCAGCAAGGCAGAGGTTCCCTGATGTTTTGGGATGGTTTTGTGTGGGGTCGACGTACGCCGCTGGTGGTCATGAAAGGCGCCGTAACGGCTGTACGATACATCAATGCCGTCCTCCAACCAATAGTGCAAACATATCGGAAGCATATTGGCTCACCGTTGGATACCTCCAGCCCTTCCCCCTGCTGCCAGTAAGCAGCCGCCGGCCGGGATGGCCGAGCGGTTCTAGGCGCTACAGTCTGGAACCGCGCGACCGCTACGGTCGCAGGTTCGAATCCTGCCTCGGGCATGGATGTGTGTGATGTGCTTAGGTTAGTTGGGATTAAGTAGTTCTAAGTTCTAGGGGACTGATGACCTCAGATGTTAAGTCCCATAGTGCTAAGAGCCATTTGAACCAAGTAAGCAGCCAATATTGAGGTTGCTTGTCAGACAATATGTGGGACGTCAACAGTAGTAAACATCCAGAATGAGATTTTCACTCTGCAGCGGAGTGTGCGCTGATATGAAACTTCCTGGCAGATTAAAACTGTGTGCCGGACCGAGACTCAAACTCGGGACCTTTGCCTTTCGCGGACAAGTGCTCTGCCATCTGAGCTACCCAAGCACGCCTCACGAGGCGTCCTCACAGCTAGAACACATGCCCGCGAAAGGCGAAGGTCCCGAGTTCGCGACTCGGTCCGGCAACCAGTTTTATTCTGCCAGGAAGTTTCAGCAGTAAACATCATTGGCTTTTTGCGACTTCGCACTCAAGATGTTCCTTGCTAGTGTTGAAACAAGAACTATCAGAGAGTAATGAAGTTAGTTGAAATACTTGAGAAATGTTTTACAGAGTGAGCATAGAGGAAAAAAAGTTTCACGTGAACCAGTGTACAATAATGAAGTAAAATTTGAAGTACTCTAAAAATTGTAATTAATTTGAAAACGGTATGTGTATAATACCGCTATTAAAATTTTTTATTTATTTGGTTTAGCATTCCATCGTTTCTTGTGTGTCTCGTGTACATGTGCTAATAGAGTACCTATCTAAGGAAATCAGATCTGCAGGTTAACTTCCATTGATTTATTCAGAACCTTCTGGATGATTTTAAAATAGTGTGAGGAAGTTATTTTTCTTGTTCATTCGTATCCCATGGTAAACAGCTAAATTAATACTTTAACAAAAAGTTGATTCCACGAAACACACTACTGTGAAAAATAGTATACATAGAAACATGACGTCGATTTTGATCCGATGACGGCGTATGCCACCTGGGGGAAAGTAGACGTACTGATAATAATTTCAACGTCGTCCGCCAACAGATAGCCACCAGAGCGCCATCTGTACGTACCCTTAAACAGGGAATTCTCACAGCCAGAAGGCTCAGAGTGGTACAAACGTGTGAAGCAAGTAAGAAACCATGCCATGGAGACGCACTCGTGCTTCCTAAAATCAACTGAGCGAGTCTGCAAGGGGTCAAATTGTGGCCTTCCGTGTAGCGGATGGTCCTTTCGGAGAATTGCCACACAAATTGAACGTGCTGCGTCAGTTGTGCAACAATACTGATACCAATGGTCACGTGAACATTCTTACAACCCTAGACGAGGTTCTGGACGTCCAGGCAGCACAGACGCCCGCCAGGATCGTCGTATTTTAAGGGCAGCGGTGGCAGGTCGTACAGATACCACAACACAGACAAAAGGGCTTGTGAACCCAGATGTGTCAACATGAATTGTTGCGAACCGGTTATTAGCAGTGGACTACGGGCACACACGCCTCTAGCTCGTCTTACATTCACTTTACGACATCGATGTGCACGGCTCGACTGTTGCCGTCAGGAGATGACTTGGAAAATGGACTGGCGCGCCATGGTCTCCAGCGACGAAAACAAATCCTGCCTGCACTCAGGTTATGGTCGTTTGAGCATAGGACGTAGACATGGTAAGCACTGTCTCGTAGAGTGCTTTCAGCTGCCTCGAGATGACTGGATGTTTGTGTTGTGTTCATCACTTCATCATCATTCATGAAAGTGGCGAGATTCGACTGAGCAAAGGTTGGGACTTTGTACGGGCGCTGATAAGCGCGCAGTTGAGCGCCCCACACCAACCATCATCATCATCATCATCATCGCTAACCAGCAGAATGTTGTTAGACCCGTTCTTTTGCCGTATGTGCAACAGGAAGGTAATGCATTGTTCCGACAGCATAACGCTCGCCCGCACACTGTCCATGAAAATCAACGTCCGCTGCGAGACGTGGAGAAAATTCACTGGCCAGCACGATCTCTGGGCTTGTCTCCAGTCGAGCACATGCGGGATATGATGGGTCGAGAAGTGACTCGTGTGCCTTGTCAAACAACTCTTCCAGGCTTACTTGAACAAGTCGAGCAAGCGTGGTATAGCGTATCCCAGGACAGTATTCGCTATCTGTACGATCGACTGGATGCCAGAGTCAGCGCCTGCATTGCCGCCCGTCGACTCTAAACCACGAACTATTATGGTAGCTTCAGCAAAAGTCGATACCCGGTTCCTCAAAATCGCTTGTGCTATTGATTTGCAAATGTAATCATTTCATGTACTCCATATGCATTGTTGCAACAATAAATCTTGAGTGAACTGGAAACTTGTACAAGGGTGTACTAACGGGCTTGCCACAGTGGTAACACTGGTTCCCATCCGATCACTGAAGTTAAGCGCCTCAGGCTTGTCTAGCATGTAGATGGGTCACCGCCCGAGTCTGCCAAGTGCTCCACTCACCAATTGAGGAGCTACTTGACTGAGAAGTAGAGGCAGAGGTCACAAAACCGCAACGGCCAGGAGAACGATGTGCTGACTACATGCCCCTCCGTATCCGCATCCAGTGACGCCTAAGATCTGAGGATGACACGACGGCCGGTCGATACCACTGGGCCTTCGTGGCCACTTCGGAAGGTGTTTGTTTGTATATTCAAAAGGGTGTGCTATTTTTTGCAGTAGTGTAGTTCTGTTAATGTAACTGAAGAAATTTAATTTACCTATTGAAATCTTGAGTTTAAAGACTGTAATTGACTTGTTTACTAAAATATATGTCCGATTTGGACTGGTGACCATCCTATTATCATTTAGTAATTAGTAACAATTGCCTTGCGTGATCTATTGAAAATGTTTCAAATCACACATTTTTGATCTGGGTTTATTCAGAGATGAGTAAATAAACATTAGTTCACTTTCCTAAGAAGCAACTAGTGACAGGATCAAGGTCAAAATAATGATTACAAAAGAGAGAGTGAGAGGACGAACAAGAACCACATACAGTACTGCTGAACGTAATATCCGAGATTGAATGTCTAAATTATTTTAAATCTTCATGGGCAAATAAGAAAAAGAAAACTGAAATAGAAATATGGTTGATACTCTGAATCCCATCTTAGTAGATGCAGGTAGTTAAAGATAGAATAAATGAGAACTCACGAGGTACTGACGATATCAGTGTGAAACTAAGCAAATGCCTCACAGAGTTACAGAGACTTCTAAAATTTATGAATGTCTCTCCGCATGTCATGACTATTAGAAAAAGGAAGAAACTCTACCAAATAGGCTGAGGCAATGCATCGGCCTGGTGTCACTTAGGCATGAGAAAGTGAGCCAGAACTCCATACGACGTAAGACATACTCGGGGCCAGCCGAGAAAGTATTCGAGCTGTAGCTACCTGCAGAAACAACAACCCGAGGGTAGCTTGGAGGCGCCAAGCACAAGTAATACATCCGAACAAGCCAAAATGTAGTACAAAAATTCCAGGCCTTAGTAAGACCTTCGGAACAATCAGGGGGAAACTCGTCCAAGAGCCCTGAAAAATCTTTATGTAAACAAGCATTGCCAAGTCTCTTGGTACCATGAGTTAGAAGCACTCATTGCTAGGAAGTAGTCGAAGAAGTAGCAGTTGGGTGCGGTGCCACAGCTGAGCCTCGACGTCACTGTAGTGTGACACTTCAATGTTGCTGCATCAAAGTCTCAAAAAGTCTGTACTCAGTCAAGGAAGCATAACTGAGTTTCAATAAGTATCCAGTAATAGTTATTATACTGAGTTTTCTGCCTGTTAAAGAACAACATACACTATAGAATTTTTTTGTAGTAGGGATTAATATTTGATAATAAGAATTTTAACAGGAAAAGGGTAATCTCTCGGTTGTCTCCAGTTGTGATAAAGATATCTGATGTGTATTGTACAATGAGTGGCAACGAGACAGAGTGGGGTAGAACTTCGAAACTGAAAGGTGTAACTTACAGTGTGGTAGGGTGTACTCATTGATATGCAAAGGCGTACAGCCACAACAAGATACCTCTCTGAATAAGGTTAAGCTACCAGGACAATAAATTATTCTTAAATAGGATTCCTAAGTGTCTGCATTCTTATTCACTTCCTACAAATCAACTTTTCCTCCCTTCCAGAATCACCTGTGCTAAGCATACTTGGGGACTTTCTCCCTCTCACTCTGTTAAAGATGACTTAATAGGCATCAGATCACGATAAAAATACTGTCGTGAACGTCCTGATCGCACCATGCTGGCCACATCTTCCTCTTAGCTGGTCATAGGATCTGTACTTGAAGCGACTTGATATGTACCAAGAAAGTGGAACATTTTCAGCATTCTTGCTTAGTTTTGTATACCAGTGTGTGCATCTATTATTAATTCACAACTGAACAGCTACAAAGCTCGGTTAAAGATTAGTAAATCTGACAGAGCTAGGTCACTATGAATGAGCAAACTTGGTGGTGGAAGAATAATACCAGAAAGTCAGTACATCCTCTCAAAGTCGTTATCAGCACAGCAATTAATAGTCCGTATAACAATCCGTACTCTAGTCCAGTAGCGAGACACAGGTTACACTGATGACGTGTCAGTGCTTGTCATTTCCGTCTGTTTTTCTGGGTGGTAACATGCTTGCCTCCAATGCACTGGGGCCGGGTTCGATTCCCGGGTTGGACATTTTCTCCGCTCAGGGACTGGGTGTTGTGTCGTCCTCATTATCATTTCATCCTCATCATCGGCCGCAGGTCGCCCAATCTGGCGCCGACTGAAATAACACTTGCACTTGGCGGTCGAACCCGAATGGGACCTCCCGGCCAACAATACCATAGGATCATTTCATTTTCGCGCTTGTAATGGCATTCTGACCTCCCTATAGCTGGCGAGGCCAGGTGAGTCACTGGAAATGCCGACTATCCTGAGCTGCTGGGCCTCGCATTCTCTTTGAATCGATACTATTTATATTTCCTGTGGTGGAATCGATCTCCCTACTTGGGCGAGATGCAAAAGAATGATACCCCATTTTATCTACCGCTTAAGAAACATGATGTCACTATGTAGAAACTATAGACGAATACATCTCCAAGGTTCCTGTTATAAAATATACAGTCTGATTAAAGAGTGAAAAATCCAGAAGGCATGGTTTGATGTCAGTGTAACTTTGTACACATATATAACATAAGCTGTTATGTTAATGATAAGAGTTACACTTTTCTGTGCCAGGTAGAATGGCCACCAGAGTACAGTAGCGTTGTTTCTGTCCTGTGTTGTTTCCGGGTCTGGTAGGGTACAAGGGCGTGAGCAGTGTCAGGTGTTGAGCGATTGTTGTGAAGGACATGGCGAAACCACATGTGAAACAGTGTCGTCAGTTCCTGACAGAATTTGATAAGTGCTTCATTATGGATCTCTATCCGGCCAGCTTGTCGAATCGTGCACTATGCAGATTTGTGGGGGATATGGGTGTGACGGTGGCCCAATTTTCGACTGAGTGGAATGTGAGAGCTGGCATACTCGTTCATATGGTTCTGGTTGACCACGTCTGACCACCACAAGGGATTATTGCTGTATTATGCACCACGCACATCGTGACCGCTTCAGGTCTGCGCCTGCCATCCGAGAATAAGCAACCGTTTTCCTCTACAATTTAAGTCATACCGCACCATTGGTCGGATGCTAGCAGTAGCACAGTGGGGCATGCGTAGACTGGCGCAACCACCACAACACAAACGGCTGTGTTCGGAGTGGTGCTGCGATGGGGAAGTACGGACTGCTGATGCATGTCGTCGCAATGTGTTCAGCGATGACTCATGGATCTGCACCAACCCGTGTAACCATTGTCGACGAGTGCGACAGCGGCCTCAGGAGAGCGCTTTCTTGCAATATTTTAAAGAGGCACAGCAGTGTTACTTCTGGTGTCGTGGGGTTGGTAGTGATTGAGGGTACTCTGACGGCAGAACGGTATATCAGCCTGCGTCCTCAAGTGGTACCGCTTATGTGTCAGTACCGTGGTACAATTTTGAGCGGGACAAAGCTCATCTGCGCATGCACGTGTCTCTATGGACTTTCTGCTTGATGTTCAGGTACTCCCATGGCCAGCAAGATCCGTAGATCTGGCGCTGATAGAACATATATGGAGTCAGCTCGGACCTCAGCTCTTTCTCAGTATTAGGATATCAAGAACTGGTAGTAATAGTTGTGGGCTAGTTTGCCTCAGGAGAGCATCCAAAGGATTTATGACACCATTCCCAACCGAATCAGTGCATGTGTACAGGCCAGAGGGCGTCCAACTTCATACTGGTAAGTGAGCTGCTGCTGACAATTTCTTTGTGAATTTGACTCGATTTTGTAATCTCTGAAATAACATCACGTATCCTCTCAACCCATATTCAAATTGTTTCCTCCGCCTCTTCTAGAGGCTTCGCTTATTATTTGAGCAGTATACATGTCAAAATAATTTTTATTGGTGGACAAACTTCAGATGTCCAGCGTGGCTTCAGAAAGGGAAAATCGTCTACATACTATTTTTACACGCACACAACTAACCTGAATAAAGAGACCTGACTTTAACCACTAAATATCTTGTGTTCATAGACTAGAGGAAAGAGTTTGACAGGCTAATATGAAATTTCAGTTGTTCATAGAATAATGTATAGATTCATCGTCTGTATCGCGAGTCAACCTCATTAACATAGGAATCAGACAAGGGTGTCCGCTTTCACCCACACTCTTTAATGTTTATATCGAGGTTGTCATAAAAATGTGCTTCAATCAGTTTAACACTCTTTCACTATTAAGTGTTAATTTCACAACCATACTGTTTCCTGTTCAGGTCATAATAGGCAATACCGAAACTGAATACAGAGAACAGTAAAAAATTCAGCCTGGTTGCTGCTATGAATTTCATGACATTTAGAGGATTATAACCAAACAAGAGAAATTGTAATAAATGGACAAGTAATCGAGCAAATAAGTGAATTTAATTATCTGGGGTCTCATCTTAAAAATACAAAAAAAGACAATGTTGAAATGAAGCTTAAAACATTTAGACATTTGTACGGTACAATGTGGCGAACATTGAAAAGTAACGTCTGAGGGGAATCACACTAAAAATATACAAAGTTATAGCTTTACTGTTATTGTACGAATGCGGAAGGTAGACTTTAGCTTCTAACCCAATAACACTGACTGAATCGTCTGAAATGAGATGCCTCCGCTATGCAGTGGGTTATTCGCTCCTAGATCATAGGAAGAATACTGACATTAGATTTAAATTAGTGGTCAGTTACAAATGTTATTAAAAAGTAGGGAATAAAGTAGAAGGATCATTTTTCAACGTATGCATGAGGAAAGTGCGGCTAAAATTGGTTTGTAATGTAATTCCAAAAGAAAACAAAGTACTGGCCTCCATGTTAAAACGATGGGATGTGAATTCCGAGGCAGAACAGGGCACAATCTCTGATCCTTGACGCCGACAACAAATTAGCTGCAACCGGTGGCAAAATTAATCAAGATGTTTATAAAAACATTGTAGGCAATGGTATGTCTCCTTCATTGTGGAAACAGTTTGTTTGTGGATATTTTGTGTTTCAATGTGATAATCCTTCTGTTCGTAAAGGAACATTGTAACTTGCCGAATTGATTCGCTAACTAGCCTATTCAAAGCTCGTACACGAATCCTGCCGATCATCTTTGAGATGAATTTGACGGTTGTTAGCTCGAAAATTTGACTGCAACGATTCACGAAGTTCAGCAATTATGAAACAGATGTTGTCTGTACTTGTTCAAAACTTTGTGGAAAACACTCCGCTCCCATCTCCCCAGCCGAAGTTTTATCTTTGCAGCAGCAGCGAAAGTAATTCTACTTACTTACCTAACGCCTTTGGAACAGACTTTAAACGGCATAGCGCACCTTCATTCTAAGCGAGGTTTTTCGTTACCTTCTTAAGATGGATGTCAGTAACATAAAGAAGACTGGATAAACTCATCTCGAATAACATAAAAATACGACGAATATAATAATTGAAACCGGCAACTGATGCAAAAGAAATCCAGCATAATATTGTCCATGCAAAATTCATAGAAACGAATGTAAATTTGGCAACTGTGGAGTGGTTGATTGCCAAGAAATGTGAAGAGCTAGACCAGAATCCTTCGTTTTACAGAAGAGCTGCAGCCCGCAGTTAAAATGATGAAGGGCCGACAGGCACAGCAAGAGCGATATTGGTAAGTGCAGGCACAGCCCAGTAATATAACGGGCATCACTCGTTGGCTCTTTAATGAAGGCACTGAATGAAAGAATAGTCTAAGAGCAGTGTATATCTACAGCTAGACATTCCATTTCCTGTTCCACTCGCCAACGTATGCAGGGAAAAATAATCGTCCGTCTGCCTTGCACGACACCCAATCTCTCTTACCTTGTTCTTGCTGACCTTACACAATATCAATGTTGGATGTATTACTATACTTCTGCAGTCTTTCGTAAACGCGCTCCTCTATATTTCTGCAATTGTGTTTTATGAAAAAATTATCTTCCGCCCTCCAAGAACTCTCCGTAACACTGTCATACTGATCGAATTAACCAGTAACAAATCTAGGAGTAAGCCTTTGAACTGCTTCGACATCTTTTAATCCGATCTGGCGTGTATCCCAAACACTCGAGCAGGAGAAATATTCTGCTTACGGCCTTCTTTGTAAGTACACTACATTTTCCCAGAGTTCTCCTAAATAGCAGTTAGTTGGGTAGCCTACAGGCAATGGAAGTATCTTAGACTTTGAACCTACAAACAGGCCGAACCTTATCGACAGCGTCAGTATAAAGACGGGGACTGGTGATTACGATGTAATAGCAACTATGGTTACGAAAGTTAATAAATCAGTCAAAAAGGCTAGAAGAGTGTTTCTGTTAGAAAGAGCAGATAAGCAGATGTTAGCATCTCACTTAGTGAACTGATATCACTTAGTCCAGTAAGAATGACGTAGAGAAATTACGGGCAAAGTAGATTGTAAATCGTAGTCTGGAGTGGATTAAGGACGGAAAAGACCCACCATGGTTTAACAACGAAATTCAGAAAACGATGAGGAAGCAGAGACTGTTGCACTATCGGTTCAAAAGAGAACGTGTAAATCACGACAAGCAAAAGTTTGTAGAGATAGTGGATCTGTAAAAAGATCGACACGCGAAGCATACAATACGTCATACCTTAGCAAAAGATCTAACTGAGAACCCGCGAGAATTTGAAAATTCTGGTCCTATGTTAAATCGCTAGGAGGCTCTAAGACTTCCATCCAGTCACTGGTTGACCAGTATGGAGCGTCACATGAAGATAGCAAAACGAAAGCCGAAGTTTTAAATTTCGCGTTTAAGAAATCGTTCGTGTAGGAGAATGGTACAAACATACCGTCGTTTGACCATCGAACAGACTCCCGTGTAGACGACGTAGTAATAAACATCCCTTGCCTCGAGAAACAACTGAAAGAATGTAAAAGAAGTTAGTCGCCAGGTCCGGATGGAATCCTAGTTCAGTTTTACAAAGAGAATTCTACGGCACTGTGGCCTCTTACTTAGCTTGTCTTTATCGCTTATCTCTCACTCAACGAGAAGTCCCAAGCGACTGGAAAAAAGCGCAGGTAACCACTGCATGTAACAAGGGTAAAAGAACGGACTCACAAAATTACAAACCAGTAGGCCTAACATCGGTTAGTTGCAGAATCCTTGAACACATTCTCAGTCCGAAAATAATAAATTTCCTGCAGACCGAATAGCTTATGTCAATAAATGGTGCTAGAAAGCATCGCTCGTGTGAAACTCAGATTGCCCTTTTCTCACATGATATACCGCAAACTATGGATGAAGGGCATCAGGCAGGTTCCGTATCTCTAGATACCTGGAAAGCATCTGAAACGGTGCCCAGTTGCAGACTGTTAACAAACGCACGAGAATAAGGGATGGTTTGCCAGATATGTGAGAGTCTAGAAGGCTTGTTAAGTAATAGAACCCAGTATGTTATTCTCGAGGCGAGTGTTTGTGGTGTCACCGCCAGACACCACACTTGCTAGGTGGTAGCTTAAATCGGCCGCGGTCCATTTAGTACATGTCGGACCCGCGTGTCGCCACTGTGTGATCGCAGACCGAGCGCCACCACAAGGCAGGTCTCGAGATACGGAATAGAACTCGCCCCAGTTGTACGACGACTTTGCTAGCGACTACACTGACGAAGCCTTTCTCTCATTTGCCGAGAGACAGTTAGAATAGCCTTCAGCTAAGTCCATGGCTACGACCTAGCAAGGCGCCATTAACCGTATCTGAAGATAGTCTTATTTGTATTATCAAGAGCGATGTACTACAAGGATCGAATAAAAGATAAGTATTCGAGGAGCTGCATACTTTTCTTATAAACATTCACTACTTATCCTGTTCCAGAATTCACGCCCGTCTGCGTTAGATAGCGTGCATTTAGGCCGCCTCTATCTACAAGGTGTTGGCACATTTACCAACACATCAGTGTTCATCAGAAACAACGGTATCATCAGGAGTGCCCCAGGGATGTATGATGGGAGCGCCCTTTTCTCTAGATACGTAAATTATTGGGCAGACAGGGTAGGCAGAAATTTGCAGATGATGCTGTGGTGTACGGGATGTAGTCGTTGAGTGGCTGTAGGAGCGGACAAGATGACCTAGACAACATTACTAGTTGGAGTGGTGAGTGGTAGGTCTACAAAAATGTAAGTTAATGCAGATGAATATGAGAAACAAACTCGTAATATTGGAATACAGCATTAGCTGTCTGACACTGTCGCATCGATTAAATATCCAGGTGTAATGTTGCAAAGCGACGTGAAATGGGACAAGCATAAGAGAATTGTGATACAGAAGGCGAATAGTCGACTTCTGTTTATTGGGAGAATTTGGGAAAGTGTGGTTCACGTGCAAAGGGGATCGCATATAGGACGCTAGTCATACCTACTCTTGAGTACTGCTTGACTGTTTGGGATCCGTATCAGTTCGCATTAAAGGAAGACGTCGAAGCAATTCAGAGGCGGGCTGCTAGATTTGTTGCCGGTAGGTTCGAATAACAGATATTACTGAGATACTACGGGAACTCAAATGGGAATCCCTGGAAATTCTTTAAATAAAAGCTTTTTAAATAAAACAATCATTATTAATATTCTACATCTTTATTCTTCATGTCAACATATTTGCAGTCGTCTGCTACTAGAGGGCTCCGAATTGTGGGGTGTAACATGGCTGTGTGTAGTGTATGTCGGTGAGTGAGAAAGACCATGTTGTAACAACGATTCGAATTCGAAGAGTTCATCCACATATAGAGCTACCTTTTTTCAGCAATACAATGCCAAGTCACACTCGGGCACTATGACGCTGTGACAGCTGCAAGAAACCGAAGCGTTGGGTTCACTGTCATCACTTATCCCCCATGCTGTCCCGACTTGGCCCCATCCGATTTTCATCTGTTTTCAGAACTTAAGGCACTCCTTTGAGAACTTCAGTTTTGATAGTGATGAAGCGGCGCAAGTAGAGGTGAGGCTGTAGCTCTGTCAACAAAGTCAATCTGCAGTGGCAGTATCAATGAACTGGTCTCTCGTTGGGAGAAATGTGTTCGTCGCCAAGGAGACTATGTTGAGAAATAAATATGTAAACATGAAGAAAAAAATATGTAGAAAGTTAGTAACGTTTGTTTTGTTCAAAAGCTTTAAGTGTTTTCACATAAAAGTTTCGGAGGCATTGCTTTTCAGCACACTATCGTAGTTGGCTTTTTACATGGTCAACAACTCGGCTACACAAAAATGCCGTGCATTACATGTGAGTGGGACAGCTGAATCAGATATAAGCTTTGGGAGATAACTATCTGGCCCGAAAGCAAAACCCTCCAACCAAGTTCACATAATATAATAAATGAACCAATTACCTCAACCAAGCAAGATATTAGTGCCTCTTAATCATACGAGCTTGGGTTAATGAAACAGGACACTACAGCACTTTCTAAAGATGGTGACAGCTTGCTGTACTGGTAGCAAAATTCTGAAAAAGTATCTTGTGAGAAACTAAAATAAGGATTCTTTGTGGGCCATTGATCAGATACTTAATAAATTACAATTTGTTAAAAAGTACAATGAATGCACTGGAAAAAAGGGCTTGAGTTTCGTTCAAAGAAATAGTGTCCAACTTTTCTAGCAACAACAAACCTCCAAATTATGAAACCGTGTTTAAAACAATGTTCCAGAGTTTCGTTAAATTAGGATGAATTGGCTGTTAAGCTTCATTTTCTCCATTCACATACTTATTTTTACGTTATGAAGTTTTGTGGTATCACTGAAGAAGAAGGAGAACGATTTCACCAAAACATCAAGGACGTGGAAAAGAGATACCAAGGCAGGTGGAATGTAGACATGACGGTTGAGTACAGTTTTGTGCTGCTAAAGAGAGGTTGTACTGATGAACGGAGACAACCAAGAAAGAGAAGTTTCGTCCTATGTCAGAAAGAAGTTGACGCAGTGAAATGAGTAAAGGGAAATTAAATTGTCATATGAACATATACCACTGTCTACACCAGTGCAATGTGCAGTGGTTCTGTATGAGGTTACAAAATAATTTACTTTAGTGAAATTAAAATAATTTCCTTTTAGAAAAAAGTTATTGTACAAAAATTAGAGGGAAAAATACTTTAAATATTTTCTTACAGTCATATAACATCGTTCTAAAAGTTTTAAAATGCAGCATAGCGAAACTAACTATAATCAAAGTTCGACGACAGTCTGCCACGAGCCTGATACGTTTCATCATATTACAACCTGGCGAAAAAGTTGTGCAGCTGATGTTGTACTTAGATAAATCACACTGTGGCAATCGCCAAGCAAAATAAAAAATTCAAGTCTCCTACTGTTAATTAAAAAGAGGGAAGAGAAGGGAAATACGGAAAGTGGTTCTTTGACAAGTCAGCTTGTGTTTCTTTGTTTGTATTCCAGCAACACGCATTTACATTAATTTGGAGCCACCACTCTCTTCCACTCTGTATGCGAGTGTGAGTTAAGAACTTTATTTTTGTTATATAGATACAAAAACCAGCTCACAACCTATTCACTTTGAAGATCAAAATGCTATTACAAAGGTCCGTATCTCAAATCCCTTTCACTCTAGTGAAGCTACAAATACTCACTCTTATGTGTCACAAACACTTCTCTATTCATCCTATTGACGGCTCACCTGTAATTCATTTATACTTATTTCATTAATTTCTCAATATGTGATATTCATTTCTTAATACACTGATCAAGAGTTACATCGGAAAATAATGTATATACAATTAGGAACATCGCTTGAAAGCTAGATTACACAATACAATAACATACAGGACATGACACATAATAAATCTTTAACTTTTCGATGTTTTAACACTCAGAAAAGATAGTTGTAATCTTTAAGTAAAGCGAATTACTTTCACAAATAAAAATTTTAGCCTAGATTGTAAAAAATAAGAAATGTGGAATAAGCTAGAAATTAAGTCAATTTTTATGTAATTTTTTAGCTAATGACATCATTTACATCCCACCAAATTCAAAACATCTCCCCACACTACTCCAATGCCTTATTCAGCGCCCTCTGGATTGACAGTCTAGCCTTGTATATAAAAATAACACGAAACTTCATAACACTAACAAACAGAGAATCAATAGAATACATTTTGTCAGCATCTGATCTAATCAGTCAATCTCGCTTCTTTGTTTAATTAATATTTACTGAAAAAATGTAATAACAGAGACAATACAACCCTATGAACACTGTGCTACTGTTTGCTAGCTTCGTAATTTTACTTTAGATGTGTGTTCATCGAACTGTAACACGTTTTAGTTTGGCACACGCATGTCACTTATAGACACAGACACACTGTGGATGTATGTGAAGTAGATCTGAAGTGACGCTCATCGTTCTCCGCTGACAGCTGCTTCCATTGCCTCGGGAGATTTCTGTCGAAAAGTTCATTATTTCTTGACCAGTTCTCTCTCTCACACCTAAGTTCGTGAAGTCCGATAACTTGTTACTGTCTCTCAAGGTTGCAGTAGGCTCACAGACATCATGATTGAGGCACAATGTTACACTCAATTCTGCGCCGTTCCCTTTACTGTTTTGCTGAAGCTAGGTGTCTCTCCACAGAGCGGAAGTTTGCCACTTCATGACCCTACTTTTGCGGTAGGCCGGATGCTGACATCAGTCGATACGGAGTTGCTTCTCGAACCTCACTGTCTGTAGTTAGATGCTAGTTTCACTCTCGTGGAGCATAGGAAGAAGTTGATAGTCTTACCTTACACAGTATTCCGTCCACAGCTTATTTCAAAATTCAGGATTTCTTTGATCATTTCAACTGTTGTCGAGAATAGGTGCTTCCCATACTGAGAATAAAAAGGGTGTTAAATTCACTGGCAGATTGAAACTGTGTGCCAGACCGAGAATCAAACTCGGGACCTTTGCCTTTCGCGAGCTTCAGAGGTTTACTTCCGCTAGTACCTCATCTCCTACCTTCCATATTTCACAGAAGTTCTCTTACAAAACTCACAGGACTAGCACCCCTGGAAGAAGGATATTGCGGATTTCCTTTAATCCACCATTGAAATACCGGTGCCCCACAGTGTCCTTAAACAACACCGGGAGATTAAACAACACCGGTAAATTGGTGAGTACAGAGTCAATGACTGTCTCCTTGAAAGGTCCACTCACTAGGTGATTTGCTATCGTCTTCCCCAAATACACCACTAAGGTTCCGAGCAGCAACATTATCAGCGTATATGACGCTCTCTAAATAGGAAGGCAACTACAAAATGGTTCAAATGGCTCTGAGCACTATGGGACTTAACATCTATGGTCATCAGTCCCCTAGAACTTAGAACTACTTAAACCTAACTAACCTAAGGACAGCACACAACACCCAGCCATCACGAGGCAGAGAAAATCCCTGACCCCGCCGGGAATCGAACCCGGGAACCCGGGCGTGGGAAGCGAGAACGCTACCGCACGACCACGAGATGCGGGCAGACTTCATCAACTTGCATAACATGCTCGTAGAAACCCTCGCTAAAGATAATCATTTAATCCAAGTAGTGGTAGACAAATTTAAATTTGGTGTCTGAAAAATATTATCCAGCAGATGGGATAACACTGCCACTACTGTCGAGTGCCAGAATGGGATTCAGGCAAACTCATTGAGGTTCCAAGCCGTTGAAAAAGCTGTAATTGGCTTGGCGTCTTCAGACAACAGAATCCGATAATGGGCCTGACCGAGATCCATAGTAGTGAAGAATTTAGCCCTACAAAACCAGGTTAAACAGGAATTTACTGTGGCAACGGAATAAAGTGTAAAATTATCTTTTTGTTCAAGGCACGGCAGGGGCCAAATCCATCCCCCCTCCCCCCTACTCCTTTCGGAACCAAAACTATGGGTGAAGAGTACATAGAATGCGAAGGTCTAATGCCACTGTCCTTAATCATTTCCTCAATTACCAACTTGATCTTTTTCATCCTTGGAGTAGAAAGCCTATATGGCGGATGCCTGGCTAGAATATTGTCAGTAAGTTTTATGTGGTACTCACCGAATTCATCAAGCGTCAAAATATCGGTAAGCACATCATGATATGCCTGACATACAAGCCGTAATAGCACGGTGTGGTCGGCAGGTAACTCGCTAAAATTATCTATCTCTGGTTGATCTGTTTCTCTGACCACGTCAACCTGTGCCAGTGCCTCGCGAGAACGGTTACAAAATTCATGAGTTCACTTGCTACCGAACTGGAAAGAAAATTTCCGTTCCCGCCAAATAATAATAAGCCCGTTTGTTGGATAAAGTCAGATCGGAGAAGCACTGGGACAACTAATTGACGCCTTGCATTCCAAGTGAAACCCCCTCTACTTAATGATGAATTCCCCTGACACATGTTACTAATCATAACCTGCAGCTAGCCGCGCGGGATTAGCCGAGCGGTCTGAGGGCGCTGCAGCCATGGACTGTGCGGTTGGTTCCGGCGGAGGTTCGAGGCATAGGTGTGTGTGTGTTTGTCCTTAGGATAATTTAAGTGTGTGTAAGCTTAGGGACTGATGACCTTAGCAGTTAAGTCCCATAAGATTTCACACCCACCACCACCCTGCAGCTAAGAACTTCAACACTCAATGGAGGAAATCAATATGGTGACTGACATTTGTGGTACCATTCTTCACAAATTAGTGAGAATGGGCTCCATTAGGTCACAAACTGGTTCTTCGTTCACACTAAGGCATGCAAATGGAGCAGGAGCAATAGACAAAGCCACTGATCTGTTACACACTACGGATCTATTCACCCAAGCCTTACCCTTATTCCTAGCCTTTAGTCAGAATTATCTCTGATCTTTGGCTGGATGCCTGGACATTTTGTTTTAAAATGGTCAGGATTCCTACACCTGAAACACATATACGGCGTCCTGTTAACTGTACGGCAGACTTTTCCGCCTCCCTTAGCCTCCTTCGAATCCTATATCATGGTCTCTGTCTTTTGCTTCGTATCTATATAATGGAAAGCGTCTACCTGGCGTAACACACCGTGTAAATCCGCGAATGACTGTGACCTTGCCACAGATAGCGACTTAGAATTATCCTCCGGATTTATCTCTTCGAGAGTATTGCTAACAACCTTTGCTTCACTATACGGCAAACGTAACTCCTTTACTTTGCGCCTGATATCCCACACATACCTTGCTAAGGGCTCCCCGTTTTGTTGTACCAGACAGCAGTGCATTTGTACTAATTCCTGCCGTGCCAACGGAGTATTAGTAACTCCAGAAACTCACTAAGGCTATATTGCACCAACCTAGGTGTCTCAATATAATCCGTTAACTCTTCGGATACAGCAGCCTATAAAACTTTTGCCCTCTCAATTCACAATTTTCACCTTATTCCTGTAACTCAACTGTGGCAGACAATAGTATATTGCGCCACCCTAGCTGTATTAATTCAATCCGTTAAGTACCTTGCACATTTTGGATAAAGCAGCTTAAAAAACTTTTGTCCTCTCAGTTAACAATTTGCGCCTTGTTCCTATAACCCAACTGGGGACGACAATAGTTACAAAATCTGAACTAAGGTGTCGGCCGTATATTTCCTACTCGCTTGTAACAACCCAAGAAACGGTAACTTAGCAAACAAAACAATTTACTCTTGATCTGGCTACCATCCTCAGTTTACTCTCCAGTAGCTTCCAAGCGCTTCATTTTTAATTGCTCGCGTAGATTCGGAGCAGACATTTCCTCAGAGAACAGAAGCTTATCTCTGTAGCTGGTCCGTCTGTTCATCCAGCTGCTCGCTCTCTTTGGTGCAACGCAAATCACGTGACTTACTCAAATAATGCGTTATTTGGACCCTCAAACACCTTACTTGCGCACTGGCGGGTTCGTTTATTTGAAAAAAATTGCACAACCGACACTATTTCAACCAAAGATGATTGAACAGAGTCGACAGCCCCACTTACGTCATTCAGACGCGTTGGCGTAATGACAACAGGCAGTGCAATACTTCCTTCAGAATTCATAGTTGGTCGACTACACTCCCAGGAGGCACACAGCCCCTAATTCTAAGCTCATATTGTAATTCTTTTCTCAGGTCTCTAACTCAAGGACTTCTTCTTGACACATCCATAAATAAACAAATTTTGACCATTATATTCCAATACGTATGTTCCAATTTGTGTGTTCCAGTATTATTAGCAGAGAATAATCTACTACTCCACAATAAATTACACACTCAAAAGCAACTGCACTGTGCTAGAGTCCACGCAGAATACCGTGGCCGATAATGTGCGGACAGCAGGGCACACAGGGGGAGAACGGTAGTGGGGGAGGCTGTAGGGGAAATGCCGAGCACCGGAGGGAAAGTGCCATTCTAAGCTGAACTCTACACTCACATTTTTTGTAAATGTTAAGCTGGGCCCCTCGACGTCCATACTTGCATGGTGACCATTCAAAAAGATCTGTCACCTCTGCTTCGATTAGTATCTAAAAAGAATTCCATCAAACTGGAGCGATTTATTTTCGCTTGGTATGTTAACCATTCGTAAGTTTCAGAGAAGTGTCACGAATGGCGAATTTTGAGCGAAACCTAAGCATTCATGTTGTTGCCACGTTAAAATTTGCTTCTTTTGCCAAAAAACAATGACGTTTACGCAACATCATGCCACTAACATTCTGTGCATCGCAATTGCGAGAGAGTTCTGAAACAGTGGTTCATTAAATGGTTCAAATGGCTCTGAGCACTATGGGATTTAACTTCTGAGGTCATCAGTGCCCTAGAACCTAGAACTACTTAAACCTAACTAACCTAAGGACATCACACACATTCACGCCCGAGGCAGGATTCGAAACTGCGACCGTAGCGGTCGCGCGGTTCCAGACTGCAGCGCCTAGAACAGCTTGGCCACCCCGGCCGGCAGTGAGAAACTGGGGAACAAAGAGGTCGGTATCTTATGAAACAACACATCCAACGGCAAGAAAGGAAGAATGAATTGATCGTTGGTGTTAATAACGATCATCCTCCTTTACCTCCTCTGCATTACTGCAGATGACGTGTCACTGAGCACATTCGTTCTGTGCATACAGTACACGTGAGGCGCCTAGTTGTTTCCACTGCACTGTGTGGAATACGAAGGTTCTGTTATAGTTCACTAACCTGCTGTCTTCAAGTTGATGTCCCCAGAGCAGAAAACAGCACGCAGGTCGTAGGTTGTGTATCTTGAGGCTGAAACTGACTTTTACCGAGGTTCTGTTCTGAAATAATGTGTCACTTCTTTGGGATGCCACTCTCGTATTTTAATATAGCCACACTAGAAGACTACATGATCTTAATGCAACACCTTCTGATACAGCAAAGTACGTGATCAAACACAATGTTTACGAAGATGTGTCTTTACACTATTTGTGGCACGTGTCTGTGCCTCATGACTACCGGAGTGAATCTTTTAATACTGAATACTGGCAAACACTTCCTGCCAGGGACAACATGACTGTACACCTCGACTGCCTAATCCAGAGTGACGAACAGGAACTTAAATAAAAATTGGAAACACATCCTACGACAGACAACATGTCTGTTCTTCTCGACTGCCTAATCCAGAGTGATGAACAGCCCGAAACACTTCGCGCAATACCAGAAAAGGCGTGACCCGAACGCTTCCGAAGTGCTTCGTCTCCAATTTCGTCAGTCTTTTGTTTTTGATTTAAATTGTTTTTAATAATTCTAAAATGGCTGATTGATAGTCAGCTGTTCAGAGATATTTATATTAAAAAGTGAAGTCATTCCAATGAGTAGTTTAACTAATAACAATGACTATAACGTTTTGGCGCCCTTGCTCCGAACACAACAGCCAATCACAGAGCAGTAGCATTATGCAGGCGGTCTTTCTCACGGAAATTGTACCGAATGAAACAACTGTCACAGGTACCTCACACCACATTTCGTGATTGACTAAGCCAGAAATATTACAATCCTCAGTACAAATAAACGTGTAATGACTTCACTTAGGTTGTTCCAAAACCTATTACATTTCACGTTTCACTATCAATGGCCCTTAAAAATAGCATTATTTCATCGAAAAAGTTTGTAGTTAGCGGAACAAAGAGGTATACAACGAAGTTTTGCATAATAATCATACGGCAAAATATTCTCTGACCTTTGTGCGCTATCGTTTGAGAAAATATCATTTCGATATCACAAAACGTTTATGAAATATGAGGAATGTTGTGAATATTTCACTCTGCCTTTATCGCTGGCGTAGTGCGATCGCAATTGAGTGTGCTACGTCACATCAATTTTCTCTAGGTTGGTGACACAGAGAGATCTCCGTCCAAGTCTAAAGAAAAATTGGTTATGTTAGCTACATTTCATATGCGGCAACATATTATGTAATATGCACCAAACGCAAGATCATAGTGACCCCAGTTTTTAATTGAAAACATTTCTGAATTTTGGGCAGTGGTTTACTTCCACTTAAATATCACAATAACTATGACAATTAACGAAATGATGGGCACGTCGTAATGAACCTGACATATAAAGCTACAAGTAACGCATAAGTGAAGTTTTTTATCGAATAATTTCCGTAAAATCCAATGAGAAAGCTTGCAGGACGAACCCTTCGATTCTGTCATCGCCAATTGGCCGAAAGGTGGCAAACAATGAAATGGTTTGGACGAAAATTGGCCACTGCGCATTGGCGACCGTATCCTGCGCGACTTTTACCATTGTCTGACAGAGAGTAGGAAGAATGAAAGGGCTCACTGATTATATAGATTATTCTTAACAACTTTTACTTAATTTCTATGAAACGAACACAATCTTTCTTGGACACAGTATCCTTGAATTGATATTTAAAATTGGAAAACAAAACTTAACAACTCAGACACGACAGGTAACATTTGGAATCCAGACATTAGGCTCAAAGGCCAGCGATCGTGGTCGGCCGCCTATGCAATGTTCACCACATCAGCTCGGCGCCAGAAGTCGCTCTGAGGGCGAATGCCTTGCTGCTCCACACTGCACGGTCTTCGCGCGCCCTCTTGGGCCGAGCCGGGACTTGGCGAGCCGCCGCGAAATTCAGAGTTGCGCAGCTGGCAGCTGCGGAATGTTGCCGTGTCCATCGCTGCACAAGAAAGAAACATCGAGAATCTTCATTAAGCTAGTACAGACTTCGCGTTACCCTCGTGTGTTCTGTTTCTAGCTACTGGTCCTCCCACTCTTTCGTTCCGGTGTGCTACTCTGTTGTCTGCGATCCCTATCTACCAGCGTGCAACGCAAGGAACTTGCTTGCTCATTATATCTCTTCGTGCCCCCTTGGTCCATACATACTACCAACGTTGGATATCATATACATCATCAACAGGTCCAAACGTTCGGTTGTCACGAACATGAAATACCTTACACTTACCCTAAAATAAACTCCCTGCCCCTACTAACTACAGACATCAGAAAACAAGATACTAGAGAAAAACTTGTCTCTATTTGACTAGTGCTCTATCTTTCTACTCATCCTTTCATTACATGCTCCTGTCGCACGCTAGTATGTATCTTCACATTGTTTATGAGACTCTCTGCTTAATAATTTCTCATCTGGCATGAGCCCGCCATGATCACAACTTCAAGCTACTTACGTACTTCCTTGCGATTTTTTTCTCCACTGTTTATACTTCCAAAACAATCAAAAGCAGGATGGAACCCCTCGACAAAACATTATTATAATATGTTAGTGGAAAAGAAGATTACACAGCAATCCATTAAACACTGACAGAATACTAAACGAAATCGATAATTCGCTACAACCACCTACTTACAACTGAAACAGTTTCTTCAGACTTACAAATGAATGTAGGTGCTAATGCTTGGCCAGCCGCTGTGGTCGAGCGGTTCTAGGCGCTTCAGTCCAGAACCATGCGGCTGCTACGATCGCAGTTTCGAATCCTGCCTCTGGCATTGGTGTGTGTTATATCCTTGGGTTAGTCAGGTTTAAGTAGTTTTAAGTCTAAGGGACCGATGACCTCAGATGTTAAGCCCCATAGTGCTTGGAGCCAGTTTTTGAGCTAATGCTTGGTTACTCTCCTTACCAATTCATTTTATATTTGTTGTCTCGCCTTTCTGATGTTCATTCGACGAAGAAATTTAGTGTTGCAAATGTAATGTGTTCCATAAGGTTTCCGAGATTTAATCGTCTCCACCGTAATTACATTTGAATCTGCAGCTTTACTGGATTCCGAATTCCAGACCCCTCCAGCTCATGTCCCACAATTATTTCTGCATTTTCTCTTTTTTGTTTGGTCAGATACCATATTTAGCCAAAACGTGTGTTTGATTCTTTCATACGGCGCACATTGTAATCACAGTCGGACGCATCCTTAGAGCAGTTTTGTTTTAAGACGTCCGCAGAAGAATTCAAGACAATACATTAATGGCGAAAAAGGCGGAAAACAATGGTCAAATTGTTTCACCCTAATTTGGGAGCAGAGTGTAGCTATTATCCTAAAAAGATTGAAAATTGCATACCGACAGGTAGTGCTTGTAATCAAACTGTTCAGTATCTGATGTCATCATCGGACCGTAAGTACTCGGATATTGATCTTTTCCAACTCTTGACGATTTTGAAAAGCCTGACTTGTCGTCGATTAGTTCCGGAACACCTTGTCCGTTTACATACAAACCATTCCTGCTCAGTGGGTCGCAATTATTCTACCGGCCTAACGCTTCCACTGCCTTCGCTTTAAACCCTCCATCATCGTTCTCAAGTAGTCAGCCTTCTTTTGGTGCTGTTTTTATTCATATTCTCTTGCTGCTACTTAAACACATGAAGCAATTGCACAACTCCGGCTATTTCTCCCACTAGTTAAGGACACGTACCATCTGATTCCTCAAGCCAAACTCTCATTACTTCGTAAATATTTCCCAGTTGGTAATCTTAAACTGTCCGCAGCTCGTGGTCACGCGGTAGCGTTCTCGCTTCCCGAGCACTGAGTCCCGGGTTCGATTCCCGGCGGAGTCAGGGATTTTCACCTTCCCCGAGATGACTGGGTGTTGCTGTGTCATCTTCATCATCATCTTTCATCCCCATTACGGTCGGAGAAAGGCAATGGCAAACCACCTCCACTAGGACCTTGCCTAGTACGGCGGTGCGGGTCTCCCGCATCGTTCCCCTACACGCTGTCAAGAAGAATGCCACTTCATTTCATTTCATTTCAATCTTAAACTGATCTGTGACGTTATGATCTGTAGCGACTGAACCCTATCGAGATGGCGATAGCTCTGCACAGACTCAGGTCTTACATCAAAAACTGTCGCACAAGGGAAATGTTAGATAATTAGGAACAATTACAAATGAGTCTAGTCTGTGGTCCTCACAAAAATTAGTAGTAATAAAGGGGTGTGGGAGGGGGTTCAGCTAGATACTGAAAACAGAAATAGGTCCAAAGCAATACAAATTTTTATTCAATCAAGGACAAAAATATGGTTTTACAATGGTACACCATTAATTCCGGATGACCAGAAATGAAACACAATTGAAACAAAATCTTTGAACAGGCTTAACCAGATGCAACTGTAGTTCGAAAAAACCTGTATGGGTTGGGTAAAGCAAGGCATCAGATTATTAAATCACAATTCATCGAGCAAACAAATGTACACACGATTTCTATGAGGGCATGATGACTGCTTTGATCTGCTGTCGGGTAAATGATATCAGATGCAAAACCTCAGAGTGCCTGAATCGTTAGTGAGGCGCAGTTACTTAGCGCAATTCTGAAACTAGATCCGATTAAGTTATAGAAACATGTCTATATATTCGTAACCACTCTCATCTTCCTTTCACCTTGGCAGCAAGAGCTTTCCATTTTCCTCTCTGCTGCAACGTGAACTACATACGCCACCTTGCCACCCACTTCTGCATTATAGGAGATGCATATGAGCCCCATCTGACGATTGCAGTCTACGAAAGTATCTTCTCCATCGTCTCGATAACTCCAAGTCTCGAGCCCAAGTCAAAATTGCCAGTCGGAGTGCCGCTTTCAGTTGTCCTGGTACTTTTTCGTCTAAAAGCCAAAGGCCGAGTGTGTCAGTGCGCTAGCCAACATGGGCAGCAGCCTTGCTGTCCTTTCTGGAAAACGACATCCCATCCTCCACTCATCTTTTTACCACCATTCAATCATCTCTCTTCCCACTATTTTCTGAAGCGCTCAGGTCAGCAAACGTTGTGGCCTGGTGAGCAAGTGATGACACACAGGTGACTTTAAAAAGTGCCCAACATTCCATACCCATACACATGTTTCGTTCTCTCACGAGCCAAATGAGATCTTATCTACCTTTCTAACCACAGTCGCAGTATTCTTTTACAACCAGCGTCTGGGCTGGGGCCAGCAAGCACCTCGTCAGACCATTTCAGCTGAATAGGCCACCATGCAAAGAAAATACTCAGGTGCCACACTGACCCAGCTTTCTCTGTACTGTACGCTGCCGTGGGCTATTCGGTGATGCTTGTCTGTAAGCTGCATCCGCAGTTTCTCTAAAAAGCCAGCATGCCATGCCACCTTGGGGCCGAACAAATGATAACACTGATTTGGCGACGGCCTACCTAAGTGTATATCTGCTACAGGTCATTGCCCTGCAGCATCAATTGAGGAGCTTTATATCTCATGTTAAGTTTTCCCCTAGGGACACTTGGTTGGCTGCCGGCTACCAACTGGTTCGTAGACTTATGGTTCCCCAAGACTTGACCAAATTCTCTGGCTCTGTACTACATGCAATTAAATATTAAGAGTGAATCAGATTTACTTTATACATGGATGGCTCGATCCCTGATATCATCTCAATACCAAAGTGTGAATTAATCGATAAGAAAGGAAGGGAAAGGTTTGTCACAAGACCGATGAATAATTACTGTTAATGTCAGTGTAACGACAGTCTGGACAATCTGTGGGTTTAAATATATACAGTAACTAAGTACTGCAAACAAGTGCAGAAATCCCAAGCTCAAACACTTGACCAAAAACGTTGAGCTGTGTGGAGACACTGAGTGCTTCGTGTTGCGGGCTGAGATTCACGCTTGTCTTCACAACGAGCCAAGAGATATGCGGGCCAATCATCCATGTAACTCTGCAGAAGGCGGCAGCAGCAGTAGTGCTGGGCCAGAAGCCCGCAGTGCTGTGCTATGCCGTAGACTGTGTTGCTACATGGTGTAGCACAAAAGAACATTCCCACAGCCGAGTGCACAGTGGAAGCCTATCACCTATCACAGCACTTTCAGCTTGCAGGAATATACACACATCAAACAAAGTTTTGCATCACCCTGGTTCCCAGATCTCCTGAAGACAGACGTTGACTGTGGATATTATAACACAGACACAGTCCCTTTGATGTTCAGAGATGTCACTGAACCCTCCCAAAGATGGAAACAACCATGCATGAGCAACGCCTATTAGATGGAGGGAGTCGCCGATCAATCATTCCACCAGGAAGGACGTACATGGCTTGTGTTGTCTGTAGTTCAACAATGCTTAGACGGTCGATACCGCCATTCGATCGCGTCCGAATTGTTACTTTGTGCCAGGAAGGGCTCTCAACAAGGGAAGTGTCCAGGTGTCTCGGAGTGAACCAAAGTGATGATGTTCGGACATGGAGGAGATACAGAGAGACAGGAACTGTCGATGACATACCTCGCTCAGGCCGCCCAAGGGCTGCAGTGGATGACCGCTACCTACGGATTATGGCTCAGAGGAACCCTGACAGCAACGCCACCACGTTGAATAATGCTTTTCGTGCAGCCACAGGGCGTCGTGTTACGACTCAAACTGTGCGCAATAGGCTGCATGATGCGCAACTTCACTCCCGACGTCCATGGCGAGGTCCATCTTTGCAACCACGACACCATGCGGGGTGGTACAGATGGGCCCAGCAAACATGCCGAATGAACCGGTCGGGATTGGCATCACGTTCTCTTTACCGATGAGTGTCGCATATGCCTTCAACCAGACATCCATTAGAGATGTGTTTGGAGGCAACCCAGTCTGGCTGAACGCCTTAGACACACTGCCCAGCGAGTGCAGCAAGTTGGAGGTTCGCTGCTGTTTTGGGGTGCCATTATATGGGGCCGACGTACGCCGCTGGTGGTCATGGAAGGCGCCGTAACGGCTGTACTATACGTGAATGCCATCCCCCAACCGACAGTACAACCATGTCGGCAGCATATTCGCCAGGCGTACGTCTTCATGGACAACAATTCGCACCCCCATCGTGCACATCTTTTGAATGACTTCCTACAGGATAACGACATCGCTCGACTGGAGTGGCCAGCATGTTCTGCAGGCATGAAGGCTATCGAACATGCCTGGCATAGACTGAAAAATGGCTGTTTATGGACGACGTGACCCACCAACCACTCTGAGGAATCTACGGCGAATCGCCGTTGAGGAGCGGGACAATCTGGACCAACAGTGCCTTGATGAACTTGTGGATATTATGCCACAACGAATACAGGTATGCATCGATGCAAGAGGACGTGCTACTAGATATTAGAGGTACAGGTGTTTACAGCAATCTGGACCATCACCTCTGAAGGTCTTGCTCTATGGTGGTGCAACATGCATGAGCAATAAATAGGGCGGAAATGATGTTTATCTTAATCTCTATTCCAACTTTATGTACAGGTTCCGCAACTCTCGGAATCGAGGCGATGCAAAACTTTTTTGATGCATGTAAATGTTCCCAACTGAGCTGGTATCATCATTCCTTCTAAATCATCCATTCGAAATGCACATTCTCCATGCCAGTCCACTGCGGAATATACCGCTAAGTTAGTCCAACTTCATCACGCAGCAGTAACTAGGCGAAGCTGTTCATATACGAGCCGTTAAGTAGCACTCCAGGTTGCAACCTATAAAATGGATGAGTTGAGGAGAGGCTCCTGGGTTAAACATGGGGGTCTGTGCACGTCTTGCAAGTGACACAGACCGTCATTGTTACGCGACCGCCACCTGTCACGGTTTTACGTCAGCAAGATGAAAAATCTCCTGCCGCCACTATCTCAGCAACCTGCTGGAGATGACACTACGTACTAGCCACGACTGACAAATGGACCACTGCTGTCGAACTACTGTATGGAAGGCCTCACTTAATAAGAAATGTCCTGTTGAGTATCCATTCTTCACTCTGCACTTGGCACGGTAATGGAGGAACTTCCCATACAGGCAGCTATGTAGCCAGAAATGGCAAGCCTGTAACTTAAAACACATACATAAGAGAAACGGAATTAGACGCTAGATGGCGGAAGAATAAAGCTAATGGCATTAGACGCTAGATGGCGGAAGAATAAAGCTCATGGCCTGTAAATCAGTAATGTTGTTACAAAATAAGAGTTGAAATATCACATAGTTATACACGCACAGGAACACAGAAAATATGTTTTATAACACTACAAGTAACTTTTCTACATTTAAATGATAGGGTTTGGCGGTTGATGTTTTTGAAACATGTTATGTCTTCAATAAGCTAAAGTTTCGATCAAGACATGTCTATCTACGTTTGAATGGCAAACACGGTTGCGATTTGTAAAAGAGCCCGTAATATCCAGCAACATGCTTGCGCAAAGCCCGTTTTACACGAGCTACTTTCTTATCAAAATTGACTACTCAAAGTGAGTGCACCTTTTGTGCCTGCGCGTAAATCAGCAACCAAGCACGACAAGAGTGTCTCTGTGACGTCAGTGATCTATAGATTGTGCTGATTGTAGAGTTCAAAATTTCCGAGTATGGTGCACAACGGGCGAGCGCGGATGCAAGGATTTTTGGGGGCGTTTGCTGAAATCGAAAGTTAACCTGCTCTGGTTACAGAGAAAAAGCTTACACTATGCAGAAATAAGAACGTAAATACAGGGTGATCAAAAAGTCAGTATAAATTTGAAAACTTAATAAACCACGGAATAATGTAGATAGAGAGGTAAAAATTGACACACATGCTTGGAATGACATGAGGTTTTATTAGAACAAAAAAAGCAACGTTCACAAAATGTCTGACAGATGACGCTGGACAGCAAAACGTCAGTGACTGCGCGTTACAATCGTGTATAAAAGGAGCTGTAATGAGAGAGAGAATCAGATGCGCCAGCAGTCGCAGCATGTTGAGGTTACCTGAAAAGGCGCTTTTAGTGAAGCTGTATTATCAGAATGGGGAATGTGCTAGTTCAGCGTTACGATCCTATCGCCAGAGGAAGGGGATTCGAACGGGTAAAGGTCGGTTGACAAATGCAGCCGTGGCGAGAATGATTTCGAAGTTCGAAGCAAGCTACGGGTTGTTTAGACGATAGACCCCGTAGTGCCCGACCGAGCACAAGGCGTAATGCTGCTGAGATAGTTCAGGAAGAAATGGAGACTGTAGCGGGTTCGTCTATGCACGGGGACGTCAGCGCTCGTGCAGTCGCACGTCGCACCGCCATTCCATACACTACTGTTTGGTTGGCACTTAGGCGTACCCTCCGATGCTATCCGTACAAAATCCATCGGCATCATGAACTGTTACCTGGCGATTTAGTGAAGCGGAGGGCATTTTCGGGGTGGGCGTTTCAAAAGATGGCGGAAGATGGCGATTGGTTGAGTATCGTGTTGTGGACTGACGAAGCTCATTTCAAGTTCCGAGGGTCTGTCAACGCCCACAACTGCAGAATTTGGGCTACAAAAAATCCTAGAACTGTCGTGGAAACTCCATTGCACGACGAGAAAGTCACGGTATGGGTTGGATTTACCACATCTACCGTTATCGGGCCTTTTTTCTTCGAGGAAATGCGTGATTCTGGTTTTGTAACTGCTACCCTGACGGGTGAGAGGTACGCTGATATGTTACAGAATCGCATCATCCCCAGCCTCGCTGATAAACACCTGCTGGAATGTACGATGTTCATGCAGGATGGTGCTCCACCCCATATTGCTAGACGCGTGAAAGATCTCTTGCGCGCGTCGTTTGGTGATGATCGTGTGCTCAGCCGCCACTTGCTTGGCCTCCCAGGTCTCCAGACCTCAGTCCGTGCGATTATTGGCTTTGGGGTTACCTGACGTCGCAAGTGTATCGTGATCGACCGACATCTCTAGGGATGCTGAAAGACAACATCCGACGCCAATGCCTCACCATAACTCCTGACATGCTTTACAATGCTGTTCACATTATGCCTCGACTACAGCTATTGTTGAGGAATGATGATGGCCATATTGAGCATTTCCTGTGAAGAACATCATCTTTGCTTTGTCTTATTTTGTTATGCTAATTATTGCTATTCTGATCAGATGAAGCACCATCTGTCAGACATTTTTTGAACTTTTGTATTTTTTTTTTTTTGGGGGGGGGGGTTCTAATAAAACCCCATGTCATTCTAAGCATGTGTGTCAGTCAATTTGTACCTCTCCGTCTACATTATTCCATGATTTATTCAGTTTTCAAATTTATACGGACTTTTTGATTGCCCGGTAGATAAAGTGTTTTAATGAAAATTATTTCGATCGCGAAAAGGTTAGAGATATTTGACAAGAAAAATAATTTTCAATGTAATTTGACACTTACCGGGAAAACAAGATATAAAGGATAAAGCAAACAGACGCTATTTACTGCCTTCTGGATATTGTTTGATGTATCAGCACCTTGCAAGTATATATTTTCTCGAGCCAATAAATTTATGCTGGTATATTCTGAAATGTTTGGATGACACTTTTCCTATTCTATTACCACACGACCTTTGACAAGAACTTACACTGTGAGTTCTGCTGTGGACATTGACAGTCTTCATTATCATTGCTTGTCCTAATATTTTGCTATTATATTTCTCTTTTTTCCTATAACGTTAGTCCCTCCTAACCTCACTTTCACCGTTAAGATGACAAACTGCACAGCAGACGGCTCCCTCAACACACGCAATTTGGGCGCTGACGTCTCAATGAAAATCACTTCTCGAAACAGATGAGACTCAGTACAGGAGTAAAACGTCAGGGGGTTCTGCAGTACATTCACTTGTCTCCAGTAATCAATTGACCCAAGAAAGGGGCTTAAGAAGGTGACGTTACAAATTGGCTGACGAAGGCTTTGGCCGAAACAACGAACTTAGCAAGGTTGAATACATTGAAGAGACTGTGATGATGATGATGATGATGTTTGGTTTGTGGGGCGCTCAACTGCGTGGTCATCAGCGCCCGTACAATTATCCAATCTTTGCTCAGTCCAATTTCGCCACTTTCCTGGATGATGATGAAATGATGAGGACAACACAAACACCCAGTCATCTCGAGGCAGGTGAAAATCCCTGACCCCGCCGGGAATCGAACCCGGGACCCCGTGCTCGATTGAAGAGACTGTGTTGTTTCTGCGGATAGCGAGGTGTCCTATTTGCCACGATATTTTGACTCTCATTCTTTTTAACGATTAAGCGGATATTCCCGCCCCCTCCCCTCTCACAGAGTCTCAGTGTTGTTCCGATGAATTCAGTCAGAGTGCTACAGGTTTTGTATAACTGAGGTGGAAGCTGTGAGTGTTATGACTTGTATCGCAGGTCCATGCGACTGTATTCATTCTTATGAAAACAAATTCACAGTTACAGCAGTGAACGAAGCTGGACTGGGCCCATCGATTACCACTTCTTTCACAGACGGTGTCGCATGGCCTCAGCTAGCGACCTGTCACGCTTGGACTACAGTGCCAGGGAACATTTCTCCTTTCGACCACGCGGTTATCAATGCCAATATTATGATAATCGACCTTACTGCGTATTAGATGAAATGTATTCGCAGTTGCGAATATGAACAACCATCAGCTATCTAACGGAACGACGACAATGAAAATTTGTGCCGAATTAGGTCACGAACCCTCATTTTCCGCTTATCGCGAGTGGGCGCCTACCACGAAGCTATACGAACAAGACTCACAGCCAGACCCAAATTTCTATATGTCTTCAGCCTTGTGTCTACAACTTGCACTCGTACATCCGTTATGTGTATTCCCGTACTGGGGAAAGTACGACAGCAGGTTGTAGACACATCGTTGATGACATATGAAAGTTTGGGTCTGGCCGTGAGTCACGCTCGGATAAACGGGAATTCCGAGTTCGAATCCCAGTCTGGCACAAATTTTCATCGTCGCCATGCGGGCATGTCCAAAGGAACATTGCATCGTAATTCGGAATAACACAGGTACTGCACTATCGTAAATATCTTACCACTGCGAATTGACGTAGATTTGTCACGAAAAACATACTTGCTTCATTATGTCTGCAGATAAAAATATTGTGAGCTTTGACCACACAGTAAACCAGTCGCGACTTTTGGCACTGTTATTTGTTGAAGAATCTGCCATGTTTTAAATTATTTCGGAAATATCTGAGATTAACAGCTTAGGTAGTTCACTCTGCATTTCAATGGAACTCTTTTTATGTCCATAGTTGTGAAAACCAACGAACCGCCAGGGTAGCCGACAGCGCTGATGCACTGCTTCCTGAACTCGGGTAGGCGCGCCGGCCCCGGATCGGATCCGCCGGAGGATTAACGACGATGCCGGTATGCCAGCCAGCCTGGATGTGGTTTTTAGGCGGTTTTCCACATCCCGTTAGGTGAATACCGGGCTGGTCCCCAAGTTCCGCCTCAGTTACACGACTCGCAGACATTGGAAACTGTTCGCACTACTTCATGACTTACACTAGATGCAGACAGCTGGGGTACACTGATTCCGTCCCGGGGGGTTCGGGGTGGCGGCAGTAAGGGCATCCGGCCACCCTCTGCCATTAACACTGCCAAATATGTCGTAACAAAGCCGACCCCGCGTTGGAACGGGACAAAGGCCCGAGAAAGAAAGAAAGTTGTGAAAACCAACATCAATTGTGGTCTCACGAAGCCGCAACAAGTTGTCGCCTTGTATCGTGAGGCCGACATGCTTTGAGGAGGACGGCCCGTGTCGGGCGCTCTCATGCTGTGTTCAACGGAGCTGAGTCCACTGCCCGTGTAAGCGCACCGCTGCACGCCACTGCTAAGTGCATAGCGACACGCAATTGCCACTGCACTAATGTTATTCCGGCTGAAATCGCTAATGTTCCGAATATGCTGAGAAGAAGGACGGAATAGACGCAGTCATGGACAATAAAAGTCTGCAAAGCACAACAAACGACCACAAAAATGGAAAGCTCAGACAGAAGCGATAAGAGGCCGGTCAGCGTAAATCTCATTTCCAAACTGAAAGGCGGTGATTTTCTGCACCCAAGAGAGCGCCCACCGCTAATAGAGTTTACAATTTCCTTGCCCTGACACCAGCAACAAATCTAATGTCTAAAGAGAAAGTTTGTAAAGCAGTGAAGGAATATTACTACTTTATTAATCCTCTGGTGCAATTACTGTGGATGATACAACGGATTACTAATCCTGTAGTGATACACTGAAGCTATGCTATTTATTTTTGGTGATGACATTAGATGTTAATTGTCTAATGATATTATTTAACTGCGAGCTGATCCCTGTAACGAAATGTGACAGGGTGATAATTATTGAACTACATGAAAAAAATGTAAATTAGTTGCAAACCACGGCGTGCAGACACTTTATTCAACATGTGGAAGTCACTACAGGTTTTCGGATTTAGGTTATGACATGTTAGATATGGTTGCCATCATTGGCTATGATCCGGCGCAGACGAATAGCAAAATTCTTCATGATCCACGTAAGTATCGATACACAGATGCCGTCGATGACCTGAATGGCTGTTTTCAGCTCAGCAATAGTTTTGGGGTTATTGCTGTACGCCTCGTCTTTAATATAGCCCCATAAAAAATAGCCGCATATCTGCAGATCCGGGGAATATGGCGGCCAATCCAGGCCTATGCCAGTGGCCTCTGGGTACCCCAGAGCGAGAATCTGGTCCCCAAAGTGCTCCTCCAGGACATTAAACACTCTCCTACTCCGATGGGGTCGAGCTCCGTCTTGCAGGAACCATATCTTGTTGAAATCGGGGTCTCTTTCATAATGGGGATGAAGTCATCTTCAGTAGTCACCGTGCCATCAAGTAATGTGGCACCGATTATTCCGTGACTGGACACTGCAAACCACACAGTCACCCGGTGATGGTGAAGAGACTTCTCGATTGCGAAATGCGGATTCTAAGTCCCCCAAATGCGCCAATTGTCTTATTGACGAACCCATCCAAATGAAAGTCGGCTTCGTCGCTAAACCAAACCATGCATGTGCATACTAATTTCCATCATGCCCCACAGCCATCCGTGCAATTTAAACGTACTAACTCAAACCCTTCAGAAATTATGACGCTTTTATTTCATATAGTCTGCGGAACCGGGGTGAAAACATTTCCAGACAGTATCATTGTGCAGACACGTTGGATGGCGCCGATCGGTCGCTGGTCGCGTCCAGGTAGGCTGATTAGCGCCAAGGAGATGCCGCTTCAATAGGCAAAGCATTGAAGACCGGCAGTAAAGCAGACGATGGAACCTTGTTAGGCAGGAGGCCTATGAGGGGCCTATAAGACACCTGTGAGCTTTCTACAAACTTCCGTGGGACAGGTCACTGGCGCCGAGACGTCCAGACTCTGTTACAAAAGATATTTATGAAAGCACGAGGCTTTTAGCATGTATATAGCCGTTCTTTGGAAAGTTCGAAAATGGACGGAACAGGGGAGATAAACTTTTTATGGGGGGCTGTGGTTCCATCCTGGTCATGTTGTTAGCTAAAGACTTGTGGGAAAGAGGCCGCAAAGCTGAACCTTTTTTCTCTTCTCCCAATTGACTTTAAAGTTATGATTGGTCAAATCGGTGTAAGCAGAGTAAGGGGCAGTCTCCCATCTTCGAATGCCGCGCTCCAGCTCGTGATTGGCTTGTGCTAAAGTGAGAGTAGTCTAAGATGTAAATGTGCTTTGCTACCAATCTGGCGAGGAAAGTGGAGAGAAGTAGTCACTCCTGTACTGGGGCTTCGGTAGTAAAGAACTGTAGGTCTCTGCCTGAACGGTGAGACTTGTATCCTTTGCTAGTGTGCCACTTAGAGCCTTTGCCAGTCACCTACTGACCCGTCAGAGGTACTGCTTCTAGCATTACGCACACGAGTGATGCGTGGGTGTACTTATTTGTCTTGAGTCGGCCGTTTAAACATTTGACATATTCCGTCATGCATAAACGTGGGACGGAGTCAAATTGGTTTCACAGACCAGCAAACGGGTTCATCTGCACACTGGAATCCACCGGGGTTTCAGAGGCTCATAGGGAAGTGCCTGCATTCCGAATTAGCCGAACGCGAGACTGCGTACTTGCATTTTTCGGGCGCGCCCCATTAATAACAGATTGCTACCGTCCATCACTTCAGTCGCCGAACGCATCGTGGTGTCCTGCCCTGACCAAGAGAAGGTTAAAGTATTCGCTGCTATGGCGTAGGGCTCCAATATATGTTTCTCAGGACCTTGTTCTTTCGAACCCTATTTTTCTTTTTGGAATAGTATAAATGCTTGACAGTGGCGTACTTTTTGTGCCATACCCCGGATTCACGTGTATGAAGTCAGATAGAGCGATTACTGTTCTGGTTAGTGTCGTGTGTCGATCCCCAGCTCATCACTTTGTCCACCATAGGCCCCATATTAGTGAAAGCGTTTGTCTAATGAAAATGATTGCGTGAAGTTTCTTTAGCCATTTTTTGTCTTGTTAAGAATGTATAAATCTATTGTTATCTAGATCACAACTCCTCCCTGTGTTCTGATTAGCATTACCTTTGCCATTTTTATTAAAGTCCAGGTTGTAAAAGAAAGTAGCAAGTTTGCAGGTTCAATAACCGTCACCCCCTACCTCGCAAAGTGTACTTGTGGATTTAGATATTACTGATTTGGCTAGTTTTAGAGTATCTCTGTTGTCGCTATGCGAGTGTTGTTTATCAGTGGATCATACCCCTAGCCAACTCGCAGTAACAATTACCTTCAGCCATTGCCCTCTCTGTCGTCTGTCTTCGTAGATGATAGGCGTCGCTCCATGGCTTGGATTAACTTCATATGGGGGTAAAGCACTTTACAAAGTAAGTTGCACATGTCGTTCCACGCTAAGACCAGCCAGCAACAAGACTGGTGAATTGCCTGAAGAGGATACATGTTCTGAGTTTCCTGCGCACACAGGTCTAAATGGCTGTGAGCACTATGGGACTTAACTTCTGAGGTCATCAGTCCCCTAGAACTTAGAACTACTTAAACCTAACTAACCTAAGGACATCACACACATCCATGCCCGAGGCAGGATTCGAACCTGCGACCATAGTGGTCACGCGGTTCCAAACTGAAGCGCTTAGAACCGCACGGCCACACCGGCCGTCACACAGGTCTGCTGCAGTACGGATAACAGGTGCATCACGGTGTGGGAGTGAAATGGTGCCTCAAGTGCCAATGTACTCCAAAGTTCAAGTGCGCGGGACAATACGATTCTTATGGGCAAAACATCTAAACTGTACACAGATTTATCGTGAAAATCTGGTGGTTTTCGTACCAAATGCAGCATCGCGTCTGGCAGTAGAGAAATGGAGACAACAGTTTGACCGAGGCCACCCAGGCGTGAGTCATCTGATCGGGAAGGAAGGCCTTCGACGTCAACCACAGACGGTAATGTCCAGAGAGCTGATTCACAGATTGTCCAACGATCCAACAATGAGGATGTTCACACAGCGGCTCCGTGACCAAGGAGAGGATTTCTGTCGTCGAGGAACTGATTGACTGTTAGATTGTTCCGACCGTTGTTTACATGGCCTCGCGGACTATGTTGAAAAATAGGGTCATGTACCTATGTCACCCTGAAGTATAGTGCAGCACTCATTAAAAGTTAATTGGCCTATCGTATTAACGTGTAACATACTTTTTTAAGTCCCCTAGTTTTATAATAATCTAGTCATTTCAACACAAAATTCATTGCTACAGTGTTACCCTCTCCCTGAACACAAATTCGTATCAAACTCCTACAGTGGGAAACATCTCTACACGACGAAATCCTGCTAACAACTAACAAATTATTACGATAAGGACACTAACACATTTCGAGATATTTTAGGACCCAACTGAATTTATTTGTCGTTAATAAACTAATATAGAGTTCATTTATTTCATAGCTACTGTCGTCTGAAGCTTTTTGTTATTTCATTTCCTCTGAAAATCACCTTACAACGGAACCTCTAGGATTTCTGCCTTTTAAGGGAGAGAGAGATTCTCGTTGGCCAGCTGTTACTATAACCCTGATAAGCGTATGTAGCTGTTTCTTTCACAGTAGGTAATGTCTGTAGGTTGTATCATCATCTAGACATAATAATCTCACGAGTGTCACTAACGAACTGGAAAGAAAATATTGTCGGCTTATGAGATCACTAGCACTACTAATAGTAAGGGGGGAATGGCACGTAAATAAAAAACTACCGATATTACAGTCGAATCTTCTTGGCAGTGCTTTCCATATATTCCTTTCCTCGTGGATCCTGCAAAGAGAATCGTTTCTTATGTTCCCAGTCTACAAGAAAAGCAGCAGAAGTGATACACAAAACTACCGTCTAATGTCCTTGTACAGTATCCTATTCGTTGTAGAATTTTAGATCATGTTTTGAGTCCAAATTTAATGAGCTATCTCGAACAGAATGACCTCCTCCAAGAAAAGCTGCATGGATTCAGAAAATGTAGATCATGTGAACCGCAACTCGAGCTTTTTTTCACAGGACCTACTGAAAGCCATGAATGAATGCACTCACGTAAATGCGGATGTGTCGCCGTATAAAAGATAGTTGTTGATATTTAGTTTTTATTTGCATGAGAGCTGATTGATCAACTCAGTTAATTGCAATATAAAAGAGATATGTGAATATTTAGTTATGATTTGCATGAATATTGACTGACCACTTGAATTAAACGAAATGGTAGATTAAACTGAGCCAGTGGTATAATTACACAATAAATTTTAAGAATTATCTATAAAATCTACGAACCACCTGACACTCTTAATTCTACAACAAATAATCAAAAAGTCGACTAGCAGAGCATAAGCCTCCGCCAGGAGAAAACAGCACACATTCAAATTATCTGTTTCTTTTGGGCATATCGAAGGCTGAAGGTAGGTGACGAATAGCTTAAACACATTAGTATTCAGATAACCTATCTGCTTCTAGGATTATCATTTCTTAACAATAATCTTCTACTTGATACGAAAAATATGAGTCCCTATATTACGTACATTTACGCAAAGGAAAACGCCGTATGAAACACAACCACAGGTGGAAGCACAAGCGGCCAAAGACACTGCTAGCTAGGGCATAGCCACCTATGGTAAACTAACATACGCAAACAGCGACAAATGTCGGCAAGCCCCTGCATATCAGTAACACTGACTGTCAACTACCAGCTGCTATCAGAACCGACCAACAGGCCACAGCAGGGACACCGACGAGCTCGCCCACAGACGCACAAACAATCTGCCAACATTCCCTCACACTGTGCCTCCGGTATATGACCTATCGGACACAAGATCGATAACAAACCTAACTGTTGCAGGTTGCTGACGCTGAACGAGGACTCTGCACCATCACCCAGCGCCAGCCGCCGAGCAGCTCAAACGCACAACTTCTAGGTATCGACATGCATGATACCCACTACTAACAAAGCCTATCCTTGCACGAACTATCGCAGGCAGCAAGACAACCGCTACTGCTCGTACCACCTGACCTAACTTTCGCAGAGGTTTTTTCCCCTTGGCTCTTGCCTTGGCACTTTTTTTCCTCTGCCCTTCAAACCGCTACCCTTCGTCAGATTTCGAGCAATCTATCTCCAGATGAGCGCGTATTAATGGTTAATCCTAACCAGACGTACGCAAACATCGCAGTACCCACATCCTGCGACACCTCACTTTAGTGAATACTAACCCTTATGCGGAGATGGCAGTAGACCTTTTGTGTTGGCCATCATGCCGGTGTGGGCGTGGAGGGGCTCCACCTCTTGGGAAAAAAAGGAGCCGTATGATGTATCCTAGAAAACGGAGATTGGCGTGTCTGGAATAAGTTAACAATAAGTTACTAGCAATGAGGGTGAAACTCAAATAAAATTGGACTGAACATTCGTTAAATCCAGAATTTTCGATAGAAAAACACCAAAAATGTACCTAAGAACATAATGGGTTACCGCAGCGCGATTTACTAGAGAATTGGGCACGAAACTTAACAAAACACCTTGTCTCGTGGGCTCACAAACCATTGATAACTCGTAAAATAAACGTAGTTTCATGGGTAGGTATCACAGACAGACTTGCACGTTCACATTAACACCAAACAGAGAAAAGAAAAGAAAGTAGAAGAGTTAAACCATACGCCAAACCCACACGTAATCGGCAAAAACGTGTGATCCCATCGGCCTAACGCATCAGTGATGAACACAGAAAATTCATACCGTAGAACTGAATGAAAAATCACGGCATGAAATGCAATTTAGATGAGAGATAGAGACTCATTAATGAACAGATGCACGGATTCATCCAAAAGATCAGAAAAGAACTACATGATCGGACAGGTTAATATGCAGAATAAACCGCGAAAATTCCACAATTCCGAAAGCAATAAAAAGAACGTACAATAAACCGCAAACGTAAAAGAACACTGCAATGCGGATATTACCACAACCTCAAGTACAAGCTAACCACATCCTCTGGAAGGATCACACAAAGCAGCCTCCCAAAGAAGAATTCACGGAAAATTACCAACGGTAAGGAATGCGCACCAGAAATACAACAAATGCGAATTGGATTTAATTCAAAGTCTACGGAGAAAGAAAGGAACTGAAAAAACGAGGAGCTGGAAGCTCACTCCTTTTCCAAGGACGTGCTGTAGGCTACCCAAGGCAAGACCACGAGAGAACATGAACATTCTGAGAAAATGATTATTCTGGCGAGAGATTTATCAATATAAGAAAATTAATGCAATGTAATTACAAACAAAATGGATTCAGAGAACTGAAGACTGTCTAAAACATAAATTAAAACATGCAATCAAGCAGAAAATACACACATACGAAACAGATAGAAATAGCGAAATAAAAGGAAACTAATGAAAAGGAAGAATTAAAATGCAAGAAATCAAATACACACAAAACATACACAAAAAAAATAAGAAGTACTAGCAAAACCAAGCATAATTCGTCCGCCACACTTCCACATCCGTAAGTTCTGGATGAACAAAGCAACTACTTATAAATTCGAACAATAGAAAAGACCCTAGCGTTTGATATCCTGAGTAAGCTGTACCGCATAATTATCAAGATTCAAGACTGCAAAAGAAAGCTAGGTTGAAACATAACACAATCTCAATCACCGTAATTAATTTACTAAAACGAGCTCTCATGAGCAACATAACCCACCAAGAATCCAGGGACGAGTGGCTGAGTACGCAAGCAAAATGGGGACCTGCACAGGTAGCGGGAGTGGCTACAGAAACCCTTTCCGTACCGCGTCAACTCAAGCACAATAGCGCGTCGACCAGAGGGAGCCAAGCCTCTTTGCCTCAATCTAATTCTGCACAAGAGCTGACTAAAATACCACAGCAGCAGACGGAAAACATACTTACACTAGACACTTTGAACACGCAATACGCATACAGATTCTCTCACTCTGTCAATCAAAAACGGGAGGAATGGGGGAGAAATGTAGGAATACAACTTTAAAACACCGTAAACAAGGGCGTGGAAGGTACAGGAAACACAGGCACTTAATTAATCTACATATATACGACTAAACCAGATACAAAACAGACATGATTGCAAAAAGTGTGTGAAACCGTGCCTGATAAGGATACACTCAGCCGGTCACTCTTTATCACGGCCTGATTTACTAAATGCACCGAACAAGTGAGATGTTAAAGGTATGGAAAATGAAGTTAACTTCAATAAAACATTATGAAATGGCCCACATAGAGACCTTCCAAGTGCTTGACCCAGTATCACTCACAGGCTTATTATGGAAAGTTCTATCGTAGGGGGTATCAAAAGAAATTTCTGACTTCTTCTCAAACAAATCACAAAATGTTATCTTGTATGAAGAATCATCGACAAATGCTGAAGAAACTTCAAGTGTGACCCAGGAAAGTGTTTTGAGGCCGTTGCTGTTCATTTCGTATATTAATGACCTTGTAGTCAAAATAAGTAGTAACCTCAGACTTTTCACAGATGATGAAGTAGTCCACATGAGGCGTTCCAAACAGATCACAAACAGACCCAGTTGTCGGTAAAGCAGGTGGTTAACCTCAGTTCAACACTGCGCAAATGTGTGGGATCCGTACCAAAGAGGACCAAGAGGGGTATCGAACGTATACAAAGGAATGGAGCACGAGAGGTATGTGATCCGCGAAAGAGTGTCTCGGAAATTTAGAAAAATCTGAACTGGCGAACTCTTCAGAATAAACGTTTATTATAAACTTCAGAGAACCAGTGTTAAGCGAAGAATCTAGGAATACGTGTAAGCCTACATATCGCTCCCGTAGTGAGTGCGCGAACAAGATTAGACTAAGTACAGCGCCCATTTAAACTGTCATGCGAAAGGAAGGGAAGGAAACACGATGGTAAGTATCCTCTACCACATACCTCACACGTCTTTGCAGAGTACACAATACATTTATATGCACAGGAGGTCGCTGTAGCCCGGTTGCGCTGGACCGGGCATCTGTTAGCTATGACTCCGTTGTCATCACCAAAGTTCACTGCAAACGTCCCAGTGGAACTCCAGCTGAAGTCTTCTAGCATAGCTCTCGAACCAGAATCCATCTCAGCAGAAGCTGAAATGTCTCACATCGGGAATAGCAAAAAAGCTTTCTTGTCCCGCAACCTTCTTCTCATGGCGGGCGAACAATGTAAGGTGTGATTCAATCTTTGTCACGTAACTAGTAGAATTATTATTTCTGCTTAACGCAGCGGGTATCTCTAAATCATCAGCTCTTGAGGGTACTGTTTTTAATCAAACTCCGTATTACTAAACGGCTAAAACGGTACACTCTTCCAGTTGCAGGTTGACTGTCTAACAACATACACAGGCAAAAAATTTTATCCTCGAAGTCTTCTATAATTACTGACCGAATTTAAAAGTTTAAAATAGTCTCACAATCCACTCACTAAGGCATATAATCTTATGTTAAAGACTTAAAGCTGTAAGTCAAGTATTGAAATTAGAAACTGTGTATATGTCTTGGGCTAGCGTAGCTCGCTACACGTAAATTACCCTTACTACGAGTATTCACCCAGTATTTGAGAGTGACAGCAGTTAGCAACTTCATTTACAAATAACTTCAAACCTTTTCGAAAGTTTTTGTCGGTGCACTCCTTATAAAGTTGTGGTGTTATCCGAAGAGCAAGGTGCCAAACCACAGAAGAGTATAGTACGCCACGAAGCGCCGACGATAGCAACGACAGCACAGCCGCGCCAGCTAAAACTTTGCTGCGCCACCCCAGCAACTCGGCTCGTTAAAGCTGAGCAGAGGAACGCTTGACCCAGTTCGCAGTCGACGTTCAAGACGACAGCATCACCGTAAATAGGCCACCAGAGTATTAAATGTGAACGTTATGTCAGTTTTCTTCAAGCGAAGGATCTTGTAAATTTGTCCATATCAAGTGATAAATACTCGGAGGATTCTATTCCTGTGGAAATGTACGAAGTTAAATAAATCTTCATTCCTATAATGTAATGAAGTGAACTAATATTTTATACGCTGAAGAGCCAAAGAAACTGATATAGGCATGTGTGTTCAAATACAGATGTATGTAAACAGGCAGAATACGGCGCTGCGGTCGGCAACGCCTATATAAAACAACAAGTGTCTGGCACAGTTCTTAGATCGGTCACTGCTTCTATAATGGCAGGTTATCAAGATTTACGTGAGTCTGAAGAGATCATTTCACGAGTGTACCCTGAATATCAGGAATCCAGTAAAACATCAAATCGCCGACATCACTGCTGCCGGAAAAAGATCGTGCAAGAAAGGGCCCAGCGACGACTGAAGAGAATCGTTCAACGCGACAGAAGTGCAACTCTTCCGCATATTGCTGCAGATTTCAGTGCTGGGCCATCAACAACTGTCAGCGAGACAACTATTCAACGAAACATCATCGATATGGGCTGTCGGAGCCACTGATGTACCCTCGATGTTTGCACGACAGAAAGCTGTTCTTTCGGATATGTCCGAAACAACAGATGCCATCTTCATATACACTGCTGGCCACCGTAAATGCAACACCAAGAAAGACAAGAAGTAGCACAACAAAATTTATTTTGTAGATAACATGTTGACCAAGTATCAAATGATTACGTTTACAGACGTCTGTGACATGTGGTTCCTGCCAGAATCAGTAGCCAGAGTAGCCGCCATTGTTGGAGATCACCGCTGCCACACGTCTCGGCATTGAGTCAAAGAGACGTTGGATGTGTTCCTGGGGTACAGCAGCCCAAGCAGCTTCCACACGTTGCCAAAGATCATCTGGTGTGGCAGCTGGGGATGTAATATGGGTCACTCGTTGATCAACCATGGACCACATGTTTTCTATCGGCGGAAGATCCGGAGAGCGAGCCGGCCAGGGAAGCACTTCAATCTGGTTATTGACGAAGAACCTTTGGACAATGTGTGCCACGTGTGGTCGCGCATTATCCTGTTGAAATATGGCTGTGGCCGAGCCCTGAAGGTAAGGAAGGACAACTGGCTCCAGCACCTTGGATATGTAGCGCCGGCTATATAAAGTACCGGCAATGCGTACTAGAGGCGTGCGAGAGTAATATCCAATACCGCCCCATACCATAATACCCGGTGCAAGACCAGTGTGGCGGTGCATAATGCAGCTGTCCAGCATCCTCTCTCCACGGTGTCTCCACACTCGAATCCGACCATCGTCGTGCTGCAGACAGAAGCGTGCCTCGTCAGTAAAGACAACGTCATTCCATTCTGCCGTCCACATCCGTCTGTCATCACACCATTGGCGACGGAGACGTCTGTGGGTCTGCGTCAATGGTAGACGAAGCAATGGACGTCTTGCAGACAGACCACTCTGCTGTAAACGGCGTCGAATGGTACGCGCAGACACTGGATGATGCGTTACAGACGCAATGTGCTGTGCTATGGTTCGGGATGTCACTGAGCGATCCGTCACTGCCATGCGCACAATTTGCCTATCAGCACGTGCAGTGGTGCACCGAGGTGAATGCGATCGACCACGTCGGTCCGTCGTACCCTCCTGCATCCAACGATCACATCTCCGCATTACAGTTGTTTGGTTTCGTCCAACACGACTAGCGATTTCTCTGTATGATAATCCACAATCTCGGTAAGCCACTATCCTTCCTCTGTCGAACTCGGATACTTGATCAAACGATGTTCGCTGTTGTCTACGAGGCATAACTGATCATCTTGTGAAACAACCACAAGGTAAACACACGTGCCGAACGTACACTCGTCGAAATCGTCAAGCCTTAAATGGCGCTATGAGGTGGCGCCACAGGCGCGCGTGATGTGCGTCTGCGCTGGAATTCTAATCAGTTGCATATCTCATCGCTGCAAACCCATGGTGTAAATTTCACTTGATTCGGATGCTTCCTTCAGGGTGTTGCATTTACGTTGGCCAGCAGTGTATATAAAGTTAAGGCTCACCGGCCATTCGACCATCTTCTGTTCAAAAATGATTCAAATGGCTCTGAGCACTATGGGACTTAACTTATGAGGTCATCAGTCCCCTAGAACTTAGAACTACTTAAACCTAACTAACCTAAGGACATCACACACATCCATGCCCGAGGCAGGATTCGAACCTGCGACCGTAGCGGTCGCGCAGCTCCAGACTGCAGCGCCTAGAACCGCTCGGACACTCCAGCCGGCATCATCTTCTGTGCGAATGCGCAAACAGTGCCCGATCTCTTACGGGAATCGGCAGTAAAGCCGCGAGTAATGAGTATGATGGGCAGCGGCACTATGAATATCGTTGCGGGACAGTAAGCTGCGAAAGTAGGTCTCACGGGAGGCGTGCCAAGAGATAAGTCCCTGCAGTCGCACTATCCTCTGTGTCCTCGGTGGCTCATACGGATAGAGCGTCTGCCATGTAAGCAGGAGATCCCAGGTTCGAGTCGTGGTCAGGGCATACATTTTCTACTGCCCCCGTTGACTCATATCAACGCAGCTAAGGGTATTCATTTCATTGTACTTACAAAGCTTTACGCTTCGCTTGGGCCTGTCAACACCGACATTGGACTGTTGATGACTGGAAACATGTTGCCCGGTCGGACGAGTCTCGTTTCAAATTGTATCGAGCGGATGGACGTGGACGGATATGGAGACAACATCATGAATCCATGGACACTTCATGCCAGCAGAGGACTGTTCAATTAGTGGAGGCTCTGTAATGGTGTGAGGCATGTGCAGTTAATGTAATATGGACCCGTGATACGTCTAGATACGACTCAGACAGGTGACATGTACGTAAGCATCCTGTCTGATCACCTGCATTCATTCATGTCTACTGTGCATTCCAAAGGACAACACGACACCCCAGACGTCCAGAATTATTGCTACTGCCTCCAGGAATACTTTTCTGACTTTTAACACTTCCGCTGGCTACCAAACTCCCCAGACATGAACATTATTGAGCCTTTCGAAGTGCTGTTCAGAAGAGATCTCTACCTCCTCATACTCTTACGGATTTATGGACAGCCCTGTGGCATTCATGATGTCAGTTTCCACCAGCACTACTTCAGACATTAGTCAAGTCCATGCCATGTCGCTTTGCTGCACTTCTGCGAGCTCACGGGGGTCCTACACAATATCAGGCAGGTGTATCAGTTTCTTTGGCTCTTCAGTGTACACTGAAGTCCCGCTCAGTCTCCTCAAGGATCAAAGCAAAGACGCCATCGTTGTGCTGGCGACTGTATTTTCGTGCGGCACACAAAAATAATGAAGGATGAAAAATCTATTCCTTTATACATTTTTCGTTGTTCACGCAGTAATACTTCAACATCATGCACGACGTTTTGATTTATTACGTCTGTGCTACTACCTCTATTCGCAACACATTTTGCACCCAATATCCACATATTCCACTGAATTTATATGCAAAATTATATCGTTATGTTAGACATAGATCTGGGAATATGACGTTTTATACTTGGGAGTAAGATTCCTTAAAATTCGCTGGAGTGTGGTTACTGGTTCAGTGATGAATCTGCTGAACTTTACTTCTGTTTTGATGTTTTCAACATTTTACTGTCTACCATTTAAAAAGAATTGCTTGTGTGTAGTTGTCACTGAATTGTTTCCTTATTTTATCTACAAACTTTGAGACATATGGCTGGAAAATTAGACAATTTTTTTTCCGAATTGGAAAAATATCACCAAACATATAATTCTGTCGTACGCAATGCTGATTACTATAAATTTAGAATCTCATGGGCATTCATAAATGTTAGATTCAAAGGGAAGTTAACGAAACTCTGCATTCACCCTAATGCAGAAGTGTTCCCAGCTGGGACCAGAGCAACGCGCTCTTAACAGGAAATATGAATACGATAATATGTAGATGTTATGGTGCGGCAGGCTCCCCGTGAACACGTTTATAATTCCCGTCCGCTACCAGAATGTAAGAAGCCACATCCCGCTATAAAGGCCGCTCTAACTGCAAACCTCCCGCACGTCCGTAGAATGGACCTTCCGTGCGCCGCTGTTACTTATAAATATTACATTGGCTCGTAAGCACTCGGCCACGGAGAAGCAGCTGCGGCGGCCCACATGCGGGGCAAAAGGCTCTTTCTTCAAAGGTGGGCCGAGAAAGGCGCACTGACACGCGGCGCGCCACGTAGGCGGACGGAGTGTTCAGCCAGCGCTGCCGGTGCCAAAAACATTGTCCCCACATTACGTCTGCCGGATAGTAACCACTGGGGTAGATTCTGTAGTAAGTACCCAAGTATAGAGTAAATGGATGCATTCGGAATGTGGTCTGAGAGGAGAATGTACGTGTGCTGTCCCTGGACTGATACTGGGTGCTTATAATTAAACTGACAGTGTTCTGAGTGCTGTAGTGCGGCCTCTATACATACCAGGAAGCTAAGGCATGGTAGGTATGTTCATTAATAGGCACTCTCGCGGAGTACGCTGAGAAATTACACTACTGGCCATTAAAATTGCTATACCAAGAAGAAATGCAGCTGATAAACGGGTATGCATTGGACAAATACATTACACTAGATCTGACATGTGATTACCATTTTCACGCAATTTGGGTGCATAGATCCTGAGAAATCAGTACCCAGAACAACCACTTCTGGCCGTAATAACGGCCTCGATACGTCTCGGCATTGAGTCAAACAGAGCTTGGATGGCGTGTGCAGGTACAGCTGCCCATGCAGCTTCAACACGATGCCACAGTTCATCAAGAGTAGTGACTGGCGTATTGTGATGAGCCAGTTGCTCGGCCACCATTGACCAGACGTTTTCAATTGGTGGGAGATCTGGAGAAAGTGCTGGCCAGGGCAGCAGTCGAACATTTTCTGTATCCAGAAAGGCCCGTACAGAACCTGCAACATGCGGTCGTGCATTATCCTGCTGAAATGTAGGGTTTCGCAGGGATCGAATGAAGGGTAGAGCCACGGGTCGTAACACATCTAAAATGTAATGTCCACTGCTCAAAGTGCCGTCAATGCGAACAAGAGGTAACCGAGACGTGCAACCAACGGCACCCCATACCATCACGCCAGTATGGCGATAACGAATACACGCTTCCAATGTGCGTTCAGCGTGATGTCGCCAAACACGGATGCGACCATCATGATGCTGTAAACAGAACCTGGATTCATCCGAAAAATGACGTTATGCCATTCGTGCACTCAGGTTCATCGTTGAGTACACATCGCGTCTGTAACACGTCATCTTCGTGGTGTAGCAACTTTAGCGGCCAGTAGTGTAATATTCCACTTAGTGTCACCACGTGAAAACATGCCTCTGTAAGCAGTTAGAATGTGAAATGTTTTCTGTTTTGATATCTTTGTCGCTATGCAACGGATGTGGGTTTCTTTTGTCAAGTGACTGTTGTTGTAAAGGTTGAGAAGGTTGAGGTTTTCCGTACGAAACGCCATGGCTATTGAAGAGGAAGACAGTGTACTACTGGTAAAGTTGTTTTATCAGATCCGTAGTAATAGCAGCGCTGCATTGCAGGAATATTGGCGACAGAAATAGGTCCGATGAGGTCACAAGTCAATAAATAGCATAAAGAATATGATCAAGAAAACTGGAGAAACAGATGAGCTAGGTGGTGCAGCCGAGGGGAAGGCGGTTCATTACCATGACAGTTGTTGATGAAGTTGCTGTATGTACACCTGCCCGCGCAGCACGTGTCTCAAATTCTGCAGCCAGTGCTCGAGCTGTGTCACAGGAACTGTCTCTTCCCGGCCAGACGTTCAAAAGGTTTTGCGGTGCATTTTACACTGGTATCCCTACAAGATTGAGAAAGTGCACCAAGGTGGTCACAAAGCCGTGTCTTTGTCATTCGCTTGTTGGTACGCATGGAAATGGACAACATGTGGCCAGTGAATATTCTTCGGATGTACGAGACATTTTACTCTGGACGATGCCGTGAATCCCTAAATTGTCTCATATAAGGTTCTACTCCACTACACGTTGTCCAGGAACGTGAACTACACTCAACTAATGAGACTGTGTGGTGTGGTTTCACGACTTCCTTTATTATCTGTCTGTTTTTTCTTCGAGGAGATGGTACCTTATGGTTCTGCTATTTGTACAATGACATCTGCACCTTATAAGCAGATCCCTGTGCAACACGTGTTTCCAGCTTTGCAAGACCGTAACTGAACCTCATGGTCTGAATCAGAGGCTGAGACGATGTAAGAGGTCCGAGCAGATGTAATTTCGATGTATTGCTCATGCGCTGCCTGGGATATGCAAGATCTCTGACCAGAGAGCAGTGTTGACTGCAGTAGGAACTGTGTAGCTGTAGCAGTAAGTCGTTGCTAGTCTGGAGTCTGCTCTGGTCTAGTCTGGTGTATCGTGTTGGCTGGCCCGGTCGCGGTGCAGCGATGCCGGAGCCTGAGTATTATTGTATAAGGTAAAAAGCAGCCTCGCGCATATGTAATAATGTTATCTTAAGTCGCATGTAAATGTTTTAAAACTCTCGTAATAATAATCTTCCTCATAAAAAGTAACTTTTAACAACCAATCATTTCAATTTAAAGAATTTACTAATTTCTCCCATCCATGATCATCACGATTATTGCAACAGAAAAATCAGTTGCTTCCTTTTATAAATGACAGATAGGTCGGCCAGCATTGCACAGAGCTGTGCCGGAAAAATTTATTGTAAGAGCAGATATATCCGGCGACTTCATTGAGGTAAGAATTTTTTCCTTTTCTTATTCAGAATGATCTTTCAGGGCCATGACGCAGCACTGCTGTCGTCCAAAATTTACCAGGTTAAATTCACAGTGAATTATTGAAAAATCATAAGTGAGCGACAATTTAATTGAGAGGTTAATTACATTGTTTTATTACAAGATTACTGAATCTATTTTTTTTATTGGGACGTTACACTGAATGTGAACGACATAGTTATAATTTTTACTGTTGAGAGGTTTAGGAATTTTTCTGTTTTGAGGTTACGCTAAATGTGAATGAATTTTGAGCTTAGATTAAATCAGAAAGAATTTTGTGGGTAGATTAAATGTAAATGAATTTTGTAGGGAGGTTACAAATGAGAAAGAATTTTGTGGGGACGTTACACTAAATTAGAATCATACTCATATTATTTACTATATTTTGTGGGGAGGTTACAACGGTTCTGCGACCGTGTGGGCTGCAGATTCCTCGACTTGCGCCATAGGGTGGTGCGGTATGGGGTTCCGCTGGATAGGTCAGGAGTCCACTACACGCAGCAAGCGGCTACACGGGTAGCAGGGGTTGTGTGGCGTGGACTGGCGGTTTTTTAGGTTAGATGGCCTCGGGCAAGTACAGAAAGGGCAGCAGCCTCGAAGGGTGCGGGGCAAAGTCAGGAGATGCGGGGGCCAAGTAGCAATCGGTATTGTAATTGTAAACTGTCGAAGCTGCATTAGTAAAGTACCGGAACTTCAAGCGCTGATAGAAAGCACCGAAGCAGAAATCGTTATAGGCACAGAAAGCTGGCTGAAGCCAGAGATAAACTCTGCCGAAATTTTTACAAAGGCACAGACGGTGTTTAGAAAGGTTAGATTGCATGCAACCGGTGGGGGCGTGTTTGTCGCTGTTAGTAGTAGTTTATCCTGTAGTGAAGTAGACGTGGATAGTTCCTGTGAATTATTATGGGTGGAGGTAACACTCAACAACCGAGCTAGATTAATAGTTGGCTCCTTTTACCGACCTCCCGACTCAGCAGCATTAGTGGCAGAACAACTGAGAGAAAATTTGGAATACATTTCACATAAATTTTCTCAGCATGTTATAGTCTTAGGTGGAGATTTCAATTTACCAGATATTTAGGACGGGCGGTAGGGGCAGGGCATCGAGTGACATTATACTGAGTGCACTATCCGAAAATTACCCCGAGCAATTAAACAGAGAACCGACTCGTGGAGATAACATCTTGGACCTACTGATAACAAACAGACCCGAACTTTTCGACTCTGTAAGTGCAGAACAGGGAATCAGTGATCATAAGGCCGTTGCAGCATCCCTGAATATGGAAGTTAATAGGATTATAAAAAAAGGAGGAAGGTTTATCTGTTTAGCAAGAGTAATAGAAGGCAGATTTCAGACTACCTAACAGATCAAAACGAAAATTTCTGTTCCGACACTGACAATGTTGAGTGTTTATGGAAAAAGTTCAAGGCAATCGTAAAATGCGTTTTAGACAGGTACGTGCCGAGTAAAACTGTGAGGGACGGGAGAACCCACCGTGGTTCCACAACAAAGTTAGGAAACTACTGCGAAAGCAAAGAGAGTTTCACTCCAAGTGTAAACGCAGCCAAAACTTCTCAGATAAACAGAAGTTAAACGATGTCAAAGTTAGCGTAAGGAGGGCTATGCGTGAAGCGTTCAGTGAATTCGAAAGTAAAATTCTATGTACCGACTTGACAGAAAATCCTAGGAAGTTCTGGTCTTACGTTAAATCAGTAAGTGGCTCGAAACAGCATATCCAGACACTCCGGGATGATGATGGCATTGAAACAGAGGATGACACGCGTAAAGCTGAAATACTAAACACCTTTTTCCAAAGCTGTTTCACAGAGGAAGACCGCACTGCAGTTCCTTCTCTAAATCCTCGCACAAACGAAAAAATGGCTGACATCGAAATATGTGTCCAAGGAATAGAAAAGCAACTGGAATCACTCAACAAAGTCCTCTGGACCTGACGGGATACCAATTCGATTCTACACAGAGTACGCGAAAGAACTTGCCCCCCTTCTAACAGCCGTGGACCGCAAGTCTCTAGAGGAACGGAAGGCTCCAAATGATTGGAAAAGAGCACAGGTAGTCCCAGTCTTCAAGAAGGGTCGTCGAGCAGATGCACAAAACTATAGGCCTATATCTCTGACGTCGATCTGTTGTAGAATTTTAGACAATGTTTTTTGCTCGCGTATCGTGTCGTTTTTGGAAACCCAGAATCTACTCTGTAGGAATCAACATGGATTCCGGAAACAGCGATCGTGAGAGACCCAACTCGCTTTATTTGTTCATGAGACCCAGAAAATATTAGATACAGGCTCCCAGGTAGATGCTATTTTCCTTGATTTCCGGAAGGCGTTCGATACAGTTCCGTACTGTCGCCTGATAAACAAAGTAAGAGCCTACGGAATATCAGACCAGCTGTGTGGCTGGATTGAAGAGTTTTTAGCAAACAGAACACAGCATGTTGTTATCAATGGAGAGACGTCTACAGACGTTAAAGTAAGCTCTGGCGTGCCACAGGGGAGTATAATGGGACCATTGCTTTTTACAATATATATAAATGACCTAGTAGATAGTGTCGGAAGTTCCATGCGGCTTTTCGCGGATGATGCTGTAGTATACAGAGAAGTTGCAGCATTAGAAAATTGTAGCGAAATGCAGGAAGATCTGCAACGGATAGGCACTTGGTGCAGGGAGTGGCAACTGACCCTTAACATAGACAAATGTAATGTATTGCGAATACATAGAAAGAAGGATCCTTTATTGTATGATTATATGATAGCGGAACAAACACTGGTAGGAGTTACTTCTGTAAAATATCTGGGAGTATGCGTGTGGAACGATTTGAAGTGGAATGATCATATAAAATTAATTGTTGGTAAGGCGGGCACCAAGTTGAGATTCATTGGGAGAGTCCTTAGAAAATGTAGTCCACCAACAAAGGAGGTGGCTTACAAAACACTCGTTCGACCTATACTTGAGTATTGCTCATCAGTGTGGGATCCGTATCAGATCGGGTTGACGGAGGAGATAGAGAAGATCCAAGGAAGAGCGGCGCGTTTCGTCACAGGGTTATTTGGTAACCGTGACAGCGTTACGGAGATGTTTAGCAAACTCTGCAGACTCTGCAAGAGAGGCGCTCTGCATCGCGGTGTAGCTTACTCGCCAGGTTTCGAGAGGGTGCGTTTCTGGATGAGGTATCGAATATATTGCTTCCCCCTACTTATACCTCCCGAGGAGATCACGAATGTAAAATTAGAGAGATTCGAGCGCGCACGGAGGCTTTCAGACAGTCGTTCTTCCCGCGAACCATACGCGACTGGAACAGAAAAGGTAGGTAATGACAGTGGCACGTAAAGTGCCCTCCGCCACACACCGTTGGGTGGCTTGCGGAGTATAAATGTAGATGTAGATGTAGATTACACAGCAGCATTTTCATGCAAGATGGTGTAACACCAAATGTCCCTTGCCAGATGAATGATTTGCTTCGAGAAACTTCCACTAACGATTGCATCACCTCTAGGCAGTTTCAAGATGTGTGGCTTTCCAGATACTCCCACTTAAATCCATGTGACGTCTGGTTGTGCAGATATCAGGAGCATTGTGTCTATCACATAGCATACGATGGGATATCACTTCGATCACACTGACTATACTGTGAGCAATCGTCGACTATTGTGATGTATATGCAACCAATATTGCCTATGTTCGTCTGTAGAAATGGACTCAATCAGTAAACGGAATATAACCTGCATAACACTGTGTGCATGTTATATGAGTGTCAGTTTCCCTCTCATCTTAGCCCTCAACATATCATTACAAGAGAAACGTAAAACTAACATTTAGGTAAGCTATCTGACTGCGTATTTGAATATGAAAAACTACAGAAATAAATTAACCTGTAACGATGAATACCTAAGCTATCTGACTGCGTTTTTGAACAAGAATTTACAAGTGATACAGAATCTGACTTGTGCAACGGAATTTACTGGATTAGAGTGCATGACATGTTGTGGTGTGCTAATGTCTCTGTTTTGGCCCTAAATTTTTCACTCACCTCTTTAGATGACTGAGTTTTTTCATGTGGTTTACAGCAATTCGCAGCGGCATGCAGCTGCAGCGGCTACAGCTTGCTAGGAATGAATTTAATAAAAAGGAGTTTGCTTGGGTCTTATTAATTGGGTTGGGTTGTTTGGGGGAGGAGACCAAACAGCCTGGTCATCGGTCTCATCGGATTAGGGAAGGACGGGGAAGGAAGTCGGCCGTGCCCTTGCAAAGGAACCATTCCGGCATTTGCCTGGAGCGATTTAGGGAAATGACGGAAAACCTAAATCAGGATGGCCGGACGAAGGATTGAACCGTCGTCCTCTCAAATGCGAGTCCAGTGTTCCTGTTAATTACTAAATAACTTCTGAGAAGGGATTTCATAAATTAAGTCTATTTAAAACTTCAGAATGATCATACCCTATAACTATAATAGACAATGACAGTTACAATGACATAGGTATCACTCCGCTAATGGATGAGTGCCAGATTAACAAATGCCGGATTAACAAATTATTTCAGTTTCAAAATTACATTAACATTTAATAACCACATCATTTATTTATTACTTATATGTGGAGAATGATTATCATTAATAGGAGGTTAAGGAGGCTTCTTTAACTGACAAGCAAAACATGGGATTATTGCAAATTCGGACTAACAATCACGAGCCTAGCCCTGCAATTTCTTTTGCGCAATGCTTGCGAATTTTACCTTGAATTCCATCTTCAAGCGTAGTTAAGCCATCTAAATCTCTCCTGGCTATATAAATTAAATCAGGCGTTGAGTGTGGTAAGATCTGCCATCACCGACGTGAGGACAGCGTGACAGGTCTTCTGTCTCCGAGCTCTCTACCGACACTACTACATCCACTCTGACAGTCAGACCTCATCTCACAACAATGCTTAGAATCGGGCTCCCGTGGTTCTCCCTCAGATTGTTACTATCGACATCTGAGTGCTTACACAATGCAAAGAATAGCGTTGGCTATATTGTTTTTAATGTAATGGAAAGTTCTGACACATTCCTTACACAGCGTATGAAACTTATACACAACTAATGTGCAACGTAGCTACAACAAAGATGGGTATGTTCGTCAGTGAAAATGGACTCTATAAGCAAACTGAGCTATCAATAAACGGAATCTAACCTGTATAACACTGTGTGCGTGTTGTATGAGTGTCAGATTCACCGTCATTTAAGCCCTGAGCAGATCATTACATGAAAAACCATTCATATCCTTGGGTTTATGTCAGCGCAGATGAACATCAGAGGGAGCAATGTCTGGCCTCCATGGTGGATGATCAAACACTTCCCTTTTGAAACGCTGCAGGAGTGTCTTCGTTGCTGCTGCACTGTGCGACCAAGAAATGTAATGAAGAAGGAAATGTATGACAAGTACGTTATGTGCGGTTGCATGAAATCAGGCGAAATCTCTTGGTAGGCACCCATACTTGGCAAGAGACACAGTTTTTTAGGCATCTTTACGTGCTGATTGTTTGCTCAGAACTGCAAAGTGCAATGTAACGCGATCGGAGGGCTTACTACAGACACTGCCCAACACATGTGTGCAAAGCTTCGTCCAATTTTTACTGCCGTTTCCATTTCACGAACAATCGGAGCTTACTTTCCGAATAGCCCTCGTACTATTTTTTTCCAGCATACTCCACACAGCAAACCGATTAATGAACACGCTTACGACGTTTCAGCTTCCTTCGATGTACACAGTCTGCATTGCACCACTGGAAAAACGGTCAGTTTAATTACAAGCATCCGGTGCAAGGGGTAATCAAATGAAAAGAAGACAGATGATAGAAAAGTAAGAAACGTGTTTATCATTTCAAAAGTAATCACCATAACTGTTTGTGCATTTGTCCCACTGCGAGACAAGATGGTCAGTGCCTTCATGAAAAAATGTTTGCAGTTGCTGATGGAACCATGATGGTATCCACGAGTGCACCTCTTCATCCGAAGCAAATCGACAGCCGCGTATGTCTTTCACAAGGTCTCCAAAAATATGGAAATCGCATGGGAGAGAGAACAACATTGGTCACATGTGGGCCTGCCCACATCAGAAGCTGTTTCGACTACACTGCAGCAGTTTCACTGGGAAGCCATTACACAGCCTCCATACAGCCCCCACTCTCCCCCACGCGATTCCCATATTCTGGAGACCTAAAGAAAGACATGCGCGGCCGTCGATTTGCTTCGGACGAAGAGGTGCCCGCCTGGATACAATCACAGTTCTGTATGCAACCACAGACATTTTTCCATGAAGGCATTGACCACCTTACCTCACAACAGTTTGCTTACTTTTTTCTATCTGTATCATTTACATTTGAATGTATCTTATAAATATGGCTGAGACTCGAGAGCATTGTGACGGGTGGTGTTGCACGATTTGAGCTATGGAGGGTGTTGACTAATTAGTGGGAAACCTCAGTGGAAAGGATAGAGTCCTTAAAAAGTAGCAAAAAGGTTCACATACACATATGGTCAATTTTATGTTTTTAATTAAAGATACTTTTTGTTATTACATGTTTGCTGATTTATCTTGCCGTTTCCTAATTTCCATCTTAGATCTACAGGTATTTTTTCTTTTCAAATGTTGTTTGTTTTGGAAAGTGTTAAGTCAAAGCCTTCTTACATTTACCTCAGTTGCCATGGTACTAACTGCGGTGTCATCGATTATCGACAGCTTCACGCCAGCAGTCGACCACTGCAGAAATGTTGCGTCTCAACGCATCGTACCGGCGGCGCCGATGCGACTGATGCTCGAGCCACGCCTCCCGAAGTCAGTAGGGGGCCATCGCTGCGCAGCCTGCCATGATATACGACTGCAGGAGACAAACTGACAGTTATACTCTGCTTCTAGTCGCTTATGTCTGGAGCCATAGAGCCCTCGTTCTCCTGAGCTCACGTCGACGTGCTGAGTTGTCGTGCGGACGAGTGTCTTTTGAACACAAAAGAGGAATACAACATTATTAAATAAAGGAAATCTCCTAGGATTGAGAACACAATCAAAAGTGGAACTTTAGTCTAAAGTTCGTACTAGACTAGTGTCTAGTTGGTACTGAAGATACTTGCCCCGTCAGGAATGAAATAGGCCATTTCCGATACGGGCGCCAACAAACAAGCGTCAGTTAGGGCCTCAAGTGGAGAGCGACCGACGACTTATGTTTGACTTCCGGCCACAGGCGTGACGCCTGCTCGGCCGTATTCTTCCTGGACTAGTGTGTACATTTCTGGCTGAAACGCATTGTAATCAGCACATGGCGGGTGTGCACTTGATTACTTGCAAACTACAATGTGTCTGAAGCCACATGTTTGTATGCTGAAAGATTCCGTTATAGGCGTTTACCAAACAATAAGACGTTGCAAAGAATACGCAAACGTCTTGTGGAAACCGGCTCTTTTGACGTCATTTCATTGAGGAATACCAAATACTGCTATAACAACTCATTTAGAAGATCGAGTACTTCGTCATATTGAGGATAATAATGCAGCAGTGCCAAGTAAATAGCAGACACTAACCATGTGAGTCATAAGACAGTGTTAAAAGCGTTACAAGAGCAAATCCTTTACCCACACATCTTCAAAGAGAGCGTGGTTTTACTGGAACAGGTTTTCAGTCCATTAAAGCTTCCTGAACGTGGTTACTGGGGATGTGTGCTCGGCATCAACACTTTGTGCCTAACATTCTACTATATTTACTGATGAAGCAAAGATTACCAGGAATGCGGTGCAGAATTTTGACAACGGGATGATGGACGGATAGGAATTCTTTAGCAGTTTTGAAAATTGGGCATGAACAGCAGTTCAGCGTTAATGTCTCGGCTGGAAGCTGGAGATAATATGGACCTTTCTTTTCTATAGAACACTGAGTGGAGCATCAAACAGTGAATTTTTAATGGAACAATTAAATGATTTGCGTTCCATTACACTTACATCAAAACAAGTGGTTCATGCACATTGGAACACGAGCTCCTTTTGCTCTGCTAGCAAAAACAATTTTAAATCAGCATTTCCCATATAAATGGACATTTTGGGGCAGTAACATCTTGGCCTGCTCGATCTCCTGATCTCAGTCCATTGGATTTTTATTTTTGTGCGTATTTAAATGACATAGTGTATTTGAGACCTATTGCGAATGTTGACGTTCCACAGCAATCTGTTCAAGAGGGATTTCGGCAGGTACAACAGACACGTGCATTATGGGTGAGAGCAAGACAATTCATGATACTGAATTTACAAGCTTGCGTTACAACTAATGCTGGACATTCTGATCATTTCATCTGTCCATCAGAAGACAAAATTTAACACAGAAAATATTTATCGAATGAAGACGGAAATTTGAAAATAAAAAGACAAACGAAGCAAACACGTAACAATAAAAAAGTGTCAAAACTAAGAAAATAAAAAAGAATGACCATATGTTCATAAGAACTTTTTCGCTTATTTTCAATTCCTCTATCCATTACCAAGAGGTTTCCCACATATTAGTTAACACCCTGCGTTTCCGCGGAACGCTAGGTCGTATCTCCAGGGAATGATGTCAGCTGTTGTAGCAAGACTGCTACAGGGATATAAATGCCAATGCAGAACAAATCGTGCACTCTCTGGTTAGTTCTGGCACCCTGATAACAGTGCGTTCTGTTGAAGGGCGGTGAAACAGACCCAAAGATTTACCGGTGAATACGTCTACTGCCGATTACATTGTCCAGTCACATTAACTGTCAAAAGCCCGAGTAACCACCTCGTGCAGCGCGAACCACTGAGAAACGTTCATGAAAGTAATCGGTGACGTTCTGAAAGGTACCCACAGGGACGTGGAGCCATGCAGACTCCAGTTCCGTAGCTAGCTGCGATAGGTTTCTCGCTTGACGATCCATGGCGCGGACAGCCCGATCGAAGTGGTCCCACAGATTCTCTAGTCTTTTCCCATTCCTTCAACTGCATCGTGTTGCGGGCCCAGCCCTATTTGGCACTGTAGTCATACTGAAAAAAAAATGGCTGTAAGCACTATGGGACTTAACATCTGAGGTCATGAGTCCCCTAACAAACCTAAGGATATCACAAAATCCATGCCCGAGGCAGGATTCGAACCTGGGAGAAATCTGGCACCATGCTTCCGCACTTTCATTCATTTTCACCGAGATTTTAATATCTTATGTTGCCTTACCTATCTAGTCCCTAAGTTTTGCACTGCGTGTAGATACAACCTAACAAGTAGATTTCATCTTACTAGATTTCTGAAAGGGGTTCTGCATTGTACTACACTGCTGACTAATGACTAGCATATGGCAATATGGAATATCAAATCAGCTGTGTAATTTGTTTGAAGAATTTTTGACTGAAGACCTAGTATCTTTCACTGGTCTACAAATGTGCAACGAAACTAAATTGCACCAGCATTGCCCCAATGATATAATATACTGATTAAAAGTATTCGGACACCTATTAGTCGACATTAAAACGGGGTTTGTCCACCCACCACCTTTATGACGGCTTGCACTCTGCTGAGGAGACTTTCAATGGGGTGTCTGAATGTCTGTGGAGCAATGGCTGCCCATTCTTCCTCAAAAGCCGAAGTCGGAGAAGGTAGTGATGGACTGTGGGGAGCAGGAAGGAAGTCAACGTTCTAACTTATCCCAAAATTGTTCCATTGTGTTCAGGTCGGAACACTGGACAGACATGTCCATTTCAGGAATGTTATTATCCATAAACATTGTCTCGCACATGTTGCTTTACAAGTGGGTGTATTGTAATGCTGATACAATCTCCTTCTCTGAACTGTTCCTCTACTTTGCGCAGTATACAGTGCAGTAAAGTGTGTTCCTATCCTTCCCCATTTAGCATTTTCTTAAGTGCAATAAGGTGACCACACTGTAACCACGAAAAACGTTCTTATACTGTGAGAAACCCCTTGCTTGTGAAAAGCTATGCGCTCCAAGAAAACTAATTGAGAGCCAGGCATGCCTTTAAAATCTAAACTAACAATTTTAATGCGTGCACTTGTAGTGGCTAAAGCAATTAGTAAGGTCCTAACTTTTGTGTCGTCTCGTTGTCACTGTAGGCTTGTACCATGGGAAGCAAGGAGAGGGTTTGTTTGGTAGTTGGTATCCTCTTCTATAACACAAACTGCATGCATGTATTAACAGGGTTCTTTATTCATAAGAACAAGAAGTTGCTTAAGCTAGTCCAAGTGTTGTGGTCCAAGCTCTTCCGTAATGACCACGTTAGCCTCATTGCTGGTGAAGTACAAGTCCGCTATGTACACAGCTCTGGTCGCTATGTGCTGCCTGAGACTGAGAATCTGATTGCACCTGCTCGGGATTGGGCTGCGACTGAAGACTCGACTCAGTGACTCACTGGATGACTGACCGGCCGGTCCGCGGCTGCGATCTAAATACAGGGCGTTTCAAAAAGAAAGAGCAGATTTCAAACATTTATTTCTCAAAAACTACAAATGATAGAAACACAATTCAAACGTTTCTTGTCAGAGAAAGGTTCAAAGTTTTTCAATGGTCCGCGCAGAAGTTCCATGCAAATCCGCAGTGGCGCTGGCATTTGTTTGTAGGAAAATGGCGACGACACCACAGGAACGATCATTTTGTGTGCTGCAATTTGCAAAGTTAGAGTCCATTGTTGGTGTGCAACGTGCATTCCGCCGTCAATTCAACAAACAGCCGCCTCGTCATAAGCAAATTTATGAGTGGCATCACAGATTCGTAGAAGATGGTTGCATCTGCAAGCGAAAAAGCACGGGTCGTCCACGCACATCGGATGAAAATGTCGAGCGTGTCCGTGCAGCTTACGAAAGGAGCCCTAGAAAATCCACGGCACGGGCAAGTCACGAACTAAACATGTCTAAAACAACGGTATGGCGCGTTCTGAGTAACCGTCTGCACATGAAGCCGTACAAACTGCAGTTATTGCAAGCATTGCGTCCTGACGACCACAACAAAAGGTTCGAATTTTCAACTGCAATTCTACAGGACATGGAAGAGGACAATTTTGCCGAACGATTAATTTTTTCAGATGAATCAACGTTTCACATTTCTGGTAAAGTTAATCGGCATAACGTACGAATTTGGGCGAGTGAAACTCCGAGGGACGTTATTCAACATGAAAGAGACTCACCAAAGGTTAACGTCTTTTGTGCAATTTCGGTAAACAAAGTTTATGGACCTTTCTTTTTCATGGAGAAAACTATCACAGGAACCATTTACCTGGACATGTTAGAAAACTGGCTATTTCCTCAACTTCAGGAAGATTCAAATCACTTCATCTTCATGCAAGATGGCGCCCCACCACACTTCTCTGAACCTGTACGACGGTACCTAAATAACACCATTCCAGGACGGTGGATTGGAAGAGCAGGAGCACAAGATCAATGTCATCGTCTGTGGCCTCCCAGGTCACCAGACCTTACTCCCTGCGATTTTTATTTGTGGGGGTACATAAAGGACTGTGTTTATGTCCCACCTATGCCCGCTACTCTTCAAGAGGTACGACATCGAATTGTTGCGGCCGTGAATTCGGTAACTAAAGACCAGTTGCGTCGTGTGTGGCAAGAAATGAGATACCGGTTTGATATTTGTCGTGTAACAAATGGTGCTCATATTGAGGTACAGTTTTGATATTTGTTGTGTAACATTTGGTACTCATATTGAGTGAAGGACCGTTGGAATTGTGTTTCTATCATTTGTAGTTTTTGAGAAATAAATGTTTGAAATCTGCTCTTTCTTTTTGAAACGCCCTGTACTGGCGGTCAAGAGGGCGTTGGCGGTGTGTTGCCAGCGAGTCTGTTTTTGGCTTCTCTCCTGATAGTCGCGTTGCTTGCGCCTACTGTCGATCTTGCAATCTCTTTGCCGCCTGGTGTGCTGACGACTGCTTATGCCAGCACACTACAGTTAGTAGAGATTCGCGCAAATTTTATTTTAATATCAATGGAAATTCGTTAACTCCAAATGAACACAATGACTGGAAACCCGCCGGTTAATCAAGAGGTTCATGCACTCTGCACAGCAACTGTTAATCTCTGACAGATTATGTAAGACACACCATTATCTTTCTCTCATTTCTTAAATGACTTCATTCAGAATGAAAAAAGCATGCGAAATAGCTTGCCACATTTCAGTCATAACACCATCCCTTCCATGTTTAACTGTTGACATTACACATGATGGCAGGACCCAATCGCCCAATTCACGCACTTTTCCATCGGATTTCCGCACGATACACCGTGATTCATCATGCCAAATCACTGGTTTTACAGTCATCCACTCTCCAGGGGCATCGCTGGTCAGACCACTTTCAACGTCCCATAGCACTGACTACAGGAGTGTCTTAATTAAGTAACTGCTTGTAAACTAATGGTAAATTAAAAAGTTTGCGAAGATACATCGTTTTAGTTCCATTTAGTAGCATTTAATGTCAGAAAATGACTTGGTGGTGAATGAAATTGTTAACCCAATTCTGATTCAGAGGTGTTGTTAGGGAAATAAACTTTTCCAGAAGTTTTACGCAACCAAAAGTGATGAGCATTCTTGTTGACTGTATGCGAGTGAAAAACTTGTTCGTTTGTTCAAATACGTTTTTTATGCATTTTCATCAAGGTTCGTTTTACATAAGTACACTAAAGTCTCCACAACCTTCTTCGAGATTCCCTCCACATTTCCTTAACAGATGCTAATAAAGTTTAACGCGTGTTCTTTCTCAGAAGTTCGAAACTTGGTATGGGTTATGCGCCAAGTGTAGCTGAGTACTGCCACTTGATGACTGAGTGGTTACAGACTGGCTAGCGTCGACCGAGCAGTTCGGAAACCTCACCGTTGCACTGCACGCTGAATACTCAAGTCCCGCGTGAAGAGAGCGTGACGGCTGGGTGACATGCTGACGTACTCCGACGTAATCTTTTCGAAAGCATCCAGGGTATGTAACCACAGGCGCACAAGCGTCGGATCCTGTTTCGCCACAACAAAGCGCCTCGTATTATACAAGCACTAACAGAATTCTTTGCAAAGAGTCGAATCGACTCACTTGCTCAACCACCTCACAACTCTGATACGACCATACAGATATTTCTTTCTCTTCACAGAAATGGTAACCCTTTCGAATCCCTAGAAGTGGTTGTGTTAGCTATTATAATGCAAATAATTTTATACACTCTTGGAACGCAGAGTGTAATCTGGCTGGTTTGTGGCTGCCGATTTAATAAATGATTAACAGCTCAGTGAAAAGTCTGCAATGTGTTGTCTATAGAGTCGGCGCTGTCAACGTAAATTTAGCTATCTTGTGCATGGAATGTTAGTCTATTGTTTTCCATTGTTTAACACAAGGAGATTTCAAGTTCTAAGCAGAGTCAGTTCTATATTAAGAAATTCTCCGGACGCTATAATTATACTAGTTGCAAGTACTCGTTACAAGCGTATTTAGTACATGACGAACTCTCACGTTTTCTACGTGACACCCACACTCGTACTAAGAAAATAATTGAGGCGAGATGGAAACTGATATTACTGTTGTATCTAATAAATCACACACACATACAAGAAGCACCTGCAGCTAAAGAAATCTGGGAGAAATTGGAGCCACCTTTCGATATTGATAATGTATGGTTTGCGGGGTGCTGAACTACGCGGTCGTCAGCGCCCGTACAAAGTCCCACTTTTTACACAATTTTTTTCCACAGTCCAATCTAGCCAGTCACAAATGATGATGATGAGGAGGAGGATTATGATGATGATGATGATGAAATGATTAGGACAACACACATCGAGTCCCCGGGCAGACAAAATCCCCAACCCGGTCAGAAATCGAACGCGGGACCCGGTGATCCTGAGGCAGCAATGCTGGCCATTAACCACGAGCTGCGGACCCAACTTTCGATGACAAGCCGGCCGTTGTGGCCGAGCGGTTCTAGGCACTTCAGTCCGGAACCGCGCTGCTGCTACGGTCGCAGGTTCGAATCCTGCCTCGGGCATGGATGTGTGTGATGTCCTTAGGTTAGTTAGGTTTAAGTAGTTCTAAGTCTAGGGAACTGATGACCTCAGATGTTAAGTCTCATAGTGCTCAGAGTCATTTGAACCTTTTTTTATGACATTGCTTTAAACAGTGGCGGTACTGAAGGACCTAATTACCACTATGTTTCATTATGGAGAACTCCTTAGGAATAACTAGTTACTGCGATGCAGACCCGGCCAATGTTGCAGCAAATAAGAAGTCCTGTAAAGGCTACGTTTTTGTACTCAGAGTGACACTATAGCAAGAAATTCGTACAGACGGCGAACTGTAGTACTTCCTACGCCGTAGGCAGAATACTTAGCGATGACATCGGCAGCTCGGAAAGTCCTGTGGCTTAATAGCCGTACACTGAAGGTGGTCAACGAGCGGGTGATGCGCTAGTCACAAATTCCTAAGATCAAAGCGCAACAAAGCTAGCGGTACAGACTGTTGTCATCCGAGGACGTAGCATAGACTACTTCTTTTCTATGTCCTGAACAAGGAATCCCTGGTTTTTGATCGCCTGAAGCCGAGAGAATTCAGTCGAGTAACTATCACGAAAGTTTCGCACTCGGCGATTTAACAATACACTTCCTGTGTGTACCTTAGTCGGTACGAAGCAATTGTCGTGCTGTGCTATGCCAAACCAGGAAGCACACGTGAGGTAGTAGCACACTGTAAAGAAAGCTTGTTCCCCCCCACCGACTTACGCCTCTCGTCAGTCAGTATGTTCGGTGTTGTCGTGCGGAGCTTGCTTCATCCACTCCGTGCACCACCCTGAGGATTATTCATTCAGGCCCTTGACAACAATGAATAGACATCCGTCCGCGCTTTATTAACAGAAAACATTACTAGTTCCAGAATCAAGACGTGACAGAATGGCCGAAAGCTTTAACTAAAAGATCTGTGTATGAAAAACATTTGTTTCGTATCGATAAAATAGGTTTTGATTGTGATGGCGATGCTTGATATCAGAATGCAAATCACTGTATGCTCTCGCAGTCGCTCATGACACAAAGGAGTTTACATAAATATTCGTTGGAAGTGTATGACAAACGACACCGATCAATAATGTACAAACATGCATACACGCACACACAACAATGTACAAACACACGTGCACACATACAGGCAGACATCTCCTACAAATAAAACGATTCCTGTAGAGCTCCCTCCCCACTCCGTGCATCCCATTTCCGACAATACCCTCTTATTAGGCATTAATTCTAATTAGAAACGGCTCTGACCCGTTAACAGCTCGCCTAGTACTTCCTTGAAAAGTTTCATTTTATTGTGTCATGTTTAACAGTTAAGAATGTTCTTCTTTTCAGTCTCAAATAATTCCGTTAATATTCTTCAAGTTGTCTCTACCAAACTTCCTGTTTGGAATATCACTAAAATTCATTTTACACAGCTAGTCTGAGTCAAAAACCACATACAAAACAGCATTTTGTGGTTAGCTTATGAAACTGCCTAACAAGCACATACGCCAGTGTATCTGCAACGCGTGTTCGAGGGCGTGTTGAAAAGTAATGTCTCCGAATTTTTTACAAAAAAACTATTAAATTTTTTTCAATAAAACAAACGTTATTAACAAACTACACCTTTGTCCTTCCTGTCATTGGGAAAATTAATTACGCTTTCGAGTCTCAATCTTCGCCACGTAAGGCAAACAAATTCGGCCCTATTGGCATAGTGTTTTGTAATGGAGATGTGGTCAAACATACGAAGAAAGAGATCACCATTAACCAGCTCCACGTACTGTACCTGTCGGTCGACTGAGTACCGACCTTCCACCGTGTCAACCACTGCCAATGGCGTCATTTGGATATCAGCTTTCCAGACCTCCAGATCGCTACTTCTCACTAAAGCAGCTACTCAGCTGACGTCACGAGGCTGACTGTACCTCTTTCCAGTCTTCCCGACAAGGAAAAATCCCTGACAGTATCGGGCATCAGTTCCGGACCCTTTGCATGGCACTCATACACGCTAACCATTCAGCTACAGAGGCCGATGTCAGAATATTCATGTGTTGGAACTCTCACACTGCTGTATTACATGTATTACTGAGTCCAACCGTAAATGTAGCTTCATCGGTAAGTAGTATCAACGGACGCCCACCCTGAGTGGTATTTAATCGATAACAAATTTAGTCACTTTGTTTGACAGCTTCTTGATTGTTGGATGTCACTCCCTGCCTGTAGCCAAGAATTCACTGCAGACAGCCATACATCACACTCCGTAAGCCACCTCACTTGGTGTGGCGGAAGGTACTTCGTCTATCACCGCCACGCACCGCCACGCACCTCCTCCCCTTTTCCAACCATGAATGGTCCGCGGAGAGGAAAATCGCGTCTGCGTGAACTCTGATTCTACTTTCATGGTCTGTTCAGGAGATATAAGTATTGATTCACTCGTCTAGGAACGTGCGCACCCTGAACGTTAACAGTAAATTTTAACAGTAAATCATACCGTGATGCAGAACGCCTCTCTTGCAGCTTCTGCTGATGGCTATCTCAATGAAAGTTCCACCTCGACTAAATGAAACTATAAAAAAACGCGCTGCTCTTCTTTAGATCTTCTCTAATTCCTCTATAAATCCTATATGGTGCGGACCCCATACTGACAAGCAGAATTTCAGTGTTGGTCGAAAGAGAGTATTATAAGCTGCCTCCTATCTGAGTGGACGATATTTCGTGAGGATTCTTCCAATGAATCTCAGTATGGCATCTGTCTTACCTGGAACAAATTTTATGCGGTCGCTGCGTTTCAAATCCCTACGTGTCCATACACACACAAATTTTATGGATGTGACTGCTACCCGTGATTGTTATACAAACATGTTATCATACAGTAATGGGGCTTCCTGACTATTTGTGCTTAGTACGCCACATTTGTATGGTGACCGTCAGTTGCCAGTCCCTGCAGGTCACCTCACATTGGATTACAATTTTTGTAGTGTTGAGACTTCACGGTACTCAACACCACTATCCGCGAAAATCCATATGGAACTTTCGATCTTATCCAATAGGTCATTTACAGAAGTTGGACGAAAGTATGGGAACACGCAGAAATGCATGCTTGAACGTAAATGTATATGCTAACCAAGCCTGGATATTGCGCAGTTGTATTTGACCACGAATGGAACCTGTGCTATGTCCTCAATACGTTCCAAGTGTCAGTCGTCGTCGGAGTAATATTCTGTATACTTGCGAGTTCATTACGAGTATGTAGTAGTGAAGTGAAGTCGAAGGTGGCCGAATTGTTGGTGCTTCGTAACCAAGATAGCCACAGTATTTAGTTTTTCAAGAGGCAACGTATCTAAAATTTACACCGCATACAGGAAAGACGGAAAAGCATCACCCGCTATGTCAAATAGCGAACAAAAAAAAATGGTTCAATTGGCCTGAGCAATATGGGACTTATCATCTGAGGTCATCAGTCCCCTAGAACTTAGAACTACTAAAATCTAACTGACCTAAGGACATCACACACATCCATGCCCGAGGCAGGATTCGAAACTGCGACCGTAGCGGTCGGGTGGTTCCAGACTGAAGGGCCTAGAACCGCTCGGCCACAACGGTCGGCAAAACGCGAACGAAAGAGTGTGCTGAGTGATCGTGACAAACGGTCACTGGAGAGGATTGTGACAAGGGATAAGTGAACGATAGCTGCAAAAGTCACTGTAGAACTGAATGTCGCACTCGCGAACGCTGTCAGGAGTAAAACATGAAAAGAACTCCTGACTCAGTGAATTACTGGGTCTGCTTGAGTTCCAGAACCACTCACCAATGATGCAAATGCCCGACAGGAAAATCTGGTGCTTAAGCCAAAAAATCTGGACTATGGAGCAACGGAAGAATGTCATTAGGTCAGGAGAGTATTATTTCGCAATGTTTCCAACTTCTGGCCGTGATTACGTACCAAAAGTAAGACATGGCAGGGTTTCAGAGATGATTTGGGCAGCCAAATTGTGCTTCTGCATGATTCCCATTATCGCCTATGACTATGTGACCATTTTGGCTGATCAGCACCATCCTACGATTCAATGTTTGTTCCACAATGGTGATGCTATGTTTCAAGATGACAGGGTCTCTATTCACACAGCTCGCATTGTCCAGGACTGTTTTTGTGAGCACGAGGATGATCTCTCCTAGCGCCACCATATTTCAGTATTACTGAGCCTTTGTAGACTATGTTGAGAGGCTGCAAGACAGCTTTCCACCTCCATCATCATTACCTGAACTTCCCACTCTTCTGCAGCAAGAACGGTATAAGACTCCCTTTAAAACCATACAGGGCCTGTATTTATTCATACCGAGGCGACTGGTAGCTGTTTCGAATGCCACTGGTTTTCCTACACCGTATTACGCATAGTAAATGTTGTGTTTGTGGTGTTTCCGGTATTTTCTGTCCAACCCTGTATATAAATTGTGAGAAGTAATGATCCTGTAACACTCTCTTCGGGAACGCCACAAAGTTGCACTCACATTTAAAGGGAAACTGACATTGTCAATAAATTACTAAATAAACAGTGGTTACATAGTTTCGGACAACATGCAGCTACTTTAGAAGCTAAATACAACCTCTACGCTGGGGACAGCGTTGCACGAAAGCTTTCATGATAAACCAGGGACATCGGAGAATTCATAAGTGTTAAGTCGAGGCCACTAAAAAGTGGAGGTTGCCATGTCTTCTTACATGGCGATGTCGAAGGTGGCTTGCAGCATTCAGCAGACTGCTACAACTCTCCTGCCCGAAATAGCTGCACACGCCGCGTTAAAACGATGGCACTTTATCTTGGGTGTCATTACGCGTGTCTGTATAAATAAAATGCAATGTTCCGACTGACTGACTAATCATAGCCCAGATAACTGGGCTAAGATAGAAACTTGGAATTTGGAAAGAATGTTGATCTTATATTCTAGGCGTCGTTTAAGAAGGGATTTTTCTAAATTCCACTTTTAAAGGGGTGAAATAGGGAATGAAAGATTTTTGAAAATACGTGTCTATTAAGGAAATTTTGAAGCTAGACCTACGAAAACTGGTATTTTGTTTCTTGGTCAGAAATAACGCAATACGTCTTTCAGCATTTTTGGAAATTTAACCACATATTGGGGTTAAATACACTCATGCTCATAAATTAAGGATAACTGCAGAAAGTGGTGCCACACAACGTGGCACTACACAAAACTGGCGCTAATAGCTTAGGCACATATGGAACACACACGACACAGATCTATAACTCCACGGTATTGGTGATAAGTTGTGAAAACCGTCCCGAAACAGATGTGCAACAAAGCGCCACTGTTTCCTGCGCATGCACCCCGACATCAATAGGGGATATGATCACCATGCACACGTACACAGGCCGCACAACGGGTTGGCATACTCTGGATCACGTGGTCGAGCAGCTGCTGAGGTATAACCACCCATTCTTGCACCAGTGCCTGTCGGAGGTCCTCAAGTGTTGTAGGGGTTTGAAGACGTGCAGCAACACGTCGACTGAGAGCATCCCAGACGTGCTCGATTGGGTTTAGATCTGAAGAACAGGCAGGCCACTCCATTCGCCTGATATCTTCTGTTTCAATGTACTCCTCCACGATGACAGCTCGGTGGGGTCTTGCGTTGTCATCCGTCAGGAGGAAGGTGGGATCCACTGTACCCCTGAAAAGGCGGACATACTGGTGCAAAATGACGTCCCGATACGCCTGACCTCTTACAGTTCCTCCCACCCCACACCATCAAAACACGACCTCCATACAGGTCCCTTTCAAGGACATTAAAGGGTTGGTATCTGGTTCCTGGTTCACGCCAGATGAAAACCCGACGAGAATCACTTCTCCGACTATACCTTGACTCGTCCATGAACATAACCTGGGGCCACTGTTCCACTGACCATGTACTGCGCTCTTGACACCAGGCTTTACGGGTTCTCCTGTATCCAGAGGACAGTGGAATGCACCTTGCAGGTCTCCAGGCGAATAAACCATGTCTGTTCAGTCGTCTGTAGACTGTGTGTCTGGAGACAACTGTTCCAGTGTTACATGTGATAGCAGGCTTTCTCGGCGATTTTCATATATGAAGCCTTCACGGGTTGTCAGCCGAGTAGTGACGTCGTCTCTGTTCCAGTGGCTGCAGTAAGGTCCCGAGCAAGGCTACCTGCAGTACTGGGTGGCTGTCTGCGGGCACTGATGGTGAGATATCGGTCTTCTTGTGGTGTTGTACACTGTGGACGTCCCGTACTGTAGCGACTGGACATGTTTCCTGTCTGCTGGAATCGTTGCCATAATCTTGAGATCAACTTTTTGTGGCACACGGAGGGCCCGTGCTACGACCTGCTGTGTTTGACCAGCCTCCAGTTGCCCTAGTATTCTACCCCTCATAACGACATCAAATTGTGTCCTTTCAGCCAGTTTCAACACACAGTCACCATTAGCACGTCTGGAAACGTCTGCACACCTACTCGCTGCACCGTACGCTGACATGCACCAACACACCTCTGCGTATGTGGACTGCTGCCAGCAGCACCGTGCGACGACCGCAGGTCAAATGCACCGCATGGTCATACCCCGAGGTGATTTAAACCCGCAAACCGCCCACCAGGGCATTGTTTCACCATGTATCAGCATTATCCTTAATTTATGAGCATGAGTGTAGTATTTTATAGCTTTATCTATGAAATTTGATATTTGACTTCTCGGTTATCAATGAAATGATCCAAGTTTCACTGTTTATGGGAATTCAACCACTGAGGGGGTGAAATACGGCCAGACTGATTCCTTGACTGATCATCGTCTAATCAAAGCTGCTAAGGATAGAAACTTGAAATTTGGAGAGGTTGTGGAGTTTATACTGTAGACAGCATTTTAGAAGTGTTGTTCGAAATCCGACTCTCGACGGGGTGAAACAGGGGATGACACCGTTCAGAAAATGTGTCACTATTAAGGCAGTTTTGTAGCCCGAACTACGAAAATTGATATTGGATTTCTCAGTCGGAAAAAAACCGCAGGTTTCAGCATTTTTGAAATTTCAAACACTGAGGGGGTAAATCAATGGATGAAAGTTTTATTGAAAATAATACATTACTAAAGGACTATTAAAACATTTTTGAAGTTACTATGAAAATCGGTATTTGGAGTCTTGGTTATAAATAAAAAATACTAATTTTGGAAATTATACCCATAAGTGGGTACTTTTTTCTCTTTTCGGTTAGATATAAAGATATATGTATTAGAGTAAGAAAGTTTCTATCGAAATATCACGACAAAAGGCAGAATTAACAAAAGCATTTGACTCTAGCTACCTTAATCACTTTTTGGCCAGACCTACATTCGGAAAAGACCGTACTTTTATGGCCTTAACTAGCATGAAGTGTTTAGAGGATGTTGCAATTTGCGAAGAGCATAAAAATTCGATTAAAGAAAATAAAAAATCTGCGCAGACCATACTGTCTACGCGAGCGTAGCAGCAAGCGCTAAGCTAGTTAATAATGGAGTTGTAACTACATTCTAGGTAGGAAGCACCTCAGCCTGATGCGACAACCTTTGTCGTCTTGCGAACTTACTACCTATCTGCAACCTCCGATACCTGAAGAAGGAGAATAGGCGATACAGCCACGTCTCGCAACTTTATGACCTTAGAGTGACCAGTTCCTAGTAAGCATTCACGTCAAAAAATGGGTCCCCTGTCAATTGTTGAGAAAGACAGCGACCAAACTATGCTTGCTGAGACTTGGTGAGTTGTTAATGCTTTAGTTCCTCATAGGTTTCCCAACTTGCATACGTACCAGCTGACACATAAGGGGATCAAGGCATCTTTTCGATGGAGGAGGAGTCGTTCAAACTCCCAGCAGATTCTAACAGTTGTCACTGTTTTATAACCGAGCGAGGTGGCGCAGTGGTCAGCACACTAGACTCGCATTCGGAAGGACGAAAATTCATATCCCCGTCCGACCATCCAGATTTAGGTTTTCCGTAATTTCCCTAAGTCGCTTAAGGTAAATGCCGGAATGGTTCTTTTGAAACGGCACGGCCGATATTCTTTCCCAACCTTCCCTAATCTGATCTTGTCTCTAATGCCCTCGTTGTCAAGGGGACGTTGAACACTAATCTTTCTTCCTTCTTCCATCTTAGAGAAATTGATAAGTTCTCTCATGATGGTTGAATCATAGAGCAGATCCCAGGATACTGTCTCTTCATTCTCCGATTTTGAGGTGAAGTCTGAATCTAAACTCACGCAAACACCTAAACAATTTTAATATTAAAAAATAAAATACGCGAGAGTGTTACTTGTAACGGGGGGACCAAAATTTCGTACGAACCATAAATCTGATTTTAATTAAATTGGGCTGCTTTCTTCGTTATTTGCCCTTGCACCAGTGCTCATGTACGTGTCTCCCCAAGGGACGAGATGGGATTGAACTGTAGTGCCACCACTTCACTACAGAATTATCTCTTGCAGTGCTGCATGTGTTTTGGCGCCGGCCGAAGTGGTCGAGCGATTCTAGGCACTACAGTCTGGAACCGCGCGACCGCTAGGTCGCAGGTTCGAATCCTGCCTCGGGCATGGATGTGTGTGATGTCCTTAGGTTAGTTAGGTTTAAGTAGTTCTAAGTTCTAGGGGACTGATGACCTCAGAAGTTAAGTCCCATAGTGCCCAGAGCCATTTGAACCATTTCTGGTTTGGCTCTAATAAAATGCTCCCTAAGACTTAAAACAAGTATCAAATCTCTCATTAAATTAAGTTGATAATTCTTAGATTTCATCCGACAGTGGAATACATGTACATTACTGTTGTTTCTAAGATTGTAGAGTTGGCCATTTTCAGAGGTGGAAGTATGGACCAAAACGACGAAAAAGTCCCGTAAAGACGGCGTCTAAAATACATACCTTAAGAGTATGAGAACTTTGGACAATAACAGGACACAGGTTTAGGGAAGTAGAACGTACTGGAGGTTTCCTGAACGTGAAGAGAAACTTTAAAAACATTTATCTGAAATCAGTAGCCCAAACGAGAATCCTAAAGTGTGCTGCACATTTGTACCATGTTCTATCGAATTACGCAACTCTCATCAAAAGGATTAATTCTCGAAATATTGTCTACACAAGTAAATTCTCTCTTCAATTTTGGTATAAGGGGCGTTCAAAAAGAAAATAGCCGGAGGCCTAATTACAGAAACCAGTACCTGTATATTAGAGGCATTGACCCTGGCTCTTGAGACACTTGTCCCACTGTGACACAAATTCCCGAAGCTGCGATCTTAAACAATTCCGCACGTACAGCTGGATCGCGTCGACCGAGGTGAATCGTTTGCCCCTCAGTGCCTTCTTGAGGGGACAAAAAAAATGGTGTAATCACAGGGAGGGAGGTCCGGACTGTATGGAGGCTGGCCGAGAGCCTCCCATGTGAATTTCTGCAGGAGTGCCGCGACTGTGTTGGCCGTGGAGCATTGTCGTGGAGCATAATGACGCCACGGGTAAGATTGCCTGGTCGTTTTGATTTGATCGATTGGCGAAGGGTGGTCAAGGTTTGCGAGTAACGCTGGGCATTTACTGTTGCTGCAGGAAGTGAATCAGAAGGGGGCCATCTTGGTCAAAGAAGAAAGTCAGCATAGTGGCAAACGATTCACCTCGGATGACGACGTCCAGCTGTACGTGCGTAACTGGTTAACATCGCAGCAGCGGAAATTTTATGAGACAACCATTCACCGCCTTGTGTCACAGTGGGAGAAGTGTCTGAACAGCCAGTGTCAGTACTTCTAACATACAGGTATTGGTTTCTGTATGTCTCCGGCTCGTTTCTTTTTGAACGCCCCTTGTAGAACACCATTTGGGAACGAAGTTTTTCGCGACCGCACTTATATGTAAAACATTGTCGGTATTCTTACTGCGTCAGTTCTGGATAAAATCTCGAGCTTTTGACGATTACCTCCATCGTCATCGTCAGGAGCAACTGACTGTCTTCACTGCTGCTGTGGCAGCCTTTTTATAGCCCGTGGACGGCTTCTGATTGGTCGGCTTCTGATTGGTCGGCTTATGATTGATCGGCGATTACGTACTGCTGTCGCAGATGGTGTCACTGTGCGCGCCGGTGGCGCCACCGCTTCTGTTGTAAGGCACGTCTCTGATGCTTCTCTACATCAAGCGTTCCAGTAGAGAGGAGAGGGAGGGGCTCCGTTTACTTCGGAAGGATGAAGATCTTGTCATATTACCACATGACAAAGGAAATGCCACCGTGGTCCTTAATACTACCGAATGTCATAGTAAAATGCCATCACTGTTGGAGGACAGTACGTATAAATGTCATAAACGGGACCTAACTTTGACGTACAGCAGAAAAACCATGAATTTATTGATGAATTCCGGGCTACCAGATGATGTTACAAAAAATCTCGGAGTCCGAGTTCCTAGACCGCCCAGGTTGTACGGACTACCGAAGATCCACAAGGATAATGTTCCCATGAGACCTATTGCCAGTGCAATAGGTTCTCCTACTTATAAGCTGGCCAAATACCTAATTAAGTTGATGGCTCCTATAGTCGGCTGGTGTGAAGATCACATCATAAACTCCCAGATGTTCATTGAGAAAATCAAACAGATTAGAGTTGATCCAAATGACATTTTAGTCAGCCTGGATATGGTATCGCTATTCACAAAAGTTCCTGTGAAGGACACTTTGAAAATGCTGGCGGATCTTTTTCCTCCTGAAACTATAAAGTTGTTCTGGCACGTGATGACGACCACCTACTTCTTGTATGGTAACAAATTTTATGAAATGACGGACGGTATGGCGATGGGCTCTCCGTTGTCTCCATCGCTGGCTAACTTTTTTGTGGAGAATTTTGAGGAACGTGCATTAAATTCGGCTCCCCTCCGTCCATCCTTATTTTATCGTTACGTTGAAGATACACTTATGATCTGGCCACACGGCGCAGAAGCTCTCGAACAATTCATGGAACACATGAACAGCATACATTCGAACATCCAGTTCACTGTCGAGAGGGAGAAGGAAGGGAGACTGCCTTTCTTAGACGTTTTAGTACAACGACAGGCGGACGGGCGCCTTGGCCACTCTGTATACCGTAGGCCGACGCATACCGATTTATACCTGAATGTACAGAATTTCCATCATCCTGCTCAGAAGAGAGCCGTTTTGAACACGTTGGTATATAGAGCAAAAACTGTTTCTGACGAGGACCACTTAAGGCCCGAGATTAACCATCTGAAGTCTGTGTTCCGAAAGAATGGCTATGGTGCACGCGATATAAAGGCAGCGTTCTCCAAAAAAAAAAAAAACGGAAACGTGAAAATGCTGCACACTCACAGGATGAAACACTGTTTGCCATTCCTCCTTTTTGTGGCGCGATTTCCAGCAAAATAGAAAGTCCTGCGTAGACGAGGTATAAGACCGATTTTTCGTCCTCCTAAGAAAATAAGGAGATGATGCGCCCTGTTAAGGACAATCTCGGCCCCAGGGTCCCTGGAGTTTTTTTAAAATACCCCCTGTGAGTGTGGAAGCAATTATACAGGTCAGACGATTCGTACCGCTTCCGACCGCTGTGCAGAACACCAACGCCATATTAAAAATAGAGAACTGGAGAATCGGCAATTGCGGAGCACAGCCTCACGAACAAACATAAAATATTGTTCGATGAAACAAAAATTCTGTCCCATGCCTCCACGTACTGGGATTCTGTTATTAAGGAGGCTGTTCAAATAATAATGAGCCAAAAGAACTTTAACCGCAATAGCGGATACCATCTGAGCTGTGCGTGGAAACGAGCGCTTGATGCAGAGAAGCAGCAGAGACGTTCCTTCCAAGGTTTACGTTCAAACGGAAGCGGTGGCGCCACCGGCGCACACAGTAACACCGTCTGCGACAGCAGTACGTAATCGCTGACCAATCAGAAGCCGTCCACGGGCTATAAAAAGGCTACCACAGCAGCAGTGAAGACAGTCAGTTGCTCCTGACGATGACGATGGAGGTAATCGTCCAAAGCTCGAGATTTTATCCATAATTGACGCGGTAAGAATACCGAGAATGTTTTACATAGAACACTAGTTAATAAAAATTATAACTTCATAAAATAAAAACTTGACATGCTGTTAACTGTATTACTAGGTGTTTACAAATCGCACTGAGATTTGAACAACTACGCTCTAAACACACTAATTTTACAATAAGGCAGAAAATTTATAAATCTTTCCTTGCCATTTAGAAAGCGTATATACCCATTTAAAAACCATATAAAATATACACTGGACATTGAAAAATGGTTCAAATGGCTCTGAGCACTATGGAACTTAACTTCTGAGGTCATCAGTCCCCTAGAACTTAGAACTATTTAAACCTAACTAACCTAAGGACATGCCCGAGGCAGGATTCGAACCTGCGACCGTAGCGGTCGCACGTTCCAGACTGTAGCGCCTAGAACCGCTCGGCCACCCCGGCCGGCCTGTCCATTGAAGATAAACCTGATAATTAAAAGCAATTAATTCTTAAGCACTACCCACGCCTTTGACTGGTCTGTTTCTGAAAACTTTATTCTTTGTCTCTGAATTTACGTGAACAAGACAGCAAAACTCAATACAGTTTATCAAGTTACCAATCGCCAGCTATAGTGGGATAGGAGTCTTACTTCCTTGACAGTCAGATTCTATCTGTACTGAACAGAATTGTAATACATTTTAACTATGTTCGCGAGCCCAGTTATATAGCGAAAACGTCGCTTCACTGATTATTGATTCTGCCGATACCCCAGATTCCCGTACCGTCTGTCTCAGCACGTAGTCAAACACCAGTTATACGATCCTATGTCGTCGGTGATGTCTTGCCAATCCACGCACGGCGATTCAGTATAGTCGAGCAGCAAACAACGGCTACAACTTCCGTGCCCGCGCTCTCCGCCTCGCCACCAGCTGCTGAGTCCAGCGATCTCCTCGCCGCGTGTGTCAGTGGCCAGCGGTACCGTACTGCTCGGCTCGGTGTGCCCTCTCTTGGTGATCACAGTTAGTTAACAGCGTATAGCAACACAACGCTCGTGTACGCCGCTCTGCCCGCAGCTCCGCTCTCCAACTCAGCTCCCTTTCCTCCCCCTCTACAACACTGAGATACCGACTATACTGAACAGCTACTGAGCTTCCGTTTCTGAAAAACAGTCGAAAAACTAACGGCTCGGCCCCTATCTGCCAAGGTCGATAATTCGACACGGCCCACACTTGTTAGTCCACGAGACGTGTTTCACAGTATTGAAGATGAACAAGAGTTCATAGTACACAAGGTACACTTTTAAGAGCTCATATTGACTGTACATTTTTTCCTTGTGTTCGTCCACACTACCTCCTCCAAAAATACCCTACACTCTTAGCAACAACAGTACAGTTACGCTAAGTGATCAAAAGTATCCGGACACCTGTCTGAAAATGACTTACAAGTTCGTGGCTCGGTCCATCGGTAACGCTGGAATTCAATATAGTGTTGGCCCACCCTTAGCCTTCATGACAGCTTCATCTCCCGCAGGCGTACGTTCAATCAGGTCCTGGAAGGTTTCTTCGGGAATGGCAGCGCATTCTTCACGGAGTGCTGCGCTGAGGAGAGCTATCGATGTCGGTCGGTGAGGTCTGGCACGAAATCGGCGTTCCAAAACATCCCAAAGGTGATCTAAAGGATTCAGATCACGACTCTGTACAGGCCAGTCGATTACATGGATGTAACTGTCGTGCAACCACTCCGCCACAGGAACTGCATTATGAACAGGTGCTCGATCGTGCTGAAAGAGTCAGCAGAGGGAAGCAAGAAGGTGCTTAAAACATCAATGTAGGCCTGTGCTGTGATAGTGCCATGCAAAACAACAAGGGGAGCAAGCCCCTCCATTACTGTTTACTGTGGCACTACACACGCTGGCAGATGAAGTTCACAGGGCATTCGCCATACCCACACCCTGCCATCGGATCGCCACATTCTGTACCGTAATCCGTCACTCCACACAACGTTTTTACACTGTTCAGTTGTCCAATATTTACTCTGCTTACACCACGCGATGCGTCGTTTGGCATTTACCGGCGTGATGTGTGGCTTATGAGCAGCTACTCGACCATGAAATCCAAATTTTCTCACCTCTCGCCTAACTGTCATGGTAGTTGCAAATGGTTCAAATGGCTCTGAGCACTACGGGACTTAACATCTGAGGTCATCAGTCCCCTAGAACTTAGAACTACTTAAACCTAACTAACCTAAGGACATCACACACATCCATGCCCGAGGCAGGATTCGAACCTGCGACCGTAGATGGTAATTGCAGTGGATCCTGATGCAGTTTGGAATTCCTGTGTGATGGTCTGGATAGATGTCTGCCTATTACACGTTACGACCCTCTTCAAATGTCGGCGGTCTCTGTCAGTCAACAGATGAGGTTGGGTTGTAAGGTTTTGTGCTGTACGTGTCGCTTTACGTTTCCACTTCACTATCACATCGGAAACAGTGGACCTAGGAATGTTTAGGAGTGTGGAAATCTCGCGTACAGAAGTATGACAGAAGTGACACCCAAACACCTGACCACGTTCGAAGTCCGTGAGTTCCGCGGGGCGGCCCATTCTCTTCTCTCACAATGTCTAATGGATACTGAGGTCGCTGATGTGGAGTACCTGGCAGTAGGTGGCAGCACACCGCACTTAATATGAAAAACGTATGTTTTTGAGGGTGTCCGGATACTTTTGATCATACAATGTAAATGTATTTCACTGTCGCAGCTATCAGAATGGTTTTCGCTTATAACTTACGACTCTGTCGTTTCCGGAACAGGTTCCTTTATCTCAAACTGATACATTTGTTCTTACCGTCAACCCTGTAAGTTTGCAACATCTTCGCACAGTTACTCTGAGTATACGCGTTTATACATACGAGGTGCATTCAAGTTCTAAGGCCTCCGATTTTTTTCCTAATTAACTACTCACGCGAAATCGATGAAACTGGAGTTACTTCTCGACGTAATCGCCCTGCAGACGTACACATTTTTCACAACGCTGATGCCATGATTCCATGGCAGCGGCGAAGGCTTCTTTAGGAGTCTGTTTTGACCACTGGAAAATCGCTGAGGCAATAGCAGCACGGCTGGTGAATGTGCGGCCACGGAGAGTGTTTTTCATTGTTGGAAAAAGCCAAAAGTCACTAGGAGCCAGGTCAGGAGAGTAGGGAGCATGGGGAATCACTTCAAAGTTGTTATCACGAAGAAACTGTTGCGTAACGTTAGCTCGATGTGCGGGTACGTTGTCTTGGTGAAACAGCACACGCGCAGCCCTTCCCGGACGTTTTTGTTGCTGTGCAGGAAGGAATTTGTTCTTCAAAACATTTTCGTAGGATGCACCTGTTACCGTAGTGCCCTTTGGAGCGCAATGGGTAAGGATTACGCCTTCGCTGTCCCAGAACATGGACACCATCATTTTTTCAGCACTGGCGGTTACCCGAAATTTTTTTGGTGGCGGTGAATCTGTGTGCTTCCATTGAGCTGACTGGCGGTTTGTTTCTGGATTGAAAAATGGCATCCACGTCTCATCCATTGTCACAACCGACGAAAAGAAAGTCCCATTCATGCTGTCGTTGCATGTCAACATTGCTTGGCAACATGCCACACGGGCAGCCATGTGGTCGTCTGTCAGCATTCGTGGCACCCACCTGGATGACACTTTTCGCATTTTCAGGTCGTCATGCAGGATTGTGTGCACAGAATCCACAGAAATGCCAACTCTGAAGACGATCTGTTCAACAGTCTTTCGGCGATCCCCCAAAACAATTCTCTCCACTTTCTCGATCATGTCGTCAGACCAGCTTGTGCGAGCCCGAGGTTGTTTCCGTTTGTTGTCACACGATGTTCTGCCTTCATTAAACTGTTGCACCCACGAATGCACTTTCGACACACCCATAACTCCATCACGACATGTCTCCTTCAACTGTCGATGAATTTCAATTGGTTTCACACCACGCAAATAAGAAAACGAATGATTGCACGCTCTTCAAGTTAGGAAAACGTCGCCATTTTAAGTATTTAAAACAGTTCTCATTCTCGCCGCTGGCGGTAAAATTCCATCTGCCGTATGATGCTGCCATCTCTGGGACGTATTGACAATGAACGCGGCCTCATTTTAAAACAATGCGCATGTTTCTATCTCTTTCCAGTCCAGAGAAAAAAATCGGAGGCCTTAGAACTTGAATGCACCTCGTATTAACCATCTTGCTCACAAACTGAAGGATTGCAATGAATACATATCACTATTTTACCAGCAGAAACCGTTCAAAACTAAAGGCCGCTGAGTGAACGATGGAGAGCAATTACCAGGTGAGCAGGAAAACATAGATCAGGAAACACATTGGAGTGGGTGACATAATTGTGACTGTAATGAAAATGGAATCGAGGTGAATGGGACATCTAGCTAGATAAATGGGTGCTAAATGAACCTATAGAGATCTCTGCAGCATTACAAGAGATAAGAAGAGACCTTTATGCAACAGAGGACATCAAATATCTGACGATATAACGACGGTCTAATACATTTTACATTCTAATGAAAGAATGATGATGCAGACTATTAAGAAAAAAATGTAAAGTTATGACTAAACTATAATCAAATCTTTCTTTATCGTTCAGAAAATGTGATTTTGCTCCCAAATAAGTAATCATACTATGATGCGAGCCACTCGCCTAGACAGATTACGTACGCTACACTGATAAAAAGGTGCCGGCCGCTGTGGCCGAACTGTTCTCGGCGCTTCAGTCCGGAACCGCGCTGCTGCTATGGTCGCAGGTTCGAATCCTGCCTTGGGCATAGATGTGTGTGTTGTCCTTAGGTTAGTTATGTTTAAGTAGTACTAAGTCTAATGGACTGATGACCTCAGATGTTAAGTCCCATAGTGCTAGAGCCATTTTTTTGATACAAAATTCTGTTGTTACATTACATCGAGTACTAATGTTTAGATAAACCTGACTGTGCTATCTCTCTCTCTCTCTCTCTCTCTCTCTCTCTCTCTCTCTCTCTCTCTCTCCCTCTCCCTCCCGTTTCTGTCACACACACACACCAGACACTACACACACACACACACACACACACACACACACACACACACACACACACACACAGAGAGAGAGAGAGAGAGAGAGAGAGAGAGAGAGAGAGAGAGAGAGACAGACGTGCGCACACATACGCATAAACACAGTTGTCTTCAAGAGATACTAGCGACGAGTAAACTCAAGTTTCCTTCTGTACGTGAAGCTGTTAAAGAGGGCAGTTAAAGTCGTTGATCTTTGACCTGGTCTGGAGGACAGTTTTTGCGTTCGTCTGCATAATCTGAGACAACATTCTGCAATTAACTGCTGCATCGTTCCATTCAGCGCCCTCAATTCGTCCCCACCGCTTGTTGTCTACAGTTTCCCGTGAAAAGCAGAAACGAGTGTTTAATCGGCACGCCTTCCAGTGAATTTATTGGCTGCCGTCCAGCGCGTGCTAACGCACTTCCTTATCGCTTCTTTTCTGAAAAGCACACATAATGCTTTGGCGCTGTGAATGAACATTTGTTTTGAAACAGACTGTTGTATAGTAATTTGTACTTCTGCACCTGTGTAGAGCTGTCACGATTATGTACGGTTTATGCGCATAACCGTTTTGCTGGTTGCTGTATCGAAGCTATGTATGCTATGTACGTTATAAATCTCTGGCTATTGTGAGACTCAGAAAACTTCGAGTTATTGCAATCCGGAGCACGTTATGCTTACTTCTTACAATACTGGAAACTGGAACTCCAGGAAGACTACATGTGTCTGAAATCATTATTGTACATTAGGCATATGACAATGCATACATGACTTTGACAGTTCAGTTGGTATGAAGTCCGCACATGCTGCAACCAGAGCCTTAGAACTTCGTAGCATGAAATCAAAGGGGATTCCGATATGTCCTTCAGGAGTCTACAGAGCACCAATAGTAGTTGCTCGAGAGCTGTTGGAAGCTAACCTGTGGTGCTGACTATATAAAATGTTTGAGAATGAAGTAAAATTTACTAAAAACATTTATTTTTCAAAAGAAAAAAAGCAGACATAAATTATGGTTATTGAGTGAATACTGTAAACAACTAACAGTTGAGTGAAGAGAACAATGAACAAGGATCCTGGGTGGCAGAAGTGAGTCAAGTATTCTGGCCCTAAAAATGTTGATAACGCAATCTGAATTTATCTGACACTGAGCAGACTTTGATATCTACGGAAGTTTCTCAACATAGATGCAGCTGAGAGCAAGTAGCGATTGAGATCTGTACGCTCTGGCAAAGCCGGAGCAGCAGTACGTTACCCCCAAAGTCATGTTGAACCAGAGCAAGAGTTAAGAAACCTGCGTTTCTGAAATAAATGTAAAAGCCAATCACTGGCTTTTTTAAGCTTTTGCGAAGGCGAAAGATGATTTTCTCTGAGGTCATGTTGCTTCCCGCAGCAACAAGTTAGCAGATACAATCTTAAAGATCTGTAATAAACTGTCTGTGCCTTGGAGCATATTAGTCCTAGCTAAGAAGTGTAGTAAAGATTCTATCACTAAATGTTTCTCAGACACCATAGTATCTTATACAACCGAGGTGGCCGATGGAAGTGGGTCACAGGCCTATTTGCAGGGTCCGTGAACATGAACACTTGTGAATTTTTATTACACGTGGCTCTGCACACAATGCCCAGTTTATGACTCCACCGTGCAGATGTGTCCCTTCGGTCCATCGCCCCCACCCAACCTTCCGCTGGCGCCACAACAGGTACCTCGGCATTGTTCTGCTGGACACCTGTCTCGACTAGGGACTGCTCTCTCTGCGCTGTACAGCTGTGGGCCAGTCCAGCAAGATTTACTGAGGGATGGGCTCGTTGTCAATTGCTTTCAACTTCCAACGTGCCATTTGTGCGAGCTAAGAACCATAAAAATGCTTTTAGCGCCCTACCAGGCTCCATCAACATCTGCTCAGGCCGTTAACTTTCTAGAGTGTCGCTCAAGGTGTGTAAGGTTGTAACAAAATCTTTAATAATTCTCCGTGTACGAAAAAATAGGTGAGAGAGTAGCTTGTCCTCTCTCACTCTTACCCACCAACCACATAGAAGTCATGTCCACTGGGTGACATGTTGAATCTCCTCTGACTATTACACTTGCCCATTGACTACCAGGTCACTCAACACCATATATGCCGATGTGTTTGACATGTTTGCAGAGTGAATAAGCTCGAGAATTTTATTGGATTGATGCGGCTTGGAAACAATACTCTGTGGACACGTTTACATAATGCAATACTTGCAACTAATCCTGCAGACGCCACACTACGTTGAAACATCGATGCAGATGAATCTTCAATCATTGTACTGCTCCAGGCTCGACCCAGCATCATCGGTGAAAAACCAGAAAGAGATACAGGTTTAATGTTGAAGATGAGGTCAGTGCACATGTAGCACTAGTTCATGCTGAACAAGTATGAATAGGGATTTGATCTTACATTTTTCAAGAAAATGATCGTAACATTTATCCTAACTGATGTATGGAAACCACAGAAATGAAAATGTTGATGTCTGGGCGGCGAACTGAACCCTGCTTCCCCCATATGCGAGCCCAGGGCCTCAACCACCGATATTACGCTGCTACTAAACCGCTTAATACTTTGGATAAATGCTCCAGAGACCAACATGTCGACGGAAAAAAGAGACCAAGATGTCGACGGAAAAAAGAAAGGAACATCAGGGTTCAATGTGGCGTTGAAAACGTGGTCATTACAGACGTATTTTAAGTTCTGAGTAGACAAGGATGGAGCATCAAGCTAACCTTTTTGAAGGCAATCATACCAGTATTATCGTAAAGGGATGTAGGGAATCAACAGCAGGTCAAACGGTGCATGCTAGGTTCAAACATCTCCCAGATTTGTGCCCGCTGTCTCACCCAGCACGCAGCCATGCTCGCCATTGTCGATGTATCAGTACGATGTGTTACGGGCCTGTGAATAAGGCGCTAATCATCCTTTGGTGTGTTTATCACTGTCGTAACAGTGTGTCTGTGCGAGCGGAAACGTTTTCTCGTGACAATTGTTGTTTTACATGTTACGCTGCAATAGATACAAGTTTACGCTTAAGTCACCTTTTTTCCTCTTTCACACTGGCAGCCATGAAAGAGCTTCCGGATAAAAATTAAAAGATGAAAAGATACATTTTTGGAGCTTCTCAGTTAAATAAATATAGCAAAAAAATGATTCAAATGGCTCTGAGCACTATGGGACTCAACTGCTGTGGTCATAAGTCCCCTAGAACTTAGAACTACTTAAACCTAACTAACCTAAGGACATCACACACATCCATGCCCGAGGCAGGATTCGAACCTGCGACCGTAGCGGTCGTGCGGTTCCAGACTGTAGCGCCTTTAACCGCTCGGCCACTTCGGCCGGCTAAATATAGCATTTGTTATTTGTTCATAATAATGGATTTAAAATCACTAAGCGGCAAAAGATACTTCTATGTCCGTCCTTGGCTGTATTACGATTGTATGTATTATTTATTTAGCTTGAGTAGCTGATTTCGGAGATGTGCCATTTTCAAGTGCTTATTCACATCCTCTCAATTTTGCAGAGTCTGGCTGTACACAATGTACGTCTGTGAAGCGAACGCACAACTGCTGGTATAATAGTCTATGACAAGAAAGCGTCCCACACTCGTCAACTAGACGTCTTATTAAAAAGTTGTCTGTAACTACAAATTATGAGGTAACGCACGAACAAAATTTTAAATCATTCTCCTTAATAACGAACATATGGGTACTCGATGAAAAGGTAAAGATAAGGAAGATGGAAAGACAGGGGTCCGTACACAATCACGAATCAGGCATTCAGTTAATTGTTCATAGGAATAGTCTTTCATCTAAGCAGTTAATGGCTATTTTACATTTCTATTTTAACTACGTTACATCTGGAACGTATTTCAGACCGCCGAAAATTGCTGCTGAGCCGAAGCTGTGTAGTAATGGAGTATCCAAAAGATAAGGGCGCCAGACTGTTGTCTTTCATAAACTTTTTTTAACTGTAGGCACCATAGAAAGTAGAATATTGAAAACTTGGTACATATTTACAATATTCTATACTGTTTTTGAACACTAAACAGGGAAATTTCAGGACTGCAATTACAGTGGGAATGTAGAGTTCAGTGGTTGTGTTCATGTGCACGTACCTCATTTCACTATGGCAGGACACAAACTTGATTGCCCCCGTAACAGCACACATTTTCAAGTGTTATTACATTTCTATTGAGGTGAACTACCTACCTCTGGGTCTAGTCTTTCGTATGTTGAGATACCATAGGGTGAGTCAAAAATACTTCACAACTGTGGTACGGCATACAAATTCATTGAAATAACTTAAAGAATCGGCAGATGAGTCGTTTTGTAGCAAACGACGTTACGTCCCACATAAAAGTGTCAAGTGTCTGTTTGGTTCGATGGGCCTACGATTCGTGAATCGGTAAACATCCCACCAGCAACTAATTTCTTCCGACACTCGGTGCAGAAAATCAGGCGTAACATTTGCAACAGCAGGTAGATTCTGTAATGTAGTCCCAGAGAAAAAAATCTAGTGGTGTAAAGTTTAGGAAGCGAGGTGGCCATGTGATATATCCTTTGTGGCTAATCCAACGACTTGGGGAGCTATAACCGATGAAACCTCGAACTTGCGTGAGGTAATGAGGTGGTGCAGCGTCTTGCTGGTGGTAAACCATCCCATCTCAGTCATCTTCATCGATCTGTGGAATTAAAAAAGTTTTCAAGCGTATCCAGATACACAATACCAGTTACAGTTTTCTCCTTGTAGAGGAAAGGCCACAAAACACATTAACTTTGGGACCGTCACGAACGTGTTCCAGGGTTTCATGTGGATATCAAGCGACGAATAGGAAAAAGGTAAAGATATCGTTCTTAGTTGCTTATATCGTCCATTGTTAATGTAATAACTTCCGTGTTTAAGCTTTCATGTGAGTATAAAGAGTAACTGTGGCATCCAGTATCATTTATGTCCAAGACTATTGAGATGAGAGAAGTATTAGAAAAGGTAATGGCATGAATGTTCACACCAGACAACCAGATTGTTATAAATAAAGTGCTTGCAGTACGGTCCAAGTACAAGTAAAACATTCAATCGAAATAATGTCGATACAGAAGCTTTTAATTTCCGCCTGAGAATATTAGTCTCTATTTACTTTTATCTTTATTTTAAAATAACTATTATATTTAATTTATTTGACGCCAAGAGACGCTACACAAGACACGAAAATGACTAATTGCAGTAATTACATGAATACCCAAACTTAATTCTACAGTGAGAGGGAGTTCACTATTAACTCCTCAGTGAATAAAAGTAATAAAAGTTAGACAAGATCCCAAGAAAAGTTTTGTGATGTCTAATAATTAGCAGTAAAAGAAACAAAAGAGCAATTCAGAGTAGGGATTAAAATCCATGGAGAAGAAATAAAAACTTTGAGGTTCACCGATGACATTGTAATTCTGTCAGAGACAACAAAGGACCTGGAAGAGCAGCTGAACGGAATGGACAGTATCTTGAAAGGAGATTATAAGATGAACGTCAACAAAAGCAAAACGAAGATAATGGAATGTAGTCGAATTAAATCGGGTGATGCTGCGGGAATTTGATTAGGAAATGAGACGCTTAAAGTAGTAAATGAGTTTTGCTATTTGGGGAGCAAAATAACTGATGATGGTCGAAATAGAGAGGATATAAAATATAAACTGGCAACGGCAAGGAAAGCGTTTCTGAAGAAGAGAAATGTGTTAACATCGAGTATAGATTTAAGTGCCAGGAAGCCATTTCTGAAAGTATTTGTATGGAGGGTAGCAATCTATAGAAGTGAAACGTGGACGATAAATAGTTTAAACAAGCCACGTAATTAATGAGGAGGTATTGAATAGAATTGGAGAGAAGAGAAATTTATGTCACAACTTGACTAGAAGAAGGGATCGATTGTTAGGGCATATTCTGAGACATCAACGGATCACCAGTTTAGTATTGGAGGGCAGCGTAGAGGGTAAAAATCGTAGAGGGAGACCAAGAGATGAATACACTACACAGTTTCAGAAGAATGTAGGTTGCAGTAGGTACTGGGAGATAAAGAAGCTTGCACAGGATAGAGTAGCATGGAGAGCTGCATAAAACCAGTCTCTGGACTGAAGACCACAACAACAATAATTAGGCAATATGATCAGGATCACACGAAACTTGTACATAGTATAAGACGTTATGAGAATAGAATTTTGCTAAATGCCTAACGTCGAGCATGGACGTTCCATTAACAGTCAAGAAACGCACTGCTTTTCTTGCCTAACACTCAACTTAATAATCACGACGGTTCAGTTACATGATTTTGGGACTATGCAGGGAGGTAACGTAAAACTGTCATTGATACGAAGGTTGGTTTGAGTCCACAGTGTTTTACTAAAGCGGCCCTACCGGAGGTGGTGTGCCCAAGCCTTGCTCTGACCATTCGACTGACTTAGCCAACTAGTTATGGGAGACTATAAAGTCTTACGTGGTCTCCGAACCGCAGTGCAACTCTGCATTTTTCACGTTAACAAACATTGCCAGAGACGAAAAAAGTAAAAATTACAGATAATAAGTCTAGTATGGATTGCGAATCATAACTGAAACCTTTATATAGACTGGCAGTGTACAGTGTACCACCGAGAATCCTTTCTTTCCTAGAAATACTTCGTGACGTGAACTTGCAGTACGTGGCCCAGATGTTTTCCCCTCCTCATAACAGTAGCGCAAGTGCGCCTCTTCTGTCTCTCCCGCTGCTGGGGGTGCGTACGAGTGCGAGTTCAGCGGATTTAGCGCCACGCCTTGGTTAGATGCACGGTACAGCATAGCTGTGGACAGTCTGAAGACAGGCCACATCATCACCATTGGGGAGCCAGTGACTTGGGGCCATGATCATGGCTATGGCCATGGCAGTGCATAAGGGTGACTGTGCCACTTTGTTTTACTGACCTTGAATCTGTGACGGTACTGGTGTATTGCCAAGGTTTTAAATTGATGAAACATGGCGGGTCCGCCAGTGGGTCTATAATTAGAAGAGCTGTGCGTTATATAAGTGTATTGTATCTTCATGACACAGTGAGGTTGCATGAGACCTACGTATTGTACAGCAAACAGTTATTATTGGAATTTATTTTAGCGATAGGCTTTTAGTGGCTCTTGTAGCATTTCTGTGTCCGTTGATAACTGATGTACATTTGGTTATAGTGTGAGTGCAGATTGTCTATGTTGTCCGTCCATGTTTGCTCAAGGTGTTGATCGTAGTGAGGTGTTAGTTGCTGGTGACTCTTCCATCGGACATCTTCTGAGGTATCTCTGACTCCACTGGGTCTTATTTGCTCAGTCGGTGTCCTCGTTGTTCACTAGAATGTATGGTTGTAGGTTATAATGAGAGAGCCGGCCGATGTGGCCGAGCGGTTCTAGGCGCTTCAGTTTGGAACCGCGCGACCACTACGGTCGCAGGTTCGAATCCTGCCTCGGGCATGGATGTGTGTGATGTCCTTAGGTTAGTTAGGTTTAAGTAGTTCTAAGTTCTAGGGGACTGATGACCTCAGATGTTAAGTCCCATAGTGCTCAGAGTCATTTTTTTTTATAATGAGTGACCCATTTGATAGATTAATCGCAATTCGACGAAGTATTTATATTACATGATGTACCTAATTTTCTCATTCTATATCCACTGGTGGCCGCTTAAGGCGTTATTAGTATTATCGGCTGAAAGTTTAAGTTCCTGAAATTTTATTTTGTTACACCAGGTGCTACGTCATTTGGAAAATTAAGCGCGACTTCCTGGTTTGTTTTGTTGTACGCATGCACTTTGCTAACTGTATGATTCATATTGTTAACAAAACTAATTACTCTTAATAAAATTAATTTACATTTAGTTAAGAGTCTACACTTTCACAACTCCATCCAAACTCCAGTCCCATCTAAATCTTGCACCACAGCTTTACTGTGTTGAAACGCAGTGAACTGCAAAATTGTGCAAATTTTTATTCAAAGCTTAACAATTATCAACTTAAAATACTTCCAGCTATTTGCGTTCAACAAGGAGGTAAAGATAAGTAAAGCAAGTAGTTTAAAACGTCAGTGTACATATTATATCCACAAGAACATCATTTTTGAACAGCATAAATTGATTTTAAACTCCTCCTGGAAAACATTTTCGCTCTGCTGTGTTGATGCATAGTTTGAATGATTTTACATGTAAACTAGATAATTGTGTACCAAAATTGCAGCAGTTGCCACAGAATAGACGTATCCACAAAAGTGCCAATAAATCACTCTTCCATAAAACAGTCTACGAGTGAAATCGGCCGGAAGAGGAATGATTATGACACCCACTAGGTATACTCTAACATGGAGGGTGTAGTACCTTGTGGAGTACATGATATACAGATCCACGTATACCCTCTAAAACCTGAAGCCAAGTTCAGACAACTAATTTAGCATCCATTAATGTGTTTACTTTCTTGAACAAGCGCTCACAGCCATTGTTAGAATGCGGTGAACATAGTGCACAATGAAGAAACTGTAGGACATTTTAAAAAAACGACGAATTTCTTCGTATCATTAACTTCGCGAAAAAAGTCTGTGCAATCCATTGTGTTGCATCAGTAAATCTTTTTATATATTTTGTGTGATTTTCACTCTTCTTATTTACTTTAACATGGATAAGATCTGACATAAATGTTACGTCACATAATCTGCGCTTTGCCTTTGTGTTAGTACCCTCGTTGCGTATTAACAGCGCTTTCACCCCGAGCGCCTAATAGGAAAGCTGCTTGCCCCAGTTTGTAGAAGCCACCGGGATTCTCTAATCAGTCTCTGACCTTGTAACGCGTCAGAGACAATCCTACTTGCAGCCGGTTCTTGATTAGTATGGAGACTTATTGTGGAGACAGGTGAAAACTAGAAAAAAGCAGGTTTAACAGAAAAATGTGGGAGTATTCAGAATTATAGGTTTACAATATTGTGCTAAGAGCAGCCTTCACTAACGTTAAAAATTACTAGAGAAGGGTATGTGAACAGAAAATTTAGCTTTAGTTCATGTGCAATGAAACTATACAACTCGACGCAGACAGATGAGGTACACAAATTCCTTCTGGGGAGGGGGAGAGGGGCAGGAAGGTGTCAAGCCAGCTTCTACTGCTCCTATTGCCGATTCCACAAAAACATGTGGACCCCGTGAAGACACGAGATGAAGGCCAAGAAAGATTCAGTTATGTCTGTTCCTTTTCACGCCAATTTGAGGTGACTGTTAAAACAGCTCGGAATAACTTGTTTCTGAAATGAACTGTTCTCGGTTTTTTGTTCATGCTACTTCCAGTAATAAACGTAGAACTCGAACAAAGAAAAGTGGTAAGTAGATGAAAGCAGGAAAAAATCACCGGCACACTCGTACTAATTCCAATTTTTTTAAAACTGTCCTCAAAATTCAGGTTTTAATCAGGGATCGTATCAGTATTTGGGCATTACGAATAGTCAGTGCTGCAGGTTGAAGAAGTCTGTTTTTCATGTTAATTTGTCCGTTTTCAAGGACTACAGGCAGGTAAAGGCATTTTATGTAGATACCGACAGTAGATTAGCTACACTATCTTTGTTGTGCGTGATGAATGAATTGTTGTTAAGTTTCAGTTCATTGCTGTTACCATAATCTCCTTCCTGTTGTATTATTTTATGGAAATGTCAGACAAATCTTTAATCTTTTAAAGCAAATGAAGCATTCTAATTCATTCCTGTATCACTTCGTAAAAATATTTCCTGGCTAAGGTTGGTGCCTCGTTTCTGTTGGCATTGTTATCAAAATAACATTGACAGTTTTCCCCATTTTTGTAATAACACAATATTTCAAAATATACAAAATATGCAAATTTCTCTTTTTAAAGAAAGGTTTTAGTTAAAAACGAAAAATTTTAGCCCTGTTGCTATGGCTAATTGATATTTCAGTTTTTATACTAGGTTATCAGTAAAAAACCGAGACCAAACAAACACCGAAAAATTTCGGATATTCGAATGTAAAATACCGGCATCGGTTTCAACCTGTCTGTTTTTCCCATCCGTAGGTCAAGGTGGGATCTTACAGCATGTCTGGCGCCGTCAACCTATGGCCGTCGCACGAGATAGTCGCGGTCACTGCGCGAATGAAGCAGTCTGTGTATGCGAGTTCCGTTCAAGTTAAACTGTTACTAAATGCAAGGCGGCAAGTGCCTACTACAAAGCGCGTCCGCCACGGAGACGAAGCAGCATCTGCTGGTCGGCATCGAAGCTGAAACTGAATGGCGGCTGGCGTAGCGGTAGTCCGGCCTTTTATGACTCAGAGGTGAGTTTCTGACCACAGAAAGTAGGACCGTTGCCAACTTAACCCGAGGGACGAGAGCCACCTGCTCTGACGTAGGGACAGGGGTTTCACATTCTGGCTCAGTCCCAACCACCAGAAAAGCGGTGCTCATTGTATTCCTAAGCCTCCATTGCCGCCATTTTGAGTAAATTATCAGCTTTCAAAGCGACAACAGCGGAAATCCATTTCCAGATTTCGGTTCTTTGGTGCTTTGGGAATAATTACAACATACGTTCCCTCTCGGAATTTTTATTAACGGGGCTAAACCGCAACTGACAATTAAAGGAACTCCAAATAATATTGATATCAAAAAATCAGTTATCATGTGGGTTGCTCAATAGCGAAGGGCCCTGGATCTCTATTCAGATTTAACAGTTTTTGACTGTTACTATTTTCTTTCCTTGTCTCATGGCTTGGGCGTGCTCATACGTGGGCATTACATTTTCTCCCGGCTGACTGTATATAGACGCAACCAGTCCATAGAATCTGCAATATTTTCCCACGACTGTTTCCGGATAGTAGTTTTTACTATAACCTCCTATTTTTTCGGTGTTCAAGACCATTCACTAAGAGAATCACTGTGAAATGCTTTACTTTGTCAAAGAAACACAGGAGGAATGCATTCGGCGCTATTCCACGCTATTTTCGTAAACAGGTTCTGTTAGGGCAAGAATTTCCGTGCATACAAGCCGAGACATCATGAAAGCTCCTACAAAAGTGCACGTTAAGTGTTTCTGTGACATTTTACTATTTCCGAGGGTTCGACTTGGTTCCTATTTTCCATGGCCATGTGACTTCAGTATATCATTGAAAACATTGCTAGATGTGTTTGCCAAGGTATGTAGCTACATGCAGCGATGCGTCAGCCACATGTCACGCATGTCCTGTTAGCATCACGATGGCTCCCAATATTCTTGTGAGTCTTGTATATATTTGATGATCTGTAGACAACTTTTGTGGGGTTTAACTGTCAGTGCAATTTAGCGATCTGTGCAAAATAATTTTGCCACTGCAAGTCTCGTCTGCAGAAAATAATGGCGGTCGGTGCTCCCAAACCTGCAGCAGCTGCAGTTTGACAGGTAAATTCAGTGACAAACTGGCTGTCCCATTAGGATGACGAGGAAGAGAGTAATCTACCCATGTTATTCTGGAAACTGATTTCAGCAGCGTTTGTGAGGGTGAGTCGCTCTCCAAACAGGTCACGTCAGGAACCGTGCCTAGGTGAATATGTATTTCGACAGGAATTCCTCAGGTGTCATGTATGAAAGGGATGTCGCTGCCTCATGCCTGTGGGATCCGAACAGGCACCTGTGTGTGGCTTGGCAGCTGACTGTCGTGTCACAGCTTTGTGGGGACTGCCGGTACATCCCAACTTCTGGAAATGTGTGCGGTAGTGTCCTATGTGGTCCAGTGGACAGCAGGCGGAAGGTGGCGCGTGTGCACGTTGGAGCCTTGTTTTTAATAGCGACCTTTTGTTTAATCTATAGAGAGAATATCAACAGCTCTGATGGAAACCCACTTCTAAGCAAAGAAGGGAAAGCAGAAAGGTGAAAGGAGTATATAGAGGGTCTATACAGGGGCGATGTTCTTGAGGACAATATCATGGAAATGGAGAAGAGGATGTAGATGAAAATGAAATGGGAGATATGATACTGCGTGAAGAGTTTGACAGAGCACTGAAAGACCTAAGTCGAAACAAGGCCCCGGGAGTAGACAACATTCCATTAGAACTACTGACAGCCTTGGGAGAGCCAGTCCTGACAAAACTCTACCATCTGGTGAGCAAGATGTATGAGACAGGCGAAATACCCTCAGACTTCAAGAAGAATATAATAATTCCAATCCCAAAGAAAGCAGGTGTTGACAGATGTGAAAATTACCGAACTATCAGTTTAATAAGTCACAGCTGCAAAATTCTAACGCTAATTCTTTACAGACGAATGGAAAAACTGGTAGAAGTCGACCTCGGGGAAGATCAGTTTGGATTCCATAGAAATGTTGGAACACGTGAGGCAATACTGACCCTACGACTTATCTTAGAAGAAAGATTAAGGAAAGGCAAACCTACGTTTCTAGCATTTTTAGACTTAGAGAAATCTTTTGACAATGTTGACTAGAATACTCTCTTTCACATAATGAAGGTGGCAGGGGTAAAATACAGGGAGCGAAAGGCTATTTACAATTTGTACAGAAACCAGATGGCAGTTATAAGAGTCGAGGGGCATGAAAGGGAAGCAGTGGTTGGGAAGGGAGTGAGACAGGGTTGTAGCCTCTCCTCGATGCTATTCGATCTGTATATTGAGCAAGCAGTAAAAGAAACAAAAGAAAAGTTCGGAGTAGGTATTAAAATCCATGGAGAAGAAATAGAAACTTTGAGGTTCGCCGATGACATTGTAATTCTGTCAGAAACAGCAAAGGACTTGGAAGAGCAGTTGAATGGAATGGACAGTGTCTTGCAAGGGGGGAGGGGGGGGTATAAAATGAACATCAACAAAAGCAAAACAAGGATAATGGAATGTGGTCGAGTTAAGTCGGGTGGTGCTGAGGGAATTAGATTAGGAAATGAGATACTTAAAATAGTAAATGAGTTTTGCTATTTGGGGAGCAAAATAACTGATGATGGTCGAAGTAGAGAGGATATAAAATGTAGACTGGCAATGGCAAGGAAAGCGTTTCTGAAGAATAGAAATTTGTTAACATCGAGAATCGATTTAAGTGTTAGGAAGTCGTTTCTGAAAGGATTTGTATGGAGTGTAGCCATGTATGGAAGTGAAACGTGGAGGATAAATAGTTTAGACAAGAAGAGAATATAAGCTTTCGAAATGTGGTGCTACAGAAGAATGCTGAAGATTAGATGGGTAGATCACATAACTAATGAGGAGGTATTGAATAGAATTGGGGAGAAGAGGAGTTTGTGGCACAACTTGACCAGAAGAAGGGATCAGTTGGTAGGACATGTTCGGAGGCATCAAGGGATCACCAATTTACTACTGGAGGGCAGCGTGGAGGGTAAAAATCGTAGAGGGAGACCAAGAGATGAATACACTAATCAGATTCAGAAGTATGTAGGGTGCAGTAGCTACTGGGAGATGAAGAAGCTTGCACAGGATAGAGTAGCATGGAGAGCTGCATCAAACCAGTCTCAGGACTGAAGACCACAACAACAACAACAACATAGTCCATCGATTTGACTGACCCATAGGATGCCATGAATTAAAAAAAGGTACCCCATATATGTGAAAAATATCAATTTAATTAATTTGTATAAATTTTTTTATATCAAAGTGGTGTTCGCAGTACAATAGTTAATGGGAGGGTGTGCATGAGTGGGTGAAATGGAGCAGAACATCAAGTGAAGTGCAGAACACTGCGCTAATGTGCATAATTTTTGTGTAAACCCCAGTACAATAGTGTAAGAGGGTGGGTGACAAAGAAGAATGCGCTAGCAATAGCGTTCAGAAGTTTGTGAAACTCGAAAAGTGTACCAGAAAATGGTGGGAGGACATAACTGATTATTAATTTGGTATCAAAGGCGGTACAATAGTTTAAGGAAATGGGGGTGACATGGAAAACCACTTAACAGATCAATAGGTTAAGTGCTGACAAAGGCCAAAACATTAGGTTAAGACAACCAGAGTACAGTGCCAAACATTAGGTTACGCAGCAAGTTTACCCCATGTAACTGCTTCTTGCAAGACCTACATGTTTCGCCGGCCGGTGTGGCCGAGCGGTTCTAGGCGCTTCAGTCTGGAACTGCGCGACCGCTACGGTCGCAGGTTCGAATCCCGCCTCGGGCATGGATGTGTGTGATGTCCTTACGTTAGCTAGGTTTAAGTAGTTCTAAGTCCTAGGTGACTGATGACCTCAGATGTTAAGTCCCATAGTGCTCAAAGCCATTTGAACCAACCTACATGTTTCCAAAAAGCAGAGAATGACGAGCAAGAGAAATCCAACCTCCACAAACTGAATTTTTTATAAATAAACAATATACCCTTGAATTTCCTTCCTCCCAACCAGTTTCCATATATTCCTTGAGATGCGTTGAATCCTCTAAATTGCTGAAATAAACAATATTGCACCCACAGCAATCGATTTCCCTCAAAATGACAGATCAACTGAGTCTTTTTCCCGCCAATTTCGGGGATGGAGGGTGGGAAGGGATGAGGGGCGGATTACCAGAGGAGGAGAGGTTAATTAATTGATCAGTTTAATTAAGTAGTCATTCAAATTGATAAGTGTGAGAGGGGGGGGGGGGGTCCTATTCCAATAAGTCGGACCTTGAAGTATATCTGTAGCAGCAAGGGGAGAGGGGTTTGGGGAGGGGGAGGGGTTGGGGGGAACAAAATGGTTAGGTGTCTGTCAATCAAAAGGAATGATGCTTTTAGCAGAACAATAGGTTAAGGAACTGTCAATCAAAGATGAACAGTAGGTTAAGTGCCTGTTAATCAAAGGAGAGCAATAGGTTTGCCCTTGAGTGCATACCTGGCCCTGATATAGGCAACCCGCACTAACAAAATGTGCTCATACGAACTCTGTTCCACAACTTATTCTACGTGAACGCAAACCACGACACCACCAGCTCGCACAGTGCCTTGTTAACAGCCTGGACTTCATGCTTGTGCCGCACTCGATCCTTACCATCAGCTCTTACCAACTGAAACTGGAACTCATCTGACGGGGCCACTATTTTCCAGTCGTCTATGGTCCACCCGGTATGGTCACGAGCCCAGCAGAGGCGCCACAGGTGATGCGCCGCTAGCAAAGGCATTCGCGTCCGTCATCCGCTGCCATAGCCTATTAACGAAAAATTTCACCGCACTGTCCTAACGGACGCGTTCTTCGTACGTCTTCCTTGATTTCTTCGGTAATTTCGCACAGTGTTGCTTGTCTGTTAACACAAACGCCGACTCTCGGTCGTTAAGAAAAGGTTGTCGGCTACTGCGTTGTCCATGGTGAGAGGTAACGCCTGAAATGTTGGTATTCTCAGCAAACTGTTGACACTGTGGATCTCGGAATATTGCATTCTCTAGCGATTTCCGAAAAAAAACTTTGTTATTTATCACAAAAGTTTACATTTTAGGACGCAAATGTAAAACATTTTCTAAACTATGCAGCACAAAAAATTTGTATTTTAGGGCACAAATGTAAAACTTGTAAGTCAATACAGTGGGCTCAGGCCCGGAGGTACAATAAAATCATCTCAAAAAAGCTTGCAGCATTTCCTACAGTGTAATATTATGATGTCCTTTGAGACTATCTCCTAGACAAAAGTCTACTGGCGTTCCTTAAGCAGAGATGTTGGAAACTCCGCTCGCTCTGTCACTGCAGACACCGGGGCCAGGTTGATGCCCTATTCCTTGGCATTCGATACAGGTCAGCATTGTTTAATGAGCAAAATAGCCGCTTACTGAGTATCGGACTAGATTTGTCATTGAATTTTGGACTCCCTTGCAGACAGAACTCGTCGCTTCGCTCTTAATGGAAAAGAATCGACATTTGTGAAGGTAATTTCAGAAGTAATCCATGGACATGTGGTAGTGTCGTTACTGTTTGCAGGTTGTGTAAGTGACCTAGTGGATAACGTCGGAAGCTGTATGGAGCTACTTGCAGACGATTGAGTTGCCTGTAGGAAAGCAGCAGCGACAGAAGACAGTAGTGAATTTCTGGATGATTCACAGAGGATCAATGATTTGTGCAGTGGTCACCAGTTGAACGTAAACGTAAATAAATATAACGTGTTGCGTATAAGCAGGCGAGAAACTTCACTATCGTTGTCCACCTGCTTAGCTGAGTGGTTAAGTGCTTGCCTACCATGCTGGAGGCCCGGGTTTGGTTTCCAGCTGTGTTAGAGATTTTCTCCGCTCGTGGACTGGCTGTTGTGTTGGATTGTCCTCATCATCATTCCATCACCATCACCGATGCGCTAGTCCCCCAATGTGGGGTCACCTGAAATAAGACTTGCAACCCGGCGGCCTTTCGGATAACAATGCCACACGATCATTTCATTTCATTTCACTATTGTTCGATTACTCCACTGGCGACGAACCACTGGAAAAACTACTGTAAAATACCTAGCAGTAAACATCCAGAGCGACCTAAAGTGGAACAACAAAGAACATGAAAAGCGGAAGTCACGTTGATATTCACTGGAAGAATCTCACTGTCATCCATTCACGAAAAAAGCCGCTTACAAAATTCTTGTTCGCCCTATTCTTGAGTATTACTCGTCGTGCGCTCTTACCAGGATGGATTAATGGAAGAGATAGAGAAGATCCAATGAAGAGCGGCATGTTCCATCATGGGATCATTTACTGGCTGCGAGAGCATTACGGAGATGCCCAACAAACTCCATTGGCGTTGTGCATCAAGGAGAAAATCCGAGGGTGTACATTCCAAGAACAGTCGCGCACACAGTAGTTCTTCTGGGAAGAAGAGAATGCTTCTATAAGTACCCACGCTCACACACCGTAAGTTAGTTTGCAGAGTATGCATGTAGAACTAGATGTCGACGTCCATTTGAAATACATGGTAGTTTTCGAACGAATTTCATTTGAATGGATGAATTGAAGGACTGAGGGCAGAGGTGGTACAAGAGATATTCCATAAGAAAATTAGCTAAATACACATTTGGAAGCCGTGAGGATACCATCTGAATAAAAGAACTACAAGTAATTACCAGCATAGTGGCATATTCTGTGATGACAAAGCTTAAGCTCTAAGCCAATGCCTGAACTGCGTTTAGTTACAACTAGAGCAAGTGAAATACCATACAGAAGGAAAATTGCTGCTATCGTTAATGAAGGTTCAGATACATATTTTTTTGCAAGCACTCATATTTCGAAATATCACTTGTACAAGTTGAGGCAAAATCAGCGTTTTGGCACAATAGGCCATAAGGTCCTTGAATCTGGCCACACATAATCTATGTGATCAAAAGTATCCAGAAACCTGGCTGAAAACGACTTACATGTTCGTGGCGCCCTCCATTGGTAATGCTGGAATTCAATATTCGTGACAGCTTCCACTCTCGCAAGCATACGTTCAATCAGGTGATGGAAGATTTCTTGGGGAATGGCAGCCCAATCTTCACGAAATGTTGCACTGAGGAGAGCTATTGATGTCGGTCGGTGAGGCCTGGCACCAAGTCAGCGTTCCAAAACATCGCAAAGGTGTTCTATAGAACAGGTCAGGACTCTGTGCAGGCCAGCCGATTACATGGATGTTACTGTCGTGACACCACTCCGCCACAAGCCGTGCATTACGAACAGGTGCTCGATTGTGTTGAAAGATGCAATCGCCATCCCCAAAATGCTCTTCAACAGTAGGAAGCAAAAAGGTGCTTAAAACATCAGTGTAGGCCTGTGCTGTGATACTGCCACGCAAAACAAGGGTTGCAAACTGCCTCCATGAAAAAATGACACACCGCCTCAGAATTTTACTGTTGGCACTACACACGCTGGCGGCTGAAGTTCACCGGGCATTCGCCAAATCCACACCCTGCCATCGGATCACCTCATTGTGTACCGTGATTAGTCACTGCACGCAACGTTTTACACTGTTCAATCGTCCGATGTTTATGCTCCTACAACGAGCGACCCGTCGTTTGGCATTACCGGCGTGATGTGTGGTTTATGAGCAGCCGCTCGACCATTAAATCCTAGTTTTCTCACCTCCCGCCTAACTGTATAAGTACTTGCAGTGGATCCTGATGCAATTTGAAATTCCTGTGCGATGGTCTGGGTATATGTCTGCCTATTACACATTATGACCCTCGTCAACTGTCGGCGATCTCTGTCAGTCAGCAGACGAGGTTGGCCTGTACGCTGTTTGTGTTGTACATGTCCCTTCACGTTTCCTCTTCACTATCACATCGGAAACAATGTACCTAGGGCTGTGTAGTAGTGTGGAAATTTCGCGAACAGACGTATGACACAAGTGACATCCAGTCACCTGATCACGTTCAAAGTCCGTGAGTTTCGGGTAGCGCCCCCTACGGAGGTCGCTAATATGGAGTACCTGGCAGTAGGTGGCAGCACAATGCACCTAATATGAAAAACGTATGTTTTTGGGTGTGACTGGATACTTTTGATCACATGGTGTATATGGAATGTGATAAAGATTTTGGTCTATCTGAAAAGGCAAAGCAACACTTCAAACATGTTTTTGTCCCTCAAGGTAGAATGGAAGCAGTGAAGCCAGTCAACAGAAAATGTTTTGTAGCGGAAATGAGAACAGAAAACTTTCTTTCAGTTAAGGCCATGGATGCCATAGCAATCTAAAAAAGTTGATAAAGACGCAGAAGAAAAGCCAGACGAATCTGAATCATGAAAGAAAATGTTCTAACAATGCAGTTCAAGCATACAGTAAAACGTGATTGTGAATTTACATAAGTGGACTTGACAAGTCCCAGTATTTCTTCCACATAAATGCCTTGCCTGAAGCCTTTGCACCAAGATGAGCTTGAATTAAAATTTGAGAAGAAAATCTTCAGGAGTTAAAGCATTACATCCTTCCATTTCAACATGAGTTCTATAACAATATACCCCATTTCCAGACAGAAGTCAGTGTGGTCGTAAGAAGTAGGAATGGAGTAAGAAGAAGACATATTTTGCTATTTTAATTTTAATTGGTATTGACCTATTATTTTTCATCATTTTATATTTGGTTCACTTTAATTACTCAAATATCCTTGTTCCTTTCTCGGGGCCTTTGTCCCGCTCCAACGCGGGGTCGGCTTTGTTATTACGGATGTGGCAGCGTTAATTGCAGAGGTTGGCTGGATGCCCTATCTGACGCCACTCCGAACCCCCCAGGACGGACGTAGTGTACCCCAGCTGTCTGCGTCTAGTGTAAGTCATGAAATAGTGCGAACGTTTTCAAATATCTGTGAGTCGTGTAACTGAGGCGGAACTTGGGGACCAGCCCGGTATTCACCTAGCGGGATGTGGAAAACCGCTGAAAAACCACATCCAGGCTGGCCAGCATTCCGGACCTCGTCGTTAAGCCGCCGGGCGCAATCGATCCGGGGCCGGGGCGCCTATCCGAGTCCAGGAAGCAGTGCATTAGCGCTCTCGGCTGCCCTGGCGGGTAGAGAATATATACTACGCGCACTAATAAACCAAAACATTACGACCACTGCCTACCGCGACGTTGGATGCCGCCTGGTGGCGTTGTGGGCGCGTGAGGCGGTAGCAAAAGTATATAAGCGGAGCAGACCTGGACGGGGGATCACCTTAGCGAAGATATGGGGCCGGCCGGAGTGACCGAGCGGTTCTAGGCGCTACAGTCTGGAACCGCGCGACCGCTACGGTCGCAGGTTCGAATCCTGCCTCGGGCATGGGTGTGTGTGATGTCCTTAGGTTAGACAGGTTTAAGTAGTTCTAAGTTCTAGGGGACTGATGACCTCAGAAGATAATTCTCATAGTGCTCAGAGTTCACTCATAAACAACATAATGTTCTTATCTTGCTTAAGCATGTCCTCCATTTCTCGAGCAAAATTTAGTCTCTGTAATTATCTCCAGGGTTCAATTGTTGCATCATGGCCGTTTTGTAGGGATGAAACCCTAGATCAATACATAAAATACGCCTTATTGAACGGCTACTGAGGCACAATTCGGCAGAATGCCTGCTAGCGTATCGACCAGGGCTGCAGAGTATGGCTTGTCGAACTCTTTCAAAATTTTCCGCCGTGCGTACTGAGCGAGGACCCGCTTGGCAGTTTTCTGTTCATCATTGTTACTCGTAAAGAAAATAATTCAGCCCGACGTAAAATGATGTTACAAGTGGGAACGCAATCACGTCCCCCAAGATTGAAATGAGACGAAACCCACGCTAAACTGCAACGATAGACCCATTATTACGCACAAAACTATCGTAAGCAAACACAAGCTGTTGCGCTGTTCACGGCTCCATGACCTCGACAAAACAAAATGGCAGGAGCTACCAAACATGTGCCCACATCTGTTCCCATCTCACTCCTACCACCTGAGCCTGAATACTATCTGTTCTAAAAACATCTGTCCTTTCTGACTCAATCGATGTTAGTTTGGTAAACCCATATTCACCATTTACATTCGTTGTAATCTAGCGTTTTGTGATGAATAGAAAAGTTAATAAAGTGCGACGGACTATTAATACGACGATAAATGTAAAGTACCTGCGCGAGAGATAAGTACTCTGTGGAATTTAAGCATCTCCGTGCGAACTTGATAACAAAGATATACAGACTGTATTAAGCTGCGACAAAGAGATAATTATTCCATGTTGGACATTGGAAGAGAGATGTTCTATGTCGGATTGAGAAGAGACTGTTGGAAGCCGCCATTAAGGCAGTAATCTAAGTTTTATGGTACTGAAGAAAATTAATAGGCCTACATATAAAAGTACAAAAGGAGTATCAGGTGTGTAGAGTTCATAATCGTAAATCATTTCAAAAGAAATATTCAGTGATTATAAAGACGCAAGATGTTCGGAGGTGTTGTGTGGTTTGATGGTGTGAACCTGCAGCTTTACACGGTTTTGGGATTCGTCGAGAATATTTATCCGAAGACCTAAATAATTTCACAAACTAAAGTTGGACGCCACATTCCGTACACATGACACAGCATAGCACTTGGCTGTACCGATCGATTTCCGTAGAGCGATAAATTATCCCGAGCGATTTCAGGAGGAGAAGTTCCAGCAGGGAGACTCAACCAGATCTGCTGCTGCGAAGCGCATGTGGTATTACCGTATTCTTTAACTTACGGAGAACAGTAAGTAATATAGACTTCATAACCACCGCAAACATAATTAAAAGGACTCAACTTAAATAAAAGGAGCAAACAGTACAAAGGAATGGCAAAACCAAACCATAAATAAAAATTAATTAATAACAATACGCAATCACATTAATACACCACTGGACATTAAAATAGCTACACCACGAAGATGGCGTGATACAGACGCAAAATTTAACCGACAGGAAGAAGATGCTGTGATACGCAAATGATTACCTTTTCAGAGCATTCACACAAGATTGGCGCCGGTGGTGACACCTACAGCGTGCTGACATGTGGAAAGTTTCCAACCGATTTCTCATACAAAAAAAGCAGATGACCGGCGATGCCTGGTGAAACGTCGTTGTGATGGTTCGTGTAAGGAGGAGAAATGCGTACCACCACGTTTCCGACTTTGATAAAAGTCGGATTCTAGTCTATCGCGATTGCGGTTTATCGTATCGTGACATTGCTGCTCGCGTTGGTCGAGATCCAATGACTGTTAGCAGAATATGGAATCGGTGGGTTCAGGAGGGTAATACGGAACGCCGTGCTGGATCCCAACGGCCTCTTATCACTAGCAGTCGAGATGACAGGCATCTTATACGCATGGCTGTAACGGATCGTGAGCCACGTCTCGAAAAAAATGGTTCAAATGGCTCTGAGCACTATGGGACTCAACTGCTGAGGTCATTAGTCCCCTAGAACTTAGAACTAGTTAAACCTAACTAACCTAAGGACATCACAAACATCCATGCCCGAGGCAGGATTCGAACCTGCGACCGTAGCGGTCTTGCGGTTCCAGACTGCAGCGCCTTTAACCGCACGGCCACTTCGGCCGGCGCCACGTCTCGATCCCTGAGTCAACACATGGGGACGTTTGCAAGACAACAACCATCTGCACGAACAATTCGAAGACGTTTGCAGCAGCATGGACTATCAGCTGGGAGACCGTGGCTGCGGTTACTCTTGAGGCTGCATCACAGACAGGAGCGCCTGCGATGGCGTACTCAACGTCGAACCTGGGTGCACGAATGGCAAAACGTCATTTTTTTGGATGAAACCAGGTTCTGTTTACAGCATCATAATGGTCGCATCCGTGTTTGGCGACATCGCCGTGAACGCACATTGGAAGCGCGTATTCGTCATCGCCATACTGGCGTATCACTCGGCGTGATGGTATGGGGTGCCATTGGTAACCCGTCTCGGTCACCTCTTGTTCGCACTGACGGCACTTTGAACAGTGGACGTTACATTTCAGATGTGTTACGACCCGTGGCTCTACCCTTCATTCGATCCCTACGAAACCCTACATTTCAGCAGGATAATGCACGACCGCATGTTGCAGGTCCTGTAGGGGCCTTTCTGGGTACAGAAAATGTTCGACTGCTGCCCTGGCCAGCACATTCTCCACATCTCTTACCAATTGAAAATGTCTGTTCAATGGTGGCCGAGCAACTGGCTCGTCACAATATGCCAGTCACTACTCTTGATGAACTGTGGTATCGTGTTGAAGCTGCATGGGCAGCTGTACCTGCACACGCCATGCAAGCTCTGTTTGACTCAATGCCCAGGTGCATCAAGGCCGTTATTACGGCCAGAAGTAGTTGTTCTGGGTACTGATTTCTCAGGATCTTTGCTCCCAAATTGCGTGAAAATCTAATCACATGTAATTTCTAGTATAATATATTTGTCGAATCAATACCCGTTTATCATCTTCATTTCTTCTTGGTGTAGCAATTTTAATGGCCAGTAGTGTAAAACGCTCATTAAATAATAGAGAGAATAAAAATAAGAACCTCATGGTCTCTTCGCGAGATATACGTAGGAGGGAGCAATGTACTGCTTGACTCCTCGGTGAAGGTATTTTCTCGAAACTTCAACAAAAGCCTGTACCGAGCTACTGAGCGTCTATCCTGCAGAGTCTTCCACTGGAGTTTATCTATCATCTCCGTAACGCTTTCGCGATTACTAATTGATCCCGTAACGAAGCGCGGTGCTCTCCGGTGGATCTTCTGTATCTCTTCTATCAACCCTATCTGGTACGGATCCCACACTGCTGAGCAGTATTCAAGCAGTGGGCGCACAAGCGTACTGTAATCCACTTCCTTTGTTTTCGGATTGCATTTCCTTAGGATTCTTCCAATGAATCTCAGTCTGGCATCTGCTTTACTGACGATCAACTTTATATGATCATTCCATTTCAAATCACTCCTAATGCGTACTCCCAGATAATTTATGGAATTAACTGCTTCCAGTTGCTGACCTGCTATTTTGTAGCTAAATGATACGGGAACAATCTTTCTATGTATTCGCAGCACATTACTCTTGTCTACATTGAGATTCAATTGCCATTCCCTGCACCATGCGTCAATTCGTTGCAGATCCTCCTGCATTTCAGTACAATTTTCCATTGTTACAACCTCTCGATATACTACAGCATCATCCGCAAAAAGCCGCAGTGAATTTCCTACGTAATCAGAAGGTCATTCATGTATATTGTGAATAGCAACGGTCCTACGACACTCCCCTGCGGCACACCCGAAATCACTCTTACTTCGGAATACTTCTCTCCATGGAGAATGACATGCTGCGTTCTGTTATCTAGGAACTCTTCAATCCAATAACACAATTGGTCTGATAGTCCATATGCTCTTACTTTGTTCATTAAACGACTGTGAGGAACTGTATCGAACGCCTTGTGGAAGTCAAGAAACACGGCATCTACCTGGGAACCCGTGTCTATGGCCCTCTGTGTCCCGTGGACGAATAGCGCGAGCTGGGTTTCACACGATCGTCTTTATAGAAACCCATGCTGATTCCTACAGAGTAGATTTCTAGTCACCAGAAAAGTCATTATACTCGAACATAATACGTGTTCCAAAATTCTACAACTGACATACGTTAGAGATATACACTCCTGGAATTGAAATAAGAACACCGTGAATTCATTGTCCCAGGAAGGGGAAACTTTATTGACACATTCCTGGGGTCAGATACATCACATGATCACACTGACAGAACCACAGGCACATAGACACAGGCAACAGAGCATGCACAATGTCGGCACTAGTACAGTGTATATCCACCTTTCGCAGCAATGCAGGCTGCTATTCTCCCATGGAGACGATCGTAGAGATGCTGGATGTAGTCCTGTGGAACGGCTTGCCATGCCATTTACACCTGGCGCCTCAGTTGGACCAGCGTTCGTGCTGGACGTGCAGACCGCGTGAGACGACGCTTCATCCAGTCCCAAACATGCTCAATGGGGGACAGATCCGGAGATCTTGCTGGCCAGGGTAGTTGACTTACACCTTCTAGAGCACGTTGGGTGGCACGGGATACATGCGGACGTGCATTGTCCTGTTGGAACAGCAAGTTCCCTTGCCGGTCTAGGAATGGTAGAACGATGGGTTCGATGACGGTTTGGATGTACCGTGCACTATTCAGTGTCCCCTCGACGATCACCAGTGGTGTACGGCCAGTGTAGGAGATCGCTCCCCACACCATGATGCCGGGTGTTGGCCCTGTGTGCCTCGGTCGTATGCAGTCCTGATTGTGGCGCTCACCTGCACGGCGCCAAACACGCATACGACCATCATTGGCACCAAGGCAGAAGCGACTCTCATCGCTGAAGACGACACGTCTCCATTCGTCCCTCCATTCACGCCTGTCGCGACACCACTGGAGGCGGGCTGCACGATGTTGGGGCGTGAGCGGAAGACGGCCTAACGGTGTGCGGGACCGTAGCCCAGCTTCATGGAGACGGTTGCGAATGGTCCTCGCCGATACCCCAGGAGCAACAGTGTCCCTAATTTGCTGGGAAGTGGCGGTGCGGTCCCCTACGGCACTGCGTAGGATCCTACGGTCTTGGCGTGCATCCGTGCGTCGCTGCGGTCCGGTCCCAGGTCGACGGGCACGTGCACCTTCCGCCGACCACTGGCGACAACATCGATGTACTGTGGAGACCTCACGCCCCACGTGTTGAGCAATTCGGCGGTACGTCCACCCGGCCTCCCGCATGCCCACTATACGCCCTCGCTCAAAGTCCGTCAACTGCACATACGGTTCACGTCCACGCTGTCGCGGCATGCTACCAGTGTTAAAGACTGCGATGGAGCTCCGTATGCCACGGAAAACTGGCTGACACTGACGGCGGCGGTGCACAAATGCTGCGCAGCTAGCGCCATTCGACGGCCAACACCGCGGTTCCTGGTGTGTCCGCTGTGCCGTGCGTGTGATCATTGCTTGTACAGCCCTCTCGCAGTGTCCGGAGCAAGTATGGTGGGTCTGACACACCGGTGTCAATGTGTTCTTTTTTCCATTTCCAGGAGTGTAGGTCTATAGTTCTGCACATCTGTTCGACGTCCCTTCTTGAAAACGGGGATGACCTGTGCCCTTTTACAATCTTTTGGAACGCTACGCTCTTCTAGAGACGTACGGTACACCGCTGCAAGAAGGGAGGCAAGTTCCTTCGGGTACTCTGTGTAAAATCGAACTGGTATCCCATCAGGTCCAGCGGCCTTTCCTGTTTTGAGCGATTTTAATTCTTTCTCTACTCCTTTGTGGTCTATTTCGATATCTACCATTTTGTCATCTGTGCGACAGTCTAGAGAGGGAACTGCAGTACAGTCTTCCTACAAGAGGTCGCTGCAGGATACGTGTACCAGATGAGAGGTCTGCTGACATTTTCCTTTCCGCTTAGGTGCAGTGGTGCTGCCATTCCTCACGGGCGCAGAGCAGAATGCTTGGCGAGGATGTCGCGCTGAAGCCTCAGCGAGCGGCGGAGGGCGTGGCAGCCGGCCAGCGACCAGCGGCCGAGGACAAAGGCGCGCAGCGTGGCACGGCGGGGCATGCGGGTTCGCCACCGCCTCCGGCCGCTATTTCGAGAGCGGCGCCGCCGGCGTTGGCCGTGGTCAGTCTCCAGCGGCCGCCGCCTGCTGACTCAGCCACGCGGAACTCGTTCTTCCCGCCTCCTCACATCTCGGGACACATCTTCGGCCGTCGCCACACGGACCGTGCTTTCGAACGTCAAGGCTGAGCGCGTGTAGTTCAACGTACTGCTGGAAGCTCCAAAACGATGCGAGTTGTGCCTCCGGTACGGCTGCCTCTACGTAGTGTACGCGATAGCAACTCTCTCCAGCGGCAGCTGTCGTCCGTATCTGGCTCGCGAATCGCACTGTTTGCGAAATGGACGGGGCTAAAATTCCTACGTTAGTTCGTTGCCTCCCTTGCCGGCGAGGGTGGTCAATCTGCACCAGGCTTAAAGAATAAATAGAAGCTGGATATTGAATAAGCGTGATTCAGCCTTTGCGGAATATTGCCTCCACAATAACCACAAATACATAATCGATGGACAAGTCGTACACACAGAGGAAAAGGGGGCGAAACTCAGCCAGTTAAAAATTTTAGAAATTAAAAAACAGATGTGTGCATCCCCGCACCTATTATTAAACGAGCAAACCTAGTTCAATTATTCACCTCTTTTAGATGATATCACAACTCCGGGATGGAAGTAAAGCTTTGGACCTCAGTCCACCAGTAGATAAAAAATTCTTGGCTGATACATAACTTTATCCCTAGGTCTGTCTAGTCATAGCCAGTGACGATTGTAAGTATTACACGCTCTCGTATGGCAAAGAACTGTCTCAAATTAAGTAATTTTTTTATTCAATAACGCAATAAAGTGAAATAATGTTTTATATGTTGTAATTAAAAATGAACCATCTCCCAAGCACTCAAAGAATCCACAGTTGTGGGCAGACAGTTGTATGGTCACAACAGCGTCACAACGTATTAGAAAACGCGAAGGTTAGTGAAAACATGTTTGTATCCAGTTAAATGCAAGCCACCACAAATCACATGGTACCTTACAATTCTGCGACTTTACTCATTATGCCACACTGACCATGAATCATTTGTGACTATAATTTTCATCTCCTGAAAGCTTTAATCGTAGGTATGTTATTAACTAATATTTAATCATAACAAACTGTACGAATAACTATGCGTTATTGGTGGATCCTCAATGTGCCGTTGTCTCGAAGCGGCATACTGCATAATACGTAACTTGCAATAATTCTTCAACGTCCACTTTCACGCTTACCGTCATTTTATTACAAAAAATCGAACAAATAATGACGGGTTTTCGAGAGATTCTCAACTTGTTGGAGCTTAGAAACGGTAAATATACGTATGAACTTCAACTGAAAGCCAATATGGCGTCTCGCTACTCTGTATTGATGACGGATGACGTGTGTGTGACGTAGGTGGCGCTCTTTTATCTCATTAGTCTTCATTCAAACGCACGATCAGAGTATCTGACATGCTAGGTATTGCTCTACACGTTCGGAAAGACTCCCCAGCGTGCTCCTTCCATGCTATAACGTTAGACTCTCGGCACGCTCGACATTCAAATGAGCGATCTGTGTGTCGATGGCTTTACCCTAATCGCGTTGTAAGTAGGCTGGCGTTCTAAGTAGGCTGTTTGGGTTTTTATGTTGGTAACGCGATGTAGCGCTCTGTATGAAAATCACTGACTGTGCTGTGTGCAGTCTGTGGCTGGTTGGCATTGTTGAAATATTCACTATTGTAGTGTTGGGCAGTTGGATGTGAACTGCGCGTAGCGTTGTACTGTTGGAGCGTAGTGTTGTACTGTTGGAGATGAGCCGCCAGCAATGGTGGATGTGGGGAGAGAGATGGCAGCGTTTTGAGAGCGGACGATCTGGGCGTGTGTCCATCAGAAAAAGGAAATTTGTGAGACTAGATGTCATGAACTGATATATATATAATGACTTTTGGACACTATTAAGGTAAATACATTGTTTGTTCTTTACCAAAATCTTTCTTTTGCTAACTATGCCTATCAGTAGTTAGTGCCTTCAGTAGTAAGATGGCAGTATTGGCGCTCGCTGTATTGCAGTAGTTCGAGTAACGAAGATTTTTGTGAGGTAAGTGATTCATGAAAGGTATAGGTTATTGTTAGTCAGGCCCATTCTTTTGTAGGGATTATTGAAAGTCAGATTGCGTTGCTCTAAAAATATTGTGTGTCAGTTTACTGATGATCAGAATAAGTAAAGATAAAACTGTCTGAGTACGTTGAGTTTTGCTCAACTGTTTGAAAATCAAATAACGTCGAGGTTTTCCAGCACTGTCATTTATACATTTTTCTAAGGGGACGTTTCATAGCGTCTTGTGAGTTGCACTGAACTCTTGCGTGCACAGTGTGGGGCAGAGCAACTCGTTTATTTGAGTTTGGCGCCCTGAGGAGACGATTGCTCCGAGGAGGGTGGCGGTAGGCACATTCGAGAGAGCGGACCGTAAAGTTGTCGCTCAGCTTGGTTTAGTTATCATCACGGGTGGAGTGGAGCGCGCGTTCGCTGCCGGGGTATACTTTTCGGTCTCTCAATCACTAGCCGCGACGTGCATTCCGTACCAATTTCAGTACTGGGCATCGTGGTCATGTTCCTCGCCTGCAGTCGATTGTTTCATCAGTAAACAACATCAGGGAAACTGATGAAGAAAAAATCTAGGCTTTCACGCACTGCAAGGTCACCCGGAAACATTGACATGGTAAAGCTTTCTGTTACGCGATTGCCTCAACGCTCTGTCCGCAAACATGCAACTGCTGTTGGGTTCTCTAATCTTTCTGTCAAGCGAATCCCTCATCAAGAACTAAAATTTCATCGCTACAACTTGGCTGTGGTCAGTGACTTAATGCAGATGATTTTGTCGCTCGAGAAAATGTATGTGAGGCGCTTCTTGACGTGCCTTAGGGCGCACTTATTTTGATCAGTGATGAGGCTCACTTCTATCTTTCGAGGTATGTAAATAAGCCGAACATGCGCCACTGGAGCCCTAATACCTCCACATAACTTCATCGGTGTCCCTACATTTACAACGCGTAACTGTTTGGAGTGCACTGTCGCGAGTAGAAGAAAACGAACGGGGAATTTCGATGATTTCTGACTCTTATGTCCACACGATTCAGGAGTTTTCCCTGCCAACACTCAATGAGAAGGATGTGGGAGATATACAGGGTGAGTCACCTAACGTTACCGCTGGACATATTTCGTAAACCACATAAAATACTGACGAACCGATTCCACAGACCGAACGTGAGGAGAGGGGCTAGTGTAATTGTTTAATACAAACCATACAAAAATGCACGGAAGTATGTTTTTTAACACAAACCTACGTTTTTTTAAATGGAACCACGTTATTTTTGTTAGCACATCTGACAATATAAACAAATACGTAATCAGTGCCGTTTGTTGCATTGTAAAATGTTAATTACATCCGGGGGGTTCCATTTAAAAAAACGTAGGTTTGTGTTAAAAAACATACTTCCGTGCATTTTTTTATGGTTTGTATTAACCAATTACACTAGCCCCTCTCCTCACGTTCGGTCTGTGGAATCGATTCGTCAGTATTTGATGTGGTTTACGAAATATATCCAGCGGTAATGTTAGGTGACTCACCCTGTATAGTTCCAGCAGGACGGTGCTACGACGCACACAGCGCGTGTGTCAATGACTTTTTTGCGGCAGCACTTCCCAGGACGCTTCAACTGCTTGAGCGGGGATCTGCACTGGCCAGCACGGTGGACTTATTTAGCCCCCCGCAGCTACTCTTTTCCGGGCTACCAAAATTCACTTGTTCACGACGGTCGTCCTAAGACCCAGAATAACAACGTTCGTGAAGATGTCGCCATTACTCGTCCATATGCTGGACAGAGTAGAAGGAAACTTCCGAGATCGATTAAATTAGTATGTTGAGACTAATGGACGGCATCTGCCTGATGTCATCTTGAAAACTCTGTAAAGATAAATTTTAAATGTTGTACTTGTTCAAAGAATGAAGTATATATCTCCATTTCTTCTTTTTAAAGTGAACTGCTAAATAAGCAAGTTGCTCTGCCCCAATCAGTGCATAGCAGCACCACCCAATACTTAATTTTTAAAATTTTGGGTGCCAGAACGCAGCCCTGCAACCTTATAACTCGCCCTCCCTACCCAGCCGTGAAAATCACAAGTTCCGATTTTTTAAAAACTTGTGATGAAACTTGAATGAGAAATCATTAACTGTATTTCATAATAATATCCATCTACCGACCAACTGCCGAATGCAAAAACGTCAACTAATACTATAAATTCCAGAATGAGATTTTCACTCTGCAGCGGAGAGTGCGCTGATATGAAACTTACTGGCAGATTAAAGCTGGAAACATCCCCCAGGCTGTGGCTAAGCCATGTCTCCGCAGTATCCGTTCTTCCAGGAGTGCTAGTTCTGCAAGGTTTGCAGGAGAGCTTCTGTGAAGTTTGGAAGGTAGGAGACGAGGTACTGGCAAAATTGAAGCTGTGAGGACGGGGGCGTGAGTCGTGCTTGGGTAGCTCAGATGGTAGAGCACTTGCCCGCCAAAGGCAAAGGTCTCGAGTTCGAGTCTCGGTCCAGCACACAGTTTTAATCTGCCAGGAAGATCCAATGTTATAAATTGTAAGGAGTGTAGTTTTCATCCACGGTAACGCACAAAATTACTTAAAGAGGCAGAAATATTCCAAGATATGCTTAATTTTAATTTGGCCGTGAGCTGAGTAAGGGTTGCCGATTACCTCAGGCGTAGAGCGGTAAGTAGTGCGGCCACTGCTGTGTTGGAGGATATGAGAGGGGGAATGTTTTATCGCATGTCTTCTAGTTCTAACTCACGGGTGTGTGCGAGTCCTACCGACCGGTTGCTATGGTGTAAAATTTGACACAAAAGTAACGTGGATTCGTCAGTGCGCGTTATAGAGACGGTTATTTTCAAATGCGGTACAAGTTTGTTGCGAGGAATATGAAATTAAACAGAGACGGTTCTAATACACCGCAATGAGTAAAAGGAAAATGACTTTCAAATCATTTCGTAAAAATTTGTGATAGTGTCTCATACTGGATAATACATTTAAATATGATCACGGTTACTGTTATTAATAAATCAATAACCCTCTACGCTCACACAGAGAACACATCAATACTTCGTGAGGCAATTACGCTGTCACAACTTTAGGGTGGCTGAGAGTGGCAGTAATCTGACACAGAACATTCGACACGAAGTGTTGCAAATGGTGCCCACTTTTAACGATCAGTACTCGGTGGCCACTGGCCGACGTATTGTGTCCTTACTAGAACTAGTCTATTGATGGCTCATATCATATTAATTTACTTAGGTTACCAATTAATAAGAAGATCGGTACACATGCGACTCGAGGTGCCACTTAACAATGTCGTTATTGGATATCGAACAAGAAAGGTTGACGAACGCTGGTCTTGGCTCGGCCTTTTTGAAGGGCCATAAGTCAATCGCTTTGACTTTCGAAGGAACTTCTATCTGAGAAATTAAGTCGAGCTGAGACATTGGCACCAGAAGGGGCGTCGACTTCTGGGTACGCCGAATTGTTACAGTTTAAAAGAAGTCCGTGGCAGGCGGCGGAACGCGATTCTGGCGCGTTCCAGCTGAAATGAAGCCGCGTCATCACCAACTTTCTCGACTTCGCTCATCCAATTTTCATCCATTTGAAGCCATTCATTGATGATCAGGTCCCGTTCAGGTAGCAAACTGCTACGTTGCACCAGCTGTTCCACATAATAACGGACATCATCTGTGGGGTTAGTATCAGTTGATTTTTCAGGACAGTCGAGGTGTGGCAGGCTATGTGAGTGTTCGGCAAACGAAGAATGTGTGTTCGCAGCGGTGTGTGTGCAGCGGTGAACTCGGTGCCTTCGACGCCTTGCATCACTTGAAAAGAGGCATAATCCCGACTTGTCAGACCACCCTACGCACCTTCTCTAGTCTGCTGCTGTCTACTTCCTACGTTGTTTGGCCCATTAAAGAAGTGCAGCTTTATGTGCTGTTGTGAGCATTGGGTCCAAACGTCCATGCGGCCCGAATCAAGTGTTCCCGCGGCTCGTCGTTCTCAGACATACACTCCTGGAAATGGAAAAAAGAACACATTGACACCGCTGTGTCAGACCCACCATACTTGCTCCGGACACTGCGAGAGGGCTGTACAAGCAATGATCACACGCACGGCACAGCGGACACACCAGGAACCGCGGTGTTGGCCGTCGAATGGCGCTAGCTGCGCAGCATTTGTGCACCGCCGCCGTCAGTGTCAGCCAGTTTGCCGTGGCATACGGAGCTCCATCGCAGTCTTTAACACTGGTAGCATGCCGCGACAGCGTGGACGTGAACCGTATGTGCAGTTGACGGACTTTGAGCGAGGGCGTATAGTGGGCATGCGGGAGGCCGGGTGGACGTACCGCCGAATTGCTCAACACGTGGGGCGTGAGGTCTCCACAGTACATCGATGTTGTCGCCAGTGGTCGGCGGAAGGTGCACGTGCCCGTCGACCTGGGACCGGACCGCAGCGACGCACAGATGCACGCCAAGACCGTAGGATCCTACGCAGTGCCGTAGGGGACCGCACCGCCACTTCCCAGCAAATTAGGGACACTGTTGCTCCTGGGGTATCGGCGAGGACCATTCGCAACCGTCTCCATGAAGCTGGGCTACGGTCCCGCACACCGTTAGGCCGTCTTCCGCTCACGCCCCAACATCGTGCAGCCCGCCTCCAGTGGTGTCGCGACAGGCGTGAATGGAGGGACGAATGGAGACGTGTCGTCTTCAGCGATGAGAGTCGCTTCTGCCTTGGTGCCAATGATGGTCGTATGCGTGTTTGGCGCCGTGCAGGTGAGCGCCACAATCAGGACTGCATACGACCGAGGCACACAGGGCCAACACCCGGCATCATGGTGTGGGGAGCGATCTCCTACACTGGCCGTACACCACTGGTGATCGTCGAGGGGACACTGAATAGTGCACGGTACATCCAAACCGTCATCGAACTCATCGTTCTACCTTTCCTAGACCGGCAAGGGAACTTGCTGTTCCAACAGGACAATGCACGTCCGCATGTATCCCGTGCCACCCAACGTGCTCTAGAAGGTGTAAGTCAACTACCCTGGCCAGCAAGATCTCCGGATCTGCCCCCCATTGAGCATGTTTGGGACTGGATGAAGCGTCGTCTCACGCGGTCTGCACGTCCAGCACGAACGCTGGTCCAACTGAGGCGCCAGGTGGAAATGGCATGGCAAGCCGTTCCACAGGACTACATCCAGCATCTCTACGATCGTCTCCATGGGAGAATAGCAGCCTGCATTGCTGCGAAAGGTGGATATACACTGTACTAGTGCCGACATTGTGCATGCTCTGTTGCCTGTGTCTATGTGCCTGTGGTTCTGTCAGTGTGATCATGTGATGTATCTGACCCCAGGAATGTGTCAATAAAGTTTCCCCTTCCTGGGACAATGAATTCACGGTGTTCTTATTTCAATTTCCAGGAGTGTATTTTATAATAATATGCTTGTAGCAACTAGTAGAAGAATCCGAAAAAGTAAACTAACATTAAGGGCATCTCAAGTGTGTGTTTTTGTTGGTGAGTAACAAAAAAAAAATCTAGTAATATTTTAAGAGGTGCTTAATTTCAGTTGACGTTAGTGAATTCGACTTTGAGCTTACGTCAGGGGTAGGCGGCGGTATATTTTATTGTTTGTCTTCGAATACTGATAACTCACGATGGAACGTCCCCTTTTAACAATTATACATTACTGTGCTTAAACTGACACACAATATTTTTAGCGCAACGCAATCTGACTTTCAAAAATCCCTACAAAAGAATGGCCCTGACTAACATTAACCTATACCTTTCACAAATCACTTACCTCACCAAAAATCTTCGTTACTCGAACTACTGCAATACAGCGAGCGCCACTACTGCCAGCTAAATAAAAGATTCAAACTACTGAAGGCACTAATTACTGATAGGCATAGTTAGCAAATGAAAGATTTTAATAGAGAACAAACAATGTATTTACCTTAATAGTCATAATATATATAGCAGTTCATGACATCCAGTCTTACAAATTTCAAAACTCCGCCATCTCTCTCCCCACATCCGCCACTGCTGGCGGCTCACCTCCAACTGCGCAACGCTACGCGCTGTTAACATCCAGCTGACCAACACTACAATAGCAGACAACAATTCAAACTAGCCACAGACTGCACACAGCACATCCAGTGATTTTCATACAGAGCGCTACATAACGTTGCCAATAAGAAAACATAAGCAGCCTACTTACAACGAACGTGCGCAAATAGCCCCGATCAACTGCTGTGGTATAAATGTCAAACGAAAATAATTTGGATTCATGCATGTGCGTTGTATGGACGGTCACCTTCAAATGTAGTAATATGAAATCAAATTGAGGTTGCTGTAATGTAGTGCAATTAGTAAAAGAAAGATGACGTTCAAAACATTTATTAAACATTCCTAATGGTATCTCATATTGCAGTTTCTGTTATTAATTAATATAATGTACTAATTTATGTATATTACCAGTTAATACTAAGATCGTTAGTGGTGATGTTTAAAGTGGCCACGGCGGACTGGATATATTTTTAGCTGAACAGTTCTGCTGCTTGCCGGTAAGTGTTGAGACAAGTTCTAATATGATCACCATTCTTGATAGTGAAACTGACAGAAGAAGCTTATTCTGTTATTTTTTAGAATTTTTTGTTTTGTTTTTGAACCTTCTGATGTGAGATAAGTCATTTATATTGTTCTTGTTACCTCACTTGTACGGAGAGTAATAATTTGTACAATATCAACATTAAAAACGTCTTTCGACATACAAGTGTAATTCCTAATTATTTATTTCAGTTTGGTAGTTTTTTCTGTGGATCAGTAATGCCGACATGCCCTTCGATCTGGAAAACTGGCCACACTGTCCGTCGGGAAATTGGTCAAGGTGTTCACCACAGTAAGAGTACGGTACGTCCATATATCACCCAAAATATTACAAATCCGACTAACTTTTACATTCTTTTATACACGCGAACGTATCGTCCACCATTCTATCCTTTTGTGAAAATTCTGAATGAACAAAATTATATTATTTAAAATCGTCTCTATTCTGTTATATTTGGCTTAATACGAAAGTTCGTTTCAAAATGGTGTGCTGCAGTCGCTTGGTATTATTTCAGATAGTATGGTGTGCAAGTGCCTAAAAAATCTGCCCAGAAATCAGAACAATGAACATGTGATCCTGTTGACATGGCATTGGCCATAGTTCCCTCTTATGTACGGATAACTGGTCACTATGTAAGCATTCAGAAAAATGCATGTAGGTTCAATATATTAGACTATTTACTTTCTCATTTAAGATATTTGGTGTGATGTAAATCCAAAATGCTAAAGTGGTAAGCTTCTGTCAGTAGCTATGGTTTGCTGAAAATTTAATTTCTCTCAGTGGCTACTACGCCACCTCCCCCTCCCCCCGCCCCATCTTTTGATGCGGCCCAAGGTGTTGCGCTACAGTATCAATATTAGCTCTTAAGCAAAATAGTTTGACGAGCGTTGTGTTGGTTCGTTCGCACTGTTGCAGCAACAAATTGGTAACTTCAATTACACTGTAATCGTAGTCTTGTCTAAATGTAATAGCTCCTATCTGCCATACTGTCAAGTCTCCGTGTCAATCCATCTTAATACACTGATCCCATACAACCGACTGAGACATACATACCATTTCATTGTTATGTTTTATGTCAGCTGGCCGGCCGGAGTGGCCGAGCGGTTCTAGGCGCTACAGTCTGGAACCGCGCGATTGCTACGGTCGCAGGTTCGAGCTTCGAATCCTGCCTCGGACATGGATGTGTGTGATGTTCTTAGGTTAGTTAGGTTTAAGTAGTTCTAAGTTCAAGGGGACTGATGACCTCAGAAGTTAAGTCCCATAGTGCTCAGAGCCATTTTTATGTCAGCTGTGGAAAGTCAAACGCAATCTCTTCTGCAGCATCGAAGAACCAACGGCCTTGCCGCACCCTTTTTCAGTTTTTTGGCAATGGCCTTGCCGTCAGATCATCGAAGTTAACCATGTCGGACTTGGGTAGCACTGGGATGCGTGACTGTCCGGGTCTGCCGAGTGCTGTTGTCAAGTGGGGTGCACTCAACCTTTGTGAGGGCAATTGAGGAGCTACTTGATTGAGAAGTAGCGGCACTGATGACGAAAACTGACAGTAGCCAGGAGAGTAGTGCGATGACCATGTGCCCCTCTGTATCTGCATCCGGTGATGCCCAAGGTCTGAGGATGACACGGCAGCCGGTCGGTGCCGTTGGACCTGCAAGGCCTGTTCGGGCGGTGTTCGTTCGTTCATTCTGCAGCATCAAAAACCATGACTGTGCTCGTTTAAGTGGGTAACTATATGGTATGCCAAACTGAAAAGGAGTCCTTCACCGCATCGCCTTTGCATGTAATTCCAATGGCTAAATGTGTTTACCGAGACGTGGCACAGTGGTATTCTCAGTTGCACAAGCGGTGTTAACGGCTTCGCACAATTATCCTCATTTCTGGGGAGTTGTTTCCGCAGTCCCTTGCGTGATGCATACCTCTAGATCAGCAAAAAGAGCGATTATCCAAGTCCTTCGCGCAGAAAGAAAGTATCCTTCACGTACTTATTGCAGCATGAAAGAAGTGTACGGAGAGCAGTCTGTTGATGTCAGCATTATGAAGCAGGACGTGTAAACAGGCGCACATTGTCACCACCAGTGCCACGATTTCGGCTGTGTAGGAGCATACACGGACGAACTTTCGGACCACCAAACGGTAAATTGTTGTTGAGCTCTCGTTAAGCAGAAGAACAGTGCACCACATAATCTGCAAGAAGCTTCGTTATGGAAAAGTTTGTGTACAGTGGATGCCCAAGCAGCTTTCAGAGAATCAGAAGACAACGAGAATATGTGTTTGCCTGACCCATCTCTTCAGAACGAGGAGCAAGGAAAGGATCTCATTGCTCAAATTGTGGCATGTGATGAAACTCAGTGTCATCACTTCGACCCTGCCTCCGAACGGATGAACATTGAGTGGGGACATCCTAGCTATCCTCGTAAGAAAAAAAAAATTCTACGAAGAAGAGCCTCCACTCAAGGACTAGCTACCAGAGGGTGCAACAGTCAACGCTGATCAGTATTGTAACATACTGCTGGGCATCAAAGACAAGCGCAGGGGCAAGCTCCCGAATAGGATAGTGCTTCTTCAGGACATCGCTGGGCTACATGTGGCCAAGAAGACCTCCAAGCTCCTACAAAAATTTCGATGTTAGGCCCTGGAATATCCCCTAACGGTCCCGATATCTCCCCCATATGACTCGCATATCTTCGACCTCTACAACAGTCTCTCAAAGTTCAGAGGCTCACCTGTGACTAGAAAGTGCAGGACACTATAGAAAACCGAAATCGTCAGCAACCCAAGAGATTCTATACTGAAGCCATCCAGTCTCTTCCTACACGCTGGTCGGCATATCACTGTCAATGGCAGTTACGTATAGTTGTGCTGTTCCACAAGAATTGTAATTATAAGATTCCAGAATGAGATTTTCACTCTGCAGCGGAGTGTGCGCTGATATGAAACTTCCTGGCAGATTAAAACTGTGTGCCCGACCAGACTCGAACTCGGGACCTTTGCCTTTCGCGGGCAAGTGCTCTACCAACTTTTTTTTTTTACTACATTTTGTTCGTTATTGATCGTTATGTTTGGTCGTTGCGGACGTCGCGAGACATCCTGTTCAAGTTCGGTGGTTGATCCTTCCACTCAGTTTTTTTATTACAGAGGCCATCCGGCTCTCTGACCGAACACACTAAGTTACCGTGCCGGCGAAAGAGCTACCGAAGCACGACTCACGCCTGGTACTCACAGCTTTACTTCTGCCAGTACCTCGTGTCCTGCCTTCCAAACTTTACTGGCAGAAGTAAAGCTGTGAGTACCGGGCGTGAGTCGTGCTTCGATATCTCAGTTGATAGCCGGCACGGTAGCTCAGCGTGTTCGGTCAGAGGGTTAGTTGCCCTCTTAATAAAAAAACTGAGTTAATCGATCAACAACGAACTTGAACGGATGTCTTACGACGTCCGCCCCGAGCAGATGCAACGAACAAAAGCGAACAAAATGAGATTAAAAAAAAAAAAAAAGGTTGGTAGAGCACTTGCCCGCGAAAGGCAAAGGTCCCGAGTTCGAGTCTCGTTCGGGCACACAGTTTTAATCTGCCAGGAAGTTTCAATTATAAGATTGTTATTAAAATTTCTTTACATGTGGACTGTAGTCTCCTTTCATTTGGGTATAACTTATAACAGTTTGTCCCGTGAGTTTAGAAACAACCTTCTGGACGAGAGGCTAGCTTGACTGTTAACTATTAAGCCTTCTGGTACTATGTCCCTTCTGCTTCCATCGCCCAATTTGTTCTGCTGCCGATACATGACACCAGATGGAAATACGCTGATTTGCCGACCATATGTTTGCTTTCAGAGTGCTCAGTTTATTGATGTTTTTACAATACAGCCCATGCTGTTGTACGGGAAACACAAGGAGAAAAAACTGTGTGAGTACTACTGTTCTGCAGAATGCGTCAGCTGTGTGATATATTGCCCATAGTTATTCCATTTGTGTGGCATATGGACAAATTTTTAATATTATTGTTTTTTCAATAAAAATGTTTGCACGTGTTGATCTCGCTCGTCGAAATGGGTCACTGTCTATAACACGCATATCTTGTTTTTGGTGTCGCATTTACTAATGAAGTTATGAATATCAACTTGTAGTTTTCAAAGTGTACTTTAAGTAGCAGCCCATTCCTCGACAATGTCAAGGGCGTAAAAATTTTCAGAACAGTTTTGAAGTGCTACTAGAGGAATAGAATGATGATGAACAATCAAAGGTTCGAAAAAGGGGTATTCGGAGCTATAGTGCCAACCACTCATCGGCTGCGTGTGTAAGTCACGAGTTGTAGAAAAATAGCTTTATGTTCTGCATTATTCATCCTAACGCTACCACTCGTGAAAAAATTATGGTGTTTCCCCAGCAGTAACAGACGATATAAATCCAGGTTTACAACTATGACCACAACACGTCCTCAGAGCTCATGACGAAATAATTAGGAAGACATTCAGAGCAGCGTCTGAAGAAACAAGGATGGCTTCAAGGCCAAAGCTAAGATTGTCGGCATGTGCCAAAAACGACTCAACAAAAATTGGAAATCAGACTGCAGTAGTTCGGCACTAAACAGGAATGACTAATAATAATAGTAATAATGATGCAACGAGTGAACCCTGAGATGCATAATTAGTCGTTACCTGATTATGTTAATGTAAATAGCAACACAGTTTGGTAAATGATTTGTGCTAGTCCTACTAATGACGCAATCTCCTATCGAAATAAAACATGTGAAAGTGGCATCAATGTCAGTTAGTACTAATCAATGGAACTGATTTCATGAGTTAGAATTCCGTTCTAATGTGGTAGATGAGGTTATGGGGAACAACACATTTGGACGAAATAGTTGTATGATTTGTGTGGTTTCACGGTAACTACCTAACAGATGTTCATTGAGTTACTTTAGTAGCCTGCGCTGTAACTAGTCATTTACCTAAAACGGCACTAAGTAGAGCCTCCATGATCCCGAGATCAAGCGTATCGTTGTCGGAAATGTCTTAGATTGATCTATAAACTCAAGAACGTTCCTATAGTTTGTAATTCTCATTAATCCTACTACGAACAGCATAACCCCACATCACAAGGCTTGGAAAGACTGTCCCCTTGCGACAAATCAACACACTGATTCAGCCAAACAACTCCCTAGGACCCGTACCACAGCATTGAATCTATAATCCACGATGTCATAAATGTCTTCTAAAATATCAACCCCTATGAGTGACCCCTTACCATTCGGCAAACGGGAACACTGGCTGCCCACTTCTTATTTCACCGGAATGTCATTTTCACACGATCCAGGATTTTTCACTTACTCCTAGCTAGATATCCTTTTTTTAACCCCAATCCCGCTCTGTCTTGCACACGGTATCCAATTTTACTGTACTCTGTCCCGGCCACAAGCACAACCAGATGCCGTTGCTTTACCCAAGCGCTCGTAATGAAACCTGACATGTACTGTTCCCGAATCTCCAACAATATTTTCTCACATATGTCGCACTTTACCTACCTCCTCATAATCTAATAATCTAATGACCCATTGCAGCGATGTCTCTGCCTCAAACTGGTCATCAAGCAGAAGCACCAACATCAACATCCAACATAACGTCAGCATAACGTCAACGTTACGAAGCACCCAGAAAATCATCGCCACAGTTACGTCAACTACCTTAAGACGAACTCCACCCTAAAACTTCAATTTCTTTCAAAAACATTTTAATGGCTATTGCACATCTTTGGAGCATTTGCTCATAGGTCCCAAAACGATTTGGCTCTACGCGAATTACAACGACACCTAAGCAACACTTGAAATATGTACTGCATGAGGGGCCATGTATCTGTTATCAGAGACTTGCATCTGATGCACTACTGGCAAAGTGCACTGATGGCAAGATATAAAGTGAAAATGGAAATTAGAACAGTATCACTTGGTCCAAGTTCCCAAAAAAGAAAAAAAAACACTTTTGCGAGTTGTAGAAGCTGAATCTTAGTTCACATGATTTTTGAAGACTGATGAAAGCAAGAGGACCAGCACGCCTTCATCACACTTCCAGATGGAGTTCTCCTTATCTGAAGATCAATAACGGACCAACCAGTTAACAAGATGCTGCCTTAAGAAGGAGAAATTCAAGATGAACGTTACCATGGTCTTGATATTACAAGTGGGTACGTGTCTTGTACTAGCATCTAGTCTCTAGTAAAATTTTTAATCCATTTTCCTGTAAGTTCGTTTTCTTACGTTCAGTGATATCTTCTTTATTCTAAATATTAAAGAATCACTATCAAATTTTTGCAGGAAGCAGTCTTGAGGTATTTGCATACTTCTATTCATTAATATTAACGAAAATGTACAATTTGTCTGTTTTATTATCACATTTACGTAGCAATAATTGTGCGACATTTAAGTTTGAAAGTCGAAAAAACACCGAAAGAAAATTAATAACATTTCTCGTAAAATGAATACGTAGGGCTCTTCAATTTATTTAAATTTCTGGACCGTGAAAATTGTGGTCTGAGTGCCAAAAGTTGGTTTTTTATAAACACCATTAATATCATACTAAGAATCCAAAACAAAAACCAGTGAGGTTCTGGACTTCAGAGGTTGAATATTGCAGCATCTTTAAGTGATAGAAATGATTTTAAAATTCGTTTGAAATCGGCAGGTAGAAGAAAAGTTAAATCTTTGGGTGGAGTCACGCTTTAATAATATCGACGGTATGTTTTTCACTTGGGTTGTTTATTTTTAATTAGGCTGTATGGATCTGTACAGCTGAATAGTAGTCACATTCTGCTGCAACAGCACTTGAGAGACTGAACCAACAATATGAAAAGCGAAGGAGGGAATGGGCTACATGTGCTTTACTTATTGACAATGTTAAGAAAAGACCATGCCTCTGCTATCAGAGAAAAGGAAAAGGAAATAAGTAAAAGGGAAAAGACAGTGCAAGAAACTATGGACACCAAGTTAAGGCATGTTTCATAGATGACAATAAAACAGCAATCTTCTAAATGAATGAATCCAAATATTTCGTAAAGTGTGAAAGTGTAAAAAGTTGTAGGTGATAGAAATCTTGTTCTAGTCTTATAAAATTCCTTTTTCTCATGTATTTGTATCAGTAGAATATCATTTATGGTCACTTCATTTATCAAAAAAGGTTTTTAAGGACTTCCTGAGAATGAAATTACTGTAGAATTGTCCTATCTTAAATGCGACAATATTTTTTGTAAGGCGAAATTTGAATGTTCTATGATGCTTCCCAGTTTCTTTGTGCAACTCAGGGTCAGAAAGTAAATCACATTTTATTTTTGATTGAATGGTAAAGCAATCAGCAAGTAACATGATCCAAGAGACTAAGCAAACTGAAACGCCTGTTTCTCATTAATGATACCATTATACTGGCCACAAAAACTGAAAAACTTGCAAAACGGAGATTATACATTCCATAAATGATTGTCAGCTACAATGTCCTCTGACATAAAATTGTTGCAACCATTAGATTTACTACTAATGTAATATGATGGTGGCCACATTGTGCATGGGGGCTTAATTAAATAGGATGCAAATAATTTTAACTTTAGTCGCTGTTTGTCCGATTACTAAGTCTTGTAACTGGTTGGCCCTGACTAGTATTACTCCGCAATCTGGCTGCATAGAATAACAACAAAGAATGAAAGGAAATTTCCGTTAACACAAGTAATTGATTAAGTCCCCAGTAACTATGAAAGCTACGAAACAACAAGGCACAAGTGTAACTGTTCTGTGTGTGGAAGCGTGATTCAACGTACGCATCTGGCACGGTTCTTCCTCAATACGACAAGATGCTTTAAACGCCATTTACAATGAAGTAACAAAAAAAACAGAAATACTATGATTGCACATAGAAACCAGAATTACACTCTAACACATGAACACAAGCCAGATGCTTTGTTGACTGAACCCGTTGTGGGGCGGCTGGCGGAATAATTGTTATTATATTTATGTAGAATGTAATGTAGAAAAGATGCATTTCCCGGCCGATTAACCATATGTGGGGCGGCGGGTGGAATTAATTGTTATATAAATGTTCCTATTATTTATGCTGTTGTTTGCCGTTCTCAACACTGGCTCTCTAACTACAATATTGGCAACCAGAAAGTGATTAGCAAAACGTGAAGCCTGTAATTAGAATTCCTAGTGCCCACTTCATCTGAGAAATACACTTATAGCTACAGCTTATAGCTCTGAGAAATTAGGAGATGGTCTGGAATTCATAATCAAAAACGATTCTCAAAAAATGTTCATTATATTCTGAAAGTCACAGACCAAAAAGAATCCACACAATACAACTAACAGAGCAGTTGAGAGTCTAATGTGCTGATACAACTACACTCCTGGAAATTGAAATAAGAACACCGTGAATTCATTGTCCCAGGAAGGGGAAACTTTATTGACACATTCCTGGGGTCAGATACATCACATGATCACACTGACAGAACCACAGGCACATAGACACAGGCAACAGAGCATGCACAATGTTGGCACTAGTACAGTGTATATCCACCTTTCGCAGCAATGCAGGCTGCTATTCTCCCATGGAGACGATCGTAGAGATGCTGGATGTAGTCCTGTGGAACGGCTTGCCATGCCATTTCCACCTGGCGCCTCAGTTGGACCAGCGTTCGTGCTGGACGTGCAGACCGCGTGAGACGACGCTTCATCCAGTCCCAAACATGCTCAATGGGGGACAGATCCGGAGATCTTGCTGGCCAGGGTAGTTGACTTACACCTTCTAGAGCACGTTGGGTGGCACGGGATACATGCGGACGTGCATTGTCCTGTTGGAACAGCAAGTTCCCTTGCCGGTCTAGGAATGGTAGAACGATGGGTTCGATGACGGTTTGGATGTACCGTGCACTATTCAGTGTCCCCTCGACGATCACCAGTGGTGTATGGCCAGTGTAGGAGATCGCTCCCCACACCATGATGCCGGGTGTTGGCCCTGTGTGCCTCGGTCGTATGCAGTCCTGATTGTGGCGCTCACCTGCACGGCGCCAAACACGCATACGACCATCATTGGCACCAAGGCAGAAGCGACTCTCATCGCTGAAGACGACACGTCTCCATTCGTCCCTCCATTCACGCCTGTCGCGACACCACTGGAGGCGGGCTGCACGATGTTGGGGCGTGAGCGGAAGACGGCCTAACGGTGTGCGGGACCGTAGCCCAGCTTCATGGAGACGGTTGCGAATGGTCCTCGCCGATACCCCAGGAGCAACAGTGTCCCTAATTTGCTGGGAAGTGGCGGTGCGGTCCCCTACGGCACTGCGTAGGATCCTACGGTCTTGGCGTGCATCCGTGCGTCGCTGCGGTCCGGTCCCAGGTCGACGGGCACGTGCACCTTCCGCCGACCACTGGCGACAACATCGATGTACTGTGGGGACCTCACGCCCCACGTGTTGAGCAATTCGGCGGTACGTCCACCCGGCCTCCCACATGCCCACTATACGCCCTCGCTCAAAGTCCGTCAACTGCACATACGGTTCACGTCCACGCTGTCGCGGCATGCTACCAGTGTTAAAGACTGCGATGGAGCTCCGTATGCCACGGCAAACTGGCTGACACTGACGGCGGCGGTGCACAAATGCTGCGCAGCTAGCGCCATTCGACGGCCAACACCGCGGTTCCTGGTGTGTCCGCTGTGCCGTGCGTGTGATCATTGCTTGTACAGCCCTCTCGCAGTGTCCGGAGCAAGTATGGTGGGTCTGACACACCGGTGTCAATGTGTTCTTTTTTCCATTTCCAGGAGTGTATAACTGTCCAAATTAAATGTTTAAGTGAATGTTCGCCATAATTTGATGATAATGTTCATCAAACGCCACGCTAAATAATGGTAGAATGTCTGTCTCGCGGCGGCACGTGAAAATACGACATACGCAAACTGAAGATAGATCATTAAAGTTATCCCAGAATTAACACTTCACTCGAAAATGATTTCATGGTTACGCTATCCTGAGTAACTTATTACGGCACCCGAGGCTGTTTATAGCAATGATACCGACGCGACGCGACTCCTGGCACAGGTGGTGTGCTATTCAGCGTCTGGAGAGAACTGGGGCCTTACTTCCTCGTGCAGCGTTCTTATATATAAAGCCGTGGTGCGGACGGCTAAGGGAACGCCTGATCAAAATTGCTCTCCCGACTAGTAATGCACCACTTTAAGTTATTGAATAAATCATTGCTTCCTTTGCTGATGGCCGATGAAGCTCTCAATTTAAATGTGCAATCAGCACACAGGTAAGTAATCATAATAAAAGTCTGGCGTGGCTAGGTCAATTATTTTGGGCGAGAGAATTAATTTAATTACACTACACGCAGTAGACGAGCTCTGAACTTGCCCTTTGGAGGTACGCTATCGCTATAGTTTTATAGTTATTCAATTGAAACTTCTCACATCTTTATGATTATAGCGGATCTCCCTTCTACTTAAATTTAAACATCCTAGCCTTATTCATTCGTCTACTTAATCTTTCTTGCTTCCTTAATTTTTAAGACAAAAACCAGAAAATCATGAATTTCAACTAAAATTTTAATTTGTGAGATCCAGAATACTGTTTCTACTAAATTACTATGAAAAAGGAACCTAAATATAAATTTTTAAGTTTCTAGCTCTTTCCTGTTGCGCCAATGATTTTTACAGAAAAACATTCAAATTTCGAAAATGGGTAAAGTTATTGAACTGATATTCAACACATATTGATCTAGTATTACTCCTGACATGCTAAAAACGTTTCAGGTTATTTACTTGATTTTTAAAGTATTGCGCAACATTTATGACGTCAGAGCTAGTTACAGCGGACTGGCTGGCACACAATGGAAAGACTGATGTGAATTTTATACGGCGTGAGTAGGTTGCTTCCCTACACTGTGACCAAGAGGCATTGTTATTTAGGAAATTTGAATTACAAACAATTTTTTGTTACCTCATATATATTGACGAAAAATACACTCTGATCATTACAACATCCCCAATCGAACAGCATCGGCTGTCTGGCCCATCAGAACAACTGCACACGACATTCTCACAACTAGCACTGCTATCGACATCCTCTCAACAAGCACTGCCCACGGCAATCTCAGAACTACTACTGCCCACGGCAACTTCTGAACTACTACTACCAGTGGAGGTGGCTGAATAATACTCTTTGGCGCAATCTCTGGCGCTGTGACTCAGTATAGCCACCTTTCATATGCCCCTCCTCCACGGGCTAGAATTTGATGGTATTTTTGCCAGCATTGGTGGTGAAAATACCACCAAATTCGTCCAAAAAAATACAGACAAAAATAAAAGATAATATTAATAAGTAAATATCACAGAACTAAATAAATTTTGGCTTTGCACTGACCCTTCAATAACCTAATATATAAAATACAGTAAGGAATACGAATGCTTTCATACAAGTGATTTTACATAATAGTTTACACAAGTATCATTCAATCAATGCCACCAGCAATGACGAATAGGTGTAGGTAAGAGTCTCATAACATTTCATAAACAGTAAATACACAAACAAACAGTTTATACAAATATTCACAAAAAATCCTTTCAATAGTTCAATAAACAAGTAGCACTCCTCAGTGCAGTTGACAATTCCAACAGTAGCACCCAGCAATGGTCAACAAGTGCAAATAGCAGTCTCATAAAATTTCATCAGCAGTAATTAAACAGCTCCAACAGTGGCACCCAGCAATGTTGAACAGGTGCAGACACCAACAAGTGACATATCTCAGCAGAAGCAGTTCCATCAGTGGAACCCAGCAATGTTGAACAGGTGCAGACACCAACAAGTGACATCATTTCAGTAGAAGCAGTTCCATCAGTGGCACCCAGCAATGTTGAACAAGTGCAGACAGCAACAAGTGACATTATTTCAGTAGAAGCAGTTCCATCAGTGGCACCCAGCAATGTTGAGCAGGTGCAGACACCAACAAGTGACATTATTCCAGTAGAAGCAGTTCCATCAGTGGCACCCAGCAATGTTGAGCAGGTGCAGCCAGCAACAAGTGACATTATTTCAGTAGAAGCAGTTCCAACAGTGGCACCCAGCAATGTTGAGCAGGTGCAGACACCAGCAAGTGACATCATTTCAGTAGAAACAGTTCCATCAGTGGCACCCAGCAATGTTGAACAGGTGCAGACAGCAACAAGTGACATTATTTCAGTAGAAGCAGTTCCATAAGTGGCACCCAGCAATGTTAAGCAAGTGCAGACAGCAACAAGTGACATTATTTCAGTAGGAGCAGTTCTATCAGTGGCACCCAGCAGTGTTGAGCAGGTGCAGACACCAACAAGTGACATTATTACAGTAGAAGCAGTTCCAACAGTGGCACCCAGCAGTGTTGAGCAGGTGCAGACACCAACAAGTGACATTATTTCAGTAGAAGCAGTTCCAACAGTGGCACCCAGTAATGTTGACAGGTGCAGACACCAACAAGTGACATGTCAGTAGAAGCAGTTCCATCAGTGGCACCCAGCAATGTCGAACAGGTGCAGACAGCAACAAGTGACCTCATCAATAGTAGCAGTTCCATCAGTGACACCCAGTAATGTTGACAGGTGCAGACGGCAACAAGTGACATTATTTCAATAGAAGCAGTTCCAACAGTGGCACCCAGCAATGTTGAGCAGGTGCAGACACCAACAAGTGGCATTATTTCAGTAGAAGCAGTTCCACCAGTGGCACCCAGCAATGTTGAGCAGGCGCAGGTAGCAGTCCATAATATTCAATATCACTAATCAGACAGTTCATCAGAGTTTATCAGCAGAAATTAAACATTTCCAAGTGGCATCCATCATGTTGAACAAGTGCAGGTAACAGTCCATAATATTCACTATCACTAATCAGACAGTTCATCAGAGTTCATTAGCACAAATTAAACATTTCCAAGTGGCACCCACCAATGTTAATACGTGTAAGCACGAACAACAGTTTGAATGCACACACAATTGCTTTTACAAAATTATTATCAATGCTCTTACACTAAACATACAAATTATAATAAACACACAAATGATATCAAATAATTGTCATATTAACTATTACAAATACATAAATATCAGTAACCCTATAATATTTATGGGTGTCAGCGCAAGCCACAACAAACAAGTAAAATAATATTTGGGAGATAGGTCGGTACCAATTATTTGGGATTAGAAAAGGAAAACACACAAAACGCATTCACTCATCTTCCATCCACATTAAGTACTACTGTGTAATTGAATAGTGTTAACTGTGTAAATGCAATTCTGTCAAAATTTGATGTTCAACATGTGTATCAAGTAGTAGTGGCAGCAGTGTATAACAGTCAATAATAGTCAACGTCATAGTCATCATGTCAAGACCAATGTTTGCCAAGCCAAATCAAAATGTATGGTTGCTGAACAACTGTCAGTGTGCCAAGATATGCAAATGCTTCCTCTCTCCAAAAAAAAGTATATACTGCTTAGTGATTTAACAAAGTGTGTGTGTCGATAATCTTCCTTCCACTTGAGTGTTCTAGTCTGCCACCTTCATCCTCCTTGTTCCATATAAACCAACAAAAAAATATGCTCCTCACTTACTTTACCTCTTATCCACCAAAACTCCAATAATTATCAGCATCACATAATCTTAATACTTCAATAATACCTCTTACGTCGATACATATAAACCTTATCATCAATATCATTTACCTTACCTCTTATCCACCAAAACTCCAATAATCATCAACTTCACACAATTTCAATACCTCAATAATACCTCTTCAATTCGTCGACACATATAAACCTTATCACCAATATCATTTCACTTCCATAACAACTCTTTCCTCTAGTCACTCTCATCGAACAAGTACAGATAAAATCCTAGTGCAAACTTCAATTTATCATCCCATGCAATCCGAAGACACAATGTCCACACACAACCTCTGTGTAATCCACCTGACCCAAATCTTCTACTCATTATGAATTATAAAATACATTTTGGTTACCTTGTCCATCATTAAATAAAAGAAATGCATACATGAGCTCTAACAACCTTTACTTTGAATAATTTTCAGTAAGTAAGTACGACTATGGAGTGTGAATGATCGTAATATTTCACAGTATGTACACCACTTTAAGAATCAAGGCAAAACAGAAGCAAACATGTGGAGTATTTCTTGTGTCAAGTGTCACTTGCTATTTCAATTGCTCACGAATAATGCAGTGTAATAACTGTCAATGGTCTAAGCCTAGTGTTGGCATGTCACGTCGTTAGCTTCCTTCCTATTAGCATAAATTTATACAGCTTCCATAAAACCTCCAGCTCATGTGACTTCAATGAAGTCTCTTGTACCAACGTCGTTCGTAGAATTATAGCAGTTCATTTTCTTATCTTAAAATATAAGGCACTGAGTGTAAGCAAAACAGGCAATAGCGAGTAAATATACCAGTAGAGAACAGAATGTTAACAAGTGGATGTAGCACAATCCCTATAACGAGGCTCTGCCAAGCGAACAATCTATAATTAATACCATACTGTAGCCTAAACTCTATGTTTGTACACAGTATATCAGCATTTCTATATACCAAATTAAAGAGTAGTTATGACAACAAAACAGAAATGTGTAAATATGCAATCCATACGCAAAGCAGCAAATATATATCTTACATAATAAACAGGTCATTAGCATCATATCAGCATAGGCAAATAAATGTTCATATGTAATCTTAATAAGTAAACATGAAGGCGCAAGCAGATAAATCACAAAGTATAACTTACATACATAACCATATCAGCACAATTAATCATGTGACAATTATAATTTAAATAAATAAGCACAGCAGGCACATAATAAAAAAATGTGACATTAGTGAAAAAGCAGTGCAGCCAAGCGATGCATAATATACATAAGTAGCAACCCTGTTCATTAATCAATCATTGTCAAAATCAGTTAATGTACGCAAGCACGTTGCTTCACAAGTAAATTCATAGAACATGAAATTTAGCACAAAGTATGAATCACGTAATCGCGAGCAGCAAATTACGTCTAAAGTACGTACCTAAGTGGAAATATGTTACCTGAAAAATAAACTCAATTAATAGTTACCTTTTTAGTTCATTAGTTTCTCCTTCGAAATTACATTCTTCCTGAAATTTTCTCGATAGCAAGTCCTCTTAGCGTCGGACACACACAGAAGTTACCTGAAGTGCTTAAATATTTTATACAACCGTATCCTGAAAAATACTGAACGTTAATAACATAATTTATCAAGTCACTATAGCTTTATACTGAATTTAATCGGAAAAATTGGACTGTGTATTTGTTTACGGCTGTCAGTGCATTTGTACTGAGCGCTCGATCAGCTGTAGGTACGCGTGACGTAAGAAGAAATTGTTTGCGGTCAACGACTGCCTTGTGCGGCGCGCAGACTTGACTGTTGCTTTGAGTATGTGCCGCCGCCGGAACACGGCGCGGTATCCTTGTACTCTCCGTGTGTTTACGTATAACTGTTAGTTTCTCAAAAGTATGTCATTCCACAAAAATTTTAACGTTCGATATATGATGTATTCCCTTAGAGCGCCGAGATTTAAGAGTTTCTACTTCGACAGTGTTATCATGAATAATTTTGCGAACCCTATATGGACCGTTATAAAGCAGAAAAAATTTGCGACACAAGCCTTTTCCTTTGTGAGACAAACGATGAGACTTAATTAACACCTTTTGACCAACTGACAAGGTTTTTAAACGACCAGGACGTTTAGCTGATTTCTCTCTTCTAGCAGCCGCAGATGCAATATTTTGTAGAGCCAGGTTGACAACTTCTGAATGCCGCAGTTTCTGTGAAGACGGAAAAGGAACGATTTCAGAAATGCGATTTGTCAGTGCTTTATTTTTTAATATCAAAATAGGCGGTAAAGAAGTTGAATCATTAGGGAGTTCATTCAGAATGTTTTGAAAAATATGAAGATACTGATCCCACGTTCTATGATTCTGACGACAATAAGGTCGACAAAATTTATTGATTTCCCTTCATCCATCTCTCTGAAGCGTTAGATTGAGGGTGAAAAAGTGAAATGAAAATTGGTTTAATCTTACGACGCCATAGAGTACGAAGCCAAACTTTAGAGCGAAACTGTGATCCATTATCTGATATAACCTTATCAACATGACCCACTTCTTTAAGAAAATGTTTGATGAAAGCGTTAGATACTGAATGAGCTGTTGCTTTGCGTAAAGGTGTAAAACACACATACTTTGATGTCAATTCCACTGCTACCAAAACTTACGCAAAACCATTAGTAGAACGAACCACTGCACCGAACAAATCGACTGGAGCCATCTCCTTTAATTTCGCTGGAATGATAGGAAACAATGGTGCTCCGGGAGAAATAGTTGGCAGCTTAGCCTTTTGACATAATTTGCATTTGGCAAGAACAGATCGAATACCTTTTTCCATATTACTGAAGTAGCAATTTTCTCGTAATTTATGAAAGCATTTTCTGGGACTAAAGTGTGCATAACTGAAATGTGTATACCAAATCAATTTATTAACCCACTCATCAGGAATGCAAACTAACAAAACAGAGTTGTCCACCGATTTTCGTTTAAAAAGAATATCATTGCGAACTAAATAATACTGTCTAATCGCTACGCTTTCCTTTCTCCTCCACTTTTCCTTAATGTCCTTCCAGATTGGATCCTTATTTTGCTCCTTAGCGATGTCCTGGAGCGAATACGAAATAAAATTTTCAAACGCAACACCTTGAATATACATCAAACAATAATTGTTTTCCTTGCAGTCCTCTTCAGCACTTTGTTTCAAACCCATAGGTGCACGTGATAAAGCATCAGCAATAATATTTGAAGAACCCTGTATGTAAACAATACTAAAATCAAATTCCTGTAGATACAGCGCCCATCGTGACAATCTTCCATGTGTTAATTTTGTTGACATAAGAAATTCCAGAGCTCGATGATCGGTGTAAACCTTAGTATGTCTGCCATACAAAAATATGCGAAATTTTGTGAAAGCCCAAACAACAGCCAAGGCTTCAAGTTCCGTAATCGAATAATTCTTTTCTGATTTAGAGAGAACACGACTTCCAAATGTAATAGTTTTCTGTACTACAACGCTGTTTTCTTCTATCTCTTGAAATAAATGTGCACCTAGGCCTTTGCATGATGAGTCAGTCGCAAAACAAAAATCTTTAGATAAATCCGGATGTGAAAGAAGTGGAGCAGCAACTAAAGCATCACGAAGTTGTTCAAATTCTGACTGAGCTTCCTCATCCCAACACCAATTAGAATTCTTTCCACATAGTTCACATAAACGAGGTGTGGTCAAATCGTCCAATCTAACAAAGCGTCTAAGAAAATTACAGACACCAAGGAAACTACGAACATCACGTTTTGTAGTAGGAACAGCATAATTACGAATAGCATCTAGTTTCTCTGGATCAGGAAGAATACCTTCTGTAGAAATAATATGACCAAGAAATTTCACCTGAGAACGACCAAATTCAGATTTTTCCAAGTTCACTGTAATGCCAACTCTTGCAAAAATATTTAATAATGAATCCAAAATTTTGTTATGCTCACTCCAAGAACGTTTAGCAATAAGAATATCGTCAACATATGAAGTAATATTGTCACGAAGATAATCAGGCAAAATTTCGTTTAAACTACGAATGAATGCTGCTGCAGATACGGTAAGTCCAAACGGTAATTTCAGAAATTGGTAACAGTTACCAAAGGCTAAAAAGGCAGTGTATTTTCTACAATCAGGGTGGAGTTCTATTTGCCAAAATCTTGCGCGCGTATCAATCGTGGATAAAACTTTAATTCCATGGAAATGTTGAAGAAGTTCATCTACATTTTGCGGACGGTCAGTTTCAGGAATGATGATATTCCAGAATGAGATTTTCACTCTGCAGCTGAGTGTGCGCTGATATGAAACTTCCTGGCACATTAAAACTGTGTGCCCGACTGAGACTCGAACTCGGGACCTTTGCCTTTCGCGGGCAAGTGCTCTACCATCTGAGCTACCTTTCTTTCAGGAGTGCTAGTTCTGCAAGGTTCGCAGAAGAGCTTCCGTAAAGTTTGGAAGGTAGGAGACGAGATACTGGCAGAAGTAAAGCTGTGAGTACCGGGGCGTGAGTCGTGCTGCGGTAGCTCAGATGGTAGAGCACTTGCCCGCGAAAGGCAAGGGTCCCGAGTTTGAGTCTCGGTCGGGCACACAGTTTTAATCTGCCAGGAAGTTTCAATGATGATATTATTTATCTGTCTGGAATCCAGAACCAAACAAATTGACCCATCCTTTTTAAGAACGACATGTAATGGGCTGGTATAAGGAGTGACTGCTGGCTCAATAATGCCTTGATCTAACATGTATTGGAGTTCACTCTTAACCTTGTCTCTGTAAGCCAAAGGAATAGCGTACGTTTTTCCTCGAAATAGTGTGTGTACTTTTACTTTAAAGAGATTTTGTAAGCCTTGTATAGTTCCAGTGTGATGACTAAATACTGTAGCATGTGAAGTCAAAATTTGATGCAGTTTTTCTCTTGCAACGTCATCTTGCACTTCAGCTTTCTTAACCTTTTTATTAATTAATTCTTCGCTATTAATTATATCATCCATCCAGTCTCTGTATCTATTGTCGTTGTCATGAATGAACACATTGTCGTCATAATACTCAGCGAAAACATCAGAAGTAAGAAACCTTAAACATTTTGTGTCTGATTCAGATTTCGTTAAACACTCGAAAAACTTCAAACTTATCGGCATTCTGGCAACAGTCAAGTTCACACTTCCTTCCTTAAAGTTTAAAATTGCCTTATGTGTGCTAAGAAACTCCATACCTAATATAATTTGTGGACTGAGTAATGGAACAATAATAAAATTAGCAGAAAATTCATATCCTTGACAAATGAAAATTAAGTTGGTCTGTTGTTTGACTTCCACACTTTTTCCACAAATAGCTCCTCGAATTGTAGTTTTAGAAACAGGTAACACAGGACAAGCAATAGTTCTTACACATATACGAAAAACTGATTCACTAATAACATTCAATGGGCTCCCAGAATCTAAAACCGCAGTGAACTTATTCTTACCCACACATACTTCAATAACAGGATGTAACAATGCGTCTACATTGCTTTCCTTTTCGTCTAGCAAAATGTCTCTCATGTCTTCCAGGCGTACGTAGTGTAAAGCAGTGTCATTACTTTCTGAACCGTCTATATTGCTGCCAGAAGCCGAAGCTACAAGTCATTGTCGATTGTTTGCGTCACGTCTTTGATTATTCGCGTCATTTCGCGGATCAATTTCTACGATTTGCACTTGTCTCTCGGAATTTCTGTCACGCGGAGGATGCCAATTAGGTCCCTCCTGTCTGTCAGATGTAAATTCTTGGTTGTGTCTGTTATTAAAATTTCTATTTTCCTGTCTATCTGCATGACTGCTTCTTGTGTAATTTCGACTGTCACTTCTGAAATTATTGTTATATCTACTACCCTGGTTATTTCTGTAGTAAGAATTTCTACTATTGTATGAATAATTTCTGTCTTGATGATACCGATTACTGTTTCCGTATGATTGATCATTCCGGTAGGAATTTCGGTTATTATAATTGTCTGTGTAATTTCTGTTAGAACGTCTGTTATTGTCATAAGGCTGGTATCTATTGTCCTGTCTGTTTTGTCTGTCATTCTCAAAATTACTCATATAACGTCCGTTCCGATCATTATCCCTTCTCTCTGAAAATCTATTGTGATTACCGTTACTGATAAAATTACAAGAAGTCCCGTCGTCGTTGTCATACTCAAGTTCTTGTAGCAAAGTCTTAAAAGTCTCAATGTCGTCTTTACATCTTCCGGCTAAAGCAATTTGTCTTATGGATTGTGGCAGCTTAGTTAAACAAATGCGAATTAATTCAGTCGGGCTATAAGGGTTGGAAAGGAACTGATTCTTTCGAATCATATCTTCAAACTATTCTGCTGGCGTGCGGGACTCAGACTGTTTAAACTTACGCTGCATAATAAGATTGTGTTTGACTCTGTCTTGCGTGTTTTCGGACCAATATGCCGATAGAAATGCATGATAAAAATCATTTAAATTACTACAATCTCTAATAAGTGCGCGCATCCGCGTCGCCGGTTCGTTTTCTAAATGTTACTGTGGTCTTCAGTCCTGAGACTGGTTTGATGCAGCTCTCCATGCTACTCTATCCTGTGCAAGCTTTTTCATCTCCCAGTACCTACTGCAACCTACATCCTTTTGAGTCTGCTTAGTGTATTCATCTCTTGGTCTCTCTCTACGATTTTTACCCTCCACGCTGCCCACCAATACTAAATTGGTGATCCCTTGATGCCTCAGAACATGTCCTACCAACCGATCCCTTCTTCTGGTCAAGTTGTGCCACAAACTTCTCTTCTCCCCAATCCTATTCAATACTTCCTCATTAGTTATGTGATCTACCCATCTAATCTTCAGCATTCTTCTGTACCACCACATTTCGAAAGGTTCTATTCTCTTCTTGTCCAAACTACTTATCGTCCATGTTTCACTTCCATACATGGCTACACTCCATACGAATACTTTCAGAAATGACTTCCTGACACTTAAATCAATACTGGATGTTAACAAATTTCTCTTCTTCAGAAACGCTTTCCTTGCCATTGCCAGCCTACATTTTATATCCTCTCTACTTCGACCATCATCAGTTATTTTGCTCCCCAAATAGCAAAACTCCTTTACTACTTTAAGTGCCTCATTTCCTAATCTAATTCCCTCAGCATCACCCGACTTAATTAGACTACATTCCATTATCCTTGTTTTGCTTTTGTTGATGTTCATCTTATATCCTCCTTTCAAGACACTGTCCATTCCATTCAACTGCTCTTCCAAGTCCTTTGCTGTCTCTGACAGAATTACAATGTCATCGGCGAACCTCAAAGTTTTTATTTCTTCTCCATGTATTTTAATACCTACTCCGAATTTTTCTTTTGTTTCCTTTACTGCTTGCTCAATATACAGATTGAACAACATCGAGGAGAGGCTACAACCCTGTCTTACTCCCTTCCCAACCACTGCTTCCCTTTCATGTCCCTCGACTCTTATAACTGCCATCTGGTTTCTGTACAAATTGTAAATAGCGTTTTCTAAATATCCACACATAAATTCCAGTTTGTGACTTAGTGGCCAATTTGGTGGGAGTGCGTACATAAATTGATCTAACCATGAACATGGATGTATGTCATCGTTAGAATTGCGAAAGATCTTAAATTTCCGAACAGCTAAAAAGTGTTTATAGTAAAAGTTTTCGCCCGTGGCGACAAAGACCAACCGCGTCTATCCCAGTCCGAAAGTCGATTATTGTCAAGTTCACGCGCCTGGCGCGCTCTTGTTGCATCTCGTAAATGAAATAAATTATTATCTTCAAAACCCGCTGCTATCGGTGATTCCAATTTTCTTCTACCGTCTTTTCCTACGATTTCGCTTTCAATTTCTTTGACTTGCTTTCGTAACGCCTCAAATTCCCTTTTAACGCGTTCATTAAATTTTCCCTGATTTTCAACATGTTTATTTATGTTCTGGTACTCTTTGGTTTCTGCAATGGAGCTGTACCATCTGAATCTCTGTCCCCATTTAAACTAAGACTTGTCAATTTATCTGAAATCTCCTCAACTCTTTCCGATAAGTCACCTGTTTGTTCTTTCTGTTTATTTACGTCTTCCTTAAGTGTCGTGACTCGGGTTTCGGTATTGACACATTTCGTAGTTAACTGTTCATACTGTTGTGTTAGGTTATTTATTCTGTCATTTGGTACGGATTTCTCTATTCTTTCAAATATTTCTTCCTTATCGTGTGCACGTTGTAAATTTAACTCTGAGAATTTTTGTACTATCACGCGATCTCTTTCTTCCTGTTCTGTATCCTGTTCCTTTTGTCTAATTTCTATTGAAATTAATCTATTATTGTGAGAATTCAGAATCGGTTGTACTTCTTCTCTAATTTCTCTCTTTAATTCACCTTTCATGTTTTTAAAGCATGTCCCTATTCGTGAGTCTAACCGTGTTTCCATTGTTCCCATATCAGTTTCTAACCGTGTTGCCACTGTTTTTAATTCAGATGCTAACTGTGATCCCAGTGAGTCTAACTGTATTTCCATTGTTCCCATATCAGTTTCTGACCGTGTTGCCACTGTTTTTAATTCAGATCCTAACTGTGATCCCAGTGAGTCTAACCGTGTTTCCATTGTTCCCATATCAGTTTCTAACCGTGTTGCCACTGTTTTTAATTCAGATCCTAACTGTGATCCCAGTGAGTCTAACTGTATTTCCATTGTTCCCATATCAGTTTCTGACCGTGTTGCCACTGTTTTTAATTCAGATCCTAACTGTGATCCCAGTGAGTCTAACCGTGTTTCCATTGTTCCCATATCAGTTTCTAACCGTGTTGCCAATGTTCCCATATCTGCTTTAATTGTTCCTATTTGTGATCCCACTGTTTTTAATTCAGATCCCAAATTTAATATTGCACTCATCAACTGCTCCATATTAACTGGTTCGAAATTCTTTTCGCCCCTAACATTTCCCGCAAAACGAGATTCCTTTCTCATAGCTGTAAAGCTATCTTTGTTCGATACTATTCCAGAATCTTCTGTCGTTAATCTCGTATTCTGAAAATTTTTTGATTGTGAAAAGTTTTGAACTGGTTCCGAACTATTTTCCTTGCTTATTAAATTACTTTCTACTTCATTATTCATCATACTGTTCTCCTGTGTTGGCGAGTTCACCATGTTAACAATTTCGTCATTCTGACTATCCATCATTTTTCCCTTTATCATTGATCGCATAATCATTTACAAAACATACAAAACTCGTCACTATACGAAAATTACACACAATATGACACTTTATCACCAACAATACTATTCACACGAAATGCTTCCCGACAAACACGCCTAACGAACAATTAAAACCTTCACAATTGCACAAAATTGTCAAACCCGTATACAAGACATCAAAAATTAAATTCAGCAAACATACCATTACAAGAAAGACAAATGTTCAATTACCAAATCTACACATGCAATATAGACTACAATTACTAAACTACAAATTACTACAACAATACTACTGTCTGCTATTTTTACTATCAAAAGAATTCCAAGGGACGATCCGAAGCAGCGCTCGCCATGTGCATGGGGGCTTAATTATTAATATTGCAAATATTTTCAATTTTAGTAGCTGACTGTCCGGTTACGCACTCTCGTAACCGGTTGGCCCTGACTAGTATTACTCCGCAATCTGACTGCATAGAATAACAACAAAGAATTAAAGGAAATTTCCGTTAACACAATTAATTAATTAAGTCCCCAGCAACTATGAAAGCTACGAAACAACAAGGCACCAGTGTAACTGTTCTGTGTGTGGAAGTGTGATTCAACGTATACATCTGGCACGGTTCTTCCTCAATATAACAAGATGCTTTAAACGCCTTTTTCAATGAAGTAATAAAAAAAACAGAAATATTATGATTGCACATAGAAACCAGAATTACACTCTAATACATGAACACAAGCCAGATGCTTTGTTGACTGAATCTGTGACCAAGAGGCATTGTTATTTAGGAAATTTGAAATACAAAAAAATTTTTGTTACCTCATATATATTGGCGAAAAATACACTCTGATCATTACAACATCCCTAATCGAACAGCATCGGCTGTCTAGCCCATCAGAACAACTGCACACGACATGCTCACAACTAGTACTGCTATCGACATCCTCTCAACAAACACTGCCCACGGCAACCTCAGAACTACTACTGCCCACGGCAACTTCTGAACTACTACTACCAGTGGAGGCGGCTGAATAATACTCTTTGGCGCAATCTCTGGCGCTGTGACTCAGTATAGCCACCTTTCAATGGTATATACACCAAATGTAATAAGACGGGACAAAATGCCCACAATGCCATTTACTCACTCCCAAAATTTGAAGCATTAATACCAGATTAGAACTGCTCTCTATTTTGTGTACTGTGTACTGTCCAGTGTACTAAATTTAAAAGCCCTCAACTGAAGATAACAGTCACTTATGGCGTACTAAATGAAGAGAGTGTAGAAAGCGGTGCTATGAAATTAAAGAATTGTAGATATGGGAGAAATTTCTGACTTCAGAAAAGAAAAGAAATCATTTTGAAGCACCAGAAGTTTCAATGTTAGGATTGCTGTCACTATTAGTGGCGTATCCATATACTAAGTGACTAACTTGGGGCATGCTAATCCAGTGCCTATCTAACGGCTTCCAGAGGCAGAAAAATTTCAATTACTGCCTAAATTTAAAACGCTGTCATAATCTACTCATTAAGAGGGGAATCTCATTTTACAGCTTTAAGGCAATAAGACAAGTATCACAGCTAGAAATGGTGTATATGTTTTGAGGTACTGTAATCGCACACAAATATCCAGACTATATTCTTATTTGAGAATGAGAGTGCTTGGACACTTCCAACAAACTTTAAATATAATTCCATTTTTTTTAAATTTCTCATTTACATGATTAACATTAAATAACATGTTAACTTATTTGCAAAGTAATGGGAGTTCGATTCTTTAAAGCATCAGATGTTTACTGGTGTCATACTGCAGAAAGTAATGTTATGCAGTTGAACAATTGTAGATATGGGAGACATTTTTGAGTTGGGAAACAATACAAAATCATTTTTTAATTTCCACAATTTGCACTCTTAGATTGACTGTTATTTCTGACATAATCAAATCGCCTTACATTTACATACCTGTTACATTCATTGTTTTTCTGATGACAAGAGTATTATAAATAATTTCAGTAGATATAGAGGGATGGGGTAACTGTAAACAGTATGTTTAAAAGAATTATTGGTTCGTTATTAGCAAATAGTGCCTCTCAATAAAAGAAAAATAGAAGCATATTCAATTCTGCAAGTGAAAGTACACAACAACAAAAACAATTTTAGTAAAGCTGCAAGGAGAGGTCTTGAGTCTTGCTTGAGTAGCTCAGTCGGTATGAGCATTTGATTGTGAAAGGCATGTTTCTGTGCCTGGTGCACATTATCAGCCAGGAAGTCTCATAAATTTAAAGTATGGACAAAAGTGAATAAGAAGCATACAGTCTCTTTCTGACGTATATACAGACTTGTAACGAATTGCTGTGCAGTTCAATCATGTTTTCAGTTTTGTAGTATCTTTTCATTTCTCTGATTGCAAACAAACATTAGAGAAAATTTCTGTCTAATGCAAGCCCAGAGCTCGTTTAGGGCCCAAGCTATATAAACTGTGGGCACGGGTGCCAAGCTGAGAGGGACGCCAGGGGCGCCCATGTGCAAAATTTGTATACAGAGTATATCATAATTTGTTGTGAAAACTGACGTAGGTGAGCGTACAATACCAGAAACAAAAACTTTCCAGTAAACATGGGTCCACATTCGATACGTTTTAGAGATATTTGCAAATGTCTGGTAATGAGCTGCCACTGACTATAGTATCAAATATTTTGCTACTTAGTTCAAATCCATTCGAAATGTAAACTTTTCTATTAATTCCTCATGTAATGTAATGGACTCAAATTACACTCTTGACATTAAATGCAGCACTTCTTCACCATAATACATTATTATTATTATTACCACATAACATGTTACAATTTGCAGTCCAAAGTAGTCCTCACATGAATTTATTAGTAGAACATTTCTGTTTTGTATCCCTCACACTTTTCTGTTTTCTTATTCAGTTGGGTAAACAATTCACCACGTCAATTAATTTCCAACTACTTTCATTGCAAATTTTCTGAAATTTAATTACCTATTGACGAATTTGTACACAGGTAATATCAACAGTGTCTTAAGTTTAACGTGTCAGTATGAGAGTTAATGACATTTTTTGTATTTCTGTCCAAATTTTTCCGAAGGAAAGTAGCATAATTTATAAATTATAGAAACTTAAAGGTCAATTGTAACTGCCAGAGTAGTGCTGCCAGAGTAGTGCAGCTTACTACTTGCACATTCTGTTATTTTAATGGCCTACTAAAAGTGTCGAAAGTTCGAAGTAAATCCGTGATCCCAACGTTGTGGCCGGCCGGAGTGGCCGTGCGGTTCTAGGCGCTACAGTCTGGAGCCGCGTGACCGCTACGGTCGCAGGTTCGAATCCTGCCTCGGGCATGGATGTGTCTGATGTCCTTAGGTTAGTTAGGTTTAAGTAGTTCTAAGTTCTAGGGGACTGATGACCACAACAGTTAAGTCCCATAGTGCTCAGAGCCATTTGAACCATTTGAACCAATGTCGTGGCCTCGCGTTGTCAGATCGATGTACAGCATGATGTAGTGCTCCTCTGGTAGCAATTTTCTGTTCAAGCCCAGGGCGGGTCCGCTTCGACTGTCGCTGCCAGAGTTAACGCAGCTATTTTACGTGCGTCCATTTCCGCGAAGAAACTGTGTGATTTGCGCGCCAGATGCAACTGCTGCTTGAGAGCGGTCGGCTGGCAAATCACGATGAAAAGCACGTTCCGTGTGATGTAGCAGGTCGTTTCGGAGCGTGCAGCAACCACGAAGGATACCACGTCCGACGTGCTTCGCGATGTAGAACACGTCGCGTGTGAGGACGGCTTAAGGCGTAAGGGGACAGACGTGCTGCCTGTACCCACATTCCCCCTTCGCGCGAAGATACACGTACCCACCACTGTCTGCCACTGGTTTCAAATGAGGACTAAAAGTTCATATGGTGCAATGGGAGACTCAGTCACGTCGGGGTTTCTAGGGGATTCCAACGGAAACATAGGTGTCGTAGTTTTGCTACTGAAATCCCAACGTGGCTGCAGCTTCGAGCAACAGTCTGAAACCTGTTTATCGTGGCCAGCGCCAGCAGTTTCCGGGCGGCGGCTAATTCTCCTTGTGTCAGACCAGCACTGTCCCTAATGACGCCCTTCTGGGTAAAAGCTATATAATATCACGAAAAACGTTACTCAGTAAAACAGTCAACAACTAACTGAGAAAGTACGAACAGACCGCAACAAGAGATAAAATTACAAGAATGTGGCCCTATTACAATAGCGAAGCACACAAAACGTGAACAGTAACAACTATCACTAAAATCTGTACTATAAGGTTATCTCATTCTTCACTAACGACTACATAACAAGCAAAATCTTGCAACAAAGTAAACAGCAGTAGTGAAAACAGATAGATATACAGTTACTGCTCAGTTTATGCTAGAAGAATCACCTGTTGTGATGAAGTTTGTAAGTGGACTGGGTAGGTTTTTATGTTGATAACGACACGTAGCGCTCTGTATGAAAATCACTGACTGTGCTGTGTGCAGTATGTGGCTGGTTGGACTCATTGTTGGAATATTCGCTTGTGAAGTGTTGGGCAGTTGGATGTGAACAGCGCGTAGCGTTGCGCAGTTGGAGGTGAGCCGCCAGCAGTGGCGGATGCGGGGAGAGAGATGGCAGAATTTTGAGAGCGGACGTCAGAAAAAGGAAACACTATTAAGGCAAATACATTGTTTGTTCTCTATCAAAATCTTTCATTTGCTAACTATGCCTATCAGTAGTTAGTGCCTTCCGTAGCTTGAATCTTTTATTTAGCTGGCAGCAGTGGCGCTCGCTGTATTGCAGTAGTTCGAGTAACTAAGATTTTTGTGAGGTAAGTGATTCAAGAAAGGTATACGTTATTGTTAGTCAGGGCCATTCTTTTGTAGGGATTATTGAAAGTCGGACTGCGTTGCGCTAAAAAGAATTGTGTGTCAGTTTAGTGATGATCAGAATAAGTAAAGAGAGAAATGTCTGAGTACGTTCAGTTTTGCTCAGCTGTTTGAAAATCAAATAACGTAAGAGGTTTATCAGCACAGTCATTTATAATTTTCCTAAGGGGGCGTTACAAATTCAATATCACAACTATCGCTTTTCGAACACTTGGTGCTTCTTTCAGCTTCGTAAACTTTTTTTTTCAAATATCCGAAATATCAGTAACATTACTAATCTGCAACAGTCTTGCGGACGAAGATTCCGATGGTGTTTTCAGTAGGTTGCATTACCAATTTTATCATATGCTGGTTCTCATATTGGCATCGCGAGTGAATAATTACGCTCTTCACCAGTGGCGATCTCATTAGGTTTTGTTTTTATTTTTCAAATACAATACCGTCACAGGGGCGAACGTAGACGCAGCAGCAAGAGGTACAATGCAAACAAAAAAAAAAAAAAAAAAAAAAGAGGCCTGCAGCTGTGCAGCGTTCTGAACACCACTGGGCCGTAGGGACGTTGCAGATCGACGGCTGAAGCCTGCACGTGAACATACATCTTGCATAACTCGTAAGTTACACCTAGCGAGTCTGCAAACAGTCGTATTAACAGGTTAAAATGGCGAGTAAGCTACGTGCTTGACGAGTGGTTGGGCAAGGCTGTCAAATAGGCATCATCCACACAACAAAAATTTTATTAAAATCAATCAGCACTGTGCTCATGAATAACGAAATACAGAGCAGGCCAAAGGATTACAGTCCAATGATAAACACCAAAAGATGCCCAGTTAGCCTCCATTGACAGTCACCGGAATATGGGCTGAACCCAAACCCGGCACCAGTTCACAGTACAGGGTCAAATAGCGCAGTGGCTGGTATTTCTAAAACATATAGGTAAAATAATTTAACAAACACATAACAACCAATTCACAAAGCGGGCAGCTCTTCCAAGTTACTCAAATTAGACGTTGCATGGCTAGTCTTCAGACTTATGTATTAAATAGCCTTTCATGATATTAATAAATAATCTATACACCACAAAGAAGAAAAAGAACAAATCAAACAATAGCAGTTGCATCTGATGGCAACAGCTGTTAATTTTTCAATAATAAACCACCAGTAATAAGTACTGATAAACCTAGAAAAAGATTTGTACCCTTAGACTATTCAAACTTGGAAAAACCGGTACTGATCACAGAAGTCTGATTAAACAGATCTAAGCAAAGATACAGTATCAACTAAGACGAGTAACGGAAAAACAAAATATAAGAGTGTTAAACCATACGCATTCACTGTGCAGGTTCAGACCAGCTGTACCACTCAATTTCATTCTCACTATCCGCTCCGGTACCAAACCGCTAAATGCGTAATTTAAACGTTAAGACAAAAAATTTAATTGTGACCTGCAATGGCAAGACCAAATTAACTGATGGATGTCATATAACACGAAACAATGAATATTTCATTCTTTTCAAGTGTTTCGGAATTAGTATCGGCTGGAAAACACCGAGTAAATAACGCTAAAGTGTTTGAACTGTATGTTCAAGTCACCTCCCCTGCACAAGTGAACAGGAACAGTGTACTGCAACGTGATCACCAAGTTTAGTAACTTCTGGTCGAATGCAAAGTCCCGACGCCAATTCGGTCACGCACTGATCTGAAAGCGCCTGCCCAGACTGTCCTCTGGGAATCGAGACGGCGCTCTTGTTGCCAGCCGATAACATTCATCTTGACCATTACACCACACATGTCCTCTAAGGCGCCACGCGCGAAGCTGTTGCTTGGTAACGGTCAAAGAGCGTAACAACAGCTCACACACTACGTCAGTATCACAAATAATTCGACAAACGCAATAGCTGCTCATTAGAGTACTGAAAAGGAAATAGTCGCCTAAAGAAACAACCAAAGCAAAACAAGATCGACGACACACACCAGAAGGAACTCTTCTAAAACAAAAAAGGAAATGTACTGTAGCGGACAATGTCGCTTACTGAAATCACATGGAAATTATGTGTCAATCTGCTGATAACCTGTTCAGCAATATTATCTAAAAATGAAATTTTCCTCTCTTCCTTCTCAGGTCTCTTCCAGGCAGTGACCCTTTGAAAGTAGTTGTAGCTTCGTTTCCCCCTTCCTTGTTTATTCTTTTTATTGTGCGACTGGAACAACAGGCGGCTCCTGTAGCCCTCTCTAGGGCTGTTTCCAATGAGATTTATGCTTCTTCGTTTGCCTCTTCCGACAAAAACGTAACGCTTAGCTTGGAACGTGTACGATACTTACGTTACAGGGAACGTTCGCCTCTCAGGCTGCTAAACCAGTATGTCATAAGTTCTGGGGATTTTCACTTTTGTTTCAATGGTCAACGTGTCATGGTTTCCCTTTTAGTACATTATATTAGGGAAACAACACGTAAATTTAAACACAAATTTGTTGACATTTGGAGAAACAGGAACATGCGAAATGTTAGCCAAGTGTGAAAAAAGAACCTCGTGATTATTTTGTGTGAAAAATAGTCATACAAGATATAAATACCTACATCACATGCACTTCTTTAGAAAAATCCAATATGAAACAAAGAGAATTGAATCACAAAAACATTGTTCTGAAAACAAAAATAGTCCTTAACATTATGCACCTTCAAAGAACTGGAAACTTTATTTATTTTATTTATTTACTTATTTTATTTACACGTCAAGTTCCGTAGGACCAAACTGAGGAGGAAATCTCCAAGGTCATGGAACGTGTCAGTACATGAAATTACAACAAAAAAGTAATGACAGATAAAAATAAAATGTTTATGAACCCGAAAAAGTCAAGCCATAAGTTTAAGTAAACGCAATCAACAATACAACAAGAATCAGCTTAATTGTTCAAGGGACTTCTCGACAGAATGGAAGGAGTGACCTGTGAGGAAACTCTTCAGTTTCGATTTGAAAGCGTATGGATTACTGCTAAGCTTTTTTGAATTCTAGTGGTAGCTTACTGAAAATGGATGCATCAGTATACTGCACATCTTTCTGCACAACAGTTAAGGAAGTCCGATGCAAATGCAGGTTTTATTTCTGACGAGTATTGACTGAGTGAAAGCTGCTTATTCTTGGGAATAAGCTAATATTGTTAACAAGAAATGACAGTAAGGAATATATATTTATTGAGAGGTAAACGTCAAAATACCCAGACTCGTGAACAGTGGTCGACAAGAGGTTCGAGAACTTGCTCGAATCGCCCGTTTCTCAGCAAAAAATATCCTTTAGAATGGGAAGAGTTACCCCAAAATATAATACCATACGACATATGCGAATGAAAATAAGAAAAGTAGACTAATTTTCGTGTCGAACGATCACTGACTTCAGATACTGCTCGAATAGTAAAAATGGCAGCATTAAGTCTTTGAACAAGATCCTGAATGTGGGCTTCTCAAGCAGTTTACTATCTATCTGAACACCTAGAAATTAGAACTGTTCAGTTTCACTAATCATATGCCCACTCTGTGGAATTAAAAAGTCGGGTTTTGTTGAATTGTGTGTTAGAAACTGTAAACACTAAGTCTTATTGTGATTTTGCGTTAGTTTATTTTCTACAAGCCATGAACTTATGTCATGAGCTGCACTATTGGAAAGAGAGCCAGCGTTGCACACAACATCCTTTACTACCACGCTAGAGTCATCAGCAAACAGAAATATTTTAGAGTTACCCATAATACTAGAGCGCGCATTATTCATATAAATAAGGAACAGGACTGGACCCAACACTAATCCTTGGGGCACCCCCCCCCCCTCACTTGACCACAGCCCTTCAGACCCACATCACAGCCATTCCCAACACTTTGAATAATGATCTTTTGCTGTCTGTTGCTAAACTAAGAGGTGAACCAATTGTGAGCTACTTCCCGTTTTCCGTACTGGTCCAACTTCTGGAGCAATATTTTGTGATCAACGAAATCACAAAATATGCCTAGCGTTAGAAAGCTTTTGTTTAGCCCATCCAGTATCTCACAGAGAAAAGAGAATATAGCATTTTCAGTTTTCAAACGACTTCTAAAGCTGAACTGTATATGTGATTGCAAATTGTGTGATATAAAACGATCAATTATCCTTAAACACACAGCCTTTTCAGTAACTTTAGCAAACACTGATGGCATAACTAAAATTTGTGCGAACTCTATTTACAGAATATTAGGTAGTAAATAAAACTAATTACCAGCAAACATTAATAAAGTATGCACTTTAACACTCAGGAATGGAGTCATTCGAAAACTAGAAGGAATCTCAAATAAATACATGAGCTGTTTCCACCAATCAATCTCAGTCACCAGAATTAGTTGATGAACACAAAATATATTTTGTTATTTTCGTTACAGACACGAAAGTAAATGTTATCTATTACAAATCAGCTAATAATAGATAACTGTCTATCAACACGACTGATACGCATGTACTGCAAAGCTTCTTAGGGCATTCAAGGCAGGTTGTGATTTGGCATTTCACGAATTGGTAGTTAGTCACACTTTCTAATGGTAGGGACAATATCGGCAGATAACGTTTTTCCAGCGGGTCGGTTCGAACTGGTTCCCTCACTGACTGAGTTGGTTCAACGTTTCGTCTTGTTTGGTGACAGTCAACATCTGTTTTCACTATGTCCACAATAATTGTTCGTAAATGGTTTGGTAAATTTGACTGGAATCGTTGTTTCATGTGGGGTTTCATGAGTCAGAGGCCTAATGCTTCCATGAAATAAAACCTTGGCGACGCAGTTTTGTCCCTGAGATGTTTATGAAAAACACAGGCATTGCAGCAAGAGACTGGCACTGAATGACACAAAATAGCCAATGGCCACCTTCCATTCATTATATTACATGAATAACTGCCGCCTTTCATGCCGAGAGTATCTGCATCTGACTTCGTTGCATTGTCAAATGAAATAATTTCGGGTTTATTATTCCCTTGGTCGACGAAATCATCATGGTGTATTGTAGACAAGAAAATCATAGCCTTGTTCTTCTATTGTGTGTAGGAAAGAAGAGTCAGATCTTTGATGAATTCGTAGATGCTTGAACCGATTGCTTTGGTCCTATCCGGGAGAAATTTCCTAGGGATTTCTGGTTTGTTTTATCCGAATGGCCCCAACCATCGCTGAGTCCGTTGTCCCACAACCGCTGGGTAATTTCCACCGACTAAAACCAGTTATCGAAGGTGATATTTCTATGTGTATTGTAGATACATTCCGATAAGCGTACTATTGCTTGAGACGGCTTGCTTTGTTCTCTTTCTTCGGCCGTGAGCCCTACCCAGTCACCGTCCTTGGCGACGTACAGATATGCGTTATACATGTATGAATTCCTCGCGTCCGTTAAACACATTACTTTTATGCCATATCTGGCCAGTTTGTTGGGCACATTTTGAACCAGTATCGACTTCTGAAAGGAATGAAGGTTTCGCCTATGCAAGCAAATTCTCAAGTTTCGTAATTCCGCTGACAGTTCTCAACAGAATTCTGAAAAAGAGATTAAATGTCTGCAGGTGAATTTAATTATTCTCTCTTCTTTTTCGTTGTTGAATCATCAAAGCGCAAAGCCCTGATCAACACATTTCACCTCTTTTCCGATATAGTAGCTCGGAAAATTGAACTATCAGTCGCACCTCTAGAAAAAGAAAAGGCCTCGAAAATTCACGATAACGTAAGGAGACCACAAAGTGAGAATATCTCTTCTTTTGAGGTGTTCTTACACGAAACACTATCCGGGTATTCTAATTTTTTCCTACAGACTTTATTTTGGAAATAGTCCACCTCACAATGCCATCTATTGTATTGTCAGAGAAGTAGATACGCCAAATACCTTCAGGACTGGGATTATGTAATCTTCGAGGTTTCCCTACTGACATGAAAGCCGTATTTTTTTATAACATTTGTCGCAGAACTGCAGTTTCTCGACGCAATCGGTTTTGAATTCCAAGAAAAAGACCCCCATTCTTCAAATAGGTTACAGCATGCTCTATATCTTCACTGGATCGTTGTTCACACCTCTTCTCACCACCTGGTCGGTAGTGATCATCTCCTGACGAAGCTGCAGAAGTTAACTCTTCTAATCCTGCTTCCGATACCTCAGATGGAGAACTCTGATCAGAATTTTGCGTGTCGTCTATATTTGATACATATGAGTCTTCACAATCAACTTCTACATCGGTTTCAGGTTCATTGGATGTGGGGGGGAGGGAATATGACCCAAAATGTGTTTTGCTCGAGATGACACTACCCCCGGCAGCCTACTCATTGTTCATCAGAATTTCCAGAGAAGGACTTCATTACTACTTTCTATGAGGTGAAAGATCATAAAATGTAATTACTGCAGCAGATAACGGGTCATTTATGACTATATACATCACTGGGAACAGACGTCTATGACACAACATTACACAGATAGGAATATCCGCCTGGGAAGCTGGCGTATTTACGTACGTTTCGGGATATATCCGGCTACGAGGTGGGGTACGTTCCAGGAAATCAGTGGGCCAGTCGAGTAATGGTGGACACAAAGATGTTCACTTCGCAACAACATATGAACGACTGAGACTCTCTTGGTCTTTGAGGGTAATGCAGGAAGCTGCAGCGCTCCAGCGTCCACAAGCTGAATCTGTACCAGCCTGTGAGGCGGGTGGTCCATGTTAAGAGTTAATGGCATTGCATATAATCTCACGTGCCAGATTATGAAAAACTGTCGTTCCACGTACAGTGCGGAAGAGTGTGGTGCCATGCTATATAGTAAAAGGACAGCAACGACAGCGCTCAGCATATGCACATCGGAAGGCAACGGTCGACTGTGTGGCGGCCGCCCCTTCTCAACCAAAAGATCGACTTGCCCAGCGAGCACGACGTGAATGCTTTTCTGCGTTGGTGCCATGCTTCTTGCGCGAGTTCCACAACTCAACACGTCGATATGGCTGTTTCGCCCAAACTGAAGCTTACCCTTTTCGCACTTGTTTAGCGCATCATTTTGCACTTGTGTAGATCAAAGTAGGCCATATTGCGATGCAGACTCACAAAACTATTTTGCGAGATAAATATTGAGCTGTGTAAACGCACGTTAAGATCACCTCTATGCATTCTGGCAGGATTGTCTTGCAGCCAGAGAGAACTCTCCAAAACACCAAATTTTTTAGCCAAACATCGAACAGAACAGTATTGGATGAATTTTGACAGTAGAGGAGTTCAGTGAGGACAAAAGGTCAAGAAAGAGTTATACGCTGAAGCGCCAAAGAAACTAGTACGGGCAAGCGTATTCAAATACAGAGATAGGTCAACAAGGCAGCATACAGCGCAGCGGTCCGCAACGCCTATGTAAGACAACAAGTGTCTGGCACAGTTGTTAGATCGGTAACAACTGCTGCAATGGCAGGTTGTCAAGAATTAAGTGAGTTTGAACGTGGTGTTATAGTCGGCGCGCGAGCGATGGGACACAGCATGTCCAGGGTAGCAGTGAAGTGGGGATTTTCCCGTACAACCATTCCACGAGTGTACCATGAATATCAAGAATCCGGTAAAACATCATATCTCCGACATCGCTGCAGCCGGAAAAAAATCCTGCAAGAACGGGACCAACGATGACTGAAGAGAATCGTTCAATCTGACAAAGGTGCATTCCTTCCGAAAACTGCTCCAGATTTCAATGCTGAGCCTTCAACAAGTGTTAGTGTGCGAACCATTCAACGAAACATCATTGATATGGGCTTTCAGAGCCGAAGGTCCACTCGTGTACCCTTGATGACTGCACGACACGAATCTTTACGCCTCGCCTGGGCCCATTGGACTGTTTATGACTGAAGACGCATTGCCTGGTCGGACAACTCTCGTTTCAAATTGTACTGAGTGGATGGATGCGTGCAGGTATGGAGATAGCCTCATGAATCCACAGACCATGCATATCAGCAGGGGACTGTTCAAGCTGGTAGAGGCTCTGTAATGGTGCGGGGCGTGTGCAGTTGGAGTGATATGAGATCCCTGATACATCTAGATACGACTCTGATAGGTGATACATAGGCATCCTGTCTGCCCGACGGACTTGGGCAATTCCAGCAGGACAATGCGTCACCCCACACGTGCAAAATTGCTACAGAGTGGCTCCAGGAACATTCTCCTGAGTTTAACACTTCCACTCCCCAGACACGAACGTTAGTGAGCATATCTGGGATGCCTTTCAACGTGCTGTCCAGAAGAGATCTCCACCCCCTCGCACTCTTACGGATTTATGGTCAACCCTGCAGGATTTATGGTGCGAACTCCCTCCATCACTACTTCAGACATTACTTGAGTCCATGTCACGTAGTGTTGCGGCTCTTCTGCGTGCTCGTGGGGGCCCTCCGCAATATTAGGCAGATGTATCAGTTTCTTTAGCTCTACAGTGTGTTTGGTGTTACTTAAGAAAGCCAGGGAAATGTTGACTTAGCCAACTGGTAGTTATATCCCAGTGACAGAAAAATGTCGACGTAACGACACAGAAGACTTATGATGCTGTTTTGTCCAAAACTGACGTTCTGAGATCGTTGCTATGTAAAAAATGCAGCTTTTTTTGTTTTTGGTTTTTTTTTTCAAAGAGGAAGACATCTACCAGCAATTATTGATGATGCTATGCTATTAATTTACTTAAGAATCGGTTTCGATCAGACAAGTTTATCATGAGAGGACTGTTCACATCAAAATGAACATTTTTGGCTCTTCATTCCCCTTTGCAGTAGAAGGTTCTTGGGATGGTGGTGCTGCCGAAAAATGACGCGGGATTTTCGACAGCAACATCATCGTAAGAATCTTTCTCCACAAGAGGAAATAAAGAACCAAAACTTACATAAACTTCAACAAATATCCATCTTTATGGGAACAGCTGTCTTATGATGAACCTGTCGGTTCGTAACCGGTTAGGCGCTATTTACGTATATGAACAGCATTATCAAGAGTGGTGTTGCGTTCTTCTTTGGAAGAATCTATAAATACGACTTCAAAGACCAAGAAAACGCTGAATACCATAGAATTATATCTAGTCTCCTCTTCAAATGTGTCAAAAGCCTCAAAAGAGGAGGACGATGATGGTGGTAATGATGATGATTATTCATGTCTGACACTGCATTAAACAACAATAACAGGGTAAACAACGTTTTGTCCCCACAACGCAGCATTTTATGCAAACAGAACTGTACCTTTCTCGAGGCTGCTCTACAAGGTGTTATCGAAGGGGCGAGATAATCGAAGACGTATAAAAAAAGAAAGATGTCATACTGTGAGCCAAAGTCCGCGGGTCTGCTTCAGTGCAAAGTATGTTGTTTCCGTGAGATTAGTGTCGTGAAGGTTTTGCCTCATCATTAGTTTTTTTTATTTTCTTTTGTTTTCTTTTTTCGTTCTGAAGCCCAAGGAAATATGGAATGATGGAAAGTCAAATGCTGCGCGGGATTAGCCGAGCGATATAAGGCGCTGCAGTCATGGACTGTGGGGCTGGTCCCGGCGGAGGTTCGAGTTCTCCCTCGGGCATGGGTGTGCGTGTTTGTCCTTAGGATAATTTAGGTTAAGTAGCGTGTAAGCTTAGGGACTCATGACCTCAGCAGTTGACTCCCATAAGATTTCACACACATTTGAACATTTTTGGAAAGTCAAATAAACAAATTTTAATCCTCTAAATAATGAGAGAAATCTCAGTGGTCTAGGTTAGAGACTTCGACTACCGTTTTGAAGGTGCTGCGTTGTGGGTTAGATCACAGCCACTCACTACTCTTTAAATCAGAACCATCAGCTTTGGCGGCCCAAGATTTCTGGTACAAGAAATCACAGTTATTCTGGCTGTAGCCACGCCGTAATAGGGCGGAGGAGCGGACAGAGGTTCGGAAAACCCTCTAGCCGCTGGGGCAGAAATCTGACGCTAAAGTTGGAATAATCCGTAACGATCAACGGCTAGAGGATGCAGAGGGCGACGGAAACAATTGCATTGAAGCACACGAGTTGTATCCAAAAGACAAGCCGTCCTCTGACCTAACATATCCACTGCAAAAAATTCTAGGCTTAAGCTGTACCCATTTCCAGTAACAAAGCTAATGTTCTAGCAATCAGAGAGAGGAATATTAGACAACAGAGTGTTGTAGGGAGACTGGAGGGTGTAAAAAGACAGAACGACGTCTCTTGTGATCTGTACTATTCCTCTCTCTGCTGCTTCCTGTCAAATCAATTACTTTTTCATTATGACTTGTGTTATGGCGTTAAGTCAGCGCCGGCACGCGAGGCGGGAACGACAGAGAAGAGAAGGCTGTGACAAGAGGTTAGCCAATCGCACGCTGACCGACCTCCCTGCAGAACGACAACGCGACAGTGGAGGCCTCTAGGTGAAGACGACATAAGTACTGCGCCCGACAGCTGGCGGCCCACTTCGACAGCAACTTCAACTTTAGCCACTTCGTTAGCTGACGCATTGTAACCTCTTCATTAGCAATCTCTACATAGCTCAGTTGGAAATCAACAGTGACTGCAATTCAGTTGACAAACTTCTGTTAGTAGGGGTCGCTAGGACCAGAAGTGTTACTTATGTTTGCTATTCTGAAGAGAACTAATTATTTTGTATGTCATCCTTTGCTTGCAACATATCTGTGTAACTGCACTAGTGGATGATCATGTATAAAGGACTACAAGATTTCTCAGATCAAAGTTAAGTATTTGTACCTGTGTTGTTGCAGTAAAACTCATTAATACGAGTTGTTTCTCTGTCTAGCAAACCGAGTATGCAGGATTCCTAGACACAACAACATGGCGACGAGATATATGAATAACATGGTGCCAACGATATAGGAACGCCGATCGGTATTAGCCGAGCGGTCTAGGGCGCTGCAGTCATGGACTGTGCAGCTGGTCCCAGCGGAGGTTCGAGTCCTCCCTCGGGCATGGGTGTGTGTGTTTGTCCTTAGGATAATTTAGGTTAAGTAGTGTGTAAGCTTAGAGACTGCCTTAGCAGTTAAAGTTAAGTCACGTAAGATTTCACACACTTTTTTTTATATAGGAACGATAACATAGTGACACCCTGTTAATGCTTCCAACCCAGAGCCACCAGCTACCACAGATTGTCTCTGTTTTGTATCGTTGTGGGCTTTTGTGTTTTGCTGGTGCCTTGTTGTCAGGTGGGCGTTGCAAAAATGTGTTTGCTTGTGTGCTTATTTTTATTGCTTGCATTGTCTGGTTATTCCATTTGCCTATTCCAAATTGGGCAACCCATCTCTCCCACCCCCTGATCATGCATTCCTATGAAAGACAATACTCAGCCGAAATTTTGCCGTGACTTGAACCCATTGCATTTCGGGACAGTGTGGCAGCTGGACGTAAAGAACTGCAAGACAGCGGAGCTATTGCGCCCATACACACTAGTCAATGGGCAAGTCCACTGGTTTTGCTCCCCAAACCTTTAGGACACATTTGCCTCTGTGTTGAATTCAAGTCTACAGTCAGCCCACAAACTGTGATTAATACTTATCCATTGTCACGCCCAGAGCATCGCATGGACAAATTAAGCGCTGGTCGCTACTTTTCGAAAATTGGTTTGCGCGACACATATCTTCAAATACCACTAGATGAAGAATCTCAAACCGAGTGTGTTGTGAACACTCATTTGGAGTTGTTTAAATATTTGCGTTTGCCTTTTGGCAGTGCTTCCGAACACGCCATTTTCCACTGGTATTTGGAACAGCTGACTGTTCAAGTACCAAACTATTCAAATTATTTGGACGATATTGCCGTAGCAGGCCGTACACCTGAAGAACACGTTGCAAATTTGCGCGCTTTGTGTCGTCTGTTATCTGATGCAAGACTATTGTGTAGACCGGACAAGTGTGATTTTTTTTAAACCTGAGTTACAGTACCTTGGTCATGTCATAAACAGTCAAGGTGTACATCCTCTTCAGTCACATTTGTTAGACATACGTGACCTGGCAGTTCCTCGCAATGTCACAGAATTGCAGTCAGTCTTAGGGAGAATGAACTGTTATTTGCGATTCATACCGTATGCTGCACAAATGGCAGCTCCACTGCATCGCTTGCGTCGCAAGAATGTCCCCTTTGTTTGGAGAGATGAGTGCCAAGAAGCTTTTCAAAAACTTAAAGACGCATTGCTCAACGATCGATGCGAGGTTCACTTTGATGCTGACAAACCAGCTGTGCTGCAAGTTGACGCTTCCTCTTACGGAATCGGTGCAGTGCTTTCGCGCAGACCTATTTCTTTCCCAACAGAAGTGTTGTCCAGAGCTCAGTGTCACTATTCACGAATAGAGAAAGAGGCATTGGCTATTGTGTATGGCGTCCCCAAAGCCATCGCAGTCGTTGTTTCATCCCATGAAGCCGGTTCCTTTGCGAACAGCCAAAAAATTGCTTAGATGGGCTTTGTTGTTGTCTCAATACCAGTACGAGATTGTGTGTCATCCGAGAGATCAACATGGTAATGCGGACGCACTTTCATGACTTTCGATTGGCCTTGATACCGACTTTGACGCTTCTGCTGCATCTTGTTGTCATATCGATGCTCACGTTTCTGAATTGCTTCAGTCCTTTCCTCTGAACTATAGGAAAATTGCACAGGCCACGGGAGCTCGTTCCGATCTGAACATTTTGCTAAAATACATTTGCACACCTTGGCCTCACTCATTGCACAGCATAAAGAACTCTATAGTGCACCGATACCTTGCACGTCGGCATAGCCTCCCTGTAAAGCACGGTGTGATTCTTGTTCAAAATGACAGTGGACAGTCACGTGCGTTGATCCCCAAAGCTTTGCAAAAAGAAATGTTGCATTTGCTTCACCAAGGACACTGGGGGATTGTTCGTACGATACAGTTAGCGCGGCGACACTGTACTTGGCTGGGTATGGACACCCAAATAGAACAGATGACGTCACAGTGTCACACATGCGCGGAAAATCAGCCGGCTCCACCACAAAAATTCTCTGCTTGGTCTAAGTCGCAATCATCATGGCTACATGTGCACATAAACTTGTTGTTGTTGTTGTTGTTATGGTCTTCAGTCCTGAGACTGGTGTGATGCAGCTGTCCATGCTACCCTCTCCTGTGCAAGTTTCTTCATCTCCCAGTACCTACTGCAGCCTACATCCTTCTGACAAGGGGAGGCCGCCAATTGTGAAATTCAGATTCGATTCATACTGCGCATAAGAAAAGCTCATGGCCAGAGGTGTAATGTGGCAAAGCAGTAAAATGCACTTCTCAACCGTTGTCGAGAAAATCGACAGTTAAAAGAAACCGTTGCGGTGAAATGCTCTCTACGGTTAATAGTTTTATACAGCGTCGTGGCGCAGAGGTAAGCGTTCGGGTTTGTAATCGGCAGGTCGGTCGCTGGATCGAATCTCGCGCCATGCAACATTTTTTTCTTATTATTAGTTTTTTGTAATTCAATATATATATATATATATATATATATATATATATATATATATATATATATATATATATAAACTATTAATGAATTGCTTATGCATTTTGGTGAAGGCGGATCGCTCTCCAATTGTACCGCCTCCATTTTTCCGTTTGTTTGACAGGGTGTACCAAAGCTCTCACGTCCGCACTGATTTTCGACGATGTTATGAGTTGCGCTAGGGACCGCATCTACCTTCTTTGGAAGTTAGCAGGCAACTACGCTTTTATGCGGCGGCTCGTTTCGGCCCATTCAACATCTGTCCTTCAAGTGTAACGAGCGAGTAACGGAGCTTATATTTCATACCTGCCACAGCAAATTTGTGTTCGTGGGGTCTCTATTCCAATTCGAACGTTTGACTTACGCTATACGTATTCGTTTTGGTATATCATTTCTACGTCTTCCGTTAACTATACGTGGTTAACATTATGAAGACAATTAATAACATTTGTGAAATACAACTTTGTTTGCGGAAAACATAATGATGTTCGAAGTCGCCAGTTTTTCCACGACAAACGACCTTCAACAACTTATTATATGCATAATTGTTGCAACTGATTGCCGGGAATTATATATATATATATATATATATATATATATATATATATATATGTGTGTGTGTGTGTGTGTGTGTGTGTAGACACATTTGAATAACAAAAAAACAAATACTAAAAAAAAAAAATGCATGGCGCGAGATTCGATCCGGCGACCTTCGGATTACGAACCCGAGCGCTTACCGCTGCGCCACGACGCAGTCGATAATTATTAATCGTTGAGAGTATTTCACCGCAACGGTTTATTTTAACTGTCGATTTTCTCGACAACGGCTGAGAAGTGCATCTTGGTGCTTTGCCACATTACACCTCTGGCCATGAGCTTTTATCATGCGCAGTATGAATTGAATCTGAATTTCACAATTGGCGGCCTCCCCTTGTGAGTCTGCTTAGTGTAGTCACGTGTGTTGATCCCAAAAGCTTTGCAAAAAGAAATGTTGCATTTGCTTCACCAAGGACACTGGGGGATTGTTCGTACGAAACAGTTAGCGCGGCGACACTGTACTTGGCTGGGTATGGACACCCAAATAGAACAGATGACGTCACAGTGTCACACATGCGCGGAAAATCAGTCGGCTCCACCACAAAAATTCTCTGCTTGGTCTAAGTCGCAATCATCATGGCTACATGTGCACATAAACTTGTTGTTGTTGTTGTTGTTGTTGTGGTCTTCAGTCCTGAGACTGGTTTGATGCAGCTGTCCAAGCTACCCTATCCTGTGCAAGTTTCTTCATCTCCCAGTACCTACTGCAGCCTACATCCTTCTGAGTCTGCTTAGTGTATTCATCTCTTGGTCTCCCTCTACGATTTTTACCCTCCACGCTGCTCTCCATTGCTAAATTAGTGATCCCTTGATGCCTCAGAATGTGTCCTAACATCCGATCTCTTCTTCTAGTCAAGTTGTGCCACAAATTCCACTTCTCCACAATTCTATTCAGCAGTGCCACAAATTCCTCTTTTCCCCAGTTGTATTCAGCACCTCCTCATTAGTTAAATGATCTACCCATCTAATCTTCAGCATTCATCTTTAGCACCATGGTTCGGAATCTTCTATTATCTTTTTGTCTAAAGTATTTATCGTCCGTGTTTCACTTGCCATACGTGGCTACACTCCATACAAATGCTTTTAGAAAAGACTTCCTGACACTTAAATCTGTTCTCGATGTTAACAAATTTCTCTTCTTCAGAAACGCTTTCCTTGCCATTGACAGTCTATATTTTATATCATCTCTACTTCGACCATCATCAGTTATTTTGCTCTCCAAATAGCAAAACTCCTTTACTACTTTAAGTGTCTCATTTCCTAATCTAATTCCCTCAGCATCACCCGACTTAATTCGACTACATTCCAGTATCCTCATTTTGCTTTTGTTGATGTTCATCTTATATCGTCCTTTCAAGACACTGTCCATTCCGTTCAACTGCTCTTCCAAGTCCTTTTCTGTCTCTGACAGAATTACAATGTCATCGGCGAACCTCAAAGTTTTTATTTCTTCTCCATGGATTTTAATACCTACTCCGAATTTTTCTTTTGTTTCCTTTACTGCTTGCTCAATATACAGATTGAATAACATTGGGGAGAGGCTACAACCCTGTCTCACTCCCTTCCCAACCACTGTTTCCTTTTCATGTCCCTCGAATCTTATAACTGCCATCTGGTTTCTGTACAAATTGTAAATAGCCTTTCGCTCCCTGTATTTTACCCCTGCTACCTTTAGAATTTGAAAGAGAGTATTCCAGTCAGCATTGTCAAAAGCTTTCTCTAAGTCTACAAATGCTAGAAACGTAGGTTTGTCTTTCCGTAATCTTTCTTCTAAGATAAGTCGTAAGGTCAGTATTGCCTCACGTGTTCCAATATTTCTACGGAATCCGAACTGATCTCCCCCGAGGTTGGCTTCTACCAGTTTTTCCATTCGTCTGTAAAGAATTCGCGTTAGTATTTTGCAGCTGTGACTTATTAAACTGATCGGTAATTTTCACATCTGTCAACACCTGCTTTCTTTGGGATTGGAATTATTATATTCTTCTTGAAGTCCGAGGGTACTTCGCCTGTCTCATACATCTTGCTCACCAGATGGTAGAGTTTTGTCAGGACTGGCTCTCCCAAGGCCGTTAGTAGTTCTAATGGAATGTTGTCTACTCCCGGGGCCTTGTTTCGGCTCAGGTCTTTCAGTGCTTTGTCAAACTCTTCACGCAATATCGTATCTCCCATTTAACCTTCATCTACATTCTCTTCCATTTCTATATTATTATCCTCAAGTACATCTCCCTTGTATAGACCCTCTATATACTCCTTCCACCTTTCTTCTTTCCCTTCTTTGGTTAGGACTGGGTTTCCTTATGAGCTCTTGATATTCATACAAGTGGTTCTCTTTTCTCCGAAGGTCTCTTTAATTTTTCTGTAGGCAATATCTATCTTACCCCTAGTGAGACAAGCTTAGTGAGTCTTTTTTGGAGCATTCGTTGGTTGATTGTGGTAGACTCTTATAGCAAGTTTCCTTTTGCTGTGACAATGAACTCGACAACGGCACGCAGCACAGTTCAGGCATTGTCCTCTATTTTTTGCCTCGAAGCTTTGCCTGAAATCATAGTGTCGGACAACGGCATCTAACTAGTGCACCGTTCCATCCACAGTCCAACGTCGAAGCGGAACGTTTCGTCAGAATCTTCAAGCAGCAGATGACCAAACTGGGCACCGCACACACAGGTGATCAGCCATTGCAACTGTTTCTCGCCTCCTATCGTTCGCGTCCACGAGATGGACCATCGCCGGCGAAATTGCTTCAAGGTCGCCACCATCGGACACTGCAACACCTGCTCCACCCTCCTCAGCATCCGGCGCTGAAGGAAAGCCACAAGTATCACTTCGCGCCGCATGAGGTGTTTTTCAGGATTTTTAGCGGTGGCAGACGATGGGCGCAAGGTGAGAGCCTTCGTCGACTTTGCGCATGTATGTATCTCGTCTCAGGCCCAGAGGGATTGCAGCGACGACATCACAACCAAATTCGCCACTGTCATGTGCACGGTGATCCTTCTATCCTCCTGTACCTCTTCCTCCAGATTCGCGGATCCACCTCCCCCTCGCCCTCCCCTCCCCCCGTTGTCATGCTCCATACACGACAATGGGGTGTCGCTTTGGAGGGGAGGGGGGGGGGGCAGGAATGTTATGGCGTAAAGTCAGCGCCGGCACGCCAGTCGGGAACGACAGAGAAGAGAAGGCTGTGACAAGAGGTCAGCCAATTGTATGCTGACTGACCTCCCTTCAGGACGACAACGCGACAGTAGTGGCCCCTAGGTGAAGACGACGTAAGCGCCGCGTCCGACTGGTGGCAACTTCGATAGCAACTTCAATGTTAGCCACTTCGATAGCAATCTCTACGTAGCTCAGTTGGAGATCAGCAGTCACTGCAGTTCGGTTGACAGACTGTTCTCAGTAGCGGTCGCTAGGACCAGAAAAGTTACTTGTGTTTGTCTATTCTGAAGAAGACTGATTATTCTGTATGTCGCCCTTTGCTTGCGACATATCTGTGTAGTTGCCTTAGTTTTGGAAATTTGTTGTAAGGTGTTATGGGACCAAACTGCTAATGTCCTCGGTCCCTAGGCCTACACACTACTTAACCTAACTTAAACTAACTTACGCTAAGGACAACACGCACACCCATGCCCGAGGGAGAACTCAAACCTCTGACTGGGGGAGCTGCGCGAACTGTGACAATGCGCTCCTAGACCGGGTGGCTACCCCGCGCGTCAGTTGCATTAGTGGATGATCATGTATAAATGACTACAAGAATTCTCAGATCAAAGTTAAGTATTTGTACTTGTCTTGTTGTAAAAACAACTCATTAATAAGAGTTGTTTGATTGTTTGTCTAGGGAATCGCGTACACAGGGTTTCTAGAGACAACAACTTGGATGGTAAAAATTCGAACATAAGGACTCTAATATTAAGGCTCACAATTGTTGATTTATTAGCACATCATCCGGCACCTCATAAAGATACATAAAAACACTGTACATCGTTTGCCACGAGATACTACCAAAAGTTATCACATTGTTAAAGACAGTACTTAGTGGGAAATATGAAGGTGACTGCAACCTAGAATTTTGTGTTCATACAGACGTGCTATTGTCATTCGCTGCACCAAGTTTTTTTCTGTACCAGGATAACTTAACTCTGGTTTGACTTCGTACATACATACGCGACCGATATTTACAACAGTCAACATTTTACTCTTGCGCTGAATATGTTATGCAATACCAAACAGCTAATACACGTCAATAGGGCATTCCTGTTCATTTGTCCTTTGGCATCTCAGTTGCATCAAACGTAATATCCATTTACAAATGCAAACAGGTAACTTCTCTGTAACAAACACTGCAGTAGAGTTTCTGAGGTATACATATTTTTATCTATGTTTTTATATATTTGTATATATTGATCTATAAGAGTGAGTGCGGGTGCTTTAATGTGTCACCTTGCTCATCTGCGTCAGAAGTAAGAGGGAAGGTCGTCACAAGACGATTTCAGGGATTTATTTAGTCAGATTAGAGGCACTGTCTGTTAAGCTCGGTCTTTCAAGGGAGCATGATACTTCGTGTTAAATTTCACCGGAAAGGTGTTGTTGCGACCACGGTGTGTTCAAATGTATTAAGTGCCTGTGACAACATAGTGGACGCTTGCTATCGGAGCATTATAGACAGTGTGGGGTGAGAGTGTTTGGCTTGCTCATAGTTACTTCTGGCAGTAAGACGAATATGGTTCATATCAACTATTTCATAATTAAAATTTTATAAAACTATTTCAAAAGTCCTTTAGCCATAGTAGCAGTGATAGCTTGGCTTAGTCGGAAAGCTCAGAGAAGAAAGTTAGGACTGTTTTTAAATGCACTTAATATCACATATGAATATAAAGCCCTTGGAGGAGTTGAGCATGCTGAAATGATGTGAAATTTAAAGAAAGACAAGAAATTTCTGGTCAGATGAGTGTCAGGTGAGGACAACGGTATCAGTGAATGGTGTAATAGACGTCGGCATCGTTGTGTACAGGAAATTAAGTAACAGGATGAGTTTTCATGAGAAATGCAACCACCAAATTATTCTTCTGAGGACTGAAACTACAGTAGACCAATACCAACTACTATTGTACAATAATGTTCTGGGATAGCTCAACTTCAAAAAAGAAATTCCTCATTGCTCAAAAATGTGCTGTAAGAGTAATATGCGGTGCTCCTCTACTGTCATTTTGTAAACGTGTGTTTAAGGAGTTAGACATTCTGACTACTGCTATACGGTATACTAATTGCCTCATGCCACTGCGCTTCAAAAGGAACAATGATGTAAGTAATTACAGCACCACGACAAAAACAGCTTCGGTGCACCCCATTAAGTTTGTCGTTAGCACAAAAAGGCTTGACAATTCTGCAGCCAAAATTTTTGTTCACTTACCCAGTGATATAAAATGTCTGACAGTCAGCAAAGTTATATTTGAAAACAAATTGAAAACCTTTCTCCTAGACAACTCGTTCTATTCCGTAGAAAATTTTCTACTTTTGTAGTGTTTAAAAGATGGTGGGTAGAAATGGATTTGAACTGCTTCAGTAAACATACTTGGAAAGAAGGAACGCTTAGAAAACACAAGGATATATCAATTTTTGTTATTAGATAAAAATTTATATGTCAAATTCTGGAGTGCAAAGCTTACCCATAAGCGGACATAGACTCTGCTGATAACTCGGTAGGTGATGCACGGGAGGATAAAGGAATACACAAATAAATGGAATACTGAGCAATTAGGACGGAATGAGGCGAAATAGAATTCTCTAACGCAGTGACCTATGCATTAAGCAAAAACTTTAGGGGTAATACAGTAGGAGTCAAGAGAGTCCCCCGAATCAGAGTTAGTTGATGTGGCTGGGAGGAGGGGGGAGGGGGAGGTGAAATAATTTTGACATTTCACGACAAATTGTTCTGCGTACACTTCACTTGTTACTATCCAGTATTCATTACGCGGTTCGCCTTTCGTCAGACGGATACTGAAATGATATGTCTGTCTCTGTGGCGGATCAGAATATGAAGTCCGTGGAGGTGGAAGAGGAGGGACGGAAAGGGGGGTGAGGGGCAGTTGTCCCTCGTGCTTCTGGTTGAGTATACCCGTGAGAGGAAATAAATAAAGAAGGATAATGACAGCCGCCAATACGCCACACGTATAGCAAAAGCAGGAGAGAATATATAAGATAAATTGAAGGTGGATAGAGCAAACAGAAAAGGAAAGGGAAGGAACTAATGACAGCTGCTTATGGACTTTGTAATGAATCAGCGGCCACGAGTGTAATAACTGTATGCCGGATCGGGACTCGAAACCATGATCTCCCACTTACGAGGCAATTGCGCAATCCACTGCGCCACACAGAGACAGCGTTTACAGCAAATGCACTGACTGTCTCGACACGCTCCCCGGCCACAAAAAACTCCCACTAGTGATGGGACTGTTTTTAACAATCGATTGGTCAGCCGATTGTATTTTCGCTTGTTCGGCTTTTTCAGTCGAATGAAACAACTAAATGAAACTAGTCTCTGCGACCATGTCAGCTATATAATTGTTTTCACTCACTGGGTTTAACTGGTTTCACGAAATGCGAGACAACCGAATGAAACAAGTCTCCGTCAGTTGCGGCCGTTGCGTTAATGTTTTCACTCAATAACCGTGTTTGAGTGACTTTAGTTACATCTTTTCAGCCTTTTCGGCTATACATGAACCATGAGTGGGTTTGACAACTTTCTTAGAGACAAATAAAATATCCTGCATCGAGGAGATGTGAATGAAACGTTATTTCTAAAAATTGAGTATATTTAAATATACGTATTTACTTACTGAAATACGAATTTTCGTACTTGTGGCATTAAATATCAATTTTTTGTTGGTTTCAAAAATTTAATGTCTGATGCTGCACTGTAGTGTTGTGTGTATATAAATGAGGAAGTTTACCAAATATCTCTGTTGTAATCTCATCAAAACGCTTTAAATCAGTTGAAAAATTTCATACACATGAGACAAAAAAGCATAAAATCACTATTTAAATAGAGAAACTTTTTAACATAAAACCGTTTTACAACGGGCAAATAAATATTAAACGATCTCTCCTAGCCCCATACACCCTGCTAACGTCATTCAAAGCCCTGAAAATTTGTGCTTGTGAAATTTTAATAGCTATGACACTACCTGTAAACATAAAAATGTATCTGGTGACGTAATTTTCCGTACAAAATGAACCATCCACACAAATAAATTACTAAGTATTCAAATGATTTTGGCTGTGTGGACATCATCACACATTGTCCATAAAACATATTCCCTTTTCAAACACTGAGGAGCCAAACAAACTGGTATACGCCTGCGTATTAAAATACAGAGTTATGTAAACGGGCAGAATTCGGCGCTGCGGTCGGCAACGCCTATATAAGACAAGTGATTGGCGCAGTTGTTAGATCGGTTACTGCTGCTACGACCGCAGGTTATCACGATTTAAGAGAGTTTGAACGTGGTGTTATAGTCGGCGCACTAGCGTTGGGTCACAGCATCTCCGAGGTAGCGGTGAAGTGGGGATTTTCCCGTACAACCATTCCACGAATATCAGGAATCCGATAAAACATCAAATCTCCGACATCGCTGCGGAAGGAAAAAAATCGTCCAAAACGGAACCAACGATGACCGAAGGGAATCGTTAACGTGACAGACGCGCAATCCTTCCGAAAATTGCTGGAGATTTCAGTGCTGGGCCATCAACAAGTGTCAGAGTGCGAACCATTCAACGAAACATCATCGATAAATGCTTTTGGAGCCAAAGGCCCACTCGTGTACCACGACACAAAGCTTTACGCCTCTCCTGGGCCCGCCAACACGGACATTGGACTATTGAAAACTGGAAACATGTTGCCTGGTCGGACGAGTCTCGTTTCAAATTGCATCGAGCGGATGGACGTGTACGGGCAAAGGAGACAACCTCATGAATCCATGCACCCTGCATGTCAGCGGGGGACTGTTCAAGTTGGTGAAGGCTCTTTAATGGTGCGGGGTGTGTGCAGTTGGAGTGATATGAGATAAAAATCTGACGGAAAACACGTGCGTAAGCATCCTGTCTGGTCACCTGCATCCATTCATGTCCGTAATGCATTCCGACGGACTTGGGCAATTCCAGCAGGACAGTGCGACACCCAAAACATTCATAATTGCTACATAGTGGTTCCCCGAACACTCTTCTGAATTTAAACACTTCCGCTGGCCACCAAACTCCCCAGATATGAACAGTATTGAGCATATCTGGGATGCCTTTCAACGTGCTGTTCAGAAGAGATCTCCACCCCCTCGTACTCTTATGTCCGCAGCTCGTGGTCTACGGGCTACCGTTGCTGCCTCTGGATCACAGGGTCCCGGGTTCGATTCCCGGCCGGGTTGGGGATTTTCTCTGCCGTGGACTGGGTGTTTTTGCTGTCCTCATCATTTCATCATTATCATCATCATTTGTGAAAGTGACTAGATTGGACAGTGAAAAGGAAATGGACTGTGCAGAAATTGGGACTTCGTACGAGCTCTGACGACCGTGCAGTTGAGCGTCCTACAAACCAAACATCATCATCATCATCATCATCACCGTACTCTTACGGATTTTTGGACAGCCCTGCAGGATTCATGATGTCAGTTCCCTCCAGCACTACTTTAGACATTAGTCGAGTCCATGTCACGTCGTGTTACGGCATTTCTGCGTGCTCGCGGGGCCCTAGACGATATTAAGCAGGTGTACCAGTTTCTTTGGCTCTTCAGTATACATCATTAAGGAAACCGTGGCGCTCATCTTTAAATCTTCGGTTAGGGCTCAATACTCCCAGATTTCCCCGGATCGGTCCTAATTTTGAAGGCGGCCAGAGACGTGCTGGAGGTATTTTATATAACTGACCACGGTAAACCTGGACCTTTCTTTGTCTCTGTGGAAATTCGATTGAATGGAAAAAGATTTTAATAAACCTTAATTAAAATTCATTAAAGGAGTACCGAACCACAGATAGTTCCTTCGTTTTAATTTATTAGAAACGCAACAGCATGCACCCTGCTCGTCTATACACATACAGTATGTTCGAAAATGATCTTTGCAACTTTGATCACGTATATTTTATAAATGGGAATAGGTAGAAAGGTGCGGTTAGTGCATAATGTTCACACACACCTAAAGCTGATTTTTTTCCTATTTTCCCATGTTAGTTATTGAATGGCCACCCTCCAGAAGTTGACACAATATGTGGAATGGTTGGTATAGACCAGATCTGACACCCAGGTCCTGCGGAAACCCATTACATTTTTTTCTTCGGACCGGACGTGCACGAAATATGAGTTCGCATCAGAGCAGCAATAGCACATGAGGACATCCTAGGCCGCACATGGAACTGGAATATCGCTTAGATAACCTGTGAGCTACAGACGGCGCACAGATTTGAGGTGACCATCCGTGCCTCCGTCACCCTTTTTTCATGACAGTCACGAGTTTCCTAGCTCTATCCCAAATGTTTTTCGAAAGTAATTCGTGACATCTGTTTGATCTGTATTTAACACCTATGAATCGATTTACCCCGAATTATATGCTGTTACTGAATAGGTATTTTACCAAATGAATAATGGATGGAGTAGTGACTGAAGAAAATTTGTTGTAGAAGCTACGATAGCAATGTTAGTAACTAGAGTGAATTACGATGAAACTTGAATTTTTCATAATGCTGTTGAAGAATACAGACATACTGAACAAATTTACAGCACTGATGAATACTGTATATCTGTTCGCACTCCTTCATGTTAGAAGGTTCTAGTAAAATATAAATTAATGTACTTTTTATAACAAATTAAAGTGATAGTTTGCATTTATTACATTCAATTAAGACTTTTCTGCAGTATCAGATTGTTTTAATGTGTCACGAGTTTGGCTGTAGAAAATATGTATGAACATAATGCCGCATATCGCACTTTTCTACCTATCCCCATTTCTGAAATACTGTGATCAAAGTTATAAGACAATTTTGGAACACCCTGTATTTTCTACACTTCTTTATTGAGACAATGAGAAGCCGCCGACAATGAGAAGCCGTCGACAACAGGCGATCGCATACGAACCCACCCCACCCGCCAGACAACTGAATATCTTGACATTCGTCTTCTACTCACAGAGCTATATAAAACTCATTTCATTTATTTTCATATTCCTTATTGCAAATTAGTACTACGTCTGAGCATGAACGTCTCTATGATGTGCTATCACAAATCCTTGTCACTCTCATGTGTAATTTATAGCCGCTGATCGGATGGAGGCGTGCGCCCGCTGGCTTTGTCGGCACTGAAACGCAAGCGAGAAAACATTCCCCGCACCGTTCACAACATCGTGCCCATTGACCAACCTATCGTCTACAGACTGCCTGTGTCCGAGAAAACAAACTGATTTGACCCAGACGTCCGGGGTTTTCGAAGGTTTTATCTGGCGTCGGCAATTTTAGTGATGACAGGCATTCCCCAGCGATACGTCAGGTTAATTAGTTATGCATGAATGGCAGCTGCAACAATTTAATCCACAAAAATACATGAATCAGTTTTAAATGATGAAAAGAAAAATTACTCCATTCAGTATATAATTAAATGAACATGTAAACTACTTGAATGGGATTTTCACTCTGCAGCGGAGTGTGCGCTGATATGAAACTTCCTGGCAGATTAAAACTGAGTGCCGGACCGAGACTCGAACTCAGGACCTTTGTCTTTCGCGGGCAAGTGCGCTACCATCTGAGCTACCCGACTCCTTTTTGTCAGGAGTGCTACTTCTGCAAGGTTCGCAGAAGAGCTTCTGTAAAGTTTGGAAGGTAGGAGACGAGGTACTGGCAGAAGTAAAGCTGTGAGGACAAGCCCTGAGTCATGCTTGGGTAGCTCAGATGGTAGAGCACTTGCCCGCGGAAGGCGAAGGTCCCGAGTTCGAATCTTGGTCCGGCACATAGTTTTAATCTGCCGGGAAGTTTCATGTATACTACTTGTTTTAACTTTGGCATACACCTGAGACACGTTTTCATTTAGGATCACCCTCTGTCATTACAATGTAGCACTGCTTTAGTTCAACTAATTAAATTATTGCAGGCTGAAGAATAAATGGGTAGCTCGGTCATCTAAAACTCTGAAGAGTGGTTCCAATTAGAAGAATGGACACATGGTTCAACCGACAGAAAAACTACTGATTGTTTTCACTTAAAAGGAAAGAATGAATAATTCAGTCAATATGCAAAGCTACAACACTGTAAAATCTTTTCATTCGATTGCTACCGCTGACTGCTTTGCTTAGAGAACAGTAAATAAATAATAATCCAACTAACAGGTAGAACTACAACCGACTGACACGATTGTTTTGATTCGGTTGCCCCTGTATACTGGTTGCATTCAAAATAATGAATGACTAGACGGACCAACTGAACGACTGTTTTCATTCGGTTGCTCCCACAGACTGGTTTCACTCAGGAGAATGAATGAGTAGTCCAACCGACTGAATCGATTGTTTTCATTCGTGTGGCGTCAATAGTTACGATGCCACAGCGTAGGTGCACGCTCTCGTAAGTTGGCACTACGAGAGAAGACTAGCTACGCCGACCACAGCGCCCTCTGGCTGACGCTGTGGAGCTCAGGCAGTGCCGTCTTCATTTCGGTCCTTTTCATTAGGAGCAGACGGCCTGGAAATATCGCTTCTACTACCGAGTGAGCTAGCTTGCTATTGAGACTGTATTAGTTACGTTCAGTTAAAGTTTGGACTGCAACATGTATTTGTTAGTTTTGAGATTATACAGAACAGTCATACTAACTTTACAGGATTAGACACGGACTACGGCTTCACACCTACGAGCGCATCCTAGCCAGAGTTATGTATGCATTTGATATTTACTTGTGTTTTTTGACTAAAGTGTTAAAGTTACATGCAGTGCCGAAGTGCTTCACCTCTCCTGCTCTTACTCGCTTCCTTCACTCTCGGCCTATATTACAGAAGCAGTTCACACGAGCAGACCCACGCACCGCCTATCCAGGCGGGATGCAAAAATTCGGATGCTCCCATACAGTTTCATTCAAGAGAAAGAATGAAAACTGATACATGTAACTACAACCGAGTTAGTCGATGATTTTCCAGCAACCGAATGAAACGATTGTTTTCATTCGGTTGTTCCCATCACTAACTCCAACTTAGCGTCATCTGTCTGCAGTCCCCGTCCACGTCCTTCACGCTCGCTAGTTTCAGATTCCCGCCGGAGGTCGAACGTTGCGCCTGCACTGAAGGCAGTGGATCTTTGGAAAATATTGAATGGTTCAAATGGCTCTGAGCACTATGGGACTCAACTGCTGAGGTCATTAGTCCCCTAGAACTTAGAACTAGTTAAACCTAACTAACCTAACGACATCACAAACATCCATGCCCGAGGCAGGATTCGAACCTGCGACCGTAGCGGTCTTGCGGTTCCAGACTGCAGCGCCTTTAACCGCACGGCCACTTCGGCCGGCGGAAAATATTGACTTGAATACACTCTTTGAAAACCTGATTTTAACATGAGCAAAATACAGAGTGCGACTTGTTATCTACTAGTTCAGAACTCGGACTGCAGCTGTATGAGCCGGACATGAGATGGACACCGTAGTTCAGATGGGTGTGAGACAAGGTTGCAGCCTGTCCCTCGTGTTATTCAATCTGTACGTACAGCGAGCAGTATAGAAAACCAATTTCGAAATGAAATACCGTTAAGGTAGAAGAAATGAAACCACTTAAGTCTGTCAGTGACATTATAAGGCAAGGCCATGTCGCAGTGGTAACACTGGTTCCTGTCAGATCACCGAAGTTAAGCACTGTCGGGCTTGCCTAGCACTTGGATGGGCCACCGTCTGGGTCTGTCGGGCGCTGTTGACAAGGGGGTTGCACTCGGCCCTTGTGAGGCCCTTTGAGGAGCTACTTGATTGAGAAATATAGGCTCTGATAACGAAAACTAACAACGGCCGGAGAGCTGTGTGGTACCTACGTGCCCCTCCATATCTGCATCCACTGACGCCTATCGGCTGAGGATGTCACGGCTGTCGGTCGCTATCGTTGGGCCTTCTGAGATCTTTATTGGCGGATTTAGTTAGTTAGTGACCTTGTAAGTCAGTCGGAGATGGTAAGGGACTTGAAAGATCATAGGACAGAACAAAAAAAATTTTGGAAATTCATGGTAAGTTCCTATGGGACCAGACTACTCAGGTCATCGGTCCCTAGGGTGACACACTACTTAATATAACTTAGGCTAAGGACGAGACACTCACCCATGTCCGAGGGAGGACTCGAACCTCCGACGAGGGTAGCAGCGCGAACCGTGGAAAGGCACCTTAGGACTGAAAACTTAGTATAAAGTATATTGTTAAATGAACACCAACAAAACCAGATCAAGAATAATTGATCGTAGTCGAATTAAACAGTGTGATGCTGAGGGCATTAAATTGATAAATGAGACACTAAAAGCAGAAGAAGAGTTTTGCTTTGTGCAACAAAGTAGCTGACGACGACAGTAGCACTGACTATCGATAGGAAGAAAGCATTTCTGAAAAGCAGATATACGTTACATTCTAACATAAAGCAAATTGTTATGAAATATCTTTTTGGAGTATTTGCCGTGTAGCCTTATACTGGAGCGGAACGTGGACAATAAATAATAAATTCGAGATAAGTGTAGTAGCGTTTAAATGTAGTGCTGCGTAAGAATCCTCCATGTAGATCGGATAAGTAACAGGGAATTACTGTATCGAATTGGGGAGGAAGGAAACTGATAATTCGACTTGACTAATAGAAGGGATAGGTTGCTAGAACACACCTTGAGCATCAAGAAACAGTTATTTTGGTAATTGTGAAAAGTGTGAAGGGTAGGAATTGTAGAGGGAGATCAAGGCTTCGTTGCAGTAAAAAGATTCAACTTAATGATGATGCAGTAGTTACGCAAAGATTAAAAGGCTTGCACAGGGAAACTACCGTGGAAAATTGCACCAAACCAGTCTCTGGGCTGAAGATAACGATAACAACAATAATGTGATAGGGGTATATGTGTTTGCTGTATGTAGAGATGCCGTTCGAATTTGAGCTACTATAAATATACAGTGACTTATTTGTTTGTGAAGGTTAACTCCCATTATGAAGTGCAGCAAGCTGATGCATTGGACCTAAACTAATCATAGAAATGGGCAAACAGCGTGGATTATCAGTGACACCTTTTGAAATCCCGCAGTGAAATGCGTTTCTTTGCATGGTTCCAACGTAGTTAAATTATGCATCGTATCGCACCTGATGACGAAAGCAAGCATTATGAAAGGCAAAAATTAAATGGGCGTATGGCGTCGTAGGCCAGAAGGCCCCATTCGGGGAAGTCCGGCCGCCAACTGCCAGTCCACGAGTGGAGAAAATTTCCAACCCGACCGGGAATCGAACCCGGGCCCGCTTGCATGGGAGGCAACCACGCAGCTAAGCAGGCGGACATTATGAAACGAGTAATGTGCCTAATAAATTAAATCACTGTGAAAGATGAACATTCGTCTTTTCACTGGTTATTCTCAGGCTGCCATTCTGCCTTTGCAAAATGGATAAGCTTAAGTACCGTAGATGTAAGTAACAAACATTTGTTTGGATTGACAGACGAGGAATTATTTGTTGATCTTTATGCACTAGTACTCCACTCTACTTTCTTACTGTATCATGTAAAAAGGTATTGACGTGTGAGAAAGGAAAGTACTGATATACTTCAACAAAAGTCATCATCATCATAAACTAAAGGCTTTGCCTTGTCGATTTAGCCACGTCCCTCTCTCCATTGTCATCCTCTTAAATTCTTCATGCGATTTTATCCCCACATTTTCTTTGATGTTATTAAAATACGCTGCTCTTGGCCTGTCTCTTGTTTTTTTCCCTAAAACTTTTCCTTCAAATACATTCTTTAAGAACTGGTTGTGTCTCATTATGTGCCCTATCATTTTGGATTTTCTTCTTCCTATGTAGTTTAGCAGCGTTCTGTTCTCATTCACTTCTCTTAAGACCTGCTCATTACTTTTTCTATCTACCCAGCTTGTTTTCGTCATTCTTCTCCGCATCCACATTTCCATTACTTCCAGTTTCTTTTTATCTGCCTTTCCCCGAGTCCACGCTTCACATCCGTGTGTTAAGATACTCCAGACAAAAGTTTTGGCAAACATTTTCCTACTTTCTAGGCTTATAGGATTGTCTGTTAGTAAATTCCTTTTATTTTGGAAAGCTTTGGAAGGCTATTCTTCTCTTTATATCTGTGATACATTTATTGTCGTCAGTGATTGCGCTTCCCAAATAACAGAAGTTCTCAACCTGCTCTAGAACATCATCTTCTAGTTTAATATTAACTTTAACATTTTCTTTTGTCTTCCCTACTACCATAGTTTTTTTCTTCTTCTTTATTTTTAGATTAAATTCTCTTAGGATTTTGACAAATTTTAACAACATAACCTCCATTTCCTTTACTGAGTCAGCAAGTACTACTATATCATCTGCAAAACGGATACAGTGTATTCGTTTCCCGTTAATTTTAATTCCATTGGTTAGTCTTTTCAATTTTTCAATGGTTTTTTTCAATAAATAAGTTGAACAAATATGGTGATAAAGGGCATCCATGCCTTACTCCCCTCCTTATTTCTGCTTTCTTCTTCACACCATTCACTTCTGTCTCTGCTTCTTGCCTTTTATACAGGTTCCAGATCAATCTTCTGTCGCTTCAATCAAGATTTATTTCCTTCATTGTTCGGAATAACAATTTCCTTTTTTTGGGATTATTACTGTTTTGCTGTTAAGCAAATCTGTGGGTGGTTCTTTCCCATCTTTATAGTACTCTTTAATAAGTTTATATAAGTACTCTTTTGTTGTTTCTCCAATTTCCTTCAGTATTTCTGCTGGGATGTTATCTGTGCCTGTCGCTTTGCCATTACTTAGATCATTCAAAGCACTGTTGAATTCCTCTTTAGATATAGGTGGCCCTATCATGTCGATATCCGCACTGCTCTCTTCTTCCAGAATTTCCCCCTCATTAGCAATATCTTCTCCTTCATATAGTTCCTCAATATACTCTTTCCATCTTTCGCGTACATCCTCTAATTCGACAAGTATGTCACCGTTTTTATTCTTGACCATATTTGTTTTTGTTCTTGGCTTTATCTGCATTGATTTAATTTTAGAGTAGGCTCTACCAATTTGACCTCCACTTAGAACTTGTTGAATTTCCTCATGTTTGTCGTGCATCCACTTTTCTTTTTCATATCTACAATTCTGGTTGCATTTTTTTACTCTTTTGTACTTATCGATATCTTTTTTCCTCAGCCTGTTTCGTTCTTCAATAAGGTCTAGTATTTCCTTGGTCATCCATGGTTTCCTCGGTTCTAGTTTCCTTAATCCTACTAGTTCTTTAGCAGCTACTTCTACGGTCTCTTTGAATCCTTCCCATCCTTCCCTGTTACCTATCAGGTTATCGGTCAATTCTTTCATGTCCGCAGCTACTTGCTTTTCCTTATGTTTTTCTACAAACCATCTGTGTTGGTTAGTTCTTTTATATTTCTCAAAGCTGCTACTATAGTCTGCTATCACTAGAACATGGTCACTGTCTATATCATATCCAGGGTATGAGTGCCTAGACTTTATTTGATTCATAAATTCTTTCTTGACTAGGATATAATCTATCTGATACCTTTTGCCATCTGCTGGACTTTTTATCTTCTTCTCTTGGGCCTTTCAAAACATGTGTTGGTGACTATCATCTCATACTGTTCACAGAAATGTAGCAACCTTTCTCCTCTAGCATTCATTTTTCCTAGCCCGAACTTGCCATTCTATAATCCTTTGTTATCTTCACCAATCGATGCACTGAAATCACCAATTATGATAAGATTGTCCTTTTCTTTAACCAGTTTCATTAAGTCATCAATTTGCTAATTTTGAATTGGGCGTAGCCATATTTCTATTTGGGAATCCTGTATGGGATCGTTAATGCAGTGGTTTCCCGTTGCCTTCTGCATTCTCCTGCCGTTGACCATGTTCATGGTTCCTCCGCCTTTAGGGACAATTTCTCGTCCCTGGGACAAGAGGGTGCCCCTTCCATACCCGCTCCTTACTGGCCGTGGCACTTGGTAAGGTTGGTCTCCTCATATCGGGAACCATTCGGTTAATAGCCATGTGTAAGAAAAGAAAAGAAAATGAAAATAAAAGACACCCTCGGGCCTCGCAACCTAATACTGTCGGGATCGAAGCAGCAAGAGTTGACGATTAGAGGCCGACAGGAAAGAAGAAAGCAGAAGTCTGACACGAGTACGTAGAAGCAATGCCAAACTTAGCTAAGGGCCCGTGTGGTTGCCACCCACATACTCCCAAGAAGGGAGTCCCCTGCGGTAAGCAAACAAAATCTAAATTGAATTTAATTTCAATGCAACCATTTCCGCATTTCCTGTGTTTCCATAATTAAAAGACTCGCAATAACAGCAAAATCTTGCTAATAATTGACGAAATGTATTAAGTATTGTGTTTTGCCTTCGTCTTTTGATTTCTGTAGGTAGGAATACACTACAATAAGAGCGGGCTTTGTACTGATCGCACACCTATACTTGTCCCTTCTGGGATCGGTGGAGTCGGCTGACTCCGTGCCGCTCCAGTATGTTTACTTTGGTTGGTTGGTTGGTTTGTTTGGCGAAGGAGACCAGACAGCGAGGTCATCGGTCTTATCGGATTAGGGAAGGATGGGGAATGAAGTCGGCCGTGCCCTTTCAAAGGAACCATCCCGGCATTTGCCTGGAGCGATTTAGGGAAATCACGGAAAACCTAAATCAGGATGGCCGGGCGCGGGATTGAACCGTCGTCCTCCCGAATGTATGTTTACTCTCAGTGCTAACTACAGCTACGCAACAGCATTGTGTCCCGTACCAAAAGTAGCAGTGATGGTATAGTGTTTCTCTGTGTGCGCGTTTGTGCGTAGTGATTCTTAACGATAGTTACAAAAATGAGCGAAGAGGCTGGATGTGGTCCTTCAAGCGACTCACTATAAACGTCTGCGACGCAGTAATTCATTACATGTCGCTTTCTTTATTCACTATGAGCAGCTCTGGGAAAAGGAGGCGGGGCTTGTCTCAGGAGTCAGCGCGCTGCGAGCCGAACGCGAGATTCCGCTCCCAGCATCCTCCATTCTGGGGCCCAGTAAAACGGTGCGATCGGTACACTGTACAGTGTTCGTTCTAAAAATGCTGTTTCGAAGGAGTAAAGCGAGTGATAGTTTCAGGTATTATATCAAGTTCTGTTGATGTAAATAAAGAAAACATGCTAAGTGCGAAGATTAGCTGGTATACATCACGTAATGAATTGCTACCAAAATACTAATGTACGCTTTCGGAGAGGAGCCATGATCACATCTCGCACTGCATCCCACATATCGATTGCGTAATAAAGACTTCCAGTGCGCTAACTTCAGAAAAATTCCAACTTATAAACCTATCGCCCGTCCTTTACCTTCACCAAATATAACGAATGGAAGTCATACCCTCTTCCCCGTACTGTGATATGATCAGCGGAGAATTACTTTATAATAAACACGCCAACAGACTATTCCGGAAAGGATAAATGATTAAATCGACGTAGGTGGGCATCGTAGTGGAGAATCACAGGGAATATTGTTGCTTTCTAACGAGCAACAATGCGTCACGAAGACGACAATTGTTCATAAAGGCGACAGCTGTTGGTGGGAGAAGAGGCAGAGTTGCATGTGCCAGTGCGGCTGTGCTAGTGGACACGAGCTGCAACGATTGTGGAATCGCTGATGTTTTTGACTAACGCCAGCTGTAACGTTTTTTTAAAACCCAGTGAAAAAAACTTTAAGGAGAGCGATGGTTTCTTACGGCGAACCGTATTCAGCGTACGTTGTAGTCAAAGCAGGAATGATAAGGTAGGTGTAACATGTCCATACAAAACACTTTTGCTGTAATTCCAATTCTCAGTTGCTAGTCACACAAAATTAAAATTTGGGGGTCACGTCTGCGTGCAACTACATAGACACAGTTTATATTCTGTCATGCGCATTGATTGCTCTTCAGTTTATTTATGAAGCAGTTAGCTTCAGTGTTCTGAGTAATACAAATCCCAGTGTGGTGGCATGTTACACGTTTCCTTTGTGTACATGAGAACCTGTAAAAGGCTGTGGAATTGCTGTATTCAGTTTCCTTCGTCCTCCAGCTTTAATCTTACTGGATGCAGTTTGTCAAAAGCGCCTGACACTAGCTAATCAGTAATCATTACGTAATATTCTGAATCTCGTATGATATGAAATGTTTCACTTTCAGCAGCACACCAACCTATTTGTGTATTATAGTTTCAGGAGCCAGGAAGTGCTAACATAGTAAAATTGCGCTGTTAACGGTATCCAGCAGTGTCCTAAGTATTTCTTTCTTTTTTTTTGTAAAATGGAACATTTACGGGGAACTACGTTCTAAAATGTATGGAACACTCAGTATTTTTAATCGCTGTTGTCGAAATATTTAGAACTAGGTCCCAGTGACACACTTTTTTAAATCTGGTTCGTTATTATTTTATGCCAGTCTCATTATATTAAGTATACGCAGATTGGTTTTCTTGTGTTTATCGCCTTATTTTAGTCAAACGCAATCGCAGAAGGAGGTGTTTTATCTTCAGTTTTATCTTTGAACGAAACAGTAGAAATTACAGAATAAGACATTTGCAGATATACTAACAGTAAGATGTTTAGGATATCGTGATTTCTGCATTGTTTGTCTTTCAGAAGTTCTGTCGTTACTACAGTTCCGCATTTCCGGAGGCGAACGCCGAGAAGGTAGGAAACCAGAAGTTGTTACATTAATACGTTGGTCGGGTAAAGCCGCCATTAATTTTGCTACGTGTTGTAGACGTAGATTATCATATGTGGCTTTCTATTATTGAAAGGCGTACTCCATAGACAGTTTCCTTTCTTTGATGTTTTTGTGTAACTTGGCTTTCCCAATTGCATCGTAGATTGTGATGTTTGATATCTTAATCTCTACAGAATTTGGAGAGTAACGGTAGTAGTTCCAGTAATGGATGCATCTGTATGTCTAAGCATTCATTCTGATTACTAAGGCCGTTTTTAGTACTCTTCGCAGAAGCTGTACAAAACATGTTAGCATTCCGCCATCGCGTAGTGGCAACAGCATTATGAACCGGGTCAAATCAACAAATATGTCTCGGAATTGTGTTGCCAGCGAATTTGGGAGGGCATTATTGTCATAGATATAGCTGCATAAGCAATTCTATAAAAAGTAACGTCTTTGTGTTTCGTATAAGTTTTTTGTTTCAGCAGAGGGAGTATAGTGCTTCGACATATAGAATCATTTTATACCACGTAATTGAAGTAGAATCACTCTCTGCAAGTGAAGTTTATTTTGTTAGCGTAACCAAAGTGCATTTATTGCCGCAAGGTTTTAGTCATAACTGTATCGTCACCAACTACAGTATATTCAGCGAATTTATGGGATTTATGTATAACTGTGTCATCACCAACTACAGTATACTCAGCGAATTTCTGGAATTTGTGTCATACATAATTTGTAGTCACATCGTCACTATGTTGTTTACTAAAATTCAGAATCCAATTCTCCGTACTTGAGCAGATGGCATAGAGAGCTTTTTGTATCAAGCTAAAATCATTATAGAAAAATACATTTTAACGTTATTTCAACGTTGTCTTTTTCAAACGAGTTGTGTGTGCACGCACACGCACAAAGGTTTTGTTGACACTCTTGAAATACTGTGCAGAGATGTAACGGATTTGTTATTTATTTACTGCACAATGTTGTTTGTTTCTGAATTATCAGGGCGTTATTTGAATAAGAAAATGTTTTTAGAATTTCTGACTGTACGCAGCATGTCTCGATTCTTAATTTAAACATAAATTATACAGTAACGCACTAAAGCGCAAGGAACTTCGGGATAAAAATTGATGTCTGGAACACTTCAGCATTCAGTTTTCGTTGATTTTAAATGTAGGCCTACAGACTTTTTATGGTAAGCAAAGTCTATGTAATGTTACTTGCCGGGCAATAAGTAAAACATAATAATTATTATGTTTTTGACTGCATTCTACAAAAAAAATCAAATTATACCGTTGATCAAAAGTATTTATGGCCGATTTTATCCTCCTATAGTTGGGCAGAAGATGGCGTAGCCTACAAGGATATAAAATAATAAAAAAGCGACCAGAAATATGTCTAAACTTATCTGGAGGAAGATTGACCAGGTCTTTGATAGAACTTTGCAGCCTGAGATAGAACGATGTAGACTCGATCTCGAGTAGACGTGGTAGCGTTAGGTAGTCCACAGAGCGGTTTTGATCTTTATGCAACTAACATCTGAGATAAATTGTTTTCATGAGCGCGAAAACTCCGGCGAGTATATACATATAATTAAATATGTGGAGTTTAAAGAAGTACCGATTGTCTGGTGGCGAACTGACAGCGGCTTTATAGCGCCCGATAAGAGAAGAACTATTTCAAAGCAATAAATCCCGACAGGTTGTCCGTACTACCCGAATCGTCGTCCAAAGGTTGTAAAATGAGTTCAGGGTGATTTATATGCGATAAATACCGTTTCAAATTTTAGTTATCCTGTACGAACTATGTGTGAGATGTCTGGTAAATGTAACTCGGAAGCTAGACCTCAAGGTATGCAAGAAAGCCAAGCTATAGTATTTACATTCGAAAACTCACAGCCAAACAGTCGCCTTCCAAGATTAATTAGACCTCTTGCTACACTATTATTCACCTTTTGGAAGACAGACGGAGCAATGCTTTAATTTCTCAGATAGTAACCCATCGTAAGAGGCGACAGGACAGGCCAGCATTGTGTTTTATAACCTTCGCGGCAGTAAAATAGCTTTTTGCACCTCCACAATACGAAGTTGTGGTGTACCACACAGTTTTGATTTATTTCGTTTATAATTTCCACTACACACTTACATACCGAAAGACTTAAAATTTGCGCAGTATCTTCTGCCGGAATAATGTGTCACTGATTGGCTTCTTACATTTTTTGTACTAATAGTCAGTCTACTATTCTTTAGCCTGATAATGTTGTTTCCATCGATGCTACATACTTCGAAAACCGACCGTATGTGGTTCCAGAATTACAATAAAAGTAAATGATGGAACATGAAAATTTTTACTTATTAGCTCAAGTTGTTGTGAATTAATATTTTAGGTTAATAGAATACGCATACTAAATTTTCCAGTTATGAATGTAGCTGAAATAGAGTCCGAAGAGTTATTGCCGCGAAGAGAAAGGTCGTTTATTCTATCCTTGCAGGGTGTGTATTTGCTTTCACTTCCATTTCGATTTTATGTAACGTAAATTAGTAAACGTAATTGTTTAATTCAGTCAAAAAAATCGTATGTTGTGTAAGCGAGGGGCTCAGTAGTAACCAGCAACAGTGCTTTGCATAGGCAGTTGATATTGCCACTCAAGTGGCAACAAGCCGTCACACGGATATTTCCATTCTGTGCGCGGCCTCGGCTGTGTAGGCGAATTCAGAAAAATCAAGGAGAAACTCTTTTGTGTATTCATGAACACTGGGAATTACATAGGTTGTATCTGATGTGGTGAATTTGAAAAAAATCGTTTAAAAACGATGATTGTGAATAATTAAAAAGAGATGTTTTGTTTCGTTTCTCGCGGTGTTTTAACAGCAGACCTGTAAACGGCAAAGGCACGATTTTAGATACTTTTTCCGACATCTGCCAATCAGAACCAAGATGACATGGCATTTAAAACAGTATACAGATTGTTTCATCATAATGAAAATTAATTTACGGATTTCACACCATCTGCTTGCTGACACTGATCAGCCAAAAGATTTACTATCACTGTTACGAGTCCAGAAAGTTCCCACACTTGTTATAAGAATGGGAGAACGGATGCAAAGCCGAAATGCTGTGTTAGTTGATTCTGTGCGTGACCTAGTGCATTTCTGCATATTATACGTATCGTTAAGTGTTTGAACTTGGGCTTATTCTGTAAAACAGAAATCTCGAGATGTGCGTTGTATATTTGCTGTGAAAGTTGCCTCTGTGTACAGACATAGCTAATGACGTTACGGGTGTAAGTGTGTAGACCATTCACAGTTGACTTTAGATTGTGCATTCGGATCAGATCGTGTGACGGGTTTCTTCTTCTTTTGAGTATGATGTAAAAATAGTACCGCGAAATAAGATTAAGTGAAACAGTGGGTTAACTTGAAACGATGTGCTATCTTGCTTTTAATGCTGGCATAACGGCAGCAGTAATTTTAACAGTCGAAGAAAATGAGTGAAGTTACTATCCTCTAGATATCTTTTATATTGTTGGGCGATTTATGTTGTTGACCAGTAGCGCGGATTATTTCTGTTTATTATTTCCCTTTTGCTTATCAATCGCAAGTAATGAGGTGAAAAGATTATCATCAATTGTCACTAGAAGTCGCAGCAACTGTAAACAGCGTAGCTATCAACAGTGCACCCTTGAGTTTTCGGCAACTTTCAGACATAGTATATCCGGTAATACTTTCTTGAAAGAGACAAAACACGGTCATCATATACAGTTTTTTGCACTTTCTTAAGCTAAACAATGAAAACATTTTTGTGTGATTTTCATTTGGATAATTTGTAGCAAATTCGACCAAAAAGTAGGTGCCCGAAAGAAACGTGAATTTTAGCTTCATAGACCTCGGAAGGAAACTCCTTGCGTGTAAAAACATACCAATACACGGTCTTCGAATATAGAATTACATTCTTCTACTGCTTTCCAATAGTTTACACACTGATGGCAAAATTGGACGATTTTTCTCAAAACGCCGAAAATTGCTATTTTTGTTCACGTTTACAAAGAAAGTTTTCTACAAATTCTCTTAAACCACTTCCATTAGAAAGACCACGCTCTAAACCACATAAAAACTATATTTGGTTTTGCAATGCGAGCATATAATTCACTAAAAAACAAGCAAAGTCGGCCGAAAAAATAGGCGTTTGAAAAAAATGTGATGTTTTGCTTTTTATGTCTCTGAAACTGAAATTACCTGCAGGATAAACACGAAGCTTTGCATATGTTAACTTACCAATACAAGGTCTTGGAATATACAGTTTCATTCTCCTCCTGCTTTCCAGTTGTCTACAAACTGAGGGCCGAAGTCGACGATTTTTCTGTAAAACGACAAAAATGGCTTTTTTTGCCCCACTTTTCCAAACAAAGAAAAATGTTTTGTGCATATTCTTGAAAATCGTTTTATTAGAATGACCGAAGTTCTAAACCACCTAAAAACACGTCCCTGAAACACGACGACAATGAGTAGGTGCAGTGAAAATGTGCCTATACTCTGCTAGTACTCAAAATGAATCTGTCATCTCGTTTTAACTTCTACAATTGTTTAGGCTCACAGGGCTAGGCAATATCAAAAGTCTTGGTAGCTACGAAGCGAAATAAAGTCCGAATAACTCGAAAAAAAATCAGAAAAGATTGTCTTTAATCATGACTGATCTTGCACATTTCTCTCCCCTTTTCTGCTATAACTACAGAATAAAATTGCATATAAACCTCACATTTTCCTAACTGGCAATGGAGATGATGGTTATAAAATGGTTTGCGTAACAGCTGCAGCACACATTGTATAAATAGCCTGTATGTTTCACACCAGTGTCATGTTGTGTAAGGTTTGGCGAAGTTCACAGCAGTCTTCCTAACGTTTTGTGGAAGGATTCATCTTATGCAGAACTATTAGTATGTCTTTTTATTGTGTAATGTGCTAATGTAATTCTGGTTTAAGGTATAGCGTACTTTGTGTTAGCATACATTGTGGTTAATGGGGAACATTAGTGCACACATGAAAAATTGTAGAAATGTTTCGGTATGGTCCCGCTTAACCACTGCAGGTTCTTTTAAAGTGAATTCCTATTGACACAGGCGTCAAGACCGAAAGCATGCGGGATGAGTTTCTTTATCACAGGTTCCGTAACCTAATAAGGATTTCAAGAAGTGCCAGGGACCAAAACTAGAAGAGGTCTCTTTTAGGATTCAAAATTTATGTTTACTTCAAGACACTTGAATTTTTTACAGGTTTCATTAATTCGCTATAGAACGTCGTGAGGCTAACTATGCTGCTGGCCAGATGATGTCACTGATGGGATGGCTTGGGATGAAATTTTGACAAGACAGAACCCAAAAAATTACACTTTCCTAATGTATTACCTTATATTAGTAAATCCACAAAGAAGAGAACACTTCTTTTATTGGATTCCTTATTCCATTTGATTTTTTATAAAAACAATTTTGTAGAGTGCTGTAAGGTGTCAAAAAGACTATTTACTTGCAGTTTTTCTGACTCAAGATCATTCCCTGGTGATCAGGACTTTTCATATTGTGTTCCACAAAGAGTACTAAACAGCTGTAGAACATAACAAAAGATGCCGGATTTGAGTACCAAGCGTAATATGGGCCCATTTTAATTGGACTTCCGCCTTGTTGTTCATTTTTAGGGTCTTGTATTCTCGCATTTAAAAACCAAATATAGTTTTAGGTGGTTGAGAACTTGGTGTTTATAATGGTGGCCGAGCGGTTCTAGGCGCTTCAGTTCGGAACCGAGTGACTGCCACGGTCGCAGGTTCGAATCCATGGATGTGTGTGATGTCCTTAGGTTAGTTGGGTTTAATAATTCTAAGTTCTATGGAACTGATGACCTCAGATGTTAAGTCTCATAGTGCTCAGAGCCATTTGACCATTTTGACATAAACGACCAGCAATCACATGGCATAAGATTGGTACAGCATTGCTGAGGCAATAATGTCCCTGTTGCAATGTGTCATAGCTCACATTAGCCGTGTACGTGCATCGTGCTAGACTTGCCCCACTGGTGTATATGGTAGGCTTCTCACTCTCGTCGGCGGACATCCGTCGCGTTGAAGAATGGCACCAACCCTAGGCCGGAAATATTCTTACGAAGTGACGTAGGAATGAAGTACAATGCTCCCCTTGTTTTAAAGGAAGAAAGATTTGACTACCACTTCTGTGAAATAACAAATGAGGAAGGAAATTATGGTAACGATATTAAATTAAAAACCTAATAACAGTTAGTTCATAATACACAATAGAAATAGAAAGTTCTTACATAATATGTCTTTATTTGCTTGTAGCCCTTGAAGTCAGTAAAATTAACACGAAAAACAGAGTTCCGAAATCTGCTTTTACCCTTTAGCACTGACTACTCATAATACCCAAATAGTGCTATGACTCCCGATCACAACATAATATTTGAGCAGAGTTTCGAAAAATTTGAATCAGTTGCAGAATACTGATACTGGTGGGTCTTTTGTTTTGTTTTATAGTGTTCTACCACTAACCACTTTCCGAGAAAAGCAGCAAAAGGTGGATGGACTAAATTTTCTTTTATTTGCGTGTTTAATTTAATATTTTGATTCTGTTCAACTGAGAGAGAGATAATTTTAAAGTCTTTTTTCGATTTCTACGTTTATTGTAGGAAATAAGAGGAGTAAAAAACCGAAAATCGTTTTCAGAAACAGGTCCTTTTCAGCGATGACCTACATCCCTCTGATGAGCTGTTTCCGTAGCAGGGCAACCACATCTACAGGATGGTTGTTGCGTTACTCTGTTTTCTGTTGTATGTTTTGATGATTGCATATTACAAGCCTTTTCGTTGTTGTGAAGATATTTCCACACAAAGATAATTGTGGTAACAAATATAACAACTCGTAATTTTATTATTACTCTGTAACGAGGTATCGGAGACCGCGGATCCTTCATATCAATATACTCTGAAGCAGTCAATGAACAAGCTCAGAAAAATATTGTAGTAAGGACTATGGGACCAAACTGCTGAGGCCATCGGTCCCTAAGCTTACACACTAACTTAAACCAACTTACGCTAAAGACATCACACACAACCATGCCCGAGGGACTGGAACCTCCGACGGGAGGAGCCGCTCGAACCGTGACGAGACCCCTGAGACCGAACGGCTACCCCGCGCGGCAAACTCAGAAATTTTGCCTGTGCAATTCAGGTTCACCCTTTAAAGTTTCGTCAATGACTTGCGGTGATGCTTTGCGAGATATACACTTCTAAAAGCCAATTTGTTCCTTCCCCTTATTAAAATCTTAACTTTTTTTCTGTGTGGTTGTTTACAGTAGTAAATCAAATTTGTTCAAATGGCTCTGAGCACTATGGGATTTAACTTCTGAGGTCATCAGTCCCCTAGAACTTAGAACTACTTAAACCTAACTAACCTAAGGACATCACACACATCCAGGATTCGAACCTGCGACCGTATTGGTCGCGCAGTTACAGACTGTACTTACATTAGCATAATACCATTATTTTCAATACCATCTGTGTTTCTGATCCTTATTTTGAACAATACAAATATTTAAAGAAAGCTCAACTGCTTGTATAATTTTGCCTCTGGTGTTAGTTTTTGTGCCATTTGTTGAAAAGTGATGTCTACACAACATAGTTCCTTTCTTGTTTTTTTCATACCTTTTATTATTTTTAGTTGTTTCTCTTATCAGCATTACATTTCTTCACGTCCTCTCGAAGAAATTTATGAATAGTTTTGTTTAATTCAGCATATTCCATCACATACCTCTTAGCATTTATTTGAAGTTTCGAACTGACGGAACCAGTCGTATGGGGACCTACAGCTACTTATGAATTCCAAACCACGGTGCGACTCGGTTCCAGATGAACAAGCATTCTCAGAGGTGAAAGAAGTGATGAGTGACAGATTAAAGTCATTGGGCTTGCGGGGATCGAAACCTACACATGGTTATCCGTAGCCTGGCACTTAACCAGTGATACAGCAAGCCACACAAAACGCATCCAGGAGCGCTTGAAAAGGAGCGCAGTGAAATAGTGGCGTGTTAATGATGCAGTGTAAGTTCCCGGAAGAAAAGATAGATGGCAAACTGTGATGGTCCAGATTGCAGGCATTTTACAACTATTGCCACGTAAACATAACAAGACAGAGATTGTGTGCCTCAGCGTACTTGACCAACAAATTTAGCACAATTTCCGCCTCTTTTAGCCAAATCTTTTACTACAAACATTAACAAGAGTTATCTGAGTGTACCTACGCTTTCAAAACTCTAGAAGTCGTTGTACAGTAAATAGGTCCATTCAAAAGGATTTAGTTCCTTCAAATTCTCGGTAGAAAAGAAAGTGTGTTAACCTTACAGCAAAGCACACCTTTCTCTGCGTACTATCGTTTGTCCACGTTTCTTTTTCGATCTTTTGAACAGTTTATGAGAATCTGGGGAATGGGGAGTCCTGATATTTCTGATTATTTTCATTAAGGTAAATTTTTATTTATGTGGAAAAATTGTACATTCGACGGTGAACTAGGTCCTAGAACTGACAACCAACAGATAAATCACATTGAAAACTATACCAAATACAAACAATTGCTGAAATACGCTACAACTTTTTTCCCTCATAGTGGGGGTATCTTCGTTTCATCTTACACTGTATGGAAACGTCAATGTTAGACAAAAGATTACTTTTTCTGAAAATAACCGCTAGAGGCAGTATTTCAGACAATCTGCAGACATTTCTTCATCTTCACACGTCTCGTAGCAATGACAAACAATGGTTCGGATTTCGAGCAAAAATTAGTAGCTTACTCATGTCGAGTGTAACTACAGAATCGTACCACTCTTCCTGCTCTTTGTCGCACTTACGAAGGGTTATAAGAATGTACCCTGTTGATATAAGACTTGTTGCCGAAAAGTGACAAGGCACCAAGATTCGATGTTCAAAAATTTAAGTTTCATACTGAATACACGGAGGCTAACCACAAAAAATGTTCAAATGTGTGTGAAATCTTATGGGACTTCACTGCTAAGGTCATCAGTCCTTAAGCTTACACACTACTTAACCTAAATTATGGTAAGGACAAACACACACACACATGCCCGAGGGAGGACTTGAACCTCCGCCGGCACCAGGCTAACGACATCCACAGTCATTCGTCTCGCCTGTAGACGACGAAGCAGTTCACAAAAACCAGACACATAAGAGAACTTAGTGTGAGTTAGAGTACAATGAACTTTCCTTTAAAGAAGAGTAGCTTCTTTCTTAGGTGTACCAGGGCATCGATCCTGTTTTCTGGCTGGTAACTGTTACATCTTTCATTGCGTGCTCTGCATTGTTCTGCTGTACGACAAAGAAAATTGGCATTCTGTATAACGGGAACAACAAAACTTTTTGAACAGATTTAAAACAGAAGGCGTCGCAACGATGTTTCCCACTATTAGAACTTTGAGAAAAGGATGTTAACAAACATAACTAGACTCTGCAGCGTCTCGTAGATCAGTTTTTCTTGTGAATGTTTTACATTCTTGTCTCTTGAAGTAGCGTATTTCGCCATGTTCTTTATTTCTGTGTTTATTTACCCGGGAGGAATAGGGCTTTCAGATAGTGTTTTACATGGGATCCGACACTATATTGTTAACAGTGTAGACATATTTTTTTTTTTTTTTTGGTCATCAGTCTACTGACTGGTTTGATGCGGCCCGCCACGAGTTCCTTTCCTGTGCTAACCTCTTCATCTCAGAGTAGCACTTGCAACCTACGTCCTCAATTATTTGCTTGACGTATTCCAATCTCTGTCTTCCTCTACAGTTTTTGACCTCTACAGCTCCCTCTAGTACCATGGAAGTCATTCCCTCATGTCTTAGGAGATGTCCTATCATCCTGTCCCTTCTCCTTACCAGTGTTTTCCACATATTCCTTTCCTCTCCGATTCTGCGTAGATCCTCCTCATTCCTTACCATATCAGTCCACCTAATTTTCAACATTCGTCTATAGCACCACATCTCAAATGCTTCGATTCTCTTCTGTTCCGGTTTTCCCACAGTCCATGTTTCACTACCATACAATGCTGTACTCCAGACGTTCATCCTCAGAAATTTCTTCCTCAAATTAAGGCCGGTATTTGATATTAGTAGACTTCTCTTGGCCAGAAATGTCTTTTTTGCCATAGCGAGTCTGCTTTTGATGTCCTCCTTGCTCCGTCCGTCATTGGTTATTTTACTGCCTAGGTAGCAGAATTCCTTAACTTCATTGACTTCGTGACCATAAATCCTGATGTTAAGTTTCTCGCTGTTCTCATTTCTGCTACTTCTCATTACCTTCGTCTTTCTCTGATTTACTCTCAAACCATACTGTGTACTCATTAGACTGTTCATTCCGTTCAACAGATCATTTAATTCTTCTTCACTTTCACTCAGGATAGCAATGTCATCAGCGAATCGTATCATTGATATCCTTTCACCTTGTATTTTAATTCCACTCCTGAACCTTTCTTTTATTTCCATCATTGCTTCCTCGATGTACAGATTGAAGAGTAGGGGCGAAAGGCTACAGTCTTGTCTTACACCCTTCTTAATACGAGCACTTCGTTCTTGATCGTCCACTATTATTATTCCCTCTTGGTTGTTGTACATATTGTATATGACCCGTCTCTCCCTATAGCTTACCCCTACTTTTTTCAGAATCTCGAACAGCTTGCACCATTTTATATTGTCGAACGCTTTTTCCAGGTCGACAAATCCTATGAAAGTGTCTTGATTTTTCTTTAGCCTTGCTTCCATTATTAGCCGTAACGCCAGAATTGTCTCTCTCGTCCCTTTACTTTTCCTAAAGCCAAACTGATCGTCACCTAGCGCATTCTCAATTTTCTTTTCCATTCTTCTGTATATTATTCTTGTAAGCAGCTTCGATGCATGAGCTGTTAAGCTGATGGTGCTATAATTCTCGCACTTGTCAGCTCTTGCCGTCTTCGGAATTGTGTGGATGAAGCTTTTCCGGAAGTCAGATGGTATATCGACAGACTCATATATTCTACACACCAACGTGAATAGTAGTTTTGTTGCCACTTCCCCCAATGATTTTAGAAATTCTGATGGAATGTTATCTATCCCTTTTGCCTTATTTGACCGTAAGTCCTCCAAAGCTCTTTTAAATTTCGATTCTAATACTGGATCCCCTATCGCTTCTAAATCGACTCCTGTTTCTTCTTCTATCACATCAGACAAATCTTCACCCTCATAGAGGCTTTCAGTGTATTCTTTCCACCTATCTGCTCTCTCCTCTGCATTTAAACAGTGGAATTCCCGTTGCACTCTTAATGTTACCACCGTTGCTTTTAATGTCACCAAAGGTTGTTTTGACTTTCCTGTATGCTGAGTCTGTCCTTCCGACAATCATATCTTTTTCTATGTCTTCACATTTTTCCTGCAGCCATTTCGTCTTCGCTTCCCTGCACTTCCTATTTATTTCATTCCTCAGCGACTTGTATTTCTGTATTCCTGATTTTCCCGCAACATGTTTGTACTTCCTCCTTTCATCAATCAACTGCGTATTTTTATGTGACAATTAAAGACTATACTTGAGAGTATATGAATGGTGCATTTTACAGTAACTATCTTACTTATAATACGTTGTTGTTGTTGTGGTCTTCAGTCCAGAAACTGGTTTGATGCAGCTCTCCATGCTACTCCATCCTGTGCAAGCTTCTTCATATCCCAGTACCTACTGCAACCTACATCTTTCTGGATCTGTTTAGTGTACTCATCCCTTGGTCCCCCTCTACGATTTTTACCCTCTGCGCTGCCCTTCAATACTAAATTGGTGATCCCTTGATGCCTCAGAATATGTCCTACCAATCGATCCCTTCTTCTAGTCAAGTCGTGCCACAAATTTCTCTTCTCCCCAATTCTATTCAGTACCTCCTCGTTAGTTATGTGATCTACGCATCTAATCATCAGCATTCTTCTGTAGCACCACATTTCGAAAGCTTCTACTCTCTTTTTGTCTAAACTATTTATCGTCCGCGTTTCACTTCTATACATGACTACACTCCATACAAATAATTTCAGAAAAGACTTCCTGACAAATCTATACTCGATGTTAACAAATTTCTCTTCTTCAGAAACGCTTTCCTTGCCATTGCCAGTCTACATTTTATATCCTCTCTACTTCTACCATCATCAGTTATAATGCTCCCCAAATAGCAAAACTCCTTTACTACTGTACTCTAAGTGTCTCATTTCCTAATCTAATTCCCTCAGCATTACCCGATTTAATTGGACTACATTCCATTATCTTTGTTTTGCTTTTGTTTATGTTCATCTTATATCCTCCTTTCAAGACACTGTCCATTCCGTTCAGCTGCTCTTTCAGGTCCTTTGCTGTCTCTGACAGGATTACAATGTCATCGGCGAACCTCAAAGTTTTTATTTCTTCTCCATGGATTTTAATTCCTACTCCGAACTTTTCTTTTGTTTCCTTTACTGCTTGCTCAATATACAGATTGAATAACATCGGGGATAGGCTACAACCCAGTCTCACTCCCTTCCCAACCACTGCTTCCCTTTCATGCCCCTCGACTCTTATAACTGCCATCTGATTTCTGTACAAATTGCAAATGGCCTTTCGCTCCCTGTATTTTATCCCTGCCACCTTCAGAATTTGAAAGATAGTATTCCAGTCAACATCGTCAAAAGCTTTCTCTAAGTCTACAAATGCTAGAATCGTCGGTTTGCCTTTCCTTAATCAATTTTCTGTTGCCTCACGTGTATCAGCATTTCTACAGAATCCAAACTGATCTTCCCCGAGGCCAGCTTCTCCCAGTTTTTCCATTCGTTAGTATTTGGCAGCCGTGGTTTATTAAACGGATAGTTGGGTAAAAATTTTCACATCTGTCAACCCCTGTTTCTTTGGGATTGGAATTATTATATTCTTCTTTAAGTCTGAGGGTATTTCGCCTGTCTCACACATCTTGCTCACCAGATGGTAGAGTTATGTCAGGGACTTGTAATGTAGATAACACAACCAAAACTTACGAAGAGAAGAAAAAGTAAGTAAAATCGTATGGCATGAATGACTGGGGTACACCGAAGGGTAGATTCAGCCGGGTTATTGGGAAGGTTTCTGCTACCCTCGGTGCCCGCAGGGCCTTAGCTTCTCGAAGTGTGAGAGATGTGTGTGGAAGTGTATCTGTTATGTGTAGGTGACTGTAATGGTGTGTATGCAGTGTAGTGTCGTGTTCGTGTTAGAGACAATGAGAGAAAGAAAAGGGTGAAACCTGGCGCTGGCACATAGCCTACTGCACTCGAAGAGCACCGCCAAGCTTAAGGTCCCCTTCTGACACGGATTCCCACCTCGTCTCGCATGTCCTCACTTCATGAGACACTGTGAATAGGTTTGGTTTGGAATGCAATCCACGACACTTGCGCAAAGACTTGTGATCTGGGACTTCAGGCCACCATTCCTCCTGTCACCTCTGCTATAAAGGCAAAGGGTAAATTGACAACAGCACGTTGCGTTCCCGGATGGCCCCCGATACACATACTGGCGACGCTGAAAGCATTTAACTTCGTTGACCTGACGTGAACCAGTGTATCCACTTCGGCTTGGCCGTTGACAAAGAAAAATAATTGAAGAATAGAAAAAAATGTGGGAGAGAAAAGGGGGAACCTACTATTTTACTTTTGAAATGACGGAAACTTTTATAATTTCTCTTATGTTACGGCACACGTTATTCCAATTCTTGAGATGTCAGTTTCCACCCTGGCCCACATGATCGTGCGGGTTCAGTTTTAAATTTTTTTGTGGCTAAACTGGATCATTTTTCTGCGTTATTCCGGACTGCGACGGTTGTGTGAGTTCGCGGTTTCCGTTCGGCAGCTGGTTTGTTTAACATTGTGACTATCATAGCGCAACAGGTCATTTTCAGTGAGAAGACAAAGCTCTGTGTCACCAAGATAAATACAATCGGTTTCCCTGCATTACGTTAGTTTAAGACAATTCCTGCATTATTCTAAACTGAGAAATTTCATGTAACAAATGTAAGTTGCCTTTAAGTAAGCACATGCATGAAATGCCAACTGGATTTCGTACGTGGGTGTATTTTGACTAGCATGATCATACTTCTTGAATAAACTATTACCATGTGGAGTTTTTCAGTATTTGTGCCTGATTCTACAGCTCATAGGTAATGTACAGAAATTGGTAAGTATCAGGTAAAGATGTTCATATGGTTCAAATGGCTCTGAGCACTATGGGACTTAAATCTGACGTCATCAGTCCCCTAGGACTTAAGAGGTACTTAAACCTAACTAACCTAAGGACATCACAAACATCCATGCCCGAGGCAGGATTCGAACCTGCGACCGTAGCGGTCGCGCGGTTCCAGACTGAAGCGCCCAGAACCGCTCGGCCACACCGGCGGCAGATAAAGATGTACGAAATTCTCAACGTGGAAAGAGATGTGAAAAGACAAGCACATGAGGTATGGAAGGGAACTGGCTGTAATTTGCAACGTGAAGATTCATTGTCCTACGAATTTGAAGATAAGTTGGGGGGGAGGGGGCTGTGATAATGAAGTTGGTAGTGCCATACCACAAAATGAACACAAAGTCCATTGCTAGGATGATAAAACCCAATAACTAGTTATACACTTTTAAACGTCTATGCTGTATACACAACAAATAGAACCTAATAGGATGATGATGATGTTTGGTTTGTGGGGCGTCCAACTGCGCGGTCATCAGCGCCCGCACGGTGTCCCAATTTTGACACCAATTTTTTTTCACAATCCAATCTAGCGATTATCACAAATGATGATGATGATGATGACGATGATGAAATGATCAGGACAACACAAACACCCAGCCCCCGCGCAGCGAAAATCCCCAACCCGACCGGGAATCGAACCCGGAACCCGTGATCCAGAGGTAGCAACGTAATACGAAGTATCCACAGACAGTAAAACTAGCATAAGATCGATGTTGCAAATCCGATATAAGTCTTGGTCTGTCCTTAAATAAAGATTTAAAAGAAATTTGCAGCATAGATCCAAAACTAATGCTGTTGTATGTAGATAAATCATAACACTAGAAAATTTTAGCGAAGAGCAGGAAGACCTACAGAAGGTCGACACTTGGTGCAGGAACCCGCGGCATGAACAAAAGTAACTCATTACACATAAACCGGCGCAAAGACCTTATTGTTCGATTGTCGAACGTTCACTGGAAGCATTCACAACCATCAATCTCCGAGAGTATGCGCACAGAACGATTTAAAATGGAACGACAACTTTAAAAATAATGACAGACTGATCTTCATTGAAAGAATTATCAGGAAGCATAGTCTAGGGATGAGAAAAACAGACCATTTAAAACCGATACCGATATTTGTTTCGCCTCTGTTATAATAGTTTTTTATTTTTTACTAAAGGCTGAATAAATAACCGAAATACCAGTCAGTCATAGCAGCAGCGCTAAAATTTTTCGTTTTTAAATAAACCCTTTTTTTAAAATGGAGTATTTTTTACTATCATATACCATATTTTGTTGTCGTTAAAACTGTATGTCTACCTTACCTTTTACGAGTTTCACGTTGTGTGTGTCCTGTGGCTGCCAACCAGTTTTGTACCTAACGTTTACATTTGTTTGAAATATTACGTTTGTAGGAAATGGGAAAAGTAATAAGTGCTATTATAATAAAAATGCCTACCAACACGAGCAAGAAACACATGGCATAAGAATTGGGACAGCATTACTGATTCAATACTGCCCCCATCGTCCACGTGTGCCGTGGCTTAAAGTACGCATGTACGGGCAGTGTGCAAGACTTACCCCCACCTGGTCTGTACGGAAGTTTCTCGCTGTCATCGTTGGACATCCGTTGTATTGCAGAATGGCACCAACTCTAGTCTGGAAATATGTTTACCGAGTGAAGAAGCAAATGAACCAAAGAATGGTTAAATTAAAATTTGTCTGTAAAATAATAGAAGAGCAAGGAAATTATGGGAACAGTAATACAAGCAGGGAATAGCTGCCTGTGTCTACATAAAATGCCTTCACCAGCTTGTAGCCGTTGAAAACGGATAAGTTAACGCAAGAAACAAAGTTCTTCAACCTCAGTTTCCATCCTTTAGCACTGACTGTTCGTAATACCCAAACAGTGGTATGATTCCCGACTACAATGTGATTTTTGAGCAGAGTTTAAAAAAAATTAGAATCAGTACGAGAATACTGGTGATTTATTGTAGTATTCAGCCGCTTACCACATTTCGAGCAATGCAGCAAACGGTGAACGGACTGACTTTTCTTTTATTTCCCCATTTAATTTAGTAATTTGATTCTGTGTTTCTTAAAATTGACAGAGTAAAAATATTTCAATCTCTGATCGATTTCTACGTTTATTAGAAGAATTAATAGGATTAAAAAACGAAAATATGTTACTTCGAAAACTGGTTACTTTGAGCGGTTTTACAGTCACGTTATAACCTAAAACCAGGTGTTTCAGCAAGAACCGCCGTCCCTAGTCCTTCCTCGAAGGATGTAGGTTACAAAAACTTTGTTCTACCGATGATTGAGTATAAGTTGTTAGGTACTATTGACAGACATAATGGGTTGAGAAAATAGAGGAAATCCAAAGAAGAGCGGCCTTTTCGTAACAGGTTCGTTTAGTAAGTTTGAAAGAGTCTCATCCAACTCCAGGCGTTCCTAGAATGGTCAACCAATATCACCATAAGCTGACTTTAGAATAGATGTAGATTAAGATAGCGGTTTTAAGTTCTTTAGTTTTATATTTTGGTATTAAAAGATAAAATAGTATCGTTTGTACTGACTGTATTCTGTAACTCAGCGCAATTGCACAGTATTCATATATCGAATTCGTTGCAAGAAAAAAAGCTGCGAAGTCGTGCTCGTGGTAACGGCCAAGACGTCAGACAGCGCTCTGTATGGACTGTCAGGCAGTTCAATTTGTGACACACGCTCTGCGATTCATATGGTTTCCCACATGCAGACTCCAAGACAATGAAGGCATTCATTCTGCCATTGAAGAAATGTGTTCGGAAAATTGATGAAATGATATGTAAGCGGTGTCTTCCTAAGGAAACATGTGGCAGCCGACTAACATGTAGAGAGGCTAATGACGTAAGGAAGGGAAGATAGCAAACGTCTGGGTGGAAATGGGGCTGTGCGTATGCAAAGGCTGTAGCTGAGTAGCGGGAGACGGAGGGCTCGAAACACATTAGTCTCCGGAGCCCCGTAGTTTTAACACGGCGGCCACGTACGACTAACGGGCTACGTGGCTTGGCATTGCTCCCTTCGTTGACGTCCTCACGTCAATTTTTCGCCTTTTCTCGCGCATGGCCGTGGACAGATATACCGGTGATTCGTGACCGAAACGAGGTTATTTCCCGCGCCATTGGCGCTTCCGTAGAGGCTCATTGTCCTTATGTATCTGCTGACAGCATATTTTGCTATTCTGAATTTGGCCTTTGTTCGGTAGATCTGGTTAGGAAAATGTTGATTGGGTTACGTAAGCCATCATTTAGTCCTTGTGACAACAAAACAAAGCATAACTTAATATCATCATATCAAAACTAAAGCGTACCAAGCTTTACATTTAATGGTACACCTGACACGACTGGACTTTTACCGATTTCTTGGACAACAGTGAACTTTTACAACCTAGTTATGCTTATTTAAGGATTGTTGAACATCTGCCTTTTCATTCGTGTGTTAGCTGTGAAAAGCAGTCAACAATTGGCAGTTGAATTTAAACATTTTTCGTGCACCCAGAATCTCATCATACAATGGATCTACAGTGTTATAACTAAAATGTTTTATCATTTAGGTTCATAAGCTGTTAACAGTACCGCAATAAACAACCATCGTATGTCATTCATTGAAATTCATCAATATTTTTGTTGTGTAGGAACACATGCTACAAGAAACGCTAAACACTGACGAGGGCGTTTTAATAATTTTTATTTCTCTTTTGACAATTTGTTTATAAGATTTAATTCTTATCGGTAAAGCGTTTGATTGGAAACCAACAGATCGCGGCATCGAATCCCCGTCGGACGTTGGATTTTTGACTCTGCACGTTAATGCTCGCAACACCAGGGTGGGTGGGGGGGGGGGTCCTTTGTGCCCACCTTTTGGAAAAAATTGTAATCTAATTAGTTACGTTATATTTTGAAATGTTGAAAAAATATATTTTTATGAATTCTTGTACCATGCACCATATGTTTTAATTAATCTAATTAGTTACGTTATATTTTGAAATGTTGAAAAAATATATTTTTATGAATTCTTGTACCATGCACCATATATGTTTTAATTTTTTCAATTAAATGTAACTCAGTTTTTCAAGTGTAAGAAGCAGATGTTACTTTCCCCAATGAATGTAGTTCACGGCCGTACTTAACAACACGTCAGTATCTCTTCACGAAGTACCTTGAGAGTAAAAATCAACAATAATGAACGAAATTTCCATTTTTTAATTTTTTTTCTAGTCATGGGATCGGTAGGACCTTACACATTATTGAAAGTGCGTTGATACTACTAAGGGTGTGCTGAAAGATATTTTAGATACCGGACCGTATCTCTTTAAAAATATATAATTAATATATTGTAGCAACAATTAATGAACTCAGTTTTCCTTGGTAAAGGGCGTTATGGAAAATGCCTTGGCATTGCTAGGGTTAATCTAGCCTTCAACTTGCAACGACGTGAGGAATAGCCAGAAGCAACACTCGGTTCGGATTTCACATTAAACTGTAGGTGCCCATTCCCCGGTTGGATAACTGGGGTAGGGTTATGGACACGCAAGTCGCCGAAGTGGCGTCCAGTAGAATAACTTGCACCAGGCCAATGAGCCATACGATATTATAATGAATATCATTCTTCTACTTTGACAAATTGCTTGCAGGTTTTAATTTGTTAATTTTCCTTGGAAAACGGGGTATTGAGGGAACTGAGACATAACCTGAAAAGTAATGGAGAGAGTTCGTTACCTTGTCTCTGTCTTGTTTTAATCTGAAATGCTCCGAGGTTTCAAAGTATTTGCATCAAACTTTTAGGGATGATAGATCGTGTGTCTAACAACTTTCGTTAGAGACTAAATGTTCACTGTCGTTTCCCAGCGGCACAAGGCTCTCTTCTATGTTGGTTATGCCGCTGAGAGGCCACAAGGGCATAAGTCTCCGAAGTGCGTGTATCTTGTGTGTTGCCAGTGATCCAGCCACGTGCTCTGATTAGCTTCTACAAGATCTTTCTCTGCTTAGAGTCATTCATTCTTAATGTTTTCTTTTTGAAACTGCATCAACTTTCTGGTACAGGCAGTATGTAGCCCACCTGGTTAGAGTCATTCCATGTCAAATCAACACACCTGTTTTACCTCACCCTCTCAGATTTTGCTGATAGTTGGTATACTTATAGTGGGCACTGAGACTAAGAAAAATACCAAATTTCAGTTTTTTATCTCAAAGCATTCCTGAAATATGGCTATGTAAACTTTTCAAAAACCAGCCAAAAATGTGTGAATGGACTTTTTTAAATTGTCCTAGGAGCTGCCTTAATTGAGCTAGAGAACTGGGAAAGGTGTCATTTTGCAGCATTTTTTCATGCTCTTTCCAGTGATAGACAAAAAAACATAGCTTCTAATTAATAACCTTTTCCAAAATATTTCCATAACTACTTCATGCTGTTGTAAATCACATGGCAAAATATAAATGTGGGATGATGATGGATTCATTGTTAAAAAAAATTATTCCGGACTCTTGTTTTTTACTAATGGCCCTAGTTTGACCAAATTGACCTTTAATAAACATGAATTTCTTTAAAATATACTGAAAGGTAAGTAAAAAAAGTATTAGAAATATCAAAACATCAACTTATTAAACCAAAACTAATCCGCATATTTTATAATTAAGTTGATTGCTTATTTTAATTTCATACAACTTCACTAACAGTATATTAACCGATATAACAAAAACAAGAAATTGACCATTTAACTACAAACTGAAATAAAGTATGAATAAGTACAAGTATTTACGTAACAGTTCTGGTCCATGATGTTTGAAATGGAACTATTAAACAAATTAAATATGTAACGCTTGTTTTTGAGTAACAGGTATCTGTACATAGCTAAATTTAACACAATAGGTACTAACAATAATTTTGAAACAACTTTCTATAAAAATATACATTAACACTAACCTGAACAAAAATTAAGTTTTGAGATAAAAGTAGTTTTCCAGTAAATTTCCTTGGAACTTCACATGTTACATTTTAATAAAGCTGACTGGGTTTGGTTTACATCACTTTCATTAACAATATATGTTCTCCCTGTCGGAGTAAGTGGATTCACTTTTGTGAGAACATCCGCAACTGACACCCACAGGACACCTGCATGTGCAGGATAAGAGAATGAGTTAGCTGGTCCACATGGATGAAGAAAAGTTATTTTCACTTCATCAAGTTCTTCGTTTTTTTCTAAAATGTGCCCAAGCCACCAGTTTCTGCCATATACAGTGGTGACATATCCTGATACATCTTGTAACTTCAGTTTGTATGGTAATGTAGTTACTTCCCTCTCCCAACTCTGCATATCACCTGAGAAGTATTTGACTATTAATTTTGATGTAGTGTTGGGAATGAAAGCGTGAAATTGCTGTGTTCCTTTGATTGTCAATGCCTCTTCAAGTCGGTTTTTTAAGAATATTTCTGAAGCAGCGTAGTCGTCTTGAGTGGAATATGCAAAATCAACATTTGTGATATTATCTACTGCCCACTCAAATAGATCTCGTGCGGTTTGAATCTGATTTTGGTATGGCCATTGCAAACTTGCACGAGCTGCCAGTCTCTTTACTGAACCCCCTACTCCATCACAGGGCCTTTCCCATGTGCTGTGGCTGAAAAGTGCCACTCAGCTTTTATGTTGAAGTCTTTCTCATGAAAGCAAAGGTTCAGGAAGTTTTTCTTATTTTTATACTGAGCGGCAGAACTGTCAAAATAATAGTATATCTTTTTTGGAATCTTTTGAAATTTATTTGTTAGATATGAAATTAGCTTCTTTTGAAAGGTGTAAACCGCAGTTGTATTGTGCTCCAGGCAATCAGAAACAATGACAAAGCTCATATGCTCAATTTTGTCTTCTTGTTTGTAATATATAACAAAAGGATGAATGGTAATCTGTTGTCTTGTCCAGTGGAAACTCTGAGTTTCATCCTGTAGAACTATACTATAATTTTCTGAAAAATCACATATGACAACAAATTCAGATTCCATAAGGTTTTATCTTGTGTTCGTTGTTGCTTGGCAATGAAGTCATGCCGAATCAAAGTCGACATCTTACTACAAAATAAATTTATGAATTCTTCAGAAGTTTTCTGAACAATTTCCATATTACATCGGTCAACTGACACCCACTGTCGGAACTGAACTTGTTCAATTAAGTTTTCATGAAAAGAGTCTTTTAAAATTTTACGTATGACAGTTTCTCCTGGGCAGTATTCACAGTTTCTCATGTTGCAATTAACTGATGATGGGTTGCAAAGCATTTTTGCAACGCACTGCTTATAATTGTTTAAGCTGCTGTTTGTTACTGTATTTAGTTTGGCATTTCCTATCATTAATTTTATGTTTTGATGATTTGTGCACACGCAGACAGTGTGTGTGCCACTCTGGCCAGCTAATACACAATGTTTTGGTCTCAACTCAGCAAATTTAGAGGAACCTATTTTTATGTTAGGAAACTTGTCTTCAAAATGTTTGTAAGCTTCTTTAAGGTTACACAAAATAAGTGTTTTTGATACTTTTGTTTTATTTCCACTTGTTTCTGTAATTGTCACACAATCTTTAATACCTGGCATTGCCCTGCTAACTTCATCATTTTCATTAAATGAATCTACAGTTTTGACAGTTTCTGTTGGTAAACACTTCCCTGGTTTTGGGTTTGGACCTTCCGTGAATCCTTGCTCTTTCAAAATTTTTTTGGACTGCCGAACAATGTAATTAGGAGCATTAAATTCCCTCATTATTTTCCTGACACTCCACTTTTCAGGTAAACTTGTAAGAATCACTAGTTTTTTTTTGCTCTACTTATAGAATTTTTAAAGTTTCTTTTAAGATTTTCAAGAACGGATTCATCAGTGTCAGTATCTGACGAAGAAGTTTCAGGAGCAACAAAAAGATTACATGTCAATGATGAGATTTTCTTCACTTTTGATTTGGCGTAATGCCTAGATGTTAGTTTTCTCTTGTCAATTGGGGACTTACCTAGTTCTTGAAGTGTTGTGTTAAATGTTTTAACAGCTACTGAAGTTAGAGTGAAGTCAGGGTCTTGGTTTCGGATGATTATCTCTGATCCAGATGATTCTTCTTCAACACGTTCATCACTGATGGGCTCTGGTGTATTTTTCAATTTGGTTACATCTTTCCTACACTTATTTCAAATCTTGGCACCACTTAGTATTTGAGGAAATAATTTGGGCATCCATGTTGTGACATTTCTCAGTTTTTTTCTGTCTCTAATAAAATGATTTGACTTCTTCAATGGATTACAACACCGCACTCTTACAGCACTGCACTTTTTACTTGGTTCCATATTTATACAAAAACCACTTATAAACTGTCCTTCAATGTATAGATTTACTTGAAAATGAAGTATTAAATATAAAGGATACAGATTGGTCAACACAGAGGTAACAGTTGATTTGCACTAAAACCACAGTGCACAATAATGCTGTAGGCATACAGAGCCTTAGAAGATAACAATGCAGACTTCATCATCTCAACAATGGCTCCAGTCTCTTGAATTATTGTACAGACATCAAGCCCTATGAATACGGTCCTCTACTGACTTACTACCTTAAAGGCCAGTTTGGTCAAACTAGGGCCGTTAGTGAAAAACAAGAGTCCGGAATAATTTTTTTTAACAATGAACCCATCATCATCCCACATTTATATTTTGCCATGTGATTTACAACAGTATGAAGTAGTTATGGAAATATTTTGAAAATTTTCTATTATGTACTTTTGTAAAAAAATTAAATCAAAATATTAATCATCATTTTGAAAAAGGTTATTAATTAGAAGCTATGTTTCTATTGTCTGTCACTGGAAAGAGCATGAAAAATGCTGCAAAACGACACCTTTCCCAGTTCTCTAGCTCAATTAGGGCAGCTCCTAGAGCAATTTAAAAAAAGCCCGTTCACACATTTTTGGCCAATTTTTGAAAAGTTTATATGACCATATTTCAGGAATGGTTTGAGGCAAAAAATTGAAATTTGGTATTTTTCTTAGTTTCAGCACACACTATAAGTATACCAACTTTCAGCAAAATCTAAGAGGGTGAGGTAAAATTTTTATTTGAAGTGTGTTGATTTGACTTGGAATGACTCGTTAGTAAACACTGCTAGTTCGGTGAAATCTCGCCGTCCCAGCGAATACTAAAGGACAGCTAGCGTCGCCAGAAAACGTCAGTGAACATTTTGTCGCCAGCAAATGTTGTTCACCATGACGTGACCTAGATCCATACATTAAATGTATTTGCAGTTGCGAATAAGGATAACCATAAGCTATAGAATGAATGACGATAATGAAAATTTGTGCCGGACCGGAACTCGAATTCAGATTTGCCGCTTATCGCGAGCTGTTGCCTTACCATTTGGCTATCGCGGTGAGACCGACGGCCAAACCCAAACTTCCTTTTGGACGCGCACGCATGTCCAAAGAACTTTGCTTCGTAATCAGAAAAACACAGATACTGCAATGTCGTATTTCTGTGCCGATACCGAGCAAGCGACTTTCAAGTACAACGTCTGACCTGTACGCAATATACATAATGGATGTACGAGTATAGGTCGAGACGCATGGTTGACGACGCACGGAAAATAGAGATGGGGCCCCTCCACGCCCGCACCAACGTGGTGACCAAACCAAAAGTTCTACTGTCACCTCCGTAAACATGTTAGTTGTCTAGTACGTGGATCACAGGATGCTGGGCTGTGATGTTGTCCGTGCGTCTGGGTAAGGCTACGCATTAACACGGTCCATCAGGTGATAGATAGTGGACGAAACGCTAGTGAGGGTAGCGATTTGAAGAGCAGAGTAAAAAAAGCGCCATGGCTCGTGCCGTGGGAAAAAAAACCTCTGCGACAGTGGGATGGGTAGTAAGAGCAGTAGTGGCTTACTAGCTGCGATAGTTCATGCAAGGTTGGATTTGTTAGTATAGGTAACATGCATCATTACCATGACAAGCGATGGCGATGTGTCCCAGTTGTTGCTGCTGCTACATTCCTGGAACAATCAAGATCGTTATACAGTAGTGGGAGATCGGCCATAGATCATCTCACTGTGTGGGGGATGTGTGGAGCTTGTTTGCATGCAGTGTACGGTACGGCTTCCCTGTGTGGTGCCAGTTATTCGGCAGTGTATTCCAGCTGGATATCCAGTAATGGGTCTGATTAACAGGGGCTCGCCTGTGCCGTTATGTTTGCGTATGCTTGGCCATAGATGTTATGTCCTTACAAGTATGTCTTTTGGTCTTTTATGTTTCCATCTATGGTTGTGGTCGTAGTTCCCCAGATTCAGAATAAACGGGTTCTGCGAATGTCTGGGGTTTCTGTATAGTCTTGTGGTGAGTTTGTGGATTACCTCCGTGAGAGTCTCAAGTCGGTATTCCCGGTGAAGGTCCGCGATGCGTGTGTATCGTGGAGCATTGCTTATGATTTTGAGTACTTTGTTTTGTATGAGCTGCAGACGGCGCAGACGTGTAGGCGCAGCGTATCCCCAGACAGGAGCTGCGTACGTCATCAGGGGTCGGATAAGTGTCATGTACATGGACCTCGACACCCTTCTGTTCAGTGTGCTACGCCTGTTGAGCATAGGATAGAGCTGTTTGAGCCTCGCGCTAGCTCGGTTGGTCATGTGTTGTATGTGGTCCCCCCAGAGTAATTTCCGGTCCAGCCAGACACCGAGGTACTTGACTTTCTCACGGAAACGTATTGGGCGTGCATGTAGAGTTATTGGTCTGCAGTAGCGGTGTTTGCGCAGTTGCTTCGGACGCACGGAGGTTTGAGTAGAGTCGTGGGTCGTGAACGGATAGCCGAATGGCAAGGCGACCGCTCGCGGTAAGCGGGAAATTCGAGTTGGAATCCCGTTCCGGCACAAATCTCATTGTCGTCATTCCATTCTACGCTGATGGTTGTCCTTATTCGCAATTTGCAATACATTTAATGTATTCGATAACGGCTGTAGTCGCCGCAGTGCCTGTTCCTTTGGACATGCATGCATGTCTTGGCATCGAAATCAGAATGACACAGGCACTGCAATATCGTAAATCCATACACGTCTGATAGAAAGACGCTGAAACAGCCTGTTTATGTGGGCTCAATCCTAAGATCGGTTTGAACTCCGCAGTTCTTGACTAGCCATGATCCTGTTGGAGGTTGTATGCCCTTGCTTCCGACCACTGACTTACCTATCCAGTTATTGGGGGACCGAAGGTTTAGCGTGGACTCCCAACCATGGTGCAGCGTGACATTTTTCACATGTTATGCAAGTCATTGCCAGAGGTGAAAGAAGTCATAGAGACAAAATAATCCTAGGGCCGAGTGAGGATTAAACAATTGGCATTTAGATCATTAGATGAATGATCTCTTATCCAGTTGGCTACGAACCGGAAGATTACACTGTCCATATATTAGGTTGCTCCCTAAGCTCGTAAGGTTTGTGTTGTATATATTGCTATTCCGGTTGCCTCATAAGTTCGTAGCGTTTTTGTTCTGTATGCTGGTAGCTTTCTGCTGGGTTCCGGGGCATGTTGGCATTGCTGGGAATGAAAGGGCAGATCTCGCAGCCAAGGAGGCGTGTCTCGCCCCACAAGTATCTCAGTGTGCTATCCCCTTGCACGCACTCACCTCGCTGTTGAGCTCACGGGTCATGCATCGGTGGGAGGATGAGTGGCTGGAAGTGACTGACAATAAGGTCCGTATAGTCAAGCCCACAACGCGTGTGTGGTGTACTTCCTTTCAGCCCCATCGACGGGACGAGGTTCTCCTCACTCGACTTCGAATAGGCCACAGCCCTATGACGCATGGCTTCCTTATCCGGCGAGAGGACCCTCCAATGTGTGGTGCTTGCGGCGTCCAGGTCACTGTGCGGCACATTTTATTGGATTGCGTTTTATTTTCTGACCAGCGGGTCGCGGCTGACTTGCCAGCGGACCTGCCATCTCTTTTAGGCAACACTCGGACGAATGTGGCTAAAGTTTTAAAGTTCTGTGCCCTGTCAAATGTTTTTACAAAGATTTTAGGGAGAGGATTTTAATTTGCTCACTGTGTGACAAGCTCACCCATATTTTATGTAAGTGGCCAGCCAATAACAATTTCCTGTGACATTCTTGTTGCTATGTTTCCCCTTTCCTTAGGTTTTACTTTCTTAGGTAGCATTTTCCTTCTTTTCCTGCTTTGTTTGAGTGTGTGCTTTAGTTTTCTTAGGTCTGTCCACATTCGTTCCTTTTAATGTGTGTCAGGGCGCTGATGACCTCGATGTTGAGCGCCCATAAGCCCCAACACACCACCACCACCACGGTATTACGGTTGCTGTGGGTTAATTTCTCGATTCTCATTTTTTATTTGTAGTTCGCTGTTGCTATTTAAGTTCACATTTGTGGAACGTGAGTGGAACTGTGGACGCTAGAAAATGGAGTTCCAAATGGAAAAATCGGAATATTCCCGAGACATTCTTGTGTTTGAATTAGATAGAGAGGTGACAGCAATGAAGGCAGCTAGAAACATTTGCACCGTGTGTGGGGATAATGCCATTGGACACAGCACTTCGAGCATGATTTTCTCGTTTTAAGGGGAATAGTATTTCAAGAACTGGCAAATGTGATGAACTGTGATCTTTCCACCTTAGTGCGACATTTGGGTGCAATGAGGAAGGTTCAAAAATAGGGTATACTCTAAGCCAAAACCACAAAAATCAGCGTGCGTCACTGCTCGCTCGTGAACAATACCGACCATTCCTATCCTGTATCGTTACCGATAACGAGAAATGGTGTCTTTATGGTAACAAAAGGAATTGTTGAGCCCAAACAAAGCAGCAACAATCCGTACAAAGACCTGCGCGCCTCTTCAAAAGATAATGTTATGTAACTGGTGGAACGACGACGGAGTGGTGTACAACGAATTCCTTTCCTGAGGTGTAACTATCGCTGCTGACATTTATTGTCAACAACTGAGACGCATCGCAGACGCAATCCAAGAACAACGTTCAGGAAGAGTGAAGTGTGTTGCTCCACTAACGGCCGCCCGCATTCTGCTAAACTGACAGAAAACACTGTACAGATGTTGGGTTAGGAAGTCATTCCGCACTCACATTATCCACCTGATCTTGCACCATCAGATTTTCACCTTCTCCGTTCTCCATTGGACAGTCTTCAGGGAGCCTCCTTTCCGGATGAAATACGATCCGAACATGGTTCGTCGAGCTCTTCGCCTCAAAGCCTAGTGATTTCTACAGTCGCGGAATCGAAAAGTTACCAGATAGTGAAGGGCAATATATTACTGATGACTAAAGTCTCTCTTATGTACATCTGTTGTGTGTGTTAAATGCTGCGAACTTACGAACCAACCCAATATTTTATTTAATGCCCACCTGCAAAGTAGCTAAGCGGACGGCATGTCTGGCCGGCCACAATGCGGAGGGCACAGTTTCAATTTCCGGCACTGCCTAGACGTTTGCTTGGTATGAGGACTCGAAGGGGCTGCTCTCAGGCACGTGATGTGAAGTGAGGAGCTGCTGGAATCAGAAGTAGCATCCGAAAGATACTACTGGCAGAGGACGTTACAGTGGCAAGTCTGTACCGAATGGACGAATTGTTTATGTGTTCTTCAATAGCTGTCATTCATTGCTTTTTTAAGCATGAATCCATAAAATCGGTAAACGTGTATGAAACCGCAAGTAAGTATTAAATACCAAAATACTCCGAAAACATCCCTGAACGATTACAGAAATTTTGTCGTTGGAGTTCGGTTTCAAAAATGGTTCAAATGGCTCTGAGCACTGTGGGACTTAACTTCTGAGGTCATCAGTCCCCTAGAACTTAAAACTACTTAAACCTAACTAACCTAAGGACATCACACACATCCATGTCCGAGGCAGGATTCGAACCTGCGCACGTAGCATTCACGCGGTCCCAGACTGTAGCGCCTAGAACCGCTCGGCCACCCCGGCCGGCCGGTTTCAAATATATCGGTGTACAAGGTGAATCGCGTGAGACGCAAGATCACCTTTATTTCGTAAACGGTTCAAGGTAGCGAAAAATGATCACACGCAGAGGGGCAAGTGATTTTTTTGCTCTTACATCCTGTATTAACCGAGATATTGAAGCAAGCACGGGTTTTGTTTGAATGGAACATTCGATAGGTCTTCAAAAAGCAAGTAGAATAATGCGACGCATATTAGTGTTGACTTTGAAGTTTTCACAAAAGTATTAAGGGAATGTGCACAAATTGAAAGGCAAGGCTGTGTCTCAGTCGCCAGTTTCAGTGTAAACAAGTGGGGCTGGATGAAATCGTGAATATTGATTTTATGTCAGGCGGGTAGCGGTTAGATGGGTGCGAGTATATTCTGAACATCATTTTAGTAGTTTCTGGTATTGAACAGTAACACGAGAAAACAGCATCGCGTTTAGGCGCTCTTCTATTGGAAACCTTTTGATCCTGGAGGCATGTGGCTGCACAGAGAAAAGCGGCGAACGGAGAATTCACGGCTAGTAGCTCTGGGTGCTATTGCATATAATCAGTATCCGTTGCTGTTCTGATTTCCCTCATACCATTACAGAATTGGTACTTAAGTTTCCGTGGCGGTGCAGCATGATAGTTCGACTTGCAAAGATCATAATTCTGCACAATTCAGGAATACCTACAGCAATTTAAACCAAATCTGATGTGACTTACGATACTGAAAGAAATCACATTACGTGCGACATCGCTAGAACCTGTACGGACGAAATGTAAAAATAATTGTAAACGACCAGTATTAGCGTCGAACCCATAGTTTTCGGCGCAACGAGGCTAACTAGTGACAGTCCCCATAACATCTCACCCCTATACCTTGTTCACCATAAGAGTAAACCTGGTGTAAACAAACACAAATGGGGTGATCGCAACCTGGTGTAAACAAACACAAATGGGGTGATCGCTCAACAGCAGTAGCATGCCTACACTAGTGTTGTTGCGATCTTGGAAGTAGTCTCATTTATGTATTACATATCTTGTTACGGTAAATATAACTTTAAGATATTCTAATATATTAACAGCCATTAAGGTTTTTCTTAATCATGCTTTTGCTATTATTTCGAGACTCGTGTACAGTCGTATCTCTGCACTGTTGTGCTCTGTGGCGCTTTTGATCCGTAGTGTGAAAATGGCTGACGCTGCTTCCTGTCCCGGGATGACATACTCGTGGACCACCTTTAAAAAGTGGCAAGAAGCAGCTTGCTCTCAAAAACCGGCTTTGAAGTTTCCCGACGATTTTATGGTTCAAATGGCTCTGAGCACTATGGGACTTAACATCTATGGTCATCAGTCCCCTAGAACTTAGAACTACTTAAACCTAACTAACCTAAGGACATCACACAACACCCAGTCATCAGAAGAAATGCTGCATTTTTACCGTTGCCACCGTACCAGTGCAGTATCAGCCCAACAGAATTGATCTGGAGCCAAGATTTGTTGCAAGAAATAGCAAGACATTTAAGCTGCCAAACGTACTGGAACTAATGCTTGAAGCTTTGTCACCCGTCATTGCTGAACGGTGGCGGGATATAGAACGGCGCATCATAAAGGAAGAGGAGAAAATGTGGCACTTCGATTGCTCGTGGATGCTATTGCTGATTGACTCGTTATCAGCATGGCAGATGACACTTCTAGTTGTGGATTGTATTTCTCGGATTCGGGCGTGAAAAGAGTTCGGAATTACCAGGCAGACTGTAATAACTTCAGCGGCTTCAATGTTAAACTACATCATGAAATCCCTGCGGTATGCTTTTGAGTCACAGTTCGCGCATAAAAATTACTGTGTGTTTAATTCGGAAATTTTCATTACTCTTGTTTTTAATTACTGTACGATGTTAGGTAAGAGTGATAGCATGTTACGTTTTCTGTCTGGTCCCTTAATAAGCGTGCTATATTGCTGGAATTTCGCCGAATTTTATTTCATTCGTTTTAAAAATTAAATGTCATTCAAAGTAATATTGTTTCTCTGCTCGTCTTTTTCACGTCTTAACTGCAACAACTCAGATCCCTGCAGGTTAGTTCGACCAGTTGACTGACCAATCCTGCCAAACCCTTTTATCGTACTTGACTGTACCGAGGCAGCTTGGGTTCCGGTGAAACAAAATCCAACGAGACTCCAACAAACTTGGAAGAGCACATGGTGTAATTTTAACGTCTGGTTTATTCTTAGAGTGAACACAGTATACGAGAGAGATTAGGGGTGGGGGAGGAGTGACTGAATACAATAGAAATCGAACGATATCAGTATCGAACCATTGTTCTCGGAGCGCATGGCTTACTTGTGACAGTTCCAATGACATTCGGATTCAGATTTGATCGAACAGTATGCGGTTAGAGGCGCCATGTCACTGATTGTGCGGTCTCTCCCGCCGGAGGTTCGAGTCATCCCTCGGGGATGGGTGTATGTGTTGTTCTTAGCATAAGTTAGTTTAAGTAGTGTGTAAGTATAAGGACCGATGACCTCAGCAGTTTGGTCCCATAGGAAGTCACATACATTTGATCTTTTTTTTTTTTCTTTTTAACAGTATGCACGGAACTCTGCAGTCTTCTTTGAATTTTTTTAAACGAGACTGAGATGAAATGATCGTATGGAATTATTGGCCGGGAGACCTCCGTTCTACACACATACTCCGCCAGCCACCAAGCGGTGCGTGGTGGAGGGCACAATTCGCGCCAGAGCCATATCCCCCTCCCCCCCCCCCTCTCTTTTCCACCCGCGGATCGCACGAGGGAAAAACGACTGTCTGAACGCCTCTAATTTCCCTTATCTTTGAATGGTGATCATTGCGCGATTTGAAAGTCGGTGGTAATAAATATGCTCTACATCGTCGGCGAAGGTCGGATTTTGGAATTTAGTGAGCAGCCCCCTTTCGTTTAGAGCGTCGTCTATCTGCAGGTGTATCCCACTTAAAACTTTCTATGAAATTTATAACGCTCTCGGGATGGCGAAATGTACCAGTCACGAATCTTGCCGCTCTTCTTTGAACCTTTTCAATCTCCGTTTGGGATAGTTCGGCCGCCATGTGGAAGTCTTCCTATTCGAGATCACTTCGGCGAATTGCAGGTCGATAAATATGAGATGAAATGATGAGTACAACACAAAAACCTAGTCCTCGAGCGCAGAAAACCTCCAAGCTGGACGGAAATCGAACCCGGAACCCTGAGATGTAGAGACAGCGACTGTAACCATTGTACTTGAAGTCACCAACAAAGACGGTATTCTATTTGTTGCGTGTTGTCATGGCTGATAGTGGGGGTAAGTGAGAAATTCTACACAAGCAAGCGAGAGAAATAATTTGCGATATACACGCTTGCAACAAGCACAAAGCACGTGAATACCGCAACTGTCGCTTGGAACCGGCAACAATGCAATCTGCGTCTCGACCTCCACGAAACTCTATCGTTCGTGGATCGGACTATAGAACACGAGCTGCAGGCGAAACGAGAATAATTCTTTAGAACATTTTAGAAGGAATTTAACACACAGAAAATGATTTATTGTTATTATGTTTCAAGAATTTGTGATAACAGCTTAGTAATAAGCTAGCAGTTTCTAAAGTCTCTGCGTTATCAGTGGTAGAGTTAGAAATTAGCCTGCGGCGCTTTGGGGAGAGGTGGGGATGTCGCTGATGTGCGTGACAGCGCCCGCGGCCGCGGTCGCTAGAAGAATGGAGTGGCCCCGTTCTACGCCAGACGTGCGATCGATGAACGCACAATAGTGGCACGCTTCCCTTCCGGCGTTTTGGGCACGTCCACACACACTCACACATACACATACACACACAAACACGCACACACACACACTATCCTCTTTTGCGCACCAAACATCTGTCCATCAGCAGCGGCTATGCGCTGTCAAACTGTAAAGAAAGGCGTACGAGAAAATAGAGTGTGTACCTCATACGCTGCCAGTATCTGCTGTATCATACAGGGGAACTAAGCAGCCGCCTGGGGCACAAAAATCTGGAGGAGAGATGCAAATGTGGGTGCAAATCTATATTGCAGGAAATACAGAAATTTGATTTTATGTTGTTAATGACTTGCCTACCCTGCGCTCAAGGCAATTGTATGATTCTTCCCATTATAAGACTCGCATTTCATCACACGCAGTTTCCTCTTCTGCAACTTTCTCACCTCCGCTCTCCCCCTCCGAGATGTGCGAGGTGCCGGGGCTAGCAGTGTATTTAACACTAAATCCTTCTAGAATCTTCATATGTAAATGATGCTCTAAGCCGCCACCCCCCCTCCCTATTCTAACTCCGACGTTTGCTGTTGCACATGGATTAAAAAGAACTGTAATCGACTCTGCAAGTGGAGTAGGAAAGAGTTTGGCACCTGCAATAATTTAATTTCATAAATAAGTTAAATAAAGGAAAGTTTCATTAACGTAGTGAGAAATGATAGGGTTGCTCTACCGATTAACAGAATGAAAGTTCTGTCCAAAATAACAATATGATTTATTATGACTAAACTCAAAATAATAAACAAAACATATGAAACATTTACAATACATCAAATTGGCTCAAAGTGGATAAATGCTGTGAAGGTGAAGTTGTCCCTAAACTAGATTGTGACATTTATGACGAAGTGGTATGTGGAGCCAATTCCATGCAACTTAAATCTTAAGAGAAACACCCAGACAACCCAACATTAATTGCTGCTACAGTAGTGAGAACTCAGACATTGAACACCCAAGACAGAACAAAGTTAGAAAAGACGAACAGGCGCGCTCTGCTGAGCTCTGATTATCACCTAGCAAAAGTGCCTGCTTTGCCAGTGCTGCGGACGTACATTACCAAGCTGTCTTCTTAACTGCAAGGACACGATCTGGCGTACCGGAGGTGATGGCTGGTTGCTTCGACGTCCCGTCGTGGTGATGATAATGTCGCGTGTACAGCCCGAAACAAATTATCCTGGTCTAGTTGTTCCAGACTAAAGACTTCCTAGCAATACAAATGCGCCTCTGAGGGAGATGAAGAAGGCTCGCCACACAATCACTGACGGTACAGTGATTGATTTTAACAAGCGAAGTCACACAGTAACTCCGATACAATCAACTTTAGCCAAACCTACTCAAGACAGACAACATAGGCCGCTTGTACGCAGAATGCTCAATTTCCAACTGCACTCGGAAAGTTACGTTAAAGTCGAAACTTCAGCAACTTCGTCAAACAGTGACAATTAAATAAATGTATATTAGACAGCGAATGGAAGGCAGGCGGTCCAGAGCAGCGAGAGCTCAGTCTTGTAACCTACTCCGACCGAAAGGCACCCGTACAAGCCGAACACAGAACATTCCCGCCCCCACGACAGTGGCCATGGTTAAACGTTCCAATCAGAAACTCGAAAACCGGCGGAAAATTCCCTCTATTGCCAAAGCACTACCATTCCAACACTGGAGATTCTTGGCGCCAATTTCTGCGCCGATTTTGCTACGTCACGGAGCTATGCCCTGAGCAAGCCAATCACAGTTACGAGTTTGCAGAAAACGCGGGAATTTGACGGCCAAGACTGCCTTTGGAACACAACTCATTCCCACGCCTCGCTGGTAGCCCGCCAGAAAGTGTTTTCGCTAAGTTTCTGCGAAGTAACGGAATCTCTAGCCCAGCCGCTCCTTCAGGCGCCTGCGGGCGTGTCTCCGCCGCTCTCATGACAATGTCGGCGTCTGGAATGCATTCACTTGACTCCCTCACACCCGTCGGCTTAACCCTTTCAAGATGAGCAGAGCCCGCCTGTCACCGGACCACCCGGGTGACGAGAGACGCTGCGTGGGAAGTCCACGTGTGAAGGAATAGCGACTTTTCACCGCATGCAATTAGAGAGGAAGATCGAATTACTAAGACAAAAATATGAGAGGGGGCTCATGCCACCTCTCAGATGATGCGGTTGAACTTGCTACCTGTTCATGCCTGTGTTGCACACGTTGTCACTGACTGTAACTGACAGCAATGGCTGTTTAGACAGAAGGCGGAAGTCTTCAATAGTCACTTTTTTTTGCTTGCCACCATCGTAAGCTTTCAGCATTGTGTGCTGATTGCTTGTTTCCATGTTACGGTCGCCCTATATTTGAAATTAATAATATAGTTTTGTTTACGAGTATGTAGCCGCACGGTTGTCTGGTAGTCAGGGTTTGCCGCAGATAACGGGCAGTAGTAGAAATACAAAAAAGTTCAAATTTGAGTAGGGCTTGGCGGACACGTAAAATTCTTCACTTCGCCCGATTTTACGGCCGATAGCGCGAATTCTGAGCCCACGGAAAAATTTGTAAAACGGGCAAGAGCTGACGGGTGGAGGAGTGATTTATGAATCGGTCAGTGAATTTTAATTTAGGAGCAAGTGTTTGCACACCATTTATGAAACTGAGAAGAAGACTCGGCATACAAAGTATTGGTACGACAGGTAATAGTTAAATATCACTTCAGTAGGTCTTACGATTAGTGCAAATTACACCTGTTGGAGTTTTAGACCTGAAGCAGGTTTGATACGTTACTTGCAATACGTTATCCTCATTTTACGTATCAGAATTTCGAATGTGATTGTATTTCGAGTACTGAATGGCTTTTAGTTATCCTGGTGTAGCACTCGCGACGCACTGAAAACTGCTTCAACATTCTAGAAAAATTTTTCTTAGAAATAAGCAGTACCGATTGTCTTATTACTCATTAGTTCGTGATTCAATAAACAACTACAAAAGCTAAGTATCATTTATCTTTCGTCATTTAAAAAATGAGCGTTCAAAGTACTTTTTCATTCTTAAGTCTAGGTAAGTGCCACTGCTGATAGTGATGGTGGGGGTGGGGGGATTGCCTTCAGGGGTAATGGTCTCAGAAAGGAGACCACCGGACTGATACGAACAAATTGCTGCCGAACAAGCAGAACTGTGGATGATAGACCTCGCCACCCGTGGCCGGCAATTTTGTCTTACTGTAGGCTGCATTTTCAGGCGTTGGGGCTCATGGTATACCGCTATAGCTAATGCCTTGAAACCGAATGTTCGCGTATCGAATCCCGTTCTGGCCACAGAATTTTCAGTGTGTTTTCAACACAGCCTTTTGGCTCTTGGCGATGTAAAGATTCTGGTTCAAATGGCTCTGAGCACTATGGGTCTTAACTTCTGAGGTCATCAGTCCCCTAGAACATAGAACTACTTAAACCCAACTAACCTAAGGACATCACACACATCCACGACCGAGGCAGGATCCGAACCTGCGACCGTAGCGGTCGCGCGGTTCCAGACTGTAGCGCCCAGAACCGCTCGGCCACCCCGGCCGGCTGTAAAGCTTCTCCAGGAACATGTGGTTCAGATTCTACATTAAACAGTAGGTCCCGTTTCACTGGTAGAAATACTATGGTAAGATAGGGCGTCAGTTTGCACCAGACCCTTGAGCCATACAAATAATTGTTATCGGGCGATTTTTCGATTGTCCATGCTCTTACCTACGTACAACATAATTGTCGTATCGAAACGATACTGTGATCTGCCACTTGAAAAATTGTGCATCAATGCCTGTCTGGTCTACGAGCGAAAATCTTACAAGATAGCCGGGTTTTTGCACTTGAACCGAACGAGATGCCGCCGTGGATAAGACGTTGGATTTATATTTGGAAAAGTGGGAGTCACTTCCTCGAGTTAGGTACTGACATGCCTAACAATTCCTCCCCTCTCTACATATTACAATTATAGTTGTTAATTTTAAATATTAATAGGATACGTTGGGCGTCATGCACTACAACAATGCGTGCCTACGGATAACGGAACAGTGCAGTTTCACTCTTGCAGTATGGCGCATCTCACGTGCATTCCGTTTGTTGTTCAGTTTAAACGAGTTGGCATTTGAATAGCGAACGGTCTGCACGGCCTATGGCAGCTGTAGTGACACTGACGGCTCCCATTGTGTTGCCGCTTCCCCTGCACAAAGCATTGCGCCTGCCACTTCTTGCGTACAAAACTTTTCCGGATGCGAAAAATTCGTTCTTTCAAGAAATTAATCAACATTAACACAGATTTTGACAATTTTAGAAACTGTAAGAGGTCAGTACCATTCCTGAATTTCAGAATTTTTACGTTATGTTTGAGGAGCTACAGACTAAACTTCATAACATGTATTTCGAGTTAAATATTGACAGGATTGCAAAGAAATATCGCTTTCCGAAGCTTATACATGTGCAGATGTAATGCGATGCACAACTCCGCAAGTTGCCGGCAACAGATCTTGTAAACACATGTTATAACTGCATTACGTTTAGAAATGGATGACGTTTTCAGCTTCGCACAGTAATAATAACGTTAATAACTGAAAAAAATAGAAATAATCAGCCGGCCGTGGTGGCCGTGCGGTTCTGGCGCTGCAGTCTGGAACCGCGGGACTGCTACGGTCGCAGGTTCGAATCCTGCATCGGGCATGGATGTGTGTGATGTCCTTAGGTTAGTTAGGTTTAAGTAGTTCTAAGTTCTAGGGGACTGATGACCTAAGATGTCAAGTCCCATAGTGCTCAGAGCCATTTGAACCATTTTTAGAAATAATCCTACCTTCATCAGCTCTCAAAGTTAATTCTGACTTATATTCTATTACTCATTGGATCCGTGCCAGTCTCATAAGACTCGTCATAGTACTCTCTATGCCTACAAACAATTTCCACACTGTAGGTACAGCCATATGCTTTTGTGGGATACGGTACAGTTCTCTTGCAGATTGCCAGTAGGTTGTAAGGTCCACAGCATGGACGAAAATTATGAAGTGCACACGATTTACTATCTACCAACTGAGTTAAGTCTGCAGTAATAATAAATAGCATACCTTTTCCAATTACAAGCCGCAGTTACAAAGTATTAAGGACACAATTAAATATATGAGTTTAATAAATTAGGTAATAATAATTATTCTTACTTCTGTCTAAAAATGGGACTACAGTAACCTTTCATGAGCTTGACACTTCAGCTGTTTACATTCCTTTGTATCCTGAACTTCTGTACCCTGTAGGAGCTTTTGTTAGCAATTTATTTATTTAATCATGGTTTCTTAATGCAAGTCGAAGGTCTGAATGTACAGCGACGTTAGTCCTGATATCACTAGGTACAGATCTTTTCAATTGTGCGCTTAGAGACGGTGTAGAGATCTACACCGTACCTGAATTCCAGAATATTTGCGTAATTGTTATACGAGAGAGACTACTAAGCAATTTTCTATCGGCGCGTAGAGGGGAGCGTTGTGGTAGATGCCTGCAGACGATACTTGCGATAACGTTGCGACTTGTGACCCTTAACGTCAAAAACTAACGAGTTTAAATTAGACTGTTGTCTGCTTTGTGGTAGTGTTGAATAAGTGATTACATGGCATTACTAGTCTGACGCCACTTCGGCGACTTGCGCGTCGGTGAAGATAAGATGAAACAATTAGGTCAATACTTAATATTAAGGTTGTTAAATGAGTTTATGGATAATCAGTATGGAACACGAGTCACCGTTTCATATTTTCTGCGAAATAACTGATGAAGATAATAACGAAAGAGGTGTGTTCTGTATTTTTTTATTGTTATACAGAAGCTATATCAGACCGACAACGTGTAATTGCCATCCCTGTCGCCCGTTTGTATCAAAGGATTTCAGCCCACTGTTAGTTTTCACCAATTTTCTGTACTTTATCTCAGTAACTTCAAGCGAATATCTAGAAACTAGATGGACTTCACAGAGGTTGCAACCGCTTGCCCCATTCTCCTGTCATCCGAGATTGTAGACTTCTAAAGAAAATTACGTCTGTTAGACGATACAGTTTTCCTTGTTTTACCTTTCTTGTTCTTTTGATATGAGCATACTTAGTCTGAAAGTATTATGTGTTTGTGAAAAGGTGGGCGAGATAAATCGTGCGTGTGCAATGAGCATCTTCGCGCTATACTTATTTAATGGATTTTAATTTAGTCACCGGCTGATCTCTTCAGTTGGAAACGATGCTTGTTTTCAGGTCATTGGACTCCCCACTGTATCTGGTAGTAGTTTGGTTAGAGTTTATGAATACGGTTTCTATTAAGGAACGTCAGAATATTTTGTGAAATTCTTAAAGGAGGGCCAATTCAAATGTCCCATTTACAATCGACATTAAGAAGTCGACAAGTTTGACTAACTTGCTTATGTACTGCTGGTAGAATGAAAGGGGACCACTTGCTGTTACTGGAAATTAAAACTTTTGAAGTTTTTTTTCCTAAATTTTGTTGACATTGGCACAAAGTCAATCACTTTTCCTTATTCTTCGGTAGAGGAGTTACCTGATGTTTTACCGTTAAACTGAGAAAAAAGTATTTGTAAATTTGAAGGCAGGTGCGTGTGGAAAAAATGAACTAATGGGAAACAGTGGGTAACTTGAACCGCTATATTGCGTTGAAAAAAATATAATTATTTCTCTTCAGTTAGCAAACAAAGTACCAGCTTTTCTATACATGTTCTGTAGTGTTTCCCAAGCAACCAGTCTTCCCAAACTTGAACAGAATATATAGAGGAAACAAAGCAAAAATTCACTAAAAACACGCTCGAAGGTTGGCATGGTATGGGTCACTTAATTTATTTGAATTGTAAAGGTTCACAGAATAACTCGTGCCTCATTTGCTAATGGCATATCTAGGAGGAATAACAGTGTTGTTTCTCTCGTGTAGCTGTTCGAAACCGGCATATACGAATGGACCTACCATCTGCTACGAATGCATCCAGAATTAGCCCACAAATAAATGGATGCGGCTAAAAGTTGCTCATTATACAAAAGATCAGGACGGCAGACAAGAAGTTTGCAGAACAAATGTGACGGGTGATTTTAGAAACGGTGGCGTGACGAGGTCCCCGCGGGGCCGGAGCCTGGTACGGTCCGCCCCCGCCACGGCCACCCACGCTAAAACTGCTCCGCCTGATTGGCGACAGCGCGAGCAGGAGCTTCACGCAAGATATCAATATTCATTGTTTTGCCTCATGCTGGGGTCGTCGTGTCATAGTAAACAATCAGATGACGCGGCCACGATTCTGTTTGACACGCAAATTGTATTCAAATACTGCGTCACACCAAGTAAATTTTGATGCGTGTTTCATTCACACTGATTACTTCAGTTAGAAGTGATGGGATTTAATAATTCATGCGCACGAATTGATCGTTTATGACCATGTAGTCAGCTTATACAATCAACCTCGTGTCTACGAGATGTTCACAATGTATCGTTGCGCAACTCCGTATCTTCGTAGCGATGAGATTGCGAGTATCCAACGGTATTATGAACTTACCACAATCTCAAAAGTAATCCCCCTACTCGTTAAAAGCCGCCTCATACATTTGTGTCTTAACAGCCTACAAATAATTTGCTAATAATGAGATGGTAAGCAGCCTAAGCTATGTCTGGTCATTACTATACAGGTTCGCAGCGCCCTGTCACACGTAGGAGTTACTGTGGTCTCCAGTCCGAAAACTGGTTTGATGCAATTCTGTCGCTAGTCTGACTTTTCACCTCTGCATAACTAGTGCAATCTACATTCATTGAATTTGTATACTGTATTCGAGCCTTGATGCACGTCTACAATCGCCCACCCCGTTTCCACACATACACAAACACGTTCGACTGCTTTGTGCTATTTATTGTCCACGTTCACTTCCATATAAGGATACACGCCATACAAATACTTTCGCAAAACACTTTTGAACGTTCAAATTAATATTCTGTGTTGACAAATTCCTCTGTTTTAGCTTTTCTTGCTATTACGAGTCAGCATTTTATATTCTCTCTAATTCGGCCATCGTCTCTTTACTACCTCAAACAGCAAAACTCATCTACTGCTTTTAGGGCGCCATTTCGTAATTTAATTTCCTCAGCGTCGTCTAATTGGATTGCCCTCCATTACCCGTTAAATCAGCTTGTCGTTCCTGCTTTCCTTGATGAAGACGGTGTTGTCACCTACTTCACGTTGGCAGCTACCTGAAAGCAATCAATATCGGTCAATATGTTATGATTTCTATTGATTCTGCTACCTCGCCGAGTCTTTAGATAGCGTGTGTAGTATTTAAACAGAACGTTCCGTCAACCAGGTCATTTTTCACCACCAAATGTATTAATAAGTGTTTTTCGGATTGAGACACACTCCCTAGCACACTTCCGCCTCCAGCAGCTGTCAGCCATTTGTCTTGCACTAGACGAGTAGGAAGAAAGATCGATGTTTCACGTCACGGTCATAAAGGGAGCAAACACAAGTTCACATTGGACAACGATCAGGCAGGAAAGCGACCATACCTTTCTGAATCAAGGTCGTATCGGTCGGAAGTATTTCTGCATTGAAATTATTTTTTGTATTAAAGGAAAAAGGATGAGTCAGATAAAAACTGTAAACATTTACACTACTGGTCATTAAAATTGCTACATCAAGAAGAAATGCAGATGATAAATGGGTATTCATTGGACAAATATATTATACTAGAACAGACATGTGATTACATTTTCACGCAATTTGGGTGCATAGATCCTGAGAAATCAGTACCCAGAACAACCACCTCTAGCCGTAATTACGGCCTTGATACGCCTGGGCATTGAGTCAAACAGAGCTTGGATGGCGTGTACAGGTACAGCTGCCCATGCAGCTTCAACACGATACCACAGTTAATCAAGAGTAGTGTCTGGTGTATTGTGAGGAGCCAGTTGCTGGGCCACCATTGACCAGACGTGTTCAGTTGGTGAGATATCTGGAGAATATGCTGGCCAGGGCAGCAGTCGAACATTTTCTGTATCCAGAAAGGCCCGTACAGGACCTGCAACATGCGGTCGTGCATTATCCTGCTGAAATGTAGAGTTTCGCAGGGATCGAATGAAGGGTACAGCCACGGGTCTTAACACATCTGAAATGTAACGTCAATGCGAACGAGAGGTGACCGAGACGTGTAACCAATGGCACCCCATACCATCACGCCGGGTGATACGCCTGTATGGCGATGACGAATACACGCTTCCAATGTGCGTTCACCGCGATGTCGCCAAACACGGATGCGACCCTCATGATGCTGTAAACAGAACCTGGATTCATCCGAAAAAATGACGTTTTGCCATTCGTGCACCCAGTGCGGCCCATGCTCCTCGTCTGGCACTGGCAAGTTACGTTGATTCCAGAAAACACACGAGCCACTGAATAGGGTTATGTTGAAACACTACCGAGTGACACTTTAGCAACTATTAGCATTTAAATAGTCTACATCTGCATTTATGTATACTCCATAATTAGTAATTACCAGAAATGAAGTAAAATGATGGTATGCGCTGATGGCCGGGAATCCCCACCTGGGGAAGTTCGGCTGCCCGAGTTGCAAGTCTTTTTAGTTGACGCCACATTGTACGACTTGCGTGGCGATGATGATGAAGACAAAACTATACCCAACCTGGGCCCACTGCGTGGCACTCAGAGGCGCCGACCACTCAGCTAAGAAGGCGGACGAAAGTACCAGAATTCTAACAGTGAACCACACAGCGACGCACAACTGCGACATGAGTTCGTGAGCTCACCGAGACGTTTTCGTTCTTTCTAAACGAACCCATTACCAAACGAGTTGCTCTGCTTTGCGCCTTCTCTATTACCTACCGAATTATGGTTGCAGACTAAGAAATGGAGCTCAAGTATCGATCGAACAAGGGTGACTGCACTACACGTCCTGTAGATTCTTCGAATGGATCTGTCTGGCGTTTGCATTTCCTATAGTTTTATGTTGTCGTTTCACAGTAAATCGAACAGTATGCATGCTTCCAGATACCATATTAATGAATGTATCTGTTTTCAGTTACTGTATTCTGTGGAATTCGTCCGCAATTCGCCACGTTTAATGTGTTTTATTTACATAGACGATACTTTTGAAAGTTGCAAAATCCTTTGTGTTAACTGCCTCATATACCAGTCGATCTGTTCAAATCGCAGTTACCCCCGCGACACCTTTATTAGACTCTGGAGTTATGGAGTTCTTTATATCTGCCTAGTATAGTGCTCGACCACTCGTCAACGCTCAACCCCATTTTTTTCCTGTGGCGCTCTTCTAGTATTATGGAAGTCATTCCTGATGTCTTGCCGGCCGCTGTGACAGAGCGGTTCTAGGCGCTTCAAATAAATGGTTCAAATGGCTCTGAGCACTATGGGACTTAACATCTGAGGTCATCAGTCCCCAAGAACTTAGAACTACTTAAACCTAACTAACCTAGGGACATCATACACATCCATGCCCGAGGCAGGATTCGAACCTGCGACCGTAGCGGTCGCGCGGTTCCAGACTGAAGCGCCTAGAACTGCTCGGTAGGTGCTTCAGTTCAAAAAATGGTTCAAATGGCTCTGAGCACTATGGGACTCAACTGCTGAGGTCATTAGTCCCCTAGAACTTAGAACTAGTTAAACCTAACTAACCTAAGGACATCACAAACATCCATGCCCGAGGCAGGATTCGAACCTGCGACCGTAGCGGTCTTGCGGTTCCAGAGTACAGCGCCTTTAACCGCACGGCCACTTCGGCCGGCCGCTGCAGTTCAGATGTTAAGCCCCATAGTGCTTAGGACCATTTGAACCATTTTTGAACCTCATGTCTTTGTAACAACATCCTGTCCCTTATTCTAGTAGGCCATTTCCCATGTAACGTCTTGTATCAAGGAAGTAAGGGAGAGGATCCTCTTTCTAAAACACGAATTCACACGTGGATTAACACAGTTCTTTATTTACATGAACAGATAGCTTCTACTTAACTTAAATAACGTCCATGTGTTATGGTACAAGCTCATCTGTAATAGACCTTTTGCAGACAATATCGGTAATCTTGCTATTGCCGGCCGGGGTGGCCGAGCGGTTCTAACCGCTACAATCTAGAACCGCGCACCGCCACGGTCGCAGCTTCGAATCCTGCCTTGGGCATGGATGTGTGTGATGTCCTTAGGTTAGTTAGGTTTAAGTAGTTCTAAGTTCTAGGGGACTGATGACCTCAGAAACTGAGTCCGATAGTGCTCAGAGCCATTTGAACCAATCTTGCTATTGCCGGCCGAAGTGGCCGTGCGGTTAAAGGCGCCGCAGTCTGGAACCGCAAGACCGCTACGGTCGCAGGTTCGAATCCTGCCTCGGGCATGAATGTTTGTGATGTCCTTAGGTTAGTTAGGTTTAACTAGTTCTAAGTTCTAGGGGACTAATGACCTCAGCAGTTGAGTCCCACAGTGCTCAGAGCCAATCTTGCTATTACAAACTTTAGTCTCGCTGCTAGTCTCGATCTGGTCGCTATGCACTGCCGTAGCTGGAGCGAGTCAGTGAGAGTGCGAGTATGCTCACAGACGCCAGACTGGTGAGTGAATAGTGACTGAGCCCTCCGTTCAGCGGCGGCGGCCTAGATGTCGAGAGGGCGTTGGCGGCGTGTTGCTTGTCTCTGTGTCTCTGGCCTCTCTCGTGATAGGCGCCCTTGATCCAGCGCCTGCTATCCATCTTCGCACTACATCTTTGCCGACTGGTGTGCTAGTGACAGCTTATGCCAGCACATCCAAAACATGGATTTCCTTAGACATTCTTCATCTCTTATCTTAACAGTCTGCATAATTTCCAGCATTGTTTTCTAACACTACACCTCAAACGTATCGATTCTCTTCGTGTCCACTTTCCTTGCAGAAAATAGGTCACTTCCATACAATTCTTTACTCTTGACCTACATTTTCGGAAATTTATTTGTCAAATTAACACATATTTTTTGTAGTAGTAGACTTATTTTTGTGATGCTTGCTCTCTTTGTCTGTGCTACAGTGCTTCTTGTCTTCTTGCTTTGCTCGTAATTTATTATTTTGCTTCCAATTTAGTGAAAGTTGTTAACTATGTCAACTTCGTGATTCGCGATCTTTGCTGTCCTTCAATACATTTATCTTGCTGTGATTTCCTCTCAGTCCATATTGTGTACTCAGTAGACTGTTCAACTCATTCAGATTATCCTGTAACTCTTCCTCATTTTCAGAAAGGACAACAATATCACCAGTGTATCTTATCACGGATATCCTTTCACCCACAATTATAACCCTACTTCTCACTCTTTCTTTTGCTTCATACACAGCGTCTGCTGGTTAATAGTCCTACAATAGAGCAGAAAACTGCATCCCTGCCTACGTTCTTAATTATCCGAGCACTTTTCCTCTCGATCTTCCATTCTTATTGTTTTCTTATTATTCTTGTACATATATAAACCGTCTTTCCTGTAGCTTATACTTATATTTCTGTGCATGTCAAACATATTGCACCCTTTGATACTGTCTTACGCGGCTTCTAGGTCGACAAATTCCGTAAAAGCGTTTTCATTTCTCTTAAGCTCTGCTTTCATTACCATGCGCAACCTCAGAACTGCCTTCCTAATCGGGGCTGCTACCAAAACGTGCACATCATTCTCTATAGAGTCCTAGACGTACGTGATCTTTGGGACACATAAGCATTATCAAAGATATAAAGTGTTTCTCAAGTCGTTCTAGCACAATTTGAGAGTGCCAAGTAGTGCATTGACATATTTGTTTGAGTACGGGTGCCCTGTATGGCGTTGTAATGAAACAAACAGATGCATATGATCCGTATCGTCCGCTGCAGAGATGACAGTAAGTATAAGAGGTCCTTAAGACCCTGCTCTCGTACACTAGAATACCTACATAACTAGCCTGACCGATATCCTGTTAGAAAGCGGGAAGAGTCGCTTTACGAGGGTTATCGTGCTCGCGACATGCCACCGGCGTTTTACGCATCTCGTAAGTTCATATGACCCTTCTCCACGCTTCGAGCATTCATTGACGGTGTTCCTGGACCCATGCTACTCTGTTCCTTACGACAGAGCAGCGGCTTCCGTACTCAGGAGTAAGAGGTGTTTGTTCTTGTCCAATGTTGAATTACAGAGTGAATTGTTGTACTGCGTACTGCTTTAGAAAAAAATTCATTGTCTGCAGGATGTCGGACGCGGAGTGTGCCAGACAACGATCACCCAAATTGGCTGGCAGCTATCAATTATTCTGATATTGATGGTTTTGCACGCACAGCAAGATGTCGGATTATTTCCCAGTAGCACTATTCGATTCTGCGACAGCTGTACCATGCCTGCTCAGTTAAATTCGGTGGTTCATGAACGAAGGATTCGCTGATGTACTGTAAAAACGAATATTCATAGCCTTACTCTCTATGCTGATGGGTCTTTGAGCCGTCCCTCAGCTGCAGTGTTGTTCTGCATCGATGTAGTGATTTGTTCGACCTACTTTCAGAGCAACAACTTTACGATTGCACCTCCACCAAGGTGATGGACCAAACGGAAACCTCACGACCTCTCTATTGACAGTATCAAAATGCGATAGCGTAATGTATTATTAACGATTAGGCCTACGTATGCCACGGGGATATGTCGCTATATCCGCAGCACGTCATCAGATATTGCAATTTCTTCACCAGATTTTCCCTACCGCTAGTCATTATTGATGTTTTACATTCAGTTTTGCAGATTTAGAAGATACGCCTCTCAGTGACTCAAACTATTGCTTGCCTTAATGATTAGAGCAAGTTCCTCACATCGTTTCATAACAGCGCGCATGCTCGCCAACGTAATCAAATTATGTGTGAGCAGTAAAGTTGATCAGCTCTTATTACTCAGTAGGTATGCCACAAATTCTGTTCTTCGTTCATATAATGACCAAGGAAAAGTATTACATTTCACCAGTTCTAATTCATTTGAAAATATTATCCAGATTATAAATGAAAAGGTCATGAGGCTTACTTTGCCAAATTTACATGTAAATTTTATTATTGTCATGCTGTAGATATATGTTATTCTTTCTTGGCTTCACTAGAAATTTCCCCTGCACGAATGAGAAATCAGAGAAATAGTATTTCATGAAAGTCGTTGTTTAATGTGTCTTCGCAGATGTTTATAGCTCGTATAATCATCGTGTTTAGATATCTGTCGGCGACGTAGCACTTCCTTCTTCTGTAACGTAAGTCAACACCCGAGATCTGTTTCTAAAATTCGATCAACAGTTTCAAAGTCGCTGCTTATACCTGCTACAAGTGTTTGATCTGTAGCGTTCCCAAAATAGCTTGGAGTAACATTCATCGATACAGCACTTCTCGACATCGCTTACTGCTGTATTCAAATCAGTGCATTTATCTGAAGACTTACCTCGTAAACAAAGCTTATGCGCTATTTATGAACTGTCAGAAATATTAACAGACTGTTTGATATTGTTGTTATCATTTTACGTTTAGTATGTTCTGTTGATACTGGTTGTCACCCTATAACGTTTGTAAGGCATATACATTCTTGATCATGACTTGGACACGCACACACACGTTCTTTCACGTATCATACCGGTGTGGACTCGTGAGCCACTGAACCAGAAAAAGATAAATGAAGCCTTTTAAAATAAGAAATAATATAGAAGAAATCGTTGTTTGTCATTGCAGATAATCACGAACTTCAGTTATAGTGAGCCGGCCGTTGTGGCCGAGCGGTTCTAGGCGCTTCAGTCCAGAACCGCGCTGCTGCTACAGTCGCAGGTTCGAATCTTGCCTCGGGCATGGATGTGTGTGATGTCCTTAGGTTAGTTAGGTTTAAGTAGTTCTAAGTCTAGGCGACTGATGACCGCATATGTTAAGTCCCATAGTGCTCAGAGCCATTTGAACCACTTTTTTTCAGCTGTAGTGACCTGTTTTGAGAAGTAAGAACAAAAAGACTGTGTGACAATTCTACTGCCTCTATTGTGTATGGCACGTAGGGATCATACAGGGTCTCCAGCGAAGGAGGCCCTGATTTCAAAATTATCTCGAAAATTAAGGCCAATAGACGAGTGCAATAAGCCTTATGTTCATCGTGAAAACTGTAAGAATTTTATACAGAAGTTTCGAAATAGTTCGAAAAGATGCTAACAGGTAGTGCTGTACACTGTACAGCTCGTACAGTATCAGCATGCATAATTAACTCGGCTCTGCACTGCAAGCATTCTTTGCAATTACATCACACAATCTTTCCAAAATATCAACCTCCCACAGTATAGAGGTGGCGGAAGCGAACAGCGAAAGTTATCATCACAGCTTGTTTTGTCTCATCAAAAATGGATTCAGATGCTACACAGATAACCAATTCAAGCTTGTCCGGTGCGGTCGGTGGTTGCGTTAGACGCCATCTTTCAATATGCCCACAAAAAGTACTCGCAAGGACTGAGTTCAGGCGAAAGTTGAGACCAATCCATCCCTGTCCCAGTAAATTTGCAATAATACAACGCAGTGACTGTATTCCCGAACTATTCATCAAGAAACAAAACATTATGATTTTTCCGCGCTCAGTATGCGAATGGGCAACGGCTGAAAACCGCTGGTATTGATAACCTTCCATCATACACTGTGGCTCTAAGGAGAACATATGTAGATACACTAGAAGCTTATAAAGGATCAAGGCTTTCTTTGCAACGACTTTCGATAGCTCTTGAAAAGAGTGGTTCAATAATGAAACGTTCCACAGCGTCCTTTTCAGCGTCTTTAGGTACAATTTTCGTAAAAATGGACTCACAGTATACAACATGTGGAGTCCACGTTTCACGTTCATTGACACGTAAACATCATTTAATGGGCTGAACTGCTGGCAGTCTTCCTCTTCACAATTGGCGCATTGCCCGACTGTTTTTGCCACCGCTTCACTGCAGGCATCAACAAACGGTGCATCAGTGCTTTCCTCTCAGGAACAACTCATGTCATTCAAAAGCATGTCGTTCCATTAAAAACAGCAGATGCCTCAGTATCTTGCAAGGTAGAAAATTTAATAGTATTGAGTAAACATTGTTTCGATATGTTGCAGCGTTTTTGAAATCTAACTGGTGTTCTATTTCTAATGACCTCTATGTCGACACGACCTGATCTCTTTTCCTCTGAAATTGTACGGCGGGATCTTGAGCTTGGAACTGCATTTTGTTTAATATTTTCTCATTGGCCATATTTAATTCGGACGCCTCCTCGTTGTTTCAATAAATCTGAACTTCAGTTTCATGAAATATAAAACTGAAATCTGCAAAATTCGCAGGTACACTGCAACCTTTATTAAAAATCCTCGAGTATTCTTCAGTAATTCTGTGCATTCCAGTACAACTACGCAAATTGCAGTCAAGAACGCACTATAACTCGCACAGATACACCTTCTGGCGTGTTGCTATCGCAATGTATGTGCTTCAATGACAACTGAAGCTCTGACGATGAAGCTGCGCTTCGGAAGGTCCACTGACGAAGTAAAAATGCTACTAAGCTTTCTACTCATTTCACTATCCCAGGTTTTTTCCAAGAAAAGCTAATATGGCTGCTATGAAATTCTGATCTACCATAACCATTCGTTTTACCTGATTTTCAGAGTTCACTTCTTTGAGGGCAGCCTTACGTTATTCGGTATTTTTTAATTGCGTTTTGCAAGCGACTGGAAAAAAGCGCAGGTGACGCCCGTATGTAAGAAGGGTAGAAGGACGGATCCTCAAAATTACAGACCAACATCCTTAACATCGGTTTGTTGCAGGATTCTCGAACATATTCTCAATTCGAATATAACGAATTTCCTTGAGACAGAGAAGTTGCTGTTCATGCATCAGCACGGCTTTAGAAAGCATCGCTCCTGCTAAACGCAACTGGCCCTTTTTTCACATGATATCTTGCGAACCATGGATGAAGGCTATCAGATGGATGCCATTATTCCTTGACTTCCAGAAAGCGTTTGACTCGGTGCCCCACTGTAGACTCCTAACTAAGGTACGAGCATATGGGATTGGTTCCCAAGTATGTGAATGGCTCGAAGACTTCTTAAGCAATAGAACCCAGTACGTTGTCCTCGATGGTGAGTGTTCATCGGAGGTGAGGGTATCATCTGCAGTGCCCCAGGGAAGTGTGGTAGGTCCGCTGTTGTTTTCTATCTACATAAACGATCTTTTGGATAGGGTGGATAGCAATGTGCGGCTGTTTGCTGATGATGCTGTGGTGTACGAGAAGATGTCGTCGTTGAGTGACTGTAGGAGGATACAAGGTGACTTGGACAGGGTTTGCGATTGGTGTAAAGAATGGCAGCTAACTCTAAATACAGATAAATCTAAATTAATGCAGATGAATAGGAAAAAGAATCCCGTAATGTTTGAATACTCCATTAGTAGTGTAGCGCTTGACACAGTCACGTCGATTAAATATTTGGGCGTAACATTGCAGAGCGATATGAAGTGGGACATGCATGTAATGGCAGTTGTGGGGAAGGCGGATAGTCGTCTTCGGTTCATTGGTAGAATTTTCGGAAAATGTGGTTCATCTGTAAAGGAGACCGCTTATAAAACACTAATACGACCTATTCTTGAGTACTGCTCGAGCGTTTGGGATCCCTATGAGGTCGGATTGAGGGAGGACATAGAAGCAATTCAGAGGCGGGCTGCTAGATTTGTTACTGGTAGGTTTGATCATCACGCGAGTGTTACGAAATGCTTCAGGAGCTCGGGTGGGAGTCTCTAGAGGAAAGGAGGCGTTCTTTTCGTGAATCGCTACTGAGGAAATTCAGAGAGCCAGCATTTGAGGCTGACTGCAGTACAGTTTTCCTGCCGCCAACTTACATTTCGCGGAAAGACCACAAAGATAAGATAAGAGAGATTAGGACTCGTACAGAGGCATATAGGTAGTAATTTTTCCCTCCTTCTGTTTGGGAGTGGAACAGGGAGAGAAGATGCTAGTTGTGGTACGAGGTACCGTCCGCCACGCACCGTATGGTGGATTGCGAAGTATGTATGTAGATGTAGATGATGGAATTTACTGTATTCAGAGCCCATATTTTTCCGAATCGAACAAAATGAATCCTCAGTTTCAACGACATTAACTAGCATCCAAACGATAAGCATAGTCGTGAAAAATAGAAAATGTGAGTAGTAACTCGAAATGAGCAACAAGTTGCCAACACTGAAATTGTGCTGTCTACATGCGAAACGTATCTCAGTGTTCAGAATATACACGGTGTTCATACTTAACGTAAAACAGTGCATTAAACCCGTAATGGCTCAGTCGTGTTTGCACTTTAGCTGTGAGGTTTTCAGTGTCATTCAACAGAGACTACACTTGGACCATGTTCTTCAGTGCAGAATCCACGGATGTCTTCAAAAAGGTCAGTCCAGAACACAGTTCCAACAGTGATTTATATGCTACAAAGTGTTTTTCAAGCCTCTGGCTACGGTAAGGAGGGACATCGTAGGCCGTTACATTATTGGAAGAGAATTTCGATTCCACAAAAAGTCTGTTACCAGACCTTCCCCGCGCCACGGATTCTAAGTACACTGACTGAAAAAAGAAAATCGCGAGTTGTGAGACATAAACGAACGTTGGTAGGGGTGGTTCTACATCTGAAAGATAATGTCTGTTCAAATTTCAATAGGAGTGACGCTAGTAGCGCCACTATGAGGATGCAAATCAGGTTTGCTTTAAATACACGCTGTATCGGTCTTGAGTGTTCGTTACCTTTGAAATTAGACGCGGTGAGTTAATGTTAATGAAGAATGCCTTTAAATCGACAAAGATGCCTTAATCAGCACCTCACTGTGTTTGTAAGAGGTCGTGTAATAGGGCTACGAGAAGATGGAGGTTCCTTCTGCGATAGTGCAGAAAGACTTTGCATGATGTAGCCGCTGTTGTTTCTGGCAGTGGCAGCCACGGGAATGTACGGTCGCAAGAAGGTCGCACTCCAGACGACCACGTGGCACTACCAAGACCATCGTGCTCGGCTTATGGCTCTGGCACAGGACACTGCATCTGCAGTGGCAGTTTGAACAGTAGTTGGCACCACAGTGACGCAGTTAACTGTCACAAATCGGTTTCTTCAAGGACAGCCCCGAGCCAGATGCCCTGTAGCGTGCATTCTACTGACCCGAAAACACCACCATTTGCGACTTTCAAGCGAGAACTCACTGAAGAGCAAGGGGGGGGGGGGAGGGGGGGGTGTCTGTTGTGCTTTCTGATGAAAGTTGGTTCTGCCTCGGTGCCAATGGCCAATGATGGCTGTATTTTGGTTACAAGGTGGCTAGTTGAGGATCTGCAAGCAACCTGTTTGCGTGCCAGACACACTGGACCTACAGATGGAGTTATGATCTGGGATGCGATTTCGTATTACAACAGGAGAAGTGTTATCCCACGCACTCTGCAAAATTATATGTCTCTGTGGTGATTCAGCCGGCTGCTGTGGCCGAGCTGTTCTAGGCGCTTCGGTCCGGAACCGCGCGACCGCTACGATCGCAGGTTCGAATCCTGCCTCGGGCATGGATGTGTGTGGTGTCCTTAGGTTAGTTTGGCTTAAGTAGTTCCAAGTTCTAGGGGACTGATGACCTCAGATGTTAAGTCCCATAGTGCTCCGAGACATTTGAACCATTTTTTGTATGGTGATTCGACCTGTTGTGCTGTCATTCATGAACAGCACTCCACAGAGTGTTTTCCGACAGGATAACGCTCGCCCACATATTGCTATTGTAACCCAACATGCTCTACAGTGTGTCAAGATGTTGACTTGGCCTGCTCTCTCACCAGATCTCGCTCTAGTCGAGCACGTATGGGACATCATGGGAGGACAACTCCAGCGCCATCCTCAAACAAAGATAACCGTCCCTGTATTGACCGACCAAGTGCAACACGCATGGAACGCCACCCCACAAACTGGCATCCGGTACATGCACAACACAATGCGTGCACGTTTGCATGCTTGCAGTCAACATTCTGGCCGGTACACAGGTTATTAATGAACCAGCATTTCGCATTTGCAGTGGCTTATTTCACATTTACATTAACCTGTGATCTTGCAGAGTTAATCGCTTACATATGTTAGGTACACAAATGTACTCCCGAAACTTCATTACTCTACAACAAACCTTTTTTTTTGTTGCGATTGTTTTCCGTCATTGTATGTATAGAAAACGTTTGTTCGCAGTACTTACGACTGCCTCGGTGTTGCAATTGCCCAACAATGTTTCGAAGCTCAGAGCGGTTGAAATGTATACCAGACGTCAGCCACTGTGTTTCTCCCTCAGTGCAGAGTCGAACCCGATTGTTATGTGTTAGCCACATCGAAACTGGACTATGAATGTATGATCAAATGTCCTTCTCAGAGAGAAAATGTTCTTCATGTTGCTGGGTGGCTCTCGTCGCACATTTGTATGCTGGGAAACTCGTAGCCCACACATCCACAGGAACGTCATAGAAAAGAAACATTTGGTTCAAATGGCTCTGAGCACTATGGGACTTCACATCTGAGGTCATCAGTCCCCTAGAACTTGGAACTACTTAAGCCTAACTAACCTAAGGACACCACACACATCCATGCCCGAGGCAGGATTCGAACGTGCGACCGTAGCGGTCGCGCGGTTCCAGACTGAAGCGCCTAGAACCGGTCGGTCACACCGGCCGGCACCATTTTGGTGAAAGACAATGGCCGTCCATACGGAGCTGCTTCGGTGAACGAATTTCTCGCAGATGAAAGATATTTTCTATGTGGACTATGTTTAACGAAAACTGGTAGCCCATACATCGAGAGAAACGTCGCGCGAAATAACTACTTTGGTGAAAGATGATGTTCGTCTATACAGAGTGTGTCCCTAATAGCGTGCGAAAATGTAAGAGGACATAGAGAATGCTACACTGAACAATTTGAGGTAGGGAACCTGGGTCGGAGAAGCCAGCTTAAAGAGATAAGGAAGTAAACTTTTCTACCGATTTGTCTATCATTACTGTTTTCGAGTTCATTTAGAACTAACATGCGTACAAGTTTACACGTACTGTGCTGCGATCGACGAATGCGGGAGACTGGTTGATTGGAAAGCAGAAACGAGGGACCTGGCAACATGAAGACTACTCGCAAACCCGATTTTGAAGAGGAGATACTGGAACGTATTGCAGCGGACTCCACTACAAAGTACTCATCGTGTTGCATGTCAAATGGGCGCTGCACATACTAGCTTGTGGCGAGTACTCTACGAACAACAGTTACACCCATATCACCCACAACGAGTGCATACAATGCTTGTGACTGACGTTGCACCAAGGGTGGTTGTTCCAGCAGTGGATTCACCAATCACATTTCTTCAAAATCGTGCTGTTTACTGACGAGTCCTCGTTTGATCGTGACGGTGTTTCGAACAGCAGGAATAGCCATGTATGGGATGAGGAAAGACCTCAAGCTGTAATAGAATCATACCATCAGGTACATTTTGCTGTGAATATCTGGTCGCAGGTTCGAATCCTGCCTCGGGCATGGATGTGTGTGATGTCCTTAGGTTAGTTAGGTTTAAGTAGTTCCAAGTTCTAGGGGACTGATGACCACAGATGTTAAGTCCCATAGTGCTCAGAGCCATTTGAACCATTTTTGTGAATATCTGGCTGGCATTGTAGGCGACAATCTCATTGGCCATATCTTCTAGCTGGCCGTCTGAATGGCCACCAGTACTTGAGGTTCATGCAAGGAGTTCTACCTGAGTTGTTGGAGAACGTACCCTTGGCTGTTCGTGAGAGGATGTGGATACAACATGACGGTGCATCGCCTCACTTTAGTGTGTACATCCGCAACCATCTCAGTGCTGTATTCCCGGGTCACTGGATTGGAAGCAGAGTTCCTATTCCACGGCCTGCGAGGTCACTTGACCTGAATCCTCTTGTTTATTTCCTATGGGGGTATCTAAAGTCATTTTTGTATGGAACCGCAGTGGAGACGAAAGTGGAATTAGTTGCCAGAATTTTAGCTGCCTGTGATGTTATTCCAAACATACCAAGGATATCTGCCTGAGTGCATCAGAATCTTGGTCGCCTGTGTCATGCTTGCACTGAGGTTGATGGCCGGCAGTTGCAGCACATTTTGTAAGATACAGTACGAATGGTACTTTCATTGTATCAGTGATGGTATTTGCAGTTAACTGTAACTAATGTGAATAAAAAAATACACTGTAACGCTGTTTTATTCCTATTATCTCCTGAAGCTGGATTCTTCGACCCCAGGTTCCCTAGTTCAGGTTGTTCAGTGGAGCATCCTCTACATTCTGTTAAAATTTGGTTGCTCTTACGGAAACGCACTGTATAGAGCTGCTTTGGTGGAGGACTTTCTCGCAGTTGAAAGATATCGTGTACATGGACCAACCAGTGAGGTTTCCATTAACGAATCCTGTAAACATGCCCGTATGGGGAAGACGGTATGCAACTTATCATCTGCGTCCAAAGACTACTGCCGCACAAATCATTGTCTGGGATGGGATTAGATGCGAAAGAATTCTTGAACAACATCTCAAAGAGCATATCCCGTCGCTGTCATATATTTCTGGTAGTTAAGTGTTTTAATTTTCCAGCTATACGTGGAAAGCTGCAACTGCAAGAGATTGTAGCGCATAAATAGGCGGAGAGATACATTAGTATCCGATTAGACAAATGATGATGTATCGCTTGGAACAGTGACAATTTGCAAAAATCTAGGACTCCGTCTGGAGCCATTTAAGTTGTCATTACGTGATTAGACTTAACTGTTCGACACTATACATCAACGGGAAAACACACACTGGTGTGTAAAACTTGAGGACGAAAGTAACTTTCACACGATGTGTCACTGCCAAGTAACATTGTTCGATGAAACTTGGACCATATACTGAAAGAACTGCTCAAGTGTAGTACAGAAGGTAACTGAAGAATTGCATTATGAGACAAACAGAAATGACACTTCTATTACAAGACAACAATGACACAGAGGTCACCGTGATTCATGATTGGGACCCCTGGACGTTACAAACGGCAGGACAACGTTTTCAGTAGGATGCGCTGAGAGAATATTCGGCGAATAGACTGGTGTGCCCGTTCCTCCGACTTAAATCACATCTATCACGTATGGGATGCGTTTGGGAGAACTACGCAGCACGTCCATATGCACCAACGACCATCCAGCAGTTGTTAACCGCACTGATAGAAGAATGGAAGGCTCTGCCCCAAGAATTATTTACCAACTTTGTGGCCAGCGCGGGAGCACGTTGCACAGCACGCACTGCTGCCTGTGCTGATATTACACCCTATTAAGAACCATACCCCGCCTTCTGTGATGTCAAGAGCAGCATCATGAATCGGGATGACTTCAGTGTAAGTAATGTCTTTGAATCAAATCGTCATTTTTGGTCGTGTCATTACGTATTTGTTTCGGTTACCTTCTGTACTATACTATAACAGTTACTTCTACGCATGGTCAAAGTTTCATCGAGCTATATTACTTGGCAGTGACACATAATGCGAAATTTACTTCGGTACTCAAGTTTTGTACACGAGCGTATCTTACGTGTATGGTTTTACTTGAGTATTAAGATATGAACGTGCCAACAACCTTGCCGCAGCGGTAACACCGGTTCCCGTCAGATCACCGAAGTTAAGCGCTGTCGGGCTGGGCTAGCACATGGATGGGTGACCATCCGATCTGCCGAGCGCTGTTGGCAAGCGGGATGCACTCAGCCCTTGTGAAGCAAACTCAGGAACTACTTGATTGAGAAGTAGCGGCCGGGAGAGCGGTGTGCTGACCAAATGCCCCTCCATATCCGCATCCAGTGGCGTCTGTGGGATGAGGATGACACGGCGGCCGGTCGGTAACGGTTGGGCCTTCAAGGACTGTTCGGGAGGAGTTAAGTTTTAGTTTTGTTAAGATATGAACAATTTATGTGTGTGTGTGTGCTTGTGCGTCAGTGTTAGAAAATTATAAATAAGTAAACCTGATATCAAACCGAAGGTTGCTTTGACCACGGGAGTGTCATAGATGAAATAAGCAACAAGTTAGAGAAAAAGTACTAACATGAACTGAAGATTTGATTCCTGACCTTAGGATTCGTAGATTGGCAGCCGACCCGCTCAGCAAAGTGACTATAGTGTGAGAAGATTACATGAGAAATTTCAGATGATTGGACGTTAGGATTTCGTGAACTGTGCGGATAAGTGTCGCAAATGAAAACTGTTTATCGATGGTTGTACACTCTCCAACCCATTCATGGCCGACAAGTGTGTGTGTGTGTGTGTGTGTGTGTGTGTGTGTGAGAGAGAGAGAGAGAGAGAGAGAGAGAGAGAGAGAGTACATGATAATCACGAGCTTCGTCCAGTAAGCAATATGCAGCTGAATTCACTCATTGGTGTTAGATCGCGTACAACTACGAAATTGCGGAAATGTTGATCACTACATTCCATCCGCTGTTCTAAATAGTCCCAGACATTTTCTATCGGATTAAGGTGGGATGGTTAAGCGGGGCACAGGGGCAAAAGCTTCTCTGAGTGTTCGTCAAACAAGGAACTTACGCGTGGCAGCCTGTTGTCATCTTGAAACACGGGAGTGTCCGATACATACTCACCATGAAGTTGTAGAGGAAAGGGTAACACTCGGTCACAAAGGATGTTAGAAGAAATATCCTGGTTCGTGGTGACGGGAACCTGAATGAGTGGGCACAACTCATGGTACGAAAAGCATCCCCTAAACATCACAGTATGACCTCCAGCCCGATCTAGAGCCTCTAACCACTGCAGGTTAAACTTACTGAGCCGTCACTACATCGAGTCGCTCCAAAAATAAAAAATAAAAAAAAAACGCGACTTGCCGACCACACAACACGCCTCAAGCCAGTTGTTTCCCAAATTATTTGCTGTTCGCCCCCTTGAAGACGTGTAACTTTCATGTACCGCTGTGAGCCTTTTGTTAGGTACTCGATCCTACTCGACTCCAAATGTCAATTGCATTTTTCCCCTCACTACGTTCGCTCCAAAACTGGTTAATAGGGCTGCTCCGAAACTGGTTAATAGGCGTGCATATACTGACAGCAACAATTCATGTTTGGTTTGAAGTCTCACGTCTTTGACAAGACGATGCATTTGTTTCCAGTCCCTGTAGGTTATGATTGTTTTACCATCACTGTTCTTACGCCGTGTAACATAGATGCGTGTGGCACGCCATTCTTTGTAGGCACCTTGGCCAGTTCGCACTGATACACCAGTAAATCAGGATACTTTATTGACGACGCAGTCTTTGGCATGTCCTAACACACAGCATATTTCCTCTGTTCTGCCACGTCTTTGTGTTGATCCCTCCATTCCATATAACAGTCTGGAACATACACAACAGTTCAGTGCCATGACTTACGACGGCAATGAAGGGTTACATGACAGCCTGGGACCACTTCTACACCATCTACTGTGGTTCAAAGACCCTAGCGTACTCCTTGAGGGGGCCAGTAAAATTTGCCTGGTGTCCTTATGTACGAAGGGTGTTCAATAAGTAAGGCACCACATTTTTTTCTGGAAGCAGATTGGTTTTATTCGGGAGTCAAATACACCACATTATTCCCCCCTCTTTTTGCTACAAAACCCTATTTTTCAATCTGGCCTCGATTGAATGCGACGACCGTACGACACCTTACTGGGAGAGCCGGTGGGCCTGCATGGTACCAATCTACTAGTCGACGTCGGAGCCAGCGGCTTGCTTCATGGGACTTAACATCTGAGGTCATCAGTCCCCTAGAACTTAGAACTACTTAAACCTAACTAACCTAAGGACATCACACACATCCATGCCCGAGGCAGGATTCGAACCTGCGACCGTAGCGATCGCGCGGTTCCAGACTGTAGCGCCTAGAACCGCTCGGCCACTCCGGCCGGCCATCAATAACCTTCCCATCATAAATGTACTGCTTCCTGCGGAGTGCATCCTTCATTGGGCCAGACGATGGAGCTCGGAAGGTGCGCGATCCGAGCTGTAGGGTGAATGAGGAAGCACAATCCAACGAAATTTGGTTAGCTTCTCGTGTATGGACAGTCTTGGAGGAAGTCTTACATTTTTGTGGTGACAAACAGGTTGAAGTCGTTTCTTCAATTTCCTGAGGGTAGCACAATACACTTCACAGTTGATCGTTGCACCATAACGGAGGACATCTAACGGATTACCGCCTTCACAGTCCCAGAAGACCGTCGCCATGACTTGATCGGCTGCGGGTGCGACTTTGATCTTTTTCTTCAGAGGAAAGGCGGTGTGGCATAACTGCATGGATTGTCATTCTGCTTGCGATTCGAAGTGATGAACCCATGTTCCATCGCCTGTGACGAAGTTCGACAAAAAATTGTCACGTTCAGCCTCATAACGCGCTAGCAATTCCGCAAGGATGGTCTGGTCTTCCATTAGGCGGCGAGGAACCCAGCTCGGGCACACGCCTTGAGTATCGCAACTGGTGGGCAAGTGTGTCAGCACTACCAAGAGAGACGTCCAGAATGCAGCGATGTGTTTGTTTCTGGATCGTCGATCACCGCGAATGAGAGTTTCCGAGCGTTCTAAAATTGCAGCAGTAACAGAAGTGTGCCGCCGGCCGGCATGCGAGAGGTTTGCGCGACCTTGTTGCGATAATGACATACACCTCGCCCAAGGACTCACTGTGCTTTTTTTCACTGCCAGGTCTCATAGACATTCTGCAAGCGCCTATGAATATCTGCGATGCTATGGTTTTCCGCCAAAAGAAAGTCAATGACATACTCCTGTTTGGAACGTACATCCGTTACAGACGTCACTTTGGAGGCTACATACAGCGCCGAACTTCATGAAAATTAGGAGCTGAAGCTGGGATATTCCACGATGGCCCACAATAAATTTCGCATTTTTTTCAGCGGAAACTGGCCGAGGAAAAAAATGTGTTCCAATACTTATTGCACGTCCCTCGTACTATACACATAATGCACAGAGAAAAGAGGCAGGCTGATTGAGGGGAAAGAATCATTGTATCGACTGACCTGGTGGACTTCACATCGAGTTGGAAAGCCGTAGCTGTGAGAGGAGTAGGTGACACAAAGAGCGCAAGACACGAGCCACGGCAGGAGCGCCGGGCCCGCATCCTCTCTTGTGTGGCCTCCCTTTGTGCGAGCATCCGCCAGCCGGCGCATTGTTCTGCAACCAATACCGGACCGCCATACACTCCCACGCATCTGCTCGTGGCCGGCGCGGCCAGCTGAAAGCGGAAAATGTTTGACCCCGACATTCCCGGCAGAGCTGCTCGCCAATGCTGACTTCCACCTATTTTGGTTTCAGCTTTGTGTGCTCTCGACATACAGTCGAAACTTTCACATCTTCAATTATAACTACCACGTTTATTGACACAAGCCACACCTGGCGTCCAGGATGTTAATTACATATTAATTTCATGTTGTTATGTTAGCCACGCGCTGACGGGTTGCATAATGATGTATACTCGTAGATGTGACGTGTACAACTCATACCTCGTGATATACACCACATGATGTCTAAGTAGACATATAACGGGGAGGCAAGTGCTTTAGAAGTAATGGATAATCGATATAACAGGACCCAATCTAATAAGAGGGGCCATCAATAATAATGTAAGTCTTTTCCTGCTCGTGCAATTTTTGTCGTTTAACATGTTGTTGTTGTTGTTGTTGTTGTGATCTTCAGTCCTGTGACTGGTTTGATGCAGCTCACCATGCTACTCTATCCTGTGCAAGCTTCTTCATCTCCCAGTACTTACTGCAACCTATGTCCTTCTGAATCTGCTTAGTGTATTCATCTCTTGGTCTCCCTCTACGATTTTTACCCTCCACACTGCCCTCCAATGCTGAATTTGTGATCCCTTGATGCTTCAGAACATGTCCTACCAACCGCTCCCTTCTTATTGTCAAGTTGTGCCACAAACTCCTCTTCTCCCCAATTCTATTCAATACCTCCTCATTAGTTATGTGATCTACCCATCTAATCTTCAGAATTCTTCTGTAGCACCACATTTCGAAAGCTTCTATTATCTTCTTGTCGAAACTATTTATCGTCCATGTTTCACTTCCATACATGGCTACACTCCATACAAATACTTTCAGAAACGACTTCCTGACACTTAAATCTATACTCGATGTTAACAAATTTCTCTTCTTCAGAAACGCTTTTCTTGCCATTGCCAGTCTACATTTTATATCCTTTCTACTTTGACCATCATCAGTTATTTTGCTCCCTAAATAGCAAAACTCCTTTACTACTTTAAGTGTCTCATTTCCTAATCTAATTCCCTCAGCATCACCCGACTAGATTCCATTATCCTCGTTTTGCTTTTGTTGATGTTCATCTAATTTTCTCCTTTCAAGGCACTGTCCATTCCATTCAACTGCTCTTCCAAGTCCTTTGCTGTCTCTGACAGAATTACAATGTCATCGGCGAACCTCAAAGTTTTTATTTCTTCTCCATGGATTTTAATACCTACTCCGAACTTCTCTTTTGTTTCCTTTCCTGCTTACTCAATATAAAGATTGAATAACATCGGGGATAGGCTACAACCCTGTCTCACTCCCTTCCCAACCACTGCTTCCCTTTCATGCCCCTCGACTCTTATAACTGCCATCTGGTTTCTGTACAAATTGTAAATAGCCTTTCGCTCCCTGTATTTTACCCCTGCCACCTTTAGAATTTGAAAGAGAGTATTCCAGTCAACATTGTCAAAAGCTTTCTCTAAGTCTACAAATGCTAGAAACGTAGGTTTGCCTTTCTTAATCTTTCTTCTAAGATAAGTCGTAAGGTCAGTATTGCCCCACGTGTTCCAACATTTCTACGGAATCCAAACTCATCTTCCCCAAGGTTGGCTTCTACTAGTTTTTCCATTCGTCTGTAAAGAATTCGCGTTAGTATTTTGCAGCTGTGGCTTATTAAACTGATTGTTCGGTAATTTTCACATCTGTCAACACCTGCTTTCTTTGGGGTTGGAATTATTATATTCTTCTTAAAGTCTGAGGGTATTTCGCCTGTCTCATACATCTTGCTCACCAGATGGTAGAGTTTTGTCAGGACTGGCTCTCCCAAGGCCGTCAGTAGTTCTAACGGAATGTTGTCTACTCCTGGGGCCTTGTTTCGGCTCAGGTACTTCAGTTCTCTGTCAAACTCCTCACGTGGTATCGTATCTCCCATTTCATGTTCATCTACATCCTCTTCCATTTCCATAATATTGTCCTCAAGTACATCGCCCTTGTATAGGTCCTCTATATACTCCCTCCACCTTTCTGCTTTCCCTTCTTTGCTTAGAACTGGGTTCCCATCTGAGCTCTTGATATTCATACAAGTGGTTCTCTTTTCGCCAAAGGTCTCTTTAATTTTCTTGTAGGCAGTATCTATCCTATCCCTAGTGAGATAAGCCTCTACATCCTTACATTTGTCCTCTAGCCATCCCTGCTTAGCCATTTTGCACTTCCTGTCTATTTCACTTTTGAGACGTTTGTATTCCTTTTTGCCTGCTACATTTACTGCATTTTTATATTTTCTCCATTCATCAATTAAATTCAATATTTCTTCTGTTAACCAAGGATTTCTACTAGCCCTCGTCTTTTTACCTACTTGATCCTCTGCTGCCTTCACTACTTCATCCCTCAGAGCTACCTATTCTTCTTCTACTGTATTTCTTTCCCCCACTTGTGACAATTGTTCCCTTATGCTCTCCCTGAAACTCTGTACAACCTCTGGTTTACTCAGTTTGTCCAGATCCCATCTCCTTAAATTCCCACCTTTTTGCAGTTTTTCAGTTTTAATCTACAGTTCATAACCAATAGATTGTGGTCAGGTCCACATCTGCCCCTGGAAATGTCTTACATTTTAATACCTGGTTCCTAAATCTCTGTCATTTTAATACCTGGTTCCTAAATCTCTGTCTTACCATTATACAGTATAATCTATCTGAAACCTGTCAGTATCTCCCGGCTTCTTCTATGTATACAACCTTCTTTTATGATTCTTGAACCAAGTGTTAGCTATGATTAAGTTATGCTCTGTGCAAAATTCTACCAGACGGCTTCCTCTTTCATTTCTTTCCCCCAATCCATATTCACCTACTATGTTTCCCTCTCTCACGTTTCCTACTCTCGAATTCCAGTCACCCATGACTATTAAATTTTCGTCTCCCTTCACTACCTGAATGATTTCTTTTATCTCATCATACATTTCATCAATTTCTTCATCATCTGCAGAGCTAGTTGGCATATAAACTTGTACTATTGTAGTAGGTGTGGGCATCGTGTCTTCTTGGCTACAATAATGCGTTCACTATGCTGTTTGTAGTAGCTTACCCGCACTCCTACTTTTTTTTATTCATTATTATATCTACTCCTGCATTACCCCTATTTGATTTTGTGTTTATAACCCCGTATTCACCTGACCAGAAGTCTTGTTCCTCCTGCCACCGAACTTCACTAATTCCCACTATATCTAACTTTAACTTATCCATTTCCCTTTTTAAATTTTCTAACCTACCTGCCCGATTAAGGGATCTGATGTTCCACGCTCCGATCCGTAGAACGCCAGTTTTCTTTCTCCTGATAACGACATCCTCTTGAGTAGTCCCCGCCCGGAGATCCGAATGGGGGACTATTTTACCTCCGGAATATTTTACCCAAGAGGACGCCATCATCATTTAACCATACAGTAAAGCTGCATGCCCTAGGGAAAAATTACGGCTGTAGTTTCCCCTTGCTTTCAGCCGTTCGCAGTACCAGCATAGCAAGACCGTTTTGGTTATTGTTACAAGGCCAGATAATCATCCAGACTGTTGCCCCTGCAACTACTGAAAAGGCTGCTGCCCCTCTTCACGAACCACACGTTTGTCTGGCCTCTCAACAGATACCCCTCCATTGTGGTTGCACCTACGGTACGGCCATCTGTATCGCTGAGGCACGCAAGCCTCCCCACCAACGGCAAGGTCCATGGTTCATGGGGGGGGTCGTTTAACATATACCATTAATATGTAATATATTATGAATTAATATACAGGGTGAGGCAAAAGTCTGGATACACCTCAATATACAGGGTGATTCAAAAAGAGTACCACAACTTTAAAAATGTATATTTAATGAAAGAAACATAATATAACCTTCTGTTATACATAATTACAAAGAGTATTTAAAAAGTGTGAGTGTATGCTTTCCCGGCGTATACAGCTGGCGAAGAGTTCTCGGGCTTCCAGCCGGGTGGCGGTGTCTTCAAACAGCGACGTTTCGACGAGTGACATACTCATCATCTTCTGGCGAAGTGCCCAGAAGATGATGAGTATGTCACTCGTCGAAACGTCGCTGTTTGAAGACACCGCCACCCGGCTGGAAGCCCGAGAACTCTTCGCCAGTATTTAAAAAGGTTTTTTTCACTCAAAAACAAGTTCAGAGATGTTCAATATGGTCCCCTCCAGACACTCGAGCAATATCAACCCGATACTCCAACTCGTTCCACACTCTCTGTAGCATATCAGGCGTAACAGTTTGGATAGCTGCTGTTATTTCTCGTTTCAAATCATCAATGGTGGCTGGGAGAGGTGGCCAAAACACCATATCCTTAACATACCCCCATAAGAAAAAATTGCAGGGGGTAAGATCAGGGCTTCTTGGAGGCCAGTGATGAAGTGCTCTGTCTGTTGAGCAGTCGCCATCTTAGCATCAACTGACGCTGACGCCTAGTCAACAGCGCCTCAAGCGAACAAATGTACAACTAAATGAAACTTTATAGCTCCCTTAATTCGCCGACAGATAGTGCTTAGCTCTGCCTTTTGTCGTTGCAGAGTTTTAAATTCCTAAAGTTGTGGTATTCTTTTTGAATCACCCTGTAAGTCGAACGGTGTAAGGAATCATATTAGTGTGTGGTATGGGGTGTCTTTAGAGGGCGCCGCAGCTTAAAGGGAGCTATGACGATAGCGGCGGTCATCTTGAAATCCGCCATCTTGGATTTGGGTTACGTGTTTCAAATGGAAAGGGGATCAAGTGGTAGAGTATTTTGAACTGCCTCCTTCTGAGGAATACACACGTGGAATCTGTTTTAAGATATTTTTATTTGTGTTGGAGTTATGACCTGTTAAAGTTCAGGACACTTGTCAGGATCGGCATTACAGCATATGCTCCATATGATCGCCATTGGGCTGGACACACAATCAGAGTCTTTTTTGCCAGTCATGCTGCACACGTCACAGGATTTGTGAGTCACAGAGAGACACGCCTCTTCAGTATACCAGCAAAGATGGGCTGCATTGATTTCAAATATCCCTACAAATAAAAGTCAGGAGGTGGAAGATGGGGGCATTGTGGTGGCAATTCTATAGGACCTCTCATACCTATCCAGTGACCTCCAAAATGTTATCCAGAAACTGTCTAATTTCAGTAGCACAGCGGGGATGTACACATAATCACAGAGCACGGTAAGACACCTCTCTCCATTCAAGTTTCCAGCAATAAACACCAGACTCACGAACTCACGATTCTTGTGTCCAAAATCCCACACCGGACCATCACTTTTTCACCACCATCACCTTTACAGATTTGCACCTAACCAGTAACGGTGATTCTGTTTATTTACTTCTCCTTGCACATAAAAATTAGCGTCGTCACTGAACATCTGTCGTATGAGGTTCAGATTCCTGTTACACTGATCCAGAGCCCATTCTGCAAACTGCACCCGCTGATCAGGGTCATCCTCCGAGAAATGATGTTGCAACTGTAAGTCGTATAGCTGCCATTGGTGTGTGCAACACACACAGGATTGAGCAATGACTGACACCTGATAGTGTTAATATCAGTGCGTACAGCAGTGTGGACTTTTCACAAACGATGCCAAAATTTCTGTTGCAGTCTCCTCGTCAATGGCTGTTCTTGGACGTCCACTGCGTGCGTGGCTTGTCCACCACAGAACTTGTTGAACGAAATTTGCCCCATAACTCGGATACTGTCATATGTGAAATGTCATTTCTCTCAGGATGCCAGGCACTGAAGTAAGCAGCAGTCATTCTGGTACTTCTTCCACCACTTATTAACACAAATTCAGTGTGTTCCTGCTGCGTAAGTGCCATTATGGAATACCTGCAACAAAAAACAGAGTTGATCACCTTGCAATTTAAAAATTTTAACAGGTCATTACTCCTACACAAATAAAGAAATCTTAAAACAGATTTAACATGTGTATTCCTGGGAAAGAGACAGGTCAAAATGATATGCTGCATGAGCCCATTTGAGACACGTGACCAAACTGATTGATTTCAAGATGGCCGCCGTTGTCACCTCAGCTCCTATAAGTTGCGCCCCCACCTACAGACACCCCGTACAGACGCCATTACGATTCCTCACGCCGATCTGCTTTTACAGGGATGTATCCAGACTGTTGCCTCACTCTGTATATTGTCAGAACTAACAAAGAGAAATCCCCAGAACCTTTTGGAATCTTATATACGGTAGTGTAGGTTATGGTTCTAGGTAGGTATCTCACACAGCAGCCATTCATCCTGCTGGGTTCTCGTTTGCGCGTAACCGACGAAAAATAATTTCGTAAGTCTGCGTGATATTCTAGAGCCTTAAATGGACTATAATAATCGGTGATTATATAGTAGCGTAAGTGCTTCGCTAACGAGACTGATGTGTAAAGGTCGAGAGTTAAAATCTCGTCTGTTGCCCCAATTTTTTATTCATTCAATTGGTTTAAGTGTAATTACTTAAAATTTCTAATTCTCTTGTCACGTCGTTCAAATCATCGTCATTTTTTCTCATTTGGAGTTAGTTTTGCTTCCTATCGTTCCGTTTTCATTGATATAAATGTGATTTCAATAATTTTTGTGTTAATTTTCATTTAATTTCTTCCGTTTTATTATTGTACGTTTACGTTCATGTTATTGCATTCTTTACTCCTATTTCTCATTTTGCGCATTTGTTTATAATCTCTTGTTTCATTTAAATCTTCAACTTTGTTATTTTGTTCATAGTGAAACAGGACTTTGTGTTTTAAGTGTTTGTTTGACGGTTACCATCCAAGAAATTGTACACCTTGTATGTAGCGAAAAATGCATTTTGGACACCATTGCAGAGCCAATATAAATAAATTATTCCGTCTTTCGTTTTTTAACTTAAGGATTGACATTTTCAAACGTTGAAATATTGTGATAGATGACAAATACGAATTAAAATCACGTGCACAGAGATTCCAAAAGAAAACAGAAAGATAGGAAAAAAATAAGCTCGAAAGAAAAAGTAAATGCGTTGATTAATTGATTTGACAATGGATTAGAAATTTTAAAAAAATTACGTTTAAGCCGATTAATTGAATAAAAATAATGATCAAAGTCATTTTGATAACTATTTAAAAATAAAAAAATGAAGTACCTGACAAGACTTGATCCCTCAATCTTTTGCAAATCAGTCGTGGATGCAAACCACTACGCTACAACACCACTGAATATGAATATAGAAGTCTCAATCTTTTGCAAATCAGTCGAGGATGCTAACCACTACGCTAAAACACCACTGAACAATACCACTCTCAATGTTAAGGGTCTAGAATATCAGAAAATTGCGAATTTTTTTTCGTCAATCACTCGTAAACTAGGATCCACCAGAGTGAGTGATTACAGAGTGAGATAGCTGGGACCCTAACCTATATCACCGTATAGATGACATCAAAAAGTCAATCTCAACCCTGTGGACCTCTCGTTGTAAGCAACACGAAGTACAGTAAGTTTGGTACGGCCTGAGTCTTATGTTTGCAACCATCATAATGAAATGGCGAATGTCGTAGCAAGGTAGAGTCTCACAAAGGCCTTAGACACTTTCTAAACATAGATGGTCTACCTACATACGACAACAAACAACCACAGAGAAAGATTTTGTGCTCAGCTAGTTGTTGCACTGAGGGGTCATGGTTTTTTAGCACTTATCAGGCGCCATACTGTACCGACTGTGGTGTCACCGCCAGACACCACACTTGCTAGGTGGTAGCCTTTAAATCGGCCGCGGTCCGTTAGTATGCGTCGGACCCGCGTGTCGCCACTATCAGTGATTGCAGACCGAGCGCCGCCACACGGCAGGTCTAGAGAGACGTCCTAGCACTCGCCCCAGTTGTACAGCCGACTTTGCTAGCGATGGTTCACTGACAAATTACGCTCTCATTTGCCGAGACGATAGTTGGCATTGCCTTCAGCTACGTCATTTGCTACGACCTAGCAGGGCGCCATTATCATTTGCTATTTATCTTGTGAAGCATGTACCGTCAGACCGATGTTTACCAATTATGGATCAAAGTTAAGTTTTCCAGAAGCTACATACTTTTTTTACTAGACTCACCTCCTTTAACTGTTCCAGACCTCACGCCAGCCTGCGTGAGCTTGAACGCGTGCCTTTCGGCTACCCGTCACTGTGGATTGGCTGTCTTGCCAGTCCACAACACCGACAGTTAGAGCATATCTAGAACACGTCTATTACCTGAACCGTCTATCTAAAATAAAACGTAAAGACATCCATACTACCCTGAAGAGAGATATCAGATAACTGACCTCGAATACTCATTTTAGTGCGTGAGAGATTTAAGAAGGAGCAGCAAGGATTACACTGCAATCTTAGAAATCAAATACTCACCTTCCGCAATTGAATACCTATTTTGATAAATGGCAGCAGTAATACCACTGTTAATATTTGCAGCCATTTTCCTCAGTTGCTAATAATAGCTTCAGTTATCTTTATGATAAAATGTAATTGAAATTAGTTATACTATTTGTGTATTCCTGTTGGATTCAAGCAATAAAGTTATTAATTACATAATGGTCCAAAATCATTCATTAATTAAATTATGGAAAAATGTAACACTGTGTTTCAACACATCTCTCTAATCTCTGTAGTGTACCACGGATTTCAATAAGTTACCCATGTCGTCTCACGCTAAGATCATTCCGCAACGGGAGCGTACAAGTAGTGGCTTTTCTGCAGAAACATTTCTGCGTCCGCACGGATAACAGGTGTATCGCAATTGGGAGCGAAATGGTACAGCAACTGGAAGCGTACTCCAGAGTTGCAGTATCTGGGACAGAAAGCTTCCCGTGGGCAAAGTGACTGAACTACACACAGATAGAGCCTGATATTCTGGCGGTACATGGACCAAATGCAATGTCGCGCTTAACTGTAGTGAAAAGTTGCCGAGAATTTGACCTTAGCCGCACCGAAGTGAAGGACGCTGATCTGTAAGGAAGCCATCGGCATCAACCACAGACGGCGATGTCCAGGCTGTCAGGGGACTGATACGCAAAATCACAGGTTTTCCGACGACGTGGACCATTTGCAGCCATTCATGGACTTCATGTTCCCAAACAAAGGAAAAGTAAAAATCGACACACATGCTTGAATTGACACGGGGTTTTATTGCAACCGAAAAACGTGCACAAGTGATCAACATAAAAGCAAGAACTAGCATAGCAACTGATTTTTAGCAAACACGATGTTCTGTATAACAAATTCGCAGTATTTTGCCCCTCATTCGTCAACAGTACCTGTAGTCGAGGGCCAATATTGTGAACAGCATTGTACAACATATCAGTAGGTAAAGTGAGAAATAGTATTTGAATGTTGCTGTTAGCGTCCGTAACGTGGCAGGACAATCAACTCAGGTAACACCACAACCAATATTCACACGGATTGAGGTTTGTGGACCTGGGAGGCCAAGCATGACGGAAGTGGTAGTTCAGTACGCGATCCTCACCAAACTAAGTGTGCAGGAGATCTTTCCGCACGTGTAACAATATGGGGTGGAGAGACTTCCTGCGTAAAAGTTGTACCTTTCAGCAAGTGTTTATCAGCCAGGATAGGGATGGACTGACTCTCCCTGTAGAGCTCATTTTATACACGATTCTCGCGAGGCGTCACGGAAGTGTTGCTATCCGGCGCCACCTGATGGCCATTTTTGGCGCTCGTTTTTGGTTCCAGTAAAACCCCATTCCATTTCAGGCATGTGTGTGTCAATGTTTATCTCTCTGACTACATTATTTCGCGAATTACCGCTTTTTCAATTGTTTACGGACTTCTAGGCCATCCTGACTATGACTTCCCTGCAAAAGATTTCTTCCTCTGTATAGCTTTGCAACCTGTCTAAGATTGTTCAATATGTTAATAGCTCTCCCATCATAACACTTGCAGTGCTAGTACCCACTGTTGGAATTAGTCATTGATGAAATGTCCGTAGATTACTAGATAAGATTGCCGATTTTCGCCTCTGCCAAATAAGTTACTGATCTTGCTACAGCGACGCTTCGCTGGTGAAGTAGTTCGTAGGCAAAATAAACAAGTTACGGGGTATTAAAGCAAGAACTAGGGATGCCACGCACGAAATAATCAGCAAAAAGTTTTGGGAATCAGCATCCGAATGGTTAGCTTCACTACCTTTGGTGCGAAAGAGCCGCGTACTATTCCCAGTGTCTCTGTAAAATTTTCTGAGGTAGAGAGGTGTGGAAAGTGATTGACTCAGCCAACTGAGGCCAGATGAGGAGTAGCTGGAATAAAGAAGCAGCACCATCGGGCAGTAGCGACTGGAGGGATTGGCGACATACTGATAACGTTGCACGTTCGTAGGTCACTCATCGTACTGCTTTGTAAGAAGCAGTCAGCCATTCGGAACAGGCATAAGGACTAATCCGTGAGTTCTTTTATATGGGTCGCTTTTAACTAATCTTTTGTACCCTATATCCTGGATGACGATTAATAACCGAAACTGATAGATGACTAATGGGAGAAATAAACACCTGATTAAAATCCATTTTATAAAATCCATTTTATAAAATATTTTATGGCCGCTGAACCTCACCTTATGGCAACGTTGCTAATCCCTGAATGGTGTTTTGGGATACTGCAGTTATCAAGTACCACCTGGAAAGCAGAAAAATTATTACACTGAGCTCATAAAAGTCATGGATACTTCCAAATATCGTTTCGGACGCCCTTTTACCCGGCTCAGTGCAACAACTCGACGTAGCATGGACTTAGCATGTCGTTGGAAATCCTCTGCGGAAATATTGAGCCATACTTCCTCTAAAGTTGCCCATAATTGCGAAAGTGTTGTCGGTGCAGAATTTTTAGCACGAACTGATCTCTCGATTATGTCCCATAAATGTTCGATGCGTGGCCAAATCATTCACTCGACTTGTCCAGAATGTTCTCCAAGTCAATCGCGAACAATTGCTGCCTGGTGACATGGTGCATTATCATCCATAAAAATTCTATCGTTGTTTGGGAACATGAAGTCCATGAATGGCTGCAATGGTCTTCGATTAGCCGAACATAACCATTTTCAATTAATTATCGGTTCAGTTGGACCAGAGGACACAGTCCATTCCATGTAAACACAGCCCACACCATTATGGAGCCACCACCAGCTTGCACAGGCCTTGTTGACAACTTGGATCAGTGGCTTAGTGGGGTCTGCGCCACACTCGAACCCTACCATCAGCGCTTACTAACCGAAATCGGGGACTTACGCGATCAGGCTACGGTTTCCAGTCGTCTAGGTCCAACCGATATGGTCACGAGCCCAGTAGAGGCGCTATATGGTCACGAGCCCAGTAGAGGCGCTGCAGGCGATATGGCGCTGTTAGCGAAGGCTCTCTCGTCGGGCCCCTCCTGCCATAGCCCATTAACGCCAAATTTCCATGGCTGTTCTCTTAGCCGCTGCAGCTATGTAAGGCGGGTGACCTTGAACGGGACTTAGCCGCTGCGCGAGGCGCCAGGCGGATCGCGCTATAGTTTTAACTAAGCGCGATCCGCAGAATTGCTCGACTTCCGGCGCCGCCATTGCGCTTTATCAGCGCCCTACTTCCGGTGCCGCGCCCAGTTTCGCGGCCCTTATCAGTAGCAACATCCGTTCTTGGCTCCAGCAGGCGCCGACAGGCGCCTGCTACAGCCTTCTCACGCTTGTTTATGTTCATTTATCACGTGGCAACAGCATTTGTTTTTATTCGAAGCAACTTCATGTTTTAGACAGCCATGCAGCTTTATTGTTTATCGATTCTTCTTGGTGTTTTAGCTCACAGGGGCCCTCTGGGATGCTCTCTGGGGCACTCTGGGATGCTCTCTGGGGCACTCTGGGATGGTTTCTTGTGTATTCTCAGATTATCTATGGTTCAGTTTTGGATGGTGTATTTGTTGATCAGTTCAAAGATGCGAACCATCATTATGTATCTCGTGAGATTTTTTTAAAAATACTAGTTTAATTATCACTTAAAATTCTTATCTTTTAGATGTGAAAAGGTTTCCGACGTGATTATGGCCGCACGACCGAAATTAACAGACTTTGACGGTGGAATGGTAGTTGGGATTTAGACGCATGGGACATTCTGCTTCGGAAATCTTTGGGGAAATCAATATATCGAGGTCCACAGCGTCAAGAGTGTGCCGAAAATACCAAATTTCAGGCATTTCTCACGATGGACAATGCATGGCCGACGGCCGTCGCGTAACGACCGAGAGCAGCGACGTTTGCGTAGAATTATCAGTGCTATCAGACAAGCAATACTGCCTGAAATAACAAAAGATATCAATGTGTGACGTACGACAAGTGTATCCGTTAGGTCAGTGCGGTGAAATGTGCCTTTTTATACGTTGTATACGCGGTGCTACTGCCATCTGTATATGTGCATAGCGGTATCTCATGACTTTGGTCACTTCAGTGTATGTTACTTGAGTTAATTTTTTCCCCATTACAACAAATTTCTGCCGTTTCGTCTTCTGCTACTTGTATTAGCGCTAATACCTCAGATATATGTGAAAAATAACAGAATATGGACAGAAATTTCCCTGAAATAGTAGAAAATAGAATTTCCTAAAACCAATCCGCACAATTTTTCTTAGACAAGATAGTAACTGCTTTAACACACTTCAACAATCATGAAGTTAGTACCACAGTGAGATAGCACGTTGGTTGAGAGGCGCTGAGTTTGGGCTCTTGAGATCAGAAGCAGTGGGGAGCTATTTCCGACTTGCCCTTCCTGTTTAGGTTTTCTACATTTAAGCCAAACGGCTTTGAGGGAACTCACGGCTGAGAATTTCAACACGCTAGTAGTTAGTTCCCTTCCTCAAGTTGTCAACATTAACGAAATCCTGGACCTGGCTGATGATGAGTTTCAGACTTGTGTTAGCGTAGTGATCGTAAATTATCCGTAAACTTAGGTAAGATTTTGCACTGGGCTTTTGATGCATACTCTTGATACCAAACAACACAAATCAAACTTGCATTGATTTGTAACCTTCGCAGTCTGTTTTAGCCCATCGCTGTCAATTTTCATTAAAAAACAAGCTCTAGAGACTACTTAATAATCATCTTTTGAAGACCATACAGTGTTGTATGTTTTCCTGATTTTTAGACACAGTGCTTACTGCCGTGTGCCAACTGTAGTAAAATGTTGCACATCAGTCATTGGCGACCACTTCAGTATTGCACTGTACACAAGGCGCAGTTTTATAAGCATGCTATGATTTCTGGGGCACTGGAAGTGGACAAGTTTCTTTAGTTTTCTGAAGTCAAACACTGCCTCTAATACCAACTAAGCTGCTGTTTTCAAGTGACGCCAATTCCATTCTTTAACACTAAAGAATAGCCCAAAATAGGAGCCAGGAGATTGTGCATGAACTAAAAAGTTTTACACTCTGTTAAAAGTTGTAAACATGTCAGCGAAACGCTACGCTGTGTTTGTTGACAAATTGATGCCGGAACTTCTCTCCCAAACGCCACGCCAACGGAAACTTTCGAAAGCAATCTTGTTCCACCAGCGCGTGCTGTTTTTTTTCCGATGGCCGTCACACATATTGGACATCGACAAGAATGGACGAACGACTACGATTAATGCACATTGGCAGTAAGTAAAGTAAAAGTCTCTCCTTCCGCCCAGTTTTGTTTTACTTTGCCTGGCTATTGAGTCAGTTTCTGTAAGACTTCTGAGCTGTTATAAATTTCATTGCTATTATATCTCTTAATTTACTCAGGTCTTATCCTGTGTCTGCGCTACTGTTGACCAGATTCTACGACAGTCTGTGCAAAATAGATGGCCAACGCAGCTGCGTTTTGCCTGTGGAAGACGATAGTATCAAATCCGACTCGTAATTCAATCTCAAGAGAGTTTTGTAAATCTATATAAATAAATATGTAAATGTTCGTTTGTGCAATATCGTAGATGTCTGAAAGTTTTCCACCATTTGATTTGAAATTTTGACGTAACATTGCATTCGAAGACGCGTGTGTTTTTATATTCCTGCTGGAGTGTCATCTATATAGGGTGTTCGGAATTTCCTGTTTCAAATTCAAATGGCTCCAAGCACTATGGGACTTATCATCATCTCAGGTCATCAGTCCCCTAGACTTAGAATTACTTAAACCTAACTAACCTAAGAGCATCGCACACATCCATGCCCGAGGCAGGATTCGAACTTGCGACCGTAGCAGCAGCGCGGTTCTGGACTGAAGCGCCTAGAACAGCTCGGTCACAGCGGCCAGTGCTTCCATTTCAAACTTCTAGGACTTGTAGAGGGGAGTAAGCACATAATAGTTTGAATAGGAACCAATGTCCACAATGATTTCAATCCAAATGTTTAACCCATCCACTTCTGCTTGAGGAATTGAATTAGACGTGACGAAGTACAGATATTAGGTAACAATTCGAAAGGAAACATAACAAATCATCGCCGGCCGGTTTGGCCGAGCTGTTCTAGGCGCTACAAAAATGGTTCAAATGGCTCTGATCACTATGGGACTCAACTGCTGTGGTCATCAGTCCCCTAGAACTTAGAACTACTTAAACCTAATTAACCTAAGGATATCACACACATCCATGCCCGAGGCAGGACTCGAACCTGCGACCGTAGCAGTCGCACGGTTCCGGACTGCGCGCCTAGAACCGCGAGACCACCGCGGCCGGCTAGGCGCTACAGTCTGGAACCGCGCGACCGCTACGGTCGCAGGTTCGAATCCTGCCTCGGGCATGGATTTGTGTGATGTCCCTAGGTTCGTTAGGTTTAAGTAGTTCTAAGTTCTATGGGACTGATGACCTCAGATGTTAAGTCCCATAGTGCTCAGAGCCATTTGAACCATCACAAAAAATCAATTTATCACATAATCACATTAGTTTGTATTAACACTTAAAAACATTGCATTCTGTACGTAGTCTTTTTTGTTTTAGAATAATGTAAACACGTAATTAAAGTGTTGTTACAAACAGATATGCTTAAGTGGTCACTGGATGTTTCGTTATGTTTCTTTAGAACTGTATCAACAGGGAGAGCAAAACACGAAGAATAACCACTGATCCAGCAGTGACGGCACTGCTATGCAGTGTCGCTAACGAAGTACTTGTTGTTCTTGGTGTTTTACTGTTCCTGTTAATACACGTCTATAACACGAATATCGCAATAATGTGGGACCGCTTTATCGAATAGCACTTAAAATTCGGCTTTAAGGATCATTTTATTTGTAAAGGGGAATAAGCTACGTTTACCGTCACATTGGAAATCGCATGAAAGTCAAGATGAGCAGAATGTATTTGGGATGACTCCAGCTACCTAATGAAAAAACGAAGTTGCAGATAGCTGCCGAAACACAAGAGAAAATGCTTCGACGACTCTTAGGACAAGCACTCTGTAATGTGGGCGGTGTCCGTTCTGTCCGACAGAGAACACACCACACAAACAGTTATATGTAACATTTCTATAGGCTTGACAGCAGTACAGGATTCCTTCAGAGCGGCGGCACACCAGGTTTCGTTTCCTCTCCCTGGAATACAGTTCGCGCTGCGAGTGAGGGAACATCGGCAGAACGCTAATTAGCCTATGATGACTTGGAAGTTTGGGTCGGTGAGGAACGTCTACGGATGGCTGAGGCGGTTGAGGCAACGGTTGCAGAGAAGCAGTTTATCCTGGCTCTACTTCCGGTCGGACACAAATTTTCAGCTCGCATCATTAATTAATTACAGTGCTCTAATAGGGCCGCCGCCGGAAAAACTTCTGTGAATATTCATCTGGATTGGCCTGACGCATATGCAACACTTCCGCAACTGTCTCGAATCGGCGGGCGTTTAGAATGGGCATGAGATGCGGAATCTTGCGGGGGCCAAACTTCTTCATCTTTAAAATGTCTTGCAGCATGTTCAAAACTGATTCATGACTGATTCTCACTTTTTACTTTGTCGTTTCGATTGTAATACATCGGTCTTCGGGCACCAGGACTTCCACAGTTCGTTGTTGTTCCCGTTTCTTCACAGAGAGACGGTCTGCCAATTCGTTGTTCGTTATTAACTTGTTTGACCACATTAGAAGAGTTTGCGCCACCGACCCAGAGTCATACAATGGTGCATCGGTGCCGTAGTGCCGTAAACTTTATCAACTCAACATGGATTTTTGCAGCATTGTTCCGCTTCAGGTGCAGAAAACGTGTTACCGTACGTTATTCCCTTTGTCAATGGATTGCTCCATTTTCTTTTAGCTGGCCCGCTACGGTACTGTGGAGCGAGAATCTGTGTGTACGAACACTACAGAAACGCACCTGCAAACAAACAAAAAATAATTAAGTAACTTTATTTTTTTAAGGTGACATTTAAAAATTTATGTCCTGTGCTTGTAAAAATTACTGTGCTACTAGCTTAACAGCGATCCTGTATTTACGATAGTGCCAGGATATTAAAAAATTGTTGTACTTGCGACTTCGAATGAAACACCTACAGAAACACGTGAGTTACAAAAGCAATTGGAACTTTCTGCTTGTTTATGTAATCGTCACTTGGCTCTGCGGGCTGAGGCCATACAAATGAGCCCGCTACTGGGGCATCCCCTACTCCCATATGGTTGACACGATATCACCGTGGAGCTATTCTACAGTATATTAGAATCCATGGTACGTGATAACCGAGCGACAGCAGTCTTATGGCTGAAAATCTTGGGAATACCAGTTTCTGAGACAGAGTTAATGATGCGATGTGCGCACACGTTCAGTGCATTCCGTCGTGATATCTCTTTGAAACTACATAGCTTGCAAAATCCGTACTGATTCACTATGTCATCTGGAATTTAATTTCCTTGTTTGTTACAGCTCTTCATCTTTATTTTGAGGGAAAAAGTGTTTTGCCAAGAAAGTCGATGTTCGGTAAACACAAGATGTTTCAAGATTTCGACGGCACTTTGAAAAACGGAAAACCACATATAAAGGAATTTTTTTTTCCTTTCTAGAGAATATATTCTTCTTAAACTGTCTTGTATGGACTGTGTTCATGAATTATCGGAAAAATTATGAAAATGAGCAATAACTTCGCCACACAAATCACATTTTTTGAAATAAATTTATAACTAATGTTCAAGCAGACTATCTTTTCCTTCATTATGTGCTTAATAATTCCCAGCAATTGCGGTACAACTCTTCTCGGGCAAGTTTCATTAATACGGTGTATATGTTCAGTTTCGGTGGCAATTTGAGTAACGTACGCCACACTCTTGGCCCGTTCTCATGGAGCGGAGAAAATCAGGGTTTTGAAATCAGGCGCAGGTAATGCAACAGATTACGTTCAACGTGTCCGTATTCCCCAGAATCTGTGCTGAATATTGAACGTAGCATGTAAATGAGTGCTGAGACACGTTGAAGATATTTAAACAGGACAACGACAGACCTGAAGTTGGCCACGGAGTATTGCATACCGAGCCAGTGCGCCCCACTTAGATGGCTCAAATGGCTATGAGCACTATGGGACTCAACTTCTGAGGTCATAAGCCCCCTAGAACTTAGAACTACTTAAACGTAACTAACCTAAGGACATCACACATATCCATGCCCGAGGCAGGATTCGAACCTGCGACCGTAGCGGTCGCCCGGTTTCAGGCTGTAGCGCCTAGAACCGCTCGGCCACCCTGGCCGGTGCGCCCCACTCATATGTGTATAGCTCACTAATGACGGGCGAAGAGGATATTTATGATTGGTAACAAAAATGATTTTCTGCCTCTGAAATATCATTCATTAACATAAGAACTAGATATGGGATGACAGACGCGAAGAGGATAGTGTGTAGTGGAGGATACTTAAACGCATCACGCCTAAATCTTTGACGGGAAGAACGATTGTTGTCAAACATCGATGTGAGTTGGAACATAATTTTACCTCCACTGTCTTTCCGCGAGATATACTGTATATATGACGAAGCAATATATCGGTTGACTTCTTCAGCAAAGTACTCTCTCAGAACTTATGTGCTACTCGTCTTTGTATCTTCTCAGTTTCCTCTGTCAATCCCACTCGGGAGATGTAGGGCAACAAGGACGTCACCCCACTCTCTGTTGTTGCCAAATGTATTCAAGATGCCAGCGATGGCTATGGCAATGTAGCAATGACATCATGGCGGGAAGTTCAAATTTTGGCGGGAAAATACGTCAACTGGGCTGCCTCCACTAACCTAACTCCCTCCCCTCCACCCCAGAAAATGGCGAGAAGCTAAAATTCCAGTAGGACAATGCAACACAATAATGCTACCTCCACTAACCTAAGTCACTCGACTGCTACCTCTTCCTAGGAATTGGCAGGGAAAGGACACAGCCTGTGCTGGGCTGCTGGATTTATTTTGCATGCAGTGTTTATTTAAACAATTTGAGGCAGTAGCTAGTGTGTTCTGGGCTGCTGGAGAGACTAAGGACTGTACTTTATTCTGAGACAATTTATTTAGCGACGGATTTCACGTAGTTTACTTATTACACTGATCCAAAACACTTGCTCTGGCATGCTTGGTGTCACAGTACACAGCCTACCGACCTGCGAACTACTCGTAAATTATCTAAATGATTCAGTACACTGATGTACAGACAGCAAACAACTCGTAAATTACCGAAATAATGCAGCACGCAGCATACAGGCACACAAACTACTCGTAAATCACCGAAATAATGCAGTACACTGATGTGCAGACACTAAAACAACTCGTAAATCATATAAATAACACATGCAAAACGCTCTGCAAACACACTCACTAATTTTAAACTGTCCAAATAATGCAGTACATGGCCTGCAGACCTGCAAACTGCTCGTAAATCCCATAAATAATGCGTATATGATGCTCTGCCAACACGCTCATAACGCTTGAAGAGCCGAAAGTAATGTAGTGCACAAACACTCAGTGCACATAAAACACACTTTCGAACTATCGCCAACCGCAACGTATCAGAGGCTCCAACGAGCGTGCATGCCAACGCCGACGCAAGCCACCGCCAGCCAGACAAGCACAGGGCTGCGAAAATTGCTCTCAGACCGCTATCGCCTACAGCCAGCTGGTGAAAGCCGCGTCTATTTTGGGATATACAGTTGGAGTCGCCCTCTGGGCCGCACATGCGTGTTTACTGCTGCTGTCATGATACCTCTCTACCTGTGCATACTGATGTCACAGGCCGTGCTATAGAAATCTTTTCCAGTGCTTCCCACAATAGCACAGGATGTTAGCAATCCTAACAGGACATGTGAGACGGCTCCAGCCATGCACATTTACTGCGACTGACGTCTACCAGCGACTCCAGCATCAAGCGAGAGATGTCTGCATAGCGGCTCACCCACGCAGGCGCATCTAAAAGGTTCTCAGTGTTATACTGATGGCACACGGCTATGCAAATAAGACACAAGTCGACCTCTCTGAAATTGTTAAGTACACAAGAAATACTTAACAGTCGCTTTTGTAGGAGCATTCGTAATGTCTCAGCTTGTCCACAGGGACATTCTTGCCCAAACAGGAGCTGTTTACGAAAATAGCTCAGAATAACACCAAATGCATTCTTTCTGATGGTGCTAACTTGGCACTCCGTCTGTCATGTGTTACCCTTTCTGCATATTGTTAAGGCCTGCTTTCAACAGACATCTCTGAAATGGCAAACGTTCCCACCGCTATGTACAGGTTCCTATGTCCCAGCACAAAGAATATCTTGTAACTGAATGGAGCATTCTGATTGGCTCTTACCGAATTTACCCACCAACCTGCCGCTGCTGCTTGTGCGGGAGCACTGTCCGCCTTTTTTTTATGCAGAGGAGGCTGTCAGCGGCAAAATTATTTTGTACAGAGCGCCATATTGCGCTGACAGTTAAACCCTTCAAAAGTGGCACACAGATCGTCAAATATGGGAAGACAGTTGCTCAGTTACACTGCTCAGTCACAGGTAATGGAAGCTTGAATATTAGAGTGTGAAACAGAGCTCCAACCCGGCAATATATCACAGCATACCATGTCGATGTAGTAAACACACAGTTCTTATCCTGCGCCATACAGAATCGCCCCTTTTACATCTTTCATGTAGGTATCGACTGTCAGACACTTATGCGTTCACTACGAAGACAGACAGCACCAAATATACTCCTCCCAGCAGTAGATATTTTCCCACAGCCGACAGCTGCAAATCATCCACTTCAGGCACATGACCAGAGCGCCCTCAGTGGACCAAAAGCACTCTCCAAACTGCTGTACAAAGACTGCCTCTTTTACCTTCAGCACAAAGCCGTCACCGTTTCCAGTCCCAACCTGTTTGCTTGCTTGTTTTTTACACCAATCTCCAGACTCTGGGATTACAAGCACATGTATTTTCACATGGTTTGCCAGAATATTATACCATTTGCACGGTACTTCTCGATATCAATCACATAGCAACATCGCTTGCATAGCAGTATCACCCGCGTCACATAATTCCAAAGATATAGACTGGAAATTATTTCTCTACAAACTCGAAACATTAGCGAGGTGGAGCGTGCTGTGAACCACTGAGTAACTAGAAACGTATCCCATCAGCAAAGACCTTCATGTGAAAACTCGAAAAAAATAGAGGAAACTGATATTTCCACTCATCAATACCGATGTCAGTGATGTAACAGTTTCCAAATCACCCCTATACCTTACAAAGTCAACTAAGATGTTTCTCATGTCTAGAGCACCAGCAAACGTATCTTCCATCTGTATTTTGGCTGCTAGATGCACACCACAATCCATGTTCCCTCAACTAAATAAAGATGAGAAATGTGAAGAAGCAGTCAATCGGACAATTTACATGGGAGGGAATAATGGCCCTGCGCTAACACATGTCCATATTGAATCTTCTGAAATTTCCACGCGATCACTTAAGCAGTCCAACGTATATTAACTATTAGTTTGCTATTCCGTCGTCTAGAGGACGACACAGTTAAGTCAGCTACATTCATGCATCCCAACAGGCCTCTCTATGTGGACAGCTCCTACCATTAGCCAGAAACATGAATCATTCCGCCGCAGGTCACCAGCGTTGTATGCCAAGCACACATAGACAGAATTATCTTAGGAAATGGGCCAGATATATACAGGGTGATTCAAAAAGAATACCACAACTTTAAAAATGTGTATTTAATGAAAGAAACATAATATAACCTTCTGTTATACATCATTACAAAGAGTATTTAAAAAGGTTTTTTTCACTCAAAAACAAGTTCAGAGATGTTCAATATGGCCCCCTCCAGACACACGAGCAATATCAACCCGATACTCCAACTCGTTCCACTCTCTCTGTAGCATATCAGGCGTAAGAGTTTGGATAGCTGCTGTTATTTCTCGTTTCAAATCATCAATGGTGGCTGGGAGAGGTGGCTAAAACATCATATCCTTAACATACCCCCATAAGAAAAAATCGCAGGGGGTAAGATCAGGGCTTCTTGGAGGCCAGTGATGAAGTGCTCTGTCACGGGCTGCCTCGGGTAGTTTGGTTTTCAGCCTAGTCAACAGCACCTCAAGCGAACAAATGTACAACTAAATGAAACTTTATAGCTCCCTTAATTCGCCGACAGATAGTGCTTAGCTCTGCCTTTTGTCGTTGCAGAGTTTTAAATTCCTAAAGTTGTGGTATTCTTTTTGAATCGCCCTGTATATAAATCATCACTGTACTTACAATTATGTATTATGATCGCGGTTTCAATTGGATGTCATTCGACAATGAGCGAAGTATCGGAAATACACCCTGCTGACGGCTGTGACTCTGGAACTAGAAATATCTGTACCATTCGTATGACTTGTCATACTCTTCCCTTTGCTGTCGCAGTATCCCACGTTAATTCCATACCTTCCTTACGACTGGACATAGTACAGGGTGTATACGACCCGGGACAACCGGGAGATCTGGGAAAAGCCCGGGAATTTATTCATCCGGGAGAAAACCGGAAAGAACCCGGGAATTGTTTAGAATTCCGGGAATTTTTCATTGTTGTAGTTTTCAGTTAAATTTTTGTGATTTTGGCTGGTAAGAACCGATGCTCTAACAAGGGATATCTCGCTACTGCAGAATAATTCTGCAGCAACAAAACATGAACGAGAGAAAAAAAGAAAACTGAAATGAAATTTAAGTTGCAAAGGAAATGCGCCATATATAACAACAAAACACAGTACTCAGACGAGCATCTGCCAACAGCAAAGTGTGTCAAAGGCTTTAGAAAGACTATGCAATGCTTCATAACAACAAATTGCCTCCGATAAGTGTGACGTGACAACTGTTAAAATTATATTCGTTTGAGCAGTTGTGTTCGGACTGTTGGGTATGCGCAGTTGCTTCTGGTTACAGAAATGTGGCTGGCTGCCACTATCTAGTATTGTCCTGGTTCGGAAATATCGTAGATGGCTGATGCACAGAGCAGTCTGAGTTGTTGTGGGGAGGAGGGCCGTTTCCACGTGACCTGTGTTTACGTTCAGTGATTTTTTTGTTTCCTCCTTGTGTTTTGCTCTCACGTTAAATGAATACAAAGCGGATTTTTTTTGGCCGGGAGCTAGGAAATGAATTAAAATACGTTCCTATAATTACGGAAGTCTAAAATATGTTGTTAGTTTCAGATTTTATATCCACCTTTCTGACAGTCAAGCATTAATCGCCCTGCGGAACAATGAAGTTATTTTTGTCGGTTTGCTAAAGAGATTTGGCTTTTATTAAATCTTTTCCGCTGAGGCAGTCAATTTATTTGAAACAAAGTGTTTAATTTCACACTGTTAGCTACTTTCAATTGTTCGCTGCAATTCAAGTGCACGTATGGCATTATGCCATAATAAAGAACCAAACTCCAAGAAAATTTGCATCCGAATCTGGACTTCCGAATTTGCACTTTAAGCCGAATTGAGCATTTTAGTATGGTTCACGAAATTCCGATGCTCTTGAAGTATCCTCTGATGTCTTGTTTCTTTTATGTCATATAATGTGAGATCTATGTTTTACACGTAGGAACATCAGGTTTCCTGCGTCATCGTAGCTGCGCAAGCGCGGTGACGCCCGTTATCTGGTGCTCTCTGGCAACTGCTGAAACGAACCTATTTCTAACAGGTCGCGGGAAAATGTTGTGACTGGTGGTTTGAAAAGCGTTACATTCAAAGTAAATTTCCTTTTACGCAAGATGAACTATGTGTGAGAATGTACGATGAATTTGTTAAATCACAAAGCGTTTGACTCGCATTTAAAAATCACCTCTTTGAGGACGACCATTTATAAGAATTTCGAGCCTACAAGATCAGACATTTACATCGTTATTAAAATTTACTGGTACATATGTGTGATGTATCTTAAAGTGTGACATGCACATTATATGTGGAAGCTTAGCTTCTCTTCCACCTTATTAATCTTCTTATATGAATGCTATGTATATTAATGTAAACCATTAACTTTCCTTACTTGTGTGCTCGCGTTACTTAAGAGTGATATTGCTATTGCCTGACTGCATCACTTGTCTTATGCTGTCATCAGCTGGCGAGATGTGTCTGGCTTACAAAAGTGCATCGTAATCTCGATTTCAATGCTTCGGAAAGTGACATGCGGTTTTTGCTGGAATTCATATTTAAACCTTCGTACTGCGAAAATATGCAGCCTACATGTTGCTGCACGTCAAAGGTCTTTCAAAACGTGTTTTCACCCCCTGAGTTTTGTTCTCTAAAGTGCCGGGAAATTCTACGTCAGTATATAAAACCATAAACATTCAAAGGATTGATGAGTTTTACAGTGCTGAGGAAGAGTATACTGTCACTTAACAAGGGAAAAGTGTATTTTTACCCAGGAGAAAGCGAATTTTTAACCGGGAAATATTCCGGGAATTTTTTTCCCTTGTCCATGTATACACCCTGTAGTAATTTCCTTTGCATATGTCGGATCACACACACGCACACACACACACACACACACACACACACACACACACACACACACATACTTTATAAGCCTGATGCTCAAGGGGAACCTATCACGCATCCCCTACTACTAAGTAATACTAGGCCAATAACTGATTGCCAGCAATACGAAATAATACTGACCTAAAAGCAGCAAAGAGTGACGTAATCGTCTTACCAACCACCATTATTTAAATAAACACGATAACACCGTCCATATTACTATCACAGTTGGTCTTGGTTCTACAGGTACACACAAGTATCCATGTGAAACCTATATCGGGTTTATAAATCAAGGCATGGCATTATTTCCGAATGGAGTAGTTTTCCAGACAAATACCGTGACACTGTATATAGATGGTGATCGCTGGAGAGTGTATGCGTGGGATGTCCTCAGGTTAGTTAGGTTTAAGTAGTTCTAAGTTCTGGGGGACTGATGACCCCAGATGTTAAGTCCCATAGTGCTCAGAACCATTTGAACCATTTTTTAAGACGCACACCCATGCTCGAGGGAGGACTCGAACCTCCGGCGGGAGGGGACGCACAGTCCGTGACATAGCGCCTCAAACCGCGCGGTCACTCCGCGCGGCCGTCTCTAACTTAAGAGTTTGTTTACTTTAGCCGATAGTAGCAGTTTTCACAAAAAATAAACACTGTTTTTCCTCAAAATCAGAGCGTTTGTCGGTGTCCCACATTTTCAGAGGCCCAGGGCTGAGAGTCTTCTATCCTTCACAGAGATGTCTATATTAAGTTTTCTGTGCTTTTCTGAGAAAACGGCCAGCTTTCGACATATCGCGTACAAAGACGTTTTCATCCAAAAGGGCGAGTTCTCACTCCACTCCCTGGTCGTGAAACGTTTCTATCCGGCGGTTCTGTATGGGAGATGCTATCTGCCTTCCTATACAACTGCCCAAATTCCTGTGGCCTCCATTGTCTACCGGCAGCCGCCGATCCGACAGGACTCGCAGCAGAGCTACAGCAGCACTTGTCTGATAAACTGTAAATTAATTTAGTCGTTGTGTTTTGTTCACGTGCTTCTGCATAGCAGTGAACTGTACGTGTGTATTTTACTGTGTAGATTAGTGGTCAGAAAATTAATCGTAGTTTTTGTTGTTGCGTAAGTCTTGTGAATACCCATATGTACAGCGGCGCCCTAGTGTAAATTTTCCCGTCGCCAGAAACTCCGTCACACCAGTAAAAGTTTTAATTTTGTGCTGTTAGACAGCACACACTTTATATCATTGCATTCTAGTTCGAATATTTGTCTCGTGTAGTGACTTTTCGTAAAACAGTGTTTCTAATAACAGGTATCTGTAAATACGTCAACTAACATAGAGAAATCTATTTCTGTTTAATAGCTTGCGGTCTCAGAGTACAGTGAGAAATCTGCACGTTAACTTTTAGTGTTACTTTATTCTCCTTTGGTATTTTCTCAAACTCAGTAGCGCTATTTGAGACCTTATATCTATTTTATACAAAGTACGATAAGGCGAGGGACTGTGCTTGTTGTGGGCGGGGGTAGCTAATGTTCGAAGTTGCGGTGACGTCGGGGCGCCAGTGACGAGACCTGCGTCACCTTTGGTGGAAGGTCTAAACTAGAGGCTCAGACGACTCTGCGACGGCGTCGGATGCGAATTTCTCGACCTCCTCTATCGGGTGCAGAATTGTAGGGTTCTCCTTAAGGGGGGCCGGAGGTGGTCAAATCCAAAAAATTACGATTTTTTTTTTTTTCTACCGAAAATTAATTGGAACATTCCTCTTTAATGTAAACTTTGAATTATTGTTCTACTCGCCCTGGAAGTGGAGTTATTACCATTTTCCCCCACACCTGCAGAGGAAATGGGCGGGCGCTGAATGCATCTAACAGCCTCCTGTGACTTCCTGGCGAACTACTTGGGATTTTCTCGGCCTGTTACGCATACAGCGCCTTATGTTACGCATACAGCGAGTGTGCAAGGGTTGGCTACATTGTTTTCTGTGACAAATGAAGCGCTAAGAGCGCGGAACATCGTCTCTTTGCTGTTTACCGTTTCGAATTAGTTCAGTGTTGCGCCTGTTGTTGGTAGTATTATACTTCTTGTGTAAAGCATTGTTCTGGTTACGATGCCACGTTTTAGTAACCGTGTATATAAGAAGAGGAAGAACGTAGGGAAAAGAAAATTAACACTAATACCAAGTTGCGATACTACAATTACTGAAACAGTGCGTTCTTCTGTTAAGCAACACATGGTCGGCCATAGCCCTGTGACATCTTCTAGCAAGAAGCTGACTGGTGGAAGTGACAGATTTCGTGAATATGTTAGTGACAGTGATGATATTTTTCATGACTTAGCACAGCCAGAATTGTTACACAAATGTCTACACGGAAAGACGCAGAATCCTAATGAGAGCGTAAACAATTTGATTTGGAAAGTGATTCCTAAAAGGGTGTTTGTAAGCATAAAAACACTGCACTTTGGCATTTATGATGCAATAGCAACCTACAACCAAGGGAAAAGTGTGAAGTTCTGAAGGCATTAGGATTTACAGCTGGGGTGAACACTGTACCAGCACTAAGAAATATTGACAGAGAAAGAATAAGAGGAGCAGAAAGAAGAGAAAGGCATATGAAGTATGATGGAACAACAGGCCAGAAAAGAAGACAGAAGAGGAAGCTTTTGGAGGATGAAGAAGAAGACCCTGATAATCCATCCTATAGTGGAGAAATGTATTGAGAAACTTTGATAGCCATTTCCCGTAAATTAGAATTTTTCGAATATAAGGAACATTTTCTCAAAATCCACTCAAGCTAGAGAGATGAAATTTTTATACAGCACTCCTAGTGGTCAAACTTACATTGTAACACAGCCATTTGGCAATATGTTCAGTAGTTTCATTGCAGTTTAATTATAAAGCAATTATTTGTAAAAAAAATTTGGGTCATTAATAAAAAAATTATTGGAAGGAAACTAGAAAAGATACTCCAAAATCCCTCTGTCACAACTGCAATACTAAACCACTCTATATGTAAAAAAAAAAAAAGGTTCCAATTTTTCTATTTGGTAGTTTATTCATAAATGTTCCTCAAACTTAGTGATTTTAACATGGGCAGCATAGATACCTCCGGCTCCCCTTAATAGGTCAGGCGTGCACTACACGCAGGAAGCGGCTGACAGGGTAGCGGAGTACATATGACGTGCACATATGGCTTTTTTAGGTTAGAGAACTCCTCCCTTTGGAGCAAAGACGAGGTGCCTGTTAAATCAGCCACAGCGACCTCAGAGAACCTTGATCCTCGCAGATCAGAGATAGAAAAGATTAATATGATTTTAGTAAATTGCAGGAGTATCCAAGGAAAGGTCCCAGAATTAATATTGCTTACTGAAGGTTATAATGCACAGATGGTATTGGGTTGGTTCAAATGGCTCTGAGCAGTATGGGACTTAACATCTGTGGTCATCAGTCCCCTAGAACTTAGAACTACTTAAACCTAACTAACCTGAGGACATCACACACATCCATGCCTGAGGCAGGATTCGAACCTGCGACCGTAGCGGTCACGCGGTTCCAGACTGAAGCTCCTAGAACCGCACGGCCACACCAGCCGGCCGATGGTATTGGGAACAGAAAGCTTGTTGAAACCAGACGTCAGTGACAACGAAATCCTAAGTTCAGATTGGAATTTTTATTGTAGGGATAGATTAGTCGCCAATGGTGGCTGCGTGTTTATTGCAGAAAAATTCGATAAAATCTAACGAAGTTATCACGGATTCCGAATATGAATTAATCTGGGTGAAATTGAGTATCAAAGAACGGTCAAAGATGGTGACCGGATGCTTTTATAGACCACTTGGGTCAGTATTTGTAGTTGTAGAGCGCTTCAGACAAAACTTGCAGAATATCATTAGTAATTTTCCTGATCATGCCCCTGTCATAGGGGGTGACTTCAACTTGCCAAGTATATATCGGGAGCGTTATGCCATCAAAACTGGTGCCAGAGACAGGGAATCGTGTGGCATTGTTCTGGATGTCTTACACCTCCTGGCAACAAACAGACCTGAACTTAACGAATCAGTTAACGTACAGGAAGGTATCAGTGATCATAAGGGTGTGACAGCATCTGTGACGGCGGGCCCTACAGGAATGTCAAGAAAGGTAGGAAGATATATTTGCTCAGCAAGAATGTCAGGATACAATTTTCAGAATACCTCAACAGTCAACATCAAATATTCGGTTACGAGGACGAAGATGTGGAGAACAAATGGAAAAAACACAAAGGTATCGTTCAATATGCCCTAGACAAGTATGTTGCTGTTCAGGTTTTAAGGGATGCGGAAGATGCACCATGTTTTAATAGCCGTGTGAGAGAAGCGCTACGTAAACAAAGAGCACTCCATCTAAGATTCAAGAGAAGTAAAAACCTAGCTGACAAACAAAGGCTGAACGAAACGAAAATGAGCACAAGGAGAGCAATGAGAGAAGCGTTCAATGATTCTGAAAAATAAGACGTTGTCAACGGATCTCAGTAAAAACTCTTCAGAGATTTTGATCGTATATAAAATCAGTAAGTGGGTGAAAATTATCTATTCATTCTCTCAGCGACCACACCGGCACAGAAACGGAAGATAACAGAGAGAAGGCCTAAATACTGAATTCGGTCTTCCGAAGTTGTTTTACCGCGGAAGATGTAACACTGTCCCTCCTTTCAATCGTTGTACGAACATCGAAATGATAGATATTGTGATAACCGATCGCAGAATTGAAAAGCAGCTACAATCACTTAGTAATGGAAAGGCTTCAGGACCAGGTGAGATACCTGTAAGATTCTATGAAGATTATGCGAAAGAACTTGAGAAAGCAGTAATTTATCGTAGATCACTTGAGCAACGAAAGGTACATAAAGACTGAAAAAAAGCGCAGGTCATTCCCGTTTTTAAGGAAGGCCATAAGACAGATCCATACAATTATAGAACTATATCGTTGACGTCAATCTGATGTAGAATTATGAAACATGTTTTCTGCTCGAAAATTATGACGTATTTGGAAAATGAACATCTCCTCTATAAAAATCAACATGTATTCCGCAAACAGAGATCCTGCGAAGCTCAGCTCGCTCTGTTCCTCCATGAGATCCACAGCGCAGTGGACAACGGCGCTCACGCTGATATCGTGTTCCTTGATCTCAGTAACGCATTTGACACAGTCCCGCATTGCCTTTAATGATAAAAATACGAGCTTACGGAGTATCAGAGCAGACATGGACTCGAGACTTTCTTGCAGATAGAACTCGACACGTTGCTCTAACCCAACTAAATCGACAGATGTAAAGGTAATATCCGGAGTACCACAGGGAAGTGTGATAGGACCGTTGCTGTTTACAATGTATATAAATGATGTAATAGAAAGCGTGTGGGATGCGCTTTAAGACTATTCGCAGATGATGTACTTGTCTATACCAAAGTAGCTACGTAAGGAGATAGTAAGAATTTGCAGAATGACCTGCAGAGAATTGATGAATGGTGCAGGCCGGCCGGGGTGGCCGAGCGGTTCTGGACGCTACAGTCTGGAACCGCGCGACCGCTTAGTTAGTTAGGTTTAACTAGTTCTAAGTTCTAGGGGACTGATGACCTCGGATGTTAAGTCCCATAGTGCTCAGAGCCATTTGAACAGCGTCTGGCGTAAAATATCTAGACGTAACTATCCAGAGCGACTTTATGTGGAATGACCATATAAAACAGATAGTGGGAAATGTAGACACCAGACCCAGATTCAGCGGAAGAATCTTAAGGAAATGTAACTCATCCACCAAAGAAGTGGCTTATAACGCGCTTGTTCACCCGATTCTTGAGGATTGTTCATCTATCTGGGATCCCTATCCGGTAGGACTGATAGAGGAGATAGAGAAGACCCAACGAAGAGCGGTGCGTTTCGTCGCGGGATCGTTTAGCTGGCGAGAGAGCGTTACGGATATAATAAACAAACTCCACTGGCAGACGCTACAAGAGAGGCGTTGTGCATCACGGAGAGATTAGTATTGAAATTTCGGGACAGCACATTTCAGGAGGAGTCGGACAACATACTACTCCATCCCACATACATCTCGCGTATTGACCACGAGTAGAAAGTTCGAGAAATTAGAGCCAATACAGAGGCTTAGCGACAATCATTCTTCCCATGCACTATTCGCGAGTGGAATAGGGTTGGAGGGATCAGATAATGGTACCGAAAGTACCCTCCACTACACACCATTAGGTGGCTTGCGGAGTATGATGCAGATTGACCACTGACTCCTCAGACCACCCTCGGCGGCCTTTCCCAGAACTTGTCGCCGTGGTGCAGCTCTCTTGGCTTTAGCTGGTACGCGTCCCTGCTCATTGCCTCGCAGTACTATCAACATTTCCCAGTGCATCATCGCATGCAAATATGAATTAAAGGTAAGAGAACTGCAAGACTGCGTCCGTTATCTACTGACATTCTCTGGGTAAGTGATACATCAGCTTTATCGACGTAAATTTAAATATTCACGTCATATGGGAGTTCCATTACTGATTTGCACATGTGGCGAAACTGGTTTTGAAAAACTGACCCATTTTAGTTTGCACATTCTCGTCATGCTGATACTCCCGTCAGCGATGGATTTCGTTAAGGTCGGACAGAGTCGGTTTCTGCGCAGCAGGTTCAAAAGGGTCGTCATGTGGCTTAGTGTGTGGCACAGACATCTTTAAACACACTTATCAGAAGTATCTGGCAACCTATTAGTGGATATTAATATGGTGTGCGTCCACCCTTAGCCTTTGTAATAGCTCATTGAACATCCCTGCGGACATTTAAATCATGTGTCTGGATGAATGGCAACCAGTTCTTTCTCAAAAGTCGAAACCAGAGGGAGTAGTGATATTAGAAGATGCGGTCTGGACCAAAGTCGACTGCCTAACTCATCCCAAAGATGGGGTTCATGTTGGGACTGTGAGCATGCCAATCCATTTCAGGAATGTTATTGCCTACAGACCATTGCCTCACAGATGCTGCTTTAAGACAGCTGTCATGTTGATACAGACAATTATCGTCTTCGAACTGTTCCTCTTCTGTACACAGTACTGCATAATGCGTTTATATGCTTTCAGATGTAATGTTTTCTTAAGCGCAATAGGGGAACCAAATCCAAACCATGCAAATTACCCCCATACCATAACGTCATCTCCTCCATGCTTCAGTGTTGGCACCAGACATGATGGCAGGTAACGTTCTCCAGACATTTACCAAATCCAGTCCCTTCCATTGTTTTCCAACAGGTTATAGCGTGATCCATCACTACAGATCACTCGGTTTCAGTCATCCACTGTCCAGTGGTGTCGGTTACATAACAATTAGCACCTGACTACATAAATACGTGGCTCATGAGGAGTTGCTCGATCAGTGCATTCCACTCTTTTTAATTACCTAGCCACAGTCATTGTGCTAGCTTCGCTGCTGGTAGGAACTATTCTGCTGATGTCATTCGCCTTTCTTACAATCACCGTCTGCAATACTCAACGGTCCCTGTCCATCATTACATGAGGTGTAACCGGTCTTAGTTTAATTGTAGTTATTCCTTCACTTTTCCACTTCACCATCACATCATCAACTGCCTACTTGCGCAGCTGTAGAAAGGTTGAAATACCCCTGATGCATTTATTACAGAGATGACTTCCAGTGACTACTCCACGTTCGAAGTGATTGAGCTCTACTGATTGACCCATTCTGCTATTCCTGCTTCTCTGCTGCAACTCGATACTCTCCGCCTTCTTGTATGCTGGCGGGTGCGCCTCCCGTGACATCTAATGCTCAGTTCCGCATTAAATGGGAGTGTCCGAATGGTTTTGATCAGATAGTATGTATCGAAGGTTGCAGTACATTCAATTCCGTGTTAACATCGAGCTGTGGGGAAGATTTGTTTCTCGTCGATTACACAAAATTTTATCCAAATGCAAACAACGGGCTTGTGTCAATTGGTATAAAGAAATGTTCAAAATATTCGATCGAGGAAATGCAAAATCCGTACACAGCATCATAACTGGAGACGAAAGTTTGATATATTCGTACGAACGTGTAAACTTTTACCAATCTACTTTCTGAGTGTTCGAAGATGACCCGAAATCAACAGAAGTTCATTCGCGAAGCACTGCAAGAAAGTGGTCGTTTGTCTCTTTGGGTACGCTGTCCCGCACGTCTCTAGCATGACTTTAGACGATATTGCAATGGTGCAGCAAGATTTCTCGTGTCGAAACCTGTTTTCTTTCTTTAAATGTTAGTAAGTGTAGTATGTGAACACGAGCTGGAAGCTACCTAGAAATAATTCCGAAGTAAGACACTTTTCGTTTCGTTTCCGAGCTTGAAACGGTGTGATGCATGGCCCTAAATTCTTACACTGCACGACGCGACGCTCTCCCGCCATTGTATCAGTCGGTTTGCGAGACGAGCACCGAATCGCAGATTTTAAGCGATCGAAATATAAGTTAATATTCATAGAAAAACGCAGTTCGGATTTATTTTCAAATTGGTAATTCGTATATGCAAATAAATCCAAGGTTCACGACACATCAACATTAACATCACTTCTTGTAAACATTGCAAAAATATGAAAAATTAATACAAAGCTGCCTAAGACCTACTCGGTTTTACATAAACCTGGACTGGAGTTGGGAAGGAATACGGCTTGTTATCACTATATTTTCTGTGCGAAAGTTGATTACTAAAGTAATTCTTATGATAAGTCATTTATGATACAATTGACGTGTTCTTTTGTGCATCTAGTTAAAGATCACTCACCATGGAAGAAAAACACGCAATGTGCTTCGTGTTGAAAAAATTTCAGATTATCTGGTGACAGTGCATTAAAGAAATATTGTCAAGTGTAATTTCCTATTCATGACAACAGAGTTATAAACTCTGTGACATTATATTCTTTTATATTGTTTTTAGACTGACAAAGAGAGGTCCCTAGCGGTGCGATCGACGTTTTGAAATCAAATATACGGTGATATAGGTTAAGATCCCAGGTATCACGCCCTGCAGCCATTCACCGTGGCGGGCCCTCATTTGCGAGTAATTGACGACAAAAATTTCGGAATTTTGCATGATCCAGAACAATGTTAAAAGAAGTTGTTGCATAGTGTAATGGATAGGATAGTAGATGTTCATGCAGGGACTGTGAGTTCGAATCTTGACAGCTGCTGGAATTTTTTTTATTTTTAAATCTTTATCGAAATGACTTTTATCATTATTTTTATTCTGTTAATTTGTTTAAATGTATTTTTTATTTATATTCGTTTGTGAAATTATTTTAATCAACGTGTAAACTCTTTTCATTTGTCGCATTTTTTCCTTTATTTCATTCTTTTTTCAGTCAGAATTTTTGTGAATATGAATTTAATATCTGTCTATCACAGTGTTCAATTACTTGAAAATTCCGATCTAGCAGTTAAAAATAAAGACCAAGCAATCTATTTACATTGACTGTGCAGCTCTGTGAAAAATGAATTTTTCGTTACCAGACGCTCATTTTTTCTCTTTTTTTTCATGACAGTAGTCAGTTTTAAATGGAAGAAGGGTTTATAAGTATAACAAAATTCAAAGAAAATGAGAAATAGGTGTAATGAACGGAATAATGTGGAAAAAAACAGGGTGGTAAAACAAGAATAATTAAATCGAAATGAATACACAAAATTATTTAAAAACAAATGAACAAAGGTTTCAATCGCAAAAAAGAATGATAGGAAAGAAAATGATAGCAAATAAAGAAGTTGACATCACGATTAAATAATGTGGCAAAGGAGTGGAAATAAAAAATTACATTTAAATCAATTAATTGAATAAAACTGGTGATCAAAGTCCTTTCGACAGAGATTTAAAAATAAAAAAAAGAACTTACTACACCTGTCGACATTCGAACACACAACATTTTGCATGTGAAGGTACTATCGTGTCCATTACACCACACAGCCAGACTCTTTAATGCAACTTTTCTTAAGCTGCTCAGTGGCTCACAAACTTACGAAATTTCTTCCGTCAGTTACAAATGACGGCCAACTAGAGTCAATGGCTGCAGTGTGTGAAATCTGGGATCTTAACCTACACAACAGTATAGATGGTTTCAAAAAGTCGATCGCACCGCTGGGGACCTCTCCATCTGAGTTTACCCAGCAGGAATGACGAAATTTAACTACAGTAATTTTGTTGCAAAGTACTGTGATTGAAAACTATTTCTTCAACAACCACAAAATATCGTTTCCCTACATATCTTGTTTTCAGACGCAGCTGAACTTGGAATAATCATTAATAAATGACGTGACAAGTCGAAAAATTCTGCTTGCAGCTATTATAATTAGTAAGGCAAAACTTTCTACAACATGCAACAGAAAATCATTCAGAGAAATATGGAATTTCAACCTCGAAATGTCAGTGAAATCTTTTTGGTGAAATAAAACCGCCAACCTATTATGTGAAGAAGAAAAAAGACCTAATTAATGTCTCATTTCCCATATTCATCTGATTTATCGCCTAAGGATTACTTTTTGTTTCTTAATTCAAAGAATGTGTGATAACGTTTTTCAACATCTCACAAAGCTGTCGAATCCTTGTGAAACCACGTTTTTGAAAGGTGGAAAAAATGTTTCTGGAATTGTTTCAAACGCATGCAAAAATTTATAAATGACGCTTATTTCAAGAAACAATAAAACGGTTTATCCCCAAAATTATTAGTTTTCTTCCTTTGTTTTTATAAAACTTAAAAGGCAGCCCTAGTACACACGGCGAGTGAAAGAACTGAAAAAATATAGACTTACGTAAAGACACTGACTGGAAATAAATCGCAACACCAAGGAGGAGTTGTGCCACATGTTGGTAGGCATGTTTCTACATTTAAAGGATGCTGTGTATTCAAATTTCGCGCCAGTCGTACAAGAGTGGCACTATGAGGATGCAAATCAGGTTTGTTTTAAATACACGCTGTTGCGGTCGTGTGCGTTAGTTACCATTGAAATTGAACTTGCTGAGTTGATGTTAGTCAAGAGTGCCTTTAAGACGACGAAGACGTCATTATCAACCCTCACTGAGTTTTGACGAAGTCGTGTAATAGGGCTACAAGAAACTGAATATTCCTTTTGCGATATTGCAGAAAGACTTCGTAGGAATGCAGCCACTATACATAATTGCTGGCAGCGGTGGTCACGAAAATGTACGGTTGCAAGAAGACCGGGGTACGAACAGCCACGTGGCATTGCCTAGAGAGAAGACCATTGTGTTCGACATGTGGCTCTGGCGCATGGTACTGCATTGGCAGCAGCGATCTGAGCAGCAGTTGGCACCACAGTGACACAACGAACTGTTACAAGTCGGTTACTTCAAGGACAGCTCCGAAACATACTCCCTGTGGCATGCACTCTAAGACCCCGAATCACTGCAGTTTCGACTTCCATAGTGTCAAAAGTGAGCTCATTGGAGGGCAGGGTGGAGGCCCGCTGTGCTTTTGATGAAAGCTGGTTCTGCCTCGGTGCCGTGATGCCCGTGTGCTGCCTGCAGATCTGTACGTGATTCGACCTGTTGCGCAGCCATTCATGACCAGCATTCCAGAAGGTGTTTTCCAACCGAATAACTCTCGCCCACAAACCGCAATTGTAAACCAACATGCTCTACAGAGTGTCGATATGTTGCCTTCGCCTGCTCGATTATCAGATCTGTCTCCTATCGAGCACATACGGGACATCATCAGCTGATAACTCCAGCGTCATCCACAGACAGCATTAACCGTCTCTGTATTGACCGACCAAGTGTAACAGGCTTGGAACTTTATCCTACAAACTGACATCTAGCACTTGTACAAAACAACGCATGCGCATTTACATGCTTGCATTCAACATTCGGCGGTTACACCGGTTATTAATGTACAAGCATTTCACATTTGACATGGATTACCTTGCACTTACATTAACCTGTGATGTTGCAATGTTGATTTCTTAAATATATTAGCTACATAAACGTAGTCCCGAAATTTCATTACTCTTCATTAATTATTTTTCGGTTTTGCGTATATATATATATATATATATATATATATATATATATATATATATATATATATATAAACGGAAAAAACCGCAGTACCGAAAAGTAGTTAATGAAGAGTAATGAAATTTCGGGAATACATTTGTCTTGGTAAGATGTTTTAAGTAATTAACATTGCAAGATCTCAGATTAATGTAACTGCAAGATAGTATAAGGCAAATGTGAAATGCTGGTACAATTATAACCGGTGTAACCGCCAGAATGTTGAATGCAAGCACGTAAACGTACATGCATTGCATTATTTACAGTGACTTATCTCTCGCGTATATTAATCCGTGATCTTGCAGTGTTAATGAGTGAGATATGTTGCTTATTCCCGAAAATTCATTACTCTACATTAATTATTTTTTGGTGCTGGTGTTGCGATTTGTTTCCGTCAGCTACATCGAATGAAAACAAACACAAATATATCGGAAAGATCAAGAAAGCCAGAAATTAAATATTATAATTGTATATCTTTTTTAAAAATTATTATTTTTTTTAAGAGAGAGAGAGAGAGAGAGAGAGAGAAAACAGATTGACGCAAAAGATATACCATTACATCTACATCTACATTTATACTCCGCAAGCCACCCAACGGTGTGTGGCGGAGGGCACTTTACGTACCACTGTCATTAACCTTCCTTTCCTGTTCCAGTCGCGTATGGCTCGCGGGAAGAACGACTGTCTGAAAGCCTCCGTGCGCGCTCTAATCTCTCTAATTTTACATTCGTGATCTCCTCGGGAGGCATAAGTAGGGGGAAGCAATATATTCGATACCTCATCCAGAAACATCATGGAGTTCAAAATGACTAGCAAATGGAGACAGATGATCAAGAAAGCGGTACAAGAGATTGACATCATGGCGGAGAAATGTAAATATCGTAGGAAATTGTTTGCTGGGATATCCCAGTGGGTGGTTCAAATGGCTCTGAGCACTATGGGACTTGACTTCTGAGGTCATCAGTCCCCTAGAATTTAGAACCACTTAAACCTAACTAACCTAAGTACACCCATGCTCGAGGCAGGATTCGAACCTGCGACCGTAGCAGTCGCGCTGTTCCAGACTGAAGCGTCTAGGACCGCTCGGCCACCGCGGCCGGCCCAGTGGGTGGGTTCAGCCGCCTGTCAGAATATGATTTTTCTCCCTTTACTCACTCGTTGGCCCGTTTCCTTGCGGATATGAGAGAGTTGTATGTATGTGCATTTGTAGAGTGTAGATGAACATAATGGATGTGTAGTGTTGGCAGAAGAGCCAACACTTCTTTTCTAGAGGAGGCCGAAATGCACGCGTTTAATTACACGCTGACTGGCGTGAGGTCTGGAACAGTTAAAGGAATTAATAGTAGCAAATAAAGTAAGTAGTTGATGTAATACTTAACTTTAATCCACAATTGTAGAACATCGCTCTTGATGATACATGCTTCATATAATAAATATCAATTGAATACGGCGCCTTGCTAGGTCGTAGCAAATGTAGCTGAAGGCTATGCTAACTATCGTCTCGGCAAATGAGAGCGTATTTGTCAGTGAACCTTTCCTTGCAAAGTCGGCTGTACTACTGGGGCGAGTGCCAGTAGGTCTCTCTAGACCTGCCGTGTGGTGGCGCTCGGTCTGCTATCACTGACAGTGGCGACACGCGGGTCCGACGTATACTAATGGACCGCGGCCGATTTAAAGGCTACCACCTAGCAAGTGTGGTGTCTGGCGGTGACACCACATTCCTCCCCCGCAAATCGGCGTACGGTTGTGTGATAAGGCTTCCGCCCGCTGTGGGGAGGACCCCAAGTTGACGTATGCGACGAGGCGGGGAGCCTAACAACAGGCGAGGCTGTGCCACCCGCACCCTGCCATTCGGTCCGAGGGGAGCTAGGAAACGCCTGAAAACCTAGTCCAGGGTGCACGTCAACCTGCTGTGTATGCGCCCGTAAAGAGACAGGAGGGGCCGAAGATTCGACCTCCATCGGGGCGGGGCAGCCGACGGGCGAAGACGACATCTGGTCCGGAGCGGGCAAGAGTTCCATGTCGGAGGACAGCTGGTCACGGGAAGCAATCGGCGGCGCGTGATCCAGGGAGGCGCTTGGCGGCTGCAGCGAAGCGTCCACTGCGGGCTTCTCCGGCGGGAGAACAGGCGGCGGCGGCGGCGGCGCGTCGCCATGGGGCAAAATGGAAGGCAGCGTCGGTAACACCTGGGGATGAGGCGAGCCAGTAGATGGGTCCCCAGGGCGCTGACCGGACGGCACCGTCGCTGAAAGCAGACGGGGAGCGGCAGAACCCGTGCGACGACAGAGGCGCAGCTGATTGAGATGCCAACGCACCTCACCAGAGGCCCCCAAAACCAAATACATAGCGCGGCCGAGGCAGCGAAGAATGCGCCCTGCGAGCCAACGCCGTGAACCTCGATAGTTGCGATAGTATACAACGTCGCCTGGAGCAAAAGCAGGTGGCTGCCGCTGCACAGGAACCTGATGCGGCGGATGCAGCAAAGACACCAAGGTTCGATGATGACGACCGTGCAACAACTCAGCCGGCGAGCGACCATCTCGGGGCTGAGAGCGATACGAGGACAAAAAGAGCAATAACGCGTCCTCCCGAGAATGCGACTCTTTCAACTTCAACATCTGCGACTTGAAAGTCCGGACCAATCGTTCAGCGGCACCGTTTGACTGAGGCGAAAACGGCGCGGATGTCAGATGTTGAATACCATTGGCCTTGCAGAATGACTGAAATTCTGCGGACATGAATTGTGGGCCATTGTCGGAAACAATAGTCTGTGGAAGACCTTCAATACAAAAGATAGCGGATAACGCTTGGATGGTGGCAGATGACGTCGTGGAAGACATCCGGACAACAAAAGGAAAATTACTGAAAGAATCGACCACAACCAACCATCGAGCATTCCAGAATGGACCAGCAAAATCGATGTGTAAGCGTTGCTAAGGGGAGGTGGCTTTTGGCCATGCAAAGAAGTTCCGCGGTGGTGCGGATTGTTGTTCGGCACACGCCATGCAAGAAGAGCACATATTCGTAATCGCAGCATCGATTCCGAACCAAGTACAGTGCTGACGAGCAAGTTGTTTCGTTCGCACTATACCCCAATGTCCTTGGTGGAGAAGCCGTAAAACAGAGGACTGTAACGAACGTGGGACCACGACCCGGGACTGATCACTATCAGAACGCAACAGCAAAACACCACGTCGAACAAAAAGTCTCTCCTTGTGAGCAAAAATTCGGCGAACCAACGGATCCTCGATCCGTGTTTTCGACAAGGGCTATTGCGTAGCAACAAAACGCAAAACGGTAGCAAGGACAAGGTCAGCAGCTGTGGCTGTAGCTACACGACGCAAATCAATCGGAAACGATTCGACCACGTCATCGGTTTCCGCATCAATGAACATGAAAGCAAGTTCGGAAGAATCTAATGCTCTATCCTCAGCAACAGGCAAATGGGACAACGCATCAGCGTTTCCGTGCTTAGCAGTGGACCGATACAAGATATCGCAGCGGTACTGCGAGAGGAAAATTGACCAACGAATGAATTTCTGCGCTGTACGTGGAGGTACAGGCTTGTTCGGATGAAAAAGCGATGTCAAAGATTTGTGGTCTGTGATGATGGTAAAGTGACGACCATACAAGAAATCATGGAACTTAGTAACACCAAATACGAGAGCCAAAGCTTCTTTCTCGACCTGTGAATAATTTCTTTGCGCAGACGAGACAGGTATCACGCCAGCGATAATATTAAACAGATATGTGTAAAGGAGCTGCATCAAAATCATCAAGATATCAGGAAAGAGGGATTTAGAAATGGAGTTTAAGTTTCAAAATTCGAGGAGAAGAGGAAGATGAGATGTGAGGGAACAAAGTAGCTCTGCAAAGGGAAGTATAGATTGACAAGACCTTTAATTCTACACAAAAATCGATAGTAGTAGAAGCAGTAGTAGTAATGGAGCTGAAGAAGAAAAACTATCTACGAGGCTCACTCCAAAAGAAATGCACACTATCTTTGTAAAAATACAGTTTTTATTCTGCATGTGTGGAAGTTTTACAGTGTGTAGATACATCCTTCCCGCTTGTTTTCAAACTTAGTTCAACCTGTTCCCGTGAGTGGCCCCGACACAGCATGTCTTCAAGATGGCTGCTCCACTTGATGTTCGTCAGAAGCAACGTGCTGTCATAGAATTCCTGTGCTGTGAAAACGAGACAGTGGGAAACATCCACAAGAGGTTGAAAAAGGTGTATGGAGATGCCACTGTCGATCGCAGTACAGTTAGTCGGTGGGCAAGCAGGTTACGTGATGAAAGCGGGCACGGCAATATTTAGGATTGTCCTCGCAGTGGCAGGCCTTGTACTGCACACACTCCAGACAATATGCAGAGAGTTAACAAATTGGTGACTGCTGACAGACGCATCACAGTGAACGAATTGTCACGCTACGTTCGGATAGGTTAAGGAAGTGTTTGCAGAATACTGAAAGTGTTGGCGTTAAAAAAGGTTTGTGCCAGGTTGGTTACCAGGATGTTGACAGTGGCTCACAAAGAAACAAGAAAAACGGTATGCAGCGAACTTTTGGAACAGTACGAGAATGGTGGAGATGAATTTCTTGTAAGAATTGTGACAGGTGATCAAACATGACTCCATAATTTTTCACCAGAGACGAGGAGGCAATTAATGGAGTGGCATCATGCAAATTCACCCAAGAAAAAAAAATTCAAAACCACACCTTCCGCTGGAAAAGTTATGGCTACGGTCTTTTTCGATTCCGAAGGACTTTTGTTTGTGGACTTCATGTCAAGTGGAACCACCATAAATTATGATGCATATGTGACGACACTGAAGAAACTTCAAGCTCGACTGAGTCGTGTCGACCACATCGGTAAAACCAGGATGTTTCGCTGTTGCACGACAATGCACGGCCACATGTCAGTCAGAAAACCATGGAAGCGATCACAAAACTCGGATGGACAACACTGAATCACCCGCCTTACAGTCCTGACCTGGCTCCATGTGACTATCATCTCTTTGGGAAACTGAAAGACTCTGTGCGTGGAACAAGGTTTGAAGATGATGACTCCCTTGTGCACGCTGCCAAACAGGGGCTCCAACAGGTTGGAGCCGAGCTGGTATACAGGCGCTGGTTCCAAGATGGCGTAAGGCAGTTGAGAGGGATGGAAATCATGTGGAGAAATGAAAATATTGTTCCTAAAGCATGTATCTACACCCTGTAAAACTTTCAAACATGTAGTATAGAAGATGGATTTTTAAAAAAAATTGTGCATTTCTTTTGGAGTGACCCTCATAGATTGAACACCCTTTAAAGATGCATTTTCAAAGTTTAGCTGTTAACATGAACAGTGCTTTATGTAAATTGAAGATGGAGGGAGGAGAAAGGAAAGGGAAGGGAATGAACTAACGATCCGAGCTGCATCGGGGCTTTACGCGAAAGCAGTGGTGACGAGTGAAATTTTGAGGCAGACTGGGACTCGAACCTGGGACCTCTTGCTTACTAGACAGTTGCATTAACCAAAGCGCCATCTGGGGGACACAGCGTTAATCGCAAATGCGCGGAACATCTCGCCACGCTCCCTGGCCGTCTCATACGCCCGCCTAGTGCCACGTAACTTCAATCCCTGAGCATGGCCTCTCTAATTCATGTCTGAGTCGGGCACACATTTTCACTTGTCGTTGCTGATACCTCATAAACTCCCGATATCGCTGATATCACTAGTTCCTTTCCTTTCCTTGCTTCAATTTACATAATATCTGTCACAGCTGCAGATCTCACCTTGATGTCTCCTCTTTCGAAAACACCACGCGTTATACAAATGAACAATGTGTGATATTTTGCCTGCCATTGTCCTTGTATTTCCGTTTCTACCTTGACGCTTCTCCTAGATCTGTGCTGGGTAACCTCAGACCCGTGTGTTCCTTGGATTCTGTGCCTATGTGTCACTGTCGTGTGTTTGTTATTATTTTTTTTATTAGTATATCTCTCATTCAAAGATTCCACATCTTGTTTCTTCTTTTTCGTGGTCTTATCCCATGTCGTCACAGGGTTGACAGTTATTCTTGAAAAGTTAGTCATGGAAGGCGACGGTATGCCCTTCTAGTCGCCACATCCCCCCCCCCCCCCCTCCAAGGACTCATTGTGTGTATCAGTGGAAGAAGAACGTTTTTGAAATGTTTACCGATCGTGTGACTGAGGCAGGACGTTGTACCTGCCCTATATATATCTAGTTGGATGTGGGAAACCGCCTAAAAACCACATCTAGGCGTGCTGGCTCTCGTCGTTTATACCCCGGGCGAATTATATCCGGGGTCGGTGCGTCACCCCCCATCCGGCAAGCGGTGTGTTAACAACGCGGCAGTACGGGCGAGCGTTCAGATTCTATGTAATTTTCGGTTATTCTTCTGTGGTCCTTTTCTGTTCAACGTAAAAAGCCTTTAGACCAACAGTAATCGGAATCCAGGTGCCACGTACTTTATTGTCTCTACTTTTATATTGAAATGATACGTGTTTGGTATCATCTCCGAAATTCCCAGCAAAGCTCGAAGTGAAAATTCAGGAATGATGTGCAAATCAACTCGACCACGGCCTATCAGCCTGTTTATTACGTTATGTATTACTAACCTGTAAAGTTATAATTTCATCGGCGCCCGCTGTTTAGTTCAGCACGGCACCATTGGAAGATGCTTGGGTCAGCAGAATTTGGGTGGGTAACTAACGAAGTTACGAAGCTGCGTTGCTCGATCTCGAAGTGGATTCCTGCTAAAATTAGTGCATTCAAAAGGTAAAGGCCGTCGTGGTGCCTTAGGAAATAGGTAGTACTATGAAAAGTGTGGCAGGCGCAGTTCTTATTTGAGAGCGTTGCCGCCGTATAGCAGTGAACACACGGGAACTTTGGAGGTATTACGCAGCCGATAATTAACATAGAGTGAATCGCGTTATGTTGTTAAAGACAAAGTTTGCGGATTCAGTACTCGTGCACTGCTAGAGGAAATGTTACGAAAAAGCAGTTTGCTAAAAAATTTCAGAACTCACTTTCACATGCTCCATTTAACATGGCGTTTGTAAATTGCACTGCAAAGTGAATACAGTAAAATACTTTTCTCATTCAGTTAGCACTTAGCGGAGCTGCAATATATTCAGTTTCAGACGCGCCACCATATATTTCTAAACTTTATACAAGTAATTTGCAGTACTTCAGCTTCCAATAATACGATCTCATAGTCGTTGGTCAGGGCAGGTACCCAGGTGATGCAAGTCAATTGCTTGATGTAGTGGAAGATATCTTTGGATTACCTACATGAGCAGTATCGATACGTACAGATGAACACCGCAATACAGGGAGAGGTCCAGATGTCTTTATGCAGCATTTAATATGTCTAAAATTTAAAAACCCTCTCTCACACCGGCCTGATTTAGCTTCACTGATCAGGATAGTAAAAACATGCGTATATTAAGGGAATTTTCGTTGACAAAGCAGGCTTATCACATTCACACAGTTCAATACTGTTCTATCCTGATTAAATTGAGCTTAACTTAAATTCCATAAGGCAGTGAAGCAATTTCGAAGTCTCGGTGCGACGGAAATTGTCAGTCGATCTCCTGGAAACATTTGTAATAATTATTAACTTTCGGTGATCACATGGGGAAGACCGGAGATCTGCTGGTAAGACCGTGTTAGCCTATTTATTTGAAGTAACTGGATATCTTGAGCATACAAAACGGCAGGTTCGTCCAGTGTAAATCAGACGTTCCCCACTGATCCCGTGCAACACGGCGTAGGAAGCAGACACTGTCAATAATAAACAGTTAAATAATACGCGAACACACTTACTTTAGTTTAGTTCATGTATTAAATTCCTTCTCATACAGAATCTCATCAAGATAGCGACTAGCCCAACAATACATACATATACATCCTCCTTTCACGACTAATCGGCAAGAAGTCCTCCTTCTTTTCATAAGAGAAAACATAGATAGCAGAGAAGCTATTCCATGGAGTAAATGGACGCTCCAAGGAATAATTGGGCTTGAAACTACTTTGCATTGATAATCGGTAAGATAAGAAGAGATATTTCGAGATATGTACTGAGTTATATAATTTATAAAATTTCTGAAAATATCGCGGAGAGACCGCTGCAAGAGACATTACAAGCAGTGAATGCACAGTGGATGATAATGGCTCTGCAGTACTACTGCATTCACATTCGTTATTTACGTACACAAAGTAACGTGTAATATGCAAAAAATTGAAAGGCGATTACTTTTTTAACAGATCAGTTACTAGATAAACCGTTTTGGAATTGATCACAGATTACCAAATAAAAATAAAAAACTCCTAAGTTAATAGTGCCGATTTATACGTACATTCCTTGAATGAAAAAACGTTTTTGTGGTTATATCTTCCTAATTATAAATGAAGAGTTTAATATTGCGCATATTCTACAGTATTAATTTATTTTGTTAATCATCGATCATCTGGAGCACAGTCATGATTTAATATTAAATGACCAAACACAGCTCAATATTTCTCCTCCTCTACACTTCACACCGAGCGAGGTGGCGCAGTGGTTAGCACACTGGACTCGCATTCGGGAGGACGACGGTTCAATCCCGTCTCCAGCCATCCTGATTTAGGTTTTCCGTGATTTCCCTAAATCGTTTCAGGCAAATGCCGGGATGGTTCCTTTGAAAGGGCACGGCCGATTACCTTCCCCATCCTTCCCTAACCCAAGCTTGCGCTCCGTTTCTAATGACCTCGTTGTCGACGGGACGTTAAACAACACTAACCTAACGTACACTTCACCTCTTCTTCTCAGTTTTCCAGTGTTGCCCACACTGTGTTCCATTCAATTCCTTCATTTTTCATGTATATATTCGTTTTCTCAACATATTATCTTCTTATAAGTGTCAATTCTGTTCCGTTCTCTGTTTCTGTACATGTGCAGGGAGATTACTAGATGATGGTACACACTTACAGGGACGATGGAAAAGGGTAAATGTATCAATCTGAAGTAAGAGACCCTCGTTCGAAAACGAGCGAGTCAAAACGTATAAGAGAAAATCATCCTGATACCTTTGACAGTGGAATACATCTGCCGGTACTGTTGTTGTTAAAACTGTAGCGTAGGCAATTTTCAGAAGTGGTGGTGTGACCAAAACAAGAATAAGGCGTTGAATAAACAAAGTGCCTTAAGAGCTACGAGCACTTATTCATCTTCCTTACTGCGAAATACCGGTACATCTCTTCTATTGAACAGGTGCCCACAGCTGTTAAGGTAGACGTTTTAAAGACCATGTTTACTAGACTTTTTTTCGTGTTTTGGGCCATACTACCACCTCTGAAAGTTGCCTGCCTTACATTCTTAACAACAACGGTATTCCCCTGTCAAAGGTACCAGAACGATTTTCTCTTAATTCTGCGACCCCGTCGTTTCCAGACCAGAGTCCCTTACCTGAAAGTGTTAGATATACCCTTCTTCATCATCCGTGAAGGTTCGTAACGTCATCACAGAATAAACCGTGCACATGTCATACCTCTTAAACCATTTATTCAGTACTCTTGTGGCGCACTAATTTTATTTTATTGAAATTGTTAATTTAAGTTGTTAAATAGAAACTGATTTTTCGAGTTTATTGTAAATATTCTTGTTGTTTGATCCCTTTATATTCATTTACTTAACAATGTAAATTGCATTACCGCTGCACTGTCAGACAAGACTTGTACTCTTTGTCCATGTCTCACTTAACATCTTTTGCAGTCTTCTTCATGAATAATACACCCTCTACGACGACGGTAGTCAGTTAAAGTCTGATCATGGTATTGTAACCCAGAAACAGCTTAACAAAATAAATTAATACTTTATAACATACCCAATATTGTGTTTTTTTTAATTTATAATTATGAAATGTTCTACCAGGGAGCCGCGGAAGAATCAGTTAGCATATATAACGTCCCCTTACAACACATCATATCTGAGCCAATAAGGATGGGTGTTCGGAGGAGTAATTTTTCGATTTTGGGTAAAGATTTTGCTGTCTTTTGGGTCTGACCCGACTCAAGGCAACGCCGTGGGACGTAATCTTAGGTGTCACAGGGGCAGATTTACCACGAGACATTTACTCGTAACGTGCCTTGGGTTAGGGTTTTCGCAGCTGCCTGTAGTCTGGAGCCCATGAATTGATTTTCCCTAATACACGCGAAGCCGCTTGTCTGGGAGATACACAGCGATGAATTAATCGCTAGAGAAGGCAGGTATTGTTTCTAAGGCAGCATCTACCCGAGAACTGCTTTTAGCAGGAGAAAGTAAGTCACTAATGAGAATGCTCGTTAGTCATGCATGATGGACCTAAAGGCCTGAATGCTTAACCCGCGCATGGTATCACCTCTTTAAAAACGTATTGTATGTCTGGTATCTCTAGCAACTTTATGGCGATAAAATTTAAAATATATCCACAAAAATAATAACGATTTATAGAGAGACCCAAGCACAATGTTGAAATTATAATTCCGTAGTTGCTTTCTGTAAAAATATAAGTTGTAATTATGTACTAGCCATGTTTGAAATATGAAAACATACACGCTATGTGATCAAAAGTATCCGGACACCCCCAAAATCATACGTTTTTCATATTAGGTGCGTTGTGCTCGGTATCAATGACCTCATTAGTCATTAGACATAGTGAGAGAGCAGAATGGGGCGCACCGCGGAACTCACGGACTATGATCGTGGTCAGGTGATTGGGTGTCACTTGTGTCAAACGTCTATACGCGAGATTTCCACACTCCTATACATCCCTAGGTCCACTGTTTCCGATGTGATGGTGAAGTGGAAACGTTAAGGGACACGTACAGAACAAAAGCGTACAGGCCGCTGTCGTCTGTTGACTGGCAGAGACCGTCGGCAATTGAAGAGGGTCGTAATGTGTAATTGGCAGATATCTAACCAGACCATCACATGGGAATTCCAAACTGCATCAGGATCCACTGCAAATACTATGACAGTTAGGCGGAAGGTGAGAAAACTTGGATTTCATGGTCGAGCGGCTGCTCATAAGCCACACATCACGCAGGTAAATGCCAAACGACGCCTCGCTTGGTGTAAGCAGCGTAAACATTGGACGATTGAACAGTGGAAAAACGTCGTGTGGAGTGACGAATCACGGTACACAATGTGGCGATCCTACGGCAGGGTGCGAGTATGGCGAATGCCCGGTGAACGTCAGCTGCCAGCGTGTGTAGTGCCAACAGTAAAATTCGGAGGCGGTGGTGTTATGATGTGGTCGTGTTTTTCGTGTGAGGGCTTCAATCCGTTGTTGTTTTGCGTGGCACTATCACAGCTTAGGCCTACATTGATGTTTTAAGCACCTACTTGCTTCCCACTGTTGAAGAGCAAATCGGGGATGCCGATTACATCTTTCAACACGATGGAGCACCTGTTCATAATGCACGGCCTGTGGCGGAGTGGTTACACAATAATATCATCCCTGCAATGGACTGGCCTGCACAGAGTCCTGACCTGAATCCTATCGAACACCTTTGGGATGTTTTGGAACGCTGACTTCGTGCCAGGCCTCAGCGACCGAGATCGATACGTCTCCTCAGCGTAGCACTCCGTGAAGAATGGGCTGCCGTTCCCCAAGAAAAGTTTGTGTAGTTCCAACTTATTTTGACACAAAATATATATGCTGTGTAACAATACTGAAATTAATTTATATGGTGTGTAATATCACTTACAAGGAACTGTGTTACAAATTAACTTCTATTCGCTCTTAAGTCCATTTAATGAATACTCATTACACAACGTGTTTACTCCGGCGTGTTCTTTACAATCTTGTGACATTCATTCACTTTCATATCCTTTGACCTTGGTCAGGGATCACACTTTTTTTTCTTTTCAGATTTGTAACATTGTAATAGTGGTGTAACGTAACGTAGTGTGGAATATGTGCAGTTTCACGTATTACACTCCCTGAAACTTGCTCGGGCGCGTCAGATGATACTATGTCACATGCTATCTATTCATTTGCAGATAAAAGAGTAGGCACACTAGTTTTCTGAAAACCATTCTCACCTTCTTCTGATTCACTCACATCAGCTTCATCTCCGACCTCTATCATATCTACATCAGCATCTCTCTCTCATCCCCATTTCCAAAAATTGATTCGTTATAACTATCTCTCCTCTGTAAATCTGCTAAAGCCTGTTCGAACTGTAGCCCCATTATCATCATCCGTGACGAATAAAATGTTACACCGTCTTACTTCAGCAAGACGCAATTCCAAACTGTGAATTTCTCATAACGATGCACGTGCTTGTATTTTCTACGATTGTTTGCAACAATAGACATGAAAATGTCGGTTTAGAATGTGCGTTATTGCCAAGCTTTTATTTTCGTAATAAGACTGAAATATGACATTGATAGTCACATATTGCATACCTGAGGTATTTTCTGTCCCCATTGCAGAAATTTCAAACCGCAGTATTAATTATAAGAAAAAGCCCATAAAAAGTATATCTACTTGATTGAGAAGTAGCGGCTCCGGTCTCGGAAACTGACCACATGCCCCTCCATATCCGCATCCAGTGGCGCCTGTGTTCTGAGGATGACACGGCGGCCGGTCGATACCTTTGGGCCTTCATGGCCTGTTCGGGACGAGCTATCTGGCAGACACGTTAACAAAAAGACGGACGTCTGGTGTTTTACATAAAATTAATAAACTGATTAGCTTCGGCGGGAACGATTTAGTGTTACCCATTACCAATATGTCCCCGTTAAAGGAGAGAAATCTTCAGACATAAAAGTAACCTTGCCCGTACACCAAAGTGTGTTACAGGAACATTACTACCACAATAAATAACCTAGGGGATAACATCAGAAGTTCCATAAAGTTCTTCGTGGATGATGCTGTAGCCCGCAGAGAAGTTACAACGGTTGAAAATTGTAGGATCGACGCTTGATGCAGGGATTGACAGCTAAACTTCATAAACAAATGTAATATATTTCGCATAAATAGAAGGAGAAAGAAAATATTGTATGATTACGCGATTGCAGAGCAGTCACACGAAGCAGTCAAATCTGTTAAATCTCTGTGAATATGCGTACGGAGCGATTTAAAGTGGAATAACCACATAAAACTAATCGCAAGTAAGGCAGATAACAGACGGACTCGTTGGAAGAATACCCAGAAAGTCCATCCACAAAGGAGATAATTTACAAAATTTCGTTCGACCAATGCTCGAATATTGCTTGTTAATCTGGGACGCGTACAACATATGATTCATAGAGGAAACAGAGAAGATCTTGAGTGTTTTCGTTACAGGTTGATTCAGTAAGCGCGAAAGCGTCATGGAGATGCTCGGCTAACTGCAAAGTCTGACGCTACAGGAGAGACAGTGTGCTTCACGGTGCGGTTTGCTGTTAAAAATGCCGTGGGCGTACGTTTGCAAAAGAGTCAACCTACGTACACGCCAGGAGGATAAAATTAGGGAGAGTAGCTTACCAACGATAGTTCTTCCTACGGGTCAATCTCGTTTGGATCATGAAAATGCAGAGTGCCAGTAACACACAAAACACCTTTCGTCACACACCATAAGGTGGCTCACTGAGTTTAACTTTGAAATGTTTTACTGTTTTGTTTTGATGAGTTTTTCTGCAGGAGCTACCCGGAAGCAATTGGAGATGCTGCATTGAGTGTTATTAGTGTGCAGACCAGTGATCGGACTTAGAATCTTTTTGAGAGTAATTATATCACTAAGAAGTGGAGACTTTCTTTAGTTTTGTCTCGCGGGTTAAAACGAGGTTGGGAATCCTTGTTAAGACTCTTTTATAGGTGTAGTAGTGCCGGGAATTAATATGAGACGACAAAAATCATGGTTAGCGATGCGCACATACACAGATAGCGATAGCGCCACGTACACAAGGTATAAAGAGGCAATAAATTGGCGGAGCTGTGATTTGTACTCAGGTGATTCACGTGAAAAGAATTGAGACGTGGTTATGACCGCACAATGGAAATCAAGACTTTGAATGCATTTGGCAGCTGCAGCTAAACGCATGGGACATTCTATTTCGTAAATCGTTTGGAAATTCAGTATTCCGAGATCCACATAATGGAAAGTTTGCCGCGAATATCACATTTCAGGCATTATCACCACGGACATCGCAATGGCCGATGGCCTTAACGACCTAGAGCAGCGTTTGCGCAGAGTTAACAACGCTAACAGCCAAGCAACACTGCCTGAAATAACCGCAGGAATTAAAGTGAAATGTACGACGAACGTATCCGTTAAGGCAGTGAGACGAAATTTGGCTGTGGCAGTAGACGACGACCGCGATTGCCTCTGCTAAAATCACGACATCGCCTGCAGCGTCTCTCCAGGGCTCGTGACCATATCGGTTGGGACGCCTGGAAAACCGTGACCTGGTCAGGTAAGACGTTATGGTAGGGTTCGAGTGTGACGCAGACCCCACTAAATCATGGACCCAAGTTGTCAATAAGGCACTGTGCGAGCTGATGGTGGTTTCGTAATGGTGTGGGCTGTATTTACATGGAATGGATTGGATTCTCTGGTCCAATCGAACCGTTCATTGACGAGAAATCATTATGTTCAGCTGCTTGGAGACCATTTGCAGCCTTTTATGAACTTCATGTTCCAAAACAATGATGGAACTTTTATGGACGACAATGCGCCATTTCACCGGACCACAATTGTTCGCAATTGGTTTAAAGAAAATTCTGGAGAATCCGAGCGAATGATTTGGCCTCCCACATCTCCCGACATGAATCCCGTCGATCATTTATGGGACATAATTCAAAGGTCAATCTAATCCTACACCGGCAACACTTTCGCAATTATGGACAGCTGTAGAGGCAGCATGGCTCATTATTTCTGCAGGGTATTTCCAATGACTTGTTGAGTCCATGCCACATTGAGTTGCTGCTCTACGACGGCAAAAGGAGGTCCGAAACGGTATTAGGAGGTATGCCATGACTTCTGTCACCTCAGTACAGATCCATCATCAACCGCTTCATTGTCAATCAGTGATGCAGTACGTCGCGAAATTTGTCGCGAAATTTGTCTCAATCGCTGGCATCCCTAGGAGCACGTGCTTCCGGCTGCGTCAAGCATAGAGTTTGGGCGACGCCACACCACAGAAGACGAAGTCAAGTAAATTTCATCCTATCCACAGGAAACAACGTTTTTGTCAAAATATTGCAGTAAACCTGGCAACATAATAAAAAAATCTGCCTCGTAATGGCGTCTAAACCTTCTGGCTGCTCACAGTAACATTGTCCCCTGCGGAAAATTCCACTTTATTTCATCTATGGAACATTGTTAGATTCATTTTTTCCGTAAATGACGTCCCTCTGCTAGTATTCTGAATGGTGTGGGGAGTGTTTGCGGGCATCCGCAGAGTGATACCTCTTAATAACTGCTGTCGCCAGTTCTGATCAAGCGGCTGTTAAAACCAATGTCACAACCCTCGCCGTTATCACAAATCGGTTAGGGTCGCCATCTGACTGAAATAGAATCGAAATGTTAGATTATAGTTTAATCAGCACACATTTGCTGAACAAAAAATCAAGCGTAGGAAAGAAATCCTGTCTACCTCGGGAAACAGTTTCTCATCGATGTCTATTCATACTCTTGCGACACAAACTTTTGGCGTAAACACCTTCCCCGAATGTTACTCCTTCCCCGAATGCTATGCAGGGTTATTACAAATGATTGAAGCGATTTCACAGCTCTACAATAACTTTATTATTTGAGATATTTTCACAATGCTTTGCACACACATGCAAAAACTCAAAAAGTTTTTTTAGGCATTCACAAACGTTCGATATGTGCCCCTTTAGTGATTCGGCAGACATCAAGCCGATAATCAAGTTCCTCCCACACTCGGCGCAGCATGTCCCCATCAATGAGTTCGAAAGCATTGTTGATGCGAGCTCGCAGTTCTGGCACGTTTCTTGGTAGAGGAGGTTTAAACACTTCAGCATTAAGAAAAAATGTTGTTTCATCACTGAAAGCAAGTTTCGCACTGAACGCATCCTCTTCCATGAGCTGTTGCAACCGCGCCGAAAATTCAAAGCGTTTGACTTTGTCATCGGGTGTCAGGGCTTGTAGCAATTGTAAAAGGTAAGGCTTCTGCTTTAGCCTTTTCCGTAAGATTTTCCAAACCGTCGGCTGTGGTACGTTTAGCTCCCTGCTTTCTTTATTCGTCGACTTCCGCGGGCTACGCGTGAAACCTGCCCGCACGCGTTCAACCGTTTCTTCGCTCACTGCAGGTCGACCCCGTTGATTTCCCCTTAGAGAAGCGTCCAGAAGCTTTAAACTGCGCATACAATCGCCGAATGGAGTTAGCAGTTGGTGATCTTTGTTGAACTTCGTCCTGAAGTGTCGTTGCACTGTTATGACTGACTGATGTGAGTGAATTTCAAGCACGACATACGCTTTCTCGGCTCCTGTCGCCATTTTGTCTCACTGCACTCTCGAGCGCTCTGGCAGCAGAAACCTGAAGTGCGGCTTCAGCCGAACAAAACTTCATGAGTTTTTCTACGTATCTGTAGTGTGTCGTGACCATATGTCAATGAATGGAGCTACAGTGAATTTATGAAATCGCTTCAATCATTTGTAATAGCCCTGTACTCAGCACGAGAATAAAGTGGCAGGGGCGTAGTTCTTTTAAAGCAGACCCCTAGCGAATGAAAAGTCGCCCTGGATGTTTAACCTTACAACATGAAACAAAGGTGTTCCTCAGTTATAGGCTGGTGGTTATGGCAGAGTCCTTTCAACTTAAATCTCGTTGACTACCAAAATTATTTAGAATAGAGGGTTGCCCAGAAAGTAACGCACCGCACTTTTTTTTTCTTCAACACTTCTTCGTTTAACATAATGAGAATTACACACACGAAAGAATGGTGTTTTATATTCGCACCCTATGTTTCCACGTAACCTCAATCCCGTTCTGTGGCCTTCCTCCAGCACGGGAAAAGTGCGTGTATGCCCTGTCGGTACTAATCCTTGTCCTGGTGGTGGAGCCAGTGCTTCACTGTGTGAACTTCCTTTGCTGATTGACAGATGCAGTGTCAGATGCAGTGTCAAATGCCGATTAGAGATGCGTCCGCCTCGCGAATGACATCAGCTCGCTGTAACATGCGAAGTGTGACAGCCGTGGATGGTCTCCCCGACCGCTGCAAATCGTGGAGCTCCACCGAACCGCCTCTGATGATGACCTCACCCTCCGCGCCCAACGACGAACTGTACTTCTGTCGACAGAAGATGCTCCATAGACTTTGCACAAGTCTTTGTGAATATTCCCCACAGTTTTTTTCTTTGCAGTAAGAAATTCAATGACGGCACGTTGCTTGTAACGTACATCACTTACAGACGCAATTTTGAAGCGGCCCGGCAGATACGCTATCTGCCGGAAACTTGGCACGCTCACTCAAGAGACTTCAAATAATACACACGTAACGTTTGGCATTCGTAGCATTGTTTCCGGCTGAGGAAACAAAAGCGGTGCATTACTTTTGGGGCAATCGTATTAGTCAATTAATCTCATCGGCAGGGTGTTAATGTAGATTACGGCATGAAAATTCAAAGGTGCGTTTTCTTTAGGATCGTTTCTATCCAAAAGTAAATATTAACAAAGCTTGCCGCTTCTTTAGAATCTCGCTTTCTTGAGCTGCATCATCTCTTTGTATTTTATTAAAGTGTCTAGAGCTACGTTCGGTCTCTTACCAAGTGCTTTGTAGTGCTTGCTATCTGTGTTTGGTGGAAGGTACGTGACACATTTTTGTGTCACGCTAAAATTCTCATATGTTGACATTCTGCAGAAACTAGACGCTCCTCAATTCAAGAGATCCGAAATCGGCTACAAAAGTGTTATTTGCAGATAGAGTAGAGAATCGAATCTAAGAAACTAGACGGTACGGTCACGAGATCAGATTAATATTTACCGAACCACACCAGCGTTGAGTAGCGTTGCTGAGGCCAGTAACCTTCCTCTGACTTGGTAACACCTACTCTTGGTAAAACATACACTAAAATTTTTGTCTTTGTCATTCAGCGTTCTTCTCAGTCATGTTTCAAGTGGTTTTTCCGCGAATCGATGGCATGAAAGGGCGCCATTTGAAAAACACTCTCGTAGCCACGGCAAGACTCTTTTGTATTTTGGCGTGTCGTAAATGAGAAGGTTAGGTCACGGATGGAATGAGGATGTTGACTCCTGTCTTGATAGGCACGGAGGGATTTTGAACTTCATGCAGTTCGATGAACCTTTCACTCCATTTATAGATCGGGTCTTTGAACTGTTTTAACTGCTCTTATTTGCGTATAAAATGGCTCTGAGCACTATGGGACTCAACTGCTGAGGTCATTAGTCCCCTAGAACTTAAAACTAGTTAAACCTAACTAACTAAGGACATCACAAACATCCATGCCCGAGGCAGGATTCGAACCTGCGACCGTAGCGGTCTTGCGGTTCCAGACTGCTGCGCCTTTAACCGCACGGCCACTTCGGCCGGCATTTGCGTATAATTTCGTATCTTATTTGCCAGGTTTATACAGAAACCGCCTGACCCAGTTTCACCAGCTTATCCTCGACCTTCCTACAGATGTTTTTCTCGGTTGATTGTAATTTAGGATTTACTTGTTAAATTCTTGTCAAAATCTTATTGTGTGTGTTTTTTCTGTTATTGATAGCAACCCCACTTCTTATAGTGTCAGTTCTGATTACCTGTTTAACTGCAATCTTTTACTGGTCTCAGGAACTTCATTTCATGTGTTTATCATGTGTTTACATTTGCTTGAGGTCTCTGTATTTTCATGTGGTCGTACTTCGTCGAGGCCCATCATTCTGAGCTGTGGAACGACGTAGGACCTGCGACATCTTGTAAATTTTCATTTGGACTCCTTTCTTTCAGTCCACTTTAGAGTTGTTTGTGATTTGGAGTAAGGTCTTATGGGACCAAACTGCTAAGGTCATCGGTCCCTAAGATTACCCACAACTTAAAGTAACTTACAGTACGCTAAGGACAACTCACACAACCATGCCGAAGGGAGGACTCGAACTTCCGGCAGGGGGAGCCGGGCGGATTGCGATAAGGCGACTGAGACCGCGCGGCTACCCGGCGTGGATAGAGTTGTTTCCGTAGCGGCATATATCCTCTGTAATGTGGTAGAATTGTTAACAGTATATTTATGTTTTTCCTTATTTACGTAATACCCACGATACTGGAAATATGACATTTGCTCCTTTCTTGTCTCATGGATGACGATCCTTGATCGAACAGGATCGTTTCCCAAGAATACCATCAAAACGTGACTGTATTCAAAATGTTGGAGGTATGAATTAAACAACACCTTCAGTCACAACTTTTTCGTATTTTATTAACTACACGATGCATTTCGGACCCTGTGAGTCCATCGTCAGGTGTAATTTGCCTTAATACATGTTTTATTTCATCTCCTGAATGAGGTGGAATGCACATTCCTGTCACGATAAGGTTTAACGTTTATTAATTTAGAGCTTGTACTCGTAACATTCTCTTTATCCCCGCATGTGTGTATGTGAATGTATGTAGTATCTGAGTTGTGGTTTTAATCGTAATTAGAAAATTTCTTAGTGTGGAGGGACGAGCAAAGGGGTAGTTACAACAGATGGCAATGGGTAATGATATGTGGACGCGATTAAATTGTTCCTATAGCAGAGAGTGGGAATTCCATTTATCAGTTAACGTTGTTATTTGGTTAAATAAAGTGTTCTTTCTAATGTTTCATATTTGCGACTACGTTTCTTTTCCGTTACTGGCTTTTGTATATTGTAGTTCTCGTAGAGTGTCAGAAGACAATTCTTTATATCGTTGGAGGTATGAATTAAACAACTCCTTCAGTCACAACTTTTTCGTGTTTTATTAACTACACGATGCCTTTCGGACCCTGTGGGTCCATCGTCAGGTGTAATTTGTCTTAATATATGTTTTATTTCTTCTCCTGAATGAGGTGAAATGCACATTCCTGCCACGAAAAGGTTTAATGTTGGGTTATGAGTTTCGTTAAGTCGAACGGAAAATATGTGCAAAATAGTGGAACATGAACAGTGTAAACTTACCACATCATCCATGGAAAGCATTTTTAACGTTTTAGTACCGGCAAACGTTCTTTTCTCCGTCGTTGTAGTACATGTCACTTCATTCAGGATGTACATGTGCACACACATGTTCATAAACACTTCACAGATGTTTTTGTACATGGTGTTGTCAAAGATGAATTTATTCGTAGTGCTAAAGATATAACTATTAAACAATTGACACATGCAAGAAATAACTTAAGAATAGGTCTTTAAAATTACTGAAATGACTATGGCTTGCGAAATCTGTTTGTTCATTTAACATAGATTCTTGCATATGTCAATTGTTTAATCATCTTTGACAACACCATGTACAAAAACATCTGTGAAGTGTTTATAAACATGTGTGTGCAAATGTACATCCTGAATGAAGTGACATGTACTAAAACGACGGAGAAACGAACGTTTGCCGGTACTGAAAAGTTAAAAATGCTTTCCTTGGATGATAAGTTTACACTGTTCATTTTCCACTATTTTGCACATATTTTCCGCGCTCGACTTACGAAATTCGTAACCTACCATTAAACCTTTTCGTGGCAGGAATGTGCATTTCACCTCATTCAGGAGAAGAAATAAAACATATATTAAGACAAATTACACCTGACGATGGACCCACAGGGTCCGAAAGGCATCGTGTAGTTCATAAAACACGAAAAAGTTGTGACTGAAGGCGTTGTTTAATTCATACCTCCAACGATATAAAGAATTGTCTTCTGACACACTACGAAAACTACAATATACAAAAGCCAGTAACGGAAAAGGAACGTAGTCGCAAATATGAAACATTAGAAAGAACACTTTATTTAACCAAATAACAATGTTGACTGATAAATGGAATTCCCACTCTCTGCTATAGGAACAATTTAATCGCGTCCACATATCATTACCCATTCCCATCTGTTGTAACTACTCCTTTGCTCGTCCCTCCGCACTAAGAAATTTTCTAATTACGATTAAAACCACAACTCAGATACTACATACATTCACATACACACATGCCGGGATAAAGAGAATGTTACGAGTACAAGCTCTAAATTAATAAACGTAAATGAAACAAAAACAATCTCATCGCGAACCATATTAACAAACTCGTGCGGAACACACGGGAATATAGAAGAAACTAGTTTCGTTGCTGTAATTAGTAACGTTTTGCAGCAGAATAATAAAAGCATATGCTGTGCGGTATGGGCTATGTATGAAGTAAAATAATGACCCAAGTGCCTGGAGAACTCATTTTCATTGTATGGAGATGAAAACTGTAAGTACAGTAGATCGTTAGTTAAGCATCAGAAATGTCCTACCATATCTTGAGCGGTAATGTAATTCTTTCAGTGAGTGACCTTCTTGTGGGGCAGAGGCTCACAATCTGTTCCGTTTACTTACCGCCTCAGGACGCCATAGACTCTGAGGCTCTCACAGACCTTATTACCCAACTCCCCCGCCCATTTCTCCTTCTGGGGGACTTCAATGCTCATAATGTCTTATGGGGCTCTACGACTACTTGCCCCAGGGGTCGCATTCTGGAAAGCCTCATGGTATCCGAAGAACTGTGCATCCTCAACTCTGGTGCTCCCACTCATTTCTGTACTGCTTCTGGGTCGTCGTCAGCTATTGACCTTTCCTTTTGCTCTCCAGCACTCGCGGATTCTGCTCTGTGGGAGGTTGCCGCTGACCTCCATTCTAGTGACCACTTCCCCCTTTGGATTCGCCTCCTGGATGAGACTGTAGCATTACCAGTGCCACCCAGGTGGAACCTCTGCAGAGCTGACTGGACACTTTTCAGCGATTTAGCTGTTTTGGAACACCGTGCCAGCGTCCACGAATGGGTCGACCATGTTACAGCCGTGATCTCCCATGCTGCTGAATTGTCGATCCCACGGTCCTCAAGTCATCCCAAGAGGCGCCTTGTCCCTTGGTGGACCACTGAGTGCCGCTCAGCCATCCGAGCCCGCCGTGCAGCTCTGCGCCGCTTCAAGTGCTGTCCCTCAGCTGACAATCTTGCGGCCTTTCGGGTGGCAAGGGCCAAGGCGCGGCGAGTGATTAAAGAGAGCAAACGACGGTCATGGCAATCGTTCTTGAACTCCATCTCCCGCTCCACTAGTTCTACAAAAGTGTGGGAAGCCATCAGGAGGATCTCCGGGAAACGCAGCCAACTACCTGTCACGGCATTGCTGCATCAGGGTAGTCTACTCACGGCGCCGAGAGACATTGCCCAGACACTGGCCACGTATTTTGCCGAATCTACTGCCACTATGAACTGTGATCCAGATTTCTGCCGCTACCGCACTGCTATCGAGAGGGATCACTTGGACTTCCGGTCTCCAAATTCTGAACCCTACAACTGCCCCTTCACAATGTGGGAACTGGATTCGGCGCTGTCTGTGGCTCATGATACTGCGCCAGGTGCTGATCAAATCCTGTACAGCATGCTGCAGTACTTGTTGCTGCCATCCAAGGAAGTACTCCTGAATTGTTTTAATATGATATGGTCATCCGGCACGTTCCCTGACTCGTGGAGGGAGGCGATTTTGGTTCCCCTCCTCAAACCGGGAAAGGACCGAATGCATCCCAGTAGTTATCGGAGTATTGCTTTGACGAGCTGTGTCGGGAAGACATTGGAACGCATGGTCAACCGTCGCCTGGTTTGGCTGCTCGAGACCAGGCAGCTCCTTAGCCACTCTCAGTGTGGCTTTCGGAGATGTCGTTCAACTATAGACAACTTGACCCTGCTTGAGGCGGTCATCCAGCAGGCCTTCTTACGTAACCAGCATTGTCTAGGTGTATTCTTTGACATTAATAAGGCGTATGACACTACTTGGCGCCGCCTTATCCTCAATCAACTCCATCAGTGGGGCTTTCGTGGCCATCTCCCCATCTTCATTCGGTCCTTTCTTTCCCGCCGCGTCTTTCGATATCGGGTTGGTAATGTGCTATCTGATTTGTACGTGCAGGAGAATGGTGTTCCTCAGGGAAGCGTTTTAAGTGTCACCCTCTTTGCCGTCGCCATTAACAGTATCACGTCCACAATCCGGAGTCCTGCCCAGTGCTCCTTGTTTGTGGACGATTTTGCTGTTTTCTGTTCTTCCTCCAGTCTTGTCACTGCTAGTCGGCAGCTGCAGCTTACGATAAAGCGATTAGAGGCATGGACTGCGAAGACGGGTTTTACCTTTTCTGCAGACAAATGTGTGTGTGTTCATTTTAATCGTTCTCGACGTGCTTTTACCTCCCCTGAATTGCGTCTGAGGGGCACCATTCTTCCTTTTAGAGACACTGTGAGGTTCCTGGGCCTCACTTTTGATTCCAAGTTGTCGTGGTTGCCGCACCTTAAAGACCTCAAGGTGCGGGCCCTGAAGGCGCTGAATATTTTGAAGTGTTTGAGCCATCGGTCCTGGGGAGCAGATCGGGCGCGTCTGCTGCAGTTTTATAGGGCTTTCGTCCGGTCGCGTCTTGACTATGGATGCACTGTGTATGGGTCAGCGAGGCCTTCGTATCTGAAGATTCTTGACGCAGTACACCATGAGGGTATCAGGCTGGCCACTGGTGCCTTCCGTACCAGTCCCATCCCCAGCCTGTGTGCTGAGGCAGGGGAACCGCCGCTCGCCATCCGGCGGAAACTCCTCATGGTGCGACGGGTGTGTCAATTCCTTGCCTGTCCTACCTCCCCTGCGTACCCTACTGTTGCCCGACCCCCTATGGAATGTCTCTTTTCCAGTCGTCCAAGGGCAACGCGACCATTTGGGATTCGTGCCAAGCATTTGCTTGAGTCCCTTGGTGTGGAGCGTGTGGCACCCCAAGTCCAGGGTTTTACCCGCCTGCCTCCCTGGCTGCTCCAGAGGCCCAGCGTCCTTTTAGACTTGTCAGAGTACCGGAGGAGCTGCACTCCTGCGTTTGTTTTTGCCTCCTTATTTTACGATATTTTAAACCAGCATGCCGAGCATGTACTGGTATTTACGGATGGCTCTAAGCAGGGGGACTCTGTTGGATGTGCTGTTGTTTTCCGTGATCGAGTCGTCAAGTTACGGCTTCCTGCAGCGTTTACCATCTTTGATGCCGAATTGTGTGCGATCTTGCGGGCATTGGAGCAGATGAGATGTGTTCCCAGTCTTAAGTTTCTCATCTGTTCTGACTCTCTGAGTGCCCTTCAGACCATGCAACACTTGTACCCAGCGGATACGGTCGTCCAGAACATCCATGATGCCCTACTCCACCTGCAACGGCAGGGGAAGGAGGTTTCTTTCTGCTGGGTGCCGGGGCACGTGGGTATTAGGGGAAACGAACTGGCGGATGTGGCTGCCAAAGATGCATGTTCCCTCCCTCACGTTGTTGAATGTGCCGTCCCCCTCCATGCTGTTACCTCCCTTTTGCGTTCTCGTGTTATGCGTCAATGGGAAGAGGAGTGGCTGGCAGTCGGTGAAAATAAGCTGCGTCTGGTCAAGGCCACCACGCGGCCATGGCGTACATCCTACCAGTCATGCAGGCGGGATGAGGTTCTCCTCACCCGCCTCCGCATCGGGCACAGTCCCTTAACGCACGGTTTTTTACTCCGGCGGGAGGACCCCCCAATCTGTAGTGTTTGTGGCGACCTGATAACTGTGCGCCACATTTTACTTGACTGTCCTTTATTCTCTGACCAGAGGGCGGTGGTTTCCTTGCCACCGGATTTGCCCTCTATTTTGCAAGACGACGCAACGACTGTGGTTAAGGTCTTACGGTTTTGTGTCCTGTCCAATTTGTTGCCTCGGATTTTAGGGAGAGGATTTTAATGTGCTGCTGGGTGACTGGTTCACCCAGGTTTTAGGTAAGAGGTCCGCCAGTCACGATTACCTACTTGTTTCCCTTCAATTTCTGTTCTCTTTTCCTTGTGTTTCCTTTCCTTTTTAGTCCGTTTCTTCTCCTCTTGTTTTGCCTCTGTATGTGAGGATTTGTAACTGCGTCAGGTCTGTGTCTTTTAGCCGTTCTCCTTGTTCGCTGTCCGTCTTCGTCTCTTCTCCGCATGTGTTCCTGTTTCTATGCGTTTGGGCGCTGATGACCACGCTGTTTAGCGCCCGAAAACCTCAACCCACACACACACACACTCTTTCAGTGAGGACTGATGACTCTGCTACATAGCAGAACATATTTGATGAAATAAACTAGACTCACTGCGAGTTCAAAAGACATAATAATCATGACGTTATTCATTAAATAGCAACTGAAACTTCTAGCGCAATGAAACAACAGCAAACACGGAAAACTTTCATGTTTTCAGCCGCACTTGACCTGTTTCTCTATACGCGAAACTTCGAAAAGTTCTGGAACCAGCTCTTTAGCAAGTGGAGGCCAACGGCGTCCTGGGAAGTATTGCACTCCAGTCCGAACTTCCGCCAAAGGTCAGTTTCTAAAAAGGTCAGGGAAAAGACTTTTGGCCATTTGCAAGAGCGCACAAAGTCGTACACGGGCCGCGAGTCACCCACCGCAGTAAAGGAGAGAAGAGGGAATGCAGATACGACGTTCTCTGGGGATGGAGGAAGACGATGCCGAGCTGCCAGCCGCACACGCGGAAGAGAGAGGAAGGTTAGAGGTCAGCTTCTCGTGGCCAGAGTGGTCGGTGTAGGCGGAAAATGAGGGGACGGCAGTCGACCTGGTCCTCATAAAAGAAAATATTACGGCATTAGTCTTAAGCGATTTGCGAGTAATGAGGAAAACCAAAACATGAGTTGTACGATTTAAGCGGGAGACTCCCGATTTTTCCTTCTTCCTCCCGATCTCCCGACCGTGAAGACCGATCTCCCGATTTTCAGAGCAGTTTCAGTACTTTTCTTACTATTTGAAAATCCTGCGCCTTCGATATATTGTGGATGACAAGGTATGGCTGCTCTTTGTCTATGTTAACTCGGTAGATTGGTGCGGTGGCTGTCGGGAGCGGCAGTAGGCGTAGCTCGCGCTTCGTATCTGCAAGGAAGTAAGGAACTTATCGTTGGCAGCGTTCGGAGACAAATGAATATCTTTCAACTAGTGGCAGTTTCCTCAGCTTTTGGTAGCACCACCGCAATCGTAAAGTTATCGTGGACAGGTAGTAGTCGATAGTTGTTCCAAGCGAAGTGATTAGCATTGTTGTGTCCAAAAGACACTGTTGCCAAGTTAGGGGATTTCCCCCTAAATTTAGGGGGAGTTAAGCTGCCTAGGGGGAAGTTGGAGAGATAAATGTTTCAGGGGGAAAAATATTTAGGGTTACTACCCTCCCCTCCCCGCCCCTCCGCTCGACAATTTCATTCTTGACTCCCTTTTACCGCCCCGCTTGCTTACCCGACGATGTGATAAATTATTTAGGGGAATTTGAAGTGCAATATAGGGGGACACGGTGCGCGAGGGTTGGCATCACTGTTACAAGACCATTGTCTAGAACGTAGGATCATTGTGTTCTCTCAGTTCTGTTGCGCGACTTGTGTACTCAGTAGTAGTTGTTGGCTGCGTATCTTGGAGGTGTTGATTATTTTTCGTGCAGAATGGAGAAGAAATATGATGCAGTGTTCAGAAATGTGTATAAGGAAGAGTTTCCGTTTTCAGTAGCTCATGGCGGGAAATGCGACATTCTTAAACATGTGCAAACTAAAAAAACACCAGGAGAGTGTCCATTGTGTAGAATGGAACCAGAAACTTAACTTCTCGTGTAAACCCCAAAATGTAGATTCTCTGACGAATGCCGAGGCTTTATTTACCGCATTTATTGTAGAGCACAACTTGCCTATAAACTGTGCCGACCACGCTGGGCCTTTGTTTCGCAAAATGTGTCCCGATTCTGAAATTGCCAAACGATATGGGTGCGCCAGAACAAAAAACGACCGCTATCCTTACGGAAATGTGCATGGAAGAAAAAGCGAAAGTTATTACGCACTTGCAGTCGAATCCATTCGCTATTGCTACCGATAGTAGTACAGTACGGAATTTACAAATCTGCATTTCCACGAAAGTTAGCCATAGCGCCATGTCGATTGTAGGTAGGGAAGCATATGTACATTGGAAATTACACTCATGAGCAACTGAAATAGACTTTGCGGCGTGTTATGTGACAACGATGACGTTAGGTCTTGGACTGGCCATCGAAGGGATAGTCGAGCAGTAAAATGGACCATATAGGCGACAGACAGGTCGCGGATACCTGACCTCTCTATACTTCATTCGGGCTTTTGGCGTCAAAGCATGTTATGGATGCATCGTGAATGCCTTGATTCATAGAAAATCGTACCCACTAGAATCAGCTGCTGTAGACAACAGTGCGTTGATGACAATCATGCCGTCAGCTTTCGCCATTGTAATACTGAATAGATGGGCCACAGATAACACTTTCACCCCGAATCTCAGTGCTGGATAGAAGTTCCTCCTTGCTATGGGGTATAGAAATCACTGGCACGCTTATCACCACATGTCACAGAGCAGGCGCCATGGGATACCCGATACATAAAAGAAGCCCCCAGGGCTAATGAGTCCCGGTACCCTTTCATATAGTGAGATAGCTCGACACTTATATGTTAGAATCCACATGTAACGGGCGCCCCATTTGCACTGTTCAGTCCGCAGCTCGTGGTTGTGCGGTAGCGTTCTCGCTTCCCACGCCCGGGTTCCCGGGTTCGATTCCCGGCTGGGTCAGGGATTTTCTCTGCCTCGTGATGACTGGGTGTTGTGTGATGTCCTTAGGTTAGTTAGGTTTAAGTAGTTCTAAGTTCTAGGCTACTGATGACCCCAGAAGTTAAGTCGCATAGTGCTCAAAGCCATTTGAACCATTTTTGTAGTATCGTCCAAAGACGGCAGCGCCACACGGAAGTCGGCAATGCACATCGATACCATAGAAATTAGCGATGTCTCGCTGCAGTCCGCAATGACGAATGGGAGGGATGACGAATGGGAGGGGCTGAAGAAGACACGCCCTCTCTTTCAATACAGCAGCACCCTCGCACGAACGTCAATATAGAGCCGAGATTGGGAGTGGCCTGCCCCTGTTCGTGACCTCAGCTGAAGCAGGCAACTTCATCGAACAGGACTAACCTGTTATTCAAGTCTCAGATGGAAATGTACTTTTGTAAATGTTGAACATTGTTCTTCAAGGGAAAAGTTTATTAATGATATCTAAACTACTATTTCATATGTTGTAGTTCGATTAACCCTCCCCAAGAGCAATCAAAGAACTCACAGTTATAGGCGGACAGTTGTTCCGCCTAGTCATAGCATGATCACGTTCATAATACAACACTCCATCGCTCCCGAATTGTGTTGGAATAGTTCTAGAAACACTTCACGGACATACGAATGCTTGTGTGATCCCTGGCTACCTGGCGCCAGTCCTAGAGAGGTTATCAGAGAGCCAAAGACTGAGGTTTTTGCTCTATGGATTTAGCTGCGATCAGTTCCCGTAAGTTTTGTGCTGCTGTACAGCGTTGAGAATAAGGATTAACCCGCCCAACTTCCATCTATTACTTGTTTCGTGGAGTCTAAAACCACGACACGTCTTCTTCGTCAACGTGTAATCCGTTACCAACCTAGTCGATATTTTTATTAAGATGATATCTGTTCTTATCGGAAATGTCCGAAAGAACAGATACCATGGGCGACAATGCAGCGCTCTAGAATGAAATGATAATTAAATCAAGAACCTACGCTGCCAACAGGCGTTGATATACATCAACAGGGACAGTTGGAAATGTGTGCCCCGACAGGGACCCGAGCCCGGGATCTCCTGCTTAAATGGTAGACACACTATCCATCTGAGCCACCGAGGGCACAGAGAATAGTGCGACTGCAGGGTCTTATCCCTTGCACGCTCCCAGTGAGACCCACATTCCCAACTTAACGTCCACACACTACATTCGTAGTGCCCCTGCCCATAACACTCATTACTCGCGGCAGACAATCTTACCGAGTCCCGTAAGAGTTCGGGCAATACGTGTGCATCCGCACAGAAGAAGAATGTCAATGGCCGGTTAGCCTGAACTATATTAAGATGGTATCTCTTCTTTCGGACATGTCTGCATTGAACCCGTCTCCTCTTGTTGTGCTCGGAAGTAGGAAAGATATAACCTTTTTCAGGTTTCCTTGGAGCTGTGAGAAGCTTCTGTTTTACATCATCATTAATATTTCCTGACGCTAATATATCCAAATAATTGCCAGTATCCATGGAATTAAAGCAATCAGTTGATGAACTTTGTTGTGGAAGTTTGGTGTGTCCGAGAGAACAGATACCATCTTCATATAGTTCAGGCTAACCGGCCATTGACCTTCTTCTGTGTGGATGCACACGTATTGCCCGAACTCTTACGGGACTCGGGAAGACTGTCTGCCACGAGTAATGAGTGTAATGGGCAGGGGCCTACGAATGTAGTGTGTGGACATTAAGTTGGGAATTGTGGTTCTCACGAGGAGCGTGCAAGGGATAGGTCCCTGCAGTTGCACTGTCTTCCGTGTTCTCGGTGTCTCAGATGGATAGAGCGTCTGCCATGTAAGCAGGAAATCCCGCGTTCGAGCCCCGGTAGGGGCACACATTTTCAACTGTCCCCGTTGATTTATATCAACGCCTGTCAGCAGCGTAGGGTCTTGATTTAATTATCATTTCATATTCGATAGGTGTCCCTTAATTAACTACTCAGGAGTTTATTGTAGAATGAATGCCACTGCAGGTGCTCAGCAGTTCTGAACCGTGAGGAAAGTTTTAAATTCACGTAGCATTTGACTGTAGTTAACGCTGACAAACAGTTTCAGAGAAAGTTGGGAACGTAACTGCTGACTGATATGGAAAATGAAGAATTCCGTTTTCTTCACCAGTAACGCTACGTTCTTCTTCTTGACTCTCCTGAGGTTCGTCGTCAATGTTTCCACCACAATCATTGTCTTTATGGATGTCAACTAAACCCAAAAATCTTTCGTGTAATTTGCCGTCACCATCAACATATCTTGCAGCTAAACTCAGTTGGGCGATGTGCGCTATGTCTGTACTCTCTTCGAAGATCATGCTGGAATTACGAGAATATTTTATTCCCTCCAGTATTCTCGATAACATCACTGTTTCGCAGCATGAAATAAGTTCGTTACACGTTGTTTTACCTACGTAAGTGTGTTCTCAGGGTTTTAATGTTCTCAAGGTGATGTTTTAGTTGCAAGTCTGTAGCGTCAATCTTAAATCTTAGAAGGGCTCTAAAATTTCCCTCGTTTCTTACTGTACTTTCACGATCATTTTCGTTTTCTAATAGACTACTATCATCTCTATGCCCCGGATGCAAGGGAATATTTTGCTTTCCATAAAATATTATTGTTTTTATTATAGGTACAAGACGGTCTCTGTTTTTCCCTAATGCTTTCCATTCTCTGTCTTGACAATTGATTTATGACCTTCAGTTTGCGGTTTTCTCGTGTCGCTAAAAATAATTTTGCATCTGTAGACGCTTCAAAGTCATACTTAAGCTGAGAGTGGGTCTCAAGGTCATCATCTTTACCTGTAAATGTGGCAAACTTTGTTAGTGGTCAGTCACAAGTTGCTTGGCGACAATGGATTTCTTTCCTCGAACCATTTTATTATTCACAAAAATTGAACAGTTAATGTAAAGAAGTCCCTTTTTAACTTCTGAGAACACCAGCCATGGACATTGTTCAAAGTGATTATTGTGCACTTGTCTGCGTTGAACCCGTCCCCTCTTGTTGTGCTCGGAAGTAGGAAGGATATAACCTTTTTCAGGTTTCCTTGGAGCTGTGAGGAGCTTGTGTTTTATATCATCACTAATATTTCATGACGCTAATATATCCAAATAATTGCCAATATCCATGGGATTAAAGCAATCACTCGATGAACTTTGTTGTGGAAGTTTCGACCAAGTGCTGGGCTCTGCCTGTACATCTGGTGGTGTTTTTGCGGCTGTATAGTGACCGAAATCTTAAGATGTTTCTGCTTTCCTTTTTCATATTACATAACGATTCATTTTATTATACTGTTACGACGTAGGTAAATTAGATGCCAATTATACTCGAATAAACACTTCATTCGCACTGAAAAATGTACCACTAGTACACTTAGCACTAAAACACACACGGTCACACTCCGCACAACACTGACTGAATTCGGTGGTAATAGCCAATAATCGTAGTTGTTCACTTTTCATCACTTCCAAGTTATCACGACGATTGTAGCTTTCAAACTGATTACCTGGCAGCGACTCTGCTTCCCTGATATATGTGGCTCGGTTGTTTCGAGAACATTCGTTGCCAGAATGTTCGCTTCCAGACTTTTATGGAGTGTGAACAAATAACTACTGTGAAAGCGACAAGCCAATATCTATCTTATGACGTATAAGGGCGAGTTCCTAATGATGACGTCTGGCAATTTATGTGTGTGTGGAACTTTTATTGTCGATTCTGTTCCTTTCTAATATATATCGATAGTTTCTCTTACCTAATTGCCGGCCGCGGTGGCCGAGCGGTTCTAGGCACTTCAGTCAGGAACTGCGCGACTGCTACGGTCGCAGGTTCGAATCCTGCCTCGGGCATGGATGTGTGTGCTGTCCTTAGGTTAGTTAGGTTTAAGTAGTTCTAAGTTCTAGGGGACTGATGACCTCAGATGTTAAGTCCCATAGTGCTGAGAGCCATTTGAACAATTTTTTTGAACCTTACCTAATTCGTATTACTGTTGTTACGTTACTATGGTTCAAATGGCTCTGAGCACTATGCGACTTCACTTCTGAGTTCATCAGTCGCCTAGAACTTAGAACTAATTAAACCTAACTAACCTAAGGACATCACACGCATCCATGCCCGAGGCAGGATTCGAACCTGCGACTGTAGCGGTCGCTCGGTTCCAGACTGTAGCGCCTAGAACCGCACGGCCACTCCGGCCGGCTACGTTACTATGAATGACTATTATTAATACTTCACAATCAACTCATCACTCCCACTCTTGACTAATCTTCACACTTGCACTTGCTACAACTACGACTTTTTACTTATTCATTCTTCTGTCTTAATATTTCTGCTTCTGAATGTAAACTAGCTTCCTGTTCGGCGAATAGTCTGTATTTATAATGCTACGTATCGAAGGTTCTCTGTACAAGAAACCAGTAAAATATTGCGACTTTTCTCGAACAAATGCCAATCAGAATAACGTATCGAGATCACTAGAATGGTCGCGACTTTTCTCGTAGATATGTGTTAGCTATCTATTTGCCAGACAGAAACGTATAAAATACCATGACGCGGACGCGCGTGCTGCATAGGGAAGTACAACTATTCGATAACTCGTTTCAGTGGAGTCGACTGACGAAAGAAACGAACGAATAGCGTGTGGGCTGAGGCGGCGCGGGTGGCAATGTGGGCGGCCCTGAAATATGTATCCGCTGCTAGTATGTATCCGCTGCTAGTCCTGTTGAGATGTTTCTGTGGTGTCACCGCCAGACACCACGCTTGCTAGGTGGTAGCTTAAATCGGCCGCGGTCCATTTAGTACATGTCGTACCCGCGTGTCGCCACTGTGTGATCGCAGACCAAGCGCTACCACAAGGCAGGTCTCGAGTTACGGAATAGCACTCGCCCCAGTTGTACGGACGACATTGCTAGCGACTAGACGGACGAAGCCTTCCTCTCATTTGCCGAGAGACAGTTAGAATAGCCTTCTGCTAAGTCCATGGCTACGACCTAGCAAGGCGCCATTAGCCTTACATAGTTTGATACTTACCGTATAAAGCATGTCTCTACAAGAACGTTGTAAACCAATGAAGATATAAAAGTTAAGTATAGCATCTACGTACTTTTCTTGCTACCATTCACTACTTATCCTGTTCCAGAATTGACGCCAGTCGGCGTGTGTGTACGCGTGCCTTTCGGCTCCCTTCTCAGTGTGGCGTAGCTAGCTTGTTACGCCACAACAGATTGGCGACGAGGATGGGATCAAACTATGTAAGGCTAATGGCGCCTTGCTAGGTCGTAGCCATGGACTTAGCAGAAGGCTATTCTAACTGTCTCTCGGCAAATGAGAGGAAGGCTTCGTCCGTCTAGTCGCTAGCAATGTCGTCCGTACAACTGGGGCGAGTGCTATTCCGTAACTCGAGACCTGCCTTGTGGTAGCGCTTGGTCTGCGATCACACAGTGGCGACACGCGGGTACGACATGTACTAAATGGACCGCGGCCGATTTAAGCTACCACCTAGCAAGCGTGGTGTCTGGCGGTGACACCACAGTTTCTTTGTAGCTTAGCGGGAACATGTTTGTAGATGAGTTTGGAATATCTTTATGCCGCCCTTCCTGAGCCAAGGACCAAGCCGTTTCTGGACTAGCTTCCATGTATGCATGTATAACCGTGTAGTAGGTACAAACACAACGGAGGGATATCCGTTAAAAAGCAGCAGCCTTTTAAGTATTTGCACGTGCAACAGTCTGGGTGATTTATTGATCTGGCCTTGTAACATTAACCAAAACGGCCTTGCTGTGCTGGTACTGCCAGCGATTGAAAGCACAGCCGTAATTTTTCCCGTGGGCATGCAGATCTACTATGCGGTTAAATGGTGATGGCATCCTATTGGATGAAATATTCCGGAGGTAAAGTAGCGTCCCATTCGTCTCTCCGGGCAAGGACTACTCATTGGGATGTCGTCATCAGGAGAAACGAAATTTGCGTTCAAAACTGATCGGAGCGTGGGGTGTTAAAATCTGTTAACCGGACAGGTAGGCCTATGTTAGAAAATTTAAAAAGGGGAATTAACGAAGTTCTGTGGCAAGCGAAGCAGGACTTCAGATCAGGTGAATACAGGGTTAGAAATACAAAATGAAATGGAGGAAATGCAGGCATAGGTTTAATAATGGTTAAAAAGTAGGAACGCGAGTAAGCTGCTGTGTACAGCATAGTGAACGCTTTGTCGTAGCCAAGATAAACACCAGACCCACATCCACCACAACAGCACAAGTTTATCTGCCAACTAGCTCCGTAGGTGGTGAAGAGACTTACGAACTGTATGATGAGATAAAAGAAATTATTCAGATAGTTAAGAGAGACGCATGTTTAATGTGGCGAGGGATTGGAATTCGGTAGTAGGAAAAGAAAGGGAAGGCAATCAGTAGGTGAATATGGACGGGGAGGGGGGGATGAACGAATTAGGATGCCGCCTGGTTGAATATTGCGCAGAGCATAATTTAATCATCGCTAACACTAGGTTTAAGAATCATGAATGAAAGTTGTACAAGTAGAAGGTTACAAATTGGTTATACAGGGTGTTTCAAAATGAATATACAGGTTTTGAGGCTTTGTGGCATTTATTATGTTCACCTTACAAATATAAAAAACACATCAAATGAAAGAGCAACCCAAACAGTTTTGTTTGTATACATGTACGCAAAGGGAAGAGAGTGGAACGAACCAGAATGACTGAAAAATGTGCTGGATGAGTGAGAACCTTTTACACACAGCACCAAGAAATGAGTTTGGATGGCTAGTCATGATTTAGCATTTCCAGTGATGTCTCTGTGGAGAGCTTTAAGGAGACGCTTACAACTACATCCTTATGATCTGCAGTTGTTACAAGCTGAAAAAAGCCTACGGCATACAGTTTAAGTGTCAACTTTGCAAATGAAGCATTGCTGCTTTATGATGAAGATATTCTGGATCGTGTCACCTTCGGTGATGACTTTACATTTCACCTAAGTGAACACTTGTTAGAAAAACTGTTTGAGCTGCTTTTTCATTTGATGTATTATTTATAACTGTAAGTTGAATGTAATAAATGCTACAAAGCCTTAGAACCTGTACATTCATTTTGAGACACCCTGTATAATGAAAAGACAGACATTTCGGAACCAGATTTTAAATTGTAAGACATTTCCAGGGGCAGATATGGAATCTGGGCGCAATTAATTGGTTATGAAATATAGATTAAAACTGAAAAAATGTAGGAAATTTGGGGCATAGTACGTGGATAAGTTTAAAGAACCAGAGTTTGTTGAGAGTTTGAGAGGACAACTATTGACTAGAACAGGGGAAAGGAATACATTAGAATACGAATGGGTAGCTTAAATAGTGAAGGCAGTAGAGAATCAAATAAGTAAAAAGACAAGGCCTAGCAGAAATCCTTGGATAATACAGGAGATTTGAATTTAATTGATCGAACGAGATAATATAAAACGCGGCAAGTAAAGCAGGTGACAGGTAATACAAACATCTAAAAAATGGGATTGACAGAAAGTGCAAAATGGCTAAGAATGAATGGCTTCAGGACAAATATAAGGAATTAGAAGCATATATCACTGGCGGAGAGTTAAATACCGCCTACAGGAAAATTAAAGAGGCCTCTGGAGAAAAGAGCAGCAGCTGTGTATCAAAAGCTCAGATAGAAAACCAGCACTACACAAAAAAAGGAAATCAGAAAGGAAAGGTGGAAGGAGCACATAGAGGGTTTATACAAGGGAAATGAACTTGAAGGCAATATTATAGAAATGGAAGAAGACGCAGATGAAGATGAGACGGGAGATACGATACTGCGAGAAGAATTTGACAGAGCATTGAAAGACCTAGGTCGAAACAACGCCCCGCGAGGCAATACTTACCCTACGACTTACCTTAGAAGATAAGTTAAGTAAAGGCCAATCTATGTTTATAGAATTTGCAAATATAGACCTAGGTCGAAACAACGCCCCGCGAGGCAATACTTAACCTACGACTTACCTTAGAAGATAAGTTAAGTAAAGGCTAATCTGTGTTTATAGAATTTGCAAATATTTTGATAGAGTTGACTGGAATACTATCTTTGACATTTTGAAGGTAGCTGAGGTTAAATACAGGGACCGAAAGGCTATTTGCATCTTATACTAGACGGCAATTGTAAGAATCGAGGCGAATGAAAAGGAAGCATTGTTTGAGAATGAAGTGAGACAGGAACGTAGCCTGTCCCCTGTCTTATTCAATCTGCACGCTGACGAAGAAAGAAAGCCAGAGAAAAATTTGGTGTAGGAATTTAAGTTTCTAACTTTGAGGTTCGCCGATGACATTGTAATTCTGTCAGAGACAGCAAAGGACTTGGAAGAGCAGTTGAATGGAATGGACAGTGTCTTGAAAGGAGGATATTAGATGAACATCAACAAAAGCAAAACGAGGATAATGGAATGCAGTCGGGTGATGCTGCGGGAATTAGAATAGGAAACGAGACTCTGAAAGTAGAAGATGAGCTTTGCTATTTAGGCAGCAAAATAACTGATCGCGGCCAAAGTAGAGAGAGTATAAAATGTTGACTGGCAATGGCAAGGATAGCGTTTCTGAAGAAGAGTAATTTATTAACATCGAATAATGATTTAAGTGTGAGGAAGCCTTTTCCGAAAGTACTCGTATGGAGGACGTTAAACACTTTAGAAAAGAAGAGAATTGAAGCTTTTGAAATGTGGTGCGGGCAGAAGAATGCTGAAGATTAGATGACTAGAATGAGGAAATACTGAATAGAATTGGGGAGAGAATAAATTTTTGACACAACATCACTAGGAGAAGGGCTCGGTTGATAGGAAACATTCTGACACGTTAGGGGATCGTCACTTTAGTATTGGAGAGGGGAGGGGGGGATCATAGAGGCGACCAGGAGATGAATATAGAAGCAGATTCAGAAGGATGTAAGTTCCGGTAGCTTTTCGGAGACGAAGAGGCTTGCACAGGATAGAGTAGTTTGGAGAGCAGCATTAGAGCAGCCGTCGGACTGAAGACCACGAGGCAGCACAATGGCCACTGCGACGCGCGCACACAGGTCATCCGCAGAATGCTGCTGTGCGGATTGACCTTAGCAACCACCCTTTCAGCCGCAGTCTCCACCCACTCATTTTTATCCGTCTCTGAGTCCCTAGTCTCGCATACAAATCAGTATTCCGCTGAATTACTCATAACCTTGCTGCTACTATACTGTTACACGGCTCGCTATCATTTAGGGAATGTTACACTATTCGTTCACGGATAACGTCGAGAAATATTGAGAATCCTGGCGCAGCTGATTTACCCAACAGCAACACGCATGCACAAAGAGGAATAGAAGTAACAGCAGTAATCATGACACATTTAAATAATCAAACACGAAAGTACACTCCTGGAAATGGAAAAAGAACACATTGACACCGGTGTGTCAGACCCACCATACTTGCTCCGGACACTGCGAGAGGGCTGTACAAGCAATGATCACACGCACGGCACAGCGGACACACCAGGAACCGCGGTGTTGGCCGTCGAATGGCGCTAGCTGCGCAGCATTTGTGCACCGCTGCCGTCAGTGTCAGCCAGTTTGCCGTGGCATACGGAGCTCCATCGCAGTCTTTAACACTGGTAGCATGCCGCGACAGCGTGGACGTGAACCGTATGTGCAGTTGACGGACTTTGAGCGAGGGCGTATAGTGGGCATGCGGGAGGCCGGGTGGACGTACCGCCGAATTGCTCAACACGTGGGGCGTGAGGTCTCCACAGTACATCGATGTTGTCGCCAGTGGTCGGCGGAAGGAGCACGTGCCCGTCGACCTGGGACCGGACCGCAGCGACGCACGGATGCACGCCAAGACCGTAGGATCCTACGCAGTGCCGTAGGGGACCGCACCGCCACTTCCCAGCAAATTAGGGACACTGTTGCTCCTGGGGTATCGGCGAGGACCATTTGCAACCGTCTCCATGAAGCTGGGCTACGGTCCCGCACACCGTTAGGCCGTCTTCCACTCACGCCCCAACATCGTGCAGCCCGCCTCCAGTGGTGTCGCGACAGGCGTGAATGGAGGGACGAATGGAGACGTGTCGTCTTCAGCGATGAGAGTCGCTTCTGCCTTGGTGCCAATGATGGTCGTATGCGTGTTTGGCGCCGTGCAGGTGAGCGCCACAATCAGGACTGCATACGACCGAGGCACACAGGGCCAACACCCGGCATCATGGTGTGGGGAGCGATCTCCTACACTGGCCGTACACCACTGGTGATCGTCGAGGGGACACTGAATAGTGCACGGTACATCCAAACCGTCATCGAACCCATCGTTCTACCATTCATAGACCGGCAAGGGAACTTGCTGTTCCAACAAGACAATGCACGTCCGCATGTATCCCGTGCCACCCAACGTGCTCTAGAAGGTGTAAGTCAACTACCCTGGCCAGCAAGATCTCCGGATCTGTCCCCCATTGAGCATGTTTGGGACTGGATTAAGCGTCGTCTCACGCGGTCTGCACGTCCAGCACGAACGCTGGTCCAACTGAGGCGCCAGGTGGAAATGGCATGGGAAGCCGTTCCACAGCACTACATCCAGCAACTCTACGATCGTCTCCATGGGAGAATAGCAGCCTGCATTGCTGCGAAAGGTGGATATACACTGTACTAGTGCCGACATTGTGCATGCTCTGTTGCCTGTGTCTATGTGCCTGTGGTTCTGTCAGTGTGATCATGTGATGTATCTGACCCCAGGAATGTGTCAATGAAGTTTCCCCTTCCTGGGACAATAAATTCACGGTGTTCTTATTTCAATTTCCAGGAGTGTATATTCACTTTTTCCGTACTTGGTTCCGTGGTCCATTCTACTCAGTGTAAAATCAGAACTGAAGCCCTCCACGATGTACTAGGAATATTAGATCTTTCAGATTCATGCCTCCTGATATTGATACTTGAAACTCTCTGGCATTGATATTTTCTGTGCTGTAGCTCACTCTGTACCACAACCCACCCTAAATTTTCATTTTCTTTCTCTCGAAATTGTCAAACTGCAAGGTACGTAATACTTACCGATTACTTGTCAGTTAGTTTGCCTGTAGAAGTCTCCTTCCCTTCTGTATGCCGCCTTGGTCATCTAAAGCCGAAATACTAGTAACCGATTCTGTCCCAATTCTTTTGCCAGCCACATTACATTTAATAGTGTCCTTATTCGCTGTAACTCTAAACTGCAACACAGTGCAAGTCTGGAACCTACTGAATACTAAACCGCTGCTCACCTAGCTGTCCATCAAGGAACACTCTGTCTCAGACACATACCATCTCTTCCGCCGAACGATTGCTCACAATATCCGAGGTGCAAATTAAAACGGCTCCCTACCGCCTCCTTTAAAATTCAGTGTCTGATCCGCTCGTTGGAGCGTACTCCTGTAACATATCAACAGACTCGCCAGGAAACAAAGTTTTGCATCGAACAAACAGCCATTTCCATGAGTTGTCGGTTCTACTTAGTGGCGTAACTAGGTTAACTAGCTCCTGGAACAAACTTAAGAATTTACATCCACCCCACCCCCCCTCCCTGTCAGACTCTCCCCATTATTTTGTTTAGTCCTCATCCCATTTCTCCTCCTATTAGCTCTTCTTAGCTTGCCAACTTTAATGCGTGTGTGAAAGCGTTTCCATTAATATTTTATGCAAGAGCAATTTTGCTAAGTCTGGCTTTCTATGGTGAGTCGAAATGGCAAATCAACCAGACCGTGAAAACCTGTTAGTTTTTAAGAAAATACAATGAGCCTATGCATAAATAATTAAGAATGATTAAATACTTTCATGGTTTGGTGCTGGACTTAACGCGTAACGTTCCCCACGCTGGTTAAGAGAAGTGCTAAGCTAGTCCCCAGTTGCACAGACAGTTGTTAGAACAAAGTTTACATGATTTGCAGGCAGCTGGCGCTCACTACTTCCATTCTTCAGGCTACCTTGGCAACTATGGCATCAGAAAGTGAATCCTCCCAAAAAATTAAATAATAAAATACGGTTTGCTAAATCCTGAAAAAGTAGTATAAACGTTAGGTAAAAGCAGACGAAGAAATATTTTTGTAATTAACCGTTAGTTAATCATCATGTTCTTTGATAACAGAAAACCATGCAATTAAAATTACATTCCTACAGAAAACACGCTGAAATTTAATTTTTAAGGTTAATACAAATAAAGTTTTAACACAAAGAGCATAACGCTGAGGTGACAAAAGTCTATGGTTCCCTCCTAGTATCGTGTTGGACCTCCTTTTACCAGTTGTAGAGCAGCAATTCGTCGTGGGATGGACTCAGCAAGTCTTGGAAGTACCCTGAAGAAATGTGGAACGTCAATAATTGTGAAAGTATTGCCGGTGCAGGATTTTGTGCATGAACTGACCTCTCGATTATGTCCCATAAATGTTCGATGGGATTCACGTCGGGCAATCTGAGTGGCCAAATAATTCGCTTGTATTGTCCAGAATGCTCTTCAAACCAATCTTGAACGATTGATTGTGGCCCAGTGACATAGCGCATTGTCGTCCATAAAATTTTCATCCTTGTTTCGGAATGTGAAGTCCATCAATGGCTGCAAATAGTCTCCAAGTAACTAAACACCATTTCCAGCCATTGGGCGGTTCAGTTGGACCAGAGGACCCACTCCATTCCATGTAAACATAGTTCACACCTTTATGGAGCCACCAATATCTTGCACAATGCCTTGCTGACAACCCGGGTCCATGATTTAGTGAGGTCTGCGCCACACTCGAACCCTACCATCAGCTCTTCCCAACTGCAATCGGGACTCCTCGGACCAGGCCACGGCTTAGGGTCCATCCTACACTACTGGCCATTAAAATTGCTACACCACTAAGATGACGTGCTACGGACGCGAAATTTAACCGACAGGAAGAAGATGCTGTGATATGCAAATGATTAGCTTTTCAAAGCATTCACACAAGGTTGACGCCGGTGGCGACACCTACAACATGCTGACATGAGGAAAGTTTCCAACCCATTTCTCATACACAAAGAGCAGTTGACCGGCGTTGCTTGGTGAAACGTTGTTGTGATGCCTCGTGTAAGGAAGAGAAATGCGTACCATCACGTTTCCGACTTTGATAAAAGTCGGATTGTAGCCTATCGCATCGCGACATTGCTGCTCGCGTTGGTCGAGATCCAATGACTGTTAGCAGAATATGAAATCGGTGGTTTCAGGAGGGTAATACAGAACGCAGCGCTGGATCCCAACGGCCTCGTATCACTGCAGTTGAGATGACAGGCATAATATCCGCATGGCTGTAACGGATCGTGCAGCCACGTCTCGATCCCTGAGTCAACAGATGGGGACGTTTGCAAGACAACAACCATCTGCACGAACAGTTCGACGACGTTTGTAGCAGCATGGACTTTCAGCTCGGAGACCATGGCTGCGGTTACCCTTGACGCCGCATCACTGACAGGAGCGCCTGCGATGGTGTACTCAACGACGAAGCTGGGTGCACGAATGGCAAAACATCATTTTGTCGGATGAATCCAGGTTCTGTTTACAGCATCATGATGGTCGCATCCCTGTTTGACGACATCGCGGTGAACGCACGTTGGAAGCGTGTATTCGTCATCGCCATACTGGCGTATCACCCGGCGTGATGGTATGGGGTGCCATTGGTTACACCTCTCGGTCACCTCATGTTCGCATTGACGGCACTTTGAACAGTGGACGTTACATTTCAGACGTGTTGCGACCCGTGGCTCTATCCTTCATTCGATCCCTGCGAAACCCTACATTTCAGCAGGATAATGCACGACCGCATGTTGGAGGTCCTGTACGGGCCTTTCTGGATACAGAAAATGTTCGACTGCTGCCCTGGCCAGCACATTCTCCAGATCTGTCACCAATTGAAAACGTCTGGTCAATCGTGGCCGAGCAACTGGCTCGTCACAATACGCCAGTAACTACTCTTGATGAACTGTTGTATCGTGTTGAAGCTGCATGAGCAGCTGTGCCTGTACACGCCATCCAAGCTCTGTTTGACTCAATGCCCAGGCGTATCAAGGCCGTTATGACGGCCAGAGATGGTTGTTCTGGGTAATGATTTCTCGGGCTCTATGTACCCAAATTGCGTCAAAATGTAATGACATGTCAGTTCTAGTATAATATATTTGTCCAATGAATACCGGTTTATCATCTGCATTTCTTCTTGGTGTAGCAATGTTAATGGCCAGCAGTGTATTTGGTCACGAGCCCAGGAGAGGCGCTGCAGGCGATTTCATATTGTTATGTTAGCAAAGGCACTCGAGTCGGTCGTCTGCTGCCATAGCTCATTAACGGCAAATTTCGCCGCAATGTCCTAACGGATACGCTCGTCTTACGTCCCACATTCGTTTCTGCGGTTATTTCATGGTTGCTACTTGCCTGTTGGCACTGACAACGCGGCTGTTGGTCGTTAAGTGACGGCCGTCGGCCACTGCATTTTCCGCCGTGAGAAGCGCCTAAAATTTTGTATTCTCGGCACACTCTTGACACCGTAGATTTGGAATAGTGAATTTCCTAACGATTTCCGAAATGGAATGTCTCACGCGTCTAGCTCCAACTACCATTCCGCATTCGGGTCTGTCAATTCGCGTCGTGCTGCCATAAATCACGCCGTACACCTTTTCACATGAATCGTCTTAGTACAAATGACAGCTCTGTCAATGTACTACCATTTTATACCCTGTGTATTCGATCCTACCATCATCTTTACATGCACATATCGCTGTCTCAGGGCTTTTGTGACATCAGTGTACAATGAAGCTTCAAACTTTTACACAAAGTATATTTTCCTCGCTGCATGGTAATTATGTGTTTATAACCTAAAACCTTGTGAGACCTCGCTGCGTCTTAACGATATTGCCACGGAAATTAGTTTACCAAGGAAACTAGTTTTCATTTTATGGCACTTCGCAATTTAAAAAAAGTGTGGATCGTATTTATGTATCTTAAAAGCTCTTCAGATCACTTTTATCACAAAAAATGGAAAATTTTGTAGCTATAAACAATGAACAAGTCTGTCCGTGCAGAAGGGAACTGCGGTGTTACAGAACTTCTGCCCAACGCAGCCCTATCTGAATCTCGTCATTATTTCCTTTCCTACCATATTTTTAGCTTTGCTGTCCTCAAATCCTTTCCCCCTCCTCCTTCTTCTTCCTTCCATTATCATATTATTGTTATTCTTCTTGTTAGCCTTTCCTCTTATTTTTAGTCCGCTACAAAGTTGCGCTCACACGAAACCACGTTCCATGGCTGCCGTAGTCTAGTTATACCACTTATCGCACTGGGAAAACTTGTATGTTGGGGGGGGGGGGGGGGGGCACGTGATAGTATTTATGACGTGGGCACGTTATGGATTTGAATTCTGGAAGCCTGAGAGAGACTTGAATCTGTTCTCTGCAGCGTCACAGCGAAGAACGGAGCAGTCGATCGAGTCACTACATCGCCTACCAGCGTACATAATTCGAGATCTGTCCGTTTCCGGAATCGTTTGAGATGCTCTCTAATGCTGCGAAAGTTTCACTGTTGTAGTGTGTTTTGTTTGGGAGCTATTAGAATAAGGAAGTTCGCCATGACTTTACAGTCACGTTCTGTTGTGTCATACACAGACTGGCGGCCCACTTCCAAGGTCCCTTCACCGCTACCGTCCACCCGCTATCGCGTGCAAACAATACCGCTGAATGGTTCAACACCGCTGTTTTTCTTTCTTTTTTTCTCTGACAAGCAATATTCGGAGCAGGTCCTTTCCTGCTCACTGGCGCATGTCTAAAGCCACGAAAGAAAACTGCTATCGCCACTGGCCGATATACGGTTCGCAGGTCTTGCACACAATGGCCACTTAACGATAGGGAAAACCCATTGCTCTGACTAGACTGTAGCAGTACACCAGAAATTGGATATAGTGTTTCTGCTAGCATCCACATGTCGTTAGAGGTGCCTCACGCAATAAACGCCAGTCTTCATGTAGTACATCATCGAGCAGTCACTAAACTGACAATTTCCGACTGTTTGCTATTCCTGATCATAGTAACTTTGAATATATAATGATTCCCATTGTGAGAGAACTCGGTATAGCTCCAAATATGATTACGGTAGTCGTTTAAGAGAAAGACTGTGATGTGACATGGTGAACGTGGAAGCGGTTTCCAAGGAAGCCGTGATGCCAAACAAAACGTGTAATTTTCAATATCGAGCCAGGTATCTCAGTGATTAGCACACTGATTTTGTATTCTGGAGGAGCAAGTTCAAGTGCTATTCCGGAAATCGTAATTTTTTATTTTTCGGGGATTCACTAAATCGATCAAAGTGAATGCCATGACAGCTGACTCCTTTCTCTGTGTTTGCCGTGTACGGGTTTGTACTTCATATCTTACGACCTCTTTATCTTGGGGACATTAAATCCTCATTTTCCGTTCTTATTATGTTTGGAGATAAAGTAAATGTTTCTGTGTAAGCCAATGGATGTTCTGTTGTTAATAAATAACCCAAGCATTTAACATTCAGTTGGTTTTAACGGACTAAGCCTACGCTGCTTTTCCTTATTTGTTAAACAGTAACTGTATCAACCAGAGCTGCAGTCATGAAACACTGTGCAGCTTATTAAACAGGAAGAACAATTAGGGACCGAGCAAAATTTAGTGAAAGATGTGTAGCAAAAAACTGGACAAAGGTATGATACTTATGTCGACGGAGAAGGCACAACAGTGTAATTGTTGGGTTGGTGCATAAGTTCGTACATTTTTCCAGAAGTTTAATAAGCACTACAGATACACATAACATAGATTTTAGTCATTGATAATATATTCTCCTTCACTATTTACAACAGTCTGCCTATGCTGAGGTAACTTTTCGATTCCGCTGCTGCAGAAATCAAGTGGTTTTGAGGCGAAGAACTCGTCGAGCCATGTTCGGAGCAGTTCCTTGAAGGTTGTTCGACAAAGAACGGTAAAGGTGATTATGTGAGGGCGCAATATCAGGTGAATAAGGTAGGTGGGGAATGACTCCCCAGCCCAACTCCTTGTAGTGTTTTTGTTACTCTAGCAGAATGCGGGCGGTCGTTTTCATGGAGTAGCATCACCTCACACAGTCGCCCTGGTCGTTGTTCTCGGATTGCGTTAGCACGACGCCTCAGTTATTGACACTAAATGTCAGCAGTGATGGTTACAACTCGGCGAAGGAATTCGTAGCACACCGTACCGTCGTTGTTCCACCACAAGCATAATATAATCTTTTTTGGATTCGCGCTGGTCTCAGTAGAGGGGATTGTTGCTTTGTTTGCGCTCAACCATTCCTTTCATTTCCTTATGTTAGCATAAAGACACCATTTCTTGTCACGTGTAACGATACAGGATAGGAATGGTCGGTGTCGTTCACGAGCCAGTTGATGACGAGAAAGACGAGATTGTACATATGGCCACCTGCTGCATTTTGTGATTTTGGCTTAGAGCATGTGGTACCCATGCACCCAATTTTTGAACCTTCCCAATACCTGGAAATGTTGCACGATGGTGGAATGATCGCAGTTAATCAAATTTGCCAGTTCTCGAGTACTCTGATCATTGCGGATTAATGTGTTTAAACGATCTTCTTCTAACCCCGATGGTCTTCATGAACGTGGAGAGTTGCTAATGTCAAAACGATCTCCGCAGAACGAGGAAATCATTTTCTTGCTGTGGCCAATAACATTGTCGCCATACATGACGCAAATGCGGAACTGTTCCGATTCCTCCACCTCGTACTCCATTTTCCAGCGTCCAAATACAAAATAACAATATGTAAACTCGCATAGCAAAACTGGATTACAAATAAAAACATAAAAATGAGAGTTGACAAATAAACTCATAGAAACAGGAATACCAACATGCAAAACAAAAACGCTACTAACTTATGCACCAACCTAATATATATGGTCGAAACGTTTGGCAAAGAACCTGTTTGTGTTATATAGAAATGCCAATCGATTATTTAATTTTTTTCATATGTATTGTTATTCGTCTCCGTAGTAAAATAAGAAACGCCTATAGGGATCAACTCAGCCTTTAAAAGTCCTTATATTAAAGTAAAATCAATGATCACTACTTATCAGACTGCAGTAAACCAGTTATTTGTTGTATATTCAAACGAAAAAAGTGTAATTACGAAGAACAATGAGCTCTGCTAACAATCTCCAATTTGTGTTATCAGATGAAAGTGCCCCTACGCTAGACGAACAATGATATTTTCTTCCAGCTTAACCCAGTTGTGAAGCTGTGAACATATGTCGTTATTTTTTGACTACAGTTCAATAGTACTTTTTTAAATTTTTGGGACCAGTACTTTCTAACCAAACATCGAAGCTTCTCGCTTAATAAATGTTTCCGTTTAATGTCATATATATAACCATATTTCAGTTTCATTGTTTTACGTCGCAGAAACACTTTGGTGTATTGTTTACTAATTTTTGATTAGCATAGTTTCTTAGTACACTGAGGAGCAATTGAAATAGATGAACCCCCATTCCAGCCGGCAAAATTTGATATCCAGCTAGTGCTCCAGATTTAGGTTTCCACAAATCACTCAAGGCAAACGCTGTGCTGGTATGTTTCATTTGTAAATGACAAAGCTGATGTCCTTCCAAATCCAAGTGTGTGCTGCGTCTCTAATGACCTTGTCGTCCACGTGACTCTTTGTGTTTCGAATCAGTTCAATAGGGCAGATGTCAGATGATTTTAGTGGGCGAATGATTATCTTGTCGTTCATGGAGCAATCGCCAAATCACTATGAAACATTTCTGAATTACAACGTTGCAGCTAAAACACTACGACGCACTTCTGGAGAGATTACTATTTCATTACCTTGCTGTGCAAGCAGTTCTCAAGCTAGTGCAGAATGTAAACAACATAATCTGTGAAAAGTTCATTGTCTCTTTTGCTGTGACAGTGCCAGATGTACCAGGGGAAAATGTTTTAATAGCATTATGTATACAAAGCGAAAGTAGATGAGGATTTAATGTTCCTTTGACAACGAAGCCATTAGATTCCAAGCGCAAGATCGATTAGAAAGGATGAGGCAAGAAATCGGCTGCGGGCTTTTTGAAGTATATTTCGTGTTTACAAAGAAAATCGCTAGAAACTTCTATCAGAATGGCTGGACTGTGATTTTCTCCAGCTTGTTAAGCACTGTGCCACTAGCAAAGTATTGTGTCCTATTAGCAAGAGATCACATTTGCCTTCGGCGTATTCGTAACTAAGATGTGCTGTGATTCACGCACATAAGCAACCGTTTTCCGTGCTTCGAGAGTCAAACAGCAGATCGCCCTATGAATCTGTGTGGTCAGTAGAAACCGATTAGCATAGTTGTTAATGTGAAGTGGTTGCTTGTGTACACCATATTAACGATGTGATTTCCGATGGTGTCATTGCTTACTTGTTCCTGTGGTATTTAGCACTTAATTGAGGAATGATCGACTGCTGCGTGCTCCGTGTATTACACGACACAACCGCCCAGCTGTGACCAGCGTGACATTGTCGGTAGACTCCTGGCACGAGGGATTGGGGAGGGGGGGGGGCTTTCTTTCTAATTAGCCATCAGGGTACATCATGCAGGAAAAACTTGCGATATACAACGTCAGAAAAACTGTGGACAACAATGAAAATGAGGAATATCAACTTTAATTGCAGACACTGTTCCAGTAATGATGAAAAGTGTAGTTGGGTCTTGGCAGGTGGATCTGCGGTCTTGCATTCTTCAGTACTGTATTTGCCAAACAGGCTTCCTGTATAATGACATGTTCGCTACTTGGCGGACCACGTAAGGGTACAATAAAGAGAAATTGCTTAACATTCTGTATGTACTAAAAGCAACTTGGCAGTACAGAAACTACGAGGTGTCAGTGGAGCCTGCGTTGTGGCACAGGATAAAATGGCCCACTCTACCGCAGTAACAATAGCTCGCATGGCGGCTACTGCCCACAGTGCGTATATCTGACCAAACACTTCCAATAATTTATCAGCAGCCCTCGGATGCATGTATGCAGCGATGCTCTAAACATTAGAGAGCGTACTTCGAAAAAAATGTAAAGAAATCGTCTACAAAATACATAGCTTATGAATGACCTATTCTTGAATGTTGCTCATCAGTCTGGGAATCTAATCGGGTTAAATTAATAAAACAGTCCGTTTCATCGCAGGATCGTCCAGTGAAACAGTTCTCTCACAGGACGTGAAAGTATTCATGGACGAGGAGCTGCTCGAGTTTTAAGGTCACAGCGCGTAATTTCACATTAAACATCGGTCTAAAGCGTGAAAGACTGAATCAGACGAGTTAGATTTTTGCTGAGTGGAGAGGAACGTGCCCAGAAAGACCCAAGATCTTGGTTTACGTCGCTTGGGAGACGCCTCTTCGATTGCGTCGCCTGCAGTTAAGCCCCATATTTCGTAGGTTGTGTATTACAACGTACGGCCTACGAATAAAGACTCCCTCACATCACTAGCGCGTTGAGGATCTTTCGGAAATGAGTGGTTCTTGCTACGCTTTGTTGTAATAAAATGGAGTGAAACCTTGTATAGGTGCTTACTGAATTTTCATGTTTGGTTCTTCTTGTATTGCACTTGAATATTAATGATAGCACAAGTATGCTGTTTCAAGGCAACCACACACTGAAGAATTATCAAGGAAGCGACGTTCTTGATAAGATTTGTTGTAAACATGTAATTTAAGGGCTTATTATTAACTTAGATGAAATATGTTAACTAATATGCGATGTACGTATATGTAAAAACAGGAGATAACCGGAAAAACCAGAGAATTATTTCGGATTCCAGGAATTTTTCATTGGTTTAGTTTTCAGTGACATTTTTGTATTTTTGACTGGTGAGAACTAATGCTCTAACGAAGAATTTTACTTTAACCCGCTTCCGCAGAATAAAACTGCAGTAATAAAACACGAACGAGAGAATAACACTAAATTAAACTTAAGTTGCAAAGAAAGTGTGTCATTTGCAACAACTAAACATAGTGCACACACAAGCGTATGCCAATCGCAAAATATGTCAAAGACTTTAGGACGAAAACTTTGCAATACTTCGTAACAGCCAACTGCTTTTGGTGAGCGTAAGGTCACAACTGTATACATTTCTAGCAGGTTGCGGGAAATGTAGCGAATGGTGGTTTGAGGAGCAATACTTTTCTTTTAAGCGAAATTAATTATGCCACGTGTGAGATTGTGCGATGAATTTCTTAAATCGCGAAACGTCTGACTCTCATTCAAATCTTTAACACTTTGAGGACCAGTCACTTAGAAAAAGACCAACCATTTGAACCATTATTTCAAAATTTTCCTGGCACATTTGTGTTTGATATATCTTAAGGGGTAACACATACTAAAAAGGTTAGTTTTCATATTTAATTTATTTTAGTTATGCCATAACGATGGCGAAAAAGTATAATTATCCTTAAAAAAAAGGGGGGGGCGACGTGAGTTCAGCAATTTCACACGCTATTGGCTTTTCTACTGAAAAGTTGAAGACGCTCGACAGAACATGTATTCAGCAAGGTAACCCACGAAATATTCTGTGCAAAATAGTGAAATTTATATTCGTGATTGTCAGAAATATTCAGCTCCTTCCATTAAGGTGTCCTCTTAGGATCACCCTCGGGAAAAAGTAGCAAAAAATTTTGACGACCAATATAATATGTGAAAGCTTAGCTTTTCCTGTATCTATACTGTATGTATAATAATTTGAACCATTAACTTTTCCTATTTGTGTGTTCACGCCACTTCACAGTGATATTACTTGACAGATTGCATCACGTGTCCTATGTTCTGAATATCTCCTGTCATTGGATGGCGAGGTCACGTGACGTGAGCTATGCTGGGTTTTGTTTCCTAAAGTGCGGGGAAGCTCTACGCCAGTGAATAAAACCTTTACCATTCAAAGAACTGATACGTTTCACAGCTCCGAGGGAAAGTATATTGCCACTTCACACGAACAAAAATGTACATTCGCACGGAGTATAGTGTATTTTCACTCTGGAAAAATTGTATCTTCACCTGGGGAAAAAAATCTATTTTTAGCTGGGAAATCCGGAGAAAATCCAGAATTTTTTTATTGTCCGTGTATACTGCCTGATGATGCTTGTACAGAGTGAATAAAGGATTTATTTGGTTTTTCTCTACAAGAGAGCTTGCACTGCTTACTGTACGGTCTTGTATTTCTCAGGTTTTAAAAATTCAGGTACAATCCAGTGTTGTAATAAGAAAGACCTTAGCCTTTTTTCTAAAAAGAAAGAGTGATAAATTAATTTTTATCTAATGTGGAAGCAGTGATCTAACCAAAATAAGTTTAACCTTTTACTAAAAATTGAGAACTACAAAATAGTTTTTATCTTATGTAGAAGACTATTAGAAATTTGTGTACTACAGTTTGTAATGGAAGTTTTAAAAATTGCTGCGTCTTTGCCTTGTATCATGCTGATGGATATTTTAAAGTTTTCATTTACATATACTACAGACATAAAAACATGGCTAGCATATGGGCAAGGGTGGAAAAGTGAGTTTTAATAGAGCTAACCTAGCAATTTTAGGCGCGTCCATTTTCGTAAACAAACTGTTATTTGGTTAGCCATATATAGCATACAACAGCCGCAAAAGAACGTTGCGGTTGCAAATCACGACGAGGAGCACGTTCCGTGTGACATGCTAGCACTTTTTGAAGCGTCTACCTATCACGACGAAAACCTCGTCTGACGTGCTCTGCGGTGAGAAAAACGTCCTATTTGGGACAGCATTAGCGCGACAGCATTACGGAGAAGGTCAACAAACTTCAGTGACAGATGCTAGAAGAGACGCGTTAAGTTTTCACGGAGATGTTTACTGGTGAAATTCTGAGGGCGTGCAGTACAACAAGAGTCGGGAACATTTTTGCGAAACGGCCTGTACGAGAAAATCGGGGAAATTGTACCTCATATGGACGCTTAGCGTTCGTTCCTAAGCACCATTCACGAATGGAACATACAAGGTAAAAAGTTCATAAACGGACAAACTCTAGGAAGTTGTATGAGACATTAAATCAAAGACTTTTCTCTAATGTCACAGTTAACTTTCCAATCCGGTACAGGGCGTAATCGCTCTCAGCACTCATGAAATTTGTGCATAACATGGGGACGAATCAGACAAATGTAAGAAACATCCTTCACGAGCAGTTGTTAATCCATTTCACTTACAGTATTTGCACATCCTGAAACCACATGATTATCCACTCAGAGCACAATTTTCGCAGTGGTACCTGGAACGGTGTCAAATGCATCGTATACTTCCGTCCTCTGTGCTGTTTACAGATAAAGCAACATTCGGGAGCGATGGGGTCTTCAATATCTACAAATTACATGTTTCGAGTGAGGTTAATCCGTATACCACTCGCGGTCATTAAGTGCGGTTCTACGTGAATGTGTGGGCAGAAGTTGTTGGTGACTGTTTAACTGGCCGAATTACAGTTACGAACAACTTAAATTGAAAAGAACACGTAGAAAATGTTGTGGGGAAGCCGAACCAAAGACTTCGTTTTATTGGCAGAGCACTGCTGCCCGGTATAGGACCATTACGAGAAACGATCGAGGAAGTTCAAAGAAAAGCAGGACGTTTTGTGTTATCGAGAAATAGGGGAAAGAGTGCCACAGACATGATACAGGATTTGGGGTGGACATCTTTAAAACAGAGGCGTTTCTCGTTGCATCGGAATCTTCTCACGAAATTTCAATCCCTAGCTCTCTCCTCCGACTGCGAAAATATTTTGTTAACGCCGATCTATAAAGGGAGAGCTATAATCATAACAAAATACGGGAAATCAGAGCTTGCACGGAAAGATATCCGAGCACTCTTCGAGAGTGTAAGAATAGAGGATTATTGTGAAGATAGTTCGATAAACCCACTACCAAGCACTTAAGTGTGATTTGCAGAGTATCCATGTAGACGTAGATGTATGACCTACCTAGGCCATAAAATGACAGGCGATTACAATTTCCTCGCCAGAGTTGCTGGATGATGTGCAACTCGCTACAACACGTCACATGAGCATGAGGAAGCACTGGCACATTCCAGTCGCCCTGTGCGACCATTCTTGAACCGACAGTTTCCAGAAAATTGGATTGGCAATGGTGGTCCTTACCATGGCTTACTCGATCCCCATGATTTGACCTCTTTGGACATTTTCTTATGAGGAAAGATTCGCAATCTTGTTTACTAAACCCCGGTTGAATCACAAGAGGATCTCGTTGCCCGGAGAGTAGCAGCAGTAGGAATTATGGACACTCCTGCAGCCTTTGTCCGCGTTGGTCAGAACGTGACATTGGAGGCATTTTTGAACCTCTGCCGTAATTGAAGTACCTGAGTTGTGTTCATGTTGTCTCTTGATAATGGAGAATTAAAATTTGTTTGTGTTCCTTTTTGTCCTGACAGAAAACACATTAGAAAAAAAAATGTTCCCATTGTCATATGCAATCTCCCAAAGCGTTGGACTAGTTAATTTTTACTAAGAGAAAACTCTCTCTGCCGGCTTAAAAAATCGTCACAGAAAAATATATGTATCGGTGTACCGTGAAACCATAAAGTTCGTCGATTTAAATAATTTTCACACTGTAGAAAGTGGGAAATAGTGCCTCTCCTACACACCGTAAGGGAGCTAAAAAAGTGAATTTGAGATCAGCAGTATGATCACTGCTGTGTTGTAATAGATATGGTCTTTTGGTAATGCTTTTCCCTTCCGTTTCTACAACCTTTGAACTGTTTCAACCCAGCCAGTTACAGAGGGACCTAAAATTAATCACAGAGTAACTTAGACTTACACAAGTTACAGAAAACATTTTGGACCCCTTGAGGATTATCCACCGAGGCACCCTGATATTCACTCCAAGATGTCGATTATTTGGCGAATACTGAAGCTGATTTTGTATTTCTTTTTTGGACTAATAACATTATTTACATCGCAATGCGAAAGTAAACCAGTGGCATATTGCTTGAAACACGAGAGTTGTACTGTGGAACTAATAGCGCAGCAAAAAATAATTTCGTGATGCACAAAGGGAGATTGTTTCTGTTTGTATTCCGAGTTTCCAGAGGCACAGGCTGGAAAACAAACTGAAGTAATGGTTAATTGCGTATATTCTCACATCACGTATGCCTACCAATTATCCAATGAGAATTATTGCCAGGTGTTTCTGTTGTCAGAAATGACGTAAACTGTGTAATTAACCCTCTGGCTTATTGAGTTCACTTGAGTTCCAACCTTTGAACTGAACTGTTTCAACCCAGCCAGTTACAGAGGGATCTAAAATTAACCACAGAGTAACTTAGACTTACACAAGTTACAGAAAACATTTTGGACCGCTTCAGGATTATCCAGCGAGGCACCCTAATATTCTTCACTCCAAGATGTCGATTATTTGGCGCATACTGAATCTGATTTTATATTTCTTTTTTGGACCAATAACAGTATTTACATCGCAATGCGGAAGTAAACCAGTGGCGTATTGTTTGTAACACGAGAGTTATACTGTGGAACTAATAGCGCAGCAAAAAATAATTTCCTGGTGCACACAGGGAGATTGTTTCTGTTTAAATTCCTAGTTTCCAGAGGCACGGGCTGGAAAACAAACTGAAGTAATGGTTAATTGCGTATATTCTCACATCACGTATGCCTACCAATTATCCAATGAGAATTATTGCCAGGTGTTTCTGTTGTCAGAAATGACGTAAACTGTGTAATTAACCCTCTGGTTTATTGAGTTCACTTTCGTCGAGGAAAAAAGTCATGTTAGTTAATTAAGCTGTGTCCGGCAAGCAGGAGAGATTAATCGTATTCGTCGCAAAAGAGAAGGCCGGCCCGGCGTGGGTCTGCTGCTGGCAGTGAGTGATGCGCCGTGAATCGTTCTTTGCGCACGCTCGTGCTGTTCTTTAGCGTCGCCTGCTCGCTGTCCCTGTTGAGTGAAGCTTGTAAGCAGATTGCTGCCAGCGCTTAAACTGTCTTGCTTGAAAAAGGGCCCTGCTCCTGCCAGCGAAATTTGCCCGTCGCCTGCCAGTGTTTCTTGTTGGAGCTGCCCCACGTTTACACTGGTAGTCTGAGCATCAACACACCTCTTATTACATTTTGCTTGCGTCTGAAAGCGAGGAGAAAACCTAGACAACTTGGCACACCGTTGTCAGCAGCAAATGAAATCCAAATTTTCAGAAAATTGCGTGGAAGTGACTTCTCTTGGGTTCGTTAGAAAACAGAGTGTTCGTATAACACCCTTTTCCATTAAGGTAGTGTTTCGTTTCTAGATAAATTAGAATAATTAACATGAAAAATCCAACAACAGATAAATCTACTGAATTAAGTTCTTAAGCTCATAACAGAAATGACAGGAAATAAAGTAAAAAACATTGCAGCCCTTACAGAGGAGCAGTACTATGTTAGGTCCGGTAAGTCATGCATAGCTGCAGTATTCATTCCTAGACAGGTTTAGAGAAGTTCATTAATAAAAAATACCAGCATATCTTTGTTGATTTGCAGGAAGCTTTCGATAGGATTCAGTTAACAGATGCAGTAAACCTGCTCTACAATAGGGGGATTTCTTCCACCTTAAAAAAAAAAAATTGAAGACTTTTATTCCAAGAACTACATCCAGGTGGAAATTTGTTCTAAGGTAACTGCACTGAAGCACCAAAGAAACTGTTATAGGGATGCGTATTCAAATACAGAGATAACAAGCAGAATACGGCGCTGTGGTCGGCAACGCCCATATAAGACAAGTGTCCAGTTGTTAGATCGGTTACTGCTGCTACAATGGCAGGTTATCTAGATTGAAGTGAGTTTCAACGTGGTATCATAGTGGGCGCACGAGCGACGGGGGACAGCATCTCCGAGGTAGCGATGAAATGGAGATTTTCCGTACGACCATTTCACGAGTGTACTGTGCATATCAGGAACCCGGTAAAACATCAGATCTCCGACATCGCTGTGGACGGAAGAAGATCCTGCGAGAATGGGACCAACGACGACTGAACAGAATCGTTCAACGTGACAGAAGTGCAACCCTTCCGCAAATTACTGCGGATTTCAATCCCGCGAACCATTCAACAAAACATCATCAGTATGGGCTTTCGGAGCCGAAGGCCCACTCGTGTACCCTTGATGACTGCACGACACAAAGTTTTACGCCTCGCCTGGGCCCGTCAACACCGACATTGGACTGTTGATGACTGGAAACATGTTGCCTGGTCGGACGAGTCTCGTTTCAGATTGTATCGAGCGGATGGACGTGCACGGGTATGGAGACAACCTCATGAATCCATGGACTCTGCATGTCAGCAGAGGACTGTTCAAGCTCGTGGAGGCTCTGTAATGGTGTGGGTCGTGTGCAATTGGAGTGATACGTATAGTTACGACTCTTGACAGGTGACACGTACGTTATTATCCTGTATGATCACCTGCTTCCATTCGTGTCCATTGTGCATTCCGACGGACTTGGGCAATTACAGCAGGACAATGCGACACCCCACACGTCCAGAATTGCTACAGGGTGGCTCCAGGAACACTCATCTGAGTTTAAGCACTTCGCTGGCCACCAAGCTCCCCAGACATGAACATTAGTGTGCATATCTGGGTTGCTTTGCAACGTGCTGTTCAGAAGAGATCTCCTCCCCATGATGCTCTTACGTATTTATGGACAGCCCTCCAACACTACTTCAGACATTAGTTGAGTCCATACCACGTCATGTCGGGGCACTTCTGCGTGCTCGCGGGGCCCTACACGATATCAGGTAGGTGTACCTGTTTCTTTGACTCTTTAGTGCAACTACATAGCAGTTAATAGTGCTATTAGACAAGGTGACTCTTTGAGGCCGCTACTTTTTAACGTCGTCATGGACGAGGTGATAAATAAGGTATTTGCTGGTAATGATTATAGAATGGGAGACGAAGAAACAAAAATCATTTGTTATTCTGAAGATGCACTTCTGCTATCAAATAATGAAGATGACTTACAGAAACTTTTACACATATTTAACGCAGCAGCCAAAAAAAAGGTCACTCAAATAACCAAATGTTTTTACGGCATCTGTGGAACCAGTTAGATGCAAACTGGAAATGCACAGGAAAATTATTCAGCAGGCAATGACATTTAAACATCTTGATAGTGAACTGTTCAACAGCTGAAATGTCGAAAAGGAAGTTCGAGAACAAGTAGGAAAAGCAAATAAAGTGTCAGGGTGTTTAACTGATACTGTTTGGAAAAACAATCATATAGGAAAAGATGTAAAGGCAAGAATACAGAAAACAATAGTGAGACCAGTTATGAAATGCGCAGCTGACACGAGACCACAAACATAAAAAACAAAGAAGACTTTTGGAAACCACGGAAAGGAAAATTATGCAAAGGATTGCAGGGAAGAAACTGCGAGATACAGACAGAAGTAAAAACATTAGAAAAGGATGTAAATTTGACTTCATTAATGGGTTGGTACATAAGAGAAAGCACCAATGGGACTAACACATAGACAGGACGAACGACATTGTAAAAATCGTTAGAAGTGAATTGCCAGCTGATAAAAGAAACATTGAAAGTCCAAGGGAAAGATGTAGCGACAACCTCAGGGTAGACTTCTAGGCTAAAGCCTGTTCCTTCAGCACCCCTCAAGGTGCTGAAGGAACAGGCTTTTAGCCTAGAAAGAAAGGAAGAAGTAGAAGAAGAAGAAAAACATGAAAAATAATTAAGTCGTCAAAAAGGACGACTCGGCAATAAATAGTATTTTTTACAAATTGCATACTAAATTAGACGCAAATTTTCAGTAGGAATTCGGTACCAGAAAAGAGTGAAAAAGGAATATGTATTCTCGTGTGGTATACACTTACAACTTACGCCTTATTTCAGATTGCTCATCTTTTACTGTGCAATTAGTATTCATGTAATTTTATCAACACGACAACATACTAAATAACAATTTAGTTTTTGTGTTTCCTATTGACAAAAATTCACTAAAATGTCACAATTTTAACCTTTCTGCAATTGTTGGCATTACAGAGCCCCAAAAATGAAACAGCTGGATTGACACTTTTTTCAGTACTTTCTCATTTATACGTGTTCGTCGCCGTTTTACCACAAACATAGCCGTGTTCTGAGGAATTTCAGTATTCGAGCACGCTTAGCCTACAGTAATACGAGTAATGCGTAGACCGAGCGACCAGTTCGCTTTCTTGAAACGCATATCCATTCTAAAATAATAAGTAGACAAAGCCGGTATGGGCGCTTAAAGAGAACTGAATACAAGAGGATTCCCATGACGATACACGAAACAGAGATGCGAAAGAAACGAACACGAGTAAGACCAAGAGGTAGATGGCTGAAAGGTATGGAAGAGTGTGTTAAGAAAAGAGGCCAGGACTGGACAAGAATGAACACAGAAAGGTGGTAGGAAAACAGGACTAGAAGGCAAGGCTTATGCTCCAAACACACCCAGCCTGAGGCTGAAACTGTTCAAGATAATGATCCTGATGATGCAGTAAATATTTCAGTGAAAACTGAGGGAGCTGATTCTGCAGCAGTGTGTTTGACCCATATTCAAGAGGAACATAGTTGAAACTGCCGACTTTTGCATATTCGTAAGTTCCTCGTACTTTCCAAGTAAACTATTCCAGACGAACGTCTGTTCCTTTACTCACGTCACTACTGAATTCTCCATCTTTTCCAAAACATTTTTAGCGTCCCGATTTGGTTCTAGACTGGGAGTGCATTGCTGCTCCTTATCGTAAGCTAAGAACTAAAAAGAGGGTTTGATAAAAGTATAAAGCGGCCAGCAGTCGATGCTAGCCGGTGATTCACACTGAGGTGGCAAAAGTTGTGGGATTCTCCCTAATATCCTGTCTGACCTCCTTTTGCCTGAAGACTTCAGATGGTCTCCAGGTAAACGAACATAACCATTTCCAGACGATGATTGGTTCAGTTGGGGCAGAAGACCCAGTCCATTCCATGTAAATACCGGCAACACCATTATGGAGCTACTGCCAGATTGCACAGTGCCTTGTTGACAATCGTCCATGATTTCGTGCACCCTGAGCCACACTCGAACCTTACCATCAGCTCTTACCAACTGAAGTCATCCGACCACTCCACGGTTTTCCACTCGTCTAGGATCCAACCTATATTTTCACGAACCCAGGACAGGCGCTGCAGGCCGTATCGTGCTGTTAGCAAAGGCACTCGCTTTGGTCGTCTGTTGCCATAGTCCATTAACGCCAAACTGCGTCGCACTGTCCTGGCGGATACGTTCGTCATACGTCCCAAATTGATTTCTGCGGTTATTTCACGCAGTTTGCTTGCCTGTTAGCACTGACAACTCTACGCAAACGCCACTGCTTTCGTTCGTTAAGTGAATGCCTTCGGCCACTGCGTTGCTCCTGTTAACCCTAAGACGCCCAAGCCTTTTTTTCTAACTTGGATGCCTAAGGGGGGTGGGGGGGTTCGGCGAACCAACAGGTATTAAATAAATTTACTGACGAAAAATTACAATTTTCAAAATGGTTTATGTATTTTAACTAAGGCATCGGTTTATAAATGTTGTTAATTGTTATAAATATTGGATTGAGTGAGTAAAAAATTGACATATTACAATACAAAATACAGATGTGTTCATATACAATAGACTACTCTTGAGTCCTCAACCTCAAGGCAAGAGAGACACTTCGCAATTTTTTCTGAATGTGTGTTACACACGTGTTTATGACACTGTCCACAATACTGTTTTGGTTTACTTAGATTGTTGTACTTCTGCTTCTTTGTTTTAGCTTCTCTTACGCAAATATGGCACCGACCTTTCCCTGCAGGAGGTTGACGTGCTTCTGTTGTCACTTCTTTGATTTTCTCTTGTAGAATGGTCTCCATTGATTGAACAATTTGGTTAGACAACCCTCTTGCATTGGCACTTCTTTCTTCTACCTGCAATTTCACTAGCTCCATCCCAGCTTGCAGAATATAAATTTTCCGTTTGTTGTGTTTCTTTTCATTCCGTCTTGGATGTTGGTGGATGAATATGGTGGTTGCATTGATAGCACAAATGTTGATGAGAGAGTAAAATACAGATAGAGGCCATCTCTTTGTTACCCTCTTGCAGGTGTACATAAGCACCATTTGATCAATGGTATCAATTCCGCCTTTAGTGGAATTATAATTGCATTTATCTCGGTTTTATTCTTCTCTCCTCCAACATTGCCCTTATCTTGGTGCATTGTTGACATCAGTAAGTTTTTACATGGTTTCGTTTTTGCTATGTAGGACACCAAATTTACTGGAGGCCTACCTGTTGATGGGTCTGTGAACAAGAACATTTATGAATATAGCTCTCGATTTGACGTGTTCTTCATTATGTCTGGCATATGCTTCCTGTTTGACTGGAGAGTTCCTACAGTAGTAACTTTGTAGTCTTGGTATATCTCTTCCGCCAAATCCACCGATGCGTAGTATCGGTCTGTAGTAATATTTCGACCAATATTTTTCACAGGTGCTACCAGACATTTGACGACAGCTGCTGAACCCCGTTCTTCTTTCGACAAACTCTGAACACTGCCAGCATAGGATTCCTTATTCAAGATGTATCTGCCAACTGCATCGGACACCATGCGTATAAGGATGCCATACTTGCCCGGTTTATCCTTCATAAATACTTTGAAGGGGCAGCGCCCTCTAAACAAGCTGAGCATCTCATCAATGGTGAGGTGGACCCCTGGTTTATACAGTAGTGGAAACCTATCATTCCCTTTGTTGAAAACTGTGAACTTGTGTGCTTCCCTTCTTAGCTGGCGGGTACTTTTGTCACCAAACCTTATGATTGCAATAAGTTCCTTGAAACGTTCTCTTGCCATAATACCCTCGTAAACTGGCCGACCCATTAGGTTTGACCAAAGATCGTGTACACTGACAGAATTGTCCTTATTTGCCCCCGTAAGTATCAGGATTCCTATAAAGGCATACAATTCTTTCTCATTAGTCAAAGTAACATTTCGCCTAACTGCCTCTTCATTTGAATATTTTACTATAACATCAATTATATCAGGCGTAAGAAGTAACTTCAAGGCTTCTCCAGATGAATGGCAAACACCAGCTGGAGTTACTCCTGCCTGCTCTCTTACTGTATTAGCAACAGACCTCCGAGGAATTCTAGGCTGTGTGGTTACGTACCTTCTTCCAGACTTGGCCACAATAACATCCTGATGGTCACTGCCTGCAGCTGCTCTATCTTCATCTTCTCTAACATCCACATCGCTTTCCCGATCTGAATCATACTCCGTAACACCATCCTCATATTCACTTTCACTCCCCGAGTCAGAATCTTCATCTAAAATTTCATTCAGAACTCTTTCTAAAGACGAGTCACGTATTCTTTTAGTCATTTCTAAGTTTGGGTGTGGACAGTAGGGAACTGCACTAACTGCAAGTTTACAAGATAAATAACAGCTGACTGACATCAACAATCACTTCCTCTGAAAGTTAACCGATTGTTGTGAATATCAAGAATACCAACGAACAAGAAACTAACTTGCATTGTTGTAGAGATGAGAAATACGAAATCCTACTAGGGAAATTTTCTATAGCATGGAAGCCTAAGGGGGGTTTGTTGGACCCATAATAAGTTTATTTATTTTTTCTTTCAAAGCAGGAATTTTCTATAAAATATATTGACACTAATGTTTCATAAAATAGCCAACAAACAATAACTCAAAGGGAATATGTAGTATGAAAGTTGCTTGGGCAAAAGCAGGGGACATAAAGTTTCGGGTTCAGCGCACCCCCTCCTTAGGCTTCCTAGGGTTAATAGGTAATGCCCGAAATATGATATTCTAGGCGCAATCTGACACTGTGGATCTCGGAATGTTGACTCCCCTAACGATTTCCGAACTGGCGATACCAGCGTCATCTGTATATTTGCATATCGCTGTCACCTCAGTGTACTGAATAATAAGCGGCATGTGATGCATGGCAATTCTTACTGTTGTATATACATTAGGTCTGAAACATTAGAAAAAATAGCAGTGTGTTAGGCACAACTAGAAATACATCTGCAGATTTCAAAGACGTATGTTACCAAGTCCTTTATAATTCTAGCGTTCTTCCGTACGAAAATGTCTGATATAATATGGCCAGCAGTAAGTATATAGTGCATATAGTCAAGAACTCAGGTCAGAATGTGAAGTGACTGACAGCTAGTTGTTTACAAAGCAGCTACTATAGCAACAACCGGTAGGAGAAAGAGCTTGGTCGCGCTTACTGTTTTTGTTCGTCGTAGTCATATTACTCTGTGGACAACAACTTTGGCCGCTGTCTAGCCTGTCATCATTCGTTTTCATCACGTGCTGTGCTATTTTTTTATAATACCCAAAAGAATGTCTATAGCTAATAGCGATGGTGAGAAGCAAACTGATTCAGCTGTCATGATCCCATAAAGTCAACTCAGTTCTGTAGATTAACGAGAATTTAACACTGAATTGCGCAGCTGATGTAACTGCAGCCATATTGGGTGTGCACCAACAACATCGCCCATTTCTGTGTCATTTCTGTTCAATTACTTTGTCATTCTAGTCCATGTGTAACCATTGCGATAATAGCTAGCTAGTATGAAGTATGTCGTATATTGATGACATCGAAAGGGCAGCCAGGTTGTAAAGCCATTTGAGGGCAATATTCGTCCTGAATGCGAATACACTTCTGTCAAACCGAAATAAAGTGAGGCAGTTATAAAAATCGACTCATTCACTAAAATATGGAATAGAAAAAATGTAGTGTGGGTCAAAGCCAAGTCCGGCAATCCTGATTTAGATTTTACGTAATGACCCGGCTGTTTAGTTCCTTTCAGCCCGAGTAAGTCAGTAACTCTATTCCTAATGTTCACGACGGGTACGTCTCTGTAACCTTGATTCATTGTAACCGTCCTAAATTTGTAGGGTAACAGTGTGTCCTTCACTAAAATTATAAATGCAATAGCAATTGGTTTGATTCATTTTTTATACTGAAAAGAGGGCAGTAATTTATTTGTGTCATTAAGTTGTCCTCTATTTTAGGCAACAACGAGACGAATACGCAAAAGGTATTTGCATATTTTATGTAAGTGGCAGTGATGGGTTCGTGCTTTCATACAGGTGAAAGTTAATGTAAGGTTGTCTGATAATGAGCACGCACTGTGCGTCCTGAAGGAAGAAAAAGTCTAACTTCAGGATCCTAGCTGGGTGTTAGCATTGTATTACAGTAATATGCACTCCGCAATTTCTGTTACGTGCTTTACCCATTCCAAACGTGGATTGGCATGTAAAATCTTATATTACATTACGTTGTTTTTCCCGAATGTTTGTGGCACAACTTACAAGCAAAACTTTCAGCTTGACGTGCAGGCGAATCAAACTAGAACTGCTGATATCTGCTCATATACTGATGCTGAAGATGTGCTGAAAGACATGTGAAGCATGATGTTTTACTCCACCTGAAATGCGATTTTTTTCGACTTTTGGAAGCAGCGTCCCTAGTTAACTGCTATTCATCAGTTGAAAATAACTCGCCAGAATCTGCTGAAGAACATCGACACAGCGTTGTAGGAAAGTTGAAACTTGGTACAAAGCCTCCCTGTGATCATGACAGATATCTTTCTATGGTTCGTACTGCTCATGTAGATGCATTAAGTGGTGTTGCAAGGCACATGTATGTCATGCGCAATGGTTTGGGTAGTTCGTACAGGTTCTCTTCGACTTGATGAAGTATGTCAACTTTAAAATAGACACTGTGTTCACTCGTTGGAGAACGAATACGCGAACGCGGAAAGAAACAGCATGTAGATTGAACCGACGAGGATGTTTTTAAATAGAAGAAAATGGTTCAAATGGCTCTGAGCACTATTGGACTTAACTGCTGTGGTCATCAGTCCCTTATAACTTAGAACTACTTAAACCTAACTAACCTAAGGACATCACACGCATCCATGCTCGAGGCAGGATTCGAACCTGCGACCGTAGCAGTCGCGCGGTTCCAGACTGAAGCGCGTAGAATCGCTCGGCCACACTGGCCGGCACAGAATAACTCCTCCATACCAAGGTCGATCTAGCGAAACCCCATCAGATAGATACAGTATCACTTGACAAGCATTTGGCTCGGTAACAAACAATTCTTAGTTGGCAAAAGTACGATTACATGGATTTCAAACAAAATTTGTAACTGACTTGACAAGTTCTAGGTAGGAAGGACACAGCTTGTTGTCTTGGATAGTCAGTCATCGACAGGAGCAGAAGTAATTTCAGGAGTGTCCCAGGGAAACAATTGTTGTTCACGCTGTATGTTAATGAGGTGGCAGACAGTGTTAATAGCAACCTCAAACGTTACGCAGATGATGCAGTTAACCATTATGAAGTATTGCCTGAAAGAGCTGCAGAAATATTGAATCGTATCTTCATAAGAATTTCAAAGTGACTTGTTTAAAATGTAAAATTGTGAACTCCAGGAAAAGAAAAACGTAGTATTCTATGACTACAAAGAAAATGATTCACAATTAGAATAAGACAACTCATGCAAATACCTTGGTTTAACAACTTGTAGGGATGTGATCAACCATTATGTATGTTACATGAAACGATTAGGAATCCTCGCTGAATACTGTGGCCGATAGATGTGCAGTCGGGGGGGGGGGGGGGGGGGATTTACCGCAGGCGCTGTAGAGAAAATGACGAGCGCTGGAGGGGAAGTGCCGTTTTAAACTGAAACCTGCACTCACATTTTTTCTAAACATTAAGTGGAGCCCCTCCATACCCACACTTGCGTGGTGACCATTCAAAGAGATCTGTCACCTTTGCTTTGTTTAGTATCTGAGAGGAATTCTCCTGAAAATGCAGCAATTTGTTTTCGCCTGGCTTGTTAACCATTTGTAACTTTCAGAGAAGCGTCATGAGTGGCTAATTTTGAGTAAAAGCTACACGTTTTTTCTTGATAGCACGTTAAAATCTGCTTCTTTTGCCATCACACAGCGGTGTTTACACGGTGTGACCTCAGTAACACATTTCGCAGACGTAGTTGTGAGAGAATTCTAAAACAGTGGTTTATTAAGTTTATTAAGTGAGGAACTGAGGAAACGTAAGGTCAGTACCTTATGAAAAAACACATTCTCGGTACAAATTAAAGGTGTAAGCCTTCACTTACGTTGATCCAAAACCCATAGCATTTCTCATGTCACCAGATATCGCTGGCCCTGAAAAATTGCATTCTTTCATTGAAAAAGTCACTAGTTGGTAGAGCAGCACGGTAGATATTCAAGTTTCACATAATAATCATATGGCAAAATACTCTCCTCGTTGCATGCTTTCATTTGCTAAACTATCATTTCGATAGCTCAAACCGTTCATGATATATTATGAATGTTGTGAATATTACACTCAGACTTTATCACTGGCGCAGCGCGGTGGCAAATGAGTGTGCTATACCAGATCAGTTTTCTCGAGGTTGTTGGCTGAGACCTCGACTCAAGTCCAAAGAAAAATTCAGTAAGTTAGCTAAATTTCATATGCAACAACATATTATGTATTATGTAATACACACCAAACGCAAAATCACAGCGACCTTTATTTTTCACTGCAACCGTTTTCGAATTTCGCGCAGTGTCTTTCTCCCATGTAAATATCACAGTAACCATGACCGACAACGAAATGATGGGCATATCATTGTGAACCTGACATATGAAGCTATAAGTAACGCAAATATGATTTTTTTTTTTTTTACAGAATAGTTTCTCTAAAATCGTTTCAGAAAGATTGCAGGGTATGCGTCTCGATTCTGTCATCTCTGATTGACTGAAAGGTGGAAAAGACTGACGGCCTTCCCTCCCGAAGAAACGGTTGAACTCGTCTAGCGCTTTGGACGAAATTTGGTCTCTGCGCATGGATCACAGTATCCAGCGCGGACTCTACATACGTTTAGTCGTAGATAAGGCATGTGGCATACTCCGGTTCATTCGCAGGATACTGAAAAAAATGTAATCATGCTACAAATAGGACTGACTACAAACCATTCGTGATTCCCATTCAAAAAGGTCAGCACAAATGATTACGTTTATTTTACTCGCAGGGGAGCGTCACGGAAATACTGAAATATCTGAATAGGCAGCCCCTTCAAAACTGACGCAAATTATCTCGTGAACACCTACGTACAAAATTCAAGAAACAATATGAAGTGATGAACCCAGCGTTATTCTTCAGCCTCCAAAGTAGTTCTCCCTTAAGGACCATGAAGTGAAAATTAGACTAATTACAGCACAGAGGCATTTAAGTAGTCATTCTTCATGCTCTTCACGTGCGATTGAAAGGTAACACATCCTATCACATGGTACGACGCTGAGTATCCTATCTCTTACACTTCGCAGTAACTTTCAGAATGTACACCTAGATACGAGGTGACCATCCTCCGTGTGGGTACTGAGCACAGATTCTTACATAGGATTTTCATCTACTGAATCCCGCCCAGAACGGATTGTGTCTCACCTTTGTTGTTAGTTTAGCCCACTATATGCCTCGAGCGCAAATTTCTTTCGGCTAACAGGAAATACGGCTCCCAAGTCCAGAGAGTTTTGATCGAGTCGATACCCTGTACAGTATTTATGATAAATGAAAAATTATTTAGTAATATTAATAATGACAGAAAGATAAATACTACACTTGCTCTTCCCAAGGAGTGCGAAGGAAGGCGTGTGTCTGTCTTCAGAAACGAGACATCCGGCCAGTCCGTTGTGGAGACTTAAGGAAACATTTTAGTGAAATATCAGTTGCAGTGTGACATTCACTTGGGAGAAGCTTCTGCGAAGTATTCAAAACATAAACTCCGCCTTGTGCGCAGTTTCATTCCAAGTGTAAAATTTATTACGTGCATACCAAATGACGTGTGGAAAGAGGAGCAAAAAGGGGGAGGGGCAGAAACGCTGAACTATTTAGCTTCGTAGACTTCCGCTACAAGGCTATAAGAGTTATCAAATGACGCTAAACTTTAACATGAAGAAGTAGGTGACATATCTTTGACATCCATGACAAAAAACTCATCGAGCAGCGAAGAGTTAATCACATATTACTCTACATTATGTTCGTACATCGAATGAATAGCGGAAGTGTGCAACAGCAGCTTCAGCGCTCTGCCGTTTTCTCCTAGCTCCGAACCTCAGCAGGAGTTTGTCTCCGTGTAGTTCTGTCACGGCAGCAGAAATAAACACGGAAAGTAAACGTAAGCGTTATATCCGCCTTCCACGTAGTGTGGGCTGGCTCGGCTGGACGGGAATAACCCGGAGTAAATTTTATCGACGCGGCGGGGAACCCTGTTTTAGCTGTGCCAGTATTTCAGAAATCTGGCCGCGCCTTCATTACGTGCCAGCGGCAGCGCTTCATTTCGCAACTCCCGTATCCGCTCGCTTGATACCATCTCACCTCATTTCTCCTTCTCTTCTTTCATTGCCGCTAGACAGCGCCTGCTGTTTATAGAGCGTCTAAATGGCCATCTCGATCCAACATTTGTTTCCGTTACTGGATCTTTTAATCTCCTGAGCGTTCCGTGCCGTTCTTTCGGTAGAAACGCGTCCACTATATGTTTATTGATATTACCAACGCACAACAGCATCTATCGAGTGGCTGACTAATTTTCTCTGTGAAACAGTTATTCAGTATAATAGGTAATGCTCCGCCTCCGCTGACATACTGCATCCGTTTAATAACACATAACTGCGCCCCAACAAGGGAACGTAAAAAAAAATTCACGTAGAATTGCGTCCTGACTAACACAAATGCGTTATCTCATGTGGGGTAGTTAAGTATTAGTATACTAAATGAAATGCTGTTGCCCTTCCAGGTATGTTTTTGACGGTGTCCGGATACTTCTGATCACTTGGTGTATGTCTTGCTTCCAATAGTTAAATTAGCAATATTGTGACAAGTATTTGTTTCTGCATGTGCATGTCGTAGAGGATAATTCAGCTTCCAGTCTTGAGGATGAACATGTGAGTTATCAATTGTGCACAGTTCAGCGTGCGATAAAAACTGTATGGAAATTCATTATATGTAAACCGTATGAAAGTAATCCCCATCAAGGTCTTTGAGACGCCGAAGCTGGAAAACATGATCAGCATCAGCCATTTGCATTGCAGTCTTCAGATGTAGTCTTCCAAGTCGCCCCTGCATGTTTGCTATCATGTGCTCGCCTTGGACGAGGCCGTTTTCTCGGCTATTCCTTATTTTTCGGCGTCAGATTAACTATATACACTGTGGTGACGAAAGTCATCGGATAGCGATATGCATATATATGTATGTACCTATATAGATGGAGGTAGTACCGCATACATAAGGTACAGTATAAAAGGGCAGTGCATTGGCGGAAGTATCATTCGTACACAGGTGAATCATTTGAAACGGTGTCCGAGGTGATTATGGCCACACGATGGATATCAACTCTCTGAACGCGGAACGGTAGTTGGAGCTGGACGCACTGGACATTCTATTTCGGAAATCGTAAGGGAATTCAGCACTGAGAGATGCAAAGTTAGAGAATGTGCCGAGAATATCACATTTCAGGCATTACCTCTCACCGTGAACAACACAGTGGCCGACGGCCTTCACTTAACGACCGAGAATAGTGGTGTTATTGTAGAGTTGTCAGTAATAACAGACAAGCAACAATGGAAATAACCGCAGAAATCATTATGGGACGCACGACGAATACATCCAGTAGGATAATGCGGAGAAATATGCGTTGATGGGCTATGGCAGCAGACGACCGGCGAGAATGCCTTTGCTTAAAGCACGACATCGCCCGCATCGCTTTTCCTGGGCTCGTGAATATGATGGTTGGACCCTAGACGTTTGAAAAACCGTGGCGTGGTCAGATGAGTCCAGATTTCAGTAGGTAAGAGCTGATGGTAGGATTCGAGTTCGCACTGTGCGAGCTGGTGATGTCTCCAGACGGGTGTGGGCTGAGGTTACGTGAAATGGAATGGGTTCTCTGGTCGAACAGAACCGATCATTGGCTGGAAATGGCTATTTTCGGCCCCTTGGAGACCAACAACGATGGAGTGTTTATGGATGACAATACTTCAAGTCAGCGGGGTACAACTGTTCACGAATGGTTTGAAGAACATTCTGGGTAATTCGAGCGAATTATTTGGCCACTCATATCGTCCGACATGGGACATAATCGATAGGTCATTTCGTGCACAAAATCCTTGACCGGTAACACTTTCGCACTTATGGACGGGCATAGAGGCAGCATGGCTCAATATTTCTGCAGGGGACTTCCAATGACGTATTGAGGCTATGCCATATCGAGTTGCTGCACTACGCCGGGCAAAAGGTCTCTCACTAGCGAATTGTATACAGGAAAAACATTCCTATGAGCCTTGATTTTACTGAACGAGTCATTTACGAGGCACTTTGTTTCACTCCTTGTACTACTGTGGTAGGCGTGGGTTTCGTATCTATCTTGGCTACAATAATGCGTTCACTATGCTGTTTGTGGTAGCTTATTTTTATTCATTATTAAACCCACTCCTGTATTACCCCTATTCGACTTTGTATTTATAACCCTGTATTTACCTGACCAGTAGTCTTGATCCTCCTGCCACCGAACGAAACTAATTCGCATTATATCTGACTTTAACCTATCCAATTCCCTTTTCAAATTTTCTAATCTACCTGCCCGATTAATGGATCTGACATTCCACGCTCCGATCCGTAGAACGCCAGTTTTCTTTCTCCTGATGACGACGTCTTCCTGAGTAGTCCCCGCCCGGAGATCCGAATGGGGGTCTATTTTACCTCTGGAATATTTTACCCAAGAGGACGCCATCCTCATTTAACCATACAGTAAAGCTGCATGCCCTAGGGAAAAATTACGGCTGTAGTTTCCCCTCGCTTTCAGCCGTTCGCAGTACCATCACAGCAAGGCCGTTTTGGTTAATGTTACAAGGCCGATCAGTCAATCATCCAGACTGTTGCCCCTGCAACTACTGAAAAGGCTGTTGCCCCTCTTCAGGAACCACACGTTTGTCTGGCTTCTCAACAGATACCCCTCCGTTGTGGTTGCACCTACGGTACAGCTATCTGTATCGCTGAGGCACGCAAGCCTCCCCACCAACGGCAAGGTTTATAGTTCATGAGGGGAGGATATACTTAGTATATATGGCATATCTACAACTTACGTTTAAGTATGAACGGGCGTAATTTCCTAATGGACTCTTTCGCTAGTAGCGTGCTGCAGTTTAGAACACACCTTCATAACAGAGGGAGACGCGCAATGCGTGTGGTACGCAGCAAGCAAGCTTTCTATCTCAGCGTAGTAGACGGGCGTGCTTTATCAGAGTTCGGAACTAGGTCTACGCTGTCGCAAGCGGCCCGTCTCTGTGAAACTTCACGCCTACGCTCCATGGGCCGCAGAGCTGTATAAACAAGCGTATCTCTCGTTTCGTTCATTGCAGAGATTTTACAGAATAATTGGTTCTGTGGCGCACTTCTCTATAGGTTGTCGGTCCTCAGAACTCGGAAAGAGAGACAGTTTAAAGAAAGTATAATTTCTTGATGATCTGAAAACACAAAACCGCTCTGAGCGTTGAATAAATTTACTGCTGTAATTGAATTCACTGTTTGAGAATGTGTCATACCTTCTCACAAAGTACAAATAATATTTCAACACACACAATTTCTCATCGGACGCCTTTGAACTAACGGTTCCTTCTCTTATGGGTCGTTCCTGTTGATTGTCTTTCAGCTGCACATCTTTTTTGGTAAGCAGGACTTGTGCTGCTTGATACCGCAGTCCTGGAGAGGTTGGCAGAATTTTCACAAATTATCTGGTTCTGAGATCTACATGACAGCATTAAATGACTACAATGTTTGTTACTGCCGAACATGAGCACTCTTTGTTGTACTACAATTGTTTTTCATTCACTAATAGGTTTTATACCCCTTAAAGCGTTATCAGACTTTAAATAACAGTTAATAAAACAACCTTAAGACGTACAGAGACAAGAGTGATTCAGAAGTTAAGACATATAAAATTGAGGAGTTTATCCTAAATTAAGATTTTACATCAAACAGTTTATAAATTGACACCTATCTAAATTTCACATAAATTAAACTTTTCGTGAGGGTAATAACGTAGGCTGTTTTCCGCGCCACTAGAGTAAGCTTCATTTATGCGTACATCAGAAAAGGAGACAACACTAACGTAAAAATTATATTTTCTGGAGAATGTGTATATAGGATCAGCTTCAAAAGTTAAAATGGTTTAACATCTGTATCACGAAATATCTCTTCCTGTACCGTGGTTATTTTAATCAGTAGTCGCGACACTCAGTTGTCGCATGAAGACAACCTAAGAAGCCGAAAACTGCATAGCGGAGAGATAAAAATAGCCGGACGCTAAGAAAGTGTTGGTTTTTTAAATTATATCACTTTACTCGAGTATTAAGGGAAAATTTAATAAATGTGGTGGTCATCTTTTCTAAAAATTGTACCTTTCTGAAGCAATTTTGCGCGAACGCGGTATTTCAGGAATTCTGCAGTGCTATCACTTCTCTGTCAAGCGGTACACCTTTAATTTATTTGTGATACTTTCTAATAACTGGCTACAGATGAAACGAAGGACATCCATATGTGCTGAATGAGTACGCTTGGTAACTGAATTAGGAGCAATTTTTAGACTGATCCAATGAATAAATCGCTAAGGAATTTCTTTGCCCAATTTAACTCCTTGCCCTGACTATAAACGAGGGGCAGATACGTATATTTCGTCGTCAGTGATAACAAATAATGCGTTATACAGACAATGAAAACTCGTTGTTTCTCTTACATCACACAGCTACTATTAAAGAGGCCAGAGTATAAAATAATAATAATAAGGAATCTTCTGTACCATAGCAGTTGTGAGATTAATCTATAGTCTACACGACTGATTCCTTCGAGGCAAGTCGATGTAAATAGAAAAATAATTTCGTCACGTCGCTGTAGGAGTATAAACAATAAGACTTTACTAATATTACGTTTAAGGACCAAACGTCGATGTTAAGATAGGAATTAAATGGCGGCAGGCCAATCCTTTTCAAATAACAGCTGTGCCAGAAAAGAAAGGTACGCAGTACCTAACCAAGGACGCAAGGCTTGATCGCTCTTTGGAAGGAACAATGGGCAGCGAGAACAAGGCAGTTTGTTCATGAAGTGGGTTACACCAGAGCTACAAAAAGCCGTGGTTCCGATTGTATCAACGCAGCTGCCATTATCTCTCCTTGAAATCAATGCGAACGTTGTTGCCTTTAAACTTCCCTTCCATGTTTGAAAGTGAGTTGTAGAATTTGCTTTCCGTTATGTTTGCGTTGTCACCACAATAGTAGGCGTGCTCAGATGGTCAATATTTCATTGAAATTGATGCAGAGACGCTACAGATCGGCGAAATCTGAAAGTCTGGTCGTAATAATAACCACCGTACTGTTTCAGATACATCTACGTAACTACTCTGCAATTCACTCCTAAATGCTTGGCGGAGGGTTCATAGAACCATTCCATTCTCAAACAACACGTGGGAAACATGAACACCTAAATCTTACCGTTTCAGTCCTGATTTATTTTATTTTATTACGATGGTCATTTCTTCCTATGTAGGTGGAAACCAACTAAATATTTTCGCATTCGTAAGAGAAAGTGAGTAGTTGAAATTTTGTGGAAAGATCTCACCGCAACAGAAAATGCTTATATTTTAATGATTGCCACTTTCAACTCGCGTATCATGTCCGTGACACTGTCACCTCTATTTCGCGATAATACAAATCGAGCTGTCCTTCTTTGAACTTTTTCTATGTCGTCCGTCAATGCTGTCTGGTAAGATGTCATACTGGACAAGCGACAAGACGACGGACAAGCGTAGTGTAGTCTCTTTAGTCGATCTGTTGTATCTTCTCAGTGGTCTGCCAATAAGATACAGTCTTTGGTTCGTCTTTCCCACAACATTTTCTATGTGGTGGTCCAAAATGAAGTTGTTCGTATTGTAATCCTCAAGTATTTAATGGAGTCAACAATCTTTAAAGTTGTGTGATTTATCCTGTAACCGAAATTTAACTTTTTTTTTTTTAAGGGCCACGCACCTTTATCGTTTGGAATGAATTAGCACGTTGCGCACCATATTGATGTAGTGTCTAAATCACTCTCCAGTTCCTTTTGATCTTCTAATCTCTTTACAAGTTGATAATTGACAAGCGTCATTTGGAAACAGTTGAACTACTCAGGTTATCTCCTAAATCATTTATGTAGGCCGAGGATAGCATAGGTACTTTAAAACATCCTTGGGAACCCCAGATACCACTTTTGTTTCGCTATCTAAGAGTTTTATATTCACTCACTCTCTTTACTGCCTTTAGGTATCTAAGATTTGTTGCGATTAATGTTATTAATTTTTTGTAGTTGTCTTATTACCTTAAGCAAAATAATACGCTTATCAATTACGGATTTTTATGAACCAGTGACTGTTTGTTCGTCATAAGTACAAAAAAATTGCAACCAGTCACTCTTTTGAAATAGTTACTATTTCGTGAACCTGTTTTATAACCTTTTCAGGCTCATCTTCAGATGTTGTATAGGAGGTTACAAAGCTATTTCAAAGCTTAGTGCTGGGTGCTGGTTTGTTAATATAAATCCTGTCTACTTCCTTTGTGATGGACTGTTGGTACCACATCACTTACTTTTACAGAATAGCTGTAATAACGTCATTACAGCGTTAAGCTCTGAAATAGCTGTGTAACCTCTTGTACACCATCTGAAGACGAGCCTGAGAAAATTCGAAAACCAGTTCATGGAATAAATAACTTTTTAAAAAAGTGACTTGATACTTTCTGTATTAAGTAAAATATCCGCTACCACGTTGTTTCGTTGTTTTCGTAAGGGATATATAAGCGCAGTTAGATGAGTACAGTTGTTAGCTTTCGGGATTCTCATCGACGAAAATATTGTATGTTTCACAGCATGCTTTCCATACCGTACTACCCACTTAATGACCGAGAGCAGCGGCGTTAGTTTAGAGTTGTCAGTTCTAACACACATGGAGCTCTGCGTGAAATAACCACAGAAATCAATGTGGGACGTACGACGAACGATCCGTTAGGACAGTGCGGCGAAATATGGCGCTAACGGGCTACGGCAGCAGACGACCGACACGAGTGCCATTGCTAACAGCACGACATCGCCTGCATCGCCTCTCCTGGGCTCGTGACCATATGATTTGGACCCTAGATCACTGGATAACCGCAGCCTAGTCAGATAAGTCCGTATAACAGTTGGTAAGTGCTGATTGGTCAGATGAAAACACAGCCAGATAGGTTTTTTTAAAACCAACTTCGGTAAATTGTAGTAAGGAGAAGTTAGGACAGGAGTCGCTTCCGAGACGGAGAGGTGAGCGGAGCTGCGCCGGCCGCCACCCCCTCTCGAACACCGACAAGGTAATGAACGCACGCGATGGCGCATAACAGCGCTTAAAGTTTCACTCAGAACTGCAGAAGTCTCATCCGTTACACCCCCTTTTTGCGTAATACTAGTGTCGATCGTCAATCAAAGCTCATGGTGTTCACATTTGCCACTTGAAGTAAAAATCTGAATCGCGATGATTTTTCTGTTATATAGTTATTGAGAAGCCACATCAGCCACTGTAATTTACGACAAGTTAGATAAGTAATTAATGATAATTGAGGGTCGCTGTAGACCATTTTGATAGTTTTCTCTTTTGTGAAACTTAATTTAAACGTAGATTATAGATGTGATATGGCATAGGTCATCCTTCGATCCATTGTAAAACTTGGAAACCCATTCAGGGAATATTCGTTCACATTTTTGTTGAACGCAGTTGGTTTTTACCATCCTGTATTAAAACATTTCCTTTTATCAATAGTGCAATTTATAAACGATGTTTTGTGAGTAGAGTAAAATTTCCCATGGTAAACTTAACTGCTTTTCCGACGTTATTTTACCAGCTAACTAAAAATAGGAAAGCCTTGAACCCCTTCCACTAAATTTAGTTAGTATTAAGATTCTTTCACAGGGAGTGCAGTGGAGCTGACGATGAAATCATTAAGTATTTGGTTATATCATCGCTAGTCTCACTGAACTCTCTTGAATTCTACATGTCATGTGTGGTCTGACGTCTCCTTACCAGCAACAGGTCCCAGGTTCAAACTAGTCAATTCCCTAAAAAACACGCTCAGAGCGTCGTTGCGCGAAAGTGGTAGGGAGACACGATATAGAACAGACACCACGCAGAATGTTAGACAGTGTGATAGCGTTCCAGTGTGGCGCAGACTGCACGAAGCCATGGACCCAAGTTGCCAAGAAGCCATTGTTTACACAGTTGGCAGCTCTGTAATGGTGTGGGCTGTGTTTACATGGAGTGGACTGGGTCCTCTGATCCAACTGAACCGATCGTTGACCGGAAATGATTGTTTGGCTTCTTGGAGACCATTTGCAGCCATTTATGGACTTCATGCTCCCAAACAATGATGGATTTTTTATGGATTATAGTGCCCCATGTCAACGGGCCTCAGCTATTCGCGACTGGTCTGAATAACATTCTGGACAATTCGAACGAATGATTTGGCCACCCAGATCAAAAATGGCTCAGAGCACTGTGCGACTTAACTTCTGAGGTCATCAGTCGCCTAGAACTTAGAACTAATTAAACCTAACTAACCTTAGGACATCACACACATCCATGCCCGAGGCGAACCGTAGCGGTCGCTCGGTGCCAGACTGTAGCGCCTAGAACCGCACGGCCACTGCGGCCGGCGCTACCCAGATCGCCCGACGTGAATCCAATCTAACATTTATGGGGCGTAATCGAGATATCAGTTCTTGCACAAATACTTGAACCTGCAACGCTTTCGGGGCGACTATAGATTCAATATTTCTGTGGGGGATTTCAAAAACAACGACTTTTTGAGCCCAAGCTACGTCGAGTTACTGCCCTACGCCGAGCAAAAGGCGGTTCGACACGATATTAGGAGGTATACCATGACTTTTGCCACCTCAGGGTAGGAGATAAGCAGCCTTTAGATGCCGAAGGAACTAGACTTCTAAACGCAGAGCAGAGACTCACACTGAGGTCTCGGTTCTACGAACTAAAGTTGTGTATCTAGTGAAATGTTGTACTCGTTAAAAGAATACGCTCGTCCTCTGGGTCTTTTTTCATGTGTTTTCTCCATATGACGTCATGTGAAAACTCTGGTGTACGGGTCACATGCCGAGATTGACGAGGATCTCTTGCTGAGAATTCCCTGAAATCGTTGGACCAACAGCGGGGCTGCTCGAAAGCGTTCGACAGAACGTTTTGCGATGATGGCTTGCCTGCAAAGAGTCTACGGGACGGCCATTTTGAACAACATTTCAGACTCTAGCAAACTGCGCATAAAATATTACTTTAAAATGTGCCTAAGTTTATTTTCGTCAATGCCAGAAGACCAACGCTGTATTAGAAATTTTCTCTTATAACTCTCAGCCCACAATAAGTGGTATACGGATCAGAGTTGAAGTGAAACAATTGTACCTTCATTACGGAAACAGCCGGTATTATTTAGGCTATTTTATGTATTTTTTACCTTCCATGGACCCCAAACACAAAGAAAAGAAGTTGTTTATGATCCAGGAGTCTCTGGCTAGGTTCTCAACAAATAAATCAACTGTCTTCACTGTGGTTCAGTCACGGTGCTTGTGTTATACGATTCCTACACGATAACTAAACTTAAAACCCCTGCCTTCGTGCAGTGCTGAAGTCCCAAGTTAAAGCCTCGGTTCTGCCAGGGATTTTTCCTTTGCGGGAGAACTGGAATGGGGTGTCCTCAACCTCGTGATGCCAACTGGGGAGCTACTTGAGTGAGAAGCAGCGGCTCCAAGCTGACAGCAGCCAAGAGACCATTGAGCTAGCCCCACATCCTCCCTTTCGCGTGGTTCGCCAGGGCAGAACACGGAGCTGATAACGTTTCTATATTCGCTTCCTCTTTTAGTTTTATTTACTCTAAAGGTACGCTAAATGTATTTAATATACATTAAATCCACCGACAAACTGTCACATATTCTTCAGGTATGCTTCCTGGGTAGTTTGAGTATATTTTTTTATAGTTTTCAGTAAACCGGTATTGCATATTAGACGTTCATATGTTAGGTGGTCACAAGACCATGAAATGTCAGTCAACAACTGTTAAGCCTGCTACAACTAATATTGCGTTATCAGGAACAGATAACCGAAACAGGTGAAACATACTACGTCTGTAACAGAACGATCCTCAGGCTGACCATTTACATTTTTGTTCTTCGGTCCCTGCCTGTTCGTGTATGCGTTTTTTATTTGAAGAAACCGTTCGCAGCGTTTATCGACCTGAACGCATCAAGCCATGCACGGACGCTTGTGGCACACACTGTAGCTTGCTAGGAGAAACCATCCAACTTCGTTGGACTCAGGACCCATCTGTTCCGTCGGCGGACACCTGCTTACGCAGACCTTTACCTGTAAACTCACACTCCTTCAGTATACTGCCAAGAAACTGGACAGGTGACACGTAGAGGGTGCCAGGTGGTCGCCGTAGGCCGCACACAAGTAAACGATTCCACGGGCCAGTCTGCAAAACCATGGCCAAACCATCTGTGTACGTAATGTACCTCAATATGACTACGTTGAAACCACCTAACCGTACGAAACAAAATATTAGTAGCACATATTTCTAAATGTGAGAGAGGAAATGTTTAACAAACAGTTTGTAGACGTATTCATTCGCTTCCTGGAAGTGCAATAATAACTCTGTATCTAGCCACTGTGTGTTTTTTATGAAACCATTTAGTGAAAACACAACGCAATGATGTAGGTAAACGAGGTTCAAATCCCCTTCGGGCCAACCTGATTTTGAATTTATCTTCTTTCCCCAAAGCACTGGGGCGATTTCATAAACTGGACACGGTAGCTTCCGTCCATCGTTCCCTATCTGAATAATTGCTCGTAAGTACTAGTCGACGTTCTTTCCTTCTGTCTTTCAGTCTGTGAACATCTTTTACTAACATCTCAAAAGTTTGTCGTTGTATCAACCTCATACACTGATACGCCTGACCACGATTTATCCATTTGTTATAACACAAAAATGGTTCAAATGGCTCTAAGCACTATGGGACTTACTAAGCACTATGGGACTTATCATCTGAGGTCATCAGTCCCCTGGACTTAGAACTACTTAAACCTAACTAACCTAAGGACATCATACACATCCATGCCCGAGGCAGGATTCGAGCTTGCGACCGTAGCAGCCGCGCGGTTCCAGAATGAACAACCTACAACCGCTCGGCCACAGCGGCCGACTTTGTGATAACAACCTGGAATACTTATAACACTAATAATTAACTTAAAGCGCACAAAAGTTTCCAGTGGTTCGTACTAAATTAGAGCTAACATGTTCGTTTTAATATCCCTTGCATTGTTAGTGAAGTGTAACCAGCGTGAACGCAAGTCAGAAGTAGGAACAGTGAGACTAAGAGTTCTTAAAGCTCGCACTCGTCGTTTCTAACCGTCTGATAATTCGAAGGAATATTTCATGAACGATTAGTAACAGTATTTAAAATCATTATTTCAAGCATGACAAAAAGGACTGTAAAGTTCAGTAGGTATACAGTAATTTATTATACGATAGACAATGAAAATGTTTTAAATAGGGGTACAAAAAGGCGTTTGGTGAGTTTTACATGAAGGGCGATGGCATAGCTTTGTACAGTAAAATTCCCACATTTATTAGATGCTGACCAACAGGGAATACGAAAATGACATTATCAGCACTACTAGTACTTCTCAAAAAAAGAATCTTAACAGGTGCTGTGCAACAGCAGCCGTGTTATTGTTACGACGATTTGTTGTTTGTGGCAAATGAGCCCCACAATAAAATATTGTGTACCTACTGAACATGTTACATGTGTAGTTACGGTCCCCCCTTGGCGTGGGTCATCTTGAAGGGAAAAAAGTATGGTCAGCTTTCAATTTAACTGCCCGTATCATAGTTGTTGAAAAGATACAGCAATCAAAAACGGTGGAGGGAAAACAGTCCCTCTGCTGTCTGTTCCCCACGGCTCGCCTTGTGACTACCAGGTTGTTGCTCTGACTTACAAACCTCTCTCTCTCCCTCTCTCTCTCTCTCTCTCTCTCTCTCTCTCTCTCTCTCTCTGCGCCAGTCTACTTCGATACTGTCTCTGTCTGCGACTACGACTACAAAGAATGACCTAAATGTCATGTACACACTGACCTAGATGGACTTCAGCCATAGTTGCGAACACTTATGAGCTTAGTGTCCGGTATATTAATTTAATTTTGGCATTTATTTCTGTTTCGCCCGTTCTCTTATGAACAATGGTGTGGCCTGCTCGTTATTGAGCGATGACAACGCATTCCTGTTGAGTTACCGAACGCGAAGTGACTGTTGCCAACTGTTGGCGTAATGATCGCTTCTCCTAACTTTAGACCCTGTGCTGCCTCAACAGGCAGAACTCATATTCGGACAATACACTCTCGATTCTGTGATTCCAATTGGCTTGGCTCTGAGCACTATGGGACTTAACATCTTAGGTCATCAGTCCCCTAGAACTTAGAACTACTTAAACCTAACTAACCTAAGGACATCACACACATCCATGCCCGAGGCAGGATTCGAACCTGCGACGGTAGCAGTCCCGCGGTTCCGGACCGCAACGCCTAGAACCGCACGGCCACCATGATTCCAATTCTTAGCTTGATTTCTACAGTCGTCTACAAGTACTTTTACCAATATCGAGAATATTCCTTTTAAGATTACAATTCAATTTCGTTTCTCCGCACATATATTTAATCTGCGGATAATGCTGTTAATGCAGAGAACTGTTCGATGTATGCACACAAAGAAAAACTCGGTAGATGTGCGACTGTTAGAAAAACTCTGTAGATTTATTGGTCATGGGAAATAGAAGAAGTCTGTATTAGAATTAAAGAAGATAATTGCCTAATTATATTAAATGAACGCTGCAGTTTTAAATACGAGACATCTAGAAGTCTCTCATATTATTAATGTTAGGTGCAAATTCTGAGTGCGTATAATAACGCCAACCTTTCTCTCTCTTTCTGTCTCTATCTTACGGGTTGTTCATTCATTTAGACGGTGTTTAATATTCTAACTAATATAAAGATATACGTAGTAGGCGAAACATTTAACAGGATGGTAAAAGTAATAACTGAAACATAGGTAGAGAGTGGCAAATTGGATTTAGACCAGGAGAGTGTGTGTAGTTGATATTTTCTTCTGGGAGCAATTTAACGAAAAAAGTTACAACGTAATACAGCAATTGTATGTTACGAGAAACTACTTCGCTACATTAACACTTCGAAAACGTGGCAATTTGAGAAGTAAACGACATACCTAAAGTCGTGTACTAAAAAGGTCAATGCAGTGGAGCTGAAATTAAAATAAAAAGGACCTTATAATTTCCAACGAAGCTCAATCACCTCAGAGCCCTAAGAAGTGATAGTACACACTCCACTTTTGCGGATCATCTAATACAAGAAAACTACCATAAAAAAACCGCAGACTGATCTTAAGATCCTCAGAGAAAGCAACAGTCTCTATCAAAAACCCACAATAGAGCAGAACTACCACATACAAAAAGCAATAATACAACGAAAGAGGTCCTGAATGAAAATGCAACACTGTGCAGCAAAACACTGTTTGGCACACCTCCCCACATAAAATGTAACGATCAAACAGTCAAGAGGAAGAAAAAAAAGACTTCTGTTTTCTCAGTTCCCTCCCCAAACATTCCAAATTTACTCCACAAAAAACACAAGACCAACGATGAACAAGTGGGCAGCGACAATAGCATTACACCTCTCACCGAGTAAAGAGTCAGGAGTGTCTGCTCAACCACATTTTGCGAAAGTGCATGTGAGGTGAACTAGTGAGCGATACTTATAAAAGAACTGTGTGGAAACAGTGCGCTGATGTGCAGCAGATCGAGACACCAGAGACACGCAACAGGGAAAAAAAATGTAAGTACAGAAACGCACATAACCTCTACCCACGAAACAATTCTTATCAAATACGCTATATTTTTTTCGTGGCTAGTTTGCAGATGACATGATGTCAAGAAAAACGACGAAAACGAGCACAATAACTGGTGTATAACAATGCTGTTCATTTAGCCATGTAATTTTAAGGTGACCGTCTGAACAAAACAAAGCAAATTGCACATATTGTAATTCTTCAACCTACAACAGTTAAATTATTATAAATTTGATATTGTATTTTACAGAAATAAAAATATGATCCACAAAAGGTGACACATGGGTATCGGAACATGTTTGGGTAAGTAGAAAAATAAACTAATTGTGTTTGCATAAGAATGATTTTCGAAAGAACGCAATTTTTAAATCGCAAACATCAAAGAACATCCAGAGGAGCTTCAAATCGTAGTAAAATGAGGAACATTGTTTCCATCTGGATAACACAATGAGGACATGAGATCAGATAGTGAAATAAGGAAATGACGTAAGATTAAACAACAATAATGTGTCCATTAGTGACGTAATAATGATGTAAATAGTATATTTAACATATGTCAAAACGTGTCGCACCAAGGGTACGCAATAGAAAGGCAAGAGAGGATAAAAAAAAACTGAATTCTTCGAAACCTGTCAATTTGCATGCTGTACTGTATTGAATCAGGAAAGTCATATTGGGAGTGAAGGGAGAATAAAGAAATTACGTTTGATGTCAAAACGTGTCGCACCAAGGTTATGCAATAGAAAAAGCAAGAGAGGATAAAAAAACTTAATTCTTCGAAACCTGTCAGTTTGCCTGCTGTGCTGTAGTGAATCACGAAAGTCGTATTGGGATTGAAGGGAAAATAGCAAAATAAATTACGTTTGTGAGGCACGTGAAAGTTTACAAAAGGTTAAAATTGAAACTGTTAATAAATACAAGGAATATAATTAAAATTAAAATCTGCAAACCAGCAGAATACTAGGCAGAGCTAATACAAAGCGAATTGGAAAAGAGTCCTTTGTGACAGCGGGTATACTTTTTGGATCGGAATTGTGATGCAGTCGACAGACGTTGCGCTGGCGCCTGCTATCGACACCACAAAGATGCTCGTTGCTGCCGGAGCATCGTGGGCCACATGAATGAGACGAAAGCAGCAAGACACGCCCAGAGAAGTTCTTCGCGCCACCATCGGCGGCCTTTCTTGAAATAGACCGACATACGGACACGAGGTCAGTTCTACGCGAGGCTCCGGTCCAGCCTATGCCGAGTCCACAGCCAGCAGCGAGAAGAGTACTGTGCCCGGCGACAACAGAGGGACGACCAGTTAGACTCTTCCAGTTAATCTGCAAGTCCTTACACGTGTTTGTGAACTTGATCTTTGAACAGCGCTACGAGAAAGAGTTTCTGTTGAACAGTTCTTCGAGTTGCATAACCAAAGAGAGTCTATATTCGTCACAAGTGTTAGAGTGGTTCTGTCTATTTATTTAAATATACCTACACTCTGATCCATAGCAAAGATGATGTTGTATAACAGAGGATAAGTGTTCATTTTGACTGTAAATAGTATGCAATTCTTACATTTTATGCGTACAATAATCATATCATTTATCACCTGTTTGGAACCCAACCCATCGCAACAAGAATGGCCAGTAATGTCTACAAATTAAGAAGACAAGAAGCAGGAAAAATAGAAAGATAGTGATGATCTTGATGGTAGCGTAGTTTGGCCGTAAGTGGAACTTATAAATGCCTGGGACTGCACACGCTTTTTTGAAGGTTCTTTCAAAGTTAGTTTAACTACGAGGGTTGTTCAATAAGTAACGCCCCACATTTTTTTTTTTTTTTTTTTTTTTTAAGCCGTTAATATACGTAGACAAACGTCCTTGTGGGTGCTTCACGTTTGATGTTTGATCTCTGCGCCGGTGAATTTTCGAACAGTTCTGGCAGATGGCAGAGCCGTGGCACAGCATCAAAATGGCGTCTACGTAAGACTCACGTTACAAGTAGCGTGCTGTTACTGAATTCTTGTTGAACTGTTTACGACGTGTTCGATCGGACAAGAATCCAGCAGAAATCTTGCTCCAACACGATAATGTACGCCCACACACCAGTCTGAGAAACCGGGAACACGTCGCCAAATTGGGTTGGACATCATTGCCTCATACACCCTACAGTCCATCCTCGGACTTCCATCTCTTTGGGCCGCTTAAAGATTCTCTACTACGGGGAACACACTTTGAAGATGACGAGAGTGTGTCAAGCAGTGAAAACATGGCTATGCCTACAGGACAAGAGCTTTTACCAGTAGGGAAAACAAGCCCTTTCACAACATTGGCGTATGGCCATAGAACTTGATGGAGACCATACGTAGAAAAACAGAACATGGACAAGACAAGTTGATGTATATTCTCAACAAATTCTGACTCTTAACAATAAATATGTTATGAGAAAAAAATGTGGGGCATTACTTATTGAACGACCCTCGTAAAATGATATGCAGACACTTGCTAGACCTCAAATCTTCCAACATTGTCTCGTGGAGTAACGGCATATAATAGTTGATCGCGTGGTGACATTAAGTTCTGTTTCTATACGAAAAATTAAGCTACCTGCAGACGCTGTGTTTTGGCTATAGAGGCAGCAAGGCTAAATATTTCTGCAGGGGACTTCCAACGACGTTTTGGGTCCATGTCGAGTCGAGTTGGTCCTCTACGCCAGGCAAAAGGAGGTCCAACACGATACTGGAAGGTATCCCATGACTTTTGTCACCCAAGTTTAGAATTTAAGTTGATGTGTCTACGCAGTAACTCTCAACGTTAAGATATACCATGAAGTCTAAGTCAGTGGCTCGTTATCTGCATAAGGGAGGTTAGTTTAACACGTATGTGGCTAAGGCTAAGGTCTTCCCGTCATGAATATGTCATATCCCGTTAGTCTAAAACCTTTCGAGACGGAATTAAGGAAAGCTAGAGAAAAGTTAAGACACTGGTTTTAATGCTTCAGTTGTTGTGCGTGGGCTGTCCCCACTTGCGTACAACGCACAGAAAGTTCATACAACCATGTGAAACTGTCAAAAAGTTCCTTCTTTGGGATGCTGTTCATCTCGCACGTCACAGTCACACTTTCTTCGATCTTGGTGAAACATCACAGGTTCTTTGCAGTTTTGTGGTAGGTTTGTATTGATAACATCAAGCTTCATCACCCGTCATGATTTTTTCCAAAAAATAATTACCCGCAGTTTTCATTCGGATCAAGTCGAGGCAGACGTCCAAGCTTCGTTTTTGTTCTCTTCTTCAAAACATTCTAGAGAATGTCTTCAGTGCTTGTTTTAGAGATGTTTAGTTGTTTACTCCATTGTCATTTGTGACACCATAACGCAAGCCTCGTAACCTGTGATGATTTCTTGCATAAAATAACTACCAGCATTTTTCATTTGACGTAAGTCGAGAGAGGCGCCCACAGGTCGTTATTTTTGCTCAGAAGTCAAGGTGTGCTGGACAAACTTTTCTCTTCTTTAAAACATGCTAGAGAATGTCTTGAATGCTTATGTTAGAGACGTCCAGTTCCTTGCTCCATCGCGATTTGTGACACAATAACGTTGACATTTCGTCCACTACGTAACACTGCTCACAACCGACTGGTAGAATACACGTCAGTTGTTTCCAGTTGTTAGTTCGATCTGACGCCGTAGCTACTGCACTGACGTTGCTTATACGCCAGGAATAAAATCAGTGTTGGATCTTTTTGGACAGACGGTGTACATACACACAAAACTTGTTGTGATTTCAGAGGCCACTAAAAACGGATCCTTAGTTATCGTAAAGGAAATCCTCTCCCAATCAACGTTTTTGCATACTTAAGTATCATAATGTCATCCAGTAGTAAAGCTACAATAAAAAAAATTTGCATGAACAAACTATAGTTCTTGTCTGCACAGTGAACCATATTATTCAACAATGTATTAAATATTTTAAGTTCGAGCATGCCATATGTTTCTAAATTATCAGCAGAAAAAATTGACTTCTAAAAAACATTTTCTTAAAGATACCGAAAAAAACAAATTGGGAAATTTTCCTGGTGTACTGTTTCAACAAGTTAATAATAAAAAGAGTAAAATTCGTTTTGACCATTTAGTTTGAATAGTGTGGAAAAACAATGTACCTAAAAGAGAAATTACATGTATTTCAGTACGTAAGATCATAATCACTACTCACTTCACTATGTATTTCACAGTTCTTAACTTTTTTTCGCGTAGAGGTGACTGTAAAGCCTTCTAAATATTTGGTTAAGGTTTCATTCCAATGTTTGGGAAACCTTCTGAGTAATTAAATTTTAAAAAACTAGAGTCCATGACGTTCCCTTTAATGTTAGCCAACATTAACGGCCTGGAGAGCGGTGCGGTAACCACATAACCACATCCTTGCCTTCATGTGGTCAAGGGCAACTTGTTGCTGTCCTCCACCAATGAAAAAATCATTGGCAATGTCTTGAATCGTACCCCGATCCTGATAGCCTGACATCTTTGACTGCTCAACCTGAAAGAAGAGGAACAGTTAAATTCTACTGCGAACCTAGTTTTAGTGCCAGAACAAAGGTACTCCTATAATGAAGCGGAAATTCCATGTGATTCAGCCTGTGGGACAGAAGGTAACGCAGCCTATATGCAGCATTTTTCTGATGTTTGTAATTATTTCAGAAAGAAGAGGCTGAAAAATAATCTACTGCCCCAAATGCAAAAGCTTTTTTTCTCCATCAACAACTAAATACCATTTCTAAGACTTGAGTTCTCGACTGAAACTTTCGTTGCATCTGACACCAGTTTACAACTGTTCAGTGTGACAACATTAGGAACAGGTAGGAACAATATTGCAGTAAAAAATTTTCTCCATTGTATGCGTTTACAGTTGATTCGTGTTCCAAGTTTCACTTAAGACCTATTAGTATTATTGTACATTTCTATATGAAAAAGTTTCGTGATTGTAACACAGCATTGCCTTAGTTTGTCTTGTATTTATGTGATACATTTTAATGCGTGCTGTCATCTTTGACCTTGAGCATACGAGAGCGCCATTCCTTCTTTGGTCTTGCTGATGCTGTATTACAAAATGAGCACAGACTAGGCGAACAAAAAAGGGCGTTCGTTTTACCTGTTTCATGCCTTATTAAGTACCCACTCTCAAATCGATAGGAAGAATCATTTTTTACTTTGTGTAGTCCCGTAAATTTTAGCAGATTAACGGAAGTTAACGTATCAAGTATGGTTACTAAAACCTGAAAAGCAGCAACTTCGGAAACAGATTTCTCGGAAAAACTTAATTTTGTATCAGATATGCATTGACGGTCTTAAATATATCGACCTGTTACGTTCACATAAAAATATTAATTTTGTAGTGCGGCACTAGTAAGGCGTAATTTTACAATTTATTCCAGTCCATTGTGGCGCGGTAGTACAGCAACCTACAGTCAGACCTAGGTTGCGAAGTGCTCTTTGTTGACTCAAAAACGACGCATTTCACCCGGGAAGGGAAACATCAAGTTATCTCGTGCGATGTGGGCAGCGTAGAGTAAGACCATGTAAGCATGACCCCGGAATAAAGTGCCGGAGGACAATCCGCGCCCAGACATTAGCTGATATGTACCTATTTTAACAAAGTAAGGCGATAAAAAAGGTACGCACTGCATCAAGGAACAGTCCCAGCATTAACAGTGTGACTTTCAGCAGTCATTGCCCAACGTTAGAGAAAAGTTGTTTCATTAGAAGTCATCATTTCTAACCTGAAAACAGCACCTTTTTCTTCCACAATATTATTTTCACAGTTGTGAAGGTATCATCGATTCGATCGAAAGTGCTGAGAAACAGTAAAAGAGACTCAAACAGCGAACTAGTGTGCGGGAAATTTCTTGGATACCGGTACCCACAAGCTTGTCTGTGTTAGAAACCTAGCTATGTGTTAGTTATATTCATATCTATCGTATCATTAACAAACAACATATTGTAACTGAAGAAAACTTCACAAGCTAGGTCGCTAAAAAAGCCGTTTATTGGATGACCGGATTCGAAGAGCTGTGCAGTCAACATCGGATCTTTTGCATTTGATTTTTACAACATATTATCCGTCAGTGTTACAAGTGTTGCAAAAATTCAAAAACATAAGATCCAGTGATGACAGCTTAGCTCTTTTCAAACCAGTCATCAATTAAAATGCTTTTTTTTAGCGATCTTGGCGTGTAAAGATTTCATCAGTTACCATACAATGCAGATCGCCCCTCAGACTGAAAATATCAGGAACGTATACAAAGATCACGATCTTTAAAATTGTGGGTACTGCAGAGTTGCAAAACTTCAATCCCTAGCAATTATACAGGGTGTAAATTTTAAGTTGACAAACCAGGATAACTAGAATCCAAAGTTGATTATTTTCGAGCGGGACATTTGCTGGTGCTAAAATTAGCCCGTCACCCCACCCCCTGGGGGAGACAACTTTAAAATTTAAAATGGGAACCCCCATTTTTTTATTGCAGAATCAGATTCTACATAAAAAACTACATGCATTTTGTCTTAAACATTTCTTTTGATTCTTGGTAGTTGGCGCTATAATTCAAGAAAATCCATGTTCCCATTTTTGCATGGAAAATGGTTACGGATAAATAAAAAATACTTATTTATTTCGTAAATTTTGATTCGCTAAAACTAAAACTTTCCCTCTCTCACCATACGGCGCGGTTTGAGAGAGAGGAATTACAGTTTTACAAATCTTGAATCTGTGTAAAAAATTAATATTTGGGTCAAAATTTGTAAAACTCTAATTCCTCTCTCTCAAACTCCACCCTATTGGGAGAGAGGGAGAGTTTTAGTTTTAGCGAATCAAAATTTACAAATTAAATAAGTAGTTTTTATCTATATGTAACCATTTTCTACACAAAAATGAGAACATGGATTTTCTTGAATTACAGCGCCAATTACCAAAATCCAAAGAAATGTTTAAGACAAGATGTACGTAGTTTTTTATGTAGAATCTGGTTCTGCAATAAAATATGGGGGTTCCCATTTGAAATTGCCTCCCGCCCCACTCCCAGGTGTGGGGTGGCGGGCTAATTTTAGCACCAGCAGATGTCCCCCTCGAAAATAATCAACTTTGGTACAAATGGCTCTGAGCACTATGGGACTTAACATTTGAGGTCATCTGGCCCCTAGAACTTTGAACTACTTAAACCTAACTAAACTAAGGACATCACACACATCCATGCCTGAGGCAGGATTCGAACCTGTGACCGTGGCGGCCGCGCGGTTCCAGACTGAAGCGCCTAGAACCGCTCGGCCATAGCGGCCGGCTAATCAACTTTGGATTCTACACATTTTTTCGTGTGAAGCTTACTTTTCGAGTTATTCTGGTTAGTCAACTTAAAATTTACACCCTGTATATAGGCAAAATTTTGATGATAACGTGAAAAGCGTTAAAATCTGTGAAAATAACATTCGAACAGTGCTGAATACAATTTTTTCCTAGGCTTAAGATCATTTCCAGTAAGTTTGTGATGAAAATATATAACATTGATTCTTTATTTCAGTTCTTGGCGTTGGATCCGATTTACCGTTGCTACAAATCGCTTACATTTACGTATGCCTGCCAGCTGGTTACATTATCCTAAGTTTTGTGGTCTTCAGTCAGAGGGCGGATTTGGTGCAGCTCTTTATACTAGTGTATCCGTCGCAAGCCTCATAATTTCGTCATGGCTAACGCAACCTTCATTCATTTGCGCCTGCTTACTGTACTCAAGCCTTTATCTACTACTGCAGTCTCTTCCCCCCCCCCCCCCCTCCCCTCTTCCACTTCCTTCCAATCTCAATGTCCTATCAACCGATCCCTTCTTTTAGTCAAGCTGTGCTATAAACTCCTTTTCCCGCATTCGATTCAGTACCACCTCATTGTCATTTGACCTACCCATTTAACCTTCAGCATTCTTCTAGAACACCATATTTCAAAAGCTTATACCTCTTCTTCTTCTAACTGCCTACCGGCCTCGTTTGACTCTCATGCAAGGCTGCACTCCAGACAAATTCGTTCATAAAAGACTTTCTAACACTAAAATGTGTACTATATGTTAATAAACTACTCTTTTTCACAAATACGTTTCTTTCTCTTGCCATCCTGCGTTTTATATTTTCTGTACTTCGGCCGTGCCAGTTATGTTGCGCCCCAAACAGAAAAACTCATCTATTACTTTTAATGTCTCATTTCCTAATCTAATTCCCTAAGCATCGCCTGATTTAGTTCCACTATTTGGGCTTAGTTTACTTTTATTTATGATCATCTTATCTCCCTTCAAGACAATATCCATTTCCTCTAAATGCTCTTCCAGGTCGTTAGGCCTCTCTATCAGAAGTAACATGGCCCTGACAAATCGCAAAGCTTTTGTTTATTCTCCTGAACTTTAAAATCCTTCCCAAATTTCTCATTTGTTTCCTCCACAGCAAAGATTGAATAACATCAGGGATAGACTACAACCTTGTCTCTCTCCCATCTCAGCTACAGCTTCTCTCTCATGCCCTCGACTCTTTATAACTGCAGTCTCTTGTACATACAAATTGTAAGCAATCTGTCGGTCGCTGCTTTTTATCCCTGCTACGTTCAAAAGAGTGTACTCTAGCCAACATTGGCAAAACCGCACCCCTTTCGTTGATCTATCTTCTGCATTGATCAGTTTTCCATTCTTCTGTAAATGATCAGTGTCAGTATATTGCAGTTATGATTTATTAAACTATTATCTCGCTAGTATTCACACCTGGTAATGGTATTATTACATTTTTCCTGAAGTCTTGAGTTGTTTCGCTTGTCTCATACGTTCACATACGTATTTCTTCCACCTTTCAGCTTTCCCTTCTCTACTTAGCATTTGGCTTGTCATCTGAACTATTGAAACTCATACAGCCGCTTCTCTTTCTACAATTGTCTCTTTAATTTTCTGCAGATGACATTCATCTTTCCTCTAGTAAAGCATGCGTCTATACTCTACAGCCTTTAGCCATTTTGCACTTTCTACCAGTCGCATTTTTTAGATACCTGTATTTCCTTTCGCCCGCATCAGTTGCTACGTTTTCTCCTTTCTTCCGTTAAATTCAGTACCTCTCGAACTATCTAAGAATTTCAGCTACGCGTAGTCTCTTCACTATACGACCTTTTTCTGCCCTCCCTTCTCTGTCTCTCAATGCTACCTATTCGTCTTCTATTGTGTTTCTTTCTCCTTTTTCAATCTGACGTTGCCCAAAGCTCCCTCTGAAGCTCAAGAACAGTCTCTCGTTCCTTCAATTTATCCAGGTTCTTTCTCCTTAAAATTCCCCACCCTTTTGCAATTTCTTCAGTTCTAGTCTTCAATCCATACGCAATAAAACATAGTCAGCGTCCAAATGTGCTCCTGGAAATATCTTACTCTTTCAAATCTAGTTTCGAAATCTCTGTCTTATCATTATCAGTTTGAAAACTTCCAGTGTCCTCACGTGTCTTCCGCGCATGTAACCTTTTATGATTTTTAAACCAAATGTTGACGATCATTACATTATGTTCTTCCAAAATTTTACTAGGTGACGTTTTTCATTTATTTTCCATAGTCCATCTTCTACTATTTTCCCTTCCCTTTGCTTTCCCACTATCAAATTCCAGTCTCCCATTACAATTAAATTTTCGTCTTCTTTAACTAGCTGAATAATTTCCTTCTATCTCATCAGATCTACTTTCAACATTTTCATCCTCTGCGATTGTATTTGACATACTAACTTGCATCACTCTGTTCAATGTTGCCCTTGCGTCTATCCGGGCTGCTATACATTATCACAAAAGTCGTAGCATGCCTCCTAACATCGTATCGGGCTTACTTTTGCTCGACGTAGTGAAGCAACTCGACGTGACATGGAAGACCCCTGCAGAAATAATAAGCCATCCTGTCTTTATAGCAGTCCATATTTGTGAAATGTTGCCGGTGTAGGATTTTGGGTGGATCAGATGACGCAGTTCATTCCATGTACACACAGCCCAGGCCTTTACGGAGCAGCCATCTGCTTGCACAGTGCCTCGTTGACAGCTTGAGTTCATGGCTTCATGGGTTTTGCTGTCACTCTCGAATACTACCTTCAGCTCTTATCATCTGAAATCGTGACCCATCTGATCAGGCCACGGTTTTCCAGTCGTCTAGGGTCCAACCGATATGGTCACGAGCCAAAGAGGGGCGTTGCAGGGGTGTCATTCTAGCGTCGGTCGTCTACTGCCATACCCCATTAATGCCAAATTTAGCCACATTGTCCTAACGGATACATTCGTCGTACGTCCCACATTGATTTCTGCAGTAATTTCACTTGTCTTTTGGCACTGGCAACTCTACGCTAACGCCGCTGCTCTCGGTCGTTAAGTGAAGGCCGTCGGCATTGTCCGTGATAAGACTTAATGCCCTAAATTTGGCATTCTCGGCACACTCTTGACACTGTGGATTTCGGAATATTGAATTCGCTATTGATTTCCGAAACGGAATGGCCCATGCGTGTAGCTCCTACTATCAATCCGCGTTCAGAGACTGTAAATTCCCATCGTACGACTATAATCGCGTCGTATACCGTTTCGCATGAATCACCTGAGTGCAAATGACAGCTCCGCCAATGTGCTGGCCTTTTATACCTTGTATACTCGATACCACCGTTATCTGTATGTGTGCATATCGCTATCCCATGACAATTGTCACCTAAGAGTAATGCATTCACTACGCTGTTCGTAGCCCCTTACCCGCATTTCTATATCTTTAATCATGCACCTGGATTACCCCTATCTGATTTTGTGTTGATAACCCTGTACTGACCTGACTGGAAGTCGTGTTCTGTCCTCAGACTTAAGTAATTTCCACTACATATGACTTAACCCCTATCCATTACCCTTCTTAAATTCTCTAACCTATCTACTCCTTCAAAGGCTCTTACTTTAGACACTCCGACCAATAGAACGCCAGTCTTGGTTTTTCTAATCACAACTTCCTCCTGAGTCGTCTCCGCTCAGAGATCTGAATGGGAGACTATTTTACCTCCACATTATTTTATCCAAGAGGAGGGCATCGCGATTAATACAGGGTTACTACAAATGATTGAAGCGATTTCACAGCTCTACAATAACTTTATTATTTGAGATATTTTCACAATGCTTTGCACACACATACAAAAACTCGAAAAGTTTTTTTAGGCATTCACAAATGTTCGAAATGTGCCCCTTTAGTGATTCGGCAGACATCAAGCCGATAATCAAGTTCCTCCCACACTCGGCGCAGCATGTCCCCATCAATGAGTTCGAAAGCATCGTTGATGCGAGCTCGCAGTTCTGGCACGTTTCTTGGTAGAGGAGGTTTAAACACTGAATCTTTCACATAACCCCACAGAAAGAAATCGCATGGGGTTAAGTCGGGAGAGCGTGGAGGCCATGACATGAATTGCTGATCATGATCTCCACCACGACCGATCCATCGGTTTTCCAATCTCCTGTTTAAGAAATGCCGAACACCATGATGGAAGTGCGGTGGAGCACCATCCTGTTGAAAGATGAAGTCGGCGCTGTCGGTCTCCAGTTGTGGCATGAGCCAATTTTCCAGCATTTCCAGATACACGTGTCCTGTAACGTTTTTTTCGCAGAAGAAAAAGGGGCCGTAAACTTTAAACCGTGAGATTGCACAAAACACGTTAACTTTTGGTGAATTCCGAATTTGCTGCACGAATTCGTGAGGATTCTCTACCGCCCAGATTCGCACATTGTGTCTGTTCACTTCATCATTAAGAAAAAATGTTGCTTTAGCACTGAAAACAAGTTTCGCACTGAACGCATCCTCTTCCATGAGCTGTTGCAACCGCGCCGAAAATTCAAAGTGTTTGACTTTGTCATCGGGTGTCAGGGCTTGTAGCAATCGTAAACGGTAAGGCTTCTGCTTTAGCCTTTTCCGTAAGATTTTCCAAACCGTCGGCTGTGGTACGTTTAGCTCCCTGCTTGCTTTATTCGTCGACTTCCGCGGACTACGCGTGAAACTTGCCCGCACGCGCTCAACCGTTTCTTCGCTCGCTGCAGGCCGACCCGTTGATTTCCCCTTACATAGGCGTCCAGAAGCTTTAAACTGTGCATACCATCGCCGAATGGAGTTAGCAGTTGGTGGATCTTTGTTGAACTTCGTCCTGAAGTGTCGTTGCACTGTTATGACTGACTGAAGTGAGTGCATTTCAAGCACGACATACGCTTTCTCGGCTCCTGTCGCCATTTTGTCTCACAGCGCTCTGGCGGCAGAATCCTGAAGTGCGGCTTCATCCGAACAAAACTTTATGAGTTTTTCTACGTATCTGTAGTGTGTCCTGACCATATGTCAATGAATGGAGCTACAGTGAATTTATGAAAGCGCTTCAATCATTTGTAATAGCCCTGTACAATAGAGCTGCATGCCCTCGGAAAGAAATCCCCTTTGCTTTCTGCTGTTTCGTAGTACCAGTGCACAAGCCACGTTCGCTTATGTTACAAGGCCAAATTGTTCAGTCACCCAGCCTGTTGCCCCCGCAGCTATAAAAAACGGTTGCTTGCCGCTCTTCAGGATTAGTTCTCCACAGATACCCTTCCACTGTGGTTACGCGTAGAGTACGGCTTTCTGTATCGTTGAGGCAGCCGAGTTGCCCACCACAGCATGGTCCATCCATGGTTCACGAAGGGGAATTATCCTATAAGGGTTAATAAATTGCGTAATTTTTAACTGCTTCGGTATAAATCGCGGCTCCTTTTCCTTTCTGGACTGAAATTTTCAACTCTCGAGCCTGCTTATCTGTTATTCACATTTTCTCATTCCACACAGAATTTCAGTATTCTAACGTCTTTATGCAATCATTTCTTCGGTACAAACAATCTTGTTCTTTTAATGTATAATGCTGTAAGTAATGGAGTCCGAAGGCATACGAGAACTACACATTCTTTGTCCGCATTCTCATTATTGGGCTCCATGCAACGGGAGAGGTCGGAGGCGTGTTCTTCAGTGTAACACCGAGCTTTCCAGTTTCTTACGTGAGCTGTCAGCGACGTGCCCGATTTCGCCAGCAGTTCCGCCAACTTTCTTGCTCGTCCATGAATAGTGGGCAGGAGCGAAGTCGATGGGGCAGGCGTGTGCTGCTGGCGGCGAGGGGCCATTGATTCACGGCGGCCGCCCGTCCGTTAGCTCGAGTTGCTTCCTACAAGCGGGCCCCCTCTTCACCTACAAAAACTCGAGCCACCGCTCGACGACAAGACACGCTTCCTGGACAAGCTATGGATGCCCTGTGCCAACTGTGCTTCTAGCAGTGTGGACATGTGTAAAATGTACACATCAAGTAAAGCATAACGGGCTATTACACTCGTCATTCCGAAGGAAAATATTGCTCTATAATTTATGGTTCCAGTCTCGGAGAAATCAAGGTAGTTTTAGTGTTTTGCGGTCTGCGTATGTTCTTTCAGCTGTGAAGGGTAGAGAAATGAAGTCTCATTTAGTAACAGAATTCATTATAAAAGTTCTTGTCGTCAACAGGGAGCAGTAGGAAATGGATCAGAAAACTCTTGAAAAGCGTCAGAAGCTGTTATATTACTAATTTGTCTTATTTTCGACTAGTTTCGATCTTGATTCGTCATCAAGCTGACAGATATTAGTGGTAGTAATACTATATTCCTCCAGTAATTATTGTACAATGATATAGGTTCTTGTCACGCACCTCACATCAGTCCCCTAGAACTTAGAACTACTTAAACCTAACTAACCTAAGGACATCACACACATCCATGCCGAGGCTGAACTCGAACCTGCGACCGTAGCGGTCGCGCGGTTCCAGACTGAAGTGCCTAGAACCGCTCGGCCACTGAGGCCGACCGACTTAGGAAGTGGCATCATGTAGAATTACCACAGCCTACCAATGAAACGAGTCAGTACAATATTTGAGTCACTATGCAGTAAACAGAAGCAGCACATGTTTTTCAGTCAGATAAAGGGGATACTGTGGTTTTAATTAAAAGTTTAATTAAAAGTAAACAGTGTGTGTTACTGTTTTCTGTATATTTCAGCCTTGTTTTCAGCAATAAGTCTGTGAGTTAATGCATTGGATACATGGGTTGTTTGGAAGCTGTTGTGAATAACTCATAATACTGCTGCTAACACTCAAAAAGTAAACATTTGTGATATTTATGACCATAATATATGCTAAAAGAAACGTATAGCAATATACAAAAATTAAAACTAAGACGGCCTGACGGGGCGATCTCCATTGCAATTTATCGGAAAGTCCACCACGCTATGGCCAATAAGACGAGACTTCAAAGCATTGAGGCAGATAGAATTAACTGAAGCGTGCGGTGAAACTTTCTCACTGGATTGCGTTTTTCACAGAAAAATATGTATACTGCTAAAAAGTGGGATATATTTCTCTTTCTAAAACTTTAGGCTATTTAGGATCACCTATAAAATGTAAACTGCAAGGTATTAGTTCTCTGCTCCGTTACAGGAAGCAAGTAAAATGGTTAAAATAATCGCTTCATATAAATAGCGACATTAATTTAGAAATAATATTCCTGAGTCATAATGTCACACACCCGCATAGTCGTGCACGTTAAAGCGCCGTTTCCAGGACGGTGAGGTGCGTCGGGCCTGGATCGAATCCACCCGACGGATTAACGACAAGGGTCGGTGTACCGGCCAGCATGGGTGTGGTTTTTATATGGTTTCCCACATCCCTATAGGTGAATACCGAGCTGGTACTCAAGTCCTAACTCAGTTACACGATTCGCAAACATTCTGAAAACTTTCGCTCATTATCATATGAATAACAACGCACGCAGACAGCCGGGGGTACACATTACGTCGTGGAGGGGTGTGGATAGGAAGGACATCCGGCCGCCCCTTAAAACTAACCATACCAAATCCGTTAAGGGGAGGTTTACTATCTTTTGGTTCAAAAAATCGATTTTTAATTACATTTTTGGATCAATAAAAAAAGTCCACCCCTGAAACGGTTTTTCCGAATACGGAACGGAAATGTTTGTTATTCTCGGTTGGAGAAACAAATGCACCTGCCTGAAATCGGCCTTCTCACGCACCAGTTTTTTTTTCTTTCGGAGGACGAGTTATTGTACCTGTGCTTGGGAGGAAACGCAAAATTCAGATGAAAGTTTGAACGCGTATGTTTGGAAGTTAGCCCCCAAGCATTTCCACCGAGCGAGGTGGCCCAGTGGTTAGCACACTGGACTCGCATTCGGGAGGACGACGGTTCAATCCCGTCTCCGGCCATCCTGATTTAGGTTTTCCGTGATTTCCCTAAATCCTTTCAGGCAAATGCCGGGATGGTTCCTTTCAAAGGGCACGGCCGATTTCCTTTCCCATCCTTCCCTAACCCGAGGTTGCGCTCCGTCTCTAATGACATCGTTGTCGACGGGACGTTAAACACTAATCTCCTCCTCCAAGCATTTGCATTCTGGCGCGAAGACTGTAGAGATTGCGACTTTCCTGGCAGTGAGCAGCTTCAACAAAGGGTATTCACCAATTCTGAAGACCATGACAACGATGCCGAAAACCGCTTGTCACCGGCCGTACGAGTGGCTCTGGAGCAGCGCAGGATGGCCCAGATCCAGCAGAACGCCCTGTATGCGGAAGAGGAAGGACCAGTTTATGGATCGGGAATAGCAGGTCGAATGTACGTTGCATAATATTGAATTTATATGTAGTCAAAACTTCAAACGCATTTTTCTCGAAATGACATTTTTTTATCGCACGGTATGGTAACTTCAAATCTACTGAACCGATTGGCATGATTCTTTGTTTCCGACGAAGCTAACTAAATTTTCCAAGAGTTGTGCCACTTTTATTCCGATCCATCAACTATAAATATTTTTACTTGGCCGACGAAGTCGAAAAATCGATGAAAAAACCTCTATTTTTTTCAAATGGTCGCCATTTTGTTTCCTATGGTCCAAATAACTTAAGCGAGGTACATCTTCTAAAGAATCTTATGTACTTCGCTAACGTCAACTCAATTTTGATTTCAGACTAGCCGGCTGACCTGTGACATACCGCACGTGAAGGTCTACATCGAAATTTTGTTTCGTTCCGACGATACTTCCGCCTTTGCTCTTCGACATTTCCGGTTGAAAAAATTCCTGTTTGTAGAGGAAATATCAATAAATATTTTGACCTAATTTGACATTGATATCTGTAACACATACCGAGAACAAAATTCTCAAAGAACATGCTTTTTTCGGGCCAAAGATATTAAACCTTCCATTAATAACGCTGCGTCGATACGGGAAAACGCACCAAGAGAAAAGAATCTCAAGTCATAATGACGTCGGAAACGCAGCTGCTGAATGGAAAAAAATAACTTTAATAAACGTTGTTCGTTCCACACACAGCAGTTTTAGCTGTACAGTGAGGCTCTAACGTAACCATACTTTGTTGCAAGTAGTATACTCATACGAGACGATACTAAGAATTTTGGTAAAGAACTTTGGTAATTTATGAACATGTAAAAGCACATCATCTTAATGAAATTCAATCGAAACAGAGAATGCAGCAGATAGTGCAGCATGCGATGAGCTCGGGAAGTTCACGTTTGTTCTGCCAAGGATGTCTCATGGTAAATGTCTACTTACTTCTAGCCCTCAAGATTTTCCAGTCATACAACTTCACATTTTTTCACGGACTATAAATATGAGCTACACACAGAACTTCCACAATTAACACAGAATATTCATGCACAAGATCTTGAGGAAATTACAAATTACGCCAAAACAACGATTATGTAAATAGTACTTTCAAATGTGGGATAATATATTATTTAAATATTTTATTTCGTATATACTTTCAAAATAACACAATTAATGAAGAGGGAGAAAAGAAAATGTGGCACAACCTGAGTAGAAGAAGGAATCGGTTGATAGGACACATTCTAACACATCAAATGATCACCAGTTTAACACTGGAGGGAAGTGTGCGGAAGAAAAGCGTAGATGGAGACCAAGAGACGAATACAGAAAGCTGATTCAAAAGGATGCAGGTCGCGGTAGTTATTTGGAGATGAAGGGGCTTGCACGGGATAGAGCAGCATGGAGAGCTGCATCAAACCAGTCTTCGGACTGAAGAAGATCACAAGAGCTCACTCAAGGCGTTACTATCAATGTTCTTAGTGTTCGAAATCAATTCATCCCGCGGTCGTGTTGCTGTATTTAGAAACATACGGTAATTAAAGGCACAGGCACATGAGATGTAAGAGGTAGCTCCAACGCTCTGACGAGCACAAAACACTTTCTGATCACCATTTCCAGACTGAAATACACTCCTGGAAATTGAAATAAGAACACCGTGAATTCATTGTCCCAGGAAGGGAAAACTTTATTGACACATTCCTGGGGTCAGATACATCACATGATCACACTGACAGAACCACAGGCACATAGACACAGGCAACAGAGCATGCACAATGTCGGCACTAGTACAGTGTATATCCACCTTTCGCAGCAATGCAGGCTGCTATTCTCCCATGGAGACGATCGTAGAGATGCTGGATGTAGTCCTGTGGAACGGCTTGCCATGCCATTTCCACCTGGCGCCTCAGTTGGACCAGCGTTCGTGCTGGACGTGCAGACCGCGTGAGACGACGCTTCATCCAGCCCCAAACATGCTCAATGGGGGACAGATCCGGAGATCTTGCTGGCCAGGGTAGTTGACTTACACCTTCTAGAGCACGTTGGGTGGCACGGGATACATGCGGACGTGCATTGTCCTGTTGGAACAGCAAGTTCCCTTGCCGGTCTAGGAATGGTAGAACGATGGGTTCGATGACGGTTTGGATGTACCGTGCACGATTCGGTGTCCCCTCGACGATCACCAGTGGTGTACGGCAGGTGTAGGAGATCGCTCCCCACACCATGATGCCGGGTGATGGCCCTGTGTGCCTCGGTCGTATGCAGTCCTGATTGTGGCGCTCACCTGCACGGCGCCAAACACGCATACGACCATCATTGGCACCAAGGCAGAAGCGACTCTCATCGCTGAAGACGACACGACTCCATTCGTCCCTCCATTCACGCCTGTCGCGACACCACTGGAGGCGGGCTGCACGATGTTGGGGCGTGGTCGGAAGACGGCCTAACGGTGTGCGGGACCGCAGCCCAGCTTCATGGAGACGGTTGCGAATGGTCCTCGCCGATACCCCAGGAGCAACAGTGTCCCTAATTTGCTGGGAAGTGGCTGTGCGGTCCCCTACGGCACTGCGTAGGATCCTACGGTCTTGGCGTGCATCCGTGCGTCGCTGCGGTCCGGTCGCAGGTCGACGGGCACGTGCACCTTCCGCCGACCACTGGCGACAACATCGAATGTACTGTGGAGACCTCACGCCCCACGTGTTGAGCAATTCGGCGGTACGTCCACCCGGCCTCCCGCATGCCCACTATACGCCCTCGCTCAAAGTCCGTCAACTGCACATACGGTTCACGTCCACGCTGTCGCGGCATGCTACTAGTGTTAAAGACTGCGATGGAGCTCCGTATGCCACGGCAAACTGGCTGACACTGACGGCGGCGGTGCACAAATGCTGCGCAGCTAGCGCCATTCGACGGCCAACACCGCGGTTCCTGGTGTGTCCGCTGTGCCGTGCGTGTGATCATTGCTTGCACAGCCCTCTCGCAGTGTCCGGAGCAAGTATGGTGGGTCTGACACACCGGTGTCAATGTGTTCTTTTTGCATTTCCAGGAGTGTACAACCATGCTCGCTCTTGTCAGCATCTTAAAACTATCCATATGAAGCCAGCAGCACATTACGACTGTGGTGAACCGTAATGGCCGCCCTAAACGTAGAATGACATTGGTCTGGTTACTTAAGAAGTTTGTTCATATCCTCATTAGTATTTTGAACTTCTTAATTTTGTAACTTTGCACTGGTTGCGTTGGTGTTTCCAGCGGACAGTAAAAATAATCACTTATAAAATATATAAAATAACACTGAACTATTATACTCAATATTTTTCTCCATCAGCAAAACAATTTAAACAAAACTAACCGTAAATTACCATTTTAGCTCAACATTCTAATATAATATAGAAAGAACATAAAGGCTACCCGGAAAGGGTACTGAGAAAACCCGCCTCTCTCCTGCAGAGGGAGTGATGAAACGTGCTACTAAAAATATTGAAAACGTGATCATAGTTCGGAGCTACACAAACAAATTCGATAAAAAAGAGTATCTGTGCATCTTTCTCTGATCCTTGTGGTGAATAAAACAAGCACTTCGTCCGCGTGGTGAAAACAGACGCTCATCGAAAAATGGTTCAAATGGCTCTGAGCACTATGGGACTTAACATCTGTGGTCATCAGTCCCCTAGAACTTAGAACTAGTTAAACCTAGCTAACCTAAGGACATCACACACATCCATGCCCGAGGCAGGATTCGAACCTGCGACCGTAGCAGTCCTGCGGTTCCGGACTGAGCGCCTGGAACCGCTAGACCAGGACGCTCATCGGCTTTGCTGCGTAAAGAGAAGTGTTTCTGAAAAAGATGGGACCAACAACATGCCGAATGGACCGCTCAGGATTGTCTGGATGAGTGTCGCATATGCCTTCAACCAGACAATCGTCGGAGACATGTTTGGAGGCAACCCGGTCAGGCTGAACACCTTAAGACAAACCGTCCAGCGAGTGCAGCAAGGTGGAGGTTCCCTGGTGTTTTGTGGTGGCATTATGTGGGGCCGACGTACGCCGCTGGTGGTCATGGAAGGCGCCGTAACGGATGTACGATACGTGAATGCCATCCTCCAACCGATAGTGCAGCCATATTGGCACCATATTGGCGAGGCATTCATCTACGTGGACGACAATTCGCGCCCCCATCGTATACATTTTGTGAATGACTTCCTTCAGGATAACGACATCGCTCGACTAGAGTGGCCAGCATGTTCTCCAGACGCGAACCCTATCGAACATGCCTGGTATAGATTGAGGGCTGTTTATGGACGACGTGACCCACCAACCACTCTGAGTGATCCACGCCGAATCGCCGTTGAGGAGTGGGATAATCTGGACCAACACTGCCTTGATGAACTAGTGGATGGTATGCCACGACGACTACAGGTATGCATCAGTGCAAGAGGTACCGGTGTGTACAGCAGTCTGGACCACTACCTCTGAATGTCTCGCTGTATGGTGGTACAAGATGCAATGTGTGGTTCTCCTGAGGAATAAAATAGTCGTGGCTCCGACTTCCATCGTTCGCGCTTTAGTTCAGAGCGCCTCATTCTTATCTTTAGTGTATCAGCTGGATTCTGTTTTCTTGCTGCATTATTTGTAATTATTCTTCGTATGCTTGGAGAAATACAAGTTAAGTAAATTTTCTGTTTACTGTGGTTAACTGGTTCGGTAATCATTCCTGCTACTCTTCAGCTTTCCTACGACGCCAGTTGTCACAGGCATTGCATTCGTTCCTATCGCAACATAGTCACCACACTGTTTACATTTCGTTGCAAATAGCTCAGGGCACAGTTCGGCCTTTGTGCTTGGCATATATCACATACGGTAGAAAGATAACAGGATAACGTTATCGTTTACTAATCTCCGTCTGTCAGTTGTTCAAGAAACCTATTACACTCTCTCCCCACTCAACGTGCATGAGATCATTCATGCCACACTTGTTTGTATGCGCTTCGTGCCAGCCCGAAAGTGCACCCATGCTAACGACAGTAGATCGACGAAGAAAATTTGAAACTGCCTGGCAGTACCAAAAATTTTTGAAATCTAAACTTCCCGTCGATAACGAAATCATTACAGTAGTGCACAAGCTCAGGTTGCGGAAGGCATTCATGAGTGTCCTTTTCTAAGGAACCATCCCGCTATTTTCCTGAAGTAATTTAAGTAAGCCATGGAAAAGCTAACTGTAGTCTACCGGGGGGGGGGGGGGTGATTTAATGAACCTCCCCCCTCCAGAATGCAACAGCTCGTTACGTGTCTGGTTATTGAAGTATCACACGAAAAACACAGGAAGGAAAAACAAAATCGTCCTTACAGTTTGAACCCAAGATCAGGCTGGACGAGGACGAGGAAGGTAATCGACCGAGTTCTTTTGAAAGGAACTATCTGGGCATTTACATTAAGTGTTTTAGGGAAACCACGGAAAAATCTAAATCTGGATGGTTAGACTTGCCTTACACTCCGAATCTGAGCCCAATCGCTTAGTAGGAAAATCGGAGAATAAAACGCTTTGCAGTCATTGGAAGAAAATTAGACGATAAGCGCATATCAGTGGTCTCGGAATGTTCCTGTGAAACCCTTCGGACCAGTAATTATTAAGGAAGGTCTCTTGCCAAAGTGGTTATGAATCCTTCCTTGAAAGTTACGTCCAGTCGTTCATAAAAATTGTCTTCCCTGAAGACGATAGCATCATTCTGCAACGAAATGTGCCTTGTAACGTAGCCAAAAACAGTTTAAGAAGCGACGGAGCACCAGAGAGATGTTAACACAACTCCAGTGCTACACACACACACACACACACACACACACACACACACACACACACAGCGCAAAAAGCCGCGGGCGAAAAATGTGATTTACAGGGGGTCATATCTCGGGTTCTACTGATCACAGAGATACGGGTGCGAGTGTTTTGGTTAGCCCTTGGTCTAGCGACCTGTCAGAAGAAGGGGCACACTTCCTCCAGCCCAGGCAAATTGAGCAAACTGATTGATTTTTTAGCATTATGTGTGATCAAGTGTGGACCTTAGGTGCTAATAAAAACAGCTGTTGTCGAGAGTATTCTGAAAAAGCAATTGTGGTGATTGCCACTTCTATAGATTCTATTCACAGCAAATCTTCGAAATTTTTACCATATTTTTCTTAAGATGATATTCTCCGGGAACCTTGAAACGTTTTTCGACGTTCAAAGTTACTGTACTTACGCACGTATATCCGATCTGATGCATAAATGTGGTTTTAACTGACTTAGTGAACACATGGCAAGAGTTCAACAGTCATCACTAGGGATCGAGGTCACCAAACTGTGAGTGAGCATTTTTTCACCGATAAAACATTATATATGACACACTAGCTCTGTGTAATGCGCAGTTCACGCCTATACAAACATGCCCAAAATGGTACAGTTCAGTGACAAAAAGTGGGCTAAAAAGGGTATTAACATGCTTGAAAAGAACTTCAGATGACTACCAAAAATTATGTAGAGTTGGAAAGACTGCAAATCCAGTAAAATATTTCTAATAATATTTTTATTCTTTTAAGACACAAATCATAAGCCGCACGTTATTGTGATCAATGAACAAAGCATCCACAAAAGATGTAAAGTAAGCGATTTTATTTTAACCTCGTATTATGCGTAATTATTTGTTGTTTATGTGTGTCAAAGAACTCAATTGTAAGTCTATGAATAAACTGTCAAAACGTTGCTAATCTACATAATTCATTTTATATAAGCAGCGCACCGTGCTTTTGCAGGTAAAAGAAGAGAACCAACGAAAAAAGATTGCTCTCGGAGCACAAAAAAGGCGAATACGTTCCCCCTTAAAAGACTCTGACAGAAAAGTAAGGAACCAGCTGCCTCAATCTTCATTCCGCCATTCTCAACAAAAAATTCTTATTCTTAAAAAGATGTCAGCTTGTTATGAAATAGTGTAAATATACTTTAAAAATGCAGTGTCCTACTATTAAATCTTCTTGAGTAAAGGTGTAATGAAAATGTTCAATTTAACATGGCGGAGATACAATGTACCTTCTCCCCTTAACGACGCCACACCTACGCAAATAAAACCAGGCGTTGGAGGGAATGTTTGGTATACGCCGTGCACTCTACATACCGACGTGCGGTTTGCAGCTAAGACCGGACTCCCAAAATGTATCTGGACGAGTACGTGTAAACAGGTGCAGTTTTCGATAAGTTTTAGCGAACAGGGCTGCAAATTTTCTAACGTATACAAGTAATGTCTGACGCTTGGAGGAGTTCAACTCAATAGTACCGCATAACCACTTTGCTGCCGTTGAAGAGGAGAGGTCCCCAAACATCTGACCTACTGAACGGTTGGTATGTTCATCTGTGCACTTGATGCCCATTGCCTTTGTTCAGCTTTTTAGCGATCAGAGGACTTGCTCGTGAAGCTATTTAGATCCTCACAAAGTACAGGATGGTCGAGAAAGAGGACACGGTTTTCTTGTATGGCGAATGTCGCCGAACTATAGGAGTATCGAAAAAGAACAAGATAATACAACTAACATTTTAGCAACGGTAACACACAATCCACTTCGAGCCAGGTTGATTGTGCGAGTGAAATCAGCCAATGGAGTGTTACACGGATACTACATTCCAACGTTCTTCATTTTTTTCCATATTTCGCATCATCAGTGGCTTTCAGAATGAGGTACAGTTCTACTAATGGTGGCTACGAAGAGTATAAAGTGGTACGGCGTTTCTAACTACGATTCTGTTTAGAGGTGAAACATTATTTACAAACCATAACGCATCTGTCATCGGAATACGCACTACTGCTGCTGAGAGAAATGGATAAACAACAATCTTGCATTGCCAACGTACAGAACAGGCTTATGCACTCTTTTATTGACGGAACTCCTTAAGTAAGCGCAATCATCTACATTTCCGCACCAATAGGCTGCTGCAGATACTGAAAGACACCCCACTGTACACGAAACATTCTAAATGGTGCCAGCATGGCGGACGTCCCGCAAGTTCCGCACTGTTAATTACAGGCTTCCAGAATTATTTTAAACAGAATTAAAGAATCCCTTGAAAAGCGACTGCGTAAAGAACAGGCCGGTTTCAGGCCACAACGCAGCTGTGTTGGTCTTATTAACACTCTTAGGATCATCTTAGAGCAAAGCAAAGAATTCCAAGCAACCATGTACCTGGCATTCATTGATTTTCAAAACGCCTTCGATTCCGTGAAACATAAAGTGCTCTGGCAGGTGTTGCGGAAGTATGGCATACCACAGAAGATCTTAAACATCATAAAAGATCTATATGATGGCTACGAATGCTGCATACTCCACAAGGGAAATATGACAGAGCCCATAAAAGGAACAACTGGAGTCCGGCAGGGTTGCATTTTGTCACCAACACTTTTTCTACTCATTCTAGACTCTGTTATGAGAAGAGTCACAGCAGGCAGGAGACGAGGAATCCAGTGGGGGATCCACGAACGTCTGGAGGATTTGGATTTTGCAGACGACATAGTTTTATTAGCTCCAAGGCTGACTGATATGCAAGCTAAATTAAACTTGCTGAAAGAAGAAGCAGAGACTGCTGGCCTCAAGATAAATACAGGCAAAACAAAGGAAATGAGAGTAAATTCAGGTAACATGGAGGTGCCCCTGTTAATAGGTGAGCAGCGAGTGGAGACTGTCAACTCATTCCTGTATCTGGATAGTATAGTGGCGGAAGATGGTGGAGCTGGAGATGACGTGAAAAACCGCATTAAAAAGGCAAATGCTGCCTTCATACAATTGTATCCAATATGGAAAAATAGAAATATCACATACAAAACAAAAATCCGTGTTTTTAATACAAATGTGAAGGCTGTTCTTCTGTACGCCAGTGAAAGCTGGAAAATGGATAAAAAGATAACAACCCAGTTACAAGGCTTCATAAATAGATGTCTTCGACGCATCATGAATATCTGGTGGCCAGAAAAAAATATGTAATGAGGAGCTCTGGCGAAAACCAAACCAGATACCTATAGAAGACCAGATACGAGAGAGAAAATGGGGCTGGTTGGGGCACACCTTGAGAAAACCAGATGGAGCCATCGAGAAAAAAGCATTGGAATGGAATCCCCAGGGAACAAGGAAGAGAGGCTGACCAAGGGGCACATGGAAGAGGACAGTGGAAGGGGAAGTAAAAAGGGTTGGCAAGACCTGGGCAGAATTGAGGCAAATGGCCAAAGACAGAGACGGATGGCGAGTTCTACTGGATGCCCTATGCCCCCATAGGGGCCAAAGGAATTAAGTAAGTAAGTAAGTTAACAGAACATTTGGAGATCGTTGGATCGGTCGTTCGGGAAATACAAAATTATCTGCTCGTTCACCGGATTTAGCATTTTTACATTTATATTTACAGTGAAAATTAAAACAAGATGTCTAAGAGCAGACAGTGATGATGTTCCTGAAGAAATGAAATGCCTTACAACACGAAACTCTGATGCGTTTAAGTCCTTGTTAAATTCAATGTGCAGCCGGCCAGAGTGGCCGAGCGGTTCTAGGCGCTTCAGTCTGGAACCGCGCGACTGCTACGGTCGCAGGTTCGAATCCTGCTTCGGGCATGGATGTGTGTGATGTCCTTAGGTTAGTTAGATTTAAGTAGTTCTAAGTTATACTGGATTGATGGCCTCCGATGTTAAGTCCCATAGGGCTCAGAGCCATTTGAACCCTTCTTACTTTTTTCTTTCCTCTCCATCGTGCAGCACTGTCTATCCGCAGTCGATTTGTAGCATGTACGAAAGTTCAAGGTCAACATTTTGAGCACTCGATATGACTGTCACGACAGTAAGTACGCCAACCGTGTTTACTCATAGGACACACGTTTGTAGGCGGAACAGTTTTGCGGTGCTTTTATTTTGAGACAATTTGGTGAAGTTCTGCGCTAGTTACGTTGAAGTTTTCGACTACTCATTCCAAAAGCACAGAAATAGTATATAATTCCATAGAAAAGCAAAGCCTATGTCATAATTTGGCAACTATAAACCCTAGAAATTACTTATGTATGTCAGAAAATTCGCAACATTCTCCGCTATAACAAAGCGAAGACCACATCTCAGTATATTTACTCAATCTGAATAATTCATTTTTTTCGATGCTTTGTATTTTTCTAAACTATTACGTGTACAAATATGAGTGACGTATGAACAAAGCCATAAACTCGTTTTGAGCATTTTTCGCTCTACAAATGGTATATGAGTGCCCTCCTGGCTGCACGACGCGCAACCAAGCAGTAGTGGCTCAAATGGTTCAAATGGGTCTGAGCACTATGGGACTTAACATCTGTGGTCATCAGTCCCCCAGAACTTAGAACTACTTAAACCTCACTAACCTAAGGACATCACACACATCCATGCCCGAGGCAGGATTCGAACCTGCGACCGTAGCGGTCACGCGGTTCCAGACTGAAGCGCCTAGAACCGCACGGCCACACCGGCCGGCCCAAGCAGTAGTCAAGTTTGTTCAATACCTTCTGTAACATCTTGTCAGTGGTCATCACAGCAGCACGGACCCGTTTTCTAAGCTGTTCCACTGTTCTTGGTAGTGGCGCTACGTAAACACGGCCCTTAATGTATTCTCAGAGGAAAAAGTCACGAAGCGTTTGGTTAAGACAACAGAGCCACATCATTTTCAGCACTACCCTCAACCTAGCGATGCGGAAGTTCGTCGTTTAGATAACAACGAACGTGGGTGCTCCAATGAGAGGGGTGCCCTGCCTTGTTGGAAGATGAAATTCTCGGAATCAGCAGTCCGTTGTGGAAACAACCATATCTGCAACATAGTATCGTTAAGAGGCACACATTAATCTTCTCACAGAAGAAAAACTGCCCATACAGCTTTTCTGTGATATTGCAGTGAAAACATTAACCTTTGGCGAATCTCGTTAATGTGCCACAGTTTCATGAGAATTTTCAGTGCCCCACTCTCTCACATTGTGGCGATCAATCTTTGTACGGTGGTCGTTCCGAAAGTAATGCCTTTTTTATGGTGACTTTGGATGTCCGCACCACATGTCGTTGGTGATGCTTGAACCTTCCTCTTTCATTTGCAGATGGTTCCGTTGTTGTGCGGTAGTTGGCGCCTGCAGAGGAGTGTTCCAAAATCGAGTCTGATATGAACACGCTTATAAAACAGCGATGTGTGATTGAATTTCTTACTGCTGAAAAAATTGTGCCGTTTGAAATCCAGCGACGCTTGCTAAAGGTGTATGGAGACGATACAATAGACGTAAGCAATGTGAGGCGAAGTGTACGACAGTTTCAGGGTGGTGAAAAGGGTGCGCATGACAATCATGGCTCGGTCGACCCTGCACAGATGTCATCCCTCGCAATAATGAGCTGATTGGCGGATAATGACCAGTGAATTGTGTGCAAAGCTGAATGTCGGTTGTAATGCCTTGGAAACATGGATGGAACATCTTGGTTATCGCAGAGTCTGTGCGAGATGGGTACCGCGGATACTTACAGAAGACAAAAACTCATTGAATGGAAATTTTTTGGAGCCTTCTGGACCAATATGAAGCTGAAAGTGACAATTTTCTGAATAGCATCGTCACCGGAGATGCCACGTGGTGTCACCACTGCGAGCTGGAATCCAAAAGAAAGTCCATGGAATGGTGACATGCGAATTCCCTGTCAAAGAAGAATTTCAAGACCCAGTCGTCTGCAGGCAAAATGATGTGCACAGTCTTCTGGGATAGTCTGGGTGTGGTTCTCTCGGATGGCCTGGAGCAACTGTCCGTTCAGCATGCTACAAGTCGACACTGACAAAGCAAAAATCCCAAATTTCCAGGGCACGGCCAGAGAACAAGAGCAACTTTTACCTGCAACTTGATGACGCCTGGTTCCACACCAGTTTTGCGACTGCGCAACTCATTACAACATTGGGCTGTGGAGTGTCGTATCACATCCATCGTGTAGTCATGATTTACCGCCTTCAGACTTCCATCTCGATGGGCCTCTGAAAGATGCACTACGTGGCGGACTCTGTTGTCAAAGCTGTAATGAAATGGTTAGCCTCGGCTGGTTCCGATTTTTACAAGCGCGGCATGCAGGTTCTGGTTCCTGATTGGCAAAAATGCATAACCAATGGTGGTGACTACGTGGAAAAATGACAGTCTGTAGCTGAAATATTACTCTAATTAGCTGTGATATTGTAATTTATGTATCTCTTGTAGTTTCCATGAATAAAAATAGGAGGCTTTACTTTTGGAACGACCCTCGAAGATAAATGGAATGTTGCTTCATCGCTGAATATTAACTTGGAGGTAAATGTTCTTTCTCAGGTGCTTTATGCATCATGATGTAAAAATGAAGGTGCCTGCCATAATCTTCCAGTTTTAATTGTTGCCTGAGCTCCAGACGGTACTGTTTGAAATGTAACCGCCGTCAAAAGAAGTTCCACACAGGTTGCTGCGATGTTCCAAATTCGAGGATTGCGCGGACCGTTGATTTTTAAAACTCTTTTCTTGTTTTGTCGCCATTTCGTGAAGGCACTGTGAGTTTACGGTTATATTCATGCATCAATCTTATCTGTACGTGTAATACTTTGGAAAACATAGAACTTTGGAAACGAATGATTCATTTATAGTGGCCCTGTTCTATGCAATACCTCCTCATTAGTTATATGATCTATCCATCTAATCTTGAGCATTCTTCTGTAGCACCACATTTCGAAAGCTTCTAATCTCTTCTTGTCCAAACTAGTTACTTCCATACATGGCTACACTCCATACAAATACTTTCACAAACGACTTCCTGACACTTAAATCTATACTCCATGTTAACAAATTTCTGTTCTTCAGAAACGCTTTCCTTGCCATTGCCAGTCTACATTATATATCCTCTCTACTTCGACCATCATCAGTTATTTTGCTCCCCAGATAGCAAAACTCATTTACTACTTTAAGTGTCTCATTTCCTAATCTAATTCCCTCAGCATCGCCCGACTTAATTTGACTACATTCCATTATCCTCGTTTTGCTTTTGTTGATGTTCATCTTATATCCTCCTTTCAAGACACTACCCATTCCGTTCAACTGCTCTTCCAAGTGCTTTGCTGTCTCTGACAGAATTACAATGTCATCGGCGAACCTCAAGGTTTTTATTTCTTCTCCATGGATTTTAATACCTACTCTGAATTTTTCTTTTGTTTCCTTCAATGCTTCCTCAGTATACAGATTGAATAACATCGGGGAGAGGCTACAACCCTGTCTCACTCCCTTCCGAACCACTGCTTCCCTTTCACGTCCCTCGACTCATATAACTGCCATCTGTACTTATAAAAAAAAATAGGAGACCTTACTTTTGGGATTACCCTCGTACTTTGCTCGCTTTTGTCTTTCAACATGTATCTTTCTTCATGGAGGAGGAGGAGATTGGTGTTTTACGTCCAGTCAACAACGAGGTTATTAGAGAAGGAGCACGAGCTCGGATTAGGGAAGGGTGTAAAAGGGAAGCGGCAGTGCCCTTTCTAAGGGAGCATCCCAGCATTTGTCTGAAGCGATGTAGGGAAATAACTGAAAACCTAGTCAGGATGGCCGGACGCGGGTTTGAACCGTCGTATGCGAGTCCAGTGCCCTAACCACCGCTCGGTTTGAAAAATGTTGCGTGATATTTGTTATGGCGCGAAATCTCACAACGGAATAGCAAACTAGTGAGAGTGAATGTCCTTGTCGGGTGACGTAGCCCACGCGTCACATTACGTGTCATAAGCGCGCTCATCGCTGCGTGGCAACATTGTGGAGAGCGCGACCCACGCAACAGCCGGCAGCAACTGTCAGTCCGCCGCGCCGCGGTGTAGCGGGATTCGCGTTTCCGCGATGACGTCTCGTGCCCCGCCTGAGGGGGGCGTGGCTGCGGCTCTACAGATGAGTCAGCACGCCGCCAATCGTGCGACTGCGCGTTTTATAAACAGGGTCATCCGAGTGACGCTGCTACAGAAAACACACATGCGGATCTCAACAGAAATTGCCCCTCTTCTTCACTTGCCTGGTATGTGTGGAGCACAAGCACGAGTACTATTCCTCCAGCGTCTTCTGTGGTTGTTGTTCTATGCTTCTCTTGTTTGATGGTGTCCCCTCGGTTCGCTAAGCAGGTTCGTGTCATCTTCAATGACAGCTTTTGGGGGCCAATGGCTCAAATGGCTCTGAGCACTATGAGACTTAACATCTTAGGTCATCAGTCCCCTAGAACTTAGAACTACTTAAATCTAACTAATCTAAGGATATCACACACATCCATGCCCGAAGCAGGATTCGAACCTGCGACCGTAGCGGTCGCGCGGTTCCAGACTGAAGCGCCTGCACCGCTCTGCCACACCGGCCGGCGTGGGCCAATGGTTGGCCAACCTTCACTGCTACCAGGTGCAGAAGTCATTGGGAGCGGCGTCACAGAAAACAAGTAACGAAAACAAAATATCTGAGTGCGCAACTCAGAACAGTGAAATTTTGGACAAGAAAAGTAAATAAACATTTTCACAGAAATGAATGTCATTACTTCACAGTATTTCTACTGATCTCAGTACATTTTTTCAAGAGCAACCACAATACTGTTTCTTGCTTTAGAATCTTTCTTCAAGCTCTCCGCCGGCTACGGTGGCCGAGCGGCTCTAGGCGCTCCAGCCCGGAACCGCGCTGCTGCTACGGTCGCAGGTTCGAATCCTGCCTCGGGCATGGATGTGTGTGATGTCCTAAGGTTTAAGTAGTTCTAAGTCTAGGGGACTGATAACCTCAAATGTTTTGTTCCATAGTGCTCAAAGCCATTTGAACCATTTTTTCAAGCTGTCCTTAGTAATAATTGTCAGCCCAGACACACTCTTCGCCAGACGAACACTCTTCCCTCCCTGGCGTCGTGTAACATTAAAGAACAGAAAATAAGTAATTGTCTAGAGAGCAGAATGACTGGTGAAATATTTCGAAGTCCATCTCGTGCAGTTACCTTCCGACGACCCATACGTGAATAGGCGCATTGTTCAGAAGTAAGAACACTGTAATATTCTTCGCGTCTGCTTCATTGCGCTATGCAAGCTTTTCATTGTGACAAAAATGACCAAGCAGACGTTAATGAAGTTCGTCTAGCGCCTGTAGTCTGAGTACTATACTTACTTGAGCGTGGTCATCACCTGATGTCACATCTCGAATAATCACTGCTCGAATAATACTTGCCACCATAGCTTCGCAAGGCATATTACTATTCACCCACGAGCTTTCTCATTTCTTGAGTTCGATAGCCTCACTTATTGTTACATCTGTATTACTCGTGTATTCCACTTCCTTGGTGTAAGTACATTTGCCTTAACAACCCTCCACAAAAGGAAACGCGTGTAAGTATCGCATTATGGGTATCTGACGTGTACTTAGTATTGACGACAACATAAGATAAGCGATGTATGATCATACTCCATCACCAACAACAGTTCGTAGAGCACTTCGAAATTACATGCAAGCTCTCTTTTACTCAACACCATCTCGATAAAGTTTAGCGAGTCCACTGCGATTGTGGAACATTGATTTTCACGTAAATATTATTCAAAGTTTGTGGGAACGGAACTATATTCTGATGCTTCATGCGCTGTTATATGACTGTGGTTGCCAAGCAGCCACAGCTAACAGAGGAACTGCGTATTCCCTAGCCTCGACAATCAGTGCCGTTTTACAAGTCGTAAAACTTAATTACCACATAGCTGCGTTACTCACTTCCTGTGTCGTTTCTAACTTTTACGTTAGAGTGGTCGTAGTAAGGCGTGAAGTTTCTAACAGGACTTTGCACTACATCTTCTGGTTACGCTCCGTTTAATTTTGTGTACTTATCATATCTACCCGACGGGAGGCCCTAGCCACACGACATTTCCATTTATATTCCGTTCTAGAAGCAGCGGGAACGGCGTCTCTCTCTCTCTCTCTCTCTCTCTCTCTCTCACACACACACACACACACACACACACACACACACACTTTGACATTGTTATTCTTTCTCATGTGATATTTCTCTTGGCTAGCTCTATTTTATGGTTATCCTGTACTACACATTCAGTCCTGTAGTTATTTTGAAGCTAACTATGTCACGGTTTTCTCCGTTTTTTGACCGTTCAATAGAATCGTGATAGACCCTTCCGCCCCCCACCATCCTCCTCTTCCCACAAATTCTTGTAATAATATTAAACCTATTACAATCGAAACCAGTTATAACGACGTCGAAGAGACCGACGGTTTACGGTCGCCATTGCCGATAGTCACAAAAACCGGGTTTTTGCTTTGTTTGTTTGGTTTTTTTTTTCAAAAAAATTTCGTATTTCTAAATTTTAGGCTGCCGTAGAGTTAACACTTCAAATAGTAGCAGAAATACAGTTCGCCTACAGTATTTACAACACAAAATTTCTATACAGGGTCTGAAGAGGAATTTTTCTCATGTTTGCGCAGTACGTACAGCCAGAAAAATGTAAAACCCTCCAAGAAGTAGAAACAATGTAACTTGTTCAGTAATGTCGCACAAGGTCTTGTATAATGATGTTTAAAACTTACTATAAGTGCTGTATATTATAACAGTCATGAATGACACAGTTTCGTTCCAGTTACTGTATTACAAAAGTTAGTCAATAGTAGCAAAATGAAAAGACAGTATTCTGTATATAAATTACACTTTGTCCTGTGTTTCTCTTAAAATGCTGTACAAATGTGATGTGGGATACCCAAAACATTGAAAATATCTAACACGCATAACCACAAAATATGTAACAAATACATTACCATTTCATTTCTGTAATTTGAAAAAATAATACATTTTGGAATTTAATTTTCTGCTTCATAATAATTCTCTATTATTCTAATCACGTACTGCGTGCGGGGGAAAAAACGAACACGCGTATCTTTCCGTGCGTTCTCTGATTTCCCTTATTTTATTATGATGATCATTTCTCTCTATGTAGGTCGGCGTCAACAAAATATTTTCGTATTCGGAGGAGAAAGTTGGTGGCTGAAATGTCGTGAGAACATTCCATCGCAACGAAAAACGCCATTGTTTTGATGTCCACCACAAACCCTGTATCATTTCAGTGACACTCTATCCCCTATTTCGCGATAGTACAAAACGCCTTTGTTTTAATGATGTCCACCGCAAATCCTGTATCATCTCAGTGACACTGTCTCCCCTATTTCGCGATGATACAAAACGTGCTGCCCTTCTTTGAACTTTCTCGGTAGTTGAACGGACACTCAACAGTCCTGAGCAGGCATTCGATAGTCCAGTTATTTCGTAAATAGTCCTAGAAGTACTGTACTGAGCTGTCTGCCCCGATATCTGTGTGGTCAACGCGACGGAATTCCATGAAAAGGGGCCCGGGTTCGATTCCCGGGCTGGGTCGGAGGTTTTCTCCGCTCAGGGACTGGGTGTTGTGTTGTCTTCATCATCATCATCATTTCATCCTCGCCGATGCAGATTTGGCGTCAACTCAAAAAGACGCACCAGGCGACCGGTATACCCGTCGGGAAGTCCTAGCCACACATTTCATTTCACTGTACTGAGCTGACTACATGCACCGACCGGCCCTTTCTAGCTGCGAAACCGTCTAAGTGTCCGCGGCGCGTCGTGTCTGGTGCCTGTCTGCCGAAGGTTTTGCATGTCCGACAGTAAAAGGTGGAAACGAAGAAGTTCGCGGTTAACAAGGTTCCCTGTTGGCTGTATACACTATCGATACTGTGGTACTGAAGCAAAGGACGTTTAAAATCTCTAGGACACTCGAACATGAAAGAAGCATTGTTTTCCCATATTCCACGTCAGCCACACTACAACTACACAAAGTAGCTAACTCCGAATGGGTCTTTAATACGAAATCAAAAAAGCAATATGTCAAACTCTAAATCGAAAGAAAATGTGAAGTCAATTTGCAAAATGATTGTCTTCCAAGAATTCCCTTTCAACTGAGTGGCCTCGGTTTTCAACCTTAATACAGTTTACTATGCCAAACTATCAGTTAAAGGACACTCTTTCTTTTTGTTGTCAGTATAAGTGTTTTTATTATATCTACTAATGGATCGTAACGTACAGAATTTAAAATTAAACAAATCCAATGATATGACTATGTAATTTCTAAGCTTTACACAGCGCCTTTGTTTCTCAGAAACGTTAGCTGCATAAATGGATCATTCCCTGTGAAATCAACCAATGAAAGATAAATTTGAACCTTGATGATGTAGAATATTGTAAATTTTTGTCATTTTATTCTACCTATAGAAACAAGGTAAAATCCAAAGTTAAATATTTTTGGATAATGCGTTTTTGAGTCATTAATTTTTAAAGTTCTCGAAATTGTGCAATTTTTGCCACACAGAAACTTTAAAATTGCAGTACCTCAAGAAGTATTTGATGCACAAAACTGAAATTTATACCCTGTTATTCATTTTATTATAAGCTTTAAAATATGTGCTGCTTGACCAAATTCATTAAAATGCTAAATTTTCCCAAACCAATTTTTTTTTTAATTTTGAAAATTTTAAAATTTTATGTCGAAAAGAAAATCATGTTGGTTGTACACTATTTGTAAATGTGCGTGCCAAATTTCGGACGGTATTTCAAAAGGAACATTTGTAAATAAATTTTATTTTACTGCTATTCATATTGCTGACTATCTTTCAGCAATTAAACTATTGTTAAACACCCTTCACGTTTATCATCCTAAAATCAAACTTAACTCTGCCATATAACAGTTAATATGAGTACTGTAAGGGATAGCATGCGTTTTCCATTTTATATAACTTTTTATTTACAGTAGTTGTAGTTCATATTTATAGAACAACAATGTGCATATAACATTCACTTCTATCGACAGTAATTCACTTCACTGGACGTGAATTGTTGAATAAAATTATCAAAACACTCGAGACGGAAAGAGAACGAAGTTGCATGTATAAATCTTTAAGCACATGTACTCAGTGGATAAAGTGGCAGAGAAGTGCCGGTGTCGTAAATTAAGTGCTTAATCGCTCAATAAAATGTTAAAGGCACATGTTGGAATGCAACATGTACCAAGCGCTACCTACGAAGTGCAAAATTTTTCTTAGTCATATTCTGATGTGTGCAGTTCAACATTTCGTTGGGAAATTACCATTTAAATCATGTCAACTGAGGATGTTCATATAGAGTGCTACCAGTGATGTGATAAATTTACATAAAATAAAAATCCAAGTGGTTTTCCTAACAGTCATATTAATCGATTGTGGAAGCACAACTTGATCAGATATTAACTTCATTCCAGTTGTTTGAGTGGGCTAAAGCACATATGCCATCTTTGTATACAGGGTGAGTCACCTAACGTTACCGCTGGATATATTTCGTAAACCACATCAAATACTGACGAACCGATTCCACAGACCGGTACTCACTTTAGAATACTCTACCGTGTAAGAGATTACAAAATTTTAAAAGAAGAGTGAACAAGTTAAGGGAATACCAACGAAAAATACACTTATAATGGTTATGGCAGCTATAGCAAATGCCAGAAAAATGGGCAAGCAATTATGAACAACACAAAGAAGATTAGTTAAGTCAGTGTAGCCTAGAAGCGGTCTATGTCAGTTGCATTAAGAGTTGCTCATGTGAGTTACTGCATTAGTTGGGGCAATTCGGAATGGGAACATATGTGTTGGATTTTCTGCACAGATTAGACGGTTCTGGACATTCTCACCTCAGAAGATTTACTTCGGATCTTCTTGCTTCTGTTCGCAGCTAGTTGAAGGATTTCCAGCCTTTCCAGGTTTTGAGGTGGCTGGGTTCTACTGTTAGAAGCCATTGCTTCTGATTTTTCCATCTAGTGATGGCCTTTCACAGTTGACCCCCACTTGATGCTCATTCGAGTATTTGTAGTCATTCGGTTGCTCTGGGGAAGCTATTTCTTGATTCCATCCTTTGGGTAGCTGGTCGAATGCCGTGTAGTGGATGATGCTCGGGCATGAAGGAATTCGTTATATGGGATTTTTGTGGAGTGAATGATTAGGGCATGAAGGAATTCGTTATATGGGATTTTTGTGGAGTGAATGATTAGGCAATACAGGGTGTTACAAGAGGAGGTACAGCGATCAGACTCATATCAGCACACATGTCTAGTGGCGTCTCAAATACCTTAGTATTTCGATGATCTCACAGAAAAATTTGTAATTGGGGAGCAGTACTAACAGATAAATGTGGAATGTTCTACCACAACAATCTCCATACCAGTAATCAGGTTTAGGCTAACGATCCGGGTCTCTCGATTTCTACTGACTTCTCTGTCAACAAATATGTCACTGCCCTAACACAAACACTCAAACGGCTTAAAACGATTATGCTAGTTGCGTGACACGCAAGTGTCGTTAAATGCGTAATCATATGTGGGAAACATGATTCTGGAAGGAACACCGTGACTGAGGGGGGCGGGGCGTCTGCAATTTCTTAAGGGATAAACAGACTATTTCCCCAATCCTAGCTACAGTTATTGTTCCAGATCCTACAGTACTGGACTTTGCAGTCCTCAAGGGTACGCGAGTGGGCCTTCGGTTCCGAAAGGCCATATCGATGATTTTCCGTTGAATGGATCGTGCGCTGACACTTGTTGATGGCCCGTCATTGAAATCTCCAGCAATTTGCGGAATGGTTGCGCATCTGTGAAGTTGAACGATTCTCTTCAGTCGTCATTGGCCCTGTTCCTGCAGGATCTTTCTCCGGAGATTTGATGTTTTACCGGATTCGTTATATTCACGGTACACCCGTGAAATGGTCGTACGGGAAAATCCTCACTTCATCGCTACCTCGGAGATGCTATGTCCCATCGCTCGTGAACCGAATGTAACACCACGTTCAGACTCACTTAAGCCTTGATAACCTGTCATTATAGCAGCAGTAACTGATTTAAAAACTGCGCCCGACATTTGTTGTCTTATATAGGCGTTGCTGACCGCAGCGCCGTATTCGGCCTATTTACATGTGTGTATATTTGAAGATGTATGCCCATACCAGTTTCTTTGGCGCTTCGGTGTATTATCCTATGCTAGCTGCTCTCACTACTTCATAGGAGAGTCAACAACAAGGCAATTAACTTGATGCCAGACTGATTGGTGCAGGTTCCGTGTTCAAAACACAAAAGGGCTGTATGGCCTCCTGTCCCATTTCGCTTCACTTCGTATCTTTGCAGTGCTTCGTTCCTAGCGTTCACCAGAATTCTTGCTTTCTGTGTGGGGCAGGCCACCGCCATACCACATTCCGTCGTTGTATACTCGTGACACATCTCCTGGGTGCCAATGGACCACCCTTATTGAAAACATGATACAGTGGCTTTTCATTGTTTGGGACACAAAAGAGATAGTGTCTCCTTGGTGGAATTTAGCGCACATGCAATACGCATGTCCAAACTTTCTACGTGCTCTCCTCCTTCCCGCGTCGGTATTTGTCCTTTGTAAAAGGCCTACAATCTCTCTCAATAGTCGGAGGCCGCCTATCTCCCCTGCTCGGCCGGCTTCTGCTTAACCTGTACTCAATATGACTTCGAACTACATTTCAACAGACCTCCGGAAGAATAATATGGAAACGTGGTAATTAGCCATGGCAGTCGCTGACATTAGCTTGATCGTACTTGCGCTCCTGTTTCTAAATTAGGCTTAATTTATATTTACTGGATTTCTTGATTTATTGGAGTTTAATTATGGTATGTGGTAGTTTTGACAAAAACAGTCGCGTAACATCAAGATACTGGGAAATTGCAGTCAGTCTACAAAGAAACCTGCATAAAAAATCATTTGTGCATCCCATCGTGGAATACTGCTAAAATGTATGGGACCCGGACCAACAAGGGACGCTGAACGTATACAACGAAGAGCGGCAAAAATGGTCATGGGTTTGTTTGCCTCACGGGACCTGGTATTTTATTTTTATACGTCATGTTCCGTAGGACCTAATTGAGGAGCAAATCTCATTGGCGTGGAACGAGTCAGTACATGAAATTATAACAGAAGAGTAGTAATAGATAAAATGAATCGTATATGAATCCTATAAAAACGATAGGACATTAGTTTAAGCAAACGTAATCAACAACTTACCACAGGAATTTTTAATACTTCCAGGAGTTTCTCGACAGAATATAAACAATGAGCCGTGAGGAAACTCTTAAGGTTGAACTTGAATGTGCGTGGATAACTGCTAGCATTTTTGAGTTCTTGAGGCAGATTATTGGAAATGGATGCAGCAGAATACTGAACTGCACAGCAGACAAGGAAGTGCGTTTCAAATGCAGGCTCGATTTCTGCCTAGTGTTAACTGAGTGAAAGCTGCTAACTCTTGGGAATAAGCTGATATTTTTAACTAGAAATGATATTAAAGAAAACGAGTATTGTGTATTGAGGGGCTAATGTCAGAATTCCCACACTACTGAACAGGGGTCTACAATAGGTTCGCGACCTTACTCCACATACTGTTCGAACTGTCCGTTTCTGAGGCAAAAATATTCTTTTTAAATCAGAAGAGCCACCCGAAGAACTAATACCATATGTTGTAAGCGAATGAAAATAAGTAAAGTAGACTAATTTTCGTTTTGAACAACCACTTATTTCAGATACTGCTCTTATGGTAAATAAAGCAGCATTTAATTTTTGAACAACATCCTGAACAGGGCGTACCACGAAAGCTTACTCTCTATCTGAATGCCTAGGAATTTGAACTGTTCACTCTCGCTATTCATATGCCCCTTCAGTGTAATCAAAATGGCAGTTGAAAAACCTGAAGTAGACGCAAATTATCCTGCGAAAGCCGGCCGCGGTGGCCGTGCGGTTCTAGGCACTTCAGTCCGGAACCGCGTGACTGCTACGGTCGCAGGTTCGAATCCTGCCTCGGGCATGGATGTGTGTGATGTTCTTAGGTTAGTTAGGTTTAAGTAGTTCTAAGTTCTAGGGGACTGATGACCTCAGATGTTGAGTCCCATAGTGCTCAGAGCCATTTTTTTATCCTGCGAAAACTTACTTTCAAAATTTCAAGAATCAATATTAAAAATCTAGAGCAGTTCTATAGCCCCTCTATATCGCTCCCGTAGGGGCACAAAGAGGCGTGTTATCCATCATTCTTCTCGCGCTCTATGTACGACTAGAATGTAAAGTACAGTACTAAATACCCTCTGACATGCACTTCACAGCGTTATGCGAAATATGTATGAATCGCTAGCATTTTTCAGACTTCGTTTTTTGGTCTAGGACACAGATTTAAATACAGAAAACAACTTTTTAGAGGCATTCATTTTTCTCATCGTACCTTCCGTTACAGTGATCGTCCAAAGCAAAACTGATTGTTGTAAAATGAACTCACCTTGTTTATCTAGTTTGACATTTCCGGTGTGTTGTTAGAAGAATGCTCTTCCACGCGTTAGAGCTTGCCATCGTTGGTTTGTGCATCTCGTCTGATACATGGAACACAAAGTGTGAACAAAGACTTTTATCATATGAATGCACGTACAGCCATATGCCGTATCTTCTAAATACTCTTTTGTCCCATAAAAAAGGCGTGTCCTTCACAATTAAGAACGCGGTGCTTATTATTTAAAGTTAACATTCGTGGGAAAAAATGCAAATAAATAATCCAGGTTTCTCACATATACATGCTGATAATCTTTTGAGGCTAGATAGTAATCTAATTTCGTATGGTGTCAGCAATTATGATAAAAATGTTCTTGTAGTAGTTGTTGTGGTCTTCAGTCCAGAGACTGGTTTGATGCAACTCTCCATGCTACTCTATCCTGTGCTAGCTTCCTCATCTCCAAGTAACTACTGCCACCTAGATCCTTCTGAATCTGCTTAGTGTATTCATCTCTTGGTCTCCCTCTACGATTTTTACCATCCACACTGCCCTCCAACACTAAATTAGTGATCCCTTGATGCCTCAGAACGTGCCCTAACATCCGATCTCTTCTTCTAGTCAAATTGTGCCACAAATTCCTCTTCTCCCCAATTCTATTCAGCAGTGCCACAAATTCCTCTTTTCCCCAATTGTATTAAGCACCTCCTCATTAGTTAAGTGATCTACCCATCTAATCTTCAGCATTCTTCTTTAGCACCACGGTTCGGAATCTTCTATTATCTTTTTTTCTAAAGTATTTATCGTCCGTGTTTCACTTGCCATACATGACTACACTCCATACAAATACTTTCAGAAAAGACTTCCTGACACTTAAATCTGTTCTCGATGTTAACAAATTTCTCTTCTTCAGAAACGCTTTCCTTGCCATTGACAGTCTATATTTTATATCCTCTCTACTTCGACCATCGTCAGATATTTTGCTTCCCAAATAACAAAACTGATTTACTACTTTAAGTGTCTCATTTCCTAATCTAATACCCTCAGCATCACCTGATTTAATTTGACTACATTCCTTTAGCCTCGTTTTGCTTTTGTTGATGTTCATCTTATAGCCTCCTTTGAAGACGTTGCCCATTCCGTTCAACAGCTCTTCCAGGTCCTTTGCTGTCTTTCTGTAATTCTGTCTTCGGCAGAATTACAGTGTCACCGGCAAACCTCGAAGTTTTTATTTCTTCTCCGTGGATTTTAAGTACTACTCCGATTTTTTCTTTTGTTTCCTTCACTGTTTGCTCAATATACAGACTGAATAACATTGGGGATAGGCTACAACCCTGCCTCACTCCCTTCCCAACCACTGCTTCCCTCTCATGCCCCTGGACTCGTATAACTGCCATCTGGTTTCCGTACAAATTCTAAATATCCTTTCGCTCCCCGTATTTTGTCCCTGCCACCTTCAGAATTTGAAAGAGAGTATTCCAGTCCAAAAATGTTACAACACAGAAAATAAAGTCACAGACAGTAGTCCTCAAAATGTGAAGTAAATTATTAAGTCACTGGTAGCCTGTTCAGCATGACGGTGTACGTAGATAACCGTATCTAAAATTTCTATGAGCTATGCAAATAATTTTCGAGCTTACATATAGAATATGTGAACCAGTAAATTAACTGACCATTTTTCCGACAGCTTGTTTCTATTATTGGGTTATTGACAGATCTGAGATTATAACTAAGTGTACCCATGTCTCAGTCGTGAAATCACCCATTGACTGTTCAGCTACATAGGTTTTTATTTCCGAAACGTAATAGCTGTTAGCAGTATGGGTAAAGAGTTCAAGAAACTGTTCGCGTTTGCGCTGAACTAGAATCCCGGGCATCGAAATTACTTTACACATGATTACTGTGACGTATTCAACCTCTCACAAAACATATTGCCTCACGTTTAATCATACGCGGTAACGAGAAAACATGCCGTAAAGAAATCAACAAGCTCGTTTTTGTTAGATAAACAAGTCGCAAGCGTGTGACAACGTGCGAATTGTCTGCCCTCGGATGCACGTACCGAAACGTAGCGTTTGCGAATGCAGGGCCACTAATTTGCGTTAAGCTATCATTAAGCCTCGGCGTTAATATCCGGTCGGTGTCGCGTCGCTGGAAATGAGAGCGGTTATTCTTCTTGTCACCGAAGCGTATTTCACTCTGTTTGGAAAACCCCATCAGCGGCGGTCGCCGCTGGGGTGGTGAGAGAGGAAGCAACGGGAAAGAGCACGAAGAAAAAATGAGATGTAGTGGTGCGGCGGACCAGTCGGTTGCAGCGAATGAGCAGGCATTTGATACAGGGTTGCCCGCCGTTGATGCGTTTTGCGCCTGGTCGGCCACAGTTGCGGAATATTCCGCCAGGGCGCACTTGTGACGGCAGCTGTCATGGCCAGCACCCTCTAGCGCCGCCATCAGCGTGCCCCCGCCGAACCGCTGCAGTAGCCAGCCAGAACTGTAACTTCGTCGTCTGCACCTTTAATTTATCGACTTCTGGCACAGCGGCTTTCGTAAGCGGGTCTGGGTTGTGGAAGTCATTTATGCTAGTACAGTAGGAGTACAAATGCAAAAAAAATACTGTATGTTCCAAAGAATTTCCCACACAACGATGAATCACACAAGCTTTGACATGAGTCCCTAGATGGCAGCAGGGGTTGAAAACTCAGCTACTCCACAGCAGGGTATATTCTTAACGAAGATCTCTGAAAGAGTATCACGGTGCTCTAAGCTCACTGAAGTGGGATTAAACCGTTAAAAGGCAAGACGAATTTTGATGAAAAGATGAATAGCTCGTAAACGGTTATAAGGACACGTAACTTTTCGTTATAGTTCCAGTTAAGTTTTCTATATCTACCTGCACATTGTGTAAGAGATTTAACCCAGCAATACCAAGGCATTTTCCAAATCGCGCATTAACAAGGGAAGGAGGGTAGTTAATGCTTAGTACCAAAAAGTCGTTAATTGGTGTTGAATTATGTTAATAACATACTTTTCAAGTAGGTACTGATGTGTAAGGCGGTTTCAGAACCTGAAAGTACCTTCTAGCACACACTTCGCAATATTAATGCACTTTTAACAACGTATTGTACCGACTTAATGACTAACAAAAAAATTTTAAAATTTCAAATGTCGTTCATTGTTGTTAACTTTTACTCTCAACGTGCCCTTGAAGAGATACTGATATGTAAGTAAGGTCCTGAACCTCGAAATATTCAATACAGCATTCGTTGGGGAAAGTTACATCTGCTACGGAGACTTAAATTTGTGGGTTACGTTTAAATGAAAAATTTAAAACACATATGGAGTATGATAGAAGAATTAATTATAATAGATTCTTTCAAAATTTTGAAATATATGAAGTAATTGACATGATAACAATTTTTATCAAAAGTTGGGTATAAAGTACACTCCCCCCCCCCCCCCCCCCCCCCACCTTCAACCCTTAGCATTGCAAGTGTTAATACTGTTGTAGAAAAATTAATCAAACGCGCAATATAAGTAACTTTACGTACGCTTACAGCACAATTCGTCACACGTGATATAGACGCGGAGACATCAGTCGGACGGGAAGTTGACGGTCACTGCTGTTTATGATTCCTAGGGCGTAATTTTACTAGATCAGTGTTTGGTTGGTTGATTTGAGGGAGGGGGCCACACAACGAGGTCATCGATTCCATCGGATGAAGGAAGGATGGGGAAGGAAATCGGGCGTGCCCTTTCGAAGGGACCATCCCAGCATTTGCCTGAAACAATTTAGGGAAATCACGGTAAACCTAAATCAGTACGGTCGGACCCGGGTTTGAACCGTCGTCCTCCCGAATGAGATTTCAGTGTGCTAACCAGTGCGCCACCTCGCTCGGTGATCAGTTGAAGACTCAAGTAATATCTGGTTGCTGTAGGGCTTCACCGTTCAGACGGTGGAAGAGAAACGACTAGTAAACGCAATACTAAACTGGAGAGACAATTCAAAAGACGTCATTGCATGGAAAACCTTTAAGTTCTTTGGCGGGTATGCTATATTAGCGATTATGATAAAAAAATGAATCATTTAATGTATTTTCTATCACTGTTTGTTACTACAGTTTCGTGTTTATTAATGAAGACAGGATAATCTTGAAAAGTATTTCCTTGTTTCGGCTTAACAAGTAGGGTTGCCATAATCCAAGGACGAAAATCAAGGACAAAATTCGCTGATTGTAAAGATGTGGTTGAAACACGGACCGATATGTTATGCAAGTGACCATTGGTTTGCATTTCAGTTGAATCTTCATCATTACTTTACAGTGGTAATTATGAAGATGTGGTTGAAACCTGGAATCACCAAATGTCCTTTCACCTTTCTGCACGTCAGCCAAATCTTAATAATTACCGCAATTCAAACAGTAATTCTGTCAGCAAAGAAGTTGCAATTAGCAAGGAAAGTTAATGGTTCAAATGGGTCAAATGGCTCTGAGCACTATCGGACTCAACATCGTAGGTCATAAGTCCCCTAGAACTTAGAACTACTTAAACCTAACTAACCTAAGGACATCACACACATCCATGCCCGAGGCAGGATTCGAACCTGCGAACGTAGCAGTCCCGCGGTTCCGGACTGCAGCGCCAGAACCGCACGGCCACCGCGGCCGGCTAAGGAAAGTTAATCCAAGCATTAATGGTGTCTATAAAGGAGTAGTCAATGATGAAGAAAATTAATTGCAGTTGACACTAAATAACTTTTTAATTGAAGCACTGAACACAAATCATTAACATTTACATAATCATGCCGCTACAATTGATATATATCTTTCACTTTATGCTTTAAACCAGTCAAATTTCTCTGAGCCCTTCTTCTGTCCATTGTGCATTCACTAGGGAAAACATTCTCTCCACATTGGCATTATGCCCTGGAATGGAGAAATAGTACTGCACAATAGCAAGCAGTTCTGAATACTGCTCTTTAGAAACACAATCCTCAAAAAATTTAACCCACTCTTTATGAGGCATCATCTCCAAATTTTGGTTATCTTTCTGTGTAATAAAACAATTCAGTTTCACTATCTGGTCAAATAGCAAACTCTCATCCACTTCAGTGCACATTCAACTTTTTCCAAATCAGGTAAAGTCTTGCTCCATTTTATCAGATAATCTGTAACTGTCTGATAAAATGCCATGACATCTTTTTGAAATTTTGACTGCTGATACTGGGAGAGATCTGACATTAACTCTTTTACTTTCGTAGTCATGAATTTACATTTCTTTCTTTCCTTTAAAACATGCACGAATTTTTAAGTTCCATCCTAACCTCACTCACAGAGATGTCCTCTTTCTCATTGTTGGTGCTAGCCTTTTGAAGTGGACTGATCTGAGCAATCAGAAAATGTTAATCCATCTCTCCACAAGCGTCAGAAACAAAAGACTTGGACACGTATCGAGAGACAGGAAGTTTGATTTAAGAGCTTGAAACATGTACATGTATCTTTCAATTGCAGGAAATAAGCTCATCCACCTAGTTTTCACGTGCCTAAGTAAATCTTTGTGAGTCATATGGAGGAAATCACAAAAATCCCTTAATGCTGCTACACGAACAGTATGAATTGAAAAGTGGTTATAGGCCTTAATAATTATACTTCGCACATTTTGTGAAAGTATGTCGGTTCTACTATGATTAGCATTATGCAGTACATGAACTGAGCAACCTACCCCTACTAAGGACCTGTTTAGTTTGTTTTCCACTTTTCTTTCAACATCTCCAAAGTTTGTGTTTGTATTATCCCCACCAAAACTGTACTCAGACACTGAATGTTAACTTTACGCGACCAAAGAATATCAGATACCGACAGCAGAGACGTTGTAAACCAACAGCGGAAAACTGAAACAATCGCAAAGAGTCGATAATTGCACTGCTTCCACATTCTGTTCTGAAAATAGCCGAGCGATTCTGAAGTGACACGGGATATCGGCACAGGTTTCAACGGCTATCGTCAAGTTTGCATGAGTTATGAAACACTTGATCGGTGGTCAGTGGCAAAAGTTGCGTAAAAAAATTTTTTTTACTTACTAGCCACTTTTTTCGCGGACATTTTCCTCTTCGTCCAGGACACCCGTCTTCGAGCATAAAATCGCGGACTGTCCGCGAAATCCGCGACGTATGGCAACCCCACGTACAAGGCACACGTCAGACTGTACCAGACTACTGTCGTCAAAGATGACCATGCTTTAACAAAAAATAAAGTAAAATAAAAAAAATCGCAGTATCTATTCAAGCTACTAGTATTAGGCGTTCATTAGAGTGCTCTGTGTGTAATGATAATCATAAGTAAATATTTATGATTTGGTTACTAAAGTTTGGGTGACGCGTGTCTCGCTATGGACAGGAGTGGTGCGGAGTAAACACGTTTTGTAACAAGTGTCTGCCTTTTCTGAGAAGGAATTGTAGGTAGCAATTGCGAAGCATTGACAATTGCTACATCATTAAATACCATTTATGACTCCTCATTTTAAAAATGGTAATTTCAAATTGGAAAAAAAACTTTGGAGAAGAAGCAGTGGACTATTCGGTCGTTTCAGGATTACAAGTAACAGTACCCAAGCTTTGTTAGGTCAGGAACAGTGGCTTGCCAGACTTAAAGATTTTTTCTTGCGTTTGCAGTTACGAAGACAGGGGACCTAGTGACAACAGCTCTAGTACCTCCATCACGTTGCTGATAGGACTCCTCCATCACGTTACTGATAGGACTGCAACTTGGCAGAACTTAATGAAATTCCCTTAGGAACATCCTCTACGAATTGAAGATTGTCGAGCTCGGACCCCTGTGTTACTTGACTTGGTAAACTCTTCGCTGAAACCGAGCGAGGTGGTGCAGTGGTTAGCATACTGGGCTGGCATTCGGGAGGACGACGATTCAGGCTGGCGTTCTACCATCCAATTTCCCTAAATCGCTTCAGGTGTATGCCCAGTGTGGTTCCTTTGGAAGAAAAAAATGGCTCTGAGCACTATGGGACTCAACTTCTAAGGTCATTAGTCCCCTAGAACTTAGAACTAGTTAAACCTAACTAACCTAAGGACATCACACACATCCATGCTCGAGGCAGGATTCGAACCTGCGACCGTAGTGGTCTCGGGTTCCAGACTGCAGCGCCGAGAACCGCACGACCACTTCGGCCGGCCTTTGGAAGAGCACGGCCGTTTTTCTTCCTCATCCTTGATACGATTAGAGCTTGTGCTCCGTTTCTAATAATCTCGATGTCGACTTCATGAAAGTGGTCTCTAAGCAATAGTAGCATACTAGACGTTTTCTGGCAGACCTGAACATTTAACGAGATAGTAGATAAATTTCAATTTGATTTGGTCCGGGAAAATATGAGTTGGTGTACATGCTGAAATTAAAATTTCCTTAGATGCAAAAAAAAAAAGGCTTTGAGCATTATGGGACTTAACATCTGAGGTCATCAGTCCCCTAGAACTTAGAACTACTTAAACCTAACTAACTTAAGGACATCACACACGTCCATGCCCGAGGCAGGATTCGAACCTGCGACCGTAGCGGTCGCGCGGTTCCGGACTGAATCGCCTAGAACCGCTCGGCCACACCGGTCGGCTCTTAGATGCGTTTGGTATGCATTTTGCGTCTATTATACTCGTTCAAGAGATTTTTGTAGCAGTCTGCTTAGACAGAGTGAATAGCTACACCAAAAAGAAACTTCAGTTGCAAATTTTAAACAGAATTACAGTATGAATACTACATTTGCAGTTGGTAACTCTTTTAAGAACCTATGTGTCTTTTCCCGAGGTTTTATTGTAACAGATCATACTAAGAGAGCGGTAAAGATGGAAATCTGAGGGCACAAGATCAGGTGCATAACGTGTGTGCGGAATTACTTCCGAAGCCAACTCCTGTCATAGTGTTTTTTTGTGAGCCTAGCAGAATGTGGGCGGGTGTTACCGTGCAGTAGCACCATTTAATGCAGTCTTCCAGATCTTTTTTCTTGGTTTGCGTCTGGAAGACGTCACAGTTGTTGAGAATAAATGTTAGCAGAGTTGGTTACACATTTGGGGATTCGTAGTGCACCACAATGTCGATGTTCCACCAGGCCTTTGCACAGGGAGTAGCGGCTTTAGGCTCAACCGGTCCTTCCTCTTCCATATGTTGCCATAAGGACATCATTCCCCTCACCAGTAACGATACAGGATAGGAATGGTCGGTGTTCTTCACGTGGCACGTGATGACGAGCAAGCAGAGATGCACATATGACCAACCGCTGATTTATTTGATTTTGGCTTACTGTTAGAGTTTGAGCCTTTCCCATTGCATGCAAATTTCGCACGATCACAGTTCATCACATTTGCCAGTTCTCGAGTACACTGACGTGTATTGCTGTGGATTAATGCGTTGAAACGACCTTCATCAAATCCCGAAGATCTTACGTGGAGAGTCAGTAATATCAAAACGATCCTCCTTAAAACGAGGAAACCATTTTCTTGCCGTGCTCTGTCCAGTTATCCTAACACACGGCGCAAATCTTTCTGGCAGCCTCCGCTGCTGCCATCCCTCTACTGAACACAAGCAGAAGAAAACGTCGGAAATGTTCTGATGTCTCACTTGGCACTCCATTTTCTAGCATCCACAGCTGTACTATCTCCATATGACTATATGTAAACTCAGATAGCAACAGTGAACTACAAATAAAAAATGACAATCGATAAATACACCCATAGCAACTGGAATACCAACATGGAAAAGAAAAACGCCAGGGACGTTTGCACCAACCTAATACACTACTGGCCATTAAAATTGCTACACCAAGAAGAAATACAGATCATAAACGGATATTCATTGGACAAATATATTATACTAGAACTGACATGTGATTACATTTTCACGCAATTTGGGTGCACAGATCCTGAGAAATCGGTACCCAGAACAACCACCTCTGGCCATAATAACGGCCTTGACACGCCTGGGCATTGAGTCAAACGGAGCTTGGATGGCGTGTACAGGTACAGCTGCCCATGCAGCTTCAACACGATACCACAGTTCATCAAGAGTAGTGACTGGCCTATTGTGACGAGCCAGTTGCTCGGCCACCATTGATCAGACGTTTTCAATTGGTGAGAGATGTGGAGAATGTGCTGACCAGGGCAGCAGTCGAACATTTTCTGTATCCAGAAAGGCCAGTACAGGACTTGCAACATGCGGTCGTGCATTATCCTGCTGAAATGTAGGGTTTCGCAGAGATCGAATGAAGGGTAGAGCCACGCCACGGGTCATAACACATCTGAAATGTAACGTACACTGTTCAAAGTGCCGTCAGTGCGAACAAGAGGTGACCGAGACGTGTAACCAATGGCACCCCATACCATCACGCCGGGTGATACGCCAGTATGGCGACGACGAATACACGATTCCAATGTGCGTTCACCGCGATGTCGCCAAACACGGATGAGACCATCATGATGCCGTAAACAGAACCTGGATTCATCCGAAAAAGTGACGTTTTGCCATACGTGCACCCAGGTTCGCCATTGAGTACTCCATCTCAGGCGGTCCTGTCTGTGATGCAGCGTCAAGGATAAGCGTAGCCATGGTCTCCGAGCTGATAGTCCATGCTGCTGCAAACGTCGTCGAACTGTTCGTGTGGATGGTTATTGTCTTGCAAACGTCCCCATCTGTTGACTCAGGGATCGAGACATGGTTGCACAATCCGTTACAGCCATGTGGATAAGATGCCTGTCATCTCGACTGCTAGTGATACGAGGCCGTTGGGATCCACGGCGGCGTTCCGTATTACCCTCCTGAACCCACCGATTCCATATTCTGCTAACAGTCATTGGATCTCGACCAACGCGAGCAGCAATGTCGCGATACGATAAACCGCAATCGCGATAGGCTTCAATCCGACCTTTATCAAAGTCGGAAACGTAATGGTACGCATTTCTCCTCCTTACACGAGGCATCACAACAACGTTTCACCAGGCAGTGCTGGTCGATTGCTGTTTGTGTATGAGAAATCGGTTGGAAACTTTCCTCATGTCAGTACGTTGTAGGTGTCGCCACTGGCGCCAACCTTGTGTGAATGCTCTGAAAAGCTAATCACTTGCATATCACAGCATCTTCTTCCTGTCGGTTAAAGTTCGCGTCTGTAGCACGTCATCTTCGTGGTGTAATGGCCAGTAGTGCATGCTGACGACAAAAATCTTGTATCTGATCATCTGAAGACTCCGTCCAGATTTTCCTTTTCTGAATTGGCACTGGAAGTTTCCCTTTCTCGTCGTTATCATTTTATGGAAAATAGGTAGTTACATGAGAAGTAATTTAAGTACACTAGAGGAAAATGTCTCCTCCGGGCTGGAAGGGATAGGTAGAGGTGTCCACGACAGTATGGGAAGTAACAACTATTTAAGATTTAATTCTGTGCTATTAAAAGGAGGCGCGCGTCCACGTAGAAATGATAAGTAAGGCGACAGAGAGGAAAAATGATGTAGGCAGCAATGTGCCGCCGTACCGGCTCCTGCAAAAAGCTGTGGAGCAAGAACTGCAGAAGTTGCCCACGCGAGCACTTGGCCTGCCTGCAGCGGAGGTATATCACAGATGAAGAAGCAAGAGGGGACCGGACGGCAGGAGGTAGCATCCTGTTTCAGCTTAGACCGACTACCTGGACCAGGAAGAAAAGGAGGGGGGCGCGGACGACGCATTCAGCCCGCCCCACCGGGAACGCCAGAAAGCGGGCCAGCCTCTTTCTGTCGCACAATGAAGCAGGCAGCGTTTCTTTTCCCGCGGGTGGAACCGCCATCTCGCGAACAACGCTACCAACTCACCGCCAGTGCAAGAGATCTCCGTAAGACTATCTATTCCCATGTTTATGGACAACATTAACTTGACGAAGATGAAAACCGAAATTCACGAATCGGTTTTCGGTTTTCTATCGATATGCAAGGCGAGAACTGATTTTGCTAGCCCGATCAAATATCGTTTTTTTATCGTCAACTCTTTTTACACGACTGTTGGCTGTTCTTACTTCTCCAGCGTGATGATTTGAGGTTACCAGCAACTTAGTACTATTTTTAAATAAAGCCTTGGCACTATTACCGTAAAGATATCAATGAGATTTAAGCAGAAGAAGAGGGGAAACTGTCCAAGAAGAGATGTTAATAATCTTATCTATACCAGCTAAGGCAGTGGTTTCCAACCTTTCATAGACGATTCCCCTGAGTGCAATCAGATATGAGATAGCCCCCACCCCATCCGCTTCATCACCAATTTTAGCGCCTAACTAAACTTTTGTACGAAAAAGAATTTTCTGTGAGCACTTTTATTTAAAAAATGACGAAAGATGAGTTGCAGTTAGTTTTGTGTTTCACTAAGCCACCGACTAATGAGTCAGTGAGACAATTAGTATTGCTTGTGTCTTCAGTCATTACAGATTATAAATCTTGTTCCAAATCCTGTTATCATAGAAAAAAATCTACTTTCACATCTATAAATTTGAATGTTGAACTTCTTTTCCGAGCGCGCGCGCGCGCGGGAGAGTGTTTTTACAATGAATGATGAAGCTATTCCCATTATCGCGGTAGCTTCTACAGCTCCTTCTCGGATAAGAAAGGTAACTATCCGCACCGAAGGTAGACGCTAGCTACAAAACAAGTTTCCTCTTCCACAACTCCTCTCCTTAGTGGCAACTGCTGCACCGAAAACCCTGTTTGAAATCAACCAAGCTAAAATGTATGCACTGTATTGTTCGTAAGTCACTTGATTGTTGAACTCTTTTACTTCTGCGATGGCAGTACTGAAAGACTTCAGGCTATTAATGATTTGTGTCTAATAATAATACTGTGTACAGCATTACAATAGACCTTACGTTATTACTGCTGTGTCGTGCTGTCAACCCATTTACGTGTTTCGAAGTGGGTAATGAAGCAATTTCTGGTCAGCTGCATGAAATATGTATAACTTGTAGAAGACAGTTTTATCATGTTCCTTGCGTTTGTTACGTATAGGCCCAGTTTTATCATGTTCCTTGCGTTTGTTACGTATAGGCCCAGTTTTATCATGTTCCTAGCGTTTACTACGTGTAGACCCCTATGACTCGTTTTTATGTTCATCGATGTATGATACAAAGCACAAAGTCTGTAGGCTCCACCACATAGTGTCACTGTTAATGCTAGTGATTGAGAAAAAGTAATTACTGATAACTTATAGCCGGCCGCGGTGGTCTCGCGGTTCTAGGCGCTCAGTCCGGAGCCGCGCGACTGCTACGGTCGCAGATTCGAATCCTGCCTCGGGCATGGATGTGTGTGTTGTCCTTAGGTTAGTTAGGTTTAAGTAGTTCTAAGTTCTAGGGGACTGATGACCACAGATGTTAAGTCCCATAGCGCTCAGAGCCACTGATAACTTATATAATCAATATAAACACTATCAAACCCTTTTCGTTTTTCCCCTCAGAAAATTTCTTTTTCCCTTGAAGGAGTAATTACCCCCCAGGTTGGGAACCGCAGAGTTAAATCGTGCGAAACTTGTTTATGGCAACCTTATAGGTAACGTGAGTTGTGTAAAAAGTGCGAAGAGATAATTAATCAAAGATTACATTACAAGGTTTTGAAGACGGCTAAAAATCTTCTGAATATTTAAAGCCACATCACAGCAGGTGTAATAGACAACCAACCAGTTGCAATCAATGGTGGTTCTGACATAATCTTTAGCATAATTTCGACGGATTTCAACCTGTTTTCTTAAGAAGGACAAACAAACTTCATATTAGCAATCAGTTAGTGAAGGTTATCTCCACATGACAGGTGTCGGCAACGGTCTGTATGTCCCTAGAATGAAGGGCTTGTCACGTCAGTAAAACCAATCTCTTAAAATAACAGACTACACGCTGACAGCTATTAACAATAGCTGTCAGCGTGTAGCTGTTAACATGGTCTGTTATTGTAAGGAACTGGTTTTACGGATGTGAGAAGCCCTTGATTCTAGGGACGTTAAGTTTTACATATTTACAGCCAGAACCGCTTTGCAGGAATCGATATTGGAGTATTTACTTGACCACAGCTGAATGCGGTACTCGGAAATCAGTTTACGGAAAACCGAATTTGGGTTCTATTGTACACGTAGTGTATGACACACAACCTTCTTTGATTCGAGCTTATGGAAAACTCTTGGAGCTGACGATTGCAAAAGGTTTTGTTATGGATTTTTGTGCTTTACTTCATTGGTAACAGTCACTTGACACGTACGGCTGGATAGAAGTATGTCCTCGACTTTTCCATCGATTAAGTCTTCAGCTCTGCTCATCCATGTTAGCTGATAAATTTACCACCGAAAGTCGTTGGTTTTTCTTCTCTCTTGGGAACAGGCAAAAAATTTCTTTGGTCCGTGTTCTATCCACGTCTTTCGTTACGTTCATAATTACGTCTTCTACGCTTGCCCGCCTCTCATCTATATTTACATCCAAGCAGGAAACCGAAGCGAAATGCAAAAGATACTTCCTATAATAGCTGTAATTTACTTACTTTGTCATCACAGTTTGCAGGGAATTGTATATTCCCAAGATGTCTAGTACGAGGCATTATACCGCCACCGCAGCACCAGTGTCGCAGTTCCGCACATTCGTACCCGTCTCTGTCATTCATTGTCTTCCCACTGACGTTATTACAGCTGGATTATGTTGTATTCACATTTGTTATAGGTGGAGTCACGAACGGTGGCGGTCTAGTTTAAACTTGTTCTGCGCACTTACGTCACGTATTCTCCGACAGCCAATGAGCGTTTAGCATGTTCTGAGCGCTGTGCTGTGAATGCTGTAGCTAATGCGAGCATTAAACGTGATCGTAGCAAGTTGTTTAGTGAATATCGATTCCATTTGTTGCAAGTTGTCATCGCTGTTTGTGATGGTAAGTGATACATACTGTATAAGCAAACAGACGTAATTTGCTTTCTTCAAGCGGAAAGTACGCGCATGCGCGTACCGCAACCGTCGCTTGGAATCGTCAACTATGCAAGCCGCTTCCGTGCCTCAACATGAGCGAACCGCCATCGTTCGTGGATCGGATAAAAGTGATCGTCCAGAATGTTTAAAATAATCTCTGAGCTAGCTGACTGAAGCGTGCTCTGTAAATCGTTTTTTTTAAAAGGCAAAGAATGTTAAGCCATCTGGGATTCATCGTCAACATGTAGAGATTATGGTGAAAATATGATGACTGGTAGAATGATGAGAAAATGGGCGAGACAGTTCAATGATAGACGAACCAGTGCTCATGACGAAGCAGGAATTGCCAATGACGGTGTGTTTGAACAAATTAATGAGAAAATTCTTGAAAACATACGGCTCACGATAAGAATGCTTTGTGGGGAGTTCCTGCAAATTTTGTAAACTATTTTGCATGATACTGTCACAAATCGGCTAAATTTTCGCAAATTGTGTTCCCGCTGGGGTCCGAAAATTCTTACGGATGTCCACAGAAGAAAGCGACTTGGCAGTGCTTGACATTCCTTACCCGCACAGCGATGACGAAGATGAATTCTTAAACAGAATTGTGATCGGTGATGGAATTTAGGGTATCATGTCACTCCAGAACCAAAACAACAGCTATGGAGTGAGGCACTTACTATCCTCCAAAAAACAAAAACTTCAAAACAGCATCGTCAGCACAAAAAAATCATGTGCACTGTGTTCTGGGACAGACATGGCATTGTTGAGTTCCTTTCCAGAGGTGGAATCGCCAATGCGATATGATACTGTGAAACACTGAGAAAACTTTGGCGAGCAGTTTAAAAGAAAAGACGTGGAATGTCCAGTCAAGGCATTGTGTTTCTTCATAAGAACGCGCCTCCCCACTCTCATTCAAACGCTTGTAGAACAATTCGCTTGAGAACAGTTCGAGCACGCGCTTTACAGCGACAACAAAGCGATGACGACGCAAAAAATGGTGTTCAGCAGTGGCTGTCTTGACTGGTAGCATCGTTTCTCCGAAGAGCGCGTAGAAAAGTCGGTTTCCCGCTTTAAAAAAGTCTGAACAGTGGTGGCAACTATGTAGAAAATAGTTTAAGAAAAACCCTTCTTGTGAAATGAATTTTGGTTTGGGGGGGGGGGGGGGAGAGAAAAAATAAAAGAGCTTTTATTCCAAAACTGATCCCCGCCATACCTCGTATAATACAGTTTCTTGAAACTTTGGCAGGATAGTTGAACCTGCCTATTCAAGTATTTCATTATTTCCGTGTCGCTCTCACGTGATCAAACATGTGACCATTTCTGCTTTTCTGTTTGTTTGTTCTCCTGTGTGTGATAGCAATTCCCAACATGCACCTCTACACTGCTCGCTCAGAAAGTCTCAATTCTGCAAATATTTTACATCAAACAAAGATATTTCGCTCCCATAAGACAAAACTGACTGTACAACATCCCTATTCAGCCGCATCGGAATCTTAGCTTTGACAACCCAATTTAGTTTGCCGAAACCACCCAGGGCGATTTATACACGTCTGTAAAATTATGATTAATCCGTGGCAAGTAAAGTCTACAAATCTGTATACATGGGCATGTAATTATTTTATACACGTTGTAATACATCCGCTGCTTGTATCAACATGAATTTCACCGCCAAATGTGCGTTTCTAAGAAATTTCCCGACATATGGCAGCGCAAAAATTGTGCAAATATACGTAGCCTGGAACCTTTCGACCAGTCGTCAATTCCAGCAGAGAAATATAATCATGCGTACTAAGCCGCTAAGTGATAAAACTATATCATCCTACAATCGTTCATGCAAGTTACTCGCCGTAAGGTAATGACTAGGCGAATTGGACGTTACTGTTGTGACGTGCCAAGGTATCGTGTTCGAACCTAACTCGCATGCCATAGCCCAAGATAGGAACATCATATGCAACATCTGACTATATTGCGAACACATTGTCAGCGCGAATTATATGCTTCATTTTTGCAACTACATGCTATGTCAAACCAGCATTGGCTCCTTGTTCAACACCAGTCCAATTCGCAACGTAACACCGGATACAGCTACAGACATACATGGTGTTTCAAAAGGAATTTCCTGATTTCAAATTTCCATATTTGTGATGAAAGCGTGCTACTAACATGGAATTAATTGCAAAAGTACGCACGAAATCTTCACGTTTTATCTATGCTATTACAAATGCTCTACGTGTTCACCAGCAGCATCACGAAAAACAGCTAGATGATAGCTAAAGTCGCCATAAACTTTACACAATGTATCTGCTTTTACAGAATTTATGTCATCTGTTCTTCACTTCTTTTGTGTCACCAGGAAAAGGGGAGATGAACACATTTTCTTCATACATCCCCTCAAGAAAACATTTCATGGGGTCATGTCTGGCAATCTTGGAGACCAAGAACGCAGGGCAGTGTCTCCCGTTCCCATCCGTCATATCCAGCGTTGCTGCAGAATTTGCCTTTTCCACTACTTCAGGAGGACTCCGAAGGCTTCGTTTTCCATCAAGATGGAGCTGCACCACACACTGGCACAGCAAAGCTAGTCAGTTTCTGAATGACACGCTGCCTCAACGCTGGATAGTGCGCACGAGAGCCCGAGAAAACTGCCCTGCATTCTTGGCCTCGTAAGATCACCAGGCATACCCCATGCAATTTTTCCTTATGCAGATAACCACACGTGATTTTTTTTCGATTAGGATATGTGAAGCAAAGCGTGTTTATCCCTTTTACCTTGTGATCCAGAAGAGGTTGAAACGTCCGCCCTGCATTCTTGGCCTCCAAGATCACCAGGCATACCCCATATAATTTTTCCTTGTGCAGATAACCACACGTGATTTTTTTTCTTGTTTGGATATGTGAAGCAAAGCATGTTTATCCCCTTTACCTTGTGATCCAGAAGAGGTTGAAACGTCCCCTTAGAAAAATTTATGAGTGACTGTGCTGATAAACCTCTTACATTATTTGATTTTCAAACACCTGAGCAGAACCGAACGTACTCAGACATTTCGTTCTTTACCTACTCTGATCAACCCTAAACAGACACACAATATTTTTAGCGCAACGCAATCTCACCTTCAAAAATCCCTACAAAAGAATGGCCCTGACTAACAATAACCTATACCTTTCATGAATCACTTACCTCACAAAAATCTTTGTTACTCGAACTACTGCAATACAGCGAGCGCCACTGCTGCCAGCTAAATAAAAGATTCTAACTACTGAAGGTACTAACTACTGATAGGCATAGTTAGCAAATGAAAGATTTTGATAGACAACAAACAATGTATTTTCCTTAATAGTGTTCAAAAGTCGTAATATATATATCAGTTCATGACATCCAGTCTTACAAATTTGCTGTCTCCGATGGACACACGTCCAGATCATCAGCTCTCAAAACTCCGCCATCTCTCTCCCCACTGCCACCACTGCTGGCGGCTCACCTCCAACTGCGCAACGCTACGCGCTGTTCACATCCAACTGCCCAACACTACAATAGCGACTATTCCAACAATGCCAACCAGCCACACACTTCACACAGCACAGTCAGTGATTTTCATATAGAACGCTACGTGGCGCTACCAACATAAAAACCTAAACAGCCTACTTACAAGGTGAAGAACAGAATAAAAACTGTCATAACTTATGTAAAAGCAGATACAGTGTGTTAAGTTTACGATGAACTTAGCTGTCGTCTAGATGTTGCTCGTGCTACTGCTGGTTGATACATAGAGTATTCGTAATGGCGTAGATAACCCTTCAAGATTTTGTGGATATTTTGCAATGTTTTTATCAACACATATGGAGGTTTGAAATCAGATCATTTTTTGAAACACACTGTATTTGATCGCTGTCATGTTGCGATGTGTCATCTGGCACTTACAGCCACATATATCGCCAACGATAAAATATGCAGACTTACGTCGGTGTCGCTATGTACATACATCCTCATCACATTTGATCTTCCTTTCGCCGTTACTGTTGTTTCCTGCCCGAGCAAAGCCCTCCAGTTGCTCAACTTCCGGGAAAGAAAATAGCAGCCTTGTTTGTGGTACATACCGTAAGCACTGTCGTCGGAGATGAATTGTATTTCTGACCGTTAGATACATGATTGTGAAACACATTTTGTCAGCCGGTGTGGCCGAGCGGTTCTAGGCGCTTCAGTCTGGAACCGCGCGACCTGCCTCGGGCATGGATGTGTGTGATGTCCTTAGGTTAGTTAGGTTTAAGTAGTTCTAAGTTCTAGGGGACTGATGACCTCAGATGTTAAGTCCCATAGTGCTCAGAGCCATTTGAACCATTTTTGAAACACATTTCTTGCAACTTCTTCCTGGGCAGAAGACAGGTGTCAGTGTTTCCGCTAAACTTCTAACCCATCACATGTTAATACTTCTGCAATTTTCATTCAAAGAATTATTGCTTAAGGGGGTAGGACGTCAAACGGGCCGACTTGAAGCAGGTGAGGCACCACAGGACATTTTAATGTCCACTGTCTATACTTTTACAAGTTCAAAAATATAAAAAAATGATTTTTTGACATGTGAAATTTCATTATTTTTTCACTTACTATTGGCTGCATATGTTGTTATAGATACTCTAGAATTTATTTAATTTACGAAAAATGAATGATCTGTTACATCTTAAACTTCATTTTTAGAAAAAACTCAAATTTTATAGTTAATTACGTGTTTTTACCACAGCTTTCAATAGATTTGGAATATTATAGAGTTTGATACACCTGTAAGTATGGTTTGTATGCTGTGCAAAATTCATTGAGGAATCTCTCTTACTTATGAAGAAAAGTGTTCCTATAGCAACAAATGCAGCCAACAGTAAGTGAAAAAATGGTGAAATTTCACATGTAAAAAAAAAAATATTTTGTTAGGTTTTTGAACTTCCACTGATGTGAGCGTGAAACCTGAATCCATCCTGGCCATGCAGGCAAAGTCTTATGAATTTATTTTGTAAAAGTATAGACAGTGGAAAATAAAATTATCCTGTGGTGCCTCTCCTGCTCCTAGTCGTCCCGTTTGACGTCCGCCCTCCCCCCTCTAAAGCGAACCTCAGTGAATATATGTTTTGGTTTCCACGTCGAGTGAAAACTTTTGTCGGACAGTTGATGAGTCCGCCATGTAACCGATATCAACCACAACTATAAAGAGGAATTTAGTAAATTAAACCACCCACTCGAACTTTAATAGAACTTTGATTTGGCAGAGGCAGATGGTTATTGATCAGAATCCTATAAATGAGGCTTCTTAACAACCCAGTAGCGTAATTATACCCAAACGTTGAAATTTTTGTACCAGTCCCACTACCATGTTACAATTGCTTTTTTGTTATATGTACTGATAATCCGTATTGCGTCGGAATTTAATTACTCAGAAGGAAGATTGAGATTCAAATGAGAGAAATCGGTGCTCATACGGAGGTTCATTGGAATTCGTTCTTCCTATTCACCATTCGTGAGTGGATCAGGGAAGGTGGGATGTAATATTTGTACCGTAAGTGCCCCTCCGCAACTCACCTTAAGGTGGCTTGCAGAGAGTACACTATGTGGTCAAAAGTGTCCTGACACACGTATGGTATGCCAAATTGATCACTAGATATCAGGAGTGGCGGACCAGTCAGTATAAAAGGAGGCGGGTAGCAGTATTGTGTTGTCAGTAGAGACGCAGTACAGCAGCATGGTTCAGTCAGAAAAGCTACAGACGTGGACTTGTCGTTCGTCCACAGCAACGGAGGCTACTGAAGTGACAGGTAGAGGCCGAGCGTGTGAAAAAATGTACGATTCAGAACTGGTTCCTGCGCGCACAGAAGATGGATCACTTAGGATGTGTTAACAACCGAATTCAATCTGGCATGCTGAGGTTCGTGGTTCCTTTTCAGAGATGTTTTTTGAGTGGGGAGTCCATGCTTCGTGACTTTGGAGTTCAGCAGACCTCAGCCCACTTATTAACAACGCTGCTTATGTTCAGCATGAATTAGGGCAGACTCTACAAAAGGTACCATGAGTGCTCTTGATATTGCCAAATAATGGTATAAAATGGTTCATCCATTTATTTATATCATGTACCCTGTGTGCTTCGCGGTTATCTCACATTAGCAAGTTACTGTTCAAAAATAAATTGCTAACCAGAAGCAACTATTAAATAGTGGCGAATGACACAACCAGCCACAAATACTTCTTGAATGTTTTATTTTACTGCCACAACTGGTTTACCATGCCTGTCTTAAGTTGGCTAATATTTTTCGTTACGTAGGTGTTTTGATCTACAGCATGTCGTCTGTCACACTGCACGAGAATATTTCAGTATTTAGTGCCACTTTGATGCAGAATACTTATGTTCACTTACATATGTCCCAGTATAAACTGGATGAAAAATTGGGTGTCGATGGCCTTTTGATATCTGAATCTGCCCCTGTAGATGAACAGTTGAGTGCATACGCTAGCAGACTGCGTGGCTGTGCTTCAGAAGTCTTGGGAAAGCCTCAGAAGAAGCACCAGGACTGGTTTGACGACTCAGATCCAGAGATCAGAAAGCTAATTAATGATTTCAGAACCTCTCTTCGCACCCCTGATGATAACAAGCGTAGAGCAGCGCATTACAATCTGAAAGTGAAGTCACGTGCTCTCAAAGACAGTTGGTGGGCAAATAAAGCAAATAAAATACAGTTATATGCCGACACACACCAAACGGGCAGATTCTTTGAGTCCCTGAAAACTATCTTTGGTCCAAGAGTTGGGAAGATAGTACCAGTCTATAACAAAGATAAAAGTTGTCGGCTGACGCAACAGAGTGACATCCTGTCTCGGTGGGCGGAACATTTTAATGACGTTCTTAATCCCGACCATCAGACAACCGAGATTCCATACATAGAAGCACTTGAAGACCTGCCAGTTGAGGAACAACTTGCGGATGCCCCTTCCTACGATGAATTCATTTCAGCACTGGCTAAGCTGAAAAATGACAAAACAGCAGGATTAGATAACTTGCCATCAGAGCTATATAAATATGGGGGGCCAAACATCAAGAAACCATTGTTTGCTCTGATCGTAAGGATTTGGGAGTATGAAATGATTCCACAAGACTGGAAAGATGCTTGTATTTCCAAGATCTATAAAGGCAAGGGTGACATATCAGACTGCAGCTCCCACAGGGGCATTTCTCTTCTCTCAGCAGCGGGAAAAGTCCTTGCCCACATAATTAACACCCGGTTAACACACTTTGCAGAAAAACTGCTACCAGAGATCCAGTGTGGCTTTCGCCCAAACAGAGGCACAGTGGATGCCATATTTGTTGTCAAACAAATGCAAGAGAAAAGCTTAGAGCAACATCGGCCTTTGTTCATGTGCTTTGTAGACCTGGAAAAAGCTTTTGATCGTGTCCCACGGTAAGCTCTCTGGATCATACTAAAGAAAACTGGGCGCCCTGACAAAATTGTCAGTTTGATTCGGCAGTTTCATGAAAACATGATGGCAAAAATCCGCCATGAGGACAAGCTCTCAGAACAGTTTCCCATGACATGTGGTGTAAAACGGGGCTGTGTTCTGGCTCCCACACTCTTACTTTACTTCGCAGTTGTTATGAGAGACGCGACCAAAGCCTGTAGTAATCAAATTAGTCTCGACACAAGGACAGACAAAAGTATCTTCAACATCTCTCGCCTAAGAACAAAATGTCGCGTAACCAAACTATCCATCTTAGAGATTCTCTACGTGGATGATGTATGCATGATGGCTAATTCTTGCGAAACTCTTCAGACTTACATAAATCTGCCAAATGCCTCCTGCAGAAGATTTGGCTTAGCCATCAGCATCATTAAGACGCAAGTTCTTAAACAGCCACTTAGAGGTCTTAATGCAGATGACTCCAGTATTGAGATAAATAACAAACCCTTGCAAAATGTGTCAAATTTCAAATACCTGGGAAGCCAAATTAGAAGTGACAACAGCCTGACAACGGAAATCGCAGCGCGTATAGCCAGCGCAGCCTCAGCCTTCGGTAAGCTTAATGACCGAGTATGGAAATCACATGATCTCAAACTACAAACAAAAATTGCAGTCTACAAAGCAGTAGTATAATCCACCTTACTCTATGTCTCGGAAACCTGGTGCTGTTACAAAGCTGACATTAAGAAGCTAGATAAATTTCATCTTCGATGTCTGAGATCAATTCTGCGCATCAAATGGGAAGACCGTGTCCCAAACACGGAGATTTTGCGCCGCGTGAAACTGGCTGGTATTGAAGCTTTAATAATGAAACATCAACTGAGATGGAGTGGTCACATAGTACGCATGGATGACAGCAGGCTACCTAAAGCGGTGTTCTACTCGCAGCTCTCGTGCGGGAAGAGGAGGAAAGGTGGTCGACACCTGCGATATAAAGACACCATTAAACGCCACCTTGCAGACTGTGGCATTCCAAGCAACCGTTGGGAGGAGCTAGCATTGCGCCGATCGGAGTGGCGATCAACTGTACATAAGAGCATCGAACAATTCGAGCAAAAGCGTCTAATGAACCTGGACGCTAAAAGAGAGCTCCGAAAATCTCAGCTCAAACTTGTCTACACGTATACTTACAACTCTGCTGGTCAACTTCACTGTGCTTCATGCAACAGGATATTCAAAGCGAAATTCGGATTCGCGAGCCACATCCGAGCCTACCACAACAGGGACAGTGAAGACTGACGGAGTCGCTGTCGCCGGACACGACGAGGAGGACATCATCTTGTCCCAGTAGATCATTCATATATAGCTTATTTTTATTAACGAAACAACTGATAAAATGGCACTAAATACTCAAATATTCTTGTGCAGTTTGGAGCAGACGACAAGCTGTTGACCAAAACATTTAACGAAAAAATTAGCCATCTAAAGATTAGCATGGTAGCCCGAAAGCGGCTATGGTAGTAAAATAAAACATTCAAAAAGTATATGTAGCTGGTTGCGTCATTCACCAACTATCATTAACGGCCGCGAGGTTCACAAGATCCAACAAGGATAAAATAACTATTAAATGATTTTGTTCGTTTTATGTGGGCAATAGGATAAAGTTTTCAAAAAAAAAAAAATAAATAAATAAATAAATAGAAAAACAGAAAATTTTGTTTCGAGTTGTAATTAGCTGCTATACTTCATCATGTGTACATCAATGACGCTTTTAGGGATTAAAATACTACATTTCGATGTCAGAGTAAACATACATTCATGTTAATCCTTTGAATGAATGTTCGCATGTACTACTCACATCTGCATTATTAAGGTCGTATACGCTGAGTTTCTTCTATTCCTCTTAGAAGTCAATGTTGTACGCCGACTGTAGAGCACCTATCACAGAGAGACATGGCGTTCTTGAGGGTATGAGGACTATAGACATTAGCATTCCCCAGACTTTGTGTAGAAATCTGATTCGGTGCTGTAAAAGCGCCCTAGTTCAGTTACACTGAGCTAATGCTGCGAAAACGGCAAACAATGGGCTAAAACTGTGAAAACGAATAATTCGTGGGATGTAGAAGACCAACAAATAGTCCAGTAGACAGAGGAGAAACAAGCAGCAAATACGAGAAAACTCGGCATTAAAACTTCGATGACAATCAGTAACTCAAGACTTACAAAAATAACTTCATTCCTGGACCTTATTCAAGCGTAACTTTGTTATTGGTCTCCTGCCGTCCTAACCGCAGCCAAGGCCAACCGCTTCGTTGGCTTTGTTTTGCCGTCCGTACACACTAAACAAATCTGGACTGACGAAGCGATTGGTTGTCCTTCGTTGGCCTGATGTGTACACTTCTTAAGGCATATGCCAAGATAATTCCTTGAAAAGGACACGGTCGGTTTTTTTCCCTCCCCTTCGCCAATCCAAACTTGTGCTGCGTCTCTCTTCCTCGACGGACCGCTAAGCCCTATTACCTTCATTCGCTCCCAGAATTTTGTTTTCTGCTACACCATTGACGCAGGCTGCGCGGCGGTGAAGTGTGAGGGCAAGCTTTGAGCGTATGAGCTGCACAGCTTCGAGTAAACCGCACCTGGTGATAGCCCTCAACACTCTGAATGCGTTATTTGTCACAAATTCTATCTGTGGCCGCCTTGTCATCAGTAGTGGATCGTTTACTGTGGCGATCCATGCATGATTGTGTGTTGCCAGCAGGACTACGAACGTGTGCAGCTTTCATGGACAACCGGCACTAGCGTGGGTATACGGCAGGTACATCACACTTGATGCCCACGCATGCGCTTCGGCTCTGATGACGTCATCAATGGAATGTTACAACCTAATTTAACACTTATACACTGGGGAACTTTTCACAAGACCCTCCCACAAACGGCCGGACGGGTTGGCCGAGCGGTTCTAGGCGCTACTGTCCGGAACCGCGCGACCGCTACGGTCGCAGGTTCGAATCCTGCCTCGGGCATGGCTGTGTGTGGTGTCTAGGGGACTGATGACCTTAGAAGTTAAGTCCCATAGTGCTCAGAGCCATCTGAACCTCCCACAAACCCGAAATACGACCTCGCTGCGTTTCAGTAAATTGTACGAGCTAAACTTACTTTAGTCAAGCCTTGCTCACACTCTATAATTTTCATCCCCTCACAATTTCCGCCATTACCAAACTGACGGTTTCTAGTTACTTCAGGGCGTGTCCTGTCAGTCAATGTCTTCTGTTAAAAAAGTGCCAAAATTTTTTTACTCTCCAATTCAATTTAGCAGCTGTCCATTAGTTATACGATCTACCCATCTAATCTAAGTTATTTTTCTGCAGCAATATTAAAACCTTCTATATTTTCTCCTTATGTGAACTGCTTACCGTTCACGTTTCACTTCCGTACGTGGCTAAATTCCATGCAAATACTTTCAGGAAACACTTAATTTTGTACTCTTTTCTCGCTACTGCCAGTCGTAAGTGCTGTCTGATTTCTGTACAAGTTGAATATTATCTTTAGTTCCCTTTATTTTATCCTCGCAACCTTCAGAACATCAGTAGTTTCCAATAAAGATCGTCAAAACAGTTTCTAAACCCATAAATGTTGTAAATGTAGGTTTACCTTTCGCCAACCTCTTTCGTAACACAAAGTTGCAAGGTCAGTATTGCCTTGTGTTCTCCTATACTTCTCTAGAACCCAAACTGATCTCCCCAGATGTGTCGGCTTCTGCCAGTCTTCCTATACTCGTGTAAATAATTAGTGTCAGTATTTTGCAACCCTGATTTATTAACTGTTGGTTCTGTAATATTCACATCTTTCAGCACCTGAATTCTTTGGAATTGAAATTATTACGTTCTTCTTGAAGTCTGAGGATATTTCTCCTGTCTCATACATCTTGTATACCAGGTCGAACAATTTGGCTTGCTGTGTTCTGCCAGACATCTTACTAATTCTGGAAGTATGTCGTCTATTCCAGGTGCCTTATTCAGGTACGTCGCTACCGCCCCTTATTACCACACTTCTGTGGAATGGGCGTCGGGACAGTATGTGGTCTACAACGAAACCTTGGCCCACTCTCTGATTTAAGTCTGTCAAACACGGACGAATATTTTCTCTCTTAACTTATATAATGTATGCAGTGGCTGAAATATAACGTCCTTCGGTGCAAGTGATATACTGTGATTAATTTCCCTGATAAAAGTTTATATTTTGATCATTTATTGAATCCCAAACAATTCTTAACTTATATAATGTATGCAGTGGCTGAAATATAACGTCCTTCGGTGCAAGTGATATACTGTGATTAATTTCCCTGATAAAAGTTTATATTTTGATCATTTATTGAATCCCAAACAATTTTAAACTGCAGTAGGACGAATCAATATGCACTCAGTGTTATTAATCGCTTCAATTAAATACAATTGTGTGATCTCTCAAAGTTACTTTTTTACATGGTTTATGCTAAAAAACAGTATTAACTTATCACAATTATTCAACGCCAACCCTTTGTGGCAGCCTTACCGCCACTAATAACCACAGTACGTATCCCGCCATGACCCGATTTCACCTCTGCCTCGGACTTTACTCGCTATAGTGCGCTCTCATAGGCCTTTTAACTGGGAAATAAGTAATAATATCGTTGGGTGCACTCTGACGCATCGGTCAAAATTGTACGTTGCTTACAATTTCAGGATAAAATTACTATCTCAAATCCTTGGTTATATATCTACACAGTTACAACACAATCATATCACAGAAAAAACTTACAGTATTACAATAATGAATCAGTCTAACTTATTAATCCACTCTGTTTTTGCCTTCCAGTTAATTAGCACAATCAGTATTCCAATACCGTGCGCCTATTTTGATAATTTTTAAGTAATAAATTGCTGTAGCGCGAAAGGCACTTACACCATTGAGATACATGAATATACCTTAGTCGAAAACTGTCATATTCGTTCTGTGTGCGGTTGCTTGCCTTGCATGGTGATGTTTACGTGTGCGATATTGCTTATAAATAATAGATGTAATCTTTTTAATCGTACTCTGGGTGCTGGGTGTGAATAGAAGAGCTGCTGAGGTCAATTGAAAGTCCTCCTCAATGGCTGTCATTTGAGCCTCTCTGTATCGTTGTAGCATTATTGCTGAAATTGTTATTTATTTACAAAGATTTTCAAATTCAGTGTAATTCGCGTCTAAAGTGCATTCATCGCTGGTGGGACATTTATATCATAATAATCGTCTTTAATAAGAACTTCAAAACGGCGTATTTGCCTTCTTATTCCGACGACTCCTTCTCGCAAAAACACTCGAATATTAACCATTTCTGCGGCCTCATCCGGCACTTCTCATTATGCCTACTACTTGCCTGCCCAACAGTTGAGCGTTGGCCACGATTTGGCTCGCCGTCCATGCGGACCTGTCAAAGTCTTCCTACGAAGTCTCACACTTTATTTTCACGGAGTACCGCAGTACTGCACCCACTACTTCCTCTTCCCTTTTCGCAATTTTGTTTTCAAGTATCCTCCATATAGTCCATTATACGCTGAGGTGAGAAACGTCATGGCATACCTCCTAAAACGGTGTCGGATATTCTTTTGCCCGGCGCACTGCAGCAACTCGTTGGAAGTCCCTTGCAGGAATATTAAGCCAGGCTGCCTCTGTTGCCGTCCATAATTGCGAAAGTGTTGCCAGGGAACGAACTGATCTCTCGACAGTCTCCCATAAATGTCCGATGAGATTCATATTGGGTGATGTGGTTGGTCAAATCATTCACTCGAATTTTCTAAAATGCTCTTCAAACCAATCGCAAATGATTGTGGCCTGGTGACATGGCGCATTGTCATGAAGTCCACGAAAGACTGCAGATGGTCTCCAAGTAGCCGGTCATAACCATTTCCAATCAGTGATGGGTTCATTTGGACCAGAGCATCCAGTCCATTCCATTATGGCGCCACCACCAGCCTGCACAGTGTCTTGTTGAGACCTTGTGTCCATGGTTTAGTGATGTGTGCGCCACACTCGAACCCATCCATCAGCTCTTACCAACTCAGATCGGGACTCATCTGACTAGGCAACAATTTTCCAGCTGGATAGGCTCCAACCGAAGTAGTTACGAACCCAGCAGAAGCGCTGCAAGTGATCGTGCTATTAGCAAAGGCACTAGCATTGGTCGTCTGCTGCCAAATTTCGGCGTATTGTCCTGTCGGATACATTCGTCGTACGTCCCACACTGATTTCGGCAGTAATTTCATGTAGAGCTACTTGTCTTTTAGCAATGACAATTATACGCAAACGCCGCTGCTCTCCGTCGTTAAGTGAAAGCCGTCAGCCACTGCGTTGAACGTGGTGAGGCGTAATACCTGAAATTTGGTATTCTCGGCACACTCCTGACAACTGTCGATATCGGATATTGAATTCCCTAACGATTTCCGAAACGGAATGGTTCAAATGGCTCTGAGCACTATGGGACTTAACATCTGCGGTCATCAGTCCCCTAGAACTTAGAACTACTTAAACCTAACTAACCTAAGGACATCACACACGTCCATGCCCTAGGCAGGATTCGAACCTGCGCCCGTAGCGGTCGCGCGGTTCCAGACTGAAGCGCCTAGAACCGCTCGGCCACACGGGCCGGCGAAACGGAATGCCCATGGCGCCTAGCTCCATTACCATTCCACATTCAAAGTGTGTTAATTCCCATCGTGCAGCCTTAATCACGTCGGAAAACTTTTTACATGATTCACCTGAGTACAGATGACAGCTTCGCCAATACACTTTCCTTTTATGCCTTATGTACGCGGCAATATTGCCATCTGTATACGTACATATCGCTATTCCATGATTCTCGGCTACAAAGTGTACACTACTGTGTAATATTTAAGGACGCAAGTAATTTTCGTATGATGACTCGTTGACAAGTAATGTAGCTCGATAAAATTTGGACCATGCATAGAAAAAACTACTACCGTATAGTAACGAAGATAACTGAAAGAAATTAGCAATGAGATGGACAGAAATTACACTTTTATTCGCAGATAGTAAGTACACTGGAGTCTCTGCGACACATGGTTGAGTATCCCCTGGACATTACATTAGGCTGGACATGGTTCTTAATAGGGTGTGTGATCTCCACGGCCGACAATGCACGCTTTGCAACGTGCTCCCATGCTGGCCACAAACATGGTAAGGAGTTCTTGTGGTAGGGCGTTCCAGTAATCTACTAGTGTGGTTGACAATTGCTCGATGGTTATTAGTGCATATGGACATACTGCAATACGGCTTCCCAACGGTGGTATTTAAATCGAGGGAACGTGGAAGACAATCCTTCGCCGAGTACCTTCTCGTTCCAAGAGCTCTTCCACCTCCGCTGTTCGATACGGTCACGCATCGTCGTTCGTAAAAATGAAGACAGGGCCGGATGCTCCCAAAAAAATGGTTCAAATGGTTCTGAGCACTATGGGACTTAACAGCTGAGGTCATCAGTCCCCCTAGAACGTAGAACTACTTAAACCTAACTAACCTAAGGACATCACACACATCCATGCCCAAGGCAGGATCCAAACCTGCGACCGCAGCGGTTGCGCGGTTCCAGACTGAAGCGCCTAGAACCGCTCGGCCATCAAGGTCGGCCCGGATGCTCCCCTGAAAAGACACACATGGATGAGGAGCACAGTGTGACAGCAACTTGATCTGTGAGTGTACCGGATTTAAAGATTTGGAGATCAATGCATCCATCTAACATTATGCCCACCCACATCATAATATATGGACCACCAAAACGATCATGTTCCTAATTGCATTGTGTGTTCCCGCCTCTCGCCATATGAAGCTACGTCCAAAATCTGACTCTGCTCTATCCGAGAAGAGTTCGGGACTCCGCTCCTCGTTGGTCCAGTTGCTGTTCTCTTTTCACCAACACAAATCTTTATTTGCTGCATTTTTACTCCTATTGTCAATTAAATCTTTTGCATGATGCTCAAGACAATGGGTCTCGCCTATAGCAAGCAGAAGTACACGGTTTGAATGAGCGCATTGCATTTTTATTCAGTACGTGGTTCGTGAACTGTATATAAGGTGGTTATTTATTTACTTATTAAGCTCACATGTTACTACACGAGGTAGCATTAGTCAAAATTGCAAGAGAAGTTCCAGTAATGATACGCCCGGAAATTAATACCTGTTTGAGATATGGGCCAGTCTGTCCTCCCCTTCCCTTTTGTGTGATACGTAGAAGTAGATAGCATAGGCAGTGCAACATGTAGTTACTACGCATCCTACACATCTTTTAGCCCTTCCTCACAGTGAATCATGCACTCTTTTAGATGCACCTGGCTTCATTCGGATTACGTCACATGCACTAGTCCAACGGACCCAGGTCGTGTGAACGGGGGGAGACAATGCTACCACACTTCTTCGACCAGTCCACCGCCTATGAAACGTTTTTTGTGATTTACTGTCGTCCGATCCATAGAAAATAGGGTTGTCCTCTGCCGTACATAACCGTGACGTTCTACACCAGTGCTGTTAATTCATCGCGCAGAAGTGGGTGATACGCAGTACCTGTTAATACTTTTGGTAAAGTGTATGCCCTGTCCATACATTGATAATGAAGCTATCCTGATGACTCACCTCCATTATTGCTCGAGGATCCGCATCTTCCCACACATGAATATTGTGCCAGTTTACGATGCCAACTCTTGTGTTTTGTTGATATTCAGCTGGTCGTACCTCAACAGATATTGGTTTCCGGACATGTCATTATATGAACTTTTCATCTAGTTCTGACCAATATTATCTCTTGCAGGAATGTGCGACTCTTTTTCTAAACGCCCTATACAGGGTGTTTCCATAAGAGCGTGCAAAAATGCAACAGCACATAGAGAATGCTCCACTGAACAATTTGTGCTAGGGAACCAGGGGTCGGGACCCAGCTTAAGGAGATGTGGAAGTAAAACTTGTCTACCGCTTTGTCTATCATTACTGTTCCTGCTTATTTACAACTATGTTTATACGTATTGTGCTGTTTATGTACATGTACATTCTTTATTTGCTACAAGGAAACAGGAGGACGAGCCCGATTACCAGGATGTCATGATGCAGTTTCGTTTACTTTACTTGTCCATAACGTGGCTCTGGACGGACTCATTCATTACTCACAAGGGAACCTCCCCATCGCACCCCCCTCAGATTTAGTTATAAGTTGGCACAGTGGATAGGCCTTGATAAACTGAACACAGGTCAATTGAGAAAACAGGAAGAAGTTGTGTGGAACTGTGAAAAAATAAGCAAAATATACAAACCGAGTAGTCCATGGGCCACATAGACAACATCACGGAGACAGGCAGCTCAGGAGCGCCGTGGTCCCGTGGTAGCGTGAGCAGCTGCAGAAGGAGAGGTCCTTGGTTTAAGTCTTCCCTCGAGTGAAAATTTTACTTTCTTTATTTTTGCATTGTTATTATCTGTCCGTTCGTTCATTGACGTCTCTGTTCACTGTAATAAGTTTAGTGTCTGTGTTTTGCGACCGCATCGCAAAACCGTGCGATTAGTAGACGAAAGGACGTGCCTCTCCAATGGGAACCGAAAACATTTGATCGCAAGGTCATAGGTCAACCGATTCCTCCACAGGAAAACACATCTGATATATTCTATACGACACTGGTGACGGCATGTGCGTCACATGACAGGAATAGGTTGTCGACCAACCTAACTTGTACACTTGGCGAATGGGTAAAAAGATTCTTCTACCTTGCCCGATTTACGTTTTCTTATGAATGTGATAATCACTCCCAAAAAAGTGATGAAAACATAAGAGTTTGTTACATAAACTGAAAATAAAAAATTAAACTTTTCTCTCGATGGAAGATTTGAACCAAGGTCCTTTCATTCCGCAGCTGCTCACGTTTCCACGAGACTACGGCGCTCCTGCGCTTCTAGTGCCCTTGATGTTGCCTATCTTACCATGAACTACTCAGTTTGTGTATTTTGCTTATTTTTTCACAGTTCCACACAACTTCTTCTTGTTTTCTCAATTGATCTGTGTTCAGTTTTTCAAGGCCTATCCACTGTGCCAACTTATAACTAAATCTGAGGGGGGTGCGATGGGGAGGTTCCCTTGTCACTGTTATTCAGAGACGTACGGTATAATACGATGGAGCGGTACCGGTACAGTATTTCCTGGTCGCTAGATTGCAAGGGGAGGTCCTATTCCATAGCCTACGAGGTCATCTGCCCTGAATCCCCTTGATTATGTCCTATGGGGATATCTAAAGGCATTTGTATTTGAGACCCTAGTGCGTATGGAGATGGAATTAGTTGCCAGAATTGTAGCTGTCTGTGATTGATTCGAAACACACCACTGATATTTGTCCTGGTGTGTCAGAATCTTGTTCGCAGATGTCATGCTTGCGTTGAGGTTGATGGCCGTGAGCTTCAGCATATTTTGTAAGATACAAAAGAAATTGCACGTTCTTTGTGTCAGTGATAGTATTTGCAGTTAGCTGATGTAAATAAAAAAGTACACAGTAATATGATTTTATTCCTGTTATCTCCTTAAGCTCGCACCTCTGACACAAGTTCTCTACTTCAAATTGGTCAACAGAGCATCCTCTATGTCCTGTTAAATTTTTACACTTTGCTCTTACGGAAACACCTTGTATAGTACAACAGTTTCAGTAACTGCCCACTGACGTATGGATATATATGGTGTATCTGCGCCACGTCCTCAGAGGTGTTGGTTACTTTCGTCACCGTGCTTATGAAACAAATGATGAGTATAAGTTGAGATCAAACACTGTCACTTCGGTGAATGCGGGAGATCGCAGTAGACCCAGTAGATACTAGTGTTTTCTGTTTCTGTGAGACCGGCGCGTCTCCAGGAATAACGGCTTGTGCTCACCCATGAACAATTGAATTAAAGAGACATCCTGCCGTACTGGCGAGTGGAACAGCTCGTTGTTACACGTGCGAGGGAAGCCGTCGGACCTTGTATTAGGCGCTGCTGAGGTAGCAGAGGGCAGTATGAGCAGACGCGTTTCATCGCAGACAGATCTTGGATTCCTCATGCCTGGATGAACAGCAGTTTCCCGCCGTGCCAGGAGAGTCCCGTTAGGAATCTGATTCGCGCGGAACTACAGCAGCCAGGATGTCGACTACTATGGCCAACAAACTATTGATGATCGAGGGCGCTGACTGTTGACGGATGGTATCAGTGGAGGGACAGTCCACTGTGCAGTACTCTACACCCCTAAAACTATTGCGCCTAAAACTATTTCCTTGAGTGGGACACAAAATTCATTCCCACAAGCGTACTTTCGGTCGCCGTACGTCAAGACACAGAAGTTTAGCATAAGCACGGGAACGCCAGCAGCAGACACTCGAAGCATGAAAAAGATCGTCTGGATAGCTAGGCGCAACCGCACGTTGGTAGACGCCGTTGTCAAGGTGTGCGAACCCCGAAAGTCAAACGTAGTGGCGCATTCTGGTTGCCAACAGGGCTCTGTTCAAGAACACTGATGGGGGAGGTATCGCGCGGAGGGTATTTAAAAGGGATGAAATGGGACCACCGATATCTACCGTTGTCTCTCACTTACGAAAGACAAAACAGCACATTAGTTGTCTACAGCACTCTGCTGGCGGCCTGTAGCTTCAGCAAGAAAATCCGTCACCCCGTCGTTCCCGATTTGAGTCAGACTTGGTTAAATGGCGCTCCATGGACTTGAGGGAGCTGGTGATCCCTTCCTCTGGATATCTGACATCGATTCTTTTGATCATGTATGGGACTCACCGAATGTTTGCGCTCACTTCCGCGAGTTGTGCCAGTACTTACGCTGTCATGGATCAGGATTGCTTCCGTTTTCGGTGTTTCGTTTAATCCAAACCATGACGAGTAGCTGCCTCCGTCAAGAAGACTATGGTTCCCACATGATACTTGGCAGATGTGTCTAATTTGCTGATCAGCTGAGGACTTCTGCTTACACGAGGGCAATAAAAGCGAGTAACCTTATATTCGCTAGGAACGTAATTTACGAAGTTTCTGTAATTACAGGGTTATTACAAATGATTGAAGCGATTTCACAGCTCTACAATAACTTTATTATTTGAGATATTTTCACAATGCTTTGCACACACATACAAAAACTCAAAAAGTTTTTTTTAGGCATTCACAAATGTTCGATATGTGCCCCTTTAGTGATTCGGCAGACATCAAGCCGATAATCAAGTTCCTCCCACACTCGGCGCAGCATGTCCCCATCAATGAGTTCGAAAGCATCGTTGATGCGAGCTTGCAGTTCTGGCACGTTTCTTGGTAGAGGAAGTTTAAACACTGAATCTTTCACATAACCCCACAGAAAGAAATCGCATGGGGTTAAGTCGGGAGAGCGTGGAGGCCATGACATGAATTGCTGATCATGATCTCCACCACGACCGATCCATCGGTTTTCCAATCTCCTGTTTAAGAAATGCCGAACATCATGATGGAAGTGCGGTGGAGCACCATCCTGTTGAAAGTCGAAGTCGGCGCTGTCGGTCTCCAGTTGTGGCATGAGCCAATTTTCCAGCATCTCCAGATACACGTGTCCTGTAACGTTTTTTTCGCAGAAGAAAAAGGGGCTGTAAACTTTAAACCGTGAGATTGCACAAAACACGTTAACTTTTGGTGAATTGCGAATTTGCTGCACGAATGCATGAGGATTCTCTACTGCCCAGATTCGCACATTGTGTCTGTTCACTTCACCATTAAGAAAAAATGTTGCTTCATCACTGAAAACAAGTTTCGCACTGAACGCATCCTCTTCCATGAGCTGTTGCAACCGCGCCGAAAATTCAAAGCGTTTGACTTTGTCATCGGGTGTCAGGGCTTGTAGCAATTGTAAACGGTAAGGCTTCTGCTTTAGCCTTTTCCGTAAGATTTTCCAAACCGTCGGCTGTGGTACGTTTAGCTCCCTGCTTGCTTTATTCGTCAACTTCCGCAGGCTACGCGTGAAACTTGCCCGCACGCGTTCAACCGTTTCTTCGCTCACTGCAGGCCGACCCGTTGGTTTCCCCTTACAGAGGCATCCAGAAGCTTTAAACTGCGCATACCATCGCCGAATGGAGTTGGCGGATCTTTGTTGAACTTCGTCCTGAAGTGTCGTTGTACTGTTATGACTGACTGATGTGAGCGCATTTCAAGCACGACATACGCTTTCTCGGCTCCTGTCGCCATTTTGTCTCACTGCGCTCTCGAGCGCTCTGGCGGCAGAAACCTGAAGTGCGGCTTCAGCCGAACAAAACTTTATGAGTTTTTCTACGTATCTGTAGTGTGTCGTGACCATATGTCAATGAATGGAGCTACAGTGAATTTATGAAATCGCTTCAATCATTTGTAATAGCCCTGTACATCGTTTGTAAATCGAATGGGACTGCGGGTGGTCGAAGGTTTGAAGAAAATAGATAACAACAGCCGAAATTTTATTTCATAATTTTATTTAACTATCAGTTTCTGTGCCTCAGGTCGCAATACATGTAGCAAGATAAGTAACCTAAACGTTCGTACTACTATAGGGACCACCTCGTTCCTGTAGACTTCTTCTCGGTAGATGTGGACTCTTCGCACATCGAACGGCAACAGATTTAGAGGTGTGGAGGGTCGACGTCTACCGAGGTGAACTCTACGCAAACCAGTTTCATATAGTGGTCCCTATGAGAGCGCAAACGTTAGGGTGACTGATGTAACTACGAGTCTAGATCCGTGAAGATGGTGTTAATGAGTCACCTAAACTGATAGCTAAATTATGAAATAAAATTACGACTGTAGTTATCTATTTCCTTCAAGTAAAACTTTATTTATGAGTGCAACATCTTCGAACAAAGGTCAGTGTCATTCTTTCATTACGTTTGCAATCAAACAAAGGAAACATGCAACCCGCCCTAGCGATGGAAATTGAAAATTTCATCATCTAACTTAACGCAGTCTGCCTTATTGGATTAACGGATGAGCTTCAGAAAATTAAAATATGAAAAATTCCATCTTATTTTAGCGACAGGCATTCTGTGCACCCTTAATCAGCGTACAGAACAGAATGAGAGAATACGTTATTGGCACGGTATGCAAGCGTGTGGGCCATAGACGACAGGAAGTTTTTTGCCCAGGGACAGCCCTCTTTCGCAGCTGCCCTCAGCTCTCCGGTGCCGGAGGAGGCGGATGAACTTGTGCGCTCGTGCGGTGGAGTCGAAATCCATTAGGCGGTAAGGTCCGCTATTTGTGCGACCGCAGTCATTTACATAATCTATATCGCCCGTGCGTTGCGCGCGCACTCCCCTGCTCTAAAAGCGCTGGTCAACTCTCTCAATCACCCCCCCCCCCCCCCCCCGCCACCCACCACGCAGTGGTCCTTACACCTGGGTACCGCACTTCCGAATGCAGATTTCATGTAACAAATTCTCTCATGTCCTAAGCCGCCATTTCCTCTTTTCTGTAATGAAGATTGGAACTGGTGTTAATGACTACTGAACCTCGAGTTCCTGGTACGACGGTAACTCATACACTCATTGATATTAGTACTTACTTGGTGCGAGAGACCTTGGAAACTTACCATGTATCATATTTAAAAATACACTCCTGGAAATTGAAATAAGAACACCGTGAATTCATTGTCCCAGGAAGGGGAAACTTTATTGACACATTCCTGGGGTCAGATACATCACATGATCACACTAACAGAGCCACACGCACATAGACACAGGCAACAGAGCATGCACAATGTCGGCACTAGTACAGTGTATATCCACCTTTCGCAGCAATGCAGGCTGCTATTCTCCCATGGAGACGATCGTAGAGATGCTGGATGTAGTCCTGTGGAACGGCTTGCCATGCCATTTCCACCTGGCGCTTCAGTTGGACCAGCGTTCGTGCTGGACGTGCAGACCGCGTGAGACGACGCTTCATCCAGTCCCAAACATGCTCAATGGGGGACAGATCCGGAGATCTTGCTGGCCAGGGTAGTTGACTTACACCTTCTAGAGCACGTTGGGTGGCACGGGATACATGCGGACGTGCATTGTCCTGTTGGAACAGCAAGTTCCCTTGCCGGTCTAGGAATGGTAGAACGATGGGTTCGATGACGGTTTGGATGTACCGTGCACTATTCAGTGTCCCCTCGACGATCACCAGTGGTGTACGGCCAGTGTAGGAGATCGCTCCCCACACCATGATGCCGGGTGTTGGCCCTGTGTGCCTCGGTCGTACGCAGTCCTGATTGTGGCGCTCACCTGCACGGCGCCAAACACGCATACGACCATCATTGGCACCAAGGCAGAAGCGACTCTCATCGCTGAAGACGACACGTCTCCATTCGTCCCTCCATTCACGCCTGTCGCGACACCACTGGAGGCGGGCTGCACGATGTTGGGGCGTGAGCGGAAGACGGCCTAACGGTGTGCGGGACCGGACATGGAGACGGTTGCGAATGGTCCTCGCCGATACCCCAGGAGCAACAGTGTCCCTAATTTGCTGGGAAGTGGCGGTGCGGTCCCCTACGGCACTGCGTAGGATCCTACGGTCTTGGCGTGCATCCGTGCGTCGCTGCGGTCCAGTCCCAAGTCGACGGGCACGTGCACCTTCCGCCGACCACTGGTGACAACATCGATGTACCGTGGAGACCTCACGCCCCACATGTTGAGCAATTCGGCGGTACGTCCACCCGGCCTCCCGCATGCCCACTATACGCCCTCGCTCAAAGTCCGTCAACTGCACATACGGTTCACGTCCACGCTGTCGCGGCATGCTACCAGTGTTAAAGACTGCGATGGAGCTCCGTATGCCACGGCAAACTGGCTGACACTGACGGCGGCGGTGCACAAATGCTGCGCAGCTAGCGCCATTCGACGGCCAACACCGCGGTTCCTGGTGTGTCCGCAGTGCCGTGCGTGTGATCATTGCTTGTACAGCCCTCTCGCAGTGTCCGGAGCAAGTATGGTGGGTCTGACACACCGGTGTCAATGTGTTCTTTTTTCCATTTCCAGGCGTGTAGACAGGACCATAAAAAGGGAAAATGTGTGTTTGAGAGTGCAGCCTGTCTGCGGGTGAAACGGACTAACTGATTATGGAAGCAGCCGGTGAAAACTGTATTGTCTTGAAACTGTCAGTTGATCACGTTGCGTCATAATACAGTGAAATCAACACATGTGGTACTTTCACCAATTAAGATGATAAGAACGAAAGTAAAGTTATGTGCACATTTCGTATTGTGATAGAGGATCCTATAGACACCTTTCCTTGTTGTATGTCTCAATAAGCACTCTTATACTCCCTTTATTTCGTTCTGCTTCTACAATCAGAAGTTATCACTGGATTAAGACCTTTTCTCAACGACAATACAAAAAAATAAGAATTTTCATTCATTTTCTTACAGTAATTACAAAGAATTACTCACGGAAAAATATGTAGAATATTTCGCGCAATAGCTAAAAGGAATCGCATCCTATTTCTCCCTGGTTGGTAAACCGTCTGCTGAAATCACAGCTTCACCATTTCTTCCGGTAGGTGACAGGCCGTCTACATCTGACTTGAACAGGTTAAGTGTGGAGTAATACCGGCTAAAGGCCAGCGCTAACTCTGGATTCGGGAAGACTGCTGTTCAAGTCTCCGTTGAAACATTCGGGTTAGGTTTTCGACGTTTCGCCAGAATCGCTTAAGCATATACCGTAATCCTTTGTCAAGGGCACGGTTGCCAAACCGAGCTTTCGCTCCGCCTGTGATGAGCTCATGGTGGACGGGATCTTCCTTCCCCCCACTCCCTCTCCTCTTTTTTTAAAGTCTAAGTGGGTTTCAGAACTATTATTACTTCATGTCTGTTGTGCCTGATATGAGAACAAACCTGAATTGTGACTGAGCCGTCGTTAGTAGCAGAGCGGAGAGGTCTCAGAAAATGTTAATGCTTACGTCTGCAACCTATAATTTAAACGGGAGCAGAGACGGGCCGTCGGAGAAGTAATTACTCAGTCTATAGAATATTGTAGCTGTCTCAGTTTCGGTGCGATCGGTCGCAGTAATGATGGAGAAATATGTCAACATCAGATGAATTTTCAGAAACGTTAAGAACCATACCTGAGACAAGGATATTGTGCTTGCGAACATATTAGTGGAGATGCGGGAATTTTTATCAAATTGGAGCACTGTGAGGCACTCTTGCAAGCTCTCAGCGGATAATGAGTACTTTGATAGTACATGGTTCGAAAGTCTCAATCGACTTCACTGAAAGATTGTTATCACCAGGTTATAAAATTAAGCTACAGGTAAATCCACGAGGCGGCAGCGCATATTGTAGATAGGTCCTAACGTACTCTATCTGATGGAAACTGTCTGGACACGTATTAATGGACATTAATATGCGGTGTGTCCACCGTTCGCCTTTATGAGGCTTGAACTCAGCTGTGGACGATTTCAACGAGATGCCTGAAAGTCGGCGGGAAAAAGGCTGTCTGTTCTTGCTCAAAAGCTGAAAATAGAGTACGTAAGCGATATTCGACGCTGGGGTCTGAAGCGATATCGACTTCATAATTCATGCCAAAGGTGTGCACACCCACTCGGAGGCGTAGTCAGTATTGCAAAGCGATTTGGGGTTATAAATATGATACTCAGGTTTGGAAGAAGAAACCTTACCGTTTTATTTGCTCATTGGGATTACGTGGTGAGGACTGCCTGGGTGATGAACGAAGGTATCTCCAGTAGCACCAGAACTATGTCGAAAGAGAAGGGAAATGCGAAGGTAAAGAAAGTAAGCCATCTAGCGCCCGCTCTAGACGGCGACTCAGAACGGAAGAGAGAGATGTTTCTTGGTCATGCTTCCGAGAGCCCTCAGTCTCACAAGGCGTAATTTGACTGGCAGGGCAGCTTTGCTGACGACGATTCGGCCTATTACTGTGTGAACCGGTCGAGTGTTGTCGCGTCAACAGAAAGGCGGCCTCTTTGTTATACTCAAATAATAGTAATAACTTGTCATGTTCGGGTCCTGGGGCATCTTGTACAGGTGTCCCATTGGGACGATCATTGTCTCCGAACTGCTCTATACTGTGGCTTTTCTTGAGTGAGGTATGGGGACCACACCCTAACTACGAAAAACGTTTCCATACCGTAACACCATCATCTCCTTTTAGCACTATACATGATGGTAAGTAGAATTCTCCAAGCATTATCCAAACCAGAACCCTTCCATCTGATTGCCACAGGATGTAGCATGACCCTTCACTCCAAATCACTCTTTCCAGTCGTCCACCGTCCAGTGGCGTAGCTCTTTACGCCACCTCAAGCGTCGCTTAACATTACTACAGAAACGTGTATGTGGCTTGTGAGGAGCTGCTAGACCATTGTAGCTGATTCTTTTTAACTCCCTACGCACATTCATTGTGCTAGGTAGACTTCTGGTAGAGCTTTCAAACTCACGAGTAATTTCTTCCGCTGATTTCATGCGATTTTTGACAACCATCGTCCACATCGCTCGACGCTCCCTGTCCATCAGGATGGTCATGGTTTAGCTGTGGTTGGTTTTTGCGTTTCCACCAGACAGTCACGTTACCGACAGTTGACTTGGGCAGATTTAGAAGTGTTGAAATGTCTCTGGTGGATTTGATACTCAGGTGACATACAATGGCTCGTCCACGTCCGAAGTCAGAGCTCTCCTGAACGCCCTCTGCTGTAACTGCATCGATACTGACAACATAGTACACCCCACCTCTTTTTATACAGGGGGAAGCGGTCGCAACTTGTGAAGTGTAGCGATCAATTCCTCATTACGCAGAGGTGTTCGGGAAATTTTGGTCAGTGTGTTGATAGGTGTCCGGCATTGTGGTTGATGGTCCTGTGTTGGTCAGTACGGAAGTTGCAGAACCGGATTGTGGAAGAAATGTGCATATCTCATCACGCAGTCGGCAAGTCCTTTGCCTTTGGTGGACATTGAATGAAACTAAATCGCCGACATTTATGTCGTTTATGAAGTACCCGTGGCAGTTAAACAAGTCAGTTATTCTATAGCCATAGTTTTGATTGGCTAAAAAGTCTAAAACGTTCATCTGTTTTGCAGAGCTGCTACTGGCCGGTGTGGCCTAGTGGTTCTAGGCGCTTCAGTCTGGAATCCTGCCTCGGGCATGGATGTGTGTGATGTCCTTAGGTTAGTTAGGTTTAAGTAGTTCTAAGTTCTAAGGGACTGATGACCTCAAATGTTAAATCCCGTAATGCTCAGAGCCATTTGAACCATTATGAAGAGCTGCTCTGAAATCGAGAAAACGGAGGAGTCAGTAGTTCTGTTATGAAACGGATTTGGCGAGAGGGTCTGTCCGAGAGGTGATAAATTATATTCTTGCCGCACTATATCGTTTCCATGGACAATGAAAAATTTGATTTTGATGTAGATTCCTGACCTCAGTATGTTTGATTTTTTTCTTTAATTAGTCTACCGAGGTCGTCGCAAAATGGATTGCTCCTGGACGGTAATCAGTATTGCATGAGTGGTGATGTTTTGACCGAGGCTGGCTATAAAAAACCATTTCACCGGGATGGAGCGTTAGCGTGATACTAGGAGCGTTTAAGGAGAAAAATCGATTCAGGGGATTTCAGTGGAGTAGATATCGGCTTCCGTGTGAAGAAGTTCAACCTGAGAAATAAATGCTCATGGTACAAAAGGACAAGGATAAAAGTAACTGACAATTTGGAATGAAGAACTTGCCAAACTGATGATGTGAGAAAAACGGGCACATCCTGAGTTTTGAAGGACAAACATAAAGGTCGATAAAACAGTATGAAGAAAAAAATGTATGATTGTGAGCGGGGCGGTGGGGGGGGGGGGGGAGGGGGGGGTAGGAAATTGCGTAAAGAAAATTGGAAATCCACCTAAAGAAAGTTGGGCTCTGTATGTACGCAGTGTAGAATATAGCATACATGGAATTTAAAAAAGACCGAAAGAAATGAACACACAAATTTAATAACTAAGAGTAAGTGGTAAGAGTTCTACACTGAACTATAACGGGAACGATGAACGAAGAGACAATAGGTTCAGTTGTGTATGCGTGCTGACGCCCCTACAACTGATATCGGTATTGTATTCTATAATAAAGAAATCCCCACAGTTTTAACATGTAGTCCATCAAATATGTGTCGGACGAAGTTTTTTTTAAAAAAATAAAACAAATTATGAAATATTCCTAATGTATGCTCCACAATGAATGAGCGAGAACAGTTGTAATATTAATTTTAATGAAAGGGAATAGAAAATAATATGGCAGTTTATAGGGCGGTAGTTGTTTTAACATCATCATATGCAGTGTACGCAAAAATTATAGAAAGGTGTGTAAACTTCATGGTTGCAGGAAACGAAGCTCGTGGAACAACAATTTCTCAATAGCAAAACATTTTATAAAAAAGAAATGACAGTTCAAGTTAGAGACAAATATTTTATTAATTGACTACTCAACAACATTTTAGAAAATTTCCAGAGAGCACACTTTCGAAAATTAATGAAAGAGAAGGGTTACTGATGTCGTCGAAGTCATAAGAAACATACCATGGATGGTCAGCAAGATTCACTTCAACAATTGGCCACCCAACAACTCAACGTTAATTTTACACTGCAACATAAAGATATCTTCAGACAAATATAAAGCAAACGCATTGAAAGGGAAATATCGTGTGCCTTCAAATACTGTAATATATAACAACGTGATAGAGGAGTTCAACTAATTTGACCTTTCAGGATTTCGATATCCTCTGATCAAGATCAAGGATTGAAAATTAAATTAACAAAATTGCAAGTGATGTGTGGCAATATAAACAGAACACTTAGCAAATGTATCTGGGAAGTACACAATGTTGAAATTATACACAGTAAAGAAAGATCAATGCTAATACGTTCTTCAGAGTGTTAGGTTCTAAACAGAAAGGACAAAAGATCGATTAAAATACCGAAAATATAATTCCCAAGAACGATTTTAATGTCCTTGTAGATGAAATGAGAAACTAAAGAGCCAGAGATGAATTAAAAGATATTTAATGTAAATAAAAAGAGATAAGAGCAAAATAAAAATACCTAAGAACGAGTACTCTTACTCTGCTGTGGAAACAGAATTTTCAGCGAGATGTAGACCGCACAATCAAGAGTTGGAAAGATTACCTACAAATTTTTATTCGAACGGAACGGACAGTATGCTTGGTGACGACAGCGAGGACGACGAGGGAAGTACCGAAATCTCAATCGTCGGAGGAATATTTAATCCTTGCTCATCTCGAATGCGATTCTAGTGTCTCAACCACGGCAAAAAAAAATGCGGAACGCAGTTTTTAGGTACATGATTTTGTCCCCGTGTATAACTATGGGATGGGTTTGTCTGAATTGAAAATACTCCCAGCCGTTACTTGCTATAATGGAATGACAATTCTCTATGTAGACACGGTTGCATTTGGGACTGACTCTTTGAAAGTACCAGTACTTCGTGACGGCAAAAAAGTTATTCCAGATCGGTCAGACTCAGACAGCCTTGATCGTTTGCAGGCGCGACCTCTCCACTGTAAAAATAGCTACATTGGCTTGAGGAGTGAAGGAAGAAAATTGGTGGTTGGATTCAGTCTGTCAGTTGGTCGCCGTGGATCTTGACAGATGCTATTTGTGCAATACTTAGTTGTTCTCGTGTTTCATCTTTGAACTGAGATACGTCATGCTCAACGGCATTGGAGTTCGGAGAAACACTTTTGTAACAAAGTTCATCAGTAGTAACACTCGTGTACGGACTGTGGAGCTTCAACGGAGGTATAGAGTGTAACAAAAAGATGTGTCCAGACTTTCAAGAAACACTCCGCACACGCAGAGGAAGGACATAAACTGACGGAAAAAAATCGCAACATCAAAAAGTAATTAGTGTGTAACATACACTACTGGCCATTAAAATTGCTACACCAAGAAGAAATGCAGATCATAAACGGAAATTCATTGGACAAATATATTATACTAGAACTAAAAAATGACAATCGATAAATACACCCATAGCAACTGGAATACCAACATGGAAAAGAAAAACGCCAGGGACGTTTGCACCAACCTAATACACTACTGGCCATTAAAATTGCTACACCAAGAAGAAATACAGATCATAAACGGATATTCATTGGACAAATATATTATACTAGAACTGACATGTGATTACATTTTCACGCAATTTGGGTGCACAGATCCTGAGAAATCGGTACCCAGAACAGTTGCACCCCATACCATCACGCCGGGTCATACGCCAGTATGGCGATGACGAATACACGCGACCTCGCCAAACACGGATGCGACCATCATAATGCTGTAAAGACAACCTGGATTCATCCGAAAAAATGACGTTTTGCCATTCGTGCACCCAGGTTCGTCGTCGAGTGCACCATCGCAGGCGCTCCTGTCTGTGATGCAGCGTTAAGGGCAACCGCATCCATGGTCTCCGAGCTGATAGTCCATGCTGCTGCAAACGTCGTCGAACTGTTCGTGCAGATGGTTGTTGTCTTGCAAACGTCCCCATCTGTTAACTCGGGGATCGAGACGTGGCTGCACGATCCGTTACAGCCATGCGGAATAGATGCCTGTCATCTCGACTGCTAGTGATACGAGGCCGTTGGGATCCAGCACGGGTTCACCCACTGATTCCATATTCTGCTAACAGTCATTCCATCTCGACGAACGCGAGCAGTAATGTCGCGATACGATAAAACGCAATCGCGATAGGCTGCAATCCGATCTTTATCGAAGTCGGAAACGTGATGGTACGCATTTCTCGTCCTTACAGGAGGCGTCACAACAATGTTTCACCAGGCAACGCCGGTCAACTGTTATTTGTGTATGAGAAATCGGTAGGAAACTTTCCTCATGTCAGCACGTTGTAGGTGTCGCCACCGGCACCAATCTTGTGTGAATATTCTGAGAAGCTAATCATTTGCGTATCACAGCATCTTCTTCCTGTCGGTTAAATTTCGCGCCTGTGGCTCGTCATCTTCGTGGTGTAACAATTTTAATGGCCAGTAGTGTATTTCAGTGATTGATATTGCAAGATCATAGTTTTATGTAAAAGCGAGATAAGCCGTTGCAAAAATGAAATGCTGATACATTAATAACCGGTGTAACCGCCAGAATGTTGATTACAAGCACGCAGACGTACATGCATTGTGTTGTACGGGTGCCGAATTTCAGTTTGTGGGTTGGAATTCCTGCCTATTGCACTTGGTCGGTCAATGCCTGGAAGTTTAATGCTGATCGTGCATGACGCTGGAGTTGTCGTCCGGTAATGTCCCCTACATATTCGACACGAGACATATTTGGTGATAGAGCAGGACAAGGCAACATGTCGACACTCTGTAGAATCAGCCGTACTTGATACGGGCGTTATCCCGTTGGAAAACACCTGTTCAAAAAAGTGGTTCAAATGGCTCTGAGCAGTATGGGACTTAACTTCTGAGGTCATCAGTCCCCTAGAACTTGGAACTACTTAAACCTAATTAAACCTAAGGACATCACACGCAGCCATGCCCGAGACAGAATTCGAACCTGCGACCGTAACGGTCGCGCGGTTCCAGACTGAAGCGCCTAGAACCGCTCGGCCACTCCGGACGGCGAAAACACCTGTTCATGAATGTCAGAGCAACATGTCTAATCACCAGACGCACAAATTTGCAGTCAGGGTGCGTGGAATAACCATGAGAGTGCTCCTGCTGTCACACGAAACCACACCACGGACCGTAACTCCAGGTGTAAGACCAGTGTGTCTAGCATGCAGACAGGTTGGTGGTGCAGACCCTCACGGCCTCCTCCTTTTCAATACAAGGGTATCGCTGGCACCGAGGCAGAACCATCTTTCGTCAGAAAACACAACAGACTTACATACTGCCGTGCAGTGAGCTCTCGCTTGACACCACGGAAGTCGAAACGGCAATGGTTTGGGATCAATGAAGCGAACGCTATAGGGCACCTTAGGAGATTACTCACGAAATTATGGCTCGCATTTTCCGTTTTTTCCCCATTATATACGTTCGACCATTCTGTTCTTTCCAGTTTACACAAAACAGACAGTGTAGCTAAACGGACGACACCACGCAATGGCTGGTACGAGCGGCTTTGCTATTGGCCAGAAATCCTGGTACGAATAACACGGATTCGTTGAGGTTCGTCCGATGCTAACCTACTATCTAATGCTTAGATGGAAACTAGTCTTATTTGACTGTGTCTACCAATATTCTTTTTTCCATTTTTTCGAGGTCTTTCGAAGGTAAGAGCGTGGATCTATTTAAGTGGCACTCAGCAATAACGCTACGTGGGCTTTTGAACAGTGGATCTTCCGAGACTTCTGTCGGTGCCGCAGGTACCGTGGCACTTGCGAACAACCATTTTTGCACCGTAGCATGTCCGACCTGCGCGTCCCCCAGTTTTGCGGCTTTCTTTAGGGCGGCAGCAGAGAGGTGTAGCGTCATTGCTCCTTAACCACATCCTCAGACATCAAAACATATTCGCAAATGAACGCCCTGTGACAAGTAAGAATATAAATGACATAGCTGCTCGTTTCACACCCAAAAATTTAAGCTGTGATCTTAGGTTGCTATCCTACACACTCGGAAATCACAACGTATTCGGAAAAAACAACCAAATATTTGTGGAAAGAAACAAGCCCCTGCACAACGACGTGACAAAAGTCATGGTATAGCGACATGGACATTTACGGATGGAGGTGCAGACATGCCAACTCTCCTGATTTAAGCAGGAGACTCCCGATTTTTCCTTCTTCCTCCCGATCTCCGACCGTGGGGATCGATCTCCCAATCTTCAGAGCAGTTTCAATACTTTCCTTACTATTTTAAAATCATGCCCCTTCGATATATTGGTGGATGACAGTGTATGGCTGCTACTTGTCTATGTTAACTTGGAAGATTAGTGGAGTGGCGGCAGTAGGCGTAGCTCGCGCTCCGTATCTACAAGCAAGTAAGCGTTGGCAGCGTTCGGAGACAAATGAATATCTTTCAACCAGTGCCAATTTCCTCCACTTCTGGTAGCATCAGTGCACTCGTAAAGTTATTCTGGACAAGGAGTAGTCGATAGTCGTTCCAAGCGAAGTGATTAGCGTTGCTCTTTCTACTTAAGTTGGGAGATTTCCTCCTAAATTTAGGGGGAACTAAGCTGCCTGGGAAGTTAGAGGGATAAATGTTTCAGGGGGGAAAAATATTTAGGTGACAAATTATTTAGGGGGAATTTGAAGTGCAATATAGGAGGAAACGGTGCACCAGGGTTGGCATTATTGCTACATGACCATTGTCTAGAACGTAGGACCATTGTGTTCTCGGTTCTGCTGCGTGATTTATGTACTCTGTAGTAGTTGTTGGCTGCGTACCATGGAGGTGTTGATTATTTTTTGTGCAGAATGGCGAAGAAATACGATGCAGTGTTTAGAAACGTATATAAGGAAGAGTTTCCATGTTTAAGTGAATCGAGGAAGGGACAAACTTACGCATTTTGTTGTGTATGTAGATGTGACTTTTCAGTGGCTCATGGCGGGAAATGCGGCAATCTTAAACATGTGGAAACTAAAAAACACAAGGAGAGTGTCCATTGTGTAGAACGGAACCAGAAACTTAAACCCCAAAATGTCATGTGTTGTAATTCACAATAATACAGCGCTAAAATTCTCCTGATTTTTCACTTTTGAAAGTTGGCATGTCTGGAGGTGGTATCGCTTGCACAAGGTATAAAAGGGCAGCGCATTTAAGGTGCTGTCATTTGTACCAGCTGATTCATGTCAAAAGGTTCCCGACGTGATTATGACCGCACGACGGGAATTAACAATCTTTGAAAGCGAAATAGTAGTCGAAGCTAGATGCATGGGACATTCCATTTCGGAAATCGTTAGGGAAGTCAGTATTCCGAGATCCGCAGTGTCAAGAGTCCGCCGAGAATACCAGATTTCAGGTATTAACTCTCACCACGGAGAACACAATGACCGACGACCCTCGCTTGACGAGGTTCACGTAGAGTTGTCAGTGCTTCAGTCTGGAACCGCGCGACCGCTGCGGTCGCAGTTTCGAATCCTGCCTCGGGCATGGATGTGTGTGATGTCCTCAGGTTAGTTAGGTTTAAGTAGTTCTAAGTTTTAGGGGACTGATGACCTCAGATGTTTAGTACCATAGTGCTCAGAGCCATTTGAACCATTTAGACAAGCAGCTTCGCGTGAAATGCCCGCATAAATCAGTGTGGGGCGTACGGCCAAGTTAGGACAGCGTGGCGGAATTTTGCGTTAATGGGATATAGCAATAGACTACCGAAGTCAGTGCCTTTGCTTACAGCACGACATCGCTTGCAGTGCGTCCCTGGGCCGGTGACCATATCGGCTGGACCCTAAACGATTGGAAAACCTGTGCCTGGTCAGATTAGTTCCGATTTTAGTTGGTAAGAGCCGATGGTAGGATTCGAGTGTGGTGCAACCCCCCCCCTCCCCCAACAAGGCACTGTGCAAGCTGTTGGTGGTTCCATAATGGTGTGGACCGTGTTCACATGGAATGGACTGGGTCCTATGGTCCAGCTGAACCGATAATTGACTGGAAACGGTTATGTTTGGCTACTGTGGACATAATATTCCCAAACAACGATGTAATTTTCGTGGATGACAGTACACCATGTGACTGGGCCTCGTGATTGGTTTAAGGAACATTCTGGACAGCTCGAGTGAATGATTTGGCCATCCGTATCGCTCTACACGAATATGGAACATTTATGGGACATAATTGAGAGGTCAGTTCGTTCACAAAATCCTTCACCCGCAACACTTTCACAATTATGGACGGCGATGGAGGCAGCACCATGGCTCAGTATTTTTAAAGGGGACTTCCAACGATTTGTTGAGTCCATGGCACGTCGAGTTGCTGCGCTGTACCGGGTAAAAGGAGATCCGACACAACATAGTTTACTATGTGCGTAGCCATACCTGAGCCTGGGTAAAATATGAAGGGAAGTGCTTATCGAACAGCGGTCGGAAAAACAACGGTTAACACCAACCAGTTTTGAACCGTGGTATTTCCGACAACAGCGTTTCCGACGGTTGCGGCTTCGTTTGACGATATGATGATATTTGGTTTATGGGGCACTAAATTGCGTGATTCTGAGTGCCCTTAAAAATTCCCAGCCGCAACACAGTTGAGGAGCGCCGGAACAAAAACCGATATATCCGCATTTGCTTTTAATGCAGAAAGTAACAAATAGTGATCTCTAAATGGCTCCACAAGCTATAAAAAGAAGAAACACACCATAAAATACTTGATGTCGCACTGTGCTGAAAATTATTTTGTGGCAGCATGTATTATTACGTATCTCCCCCCTACAGCTCAAACACGCGAATACAGCAAAAGTGGAAATATTGGGTTTTGTTTCGGCGCTCCTCAGTTCACTCCGCTACTTTTCCCATACGATAGTGAAATAATGAGGACAACAGAAACACCCAGTCACCGGAGAAAATCCCCCGTCTGATCCAGAGGGCGCAACGGTAACCACTAGAGCACGAGCTTCGGTCGAAATAACTACCCTCGGAAACACCAGGTTGATGTCACGAATCGTGAAGTCTACGACACCAGTAAAAAGAAATAACTACTGTAAACATGACAAATTTATTAAAGTTGTCAAGAAAATACGTATTTATTTTGTCTTTACGTAATCACCAAGATGTAACAAAACTTTTTAAGTTGTGAAACAAGCCTCTTAAGAAAATCTGCATAAAATTAGACCGTCTCGAATTTTAGGTACTTTTGCACTGATAGTTTCACGTCGTCACTTGTCTCAAAAGGTCGGAAGAAATAAATACGCCGAACATGAGATCATAAATGAAAAGAGATTGACAGAAAAAATCTCGCTAGACTTGCGTTTTTCCCCAAAACGGATTAAGGAACACCGCGACTGTTTCGTTCATTACTAAGAGATGATTTGCAGAAGCCAGTTACTATTTAGGTTATCGTATTTTATTGTCTTTTTATTTTTTACCAGTTTCGGGCATTTTCACACCCATCTACAGACGTTGCACTTTTAGTTAGTTAGTTTATAGAAAATGTAATACTGAAAAAAGGACCAAATCAAAAGTGAAGTTTAGAGGAGAAATTTCGGAACCATTCCTCATAAAAACAGGCTTAAGACAAGGTGACTGCCTATCACCATTACTTTTCAACTGTGCACTGGAATACATAATGAGAGAATGGTACAAGGACAATCCAAAGAGGATAAGAATTGGAAGTACAAAAGACGATATTATCTTAAACTGCTTGGGATTCGCTGATGATCTTGCTCTCCTAGCCAACACCGTTCAAGAAGCCAGGCAACAAGTGAAATCACTACAAGAAATAGCAGAGAAAGTAGGCCTTAGAATATCATTTGAAAAAACGGAGAGTATGCTAACAGATCCACCACTTGCAAACAAAATTACAATAGGAAAACAGGAAATCAAAATTGTTGATAAATTTAAATATTTAGGCGAAATAATAACATACAATCTAAATGAGAACCCATCATGGCAAAATAGAATAAAAAAACTGAACTATGCAAATTACATTACCAAAACTACATACAACAAAAAAAACTATCTATAGATGCAAATTAAAACACTATAAAACAGTTACACAACCAGAAATAACATATGCAGCTGAAACTATCTTCAAAACAACTAATACAGCAGAAATTGACAGAATACTAAAAATAGAAAGAAGAATAATTAGGACATGTATAAATAAACAGTATAAAATAAATGGACATTGGAGAATAGCATCAAATGAAACAGTATATAAGAAAATAGAACCAGTCATGAGCACAACCAGGAAGAAACGCATCTCATTCTTTGGACATCTGATGAGAACTCCAGAAAACAGAATTAGTAAAAAAAATAATACAAAAATTGTGGAATAGCAAGAGCGACATTAAATGGATCACAGAAATTATGGAAGATATAAAAGAACTTCAAATTACAGTAGATGACCTAAAAAACAAGACAGAGAAAACCAGAATACTGCAAGACCCGCAAACCAGATTACAAATGAAAATCAATAAAAGGAGTACAGGAAGAGTTGTCTCAGATGAAGAAAGAAAGAAAATATGTGAAAGAATGAAGAAATATTGGGCAGACAGAAGAGCAAAACACCTTTCATATAAGAATAGCCTCTAATAATTATATTACCTAAATATATTAAGTTATTGTCGAACCAAATTGTATCCATGTGTAACAACTTGTTTAGAACTTTGTATTTTTGACTACAGTGGTCCAATGAAGGCCATAAAATAAATAATAATAACTGAAAAAAGGAAAAAATGCAATCTATCGGATAAATTATGGTCTCGTCGATAATGAAAAAAAGTAGTATCAACTTGCTATTCTTTTCCAATACGTGTATTGTTCTGCAGTCCCATGTATGTCAGGCGCACAAATGGTATATATTTGCATTGTATGATTGCTATAGCCACCCGTATGACAATCAAGAACATGATAAAAAGTGGTGAGTCCGAATGTTACAGCTCCTATTATGTTCCATGTGATAGTACTTAGTGTGCTCTTACTGTAAATAGGTGTGAAAACACTAAACTGGTGAAGGGTAACGAAATAAATTTTGTAATCCAAATAATGATCGATCGTCGCAAATCCTTCCTCGGCAAAAATCTCGCATACGAATTTTTCAATTGTTTCTGCACGTAGTGCGTGGTTCTTTATGCATTTTCGGCACCAAAGGTGCACGCATTTTCAAGTAACTTATAAATTTCAGTCGTCATTCTCAACACTGTTGTCCCGGAAACTTACGTGCATTATAGAAAAACATTTTAGCATTCGCACGCTCAGTCTGACACTAGAATTTCTCCTCTTCTCATCGCTGAAATTTGTACGCTCTGCCTCTCGACAACAATGAAACGGTAACACTTTCAACGGACTAGATAACCGTGAAACATGTGTACTAACCAGCTAGTATTGCCATTCACAAAATATAGTTGATTTTTGAACCACGAGTAGTTTTTTACATCGAAACGGGGTGGAAACTAACATTTAACTTTTGCTGTTACAGTTAATATTACAATTTTGTTAAGACCTTCATTTTACAAATACAATACAGTACTACTGCTTTCTTTTAAAAAAAAAAATGGTGACACAGAAGCTGTATACTCATTTTGTGGCAAAATGCTTTCGAAATTTGCTATTTTGTGGAATAGGCAACTATGGCTGGGCTATGTAACCCATAAAATTACAGAACGTCTACATAATACGAAGTGATTGTGCCTGTGGTTGCTTCATACATGATTACAAAATAATGAGTACATCATTGTTGTACTATGCAGATGTATCGGAAAGGAATTGTTATTTTTCCTTTCGTTACTGTTTTTTAATGGAGATGAAGTGGTCACTACAGAACCAAATAACTGTAACAGCAGAGTGGTTCGGCACAAGCTGCCGTCCGCAAAACTTAAGTCAACATAATATTCTTCCAGACCCCATTACCAGAACGCACGGTCCCCTTTAACACGGAGAATTCGGAGCGTAGAGTCCGCGGAGGAGACGGTGACCGTTGCGCAGTGACCAATTTTCATCCAAAGCGCTGGGCGAATTCGCCTGTTCGGAAAGGAAGGCCAATACCGTTTGTGCACTATCGGCCGCTCGGTGACATGTTGCGATGACAGGAACGAGGCGTTCGCCCTGCAATATTTCTACAACGATTTCACAGGAAATATTCGATAAAAAAAATTCCGTTGCTGCATTAGTTACAGCTTTATATATCAACCTCATGATGACACACACACACACACACACACACACACACACACACACACACGTCAACATGAAGTTGACAAACACTACTGGCCATTAAAATTGCTACACCACGAAGATGACGTGCTACAGACGCCAAATTTAACCGACAGGAAGAAGATGCTGTGATATTAAAATGATTAGCTTTTTTCAGCTCATTCACACAAGGTTGGCGCCGGTGGCGACACCTACAACGTGTTGAGCTGAGGAATGTTTCCAACCGATTTCTCATACACAAACAGCAGTTGACCGATGTTGCCTGGTGAAACGTTGTTGTGGTGCCTCGTGTAAGGAGGAGAAATGCGTACCATCACCTTTCCGACTTTAATAAAGGTCGGATTGTAGCCTATCGCGATAGCGGTTTATCGTATCGCGCCAATGCTGCTCGCGGTGGTCAAGATCCCATGACTGTTAGCAGAATATGGAATCGGTGGGTTCAGGAGAGTAATACGGAACGCCGTGCTGGATCCCAACGGCCTCGAATCTCTAGCAGTCGAGATGACAGGCATCTTATCCGCATGGCTGTACCGGATCGTCAGCCACGTCTCGATCCCTGAGTCACCAGATGGGGACCTTTGCAAGACAACAAACATCTGAACGAACAGTTGGAGGACGTTCGCAGCAGCATGGACTATCAGCTGGGAGACCATGGCTGCGATTACCCTTGACGCTGCATCACAGACAGGAGCGCCTGCGATGGTGTACTCAACAACAAACCTGGGTGCACGAATGACAAAACGTCTTTTTTTCGGATGAATCCAGGTCCTGTTTACAGCATCATGATGGTCGCATCAGTCTTTGGCGACATAACGGTGAACGCACATTGGAAGCGTGCATTCGTCATCGCGATACTGGCGTATCACCCGGCGTGATGGTATGGGCTGCCATTAGTTACACGTCTCGGTCACCTCTTGTTCGCATTGACGGTGCTTTGAACAGTGGACGTTACATTTCAAATGTGTTACGGCCCGTGGCGTGGCTCTACCCTTCATTAGATCGCTGCGAAACCCTACATTTCAGCAGGATAGTGCACGACCAAATGTTGCAGGTCCTGTACGGGCCTTTCTGGATACAGAAAGTGTTCGGCTGCTGCCCTGGCCAGCACATTCTCTAGATCTCTCACCAATTGGAAACGTCGCCACAATACGCCAGTCACTACTCTTGATGAACTGTGGTATCGTGTTGAAGCTGCATGGGCAGCTGTACCTGTACACGCCATCCAAGCTCTGTTTTCTCAATGCCCATTCGTATCAAGGCCATTATTATGGCCAGAGGTGGTTGTTCTGGATTCTGATTTTTCAGAATTTATGCACCCAAATTGCGTGAAAATGTAATCACATGTCAGTTCTAGTATAATATATTTGTCCAATGAATACCCGTTTATCATCTGCATTTCTTCTTGGTGTAGCACTTTTAATGGCCAGTAGTGTATCAAGCTGTAATAATACACGAGGGTCTTTCTATGACTTATTTACCTTGATGTTTGAACCAGTTTCCCACAAACTTTTTCACGTCGTCGTTGTCCCGGAATCTCTTCCCACGTAATGCCTCCTTCAGTGCACCAAACAAATGGAAGTGACTAGGTGCTAAATCACGACTGTAAGGGGGATGAGGCAGTACTTCCCAGTTTATTTTGAAGATCGTTCCACGGGTTAGTTGAACAATAGGAGGGCGTGCGTTGCCTTGCTGGAGAATCACAGCTCTCCTCTGAAATCCACGACGTCTCTCTCTCAAGTTTCACCACAAGTTAAAATTTTGTTGAGGAAGTGCTCACCTTTTCTTTCATAACGTTCGTTTAGCTCTGAGCACACTCTGTCTTCTTTCCCTGTGTAGCCGCGTCAACTCCTTTGGGACCCATCTTGGACATGTTTTGCGATACTTCAGCTTGTTACAGATAATGTTGTGAACTGTAGCAGTACTAACATGAACCTTATCAACGATCATTTCCACAGTCACACGGCGGTCGGCACGAATAGTATCATCAGTTCGACTTCCAAGTGAGGGAGTTGAAACTGCAACTGGTCGGCCAGAACGGTTTCCGTCAGTCACTGAGTCGCGACCATTTTTCAGCAGCTCTACACACTTGTAAAACTTCGCAATATTCATTTAACCTTCACCATAAACTTTAGACATTCTACAGTATATATTCACTGATTTCCCGCCTTCGGCAAGTATAAAACGAATAACAGAACGGTGTTCAACTAATGTGGACGTTTTAGTCGGACTCACCATCTTGAAATGTCTCGAATGAAAAACAGCCCACAGTTGCACTAAATTATGTTTATTCTGAACCTTGGCCATGGCTTCTGCTATAATAATATATCCTTCTTCAGAAGTGATACACACTAATAAATGAAAAATGTCTTAGCCCAGCGGTTGCGTCAAGACCAATAAAATATCTTCAACAGACAAAAAAATGGTTCAAATGGCTCTGAGCACTATGGGACTCAACTGCTGTGGTCATAAGTCCCCTAGAACTTAGAACTACTTAAACGTAACTAACCTAAGGACAGCACACAACACCCAGCCATCACGAGGCAGAGAAAATCCCTGACCCCGCCGAGAATCGAACCCGGGCGTGGGAAGCGAGAACGCTACCGCACGACCACGAGATGCGGGCTTCCAACAGACAGAAGCCTGTTTCGAACATAAGTAAAATTATATATGGCACCGTATGTTTTCCGCCGCTACCCCTGTTACACTCGTAGCTCTGAAGAAGGCTGTATTATTATAGCAGAAACCATGGTCAAGGTTTAGAATAAACGTAATTTAGTGCAACTGTGGGCTGTTTTTCATTCGAGACAATTTCGTAACGGTTGCTGTTTTCGCTACCATGATGAAAATAATAAATCTTGAAATCTATTTTTGGCGCTATAACCAAAACTATGTTAATATATCAGCCTGTCAGGGCTCATCCCAGTGATGCCAACTTAAAGCCATAACAGTACCAAACTGGCTCGACTATCATTCTTTCACCAGACCAATTTCTCTCTTTAATTACTGAATGACCCTCGTATATAATGAAGGCGAAGACGGCCAAAGATGTCTTCAGTGCGGGTGTACACCAGGCTCGAACTCTTACGGCTATCGGCGAAATGCCGCGAGCAATGTGGATAAAGGGCAGGGGGCACTACATTAAGCTGAGAAGAAGTGGAGCAATTCGTGCAGTCGCGATGTCCACTGTGCCGTATGCTCAGTAGTCAGAGCACTGCATAGTATGCAGAAGACCCGCTATCGAATCTCGGTCCGGCACAAATTTTCAACTTTCCCCATTGATTTAAACCAGGACCCACCCGCACTCGAAGTCTGTGATTCCTTTATGTCTTAATTCATAGCTGGATAAAAATGGTGTCTGTACTTTCGGACATGTCGGAAAGAACAGACACTATGTGTGTAGAAACATTTGCGCCGTGTATGGGGATAATGCCATTGGACAGAGCACTACAAGAAGATGGTTATCTCATTTTAAGGAGGAAACAACAGACACTACGTAAATAGAAACATTTGCGCCCTGTATGTGGATAATACCACTGGACAGAGCACTGGAAGAAGATGGTTTTCTCATTTTAAGGAGGTCCATTTTGGCATTAGTGACTGTCCAGGATTTGATAAAGGTCGTTTAAGCGCATTAACCCACAATGATCCACGTCACTGTAGCCAAGAACAGGTAAATGTGATGAACTGTGATCATTGCGTCATCGTGTGACGTTTGCATGAAATGGGGAAATTTCACCACATTGTAGAGCATCTCAAAGAATTTTTTTTTTTTAATCATCAACACACCTCTACAAGTGAACCATTTGTAGCACAAAGAATATCGAGTATATATTCAATTTCTAGCCAAGTTCTTTGTAACATTTCCTTTGTCAGTTGCATTAGTGATACGACGTCGCAACGTAGGAATATCGTCCACTTTGGTCGCACACACGCGGTCCTTCACGAAACCCCACATGAAGAAGTCAAGTGGGGTAATGTCGGGTAAACGTGGTAGCCAGGAAATGGGTCCTCCGCGTCCGATCCAACAATTGGGAAATTTCCTATCCGGGAACTTGTGAACAACCGTTGACCAATGCGGAGGAGCTCCATCGTGTTGAAAAATGATGTTGGGTTACAAGTCTTGTATCTGAGGGTACACAAACTGGTCTAACATGTCCAGATACACTGACCCATTCACTGTTTGTTCCTCAAAGAAGAACGGTCCTACAATCCTGTCGTGCATTAGCCCGCACAAGACGTTTAGTTTAGGGCTATCAAAACCATGTTCAATGACAACGTGCGGATTTTGCAAACCCCAAATCCGAAAATTATGCCTATTGACCTTTCCTGATAGATGAAAAGTTGCCTCATCTTTCCAGGAAGCTGGCATCCATATCAACACGCTGCAGCATATCCGCAGCAAGTTGTTGTCGGCGTTGTTTGTCGTTCAGCGTTAGATGTTGCAGAATTTGCACTTTGTAAGTACACATACTAAGACGCTGGTGAACTACACGATGTAATATTGATCAAGGCACATCAAGTTGCCTAGATGCTTGACGAATTGACTTACATGGGCTTCTGAGAAACGTTTGTCTGATGTCCTCCACTGTCCCTTCTGAAACTCCGTGACGTGCACCGCCAGAATGTTTCAGAACGCTTCCTGTTGCCAGAAACTTCCTATAGCATTCCTTAATTGTTTTCACATCAGGTGGATCACATTCATACACACGACGATAATTTTTTTGCACAGTAATCGGCGATTTTGTTTCTGCAAACCGCACTACTGCTTGCGCACGCTTCTGTTGAGTCGCCATTTTCACTTCATGTGACCATGGTGCACTCTGGCGACGATACTTGGCACTTCTGACGCGGGAATATAAATTCTCTGAGATGCTCTACAGTGTGGTGCATTTTTCATTGTCGTATCTACTGTGGTTTTTCTCTCCTGCGTCCTCGAAATCAGGGTGATTGGAGTGGGACACCCTGTATTATGGCCACTGCCCACCGCGACATTGGGTTCGAATCCTGCCTCGGGCATGGTTGTGTGTGCTGTCCTTAGGGTAGTTAGGTTTAAGTAGTTCTAAGTTCTAGGGGACTGATGCCCTCGGAAGTTAAGTCCCATAGTACTCAGAACCATTGGAACCATTTTTGACATTGGGTGCCGCCTGGTAGCGGTGCAGGCACGTGACGCTGTAAATAAGTATGTATGTGGAGCAGACACGATGGGGGATCATCCTAGCGAACATACGGACTACAAATCGAGAAATCCATTGAGATAAGCAATTTTGACAAATGGCAGATTATTATTACTAAAAACCCTTTGAACGGCTATCGCGAAATGACGAAGCTGGTCGAATGTTTACGCACTACTGTCGTCAGCATCTACGAAAAGATGTAGAAGGACAGTGAAACAGCCACTATGCGCTAAAAGGTTGCACGTCCACCACTCCTTACAGAACGTGCGCTTGTGAGACTTGTCAGCTCCATAAAGTAAGATAGATTGTGATCTGTGGTATCTCTGCCGAAGCAGCACAATGCTGGTGCGCGCACAAATATTTCGGAGCACTCCGTTCATCGTACACTGTTGAGCATGGAGATCACGCTGACGTGTTCACATATTGACCCAGCGATATCGTCAGTTACGATTTCAGTGGGCACGGGACCATCGAAATTCGACTGTCGATCCGTGGAAAAATGTCGCTCCCCGGGTGCATCAAGTTTTTGGTACAGTAGGTTGATGGTCGTCTCCACAAACGCCGTCATCGAGGTGAATGGTTTATGTCTTCTCCGAAGGGGATGTCATATTACCCTACCTCGGAGCTAGAACCGTGTTACAGTAGTTTGAGAAGCGTTATAGAGAATTCACGCAGATGCTCGGCGATCAAGTTCACATGATGTAAATCCTATGGAACCCATCTGGGACGCTATCGGTCGCCATCACTGCGTACTCAAATCGGCGGTCCATTATTTACTACACGAATTACATGACCTGTGCGTAGAGTCTAATGCCACGGATCTCCACAAATCTACCAATAAACTGTCGGATTCCTGATACACAGAATCAGTGATGTATTTGGTTCCAAAGACGGACAAACGAGCTATTAAACAAGTGGTCATAATATTTTGGCTCATCAGTATAAGCACATTGAAAACGCAAATGCGATCGTATTTCGGGTTTAACTGTGCCTCTAGAAATTATTACGGCAATAAAAATTTCTCCAAGATTTTAAAAATCGCGCCTATGAGTCTGAAATCCGCAGAGAAACTCGTGGAAGGAACTACAATGTATGCAAACCATCAAAATGTTTGTGACAAGCATGTGGATATACTTGTAATCAGTTTCTTATGAACTGAACACATCAGGTCGCAATTCATTTTCAGTCTTAAACGGTTTTCGATATTACGATTACGACTCCACTACCGTGAACTGTAGGGCTTATATATTACATTGCACTGAGATTCCGTTATAATACGTTTACTTCAACAGGAGACGGGATATTACTTCAATTACATTTTCCTTTTCGTATCTGGAATGTCACCGCCACGTTGAGTGGCTAGCAAATAAGGAAAGTAACACCATTATAGCCCAGTTTTTAGTTTATAGTATTTCATCCTTCTCTTAATACCACAGACAGAACACCAAAATATCAGGAAGTGCAAGGCCCATGTTACAATACAGAAACAGAAGACCGAGAGTAGCGCTCCGAGTGGCTTGGCATTGAACTTCGAAGTCGGGATAATATAGCGCGATGGTAAAGTGTATTTATTTGCAAAAACCCAATACAGTATTGCAGTTTCGACCGCGTGGCTGTTATCAAGTAGAAATTATGTTCCTGATTACGACCTTCCTGTATACATTGAACTCTTTGAATTGCAATGTAAAAATGTTGTTCTGTTCTGCTTAATTTTTGCCCTGGTCCGTGATATTGAATGGGGTCAATGATTCCACATTTGTTTCTGTTTCATAAGAAGCAGAAGCTAGGTTTGTCGCATGATATTCTGTGGACTCATACCTATTCGTTAATTCTTACGAATTCGTGTGTGAACCGCTTGACCTAAGTGCACTGTAAGTATATTGCTCACATTCGACGTTATTTTTGTTCCCATTCATTTTTCGTACTCTCGCAGTAATGGAAGCCACAGAAATTTTTATTGACTTCTGCTTGTAGTGCCTGTTAATAGCATGTGAAAGCTTTCCGTAACTACTGTTGCGTTTGTAGCATTTGCACCAAGACTACAAAGCATATTCATCTTCATCTATACTCATACTCTGCAAGCCGCTTGGAGATGCATGGCACTCAGGACTTGCTAACATGGCGTTCTCCATTAAATGCGAGGATTACGGAAAAAGGATGCAACAAAAATAACTTAGTATACGTTCAATATTTTTACAACTCATTTAAATCTAGCAGTTCACTGATTCATAAGCAGTAACAGATACACGTAAGTCCACCGAACACCAAACAACGAAAGCAGCTTCTGTTTTACACTGATCAGCCAGAGCATTATGACCACCTTCTTACTGTTGATATAAATGCGTCCAGGGGATTGCAGCATCACCTGGCGGGAAATGACCCCTAGTCAGACACACACACGGTGCATGTAATATCAGTGAGCATTCTGTCCGTGTGTAGAGCCGGGAAGGTGCGCGATGTTTTGACCGATGGCAGATTATGATGGCCCGGAGGCTCGGCATGAACATTCCGGAAACTGCACGACTTGCCGGGTGTTTGAGGAGTGCTGTGATGAGAATCCTCAACAGTGGCGAAACCAAGCTGGTACCACGTCCAGACGTCGTGAGGTTGGGCTGCCACCCTTTGTTACAGATGGCGAACGTCGTAGACTGAGAACACTGAAAACAAGACAGGCGGAGAACTACGGCGGAACTAACATCAGACTTTAATGCTGGGCAGAGTACAAGTGTGTCTGAACACACAGTGCACAGAACACTCCCAAGGATGGGCCTCCGGAGCCGACGACCCACCTATATGCAAGTGTTTAACACCTCGACATCGGCAACTACGACTGAAATGGGCACATGACTATCGGCACTGGACGTTGGACCAGTGGCTGACCATTGCCCATAGAAGGGCGCGAATCCGTCGTCTTCCAGAGGAGCAGCTCCTTGACACCTGTTCTGCGGGACAAGCTGGCGACGATAAGCTGGCGACGACTCCATTATGCTCTGGGAAACACTAACATGGGCATGGGCATGTACGAGCCCAGTAGAGCTCGTGCAAGGCACTGTGACAGCCAAGGAGTATCGTACACTGGTTGCAGACTACGTACACCCCTTCACGACGATCACGTTTCCCAACGGCAGTGGCATTTTTCAACAAGATAATGCACCATGTCACATGAGCAGAAGTGTGATGGAGTGGCTCTAGGAACACAGTGGCGAATCCCAATTGTTGTGCTGGCCCTCCCAGCATGCCAGATTGGTCAGAGACCGATCGAACATATCTGGGATGTGATTGAATGTGCCATCAGAGCTCATCACCCCCTCCCCGGAATTTACGAGAATTAGATGACTTCTGTGCCGATGTGCTGCCAACTCCCTCCAGCATTCTACCAAGGACTCATTGCTTTCATGGAACGACGCTTTGTCGCTGTTATCCATGCCAAAGGTTATTGGGTAGGTGACCAGAATGTTGTGGCTGATCAGTGTATATGAAACGAAAACAGATATGGAATTATTGACCCTACCCAACACTACGGATGTGAGAAGAATGCAAGCAGAATAAAACTAACATATTTACAATGCAATTCAGAGAGGCAGGACACGCACTCTTAATCAGAAGCACAGTGTTATGAAACCGATTTCTGTTAGCTATGAAACGAAGATAAAGATGAAAGACAAAACAAACAAGAAGGACACAAAAAATCAGCCAATAAGAAAGCGAGATGATAGCTTGACAAACTTTCAGCACTCGAAGTGGCTTGGAGCGAACCAAGGTCATGTTACCGGAAATTCCTATGAGTTTCATCGCCGTGGTTGCTGCACTCTAGACATTTGGAGCGCTACCATCCCAATGGAAGCAATGCTAAGCGCTACAAGTAGCTGGCATGTAGTATCTTAAGAGGTTCCATTTTCTTGTCCTATGAATTTTGTGACTGCTGTTACATGTACTTGACGGTCGCACTACCTAACATGGATCGACCGCACTCTATCCGTATTCTGCCCCTGTGGACTCTTAGAGAGGTAATTAGTTGAACTAATTCTTGTAGCCGCCACTCACGTAGTGAGATGAGACACATTGACCATCGAACATGGGACGCCCTGCAATGTCGATGGCGCCTCTTCGGTGACGTTAACGGTGATCAATTTGACATCAACTGACTGATGAGGAAATAAAAGTACTGAAGGACATTGACATTGTTTTACTCTTTCACACCAAATGACCTTATCGATACCCTGTACCTCAGAATGCGTATGCGACTCTTGGTTGCTTACTGAAATATATTTGTTATTGTCTCCGTCAGGATATCTGTAGGTTTGGGCACTTGCATTTTTGAATGCACTGTGTAAATATGAATAAGCTCGCTTTCGAACAGTGCCATATGATATTAATCAGTTGCTTAACTATTACTTTTAGGACGCTGCAATGGCAGTTTATGTAAGGCCAGCTGTAAGTATTACTCCAGTAGATTGGTTGGCTGGAGCTCTAGCTAGTCTATCTCGTGCAACCCACCTCATCTCCGCATAACGACTGCAACCTATGTGCATTTGAATCTAATTATTGTACCTATCCACAATTTTTACCCACGCACTTTTCTTCATTCCCAGATTAATCTTTGATGTCTCAGGATGCGGTATTTCAACTGGTCGATGTGCCAGAAATTTCTTTACTGCCCAGTTTGATTCATTACCTCTTCATTAGTAATCCGATCCACCCAGCAAGTCCGGGTTATGGAACGGCAGACTTCAAAAATATGCTGCACCTCTCAGCTTGGCACGGTAAAAATTAATGGTACATATTAATTAAAGGAGTCTTCTCTTATTACTACATGTGTTCTCCATTTTTCCGGTGGCGAAACTTCCATGTATCTTTTCATGGGGTAGTAACAGAACGCCATGAGGTCGAAATTGCAAAACCTATGTGCTTCCAGTCACCTGTTTTCAAGACCAGTTCAAAAAAATGTTCAAATGTGTGTGAAATCTTATGGGACTTAACTGCTAAGGTCATCAGTCCCTAAGCTTACACACTACTTAACCTAAATTATCCTAACGACAAACATACACACCCATGCCCGAGGGTCAAGACCAGTGTTAATTCTATCACTGTCTCTTTCTTTCCAAATTTTTGTGGTTCATCTATTTTCCGCTTGTATCTGAACGTACTTTAAATCCCCCTCGCCTGTCTATTCTATTATCTCCATGTTACGCCATGTGATCAAAAACCAACGGGAATACTTTAAATTTTAATTTTGCCGGATTTATGCATCCGATTTTCAAAGTTTTTTGTCTAGCTAGTACACATGTTCCTGATGTATTTGGTTTATTGTTGACAGTCGAAAAGGCTATACGTATTTTCGAGTGCTAGGCGAAATTTTACTTTCGAAAAGTATGGATGAAAGAATTCGCAGTAAATTTTGCTTGAGAAATGGAGTATAGTGCAAAATCACATTCGAAATGTTGACTGCGGCTTGGCCGAATCTGCTGAGTAAGACAACATTTGATGAGTGGTATAAACGTTTCAAAGGGAGTCGAGATACATTACTCATTGGTATTTATGTACAGGTTGCTCAGAAGCAGTCTGGAAAACGTATATGAATGTTGCAGGGTAGGTCGTGCTAAGAAACAATCGTTACGAAATAAATTCCATGCGCTGCGCGTTTCCCGAGTTTATTAGCGTTGAAGTTGGTCAGTGAGGCCGTTGCGCACTCAAATTGAAGCGGCCCGCCAGATACAATTAGTGTCAGTTGTTCTCATAGCGTAGTTGATAGCGTACACGAGTCTGTTCAGCCCGTTTCTTGGGTTCGGTCCTTGCTGCTGTCCCATGTCCAGTTTTTGTATCGCTCTCTTGTCGGGTTTCAGGAAACCAACCTATGGACACGTTGGCGGCACCGTCTCTGGGGGGCCGCATAAATCTGGGCGCGCAACGTCTTGAGAGGCTAACTTCAATGCTAATTAACTCGGAAAGAGTGCATCGAATCGATTTTTTTTAACAGTTATTTCTCATCACAACCAGCCCTGCAACACCATTACAAGCTTTTCACACTATTTCTGACCACCCTGTACATAAATATCAATGAGTAATTAATATTACACAAACACAGTCCAACATAAGTGAAAGCAACATTTGGTATGACTGTTTGAGCCTCCATCAGAGCCCCACATTCAAGGACTGCAGCTAATTAAATTCAAAGTAGCATTGTTAAAATCTCTGAAATGGCCTTACCAATGCCACTCCTTTACAAATAAATTTATTACAAAGATATTTATAACACCTGACCACACATTTTCGTCACCGTTACTATACTTCGTTATTATCGCATTCGCGTGTGGATGGTTGTGGAGAAATGTACGAGTTTACAAAAAAAAATTTAACTTTTTTATGCATACGATATTGCGCGTGAGTGATTTGTGGTGCTCGTGGTAAACAGCAGACACTATTCACGAAACATTACTCTTGCAGTGGTAGTTCAAATAATATTTTCCTACATTTCGTTGAGTAATGGTCTACAATACAGATCCCGAATTTTCTCTATTCCAAAATAGACAAGACAGTTTGACTATAGGTTCTGCTACTACGTTTGTTTACACTGTGTATAACGTCTAATCGCTTTTGCAGGGGAAAAAAAAAATTGAGTCGTTTTTCACAGACGCTGAAGTGAGCTGTACAGATGGTAACTCACTTGTGACATTTAAACATAGAATATAACACCCTACAGTTAACACTCATTTCATTGTGATATAGATATATTCTCTGATACTATAATCGAATTTATGTGCACAGCTTCCCACGGGAAGTCATGTCATGATATAAATCCATAGCTCGTGCAGACTATAGAACAAGTCAACTATTTGGAATGCAGATTAAGTAAGGCTGTGTTCACACTGCCGGCCGGGCCGAGCCGAGCCTGACCGGGCCGCCGCCCGCTTCGATATCAAACACCTGGTTTTGAATTGCGGTGTTCACACTGGCGGCCGGGCCGCGCCGACACGGCGTGAGCCTCCCGGAGCCGAACCGACGACATTCCGAGTGTTTAATATTGCCGGCGCGAGCCGACCGCAGGCGCGAGCCTGTGGCGCAGCACTACAGCTTCTGCAGTACACGCATCACACGTCTCCCTTCTGTGTGACTGCACACGTCTTTTATTTTAAGATGTTACCTCACATTTCACAGTCAGTGAGGAAAAATTACGTTTATTATAATGATACATGCGAAATTACTTTTATTTCATTTATTTAATCTACCGTATTTACAAGCATTTACAACAATAGCTTGCCAGCGATCGCGGCATTGCCGCCACTGAATAGTTCGCATTTACTTGTAAACGGAGACAGATATGAGTGTCACTGAGGGACGCAAATGTGTCCCTACCAGATGATAATGCATTGTAAAGTCATGCTGTGGCAGTTCCTTATCGGTGGAAATAGAACCACTGAGTCAAAGGGCATTATCTCAAAACTCTTCGCCTATCAATCTGTCTATCTTACAAGGTAATGAAAAGAATTCTGTGAGGTCATCAGTGGCTCCACATGATGAACCATCACCACTGCCAAGCGCTGCATCATGAAGAAAAAAGAAGAAAAAAGTTGGAAAATTCTGAAGGAGTATTTCTGCGATTCTTCGTTGAAGGCACAGCAAGATATTACCCAAAATGACGAAGCTAATTACTTCCTAATGACTCTCAGGAGTCCCATAAACTCTCTTCCTCTCAGAGATAAGCGTTTGTGAAATTTAAAATACAAAAGCACGACTACAGTTAATTGGAGGTAGTGAATGCTGTACAAAGTTCTACTGCAAACCAAAAAGTGCGTACTAACGAATCTTACCTTATCGTTATACACAATTTTTCTTCTGCTGTTATACTTCTGCGAAAATTTGTGTTCTGTTTAGAAATTTTGTCTTGAATGTTCTGCAGCACACACTGAAATGTATTATGATTCATTCTGTAATTTGAATAAAATTTTTCAGGATAGTTTTTAAGTTCTTCATATAAAGAAAAAAACTCTCCTAAATGTCTGTCGCTATTTATAGGACGAATCCATAACCTCCTAGTTCTTCTGTACTTCAAAATTCGACGAGTTACTGCAGAGTCAAAAAAATACCAATAAAAGAGTGAAGACATTGTTCTACACGACAGCACAGACTAGCTAAAGGCGAGCAACTGTTGACTGCAGCTGCGTTTTCTACTGACTTGCTTGTCAGCTGTCGAAGGGTGGGGATCTTTTTATATTTATTTATTTGGCTTCCCGCCAGCCATTTAGCCAAAGAGTGGGGATTACCTTGACAGTGCAGCGCAGCCCGCCAAGGAAGAAAAAAAAAACAATGAAGAACAATGAAACGCACATCTGTGCCGATCTACAGTAGTTTCATTAACTCTCCATTATTTTTTCTGTCAAAGTAGACAACGAGACTACAGAATTGCGCTTCAGTTATCTTTTAGTTCGAAATACGAAATGTACATCATACTAATTGTAGGATGTTGATAACAAATAATTGTTTGTCTTTTGTGATGCAACGTGTGGCCAATTATAAAAGCATAGCAGATGATTGTCCAGTAGCCGAGGGAAAAATTCTTATACATTTGGATTTATCTAGAGAATGAGACCATTAAAATAATAAGAGGGGCCGGCACTAGGTCTGCGCTGACCACTAGTCATTAGTTTTTTTCTGTCCTACATTATATGACTACACTAAACCAAGCTGTAACCGCGCGAACTCCGTGGCTTGCGGACGCGGCACTGACGCCACTGAATAGCTCGCATTACTTGAGACCAGAGACAGATATCAGTATCATTATCATTTCAAAAACTTTTTGGTACTTTTAGCTACATTTCATTCCCAACAATGTATGGTCTAAAACGGATCTAACAGTAAGCTACCCGCTACATAACTTTTTCACTACAAGATTTGTAAATCAAGTGCACAACGTTGACAAATAGCATCATTTCACAATGACTGTTAAGAAATATGGAAAGATACATGATACAATATGAAGCTAAGATGTTGCACTACCACGTGTACAAAAATCAGATTCTTTAGCCGCATACCTTCTTCAAAATCGGTTGGGAAGCGTTACGAAACTAAGAAATCACGCGAAACGAAAAGTAGACTTTTTCTTTTTTCACGACGTAAGTAACGCTTTTAAGGAAAAAATAAGTTCATAAAACGATGTGGCGAAGTCTTATATACCGCTAAGAATTTTTAAAACATGAAAATCGGAGAAGTGGATTTTCCCCCATTTCGCCGTCCCGGCTCGGCGCGGCGCGCAATGTGAATGCACTACTCGTCGGCCTGAGCTGGCTAGGCACGAGCCGAGCCAGTACGCGTCAGCCCGGCCCGGCCCAGCCGGCAGTGTGAACGCAGCCTTATATATTTAGTGTGTAAGCATGTATGTGAAGCGAGAGAACATTGATACGATAAAAATAGATTATTGAGAGCTCATAGACACAAAGAAAATGCACTACTGGCCATTGAAATTGCTACACCAAGAAGAAATGCAGATGATAAACGGGTATTCATTGGACAAATATATTATATTAGAACTGACATGTTATTACATTTTCACGCGATTTGGGTGCATAGATCCCGAGAAATCAGTACCCAGAACAACCACCTCTGGCCGTAATAACGGCCTTGATACGCCTGGGCATTGAGTCAAAAAGAGCTTGAATGGCGTGTACATGTACAGCTGCCCATGCAGCTTCAACACGACGCCACAGTTCATCAAGAGTAGTGACTGGTGTATTGTGACGAGCCAGTTGCTCGGCCACCATTGACAAGACGTTTTCAATTGGTGAGAGATCTGGAGAATGTGTTGGCCAGGGCAGCAGTCAAACATTTTATGTATCCAGAAAGGCCTGTACAGTAGCTGCAACATGCGGTCGTGCATTATCCTGCTGAAATGTAGGGTTTCGCAGCGATCGAATGAAGGGTAGAGCAACGGGTCGTAACACATCTGAAATGTAACGTCCACTGTTCAAAGTGCCGTCAATGCGAACAAGAGGTGACCGAGACGTGTGACCAATGGCACCCCATACCATCATGCCGAGTGATACTCCAGTATCGCAATGACGAATACACGCTTCCAATGTGCGTTCACCACGGTGTCGCCAAACACGGATGCAACCATAATGATGCTGTAAACAGAACCTGGATTCATCCGAAAAAATGACGTTAAGCCATTCATGCACCCAGCTTCGTCGTTGAGTACACCATCGCAGGCGCTTCTGTCTGTGATGCAGCGTCAAGGGTAATCGCAGCCATGGTCTCCAAGCTGATAGTCCATGCTGCTGCAAACGTCATCGAACTGTTCGTGCAGATGATAGTTGTCTTGCAAACGTCCCCATCTGTTGACTCAGGGATCGAAACGTGGCTGCACGATCCGTTACAGCCATGCGGATAATATGCCTGTTATCTCGACTGCTAGTGATACGAGGCCGTTGGGATCCAGCACGGCGTTCCGTATTACCCTCCTGAACCCACCGATTCCATATTCTGCTAACAGGCATTGGATCTCGACCAATGCGAGCAGCAATGTAGCGATACGATAAACCGCAATCACGACAGGCTACAATCCGACTTTTATCAAAGTCGGAAACGTGATGGTACGCATTTCTCCTCCTTACACTTGGCATCACAACAACGTTTCACCAGGCAACATTGGTCAACTGCTGTTTGTGTATGAGAAATCGGATGGAATCTTTCCTCATGTCAGCACGTTGTAGGTGTCGCCACCGGCGCCAACGTTGTGTGAATGCTCTGAAAAGCTAATCATTCGCATATCACAGGATCTTCTTCCTGTCGGTTAAATTTCGCGTCTGTAGCACGTCATCTTCGTGGTGTCGCAATTTTAATTTCCAGTAGTGTAGATTATTAGATTCTCCATGTCTAGATGATGCTGATTCCGCAACTTTTGTCCAAGTAATGGAAAGCCGCTCCAGTTGCTTTCTTACAACTTTACTAAATTCACACGATCGGTTTCGGCCTTTATATTACGCCATTACAAAGTGTATTTGAAACTGTCAAATGTTAATACATAATACAAGGGTATATAGATTTTTTTAACTGGGAGAGGTGAGAGAGTGTTTATACATGTACACAACAATGCAGAAATATTATAACTTAACGTTACGCCGTGTAAGATGCAACTAAGTGGTTTAAAAAAGTTTCACCCCCAAAACGTAATGAGACAAATGGACGTGTCGTAACTGGACAAACTGTAGAATCCGATACTTTGGCTGTTAAAATGGTTTAGCTTAGAAAGAGTTATTTGATGTGTTTCAAAATTACATTGTATGTTTTCAGATAAAATGCTAATAGTAAACGGCAAAACAGCAAAAGTCAAGTGAATTTAAAAAGTTTTTGCGCTCACTGAAAAAAGAAGGTCGAGGGCAAGATGCTTAACGAGCAATGCACATTAAAGAGCATCAGTTTCGTGTATATCTGCCGCCCTCCTCCTTTTCCCTAGTTACTGACAGCTTCCTTTAAAGAATTTCCGCAAGTTCGCAGCTTGTTTGTAAACATATTTTGTAAGCAGTCGACGATGCGCCCAAGCGTATACGAGATTCTGGAACCCCCAACAAAACTGCGATGGTTCAAAGTTTACTCGTTAGAATTAGTTTTACGCTCGACACGTTGTTCTTTGCAACTGTCATGCTCTTTTATTAATTCCAAATAATTGCTTTCAGCCTTTATTTGGCAAACATGCATTTGCGATTCTGAAACGCGCCAGAATATAACTATTTTAAATTAAAGCCTGTAAATAGTTTTTCGGATTGTACGATTTTATAATTAAGACACGTCGATTTTCTCATGACGTTGGGCGCAAAAGTTTTTTACATCTTAGCGACATTTGCTGTTTTACGGTTCACTATTAGTATTTTATCTGAAAAACATGCAATGTAATTTTGAAACACATCTGGTAACTCTTTCTAAGCTAAACCACGTTAACAGTTTTAAAGTATAAGATTGTCTAGGTTTTTATAATTACGGCACTCGCATTTTTCTCATGACTTCTTGTGCGCGAAACATTTTTAAAATCGATTTGACTTCTACTGTTTTTATCATTTTGACGGTGCTTCTCTACAGCGTAAAGTAAGATGTATATTATTTCAGAACTTGTACTTTACATCTATAAGAATCGTCTCCCATCTCCTAATATAAAAAACAGAAATATTTATATGCGCGTCGTTATGTATTAAGTTTTGTCAGTTTCAGATACACTTGATAAAGGCCTAATTTAAAGCCTAACCGGTCGAGTGAACGAAGTTCTAAAAAAAGCAACTGGAGCCGCTTTTCATTAATTGAAAAATAGGTTACTCTAGGATGAATCGCAGGCCAATCTCTGTAACTTTGACAATTGATAATCAAATGGTTACAAATTTCTCATTACAGCCTATTATCTCGGAATATGAAGAATTATGTTGCGAGCGGTTTTGATGCTCATTGAATTTCTCCATTTGCGTATTCAAAACTAAATGTTCCTTTGTAGCAGAGGCCATTTTTTCTAAGATTATTATACTTTATCCTTAGTCCAACTTACTCGATGCAGTCTGACTCTCATGACCACACAAGTAAATGCAGATGATTTGGAAGGTTGATTGTTAAATGCAAAAGATCGTTGCGTAGTACGCGTCTAATAATCGAGATTCAAGCAGTAGCGTATACGAATAACAAATTTAACATTCTAAATCCATCATGGATGGTATAACTATGACACTGAAAATTGTTATTTATCAATGATGGACGTTCTATTGACGATTTGTCATTAGCGATGATGTGTCAAGCTAGGGTGCATGTGCTTGGCGAAAGGAACGACACGTGACTTTATTCACTTTCCATACACGCTTAGTCTCCTTCCCCCGCCCCTCAGTTGGGCGAAATATCTGTAAGACCAAAGGGAGGCTAAACTCAAACATTGGAATACTGCAATGTTAACTATTAGCCACAATTAAAAACGTGCCGCTCCATCATTTCTGTGAAGTGTGGTACCATCAAGTCTTCTGCTATTCCTGTTTCTTCAGTACATTAGGGAATACGTTTTGATATAGTCACATCATCGTGACAGTAAGATTTGGGGCAAAAACTTTGATCAACTGATCGACGGGCATTCATCTAGTCTCAAGCATAGTTCACAGGAATTAGCGGCTCTGCAATGCTCGCATCGGCTTGCGTTGCCATGACAACGGCGTTCGGCACAGCAGCGAGTGGCCTCGGCTGCGCTTCGGTACGGTTCGGTGGAGCTCGGAGAACACCGGGGTCTGCCGAAAGGGAATGGCTGCGCGGGGAGAAGTGAGGAGGGAGGAAACGGACCACCCGCTCGCCTGCTGAAGTCACTAGCAGGCAGACACAGTCTGGCGAGCCTCTCACGCGGATACAGGGCAAGCGAACTCTGCAAGACACCACACAATCGCCAGGTTACGCATCATGTGTGACAACAATACAGTCTAGTGGGTGTTGTGTTGTTATTTTGTCTATCGTGACGCAGTATTTTTGGAGGACGAATTGCCGATCGTTATAGAAGTGCACGCCGTTGCGTCTGTCCACGAGGGGTAGCTGTTTGAAACTCGACGTTGCGCTGAGGTGCATGTGATAAAATTCACTTTATAGTATTGGTAAGTAGCTTTTTATTTACTTGTGTTTGTGCTTTGCCTGTTTTCACTCTTTCTGTCTGTGTTTTTAGAAATGTTAGTGTTTCTTCATTCTGTATTATATTGTTATGGCAATTTACCGGAAAGTTTGACGCTGGCCATCTTGCCTATAAATGCATGGTAGCTTGTTTGTATTCAACTAACGCAGTGCAGAGCGCCGCCGGCGCGGAGGAGCTAGAATCAATAGCAAGCGAGCTCCTGCTTTAGGGTGGTGAATCACTTTGCAGGCAAGGCCAAGAGGCAAACGAATACGCCCGTGGAGTCAGGTCACGCGAAACATTTCTGCCAAATGTTCTGTACCCTTTTCAGCATTAAATATTCCTTGTTGGCGGGAATCAGTTTGTTGTATGTATCTTTAAGCCGCTAGGCGTGTGGAACATTTTTCTTTGCAAAGTTCTGTAACAGCTGTTCAGGTGAGTTTCACACGTGTCGTATCAAGCTTGGCTTCCAAGGCAGCCGGCTAAATGACTGCCCAATTAGACACGCGTGCGTGAAACGCGTAACAAGCAAGGTTGTAACGAGTCATAGATTGAAGTGTGTATACAGGCTTAAGTCATGTAAATATATTCTTGTAAAGTTTTTAGATAGTACGTATAACATGATTCCCAGGCGTAAAATGTTAACGGGTATTTTGTAATCTAATATTTCGAATAAATATTCTGTATCTTGAGTTTTGTTTCGAAGAATTAGCCGCGGTTATCGTGCTGGAAAGAAAGACACTAAATTGTTGCGAATTTGAATGTAGTATCTGCATATGTTCGAACGCAAAATGTGCATTGTACGCATAGAGATTTTATTGTGAACTGCGTAATAAATTGTAAGCAGCAGTTTTTCAGATTTTTATTATAAGCAAATGTTTGCATGATATGCTGACGTTAGGTAATAACCGGAACATTTCAGATGCGCGGAATATTCAAATTGTGAGAACGACCGATAGCTCCTAGATTTGGCGAGCAAAGTACGTTGAGTGTTAGTGTTAGCTCACGTGTAGTATGTACGTCTCAGCCCAAGAGTTTGAAAAGGAAACAAAGTAGTTTGGATAGGCTATTGAGCAGACCACGTGTGGACGGAGGGGAACGAGGCTGTGTTGTCAGAGCGGGCCAGGTTCCGATAACACAAAGAAAACTCGTCCTGGCCTTCCAGAGGGAAGCGTGGGCCGCTCGGGGGGAGCGTGGGTCGCGGCCAGCAGCAGCACAGCACGCCTTGCCTCCAGCCGTCTTTGTTCGGTCCTCGCTCGCCGTCTGTGCAGCACGCACGGCGTACGTTTGCCGGCTCCCCGCTGTCGCTGACGAAGACATATTGATCAGCGGCGTCGGCATAGCGGCCGGCGCGTGTGCCGGCGTTGGCCGCGTCGGCCGGCGTAGCGGGCCCAAGCTGGAGAAGCTAGCCGGCCGTGTATGAGCCGACAGCGAACAAAGACCCTTCGCTGTTGCTGACCTTGTAGGCTGGCCGGTTAGGTATTATAAAAGCTGCGGTCGGCTGTGCTGCTGCGTTACGCGCTCGTGGCCCCCCACAACCTAGATCCTTCAGAAAGTTCAATTTTGTAGTAGTAAAGATGGATAAATGGTTATTACAATTGACGCTGTTAATAAATTCCCTACTTCAGTTTTTGCACGTTTTTCATTGTGCCGCTTCGTAGATTTGTTTACTACTTGCGCAAAATGAAAACTTGCATAAGTGATGCGTATCTAGGTAATTCATGATGCATATGTGTAGAAGAAAACAAATTTGAACCCAAGGCTGGGACGTACTGTTTATGCACTAATTGAACTGTCTTTTTGTAGTGGTGGTTTCCCCTCCTATGTAAGAGGACTGTCAGTCCACACTTACACATTTAAACAAAAATCGTCACAAATGTTTGATACAAATATAAATAACGAAAAAACGTAAATGTTGGGAAATGATGTTGCAGGTGAAGACAAGTCATTAAGAAAATTTTAGACAGCGTTTCGTACCTGAGTTGCCTAGAGCGACGATTTACCAGTACTCGAGACCATTCTCTTTGCTTTGTCAGTAGCATCTTCTAGTAGTGGAAACTGAACCGAAATTATAATTTTGTTCATCGCCTCTTGCACCGAAACTACTTCAAATTTACTGGCCACTGCAGCCCACTGGATGTAGAAGCCTGGAAGCTGTTCACCGGTTTCGTTAGACCGTGAGTCACGCGCAGGGGTGACCAAGCACGGCAGCCATTCTCTGGCGTTCGGCTCCCGGGAATATTGAGTAATAGTGGGATATTGCGTAATGAGTAAGAACTTCACTATACCTGACTATAAAAATCGCTGTTGTTGAAATTCGTGTCTTCATATTTGGTATCCCGTTAATCTTATGTAATACACTGTCGGCGTTTATTTCAATTGATTTTTGACGTTGGACGACATGCCTGGGAATAACGGTGGGGTCGATGTTGTAAACACTTGTAGAGGTCGTTTGGGTATACTGAAAGATCACAAATATGATTTTTCATGGCATAGCCTCCGTTATCAGTATTTCACAATCATCTACTGCGTTTATTACCCCAAACTCCTTCATATTTACATTAATAGAACGATGGATGCATGTTTGTGTACACCATGGCTTGTAAGTAAATATTAGTGCCGGTGTCTGCTGATTTTATTTCACACTCCATTTGTTTAAACAAGCGACTCACGACGTAAAACAATCTGAGGAGTGCGTGAGTCGTGACGTAATGGGAAATTGTTCTGATTTGGTTCTTTCGTCGTATTGATTGCATGTTGTACGGTGTGTCGTTCCTCGCAGTTCTATGTAGTCTTGACTTCTTGTGGTAATTTTAAGACGTAAACTAAAGTCTTACCTATTACAGAAAGGTTACTTGACGCAGCCAGAGATAATAAACAAAATATGTATTTGGGATTCGATAGATATTCTTGAGGTTTCAGTATTTTCTAGGTTGTGTGTAAATTTATTGAACGTTCAAGAAAGAAAACCCCAATAAATGTAAACATTTAGCAGTTAACGGGGTGTAAGTGTTTGAATTAAAGTGCAGATGTAAAACTTACAGGTCCGGCTGACTGCAGAGAGGTCTAACGCGCCGTAATTATTTGCAACAGTTGTAGCTGTCAGAAAATGTGTTAGTCGTTCCGGATGGTTCCGCTATCTGGCACCGAAGTTTCGGTAATGCAGGAAGACGAGCCATAAACTAGTGACGTTGTAGGTGTTTGCGCTTAGATAAGGGCCAATACTTGTTCTGGGCAGAGTTCAGCGCGATAGGTTTGTACGACTCGGGGGCGGCTGCCCGGTCGTTTCCAAGGCCAGTAGGTTGCCGGCTTTGTTGCTCTTGTGTCGCTACGGCTCCGCTCTTGTACAAAAAGTGTGCGTTCCTTCCCTTGCCGAAGTGGAGGCGAGCAGGTAGTCGACGCTGCCATTCTTCTGGGCATTGAAAATCCCTCTTGTAGCTGCAAGCGATTGGTGATCCGTTGCTCGTCTCCAGGTAGTGTTTGTGCAAGAGCCATCTAGCGGCGGCAGTGTATACTAACAATAAATACATTAAAATCACCCATCTCAATAAACCCACGCGCTTTTTATCATCTGTGATACATACATTGCTTAATCGATTTACACGTAGAAAAAGTTTGCGTGAACTCTTCCCTAAAATGTACGATTCTCAGCGATTTCTTAGTCACATTTTAATGCTTTTTGAAAATATATGTAATACGGAGGGTAAATAATACGAAAATAGGTTCGTCGGACGTAATGCAAACACCTGGCTTATGGCGTCTTCAACAAACATTTAAAAGGATTTAAAACTCATTATAACCTTTCGAACCTATCTAGTAGCGGTTTTGAATTTTTCTGTTTCAGATGTCTACCATAAATTAATATCCTGCGATCTGTGTAAGCGATCATCATATATGTGGGTTCCACATAAACCGCATCCCCATACAGAGGCTGGGTGTGTAGGTGACTGTTCAAAACAACGCCATAGTAAATATGCCTAGCAGGACCTTATCGAGTAAAGGGCCACGGATTTTAAACTAACCTTAGAGTTGCGAACAGCTGTAATTTTTTCGAGACTCCTATTAAGAGAGAAGTGCTTCTAAAGAAACTCTCATTGCTAAAGACACATTAGAAAAGTTGATAGGAAACACTACTTTCTAAGGTGTCCCAGCTTGTTCTAGTGGGATAATTGTTTTTAGTTCTAGTACATTTGCACAGGACAATTTTTTACTTTGTAGTAGTCAGAGGTAATGTTGAAGTCACAAAGAAAGCAATTGTGGAAGTAAGGTACTAAGGCGTACTAGAACTACTACCGAATGAAGTAAGGCACGGTTATATACGAAACGTTTTATTGCATAGAGCGAATTTACAGAGCTTCCACGCCATTAAAACGTCAAGAACACACTAATATCTGCTTTTTCTCCTCCAAAGATCCTCGCCCTGGGACGTTAGGTTTAGACACCTCGATGTTCGCAGTCATCAGTTTGAAGATTTTTGATGTTGCTGAGCAACAGTCCTATAATAATTTTTAAATGGACACACTGCTGTTTGATTGTATTGTTTGTTTAATTACGACCCAGGTTTCAGCCTTTTACTCTATAAACTCAATCACTTGAAGACGGCATAAAAGGCTGAAACACGTGTCGAAGGTAAATAAACAAGTCAATTGAGGTGTGTTCATTTAAAAAGTCGGAAGATTATTTTGGACGCTGTAGTGATCTTGTTGGAGGTGGTGTGCTGTAGTCTTTCTGCATCATTCAGACTTCCCAACTGTTTAACGTGGACTCCGAACGAGGGTGCAACTCTGCGTTGTTCACATCAAAAAACATTGCCGGAGGTGTAAGAAGTGATAAGCGACAGACAACAATCAAAAGACTGGCATTTAATTCAGCAGACTTATTTTGTTGTTAAGGAGACATTTATACCATACATACAATAAGTTAACTCTTTCTCTTCTGTTTGATTCCTGATTTATAATTCGCGACCCACAGCACTCGTGACAGTAACTTCGTGATACACGAGAGATAGTTATAAATATAATTAATATATGTCTGTGTTAATGTACTGCAATATAAAAATAAATACTGAAACCTACACAGATTCACAACTTATACCTTTTATCTTGGTCTTAAATTTATCGACATGTTGACGTCATGGCATTAGCTTAGTGCATCCAAAAATATTTTTAAGCAGCTATTGGAATGATTGACGAGTTAGTGTTAAATGTCTTTAAATGTGACATTGCGGCAAGCAGTAAGAAGCTGTACTTACAATCTCGGACGATTGACGTGAAGGGGACCTTCCCATCAAAAAGTACCATGTTCTAAATAAATGTAAGTATACTTTTAAGGAGAAAAATTTGTTAAAATATTTTACCATGTCTTATCAACACAGAACATCGTAACCATATAATTGAGAATGAGTTTCTTTTTATGGCATGTGAAGTTTGCTGAGCGTTATTAAGTATTATGATCGATCCCAATAGTTTCTAAGACGACCCAGTAAGTGGTAAATGCTGTTAACTGCTTGACCAAACTTCGGACTCGCAAATGTGTAAAGCGCCCTACTTGGTATCAGATTTTTTGCTAATTGTCATTGTTTTTAATTTGAATGCTGTTCCATTTCTTTCATGCATAGCCGTGGCCGGAGTTACTTTTAGGGAGAGCTTAGTCATTCATCTATCTTCTTGGGTTACGGAGTGTCACACATGGACGTTGTAATAGATGGACAGTAGTCAAGAAGTTACAGATTTTGCGGTTATAACTGCGGTTGACTAGATAGTACATATTTTCTCAAAGGTGGAACTGACATTGAGAAAAGGCGCTTAATGGCAGATTGTTCGTGGCCGGTATGCAGAAAGTTTCGAAAAATTATGTTCACCTGTTCTGACATATAAATAACTGTGAGGAGCTGGATGTTGTTCTGTCCTTTCTCAAATTCTAACCATTTGTACTTTTGTCATTACTGCTCAAAATATTATATTACAAGCTGAACTACTTGAATGTTCCGTCCAAGCTTTACGAACGATGCACGAAACTGACTTGGTTTGAAAGTTACTGACAGCGCAGTGGATAGTGATTCCCACTTACTTCTTTTACGGCCTCATTGGACCACTACAGTCAGTCATTTTCTGGTCATCTTCAATACGTTTTATTTCCGAATTGCCCAGTGTCTTTCCAATCGCTCTTTTTTGTCCTTCCTCTTCTGTAAATACCCTTTCCGTTTCTCGTCTTTTCTCTGGGTTAAATTTTAAGTTTCTCAGTTTTCTAAATTTTCTGTTTCGTTTTGCAAGTATGTATTCCGGGGTTAATTCTAGCTCTTTCATATCTTCCCTGATTTCCTTTATCCATCGTACTTGCTGTCTCGTTTTCCAAGGTTTCTCTAATTTTTCTTAGTAATCTGGTTTCTGGAGTCGTCCTGTGTCCAAAAATTTTCATTTTTTCCTTACAGTATTTGTTCGTTGTACACGGCTTAATGTGACAATATCCCCCATGGTCCATCTTTTTTATATTTCTTATTTATGCATGTTCTGGCTATTCTATTTTTAGGATGGATATATCTCAAAAGAGCGGGAGAGCTGACGTCAGGATGATTGGACCGCCAAGTTTGAAGACGGTAGAATGCCATAGTAGTAGAAATTCTGTTACTTTTGTCTCTTATTCAAGTAAAATAATATTTAAAGAGCGTCAGTGCCTTTGCGTTTCGGATTGTGCGAACTAATAATTACATGGAGCTGTCATTGTTGTCAGAGTACTTGCAGGAGACATGACGGAAAGAGTTTCCACTTTGTGCATTATTGTTGATTAGAGCCCCTCCCAACTCCTGGCGACCGTTACTACTGATTGCCTTCCCGTTACGCATATGTTGGTATCAAAATTACCTCCACTATTAAAAAAAAACTTAGACACTTCTTCGCGGTGAAGAAAAGATACGCAGTCTAATTTTTCATTTGTGCTGGCAATTCCCACGCCTTAAGAAAACACATGACTTGTCGAAGTTCCATCCGTTAAATTATCTGTATAAATTGTAATTTAGCTAGATTTAGATACACACCAGCCAAGCGTCGTTCGTAACGCCTTACTTGGCGGAGTGCTTAATCACAGATGGTTGTTTGTCTTAAAACTGAGTAGCAATAACGGTAGAAAATTACAAAATGTATTTTCCAGCTATCTTAATGTTAAACGCAAGAAACTAGAAAATTTGAAACATGGCAGCCCTGTCAGTAGAATTCAATTACTCACTTGGAAGAATCTGTAGAAAGATCGCGAGAGTGGTGTCAGGAATTCTTCGACAGGTTACCGGGCACAATATAGATAAGGGCAGCGGAATTGGCTGGCATTGACATTTCTTCCGATAAGCCCCGTAAACAGCAGCCGCCCCCGGCTGCCGTCGCCATGTGTCGCCGCTGGGACTGGCTGGCGCATAATGGGGTTCGCGAACAGCTGTGTTGGCCGGCACAATGGACCTGCTTCCTTCGGTCCGCGGGCTGCAGCCTGCAGCTGTGCCACTGCTGCCAACTTCCACGGGCAAGACTGGTATCTATCGGCCAGTCCCTTCCACAAAGGATACCTCTGTGCAGCTTATCTTGGCCCACGGCAAATGGAGTGACGGCGGCTGGAGGAACTCTTCCCATCCGTGTCCAAGCACAGTCTGTAGTTAATATACCACTCATAAAAACTGTAACCTATTAAATTTAGAGCGCTGAGGACTCCTCTTCAGATTGTCCGTTACAGTTGGGTTAAGCATTATTTGAGTTCTCTGAACTCTAACGTAGTGAATTGCAACATATACGGAAAATACCGTATTCAGCCTAAATGATACGGCCATTTACGGTTAATTTGAACACTGATAAATTCTACAGTGTATCAATGCAGAAGTGGCGTGCATGCACTGAATTTCACTCTTCGCGATAATGTAATCACGATCCCAAACGTTTCTAGCACGAACATAGTCATTTAAACAATAGACAGCATTGGGGGCTGGCAAGGCCAAAATGTTACATATCAGAACCAAATTACGAAAGTTCTTTTGTGGCTTATTGATTACGCGTAATCTATTGGTGTGTAAAATGTGGATATTACGGAGAAACGACCGTAACTTCATTTACTTAACCACATTGCTGTAACTCGTATCCAAGAAGGTTATTCATTGGGAACATCTAACAATTCGCATGGATGTGTACATTTAAAGGAACAACGTTTACAATGTGTTCCATGGTTTTTGGAACCAGCTTGCAGAAAACTGGCTAGTGAAGTTCGACAAGGTTCGCGTGTGAAAAGTTTGTTGGCCGAGGTGATCGGCACATAATATTAAATGATCAAGAACGCTACATTTAATTGAAGAATAATCCTCGAAATATTAGCACGTTTGTATTTCGTATTTACCGGTCTTAGATGCGCCATATTGTAAATGTTTTGTTTATAAAGTGAGGAAATTATTACTTACATCACCATCAGTTATCTGTGTGGAATGGAAATCTAGTGTTCGAAATATGAATGTCCAGCAAGCGAGCGTTACTTTCCCTTAAACAGATCTGACAGTGTGTTCGCGATGTGACTATGAATTACGAGCGCGTAGCTCGCTTCCTACAAGGCGTGTGGCGGCACATATTTCTGTCCTTGGGCTGCGTCAGTGCTATCTAAATGTAGACGAGCTATTCATATCCACCTCAGGCTTGTAAAAAGCCCTGCTTCACCGTACCGCGTCTCTCGGAGTCAGTCTTGACACATTCATGCTCGATTTCCTGGCCCTCCTCTACCTTAGCTGCATAAGATGTGGAAAGTTGGCTAGGGAAACAGTCTGGATCAGTGGTGGTCAACCTGGACCCTACCACTTACTAGCGGGAGTTGCGGCTTTCATGGTGAGCGATAGGCGGTTGTGCGTTGGGACGTTTTCATTAGGTTTTCACAAACTTCTGACAAAATATTCGGTTAGTAGTTACATGCATAGAGTAGTGGGGCAACTCTGCTTTATGTATTGTTTAAAGTAACTTATCTTCCATATAAATAACCACTACTTTTTAACTGGTGGGCACTTAGAAAATTTCACTAACGATTAAAAAAGTGGTCAGTAGCTAAAAAGGTTGACACCCCCGTCTATATAGAGGCTAAACGTGAACCACTGTATCGAAGAAAAAATTGTGAAGAGCAAGCAATAGGCAGAAACCTGTAGAAACTTGGGTATTCATAAATGTTGGAAACAGTTCGTTCTACCCATTTTTTAACCATGCCTCAACATGTATGAAGTGTACGATGGTTGTTTTCTTGCTGTTATACGTATTAGTTTTCTGCGATACGCCATTGGTCGTGAATTGGTTGCCTTCTACCTCTCTTCAATACAAACACCAGCAAGTTGTTTACGTGCATTTCCTCCAAAATTTCAGGACTTCTCGTTATTGCAGGGTATAAATGTATGTTAGCATCAAACAGCTAGACGAAATCGTGTAGCGCACTCGCGACGCGTAGCCGGCGTTTGGGTTTTGTGCAGAGGTTGGCAGGCGTGTGCAAGCTGCTGCCGCGGGAAAGTCAGCTGCAGGCACTGGCGAGGCGGCCACCTGCGGTGGAAGTCGCCATTGGAGTTGGCGGGAGCAGGCGATATTTGCCATAAAGACAGCTGGTTCATGGTTGCACGATGAAGTAGTCACGTAGCGCGATTCTTACAAAACGTGTAGCGACATGTTATACAGGGTGATTCGTATTAACCATTTAAAACTCTCCGAAGCGACGTAAATGACGCTGAAATGAAGTTACCTCGCTACCCGGCGCTTTGGCTTTGGTGTGAAAGGATAATTGAGCGATACAATACTTGAATTTGAGCAAACGGTCCAAACGTCGAACACCTTTTGTACATGTGATCTGTTGTAAAATGTTACAAAATTATCCTTTCTCTAACCAAGTAATACCAGTTCGTATTGTCGCTTTTTTCCCCCTCCAGAGTTTATTTCGCAAAGAAAACATCGGCCATTTACTGGTAACGACTCAATTCTGGAGCTTACACTCATTTACTTTGGTAACTGTACGATAGATTGTTGTTGTACTGTGTTTTTCAAACAACGAGCGGAGCGCGCGAACCGGCAAATAAAATAAATGTTGCTTCAATGTAAACACACAATTGTCTAAAGCAGTGAAAGAAATACTGCCTGCCAGACGCAAGATTCGAACCCTGAGCTCCACGCGCTTAAAGTCGACGCGAATATTTGGAATGATCAGTCGCTACAGAAAGAAAGGCTCAGCCGCTGCACCTGCGGAGAGATACGCCATCTGGCGACGCACATGTCCAACATTCGTTATCCAGTTTCGGGATATTTCCCACATTTGCGACCCCGTGCGTCTCAACATTAAATTACTTATCTCAGCGTAATCTACGTCAATTCGGAGGTTTTTAAACGTTAATGAGAATTACAATGTATAGAAAACAGTTCACATTCAAGAGTGCCCTCTTGAATAATTTTACCGATTGCAATACACCGTCTATTCGTGTGTGATTAGGATGAGTAATATTACGATTTTTAGCAGGATAATACCTCAGCTGCTACAGCAAAATGATAAACTGATGTTAAACCATATTTTGTCACGGCGTTGTAAGAGGGCACGACTTTAGGGTGCTCCCCAGGAAGGATATCGTGTTTTAGTAACCACGGCGACGTTAAAAGATGTTCCTACAGCTGTCTCGAAGTTAGTAATTTGCCTTACTAATTTTTCCATTTGTTAATTATCTACAGGGTTGGAGCATAGTGCACAGTTTGCAGAAAGGGCGATTGGATTGTTTCTGTGAGTGCCCATACCGGCCAATGAGACGATTCTATTGCTCAAGCAGAATAATTAATTTTGAATTCGGTACACTTCTCCAGCAACACACTAGCTTGTGCGCGAGATTTGCTCATAATGGAATGGGAGGTGGCTGAACCATCAGCTAATAATGTGAAATTATGAAAACGAATAAAGTTTCTTCACCAGTGCATTTAAAAACAACTTAAAGGGATGCAAATCTTCATTATCACGAGTAAGTTGAATGGTTAGGTTAGATGCAACGATTTAAATATTTGTGAAATGTAATACCTGAGGAAACGTATCCAAGCAAAATAGTCAAGTAATGGCCTTGTAAAGCGCCCGTCCCCACCCCCAACCAGACATATGGAATAAAATCGTATTTTCAGGGATTCGACATTTTGGGGAAAATTATGAAACTCAAGAAGTTACTTACTCCGCCGTTTACTTGTTGATTGTAGGTAAAACCAGCACATTTGCGAACGTGCTCAGAAGGGACCAAGGGCAGGGGAGATCGTCTTTTGCAACGTTGCCACAACTTAAGCGAAACCAGATGGCTTACGTCGAACGTTTCGGCCGGCACTGACATAGCGCCGGAGCCGAGACCTGGTACCAGTTATATATTGCAACTATACCTATGCAACGTCCGAACCAAGTTCGGGTGTTGAACCTATTATAGCAGATATTTATGTTTAAATTTAACTATTCTAAAATGTTATGGATACTGCGGAATCGTAGGATACTTGTCTAACACACTTTCAAGTCGTCGTGAAACACACACCACGCTTGTCATGGGTAACATTTCTATACGCTTCTGTTCTCTGAAAATTCTAATAAAGTATAGTGTTAAGACATTCCATTCATTACGTGCAATAGATTTCTATGTTAATACGGAAGGTAAAACCTATGAGTGCTGTATGCTGTATCTTACGTTGAAATTCTCCTAAATTTTGCCGAAATATTTAAGGTTCATTGAAAAGGTAGAAGAAATCAGGACTGTGTAAAATTACGAACGGCGGAGATCTAGATCCATAGTGATTTACTGTGATAATATTACATGTAATTTAAGTGCTAATGTCTGGGACGTGAAAGTCCAGCAATGATTATTTTAAACAGTTTTAGTAAAAGTCGTGCATTTCTTTGTAAACATAAACCCCCTTAGTGATGGTCGCCACCTAAACTAAGAGCTTCCGTATTGGATTTGTAATGGTGAAGATGTCCGCACCGTTGGCCTCGCAGTTCACCTTACATATCGTTCTGTGGCTTTTTCATTCGGGCTACGTTAAGGGCCGGGTTTTCGTTTCCCAACGTACAAGATCATGAGCAGGTCAGAGAAAGCATGTTCCATGATTGCCATTGGCAGGATGTTGCTACATAAGATACGGAACGAACTTGACTACCGATACGGACGTGTCGTGACCAGAGGGCATTCGTATAAAATTTAAAGATTGCAAAATGCAAACTTGTTGGGGTTACATATTCATGCATCAGTCATATTTGTACATATAATATTAGGCAAACTGTAGAGCTTCGAAAACAGATGTATCATTTACAGTAACCCTCTATTAATTTCCTATATAAAACTGATACAAAAAAATCTAATCACGTTTTCATTTCAGTGCATCTGGATAGCTATGGTAGGTTTTCCAGATATATTTCAGCAAAGGCTCATTACTGACATGATGTAAATAGCTCATTGTAATCGGTATTGTGTGATTGAATAGATAGAGGCCTGCCACGATTGGCTTTAAAGTAAAATTATTAAATTCAACGCCTTATTTTTCCATCGTTGAAAGACGCTTAGTTGCTGACTTGCATTTAAGTTTTTACGATCTTGTAAAAGACCAGCTGAGAAGGGAAAACTTACGAAATTTCGTTTTAACCTTGTTGTCTGTTTTAATTTTTTGGGGGAGGAGGGGGGAGAGACCTCTTCATGAACCAATCTAGATACTTCATGGCAGTGCCGAGGCAAAAGTTACTTGTTAAAGGATGCGTTGCTGATTAGCATCGTGGGCTGTTATTTCGGAGATTAAAGGCTGGCCAAGTAAGACAATTATTGTTATGCTTGTAGGCACAGGGCTAACGTGAAAGTAGAGTAATTCCATTGCGCGTGTACATGATGCCTTTGGTCGGAGTCTTGTTAGCTGTAAACCCCCCACCCCCGCCTCCACCACATTGACATCTTTCCTTTCGAGAATGCTCTCCCAAGACTATGCTTGCACAATCAACGTAGCTTTCGCTTATTTAACAGCATGGAGCTTTTCTGTTGTTTCATTGCTCTGAGACTTTTGATAGTGTTTTTTTTATTTGAATTCTGAGCCTAAGCGTACAGATAAAAATAAGTTTTACACCGTAATGTTTCCATTTCTTACTTATTTCTGTAGCCCCGTTGTTTCATCACATGTTCGTTGGCTCGTATTCTACTGTTGAGAAATGCGATAAATATGTCTTCGGTTGTTCTTATCAAATATTAATTAGGGCAGGTCGTTGCATTTGGGCGAAAGGTAAGGCGCAAATTCTAGACCAAGATACACTGTCGCTGATCGAAGTTAATAAAGTGAAGCTCCCCGTTAGTGACCTTAGACAGAATGAAGTATGTATGATATCTACGGACATTAACAAATCCTAAGGAAGTGTTCCACGATCTCAAGTGATGATACGTGCAGAATCCCGCGTAGAATTGTAATCTCATCTACGTGCTTACTCTATTCACAATAAAGTGCCTGGCAGAGCGTTCAGTGAACAATCTTCAAGCTGTCTCTCTACCATTCCACTCTCGAACGGAGCGCGGGAAAAACGAGCACTTAAATTTTTCTGTGCGAGCCCTGATTTCTCTTACGTTACCGTGATGATCATTTCTCCCCATGTAGGTGGGTGCCAACAGAACGTTTTTGCAATTGGAGGAGAAATCTGGTGGTTGAAATTTCACGAGAAGATCCTGTCGCAACGAATAACTTATGTTTTAATGATTGCCACTCTAATTTTCGTATCATGTCTGTCGCACTCTCCCCCCTATTTCGCGATAATACATAACAGGTCAAATAAGAGAACAGTCTTAAATTATGTACAGTGATAAAGTTGGAGTAATAGAAGTGAAAATTGAAGTGAGACACCGTTAAGAGATAGGAGGTTCTGTTAAATTTACCCCCTATACTGATGTCTAATTTGTATGCCGTAGAGCAGTTAATGTTACAAACTTCGTAGTAAGAATGAAGCCGCAAGCTGGTAAAGCTGCTAAGGTTCGCTGACGAGAATACCATTCAGACCAAACTAAGGATGGTTTAGTACGACTATTGAATGAAATAGGCATCCTAGTTATCACACAATTTGTCATGGAAAAGAAAAGCAGTTACTCAAAGAATAAAAACAGATGTGCCTAGAATCTGAATACGCCATGATGTGGTACTCTGGCGAGGAACGATGCCTAACAGGTGGCAGCGCTGTCGCAAGTTTTCAGTGATGAATTGGTAAGTGCTGTTGCAACACTGACTGAAAGCAAAAGTTGATTGTAACAGAAATGCCAACACTCATTTCGTGATTGCTGTACGTGCAAGACAGCTGCACCACTCCCACTTAGAGATCTTCTCTCATCATAGGGATTATAGTGTTACTAATTACAAAAAATACAGTACTTCGAAATAACTAAAACATAAAAAGGGTGAAACTATTAGTTGTTGTAGGAAATTTGAGACAGCTGTGTGACAGTGAAACGTGCTCTGAGAACAGTTAAGAGTGAAATGTAGATAGAAATCATTCAGAGGATAAGGGAAGAGGCGGAAAGGATTCGTTATAAGGACACAAGTGGGAGACATGTATTGGTTGGGACAACTATAAACAGTTAACTTAGTCATGAAGGGAGTAATAGAGGTAAACGTGGGACGCACCGTATGCACACTACCGGAAACGTTGGTATATTCTATATGCAGGCGAAAAAATCCTTCAGTTGTGAGAGATGCCCTCACGCTAGTCAGAAGAAATGTCACGGTTTATCGTTCCTCTTGATGACTGTGATTATACAAACGCCTAGAAATGTGTTGTATTTTCCTTACGGCTAAATAATCACCCCAAAAATTAAGAAGCAAGGAAATAACCCACTACTGCCTTTTTCTTTGTGAGCGCTATAACAGTTGCGGCTTTAGCTGTACACTTCTCTCTCTCTCTCTCTCTCTCTCTCTCTCTCTCTCTCTCTCTCTCTCTCACCTCCCCTCCCCCCGCCATTGAAACAAGGTTTCTTAATTCGTATCTGGTGCAAATTGTCTCCTGAATACTAGTTTTTCAAATTATCCACTTAGCCATTGTATGTTAGTGATGCGTCACCAGTGTTAAAGGCGAGTACGCTTTGAGTAAAAATTACTATTCAAAGTATTATTGTATTATTATAGTATACAGCTCGGGATTTCGAGCTTTGTTCATGAGCATCTGGTTCCCTGTTTGTAAACAGGAGCAGAGGCACGACAATTGAGGATATTTCATAAATCGTGTTCGGCACGAAACTACTCTAGCAGTCTGTTCCGGGTTGATTTCTCGCGAGTCTGGTCCGCATTATTCACGGCCGACTGACCATGCCGACCTAAGCTTAACTGGTAGGGGGCGTGGGCGGTGGAGCGAAAGTTGCTGCAATATCTGGGTCGCAGAAACACTCAGTACGAGCAAAACTGCTTTCTGCTTTCGTTGTGGTACATAGCGCAGACAGTAGCCGTTGCAGTCCATGTAGGCGTACCTTAACGATACTCCGCCCGCAGTAATTTTGAGCGTGTTGTTTCGGCTAGCTTGTTTGGGCACAGTGAGGTAATGTCGTTCTAACTCCCTGCTTAAGAGTGCCCAGTTTCGATTCGAGCATTGTGTTCAGTGGCGTCTTTCCTCATGCTTGCAGGATCAATGGCACCACTATTAGCAACGGCAGTGCAGTGAGAAAAGTTCTCCGTTAGAAGACGAAAAATCCCTAAACATAATGACCAAGGTAGGGATGAGGACATACCTTACAGAAATGGTAGCACAATAGTGCTAAAAACAAGCATTTTAAGCTAGCTGCATATTTGCAAAGTAATTGCAGCCTGCTTATAGTTTAATATTGGGATATTTGGACGAATATAGTAGTTTATAGAGTGCCTGTGAAGGCAAACTTAGTAGTCGTTTGATTGTGGGCGAAAGCAAACAATGGCTTTCGAAAGTCGTTACCCGTACGGGTTGTAGAATGCACGTTTTAATTAGTTTGATGTGCAACGGGATTTAAAGCTGTTAATGTTGGTCAGGATTTTGTGCTTAAGACTTCAGAGCCGACAGTAATGCTTAACGAATAGTTGCGCAGTGGTGCCGAGACTTTTAAAGTGGTCGTGCAAATGTGCGTAATAAGAACGCAGTGGCAGCCATGGCAACCAGCCTGATGAAATCTTGCAACTTGGACAATCAGTGCTCTTCCTCATGTTGAACTCACCAGTAATTACAGTTGTTCAGCAAAGACGTAGATATCTCAAATTGTGAGCAAGGTGAGTATATTTGAGGAGCGCCGGAACAAAACCCGATGTATCCGCTTTTGCTGCATTCGCGTGTTAGAGCTATAGGGGGGAGACACGGGAGTAATAAATACATGCTGCCACAAAATAATTTTCAGCACAACGCGACATGGTGTTTTATGGTGTGTTTCTTCGTTTTATAGCTTTTGGAGCCATTTAGAGATCACTATTTGTTACTTTCTATATTAACAGCAAATGCGGATTAACGGTTTTTGTTACGGCACTCCTCATTCATCGACCAACTCAGAGCAAAGAATGACATAATGGATCGTAGGCCAAGAATTACACCGGACGAGTATTGCGAAAAGCTTACCAAACTGAGACGTGCCATCAAAAATTTATTTCGCGGAAACTGTCATCGTCATCCACTTAGCGCCGCTCGTACCGAGGATAAGATAGCCTCTGCGCACCATCCATGCCACACTCCCGATCACGCACTCACAGACTTATCGTTTTCTTGCATTTGAAACGATGGCTTGGCGGGCAATGGCTGAAGGCTGTAGTCAGCTAGTTCAGCTCGCAGACGGAAGAAATTATGTGCAGAAGGTTGAAGCCAGTACAACGTTGCGAGATAGTGCTTGCAAGTGAAGGACGGCTATACAGAAAAGTAGATTCGTAGGAAATTAAAATCGTCAACAACCACCTTTTCGTAACGAAAGTATTTTGTTTGGAAAGTCATTACTTTTCGAATACTGAATTACTAAAGATTGTTTGCCGTCCAAAAAAGTGCATGTAAATTGGCCCTTTCATAGAGTGAGAGTGTGTTCCTCTTCGAACCGTCGCGTCTCTGAATGCAGACTGCATACGAATAATGTATCATGTTTTACGAAGACATGCGGTGGTTTCGGAAGAGTTACACTTCGGCGCGGTTACGTCTGTAGCTTTCGTCCGTGTTGTTATAAGACAGACGATTGAGCGATGAGGCATCTTTTCAGTGCGTTTTGGCTTATGGTATTGGCGCCATACGTAAAGATATAATATTGAGACCCACAAAATGAAATTACCTACCCTGTTTTATAGTTCAGCTTTACGGTTTGTATCGAATGAAAGGTACCTGAAAAAGCATCGTTTGAGAGAGTAACTCTGGTTTCTGACGTACTGATAATAGACATGTCTTGTAAGGCTACTTTGATACTTAACAAAGCGGTAGAATACATTGCGGTTTATCGTACATAATGTTATCCACAATTGATTTGTGCAACTGCGAACTTGGCAGAGTCACACCTTAGAAATGGACTTCCAGGTAAAGAACTCTAGTGTACTTCTGTCCCTTTCATGACGTGGCGGTCAATAAATTACTACAGAGTAATTTGCGTCTTGCTTTATTCAGATATCCTCAAGCCCATTGTCTGATGGGACATTGTCACTGTGGTCGTCCCCGTATAGCTTGTACCCGCAGGAGCAATGTTAACAATTGTCTGCACTGCAATTTTGTGTGTTTCTAATAATTGATGTGCCCAAATGAACACTCCATAGACTACGCTTGCATGAAAATCTGCATCCGGTCTTCAGCTACTGAGTCTTTACATCTTGGTAACGTCGAAGAACACTCAGATTTTTGTACACCTCTTCCTGCACAGTTTCTAACGGAAATGTTCCACCGTCTTGCGCATTGGCCACGCTTTCCAGAGCTACTCTCTCGCGGCTTCACGTTTCTTGCCCATTGTTTTTTTTCTCCCTTGGGTATGTGGTCAATTCGTCGCTTGTTTTCTAAAGGTTTATCCAAAAGGCAGAACATTTCTTTCTGTTTTCTTTTTTCAGTGCTAGTTTGGTGGTTTGTAAACCACGTATGCGGAAGTTCAGGTTTAGGCCAGTCCAGCTATTTTGTGCTCTATGAATTAGGTACGGACAACTGCGCCAACAAAGAAAACTTCGAAAACCTAACTTGCAAGATGCTGCATTGTGATTAGCTGTTTAAATATTACTGAAGTGCTCAAAAATAATTTTGTTGCCACTTCATGTCTGCGAACATTCAAAGGGTGCAGGGAATGAAAAAAAAACTCTTTTCTCGGCATGATAGATTGTGAACTTCCAGGTTATTGTTTTTTCCGTTTTATGCACAACATTTCGACGACCGACCCCAGTGTTCTGCTTCACCTGCTGAGAGTTACGCTGTTAAATTTGTACTACATGCTTATCCATCAACCAATCAAGAGGGCATCTAGGCAGAAAGTACATGCATCAGCCCAACTGACGACGACGACTAGATCGGCCGTTGAAATGTTGTATACAAAATGTTGGTTCCACTCCATTTTTGGGTGTCAGTTGCAGCAACCGGCTATGAATATTTTTAAATTGTCTCGATTAAAAAATATTTTGCATCACTGTTTCATTAAATATTGTTTATAAAATGGAAACACTAAGCTGAATATCCGGACGTACACAATCACAAAATATTTTACTTTGAAATAAAAAAAATGTACTTTAGTCGAAGATGTATATCTTTACATATGACATCAGATTCGTCTGATGGGTAATATTAAATATCTTTTGCTGCACCCCGCTTGGATCCTTCTTGGCGAGCTGTCACAACGTGGTAGAGACGTTGTCGCTCTGATTTAAGACAGCCGTCTAGTGATTGTCCAGTTGTTACGGAGGGTTCCTGCGACATGCAGAGCGCGTTTTAACTACCTGTATTCTCAGGCATTGTTAATGAATCGAACCAAGAGTTGATTGTATTTGGGACATCCTTGCACATGGAAAAGAACGTCTTTCGTAAAGGAACAAAATTGGCATACATAAACGTAATTTCGGCAGTACATCAAGGGAGTTTACTGTTTACAATGTATACATAAAATGTATATTAATGATGTAGTGAATAACGTCAGGAGCTCTGTGAGGAAACATTCGCGGACGATGCTGTTACTTATGCAAGGTCGCTTCCCAGAAGACAGAAATGAAATACAGGAAGATCTGCACGGGGCTGTAGATTGCGGCAGGGACTGCCGTTTGAGTCTTAACGTAAACGATGTAACGTATTGGACATCAATGAGCGAAGAGGTCCACCAATTTCCGGTTACGTTATTGGCAATAAATCACTGAACTATAAAGTATCGTAAAATTCCTAAGCGTAACAGTGTTTAGCGAGCTAAGGTGGAATGACCACATAAACAAATAGGAAAAAGACAGTACCAGGCAGATTCGTTGGCCAAGTCTTAGGAAGATGAGTTAAACACGTAAGAAGTGGCTTACAAAACACCATTCGACCGATTCTTGATTATTGTTCATCGTTCTGAGAATCTTACCGTGTTGGATTAATTAACAATCCAGTTACATTGACCGCCGCTTACGTTAGACGTCAACGAGCAACCACCCCTCAAACGGCGGGTGATAGCACTAGCAGTGGAGGGTTAAAGTGTGTGTGTGTGTGTGGGGGGGGGGGGGGGGTAGAGAGAGAGAGTGCAGTCGTTATAGTGCGGAAAAGGAGCGATTTATCTGACGTCCAACATGGCATGATCATTGGCTTTCGGGCCAAGGGTGGAAGCATGTCCAAAAAAACTAAGTTAAACTGTTCGCATGCCATTGTGGGTAAAGTATACCGTGCATGACAAAATGGCGCTATCCAAAACAGGCGTAAAGGCCCTGTGCACCACGGACCATAAATCAAAGGGATAGAAGGTGGCTTCGGAGATGTGTGCAGGCGACTGGACATGAAACTGCTAATCAACAGACCGCCCAGATGAACCAAGGGGCTACCAACTGTGTGTCCTCTCCCACCTTCGAGAGAAATTTGTTACGTATGGGCCTCTGCAGCAGGCTTTTGGTTCATGCACCCATGCTGACTGCTGTTCATCAGTGACGAAGGCTGGAATTTACACGCCAGTACTGCAACTCTAAGATTGAGTGGCGACTGGTGGCTTTTTCAAGTGAATAAGGTCTCAAGCGTCTGAAAGCAAACACCTTGCAACATTCGTCGGAAGAGTCTAGATCGGAGGAAGAAGCGTTATGGTGTGGGCAATGTTTTCGTTGCGTGCTTAGGGTGATATCCTCATTCTAGAAGGTATAGAGGGTCAAAACAAGTATGCATTTATCCTTGGGGACCACGTCCACCCCTACATGCAACCAGTTTTTCCTCTGTACGATGGCAACCACCAACAGGCCATTGCAAGGTGTCACACAGCTTGTAGTATACGTATGTGGTTCGAAGAGCATCAGGATGAATTTACGACTCCTCTGGCAATCAATCCTTCCCCCCCCCCCCCCCCCCCCCCCCCCCCCCTTCCTCCCGCACCCCGCGATATAAACCCAATCCTGAATTTGTGGGACCACCTCGATCGGGCAGTTTGCGCCATGGAGCCTCGAGACCAAGCGCAGCTGGCCACGTTACTGGAGTTGTCATGGCTCCACATCCCTGTATGTTCTTTCCAGAACGTCAGTGGCACGCATCCTGTACCTTCGCATTGCAAAAGTTGGTTATTCAGGCTTTTGATCACATTAATTTGACTGGACAGTCTAGAACAAAGATTTAACGAAGAGTGCCGCGTCTATTCACGGGATCGTTCAGACGACGTTACGTAGATGTTAAATTCAATCTCGTGGCAGACGCTATAAGAGGGGCGTTTTGCACGATGAGATTTGCTTAAAGGAAATAGGGGAAATTAGTGTGAAAGAGAACTACGTTCGGTCTCGCACCGTTAAGTGGCTTGTGGTGTGTAGAACCCGTATTTTACGAAGTACGCACAGTATGCTGGTGCATTAGTCCCCTGAAAGATAAATCTATCGCCGAAATGTCAACTAAAGTATTGGACGTTAGAAGAGAGAATTTTGTCTCCTCCCTATTGAATCGATGAACTACATGCCTCAGATAGGCATTAGTACCTCGCCGCCGCCACTCACATTAGACGATCATAAGGCGAAGAGAACCCGACGATATAGGTCTAGGTAGACTGAATGAACAATGCTCACAAACTAAATTGTCCCCTTCATTATTAGACACACAGCTGACTATTGAGCCGTGGAGAAAATGTACATTAACTTTCACCTCAAAGCTCAAACTATGAAACACATGAGGGTGGTGTGACTGTTTTTGAGCAGCTTACACATGGAGTAATAGAATTCCATGGTATCTGATACATGGAGATTCTGCAGCAAATTCTAAATATGAAAGAACTAGCGGATATATTAAAATATTTTGTTAGTAGTAGGCACACAGGTTCTAGTGATCTCTTTGCTGGGAATATTACCAGAATTCATCGGCAATCCTGAAATGTACTCACAAAAAACATTGGTCTTAGATATCTAGAGATGCGTCAACGTCAAACGTAATATTGAGAGATCAAGTTGTTATCGACGAAGGGGTATCTGTCGTTTGCTTACTGCCTAACGATGAAGTAGTTGCCATGATAGCATGTTAAAAGCATTGCTTGCCGACGCAACGCATTTGTTGGAGGAGGCGTGCCTGGGCGCCAGTGAGTAACGTGGGGCTACAGCGCGTGTGTATTGATCTCGTTCTCAGCGGGACGCGTGCCAGCAAAAATGGGCGCCGTGCGTCCTGAACACAGTCAGCTGTTTGGTTCATTTTTCTTGAAGCCTAAAGCCGTGAGTCTTGCAGCATGCAAAAATGGCTTTTTAGTTACAGCAGCCTTTCGGTCTAAGGCCGAAAATGTTCGCAATGGATGAAATTTACTGTTATTGCTGATACCCAACACTTTGTGTGTGTGTGTGTGTGTGTGTGTGTGTGTGTGTGTGTGTGTGTGTGTGTGGGGGGGGGGGGGGGATGAAGCATATATTACAATTATTCTGAAAGTAGAACTGTGCAGTGTAGTTTCTGAACTCGTCTGTTAATCGCTGTAATAGTTCGGGTAGCCTCGCGTAAATAACCTTTTTACCGTTGTCTGTAACAAACTAGTGTTCCATTTTTCCCATTCGGAGAGAAAACAAACTGTGCGACACTGCTTTCATGTGGTAGTTTTTGGTATAAATACCACTTACTGTCATACTGAGGTAACTCCTAGCTTTCCAGTAGTCATCTTATTAGAAAAGGCCAGCAAAGAATATCTGTAGTGAAATGCTGTAATGCCTTAAATACTGGAAATACACATTGCACGAACATAAATGGCTGACAAATACAGATCAGATAGTTAAATTGTGTTCATGTTTTGGGGGCGTAAAATAGAAAACGTAACTCGATAACTGCTCGGGTATCCTATTTCACCTTACTTTTATTCAACGGCCACCACCTGACTCCATAAACAACGAACACTGACTAATCATAGTAATGTTTTTATAGTGTAACAAACATCACGTGAGGGTTATTGCATATATCCATCTTTACTATCATTGTAAGTAAGCATTACTATCTCCGTAGAGCCGACAGTTAACTATGTGACAATTATCTACGATGACACTTGCTTCGTCACCTCGTAAACAATCGTCGTATAGCTGATCAGTTTCAAGCAACTATGGCATTACATGTACTTTTAATTTCGTTTTTCATACGTATTTCACTGAAGTGATTCGTCAGTATCTCTTATGAACTACACAAGCAATCGCTTGTGCAGATTTAGGTACAGCCGTAATAAAATAGGCTAGCCTAAAAGAATTGAAATTCTGATATCAACGCTGATACAGTAGAAATAATTTTTTTAGAAATAAATCTTGCCGCAGAAATGTCATACTACCACCACTCAGATGGGTGAAGGAAAGATTTGTTAGAGGCTCTTTGCGCGACGTTACTTCTCTGTGCGTAAGACAACTATCAGTAATCTGTTGCGGTGGACAATTTAACTTACAGGCGGTCATTTTATGTAGGTTATCAGACGACGTTCAGTTGTGTGAAAATAATTGGTGGCGCTATGTTGAAAATTATTGAGATATATTAATGCGTACTCGAAATGAACTGCAGTATATAAGCAGATAAGTAGCGGCTAGCAATTACGGTAGTTTGCACGGGTGCAGAGCCTAATGGGTGTCGTCCGTGCTGTGGCGCAATACGTTGTAAGGTTGTGATCCGCGGCGAGTAACGAAATTGCGTCATGAGTGGTGACGTCTTCCGTTTCTCTGCAACTGGGACGCAAGTTTGTGACTTTAAAGTCACAGGAACATCGAAATAATTCACAGTAGTACAGATATTCAGGAAAGCTAGAACATATGGATGTCTTTGCACCACCAATTTCGTTTTCTTCCTAGATAACAATTACAGTGTTTAATAAATGATATTTCGTTCTTTATAGTGTAATATCATCTGAAAACGTGAAACAGATTTACAGCCTGCGAAATTAGATTCAGACAAACGTATTTCTGCAATCCCTGTGCTCACCGGTTCATTAAGATGTATTTGATAACTGCGTGCTGATATGCTAGACACCTTGATTCACGTAACGGTAGTGTACTTTCTCGCGTGGACAACGGAAACCCAGCGTATTAGTAAAAATTTTTCCGAAATGCTCTTAGCAATCGGCGACGATGTCTGCTGCTGTTCATGGAAACATGGGATATCAGGGAGTACTGTATACGGAATAATTAAAGCCACTTTCTTACCGGGGAAAATGGGAAAAAGTTTTCGTTTTATACGGTCGCTGTCACGTTCCTCGTTTGTAACGATACTCGTAGTAAAACCGGTTGTTAATCGACAAACGAGACGGTGAAAGACTGTAAAAGCTACTTAATAAGGATTTGTTTAGTACGTGTTGCAAAACATACGTCCTAAAAGGAGCTTGTACACATTGTTACAATAGTGCTAGAACTCGTGCCACCGCACAACGTAATAAAATATGAAAAATTGTGGCAGAGTTGGGTTCGTGCGCGAAAATTACTGGCAAGGTTACGCGACAGATATTCTTAGCTATAAGTTTGAATCTCCGATGTGCGCAATTCGTTGTCGCCGATGACGGAGTAGTCGGTAATCGTAGGATCAGGCCGCGGTGCCGATACGGAATGGTGTATCGTATTAAGCGATAAAGCTGCGCCGGCAGCGGGATCGTTGTCGGGTAAGCGGAGCACGCAGGCAGGCAGCGGGCTGCGTGGCCAGCGGCGTGGCGGGGGAGATGTTCAGACACAGAAACGTCAATAGTGGTGCAGCGCAGTTGCCAGATTCTTCTCAGGTGCCGGCGGCTCGCCGCTACCCTCACGGGGTGCTGTTCGCCTCCAGGCTGCACCCAACCGCCATCTGTTGGTCCTTCCTGGCCTCGCTGTGCCGGCAGCGCCACCAGAAGCGTGCGCAGCGTCTCGGATCGTCTCTGGTGTATCTCAACACGGCTCGGTAAAAAGATAAACCGGACATAAATTGTATTGATTAATTTTGCTACCAGCCGCACATTGTTTTAACAATATGACAACTCGTCGCGTTTAGAGAGATACGGACATTTTACAGAACTATAAAGTTTATTTAAAATCAAAACTTAAACCGCACAATACTGTCGGGTGGTTCCTTCGTAACGGGACAACGTGTTGTTTCCTTGCACTCGTCAGTGCCTTGTTGGAGCTTGTGCACGATCTAGTGAAATTGGTTAGCGTAGATTAGACTACAAACGTTTACCTTCGTTCACTAGCTGGCACATCACTAAGTGAGGATGCGCACAGACCGACATGAATTCAAATACAGCATTGCCCTATTGAGCTATGATGGAATATGAAGTTTTGAACGATATTGACATAGTATTGACCTCTTTGAAGATATAAACGTGCGACATACGTTGATGTCACGTCGTCACAACGCACAGCTCTGTAACACCGCGACTGCCTCTGTTAGTAGTGGTACCTCTGTTACACCAGTAATGGCAGTTACATCCACTTACAGGACCCTGCCAAATGTATTAAAAAACTAGAAACCCGCGAAAAAAGCACCTAGTGTTAACCTAGGTTTCGGCGTAGATAACTACACGTTCTTCAGAACAATAAAACCCCCAAGTGCCTAAGAAGACCTTTGTCAGTGATTAAAAGAACACCATAGCTATACATTTATAAACGAAAAAAAGGAAAACACACAGTACATATGTACAAAGTCAAAATCTCAACTTAACGCTCCACCTCACAACGGCCTATGTTCGATGGGCCATGACCCGCCATAAACTGCAGCTACAAATGGTCGCTCACTTCAGTGGAGCGTTAAGTAGTGGTTTTGACTTTGTACATATGTACTGTTTGTGTTTGCCTTTTTTTCGTTTATAAATTTATAGCTATGGTGTTCTTTTAATCATTGACGAAGGTCTTCTTAGGCGCTTGGGGGTTTTATTTTTCTGAAGAAGGTGTAGTTATCTACGCCGAAACCTAGGTTAACACTAGGTGCTTTTTTCGCAATCGAGGCGGGTTTCTAGTAAAATATATTAACCAACGATTGATGACGCGCTGCGATGTTGAAGCTTCCTGCCAAATGTACTGCTGCCTCATCAGACCACAAGACATTATGAAACAACTTATCATATTTCCATTTTAACATTAACTAAGTATTCCATATGAGAATGACGATCATCTGAAAAAATTCTGCAGCTTTAGTGGTTTTCTTCAATCATATATCATCACATATGTCTATTTTCGTCGCTGTCGTTCTACCCCTATGCTCTTGTTGCGTCGATTGGTATAGCGCATTTCACGTGTATTAGTTTTGCTAACGTTCTTTTTTCCTTCCTCCATGAAGTGAGAAATGTCAGATGTCAAGTTACCAACAATCATACAGCTGTGCGTTCTCATTTCGTCAAACAGATAAACGCATTGTTAACCTACCTTCCAGAATAACCTAACGGCTGCTGTTCAGTATTGGACGAAGCTCCCTATTTTTAAAAAAATACATACCTTTTTAATGATTGTAAAAATTAATACACAAATAGCTCAAAATTCATCCCAGAAACTGTCGAACATAATAGACCAGTAATATTATGCTAACCGTGATTTATATATCCCCACATTTCTATAAGGTATAGAGAGCAGTTGTTAGAGAACGTCGTTGTTGGTAACAGCCTAAGTTTGCTACGATCTTAGTGTTAGGATTGGGATACACATGATAGTTTTTTGACAGTTTGTTACTCACGGGTAGTATTCGCAAAATTGTTTACGCCAGGAGCGAATTTTCGGTGATAGTTACTGTCTGATACTGCTCTGTGGATACATTCTGCGAGTCTTCAGAGAGCAGATGTAAGAAGCGTTTATACATAGCTGGGTGAGTGTCCTATGAGAGCTGAGGGATCAGTCAGCGTCGGGCTGTTGCTGCACTATTAATACTTTTAGTGGCAAAGAAAAAAAATAAACGCCACCGTGTTCGCATTGGATAAGAGAGTGGAATAGGCAGCGGGAGGAATTTGGAGTATGTGAGAATCTCATTGTATAGCATGGGATGGAAAATACGTGACTGTATAGAAATGTGACGAGTATGACAACGATGGAGATCCAAAATTACTAATGTAGATACTGTTAAGCGAAAACACATTACTTTTGAAGACAGGCTGTATGTGACACTATTTCTAACATCACCTACGTTTATTCTCTTCAGTATTTGGTAAAGTAACAAGATGCTATGAAGTTTCGGAACTGCAGCCTGATAATGTATGTTGCCTCGATATTTCGGCTGACAACTATTGAGCCATCTACAGGGGAGTGTTTTGCACTGGACAGTGCTACTTCAAATCGCTACCTTCATACTAGAAATTGGCGCGCACACACACATGCGTAAAGCTACCCGCTTACATGAGTCATTTCTGTGGAGTTTCGCGCCCTCTCTCGTGCCCGCTTCGAATAATGCTCCGACTATGACACGTAGACGGATGCGTAATGTAATGCTACATACGCCTCTGTCCAAATGCGCACTCAGCGGAGTTAAAATTCAGATGTCAGAATTAATAAAATTGTTGCTAGATGTGTAACTGGTCATAAAACTTTTTTTCCCGAATATTATAAAGAAATCACAGGCTCATACGCCTTACCCAGTTGAAAACCGCCTTAAAGATTGATAAGATTTTGCGCTACGCTTATTTCCACGGATTCCTTAATAATTAAATCTCAGAAGGATCTCGTCGAAGGAATGATTTCCATGGAAGAATAATTCGTGGGATGCCTGTGGAGATGGTTCTTGGCTGTGGCTGACTTACTGGGCTGCGAAAAGCGAATGTCGCGACAATGTTCAAAGCATGTTTCATACACCGTCCACGTTGTCGAACCAACGTAAGCTTCGCTACTCTGGCAAGGTATTCTGTAGACTCCAATTTTCTGCAATCCCAGACAGTCCTTTACTGAATGGAGAAGAGCAGATGCCTTGCTAGGTGTGCGGAAGCTTACTTTGATTTGATGTGTCCTTATTTCGGCGAAAGATTGCCGACGTACGGAATGGACACGATGGACTTGAACCATTCCTACTCCTCTTGATGTCGTGGGTGGTAAACTTTCTTCTTCCTGAGACATGTGCCGACTGATGGGGATAAGATCCAGTGTCTTTGAACACTGCTGGTAGGTGTTCAAGCGTCTTTGCAAGGCTCTCTCCACCAGCCACAACATGTGCCCGGTACACCAACGTTCGAAGGATGCCAATAGTTTCTGATGGGTGGTGGAAGCTAGACGCCTGCAGATACAGTTCTGCGTGTGTGGGCTTGAGGTAAACGGAATGCCGCAGTGATCGATCCACTTGCCGAATGATCAAAACGTCCAGAAATGGCAGACAGCCGCCCTTCTCCTGTACCATCGTAAATTGGCTCGGCAGACGATTTGTGGACAATACTTCCATAGTGTGGCCCCACGGTAAAGGAAAACTGTCCCGCTTTTTGCAGTACCTGGCTTCTATCCCCGAGAATATCCACTTTACGATGTTCTTAAGGTCGGGAAAATTTAAAGAACCACAAAAATTACGATGAAATATTACTCCTACCTCATCTTGATATGCAAAGACGTTCAAAAACCAAACAGGCCGTGTGTCTGGTAAATGAAGCCTTTCCGGATGAACATGTTTAACGTTTTTACTTGTATTGACTTCAGGAACCACTCGTAAATTTCTGAAGGTCTCTTCAACACCCAATATATTAATAAAGCCAATAAATATATTGGCATACAAAATTATAGATACAGCTGTGTTACGCTACTTGAAGTTAAATGTCAGTTTTCAGAGTTCGACGACGATTGTTATCGTATATAATTGCACTTGTTACTCTGCCAGTTAATCTCTTATAAAACAACTATGCAGATTCCTTGATCTGTGGTAAATTTCTTCCATGGAGTTGCCAGTAGCCATTTCAGCCGACATACTACTGACATTCCTGTAGTCCTGTAATTATACAGTCCATAACGCTGACTTTCCTCATAGACCAATTAAATGGACAACTACGTCTTCAGTCACCTCCTGGGAGCTTTTCTCATAGCTGTTTTTTCTGCCTACACATCGCTGTCATTTACTCGCAGTGCGTATCTCCTGCGACAGTCGTCTACACTGTCCCGACAATGCCGGTACACGTTTACAGATGCGCTTGTTGCAGCGTTGACGGTGCGTAGTACTAAGCGCGCTAATCTTTGATTTGTGTTTCCTTGTTAACGGGGGATCGAATCTCCTCAGGGACTTTATTAATTTTTGTTTGTTAATTCTTCATAACGTGCCTGTGACGTTTCTATGTTATTTGCAGCGTAACATTAACTCCAGAAGTAAAGTGTCGTGGACACTTTAATATTGTGTGCTAGAGTATGACAAAATGCATAACAAAGATGTGGTAGTGCACAAACTATGAAATACAGCACAAATCTGGGACGCAGTGTGGCTGCTCACCATTCTGAGTACGCTCACACCCAAACTTCCAAATGCCGGACGCTCAATCGGTATCAAACGTTGTATGGCGATAACGTATCAACAACTACTCCGATTTAGGTCGTACTGTATGTTGTTCAGCAGAACGGGCGTAAACTTTAACAAGAACTACGGAACACACGAAAAGCATAGCTGTGAGTGACACACGTTGCTTCTGTGGGGAAGATCGTAGAGGTCCACCCTCGTGCAAAGGGTCCCGGTTTCAAACCCAAATGACAAATTTTTTAATGTATTATGCGTGAATGGGACGACGTCTTTGACATGTAAAAGGGCTGTCCGGAGTTCACAGCAGTATTCTTTTGGTTCGTTTCTTTGAAAGTAGTGAACCTGTACAGTACATTCGTAGTTTTACAGAATATACAAGCATAGCAGAAAAATAAAAAATTGCGTCATACGTGCGGAAGTAATTTATTTTTATTTTATTATTAACACCTTATGTGGAGCATAGGGCTGCAAAAAGATCACCATCTTGGTCTGTCTTCCGTTAGTATTTTCACTTCTTCTCATCCTATTCATTGCTGTTGACCTTCTGCTTAAAGTGATGGTCTCCACGTCATTTTGGGCATGCCTCGTCTCCGCCGTCTCTGCGGTATCCAATAGTGCTTCCTTCGCAATATGTGGAGGGCGGGCATTTTCCGCACCATGCATACATGGGGCCTTCGCGGTCGCCTCCCTCTTTTTATTCGTTCCTTTTTAATGGATCGACAGTTCTGGGTACGTGTGGGTTCTGTCCTGTCAGACACCTTTCGCCAGGAGAATGGGGTGCCACAGGGCTCAGTTTTGAGCGTCGCTCTCTTCGCCATAGCGATCAATCCCGTAATGGATTGCCTCCCAGCTGATGTATCAGGCTCCCTCTTCGTGGACGATTTTACCATCTATTGCAGCGCGCAGCGTACATGTTTCCTGGAGCGCTGTCTTCAGCGTTCTCTTGACCGTCTTTACTCCTGGAGTGTCGCCAATGGCTTCCGTTTTTCTGCCGAGAAGACAGTCTGTATTAACTTCTGGCGCTACAAAGTGTTTCTCCCACCGTCCTTACGACTCGATCCCGTTGCTCTCCCATTCGTGGAGACAACAAAATTTTTAGGTCTTACATTTGACAGGAAACTTAGCTGGTCTCCACATGTCATATTTGGCTGCCCGTTGTACCCGTTCTCTAAATGTCATCCGTGTTCTCAGTGGTATGTCGTGGGGAGCGGATCGAACCGTCCTACATCGTCTATATCGGTCGATCGTCCGCTCCCAGCTGGATTATGGGAGCTTCGTATACTCCACTGCACAGCCATCCATCTTACGCCGCCTCAACTCCATACAACATCGGGGTTTACGACTTGGGATCGGAGCGTTTTATACTAGTCCCGTCGAGAGTCTTCATGCTGACGCTGGTGAATTGCCACTCACCTACCGGCGCGATATACTGCTTTGTCGGTATGCCTGTCGGCGACTGTCAATGCCCGACCACCCGTCTTATCGTTCCTTTTTTGACGACTCTCTCGACCGTCAATACGGGTTGTATGTCTCTGCCTTGCTACCCCCTGGAGTTCGCTTTCGTCGCCTCCTTCAACACCTTAATTTTTCACTCCCTGCAACCTTTCGAGTGGGCGAGATCCACACGCCACCTTGGCTCCAGGCTCAGGTTCGCGTTCACCTTGACCTCAGCTCGCTCCCAAAGGAGGTTACCCCCGGTTCGGTCTACCACTCCCGTTTTGTCGAACTTCGTTCGAAGTTCATTAATATGACCTTCATTTATACAAATGGCTCTAAGACCAATGACGGGGTCGGGTGTTCTTTTATTGTAGGGGCACAAAGTTTCAAATACCGGCTCCATGGCCATTGTTCGGTCTTCACAGCTGAGCTCTTTGCCCTCTACCAGGCTGTTCTTCACATCTGCTGCCACCGACATTCTGCTTATGTCATCTGCTCCGATTCCCTGAGCGCCATCCAGAGCCTCAGTGATCCGTACCCGGTTCACCCTTTCGTGCACCGGATCCAACGCTCTCTTCAGCAGCTGGTGGACGTCGGTTCTCCGGTTAGCTTTATGTGGGTTCCTGGCCATGTCGGTATCCCTGGGAACGAAGCTGCAGATGCCGCGGCCAAGGCTGCTGTCCTCCAGCCTCTGACAGCTTCTTGTTGTGTCCCTTCGTCAGATTGTAGCAGGGTCATTTGTCGGTGCATTTTATCGCTGTGGCATGCCGATTGGGCTGCACTTACAGACAACAAGCTTCGGGCCTTGAAACCTCTTCCCGCGGCTTGGGCGTCCTCCTCCCACCCTTCTCGACGGGAGGAGGTAGTTTTGGCCCGGTTACGAATTGGACGCTGCCGGTTCAGCCATCGCCATCTGCTGACGGCTGCGTCGGCGCCGTTATGCCCATGTGGGCAATTGCTGACGGTCTGCCACATGTTAACGTCCTGTCCGGATTTTAACACACTGCGTCTTGATCTTGGCCTGCCATGTACTCTAGATGCCATTTTAGCGGACGACCCACGAGCAGCTGCTCGCGTTCTTCATTTTATCGACTCCCGAGCTTAAACTTTGCGGTGTTATTTGCCCGGTCTCTTGTTGTTTTTTTTTTTTACATTAATTTTCAAACCGACTTTCTTAGCTGCAGATTTTCATATCTTCTACTTTCTCTTTCATGTTGTCAAGGCTGTGAGATAGAAGGCAAAGGTCATCTGCACAAACACAGCTCTTCTAGATATGTTCCATTGCTCCATGTTATTCCTCTCACTTTATACAGTGCTTGAGCCATTACAATCACGTGTAGTTTTCATACATGCAATTGACGACTTTTTTTTTTGGGGGGGGGGGGGGGGGAAGAATTCCAAAGTTTGCAGTGAGCTCCGTATTTATACGAATTTTCAGCTGCTGTTCTCAAGGTGTTAATCTGGTCAATGCAAGAGTGACATTACCTGAATCCTGCTTGTTCTTTTGTTTTCTTGTCTACATATGCTTTTATCATAATTAGGATTATTCGCGAGAGGATCTTGATTGGAATTGACAGCAGGCTGATGGCTCTCCAATTATCACCAACCGATAGGTCTTTCTTTAGGAGCTTGATGAACAAACATCTGTTCCAATCGTTAGGTATTTTTTCATTCATCCGTATGGTTGTCAGGACTATGTAAAATTTCTTTTATGGGGCGATCTACTTAAAGTAACTCTGGACTGATGTTGTCCAGGCCCAGAGCTTTTCCATGTCTTATATGTTGGACTGCTTTAGCTATTTCTTCTTTGGATGGCGATTCTACGTTGATTGACATATGTTGTGGAAGTCCTTCCCCATATGTAGATTCACTGTTCAGAACATTCTGAAAATGTTTATACCTCTGCACTTCTCGATTTGTGAGTAGTTTTCCTTGCTTGTCCTTGATTGGCATATCACCCTCAAATTTATTTGACAGTCTTGTCTTGTCGCTTCTGTTAGGTGCTACCTCCGCCTTGGCTGCGAGATTAATGAAAAAGTTTCTCTTATCCTTTCTGAAACTCTTCACCATACTATTTAATATGCAGAGCTCTTGTTGGCTGTCTTCCTTTACTTCCCTTGTCTGCGCGCAGTTCAGGCTGAGTTTTGCCTTCGTTCTCTGCCGTATTGCATCCCAAGTATGGTCAGAGATCCAGTCTTGTCTGCCATGGTCCTTTGTTTCAAGAATTTTTTCACCAGTCTGTGCATAGGTCGTTTTCACTGCATCCCGTTGATCCTCAGTCATTCTTTTCGATTCCTCTGCTAAGCACTGCAAAACGTTTTCTCAGTTGGACGAGAACTCCTCTCCGACTTTTGTATTGTCCAACTTTCGAAAATTAAACTTAATCCTCTTCTGCCTGCAATGTCTCTTGTGTGCAGCCATTTTTAGGCGAACTGTTGCGATCATACGGTGATGGGTGCCGCCGACATTTGCTCCTCATATTTCCCACATCTGAGAGTGATTTTCGCCCGGTGGTTTGTCTGGTTTTCTGTCCTGCCGTCTGGTGAAATCCACGTCACTTTGTGACAGTTTATGGGGGGTGAATGGAACCTCCAATAATCAGGTTAAACATGCCGCACAATTCGGACACGTTCTCCATTGTCATTTCGGGTGACCAACCCATGTTTCCTGATAATCTGCTCTATCCCATGGTTGTGCTTCCCAATTTTTGCATTAGTCATCCATCGGCAGGAGGATACCTAGTTTGACACTTTTGCATTGTTTCTTGGAGTTAGCTATAAAACTTGTCTTTCTCTTCAGCCTCGGACACTTGGGTTGGTGCATAACATTGTACAATGGCCACTGGTCTTACCCTTACTGCAAAGCAAGCGACTGGGATTATCTCTGTAATTGGGTGCCACCCTATCAAAGACTGCTTTGATATCCGGTCTAGTATTAATGCCACTCCATCATGGGTTTCATTCTTTCCTCCAGAATAGAGGAGGATATGTCCTTCCTTTATTCTTCTTTCTCTAAATCCACGTGCTCTTGCTTCTTTTGCTTCACTTGATCCTAAACTTTCTTATCTGTATCGTTCCATTTCTTGTACTACCGTTTGTTTACCTGGTGGCACATTGTTCACACATTCCAGAACCCTATCCGTGTCACATCATTGCCGAGGTTGACATCTTTAATCCGTCAGATTGTTGGTTTTCTCTGTTCCAGTTTGTGATGTGCTGGTTTCAGATTCACGATCCATACACTATAGCTCGATGGGAGGACTGCTCCTTTGACTGCAGTGAGCTCACAGAAGTTTTCTGTCGGGGTTCTCGTCTAAGATTCCTCTCTGTGCAAGGCAGCAGCTACTGGTTTTGATCTGACCTGGGTATTTTATTTGCCCGGTAGCCTCCATATCTGCTGAGCGTTTCCCTATCCACCAGCTGGGGAGGCGCCCGATGGGGGACCAGTAACCCCTCAAGGGAAGTAATAATATTGATAATAAATGATAACGTCCAGCTAATGAAGCGTAAGCAGACTGCCAGAAGAACATTGCTACAAGCTCCGAAAAGTCCTTTTTATATGTCACGAAAATAGTCTCCCCTCTATGTTTCACGCGTAAACACTTAAAAGAAATTGTCGTCAGTGGGATTTTAACACAGGACCTTTTTTTGTACTAAGACCGAACGTTCTACAATCTCACGCGAGTTCAATACACACAGACACGCTTTCCCTGTGCTTCGTAGCTCTCGTGATACTGTAATTGCCGTTTACGCATGATCTACTGGACGACAGCACACAGCACGCAGTAAATCGGTGTTTTGGTTCATATTCTATCGACATATTCGTACAACGTTTGGTACCGATCTGAGTGTCTGACATCTGGAGGTTTGGGTGTCAACTCCGCCGACAGTGCCTGTATAGTTTTTCTGTCCGGAGTGCCTCGGCCAGCAGCTTTCAAGAGGTGGAGGTTGCTGTCTACACGAGGTATCTAAACTCGCAGAGCGCGACTACCGGACACTACTGGCGAGCTGACAGCCCACGCTGTTTACATTACGCATTTACTCGGAAAAGCTCTGAGTGAAATACTGACGTGCATATCTGGCTTTACGTTGTGTCCAGTTGCTTACGAAGACAGTTTGTCACAAGGCTGCTGGTTGCTCAGGCATTGGAAGCCAGGCACGTAAGTAGGGTGGTTATCAGTCTGCGGCCCACAACTGGGATCCATTGTTGTGCGGTGTCGCAGCCTTATAGAGTTAATCGGAACAACGCTGCAGAGGTAGCAGTGCCATCTGTGGGACGTGTGCAGCAACAGCAGCGCGTGCGGGCTTCGTGCGGTGCGTGCGCAGCAGCAATCGTGTCAGAGGTACTGCGGTTTTAGCAGTGCGTGCCATCGCCCGAGATCGTCTAATTGTGCTTTGCGATAATCTACTCGACCGTGTCGTATTAATATAGATCATGATGTAGTCCCACTACAAGACTACGAAATTCGATAAAGCAAAAAACATGAATGATTTTAACCGAACAAACCGTATTCCAGAAAAATGTGCCCTGTTCTTCTGGTGTACGCATTTTGGTAATGTAGTCGAATTTTGAGTTAATTGACTTCTGCTGTCAGGATTTTGCGCCATAAATCAAAGCCTTATCAACACTCTTAAAGAAAATTAACGTTAATGTAAATAGTTCAGACGCATTTATATAGTATATTACTAATCTCTTCCTGATGGTGTAATGCAACAACTAGTAGATTACCTATTTTGGAAGTCGAAACCTTTCTATTTTAAGCTTCAGGTGCTTAAACGATCGTAAATACGCAAATATTCATATATCTTCAACGGTATGTCGTCGATTGTTATTGTACGTCAACAAACTATATTAAAATGTTGTTCATTCCGTACATGTTAATGCTCAACTGCACGCAAGAACTTTCCTCATTGTTACCATCTTACGCTCCAGGACAAAACGTCTTTATTATCAGACATCACGACAGGTTATGTATTACGCAATGTGCCTAATATTTCAGCGCTACGGTGGGTTCCTTTATAGGCAAATGGATTTAACATGGTGACAATCTCTTGTTTGTTTTCGAGAAACAGTTTCTCGCATTTAATACTGTACGTTTATACTGTAATTTCCTTCGAATCACCTTTGTGTCCGGAGAATGAAGTTCCACTCTGGAACGGAGTGTGCGCTGATTCGAAACTGCATGACGGGGCGGGAGTCGAACCAAGAACCTTGCCTTTCGTAGGCAAATGCTGGACAGACTAAGTTATCTGGGCCGGACCATCGTGGGTTTAGAGAAAATTATATTCTGGTATTAAAATACATTTACGAATTATCTGTGGTGGTGGTGGTGGTGGTGGTGGTGGATCTTAAAGATGTCACATAGGAAAGGAATGAACAGGAACTGCAGAATCATAAATTTTATTCTGACCTAACTGGCAGATGCTGCCTATGGCTGTGGTGCCAGGCATGTTGCCGGTTTCGACTGGGTTCACCTTAGGTGCCGCCGTACAGAATCTGTGTTTGTATTCTGACTGATGTGGTCAGGTGATATTAGCTTTTTACTGCCTGGAAATTATTTAGTTACCTAGAAAGGTCTGCCAAAGGGTACAGTAGTGACAAAGACCCGTTCTAATAATTTTAGTATTAATTCCAGTGCTTCATCTAAATTTGCGTGTCTCTAACTTGCACAGATAAGTGGAATCCTTGTTGTTAAAGTCAGTACACATGAGTGCTTGTTCAAAACGTTTAGCTAAATGCAGTTAGACCTGATAACTAAAGATACAAACCACGCTTTCTATATTTCGTCAGTACAGGGTGTCAAACTGCCTATTGGCTTCTGTCTCGGGTTCTTCGGCCGACGTTCATCTATTGATTTTTCTGACGTTTCGCCAGCACGAGTGGCTGGCATTGTCAAAGCTTCACTCTCCATTGCCGGTGTTGAAGCTTTGACAATGCCAGCCACTCGTTCTAGCGAAACGTCAGATAATCATTAGATGAACGTCGGCCGAAGAACCCGAGACAGAAGCCAATAGGCAGTTTGTCAACAAGTGGCCACGAAAGCCTTAACAATTTTGTAATACAGGGTGTGGCAGGAGGAATTGTCAAAATTTAGTGGTACTACGGGAACGATCATTTGAAGCAAACAGTGCTCATAGCTCGTAAGGTATATGGTACATTTTAGAACCCATGTTTTGTACTTCCCCCTAGAATGATCGTTCGTATCATATCCTGAATATTGACCATACCTCCAGGGACACCCTATATATTCATAAAAAAGGAAGACACCACTTTATTCAGTTTCCAAAATTGAATTTTCAACTATAGTGTTAATATTCCAGTGCTGTTTTAGTATAATGGCCACATTATACAGTTCATTCTGTGTATCTCATATTTGCTTTTTAACTTCGGTAGTGTGTGTTAGAAGGTAAATTTTAGAGTAGACTAAGAGTAATATCCCTAACAATAGTAATGGATAACTGCGTTTCAAAGCACCAACTGAACACTTTCGGCTTGTGCGGAGGACAATATGATCACTATTTCTGTATAAGTAGTATGCCTAGAGTAATAGTCACAAGTCTGTAATAGTCTGTATTTCAAAACCGCCAGTAATTCTTCGTTGCTTATCGTTGAAAAAGAAAGGTATTGTTGTGGAAGGCGAGACGTAAAAATTAATTCCATCCATAATTAATAAAACTGAAGACGATCTCTTTAAATTAGAGGTGTACGAAGTTTGACAAGAGCAGTGACACTTGACGCCACATGGAGATGCTATTAAACAAAATTGTATTGCATCATTGAAAACGAGAATTAAAGGTAAAAATATTTACCCTGTATTTCTCCGTTGTGAACAGTCGGTTAGACAACGTAGGCTGTGAGCAAAACAAAAGGCAGTAACTACGTTTTCGAGAAAAAGAATTGTCATAAGTTGTGCAACAAGTGGTACAGTAAACTTCTTCTCTTCATATAAACCTCAAATGTGAATGTTGCGATAAAGTTAGGTTACAAATTTAGCAGTAATTGAATGAACTTGTGAAAGTAGTACTTGGGAAGTTAGAGTAACTCATTTCAACTACTGTAAAAACATACTGTTGATAGCATGGCGATAATAATTAAAACAGTACGCTTACCTGAACACCACGTTGAGAACTTGGTCAGCTGTTCCGTAGAACGTTTAATTATACATACTGCCTAATGAGTGTATACTACAGTTTTTAATTGTCTGAGCAGCTTTGATGATGAATTTTGTTCCGCATTAAATGTCCTGAACAATGTTTCTTTGGAAAACTCCGTGCATGGCTCGCGCTCCATCCGGCTGGTCTTGAAGGAACCTCGCAGTAGCCTCTCCGTGGACCGTAACAGGACGACAACCCCGCTGCGCTCTGTAACTTCTCTTCAACGCTATTCACGAGCCGCAGAAACCGGAAATCCGCCTGCCCGCGTCTTGCTCTCTTGAACAACAGCGATACCAAGCATGTAAGTGGTTCTGTTGCTAACCCTGTTAGCCCATGCGTATTGTCTAGCGTTGAATCGCACTTCAGAGCGTAAACTGAAAGTTAATTGACAAATTTAACAGCAAATGTTACACACGAGAATGTTTGGCGATTTTGTTTTCCAGGTAATCTTAGCTGCAACCCTACAAAAAGTACGTGTGCAAGCTGAGGCATACATTTGAGGTTCCTATGAATAAGCCTTTAAGTTTCATTCCATTTAACTGCTTTAGCCTAGAGCTTTCTTTTATATTCTTCCAATATTTATAGTGTAGAACGTGTTTCGGAACTTTCAGTGACTTCATATAAAACTGCGCAGCTCCTATTTACAGATACATTATGCAGTAATCATACACTCACGAAGCAAGGGAACTTCATCACAGGAAATTGTCATATTTGACGAATACGGTGGATAACAGAAAAACTGGAAAGTGAACGTTAACACTCTGTTGTTAATACTTGAACTCATTTGGTATTAATCTAAGCAGTACTCAAAACAAAGTACTTATTGTTATTGGTGCAATTCCACAAGCAATTCACTTCTTCAACTTTGCAGTAGTCATAAATTAAGATCTATGTAACAGTTGAAATTCTAATTTGATGACTCCAGGCATCAACTGACACCCCGTTAGCTGATTATAAAAAGGACGGAGTTCCCCCTTGGGAGCCACAGCAGTCAGCAGCGTTTTGAACATTAGAGAAACTTCAGATCTGAAATGTAATAAACGTTGGTTGGAGTCTGACACTCACTAATCTGTTCTTCCTCAGCGACCGCTCGTTATCCGAAAAGAGCAGCTTTTTAATAAAGTCAAACTGTGATAATTAACTGTCCTGCTAAGGCGTTAATGGCTGCGTTCATTTACTTCTGAAAGACAAAACTTAAATTCCAAGAAGGAATTTTTCACTCCACATCGGTGCGTCCGCTGATACGGAAGTTGTTGGCACATGAAACCAGTGTGCCTGACTGATACTTTAACTCGGGACCTTGCCGCATTGTCCACTCCGTTGAAGTGAAATTCCAGCCCTGACTGTGGCTAAACCAGGTTCCCGCGTTATCCTTTCTTCCAATAGTGCTGTGACCCAAGTTTCGTAGGAGAACTTCTATGTTCGGAGGGTAGGAGATTAGGTATTGGCGGAAGTAAACCTGTGAGGCGTGTTTCGTAGCTCAGTTGGCGGAAGGTAAAGATTCCGAGTTGCTTCCAGTGGGGCACACAGTTTTAATCTCCCAAAACGTATTTTGTGTTTTTGCATTTTACGTAAACAAATGTCTGTGTATAAGCGTAATTGGTTTAAAGGTGGTGGTGAGTGTTCCCATGTTCCTCCGAATAGGGCCGCCATGAAGATACTGATGTCATGAGAGTAAACTGGAGCACTGTGATGTAATAATCGCCGTCGCTGCCGCCGTCTTCTGCATGCATTCAGCGTACTCGATTTAACATACCCAATGTAAGCAGCGTAGCAGTGCTCTTAATAGTGAAACATAATAGCATTTTCTTTCAGCAATCTTGCCTGTAAAATGCCATCAATCCGAGCTCTGCCCTCCCCGGAGAGAGAGAGAGAGAGAGAGAGAGAGAGAGAGAGAGAGAGAGAGAGAGAGAAGGTGCTGGCTCAAATAAGTAGACTTACGATGAATATTTCTGTGAAGAATTAGCAAATTCGTCGACCAGCTGTGATAAAAAGTGATACTGCATTTTATGGTATTACTTAATAGCAGGAATCCGAACGCAGGTGACGTAGATAGTTTTCAGTTACACAAGCACATTTAGTCAGTTAAACAGTCGCAGTCAGTGTTACGAAACTATTGAGAAAATTGAGTTTAGGTAATTAAAGGTGGTCAGCGTTTAAAATTTCGCGTGACTGAAAGGGTCACGGGTTCTTCGCTTAGTTCTTACGTAGCTATTCTATACCCACATTCTCCCTTTGCATAAAATTTTCTCACGTTGGCGGAAGCTAAGAGGGCACAATTTAAGCCGTAAAAATATACTCCTGGATCATGAGTAATTGGGCGACGAGTTTAAACAAGCGCATAGTTGAGCAGTATATAGTTCACAATTTAAGGAAATTTCGCTTCGGCTCTCAAATGTGATTTCCACAGTCTTCTTTGACAAACGTCCGTAAGTGACAGCAAGAAAGTTACGGTATGCAGGGGCAGACATATACTAGCTCCAGTCCCATTTCACCAGTAAATTTGCCCACTTCTGTACTGTTGTTAGAGTGGAGGTTTGTACAAACTGCACTGCGTCGCTTCTAACGCCTATGACGAATCTCGCAACACGGAATAGATTCCACTTAGACTAACCGTTAAGACATACTTGTGTCCTGCGAAGCAACGTTTAAACAGTTGAAAGGATAAGCAAAATGGGTTACTGGGACCCTTTGCAGTATCCGTGTTCAGCCACTAGTCATGTGTGTTTGTTGCTTTCTAACCTAATGTATCATGCGTACGTGCATGTACGAGGGGGTACAAAGAAAATTATATTTTAAAAGCTATATATTTTCAAATTGTTTACAAAACGTCCTTATCCCCTTCAAAATACTCTCTATTACAACTAATACGGTTGTCCCACCGGTGCTTTCAATGTTTATAACATTTTTTGTAGTCATCTTTAGAAATGGCTGACAGCGCCTCCCTCTTTTTTTTTACTTCGCCATTGTTGTCAAATCGGTGTCCTTTCACGCCTCTTTTCATGCGTAGAAATAAGAAAAAGTCGCGCGGAGTCCGTTCAGGCGAGTAAGATTCATGGGGCAGCGGAACCATGCCATTTTTGCCAAATAGTATCTAACAGAGATCGGTGTGCGTGCAGGTGCATTGACGCATTGGAAGAACTAGTCTCCTGTCTGCCACAAATCGGGTCTTTCTTCATGAACACTGTTATGCAGTCCTCTCAAAACTTCCAAATAAAAGGTTTGAGTGATGGTCTGACCTGGGGAATGAACTTTGAACGAACTTCATCCTTTGCATCAAAAAAGCAAATCAGTACTATTCCGATGTTTGATTTGACTTAACATTTTTTTTGGACGAAGTGACGATGACGTCTCCGCTGGCTTGACTGTTGCTTCGTTTCTGGGTCGTAACTATAGCACCATGACCCATCCATCACCAGTGGTAACCTTTGACAGAAAATGTCAGTTTCAAGCTGTTGCTTCATAGCACACGACATGTTTCAACTCGTCTTTTCTTTTCTGTCAGGCAGCAACCCTGTTCGTACCCAAATCTTGGGTTAAATTCGCCGAACCGAGCTTAGAGATAACCCACTAATCTGACAGTTGATCAGTTGTCTATCGAAGGTCTGTGAGCACAAGCTCTCGAATTTCTTAAATATTTTCATCGATTCGGCATGTGATGAACGTCTAGAACCAAGTCGCCAATTTTAATTCGAGCAAACCACTCATATACTTGTTTTCTCCATAGCGTCATCTAGGGAAGCTGTTTCCAACATCAAAAGAGTTTCATTATCATTTTTACCTAGTAGAAAACAAAATTTCACAGCCGCACTATGTTCACTTAAACTTGCGATCGTAAAAGACGAAACGGGAACAAAACAGGGCTAGCAGAAACAATGAACAGAATAAGCCAGGGCGACACTACTGGTGGCACTGAACTGAGTTGCGCTCTACACGCCTAACGGCAGAAACGTGTACTAGACAAGCTCCATCCACAGCAGTGTTACTCAGTTTTGTTAAATATAAAAAAAACCCTCGTAAATCTTAGACCACTGGCTGTAACACTCTTTTGATTTTACGCTGGAAATAGTTTGATCATACTGGCATGCAGAGGACTATCCTCTTCAAAAGAACCTGCAGATACCATTTTATGTTCCTGGATTTATGCTGCTTGTATTTAAACATGTCTATTCATTAGTTACCCTATCATAGCCTAAGCAGAGACTTGAAGCCATTGTTTCCTGTACTCCATTGCTGCTGCCGTCACTTCCTGAGAGCCTTCAATCTTACCAGTATAGTCAAGACTAAAGACTCGGTTCTTGCAGTACAAAACAACTGGAGCATTCGTCGATTAGACCACCATGTAAGTAGTTGTTTTTATCAGTCGTTCTCTATTCGTAGAATATCATCCGACATTTCCTGTCTTCTCAAGTCGCTGTTCTGTATTTAACTTTTTTTTGCACTTTCCTTACGCTTATTGTTTCGTGTGGCTGCATGTAGAGCAGTGGAGTAACAGTCGGGTAAACTTCATTAAACAGTAAAAGTGTCTGTCAACAATTTTTTATGAAACTTCATGGTAAATTCACATGGAACATTGCATTCCGCGTGCATCGGTGGCGGAAGTGAAGCTGTGAGGGCAGGTCTGGGTAGCTCAATCTAGAAGAGCACTCACGAAAGGCAAGGTTCCAGGTTCGTGTCTCTGTACGGCACAGTTCTATACGGCCAGAAAGTTACGAAACAGTACAAACTGGGCTGCACAGTGAAAGGTTCATTGTGGAATGTTCTATGAAGTATCGTTGTTGAAGCGTAGTTGTCACACCCTAGTCCTGGCTAATACACTGACTCGTCATCGCACAGCCCAAACCGTTAAGGATAGAAACTTGGATATGGTTGTTGATCACATACATTTTTCGAAAATCTACCCCGACACTTTGACTCCCGACAACATTTCCTCCCTATGCTAAATTGGTGATCTCTTGATGTCTGAGTGTCCTACCAACCGATCCCTTCTTGCAGTCAGGGTGTGCCACAGATCTATTTTTCCCTAATTCTATTCAGTATCACTCAGTAGTTAGGTGATCTACCCCTGTAATCTTCAGCATTCTTCTGTAGCGCCACATTCCAAAAATCTCTATACTCTTTTTGTCTACACTGTTCATTGCCCATGTTTCGTCTTCTTACATGGCTCTGCTCCATACGAATGCTTTCTTAAGAGACTTCCCAACAGTGATATCGTTATTCCATGTTAACAAATTTATCTTCTTCAGAAAGGCTTTCCTTGTCACTGTCGTCTACGTTTTATACTTTGTCTACTTCGCCCATCATCAGTTATTTCGCTGGCCAAACAGCAGTACTCGTCCACTATTTTCAGAGACGCGTTTCCTAATCTAATTACCTCAGCGTCACCAGATTTAATTAAGGTACATTCCGTTATCCTTGTTTTGCTTCTGTTGTTTTCAAAGCTGACTGGTAGCTCTACTCCTCACTGGCCACTTTCGATGACCAGTTTCCTACATTGATGAGCAGGTAGAATACCGTATGAATGCCATCCTTACTGCAGCGGAATGTTCCGTATGTCGCACCTCTTCCTCGCCGCGACCTACCCCCTTCCCTTGATCGACTGAGGCATGCTGCGACGCAATCCGCGCATGGACACGAGCCCTTGGCATTTTTAAACGCCATCCCACGGAGGCGAACTGGATCCGTTATAAACAGCTGTGTGCGCAGTGTCGCCGCATTTTCAGCGATAGCAAAAAGCTAGTGGACTTTCTTATCAAAGCTCTTTCAGCAGTCTTATTGCCTCCTCCCTTATTTGCGGTAATCTGCGTTGGCTTTAAAGAACCTCGGTTCATTTCACGGTTGCTGGTCTAAACATAGCGAACAATGTCCTCCTAGACCATCTTGATACCGCCATCACCTTGGGCCGATATTTTGCAGACATATCTAGTTCCACTCACTGCCATCCTGCCTTCCCCCCTCTGAAACGGGCGGCGGAGGCAAGGACGATGACTTTCTCCTCCCAGACTAGTGAATGAATGTTACAATACTGCTTTTACTCTGAGGGAGCTTCGTCCCGGTCATCCGCTCCGGACTACATTAACATTCTGATGTTGCAACAACTTTCTCCAGAGGGCCTACTCTTTCTGCCCCATCGTGTAACATTTGGACAGACAGCGCATTTCCCAGTCGATGGCGTGAGCCGAATTTTCTTCACCAGTAGTGCCTGCACCAGTAGTGACCACCTCACTAACGCCCAGTGTAGATTCCGTAGGCACACCGCTCTGCAGTTGATCATGGCGTACCTTTTCGACTCACATTATGAACAATTTTTTTTTCTCTCGGAGTGCCAAACCGTGTTTTTTTTATTTGGATGAGGCGTATGACATCTGCTGGAGTATGGGTATCCTCCGTATTATGTAAGAGTGCGGCTTCCGGGGTCGCCTGCCCTTTTCGTTTTGGGACACTTAAAACACCTTGTTTTTAAAGTACGTGTGAGCCCGGCGCTACCAGACAGTTTTATTCAAGAGAACTTGGTGCCCAAGGGTTCTGTACTCAGCATAGTCTTATTTGCGATAGCGATTAACCCTGTGATGGATTGCCTCCCGCCATGTATCTCGGGCTCTTTCTTTGTTGATGACACATTGCGGTCTGTTGCCGCTATCAACGAACCTGTATACTTAAGCGGCGTCTTCAGCGATGACATAATCATCTTGACTCGTGGAGCATCAGCAACGGTTTCTGCTTTTACACTGACAAGTCTGTATGAACTTCTGGCGGCGCCGGGCGTTTCTTCCTCCGCCCCCTACTTCCCTGCCCATTCCTTGACACAACGAAATTCTTGGGACTCGCATTTCATAGGAAACTTTGTTGGTTTTGCCCACACCTCTAACCTGGCAGCTCGTTTCACTCGCTCCCTCAGTGTTGTACGTGTTTTACGTGGTATCTCGTGTGGAGCAGATCGGACCATCCTCCTCCGTTTATACTGGTACCACGTCCGTTCGAAACTGGATTATGGATGTATCGCATATTGATCCGCACGTCCGTCTTACGTCGTCGATAACGCATCCTATGCTTTTTTTAAGAATAGAAACTTGGCCTCCCGGAGTTCGCTTACGGGCGCGAGCTCTTCACCTCCCTGGCATCGTGCCGCGGTACGTGTTCGTTTCGGACTCCGTTCGCTTCCTAAGGACAGTATTCCTGGCCTGGTGTATCGCAGCGAGTTTCTCACGCGTCTAGGGGACAATGTTTTCGTCTGCACCGACGGTTCAAAGATCGATCATGGTGTCGGGTGTGCGTCTGTACTTGGCTATGATCCTTTTCAATATCGGCTTCTTGACCTATGTGCGATTGTGCGGAGCTGTACGTCCTTTATCAGGCCACCCAGTACATCCGGCGACAGGGGCCTCCAAATTGTCACCTGCTCAGATTCTCTCATGCTCTTCAGAACCTTAACGCGCTGTACTTTGTTCACCCAGTCAGTATAAAGGACCTAAGAAGGCCTCCATTCGCATACTGTGGGGAGCCAACGAGGTGTACCTGTGGATTCCTGGTCACATCAGCAGGAACGAAGCTGCTGCTGCTGCAAAGGCTGCAGCTTTCCTTGCTCGGTGTGCTAGTCATTCTGTTCCCTCGGATGATCTTCGCCGTGTCGCTGCCTGTCTGCATGTAGTATCACTTTGGAGTGCACAATGTTCCTCTCTCCAGGGGGAACAACTCGGGGACATTAAATCTGTCCCAGTAACATGACCAACTTCTTGTCGGCCCTTACGTCTCGGGAGTGGTCATCTTAGCCCGACTGCGTATAGGAAATTGCCTTCTTAGTCACGGCCATTTATTAAGTGGCGAACCTGCCCCACATTGTGCCTACTGCTCTCAACTCTTGACGGCGCGTCACTTCCTGATCCGGTGCCCATTTTTTATGGACGACACGCATTCTGTCGATCGTGACTTTTTATTCGCCGCGGCAGCACGGCGTAGCAAATTTGTTCCTCCTTCCCTCGCGGGGACCTCCGCCATCTGTGATGTTTCGAGAATTTTTCTAGGGACGTCTCAGTTCTTCCTCTGCCTTTTGAATACTGGGGCCGCCCCACATTTCAGTGTGGCTCATGGTAGTTACTCGGCCATTGATTTATCAATTTTTAGCCCAGATCTTCACTGGAGAGCACATGACCGCCTGTGTGGTTGTGACCACTTCCCCATCTTCCTGTCACTGCCCCGGCATCAGGCCCTCGGACGCCAACTCAGATGGACTTTAAACAAGGCGGACTAGGAAGCTTTCACCTCTGCTGTCACCGTTTAATCTCCCCCACACGGTAACATCTATGTGATGGTTGAGCAGGTGATTACGACAGTTGTCTGCGGCAGAAAACGCGATCCCTCGATCTTTAGGGTTCCCGAGGCGTAACGTAGTCCCTTGGTGGTCGCCGGAAGTCGCTGAAGCAATTAAGGAGCGTCGGCGAGCTCTACATCGGCATGAGCGGCACTCTTCCGTGGAGCACCTCATAGTCTTCAAACGGGTCCGTGCCCACGTTCGCTAACTTATCAAACGACGGAAGCAATAGTGTTGGAGTCGACCAATGGGTGCCATACGTAACCTTCCCAAGTTTGGGCAAAGGTCGAACGTCTTTTCGGGTACCAGACCCGAACAGGTTTTCCCGTTGTTACCGTAAATGGCGTGTTATCTACCGATGCAAACACGATTACCGAGCACTTTGCTCGAGGAGCCTCTGTGTCTGTGTCGTAGAATTACCCCCAGCCTTTCTTACTCTCAAGCGGCGGCTGATAGGGAACGTACTCTCATTCGCGACACGCTACAGTGAATCCTATTATGCCCCGTTTAACAGAGTAGGAGCCCTTGCACATTGCCCCCACACAGCTCCTAGGCCTGATCGGATCCACAGCCAGATGATTAAAGATCTCTCATCTCACTACAAGCGACATCTCATGTTCAACCGAATCAGGTGCGATGGCGTCTGCCCATCTCATTGGCGGGAGAGCACCATCATTCTGGTGCTCAAACCCGGTAAGAACCCGGTTGATGTGGATAGCTATCGACCCATCAGCCTCACTAACGTTCTTTGTAAGCTGCTGGAACGTATGGTATGTTGGTGGTTGGGTTGGATCCTGAGTCACATGCCCTACTGGCTCCATGTCAGGACGGCGTCCGCAATCGTCGCTCAACCACTGATAATCTTGTGTCCCTCGAGTCTGCCATCCGAACAGCCTTTTCCAGACGGCAACAACTGGTTGCCGTCTTTTTTGACTTAAGACACGACACGACCTGGCGACATCATATCCTTGCCACATTGTGTGAGTGGGACCTCCGGGGCCAGCTCCCGATTTTTATCCAAAACTTCCTGTCGGTCCGTACTTTCCGTGTCAAAGTTGGTGCCGCCCATAGTTCCATCCATATCCAGGAGAATGGAGTCCTGCGGGAGTCTGAATTGGCTGTCTCTCTATTTTTAGTGGCCATTAACGGTCTAGCAGCAGCTGTCGGGTACTCCGTGTCACCTTCTCTGCATGCAGACTACTTCCGCATTTCGTACTGCTGCTCCAGTATTGGTGATGCTGAGCGTCGCGTACAGGGAGCCGTCCACAAGACGCAGTCATGGGCTATAGCCCACGGTTTCTACTTTCCAGCCGTAAAGTTGTCTCTCGTGCACTTCTGTCGGCGTCTTACCGTTCATCCGGACCCAGAACTTTACCTTCATGACGGTCAACTCACTGTTGTGGAGACACAATCGATTCTTAGGACTGGTTTTCGACGCTCGATTGATTGGCTTCATCATCTTCGTCAGCTTAAGCAGAAGTGCTGGCAGCACCTTAATGCCCTCTGTTGCCTGAGCAACACCAATTGGGGTGCCGATCGCTCTACGCTGCTGCGGCTCTACAGAGCTCTTGTTCGATCCAGAATAGACTAGGGGCGTGTGGTTTATGGTTCAGCAGCGCCCTCAGCGTTGCATTTACTCGACCCTGTGTACCGCTGCGGGGTTCGACTAGCGACAAGAGCTTTTAGGACGAGTCTGGTGACCAGCGTACTGGTGAAGGCCGGGGTCCCTCCATTGGAGATCAGACGTGCACAACTGCTCGCCAGTTACGCAGCACACATCCGTAGTTCTCCTGAGCATCCGAACTATCGTCTTCTTTTCCCACCCGCGACAGTCAATCTCCCGCATCTGCGGACCAGATCGGGTTCTCGTGCGGTCCCTCCTCTCTGAACTGGAGTCCTTCCCTTTACCACCTCTACTTGAGTCCGTTCACGAATGCCTCCATGGTGTACGCCTCGGCTGCAGCTTCGTCTGGAGCTTTCACGTGGCCCTAAGGACTCCGTTAATCCTGCGGCTCACTGCTGTCACTTCCTCTCGATTCTTGACGTGTTCCAGGGCTCTGAAGTGGTTTACGACGACGACTCGATGGCTGATAGTCGCGTTCACTTTTCCTACATTCGCGGCAGCCATATTGTACAGCATTCCTTGCCCGATGGCTGCAGTGTATTCACTGCAGAGCTGGTGGCCATTTCTCGTGCAGTTCAGTATCTCTGTTCATGCCTTGGGAAGTTTTTCTTTTATGTACTGACTCCTTGAGCAGCCTGAAAACTATCAAGAAGTGCTACCCTCGTCATCTTTTGATAGCGTCCATCCAGGAGTCCATCTATGACCTGGAACGGTCCAGTGGTTGAGTGGTGTTCGTCTGGGCCGTCGGTCACGTCGGAATCCCAGGAAATGAATATGCTGATAGGCTGGCCAAACGGGCTACACGGAAACCACTTCTGGAGATCGGCGTCTCCGCAGCTGACCTGCGTTCGTTATTATGCCGCAAGGTTTTCAGCTTTGGGAGACGGAATGGCAAAATCTCAGCGTGCACAACGAACTGAGAATGTTAGGAAGTCCGCGATGAGGGCCTCTCGCAGGGACTCCGTGGTTCTCTACCGGCTCCGCATTGGCCATGCCTGGGTGACGTACGGCTACATCCTTCGCCGTGAAGACCCACCTCGGTGTCGGTGCGGTTCCCGGTTGACAGTGACCTGGCACCACCTGCGCGTATCGAAGTCATGTTTATTTAGCAGCATCTTTGGAAAGAACGCACACCAAGTTTCAGCCATATTCGTCTATTTCTTAGTGTTTGTCATTCGTGTGAATAAAGGAAGTCGAGTGAGTGTCAAAAAATGGACGAAAAAGAATTTCATTTGGTGATTAAACATTACTTTATGAAAGGCAAAACGCCTCAAGAGATTAAAGAGAAGCTTGTTAAACATTACGGTGACTCTGTACCTTCGATTAGAACAGTTTATAAGTGGTTTCAAATTTTCGGAGTGGCCATATGGGCACCAGTGATGCTGAACGTTCTGGACGCCCTGTGGAGGTTAAGAGTCCAGAAATTATTGATAAAATTCATGATATGGTGATGGATGACAGAAGAGTTAAGGTGCGTGAGATTGCTACTGCTGTGGGCATCTCGAATGAACGGGTACATAATATTTTGCATAATCTGCAAGATGGGTTCCGCGATTGCTCACGTTTGATCAAAAACAGAATCGTGTGAAGTGGTGCAAGGATGGTTTGCAGCTGTTCAGGAAGAATCCGCAGGACTTAAAGCGTCGTTTCGTCACTGTGGATGAAACATGGATACATTACTATACTCCTGAAAGCAAACAACAATCTAAACAATGGGTTACCAAAGGAGAATCTGCAGCAAAAAAGACGGCTCCTTCGGCCGGAAAGGTTATGGCGACTATCTCTTGGGACTCGCAAGGGATAATCCTCATCGGCTATCTGGAAAAGGGTAAAACTATTACAGGTGCATATTATTAATCGTTATTGGACCGTTTGAAAACTGAGCTGCAAGAAAAACGCCGGCGATTGGACCGCAAAAAACTCCTTTCCCATCACGATAATGCACCAGCACACACCTCAGCAGTTGTGGACGCAAAATTAATGGAAAAAGGATTCCAATTCGTTTCACATCCCCTCTAATCTCCAGACTTCCCTCCCTCGGACTACTATTTGTTACCCGATTTGAAGAAATGGCTGGCGGGACAAAGATTTTATTCAAACGAGGTGGTGATCGCAGCAACTAATAGCTATTTTGCAGACTTGGACAATTCCTGTTATTCAGAAGGATCAACAGATTAGAACAGCGTTGGACAAAGTGTTTATGTCTAAAAGGAGACTGTCGCAAAATAAAAAAGGTTTACCCCAAACACGTAAGTAGCTTTTATTTTTGCACAGACTTTCAAACGCCCCTCATCTGCTTCCTTGTTGTACTCTCTTCTGTTTGTTGCATATCTCTGTTGTTTTCGTGTCCTCTTTTGTCACTTTTAGTGTTGGTTTCCTTTCCTGCGTTCCTGTGGTCTTTCCTTTCTTTCTACTTTGTGTTATATGTCTCGCCTGTTTTATTATTCCCTTTCCCCGTCTTTTAAACCAACCATACTCCTTCCACCTTTCAGCTTTTCCTTTGCTTTGGACTGGTTTTCCATCTGAGCTCTTGATATTCATACAGCTGCTTCTCTTTCGTTCAAAGGCCTCTTCAGTTTTCCTATCTACGGTATCTACATTCCCCTAGTGAAATATCCTTCAAAATCCGTGAAGTTTTTTGTGCTCTAGCCATTCCTGTTTAACAGTTTTGCTTTTCCTGTCAGTGTCATCTCTTAGACGTTTGTATTCCCGTGATTCCTCTTCATTTGCTGCACTTTGAGTGTTTTCTCGTTTCATCACTTCAGTTAAATATCCCTTGTGTTATCACAGAATTTCCACTAGGCCTTCTCTTTTCACAAATCTGATCCTCTATTGCCCTCAGTATTTTATCTCTGCGCTACATACTAGACTTCCGGCTCCGAAATCGCTATAGAATCAAGCTAAAGCGTTCCACTCTCTCCAGGTCCCTCTTACGTACGCAACATTCTTTCAGATTGTTAAACCAAGTGTTTATAATGATGTGACGAGGTGGCCGCCTCTTTCGTTCCTTTCCCCCAGTCCATATTTATCTACTATCGAATTCCAATCTCAGTTAAATTTTCGTTTTCCTTATCTGCCTTAATAATTTCTTTCATCTCGTCATAAATTTCTTCAATGTCTTCATCTGCGGAGCTAGTTGGCATAAAATTTGTACTACTGCGGTGGGTACTTGGCTACGATAATGTGTACACTGTGCTGTGCATAATAATTACCCGCATTTGATTTTGTATTTATCTTTGTATTCGCCTGACGAGAATTACTCTTCCTCTTGAGCCTGTCAGTATTTCATCACGAAAACAGAATCGCTTTTTGTGGTTCGAGGTAAATGGAAAAAGGCCATGATTATGTGGCCTACATAGCGTGAAAAATTCAGTTCTTCTATTTGTCACCACGACAAAGCGACCTTGTCAAAATTGCAAAGAAAAAGAAACGTTAAACTTTCAGTATTCCTAATATATGTTTATAAATTTAATTTTATTGCAATTACTACGCAAACCAATCCTTACTGACGGCAGATTAGATACCACGTTTAACTGCGATTCTTACGCACGGGAATATCCATTTGAGATAGAGAATTCAGTATTGAATGTAAGACTGGCGCTAGTACTAGTTATGAGATTTTACATTTTTTAACTCGCGATATTAAATTAAAACCGTTAATTATGCCAAGACTGGCAGCCATTTAAAGGGTCAGAAACTAGTGTGTAGATTCACACATGATCTATGAGAGTTACAAATTCATTTAAAGGAAAACAAAAACGTCTGTGCAGACAGTAAGATCTGCATTAGCGAAACAGCGGGTGCCAAGTTAATAAACTATACATATGTGATCCGTTCTTGCATGTTGTCAATTGCCGCCTGTACTTATTGTCCATATTACAATGAGCTGCTTCACAAGCTGGACTAAATTAATTATATCTGCCAGACATGGCCGATTGGGTAAGAATAATAGAGATTTCGCTGTAGAAAAGGGGAGCACTGTGAAACCACCGGTAATACTGAGTGTTAAATTATCGTTGACAGACGTGCAGATTTGTTACCTCTAGAGTTCAGTGGGCATAATCCATTAATGGTGTGCATCTGGATATTCAGATGGATAGTCGTTTTTCATATTGTGCCCAATATTTAGACAACCGACCTAGTCTTCTTTAGAAGTTGTGTGTTGTACTGTTGCATGTAGTAACGATGTTCATTGATATTTACTGACTATTGATGTTTGAAGTTAAAACATCGATGTTTTAATATCGGTACTGAAGTCAAGATACCGACATATGTTGGAGAGGGAAGGAAAAAAGTGGCGGTGTGTTACCACCGTCAATAATTTTGTCGTTATTTAAACTCATCTTCTGAAAGTGTCCCAGTACCAGTGTAGTGGTTAAAAAAGTGTCAGAGTTTTGCCCACATACTCAGTTTCGTAGGGAGAAGAACTATTTAAAATACTTAACTACCTGAGTTGATAAATGTTGTCAAAAAAATTGTGATTTAAATAAAGTATAGTTCTAGATGACAGCCGGCCGGGGTGGCCGAGCGGTTCTAGGTGCTACAATCTGGAACGGCGCGACCGCTACGGTCGCAGGTTCGAATCCTGCCTCGGGCATGGATGTGTGTGATGGCCTTATGTTAGTTAGGTTTAAGTAGTTCTAAGTTCTATGGGACTGATGACCCCAGAAGTTTGGTCCCATGGTGCTCAGAGCAATTTGAACCATTTTTGTAGATGACAACAAGAAAAGAATCAGACCTCAGACCAATTCACGAAGTCTCCGCTAAATGGGTGTCAATGCCCTTCGTGAAAGAGTTTCTGGAGCTTCATCAAGCGATTAGTGATGCCGTTAACGCCTATGCTAGTTTCCACGTACGCAAAAGCTGCAGATATTGTATATGTCGCACGCTTTGGTGACATTCTGCGACCTGTAAAAGGAGCATGCTCGTGAAACATGCGTATAAAGCAGTAAAGTAATCAAACAATAACAGACTATTAGAGAGAACCTGAAAAGAAACATAATAGAATCAAAAAAGCAGTTAATACCAGCTGAACATGCAGATGTATTGCAACGAGCGAGGTGGCGCAGTGGGTTAGCACACTGGACTCGCATTCGGGAGGACGAGGGTTCAATCCCGCGTCCGGCCATTCTGATTTAGGTTTTCCGTGATTTTCCTAAATCGCTCCAGGCAAATGCCGGGATGGTTCTTTTGAACGGGCACAGCCGACTTCCTTCCCCATCCTTCCCTAATTGGATGAGACTGATGACCTCGCTGTTTGGTCTCTTCCCCCAAACAACCCAACCCCAACCTCCAAATGTATTTGCTATTTTACCGTATATTTGCTAGACCTCAGATTCAAGAACGTATTAAAGATGAGTTGGAATGTTCGGAGGCAATCAAAACCATCAACTAACTTGTTCGCAGACGTTGAAAAGACCGTTAGTGACATTGGGCAACACGTTGACACTTTACAGTAAAACAGAAATTCACTTTATAAAGTGAATATTATGAAATAATATAAGAAAAGAATAATTTGCAAACCGGAACGGAAACGGACCTACCACCACAGATACATTATCTGAAAGATGGCTTCAAGATTTGAAAAAAGATCACATCATCGGTACTACGTATTTAAAGGTACAAAAAATTGAAATTTTATAGCTTTACAGCCAGGTCGCCAGCTCTTTGTCAACAACGCGATGAACTGAAATGGAAAATTTTATGGAAAATTAGGCTGTATACGAAAAGTTGGAGGCTACACACTTAATTATTGCTGTATTTATTGGTGCATCAATGAGCATTAGTGTTTAAAATACAGTGTTTTGGGGTCGACGCTACAATTGATGCTTAGAAGTCTGTGATGAAATAGAAATCAGCATAATGCTTGCCGACATCGCATATCTCCCATGTGTAATCGCTGCCTGGGCTGAACCTGTCTTGTTGGCTACAGGCAGCGAGTTCAAACAACGCAGAAACATTTTAATATTGTGCGTGAAGTGCAAACTACTACTCCGCTAAACATCCGGAGACACAATGTAACGATTCCCCGCTCGACAACTTGTTTTTGAGTTTGTGTAAGGAAGTCGCACTTCCATTTAACAGCTGAATGCGCGTGTGTAGACCATCACATCTGTAGCCAGAGGGCGATTTGGAAGGGAAGGTAAGGTTCGTCGCTCGCAAAATGGAAACCACCGTTGTAAATAAAATTTATTTGCAACACTTAGCTACATGTTCCAGCTACTTCTGTACGTATTCGCCGTTTAATCTTAGACATTTGTCGAAGCGTTGCACCAACTTTCTAATAGACCCGACATAGAAGACAGCCGCCTGCGGTTTCCGCCAGTACTCTAAGCTGGTCTGCAGATCGTTGTCTGTGCCAGAATGTTATCTTCATACAAGCGGTTCATGTGAGCAGAGATAAAACTCTGGGGAAACCTATTACGGACTGAGTTGTGGGTGATGACACATTCCCATGGAAAGCTCTGCAGGAGCTTCATCACCCCTGCAGAGCGCACTCAGTAAAATATAGAGGGCATCCAGCCCTCTGACAGAACACGCTGAGCTACCATGCCGGCTGCTTGGCAGGCGATACTCCTTATCTAGACACTTTCACGTGCTCATCGTACGCTCATAACTAAAAGGAAAGACGTGACGTGATCGTCGGTCATATTACAGACACTGCTCAAAGCATCTGTGCTTCATCGATTTTCAATTTGGTTTCCATAATGCGCCCGATCCAAGCTTACTTTACGGATAGCTCTTGTATACTTCGATGATAGATTGAGTGATTGTGAGGTCTGGTTGTATTACATAATGACAGTAATCTTGAACGAAATTCGTTGACGTATTCAAAGAGTGGAGTTTCGGCTTCCAATGTAGCTTCCACTTGAGATTTCTTGGCTTTCCCTATTTGGGTGTCTGTGAAAATGCTACCTTGTGAAGCTGCACTGATAATTGCGGAACTAGATTCCCATTCAAGAGTGGAGCGAGTTCTAAATTTCCTTCGTTTTCTGTAAGTTCCAGAAATCGATTGAGACGAATGAAACGAAAGTTCCTTCAATAAGATCACGATAAATTTCCTTAACATATTAGAGCTTGTGTCTCCTTCAGTGACATCGTCGTCAGAACGTTAAACGAGAGACCACATATATTTGAGGCTCTCTGAGACGGACTTCCGTAATGTTAACCGGCGCAACAACGATGATTATATTCATCACATGTCAGTTCGGATGATTTGTAATTGACCCTTCTCTAGACCTCACTGTTCTTCTTTACGACGAATGTTGCCATTTTCACAGGACTGTCGGCTTTAATTTTGACTTACCGTGCTTTGGACGTTAATAGAGAGGGTTTGTGGCTTCACCACGTAAATATTGTGTACGTATCGCCATAAGACAAAAGTTATCCTTTAGTGAGAGGTCGCAAGCGGTACAGTCGCAAGCGGCACAGTCGCGACAGCAGTTTCGTGTAGTATCTCCTAAAACAGGCACAAGAAGCCAGATTACTGTATAGCAGAACGGCGATTGCAGTTAACATTTTTAAGTTCATGGGTGAAAAGCATTCTTAAGTTATCGCTTTCTCTACTTAAAAAAAGGAATTTTATTCGCATAATACCAGATGTGTGATAAACCATCTCCAGAGGGTTCCCCAAGTTCTCAGATAACAAGACTGCAAAATTCAGTTATCTGTGCCATCATTTCCGCAGTGGAGGAACATTTGTTCATATCAAACCAAATTTTCAAATTAGCTTAAAAAAGAAACTTTCAATTATCTGCTTACGTAACTTCTAATTTGGATCAAACCGACCCACTTACATAATTATGTTGCTACTGTGTAGGCAGTTATTGTGAAACACATTTCCTTACGTCCCAGGTTTCATTACCAAATTTCCAACCAACAGAACATTTTCCATAGCACTCTCATCAGTAATTGTCAGAGTTAATGTGGGACTGCGTATCTGCTTGATATACACCTTAGTGTTTCCCCATAACTTTCTCTGATTCTGTGTTCTAATGTAATGTCGCGGCAATTTTTTTTTTCATCAAAGTTGGACATCGACATACAATGCAAACTGTTCTAAAGCCCAGCTTTTCACGTAGAAGTATGGTACCCGTTCAGTCTAGTCACCTGCGATACGTTTGTTGAATACTTCTATTCTCAAGTCTTCCACAAACAACAAAATTTAACCCCGTGGTCTAGGGGTAGCGTCATTGATTCATAATAAAAACGTCTTCGGTCCCGGGTTCGATCCCCGCCACTGCCTAAATTTTGATAATCAGCATTGGCGGTCGAAGACTTCCGGCATAGAAAGTCAGCCTCATTCTGCCAACGGCCTTGTCAAAGAGGGCGGAGGAGCGGATAGAGGTTCAGGGCACTCTCTTGTCCTAGGGCTGGGAAATTGTCCCTAAAGACGGAAGAATCAGCAATGATCAACGACGTGAGGATGCAGAAGGCAATGGAAACCACTGCATTAAAGACACGTAACGTGTATCCACAGGACATGTGGCCTGTAATTGAAGAAGTGTCATGATGATCTCTCCATTGGCAAAAGATTCCGGAATAGTCCCCCATTTGGATCTCCGGGAGGGGACTGCCAAGGGGGAGGTTACCATGAGAAAAAGATTGAATAATCTACGAAAGGATAACGTTCTACGAGTCGGGGCGTGGAATGTCAGAAGCTTGAACGTGGTAGGAAAATTAGAAAATCTGAAAAGGGAAATGCAAAGGCTCAATCTAGATATAGTAGGGGTCAGTGAAGTGAAGTGGAAGGAAGACAAGGATTTATGGTCAGATGAGTGTCGGGTAATATCAACAGCAGCAGAAAATGGTATAACAGGTGTAGGATTCGTTATGAATAGGAAGGTAGGGCAGAGGATGTGTTGCTGTGAACAGTTCAGTGACCGGGTTGTTCTAATCAGAATCGACAGCAGACCAACACCGACAACGATAGTTCAGGTATACATGCCGACGTCGCAAGCTGAAGATGAACAGACAGAGAAAGTGTGTGAGGATACTGAAAGGGTAATGCAGTATGTAAAGGGGAACGAAAATCTAATAGTCATGGGCGACTGGAATGCAGTTGTAGGGGAAGGAGTAGAAGAAAAGGTTACAGGAGAATATGGGCTTGGGACAAGGAATGAAAGAGGAGAAAGACTAATTGAGTTCTGTAACAAGTTTCAGCTAGTAACAGCGAATACCCTGTTCAAGAATCATAAGAGGTGGTGGTATACTTGGAAAAGGCCGGGACATACGGTAAGATTTCAATTAGATTACATCATGGTCAGACAGAGATTCCGAAATCAGATACTGGATTGTAGGGCGTACCCAGGAGCAAATAGAGACTCAGATCACAATATAGTAGTGATGAAGAGTAGGCTGAAGTTCCTGACAATAGTCAGGAAGAATCAATAAGCAGAGAAGTGGGATACGGAAGTACTAAGGAATGACGAGATACGTTTGAAGTTCTCTAACGCTATAGATACAGCAATAAGGAATAGCGCAGTAGGCAGTACAGTTGAAGAGGAATGGACATCTCTAAAAAGGGCCATCACAGAAGTTGGGAAGGAAAACATAGGTACAAAGAAGGTAGCTGCGAAGAAACCATGGGTAACAGAAGAAATACTTCAGTTGATGGATGAAAGGAGGAAGTACAAACATGTTCCGGGAAAATCAGGAATATAGAAATAAAAGTCGCTGAGGAATGAAATAAATAGAAAGTGCAGGGAAGCGAAGACGAAATGGCTGCAGGAAAAATGTGAAGACATCGAAAAAGATATGATTGTCGGAAGGACAGACTCAGCATACGGAAAAGTCAAAACAAACTTTAGTGACATTAAAAGCGACGGTATTAACATTAAGAGTGCAACGGGAATTCCACTGTTAAATGCAGAGGAGAGAGGAGATAGGTGGAAACACTACATTGAAAGCCTCTATGAGGGTGAAGATTTGTCTGATGTGATATAGAAGAAGAAACAGGAGTCGATTTAGAAGAGAGAGGGCATCCAGTATTAGAATCGGAATTTAAAAGAGCTTTGGAGGACTTCCGGTCAAATAAGGCAGAAGGGATAGATAACATTCCATCAGAATTTCTAAAATCATTGGGGGAAGTGGCAACAAAAAGACTATTCACGTTGGTGTGTAGAATATGAGTCTGGAGATATACCATCTGACTTTCGGAAAAGCATCATCCACACAATTACGAAGACGGCAAGAGCTGTCAAGTGCGAGAATTATCGCACAATCAGCTGAACAGCTCATGCATCGAAGCTGCTTACAAGAGTAATATACAGAAGAATGGAAAAGAAAATTGAGAATGCGCTAGGTGACGATCAGTTTGGCTTGAGGAAAAGTAAAGGGACGAGAGAGGCAATTCTGACGTTACGGCTAATAATGGAAACAAGGCTAAAGAAAAATAAAGACACTTTCATAGGATTTGTCGACCTGGAAAAAGCGTTCGACAATATAAAATGGTGCAAGCTGTTCGAGATTCTGAAAAAAGTAGGGGTAAGCTATAGGGAGAGACGGGTCATGTACAATATGTACAACAACCACGAGGGAATAATAAGAATGGACGATCAAGAACGAAGTGCTCGTATTAAGAAGGGTGTAAGACAAGGCTGTAGCCTTTCGCCCCTACTCTTCAATCTGTACGTCGAGGAAGCAATGATGGAAATAAAAGAAAGGTTCAGGAGTGGAATTAAAAGACAAGGTGAAAGGATATCAGTGATACGGTTCGCTGATGACATTGCTATCCTGAGTGAAAGTGAAGAATTAAATGATCTGCTGGACGGAATGAAGTCTAATGAGTACACAGTATGGTTTGAGAGTAAATCGGAGAAAGACGAAGGTAATGAGAAATAGTAGAAATGAGAACAGCGAGAAACTTAACATCAGGATTGATGGTCAAGAAGTCAATGAAGTTAAGGAATTCTGCTACCTAGGCAGTAAAATAACCAATGACGGACGGAGCAAGGAGGACATCAAAAGCAGACTCGCTATGGCAAAAAAGGGCATTTCTGGCCAAGAGAGGTCTACTAATATCAAATACCAGCCTTAATTTGAGGAAGAAATTTCTGAGGATGTACGTCTGGAGTACAGCATTGTATGGTAGCGAAACATGGACTGTGGGAAAACCGGAACAGAAGAGAATCGAAGCATTTGAGATGTGGTGCTATAGTCGAATGTTGAAAATCAGGTGGACTGATGAGGTAAGGAATGAGGAGGTTCTACGCAGAATCGGAGAGGAAAGGAATATGTGGAAAACACTGATAAGGAGAAGGGACAGGATGATAGGACATCTGCTAAGACATGAGGGAATGACTTCCATGGTACTAGAGGGAGCTGTAGAGGGCAAAAACTGTAGAGGAAGACAGAGATTGGAATACGTCAAGCAAATAATTGATGACGTAGGTTGCAAGTGCTACTCTGAGATGAAGAGGTTAGCACAGGAAAGGAATTCGTGACGGGCTGCATCAAACCAGTCAGTAGACTGCTGACAAAAAAAATATTAATGTCTGATGGCACATCGTTTGTACCTCTCAGTTCACTTGACCTTTCTCGTATATCCATAAACTGGAAAATATAAAAGTGCTAGAATAGCAAACAGCTCTTACACGGAAAACTTAAGTTTTGTCATTGCTGTAGCAACTCTTTCAAAAAAGGTTCAAATGGCTCTGAGCACTATGGGACTTAACTGCTGAGGTCATCAGTCCCCTAGAACTAGAACTACTTAAACCTAACTAACCTAAGGACATCACACACATCCATGTCCGAGGCAGGATTCGAACCTGCGACCCTAGCGGTCGCGCGGTTCCAGACTGTAGCGCCTAGAACCGTTCGGCCACTACGGTCGGCTAGCAGCTCTTTTGCTAAGGGTGGAAACAGAACTTCACATTAGTCAGGTGGTCATTTTCTATGTCAAAAAAGCTAAACCGGGCAAAGCTTAGTAGGATTTTATGAAAGTCGAAAAAAAAACTACATATTTGATGGGGATAAACCATAAACCATGCATTTGACCATTATACGTGTAGACCAGGCATGTTGCCTACGGGTGGACGGTGACTGTTTCAAACTAACATTAAATGAAGAATTTCGACCAGGTTAGTTACTTTAAATGTGGAATAGTGAAAGAAGTGTTTGTTAGCTATCGGTTTCTCCTTAGAATCACTTGTTACCACAGTTACAGATTATATGCCAAATTTTCTGTGTGTGGAGTTCCTTGCTTTTTACTTTACTTTTTTTTGTGCCGCTCTTGGCGGTTTAGTGAGTTTTTTTGTGCTGCTCTTGGCGGTTTAGTGAGAAGTGTTAAGTTTCCAATTCTTGTTTGATTCACGTGATCCATGCGCGAAAGTTGCCTCACTCGTTAACTACACGACATGTGGTTTTCGAGACATGAACCTCTACTTGCATAATCGTCTATTATCCGTGTCGTATTACGAGAGATTCCTTCCTCCCCCCCTCCCTCCTTCCTTCCCCTCGCTAAGACTACTGCGAAAAGTTCTGGCTTTATGACGAACTTTCTTAGCTTAGTAGCTTCTAATCCTGCCGCTCGTTGTGCTTTCGTGTACACGAGAAAAGGAAGGTAATCATTTATGTTGCTTCTTTGTTTTTCGTTGTCGTGCAGCTGCAACTCACCTTTTAAACAAATTACACACACGAATAGATTCAAAAAATGGCAGTCTTTAGACCAAAAACCGGAAATTTGTCCGAGTTCTGTTCAAAGACCTGTGTAAGTAGCGTTTGCTGAATCTTCGTACAGACGTTAGGGTATCTGTCAGTAAAGATAAACAGGCTCCTCCTCCCGTGTTTACAAATTGTTTAATATTTTCGCCTGTACTTCTAAATTTCGGTATTAGTTGTCTCTTACACCCAGAACTCCGAAAAACTTGAGATTGTTCTGGGATACCGTCTGACTATTTCGGGATAAGGTACTCACGGCCTGTGGCGTCTCGTTACAGAGTAGTAATGTAATCATGATTAATTCGCTTTGTTGCAGCAATAACCAAAACGTACAGAAGACAGCACGAAATAAAACGACATTTAGAAACAAGCAAAAGTGATGTGCTTGCCAGTGGCATTCGCCGCCCCATCATTGCATTCAGTGAACCCATACACGTGGTGCATATCGGCCAACTCTTTAATCGGTAAACATATCCATAGTAATACTGTCCACAGTTGCGTTTCTGTACACTATTTTCAGCGCAGTGTAGATGCAAATGTTATTAGGGCAAGAAACCAAACTAATTTCGGAGACGAGAGCTTGGATCCCTTATACCAAAATACCCGGAAGCTACCCCAAAACCTCAGTTCATCGGGTTCGTAGCGTTCTGGTTCACCCAATATATAATCCATGTTAACTAATCGGCGGGAAACGTGGAAGGGATACAAGATTTTAGAACGAAACAAAAATGTTGATACATACATATGATCAGTTTTATTATTTTAGTTAACACTTCGTTAAATATTTGTTAGTTTGTCATTTTGTATTGAAATTTCCAGCTTGGTTCTACAGGCATTTTTTCAAATATTATTTATTTTTGGAAGTGTTGAGTCTTTTTACGTTTATCTTAGTTGCCATGGTACTAGAAAATATGCAAATCCTTTTAGTATTGGGAACCCTATTAACAGTGGAAGCTTACTCTGCAGTTCTTATTGGACCAATGTTTAGTGTGAACCGAAGATGTCTTTCCCTACCTGGAATTGAATCTGCTGTGGGGCGCCACTGAGCAGATGTTCGTCAGCGACCTCAGCTGCAGACCAACTTTATGCGTCTGACGTCTAGTCACGAGCGTGACTCCTGCTCGGCTGTATGCCCGGCTGTATTCTTATTGAACTAGTGTGTACTGTACATTTGTGTGAAATGTGTTCTGAGCAGCACTTTTTAAGGCGGTCATGCAGCTTTGTATGGACTCGATAACTGTATTGCGTCTAAAGTGACTTTGTAAAACATGCACATTTGTGCGTCGAAAGCTTTCCTAAAAGACATTTACCAAACAATAAGACCTTTCAGAGATCAAAGAACTCTTTTTGGACATAAGGCCTTTTGAGAAAAGGTCATTTCACTGTGTAAGACCAAATAGTGTTAGAACAACTGATTTATAAGGTTGAGAACATCATATTGAGGATGCCGATGGGGGCTGCGGCATCACCACCGAAACAACAGAAACTGAGAATGTGAGTCGTGTGGAAAGTGTTGAGACAGCAACTCCCTTATCTGTACCGTCTTCAGAGAGGTCCATATCATTTTTATAGAGTGCAGTATCGTATTGCAACAGATTTTCAGTCCAGAAAATCTTATTGTACTTGATTATTGGGATGTGTGCTCACGATCAACACCTTGCATCTACCATACTATTCGCTGATGAAGCAAGATTTCCCCGGAATGGGAGTGCAGAATTTTCACAACATTCATACACGTGTGCATGAGAATCATCCTGTAGTTTTGGAGACAAGACATTAACAACATTTGATGTTCCATGGAATTCTGACTGGAGCAATATACAGTGAATTTTTAATAGGATATTAAAATGCTGTGCTAGAAGACGTCCCACTATACTTGTCAGAACGTGGATTGGTCGTGGGTAGTAACATCTTGGTCTCCTAGATCTGATCCCAATTTATTGGATTTTTGTTCTTGGGTTCATTTGAAGGACATCGTATATCCAACACTGATTGCGAATGGTGACTAATTCGCCAGTGTGTTCAAGAGAAGTTTTACCACATGCAGCAGACACGTGGCGTGTGAGAGCGGGTACGACAATACGTGATACTGTGTTAGCTTGTGTTAGTGCTAATGTTAGACAGTGTGAACATTTTGAGTTTTATTTCTCCATCTGAAGAGGACATTAGAGAGAAAAAATACCCATAGAACCAAACTGGAAATTTGAAAAGATGACAGAAACGAAGCAAATTTGTAACGACAGAAACTGTAAATAATCAATAAAACTTACCATATCTATACAAGAACGTTTTTGCTTCCTATTTATGTAACTCATTTGTACGGTTGTAAGATTTCTCGATGTGGGGGAAAACACTAGATTGTAGCGTAAGTAGATATTGGAAGTTTTAATTTTGGATCCCCAGTCTGCTGTAGAAAGCAATACTGAGTCTCATGTATCTGAATTTCCTCCTGGGAGGCATCTGAAACAATGGAGTTCTGTGAAGCGTGTGACTTAGCCTCAAAATTGTCCTCAGATAGGTTTTTAACATGGCTGTCAATCAGCCACTGTTATATAATACAAAATTTTTGAAAAACATAGCCCTCAGTCGCGACTGAGGGCTGTCTTTTTCAAAAAATTTGTGTCTTCAGATAGTCGTATCTGGGACCAGACAACTATTCTTTTACTTAATCGCGAATTTGCTGATTTCCTTCGGACGTTTTACTACAAATAATGGTTTGCGCTTTAGTTTGCTTGTAATTCCTTTACATTTCGTTAAGTTTTCGTGAATCCATAGGTTGCTAATAGAACAGTGTGACCCACTTAGTCATACCGACATTGACTTGATATTAGTCATTGTTGTATGCGTTACAGTACTCCAGATTGTATGTTCGCCAAAGTCTGGCAGTGACATGTTTCTTTCGCAAGAAATATTGCAGTACTTATCAAGTATATTCCACTGACAAAAATCGTACACATGAGATTTCGACGGGTTACTGCTCAGTCATGTTGCGTGTCGTTACAGTGCACCATGAAAATTATTTCATCCCCTTAAAAGGAATGGTGAAGATGCATTCCGGAAAAAGCAACTGGGTGACGTCAGGATTGAAGGCACCCTGTCTGCCAGCCATCCTGTTTGTTGAATGCAGTAGCCTAAACTTCCGGCCACTCACTCGAACTGCGGTATGCCGTAACCATGGCCCTTACCTGCTCATTCATCCCAGTCTTCATCAGGTAAAAAAGAACAAACTTCCCGTTTCAACTACGGTGACCCACGGTTGTTTCATAAGCGACTTAAAAGTAGCAATTTTGTAAGACTTATTTTGCGCTAAATCGGTCCTTTTTTTTTTATTTAATGATCGTGAAAGTTCTTTCTACCATACTGTGTAGCGGGTGCAGTAATACTACACGGAGAATTTCCAGAGGTTTCAAGATGTGCCTGTATTTATCGTTGTTCACTACTGTAGTAATAATGCACTGAAGAATTGACTGTATTGCTTATAATACTTGGTTCAGCATTGTTCAGAAGCTCGTTTTTTGTAATAGGGGTCACAGTGTTAGACCTAGCCGGTGCCGCCGAGTGCGATTATTCATTTGTCCTGGCAGCGGAATCCGGATCTGTCTGAATCTGCGCACTGCCGTTGGCATTCTGCGTTAGGTCAGCCGGATGCGAAATGCAAATGCATTCTTCCACATCGCGGGTAGAGCGTTGTTCATTTTACTGCGACCCTTGAATACAGTTCATCCACTGCCTGGCTCGTAAATACAAGGCTTCGGAAATTTGCCTTGAAAGAAATTTCAGACGCCATTAGTTACGGTCACATCTCTCGTGGGTGGGAGGGAATAGTGGATTGTTCATTTCTACAAACGACAACGCAACAAAATTAATGTAATTTTGTGTTCAGTGAAGCTACAAAATGTGAAATAAAGCAAAAATTTTGCTTACGAACGGCCTGAATTCATAGAGGGACGGTTCAATTGTTAGCTAACATATTTGTCAGGTACGCTAACATGTGAACGACTTAAAGCTTTATGTTAAAGAGGACACACACACACACACACACATATATATATATATATATATATCTGAACTACGGTACGGACATGGGGCAAGTGATTCTCACCTCGTGGCGAACTGCTCATAATGTAAGACAGATATCAAATGGAAACATGTGAAATGAGTTATTGTGGGTCATCAAAAAATTGCAGTAGATTAGGGCTAGTGAAATAAATGAAAAATCTTTAAACGGGAAAAAACTGATATCAAAAATAGAAAATTATGCAGAAACAGGCTGAAAGGGAAAAAACGTGATCTGTGCGTGGCTTAAATTGAGAAGTAAATCGACTGAAAGATGTGAATGAAGTATCCAGGAACTCCTAATAATAGAGCCATCGAAATTCAAACAATTTGATTTCTGATTACGCTCTTACTATAAGGTGACGGCAATAGAAACATTTCAGTGCTAATAAGCTCTCATTCCCCGGAAGGCTCATTTCCAAGCCATCTTAGGCGCGTCGTGACGAGATGGACGCTTGGCGACATTCGTCTCATCCGGTCAGCGGTCCGCAGTCGCCGTAAAAATATCCGCGTGGCGCGTGTATGCTGATTCCTGGCAGCTGTGAGCACGCTTTCAGATTCTGCGAGGCCGCGCCCGGCCGGCGTGCAGGTATTTTTAATCATCGCGTCCTTTCCTCCGTCACCGCCGGCGCTTCACTGTTGCGTGTATATCGATCACCGAATCGGAAGACCTAGATAGTCGCGCTCATGCGCGGAATATCTAGGGTTGTAGAGACGGACGTGGCCCGGTTCGTAATGGATATAGCATTCTAGATGGTCCACTGTCGGTCGGTGTAAACTGTTGTCTTACCTGCTCAACGATTTATGCAATAGAAGCAGTAGTATCGTTCCAAGAAAAAGAAATCTGCCGCAAGTCCCATTAAGTCCGTCCGAAGAGTTGTTCGTATGGGGATTACCTGATTGCCGTTTCTCTCCCTCCCCACTCTCCTCCTTTCCCCCCCTCCCTCTTTCTTCGCCCCCCCCCCCATCCCAATATGAAATGTACTGTACTGTAAGAGAGCAATTACGTAAGCATTGGAATCTCTCAGCACTTTGCATTAGGTATTTATGATGCACTACAGATATAGCAGACTCCATTTCTGTCAGTGAAAAGCTGAATGATCTGTATAGATGCCTGAATAAATAACCCCAGTATGTCAGTTACACGGCGGTGTCGAAACTTGAGCATACTGAACGCACTCGCTAAGAACAAGAAGGGCACAGCATGCTGCTGTTCCGTGCCAGCTTTTGCAGGCTGACCTTGATCCACGTTGCTGTAACTGGGTCTCGATCTGCAGGGCCGCATTTGATAGGAGTTGCACGGACTCAGCTGTCCACGTTTCCTTCGCGTGGGAGGCTGTATCATTGCAGTTTAAAGCAGATTTTTTGGCTGTGATACCTGCTGCAGATATTTACTGGTTAAACTCGGCATTTTAATTTTCTGCATTGATTGCACATGTTAATGACAGTAGATTTCACACGCCTGAATCTGAATCTGCCTATACTATGATGCTGAACCACCACTGAAATAGAATATTAACTATTTTAGAACAGAAAGGCAGTAAAATGTGGCCGTTTAAAGTCTACTAAAATTAGAGAGCTCGCACTTTCTGATCCAGTTTCACGCTTTCAAGGAAGACAAGCAACAGCAGAAATGTATTTGAATTTCAGGTATTTATGTATATTAGGAAGTTTGAAGTCGTCACGCTTATCATACTCCCAAAGATTCTACACGATAGTCTTTATGAAAGGGAGATTATAGAGGGTAGATAATGGAACAAACAGATAAAGTACTGAATGTTCGACAATCCTACTGTACGTTACAGTTCTAGATGCTTAAAATGGTTCAGTAAAAAAGAAAAGCTGAGACTGTTTCATTGAAGAGAGACTGGGCGGTCATATGTATTTCAATCTTCAGTTGAGAACGGCGTAAATTGCAAGCAGTCGTAACAAAATAATTAATGCGCATCTCTTCAGTACATGTACCTTGCAAAATAATACTAGGAGACGGGGAAGTCACACACCAATATTAAAATCTGCATTGATTTCTTTGAACCTTGGAGAAACCACCGAAGACTTGTTTCCTCGTGATCGTCTTACTTCATGTGCTCACAGGAGGCGAGGACGCGAGAACTTCAGGGTTTCAGTTAGCAACTATTGTACAGCTCATGGATTGAATTTCATGCTCTTCCAAATATTGTAAAATAATCAACTCTGGTCGTAGTTTACATTATACAGATGGAAAAGGTTTGAGCGTAGTTTCCATAGACGTAGCTCTCAATAGAGATGGAAAGAAAAATGGCCGTAGTATTTTCAGAGGAAACGTCTCGAAATTAGGTCCATGTAATTTACTGAAACCGCGGATAACTGTAAGTGGACTGGCTTGGGGGGGGGGGGGGAGGGGGGGGTGCTCTAAATACTAGTACTGCGAAATGACTGTCACTTCTTAACCACTGCACCACCTCTCGTTTCTAGAGCGCTCCCTGAATATAGGCCTCAAGGAGACATTGGGACTCGTTGCAGCAAATATTATAGTTAAAATGTGAAGGTAAAAATCCTAGGTCAAGATAGCCAAGCTTCCTTCATTGACTACTAATTTCAGCTCATTGGCGACCCACCTTCAGATCTAAAATACAGAAAATTTCATAAGAGGTGAAAAGTAGCGTAATGCGTTTTGTATTTGAACTTCCATTCTTTGACACATGCCAATAAAAATTTAATTCATTGTTCGTCACCCATCAGCCATTACAATCGTTATAATCTCTTGAGCTAAAGCGCTCTTAGTTTCCTTGTCCGTGCTGAAAAATTTATAGATTGGGAAAAAATATAAATATAAATGGTATAAAGCTGTAAACGTAGCTCAAGTAGATCGTTTTGATTACGTAATGTAAAACGTTAGCCACGTCTCTATTGCCACACTTTCTTTCAAATATAAAGTGATTGGCAGTGGTCCATACAGTCCGTGTGGAAGTAAATATGGCTAATCACTTGCTCAGTACAATCTGTAGCAAATACCGAGATGTAAAGTACTAGAATTATATTCACGAACTTCCATCCTTGTAACCGTCATAAATGTAACATGACATGACTCTGTGGTACCACTTCATTAAACTTCATTGGTTAGTAGCGCCATCTATCAGTTAGCATTTTCGTGTAGCAGTAACGCTACAGTGTGGCCAGTTCTGAGACAGCCGTAATACAGCTACTTTCTTGTTCCTGTAGCCTTGCGAGTGATACGCCATATTTGCGTCCACACGTGGGCTATATGATAGTTTTCACTGTCAGTCATATTGCATTGAAACGCAAGTGGTGCAGTATGAGCTTTGGAGACATACTGCTGACGTAGTACATTATGTAACCATGACGACCTGCTTTAGGTAAGACTAAATGACCAAATGTATGTACTTCTTACGTCTTCATTTTTGTCACGATCTTGAAATTGTTCAGTGGGTACATAACGAGCGGTTCACCTCAACAGATTAACGATGTGTAATGTCTGGTGACCGATACACACTGTAAATAATTTTTATTGGTGTGTATCATAGAATGAAAGTTTAAATATAAAATTATCATCACCTCTTTTATTCAATTTCCAGCATTTTAGATCTTCAGATGGCTCGTCAATGAGGATGTACCCGTACAGATTGTGTCGAATACGGGTAAATTAAATTTCCCTCTTCCGTCGACATTGTTTACAGCAGGTATGAGTATCCTGCCGGAACTTGTGAAGTACGGTTCCAAAGACGGGCGGAATGTGCTGAAGAACTCGCTCAATACGTCGTTGAAAGTGAGGAATTGTTGGGCGCACAGAAAGGAAGAGTTCTGGACCGTTTTTGATAGCGAGCTTTCTTTGGTTTTGTACGCCTGTATACATACGACGGTTTCCGTCTGGACAGATTCATTAATAGTCTATTTGTCCAACAGTAACCTCTGTACTCGCATTCGGGAGGATGACGGTTCATATCCCCCTTCGGCCAACCTGATTTAGGTGTTCTGTGAATTCAGTAAATCTCTTCAGGAATAGTGGGCTTCGAAAAGGACACGACCCATCTCCTTCCCTATCTTTTCGAAAGGAAGGAGGGGGGAAAACCTGGGTTCGGTCTCTTATGATCGCTCCGTCGATGGGAAGTTAAACTCTCTAAATCTTACTATCTTGTAACAGTAACATCTATTACATCCTAGTTGTGCACAATACCTCCTCCCCGATAGCTGAGTGTCAGCGTGACGGATTGCCGTCCTACGGGGCCGGGTTCGATTCCCGGCTAGGTCGGGGATTTTCTCCGCTCAGGGACTGGGTGTTCTGTTGTCTTCATCATTATTTCATCCCCATCCGGCGTGCAGGTCGGCCAGTGTGGCGTCGAATGTAGTAAGACCTGTACCAACGCGGCCGGATCTGTCCCGCAAGAGGCCTCCTGGCCAATGACGCCAAATGCTCATTTCATTTCATGTGCACAATACGCCACAGTTAATGTTGCGATTCAGCTGCCAGACCCTGCACCATGCGGCGATCCTTTGTAGGTCTTCCAACTTCCTGTATTTAATTACAACATATAGCGTTGCGACTGGTCTATATACTCGTATACTATTCAGTTGCGAATGGCCTCAGATTCCGCCGTTACCGTTGACTTGGTAGTAAACGTCAGAAGCCCCCTCAAATTACACAAGCATGATGCCGTTGCACATTAAGAGCAACGCCAGAAAATTTGTGCTGTGCCTAATGCTGAAAATAAACGAATTTCATGATTGCACGTAAATAGGTGCTAAGTTCCATTCTCAGAATGTACCAGTGGCAGTCACTGGAAACTGTTTAATATGTAAGTGTTAATCTGCGGAAACTGTAGCAATTCTTCGCACTTGAGTACTAGTTACATAGTTGTTCCAAAAGGCTGTCGTTCGTTTAAACTAGCCAGACGGGTTTAAAAAAACCTTTGTCATGAATATCATTGCCCCGTAGTAATCCCAGTTGTCAGATAAATCCTTAAGTCCAGACCATTGTATTAAAAAGATAAAACGCAATCACTCACAGCTTACCATTCAACTAGCTCTCTGTAAAATGTTTGATAATCTAATCAAAGGTGTGATTAAGACACAGAGGAATCGCACACCAGTTTCTGCTGCTGCTCCTCTTCCATTTTTCAGTCAGTATGGCTGGTTTGATGTCATGCTCAACGCTAGTCCATCCTGTGCGAACCTCTTCCTCTCATAACTGCTACAGCCTACATCCATTCGAAATTGCTTACTGCACTCGAGTATCGGTCTCCCGCCAATTTTTACCTCTTCTCATTTCACGAGTTCTGACCAACTCGCAAAATTTAACTATTTAAGCTGTTCAGCCAACAAATGCAGTAACTTAAAGTGGTGTATTATTTCTCTCACTCCAAAACTCCCGTTAGTTGAGCCACGTCTTTAGCTATTTCACTGCACTTCTGACGTGAGTTCGGTGATTACGGGAAACGTTGTAAGGGAAACTTCCCATCACACCCCCTTCAAATTTAGTGGTAAGATAGCTTCTCAGAGGCTGTACACACATCAAACATGAAAACAGGAAGGTAAAATGTACTGTGATAAAACTCGAAACAGTGAACGCCACAAGCTTAAGATGGGCAACATCGAGCGTTCGTGAGTAGCTACGGCGTTGTGGTTGTATGGTCATGGTGTTGACTTCGAAGCGAGAGGTCCGTGTAAAAATCTCCTTAATGTGTTTTTCCCCACAAAATTATGACCTATTCGCAGGCCATTGACGTGTGTTCTCTGTATTCAAATTTGTGTCTGTGTCGTGGTATAACGTCCGTTTGCAGTAACGAGGTTGTAAGGAAGGGACCTACAGACGTAGTACCTCCTGTTCTACACAAGTATCACATGTTTTAAGACTCTTGCGTTCCGTTTTGTTTTGACTCTTGAATCTTTTTGTAGTAGTTCACATCCGATTACATATTTTTTTCCATTTCTGTGAGAGGCCCGGACATCTGCTCTCACTATTCACATTCTTACTGTTTTAATTCTTGATGTGTGTTTAGTCTTTGACGAGCTATCCGCTGGGTTACCACTAAATCTGAGATGAGTGCGACGGCGAGTTCGTTCATCACACAGGTTGAGTTCTTCCCAAACATTTGTCAGTGTCTGGAGTAATTGTTGCAACAATGCTGTTTCTAAAGAAGTCTGATACTTTTTCCTTTCCGGACAGCTGTAAAAAAAGTTGCTCTTTCGTTTGACGTATTATTTATTATTGCCTGTTGAATGTATTAAATGTTCTACCGAGACTTAAAACGCGTGTTTTTTGAAACGCGCAGTATTGAACGAAAATTCTGTTAGGGCTGTCCCTGGCACCAGTGTCAACCGACCACTACTTTGGTTTGTCGAAAAGCAAATGAAATTCATGACTGAGCATCAGTAACTTAAGCGAAATTTAGCACCATGAAATAGTTTCTATTAAAAACTGCCATTTCTGTTTTAAATTCTTCAACCATTGCCATACCGTTAAATCTCATTGAGAGTTACGCTATCGTACTGTTTTTAGAACAGGTTGTAATCTAAACGAGAATCACTCCCTGAACATTCCTCCTAGGTTACGTAGTACTAAAGAAATCCTCAAAGCAAAATGCAGCACCGCACACCCTCTGCCTCTACAGCTGCAGTTTACACAGCTGCGAATTGCCCAGCCGACTGCTGCCACAAACGTAACAGCAACGGCTGAGTTAGGAAGGACAGTACACGCGATCGTCAGCCGTCAAAGCAATTTAGTTCTGGTGGGGCGGAAAATTCGGGCACGGGCGGTGGCAGCGGCAGCAGCGGCGCGACAATGGCCGACCTCGGGCAGGCGTGCCGTCTGGCCGGCGCGGCTGCTGTGGCTGCGAGCGGCCGCGTTGCCAGGTCTCTGCGCCTGCGCGCCGCGCCGCGCCACGCTCCTCCTCTCTCCACCTGCCTGCCGCCACGCGGTGGAACACGCCGTACCCCTACCACCCTGCTCCGTGCACAGTTCATTCTACGTGCACCGTATATGTGAATAAGTACAAAGTGGGCAGAAGAAAACAAAATTAAACATTGGAAAATATTTTGCTTGCCCTTTGTAGACGTTCAGTGATTTACAGGGTGAAACGTATGCGTGAATATCGATATCTTGCCGTATGTCACGAGCATTCTTTTCTTACGGTTCGCACTAGGTATTTATTTTCTTATGACAGTCCTAATTCCTTATTTTTGTGTGGTCTTGGTCTGCGCCTCATTGTAACTATTGAATGAAGTCAGTCGGCATGTGGCTGTCAAAATATTTCGATATAGTCGTTGCCGAGCATCGTGGGACGTTTAAACCCACTCTATAGCATTAAGTAGTGACATGCCGGAATATTATTCCCAGTTGTTGGAACCAAATACATGTGACGATACAATGTATTCCACAAACCATTTGAGCACACGACGTGTAGCTAATACAGTAACAGCAAACATGAAAGTACAATCACCATCCACCGTATACACCGAAGAACAACGCTCGTGTAACTAGTATGGTGGATGGATTACAATGGCGGTAAAATGCTAGCTGTTCGTTACTGTATGAGCTAAATGACGTGTGCTCACTTTGTGTGTGTAACTAACATGTCACAACTTAATATTGTAGAGTCAGTTTCGACAGTGACTGTGTCGACATTGGAATAGAATTAAAATTTTTAAAAGACAAATGCGGAATGACTTTATTGAATAGGCCACGAAGAAACAGGAAGGGAAGTATGATAAAAGCATCGACATTAGATGCACTATTTCGTCCACGTTTTATATGGCCATGTCACACCCTCCCTCTAAGGGTGTGCAGAAATAATGGCAACTGAAGTAGGTGACATGACATTCCAAAAGGTTAATATTTTCCCATGTTTTGTAAAGTGATAAAGAAACAATCGCACTTTCTCCGCGGCCGTGTACCCAAACACCTTCGTGCCCCAGTACAACGATTTTAACCTCCTCATACCTATTCACATCGGGTAAAAAACACTCTGCTGCCTTGTTACAGAGTTGGGAGAAAATGACGAAGTTCACGTGATATTTCAAACGATCACCTCGGTTACATCAGATCGTAGTCGCAAAAGAAATATCGATCTGTAAACGTTTGCTTTAAACATGAAAGAATTGGCCTTAATGTGCAGCTCACCCTGTACGTTTTACTCGCTTGGGTACTTGCGGCCGGCTGTTGATGTAGGCTAAGAAAATTCCTCATACCAGCTGTTTATAGACAGTTAATTCTATGAAATCTACTTTGATCCAAAAACACTGTTGGTGTTATTTCTTGCGCAGATGGTTGGACTTTGCCTGGTTTGACGAATTTCAGTGACATTCGCTGTGTAGCCTCAACTGTGCTACAATAAATCAGCGGTACTCATCTAGCCACGCTTGTAGGAAAAATACTTGTCCGGCGCTCTTACACCTTCTCCTTTATGTATTGTGGGCAGTGTCAAGATATAACTCATCTTGCACACGATTCGATAGCTCAGGTTCCAGTTTCTCCACAGCACTTATGTTGCTGGGGATCCATGCAGGGTTCCATACGAACGTCAGCAAATCCGAAAGTAAGGTTTTCGATAAGTTTTTATTCACCCACTTGACAAGACGCCTGAGGTAGTGCATAACAAAAAATAAGTTTCATTATTGCACGCACACTGCCATAAGTTTTCGCTACGTAACAGACAACTGTTGTTAACTGGTATACTAGTTACAGATTATCATCTTAATTTTTCTTTCTTTCTTCATTCGCTCGCACGTATTGTTTCGCTTGTCACTCCGGGTGAAAGCCAAATTGAAAATCGTTCGTTCGTGACGATAGTTAACAAAGTGATGTGGAAACTACCGATCATTGCTCGTAATAAGTCTATAATGGACTCAACTATTTCTGGTACGCTCCTCCCGTCTCGGCAACACGGAAAGAATACTCTTTGGAGGGTTGTTTTCAGTTCGTGACTAGCATTCGTTTGTAGGAAAAGGAAAACGCTACACACACATTGCACGTAGACTCTACGTTCTTCTTATGCGTAGTCAAGTAACTATCCTTGACGTGCTGTCTTCCTTCTTTTATGAAGATCTTCGTTCCATTGCTCTAACTCCTATGGATTACAAAGGTTCGGCATATGATAGCATTATGCAATGAGGCGATAAAGTAATTTGAATTGTGAGAGTTCAGGAATAGCAGTAATTTGTCATTTAACTTAAAACATTGGGCAAGGACGGCTTCAAAGCAGTAGTGCCATTCAAGGTTGGGTCAATGGCCGTTTATGTATAACATTACTGCGCCTTCTCACAAGTTAGATACACAAACGTTTGAGAAAATTTGAAGTCCCAAATGAAATCGTAGAGTGAATTCAGACTTCATACAGTGAACTTCTGGCTCATGGAAATGAGTGCTGTAAGATTAGTTGACGTCAAAAGATGCTGTGTTACCATGTGAATTCAAAAGAGGCAGAATGGTTGGTGATCGTGAGAACTTTGTCGGCTTCCACGACACGCAGTCCGTCCCCGGACCTGCCTGCTCCGTGACCTTTGTCGGTTTCCCAAGGATGGTACCCCTTCACTTATCGTCGGGCAATTGCTGCTCTATGCGCACAGATGAAGGATGCCACATTTATTTACACTGATGGCTCAAAAGCATCGTTTGGTGTTGGGAGTGCCTATATTGTTGGCGACACCCCAGATCGATTTCGGCTTCCCGACCAGTGTTCGGTTTATACTGCGGAGCTTTACGCTGTTCTCCAGGCTGTCCAATACATCCGCCTCCATCAGCGGATACAGTACGTTATCTGTTCAGATTCTCTCAGCTCTATCAGTCTCAAAGCTTTCTACCCTGTCCACCCTCTGGTCCATCGGATTCAGGACTGCCTCCACTTGCTCCACTTGGGGGGCGTCTCTGTGGCGTTCCTCTGGATCCCAGGACACGTTGGTATTTGTGGAAATGAGGCGGCCGATATAGCGGCCAAGGCAGCAGCCTCTCTTCTTAGGCCAGCTATTCGCACGATTCCCTTCGCCGATCTACGGAGTGTTTTATGTCGTCGTGTTGCTTTATGGCACGCACATTGGTCGACACTTCCCAATAATTGCGGGATGTGAAAGCTCTATCCTGTGCTTGGACCTCTTCCTCCCGAACGCGTCGTCGGGAGGAGGTAATTTTAACTCGACTCCGGATAGGGCACTGTCTTTTTAGCCATCGACATCTTTCAAGTGGCGATCCTCTCCCACTCTGTCTCCACTGCTCTCAGCTGTGGACGGTAAGACACCTTTTACTTGAGTGCCCGTATTTTACTCCGTTACGCGCCCGTCTACAGCAGTCGCCTGATATATCTTCCATTTTAGCAGATGACACGCGCTCAGCCGATCTCGTTCTCGAGTTTATTAGTGCCAGTGAGATGACATCAGTCATTTGAAGCTCTTTTTGGGGACAACCAACCCCTTTCTATAGTAGTTTCTTAAAGCTTTCCTTCTGGTTTTAGTTTCTTCATTTTTTTTAGTTTTGTTGCCATTGCTGCTGGTTTCGTTTTTTTACCTTTTCCACGTCACAGACCGGGCGCTAATGACCGTAGCATTTTTGCGCCCTAAAACCATAAAAAAAAAAGACACGCAGTCTCGTCCTCTGGAGCTTGGTATGTCTAGGTAGTTCGTCCAGTGTAACATGCAGGACTAGTGGCACGCGTATCGTTGACGACAGTGATCCCAACTGTGTAGGGATAAACGTACAGCTATTCTGTGTGACCTTCTGTTGGCCTGTGGGTGGAGATTTTACGGTAGCCTATCTGGGACCACCTCCATCCCATGGTATTGCGATTAACAGGTCAGACAGCACCCTAATGAAATCCTAAGGCCAACGAAACGCAGTGATGTTTCCAGTCGCCTCTACCTCATTTGGTATTGCAGGTTTTCACTAACGGTAATGTAGATGCCTTTGTATGATAGCACGCGTTGAGCGATAACCGCGGAGCACGTAACAAGGCGTGAGGCACTGAAGGCGCTGACGTATGTTGACAGCTCGGTCAGCTGCATGTGACGCGCGCACACGTCTCGGGCGAGCAGCACGCGTGCTGTGCTGTGCCTTGCCGACGCTCACGCATGTCCGCCGGCGGCAGAGGAGGCGCCTGCGCGCGGTATAAATAGCGGCGCAGCCTATGAATAGCCCCCAGTGCTCCTCCGTCTGCTGCCGAGCGCGTTCGCAGCCGCGCCGCCGCTTCTTAATGATGTCAGCCGCACTAATTCTCTGCGTAAATCCCACGCCGAAACAGTTAATTGCCAATTATGGTTGTATGTTAGCATGTCGACCAACTTCCAACGATCTCTTGTGCGAGCATCGTAACAACGAAGTCTTTCGCGACGACACTATTATATAAAACATTCTCAGACTTCTCGCGTCAGTTCAGAGTAAAACCTCCAACGTCTTCGTCAGAAGCAACTTATGCTATGGTGGCCTTATATGGCTCATAGACGGCTTCTAATTGATTGGTCGTTAATTACGTAATACTTCGTAGATGGTGTCAACCTCTGCGCTGGTGGCGCCACCGCTCCGGCCGTAGCGTAAACATTGCGACGAGTATCTCTGGCTCTTCTCTGCATCGAGAGCTCGCTGTTGCTGAGCACAGCTTCGCAAACAAACATAAATTACTCTATGAGGAAACAATAGTTTTGCCCCAGGCTTCCACATACTGGCATTCTGTAATTACAGAGGTTGTGGAAATAAGAAATGTGAGAAAATCTTGAGCTGTGACAACTGATACTATCTAAGCGTTGTATGGACGTGAGCTCTTGATGCAGAGAAGAGCCAGAGATATTAGTCACAATGTTTACGCTACAGCCGGGGGCGGTGGTGACACCATCTGCGACGGCATTACGTAACTAACGACCAATCAGAAGCCATCTAGAGGCCACAAAAGGCAGTTGCTCTTGACGAAGACGGTGGAAGTAATAGTCGAAAGCTTAGGGTTCCATCTTCAATTGACGCGGCAGAAGCCCGAGTATATATTATACGTCGTGTAACATTTTGCTGATGACCCTTCAAAAAGATTTTATGTAGTGTCAGGCTTTTACGACAGGTGACATCGCACAATCATCAGAATTCAGGAAAGATTCCACATCAAACAAAATTCGTACTGCCATTATCGTAGAACCAACAAAACTTTCTGCTATTGATCGTAGTCAGTTCGATGGTTGCTTTGATGCAGCTCTCTACTCTAGACCATCATATGCATGCCTGTTCAATCTCGATCTCTGCATAACTGCGGTAACCTGCTTTCATTGACCCCATTTGCTGTACTCAATCTTTGGTCTTCGTTTACAATTTTACCGTCGCCCCCGTCTTACAGAATTAACTATTCTTCGATATCTCAGGATGTGCACTTTCAAGGATACCTTGAAACTACGATGACGATGACCAATTTTAACAAAGATGTATACGCAGTAAACGGGTAAAAGTTGCCTGATCCAGATGGCTGTTATCATTACCGCGAAAGCGTTGTGTTCTGCAGCGATCGAGCATGAAACTGCACAAAGCCCATCAGACGAATAATAGATGCATACCAAGGCAATGTAAAAAAGGCTGTATAGGTGAAACACCTTGGCCTTACATAGGCAGATACAGACAGCATTAGCCGTGGGGTAACTATCGAGGAGATGACTGTAACACCACATTGAAGTAACACCACATTGAAGTAACACCACATTGAAGATCGTGTTTGTTCAAAGTTGTGAATGAATTCACGAATGGTGCAGCGACAAACTCCCGATAGTGCTTATACAACCGTTTTCTGGTATTCTGTCAGTAATACTTGTTTACATTTTATTGCGATACGAAACTATCACAGTACTCAATGCTAGTCCTGAAATCAGAGGTAAGCATGTCGCCGAAATACCTAGTTGAATAACTGTATCTGTCGTTAGGATGATATACAACGAAAACTTACGGACAATATTTCGTTCATTCTACCCGTTCTGTTCACATAGCTACAGCACGTATTTAACAAGGTAAAATTTGTCGCACTTATCGCGTTATTGTTCAATATCTTAAAACGCCATGGTGGTTGTGGCAAAACGCTAAAAAACACAGGTTCTCTCATTCCATTATCGCTTATTCCATTGGAAATGTTTATCATAGAACATAAGGAGTTGACTTTTTTCTGCCAGCAGTTGCAGTTTTGGCTCGCCCTATTCTATATTCCAATACGTATCATAATATGAACCATATGGCGGACAGTTTCGTTGCGCTACGTACTACCCACATCAGTCAATCCAGAATTTTATTCGAGAGCGGGGGAGGGGGACTGAGCTCTTAGAAATTTTAGTAAAAGAGCGAGAAAATACTAAGGACTGTCTGAAAGCTATCTTCTAAAGATTTTATAATTTTTTTGAATTTAAAGAAACAGGTGTAGATTGGGGCAGACCCATAGTCTCTCTCCTCTCCCCTTCCACCGTGTCACTCATATCCAGATGTTGTAACGATGTTTTAAGATTCTGTGGACGCATCTGCATAGTTGTCTTCACGGTTGTCATTGCTGTCATACCATCTCTCTGTCGACTAGATCAGCTTAATACCCATGTATAGAAATGGTTTTGCGAGATACGGCAGTCATAAATCATCGAGACGATCTTAGCTTCCGCGACGGCGTACTACTTTCCGTTCTACCTGTTGATTCCACAAACGAAGTAGTGACTAATTTTTTACAAAAATTGTGGATCGAATAGTAAAACGGTAACAGTTAATTAGGTGTAGTGCTGGTCTTACAGTATGTAACAATTGGCATCCATGTATTCATAGCAGTTTTATGTCGTGCGCACGCTAAGATGCTAATAATTTAGTATGAGAACGTGAAAAAGAGAAGGGACATAAAAGCTGCGGTCAGACTAATTAATGCGTTCATTTCTTAAGGCAATGAATTAACGATCCGTGACTCGCACACATGTTCAGGACATGGCAGATATGCGCGTATTCTATACAGAAATATCCCAGTATTCTTAAAGTGAGAATGTGAATTCAATAGGTGACATTTGTTTAAACACCCTCACAATCTTGTTCAGTACTTTATCCATTTGAAATAAAGTAACCTTTTTTAGCCGAAACTTCAGTCCTACCATTTATCACGAATAAGAGCCTAAATTTCATCGGGAAACTAAACATCATTGTGCGCTATTAGACGTCGCCGTGCGCAGTACCATATTCATCTCCAGTGTTGTTCCATGAACTTTACACACTGCAACACGAAATCAAGTTTAAAGGCCCCTCTGTAGGGTTGGCTTCTGTGAACTGCCACACTTCTCACCAATGAAAATAAACTGAATGGAAAAATCTCATTCGCACACAGTGAGCACCATCTTTATAGCTGTAACTATTTTACGAGAACGAAAAAGCATTTCATTGCACAGTCTGTTTCACTTTGAGCTCCAGTTCAGTAATAAGCTCCGGGCTGCTAAGTTCTCTCACGCAGCATTCCTGGCAACTCTGCGAAGGAATAATTTATTGCTGATGAACAGGTGCTATATGAATGCAGCTGCTAGGCAGCGTTCATTACCTGTATTCACGGCAGACGGCGCAAACTTTTTAATGAGTTGAGAAAGGAGCTCGCGAAGCTCGCAGATGGGTGTGTCGCCGTTGAAGCTGCTCGTAAACCAGCCAGGGCCCTCGCATTGAATTTTTGTATCAGATATGCCGGCGGGGCATGTTTAATTAGAGGTTGGCGCGCCAGAGGTGTACTTGAGACTAAAAATTGCCGCAACTGATGAGTTTCTCCGAAGTACCTTTGAAGTTCATTATACATGGCACAATATTTTCAAAATGATAGTTGTTGACTTCCCACTCAAACTGCAGCATTTTGCTACTTAAAATTTGTGTATTACTTCCCTGAGTAAATGTCCCCTAGTAGTCATATTCTTTGTTTGCGGTACGCACATCGTAGCAGTGTCAGTATTTTTCCCCAGTTCGGCGAAAGATGAAACGAAATATTGCTTTCCGGGGCCTGCTTAAGGCAGCATAAGGACACTCGCTTCCTTAAGTTTGAGATTACAATACAGCTATATCTGGGCGATCAACGCCACATAGGTTGTGGCTTCATTCTAAAACTTTACATTAAGCTTGGAGGCTAGTGATCTGCGTTATTTCTCTTGTGTCGTATTACCACCACTACCACTTCCTGCATATCAGTCCCAAAACTGAAAAAGAATGTATCTCAGAGCACAAAGTGCGTTCATATCGTTATCGGCCTTTAGGGAAGATACGACGACGACGTTAACAGCACTGTCGTGACTACAAAAAGCTGTTGCACATGTACCTCGATACCATATTGCCTTTTGATTAAAAGCTCAAGAGATACAGTATAGGAGACTTTCATTTTTACAACAGTAGACTGGAAAAGAAACTGAAACAGTCATACTGGTGTGACTTAATCGGTGTGCCTTTATTTTGTGTCCGAGCTACTGAGCGCCATCCTGCCTGCGGACGCAGTGACCGCAGCGTGCCTCCTCGAGGAAAGGCAATGAGCAGACGGCCAAGGCAACCTCAGTGGCGCGCGGGAGGACATTAACACTAGTTGCCAAGGTCGTCGCTTGCTTTCCTCGCTGTAAGTTTTCTTTGGCGAGCTTCTGGCTCGCGTGGTGAATGCGCTGCAGCTACTGTATTGTGTGCCTTCTGGTCAAAGTTGCTCGCAACTCTCCGTGTATCTCGTCCGACTCTTTGCCGCCCTTATTTAGGCAACAATCATCAGTCCTGAATTGGGCTGAAAGCCTTCGTCTTAGTTACGCTGTCGGCTACGTGATTGTCAACTATACAATGAGTCGATATAGTAACCCAGATAGGTCTCCTTCTACCCTGTATGCTGCATCAAACGTTAACTTGGTTGCTCATAATTATTTAAGCGCTAGTTTGTTATGCCGTACTTACTGTTGTCGATATTTAGACACTAGTCAGAGATCAGACTGAAGACTTTCTGGGAAATATTGTTTGGAAACCGTTGTTTGCTTTCAAAGCGTGTACTTATCTAACAGTTGCCACAATTTTGCATTGAACATACAGCTTGTTGCAGGTTGTCTCCTGCTTCGTGTAGAATTATTTGATAATCGGAAACGAATATACCTTTTCATTCCGTAGCTGATAGTACTGCTTACAAGGGAACCTCCACATCGCACCCCCCTCAGATTTAGTTGAAGTTGGCACAGTGGATAGGCCTTGAAAAATTGAACACAGATCGCTCGAGAAAACAGGAAGAAGTTGTGTGGAACTATGAAAAAAATAAGCAAGATATACAAACTGAGTAGTCCATGCGCAAGATAGGCAACAGAAAGGAACTTTTGGTTTCAGTAGCGCAGTGGTCCCGTGGTTAGCGTGAGTAGCTCCGGAGCGAAAGGTCCTTGGTTCAAGTCTTCCCTCGAGTGAGAATTTTTACTTTCTTTATTTTCGCAAAGTTACGCTCTATCCGTTCGTTCATTGACGTCTCTGTTCACTGTAATAAGTTTAGTGTCCGTGTTTTGCGACCGCATCGCAAAACCGTGCGATTAGTAGACAGGAAAACACCTCTGGTATATTCTATACGACACTGGTGACGGCATGTGCGTCACATGACAGGAATATGTTGTCGACCCACCTAACTTGTACACTTGGCGAATGGGTGAAAAGATTCTTCTACATTGCCCGATTTAGGTTTTCTTGTGCATGTGATAATCACTCCCAAAAACGTGATGAAAACATAAGAGTTTGTCACATAAACTGCAACAAATAAATGCAACAGTTTCACAGTCGCACAGTTTTCCCTGTGCTCTGTCAAAACATATGTTTTTAACGTTTTAAAATTTTTCCTTGTGTAGACTGTCAAATCCTGCATATGTCTAAGCAAATCTGAACATGTCCTGGAATTTTGGAGAGCGAAGTTGATTATGTGTGAGTACCTGAACTTTGATAATTGTCTCAAAATTACAAATAAAAATTCTCACTCGAAGGAAGACTTGAACCACGAACCTCTCATTCCGCATCTGCTCACGCTAACCACGGGACCACGGCGTTACTGAGCTCAGAACGTTCTCGATGTTGCCTATCTTTCGCATGGACTACTCAGTTTGTATATTTTGCTTATTTCTTTCATAGTTCAACATAACTTCTTCCTGTTTTCTCGATTGATCTGTGTTCAGTTTTTCAAGGCCTATCCACTGTGCCAACTTATAACTAAATCTGAGGGGGGTGCTATGGGGAGGTTCCCTTGCTAGGTACACTGTTCGTAACAACATATTAGATGCCAGTGAAGCTCACGGACGAAGTGAAACGTTTCTATCTTAAAGGAAGTTCCAATACCAATGAATTCTGCAATTAAAGCAGAAATTTTAATTACTAAAGTTCACTAGTCAGTGGTGGTACCCATAACGTTTAGTTAGTGCAATATTTTTATTTAAATGGCCCTTGGGCACGTCTGTTTAAAATGTTGTTAAATGTGTTTACAAAGGACACGATCATTTGATGTGTTTACATTGGTGTTGAGATACATCGCTCTCATCCTGCCTAGTTACATAGTGCCGCTCTAAATAACACTTCGCATACAACTCCCGTATTTTTTATGCAACAGGCTGCGTTTTGTATTGTGAATATTAATCATTTGACATTGCAGTTACAGATTTTATCATTAGAGATGACTAATAAAGACTGTAGAGAAGGCAATCTGATTTCGAAACGACCTATAAAGCGAATATTGTGATACATCTTGGCTAGCAAGGTGTTTCACGGAATCTGTGAGCTTCGTTGGCTGCCGTTAATAATGTGTGTTAAGTGATTGATAATGAAACTGCTAATAGACAGTGATGTATTGGACTTTTGTTCATCAGACGACTTGGCAGGTTGTGCATACGCAACAGAGATCAAGCGTGGGAAATGCATAATTTCGAAGTAGACCGTTGCGTGTAGGTCCTGTAGCATAGTACCCCACATTTTAACTTATTGAGTGTGGCCCCGACGACGTAAGTCGGACCACAGAAAATACAAAGAACGTGTACACTGGGCGCATAAGAGCCACGTTGTGGCAAGGACGGATGATGATACTCTTATTTTTTCCTCTGAAATATACTTCGGAAACTGTGGACTAGTCGGTAGTGTTGCAGAACACTCTCCGGCCGCCGAGTTCCCCTTCGGACAGCAATTTGATGTCGAACATTCTTCTACGTTGCTAGCTGCTGCTCCTCGCCCCCCCCCCCCCCCCCAAAAAAAAAGAAAATAATAAAATTTTAATTTAGCAATTTTGGTAAATTGCGGCTGTTCCATTGAATAGGGTTGCAGACAGTTGTGTAATATCAGCTGCTTAGCTTTTGTCGCGCGTGGAAATAAAAAGCAGTTTAAAGCAAGAACAACTTCAGGAATTTTTGAATTTCACTGTGGAACCACCAACAAGTTGCATCAGTATTTTCAGGAATTCACACCTTGCAAAATTTGCTTCATTGAACGTTGCCGCTGCATCAGAGATAACATAATATAGTGTAGTAATTGACACAAACTTTGTCTTGGAAATTCTGGCCCAGATTATGCAGTTTATGGGCTTCTCAGGATTCTGGGAGCGGCCATGAAGGACACGCTGCTATCATTACACTTATCCGTAATGAACTAAACTATATACTAGTAACAGTAATAAATTCAATGTATTCAGAAGAAAACTGCAGCTGCACACTAAAAACTAATACTTTCAAGCTTACTCAAACAAAATTAAGAATAAATCCTAAACAGAGTGAAGGCGATCTTGCGATTACAGACAAATTTATGCAGAGCGCAATAATGCGTTTGGTGTCCGGGAAATGCGTCCTCACAGGTTAACGAGTCAAAAAATTTTAGTCTCAAAACTGTCATGTGCATGGTCATGCCCACACAGCGTTCTGTTTAAACAGACGAATAAACCTGAAATTAGGCAATAATATATATAATATCATTGAAAAGGGGAAATTCATGCTTAGTAAAGCGTAGTAGCTTGTCAATTGGCAATTCGCAAATTGCTCCCATCTGTGTTGAAAATCACCATTTGATAAGACTAATGATTACCAAGATATAATACAGGTGAAAATATTCATTCAAAACGAACAGCTTGATCAAACAATCACTGTAAATAGCAAGATAGTTCTGAGCATAAAGTGTAAACGAAATAAACTTGGCGGATTTAAAGGATACGTGGTGTTAATTCAGTACTTACCAGATACTCAAATATACAAAGAACTTGTCAGTGTGAGCCCATATTTTGTAATGACTTCGTACCCACTATGGCCTTGAATGCGTGCACTTATATGGTTGGGTAGGGTGTCATAAAGTCGTTGTAGCCTCTCCTGAGGCAAGCTGGTCACAAGCGTTGTTACTGGTCTTTGATATCTTGGATACGGGTGCTGGGACAGTTGTCCGATCTGGTCCTGTACATGCTCCATCGGGGGCAGATCTGAGGATCTTTGCTGGCCACGGTGTGCATCACATCACGTAGGTAGTTCATGCACATGTGTGGACGAGCATTATCGTATTGAAAAATGACACCATGCACTGTCACCTTACAGGCAATAACATGATTACCCAGGGTGCCGTCTGTTTCCTCACACTACCAACCGTGACAAGAAATCCTATCTGGTGACTGTAATATTTCAGTGTACGCCAAGAGTAATATTTATGAACATCCATGCGCACGGCCAAAATTTCATAACACAAGGGGAGTCAAGTGTCTATCAGCTGTTTCCCCAAAAAGTCAAAATTGTAACCTTCAGGGACAACGTGCTGGGTTCCTGAATGTAACACGTTCCTCGAGAAAGATATACGTAGATCAACATGCACAGTGGATTCCTGAATGTAACATCGGCAACCCTTTTAGTACAACTGGAGGCAACTTTTGCCTCGTGCCTTAGCGATTGATTTGCACTCCGCCGGCCGCTAACACACAACCGGTACATGCAGTGAACTGTGCATAACAGTGACAAGATGGGAATATCTCAACGCTGCGAAAATGAGAACAGGAAACTAATGGCTCAGTCTGCTACTCATGTTCACAGCAAAGTTTCATGATGCACGAGATCATGCTTGTACGTTCTCCTAGGCAACTTTTAACAAATTGCTCCTTCACTACGCGAAATCACAATTCAGACATAATTAATTTTGCCCCCCCTTTCAGGAACAGATCGTACAATCCTACACATAATAAGATTAACATGAGATTGCACATGTAAGTCATCAGAGGCAATTTCCAACAAATTATTCCCTTTTCCACGAGTTTGTACGTCGTACATCTACATCTACGTGATTACTCCGCTATTCACAATAAAATACCTGGCAGAGGGTTAAGTGAACCACCTTCAAGATGTCTCTTTTTTTTCCGTTCCACTCTCGAACGGCGCGCGGGAAAAACTAGCACTTAAATTTTTGTGTGCGGGTCCTGATATCTCAGAATTTAGAAGAGTATTCCAGTCAATATTGTCAAAAGCTTCCTCTAAGTCTACAAATGATGTAAAGGTAGGCTTGCCTTCCCTTAACATATCTTCTGTGAGAAGTCATAGGATAATTGTTCCTACATTTCTCTTGAATCGAAACTGATCTCCCCCGAGGTATGCCTCTGTCAGTTTTTCCATTCTTCTATAAAGAATTCGTTTTAGTATTTTACAACCGTGACTTACTAAACAGATAATTCGGTAATTTTCACACTTGTCAGTACCTGCTTTCTTTGCAATTGGAATTATTATATTCTTCTTGAAGTTTGAGGGTATTTCGCCTGTCCCACATATCTTGTTCACCAGATGGAAGAATTCTGCCGTGGCTGGCCATCAGTAGTTCTAACGGAATGTTGTCTACTCCCGGGGCCTTGTTTCGATTTTGATCTTTCAGTGCTTAGTTAAATTTTTCACGCAGCATCGTAGCTTCCATCTTATGTTTATCTGTGCCCTTTTCGATTTCTGTAATATTGCCTTAAACGTTATCTGCCTTGTATAAACACTCTGGCATCTATCTTTCCCATAGTGAAATATGCTTCTAAATCCTTTTATTTGTGCTCTAGCCATTCCCGCTTAGCCATTTGCACTTCTGTTAAAAACCTCTTTAGACGTTTGTATCCCGTTTCGCCTGCTTCATTTACTGCATTTTTTGTCTTCCTTTCATCAATTAAATTCAGTATCTATTGTTACCCGAGGATCTGTACTAGCTCATTTTTTTACCTGCTTGATCCTCTGCTGCCTTCACTATTTCATCTCTCAAAGCTGCCAATTCTTTTTTTTAATTCCTTTCCTCTGTCCTAGTCAATCGTTCCCTAAAACTGACTGAAACACTCTACAACCTCTGGTATCCAGGTCGCATGATCTTAAATTTCTGCCGTTTTGCAGTTTTTTCGGTTTTAATGTACAGCTCACAACAAACAAATTGTTGTCGGACTCCACATCTGCCCCTGGAAAAGTCTTAAAATTCAAAATCCAGTCCCGAAATCTCTTAACAATTACATAACCATTCTGAAACCTTCCGGTGTCTAAAGGTCTCTTTCACGTATACAACCTTCTTTCATGATTCTTAAACAAAGAGTTAACGATGATTAAATATACTCTATGCAGAATTCCGCCAGGCGGCTTCCTCTTTCATTCCTTTCCCCAGTCCATATTTACCTACTATTTTTTCCTTATCTTCGTTTTCCTACAATAGAATTCGTCACCCATGACTATATTAAATTTTCGTCTCCCTTAGTTGTTTGAATATATAAATTTTCTCTCTCTTGCATTTCTAGTGTTATCTGCGAAACTAATTGGCATATAAACTTATACTACTGTAGTGGATGCGGGCTTCGTGTCTATCGTGGTTACAATAATGCGTTCACTGTGCTCTTCATAGTAGCTTATCCGCATTCCTATTTTTTATCCATTATTAAACCTACTCCTGCATTACTTACGCCTGTTCGATTTGTAGTTGTAACTCTTTATTCACCTGACGAAAAGTCGTATTCCTCATGCCACCGAGCTTCACTAACTCCCACTATATATAACTTTAACCTATCCATTTCCGTTTTCAAATTTTCTAACCTACCTACCCTTCTGTGATTTAACATTCCACGCTTCGATTCGCAGAATGCCAGTTTCTTTCTTCTAATAACGACATCCTTCCTAGTAGTCCCCAGCGCTCGAAGATCGGAATGGGGGACTATTTTACCTCCGGCATACTTTACTCAAGAGGATGCCATCATTTATCCATACCTTATCAATAGTTTATGAAATTTGCAGTTTGTTTCTGAGTATGAAATGAGTTATTGAAATTGTTAACAAGTTTTCAAAGTGCAGGTAACGTCAGCAGTACAGCTGGAGATGTATATTAACATTCAAACAGTAAATGCAAATAATGAAAGATACGCTTGTTGGTGCCAAGCCCCTTAGCTGAATCCCCGAAGTGTCTGTAGGTACCGCCACGATAAGGCTTTTTGTCACCCCATCGTTCTCACGCTCCGCGACTATCTGTGTGCCGCAACTTGCGAGCTTACAGCCACCTTAATCTTTCTATACAGTACATTAAAACCTACTGGCAAAATGATGAAAGTAACAAGTACACAGAGACAGGGCATGAACGTCACATCCTTCACCATGATGCCTGGAGCAACACCGCTATGCCTCTCCACAAAGACTGGACGAATGGAATCGCTTGTCAGGTTTCCCACACTCGCTAACGATGGTCAGGCAGTGTAGAGGAGGACCGCGATCTATGTGATGTCGCTCATAAACAGCCCTTCCTTCTCGGTCACTACATAACTGCTAACGCAGCCGTTTGTGTTAAGGCGTTGTGGCAGCCTACGCATCGGACGGTAATTCTGTAGAGTAGCAGTTGCGAGATGGCAAAATGCTGCAGCGAGTCATTTATTTGTTCTTAGATGCCACACGCAGCCGTGAGAGGGTTACGATGTGATTGGTGCATAATATTGCGATTTTGCATTATGGTGGTCAGATATGGCAATCTAACGTCGGTCCACTGTCACATCCGAACGCTCCACAAATCTGGACATTGCAAGACTCCACCAGCCGGCCAAATGGAGATACAAAATAGGGCCCCATTCACACACATTTGTAATCAACGCTCTCCCATAAGAGGACGCATCATCTTCGTGACGTGCAGTAAATAATTAACATACACGCTGTTCATGTCCCTCAAACACTAAACACAAACAGCACTAATGCATGATGGCCGTTCCACGTGTCACAGAGAATACCAAGAGTAATTTACATAATAACCGATGGTGTGTACGTATACGAAGTTAATTCAAATCCGACTACGTCTTTACGGTGCTTCAGTGTTGTTGGCTTTTTTCCTCCTTCAGGTAACGTCTTTCGCACGACACTTTTCAGTGGCTTGCATTTTCAGCGGATATCTCCCAGTAACCCCCTCCCCAAAAAGTATAGCTAGCTGTGGCAGCTGAAGGACCGGTGGCGGGAGGTCCTTGCCTGCAGCTTTGGCCCGCTCTGCGGATCCATATAAAGAAGCAGGCTCGGAACGCCGCCCATATTCCTGTTCTTTTTGCAGCGCAGACTGGCGGAACAAGAAGCCCCACTAGCCTGCTCTGGGCGCCACTGCGGACTGCCGCAGTGAAAGTGACCGTTAGTTCTTGCCTTCCTCGTGCTTGGTAGCAGTTACCACGAGGCGTGGTCTTCCATGTCAACGCTTTGTCTCACACATTCCTTGTTCTCATATTGTTTCAGAACAAATTTCATTTGTTTCGTTGGGCGCATGGTAATAACAAGCATTTTGGATAAGGCCCAACTTGCAGTATGGATATTTTACCGGCTCTCCGCAGCGCTTACGTGACGCTATTTTTTTAGGCAGCGTTACCTGAATATAGACGTAAATCGTCGCCATTTTCTTTCGTAATTTGCAGGGTAAATCATCTCATGCAAGTTGTAGAATCCTATAGCAATAAATGTCATTTGTGTAGTGTTGATGGTAATCCTGACAATGTTTCCAGCATCCTAAAATTGATTTCAATAATATAGTATTTGCCGTATTCCTTCCTGTTGAAGAGTTATCAATCAGCGAAACGTAAGATTTTGATTGTGGTAATTGTACTTACACCTATAATTATGGTATCAAATATTTTACGCCGGTAAGTGAAAGCATGTACGTTCTTCTTAAGAGTGTAGCTGACACAGTAAACGTCATTGTGAGAAAAGTTAAATACACATTGAAATCCGGCGCAGCACCTTGCCTCACCGCAAGAAAGGCAAAAATAAATGGCGTAGCCCATGAATAAAATGGAGATTGGTGGCGCCATAACATTTTCGCTCGTAGAGTGTCGTGAGACGGCACGTTGGCGTGAGTATTTCAGTGCGTTCAAAAACTGCAGGCATGCACCCTCAGACTAATTACGTTACTTTATTTTTTCGAAGTGATCATTAAAAGCGCGTACACCCTCCTATACCTAAAAATACATATTTCGTCGACAACTACCTTGCTTGGCAGGAGTATCAATTTGCAGACTGATCCAGTTGACAGACTGTCATTGTTGTTTTTCTGGGTTGTCTTTATCCCCAAAAATTTCATTCTTCACGCCTTCGTAAACCTGTTTTTAATTATAATACGGCTCATCCTTATGCTTCGTATGTTCAGGTGAACCTAGATTCTGATTTAAATGTCTCGGACAACAAATTTTCTTGGGTGTGACGTGCTGGTGCTTGTCAGCTGCCAATTACTTTCCATTTGCAGATCCTATTTTGTAGAATCCCATGTTGAACGGTAGGTGTTAACAGAGTATTTGACTTGTAGATAGGACACTGATTCTTAACATTTTAGCCAGGGGGCTCGTGCTGAGAAAATTGTGTACCAAATTACACTGCTGGCCACCGTAAATGCAGCACCCTGAAGGAAGCATCCGAATCAAGTGAAATTTACACCATGGGTTTGCAGCGATGAGATACGCAACTGATTAGAATTTCAGCGCAGACGCACATCACGCGCGCCTGTGGCGCCACCTCATAGCGCCATTTGAGGCTTGGCGATTTCGACGAGTGTACGTTCGGCACGTGTGTTTACCTTGTGGTTGTTTCACAAGACGATCAGTTATGCCTCGTAGACAACAGCGAACATCTTTTGATCAAGTATCCGAGTTCGACAGAGGAAGGATAGTGGCTTACCGAGATTGTGGATTATCATACAGAGAAATCGCTAGTCGTGTTGGACGAAACCAAACAACTGTAATGCGGATATGTGACCGTTGGATGCAGGAGGGTACGACGGACCGAAGTGGTCGATCGCATTCACCTCGGTGCACCACTGCACGTGCTGATAGACAAATTGTGCCCATGGCAGTGACGGATCGCTCAGTGACATCCCGAACCATAGCACAGCACATTGCGTCTGTAACGCATCATCCAGTGTCTGCGCGTACCATTCGGCGCCGTTTACAGCAGAGTGGTCTGTCCGCAAGACGTCCATTGCTTCGTCTACCATTGACGCAGAACCACAGACGTCTCCGTCGCCAATGGTGTGATGACAGACGGATGTGGACGGCAGAATGGAATGACGTTGTTTTTACTGACGAGGCACGCTTCTGTCTGCAGCACGACGATGGTCGGATTCGAGTGTGGAGACACCGTGGAGAGAGGATGCTGGACAGCTGCATTATGCACCGCCACACTGGTCTTGCACCGGGTATTATGGCATGGGGCGGTATTGGATATTACTCTCGCACGCCTCTAGTACGCATTGCCGGTACTTCAAATAGCCGGCGCTACATATCCGAGGTACTGGAGCCAGTTGTCCTTCCTTACCTTCAGGTCTCGGCCCCAGCCATATTTCAACAGGATAATGCGCGACCACACGTGGCACGCATTGTCCAAAGGTTCTTCGTCAATAACCAGATTGAAGTGCTTCCCTGGCCGGCTCGCTCTCCGGATCTTCCGCCGATAGAAAACATGTGGTCCATGGTTGCTCAACGAGTGACCCATATTACATCCCCAGCTGCCACACCAGATGATCTTTGGCAACGTGTGGAAGCTGCTTGGGCTGCTGTACCCCAGGAACACATCCAACGTCTCTTTGACTCAATGCCGAGACGTGTGGCAGCGGTGATCTCCAACAATGGCGGCTACTCTGGCTACTGATTCTGGCAGGAACCACATGTCACAGACGTCTGTAAACGTAATCATTTGATACTTGGTCAACATGTTATCTACAAAATAAATTTTGTTGTGCTACCTCTCGTCTTTCTTGGTGTTGCATTTACGGTGGCCAGCAGTGTATTAACGGGCTATCTGATCATGATGGACAATTGATGGAAATAATATGGCATCTTATTGCCCTGAGGCAGGTTCATACAAAGCTCTGTTGAAAGGAGTGATGAGATGCTAATGTCAAATTGAAGTTTAAAAAATTCTCCAGAAGACCCATTAAAGTAGACATTGGATAACTAAGGAAATTAAAATGCCGTGTAAGGGGAAGAAGGAAATTTATATAAAATGTAATTGCTTATTGTAGAAAATTCTCTAATATTATAAGGAAAGTCATTAAAATGTCTAAAGCATACACATCTGACAGGAATAAATAATGCAGGTAATAAGATAAAAACTTGGGGATATTGTCAGACGGGAGACAGAAGTCAGTCATGGTAGAAGATGCCGTACCAGTTAAACGAAGTGATAGTGTTGCGACTCATAATTCATAAGTTGAGATCACTTTTAATGACTTTATAATTGTAGCAGCAAAATTAGAATATATATTTCAGTTGAATAACGATGAGAATGTATTAAAAATGTGATTCCACAAAACTTTAAGCGACTAGGAACAGCACCAGTATCCTTAGCTGAAGTCCAACTTAATAAGTAATGTCCTTAGCGATGAATGGAATGCATCACTGGCACAGGAACTTTTTCCAGACAGGTATGGAACGTGAAGTTGTTAAACCTCTCCATAGGAAAGGTGACAAAGACTTTAACAATTATCGACAAATTTCGTTACTGACATTCTTCCAAAATACTCGAAAAAGCGGAAAAGGTGTGGACTCAATAGCAGTCTCAGCCTTAAAGTAGGAACAACTTACTAAGCATATCATAATTGAGATTCCATAAGGGTTGCTGGACTGAGAATGCTGTTCCTACATTCACTCATCAAATTGTACAAGCCGTGAATTATAAAATATCGCCAGTTGATATTTCTTGTGACCTGTGAAAGGCGTTGGAGTGTGTAGATCTTGTTACTCTCTCAGAAAAAGTAAAGTTTTATGGAATTAATGACTTACAAAACAGCTAATTTGGATCATATTTAAGAAACAGAACACAACAGGCTGTGCCGAATAATTCAAACAATGTCGGAAGTGTAGAAAATTTTAGTGACTCTCACAGGGTTCAGTTGTGGATCTATTAGAGAGAAAACAAAAAGAGATTGTAAATGTTCTCTAAAAATGAACTAGTACTCTGAGAATGGACTATCGCTAAATTTTGGAGGAAAAATTTTATATTCGGTTCACACCAACAAATATATTCGGTTCACACCAGTGATTGATGTAGCACAGGAGCAGGAGCCTGTATTTGGCGTAGAATGCGCCAAAGTTTTGGGTGTGAATATTGAAGAAAACTTAAATTGGAAAAAGCATATTACTTAGCTTCTCAAACAAGTTCAGCAATGTTCTTCATGTAATTGCTAATCTTTGAAACGAATCAACCTCTGGACATATTTGTTATATTTCGACTCAATAATGTCCCATGGAATAATTTTCTGGAGTAACTCAACAGTTAACAAAATGTGTTAATTTCATTAAAGCGACCAATAAGAATAACTTGGTATTCACCCACGGACGTCGTGTAGGTACCTCTTCAAGGAGCGAGGCATTTTAACTGCGACGTCACAAGATGAGCTACGTCATACATAATCCATCACAGTTTGAGAACAGTGACTTCCATACCTCCAACAGCAGGGGGGAAATGACCATAGCTAGTACGCAACAACAAAAATTTTTGATCTTTTGCCCAATAACGTAAAATGTCTGATAGGAAAACAATATTTAAGTCTTAATCAACATCATTTCTCTTGGAAAACTACTATTCCATTGACTAATTTCTACGTAAAAACTGGAACTCGGGGAAACAGCGAGTTCTGGATATATAGGTACGTATGTAACAGGTAGCCGAGCTAAATGGATGGGTCTCTTCAGATTATAGCTTAGAGGCGTTTGTCTATTGGAGAATGGTGATATTTGAATTCTTCAGACGATATTTCCGTATATACCAGCGCACTCTACTTTTTCAGTTGATATGTCTGAGAGTTATTTTCTGGACACGGTATGAAACAGTCGTAAGCGACCAGTAATAGGAACAAATTATTCAAGTCGTGGTGTTGGCTCTCTCGCTTAAACAGTTTCGCTACGTGGCAAAATAGAAACATTCACAATATGTCCAACAGGCAAATACAACGTAATAGCAGAGAGATTACACCCCAGGCCGTAATGTGAGACTCAAGCAGTACTAACCACACTCTCTCTTCTCATACAAGTATCCAGGTTTAGTTTGTTCTCAACGTAATTAGTTTTTGGAGCAGTGTATTTGATGAAATTATATTCTAAGTATCCTTAATGGGCTCCTGCAGGTGTTAAGTGGACGGACCTCGGGAAAACAGTATACTGCGTTAGTGGTGTTAGTGCTAGCAGTAGACGACGCGAAACTTAATTACTATTATAACCGTGTACATAACTATTTACACTTTAGCACAATAATCGTGACATTTTCACACATTCGGTGAGGTAACATAAATTGACTACCACGTTGTTTTCGTAATTCCAACCTTACAGAACAACTTGGTTAGTTGAAAATTCATTCTAGTGTGACTGGTGAGTAAGCTGTTCCAGAGAATAGTAAGCTTCCTAAATAGTCTAGTTCCCATTACGAATAGGTAAGTTTCTGCAGAAAATTTTGTCGTGTATACGTTTTACATAGCATGTTGATGTGTGTGCTGGCATGTTTGTGATTGCATAAGAAGTTCAGTAAGCATTTAGCTGTTACTTTTTTACCGTATAAACGGACATGTGTTGTTCAAATAAGATGGTTTTAAAATTTTGACATTTTTAAACTTGGCAGCACACAATGTCGAACATTTTGAATTTATGGCACTGACATTCATTTTACGAACGAATGTGTAATTTATATTTTTAGCACATGCTCGCAGCGCAAAAATTTTTCAGTGATATTGCTTTTTTCTGCATGAATATTTTCTGCCTGCCTTGTTCAGAGGAATGCGTTTTACATTTTAATTGACGTTTTTCCATGGCGACAAATACGGAGAGAGGAGGTACGTACTGTTGAGGGCGTGAACTGCCTCGTTCATAAGAGCGCACTGTGTGTGTGTTAGTAATTATAAATTGCCGTCTGTTCACGCGAGTAATAAATGCTTCCCACTTAGTAATTCCTTAAAATACGAGTCACGTCTCGCGTGCTTGGGATCGCAGAGTAGTCAGCATCATCATTGAGTGCATAACCCTCCTCCCCCAACACTGTAAAAACTGTTGAAGAACTTCGTGAGGCAACTCATGATAGATAGAAAAGGAAGCAAAAGTATCTTGAACGATAAGCTGCCACTCAGGTTGTCCATTAGATCACAATATCATTTTATTTTGCACTTACCACTAGCAGTGCAGTAGTTACGAACAACAGAAACTACAGTCGCAACGCTTGCGATTCGAAAACTGAATACGACGACTGATAAACTTATCTTTTGTTTTACTCCAAATGTAAATTGTAGAACTGTCAATTCTTCTTGTGCTGGAAATAAGAAATGCACTCAATCAGTGAGCGTTGTCCTAAGCATTATGACCAACCGCCTAATAGGGTGTTGTTCCACCTTCGGAGCGCTGTATAGTAGCCTATGGCGTGGCGTGGATTCAGCAGGTCCTTAGGTTTCTGGATGTGTGAGGTCGCAGATGCCTACCCACAGGTCACGCAGTTCCTGTAAATGATGGCCCGTTGATTTAAGGCTCGGAGCTGTCACACGATAGCGTCCCACATGTTTCATCGGGTTCAGGTCGGGGGAATTTGGTGGTAAAGATACGAACTTCAATCCTCTTACGTGGGTGGTAGACGATGAGAATGTTGTCGAAGACAGGGATGACGCTGTGAAAACTTTTATTCTGGTATTAACAGCAGTACAGACAGTAAAACAATTTAACAACCTATATCTGAACCTTCAACCTTGCACTGCGAAATAGAGTAAGCAGTCCAGACATATGCAGAACTCGAAAACCCATGGTCTAGACAATATATCTGAGAGATGATCAAAGAAATGGGGCTGGTAGGTGCTGATGTGCTGCATCCATTGTGTTAAAGAATATAGGAAAATGGGGAGTGGCCAGAAGACTGGTCAAAGTCTCTTCGTCCCCCTACATGAATGGTCAGCCAGAAACTGCTCCAACTGCCGGACTATAGCTCTTGTATCCCAAGTAAGCATTTGCTCCACCCCTTGAACCGCCTGAGATTCTCAACATACGGGAAATAATGGAGACACGAGTTGTGTGTTTCATCTGCTTGCTTGACTTTGACGCTGTTGCCTGGGAAAAGCTTTGGCTGTTTCTTACAGAGTTCGGTGTCCCGCCGCATGTACTGTATCGACTTCTAGTAAGTGCTGTTTATCACCTTGCAGCTGTAAAGACAAGTGCTGGCACGTCTGATATCTGTAGTGTATCAAAAGATGTTACACAAGGTTGTGCTCTTGTCGCCCAACTTAAGCATCTCAGCAGACCATGCCATTAATAATGCTCTTGATTGGACTAATGACATCTCAATGGTAGACCTCTTACCAATCTCAGCTTTGCTGATTGAACTGTGCTTTTAGGCAACAGCGAAAATAAACTTGCTGAGCTACTAACAGAAGTGAAGGACATAGTCAGTCATACGGATTAGACATCAATCTCAGGAAGTCCAGACTCATGGTAACTGATCGAGGAACACAGGTTCAGCTCACAGTTAGATTAAATGAACTGGTCGTCATGCATTCTTTCACCTGTCTTCTGCCAACTATCTGTGACACGGGAAGCTGTAAAGATATGAGGAGGAAGATCACACCGCCAGGGCGAGTGGCTATGGAGCAGTTCGCAAAGATCTGTCAATACAGAGAGAGAACGCACACAACGGAGGTCTGGCTTGTTAAAACACTCGCATTTCCGATCTTTTACGTTTGCGAAACATGAGCCATTAAGGCCAGAGAGAGCAGCGCATTGATGATGCATTTGAGCGTTTGTGCTGGCGCAGGAAGCTGCGCATAAAATGTAGCGAAAGAACAAATTTGGCCATTACTGAGCGACCCAGTAGACGCCTTTCCCCTGTCAAGAAAAAAGAAATCCAGTCCTTTGGCCATATTGTGTGAAGAGATAGAAAGATGATCTACAGTAAATAAGCATGGAAGGCAACATCGAGGCCAGGAGGCAGGAGGGAAGAGCAGCGAGCATGTGGGTGGGTAGATATCTCTGGTCTGAGAAAAGCTGGTAACTGTCCGGGATGGACGCCATTGGTTCATGGAGCCACGATGATCAGCAATAGCGGCGACGACGACTAGGCGGCGGTGAGTTGTTCACCGTGCTACTCAAATCACCGCACAGTTCTGACCTTGGCATATAGGGATCGGTAGGCAGCTGGAAGGTGTTACCGTCGTCACTGAAGACTTAAAGTGTGAAGGGATGCAAGTGTTCAGGAAGTAGTTCACACAGTCTACAGCTATCATGGCGACTGTTTACTGCCACAGTTCCCATGGTAACCCAGATGAATTTCCCCATAACGTAATACTGCCCCCATCGGAATGTGTCAGAGCTCCCTGGACGACAGTGTATCTGGTCGCGGCAGTCGATCTAGTATTACAAAGGCTATTCATCCGACCAGGTGACATTTTTCATTGATCCACGGTTCAATCTCGTGTATCTCCTGCCCACTGGAATCGTAATTGACAATGTCGTTTGGGTTGTCTGATCAGGAACACTTTAACTTGCTCCAGCATTATACTCAGTCGTCAATCTGCCACAAAGCGTCGCCAGTTGTGCTATTCAGCGCGGGCAGGCCGCGTACCTCCACATTCTGTGATGATGTGCCGATGCCCAGCACATCGCCCATGCGGGATTTCGCCGTTCAGCCTTTCTTCATAGATAAAATAGCACGTGAACAGCTGATCAACTTCACCGTTTTAAAGATAATCGTGTCCAGGCGCCAATCCATAACAATCTGGCCGACGTCACTTATTTAACGGCACTAGGATTTCACATTAGCGACCCGTATCGTTGCTATAATGATTAGCTGTTCATCTCTGATCAGCTTATATACTTTCTCTAATGCGTTACATGCTCGCATCACCACCAGATTGGATCCAGTGTCGCGGTAGGCAGTGGTTGTTTTTCCTCGTTAGCGTAGCTTCCCCGGACAGTGATTACTCGTCGAAAGTTCTACAGTTGGGTTCCTAACGTGGCTGGTCGTACAAATTGCGGCAATCCGTATGTTGGGAGATTATTAAGATCTGGCGAGTTCAAGGATGTGATTGGAAAACTGCCTCAAAACACGTAACACTTCTTCTATAGGCGGCACGGGCGGGCTGGGGCTCTTGGCTAAGTGGTAGCTGGTACGAATCCAGACACCGAGCGAGGTGGCGCACTGGTTAGCACACGAGGCTCTCTGTCGGGAGGACGACGGTTCAAACCCGTGTCCGGCCATCCTGATTTAGGTTTTCCGCGAGCTCTCTAAATTGCTTCACACACATGGCCGTTCTCCATCCTTTCGTAATCCGAGCTTGTGCTCCGTCTCTAATGACCTCATTCTCGAGAGGACTTTGAACACTAATCCCATTATTCTCCACGAATCATGATGATAGATTCATCTCTCTGAGTGGCCTGGTGCAAGTCTTTATTGGACGTCACTAAGGCAAATTGCGTGTCACTAACCTACCCCAGTTATCCAAACGGGGAAAGGGAACCTAAAGTTAGACGTGGATTCCAAAACACGTTTCCGGGCTCCACACATCGTTGAGAAGTGAAGTCTAGGTTTAAACGAAGGCTGAAAAATCCGTGGCTTAACAGGGATTCGTGCGATCTAGGCACGCCCTTTACCGCCAGATTACCAGCCCCATGATGGAAGGTACTTTCAACAGTCACTATTTGATCGACAAGGGATTAAACTCAGAATCTCACCAAAGTTGGAAGGCGTGAACGGGGTGTCCCACAGTGCTCCTAGAGAATAGTAGGCTGTATCAGCACTGTTTTCAAAAAGTTCACTTTAAGTGCTCTTCAGGAAGTTGGCTGCAGTTGTCTATGTGTAAACCTATTTAGTCTTTTCCCCTCTTCTCCTGTGTCACATAACCTGGCTTCCCAAGAAGTATTGACTTTCTTTATACGTCACACAGTTCCTTCGAGCCAGTTTGTGGCGTGGCTGTGAAGGGCTTCTCAGTCACTGTAATAAGATTACCTCGGACGCTTTAACTGCATTACGCGCCCTGTACGGTGCAATCTTCTCACTTTCTCATCCGCTGCCGTTCATACGTTAACATTTGACGTAATTGATAATGGCTTATTGCCAGATACGTCTGCATTTTAGGCGCTATAGCTTCCGTATTTTTGACACACAACGATTGTCATGCAGGTTGAGATATACCTGAAAGGAATTTGGCGCCCCCAGAGGGCGATGTTATCAACATAGCAGTCGAACGTACACCTTGAGGGTGGTGCTGGTGTCGCAAGAGCTCCCAACAGACAAAACGGCCTTTATTTGGCACTGATTTGGTGCGATATATTCTTCTCACTTAATGCGCTCTTTTGTGATCAACAAGGGAAATATATTTTAATCGAAATAAAAAGGAGGCATCGCAGTACTTAATCTCACTTATTCTCTTCGTAACTCACCAAATAATATCTTCTATTGTTTATATGACATTGCATTTTTTATGTTGCAAGGAAGTACAAAAATACTTCGTACATAGGAACCTATCCGAACTTTATGGGTCCATAGATCTTCCGGATTATCACTAATCAGGAAAATCGGATAAAATTACATAGGTTTGGAGGGGGTGGGGGTAGGATGTCAAACGGGCCGATTTGGAGCAGGAGAGGCACCACAGGACATTTCAAATTCCAGTGTCTATACTTTTACAAATTCCTAAAACTGCCAAAATGACCAGGAAGGATTCAGGATTCACACTCATAGCAGTGAAAGTTGAAAAATGGTCGGTAAAGCAGATGCCAGACTGAGATTCATTGGAAGAATCCTAAGGAAATGCAATCCGAAAACAAAGGAAGTAGGTTACAGTACGCTTGTTCGCCCACTGCTTGAATATTGCTCACCAATGTGGGGTCCGTACCAGATAAGGTTGACAGAAGAGATAAAGAAGATCCAATGGAGAACAGCGCGCTTCGTTACAGGATCATTAAGTAATCGCGAAAGCGCTACGGAGATGACAGATAAACTCCAGTGGAAGACTGCAAAAGAGACGCTCTGTAGCTCGGTACGGGCTTTTGTTAAAGTTTCGAGAACATACCTTCACCGAAGAGTCAAGCAATATATTGCTCCCCCCCCCCCCCCCCCCCCCACGTATATCTCGCCAAGAGACCACGAGGATAAAATCAGAGAGATTAGAGCCCACACAGAGGCATACAGACAACCTTTCTTTCCACGAACAATACGAGACTGGAATAGAAGGGAGAACCGATAGAGGTACTCAGGGTACCCTCCGACACACACCGTCGGGTGGCTTGCGGAGTATGGATGTAGATGTAGATAATAAAATACATTTTTTACATCTGAAATTTCACAATTTTTTCGCATACTATCGGCTGCATTTGTTGCTATAGGTACACTTTTCTTCATAAGTAAGAGACTCTTCGATTAATTTCGCACAGCATACAAGCCATACTTTCAGATGTATGACACTCTGCAATTTATTTAATGTATGAAAAAATGAGTGATCTGTTACATTTTAAAATTAATGTTTAGAAAAAACTTTGTTTTTTAGTTAACTATCTCAAATTTTATCACAGTTTTAATAGATTATGAATATTCTAGAGTTTGACACCCCTGTAAGTATGATATATATGATGTGCAAAATTCATCGAAGAATCTCTTACTTCAACAAACGCAGCCGATAGTAAGTGAAATCATGATGAGTACTGTAAACACGCACGTTGAATTTATTTTCACGCAAACACAAAAATCATAAATTGCTTTCAGCTCCGTCAGGTCCACAATTACCGTAGTTGTCTTGGCGGTATACAAATTTCGCCAGAAATTAGATTCCTTCGGGTTATACGTCCAGTCTGACATCGCTGACATAAAACACCAAATTCAGCAACAATTGATCAGTTTCATGCAGTGCATCTTTTTCTTCGGCGGTACACTCTTACCACCTGCTTTCTCTTCGATGTTATTTTACAAACGGGGGCGATACAGTGCTAAACAGTTCAGTGTCAACTGATGGCAGTTGGCCGAATTAAAGTACAATGGCTGTTATTGTCGATTGTACCCGCTGTTACTTCCGGAAAATCGAGTGCCGGATTAATGAGGTTCCACGGTAAGTTTTCTTCTCCATTTGCCTCGCCGTATCGGGGACAACTTATTGTACAGAAATCAGCCATACATGTTGTGGAACTTCTGTTGAAAGACGAAATGCATTTGGCGGTTGAATAGAGAGATCAGCAGTTACCCAATGAGAGGGAATCTTTGTTTATGGTGTGAACTGTTCTGGATGTGTTAGTATCTTAAGTTGGTGTTGGTTCTGAAGCGGAGTGGTAATCAGTCTGGCGTTTGCGTAGAGCGTGTGGGATAATTGCTGAACATCTACTATCAAGGATTTTCTCACATGCTAGCGCACAGAGCATCAGTAAGAAAAAGTAGATCTAAACACATTTAGTGGACAGTGTATAGTACTAGAAAGTATTTTGAAGTTTGATCACCTCGAGGAGTAGCTGTTTGATGAACTGCAAATTCGCATGAGAAGTCACCTAACGTTTATTTTGTTGCTCCTCACTGACAATATGTACTTACGGTGCACCACACTGAAGTGATCGCGTAGAAATACGTGTAGGATGAAATTTAACTGGTCTGGGGTGTCCGCCTCGTATCCGTCCAACTGATATTCGTGATGTGACGCATTCTCTCACACTTCGCGGAGCGCTGTTGGATCAGGAGTGAACTTACGAAGCCCCACAAGACCGAAGGGGGGCTTTAGTGGTTGGTGTGAGCCCCTGGAGGGGAGCAGCTGTGGAGGGGTGCGCGACAACTGAAGCCTGGCCGTAGTTAAGCGGAAGACGGTGAGCGAAAGAACGTCTGCTCGGCAGGCGCGTGTAACCCGCTTGTGCTTTTCGTTGCAGTACCAGCCTGGAAAGCGGAGATTTCCACGGACGGAATAGTGCAGCCGCCAAACTGTACCCAGCAACAGCATTCTTGCCCATTCGGTAAGTCTGCGTGCATGATAACCCGTAAGTTTTCCTTGGTGCAAGGGCCTCTCTGCATGGGATTAATGTTTCACATCCAGTAGAGTTAGACAGCAGTCTCGTGCTGTTAAAAGGCCGAGGCATCGTAAATATCTACTTCCGCTCTATTAGTACTAAAGGTTTGTATTTGCTATGAAATTTCTAGCGCCTAAAATGTTAAGAAAGAAATTTAAAGCATGTAAATTGCTTTGTACAGTTTGCAGAAATGGACTCGTGTGTAAGAAATAATAATCTGTTGGTACTTGAGCCTTATTAATCGCAAATATTTTTGTCTCATTGTTGGAGGTAAGCTGTAACCAGTATGTGCTTTATTTAGCCTGTAGAATATTAAGCTAATGATGTATTACAGTGGAGATGGTTGTGGCAAATATAGTTAACTGTGCGTTTCCCTCGCGCGCACGGTGGTCCTTACGGTGCGTGGTCGCAAGTTGCCCAGGGCAACGCGCGAGCCATCTAGCGGCGGCAGCGCGTACTATTTCGGTGCTGGCTCCGCTGCCGCTCTTCGTTCCCGCCAATGCAAATGCGACATTGTTTCCTGATGACCTATTCGTAACACATCTATGACAATAAGTAGAGAATATTTGATAATTGACTGTTGCATAAGAGATATAATTCACACTTGAAAATATGAGCAGTTTAGATGTGAAAGTTCCACCTTTACAAACTGTCGATACACTCCCGAAATTGACCGACATTAGAACTTATTCGTAGGATTAACAACTGCGTGGCCTTGGTACATGGTCCTTCCGCCTGAATTTTTTGTGTCGTAACATTAAAGTGACTTTAAAAATTCCGATAATTTTCGGTGCTTGGTTGCACCTAGGTATGTGAAAAAAGCTTTGCTTCGCCCAGGAAAACTACCGGCTGCTCTTCCGCGAAAAGCAGTCATTCATTTTGAATCATCTTGGGATAATTATCGGAGTACTTAAGTGTTGTCAACTAAATTTCAGATATTTGTAATTTTTCACTTTCAGCTGATTCAGAAGTGTTTTGGGTTCCTTATGATGCTGGTGTCATAACTAGGCAGAAATATTCCTCTTGTTCGTAAACGGAAGCTGTTGCGACATAATATACATCGAAATTCTCAGTAAAGTTGCAGATTTTGGAGTGTTGGTGAACTAATGTAGGTATTTTTGTAGTAATCGTGCGATGATCACCTTAGGCGCTTTAGTCCAATTTGGCAATGATTACATTCAAGGTTTTTTCTGTGCTAATTATTCAAATTGGATGAAATAGACTGCGATTAGCGATGACCTTCCAGTTGTGCTTCTTCGTAGCACTAGTGTGATCTGATACTTAAACAGGCAATAGTATGCAAAGGACCTAATGTGATACGTGATCAGTGCTCGTACATTTTTATCCGTTGAGGGATTGTTTTAAGTATACTGCGTTGACAGTTTAAGTGGACTACAGGCATATCCCTGTAAATGTTGGCAGTGGAACTCAATTCTCTTTCCTCTTTTTCGCTGAACTACTGTATCCAAATGGTGAGTTCGGTCCTTTCAAACTTAATGTTTGTAAATCAAGTTGTCACTAGAAAATTAAGATCGCCCGAAGAAATTCAAAGACTACGTAAAAATAAGTCACTTTTTGTAATTCAGTAGTTTCTGCGGAAGTACGTAACGTATATATGAAGAGAGGAAAAAGCAGGCGCAGTGTGCCGTAGTTGAAACCCCACGAGTTAATTTATTTGCAAAATTTGATATACGAGGGTCTTGCAATAATTAGAGACAAATCGGTCTGGGGGGAAAAAACTGTTAGTAGGGAAAGTTTGGTACTTTTACAGCTTCAAGTCGGCTTCACAAGAATGAGCCCTGATAGGCTGATGTATCAACGTTGTTCTGGTTATAACCTCAAAAATATATTTCAGTATGACTAGTCCGCTTGAAACGTCCGTATAGTTGAATAACGTTCTGTTACTCGTTTTTTACTTGCTGAAGGCTAGAAACAAATGTATGCATTCTGTAGAGTGTCTTAAGTTTATGTTGAAAGTTACATGAATTGTGCAAAGTTTTACAAGTGGGTAGAACAGTTGAAAAATGGTCGCGACTCGGTGACTGACGAACACAGTTCTGGGCCAACTAATCGCAGTTTAAACTCCCACGCTGGAAAGTCGAATTGATGACATCACTCGTGCCGACCGCCGTGTGACTGTGGAAATGATAGCTTATACGGTTCAAGTTAGTACTGGTACAGTTCATGGTATCTGTAACAAGCTGGAGAACCGCAGAACATGTGAAACATTGGTCCCAAAGGAGTTTACGCGGTCTCACAAGGAAACAAGGTTGAGAGTGTGCACAGCGTTAAAGGAACGTTACGAAAGAGGTGAGCACTTCCTCAACAAAATTTTAACTTGTGACGATACTTGGGTTCACTATTATGAGCCAGAATCAAAAAGACAAACCATGGAGTGAAAGCACATAAACCCACCTGTCAAGAAAAAATTCAAAACCCAAGCATCAGCAGGAAAAGTCATGTTGAAGGTGTTTTGGGATGCTCAAGGTCCAGTTTTTTTTTAGATTCTCGAAGAGCAGCGTACAATGAACAGCCAATACTATTCAGTTTAGCTTTTAAGCAGGGTGAAACCAACCATCAGAGAGAGAGAGAGAGAGAGAGAGAGAGAGAGAGAGAGACGACGTGGATCTCAAGAGGGGAGGTGTGATTCTCCAGCAAGACAACAAACGTGCTCATATTGCCAACTAACCCGTGAAACAAACGACAAAATAGGCTGGGAAGTACTGCCTCATCCCCCTTACAGTCCTGATTTAGCACCTAGTGATTTCCATTTGTTTGGCGCACTGGAGGAGGCATTACGTGGGAAGAGGTTCCAGGACGAGGACGTGAGAAAGTTAGTGGGAAATTGGTTCGAACATAAAGATAGTGTTCTTTGCAGCCGGAATAAAAAAGCTAGTAGCCCGTTGGAACAACTGTATAAATGTTAAAGGGGATTATTTTGAAAAGTAGAAAAAGTATTGTTTTGTACAAATAAACACTGTTTTCTCCAGACCAATTTGTCTCTTTAATTATTGAATGACCCTCGTAGATAGTGAAAAAGTATTCACTTTTTTGTAGTGCATAATGCGGAGAATTAAGTAGACGATGTGCGGTAAAGTACTGCGTAGGTGGTCAAAGGGCAGCCTGATCAACGCATTGGAAGCTCAGTAAAAGCGTACATTGATTTTTTTTTAAAGTCAGTATTTTCAGGTGCAGTTTAAAGATAGCTCACTGAATCGCTACATAGGTATAAAATAGTCTTCTGCACTTAATCATAGTGTACCCAAAAAATGAGTCGATTAGTCTGTCACTAAAGCTTATGGTAATAACCTTAGTGATCAGCCTAAGAGTAAGAGTATAAAAAAGTTGCCAAATGGTTTTACTTTCTGTATACTTTATAAGTTCAGATCCGTGCAAAATGTCGAATTCGTTTTGTTGGAAGTACCCTAATTTCTTTCAAATACTTAATCTACTGATATGTTAAATACGTTTCCGCCACTACGTGGTCCTTTCTTTATTGTTCATAGCTTACATTGATTACATATTTAAGAAATGCTTCTATGGCAATTTTTCCGGTACTACTTGTGGGTCTTCGATCCTATATGGGTTCGTAGCAAAATCGCGTATTTGGAAATTTTCATTTTGCTCTGACGTTCCTATTCCCGCTTCATATCTGTAGGTGACTTAACTAGTTTGTCCACTTTATCCTGTGGTGTCAAAGCTCTTGTGGCGTTTCTATTTGTGTAATATTTTCTGTCGCTATGATGGATGCGTAGGACTACTTTTTTCTACAAATCGTTACATTTGCAAGTATTCTTTGTTATAATGGCACGATTACTGTATTTCTGCGAGGGCGTCATTTTTCCAGTTGGCGTTGGATATCTTGCCTCGCTAGTATGAGACGCAATTACGGTCTGTGAAGGGGACAAAGAACACATTGGGCTAACGTAGAACTGGTTACCACCATTTACTGTGGCTGGTGCTCTGAAACAAGGTTTGAGCAAGGCAACAAGCTATTCTCGAGGTTTCGCTTTAAACCAAGTTGGTGTTTAAAAGTCACGAGAGGATTTGATAGTTATGTGGTCACAAAGAACTAGCAAAAGTACTAAGAGATTTAGACAATTGGGTTTCATTATCTTGTTAAAAGGACAATTGTTAATATTATATATCGTCAGTTGTGAATTGTACGCACCACACAATGTACTAAGTGTTACGACCATATTATTGTTCAGTGATGTAACTATTAAGGATTTTGGAACAATTTTCTGTTAATGTCATGTTCATACGAGTTTTCGTTCCTTTTTTGCACTTCCATGTGTAGTTCATCCAAAAAAGTAAATAAAGTTCTCACCTTGCGGCTAGGATTAAGCGTCTTTCCTGGTCACCCTGGTTAAGCTGTCCATGCCATCCATTGGATCCAATTCACGCACGATGAGATGCGTCGCGAAACGCCTGTGACTAACCAGTCATCGTAGGAAAAGTGAACAGAACTTGAGAGCACCAAGTATAGTTATTCACAGAAACGGTGTTTCTGTATTTTGTTTATTCATCGAAATCTTATTTCCAGTTTGTCTTTCTTAATTTCGAAGAAACAAAAAAATCCTTGTTTTGATCTTCAGTCCCTAGACCGGTTTGGTGACTTATCCGTACTAATCTTAAGTTAATAGATCGCGTCGCGCAAATAATGAAACCCACCAGTTTACGAGTACCTCTCTGCTTATTATTCAGTTATTGCTTGATATCCCAGGAGCGGTACGTACCCTGCAGTTTCTTTAATGCCAAGTTTTGGGGCAGAATATCCTCCATAAGAGGTACACCCTTTCTCGGGTTGCCCACGAAATTCAGGAATAAAGATCGTTCGTTATGCATTCAGTTATCTCGTTACGAAGGCTGTCAGTGCCTTGCACGTTGAAGAGTGAAAGTATCATTCGAAACCATGAACTTTGCGAGATACTAGTAGCAGCTTAAAGCTACGCAGATAATTTATTCTAAAACTCTGGTAAGAATTGTTCATGGTACATACTTGCGGCATCACAAAGCAGCATCCACAGTAGTAATTGGTATTATCGATGCTGCATTTTGAAAAATCAGGCGAGGAGTATACTTAACGAAACTGTAGATTCGTGTTTGAAAATCAGGTACTTGAGTCCAATTTTAACCAATGTTGATGTATAAATTTCTATATGATGAATGTTTTGAAATGTATTTCTTAGTGTCACTTAAACCTACTAAATCACATTATCGAATTGACATTCTCACAGAATCTTACCAGGGAATCGTGCCTCCTCCATTAGTTCGCAAACGAGAATCGACTCCAGTATATTTGGTTACAGATTCCATACCGCGCTATATTTTTTTCCCTTCTCGTATTTTCTCGAAAAACCTGACAGAGGCCGACAGTAACATGCTTCGAATATCCGCAAACTAATAGCCTTGCGCCTCCATCTCTTTCCTGCAAAATCCAGTGTTTAGTAATACTGTACAGTATAAATTGCTGTGGTATCACAAAATACTCTCTGTAGTTATTTGCAGTGTTGGCCTACCCAGACAGCAGCACAACGATCTTCCTGTTCACTTTTTTAGGTTCATCTTCTCATGACCCAATCATTAGGGCCACATCGTTCAAAAAAAAAAAAAATAAATAAATAAAGCATGATAATGCCCATACAGTTCGAGGAAATGGATACCCTTCGTGGTTGAAACTTACCCAAAAGTACATGCGGTCGAAAAGTACGTTCGTCGACGCTCTGCAAGTTAACGAAATGCTGTAGTGTAACATTTGGATTTCAAAGGTAGCTGGCTTGAAGGTTTTTTTTTTTTTTCGGTCTTAATGCGTTGTATGGTATTACTCAAGCAGGATAGTAGCTCGTTTAAAAATTGTGGGGAAAGTGTTTCCAGGTACAGAGGGATAACGATTATGTGCCTTTCGTTTATTAATTTGTCGACTTAAATTTGATTACACTGACAATTCAAACGTCACGTGCGTGGACTAGATGCGGCCGCCCATGTGTTGGTTACTGCGAAGTGGCTTGGGCCTTCTCTGCCTCGCTCATCTCCTTTAGCAAGTCAGCTAGCTCCTTATTCGGCTTGTAGTGGTCCGGGTTCGTGTTCAATATCTGTAACAAACAAACAGTTAATCACTAACAGTAAATGCAGGTCATTGGTTTATATCAGAATGTTTACTGCTAGTGAAATTGTGTAATTTACGCAATACTCTTATCACTTTTTTTCACGTAAGTCGCACGTCTAATATACATCTTGCGCTAGCGTGTCAGACCACGTCGTGGTAATGATACGGTGTTTCTTCAGCAACCATTTGCAATCAACCATTTACAATGCAAAATAAAACAATCGTGGAATACATCATACGTATCTGCTTGAATAAGTTCATTATCGTTTTCATAAAATGTGATTAAAAATTAGGTACGTAACATTGACATGTGTTGATAGCCCGACTGACTCAACCACGTTATCCTGTACACTAGTATTGCTCTTGAATGCGCAGTTACAGACACCGTTATCACACATCTAATCAATCAGGTACGCAAGCTCCAGAAATGTCGTATTTTCTAAGAGGCTTGCACTGTGCACATCAAAGCATCTAGCAATCATAACATGAAAGTGTAGGAAAAGAGAAGGAAAATATTAGAAAAAGGAGGCAGCCCTGCTCCTCCCAGTTAATAGGTTTCGGATTTTGTGCCCATTCGGCAATTAAAGCAATAAAGCTTCGAGAGATTCACTATGGCGTTCGTAATTGTTAAGCGCCAACGTAAGAACGAAAATTGTGATCTGAGTGGAATTATTTCTTTGTTAGTTTGACAGTAGCACTCTGTATCTTTAGACACTTGTATTAAATAGAAAGTATATGTTGCCTAAGCGTGATGTATTAGACGAAGATTAAAATAGTACTCGTGGACAACTTTGAGTAATTGGTTTAGTAAATGAAAAATAATTAGTAGTAAGATCTTTAAGAAACTGCACCACCGTGTAGAGCAGAATAGAGGTGGTGATGGTGATCATGAAGTAAAATTTATTTTCCTCAGACTTATGTCATTCCGCCTAGTCCTAGAAAGCTTATATGATAGAGCTTTAGCACAGAATATTTTTGAGAATTTTTCATAATTGTTGGTGTAATTACATTATTATACTACCTCTTTTTCACACTATACGGCCAATGGCCGCATAAGCGCTAGTCAGAAAGTTTACATTACTCACAGTTCGTGTGCATGCTTCTTTTTCTTCATAATAGGCATGGTTACTGGCGATTATCCCTTGTAAATAGGCCTTGAAGCTGCCACACGAAAAGCAAAATACTTACTTTTCTTTCTTAGTAGTGGGTAGTTAAGTGTAATTTGTCGAAACTAACTCTGCACGGGATGGCCGCGGTAGCAAGAAGCAGAACCAGACGCAACTAAGTAGATGAAGTAGCTGTTGGCCCAGCGGCACATGAGATATGTGTGTAATATTGAGTGACGTTTGTTTTGCCAGAAGAAGAGTCCGCGATGGAGGTCTTCGCAGAGCTTGGAATCCGCCTGGCGAGCAGTTCTCTGAAGTCGGCGCAGGTAACACTTTACGCGATCAACCCGACAACGTAGACACGTCGTGTTGTTGTATTGCTAACTGCAGGACACTTCTCCTCGTACTATTAACATTTGTTACCGTAGTGAACCACTTGGTGTACATAAAGTCTTTGTTACTCTTATTTTTACACACATTTTCCTCACTCTTGTTGCTGGAATTACATGTATAGAGATCACTTTTAAATGTTGGTTGTCGTTGGTCAGTTCATAAAACAGCTTGTTCTTTTTGTATCTATGCTCATGCAGTACTATATATATTTTTGGGTCTAATTTCTTTGGAAAATAGACGTAATTTTACATAGGTCTGGGTTGCATGTCATAGTCTTAGCTAGCCTCCTAGTCTCTCGCCTCTCGCACAGAATGACACTAACAGTGGAAGGAATTAGCAAAAAGTATTCCTTATAGCATCAGCAGCAGCGTTGTTCGGCTCAATTCATTGTTGGTAGCCTTCAGTACTAATATCAGGCGTTCAATAATGTACCTAGTTCGGCCAGTGGCTATCGTATCGCCACTTAGTAGCACAGTAAAATAAAGTAGCCGTAGATATCGTCTTTATAGCCCGCACAATTAACACGACCACGTCGAAACATTGTTCTTAGTAGACTTAGGGAATGAATGGTAGCTCCTACGTAGATTTTGTTGGCAGGCGCACTTGTGTGTCTCTATCAAATAATAGTTACTGGTAGTATGTCATTATTTCGGTCCTAACTATTCAGTTCAGAGTTCCACCTTAATCTGAAGGTCTGCGCCCAGTGTGTGTTAGCTTTAGGGATGCCCACCGTAAAGGACTAACAAGCATGAAACGTGTTACTCCTTTTTAACTCTTGAAGGTCTTAACTCTTCATAGCCGTACATATCCTAGGTCTTATGCATGCAAACCAGTATTCTGTGTGGCATGCTTTCTCCCGCCCATTTTCTCCTGTTCATACTGTTTAATAGTTCGGCACCTAATATAATAATTTACTATTATTGCGTTTTTTGCAAAACAATGGATTTTGGCCGTCCACTTAACGTAATAATAAAAGTAAAAAAAAGATACATCAATCTCTTGCTGAAGACTTACTTTGTGAATTAAGAGTATTGCTGGAGCGTTATTTATCAAATGGCCAATACAAATCAGTAATAGATATTGACAACATATTTCTTGTGGTTACTAGTAGCTTCTGATAGCATCAGAGAAAGGGGCTTTGCAGTAGCTTTAAAGGCTAGATTTACTGGCTTCCTTCCACGTCTGCTTATTTCGGGATATCAAACTAATTTCAGATCTCCGCGGCTTGGAACTAGTCAAATCTTCTTTCACGTAGTTATGGTTTATTTTGTAGCATTTTCTTTCACGTCGGAGCACTCCTATAAAGAGATCAAGAAAAGAGAGAAGACGGAGTCCGACGACGGTTGGAGACTGAGTCCTTATGAAGACCAGGGTGACAACGCCATTGTAGATTGTTCCTCTAACTATGTAAGTAACTCACATGGGAGCAGGCCGGCTTTATAAAACTTTCTAGCGTGAGGCATACTGCAGTCAGTCATTGTACATGACCACTCCAATGTAGTGATGTTTTTCCCCCTTTTTTCAGAAGAGCAGCTCAGGACTTAACGCTGCTTGTTGCTTCGTCAAGAATATGTAGGGCTGAGCGGCGTTGTAAAATTGTTGCTTGTATTAGTGAAACTGTAAACATCGTTGTTTCTTTGCCTCGAAGCTTTCGTCTCTTCTAGGCTTCATTATTATGGATTTTAAAAAAATCACTTTGGCTGGTGATACCTCATACGGTAGAATTATTGTAAGCATGGGGGCGTACTTGTTAATTTGAGTTCGGTCTTAACACACGGAAGGAACGGGCGGGGAGGGAGGAGGAGGATGTCGTGCGTCATCTGGTTCCTTATTCTTAGTTTTCTTATGTATTCAAGTATGTAAACATGAGTCTTAACAAAACTTGAGTTCGAGCATTTTTTATGAGTATGGTTCTACAAATCATTTCTTGTGAAACAATATACATGGGTGGGGATTCTTGGAAAATAATGGCTGGGCAGACATATGAAACATCGTAAAGTTATATAGGCGCGAGTGGAAACCAAATTGAGAAGAGTTTAGATAAGGCAAACATTTCAGTGAGGCCAGAAAGTGATGTAAAAATTTCGCCGCGTGAGAACTGCTAAGCAGTAGAAAAGAAACCAACGTATTATGTCCACGTAGTGTACAAACCTATTTATTGCAGATGTACTTTAATGCAGTTACTTTATCGGATGTGAATATATTAGCACTCAAATTTTACTTTATACCGCTTGCATTGAGTACTTCATACAGTTGAAAATTTCGTGCCCATGATGCGTAGCGTAACTTTAGTTCCAGTATTAAGATGTGAAGGAAATACTTCGGCAGTGAAAATGGGTGAAAGGAATTCGAAATTGTTTGAAGCACAGCCAGTAAACTTGCCTGTGCCGATATCAGGTGTGCCAGAATGTTGTTAATTCCGAAATGATTACCATCACAGCAAATTTGAGCTCAGATTTCTTACATTATTCTTTGTGATGCTGTGGATAATAGGTTCAAACACTGCCTTGAAATTCCAGACCAAGATTTTGTTTCGTAGGTGTTCTACACGTGATGAAATAATCAAATAATTATTATTTGCTCATTAACTTTAAACTAAAAGCTGGTAGAGCGGTTCCGCCAGCACCGATGACGTAACGGAAGGTAAATTCAGTATGGTTTCTAAGTTACCTTGTTAAAATTTTCGTACAGTCTTAGGGATGTCCGCCAGTGTTGGAATTAAGAAACCCGCGAAATTACTTTTCGTCAATAAAATTCTAACAAATGGTCTGCACGCAGTTCAGCGAGAATCCGCGTGGCGCCGCCACTTCATGTGGCAGTACTGCCTCTGGCGGCAAGCGTATGAACTGTTGTCCACACGACATTGGATAATCGGAAGATCAATAGCGCTTTCGGCAGTCAGAAATAAGCGACTATTCCGAAACATTAAAATTCGAAAGGAATGTGTGCATTCAAGATAAACATTTTGTGTTTGTTCTGATACTAGTGGCCACATGTAAGCTTGTATGTTCAAGAAAGACAAATTGTTAACGGACGGCAGTCTGTAAATGATGTACATAAAAGAACGGACATAGGGTTTGGTTACGTCAAATAGAACTACGTACGTCTTTCGAACTAATGTAGAGCGTGTACAGTACATTTCGTGCACGTTACTACGGTGTTCATAGGAATAAAAGGATAAAATATTGCTTGCTTTGGATTGACAGATAAGCATACATATTTTGAAGAGTAAACAACTGAGATAAGGGCTATGTGCATGCCTGTTTCTGTGAATAATATAGGATAGGGGCTCCGGAGCTCCGATTAACTTTGCTGTAATAGTAAATTAAGTTGGTGGAAAAGATCTAATTAAAATTCTCGTGGAACGACGAAAGATCTAAAATATAAGCAAAAAGTTTTGCAAGCTATATATCCAGTACTGTGAATTGCCGATGATCATAACTTGCGCACGGAAATAGCTGAACTTGTAAAGTTTAGGCACTAATTAATACGGCGATAATGGCAAATGCACAAAGCTTGTAACTATAGATCTGTAAACGGAAGTGCCCATGCAATGAAATTTCGGAGCGGTTATAAAACACACCGTGCAAGAAATTAAGGTTCGTATGGAAGGGATAAGTTGATGGACAAATGGGATTTCTAGTACTATTTCTTTACTTTATAGGCCAATACATTTAAAAGCATTAGTGAGATGGTTCTACAGTACTTGAGTTTAGTTATACGGCGAAGAAAGTACCTATTTTTTGCGTATGCGGATAAAACACAAGCAGCGAAATTAGTACATACCCTGAAGATTTATGTTAAAATGCTGCTACACTTGATAAAACAATAAGATTAGTACAAATGTCGAGGATCACTTGGCTAGATGCATCAGGAGCGTCAGTTTTAAGTTGCAGAAGTAGCACCGCTGTTGGTAGCCATTTTGAATGTGAGTATCAGACTTCGCACATTTTGCCGCACGCGCAAGCGCGCGCGCGCTCACACACACCCACTGAGTGAAGCACAAAACACAGATAGCACAGAAGCTGCGGACGACCGGGTCTGAGGCTATGTCCCGAAACAGCAGTAAGCTTTTTTCTTAGTACTGCTGTGACAGGACAATATCCCAGCCCCGGCCAAAGAGCGGAGAGACCAGGCTGCAGTAGATCCGCCACAAGCTTAGGCGGCACCGTCACCTCTTCCACTGCTCGGGGAGTTGTAGAAACGCTGCGGACTTACCTTGTAACACTTGGGGTTCGTGAGGTCCATCTGTTCCACGGAAGGCTTCTGCTTTCTGTTGAACCTGCGAACAGAAGCGAACGGGAGTGTTGTTATGCGCGGTCGTGGTGTTAGCAGGGCGCTCGCCCGGTCGGTTGCTGCCAGGAGAGTGAAAGCTGCCGTATCGACTGGGGGTTGGTGGGCGCGGCTGTGCGCGTGCGCCGAGACCCCCACTCCCCGGGCAACCTCCCTTCGCCCTGCCCCTCGCCGCGCAGCGCGCCCCGATGTGCAACCCCCGTCACAAAGCTCTGCCGCTGGCCCGGCGAGCTCAGCCGACAACCTGCATCCCTAAGCTCTCCCTTCTGCAAGACTGGGGGAGGGTGGCTTCACAGGAGTTCAGCCCCCCCCCCCCTCTCTCTCTCTCTCTCTCTCTCTCTCTCTCTCTCTCTCTCTCTCTCTCTCTCTAACTCTAAAAATGAAGGAAAATCGATGGTACAATTTGTATGTTGTGCTTCACTGTCAGAACATTGGTTTCGTGGCTTAATGGTATTCCATTTCTTTATCTTGGCTGTTTGGAACAGCCAGTAAGTTCTGACAAAGGAGGTCTATTGGAGACACCCATACAGTAAAGTTACAGTGAATAACTCATTACATTACGGTATAGGAAATATTGCTTTTTAGAAAAGTGTTCTATATTTTTCAGGGAATAGATTTTAGCCCAATTTTAAAGATTTGAATGGTTAAGTGTATAAAGTGTCAACTATGAAAATACTTTATGCACAGCTGGATGCATACAAAATTTAGATCTAAAAATTTAATCAAAAAGTATTTTTATCACATGAATTTAATCAGTCATGATGATTGTGAGAGGTATAGGTAGATCAAATAGATATTGAAAATATGTTCACTTTTTAAATGTCATCATCCAGTGATTATTTTTAAATATTTATGCATTTCCCAAATTGTATATATTCAAATTGAGCTAATTACTCATGTACAAGGTGGTCTAAAGAAACTGCCATTGCACACAAAATAAACTAACCTAATTAATGAATAGAACTGATGTTCACAGAAGAGCTGGAAATAGACATCCATTTGTGCCTGTCAGATCTCCAGGCTTTGATTATGTTATTAAATACTTGAAACTTTTTGATTTTTATCTTGATGACCTAGGAATAAAACTTACTCTACCCATTTATTTGCAGTTATCCTGAGGCACCTTGTCTTCATTTTTGAACAAATGTAGATTACAATAATGGTAGCATCTGCTGACTTGTATACAACACCTTTCCTGCTTGAGGGTCTTCATTAACCCTCTTACACTGAAGATACTTGATTAACTTCTATATTAAATGGCTTAACAAATAAAAAAAGTTAAATAAAATAACGATTTATGCTCTGATCGCAAAAGTAAACTAGCTATACTACACTGTTGATTATATTTACTATTGGGATAAAACGAGACAAAATGAAAAGCAGAAAATGTTTGGCTAGTGTTCCACAGTGAAGTATTCTGTTGATGTAGTTCTCCTGTAGAAGTAGCAAAAAGCCTGGCAGGCTTGTAAACTTTTGTGTCACAAAGACAGTCAGGTATGAAGAATTAAGTGGAACAAGAGTTGACTTCAAGGAGGTGGTATATATATGTGTAACCACTTTGTCAACAAATAACTCCGAAAGCGCCAGCAAGTTTTCTTTCTTTCCTGTGTGTCCGTGGACAACTTGACACTTCAGCTTTCCATTGAGCTGTCTCCTTGAATCCAAAAGAATTTCCATTCTACAAGAACTGTACGACAACATTGTGTGTACCATATGAAATAATTACTTCTGACCAATGATTTTTATAAGAACTCATTTAAAAATCTTCTACCATCTGTTTAATTTTGTGCTGAGCATCCTTATTACAGACATCTTGTAACTATTAAGTTTAGCTTTCCACTAAACACGGAAGGGAATCACCCATAACTTAACCAGTCACTCACTTAAAACTAATGTAACATTGCTTCGTTAAAATATAAATTACTGTATGATAGAACTATAATCAGTAACACATGGTGGAAGTAAAAATATACTGGAGTTAGATCGTCATGGGATTCAGTCAACTTAATATTTACTGTGAAGAAAGGGAAGAACAAAGTTAGTGGGTCTCGATAGAATTGGCTATTGATACTGAATATTTTCCATGTGGAAGCCTGATACATATAATCAGGCTTCCACCTGGAAAACATTCTGTACCAGTAGCCAATTCTGCCACGAGGCACTAACTTCGTTCTTTCTTCTTTTCTTTCACAGTAAATATTAAGTTATTAAGTTGATTGAATCCCATAAATAATAAATATCTAACACCAGTATATTTTTACTTTCACAACGTGTTCCTGATTATACCTCGATCATACTGCGTGCGTGCGCATATCTCTTGCATTGAAAACAAGCAAACAAAAATGCAGATTCATGCTGTGTTGTATATTAGTAATAGCTGTTCAGCCTCTTGAAGAATCTTAAAAGTGGGAGAGGGAAGAGGGAAGTCACCTGGTATTCGTAGTTACTGCTGTAGTGTCACTTTTTTGTTTATCAGACCCAGCAGCACTAATTTTAAACTGAATTTGGTTTTTCTGTACTTTGTGGAGTATTTCTATGGACTCTGACAATATTTCTTCAGAGTTTCTCATTAGATTAAATACATGGTAGTTATTTTGTCTGACTGTGTAAGTGTAAATAAGTAAACTGTTTCCATAAATTTAAGTGTCAAAATTGTAAAAAAAAAAAAAAAAAAAGTGATATGTTGGTCAAGCAGTTACCCTGAGTTAAGCAAGAGGGGATATAAGATCAAAAACATTTTGTGCGGTATTCTTTCCTGTTACTTAATGTAAATTGTTTATTTTGCATGTTACACCTTTAAAGTTAAAGTTACATTGATGCATAAGCATGAACTGCCAAACACGTTCAATTAAAATGTCATATATTTAACAAATAATTGCATACTTACGACACATCCCTAGTTGCAATTTGGTAGATGCAAAAGACACCAACAGCTACTGGTACCGCAAACATAATACCCACTAGTGGAAGAACCTGTAACAAAATTTTTACACATTTCTAAGTTTTGTTTTCATGATTTAAAGGTATTTGCTATAACTATCTTACTTCATTTCTTTTTCTCTCTGCAGGACGGGCATGGAAGGAAACGGTATATTGAAACACGAGATTCACAACGGATTGGTACCAATGAATGGAAATCAGAATGGAACCTCTGGAAGGTCATCACCAAATGGTGGCGGTGGCAGTGGGGGTGATCCAGCACCAGGAAAGCTATTTGTTGGAGGTCTCAGCTGGCAGACGTCATCAGAAAAGCTGAAGGAATATTTTGGGATGTTTGGAACTGTTACAGATGTTTTGATTATGAAAGACCCAGTGACACAGGTAGGCTCTCAAAGTATAATAAAATCTACTACTGTTTTGTTGGCACTAGTTAAAATGTTGTACTAAATGCCACAGTTAAGACTGATCCTTCATAAACTCGGGTTTTGTTACAGAGGAGCCGTGGCTTTGGTTTCATCACATTTGAGGATCCACAGACTGTTGAGAAAGTGCTCAAAGTGCCAATACACACACTGGATGGCAAAAAGATTGATCCAAAACATGCTACACCGAAGAACAGGGGCAAAGTCACCAACCGGACCAAGAAAATATTTGTAGGTGGTGTGAGCCAAGACACATCATCTGATGAAGTGAAAGCATATTTCAATCAGTTTGGAAAAGTCGAAGAAACTGTAATGCTGATGGACCAGCAAACAAAACGTCACCGAGGATTCGGTTTCGTCACGTTTGAAGATGAAGACACGGTAGACCGTGTCTGTGAGATTCACTTCCATACCATCAAAAATAAGAAAGTAGAATGCAAACGTGCACAGCCTAAAGAAGCTGTTCAAAGTGCTCTACTGGGAAAGAGAGTAGTTTTGGGTCCTCTGGGTGTCCGGGTAGGTGCAGCACCACCTCTAACCCCTGCTGGACAGCTGGCTGCAGCACAGGTTCATGTACAAGCTGCCGCCCAAGTGCAGAATGCAGCAGCCCTGGCTGGTTATGGAAAACTCTTTGGAGCATACCCAGCACTGGCAAGTTACCGCTATGCTCCGTATCCCTTACCAGCTGCCGCAGCCGCTCCTGCTCCGGCTCCTACTACTGCAGCCGCAGCCGCCGCTGCTGCTGCCACACCGGCCCTGGCTCCTCCAACTGCTTTACCAGCCAACCCCTACCAGGGCTACAGTCTGACCAACGTCGATATGTCTAGCTTCCAAGGTGTGGACTGGGGGTCCATGTACGGAATGGGAATGTACGTCTGAAGTGTGCCATTCCTTGCAATTTGCTACAGGAGGTTTTGTAAAATTGTAGTGCGAGTGTGACTTGTGAGCGTCAGCTCCCTATCCTGTAACCTTTAATCTTTTTTTTAGAAGAAATTGTGAATAGCAAGTGAATAGTGGTGCCACTTTTGGTCTAGGAAAAAAGTAGAAAAATTATTAGTACCCTCCCCCACTCCACCCTACCCAGATTCCTTCTTGTTACAGGCACAATATTGCATGCCCGCTTGCTCACAATACTGTTCCAACATGGACTGATGAGCATCCCTAGCATTAAGCAATAACTTGCAATAAGCAGTATTATTGTCGTCTTGATAAACATCTTCCTCTGTAACTCGTTCAGATGGAGAATCCTCCTATGGAACACTGTCTGCATGCAAGGCAAAGCCCAAAATTTGATATCAGCTCTGTAACGGAGGAGTGATGTCTCCTGATATGAAAGTGACGGCAGCCCACATATTATGGGCTGTAAGATAACTCTTATTAAAGGCTGCTTTTCAGTGTCAAATTGCGTTTAGGGTCTGGTATGTGCAATGGTAATTAATTACCATCGCTAAATTTGGTAGGAAAAATAACTATCTTTTGAGTAAAAATTAAAATGCCATCGTGATAGATTCTTCCATTTGAGAAGTATTAACAGATCTCGAACTCTTTTGTTCTTTGTTGCCACTTTAAAGAGGCACAGTGGCATAACAACAAAGTATATGCATTTACCTGTGGGGGCATGTTTTGAAATTCCTTTGAAACTTTTTGTGCCAGCAAAAACTTAAATCCTGTTGATCCAACAGCTGCAGCTTATAAATCTTGCTAAATGAGACTGTTTCCCTTGAAAGAACTGCAAGTTGCAGTATCTAGTCAGGAGGCTGAAGTGGCCTCGCACTTCCCACATTATCTCTCATCTAAGCATAAGTAATTGTAATTGTAATGTGTCCCATCGATGTTCCACAGTGAATTTAGTGTAGAATAGTTCTATTGGAGGACTGAGTATTATTTATGTACCAACCGAAATTGTTTGTTGTTCAAATGTAAAAAAATCTTACATACGTACATTTGTTCATTCACCTGTCAACATTCCATAGTTCATGTACCATGTCAAAATTGCATGAGGGACTTGTGTATCTCTCATTATTATGCATCGATTTTTCAACATGTGAGATTTGCGGACCAATAATTAACAGGAGCTCCGACTGTTCCTGCAGTGAAACTAAGAGCATGTATGCTGCCTTTTTATTACTCCCCTGGGAGTAATTTCTCCATGCTGTCTGTTCCCTGAGGGCAGGTGTTGAAATGTTACTAGTTGCTTTAAGGTTACTAATATTTATTTGTAAGAATGTATTTTATTTTCCTGTGTTCATTTTTTAAATTTTTTTTAAGTATGTGGTTAAGAGATGTCGCCAAATTGAAAAGCGGAATAACTACTTTAAGTTCCTACCATTTTGTTTTTACTGAACTGATGTTTGATGTTCCCAGTGCTTGTAGGGTTTGCTCTTAGTTTCGCCTGCATCATAAGATGACAGTGGAAATTGTAGGCATAATTTGAAATGCCTGCAGGTCACAAATGTATGGTCACAAGTGTGCTTTGCCTCTATAGAGGTTAAAATTTTTTTGAGTGTTAAATCCTTTTGTAATACTGTAGATACAACTGCCTACATGAAAATCGGGAACTGCAGGTATTATTACTCTGTGTATACATGATAGTCTTTCCCAACTCTGAAGTACTTTTTGAACATTCTCTGCAAAACCCAAGACATGGACTTCTACAGCCCATGATCACAGTTATAGGAAAACTTACAGCAATTTTGGTTTAACTTAAAACTTCATTTGTTAGCTTTACAGGTGTAGATAAACAATGCAATACATTGTTTTCTGTGTCAGGTTGTGTTGTGATGATATGTATGTTCTCTTGCAAAGTGTGACCAGTAATGTAATTTGTTCTTTAACGGAAAAAAAGCGTTCTGTATGTTCTTTTGTAGTGATAATTCAAAGACTGAGGCAGGTGTTTCTTACGAATACATGTATAGTTGAAGTTTTTGTTTGTATCCTAGAATGGATGTAAGACTGGATGCTAATCAAGCAGCCAGCTTTCATAGGGTAAGATAAAGGGTTTTCGCAGAGAATTAATCCCAAGCAGAAGGGAGATATGAGTACATTTGTGATATAATTTATAAGCTTGTTAAGCTTAGCAAGTAATTTAATTTGTCAGTAAAAGTTAAATTTATTTTCCATGGTGCCATTTACCATGCTCATAACTCCGATATTAATGGTTATATCTACTCTTTGTTCATATGTTCCTTTTGCTTGGGTGACAATACCCTTTTATAATATTAAAACAGCAATAAGTGTTTTAAGGAAAGAAAGGATGAAACCCTCTATTTTTGTATTTAATTCTAAATGATAAGAGCAAATAAAGTTTGTATTTTTTCTTTGAAAGTCTCTCTTGTGGTGTTCATGCAGGCACCACAATGAAGGAAAATATTTTAAAAGAGAGGGTTGGTCTGAAAACAGAAAAAACAACAAAAAACAGAACTATGTACTCCTTATCCTTACTTCTACTAGTTATTTCTGTTTTTGGTGGTTTGTCGTATTTTAAAAGTTGTAGTAATAAGTACACTTTACTAGTTCCTTAGTGTTAGATGTTTTTTGTAGTCTGTGTGTAGTAGTAGTGGGGCTGGATGGACTGCCATCTGGTAGCAAATACTTGCACTTGTAGAGCAGTTCTGAATAAAGTAGTTTCATAGTAGACCAGCTGCTTGATGGTATTATTCCTTACTTGTATTTTTGCTTGGTTGGCCTGGAACTTAACTGTTTTCAGCTTTGGAAGTTGGGGGAGAGAGTGGTTGAAAGGAGTTACTGCTATTAACCAATCACTGCTTTACTGTGATGTTGTGACAGAAGTCATTGCCTACACTCCTTCTATGTGTATGGCATTAGTGTTTTTGCAGCTGAGGACGACCAGTTGTAGCTCCCCAAAAACATGTGTAATAAAATACATTGGTTCAGTGCCTTACAAAGATGTACTGAAAAATATGCATGGCATCGATTATAGGGTCAGATCCTCAGTGCAATTAAGCTATGACCTCCATCTCTGTGTAAAACCTGCATCCTGTTGTAACTAATCTTTTGTGTAGGTTTTGAAGTGCGGAGCATGCCTAACATGGATCTGAAACTAATGTGTATTTGTTTCTCACATGCAGCCTCAAAACAATATCCCTGTTGTGACTTCACTCAGTGCTTAAAAGAAATCGTGCAGTGTCTTCGTAAATTGCCTGTTGCTGAGATGTGCTCAGGGATAACAGCAGGCATGTGCTAATCGTGGAGTAGATGCCTCCTGTTAATCCTGATAAAACTCCTTGAAACACTCGACTCCAACAAAATTTTTAAATTTTTCACTGGATGCACTCGGCAACTGTAGTTTCCTATCGAGTTTTTTGGTGTGCGAGAATTAATTTATTGATGGATGGCGTGTACCGCAATTGGATCTCGACACGGAGTTTGCACTCAGTTTTAATATAAAATAATTTGAGTATCCCTGGTGTCATGTGTGCGTTGTTCACTGTACTGATAGTAGCTGTACTTTGTTTTTCAAGCCTTGTCATTTCGGGGATAGTTTTGTTTTCCTTTGTGTGCGTACTGCTTTTTAGTTTTACAAAACCTCACTAAACCTGGCTTCCAAATACTTGCGTTTGGCAAATAGGGGTTCTCCCTGTAAAATAGTAGACCCGAGTATTGCCAGCAAAATATGCAGTGTATGTATTGATGGTAGCATGTATAATAAATGCAGGGAAGGGGATTACAATTGCAGTATGGGTACTGCTGTACTTAAACATTCATTTACCCTACACGGTAGCTGAGGGTAAAAACTAAGTGTGACAGTATTCAGCACTTAACGTTTTTTGTTAAGTGCTTCAAACACTTTTCTTGCACCTTCTCGTATATATTTTTTTCTAGCACAATGAATTTTTGTTATTGCTGCTCCCATTATTGCTGGAAATCCTGTAGAGCACTTTAATTAAATTTTTGATATGCTTTTATGTTTTTTTAAAGAGTACAGATTTCTGATTATTTGAAGTATGACTTGCTCACAACTTACTCGGTTATTAGGTTAGTTTATTAAATGGAGTACAACAATGGGCAATCAACAAGTTAAGCTTCATACATGCTAACCTGCATATCAAGAGCAGGTCTTACAATGCTACGTTGATGTGCACGACCAGAGAAGCTTTTGGACTGCTGTACGTACCAATCTCATTAGTAAGAGCACAGCTTCTACATCCATATTTAGTAGAAGTGAGTGTAATTTTCATAACAGTCTCAAAATGTCAGCCTGAGTTTTTGGCTACTGCGTAACAAAGAGCGCTCGTTGTTTGCATGAGAGACTGCTATACAAGAAATGGGTGTGTGGGATGTTGTTGGTGGTTAAGTAATAAGCTTCAGCTCGTAAAACAGAAGAGAACCGTTGTTAACCACTACGTTAAATTGTCAGAATTTCACTGCTGTTTGTTGTGCATGTCAGCGTAGTAATAGATCTCATTTAGGCTGTTAGGAAATACATAAATATCTAGTATTACCTGTTAAGTGTAGTTTGTAGTGAATCGGAAGTATTGTGCAGTTATAGTTGAGCTACACAGAGGCTTGAATAATTAAAGCTTAGAAATTGATTTGTGTAGAATGAAAAATTCTCATGGAACACGCAACTCGATATACATAACAAAATGATAAAAGTTCAAAAGTGTTCACTGGATGTGCTGATCTGGGGGAAAAACACGAAGTACTCACATTTAGTGAAGAGGGTACACAGCAGTTGCTGTTGTAGTACCTGGCTTAAGACTGAAATTTTAATTTGGGAGTAGTTTAATACCAAGAGTTCGGCCTAAGATTAAAATTCTTTGTCATCTTTTAGATATAAAAAATATCTTGGGACACAAGCTTGTTAAAGGGCCCCAGAAGCAAATAATTCCATGAAAGATGGAAGATATTTATAATGACTACAGCAGAAATGTGGTTTGTATGAAACCACCTCTGCAAAAAAAAAGGGATATAAAACTTTGGTGTCAGCAGCTAACTGCATGTGGCCTAAAATAGGTGTCCCTGTGTTTCTAGTCTACTACTCTAGTCCAGTAGTCCTTTAATGTGACAGTACTGTGATTATTTTTGAAGGAGTTTTGGAAACATTATTGATAACTTTCTTCAGATACTGGTGTGCTCATTGAATTACACTTTTTGGAGCACAGGCCTTAAAACTGCAACTTTCAACTAACACAGAAACGTATTTTATCCGGTTAGTCTTTACTTAGTTTTATGAATACTGTTTGTTCCACACACACCTTTAGAACTGTGGTAGCCGAAATCTTAAAAAGGAAGTTGATGTGTGTAAAATCAGACGTGAAAAATGTGTAAAGTCTTCCAAGAGGCTTGTGAGCAATGCAACACACCACCTTCTGAAGGCACTTTGCTGTGAAGGCAACCTACGTAGAAATAGTCTGTTGATGCGTTACAACCTTTAAAAAGAAAACTGTCTTGTGATTGTATACTAAAATGTGATATCTGATGTTGATATTTTAGATCATATACATATCCCATGCAATACCTACTTTAACTCTTGAACCTGTTGTGTACAAATTGTGAATGTTTTAATGTTAATTCGAGACCATAAGTGCTGTATTCAATCCTGTCTTCCTAAAATTGTACTGCAAATAATTGAGGTGGGACCATAATTAGAATACCCTTGATAATTTCTCACATAACAGAAATACCACTTAAACTAAGTAATATTTAATTTTTTAATACATATATTAAATGACATTCATCTCTAAAGTATTAAACCCAGACTGGCACATAAATTGTCATAGAGAGAACTGTATTAGTGTAATAGTTTATGAGCAGTAATTTTAGAAGGTGGATATAGTGATGTTTCGTATCTAAATGCATGGTGCACGACTTAATACTAGGTGTCCTCAGTAGCCAGCAGACCTTGGTCCTGCCTATCCCCACCAACTGAACAGTTGTACAGGTGCATCACATCTGCAGTGTCTTCAGTCAGCTTTATCATTTTTCAGGTGAGTGAATGTATACATAAATATATACGTATTACATGTAAAACACACGCTTTCACAGAGAAACAACATGGCAGTTATTTTCAACATTTTTGTATTGGAATGAAATGCACTAGAAGTTGTTGCTTATTGGAAAGTCCTTGCAACGATTGGGTTGAAGTACTTAAGCAATCATTATTACGGTTTCATTGTGAAACAGCTACATACCACTCATGAGAGAATAAAGGACAATTTTAAGATTGTTAGCTTACACATTTTTACTGTTCTACAACCCGAGACACAGTTTTGTTAGATCTTGAAGCAGTTTGTGGGATTTTTTGTTCTTGCATGAATATTTTATGACCTGCACGATTAATTTCATGACTGGATTTAAATGCTCATAAGTAATAGGATGATGCTTACAAGCACACTATTGGGAGTCTTTTTCTTCAATCTTTCATTTCTGCACTACAAATTTTGACCTCACATCGCATAAATAATTCACCTATGTATGTACATATGAAGAATCATATTTTTGTTTTATACAGGTGAAATACTGTTTGTGCTCGACAATATTCTGGTTCGGAGGAGTATTTTGTGTTAACACTATAATAGCATTAGCACTATTGTGCTCGCTAGCTAGATGGTTGCTCAGTGATACTGTGGATGACACTAATGTATGATGAGTACAACGTGCTGGACTTTTGTGTATCTGTTGACAGCATTTTGTAAAATTTATCAGTATGAAGAAAATATTATTTGAAATAATTCTATGTAATGTTCTAAAATTAATTAAATGGGAGTTTTCGCAGTTTCTGTATTAGTTACTTAGAATATGTACGAAAATGCTCAAATTTACATTTGGCAGGGATGTTTTGTAATAAAATCTTGGGACTGCTATTGGATCATTTGATGAAGACATCCAGACTGCACAATCCTCATCTTTACTTAACTGCCTGCTACAGCTAGTGCCCTCTACTCTGCATATTGTGTGTGTAATTGAAATGTTCTATCAACTGAACTTTATTTCTTCCTTAAATGCTAGTAAATGTGAAGTTTCTAAGAAAGAAAACTGACAGAACACTACACTTGTTACCAGCAGGACCAAAGTGTTTTAATGTTTCTTACATGCAGGAACACTATATTATATAGTATGTGTTTTCTATGGTGTTGGAATACAGTTGTGTGTCTTGATGTACGAATGGTGCTAGTAATAAACTCCAGCTCTACAAAAGACATGGTCAAGAGAGACAACTCGCACTGAAGAGGAACACGCTGAAATGCATGCCTGGTCATCCTGGCTTATAGTTTCCCTTATGGTCTAATAACTACTAACATTTTACATTCAAGGATTGCTTTGTTTGCATAAACAATAAAACTTCAATCACCTTCTTTATTATTGAAATCTGAATATTATTTTGACAATGAAGTGTGTGCGTAATGCTAACTAAATTCTTCATTTACTATCTTTGAGGAAGGCACCTGCAGCTTTAAATATGACACAGTTTGTAATTGCAAATAGTGGATTTCCAAATCAGTTTCCCCTGTAAACTGTGAGAAGCTGAAGAGTACTTCAAAATAGTTGCATGTATGTGTCAAAAGGGCTCAAACTATTATAGTAGTGACTGAATTTTATGGCATAACACTGAAGAACACACCACTAAAGAGCCTCATTCAAAAATGGATTTTGTTTAATACCTAATTAAAACAATTGTAATGCTTCAAAGAACCTTAAAGTTGTAACAGCACAAATTATGTCTAAACAGTTGAACAACAGTAAGTAAACAGTGACAGTCTGTGATACTGTGATAAGTTGAGTTTTCTTGATATGAAGAAAGAGATGCTAGAGATTTTTATATCGATATTTTGGGTAAGCTGGTAGTGTCTTGCAAAAATACTACACTGCAGCCTGTCATCTCAACAGTTTGTTAAATTTGTCAAACTTATAATGAAGTTGATTTTTCTTAAAAAAGCTAAATGCTTACCCAAATTTGCAATCATTGTTCAGAAATGTTTCGCTCATGACAAAGGGAGGAGTAGTGTATATATCGTCTGTAGTACATACTTGTAGTTGTACATGCCTTTAAGCAATGTAAATATCTTAGTTACATTGTTTCAATTTACACAATACAGTGAAATAATGTAGATACATATGTCATTGGGAGGGAGAGAAAAGTGTATAGTGGTACAAAGCATTGGTGAGTATTTGCTTGTGAAACACACTTCAAGAAAGAAACGGCTTCTCATGTTCACAGAATTAATAAGCTGATGTGTAAGAGCTGGACACAACATGTGCTACAGTCGCAGGTGTCTACAGGAGCCTGGGTCCTTGAGGCGGTAGGGTCGGGCATAGCATGGGCACTTGGTCCTGTCTCCTGGAATCTGAAGTGGAGGAGTGTTTGACGGGGACATACTGAATCACAGATTTATCCTATTCTGGCACTGTGTGCTAGGAATAACTAGGATGTAAGATTTTTAGTGGGAAATTTTCCTTAAAAGTTGGTTTTACCACTGTCCTACAGTGGGAACACTTTAGCCACCATAACAGCAAATGTTCCATTCATGGAAAAACTAGCCCTCATTTAGGTTGTTGAGACCTGATATAAACAGTCAAGCAATTGTAGACAATGAACAAAATGTTCTGCTGTAGTGTGTTTCATTCATCCGTGGACTTATTCATCGGTTGGAAACAGAAAATATACACAGTGGTCAGAAAAAATCTGATAAGCTTGTAAGGGCATTGCAGGGTATGATGTGATGAGAAATAATTGTTAAGAAAACATTTCAATACAGGTTAATTGGCATTGAAGTTAACCAATCAGACCTTTGGGCATGCAAATTAAAGTACCATTTCGTTTCCTAAAACTAAGCAAGAGAGCAATAAAAAATTGGACATTGGATGGCAGTAAGAAATGAACCCATGCCAGAGATTAAGAATTATCACCAGAGACTGAGCATTATTGTGGCCTATCATCTACACTATGAGAATGACTGATACTAATTGTACCTGGCAGGTCGATTGAATTTGCATGGACAGTGGTCAGAGTGGCTAACTTCAGTGCTAATTGACTCAGATTCCGTGCCATGTATCAAATTTTTCTCTTAATATTAATGTAGGTTAATTCTTGCAAAGTAGTAGTCTTCTTCTTTGTAAGAATTAACCTGCATTAATTGTACACAGCCACGGTCTCATCATGTCAGTTTAGACAAAATAGCATGTCTTAATATTTATTTCTCGGCATCTGTAATCACATGTGGAACAGTACTTTCACAACTCGGTGGCCTGGTTGTACATAAACTTGTGAAAGGGCAGTCTTAATTACAGGATATCAAGTGTGTGTGATTTTAAAGTCTTCAATTATCTAGCAAAATTAAACTATCGAGAAAATATAGCTTTCAACACACATTTCTTTAATTTCTGTTGCTCAATGTTAAAAGATGGGAAAATTATGCGACTCATCAGTTAACTTCGGTGAATTTTTTTTTTAAGCAAGTTAAACATTATAGATTGTCTGGAAGTAATATTTTTAACTTGCTTCTACAATTACAAGTATTGTTTTTGATTATACCTGGTGTATAGTTATTTATGTTTGTATGCAATGGAATTTCAGTGTCAGTGTACCATTTTTTGCATATCACAAAAAATACTTTGCTACTTTTGAGCATTGTTAGGTGATATGTTGATATAGTGCTCAGTGTGTGTTGACAATAATCACTTGAATTATTTAACAGGCTCACAAAGAAAATGTGTCTATCTTCTGGTTTCAAAGCAAGTGTACCCGCAAAAAATTTGGAGCATAACTGTTATTGCTTAAAGAGTCGCACTTGTAAATTTGTTTTGTGGTGTTAAGATTTTAGTGTTACATATATTCTGTACGTCCCAATTGCTAGCTTATTTGATGGTTTAGATTTGTTTCATGGTTAAATGAAAGATTAAATTGTGTGACTCAGTAGTATTGTGTAAGATGACCCAATACTATTTTCCTGACATGTTGTCAATCACTAACTCCAACAGACTTGTTGGTTTCAGTGAACTACAATTCAATTGACAAACATTGTTCTCCATTTGCTATCATGAAAACTAGAACTTTCAACCACCAAGGTGTATTCTGATATGGCTGACAGCCTTTTCTTACAGGATTTTGATGACACATTCATATATTGCTCAATCACTGAATGCTATTAAATAAGTTATAAGGAGTGCCCTTCAGGTGGATGATAAAAGATATTTAATTCACTGACATGTGGAATTTTAATTGTCAGTGAAAATGTTATATTTAAAATAAAATAATAATTTAAATGTTCAGAAGTGTGTGTTCCCATGCTAATCACTTCAGTTGCGTCGTTGTGATATGCTCACTGTCCTAAAGTTTGTTACATCTTATACACTCCTGGAAATGGAAAAAAGAACACATTGACACCGGTGTGTCAGACCCACCATACTTGCTCCGGACACTGCGAGAGGGCTGTACAAGCAATGATCACACGCACGGCACAGCGGACACACCAGGAACCGCGGTGTTGGCCGTCGAATGGCGCTAGCTGCGCAGCATTTGTGCACCGCCGCCGTCAGTGTCAGCCAGTTTGCCGTGGCATACGGAGCTCCATCGCAGTCTTTAACACTGGCAGCATGCCGCGACAGCGTGGACGTGAACCGTATGTGCAGTTGACGGACTTTGAGCGAGGGCGTATAGTGGGCATGCGGGAGGACGGGTGGACGTACCGCCGAATTGCTCAACATGTGGGGCGTGAGGTCTCCACAGTACATCAATGTTGTCGCCAGTGGTCGGTGGAAGGTGCACGTGCCCGTCGACCTGGGACCGGACCGCAGCGGCGCACGGATGCACGCCAAGACCGTAGGATCCTACGCAGTGCCGTAGGGGACCGCACCGCCACTTCCCAGCAAATTAGGGACACTGTTGCTCCTGGGGTATCGGCGAGGACCATTCGCAACCATCTCCATGAAGCTGGGCTACGGTCTTGCACACCGTTAGGCCGTCTTCCGCTCACGCCCCAACATCGTGCAGCCCGCCTCCAGTGGTGTCGCGACAGGCGTGAATGGAGGGGCGAATGGAGACGTGTCGTCTTCAGCGATGAGTCGCTTCTGCCTTGGTGCCAATGATGGTCGTATGCGTGTTTGGCGCCGTGCAGGTGAGCGCCACAATCAGGACTGCATACGACCGAGGCACACAGGGCCAACACCCGGCATCATGGTGTGGGGAGCAATCTCCTACACTGGCCGTACACCACTGGTGATCGTCGAGGGGACACTGAATAGTGCACGGTACATCCAAACCGTCATCGAACCCATCGTTCTACCATTCCTAGACCGGCAAGGGAACTTGCTGTTCCAACAGGACAATGCACGTCCGCATGTATCCCGTGCCACCCAACGTGCTCTAGAAGGTGTAAGTCAACTACCCTGGCCAGCAAGATCTCCGGATCTGTCCCCCATTGAGCATGTTTGGGACTGGATGAAGCGTCGTCTCACGCGGTCTGCACGTCCAGCACGAACGCTGGTCCAACTGAGGCGCCAGGTGGAAATGGCATGGCAAGCCGTTCCACAGGACTACATCCAGCATCTCTACGATCGTCTCCATGGGAGAATAGCAGCCTGCATTGCTGCGAAAGGTGGATATACACTGTACTAGTGCCGACATTGTGCATGCTCTGTTGCCTGTGTCTATGTGCCTGTGGTTCTGTCAGTGTGATCATGTGATGTATCTGACCCCAGGAATGTGTCAATAAAGTTTCCCCTTCCTGGGACAATGAATTCACGGTGTTCTTATTTCAATTTCCAGGAGTGTATATCAGTGAGTTCATATTTTTATAGTATTTTTTTAAGTTGGCAAGTAATGTTTAAATAAGAATGTCTTGATTGGAAATGACTCATAAAGTGGGAGAACAAAGGACAGACAACATATTAGGAGGTAACTAGTAACATTATACACCAAACGTACTGCTTTAGTAACCCATGTGGTGTCTAGCTTGAGACACCTTTAAATAATGTTCTCCTAAATCCAGTGTGTCCCAGAAGGGATGCTCACTAGTCAAGAATATGACAGGAACAATAATTTCAAGCAAAAGTGTAGTAAATGAGGGATCAGATGCATACCTTAAGAGCTATGAACACTGGTTAATTTTAACCTACTATGTAACACACAGCTTCCACTTAACAAGTGCTCATAGCTTCTGGGGAATGCATTTCAGAGCCCATGTTTGAGACATTTGCTTCAAATTATCAATCCTGTCATATCACTGAATGACCATTCCTCCTCAATAATAATAATAATAATAATAATAATAGTAATAATAGTAGTAATAGTAATAATAGTAGTAATAGTAATAGTAATAATAATAATAGTAATAATAATAGTAATAATAATAATAATAATAATAATAATTTGTGACAATGTAATGCAGCACAGCTGGCCTTAGATACTACTGCAGATTCTATCGTCAGTAGGTAGTGGTCATTGCTGAACTTACCCCATAGTTCTTCAACATGTTCTTCTTTGTAAAGGTCCTAGTGTTCTTTAGAGGCTGCATAATATTGCCCGTAAAGCGCAGTTGCTGGAAAGGAAAATTTGTTGCAACAGATTCAAAGTAATTTGGTATTTATATAAGTGTTGTATTACTTTACATAAGCTATGGAAGCAAACAAACAAGGTTGCGGAGTGAATTTGGAATTTCCATGGATATTGTTACCTTCGCAATATCCTGAACGGTTTTTTCAGCCTGTTAGGCATAAGCAGCAAGGAACACAAACATTTTTAATGGCTTCATGTTGCTTTGTACCTTGCCAGTCAAATTTACACTCAGCCAAGTTCAACTATTTTGCAAGTAATGACAGAATACTTATATAAAAATGAGTGCCTGCACAGTTGCAAGTATGACTTGTGTGTATTCTTCGCGATCGTCACAGCCTTCTGTACACACCAGGTCTGTATGGTACTAAGATACCGGAATAGTTTCTTCCACCACTCCGAAGAAGTAATTGGAGACTAACTTGGCTGGCTGCCAACCAATGCAGCATCACACAGGAAGGGAGCTCCATATGGTAATTGTCAAGTCATTAGTAGCCCTTAGTAGTGTATTCCTGGTTAATTAAATTGCAGCTATTTCCAAGTAGTGCTTCAGACATTGTATCAGCACATGAACTTCTTCAGATTCCTAGACAATGCCCAAGGATAGTTAATCTTCTTTAAAGTAATGAATATCCTGGTACAGTTGCTTTTCAAATACTTTGCTGAGGCGTGATGATGGCACTGACTGATATTCAAATACAGGAACGAGAACTGGCAGTGGCAGCTTCTCCAGTATGTGAAGAAAAACTGAATGATGTATTATTAACCTGCAGTGGTAAGATACACTGTGAACAGTGGAACACCTCCTTCACTAAGAGACAGTTCTGTGAGAATTCTTTGAATTTTACTATTTTAAATGGTAGCAGACATATTAATGCATACCAAAGGTCGTGGGAAGTATTATTTAAAGGTGAACATAGTCCGTGTGCCTGTACCTATACCCATCCGTAATGTGACTTCTCTAGTGTAGATCAGGTAGAATGAAAAATCATTCACATAATTGCTCTTGCTACTGATGCAAACTGTCACTTAGAAAGAAATCATTCACATAATTGCTCTTGCTACTGATGCAAACTGTCACTTAGAAAGATACTATTATGAGGCTCGACTGTTACATCAGATACAGCTAGGTAGCCAGCCAGCACCCCCCTATCTGCCATGTGATGTTTACATCTGCCTGTCAGAGGCTTGTAAGCGGAAAAAGGGCACTACGAATGGGTTTAGTAGAACTTTTGGAGACCTAGTGGGCAAAGAGTCAGGCCAAGTAATCGGAAACTAATTAGGGTACCATAGAAGGCAGACATGGTATTAATTTCTACGTGCAAACGAACAGAACAATGAAAGGTTCTGGCGTGTAACGAAAGAAGAAGTGGCAGCAGCCCTCAATGAAACTGCTTTGTACACCCAAGCGATAGTTGACCCACAAGGAACAGATGTGTGTGTGTGTGTGTGTGTGTGTGTGTGTGTGGGGCTGATTCTCTCACAAACCAAACACGAACACCAGATCGTCATCAGAACAGTTCCGAGAAATTGCAGAGTGTGAATCAGACATTTTCTGCTAATGACCTCAATTTGCGGGGGCACACCTTGGTCCCGTGTAATTAGGCTCCAGGATTTGGTAACGCGAAACCCCTACTACGGAAGCATCTGCCGTGTAACAGCATTGTTTTACTTCTGTAATAATATTTTTCCTTCCTCCGTAAACCATGGACGCTAACATGAGTCATGTCAAATCCGAAATTAAGGACCCATTTTTTTTGAACTGAACTGCTATAGGAAGAGAAAAATCAAGAAAGTTACGAACTGTTGGCACTATACCACAAAAATTTTGATTGTACAAGAAACACAAGACCTGAAGGTAAGTGGTTTGCTAAGCGTTTCTACGCAGCACTGTTGCCGTATACGTAGATGCTGAAAGAGTGATGGAGCATCTCAGACCAAAGATGAACCACATTTTGATACTATATGTACTCACGACGTTGTGCAACATTGAGGTATCTCCTTTGAGAGCTGACGAAACGGCTGTTCCCGAAAGGTGAATGTACTAATGCCAGTGCACCGCACGCAAACTAGATCATCAGGACATTCGGAAAATTGATACTAAAAATGAAACAGCATTAACTTTTAACTTTAAAAAAATCTAAGAACTGAAACATTTAATACGTCGGTAACAAAGGAAACTAAGCATTGTAAAAGTCTCCAGTGAATAAAAATCAGTCAAAACCAAGACTTAACATGTTCGTGATTGTTGACGTTGCAATGATAAATGAGGCCGTTTTGTAAAATCCAATTCCAAGGTGGTGTAAGTAATGAGGATAGTAAATATCGCTACTAATGGCCTACATTATCTGTCAACACAGAACACGAAACAGTAAAAATTACAACTTATTCGAGAGCAAATTTAAAATTCTACGTGAAGACTGAATTAATCAACCCCTTGCCATCATTTCATAACATTTGAATTTATTGACAAAAAAATCTCTAACGTCGAAATTATCTAAGTCACGTTGTTGTTGTTGTTGTTGTTGTCGTTGTCTTCAGTCCAGAGACTGGTTTGACGCAGCTCTCCATGCTACTCTATCCTGTGCAAGCTTAATCTCCCAGTACCTACTGCAACCTACACCCTGGTCTCCCTCTATAATTTTTACCCTCCATGCTGCCCTCCAATACTAAATTAGTGATTCCTTGATGCCTCAGAATATGCCCTACCAACCGATCCCTTCTTCTAGTCAAATTGTGCCACAAATTTCTCTTCTCTCCAATTCTATTCAATACCTCCTCATTAGTTATGTGATCTACCTATTTAATCTTCAGCATTCTTCTGTAGCACCAGATTTCGAAGGCTTCTATTCTCTTCTTGTCTAAACTATTTATCGCCCACGTTTCACTTCCACCCAAATACTTTCACAAACGACTGCCTGACATTTAAATCTAAACTCGATGTTTACAAATTCATTTTTTCAGAAACGCTTTCCTTGCCATTGCCAGTCTACATTTTATATCCTCTCTACTTCAACCATCATCAGTTATTTTGCTCCCCAAATAGCAAACCTCTGTTACTACTTTTAATGTCTCATTTCCTAATCTAATTCCCTCAGCATCACGCGACTAAATTCCATTATCCTCGTTTTGCTTTTGTTGATGTTCATCTTATATCCTCCTTTCAAGACACTATGCATTCCCTTCAACTGCTCTTTCAGGTCCTTTGCTATCTGACAGAATTAAAATGTCATCGGCGAACCTCAAAGTTTTTATTTCTTCTCCATAGATTTTAATACCTACTCCGAACTTTCCTTTTGTTTCCTTTACTGCTTGCTCAACATACAGATTGAATAACATCGGGGAGAGGCTACAACCCTGTCTCACTCCTTTCCCAACCACTGCTTCCCTTTCATGCCCCCTCGACTCATATAACTGCCATCTGGTTTCTGTACAAATAGTAAATAGCCTTTCGCTCCCTGTATTTTACCCCTGCCACCTTCAGAATTTGAAAGAGAGTATTCCAATCAACATTGCAAAAGCTTTGTCTAAGTCTACAAATGCTAGAAACGTAGGTTTGCCTTTCCGTAATCTTTTTTCTAAGATAAGTAGTTGGATCAGTATTGCCTCACGTGTTCCAACATTTATGCGGAATCCAAACTGATCTTTCCCTGAGGTCGGCTTTTGCCAGTTTTTCCATTCGACTGTAAAGAATTCGTGTTAGTATTTTGCAGCCGTGACTTATTAAACCGATTGTTCGGTAATTTTCACATCTGTCAACACCTGGTTTCTTTGGGTTTGGAATTATGATATTCTTCTTGAAGTCTGTGGGTATTTCGCCTGTCTCAAACATCTTGCTCACTAAATGGTAGTTTTGTTAGGCCTGGCTCTCCCAAGGCTGTCATTAGTTCTAATGGAATGTTGTCTACTCCCGGGGCCTTGTTTCGGCTTAGATCTTTCAGTACTCTGTCTTCATGCAGTATCATATCTCCCATTTCATCGTCATCTACATTCTCTTCCATTTCTATAATATTGTCCTCACGAATATCACCCTTGTATAGACCCTCTATACACTCCTTCCACCTTTCCCTTATTTGCTTAGTACTTGGTTTCCATCTGTGCTCTTGATATTCATAAAGTCGTCCTCTTTTCGCCAAAGGTCTCTTTAATTTTCCTGTAGGCAGTATCTATCTTACCCTTAGTGATATATGCCTCTACATCCTTAAATTTGTCCTCGAGCCATCCCTGCTTAGCCATTTTGCACTTCCTGTCGATCTCATTTTTGAGACGTTTGCATTCCCTTTTGCCTGCTTCATTTACTGCGTTTTTATATTTTCTCCTTTCATCAATTAAATTCAATATTTCTTCTGTCACCCACGGATTTCTACTAGCCCTCGTCTTTTTACCAACTTGATCCTCTGCTGCCTTCACTACATCATCCATCAAAACTACCCATTCTCCTACTATATTTCTTTCCCCAATTCCTGTCAGTTGTTCCCTTATGCTCTCCCTGAAACTCTGTACAACCTCAGATTCTTTCAGTTTATCCAGGTCCCATCTCCTTAAATTCCCACCTTTTTGCAGTTTCTTCAGTTTTAATCTACAGTTCATAACCAATAGATTGCGGTCAGAGTCCACATCTGCCCCTGGAAATGTCTTAACAATTTAAATCCTGCTTCCTGAATCTCTGTCTTTATATAATATATCTGATACCTTCCAGTATCTCCAGGCTTCTTCCATGTATACAACCTTCTTTTATCATTCTTGAACTAAGTGTTAGCTATGATTAAGTTACGCTCTGTGCAAAATTCTATCAGGCGGCTTCCTCTTTAATTCCTTACTCCCATTCCATATTCATCTACTAAATTTCCTTCTCTTCCTTTTCCTACTATTGAATTCGTCACCCATGACTATTAAATTTTCGTGTCCCTTCACTATGTGAATAATTTCTTTTATCTCATCATACATTTCATCAATCTCTTCATCTGTGGAGCTAGTTGGCATATAAACTTGTACTATTGTGGTAGGTGTGGGTTTTGTATCTATCTTGGCCAGAATAATGCGTTCACTTCGCTGTTTGTAATAGCTTACCCGGATTCTTATCTTCCTATTCATTATTAAAGCTATTCCTGCATTACACCTATTTGATTTTGTATTTATAACCCTGTATTCACCTGACCAGAAGTCTTGTTCTTCCTGCCACCAAACTTCACTAATTCCCACTATATCTAACTTTAACCTATCCACTTCCCTTTCTAAATTTTCTAACCTACCTGCCCGATTGAGGGATCTGACTTTCCACGTTCCGATCCGTAGAACGCCAGTTTTCTTTCTCCTGATAACGACGTCGTTCTGATTAGTCCCCGCCCGGAGATCCGAATGGGGAACTATTTTATCTGCGAAATATTTTACCCAAGAGGACGCCATCATCATTTAACCATACAGTAAAGCTGCATGCCCTCGGGAAAAATTACGGCCGTAGTTTCCTGTCGCTTTCAGCCGTTCGCAGTACCAGCACAGCAAGGCCGTTTTGGTTAGTGTTACGAGGCCAGACCAGTCAATCATCCAGACTGTTGCCCCTGCCACTACTGAAAAGGCTGCTGCCCCTCTTCAGGAACCACACGTTTGTCTGGCCTCTCAACAGATACCCCTCCGTTGTGGTTGCACCCACAGCCTCATTGCATAGGTTTACTCCCCCCTCCCCACATATGTGCGTGCACAGATAGCTGTACACGGCTCCTTAGCCCCAGTCAGGTTGCGACCGTAAATTCGACAGATCAAGCGTTTGTCGCCCTTGAGTATGATGTGGGGGGAGGCGATGTGTTTCAACATCCGCGTTTTTTCACAGATAGCTGCATTAATGAGAAGTGGAAAACAAGTGACTGCAGCAAACTAATCTATGTGTGGTACGCAGACCAGCAATGTGGGAAGACGACGAGAAGGGATTGGGTAACATATTGCCATAACAATATTTGCCCTGTTTCCTTGTACACGAATGAGGCGGAACTAACATAGAATAAGCGAGTAGACCTGAGACATTGCTTTCGCTATAATTGCAACTTATGGGCAGCAATTGCGATTGACAGATTCATGGGGCCATGCAGATAACCGGCGACATTAACAAGCGCTGTTATATATGCTGCAAACATCCTATTGTGGAATGCTACTCTCGAAGAAAGTAGCATTGATTATGAATGCTGGAAGACTATGGATCCTCTCATTTGCTATGCGTCCTACGGCTTAATAAGTCCATACATTTGAGTGCTTTGGTAGAAAGAACCATATTTTTACTTGACTGGCACGGAGAAGATTTAAAGGCATTGTGTGCGACAACAATCGACCGCATAGACCCTTTACAGGGTGCTCCGTAAGTTTTCATTTCTAACATATGTTTATAGGACTGGTTTCTGATTTTGATCAGTACTAACTTTAGTGAGAAATTAAACAAGGAAAAAAAGGTTAGTTACTCACTGCATATCGAAATCTGTGACTTCAACTAGAAAGACTTCCAACACACTGCGAGTCAAACGATTAAATGAAAATCATGAGGTGCTAGTTGGTGGACATCTGCTAGCTCACAATACGCTTGCAGATGTTAATAAACGGAGTAAGATTACATAAAACATCCGTTGGTGCAGAAGTGAATTAGTATCTTCCTAAAACCTACTTGATGTGTGGTGATCGTGATAGACATGGATGTCGTCGCAACGTAACTTTACAATGACATTTCGAACTTTCGTTCAAATTTAGTAAACGTTATAAATTTTTCCCTCCGCCCAATTAATAGGATTGTTGGTTTACATCTAATAGCTCAGCAGCGTTTTTATCACTGTAGGTTCAGTCTGAGTTGTCTGATAAGAGGACGCAGTTTGCCAGTCTTGTATTAGGAATCCTGAAAAGTCTACTGCTCGTAGTTTATCATTGGGTGTAGCAAAAACTAATATTCAAAATATCCATAAGAGTGTACGGCACGTATGGTTAAGCCGGAGGAGAAATTGATGTCACCATTTGAGAGCGCAGCAACAAAGTGAAACACGCCCTCACATTCGTGGTCCCTCGAAAGCGATGTGGCCTGCTCCACGACTGCGTTGTTAGACCTGTCTTCTTCGCAGTGTGTGGATACCTACTGTTCAGACACACGACTATCCCTTCCACATTTTTAGGTTTTGCGTGATTTCCTTTAATCGCTTAAGGAAAGTGCCAAGACGGGTCCATTGAAAGCGCACGGCCGATTTCATTCCACATCCTTTCCTCGCGGTCTCTAAAGACATGATAGTAGACGAGATGTTTAATTTCCCTCCCCCCCATCGCAGAGAGTAACTTAATGGGACTGATTCATCCCAATTCACTTGAAATTTGTTTCGCATGAAAACAGTTTGATAGCCGTAACTGGGCATAAGACAGTATTTAATGTGGAATATAGAGCCTCCACCTTCCCCTTATGTCTGTTCAGCCCTAAATGAGTTCCTAGCTAACGGACTGGAACAGAGCGAGGTTGCGCTGTGGTTAGTATGCTGGACTCGCATTCGGGAGGAAGACGGTTCAAACACGCGCCCGGCTATCCTAATTTAGTTTCTACACGTTTTCCCTAAATCGCCTCATGCAAATGCTGCATGGTTCCTCCGAAAGGGCACCACCGTCTTCCTCATACTTCTGTCATCCGATGACCTCGCTGTTGGGTCTCCTCTCCCAAATTAATTAATCAATCAACAATCCTAACTGATTAGATACGGCAGTCTAACCACGAAGCTCCTGTCACTTCCGGAATTATGCTTCTATGACTACTGTAAGAACATTGTATAGAGTGAAAATACGTATGATCGGTATTGGCCAACTGTTGAAACGTAGCTAAGGATGTGAACTGAGATGCAGTAAAATTTATTTGCATGTGTGTGTGTGTGTGTTAATTATTCTCACGGTACGATTACTTAAGTGAGAGAAGTCTGGTTTGGACGTGTTCATAGGATTGATGCTAGAATCCTGAAAGGGTTGTAATGTAAGAGCATAATGAAGACTCTTTGTCGATGACCGTGTAGACCCATGAGAGAACTACTAAACTACGTACAGCATATACAAAATGTTAAAGCGCGTGCATGTGAGGTATGATCCATCCAAATACCCATGCAGTTTAGCACGGCGCTTTCGGAATTACGGGAGGCCACCAGGCCCGGATCGAATCCGCCCAGCAGATTAAGAGCAAGGGCAGGAGTCTGCGTGGATGTATTTATGCGGTTTCCCACATCCTACTAGGTCGGGGTCGTCAAACTTCCTTGTTCAAGAGCCAATACTGACACCGATGGGGCGGCACCTCGTGCCCCATATGTACCGATCTTATCAATAGGCAAAGTACGTAAGTTAGCATGTTATCATCCCCCGATAGACGAGCTACAGTGAGGGCGCGATAAATTGGCCAGTGGCTTCCAAGTACTAATCGTTAGAAGTCGGCACCATTAAAAACACTTGGTGTCGTTTGTTCTGTTTCACCCTCAGCGATCCCGACATTGTGACACTGTATTTTCCTGACGAAGTGCTGCTGCGTTGTGTGTGTAATTAGATTATTACTGATTAATAACAGTTGTACTTATCATTAAATGCAATATGAGACACGGTCATAACTGTTCACTAAATGTTTTGAATTTAATTTTTCTTATACTCAGTGCATTGTGTTACAACAGCCTTGCTACATTTAGGTACAGCATCTAAAGAGAATCATCTCTGTAATGCACATTCATGAAGCCATTCTTCTTCTGTTCCTTGTCACAATTTGTTCCATATCAGCTGTCGCACACGCTCGCGAATTGTCAGTACTGCAAGACAAACAATAAGCCATTCCCCCTTCCACACCCTCTAACCTCCCAGTGGTCGCTCTACTTACCTCTCTGCCTGTGAGGTAAGCGGTCGAATTCACCAGCGTTAATTAAAATCGAGCACATCCTAAAATATTACTGTCTAAATGTTTTAGTTCGTTACCGAGCAGAACACTTACTCTTAAGCTCTTACTGTTAATTGACGTCTGCTGAGACTGAGAACCGTGGTCCACACAAATAATGTGGTCCGTTTGACGTTTAACGATAACTGGACTAGGTGAATATTGGGCAGGTACCCACATGCCACATCAGTTCCACGATTCGAAAATCTTCCGAAAACGTTCTTTCACTTTCCAGAATGAGATTTTCATTCTGCAGCGGAGTGTGCGCTGATATGAAACTTCCTGGCAGATTAAAACTTGCCCGCGAAAGGCAAAGGTCCCGAATTCGAGTCTCGGCCCGGCACACAGTTTTAATCTGCCAGGAAGTTTCGTTCTTTCACTTTGTTTAGAATAACACTAGATGCAGACAGATGGGACACAAATTTCATAAGGACGGGGGGAGGGGTGGGGGTGGGGGGGGGGGGGGAGGCGAGGCGAGGCGAGGCGAGGCGACAGGAAGGGCATTGGGTCACCCTTTAACGTCGCCAAAGCCAGGTTAACACTCTGACAGCGTGAAGGTACTGTAAAAAGGCCAGAAAGAGAATATAGCATGTAAGATATGCAGTACACAGTCAATGTCAGCTACATTCTGGATAAACAAAAGCCGTATTTGTTTCCTGACTCGAGAACTGGCAGACAAGTCTAGGTATGTAGTGCGTACATTTGCAACCTAATTATTGAGTTGAATATAGTTTGTGTTCTTGGTCATGTATCTGAGAATCAGTTCATTATGAGATGGCATGGGCAACTTCGAAATGATACAACGACAATCCAGTAGCCTAGGTATAATTTACTGACCTTCCCAATTTGGAAAGGCTTTCACGAAAATGGAAGTATTAGTGTAATCTGTTTGCATGGCGTCCCAGAGCTGCCTTCACTTTCAGTATTATTGCCGAGACCGTTATGCTTTATGATCCACTTACAAGATAGCGACGTGTAGTGTAAATGTTCAGTTAACTTAAAAAGGGGATTCTGTTGTAGAACTGTAATGTGAGAGTTCCGTACAATCAGTTCTGCGCAGAAATGTGGTGAAAATTGACTCGGAGGGAAGCAGATGCACACACATATAGGTTTATATCGGTGAAGTGAAGTGAAGTGTTGTGTTACAGGGCCTTCACATACATCATTATTCAAAGGATCTACTGCGATAGTCGTCAAACTGCGGCCCAAAACTTACCCATGCAGCCTGAGTTTCACAGCCGTATTATACATATTATAAATACGAAAGTAACTTATCGTTTCGTATTTTCTACGTAATAAGATTCATTGTAATGAATACAATCCCTGTACAAACTTCAACACATTTAATCGATATTTGAATACTAATATCAGTCACAATCCCTTCGCATTTTAGCCACTGAGCGTCATGTGTCTCTTGTAGCTCCTGATACATTTGAAGTCTAGGCCCAGCCACGGGCAACAGGTAGACATGAGGGCAGCTGTCATTGCACGTACAAACATTATAAAATTTAAGTTGAGCCTAACTATAAATTGTTTTCTTTGTCAATTCAACGCTATTTAATATTTTTAGGAGATCCACGTTTTATTTTAATACTGTCGAGCATCACTGTTCAGAATAAAGCCACTGATATGCATTAACAGCTTGTGGTCGTGGGGTTAGTGTTGCTGACCTTCGATCACAGGCAGTTTGGTAGTGTGGGTCGCGAAATGGAAACTACTGTGAAAATCCGACGAAGCTTTTCACAGATGTGTTGGGCAATGCCTCTCGTAAGTCCATAGATCGCGTCACGTCGCTCTTTTCAGTTGTGCCCAGTGAACACTTGAAGATGCTCAGGAAATAGCGTCTCCCGGCAAGTATGAGGGCGTAGTGAGAGATTTGGCCTGATGTCATGCAGCCCACATCACACTACTCTCATGCGGTTCCTCCTCCATGACTAGTCTCGGCCATACTCTGGAGGGGCGTTGAAGATACGCCTGCAGCGTTTTCGATGGGCAGTGTTTGATCACTCACAATATAGCCTGTAACTGGCTGCCACTGAGTTTCATCTCTGCTCAAATGAACTGCTGGCTTTGAAGACAACACTTTCGCACAGTCAACGAGCTGTATACTGGGGTGGAGTATTGGCGCTTTCTATGACGGAGAGTATTACAAAGTTGGAACAACGTTACGACAAATGTCTTAAATCGGAGCGGCGACTATGTAGAGAAGTAACTGGAAGGTGTAGCTAACTGTTGCAAATAAAACAATTTTGATTTTTACAGTGGTTTCCATTTAGTGACCGATCGGAACTTGATTTCCAAGTAGTCCTCTTATTTTCACGCGCGCTTAATTGTAATTGACGTTAGTGAATTCGTCCGTGATATAAGTAATGTTGCCGGTTATTGTCTTTAGTTACTAACAACACAGGGGCATGCGCAATTCTCACCGATTAGCTGCTATGTTATAGATTTCAAATGGGAATAACTTCGATTCGTGAATGCGCATAATGGACTTGGTCTTCAGATGTGGTGCATACTTATAGCAAGGAGTACGAAATTAAATCAATGATCTGGCGTACAGTTTATCGCGCCCTTACTTTGTCTATTATATTGGGGACCCCCACAATCTCAGTAATGGGTCTGTAGCAAAATAGTGTCACGACCACTGATCTGGTGGATAATGTCTGAAGCAGCGTGAGACTGTTAGCTGTCGAAAGCAAAGCCACGAGTCTATTGAAAACTCTTAACTTATCGATAATTGGTGCAGAGACTGGCGGTTGACACTGTAAGTAAAGAAGCATAACTACGCCCATAAATTGTCAAAGGGATTCATTGCCATTAGTTAACAGAGCAATATCCCGAACTTTTTTGCCGCAGACTCCTTGAACATATTCTCAGTTCGTATGCAATAAATTTTCTTGACACAAGAGAAGCTTACGCCTACGAATCAGCATGTTTTTAGAAAGCATCACTTGCGCAAAATTCACCTTGCCATTTTCTGATGTGAACTATGAATGAGGGGCAACAGGCAGATTACACTTCTAGATTTCCGGAAAGCATTTGACAAGGTTCCCCATTGCAGGCTGTTCACGAAGTTATTTGAGCATATGAAATAGGTTCACAGACATGTGAGTGGCTTGAGGACTTTTTAAGTAACGGAACCCGGTACGTCACCCTTGGCAGTGAGTGTTCATCAGACACGATAGTATCGTGAGGAGTGCCCCAGATGAGTGTGACAGGACCGCTATTATTTTCAGTATACATAAATGATTTGACGGTTGTTGGGTGGTATTGCTGTGGTTAAGGGAAGGTGTTGAAGCTCAGTGGCTGTAGGAGAATACAGGATGACTCTAACAAAATTTCCGGTTGGTGTGATGAATGGCAGATAACTCCAAATGTAGAAAAAATGTGAATTAATGCGAATGACTGCGAAAAACAAACCGTAATATTCGGATACAACATTAGTAGTGTAGCTTTTGGCACAAGTCACATCGTTTAAATATCTGGGTGTAACGTTGTAAAGTGATACGAAATGGAACAAAAATCTGAGGATTGTGGTAGGGAAGACGAATGTTCGACTTCGATTTATGGGGAGAATTTTAGGAAAATGTGGTTTATCTGTAAAGCAGACCACATGTAGGACACTAATGCGACCTATTCTTGAATACTATTGTAGTGTTTGGGATCCGTACCAGGTCGGATTAAAGGAAAGACATCGAAGCAATTCAGAGGTGGGCTGATTTGCTACCGGTAGGTTCGATCAAAACGCAAGTGTTACAGAGATGTTTCGGGAACCCAGATAGGAATCCCTGGAGGGCAGGCGAACTTCGAGGAACACCGTTGAGAAAATTTAGAAAACCGACATTTCTAGCTGACTGCAGAACGATCCTACTGCCACCAAAATACAGGACCACGAAGTTAAGATACGAGAAATTAGCGCTCGTACGGAGGCACATAAACAGTCGTTTTTCCTTCTCTCTATTTGCGAGTGGAACAGGAAAGAAAATGACTATAAAAATAGTACGGGGTACCTACCCTCCGCCACACGCCGTACGGTGGCTTGCGGAGTATCTTTGTAGATGCACAGGTAGAGTACAATACAACCGTAAAATGCCTGGAGCTAATCGTTAGGAGTGATCTGGTGTGAGTGACTACATAAAAAGGAACGCAGATGTTTGGCAGATTCGTTGGGAGAATTTTAAGTTATATAACTCTTCCACAAAAGAAATGCTAATAAAACATCTGTGCGACAGACTCTTCAGTATTCCTCATTAGTCTGGGGCCGTTACCACGTACACTACTGGCCATTAAAATTGCTACACGAAGAAATGCAGATGATAAACGGGTATTCATTGGACAAATACACTAGAACTGACATGTGATTACATTTTCATTCAATTTGGGTGCATAGATCCTGAGAAATCGTTACTCAGAACAACCACCTGTGGCCATAATAACGGCCTTGATACGCCCGGGCATTGAAGCAAACAGAGCTTGGATGGCATGTACAGGCCCATGCAGCTTCAACACGATACCACAGTTCATCAAGAGTAGTGGCTAGCTTATTGTGACGAGCCAGTTGCTTGGCCCCCGTTGACCAGACGTTTTCAATTGGTGAGAGATCTGGAGAATGTGCTGGCCAGGGCAGCAGTCGAACGTTTTCTGTATACAGGAAGGCCCGTACAGGACCTTCAACATGCGGCCGTACATTATCCTGCTGAAATGTAGGGTTTCGCAGGGATCGAATGAAGGGTAAAGCCACGGGTCGTAACACATCTGAAATGTAACGTCCACTGTTCAAAATGCCGTCAATGTGAACAAGAGGTGACTGAGACGTGTAACCAGTGGCAGCACATACCATCACGCCTGGTGATGACGAATACACGCTTCCAATGTGCGTTCACCGCGATGTCGCCAAACACGGATGCGACCATCATGAAGCTGTAAACAGAACCTGGATTCATCCGAAAAAATGACGTTTTGCCATTCGTGCACCCAGGTTCGTCGTTGAGTTCACCATCGCAGGCGCTCCTGTCTGTGATGCAGCGTCAAGGGTAACCGCAGCCATGGTCTCCGAGCTGATCGTCCATGCTGCTGCAAACGAAGTCGAACTGTTCGTGCAGATGGTTGTTGTCTTGCAGACGTCCCTTTTGTTGACTCAGGGATCGAGACGTGGCTGCACGATCCGTTACAGACATGCGGAAAAGATGCCTGTCATCTCGACTGCTGGTGATACGAGGCCGTTTGGATCCAGCACGGCGTTCCGTATTACCCACCTGAACCCACCGATTACATATTCTCCTAACAGTCATTGGATATTGACAAACGCGAGCAGCAATGTCGCGATACGATAAACCTTAATCGCGATAGGCTACAATCCGACCCTCATCAAAGTCGGAAACGTGATGGTACGCATTTCTTCTCCTTACACGTGGCATCACAACAACGTTTCACCAGGCAACGCCGGTCAACTGCTGATTGTGCATGAGAAATCGATTGGAAACTTTCCTCATGTCAGCACGTTATAGGTGTCGCCACCGACGCCAACCTTGTGTGAATGCTCTGAGAAGCTTATCATTTGCATATCACAGCATCTTCTTCCAGTCGGTTAAATTTCACGTCTGTAGCACGTCATCTTCGTGGTGTAACAATTTTAAAGGCCAGTAGTGTAGTATTAATACAAGTAATAGGGAAAACCAAAGGAAGAGAGGCACTTTCCGGCATTGGGTCATTTAGTAAGCTCGAGAACGCTAAGCTCAGTGAACTGCAGGGGCAGACCCTAGAAGAGAAGCGTTGTGTGTCACGGGAACGTTACTGTTGAAATTATTGGGCGACACGTCAGTTCCTCCAACAAAAATCTCGCGAAATGACCACGACGAAAAAATCTGTGAAGTTAGAGCTAATACGGAGATTCACCCATAATCCTTGACGAGGAAACTGAAAGTGGTAATGGAACCAGAAGTACCCTCCATCATAAGGTGGCTTACCGAGTGTAGATGTAAGATGAGGGCTACACTAACCTATATCTTCAGTTGTGTACAACTAGTGATTTATTTGCGGTTGTAACATGTAACCCTGATTTCGTGCGCGGTGGTCCGACAGTAATGTCGGACCACCGCGCACGAAATCAGGGTGGCCGAGACGTGTCACTCAACTTGAATGGCTTAACAGTTCCTCCTCCTATCATTACCAGGAATGCTGTTGCTTTCCGACCATTGCGATTGACTTGCCCAGTCTATATTAATTTAGGATGAATTATTGGACCTTAAAGAAGGATAAGGATGACTGGACCCCGCCTGCTCACTGTAGAGCGACTGGTGCTTCGCCTTTGTCAGGAATTCCCCATTTCAGCCACAGGTACTCCGCCGTGCAGGCGTGAAAATAACATAGCTGTGTGGTTTGTGGCGTGGCACGTGTTCAACGCCGTTGCGTCAGCTTCGGCCAGTATTTGTGCCGGGATCAATACATTAGGGAGCGATGCCTCTGGGCGCCGTCGAGGCGAGGCAGCGGGTTCGAAAAAATGGCAGCACCCGCTCTGCTCTCCCTGTGTCTAGAGATGTTCTGAAGACCGAAACGAGGTAAGCTCTGCACGCAGAGGCGCGATTACGGCAGCCAGGTGAAGTTTTAAGCAGGCAATAAAAGTGGGGGAGGGTAGAAGGAGGTGGTGAATAATGCTAAGAAGAAGGGAATGGGTTGCAGGTTACTAAAGTAGGAAGGGGACAGAGATGTCTGAAAGGAAAGCATGAGCAGATGCAGATTTTACTGTGTGTTCAGCAGCATAAATACAGGTAGTATTAAACCTTTTAATAGATCAGATACACGGACAAGAATCGATTTGCTGTTTTCATTCGTCCATAAACGTGCCAATAGCTCAAATTTCTTAGCGAAAATGTCAATTATAGCGTCGAGGTTGACGTTAACATGCCGGTTAAATTTTTTCTACATAAAGGGCATCTAATTACGTTACGCAAGTTTTGAGTCTATTTTATTCTGTTCCGAAATAACTCGGACGCAACCATGTCGCACTTAAAAAAACTTTTCCTTCTGTGGCTAAGAGTCGCACTGAGACTGGAGGCAAAGAAAGGTAATTAGCTCAAACCTGCCCTTTGGCAACCTGTTCTCAACTATACGGAAATCTCTACGCAAATACAGATTTAGTAATGTTACGAAACCATTGACTATCTACTCTGCTTTACAAGAGCTGAAGCCTAACATAGTTTTATGATTCTTCCTTTGCTGGTTTTCATTAACGTCCGTACACATGGAACTCCTTTCACTTGACTTTGTCATAATCAAGAATGAATAAAATTAAGAAAACCATTACTGGCCCAGTTAGAGGTTACACACTTACTGCTCGGATCTACTTTCACTTTGAGTCAGTTGGCGGAGGAGGAGATTAGTGTTTAACGTCCCGTCGACAACGAGGTCATTAGAGACGAAGCACAAGCTCGCATTAGGGAAGTGTGGAGAAGGAAATCGGCCGTTCCCTTTCAAAGGAACCAAACTGGCGGATGCCTTCAGGGATTTAGTGAAATCACGGAAAACCTAAATCGGGATGGCCGGACGTGGGTGTGAACCGTTCAGTGTGCTAACCACTGCGCCACCTCGCTAGGTGAGACAGTTGACCTAAGACAGTCAAAGATCATACGACAATCCAAGGTCACGCCCCACGACATCACAGTATTACCCATTTACCACAAATTAAAAGCAGCATCGAAGCTGGAAGGCTCTGAATTCAATTCGCATCACGTTTAATTTTCAGCAAATTTTCACAAGTGATGTCAGTGTCGTAGTACAATTGGACTATCGCAATAAAGCGAATACGTCTACACTGGTGCCACTAGGTTTCAGCCCTGCAGCTGGAAGGTTCTGGGTTTGACCCCTACCATATTGAATTTTCTTAAATTTTATCCAGTTGAAGTGAAATTCGGCAGTAACGTCTAATGCAAAGAGCACATTAGTAACAATACCTACATACGCGTACGAGTCATGCCCTCAATCCAACTGCTGTTGCTGCTGCTGCTGATGCTGTGGAGGGTATCTGATGAAATGTAAGAACCTGGAACATGATAGGAGTCGAATCCTGAACCTTCCAGGTACAGGGCTGGGACCTGGTGATAAAAGTGTTAGCATTATGCGATAGTTCCAGTTGTGCTACGACAGTGACTTCAACTCGTGGAACTTAACTGAAAGTTAAACATGACGGGACTCAAACCCAGAGCCTTCTGGTTCTAATGCTGTTTTTAATTTAGGGTAGCTGGGTAAGCTTGTGACGTTAGAAGGTGTGATATTGGTTTGTTATAGGGCAATTGGTGCACTACAGGTCAAAAGTTTTAGATCACCCATCACAACTATGGATTTATTGTTAAAAGAGGGACTCCGTTTAGAATATTCTATCATAACTCTTTCTGATAATAAAACAAGTATAAGCATGTAAAGACTAACCGCCTCTGTTGTGTGTTTGACTCATTATTCACATAGAGGGGCGCTGATGAGTATCCACAACACTAGCGTGCTTTTACCTAAGACCGTTCCATTTGAATAGGCCACAGTTCGTCAGCTGTCTGTGTAGTACAATATTTTACAGTACACTGCGTGCATCTACACACATCAAAAACATTTTTGCATCACCCCAGTTCTCATAACTCCTGAAGACAGACTTTGACTGTGAATATTGTATCACAGACACAGTCCCTTTGACTGTTCAGAGATGTCACTAAACCCACCACACCCACTCTTTGGCGGGTTCGTGCCTGGCTACCACGGGGCCCCAGCCTTTACAGCACTTTTTCCCTTCTGTGCTGTATGTCTATCCTCTTGCTATTCTTTTTCCTCTCCCTTGGGGAACATGGCTGGAGTATTATTAGAAATGTTCTGCATTCTGTCGCTGACCTGCGAACAGTCTCAACTTTCTTTTTGGCTCCCTTTTACTTTCTTTGTTTCCCTTCTCCTCTCGTCCCTCCACTATGGCGTTTGAGTACAGAAGGCCGGCCCACGCGTCTGACGCGTAAAAGGTGACTAGGTAACGCGTAATTCCCAGCCTTGGGTCGACAGGTTGGGTTCGCACATATCCCCGTGGTACAGGCCAGGCGCAGGGAGGGGTGATTGCCTGAGCTGCAGCCTTACCAATTGGCCAATTGTTCCCTCCGTCAGGTGTTCGGGAGGTGTGACCTGAGTCGTGAACGATCACGTAAGGTGGGTGCGCCCCCCTTGTGAAGGGGGTCCCCCGTTGCACGGAACGCGCCATCGAAGACGCTGGCAATCACGGGGGATTTCCTTGTGATGAGTGAATCATCCTCTCCATCGACGTCGACGAAACGTAAACGTAATGAGGCTACTGATTCGAAGACCCTCCCACTGCACCGCGGTTCCTTGTGGGATCATGTACTGAAGATTGTCAGTTCTTTGTCACAGTCAATCCGTTTATTATTCAGAAAGGTGTTGATGCCATTGCTGACCCTGCGAAATCCTGGTCTCTTTTACGAAATGGCACTTTGCTTTTGGAGACGGCTTCTGATTCTCAAGCACAACTACTACTTGCTGCCTCACTTCTCCACGGCCATGCTGTTCATGTTGAGGCACATAGAACTTTGAATTCTTCCCGTGGCACATAGAACTTTGAATTCTTACACCAGGCTGCTTGATGGACTAACCGAGGCTGAAGTACAATCTCTCTGATCAGGGTGTCATCGCCATCCATCGTGTAATGAAAATGGTGGATTCCTCCTTGGTGCCCACCCGTACTCTTTTCCTCACCTTTGATAGGATGGTGCTGCCGTCCAAGATTAAAGCAGGCTATGAAATAATTACAGTCGGGCTGTACATTCTGAATCCGATGCACTGCTACCAGTGTCATCATTTAAATCACACTCGAACATCTTGTCAACACCAAGCCAAATGCGTAACCTGTGGCAGGGATGCACATGAGGGCGAATGTTCGCCTCCTTCTCGCTGCTGTATCAGATGCAATGGCGGCCATGCCGCATCCTCCCAGGATTGTCTTGTGTATCTAGATGAGTGGGCTGTCCAAGAGATTTGGGTAAAGGAAAAAGTGCCTTACCCAGTAGCTTGCAAGTTACTGGCCAGTCGCAAACCCTGTGTTCTCCCGTCTGGCACCTATAGTTCAGTTCTTGTTACCTCTCGCCCCCATGAAAGACGTGGCCACACAGACACGCGACGTCAAATTTGGCTCTGAGGTTGTGAAGTCGCCCAGGGTCAAGTTAGCATCGACGTCTTGCTGTGCAACGAACCATCACACTCTCGCCTAAGGAGGCGAAGCTACCCCCTACACAACCGGCAGGCAGGAAAGGACAGAAGGAGTACTCCCAAGAAGACTTCCTCCATCCCTCCAGCCAAACAACACCCAAGTCTTCCTCTAATCAAACGGGCTCAAAGAAGTCCACTAAAGACAAACTGTCTTCTCCTTCACAAACTCGAAGATCCTGCTCGACAGTGTTGCCACGTGGTCACTTGGCCTGGCTGGCCTCTGTCTCACCAGTGCGCACCACCGACTGTTTTTCAGCATTGGCCTCCACAGACCGACCGCACAGGCACGCTGATGCTTCTGTGGACCCCATGGAGCAGGATCCTCCTGCTTCTGTGCCTGTAGTAGCCACTCTCCACCGTCTGTTCCTCAGCAGCCACCAAGTTGACACACCCCTACATCTCTTCCTCCTCATGACTGTGCTCCAATGGAACATTCACGGCCTTCGGATTCACAAAGAGGATTTACAGCTGCTTCTAGCCCCGCAGGAGCCTGTTGTACTCTGCCTTCAGGAAACGAAATTGCGCACTCGAGACCACTTTGAGCTTTCACATTACTTACTGATTCGTTTTGACCTTCCCTCTGAGGTCGGCACCCATCTCATGGGGGCGTCATGCTGCTCATATGGGATGACCTTCATAGTCAGCCCATCTCCCTGACTACCCATCTTCAAGCTGTTGCTTTTCGTCTTTTCCTTCCCCACCTGACGTTCTCCCTCTGTACCGTTTATGTACCTCCATCCTCCAATGTCACCAGGGTAGATTTGCATTCAGCTTATTGGGCAGCTACCTCCCTAAGTACTGCTACTCTGTGACTTTAATACGCATCATCCCCTTTGGGGTTCTCCCAGAACCAGCCAGAAAGGTACCCTCTTGGCTGACCTTAACCAACTCTACTTCTTCCCAATGTTTAAATGTGTGTGAAATCTTATGGGACTTAACTGCTAAGGTCATCAGTCCCTAAGCTTACACACTACTTAACCTAAATTATCCTAAGGTCAAACATACACACCCATGCCTGAGGGAGGACTCGAACCTGCGCTAGGACCAGCCGCACAGTCCATGACTGCAGCGCCTTACACCGAACCGCGGTACTGACTGTCTAGGCATGGCTGAACTACAGGTAACATGAGCTGTGTACCTCCTTGCTGGTAGAATGACTGGAACTGATCGGCTGTCGCACCCCCGCCGTCTAATACGCGCTGCTCGTGCATGACTGTTTACATCTTTGGGCGGGTTTACTTAGTTAGTTAGTTTGTTTGTTTTATTTTAGGGTGCAAAAAACAACTGAGGTCATACGTGCCCAAGTCAAAACTACAGAATACAAACACACAGACGAGGGAAACGACTATATGTCAGTCAAAATGGACAGAATACGAGACAGCTAAAAAAGGCACGCGGAAAAAGGGCTAAAAAAACACCATACAAAAATGGAGGTCCAAAACTAAAAATTAAATGGCCTTCGCCATATTGCTTCGGCGAATAAAAAGGAAAACGCGGTCGACACCCCACGCATGATTCGCTGAAACGGCTGATAAATCAGATGGCAAACCCAAGCTGGAACGTAAAGTGGTAAATAAAGGGCATTCCAGCAGGAAGTGGCGGACAATTAGAAGTTGGACGCAATGCGTACAAAGTGGTGGGCCAGCGTCACTGAGCAAATGACGATGGCTAAAAAGGCAGTGCCCAATACGCAGCCGACTTAAAATAATCTCCTCCTGGCGGGAGGGCCGAGCGGAGGTCGGCCAACGCGCTGGGAGAGACTTAATAAGCTGAAGCTTATTCCCATGAAGGGAGGACAATTGGCGATGCCAAAGGGACACCACCCGCAACAGACGGCAATGCAGAGATCATCACAGGGAATATAGGTACTCGTGGGCTGAGGTTCGAGGACTGTAGCATTGGCAGCAGAGTCAGCAGCCTCGTTTCCTGACAGACCGACATGACCAGGGACCCACAGAAACATGACATTGGCTCCACCAAGCGTGAGCAAGTGACAGTTTTCCTGGACCCGCTGCACTAAGGGACGAGCAGTGTACAGTGCTCAGAGACTTTGGAGGGCACTGAGTGAGTCTGAGCAGAGGACACAAATGGGAAGTCTGTGTCGCCAGATTTACTCCATGGCCTGATACAAGGCAAAAAGCTCAGCTGGAAATACTGAGGAGTGTGCTGGAAGCCGATACTGCAAGACACGGGTGCCAATGACGAACGCACACCCGACCCCATGGTCAGTCCGAGAGCCATCAGTGTATACAAAAGTACTATCGCTAAGTTCCATGCGAAGGTCGTGAAACTGAAGGCAATAGACCGAGGCTGGAGTAGTGTCCTTAGGAAGCGAATGAAGGCCAAGGTTAACATGGGCCACTTCTCGAAGCCAAAGTGATGAAGGGTTCACACCCACTGGGAAAGTCGCAGGCAGCAGGAAGTTAAGCCGCCATAGCAAGTGGCGAAAGCGGACTCCAGGAGGTAACAGAGAAGAGGGACGAGCACTATACCGACGATCTAAGGAACCATCAAAGAAGGAGGCATAGGAGGGGTGGCCACGCATGGCAGACAGATGGCATGCATACCTGCTGAGGAGAAAGCCATGGCGGTAGGACAGTGGTAGTTCGGCAGCTTCAGCATACAGACTCTCAACCAGGCTGGTGAAAAAGGCGCCCATGGTCAAGCAGATGCCATGTTGATGGATAGTGTTGAGACAGCGTAAAAGGATGGGCGTGCAGATGCATAAACAAAGCACCAATAGTCGAGTGTCGAACAGACAAGGGACTTGTACAAACGGAGGAGGGTGGTTCGGTCGGCACCCCAAGAAGTACCAAAAAAATGTTCAAATGTGTGTAAACAGTCATGCATGAGCAGCGCGTATTAGACGGCGGGGGTGCGACAGCCGATCAGTTCCAGTCATTCTACCAGCAAGGAGGTACACAGCTTATGTTACCTGTACTTCAGCCATGCCTAGACAGTCAGTACCGCTGTTCGGTCGCGTCCGCATTGTTAGTTTGTGCCAGGGAGGACTTTCAACAAAGGAAGTGTCCAGGCGTCACGGAATGAACCAAAGCGACGTTGTTGGGACATTGAGGAGATACAGATGATATGCCTCGCTCAGGCCGCCCAAGGGCTACTAGTGCAATGGGTGACCGCTACCTATTGTTTATGGCTCGGAGGAACCCTGACAGGAACGCCACCAAGTTGAATATTGCTTTTCGTGCAGCCACAGGTGGTCGTGTTACGACTCAAACTGTGCGCGACTCAAACTGTGCGCAATAGGCTCCATGAAGCGCAACTTCACTCCCGACGTCCATGGCGAGGTCCATCTTTGCAATCACGACACCATGCAGTGCGGTAAAGATGGGCTCAGAAACATGCCGAATGGACCACTCAGGATTGGCATCACGTTCTATTCACTGATGAGTGTCGCATATGCCTTCAACCAGGCAATCGTCGGAGACGTGTTTGGAGGCAACCCACTCATGCTGAACGCCTTAGACACACTGTCCAGTAAGTGCAGCAAGGTGGAGGTTCCCTGCTGTTTTGGGGTGGCATTATGGGGGGCCGATGCAAACCGCTGGTGGTCATGGAAGGCACCGTAACGGCTGTACGATACGTGAATGCCATCCTCCGCCCTATAGTGCAACCATACCGGCAGCTTATTGGCGAGACATTCGTCCTCATGGACGACAATTCACGTCTCCATCGTGTACATCTTATGAATGACTTCGTTCAGTGTAACGAAATCGCTCGACTAGAGCGGCCAGCATGTTCACCAGGCATGAACCCTAAAGAACATGCCTGGCATAGATTGAAAAGGGCTGTTTATGGACGACGTGACCCACCAACCACTCTGAGGGATCTACGCCGAATCGCCGTTGAGGAGTGGCACAATCTGGACGAACAGTGCCTTGATGAACTTGTGGATAGTATGCCAGGACGAATACAGGCATGCATCAGTGCAAGAGGACGTGCTACTGGGTATCAGAGGTACCAGTGTGTACAGTAGTCTGGACCACCACCTCTGGAGGTCTCGCTGTTTGGTGGTACAACATGCTATGTGTGGTTTTCATGAGCAATAAAAATGGCGGAAATGATGTTTATATTGATCTTTATTCCAATTTTCTATACAGGTACCGGGACTCTCGTGTCCTAGGTGATGCAAAACCTTTTTTGATGTCTGTAGTAGTGCTTTTCTATACTTGATCAGGTTCCTACCATATTACCTTCTAATGGGACCGAAGCAGAGGATGGGAATTGAAAAACATGCTGTAATTGATAGCTCTGCATCAGCAAGAATGTCCTGATAGAACAGTAGCAACAAAATTTGGTGTAGCCCAATCTGCAGTGGTGTAGTACCACTGCAAGTGTTTCACGATCTGGAAGACCCCAAGTAACATCACACACGGAAGATCAGATCATATGTGTGCAGAGTGAACATCAGAGGACTTCTATTGCATCTGGAATTTGCAAGGACGTAATTAGTATGCGAGTAGCTGCTATTTCTGTCTCATCAGCACAACTCCGTCATTGTGAACAGGGATTAAAGGAAGACACAGCGGTCAAAAAACCTTTATTGCGCAAACATAATTAGGTGAACAGAATGCCAAGGGCACAGCGACGCAAAAACTGAAGCGTGCAGCAATGGTCCAAAGTGTTATTCACGGACGAATCCAAGTCTGTAGTATTTGGAAGCCATCACCGAATGTTTGTTCGTTGACTTGAAGAGTCAGTGTGGCGCCAAGGGTCGGCTGTGGGGATAAAGTTAGTGATCTAGTAAGAATTAATGGAACATTAAAGAAGGAAGGATATTACAGGGTACTGATCAACAGCGCTGATCCATTTGGCAAGAGATTTACTGGTTGCATGTTTGTTCCACAGCAGGACAATGATCCCAAACACGCTTTTAAATTGTGCAGAAGACATGTCATTAGAAAAGTTAAATGTGGGCAACTACAGAATACTATTTGGCCAAGTCAGTTACCCAGCTCAGATCTCATTGAGCGCATATGGCATGAAATTGACAGGGAGATCTGAAAACTGAAGTAATGTAATGTTGAAGATCTATGGAATAATTTAGACATATTGGATTGCACTATCTGCAAAAACGCTATAAAATCTTATCTCCAGAATGTCAAGAGTTTGTGTAGGTGTTATAAGGGCAAAAGGTGTTTACTTTGAAGAGGTTAAAATTCCAAACCATGTTGTTTGATAAAGAATACATTTTTATTGTTCTATTTATTTTAACCACGTTATAATTAAAGTGCAGACACTTGCGGAGGTTCAGTGTAGGCTGTTGTTATGGTGTGGCAAAGAAATTTGGTAGATATTCTAATGTGTTAATATAGAACCGATCTACCCTAGAAAAAATAGTTCCAATTTTGACCACCAGGTTTCAATCTGGCGCTGTAAAACATCTTGTCGACGTCTCCGGTCCTCATATTGAACAAATAATGTATAGGGCGGTTAGTAATAAAATCAAAATTATGCCTTCTCGCTTGTTTGTCCTTTTATGCCCACTTCCCGTTCCTAATCTATTCCATATGGAAACATTTCTATACGTTTTTCTTGCATTCACAACGCGAGATTTACACCTGATGGCCAAAATTAGTAGTAGTTTTTCCAGCGTAAATCAGTCCCGTAGTACCGTTAGAATATCTACGAAGTATCGTTGCCATACGATAATTACAGACCCCACTGGACCTCTGTGAGTAGTTGCACTTTCATTATAACCACCCGGTACGATGTGTTTGTGCACTGAAATGAAGTATATAGTTTTTATCATGGGTGATCGGAAACTTTTGATCGGTAGTGTACATTTACGAATGTGTGGGTTGGGCTAGGACGGTAGATTGAAAGTGAAAGTAGTCTGGGATAATTAGGGTATGGCGTTGGACTGGACCAGGAATCGTGAAACCATCTTACATAAATAAATTTCCACATGTAAAATATAGGGCGCTTCTTCAAAAAGACGTACTACTGTTTTTTAGCTTCGTAACGAACAAAGTTACAAGAAAGGCAATCGTGCTGGTTAATGTCCTCCTGGTAGCTAAACAACGTTTGTTCGATACGTTTTTATTTTGCTTCTGGATGAAAAGTTGGTTGGGGTGGTCTAGGTAAATGGGACACCCTGTAATGAGACTGAGAACACTTTGAGCAAGCCGGCAACGCCGTGTTGTTTTGGTTGTGACGACCGATGTGTTCATCCCTTACACTGCTCAGTTTGAGTTTTAACTCCGTACAGCCATCACGTGACTTTCCAGGGCGCATTCAGTGAAGTTGTGATTTTGATGTATGTTACGAAAATGGAGCGGCGGGATTTAGACCAACGTTATGCCATTAACTTTTTTGTTAAACGTGGGGGATCCACGTGGGGGAACGGGTCAAGGGGGAACATTCATTATCAAGAGAACAAGTTTTTCACTGGCACAAATCATTTTTGGAAGGTTGACAACACGCTGAAGATGAACTTCGCTCAGGGAGAACATCGCTTTCAAAATCCGACGAAAACGTCGAATGTGTGTGTGTGTTTTTGTGAGATTGGACCAACGTTTAACAAAAAATGGTTCAAATGGCTCTGAGCACTATGGGACTCAACTGCTGAGGTCATTAGTCCCCTAGAACTTAGAACTAGTTAAACCTAACTAACCTAAGGACATCACAAACATCCATGCCCGAGGCAGGATTCGAACCTGCGATCGTAGCGGTCTTGCGGTTCCAGACTGCAGCGCCTTTAACCGCACGGCCACTTCGGCCGGCCAACGTTTAACAATAAGGATGATAGGTGACCTGTTAAACACATCGTAATAATTCATATTTTGACCAAAGTTTTGCATGTGCCAAAATGGTGCCGGAAAACGTCACAACTGAGCAGAAGGACAATCGAAGAAACTTATGCATTGATCTTGAGAGGAATGCCAATGACCACGAATGGTTCAGTCGTGTGATGACACGTGATCAACCCTGTATTTTTGTGTACGATCCTGAGACAGACCGGCAAAGTGAGGAGTGGTACACTGAGACATCTCCTCGACCGGAAAAAGCTGGAATGAGCAAATTAAAGATCAGAACAGTGCTGATTTGCTTTTTCCGCAGCAGGGTTATCATGCATAAAGAATTTCTTCGTCCAGGACAAACTGATAACCAAGTGTTCTACAAAGACGTCCTTGAAAGGCTCAGGGAAATAGTGAATCGAGTGAGACTGGGCGTTGCAGACAAGTGGATGGTGCATCGTGAGAACGCTGTATGTCACACGGCCACTTCCACCAAGGAATTTTTGACCTCAAAAGGCATTCCTGTTGTTCCACAGTCTCTCTGTTCACTAGGCCTGAATCATTGTGACTTTTTTTCCTTTTTCTGAAACTGAAAAATGTCTGAGACCCTGGAGAACATTAAAAAGAATGTGACTTGACAGGTTACAGACCCTACCAAAAATGTTCAAATGTGTGTGAAATCTTATGGCACGTAACTGCTAAGGTCATCAGGCCCTAAGCTTACACACTACTTAACCTAAATTATTTTAAGGGCAAACACACACACACATTTGCCCGAGGGAGGACTCGAACCTCCGCCGGGACCAGCTGCACAGTCCATGACTGCAGCGCCTTAGGCCGTCCCTGTCGGGGCACACATTTAAGCCGGCCGTAGTGGCTGGCTTCAGTCTGGAACCGCTACGGGCGCAGGTTCGAATCCTGCCTCGGGCATGGATGTGTGTGATGTCCTTAGGTTAGTTAGGTTTAAGTAGTTCTAAGTCTAGGGGACTGATGACCTCAGAAGTCCCATCGTGCTCAGAGCCATTTGAACCATTTTTTTTGCAGCGCCTTGGAGCGCTCGGCTAATCCCGCGCTGCTCAAACCCTACCGGTTGAAGCCTTTCAGTCTTTATACCAAGACGGAGGACATCATCTCCCCCGGTGCGCAGCTGCCGAAGGGAACACTTTTAAGGGGACAATAATGTTGTTCGCTGTCTCGTAAACTGATGTACGGCCGGGAGAGCGGTGTGTTGACCACAAGCCCCTCCCTATCCGCATACAGTGACGCCTATGGGCTGAAGATGACACGGCGACCGGTAGGTACCGTTGTGCCTTCATGGTCTGTTCGGGAGCAGTTTAGTTTGATACTGTTGTTTGAAAAAAATAAAAATTTTGGTAGCTATAAAAATAGTCTCATTCGCATGTTGAAATGCTGCAGGCCCAGGTCTGTCGACCTGAAATATGTGTCAAATTTTCAGTGTGTCTAGGTTCCTTTTTCGCTCTAAAATTGTCAGCGACACTGCCTTCCGACGTATTTAGCATATCTGCTGAAACACGGCGTGTAGGAGGTACGGGGAGTGCCGGCTGATTGAACGTACGTGGCCGGGTTTTGTTCCGCGTAGCTCGCAGGCGGATCATCGGCACAAAGGCCGTTGGCCCATTGTCCCCCGATACAGTGGTTATTACAGCGGGACACTTGCGGCGAAATTAGCACGGCAATCACGGCGCGCCGTGCCCGCGGCCACAGCCGGAGCGCGCCCGCCGCCTGCTCGTTCCACCCTGCTGCAGAACGCTGCCAGAGCTGACCCACGTCGCCCTCACACCCTACAGAAATGGCTTAAAACTCAGCGTCGCATCCCAAACCAGAACTCTCTCCATCAACAGCTTATGACCACAGAATATCCACAGTGAGGTTGTACGGAATTTAAAAAAAAAATATATTGGCTGGTTGCGAGTAGGACTCGCGTTCTGGGTGTTCCCTACAAACTTAATTATGTATTAGCTTGGTGCATAAGTTCGTAGCGTTTTTCCATAGGCTTAATCAACACAAAGATAGACATAACAGAGACTTTAGTCATCACTGATACAGGATGGTTATAATTAAAGTTAAACATTCTAAATGCTGTAAGCCGGCCGGAGTGGCCGTGCGGTTCTAGGCACTACAATCTGGAACCGAGCGACCGCTACGGTCGCAGGTTCGAATCCAGCCTCGGGCATGGATGTGTGTGATGTCCTTAGGTTAGTTAGGTTTAATTAGTTCTAAGTTCTAGGCGACTGATGACCTCAGAAGTTAAGTCGCATAGTGCTCAGAGCCATTTGAACCATTTTATTAATCGTCCACGTTTCACTTCCATACAAATACTTTCAGAAACGACATCCTGACACTTAAATCTATACTCGATGTTAACAAATGTTTCTTCTTCAGAAACACTTTCCTTGCCATTGCCAGTCTACATTTTATATATTCTCTACTTCGACCATCATCAGTTATTTTGCTCCCCAAATAGCAAAACTCTGTTACTACTTTAAGTGTCTCATTTCCTAATCTAATTCCCTCAGCATCACCCGATTTAATTCGACTACATTCCACTATCCTCGTTTTGCTTTTGTTAATGTTCATCTTATACCCTCCTTTCAAGACACTGGACATTCCGTTCAACTGATCTTCCAAGCCCTTTGCTGTCTCTGACAGAATTACAATGTCATCGGCGAACCTCAAAGTTTTTATTTCTTCTCCATGGCTTTTAATACCTACTCCAAATTTTTCTTTAGTTTCCTTTACTGCTTGCTCAATATACAGATTGAATAACATCGGGGATAGGCTACAACCCTGTCGTATGACGGAAAAAAATAGTATGAAAATTGATCAATAGATGGCGATGTATGTGTCAGAATACGTAAATGAAAACACCTGTCATGCGCACGACCCATTTAAGTTGGTGTAAACACGCCGGGTACACGGCTTTTCCTCCTTTCGCGTCTGCGACGACCGCCATGACTGTCTCTATGCAGGATCGCGCTCTGCTTGTAAAGCTGTATTACAAGAAAGATGACTGTGCACACGGCGCTCTGCAGAAGTTCCGGATGCCGAAGGGTTTGAAAAAGGGCGTTGGTCCGATGACTGCCGTGGGTCTGGAGAAAATGATTCAGAAATTCGAAAAGACGTGTTCTTTTGGTGTGCAACCTGGTAGAGGGAGGAAACGAATTGATTTGACGTCAGTGGAAACAGTGGCCACTGTGGTGTCACCGCCAGACACCACACTTGCTAGGTGGTAGCCTTTAAATGGGCCGCGGTCCGTTAGTATACGTCGGACCCGCGTGTCGCCACTATCAGTGATTGCAGACCGAGCGCCACCACACGGCAGGTCTAGAGAGACGTCCTGGCACTCGCCCCAGTTGTACAGCAGACTTTGCTAGCGATGGTTCACTGTCTACAGACGATCTCAATTGCAGAGATGACAGTTTAGCATAGCCCTCAGCTACGTCATTTGCTACGACCTAGCAAGGCGCCATATTCAGTTAGTATAAGTACTATCTTCAAGAATGTCTTCTGAACAGATAATATTGTGACTCATGTACCGTCAAGAGCGACGTTCATCATTAATGGATTAAAATTAAGTATCAAACTAATTATGTCCGCTTTCTGAATTCTCATTCCTTGTCATGTTCCAGACCTCACGTCAGTATAGTTCTTCCCTCTTCACGCCAGCCTGCGTGAGCTAAAACGCGTGCATTTTGGCCTCCACTCGTAACACGGTGTTGGCCCTTCTGCTAACACAAAAGCCACAGCATTGCAGCAGGAGACGAGAGGTGGGGTGCAAACGTGTAGTGCACGGAGAATGGAAAATCCACACGCAAATCAACCAGTACCACTTCATCCTGAAAAGGTCACTGTGTGGTGCGGATTTACGGCATCAATTATCATCGGGCCATATTTTTTCGAAGAGACATGTGTTTACGGTCCTTTTAACTGTACCGTTACTGGTAAGCGCTATCAGTGTCTTTTGGCGCAGCCACGTCATTCCAGCTCTCAAACAGCGGGGATGCGTGGATGGGATCATTTTTATGCAAGATGGCGCACCTCCACACTTTGCAAATCCAGTTAAGCAGCTGCTGAAGCGCCATTTCGGAAATGCTAAAATTATCAGCCGCCATTTCCCTACAACCCGGCCGCCCCGATCACCTGATCTTGATCCGTGTGACTTCTGACTGTGAGGCTATCTGAAAGATGTTGTGTTCAGTGTTCCGACTGCAAACTTAGCTGCATTGAAGGCACGCATTGCGCGACACATTCTGAACGTGACCATGGAAACACTTCGATCAATTGTGGAACATGCTGTTTCTCGATTTAAACTTGTTCAATATGTTGTCCACCGTTTTCTGCAACATGTTTTGCGCTAGTCACTCGGAAATTAATAATCCGATTTGATTTTGATGCTTTTTATGCAGTTTTTGGCCTCAGGACAACTAAAACCGATGTTATTGAAGCTTTTTATGCGGTTTTTGGCCTCAGGACAGTTGAAAACAGATTTTTCCCATCCGATTTAATATGACCTTGCCCTGGTGGATGGGCTTACGTAACAGAATGACACCTGTACACCCATGCACACTGAGTAGAACAGTTTGTCTAACGTTAAATATACACCTTAGGCATTTTTGTATGACTCATGATATTAGGTAGGTGTATTAGTTCTTTGGCTCTTCATTGTATAAAGGGCATCAACAGCATCAGATGTAGAGTGGTCTCTGTGATGTACATGGAGATGACACGTACTGCTGTACTGTTTAGGGCTTGAAAGGGCTCTGAATGTGGCCTCCATGTGGACAGATGGTCGAATCGTGTAATATGCAGATTTCTGGAGCATTCAGATGTGCCAGTGACCTGCATGGGAATGTGAGTGCAGGCATACTTGTCGCCAAGGTTCCGGCTGACCACCTCTGACCACCGAAAGGGCGAATCGCCATATTGTGCACCAAGCTCATAGTTCCCCATTCACATCTGCAACTGCCATTGAAGAACAAGTAATGGACTCCCTGCAACATGTCATCCCACACCATTGGTCAGCAGGCGGACTTGGGAATTACCTTCCCACGGTTCAGTTGTTGTTAACGTCACGGCACAAATAGCTTCATTTGGAGGGGTACCGTGACTAGAAAGCACGGACTATTGATGAATCGCATCATATTGTGCTGCATACTGGTACGAGGGGGGACCCAAAAGAAACCGGATTGTTGTCATAAAAAATTTGTTGATGAACCTTTTTACAAAATTACTTCAGTCACCTTCAAAATACTCTCCATTACATGCTATGCACTTGTCAAGTCTCTTTTCCCACTGTTGGAAGCATGTTTGGAACTCTTCAAGTTTGATATTGTCCAGTGCCCTTTGCGAAGCTGTTTTTACCGCCTCCACATCGTCATAACGCTCCCCTTTTAGCGTTTTTTTCGTCCGTGGAAATAGGAAAATGTCGCACGGGGCTAGGTACGGCGAATACGGAGACCACCTCTGAGATGCCAAATAGTGGGTCACTCGTAAGGCCGTGTGTGCTGGAGCGTTGTCGTGATGCAGAAACCAGTCACCTGATCGCCAAAGTTCAGGGCGTTTCCTCCTCACATCCTCTCGCAGACGCCTTAAAACATCCAAGTAAAAGTGCTGGTTAACAGTCTGGCCAGAGGGTTCGAATTCCCGATGCACAATTCCACGAACATCGTCTTCACATTTGACCTCACTTGCCTTGCTTTTTTTGGGTTGGGAGAGTTGGGAGGCCTCCACTGGCTTGACGCTTGCTTGGTTTCTGGGTCATACCCGTAGCACCAACTCTCATCCCCTGTAATGACTTTGTTCAAGAAGTTTGGATCACGTGCAGTCTCTGTTTTCAAGTCCTGACACACATCCATACGGATGGTTTTAGGCTCCTGTGTGAGAACGTTGGAACAAATTTAGCAGCAACACGTCTCATGTGCGAATCCTCACTCAAAATCCGCTGGCACGAGCTCCAACTGATTCCTGACTGTGCTGAAATATGATCGATCGTTTGGCGACGATTCTCGTTGATCTTTTGGCGGACCTTTTCAATGATCTCCTCATTTCGCGATGTTGTAGGGCGTCCAGAACGAGCTTGGTCTTCAACACACATCTCACCACGTTTAAAGCGCCCAAACCACTCGAAAACCTGTGTGCGGCTCATAGCGTCCTCCTGGAAAGCTTCCTGAAGCATTTGGTGTGTCTCCGTTGCAGTGTTTTTAAGCAGGAAACAAAATTTCACACACACTCTTTGTTCTTTTAAAGTTGCCATTACGACTTCGGAGAGGTAACCCGCCAACAGTCAGAGAAACACAATACCACACTTGCACGTCCAGCTTTACACTGACGCCGTCTGCACAGCTGTTTCATGAACGTCTTTACTAACACCATCTAGCGTGAGAACCCTGCACTACGTCTACGAGTGGCAGCGCCCTCGGAGTCCGGTTTCTTTTGGGTTCCCCCTCGTACGCCATAGACGGCCTGCATCATCATTTATTACTTCTCATGTGAAAGTACCGTGGTGCCATTTTTCAACAGGATAGTTCTCATCCACATGTGGCACGTGTCTCCAGGAAATGTCTGCGTGTTATTAAGGTACTCACGTGGCCAGCAAAATCCCCCAGATCTGTCCCTGACAGAACATGTGTGGGGCAAGCTCGGATGCCAACACTGTCCCGATGCCAGTCCACAGTACAGCAACGACTAGTTACGACATTTGTGGGCCATCTCACCTTAGGAGGGGATACAATGGCTCTATGACTACCTTCCCAACCAAATCAGGGCATGCATCCAGGCCAGATGAGGTGCAACGTCATACTGATTAGTGGGCTCATACTGCGAACTTCTTTGCAAATTTGACTCTATTTTGTAATCACTGAAATACGAGAGGCGTTCAGTAAGTAATGCAACACTTTTTTCTGGAAGCAGGTTGGTTTTATTTAGGATTCCAGTATACCATATTATTCCCTCACTCTTTTGTCTACAAAACCGTATTTTTCAACACACTCTCCGTTCAATGCGACGGCCTTATGCTACGTTACTGGGATTTCCTGTGTGCCAGCATAGTACTCCACTACTGGTCGACGTCGGAGCCAACGTCTTGCTGCATCAGCAACTTCTCCATCATCCACGTAGTGTTTCCCGCGAAGTGCATCATTCATTGGGCCAAACAGGTGGAAGTTGGAAAGTGCGAGATGCGGGCTGTAGTGTGGGTGAGGAAGAAAAGTCCAATGAAGGTTCGTGATCTCCTCTCGGGTGCGCAGACTTGTGTGAGGCCTTGTGTTGTCATGGAGAAGGAGAAGTTCGTTTGAAGTTTTGTGGCGACATAGACACTGAACCCGTTTCTTCAGTTTCCTGAGGCTGTGTGAGGCCGGCTGGTACGTGGGAGATCGGATAGGTTTCAGCGGTCTTGATGTGATGGTGACGCCTCTCTCAACGACTCACTGCGCCTTCGTTCACTGTCCGATATCCACAGAGATTCTGCAACCATCTATGAATATCTGCGTTACTCTGGTTTTCCGCCAAAAGAAACATAACAACTCTCTGCTTGGAACGCACCTCCGTCACAGACGTCATTTTGAAGGCTACACATAGCTCCACCACCTGTCGGAACTCCATGAAACTATAGGACCTGAAGCGGGAATATTCCACCATGTCCCACAACAAAGTCCGATTTTTTTCAATCGAAACTGACTGAGAAAGAAATGTGCTGTATTATCTATTGAAAGCCCCTCGTAACATGACATACTCCCCCAGCCGGTGAAATTTCATTTTGTTTTCTCCTCTCATTACACTTTTTTGTCAGGCAGTATATACACTACTGGCCATTGAAATTACTACACCAAGAAGAAATGCAGATGATAAACGGGTATTCATTGGACAAATACACTAGAACTGACATGTGATTACATTTTCACGCAATTTGGGTGCCTATTTCCTGAGAAATCAGGACCCAAAACAACCACCTCTGGCCGTAATATCGGCCTTGATACGCCTGGGCATTGAGTCAAACAGAGCTTGGATGGCGTGTACATGTACAGCTACCCATGCAGCTTCAACACGCTACCACAGTTCAAGAGTAGTGACTGGCGTATTGTGACGAGCCAGTTGCTCGGCCACCATTGACCAGACGTTTTCAGTTGGTGAGTGATCTGGAGAATGTGCTGGCCAGGGTAGCAGTCGAACATTTTCTGTATCCAGAAAGGCCCGTACAGGACCCGCAACATGCGGTCGTGCATTATCCTGTTGAAATGTAGGGTTTTGCAGGGATCGAATGAAGGGTAGAGTTACGGGTCGTAACACATCTGAAACGTAACGTCCACTGTTCAAAGTGCCGTCAATGCGAACAAGAGCTGACTGAGACGTGTAAACAATGGCACCCCATACCATCACGCTGGATGACACGCCAGTATGGCGATGACGAATACACGCTTCCAATGTGCGTTCACCGGGATGTCGCCAAACACGGATGCGATCATCATGATGCTGTAAACAGAGCCTGGATTCATCCGAAAAAATGACGTTTTGCCATTCGTGCACCCAGGTTCGTCGTTGAGTACACCATCGCAGGCGCTGCTGTCTGTGATGCAGCGTCAAGGGTAACTGCAGTCATGGTCTCCGAGCTGATAGTCCATGCTGCTGCAAACGTCATCGAATTGTTCGTGCAGATGGTTGTTGTCTTGCAAACGTCCCCATCTGCTTACTCAGGGATCGAGACGTGGCTGCACGATCCGTTACAGCCATGCGGATAAGATGCCTGTATCTCGACTGCTAGTGATACGAGGCCGTTGGGATCCAGCACGGCGTTCCGTATTACCCTCCTGAACCCACGGATTCCATATTCTGCATTGGATCTCGACGAACGCGAGCAGCAATGTCGCAATACGATAAACCGCATTCGCGATGGGCTACAATCCGACCTTTATCAAAGTCGGAAACGTGATGGTACGCATTTCTGCTCCTTACACGAGGCATCACAACAATGTTTTACCAGGCAACGCCGGTCAACTGCTGTTTGTGTATGAGAAATCGGTTGGAAACTTTCCTCATATCAGCACGTTGTAGGTGTCGCCACCGGCGCCAACCTTGTGTGTATGCTCTGAAAAGCTTGTCATTTGGATATCACAGTATCTTCTTCCTGTCGGTTAAATTTCACGTCTGTAGCACGTCATCTTCGTGATGTAGCACGTTTAATGGCCAGTAGTGTATCTACTTAAGAGTAGCACTGTTGGCCGAGCTACAGTGCTTTACTGGACGTGGTTCTGTTGGACGAGTCACGAAACCCAGCGTACCAATACACTTATGAAGGAAAGAAAATGTTTAACATAATGTATGAACCACATGATTCAAAGTTCGGGAGAGGTGATTGATGTTCTTTAAGAGCCACAAAAAAAAAAAAAAAAAAGAAAAAAATCTACTTAGGAGACATAAAACTTGTGGTACCATTGGATTAGTGGTCTGACAATTAAGACAGCTGAGCCGCTAAGGAATGTATGGAAATGATGACTTGCATGCGTTCGGGACTGTATTGGGCCGATTGCGAGGATGCAGTTTTAGTTTTGCTCTTCGCGCAACGAGCCTTTCTTTGCGTAACCGATAAGGCTTACCAGCTTTCAGGAGATAGCGGACGCCACGCGATCGAAATCGGATACCTCTGTGTGACGCTTGACAAGCAGGTCGACAGGGTTAGAAATATACCGTGCTGTTAATCGTGGTATTTGATGGTTCGTAAAAAATCATACGAAAGAGATCATTATAATGCTGAAAAGCATAAGATAAGTAAAAGAGGTCCAGTAATATTGAACACTATATAGTGGAATAAACGGATAAAACAGGAGTCTGTTACTAGTTAGTTACATCAGCGTAGACTGTATGATAAATCTGCAATTACTTTGGTGTGGTCATGTTATCAGAATGGTGAAAAGAAGATCCAAAAATGTACTGGACTGCTTTCTAGAAAGACGCAGAAGGTGTCGCTTAGGAGAAACATGGCATGGCGGAATGAAATCGAATATGACGCTGGAGATAATCTGTTAATAGTTAGTGGGAGATGACACTGAGTTTTTAGTTACCTAACAAATTTAAATTGAATTAAATACTAACCTATTATTAATTATTCGTTACTCGGTAACAGCTTATTGTTTCAAAAGGTTCTGAGTACTATGGGACTTAACTTCTGAGGTCATCAGTCCCCTAGAACTTAGAACTACTTAAACCTAACTAACCTAAGAACATCACACACGTCCATGCCCGAGGTAGGATTCGAACCTGCGACCGCAGCGGTCGCGCGGGTCCAGACTGTAGCGCCTACAACCGCTCGACCACTCTGGCCGGCCGGTAACAGATGAAGTCGGTAGGAAAATGAAGTGAATATGAGACAGAAGAGTATGTACGCTGACGGGAAAAAATCGCAACAACAAAAAATAATCAATGCAGAATAATGAAATTGCTGGAATACATTTGTCTAGGTAACGTATTTAAGTGATTAACATTGCAAGATCACAGGTTAAAGAACGAGCGAGATGTGCCGTAACAAATGTGAAATGTTTATACATCAATAACCGGTGTAACACACAGAATGTTGAATGCAAACATACAAGCGTGCATGCTTTGTGCTGTACAGGTTATGGAAATCCCATGTGGCTAGGGCCTCCCGTCGGGTAGACCTTTCGCCTGGTGCAAGTTCAAAAAAAAAAAAAAAAAAAAAAAAAAAAAAAAAAAAAAAAATGGTTCAAATGGCTCTGAGCACTATGGGACTTAACATCTGAGGTCATCAGTCCCCTAGAACTTGGAACTACTTAAACCTAACTAACCTAAGGACATCACACACATCCATGCCCGACGCAGGATTCGAACCTGCGACCGTAGCGGTCGCGCGGCTCCCGACTGAAGCGCCTAGAACCGCTCAGCCACACCGGCCGGCCCTGGTGCAAGTCTTTCGAGTTGACGCCACTTCGGTGACTTCCGTGTCGATGGGGATGAAATGATGATGATAAGGACCAGACAAACCCAGTCCCTGAGCGAAGAAAAATCTCCGACCCAGCCGGGAATCGAACCCGGGCCGTTAGGTATGACATTCCGTCGCGCTGACCACTCAGCTATCAGGGGCGGACGGCTGTACAGGAGCAGATGTCAGTTTGTGGGATGCGTGTTGCACGTAGTCGGTCAACAAGGGACTGTTAATGCTGTTTATGGATGACGCTAGGGTTGTGTCCGATGATATCCCATGTGTGTTCGTTTGGGGACAGATCTGGTGATCGAGCAGAGCAATGCAAGATGTCGGCACTCCGCAGCGCATTTTGGGTTACAACAGCGGTATGTAGTCGAGCGATATCCTGTTGTAAGACACGCCCTGGAATGCTTCTCATGAATGGCATCACAGCAAAAAAAAATGGTTCAAATGGCTCTGAGCACTATGGGACTTAACACCTGAGGTCATCAGTCCCCTAGAACTTAGAACTGCTTAAACCTAACTAACCTAAGAGATCACACACATTCATGCCCGAGGCAGGATTCGAACCTGCGACCGTAGCGGTCGCGCGGTTCCAGACTGAAGCGGCTAGAACCGCTCGGCCACACCGGCCGGCGGCATCACAGTAGGTCGAATCACCAGACTGACGTACAAATGAGCAGTAAGGGTGCTTGGGATAACAACGAGAGTGCTCCTGCTGTCGTACGAAATTGCACGCCAGAGCGCAACTCCAGGTGCAGCTCCAGTATGTCTAGCACGCAGACTCTTTTTTTTTTTTTTTTTTTTTTGTTGCAGATATAGGTGCAAGTCCTTTTTTGTAACGTTAATTGTCAGTTGCACAGCTAAACGACGTTGCAATTTTGTAGTGCTTTTCAACAGGCTATCTTTCACTTTCACTTAAATGCCTAGGTGTCCGGGCCTGTTTCTGAAAATTTTCCAATAATATCTTTGCTGTACAGATTACGTACGTTGTTATGAAACACCGAAAACTTTTACGGTCTAGTTTCATTTTAGTCACCCTGCAGTTAAAGCAAACGTGTCGAGGGAGTCAAAACGGCTTTGAAACACATTGCTTAATGTTTTGGAATACTGGCATCGCTAACGTAACCCCAGACCTGTGGAACCCCAGACCTAGCCAGATATTTCCACCTATTCCCCGTCTATGTTGAAAAATTGGGATTAATATCTAGAGCTCTATGTATGTATGTAAACTGCAGATATTTGGAAATTTGTGTTATAAATCTACTTTGGCGGCACCCATACATATCGGCGATCATGGACCGTGATGATCATGCGTCGACCTTGCAATGTTGCTCTGTAGATGGTGATTCTGTGCCCATTGGGCCCAGTCTTCATGGACACCGAGCTGCTGAAGGTCCTGTAGTTCATCCACCCACCGCTTCCTTGGTCTTCCGATTGGTCGAGTTCCGTTCGGTTTTCTCGTGAGCACATCTCTTGCCCGGCATGTGTCGGGCCTCTTAGTAACGTGCCCCGTCAGGCTTTTTCTTCGCGCTTTCATTTTCTGCGCGATGTTGTTGGAGTCATCCGCGTTGCTAAATATTCGGAGGGCCTTCTATTACGTCGGAATAGCTGTGCCTGAAGCCCAAGAACAGATTTCACCAAGTGGCGTTTAAGGTAATCCAGCCTGTGGTGTTGACGCTTGTGAACGCGGAGACACAGGCGGTAATGAACGAGTACGGCAGAAGACGTGTCATCTGTGCAAAGAGTTTTCTGGAACCCGCAGAGTATCGTGATTGAATCCAGAATCATTTTCGCTCTGCCGCGGAACGTGTGCTGATTTGAAATTTTTTGGCAGATTATAACTGTGTGCCAGATCGCGACTCGAAGCTAGGACTTCTGCTTATCACGGCCATATCCTCCCTCACAAGAGTAATTCTGGTAGTACTTCATCTCCTACCTTACAGCTTCACATTCACTTTTGGGCCATTGAAGTACAAAATAGAGTGCTGCAACGCTCAATGTTTGACCGGTCACAGCTGGCCTGTTGACGGGGGGACCGAGCCGCTCGTGTCCGGCCCCACACGACTCGGCTCGGTCACGTACTCGCCCCATGTCTGTTGTCCGGATTCCGGACACGCGGATAACCGAGCATGACCGGTCACCGCTGACGTCTCACCTCTCCTCGCCCCGAGTCGCTGCACTGTACTGTACAAATCCAACGCCTCTCTCTCTCTCTCTCTCTCTCTCTCTCTCTCTCTCTCTCTCTCTCACACACACACACACACACACACACACACGCACGCAATGTATTTATCTGTGTCTCTCTCTCTCTCTCTCTTTTAATACAAAAGTAACGTTTCCAAGAACGGGTACGTGACACAGCTAAATTCATAAAGCAAAAGCAATTGGGAAGTAAAATGATATTTCAATACAATCGTGGATAGAAGACGAGTCTCATTTCCAAACAGAAGATATATTTTTCCTTTCATTAATAGGAAACATTAAATAAGTGTTGTCCCTATAATCTAGAAGACAACCATCTTCATAAAGAAAGCATTCAAAGAACATTAAACATTTACGAACGTGACTTGTCGTACTTTTCACATGTTTGCAACAGAAACTAAATTATAGTTATTGTTTATCAGCAGTAAATCACTAACGCGTTCCGCATTTAATTGGCTGCGGCGATTTGTTAGTAACATGCCGGCTTTACTAAAGCATCTTTCACTAGGTGCGCTTGTTCCTGGGATACATAAAATACGTCATGCAGCTGTACCCAGGCCTGGCAGATCTGTTTCATGTCTGCTCCCCCACCTTAAGCTGTCATCGCCGGCCGTGGTGGCCGTGCGGTTCTAGGCGCTGCAGTCCGGAACCGCGGGACTGCTACGTCGCAGGTTCGAATCCTGCCTCGGGCATGGATGTGTGTGATGTCCTTAGGTTAGTTAGGTTTAAGTAGTTATAAGTTCTAGGAGACTGATGACCTAAGATGTTAAGTCCCATAGTACTCAGAGCCATTTGAACCATTTTTTTAAGATGTCATCATCATCTCCGGGGTACATTAAAATGTAGAGATCTACTTCATCTGCTGCGGATGATCTGTTGTTCCTCCATTCCTTGAAACGAACTCTCTTTCTGGGTGGTGATGACACAGTACTTGAAGGATCTATGATAACAGAGTGTGTAAGGATTCCAGCATAGTGTACACATACTTTGCTGTAATAAAATTTTTTATTACTGCCGATATCCGTGAAGGAGCTGTATCTTTGTCATGTTTCTTGCAACTGTGTTTCATTAAATGACTGGTTCCCGACTGGAAACACAATAATGTGGAGCAGTTTATGCACGATGCGTACCCAGTAGACGCACTGTTTTCGTCTACAACCAACAGAAATTTACTCCATACTGGGCCTTTTAGACCTTCCAGTTTCTTCAGTGTGTAAACATTGGTTTCAATCTTACATCTTACTGCACTGGCTTCCTCGCGCTGCATGATTACAGAGAGAGAGACACACCACACGGATAATGACACGTGTAATGTGTTTGAAGTTACGTGCTACGTATTCGGTCACGGCATCTATGCTCGGTCACTAGAACTAGTGCGGGCAGCCTATCCAGTTAGGGTGTGCTCGCCCCATCTCGTATTTTGTGCTCGCTTACTCGGTCATGCAAGACTCTAGTACAAAATAATCATGTGTCGAGAATGTGAACCAGTAACAGTACCGTACACACATTTCCACATTAGATTTACTAACAACAATGAACTTCCTCGTCGGATAGAGCAACCATTGCTTACATGCCTGCTACAATGAACTTCATTTTCCCTCGGAATTTGAAATCCTCTGGAACGTCGCCGCTTAGTGAATACTCAAAATTATCTTGCGCCACAAGGTGCAACAGATACTGATAGTCAACATGCTTCTCCACCTACTAAACACAGGTCATAGTGGCACTACGTCTGTATGTCGGTTACTAGCTCATGACTCTGTCCGATTACCTACTTGTTTTACATCATGGAGCCATGCAAAAATTATTTCTTGCACTTTTGATTCTTACACAGACTTATGCACTGAAACGCCAAAGAAACATGCTGCCTGGTCGGGCGAATCTCGCTTCAAATTGTATCGAGCGGATGTACGTGTACGTGTAAGGGTATGGAAACAACCTCAGGAATTCACGGACCGTGCATGTCAGCAGGGGAGTGTTCGAGCTGGTGGAGGTTCTGTAATGGTGTGAGGCGTGTGCAGCTGGAGTGATATGGGACCGCTGATACGTCTAGATACGACTCTGACAGGTGACACGTACGTAAGCACTCGCAGCTGTCAAGGTACGAGTGTTAGAACTTAAATAGTGGCAACTATTTATCCACAACCGATAAAAAAGAGTTACATGTTTGCACCTGTTACTGTCCTTCAAAGTAGTCATCAGCATTGAGTAGAACCCGTTGTCAGCGATGTGGAAGGCGTAGTATACCATTAATAGAGCCTGTTCTGTTGAAAGTCCGAATGGAGCGGTCTACTGCCTGTCGAATCTCTGGAACAGTTCTGAAGCGAATGCCACGAGTTGTTTCCTTCATCTACGGAATCAAATCGAAGTTATAAGGACTTAAATCCGGGGAGAATCGAGGATGGTACACTACTTCCCAGTCCCATCGACCGAACAGAGCAGCCACGGTTTATGCTGTATGCGCCCTCGCATTGTCGTGGAAAATGATGGGTGGGTTGCGCAGAAAGTGTCGCCGCTTCTTTCGCAAAGCTGGTCGCAGGTGATGCTCCGAAAACGAACAGTAATACTTTCGCGGCGACCAATAATGACGCCATTCGTTGGATTGGCGTTTCAGTTTTGGCTCGTACGATGTGGCCCATGTCTCATCCAGTGTTACGATACGGCGTAAGAAAGCCTCTCCTTCGCGCTCATAGCGCTCCAAGTGCGTCTGAGCAGTATCGTAACGCACCCAATTCTGTCTGCATTTCCGTCAATTCATGCGGAGCCCATCGTGATGCAATTTCTCGCATACCCAGGCGTTCCTTCAGGGTGCGAAGCACAGCCGTATGCGCTAATCTGGTTTCGTGGGCGAGCTCACGAATAGTGTGGCGTCGATCACTGTCCACTAACGCGGCAACTGCATGCGCTTCTTCAGAGACGCTAGGACGACCTGCCCGATGCATGTCTGCCACAGTTTACCGACCTTCGTTGAAGGATTTTACCCAACGTGTCACTGTTCTATACGGCAATGCCGATTCCCCGCACGCCTCTTGAAGACCTTGATGACACTGTCGTGCTGTACGACCCCTGGCACATTCAATCTTAATTCAACTCCGTTGTACCAGTTTCGAAAACATAGTGACACCGTTACGTTAGACCACTCGTTCACAAGTGCCTGTGCTTCCCTCGATTGTGCGCACGCCGGTGACGTGGGAGGGGCGAGTCCATTTGCTCGGAGGTACGGTAGGTATGTCAACAACGTGTGCTATCAGCGACAATAGTAGATTCCATTGCATAGTGTCTCTACAGCAGTATTGCCATTATTTAAGTTCCAACCTACGTATATAAACCCACAGAACTTGAGCCACTGTACGTCAGAAAATCCCCATCAATATTTTGAAAAACCATTGCGCTGTTTCAAGGTTGGTGTTCTGTGCGCAATGTTTGGTGTCCGCATCGCAACACGATCCTTTCACGATCCTGCTAACCAGGATGTTCAGAAACTGTTTAATCCACATGCGGATCAGCTCAGAGAAGACGGACGACTGTATCGATATTTTCAGCAAGACGGAGCAGCTGTACACACCGCGTTGACGACCTTGTCACGAGTGCATGAGGTGTTCGGTGAGGAGAGGATGATCAGCAGAAGCAGTGAAAACTCGTGGTCCCTTCGATTACCGCATCCCCTTCCCTGTGACTTTCACGTGTGGGGCAGACTAAAGTGTCAGCTGTGCTCAAATAAACCTCGCACACTGGAAGAGCTACAGACAGCAGAACACTGAAAGCGACATCGCTTTAATACCTCTGGCAGAGCTGTCACCTGTGTCTCATAGTTCGATAAATCGAGCGCAGTGCTGCACCGAACGTCAAAGTGGCCCTTTCCCGCGTCAGCTTTATTGTAAATATTTTTCAGGCCTGTTTTATTCTATCCGCTCCGTATATTTTTGAAGAAGTGTCAGAGCCGAAGAAACATGTGCGTATTCTCAGGAAGCTATTTCTAAATAATTGCGAGTTTATCACCAGTTACAGAACGCGGAGTGATACATCCGCGTACGCGCATCAACCATTGAATTGCATGACTATTTCTATTGTCGGCGATCGTGTCTGAATTGCGTACATCGGAAAAACTCATGAACTGTTTTGCGTGAAGTAACGCTATAATTAGATTTCATAACGCGAACATGTATGTAATGGACTGATCATAGTGCTAAAAGAAAAGTGTGATTGTGTGTAGCTTAGAGCTTATAATCTTTCTCTAAAACGTTGAAATAAACAGTATATAGCTGAATGGCTTCGCTTGTAGAAGAACTATCGTTATTTTATTTTTCTGTAATAATGGGAAGGAGGACACTGGGTGTTCGTAGGTACCATAAATGGGGTAGGTGATAGCCATCTGTTTTCTGATGAAACGCACCCCTGCACTCGACCGAATGCCGTTAATTCTTAGCGACGTGTCGCTTATTAAAGCACGCGCCTTTGTATTGCGGAATTGACTACTAGATGTCGCCAGAGGTGGACCCGCTACTGTAAAAGGCGGAGGCGAATATTGTGTTGTCAGCAGAGAAGTAGTAAGAGGAAAGTCGGTCGATTAAGAAGAGGACAGTGACTTCGAACATGGACTATTCACTGGACGTGACCTGAGTAACAAATCCATGACGGACATTTCAGCCCATCTAAAGCTGCCCAAGACGGCAGTTGGTGCTGTGATTGGGAAGTAAAAACGCGAAGGAACAACCACATCGCCTCACCTGGGCCCCCCATCTCCAGACAATGCAAGACAAGGCACACTCCTGACTCCGTCTCCTCAAGCTCCTCTCTGGCCGCATATGGGGTCTGGACTCCTCCACCAACCTCCACACATATAAGTCCCTCATCCGCCCTATCCTCTGCTATGCCCACCCTGCCTGGATCTCCGCCTCTCCTACCTTTTACAAATCCCTACAAATCCTAGAACGTCAAGCTGTCCGCCTCGCCTATCGCATCCGTCTCCCCTCCCCCACGCAAATCCTGTACGACCTTATTCCGTTCCCACACCTCCTCCTTTTCCTCGAATGGATACGGATTCTCTACACCTCCCGTAAACTTGATCCGCCTCACCTGCTTGTCTCTCCCATCCTCTCCCACCTCCGTCTGCTGCCACACCTGTATTCCCACATCCCACCTGCTCTCCATCTCTCCACTCTCCATACCCTCTCCCAAGGTGGCTTCCACCAGCTCCCCATCTCTGATGATGCCCTCATCCCCTCCATCTACCCCTCCTATCAACTTTGGTCTTCCTTTTCCACTTCCTGTGTTTTTTCCTTAGGGCACCCTCTCTCCCTTCTCTCCCTCCTCCGTTCCTCCACCCTCCTCCCCTGGGCTTCCCCTACCCCCCCATACCTTCTTTCCTCCCCGCATCTCCTCTGCCACTGGCATCTCCATTCTCACCTCTCCCTCCTCCCCTACCTTTTTCCCCTTTTGGCAGGTCCCCGGACTCGCACACGTCACGTGAACATTAGCGCGCCAGAGATCATCGCCATCGGTTTTGTGTGTGCCGTCGTGTTTGTGCTTCAGTGTTTTTCGCCGCCCACGCTCCATCGTTCACGTGTGTCATCTCAATCATCAGTGTTCGTGTACAGTGCTGACAGTTTCCTTGTTTTTCTTCGCGTATGAACGGCTTCATGTTTTTTAATTTCTGTGTCTATTGTTTTTTGTCCACCGTTATGTTATGTTACTTCTGTGTCTTCATTGCTTTTGTCTCTTTGTACTGCCTGTGGCTGAAGAGCGGCGTAAGGTTGCCGCTGCCAGCCCACCTTGTGTAAGGTGTAAAATGACGATAAAGAAAAAAAAAGAACAACCACAACTAGAGCAAGGCCAGCAGAACTCACATACTGACGGGCAGGGCCATGGAGCATCGGGTTGACTGGTTTCATAAAATCACATGAAATCAGTGGAGGGAATGATTCGTGAGTTGCACAGTGCTAGTAGCTGTTCAGCTACCACAATGCCTGTGTCTAGGGAGTTAAAAGGAATGGGTTGCCATAGTCAAGCAGTCCTTACAAGTCACACATTTGTGTAGTCACTGCTAAGCGACACTTGAGGTGGTATAAGCAACAACGTCTCTGGCCAGTGAATGACTGGAAACGAGTGTTTTGGTGTGACGGATCACGCCACACCTTGTGGCAAACCAGTGGAAGGCATGTGTTTGGCAAACACCTGGAGAACGTTGTCACCCATGACATGCAGTGCCAACAGTGAAGCACGTAGAAGGTGGTGTTAATGGTTTGTGAGGTTTTTTCATGGTTATCGTGTGGTCACCTTAATGGGCCTAAGAAAACGCTAAATGTGGAAGGGTAGACCTTTTCCAGCATTATGTTGGGATGCTATGCCAATGTCGGAGAGCCCTGGTAATAGCGACAATCTAAGGGGAGATGTGAATTGGAGTTTATGCTGGGGAGGGTATTTGACTTGTGTAGTTCGTGCAGCTATGTTGACCGTAATGTGATGGTGGTGTAATGGTCAGCATATCTGCCTAGTAAGCAAGAAGATCCGGTTTCGAGTCCTGGCCGCAGCACACATTTTAATTCACTTCTTCAGCTTCCAGCGTTATCGAAGATAAATTAGAGACATAAATGTTTCAGAGAAAATTTAATTTATGATCTATACGATCACATGTAGTACAGCACGTCCAATGCTGAGGTGCTATGCCAATGTCGGAGAGCCTTGTTTGTGTGAGCATGACAATGCGCTCCGTCTGAAAGCAGCATCTTTGAGGCAAGGATTCCTGGACAGTAACATTCATGGAATGGACTGTCCTGCACCGAGATCCAACCTAAACCGAATGAAACACCTTTATCATGAGTTAGAATGCCTTCAGCGTCCAACATCACTATATTCTCTGGTTTCTGGTCTCTAGGAAGAATGGACTGCCATTCCTTCGGAGACATTCAGGCACCTCATTAAAAGCGTCATCAACAGAGTTTAAGCCGTAATAAAAGTGACGGGTGGACACACCTCATATTAACATCCACTAATAGGTGTCCGGATGCTTTTGATCAGATAGTGCACTTTTAAGATCAACTCACGGTGTTACATGATGTCATTTCTGAAGTTTATGCCTTCATTGAGATTACTTTGAAGGCTGATACAGGTATCCTTATTGTGCCTTTTGTTATCGTTATTTTTAGGTTGCCGACCGTCAATAAGTAAACCCTTACACAATGTCAAACTAAACACGTTTCAGCAGTCTAGTTTCTAAATTCATTTTATTTGGCTACCAGTTTCGGCGATTTATTACGCCATCTTCAGGCCTCTGACCGACCTGTAGGAAGATTTCACCTCGGATCTGATCAAAACAGGGGCCAGCAATACTGATATTAGTAGATTTCTGCTTGCTCTAGCGATCACTTCAACCATCATCTTCCTACACTTCGGTCAGGGGCCTGAACACGGCGTAGTAAATCGCCGGAACTGGTAGCCAAATAAAATAAGTTTGGAAACTAGACGACTGAAAGGTGTTTAATTAGACCTCCAGTATCGAACAGCCAAGTCCCGCAACCATCTCTGAAAAGATGGACATACAGGAACCCTTATAGTATATTTTGTTGTTCGTGTGTCTGTCTTTCTGTCCGACTATTAAGGACTCTTTGCTTCAGGTACGGTTAAACGTACCACGTCTAAATGTATGTCACATACTAAGGTATACAGTCCCTCGTCGTTATAAAAGATTTAAGCTTCTTAGTGAACTCAGTCACGGCCATTTATGTCATATGTTTTGATACTCGCCAACTCACTCATCAAAAAACACGCGGTACTTCCCGTTGATCTAGAATCATGGAATTTGGTAAGAAGCAAGGTTTCACAGTACGATCAATGGAAAGAAACCGAAAATTATTAATTCGTAATTATATCAGACGAAAAAATATTATTTTGGTCATTTGTTATCAGACTGTATGTCTGGCCGTCTGTTAAGCGCCCTTTTTCCCAAGAATTAGAATAGCAAATGCAAAATTATACAAAAAGTTTAACATGAAAATTAAAACATTCTTAAAAAACTAACAATATCCGCGATCGATATATTACCAGTATCGATATCTGTAACAAGCAAAAGTCGCCGACATTCTCGATTCCTATGATAGATGAACTATCCGCATACCATAATTAAGTTTGCACGGAACCCTCAGAGCGCAAGTGCTACTCGCTCTTGGCCAGTTATACTTTTTATACTACAGGGTGGCGCATGAAACGTGTTACCATTTTGTTTTTGAATATAAACTTTGTTGTCAATACAATCTGAAACGAACATATACTACAATGAAGAGCCGTCCATGGAGATTTGTTCTAACTCAGCACATGCTCAATATGTCCACCATTTCGTTTCCTAACTTCCTTCAAACGAACACTGAAGTTAGTGATCACCCTAGGGCACATGTCTTCCGTAATTTCACTGCAAGCTTGAAGAATAAGTCTTCTGAGCTCCATTAAATCACGTGGACGTTTCGGGAAATTTTTTTCCTTTAGGTACCCCCAAAGAAAAAAGTCACATGGATTGAGGTCTGGACTATTGGGGGGCTAATTTTGTCCGTCATTGAAGCGACCTGGAAACCTGAGTGAAATGATCCGCGTGTCGAAATGCTCGTGTAAAAACTCCAACACAATGTTTGCAGTATGTGGCCTTGCTCCATCTAGCATGAACCATTGCGTGTTGAAGGGCAAGGCAGTAGCAAGAAGCTGTGGAATGAAGCTATTGCGAAGCATGCTCAAATAACGCTCGCTGTTCACAATTTCTTCAAAGAAAAAGGGTTCAGTAAGTCTGTGACTGGAAATTGCTGCACACGCTGTAATCCTCAGAGCATAATGTTGTCGTTCATGAAGCACTTGTGGGTTTTCAGTGGCTCAAAAGCGTACATTTTGTTTGTTAACCACACCGTCTAAATGAAAATGCGCCTCGTCTGAAAACCAAACGTTGTTGAGAGTTTCTTCCCTATCCTCCGCCCACTGAGCAAACAGTAGTCTCTACTGCTTGTGTTCTTCAGTGAGCTTCTGTGCACAGGTCATCTTGTATGGGTACATGTGGAGGTCACTTTTAAGAATGCGTTGAACGGAGCGTCTGGATATTCCCAGTTGCACTGCTGCCTTTCTACACGATTTCCCGCGACTTATCTGTACAGCAACTCGTACCGCTTCAATATTCCCCGGCGAACAAACAGTTTTAAACCGTCAGCACACGGACCGTGCATCCGAACGTTGAGCGTTGAGCGTGCCGAGTTTCTGACGTCACTGCGTGGAACAGCACGTTCGGGAGTCTTTCCGAACGTTTAGAGCAATATCTAGCATGTCAGATATTCTGAGCGTGCGTCTGAGCGTTGACCAATGAGATGGCACAACGCCACCTACGTCATACGCACGCCGTCTCCCTTCAGTAGAGTTGTGAGGCGCCATATTGGCTTTCATTTCAAGCCTATATGTATATATGCCGTTTCTGAGCACCAGCAAGTTGAGAATCACTGGAAAACCCGTTGTTAATTGTGTGATTCGTTCCAATAAAATAATGAGAAACATCATATTCGTGGCAAAAGAATTATTGTAACTTGCGTAGTATGAGAGCAGGCTATCTGAAGCCAGCGACACACTGAAGATCCACCCAAAACGCATTGTTCTTGGTACAATTTGTTATAATCAAATTTCAATTAGTAACATATCTACGATTAAGGTTTTCAGAAAGGCGTAACATAATATGATTAGATGCACTGGAAGTGGCGTGGGTTTAGCGTTATGAGTACCGTCACTGTCCTCTATAAAGTTGTTTGTTGGTGTGGTGGTTCGCGTCTTGACACTTCCAATTTTTTTTCCTAACATTCGCGTTTTTATTAGTTTCTGATACTTTATTATTAGTTTAATATAAGTAAATACTATAACAGTTGAAGTTATGTAAGTATAAGTTCACCTTTTTTTGAGGGGTGACTTTGTTCGATTGGCTTAATCTATAGGACAGCTTGCGCTACTTGTATAACGATATTTTGCTCCTTTTTCTTTTACGCTTCGTAATTCACATGTTGCAAAGATTCTGCTACTGGGTAGGAACAGTGATCAAGTAAGACTACCTTGGGGCTTTACTAAAATCTGGGAATGATGAAATAATGATTATCTTATGCGGAGAAGTATTCCAAATTTGTATCGCACTGTTTGTAACGGAACTTTTATAAGTCTGTGTCCTTCATGATTGGACAAGGTACTTTCCTTTTCGTGGACGATGGAGGAAGTGTGCGTTTTAATATAGGTAACGTGGGAATTTTACGCGCGCCCGTTGAGTAAATATGTGATTTACGAACTTGAAACATCCGTCAACTGCCGCTGGAGTGCGCTGCGATCGCGTATACCACGTTGGGTCCAACGTACCGTATGCACAAGTCGCATCGTTCCTGAGCGTTCAGCAGCACGTTGAACTTGGCACGCTCAACGTTGACGTTCGACAGCACGGTCCGTGTGCCGACGGCTTTAGGCCGAGGTCGCTTCGCTTCCAATACTGTTCCTTCCTGTACAAATTTATCGTACAACCTGTGGATGGTCGTCTTGAAAGCGATCCATCGTCTGTTAAACTGTTGTCGAAAACGCCTCTAAGTCACAACAAGGCTTTTCGTTTCATGAAAAAGTAACACAACTGCCGATCGTTGCTGTGTCATCAGTCTTCCATTGTCAGTCATTGCTGCTTACTAGTCTCCTAGCGGCAGTATCGTGAATTACACGTCATTTCGTAACTGATTTGTTTTTCCAAGCTCTGCTGGTACTGCTGTAGAGATCCCAGCTGGATATCTAATGTGCGTCGTAAATTGTGAAAGAAACAATTGGTGACACATTTCGAGAGCCACCCTATATTAGCGATGTTTTTGGGCGCGCGCAGTAGGAGAAGTGGATACTGGAGCCGCGCGCGTGCCAGCAGGTAGGTGGGAGGTGTGGCGCGCTGTGAGCTGGTTGCTGCGGTCTGCTCTCCCTGCTTTCCGGAAACGCGAGCCGCGGAGCCGGCAGATAGCGCCGCCTTTGTCCGGCCGCAGCCGGCGTGGAGAGGCGAGGCGGAGTGCTGTGTGGCCGGCGCCGGCGCCCGCCTGTGACGGCACCACACACCCGCGACAGCGGCATTCCGCGAATTACATACACCGTGCTCGCTGGCTCCAGCTACGGGAACTGTCCTCGGCCAGTTAGCAAAGAGTAGTTTTGCCAAAGGGCTATCCGTCACACAGATTTCGAATCTGCGGTAACCAGAGGGGCATTTGACAATAGTGCGGATACTGTCCCAGTATCTCACACGACGAGAGGACAATGCTTCACAAGGGACGATAGCATGTCCCACCGCGGATTTTGTTGTTGTTGTGGTCTTCAGTCCTAAGATTAGTTTGCTCGACGGCAGTCTGTCTCCTGCATACCTCTTGATCAGAGGGGTAGAAAAACAATTAAAATCGCTCAGAAGACGAAAGGCCGCTGGACCTGATGGGATACCAGTTCAATTTTACACAGAGCACGCGAAGGAACTTGCCCCCGCCCCCCCCCCCCCCCCCCCCCTTCGTGCAGCGGTGCACCGTAGGTCTCTAGAACAGAGTAGCGTTCCAAATGTTTGGAAAAGGACACAGGTCGTCCCCGTTTTCAAGAACGGACGTCGAAGAGATGTGCAGAACTATAGACCCATATTTCTAACGTCGATCAGTTGTACAATTTTGGAACGCGTATTATCTTCGAGTATAATGACTTTTCTGGAGACCTGAAATCTACTCTGTAGGAATCAGCATGGGTTTCGAAAAAGACGATCGTGTGAAACCCAGCTCGCGCTATTCGTCCACGAGACTCAGAGGGCCATAGACACGGGTTCCCAGGTAGATGCCGTGTTTCTTGACTTCCACAAGGCGTTTGATACAGTTCCCCACAGTCGTTTAATGAACAAAGTAAGAGCATATGGACTATCACACCAATTGTGTGATTAGATTGAAGAGTTCCTAAATAACAGAACGCAGCATGTCATTCTCAATGGAGAGAAGTCTTCCGAAGTGAGAGTGTTTTCAGGTGTGCCGCATGGGAGTGTCGTAGGACCGTTGCTATTCACAATATCTATATATATAAATGACCTTGTGGATAATATCGGAAGTTTACTGAGGCTTTTTGCATATGATGCTGTAGTATATCGAGAGGTTGTAACAATGGAAAATTGTACTGAAATGCAGGAGGATCTGCAACGAATTGACACATGGTGCAGGGAATGGCAATTGAATCTCAATGTAGACAAGTGCAATGTGCTGCGAATACATAGAAAGAAATATCCTTTATCATTTAGCTACAATATATCATGTCAGCAACTGGAAGCAGTTAATTCCATAAATTATCTGGGAGTAGGAATTAGGAGTGATTTAAAATAGAATGACCATATAAAACTAATCGTCGGAAAAACAGATGCCAGACAGTTTCATTGGAAGAATCCTAAGGAAATGTAATCAGAAAAACAAAGGAAGTAGGTTACAATACACTTGTTCGCCCACTGCTTGAATACTGCTCACTGGTGTGGTATCTGTAACAGATAGGGTTGGTAGAAGAGATAGAGAAGATCCAACAGAGAGCAGCGCGCTTCGTTACAGGATCATTCAGTAAGCGCGAAAGCGTTATGGAGATGATAAATAAACTCCAGTGGAAGACTGCAAGAGAGACGCTCAGTAGCTCGGTACAGGCTTTTGTTGAAGTTTCGAGAACATACCATCACCGAGGAGTCAAGCAGTATATTCCTCCCTCCTACGTATGTCTGGCGAAGAGACCATGAGGATAAAATCAGAGAGATTAGAGCCCACACAGAGGCATACCGACAATATTTCTTTCCACGAACAAACGAGACTGGAATAGAAGGGAGAACCGATAGAGGTACTCAAGGTACCCTCCGCCACACACCGTCAGGTGGCTTGCGGAGTATGGATGTAGATGTAGATCCCTGCATATCTATTGTAAGCTACACTCTAAGAAAAAAACAAAAAGAAAAAAAAGACGTACCACGAAGGAATTATCCGAATGGGACGGAAATCGGTAGATGTGATTATAAGTACAGACAAGCCAATGGTTACTGTTTCAGAAAAATTGGATAATTTATTCAAGAGAAAGAGCTTCACAAACTGAGCAAGTCAATAACGTGTTGGTTAACCTCTGACCCTTATGCAAGCAGTTATTCGGCTTGGTATTGATTGACAGAGTTGTTGGATGTCCCCCTCAGGGATATTGGGGCAAATTCTGTCCTATTGGCATGTGGCATGTTAGTTCGTCAAAATCCCGCGTTGGTTGGAGGGCCTGCTCACAATGCTGCAGACATTCTCAATTGGGGAGACAGCTGGCGACCTCACTAGCCAATGTAGGGTTCTGCAAGCTGGAAGACAAGCAGTAGAAACTCTCGCCTTATGCAGACCGTCATTATCTTGCCGAAATATAACCCCAGAAAGGTTTACCACGAAGAGCAACAAAACGTGGCTTAAAATATCGTCGACGAACCGCTGTGCTGTAAGGGTGCCCTGGATGACGACCGAAGGGGTCCTGCTATGAAAAGAGATGTGACCCCAGACCATCTCTCCTGGCTGCTGGGCACTATGGCCGACGGCTAACGCGCCAGTTGGACGGAATTTGGTATGATCTCCCTTTCGGGGACATCAGACAACTCAATGCGTGTTATTGACTTGCTCAATTTGTAAAGCTCTTTCTCCTGAATAAATCATCCAATTTTTTTGAAATTGGCAATACTGACCTTACGACTTATTTTAGAAGAAAGAGTAAGGAAAGGCAAACTTACGTTTCTTGCAGTTGTAGACTTAGAGAAAGTTTTTGACAATGTTGACTGGAATACTCTCTTTCAAATACTGAAGGTGGCAGGGGTAAAATACAGGAAACGAAAGGCTATTTACAATTTGTACAGAAACCAGATGGCAGTTATAAGAGTCGAGGGGCATGAAAGGGAAGCAGTGGTTAGGAAAGCAGAGAGACAGGGTTGTAGCCTGTTCCCAATGTTATTCAATCTGTATATTAAGCAAGCAGTAAAGGAAACAAAAGAGAGATTTGGAGTAGGAATTAAAATCCATACATACAGTCGTTTTTCCTTCGCTCTGTCTGCGAATGAAACAGGAAAGCAATCGACTAGCAAGCGGTACAGGGTTCCCCATGCCACCGTACTGTGACTTGCGGAGTATGTATGTAGATGTAGAGCTCTACGTTCTAACTCATCACTAACGTGTCCCGCTGGGCTTAGGTCGGGACTTCGGTCAGGCCACTTCATTTCAGGAATGTTATAGTCCAAAAACCATTGCCTCACAGATGCTGCTTTATGACAGGCTGCATTGTTCTGCTCACAGAAATAATTATCACCTCCGAACTGATCCTCTACTGTACGCAGTTCATATTGCTATAAAATGTCCGGCCGCGGTGGCCGAGCGGTTCTAGGCGCTTCAGTCCGGAACCGCGCGACTTCTACGGTCGCAGGTTCGAATCCTGCCTCGGGCATGGATGTGTGTGACGTCCTTAGTTAGGTTTAAGTAGTTCAAAGTTCTAGGGGATGATGACCTCAGCTGTTTAGTCTCATAGTGCTCAGAGCCAGTTTTTGAGCTGTAAAATGTGTTCACATCATTCTACATGAAGCATTTTCTTAAACGCAGTAAGTGGATCACACTAACCACGGAAAACAATCCCCTATCGTAACCATTCGCCAAACTCAAACTCCAGTCGGTTTGTCACAGGGTACATCGTGATTCATCACTCCACATCACTCGTTCCCAGTCATGCAATGTTGAGTGCGTCGCTCGTTACGCTCTCTCAGTCGTCTGTTAGCGCTGATTACCGAAAAAGTGTCGCTTATGAGAAACTGCTCGACCACTGCACCCCATTTTTAACTCCCTTCGCAAAGGCACTGTGCGCTACAGGTAGCGCTTTGGAACTTCCTTCCGCTGATTTCATGCAGTTTTTCGCATTCACCCTCCACAATGATGCTTGCATGGTCTTGTTTAGCTGTCGTTGATCTTTCGCGTTTCCATTTCACGGTTACATCACCAACGATCGAGTTGTGAAGTTTCAGGATGGTTGAAACACAATATTTGCTACCTCCTTTTACACTGGCGGCTCCGCTTCTCCGGATATTTGCGTCACATAGAGGCATCTGGAGATCTTGGATCAGATAGTTTACATCCGGAAGAGGCATACTAACTCTTAAATTTATACTAGCTATTAAAATATATCTCTTTTTCAGAAATGTTTTTGTTGGTACTTTATGTTCTCTGTAATTCTACCACCGTCAGTTATTTTGTTGCCCAAATGACAAAACTTGTCTACTAATTTCAGTTGGTCATTTCCTAATCTAATTTGTTCAGCATTACCTGATAAAAGTCGACTGCGCTCCATTACCCCTGTTCTACCTTTGTTTTCCTTCATCTTATAAACTCTTTTCAAGATATGGAAATGGAAATGCCATGTGGCTAGGGCCTCCCGCCGGGTAGACCGTTTGCCTGGTGCAAGTCTTTCGAGTTGACGCCACTTCGGCGACTTGCGTGTCGATGGGGATGAAATGATGACGATAAGGACAACACAACACCCAGTCCCTGAGAGGAGAAAATCTCCGACCTAGGCGGGAATCGAACCCGGGCCGTTAGGTATGACATTCCGTCGCGCTGACCACTCAGCTACAAGGGGCGGACTTGTCAAGACATTATCCACTCCGTTGAACTTATCATCGAAGTCCTTTTCCACTTCATCGACAAACATTAAAGTTTTTATATATTATCCCTAAACTTCAAATTCTTTCTAACCTTCAATTCCTTCTCCAAATTTCGCTCCAGTTTTTTTACTTGCGTATGCATAAGAATGAACAAGATTTCTGAGTGAAACTTCCTGGCAGATTAAAACTGTGTGCCCTACCGAGACTCGAACTCGGGACCTTTGCCTTTCGCGGGCAAGTGCTCTACCAACTGAGCTACCGAAGCACGACTCACGCCCGGTACTCTCATTCTGGAAACATCCCCCAGGCTGTGGCTAAGCCATGTCTCCGCAATATCCTTTCTTTCAGGAGTGCTAGTTCTGCTAGGTTTGCAGGAGAGCTTCTGTAAAGTTTGGAAGGTAGGAGACGAGGTACTGGCAGAAGTAAAGCTGTGAGTACCGGGCGTGAGTCGTGCTTCGGTAGCTCAGTTGGTAGAGCACTTGCCCGCGAAAGGCAAAGGTCCCGAGTTCGAGTCTCGGTCGGGCACACAGTTTTAATCTGCCAGGAAGTTTCATATCAGCGCACACTCCACTGCAGAGTGAAAATCTCATTCTGGAAGATTTCTGAGTGTTTATATGAATATGTGGCACTTCACATAACAACTCCTACCCAATTTCCACCTCCGTTGCCGAGGTCGGTAGCAGACTTCTGTGTGACGGAGATGGAGCTGGTGCTAGAGGTAGCCAGCAAGAATCCTTATGGCAGAAGAATTTGCGTCTCCCATATTCGGCGGCAGAAGAATTTGCGTCTCCCACATTCGGCCGGCGAGGGGGTGAGAGGAGGTGTGATACAATTCCTGTGCACTCGCCTATGCGCTAATATCCTGTATCATACTCCAAACCTGTCAGCGGCGTCTCATTGAATGAAGACATATCAAGTAGTCGACAGTCCTCCATACATGGGATGGGCTGGCTATGAGCACCGTGGGACTTAACATCTATGGTCATCAGTCCCCTAGTACTTAGAACTACATAAACCTAACTAACCTAAGGACATCACACAACACCCAGTCATCACGAGGCAGAGAAAATCCCTGACCCCACCGGGAATCGAACCCGGCATGGGATGGGAATCTAAAACATGCCAACCACTTTGGCGCTGTCCGAGAGGAGCAAACTCGACGCCAACAAAGAACGTCACCATCTCTCCGTCTGTTGGTCCTCTACACAAAAACGACATCGAACTCTACACGCACTCTTCAGAGCTGTCCTCACTAGAGTAGTTACACGTCCGATATGTTAGACATGTAAGCAACAGAATTGCCGTGCAACAGAAAGCCTTCCAAACATTGAGCCACGCTGAAAATAAAGAATGGATTCTGGAAGCAGAGATATGTAATTCGGCGCAGTGCATGTTTTTGCGCCCATGTTGTTGGGAATTTGAACAGATTCCCTGTGCACGCAACACACGTTACCATATGCTGTTGAATAGTATTCTGTAATTGCATATTGTTAGTTATAGTGTCGGGTTACCAGAATGGAAGGTGATAAACAGCTGGTTAATTTTCGTTCCTAGCTCTCAGAAAAAAATCCGATTCGCCTCAGCAAACGACATCTCCAACGCTTCCTAATGTATCGGTGACCAATTCGCCGGGATCTCTCCTTTCCACGGCATACTAAGGTGGGGGGGGGGGGGGGGGGGGGGTGGGATGCTACGTGATGCAGATTTTTAGGATGAGTGCTCGTGCAGTGCAGTGGTGTTAAAGGTGTTTTGTTTCTTCGTGCATTTCACGACGTGGTGTAATCATTTCTAGATGATGCTATCAGTGCGACTTTCGTGGCAGATGTCTTATTACCTGTGCAGCGTAAATGTGTCACGTGTGAAACGAGAGAATGAGGTATGGCGCAATCCGGTGCCAACATATAGCGTGATGCTTTCCGAATGGCAGTCAGAGAGGCTGATTAAACTCACCCAGCCGTGTCAAATAGCCGCACCCCATGAGACACTGCGAAGAGGTCTAAGATAAAACCCACAACATTAGTGCTCAGTCTGATGGTGAGACAACTGACGGTACCATAACTCTTTTTTGCAGCCACTCCACTTGATCTCTCAAGTTTTCTCGGCGTGGTAGCTTAATGGTGTGCTTCCGGGTGTTCTGCGAGTTGTTGATTCCATCTTTCAATATGGTACGAGAATGTCCGCCTCAGTAGCTAGGTGGTTAACGTGTATGACTGCTAAGCGAAGCGACAGGGTTCAATTCTCAGTACTGCTAGTGATTTTCCCTCGGTGGGAGGACTGGAACGGGATGTCCTCAACCACGTGATGCTTGTTGAGGAGTTACTGACGGAGACCTACGGCTCCAGGCTCTAAAAAATCGACGACGGCCTGGATAGCAGTGTGCTGGCTCCACGGCCCTCCATACCGCATCCGAACGTCGGCATTGGCTGCGGATGACACAGTGGGTGGTCGGTACGCGGAGCTGGTAATTGTTCTCGAATCGACAAACTGAGCGGACATCGCTGTCAAAATTAACAACTGATTCGAAATAGATCCTCTGGATGCGAAGAACTTGGCGTCAGCTGTGTTAAGTATACAGTAGATGTACAACCTATCAGTGTCATGTGAAAATTTATGCCAGAGTGGGACGCGAACCTGGATTTCCCCCTTATCGCCAGCAGTCGGCTCAACCATCAGGTATGCGTGCACTCCTCCAGGACCGACCCAACCTCCAATATGTGACACATGTAGGAGACTACGGTATAGCTATAGGGATGTAGGCAGCGTGACATATGGAAGATTGGGTCGGTCCGGTAAGCGTGCACGGATAACCTAATGATTAAAGAACTGCTCGCCATAAGCGGGATATCCGGGTCCGAGTCATATGTTGCCAATAGGACAGCTGATGCCAAGTTTTTAGCATTCGGCGAATTTATTTCGAATTAATTTTAGACGGCTCTCTATCGTCATCCGTGTCTGTTCGCCCAGACACGCAGGTAAATAAAACCAACAATGCCTGGTAAAGATTTCGAGACTGAGGAAGAAAAAGAAAAACCAAGCATGGCTTATCTGTTTTATGCTGCCTCAATCTCCGGAAATATCGGTAGACACCTAAGGAAACATGGCAAATCAGTGTATTTCAAACCAGACAACAAGGGTAAAAAAACCTTTGTAATGCTGAAGACGATCTAGGTCTTCGAATGCCAGGTGCTGGCCTCATTCCGTTCGAAGGCATGTCTTAAGTGCTGCAAACTATTAGGACAGTCGAGGACAGGTGGAAGGGACATCAGCGACATTGTCGACTAAAAATGCGAGAACTGCCTCGAATATAATCATAGTCATGGGAACAGTATAGTGCCGTTAATCTCTCGCAAGGTTATCTCATCCAGTTGGAAAACGCTGAGAGAATGTGCGTTTCGCGGAAGGATAATGTGGGCTCCTTAAAGCAAATGGGGTGCAGCGTTTGTTAGAGATAGCGACATGATTCCATCAATGCTTCACAGTATGTATTCTTCTGAGCCCGCTGCGTAGTATATGTCTTTTAAGAACATTATATTAATTATAATTTATGGTTGCACCTACACTAATAAGTTTGAGTGCTGTTATTTTACAATAGGCATATTTCGGATGAATTGCCATCGTCAGGTTATCCGTAAGTACATAGTACGTAATTTCTTTCTAATTTTATAGGTAATTATTAGATTTCATTATGATACATTTTTACAAACATCTGATGATCTTGACATCCAGGCGATATCGGTGGTTCTGCCACCATTTGCTTGTTAGTTACCTTCCGTTGGTATTATTATATTAATAATGGTTTGTTATCATCACCTTATCTGACTTATTACTTTATGTAATTGACAGATTATATTCTTTATGTCGGTGTTTTCGTGACAGGTTGACAGATAATCTAGCGATATTGTATGGTTTATTATTGCTGTTGTGTAGGTATTGATCTTTGCATGACAACATCCAGCGGTGCCATACTGACATGCAAACAGTACATGACAAAAATAGTTCAAATGGCTCTGAGCACTATGGCACTTGATATCTGAGGTCATCAGAGAACTTAGAAGTACCTAAACCTAACTCACATAAGGACATCACACACATCCATGCCCGAGGCAGGGTTCGAACCTGCGACCGTAGCGGTCGCGCGGTTCCAGACTGAAGCGCCTAGAACCGCTCGGCCACTCCGGCCGGCAGTACATGACAAACAGTGTTGCTTGTATCCTTACAATATTGCTGAATTATCTCCTAAAACAAGCTGTCACAAAAAATACCGATATAAAGTTAATAATCTGACAAATATGTAAGGTGATTACCAACCACTATTGCTACAAAAACACCAAAGGAACGTAACTATCAAGCAAACAGACAGTGACAAAACCACCGATATTGCATGGATATCAAAACCATCAGACATAGGTAAATTGTGTAATATTCAAATCCATTTAATAAGTACCTATAAAACTAGAATATAATGTACCAAATTTACGTGCCATTTACTTGCAGATAACCTGATGATGGCAAAATGGTTCAAATGGCTCTGAGCACTATGGGACTTAACATCTATGGTCATCAGTCCCCTAGAACTTAGAACTACTTAAACCTAACTAACCTAAGGACAGCACACAACACCCAGCCATCACGAGGCAGAGAAAATCCCTGACCCCGCCAGGAATCGAACCCGGGAACCCGGGCGTGGGAAGCGAGAACGCTACCGCACGACCACGAGATGCGGGCCTGATGATGGCAATTCGGCGGAAACAGGCCTATAGTAAAATTAAAGTAATCAAAATTACCAGCGTAGTTGGAATTATAAATTATAATTATGCTTCACAGTGTTACCGGGTTCAGGCTACGAACAGGCATGGCAACAGCTCGCAGCACCAGGAGACGACGACCAGGTGAGTCGTCGAAATATTGTGCACAAAATGTAATCGACAACTCAGCTGAACGCCCGAAAGCTCACCATTAGTGCTACTCCGCGCGACAGCCTTCGCACACACAGGCGGTGGCTGGTCACAGACAGAGAGGGTAAGCTGGACTGCTGCGCTGCGATGCGAGTCCGCCCATCCAGACGGCGGGAACGAGCTGACCTGGTCCCGGACAGTTGCCGTGGAGGCGCGCGCTAATCCTGGCGAACCGCAGTGCGCCGCAAATGCCGCTCCATATTCCCGATTCTCTTTACATAATGATTACTTTACGGACATTAGCAGCGAGCGTTACAGGCCTAAGTGTTGTCTGAGGTGTAATCGGGGCTCTGTACAATGGCGCTCTCATGAATGCTGCATTTCCTGCTTATGGAAGCCTTTTCATGTACAGTAATTTCCACCGAGCAGTTAATAAACTAGGCACGCCTTTACGGACTATCCACTCCGACCTAAGCCTGAAATGAAAATAGTCTGGGGGCAGTATCTGTGGTGCCACACCCTCAGTGGACTGCTATAAAACTTTAGACTAAAGAAAATGTAGCACTTGAGGCTAAAAATTAAATCAGGAATTTCAGTAATTAGTGAGGGGACAAATTTGTATATCAGTTTTGTGTGTGATGGCAGGGTGGCTGAGAAATGATAAATACTGTAGATGATGATCAAATATATGTAGGGAGATATTTTTCCCTGGTTTTTGTGAGTAGATAAATTTGGAAGTTTGTGGTAAGGTCGTATGAGACAAAACTGATGAGGTCATCGGTCCCAAAGCTTACGCACTCATTAAGCTAACTTAAACTAACTTAACGCTAAGGACAACATACACATCCATGCCCAAGGGAGGACTCGAACCTCCGACGGGGGGAGCCGCATCATCCACTACAATCTAAAGAACAAGATTGAACAGGAAATAGTAATAAAGTTTTATAAAACTATTTCTGCGTAGTAACAACTGCTGGGCCCCCTCAAAGAGACATTGATTACATTACAGATCGCAGAAACAAAGATACACTGACGAAAAAAAGTCACAGCACCAAGAAGGAGTTGAGCAACATAAACGAAAGTCGACAGGTGTGTCTCTACAACTGGAAGATAACGTCTGTTCAAATTTCGCGCTAGTCGCATAGTAGTGGCACTAGTAGCGCCTCTATGAGGATGAAAATAAGGTTTATTTTAAATATACGCTGTACCGGTTACGAGCCTTTCTTACCTTAGAGATTGTACATAGTGTGTTCATATTAGTCAAGAATGTCTTTCAGGCGCCAAAGACGCCATTATCAACAACTCACTGAGTTTAAAGCCGGCCGCGGTGGCCGTGCGGTTCTAGGCGCTCCAGTCCGGAGCCGCGCTGTTGCTACGGTCGCAGGTTCGAATCCTGCCTCGGGCATGAATGTATGTGATGTCCTTAGGTTAGTTAGGTTTAAGTAGTTCTAAGTTCTGGGGGACTGATGACCAAAGCAGTTGAGTCCCATAGTGCTCGGAGCCATTTGAACCATTTTGAACTGACAAGGGGAGGCCGCCAATTCTGAAATTCAGATTCGATTCATATTGCGCATAATAAAAGCTCATGGCCAGAGGTGTGATGTGGCAAAGCACCAAGATGCACTTCTCAGCCGTTGTCGAGAAAATCGACAGTTAAAAGAAACCGTTGCGGTGAAATACTCTCTACGATTGATAATGTTCTACAGCGCCGTGGCGCAGCGGTAAGCGCTATGGTTAGGTTGCTGGATCGAATCTCGCGCCATGAAACTTTTTTTTTTATTATTAGTTTTTTGTAATTCATATATATATATATATATATATATATATATATATATATATATATATATATATATATATATATATATATATATATACTCCTGGAAATTGAAATAAGAACACCGTGAATTCATTGTCCCAGGAAGGGGAAACTTTATTGACACATTCCTGGGGTCAGATACATCACATGATCACACTGACAGAACCACAGGCACATAGACACAGGCAACAGAGCATGCACAATGTCGGCACTAGTACAGTGTATATCCACCTTTCGCAGCAATGCAGGCTGCTATTCTCCCATGGAGACGATCGTAGAGATGCTGGATGTAGTCCTGTGGAACGGCTTGCCATGCCATTTCCACCTGGCGCCTCAGTTGGACTAGCGTCGTGCTGGACGTGCAGACCGCGTGAGACGACGCTTCATCCAGTCCCAAACATGCTCAATGGGGGACAGATCCGGAGATCTCGCTGGCCAGGGTAGTTGACTTACACCTTCTAGAGCACGTTGGGTGGCACGGGATACATGCGGACGTGCATTGTCCTGTTGGAACAGCAAGTTCCCTTGCCGGTCTTAGGAATGGTAGAACGATGGGTTCGATGACAGTTTGGATGTACCGTGCACTATTCAGTGTCCCCTCGACGATCACCAGTGGTGTACGGCCAGTGTAGGAGATCGCTCCCCACACCATGATGCCGGGTGTTGACCATGTGTGCCTCGGTCGTATGCAGTCCTGATTGTGGCGCTCACCTGCACGGCGCCAAACACGCATACGACCATCATTGGCACCAAGGCAGAAGCGACTCTCATCGCTGAAGACGACACGTCTCCATTCGGTCCCAGGTCGACGCTCACGTGCACCTTCCGCCGACCACTGGCGACAACATCGATGTACTGTGGAGACCTCACGCCCCACGTGTTGAGCAATTCGGCGGTACGTCCACCCGGCCTCCCGCATGCCCACTATACGCCCTCGCTCAAAGTCCGTCAACTGCACATACGGTTCACGTCCACGCTGTCGCGGCATGCTACCAGTGTTAAAGACTGCGATGGAGCTCCGTATGCCACGGCAAACTGGCTGACACTGACGGCGGCGGTGCACAAATGCTGCGCAGCTAGCGCCATTCGACGGCGAACAACGCGGTTCTTGGTGTGTCCGCTGTGCCGTGCGTGTGATCATTGCTTGTACAGCCCTCTCGCAGTGTCCGGAGCAAGTATGGTGGGTCTGACACACCGGTGTCAATGTGTTCTTTTTTCCATTTCCAGGAGTATACATATATATATATATATATATATATATATATATATATATATATATAAATTATTATTGAGTTGCTTATGCATGTTGGTGAAGGCGGATCGCTCTCCAATTGTACCGCCTCCATTTTTCCGTTTGCGTAACAGGGTGTACCAAAGCTCTCACGTCCGCACTGATATTCGACGATGTTATAAGTTGCGCTAGGGACCGCATCTACCTTCTTTCGTAGTTAGCAGGCAACTACGCTGTTATGCGGCGGCTCGTTTCGGCCCATTCAACATCTGTCCTTCCAAGTGTAACGAGCGAGTAACGGAGTTTCATACCTGCCACAGCAAATTTGTGTTCGTGGGGTTTCTATTCTAATTCGAACGTTTGACTTACGCTATACGTATTCGTTTCAGAATATTGTTTCTACGTCTTCCGTTAACTATACGTGGTTAACATTATGAAGACAAAAAAATGGCTCTGAGCACTATGGGACTCAACTGCTGTGGTTATCAGTCCCCTAGAACTTAGAACTACTTAAACCTAACCAACCTAAGGACATCACAAACATCCATGCCCGAGGCAGGATTCGAACGTGCGACCGTAGCAGTCGCACGGTTCCGGACTGCGCGCCTAGAACCGCGAGACCACCGCGGCCGGCTTATGAAGACAAGTAATAACATTTGTGAAATACAACTTTGTTTGCGGAAAACATAATGATGTTCGAAGTCGCCAGTTTTTCCACGACAAACGACTTTCAGCAACTTATTATATGCATAATTGTTTCAACTGATTGCCGGGAATTTTATATATATATATATATATATATATATATATATATATATATATATATATATATATATATGTGTGTGTGTGTGTGTGTGTGTATATACACACATTTGAATTACAAAAAAAAAAGGTTGCATGGCGCGAGATTCGATCCGGCGACCTTCGGATTACGAACCAGAGCGCTTACCGCTGCGCCACTACGCTGTAGAAAATTATTAATCGTAGAGAGCATTTAACCGCAACGGTTTCTTTTAACTGCCGATTTTCTCGACAATGGCTGAGTAGTGCATCTTGGTGCTTTGCCACATTACACCTCTGGCCATGAGCTTCTATTATGCGCAGTATGAATCGAATCTGAATTTCACAATTGGCGGCCTCCCCTTGTGAGTTTGAATGACGAGGTGTAATAGGGCTACAGGAAGCTGCATGTTCCTTCTGCGATATTGCAGGAAGACTTGGCAGGACTGTAGTTACTGTACATGATTGTTGGCAGCAGTGGTCACGAGAATATGTGGTAGGAGGAAGACGGGCTCCGGACTGCGACGTGGCACTACCGAGAGGGTGTTCAGCGCATGGCTCTGAAGCATCGTACTGCATCTCCAGCAGCGAAGTGAGCACCACAGTGACACAACGAACTGTTGAAAACTGGTTACTTCAAGGACAGCTCCGAGTCAGAGGTCCTGACGCGTGCATTCCACTGACCCCAAACCACCGCCATTTTGCGACGTTAGTTGCGTCAAGCGAGAGCTCACTGGAGGACAGGGTGGAGGTCTGTTGTGTTTCCTGATGAAAGCTTATCTGTTGGTTAGGAGGCGGCCCTCGTTATCCCACGCACCCTGACTGCAAATTTATATGTCAGGCTGATGATTCGACCTGTTGTGCTGCCATTCATGGACAGCTTTCCAGGGGTTGACTTCCAACAAGATAACGTTCGCTCACATACCCCTGTTGTAACCCATCGTGCTCTACGCAGTCTCAGCATGTTGCCTTGGCCTGCTCGATCACCAGATCAGTCTCCCATCATGGGGGTTGTCATCGGACGAGAGTTCTAGCGTCATCAACAAACAGCAGTAACTCTCCCCGTACTGACCGACCAAGTGCAACAGGCACGGAACTTCATCCCATAAACTGACATGTGGCACCTGTGCAACACAATGCAGACACGTTTGCAAGCTTGCATTCAACATTCTGGCGGTTACACCGGTAATTGATATACCAGAATTTTACATTTACAGTATCTCATCTCTCGCTTACATTAACCTGTGATCTTGCAATGTGAATCACTTATCTATGTTACCTAGACAAATTTATTCCCGACGTTTCATTCCAGTACATTATTATTTTGGTGGTGCAATTTTTTACGTCAGTTTATTAAGAAGAACAGACACATTCTAGAGCAGATACAAGAAACAAAACTGTGCGTCAAGAACTGGAAGTGTATGCAACTAAAAGAGAGATAAATAGGTACCACAACAGGTTTCATGAACATGTGGCGTAGACAATGCTACGTTCCCGATATTGAAGTTAAATTATAAACCAAATGGAACAAGAGGCATAGGAAAGGAGCCGGCCGCTGTGGCCGAGCGGTTCTAGGTGCTTCAGTCCGGAACCGCGCTGCTGCTACGGTCGCAGGTTCGAATCCTGCCTCGGGCGTGGATGTGTGTGGTGTCCCGTAGGTTAGTTAGGTTGAAGTAGTTCTAAGTCTAGGGGACTGATGACCTCAGACGTTAAGTCTCAGTACTTAGAGCCATTTGAACATAGGAAAGGCACTTTGTGACTGTATAATATGCTACAAGTCTAATCGATAAATTACAGAAGAAAAAGACAAAGTAGGAGAAGGATAAGCATACGAAGAAGGAAGGTTCTTCATAATGATGAATAATGCGTCGTCGTTAGATGAAAATTTCCTAGCGCTAAGCCATTTTTTCAGGTTAAGAAACAGGAAATAAACAACTAAGACCAAATATGGAGAGGATGAACAACTACAGTTCATCCTAGCCAACGCGTTTATTTTAGCCTATTCGACGAGATGTGTGACAGTAGTTGCATTGCCCTGGCACAAGATCACTTCTCTGCTTGCTAACCTTGATCGATTCTGCTTCTGCTCGCCACACAGACGGCCCGGTACCGTTCACTAACAATGGTCCCTTAGGGTTTTTCCGTTTATCATATGATAAGGATTTGTGCGTAGGAAGCTGGAAGGATGCATTCGCAGTGTTTGGGCGATAAGCAGTTTTAGTCTTTTTTGAGCCTTTCGTTGTATGGCTGATAGGTGGGTTTCCATCTTAACGTACGTTCAGGGGTTAGTCCGACGTATTTTAGCGTGTGAATAACAAGAGAAAAAAATCAATAACAATTCACATTACGATAAAAATTATAACACTTAAAAAAGTGAAAAATGAAAAAAAAAGTTGTGAAATCTTATGGGACTTAACTTCTAAGGTCATCAGTCCCTAAGCTTACACACTACTTAACCTGAATTAGCCTAAGGACAAACACACACACCCATGCCCGAGGGAGGACTCGAACCTCCGCCGGGACCAGCCGTACAGAAGAATGAAAAGGTTTTTTGAAAAGCCGCGTCATGGAAATATAACCATTGTGAGTACTTTTGTTGATTCCAGCACTATCTGTGGTTCTGTATTTCCACCATTTCAAAAATTTTACATAACGATCTGTATTCTTGACAGATAAACATGAAGATGGTTGGCTCTGAGCACTATGGGACTCAACTGCTGTGGTCATAAGTCCCCTAGACCTTAGAACTACTTAAACCTAACTAACCTAAGGACAGCACACAACACCCAGCCATCACGAGGCAGAGAAAATCCCTGACCCCGCCGGGAATCGAACCCGGGAACCCGGGCGTGGGAAGCGAGAACGCTACCGCACGACCAAACATGAAGATGCGTTCGTACTAACGTGACACCCATATTTGCGAATAAAGAACCTTCATACATTTATGAGGCTTTGGAAACACCTCATAATTCTAGACTTGTTTTATTGTTATAATTTTTATGTTTATTTGAATGGTTACTAAATGATGAGTGTTTTATATTGTTATCCACAATGTTTCTGAACTGTGTATGCTCTCCCCAGAAAGTTATTTGTGTTTTAGTGTCGTAGTTAATTGGATACAAAGGTTTAAATGGTAAGGCAGAAGTCATGGAGGCGGAAGCTACTAGTGCTTCGTGATACATTTATAGCTTGGAGCCTGAAAAGATCGATATTGAGGGTCCACTGGCTGTACCAGGAGGTAGGCTCGTTGAGATTGAGTTGGAGGTATCGTTGTCCTGTAGAGTGGGACAGAGGGCCAGGAAGTTGGTGGTGTCAGCGTACTGGGGAAGGTAGACAGGAGGAGCAGTTCAGGCATATACGTAGTGCAGAGATGATATAGGAGAGCAGAAAGGATAGAACTTTGAGGCACACCTACAGTGAGGTGGAAAAGGGGGGCATTCGTGCTATTTAGGATTACTTAGCGTGGATGGTTGGATGAAAAGGATGCAATAAGGCGGACATAGATTATTTAAATACCATTGCCAGTGGCGGAATAAGTCCATTGGAGGCCCATGGCAGTGAAACTAAATGAGGTCTGCGGTCTGATTAGAAATGGATGCGTTTGTACTGTAAGTTTATAAAAAATGAATAATATAGTTCACGCGATGACTGACAGGAAGATATAACTTGAAGATACAATATAATTGAGAAACTTATAATACGAATCAGCATATGTCACAAGAGCAGTCAGGTAGACTGCAAAGAATTATTTTATATGTCTGGAGAAAAAATTTGTAGAATTCTAATATCAGATACTTTCATAACTTTAGTACAGAGAGCAGTTAATGTTCGTATTATTATAGTACTGCATATCTTTTCATATCTTCGTTTTACTGAGAGTCAGCCGGCCGGGGTGGCCGAGAGGTTCTAGGCGCTACAGTCTGGAACCGCGCGACCGCTACGGTCGCAGGTTCGAATCCTGCCTCGGGCATGGATGTGTGTGACGTCCTTAGGTTTAAGTAGTTCTAAGTTCTAGGGGACTGATGACCTCAGAAGTTAAGTCCCGTAGTGCTCAGAGCCATTTGAACCATTTGAACCCCCGAAATTTGGCGCCCCCTTCACCTCACGCTTATTGCACCACTGGCCACTGTAAAAAAAAAAAAAAAAAATCAGCAGTAGTCCTGTTTCGATACTGCTCAGCGTGTTTAATACCTTTCCGTCGATGCACCGATGTATCGTCCAAAGTACTTGTGCAGGTGCAGACATAGCAAGTGGGGATACTGCAGTTCACAAACTGACTTCCCGTCTGGTGGTGGAAAGTAGTCAAGAAACGTCGAGTTTCGGCCTTACACCGACGTTAAATGCTTAGGCGAGCGATCAGAAGGCGCGCGAAGCAGTGCCGGGAGCCGCCGCCGCGCGGCGCCACCGCTCGCAGCGCCGTCGGCCGCTCATTAATTCGAGAACGCCGGCGAAGTGCGCCGTGGCTGCGGTGCGTCCGTCCACTCCCAGGGCGGCGGCGGCGGGGGAGGCAGCTGCCTGCCGGCTGCCGGCTCCAAATTAAGAGGCGCTGCCCCGGGCGCTGCGCTCGTTAGAAAAGTTGCCGAGGCTCATTACTCCCACTCCGTAGCCTTCCGATGCATGTCAAGTTCCGCGGGGGCCCAAGAAAAGGCCAGCGCGCGCAAACCGACGGTTTTTCCTCCCCTCGCCGACGCCCTTCGAGTATTTGTCCAGTAAACAGCAGAGCCTGAAGCTGAAGAGCAGAGTTACGCAATTATCCGCACCTCATCCCCAACTATTTCGACACAAAAGTCCCAGACTTTTCGCTCTGGGTTGCGACAGCTTCCACAGACGTTCTACAATTTATTTATTTATTCTGAAGTACATTCCTGCCAGATTCGGATCATGGGAGCCGCCCTTACTACGGACACTCCTTGCGTATAACTCTCAAACGGAACGGTGGTTGGAGTCGAAATAGACGGTACGGTCGGGTCGGTTCAGACACGCTCGAACTTCGTTGAGGTTTGTGTGGATGGAGGTACACAATAAGTATTATTACTGAATAATAAAGTTTATTGATAGTATGTTATATCCTAGATTAAGAAAAGGCAAATCTACGTTTCTAGCATTTGTAGACTTAGAGAAAGCTTTTGGCACTGTTGACTGCAATACTCCCTTTTAAATTCAGAAGGTGGCAGGGGTAAAATACAGGGAGCGAAAGGCTATTTACAATTTGTACAGAAACCAGATGGCAGTTATAAGAGTCGAGGGGCACGAAAGGGAAGCAGTGGTTGGGAAGGGAGTGAGACAGGGTTGTAGACTCTCCCCAATGGTATTCAATCTGTATATTGAGCTAGCAGTAAAGCAAACAAAAGAAGAATTCGGAGTAGGTATTAAAATCCATGGAGAAGAAATAAACACTTTGAGGTTCGCCGATGACATTGTAATTCTGTCAGAGTCAGCAAAGGATTTGGAAGAGCAGTTGAACGGAATTGACTGTGTCTTGAAAGGAGGATATAAGATGAACATCAACAAAAGCAAAACGGTGACAATGGAATGTAGTCGAATTAAGTCTGGTGATCCTGAGGGAATTAGATTAGGAAATGAGACACTTAAAGAAGTAAAGGAGTTTTGCTATTTGGGGAGCAAGCCGGCCGAAGTGGCCGAGCGGTTCTAGGCGCTACAGTCTGGAACCGCGCGACCGCTACGGTCGCAGGTTCGAATCCTGCCTCGGGCATGGATGTGTGTGATGTCCTTAGGTTAGTTAGGTTTAAGTAGTTCTAAGTTCTGGGGGACTGATGACCTCAGAAGTTAAATCCCATAGTGCTCAGAGCCATTTGAACCATTTGGGGAGCAAAATAACTGATGATGGTCGAAGTAGAGAGGATATAAAATGTAGACTGGCAATGGCAAGGAAAGCGTTTCTGAAGAAGAGAAATTTTTTAACATGGAGTATAGATTTAAGTGCCAGGAAGTCGTATCTGAAAGTATTTGTATGGAGTGTAGCCACGTATGGAAGTGAAACATGGACGATAAATAGTTTGGACGAGAAGAGAATAGAAGCTTTCGAAATGTGGTGCTACAGAAGAATGCTGAAGATTAGATGGGTAGATCACATAACTAATGAGGAAGTATTGAATAGGATTGGGGAGAAGAGGAGTTTGTGGCACAACTTGACAAGAACAAGGGATCCGTTGGTAGGACATGTTCTGAGGCATCAAGCGATTTAGTATTGGAGGGCAGCGTGGAGGGTAAAAATCGTAGAGGGAGACCAAGAGATGAATACACTAAGCAGATTCAGTAGGATTTTGGCTGCAGTACGTACTGGGAGATGAAGAAGTTTGCACAGGATAGAGTGGCATGGAGAGCTGCATCAAACCAGTCTCAGGACTGAAGACCACAACAACAACAACAACATGTTATATGACAAAAATCCTTTTAGTAGACGTAACACACACCCGTTAGCCCTTAGTGCCGGTCAAATCCAAATCCAAGCAGCACCTACACAACATGAAAAACAGTTCCTGTATTTCTGACAAAACACAAACTAATATAAAGAAAAAAATGAAATGTTTCCATAAATAGAAAGGAATATCATACGTCCGTTCCCTCGATAGACTCATCAGTCATACACCTAGCATACAATACGCATGAACTGCAGCTGACACAATATTCGTTTCTCTTTCTGTCTTTCGAAGGATCACACAAGTTACATCTTCTTCATTTTGTCTGCAAATTCTAATTGTCTATGACAGTTGATGAATCCTCCTGTTTTTCATAACACTTTGACAACTGTCAAAAGAAGGGCTCTCGAAATACGAGGATTGGCCATTCTTCTTTCCATCATGGGTTTGGTCAAACCCAACGTGGGATTTTTTTTAGGGGCGTGGCCCGTGCACGTATATTGTCTTCGGATTTTTCGTTTGGTAGTCTTGTCTTCGCAAAGTTTGTCCAACACGTTTACTCCACCTTTTGTTAGGTTATAGAATTCAACAATCTCTGACTTGCTTGACTCATCGCGTATTGTTCCACCGTGGTGCATTGTTGGCATTAGGATAACCTTTTTATTCTTTCTAGGGATGAAAGAAACCAACATTTTGTTGCTTTTATAGACAAACCATACAATTCCAGCTCAGGTCGTTGACAACATGTCTAGTAGCATCTCACGCTAATTTTTACGTAGTGTAGCGATTAACGGAAGTTTTATTTCAGACAGTTTCTCTGCCAGCACATATGAAGTGAACTAGTTACCAGTTTCGTCATTACGATTGTTCCCTGTCACTGAATCAGCAAGTGTAAGAACATACATAGTCGGTATGAAGAACTCATCTTTCTTGTTTGTTCTTTTCCAGTATACGGGATGCCTGAAATCAAATAGAACGTTCTGGTGTCACACAGTGAAACAATCGTTAGACCATACTTATCAGGTTTTGATTCTATAAACATTCTGAAGGGATAGCGACCACGAAAACACAGTGATGTTTCATCCCTCGTCAAATACTCTGAGGGGCTATAATATTGCAAACAATGACTTACAAAAGTATCTCATATTTCCCGAAACGCAGCAAATTTATCTTTAGTCTTTCTCGCCTCCTTAGTACTTTTATAATAGAAACTCAAATTCTGTAGAAGGAATGTAAACCTTTTCTGCCTCATAGTACAACGAAAGATCGGTGGGTGATACATCTTGGTACAAGCCAGAATCCTTTAAGACACCACTCTTGAAAAAGAGACCAATGAATCGCTGTGGTCACTGTACTTGGGCTTTGAGAGTCCTACCTCGTTTTTGGTTTGACGATCAATATTTTCTATCATTTCATCGGTCATAAAAAGTGAAAATAATGTTGTTTTATTTGTAATCCCTCGCGCTCCCTCGCGCCTTCCCTTTAGGTACAGGCAGGTGAGTAATCACATTTGTAGAAGGGTTTCGTGAATGTTTTGAACCTAAAGGCTTGTCGGTCCAGATTGTTTGCTCGTGCATGACATACTCAAGATGTCTGTCTTTCGTTCCTTCTTCTTCACTCCTCTACCTCTCACCCGCATCTTCACATTCTAAAACATCTTCTTCCATATCACTGTTCGTAAGACTTCCATCATCAGATTGTGAGGCAGACTCTCCCAGGTGAGGATCACCTTCCTCTGGGTCAGAAGGATCCTCCTGGCGACGTAACGCAGCTAGAACTGCCTCAGGTATGTGTAACAGTTGTTTCCAAGCCATTTTCCTATCAGAACTGTGAAAAAGATTCATCGTAATATTAGTAACATTACTGGTACGATCGGGTCTGATACGACCCGGGATACACGCAACAACCAAAGGTCACGACTACAGTGACTCCAGTAACTACCGCACGACTGGCTAGAAGGGTTCCTGGTCACCTTGACTTCCTGCACTGAGCGCGTAGAGCAGTGTAGAAGAAAACTGAACTTTGGGTCGCACCCGACCCACACCGTACTGTCTGAGGGTTAAGAACGTAGACATACAAGCAAAAAACGCTTTTCGAAATAGCGCCACGGACGTCAATGTCCTGTGCCAAAACATACGTTCCAATAAACATCTTCTTACTCTTACCCTCCCACGACACAATGTCCATGCTTAACTCTCCAAACAAAACTTACCTCCAACGCCAGCATCCATACGCACGACTTTGTAAACTCTACTCCAAACTGCCAATTCTATTACTACCACCCATGGCGAAGATGCCATTGCCAATCATGGAAATACACCTTCCACTGCACAACCACTCCTAAAAGACCCACTCAATACCTAAACCTCACCATTTTCCTGCCTAAACACTCACACTAACTCTTGGCATTATCCACCTTAACTGCCCAATCCCATACTTGTAACTGGTCCAAAAAGACCAAACCTTCAACAGCTACATAAGAGCTAATGAAGTTAACTTACAGCACCATCCACCTTCCGAGTGGCAGCAGTGGTGTTAATTTAAGGACACCCTCAGTGGCCCATACATAAAACAGCTTCAAACGGGTGATGACTTTACAAATGAGTGAATTTCATGCATCTCTGTGTTTATGACATCGTAATTCCTGAACTTTGAGTCATACAATGATATAATTTTGGTGGTACATTCAGTGGTATGTGTGGATACTTTCCGAAAACAAGTGTTGTGAATAGAATTAGTAGTAAGAAAGTAATAAATTAAAACGTCATGACTGATGCTTTACTCGACGAACAGCGAAAATGTAGTAAGCAGTAAACGTTTTTGCTTTTCACCATTTTGTAGCGGGGTGTCAGCTAGAAAAAAATTCGAAAAGGTTTGACATTATATATAAAGTTTGTTGGAAGTCGCTTAATGTTCTCATTCGCCAACACACGTTTTGCATAAGGATCACGAAGATAAGATACGAGAAATTAGGGGTCATGTGGAGACATATAGATAACCGTTTTTCCCTCCCTCTGTTTGCAAGTGGAACAGGAAGGGAAATGACTAGTACTGCTACAGGATACCCTTCGCCACGTACCGTACGGCATATGTATGTACCAGTTGTGTGAGAAAAGTAACGACAGATTTTTTATCTACCAAAGGTTTTTTTTTCCAAACAACAATTTTGTCCCCATCATGGTACTTCCCTTCGCATCTATACATTGGCTGAGTCGTTGTTCTCAATTGTGGTACCAGCTCTGAAAGACCTCAACTGGAAGTGTCTTTCACATGACGATCACATTGTTTTGAATGTTCTCCAAAGTCCCAAAATGACGGCCTTTTAAGACATATTTCGATTTCGGGAAAAGAAAAAGTCACGAGGACTCAGGTCAGTTGGATACGGGAGCTGTGGAATGCCTTTTGAGGTCAAAAATTCCGTGTGGAAGACGCCGTGTGACATGGGGCGTTGTCATGGTGCAGCATCCACTTTTCTGCAGTGTCTCGTCTCACTCGACTCAGCCTTTTCCCGAACCTTTCTAGGACATCTTTGCAAAACACTTGGTTGAAGGTTGTCGTGGACAAATAAACTCTCTCACGAGAGCATGCACAAGATCGACGTTTTCGTCAGATTTCGGAGTTGAAAGTCTCTCTGAGCGAGGTTCATCTTTAACGTGTTCTGTGCCTTCCAAAAATGATTCATGCCATCGAAAAACTTGCGCTCTTCATAAAGAATGTTACGCATAGGCCTGTTTCAACTTTTCAATGGTCTCACTCGCGGATTCGCCAAGTTTGACACAAAACTTGATTGCGTAACGTTGCTCTAAATTGCGCTGTTCCGTTTTTGTAACACACAACGAAAACACAACTTCAGTGCTGGCGCCCTCAAACATCACGTGACGGCATTACGGAACTGAACCTCGAACTGATCATATGGAAGGGACGAGCACAGCGGTATACATAAGTAGAAAAGACAGTGTTGCAAGATCGCTCACAGCGTAGTCAGTCTCATTACTTTTCTCACGCATCTCGTAGATGTAGTAGATGTACTGGATGAGTTTAGTCTGGGTAATGTGGGTGCTGTGAGCTATGCTGTCTCAAGACGAATACTGTATACAGTTTCTAACTTCGATACAGTACCTGACTTGTTAAAACTTCAAATTAAGATTATATATCTTAATGAACAGATTATGACAGCATTTTAAATTTTTGAATTCGGTCAGTAATTATATGATATATAAAAGCACTCCGTCTTCAGGCCACGAGTGGCCTATTGGGACCATCCGACCGCCGAGTCATCCACGGTGGAGGAAGCAGATAGGAGGGGCGTGGGGTCAGCACACCGCTCTCCCGGTCGTAAGGTGGTAGTCTTGACCGAAGCCGCTACTATTCGGTCGAGTAGCTCCTCAATTGGCATCACGAGGCTGAGTGCACCCCGAACAATGGCAACAGCGCATGGCAGCCTGGATGGTCACCCATCCAAGTGCCGACCACGCCCGACAGCGCTTAACTTTGGTGATCTCATAGAAACCGACGTATCCGAAGGCCGTTGCCCAATTATATGAAATATAGAAAATCAAATTTTCCTTACCACTGGAAGTCGTTAGGTAATCAACCTGCAACTGGGATGTGCACCATTTTAGTTGGCTCTGAGCACTGTGGGACTTAACATCTGTGGTCATCAGTCCCCTAGAACTTAGAACTACTTAAACGTAACTAACCTAAGGACATCACACACATCCATGCCCGAGGCAGGATTCGAACCTGCGACCGTAACAGTCGCGCGGTTCCGGACTGAGCGCCCAGAACCGCTAGACCACCGCGGCCGGCACGCTTTTTAGCTGTTTAGCAATACCGGTCCCATTTTATCTGTAGTTTGATACCTCCACCACTTGCTCAGTCACGTATTTAGTTACAGAAGAAGCTATACTTGAGTTGAGGAAGAAAAGACCATCCCAGCACTCATCAGAAATTCATTGTCGACAGGAAACTACTGGAAGCCTAACTCCGAATTGACAGCGGCATCTGAAACCCACTTTTCTTGAGTATAGGTCAGATGTCTTAACCACTCGCACACAAACTCGCCTCTGCATTCGACATCGCTTGCGCACGCCTGTGGATGGAGTTTCACTCAGAGATAGCCACTTCAAATTCTAATTGTGTAAATAATTTTCATCAACAATATTTGGCTGGCAATCTGAGGATACATGGCGACATAAAGGCCCCGAACGCTGCAATTTGTGCTAATGTTCTGGATTAAACTGCAAATGTCTCCGCAGTTTATCATACAGTGAGCATATGTGACACTGTTGGTGATGGTGCTTCCATCAGACGGGGATGTTAAGCTCAGCGGCCGGGAAACTTAGGCACGCAGTTTCATTGCCTGCTTTCTCTCACCGTAGTTCAACAAAAACGTGACACCACACTTTAAGGGGAAGTTTACCATCTTTGCCCCGAAAAAAACATATTCTTTGAGAATTTTTTTCTCGGAATGTGTTATAGATATTAATGTCAAATTTGGTCAAAATGTTTATTCATATTTCCTCTACAAAATGGAACTTTTTCGACCGGAAACGTCGAAGAGCAAAGGCGGAATTGCCGTCGGAACGAAACAAAATTTCGATGTTGAACTCCACGCGCGGTATGTCACAGGTCATCCGGCTCGTCTGAAATCAAAACTGAGTTGACTTTACCGAAGTATATAAGATTCTTTAGGAGTCGTAACTCGCTTAAGTTATTTGGACCATAGGAAACAAAATGGCGGCCATTTGAAAAAAAATAGGGCTTTATAATCGATTGTTCGACTTCGTAAGACACGTAAAAATATTTATAATTTATAAAAGTGGTACAACTCCTAGAGAATTTAGTTAGCTTTGTCGGAAACAAAGAATCATGCCAATCGGTTCGGTAGGTTTGAAGTTACCATACCGCGCGATAAAAAAAGTCAATTCGAGAAAAACGCGTTTGAAGGTTTGACTACATATAAATGCAATATTATGCAACTTACGTTAAATCTGATATTCCGGGTCCATAAACTAGTCCTTCCTCTTCCTCACAGGGGGCGTTCTGCTCGATCTGGGCCGTCCTGCGCTGTTCCAGAGCCGCTCGTACGGCCGGTGACAAGCGGTTTTCGGCCGCAAATCCGGTGGTCGTCCGAATGCTTGGCGAACTACGTCGAATAGAGTCCCAGGGTGACGTCCATCGTTGTCATGATCTTCAGAATTGCTGAATACCCTTCGTTGAAGCTGCTCACTGCCAGGAAAGTCGCAATCTCCACAGTCTTCGCACCAGAATGCAAATGCTTGGGGGTTAACTTCCAAACACACGCGTTCAAACTTTCATTTGAATTTTGTGTGTTTCCTCCCAAGCACCGGTACAATAACTCGTTCTCCGAAAGGGCCTCGTAGATAGGATGAATCACTTTTTGAGCTTCTTTGGAGAGCGGCTGGTTGTGTTGATATTCATCCATTCATTCATTCGGTAGCCTCTGCAACGCGTCACTTGCACCAACTAGTTTCCCCAGCCGGAGAATTTTGGTGTTGTGGGTGGTCATCTGTCGAACACTTGAGGAAATACGTTGCCCAAATTGCTTTCTTCATCTGTTCCACCGAACGTAGTACGTCGTAAGCTCCTTGATCACTTTATCAGTTTCAGTCATGGGCAAGCACATCGAATAATTTTTCGCGGCTACAAAGTCGAAATTCATGAAAAAAACTGGTGCGTGAATAAGGCCGATTTCAGGCAGGTGCATTTTTTTGTTCAACCGCGAATAACAAACATTTCCTTTCCGTATTCGGAAAAACCGTTTCAGGGTTGGATTCTAAACACTTTTATGGATCCAAAAATGCAATTTAAAAAAAAAACGATTTTTTGAACCAAAAGATAGTAAACCTCCCCTTAAACACATCCATTATAGTCTGAACGATTGGCACAAGCCTCTAGCACCGCGTGGAAAGTGGCCATTGCGTGGAGCAATAAAAGTCTTTCACTTGAATCTGGCATCAGAGACTGTTCAGATCTTCGGTAAAGCTGCTCAAATGTGCATATCGTTTTCTCGTAAAGGACTAACTGTGACTACAGCTTCTAATAAACATTACCGGTCCCAAAGCGGCAGTAGAAAAAAAAATAATAAAAAGAGTTTGGTCAAATGCAAGTAGGACTCGCGCACTGAGGGTTTCGTACTAACTTAAATATATAAATAGTACATATATCCCGGAAATCGAGAATCTAGACAATTTTTGCTTGTTATTAATATCGATACTGGCAAGATATCGGTCCCGAAAATTCCTAGACCATATCAAAATCTCTACAGTAGTTCGTGAGACTAGTCCGCACACACAAAAAGAAGTGCAGGGGATTTAGTTTCTACAGGGTATCTCTCCTAAGAGTCGTTAGGCACTTTTCCTCTGGTATTTAGGCAGATATATGCCATTTGGCTTTTTCAATGTGTATCTGGACTCACCCCAAATAAACACTGCTCACAGCGTTTTTCATGCGACGTCTGTTTCCCGTTAATATAAAATGATTTTTGAAGCAGAATTTTACAGGCTCGTACCATAGCGCTGTTCCAAATGAGTCTAGTGCGATACTCGTTTTATCGATATGTGTTAACAGTGACAGTAAAACTCGAAGAACAGCCAGTACTCCAGCAGCCAGTGAGGAGTCAGTGCTCCTGCAAGGTGGTAGCAGTCAGTGGAGGGCCATGATGGTGCTGTCGCTGGGAGAGTATTTGTTATTCTTCGTGTTTTACTGCCCCTTGTAATTTATATCGATAAAACAAATATCGCACTAAACTACTGCGCGACAGCTCTATCGAGTGGGCGTGTAAAATTTCGCTTTAAATATAATTTTGTTCGTAACGGGAAACAAACCGGTGTTTCCGCCGACACTGGGAGTCGAGTGGCAGACGTGATTAGTGCTGTTTCTCTGGGCTGACGCCATCTACACGTAGCAAAAACAAAACTGCCCTGTATCTGCCGAAAAAGCGCCTGATGACTGTTAGGGGAGACACCCTGTACAGTATACGTACAGAGAGGAGATTCAATAAAATATTTTTATTTGTTTACTAAAGCAGTTGTTAGATTTTATGTTTGCATGCAATAATATTTTTCTACTATGCTTGTGACGCATGATGGGTGCGGTGTAAGTTCTAATGGCAAAAAGATATTTTTTGGATGATATAATTTCTATTCAACAATTTTCGGATTTTTTCCTTACTTTTACTGTAAAACCTTGCTTCTTCCTAGATTTAAACCGTGCGGTCTAAGGCGGATAAAAAATTTAAAAAATTATTTTTTTTTCGTGTGATACGGGGTGTTCAAAAAGTCTCTCCGCAGTGCCGTATGATTGATAGCCTCGCGTGCCGTATGCCGTAGTGAATATACCGTAATGAAACTCAGTAAAATACAAATTATTAATTTATTGAATATTCTTTTTTACTTACAAATTTTCATATTAAATGTTGAAAGTGTCCCCCGTCGTTGAATACACAATTCTAATCATGTTTCCAAAAACAAGGTGTAATATTTCTTCTGTAACAGAAGCAGTGAAAGTGGATATTGCAGTTTTCAAGTCATCGATGGATTTTGGACGGTTTATATAGAAAGTTGCTGTACCCCAGAAGAAAAAGCCAGGTGATGTTAGGTCAGGCGATCGTGGAGGCCAAAGTCCCTGTGAAATTATGCGATCACCAAAAACATCAGCAAGCAGTCACATTGAAACGCGAGCTGTATGCGCAGTTGCACCATCTTGTTCAAAATAACCGTTCAGTATCTCACGTAACACAAGTTCTCCTATGAATAGGTACAGAATATCATTGCACTATCGTTGTGCGTTTATTATTTCGTTGAAAAACCCAGGCAGGCGAACAACCATACGGCACACGCGGCTAACAATCATACGGCACTGCGGAGAGACTTTTTGAACACCCCATATAATTACAAATTAACAATTTTCGGGTTTTTTCCTTTACCTACGCCGTGAAACAAAGCTTTTCGCCAAATATCATGATTCTAGGTAAATGGGAAGCACCTTTGATGATTGAGTTTGTGAGAATCAAAACATGTGGCACATATGGCCGTGTCTTTTGATTGCATCGACTTAGAAGCTTAAATTTTTCACACCACCAAAGGACCATAAATCTTAGTTTGTGACATAAATGTCAGCTTGATAGATCTACCCATTCCTTAGAAAAAAGGTTCTCAATCGTCGGACTGATAGATAGACAGACAGACAACAAATCGATTCTGTAAGGGCTTCGTTTCTACCAATTGAGGTACGGAACCTTAGAAAATAGTGTTTAACTTTCCGTCCATGACGAGGTTGTCGTGAACGGGGCAGAATCTCTTGAGTGGAGAGCTTGGCGGACGCAACCGGCAGTGCCATGTTGATAAAGACTGTCCCGCCATTCGTCTTAATTTACTTCGATGGACGGTAAGGGGTTTGAACGCCGCTCCTTCTGAAAGCGACTCCATTGCGCTAACGACTGCGCCACCTCGCTCGCCAGGGGAGGTTTCAGTAATCACGTACGGGTTTTAGAGCAGCCGGGAGAGGGCCAGTACAACGCCGACTGCAAAGGTTGTGCTATCGATTTTTCTCTAATGTCATAGCGACACTTGCTGGCCGACGCTCTCCCAGATAAAAACAAAAGAAATGGAGACTGCAGGCAACTACCGACCGCAATTGAGAGAGTGGGAAAGTCAAAGGAGGGGGACATCCTTTGAATATCAGCTACCGTCTGTGAGAGGACCTAACCTTTCACATCAAAAGTATCCAGACACCCCTGTGTAAAGTGGAATTGATTACTACATGTCACAAGAGACGCACCTGACAGGATAAAGAAAGGCAGGAACTATAGTGTTGTCAGTAGAGAAGCAGTAACAGGAGAATCAGTCGGTCGTGACTTCTAACGTGGACTGAGTAAGAAGTCCGTCAGGTACATTCCAGCCCTTCTAAATCTGCCGGAAGTCGAAAGTTGGTGATGTGATTTTGAAGTGGAAACGCGAAGGAGCAATTATAGTTTCTTACCAAATTTCGTGATCTACGTCAACTGGAAGTACGCTATAGGTTTTGATGAGTGAGTTTGCGAATATCACAATATTTGACATAAATGGCCGTATCTTTTGATTGCCGACCGCCGCAGGGTCCCTAGTATCGTCTCCACATGGACTTTAGGGGACTATTTCTCCGCTTCACTCATACGTCGAGCGTCGTAACGAATGTCATATTTCCTACTTGTGCAAACAATGTCCTCCATCTCAACAAAGGCCACTGCTGGTGCGTCAGATCATATATTTCCAGTTGAAGGCTTCCCTAAAGCTACAGTTTCAAGCGATTCCGGTCCCAATCGTTTTCAAACTCTTGTGTCCTCGTGGCCTCCCTAAAGGTATCGTCTCAAGCAACCTCCGTCTTCGATTCACTATGGTTGTCGTGTAGCTCGTCTAGTGAGTCGTCGCTATAGTGTGCCGCTTCTCGCACGCTGTACACACTGCCACCCCCTGCCCACTCCAGAAATCGAAAACGCAATACACCTTTCGTCAACTCCGAGTGCTTGAAAAAACTGATTTTTAATTGATGCCGTATCCTGATAGCTATATAATTCAGGAAAACTTTCTTTATATACTCTAATTGTTGTTTGACATATTTTTATTTGCCACAAACAATTGAATGCAATTCTAATTAAAATTGCTATGTTTTTCGTATGTTCCTTAAAATCACAGCCACTCTCCATTTTACGTTTGTAGGTTCCTTCATAATGGAACCCAATTTAAGAATCATTTCAGCTTTCTACGGAAAAGTCAGTATGACAGTACGCACCTGTGATCACCTAGTTTTGTCCCTGTTTCTGAGTATTCATAATTATAAGATCACGTTAGATCCACAAATCGCCAAGCCAATGCAGGCGCCTTAACCAGATTACTAGCAGGTCTTGACGTCACGTTCGACGCCCCCGCCCCCCCCCCCCCTCCTGCCGCCACAGATCTGTTGGCAAATAGACAACCAACCACCAGCAATACAAACAGCAGATGCGAGGGCTAAATACAGTCTTTTATGGCATATTGGGGTTTACACTTGCAACGAATGTCACCAAGGTTTCTATCAAGACAGCAGGCGGCCAACTTAAAGTACGTCAATGAGTACTCCTGTAATCGGTGACCGCAGAATGCGTCTCACTAATTACTTCAGAAGGCCTGAAGAGCCGGCCGCTGTGGCCGAGCGGTTCTAGGAGCTTCAGTCCGGAACCGCGCTGTTGTTACGGTCGCAGCTTTGAATCCTGCCTCGGGCATGGATGTGTGTGATGTCCTTAGGTTAGTTAGGTTTAAGTAGTTCTACGTCTATGGGACTGATGACCTCAGATGTGAAGTCCCATAGTGCTCAGTGCCATTTCAACCATTTGAAGACCTGGAGACACAGGTGTTAGAACTCTTCCATCAACAGTATTGGGGCGTACCCAGACAATTGCACGTCCGGATGTACACTGGCATCACAAAAACCAATACATCACCGAGATGATTGCCCGTCTCCAGGTGTGCACCACATCCCAGTCAATAACACGGCAGTGGATTCCATTCATAGCGACCGTTGCATGGTCCCAAGCATCGCCGCCACATGGACTCTGGGGGACCATTTCTACGACTTACTCGTACGTGAAGCGTAGTAACGAATGCCATATTTCCTACATGTGGAACAAATGTCCTCCATCTCGACAAAAGCCATTACTGGGGCATTAGCCCATATATCTGCTGTTGAAGGCCTCCCTAAAGCTATCATTTCAAGCGGTTCCGGTCTCTTTTTAAACTTTTGTACCCTCATGGCATACTACAGCACCTTCCATTTTCCCCTTTCCACACCTTGCCATCACCCCTTCCTCTCCACTTTCCAATGCTCCAGCGGAACATCTAGTGTGGACATGACACACACACACGGCGCACTATGTAGGGAGAAGAAATGGGGGACAGGACTGATAACTTTTTTAAGTGCATGCCGTACTTTGCAAATCAGTTGAAAATGGCAGCTGAACTGCTTCATAGAACACAACCAAGGACTGCACTTCATCTCCTGTAGCCAGAAGTGCTCAAAAAATCACTGCAAGCCCAGCATGCCCTCGGCAACAAGATCAAGTCCTTGTTTATGGGTACGGGCGTCAAATTGGTTGGCTCCTGGGCAGCATCTTCAAGCTCGAGGGTACAACAATGACCGTAGTACAAACCGAGGTGGGAATGGTTCAGTGGTACATCAACGAGGTGCGCTGTTGAGAGGCTCCTTGAGTTGCTGTTCCCGTTAGCAACAGCCTGACAACCACCATCACCAGCAGGACAATCAGACCCAGAAGTAAGCGCATCAGTTACACCACCATGTGAACTGTCCACACTGCCAGACGTAGAAGTGACAGAAGCAACCACACCATGGTCGTCATCACCGAAGGTGGAAGATGTATCAACACTAGCAATTAGTAGTAGCTGCTCCAGACCGCAGGCCACGTCGACGACATGCAAATAGCAAGAGGATGATGAGAGTTCCAGCTGTACTCGGTGTCACTGAGAAGAGCTACAGGTTGCTGCACATAAAATCTGCCCGCAAAGGCAACACATAAACAAAAAATGAACGTGTTGAATACGATTTCTCAGCTTTACAGTACGTGCTGAGTGTGTCCTCCGCCCACGTCAACAGACACTTGAGCACGCTTGAGGAGATTCAATTACACCCTTGTTAGTTCTTTTGTTGTGGTGCTATTGATGATACCCTGGAACCTGGTCTTGAGTTCTTCAATTGTGTGTGGATCTATTTCGTATACTGTCCCCTTTAAGAGTCCCCACAAGTAAAAATCAGAAGTGGAGAAGTCTGGTGACCGAGGAGGCCACAAGCCTTTGCTGATTGTCCTCTCTGGAGTAAATATCTCGGGCACACGGGGCAATGATGCCCTGTCCTGCTGAAAGTAACATAAGTGACGCTCTTCTTCTGTCAAGTTTGAATAAAACTACTCCAAAATTCCAAATACGCGCCACTTTTCACTGCCGTGTCAAAGAATATGGGCTCCATAACGCGTGTGGCGGATATGGCACACCAATCACCAATCCTCTCGTCACGCAAGGGTACCTGGTGGATCGCGTGTGGACTTTCTATCGACCAATACCGACTTCATGACGAGTGTTAGTGGGTCCAAGACACCACTGGCAACATATCGCAACAGCCATGAACAGAAATGCATCCTCTTCTGCAGGTCAGGCTCCCTCAGTTCTTGCTTAATATTTATCGGTACGGTTTTAACTTCATTATCCTCAAAAAACTTATGCAACTTTTCTCACTAGCATGACCCTTTTGACTCAATCTCCTGGTTGACGTACAAGGAGTTCTTGTCATTATCTCCTGGACTAGCCTCTTTTAATCGTTTTCCATTATTTCTGAGGCGTGCACACGCACTGGAATATCTATCATTGCGTACGACGGGCAGCTTTCACGTGCCACCTCCTGTATCTTATATCTTTGCTACAGATGGATGAATACGTGTTGACGGCAGAGAGCGTCGACACTGAACGTTTAGTGGCTCTATCACACCACGCTGTGATTACATGATGTCAACGCCGGCCAGGCAAGTCGACTGTCTGAGAAACTTTTTTTTTTTTTTTGGTCATCAGTCTACTGACTGGTTTGATGCGGCCCGCCACGAATTCCTTTCCTGTGCTAACCTCTTCATCTCAGAGTAGCACTTGCAACCTACGTCCTCAATTATTTGCTTGGCGTATTCCAATCTCTGTCTTCCTCTACAGTTTTTGCCCTCTACAGCTTCCTCTAGTACCATGGAAGTCATTCCCTCATGTCTTAGCAGATGTCCTATCATCCTGTCCCTTCTCCTTATCAGTGTTTTCCACATATTCCTTTCCTCTCCGATTCTGCGTAGAACCTCCTCATTCCTTACCTTATCAGTCCACCTAATTTTCAAC